>NC_138749.1:9845276-12432374 GCF_965113315.1 Podarcis vaucheri
CACGTCACATTAAACCATAGTTGAAAACAAACCATGGTTCAGTGTGAACAAGCAGTGTGCAGACCCACGTTGCCCAAAAGGTTCCCCTGCCTTTGCTGCTTCCACGCCACAGGCAAAACAAGCCAGAGTGATTATTTTCAGCTGGCTCCTCCCTGCTCTTCAGGGGTGTCTTACTGAGCAAAGTTGAGTGTTAAGCATTGCTGCTTTTTCACATTTCCTGCACTGTGCTCAACAGGAAGCAAAGGCAGAGATCAGCCCTGCTGTATACTTGCAGCAGCCATCATGGATGTTACAAACCCCAACAGAACACATTGGTTGCACTGGGGATGCCAAGCACAGAGAATTGTGGGAGTTTCTCAAACATGCCTGCTTGGAAACTTCTTATAATTTCATTTTTTAAAAAATAATCTTTATTAGTTTAAATTACAGTACACACTTATACAAAGAATTTATAATCTCAAAACTACAAAAAGAAAATTAAAGAAAAAAACAATTAAGAAAAAAGAAAAGAAGAAAATACAGAAAAAGAAAGAAGAAAAAGCAAATTTACGTACATAAAAAACCCCTTAATCTTCCTAATTAATACTTAATTGAACACTTACATAAAAAAGACTTCTGACAAAACGAGTCTTCCAATCATTCTCATTGTACTGTTTATACTGTCGTTTTCCCCCTCACAGTTTTATATTCTTTAGTATTGTTCCTGTCTACTCCACGAACGGTATTTGTTGTGTTTACAAGTATCACTCAAGTTCTGCTAATATGCTGTGATTGGTACAATATGATCTTATATAGTCCTTAAATATTCTCCATTCTCCAAATATTTTCTGGTTCAATACTCCTCTAACTCTTCCTGTCAGTTTTGCTAGTTGTAAATATTCTAACATGAGTATCTGCCAGTCTGTATCCTCGCCACAAGAATTCTTGCTGCTGTGGTGGCATACATGAACAGTAGTCTTATGTCTTTTTTAGTTTCTAATGGTAAAATGCCTAAAAGAAAGATCTCTGGGGGTTTTTTTAGAGGTAAGTCTGAATAATTTCTTAAATTCATTATATCTATTATCCCAGAATTCCCTAATGATTGCACAAGTCCACCAAATGTGGTAGCATGATCCCAGATCTATTTTACATCTCCAACAAATCGGTGACCCTCCTTTATACATTTTCGCTAGTTTCAAGGGGGTATGATGCCATCTATATAACATCTTCATGATGTTCTCCCTAAGGTTACAGCATGCTCTTGTAATTTCAAAATTGGTCTGTGTTTATGTTTGTTTTCTGTAGGAGAGTGAAGATGCTTTTGCCCGGGTGCCATCTGAGTTTGGTTTAAATGTGTCCGCAATCCAGAAAGGAAGTGGAGAAGGCGCTCATCCTAGGAGGGTTAGTCAAAAGCCTAACAGCATGCATGGATTGTTATTATAAGAGTGTTTGGGTGTCTGAAGGTGGAAACTTATGGATGTCTTGCAGCAGCCTTCCCTCCTAAATTAGTACCCTACAGATGGTTTGGGGCAGCCCCACTGCCACCCGTTATTGCTCCAGTGGCTTCCCTACTGGTCTGGCTTCTTACATTTTGATTCCCTGTCCAACATCTCTTATGTTCCAGGCTGAAGACCTGCCATGTGCTTCAGGTAAACACTATTTGTTTCTCCTGTAGGGCCAAATCATTGATTTTCGTGGGATGATTCAGGATGCGATCAAAGGAGCATCAAATGAAATTGCCGTGAACAGCCTTAACTGCAATCCAGATCCTTCAGTGAGTGGTGTTCTTTCCGCCTAGTAAAATAAAAGTTGAGAAGTAATAAGCGTCATACGTGTGGAGGAAAAACTTAAACACATTGCAGAGTCCCCCAAAATAGACCAAAGGCAATAGTACTTCATCCAGCAGAGCTTTTACTGGTGCTGAAGGGAAATGAGCATAATGGTCACGAATCCAAATGCAATTAGGAATGGCACAGTCCATAAGAAATCCAGTTGCAGCACTTACAATAAAACTTAACAAGAACTTATAATAAGTCTAAAATCTTAACACTAAGCATACTATGTACAGAACAGCACACAGAACAAAAGAGAATCAGAAAGAGAAAGTGAGACCTAGGCTCCTTCTGGCCAGTATTTACAATCAGCATGACCTTGCAGAATAGAGATAAGAGAACCAGTTCAAACCAGCTGTACTCAGCTTCCAGAAGCTATAACCCAAACAATCCTTCTGCCTACTTCTCTCACACAGAGAAGCTTCTACTAGCTTCTAGAATCCTCTTGTATTAATCAGAATAGAAAAGATCTCTGCACATCAGATCAATACTTTCTGCACTAAGAAATGCAAACTGACAATAAGTACCTGGTAAATGCAATGGGGAAGAAAACTCTTTTGGAGTGGCCTTTGGACTTGCATGTATCATCCTCTCTCCTCTCCTTGACATGCATAGATGGTGACGTCCAAACTGGAAGGTCTTTAACACAATAGCACCTTGGATCCTGGATAGAATGCGTCTCCTCCTGTCCACATAGCTACAGTACCTAGCCACAGTACCTCCCAATTTGGACTTTACCTTGTATATTTGGTGGAGGAATTGTGTGGGGAGAGCGTGAGGACTAGAAAATGCTGCATATGCACAGGGATAGAGCTGGGTCTGGGGAAGACAGCTTGAACAGGACTTAATATGAAAAAGAACCTATTCCAAAAATGGCGTTGCATATTTAAAACTTTCACATACTTAATTTAAAGTTTTGCAGCCCCTCAAAATAACCAAGACAATTTTTTTTGCATGCTATATATCAGGCAGAGATGTGGATAGCGCTGTGGTCTAAACCACAGAGCGTAGGACTTGCCGATCAGAAGGTTGACGGTACGAATCCCCGTGACGGGGTGAGCACCTGTGAACCTAGCAGTTTGAAAGCACGTCAAAGTGCAACTAGATAAATAGGTACTGCTCCGGTGGGAAGGTAAACGGCATTTCTGTGCGCTGCTCTGGTTCTCCAGAAGTGGCTTAGTCATGCTGGCCACATGACCCAGAAGCTGTACGCCGGCTCCCTCGGCCAATAAAGTGAGATGAGCGCCACAACCCCAGAGTCAGCCACGACTGGACCTAATGGTCAGGGGTCCCTTTACCTTTTTATATATCAGGCACTTCCAACTTCTAAGAGACGGCGATCTACTCACAGTATAAAAAGACCAGCTGTGATCTACCCATTGTCATTGTCAGGAGTTGTTGAGCTTTTTTAAGGGGAGGGTTGACCAAAGTTATTTAGCTTTTCTTGGGGGCGGGGTTGACCAAATTTATTGTTGTTGATTTTGTTGTTGTTGTTGTTGTTGTTGTTGTTGTTGTTGTACTTCATGCCACGATCAACCTGGGACACCCTCGCGATCAACCTATTGGACATGCCTGCTATACTGTATATAGATTGCATGTGCATGTGTCTTTTTTGTAGGAACGGTTATTAAAACCCCTGGGCGCCTTTATTGGGATGACTGGTGAAATGAGAGAACTTGCGACGGTTGTGAGCAGGGTAAGGCCGAACCTTGTTTCTTTTCAGTCCTGGAGTATATGCTGAGCCTAGTTGGTCAAGGAATTAATCCTCTGCTTTTCCGCATTTCCGTACCCAACATCAGGATGGGGGAACAGGAGGAGAGTCTATGAATAACCACATTCTGGACACAGCCCTGCAGGAGAGTCCCCTGTGGAAGCCCCAACCTTCACTCTTCTAGCACAGCTTCCACCCGCTGCAGTGGGGTCCATGCAAGAGAATTCCCTGCTGGGTGATGCTCTCTGTGTATGCACAGGAGGCGAGATAGATAAGATAAAACTTTATTCGCATTTGTGGGTGTTGCTGTTGATAAAACGGATCGAAAGATTAGAAGGCTGCATAGTATCAGGCCAAGTCATTAAGGTAAATCAGAGCTTGGTTGGGCTGGTTGTCAATGGTTTGCTGTAGTGGCATTTGGTGGACGTAGTCTGCCTCCACCCCCAGTTCCTCAGGAGGAACAAAGAACATAACAATTGTTTCGGTGGAGAATACCATGTTCCACCTAGTCCAACAGTGGCCAGCCACGTAGCTCTGGAAACCAGACTAAGAGGTCATTCCCTCTCGTTTATCCTCCGTAGGAAGATAGGAAGCTGCTTTGTCCTGAGTCCAACCACTGGTTCATCTACCGCATCCTTCCTCAAACTCAGCCCTCCAGATGTTTTTTGGCCTACAAACTCCCATGATCCTCAGCTAGCAGGACCAGTGGTCAGGGATGATGGGAGAGAGAAAAAACTTTATTCGCATTAGCCAATGGCCATAGCAACAGTGAAACATTACAGTATACGCAGAAAAGGAAATGTGATATAACAGCACAATTTAAAGTCCTGAATCAGCAGTCAGTTAGTGGCCCTTACTCTGATTGCCCCTGCTATAAACCTAGGAACCTTTGCTGTTATCTGCTCATTTTGATCTGATAGAAGGACATTGTGGCAGTGGTTGAGCACCCTGGGATGGTTAGTACGAGTGGGGTGATGATTTCGTTCCTCAGGTCTTTGTAGAGAGTACAGGACAGGAGGACGTGTGCCGCTGTTTCGGTGCTACCATCTCCACAGGGGCAAAGACGTTTCTCAGGCGGGATCTTTTGGAATTGACCCTCAAGTACCCCAGATGGCAAAACATCCAGTCTTGCAAGGCACAGGAGGCGAGGCTTGATGCTCTGTGAAAGGCGTGGGGGGAACCCTTTTCAGATTGAGGGCTTCGTTCACATCTGGGCAGCTTTCTGGGGCTGGGCTGGGGCCAGAGGTGAAAATGGGCGAAGCAACAAGTGAAAATTTTAACTTTCTACAGCAAACTTGTTCAAGCATCCACTCCTCAACGTGTTTCTTCTGATGCACAGCAAGGAGCTGCTGGGAGGGGTGGCAGGGAAGAGCAGACCTTTACATGTACAGTGGTACCTTGGTTCTCAAACTTAATCCGTTCTGGAAGTCCGTTCCAAAACCAAAGTGTTCCAGAACCAAGGCATGCTTTCCCATAGAAAGTAATGCAAAACAGATTAATCCGTTCCAGACTTTTAAAAACAACCCCTAAAACAGCAATTTAACATGAATTTTACTATCTAATCCATAAAATGAAAGCAATAATCAATGTACTGTACTATAAAATAAATAAGACAGAATTGTAGATGATTAAAATTAAAATATCCCCCCCTTACCTGCACTGATGATAGTCATTGTTTGCATGGGGGGCTTTTATCCATTTATACAGTCACTCAATCAATCAATCAATCAATCAATCAATAAATCAGTCAATCAATCTATCAGTAGCTGAACTGGGGTTCCACACTGCAGCCCTAAGCCCAGTTGCTCTGCAGGAACAGTCAATTTCAGTGGGATTGTCCCCTAAGTAAGCATGTTCAGAATTTTTAGTCCTCCGTTGCAATAATAATTTTGTGCTGCTTCCCTCTCCCAGTGTTTCTCAGGCTTGGGTTCCCAGCTGTTTTTGGACTACAACTCCCATCATCCCTGACCACTGGGATGATGGGAGTTGTAGTCCAACAACAGGCTGGGGACTGACCGAGAAACACTGCAAAGCAACCTGTCTCTTTTCTGTGTCACTGTTTTGTTTTTATGCCCTGGCACAATGGAGCTTAATTTGCTGCACCGATGTTTCCCTGGCTGTACAGGGAAGCTGGAGCCCTGCCTTTAAGAAGACCAAACAATGTCTTGCAGGATATCTACCTCCACAACCCGAATGTAAAGTGGGGCGATATCATTGGTCTCGATGCAGCCAAGCGGTTGGTCAAGGAAGCTGTGGTGTATCCAATCAGGGTAAGGGAACCTGTTTTGAAAGCTTCTGTCTCTCTGGACTGGCACTCCGGATCTTGAAAGTGTCAACTTCTTAGCAGTGTTCAAAACTCCTCATTCAAAATTGTAATGAATGATAGACTGCCCTGTCTCCACTCCTACCCACCCGACTGTTGCTTACAATACCTTTAGACATGCCCAAGGATATGCCTGCAAAACAGACCTTCCTTCTCTCTCATTTACGCGCTTTGGTGAAGCTGGAAGTCTGCGAAGCAGAATCTGCAAGAAGTTGCTATTTTGCCTCGGGTTTATTGCGTGTCTTCCCTGTGCCAGTTACACATGGAGTTCAGTTGCAAACTCCCCCCCATAATCCACGTAGTCTAAGTTACAAAATCAACATATATTAATAATAATAATTTATAGTTTATAGCCCGCCCATCTGGCTGGGTTTCCCGAGCTACTCTGGGTGGCTTCCAACCAAATATTAGAAACAATACAGCATCAGACATTAAAAACTTCCCTAAACAGGGCTGCCTTCAGTTGTCTTTTAAAAGTAAAATAGTTGTTTATTGCCTTGACATCTGATGGGAGGGCATTCCACAGGGCAGGCGCCACCACCGAGAAGGCCCTCTGCCTGGTTCCCTGTAACCTCACTTCTCACAGTGAGGGAACCGCCAGAAGGCCCTCGGAGCTGGACCTCAGTGTCCGGGTAGAACGATGGAGGTGGAGACGCTCTTTCAGGTATAAAGGGCTGAGGCCGTTTAGGGCTTTAAAGGTCAGCACCAACACTTGGAATTGTGCTTGAAAACGTATTGGGAGCCAATACAGATCTTTCAGGACCGGTGATATATGGTCTTGGCGGCCACTCCCAGTCACCAGTCTAGCTGCAGCATTCTGGATTAATTGCAGAATGGGATGGTGGTCATTTGGGTGCTCAAAAGTGTTGCAGAAATTGCAGTTTGACTCCCGAAAATTATTATTATTATTTAATTCTGATATTGTTTTTCTCTGCTTAGTATCCACAACTGTTTACTGGCATCCTCTCTCCATGGAAAGGACTATTGCTCTACGGGCCCCCAGGTACTGTCTGCATAACTACAGTTTACGAATGAACTCCCACATTCCCTTACACCACAGTTTGAGAGACCTTTTTGTGCATCCCCTCCCTTTGGGGTGAACACCTTTCTTACTCCTGGCTGAAGGCGGACATAACGTTTTTCAATATTGCTCACATCCACGGTGTGGACCTGGCCGCATAAATACTCTTGCAGCCTTGCATATCTTGTGAGATGTGCTCTTGCTGCAGAGTAGCTGTTCTCCATTTAAAAAGGAAAAGGTTTTAAAGAGACATGTCTCTATATGCTGCCTTTAAAAAATAAAAAACAACCACCACCTGTGAATCCCTTGCAAAACTCCTCCAAAGACTGGGAGTGTTTTTGACAGAATGGTTAACTAAACGGCCACTGCATCTGTTCTGGGAGGATTTATTTTACACAAGGAATGCATGTATGTAGACTTAGCTGCTACATTCAATCTCAATAATACCCTTTCTTCCTATCTCTAGTCGATCCATTCCTGGGAGAATATTATTTCTCCCAAACCAAATGATAGTGTTAAGATAGAAAGACAAGGTTTTCTTCCCAGCTGACTCTTGCTTGAATGCTGGTCGAGTGATTGTTACGGAAACGTCACTGCCAATAAATTATTTTGCTTTTTCAAACTCCTTTCAGATGGTTAATTGGGGATTTTTTAATGGAGCTACGCCTCTTTTGACCAAATAGCTCAGGGGAATCATTTACTGTGGGGATAAAGGCTTGCACAGTTCCTCAGTGGGGAGAAATGTTGAGGAGCGCCTATGTCGAGACTGAGTGCTGACTTATTTCCCTGCACCTTGTAGGTACTGGGAAGACTTTGCTAGCCAAAGCTGTTGCCACTGAATGCAACACAACCTTCTTCAACATCTCGGCATCCACCATTGTCAGCAAATGGAGAGGGGATTCAGAAAAGCTTGTGAAAGTAAGAGTGCCTTCTGTGTTCCTCGTGCCCTGGCAGAAATCCACAGTGTTCGGCAGAGAATCTTTGAGTGAGGTGGCCTAACGCAGGAATGGACATATTCTTCCCCCTTCCCTCCTTTCTTTTCTAGAAGCCCCATGGCCCAACTCTTGCTTTGTACCATTCAAACGTGAGTTCATTTTCTGGAACAGGGAAGGTGTAGCTAGCCTAATTTAAGTGATCCCAAATCTTCAGTTTGTCTTAGGGATGCAAGAGTTTCCTTTCTGGATCAGGGCAAGGTCCACCTAGACCTGTGTCTGTACAGTGGTACCTCGGGTTAAGTACTTAATTCGATCCGGAGGTCCGTTCTTAACCTGAAACTGTTCTTAACCTGAAGCACCACTTTAGCTAATGGGGCCTCCAGCTGCTACCATGCCACTGGAGCACAATTTCTGTTCTCATTCTGAAGCGAAGTTCTTAACCCGAGGTACTATTTCTGGGTTAGCGGAGTCTGTAACCTGAAGCATATGTAACCCGAGGTACCACTGTATATCTATATCTATATCATCTAGATCAGGACGTGGGTGGCGCTGTGGCCTAAACCACTGAGCCTCTTGGGCTTGCCGATCAGAAGGTCGGTGATTTGAATCCCCGCGACGGGGTGAGCTCCTGTTGCTCTGTCCCAGCTCTTGCCAACATAGCAGTTCAAAAGCAAGCCAGTGCGAGTAGATGAATAGGTACGGCTGTGGTGGGAAGGTAAATGGTGTTTCCATGCACTCTAGCTTCTGTCATGGTGTCCCGTTGCACCAGAAGCGGTTTAGTCATACTGGCCACGAGCTGGAAAGCTATCTGTGGACAAAGCCTGCTCCCTTGGCCTGAAAGTGGAGATGAGTGCTGCACCCCATGGTCAAATTCGACTGGACTTAGCCGTCCAGGGGTCCTTTACCTTTTATCTATATTTTACCAAGATATCTATATTTTACCAAGATAACATATATTCAGTGCTATGAAAAAGAAAATGAAGGCAGAATTCTACAACCTTACATAAATTATAATAAAATTTCTTAGTTTTGCATAATTTTGCTAGTTATGGGGAGGGCAAGGACAAGCCAAAGAAGTACATGAAATGATACCCATTTTGTCTTTGGAGATTTTACCAAGGGTTTGCTAGCGCTCTGATCACACACTGCTAAGCCTATCATTGGAGTTCTAATGACTAGGTGCTTTTACTATTAAATGACACCTTTTTTTCTTAGTATGATAAGTTATCTGGCCTTTTTCTTTCTGTACTGGTGTGTAAATGCAGAATCCATCTGTAATCATCTGGCTGCAGCAGTGAATTAGGCTCACAGTATGCGGTTCCATTAACGGCAAAGATTAAAGTTGCAACTTCAGACACATGCTGGAGTTTGCGTCAGAATGGAGTTTGAATGCAGTCATCTTTTAAAGCAAGAAAAGCAAGAAAACATGATGCTAAAAGTGACAGGATATTGGGTTTTACCTCTTCTTAAGAATTCTGTTTGTAGAGCAAAATAAGCCATCATCCTTAGTTTAAAAAGAAAAGCCAACAAAAATCTCATTTTGTGTAATACGTGGGATTATCCACATTGTGTTTTGATCAGGAAAACAGAAGCTATTTAGTCCAACCAACCCAACTTCTAACTTGCATTTATATTTTTAAAAACCCCTTATTTAAAAATATATATATGGAGCAACAATACATAAAAGGGGAATGTTTTAATCCTTGGTGCTCTTTTAGGATTTGCCCAGAATCCCTTTCTGGAATAATTTTCTTCTATCCTATTATTCTCCATATACTTGGGCAGGATTTAGGAGAAAAGATTTAAAATGCAAAGACAGGATTATTTGTGTGTGTTTGCTCTTTCTCTCCTCTTTTATAAGCCGTTCAGATTTAAGAAGTGGTTTGGCCTACCAAACCAAGGCAGCGTTTCAGATATTTTCTCCAACTACCCTTGTGGCATCCGCGTTTCCTTCTCTCTCCCTCTGTCAGCCAGAGCCCATGGCAGAAAACAAAACAAGCGCAGCCTTTTATTTTTTTAACTCTGTACCCTCAATTCTCTGAATGGATCATAAGATCATAATGATATAATATGAGTAAGTGAACACAATCATTCACTGCAGTCCAACTGCATCAAAGCCAACAATGTATAGCATTTGGCTCTATTCCAGCCCATACTTGGAAGTTGCCATTTGTTTAGGCAGGGGTCAGCAAACTTTTTCAGCAGGGGGCCGGTCCACTGTCTCTCAGACCTTGCAGGGGGCCGGACTATATTTTTTTTTTTGGGGGGGGGGGAGAATGAACGAATTCCTATGCCCCACAAATAACCCAGAGATGCATTTTAAATAAAGGGACATATTCCACTCATGTAAAAACACCAGGCAGGCCCCACAAATAACCCAGAGATGCATTTTAAATAAAAGCACACATTCTACTCATGTAAAAACATGCTGATTCCTGGACCGTCCGCAGGCCGGATTGAGAAGGCAATTGGGCTGGATCCGGCCCCCGGGCCTTAGTTTGCCTACCCATGGTTTAGTGTTTTTAAAATATATCTGCTGTGAAAGCAAATGAAGCCTGAGCCCCGGTAAAAGGACTTCATGTATTTGAAGTTAATACCTTTGTTTTGGGTAAAAACTCATTTATCTAAACGGCCTGCAGTGAACGGAATAATTGTAAATATAGGTTAAAGAGGAATGTGCAGGAAGAACATAGCAATGCAGCTCATCATATGAACTTGGAGGTTTTTAAGCAGAGGTTGGACGGGCATCTGTCATATATCATCCATAAGATCTGTGTGTACCTGGTGTTGCTGTCCTCCCACCCCAAAATTTGAGTTCTACAAGCCCCATGGAAAAGAACAGGAAATAAGAACGTAAAAAGAGCTGGATCTCCATCTAGCCCAGTATACTGTTCTCACAGTGGCCAGTCAGATGCCTAAGGGACCCGAGTGCAACTTTCCTTCTTTATTTATTTGGCGATTACTCATAGCCAAGTACAGTAAGATTGTTTTCCATGAACACAGTCTTAACATCAAGTCTGTAAGTGACTGCGGAGGCCAATTCTGGATCTACACGTCCTTCCACAGTGGGGACATGGGTTTCCGGGCAGGAGTTGATTACAGTGAGGGTTTGCCAAGCGTGCCTTCCTCTTAGCACGTTTCTCCCTTTTGTCCTGAGTTCGAGTGTCTTCAAAGCCCATGACACCTTTGGAAAAGGCTCTTCTCCAATTGGAGTGCTCACTGGCCAGCGTTTCCCAGTTGTCAGTATATATACTACATTTTTAAAGATTTTCCTTGAGAGAGTTTTAACCTCTTTTGTTGACCAACCAGGATTACACTTTCCATTTTTAAGTTCAGAGTAGAGTAGTTGCTTTGGAAGACGATAATCAGCCATCTGAACAACATGACCAGTCCATTGAAGTTCATGTTGAAGAATCATCGCTTCATCACTGGTGAACTTTGCTTCTTGCTGGCATTAGTTCGCCTGTCTTCCCAAGTGATGTGTAAAATTTTTCGGAGACACCATTGATGGAATCTTTCAAGGAGTTGGAGATGGCATTTATAAGTGGTCCATGTTTCACAGCATTCACCCCGCTTTTGATCCCCAGCAACTGAAGGTGCGCAAGAGCATGGCAGTGGGGAGATTTGTCCCTCCTGACTTGAGCTAACTCCCCCTCCCTCCCCTTTTCTTTTTGGACAGGTGTTATTTGAACTTGCCCGCTACCACGCCCCCTCCACGATCTTCCTGGATGAGCTGGAGTCCGTCATGAGCCAACGAGGCACAGCCCCAGGGTAACAAACGTTCAAGTGGGGGATACCCCTTTGCTGACTGGTTTCCATAAGGCAGGTCCTCTTCCCGAATGGCTTAGAAATAAGCCTACCTTGCTCACTGCAAGAAAAATCTGTTTTCTCTTCCGTATATCTCGCCCTTCCGCTTCTGACTCTAAACATCCCTACGTTCAAATAAAGGAACAAACACAGTATGTTTGGAAAGCCAAATCTGCTTGTGCCAGGTGGTCTGTGACTTCAGCTACTTAGCCTTCCCCCTGGGTTAAGCGTGCCTGGGTCTGATCTGTGTCTGCCTGAATGGGAGGCTACCTAGTATACTCTTGTTCTGAGCTCCCAAAGCTGGAATATAAGAGTAATCAGCAAGTATGTGAGCTTATGTCAAGGGTGGGGAACCTGAGGCCCAAGTCCAGATGAAACCTCTAGGTCTCTTTATCCAGCTCTTAGGGTTCTCCCTGGGCCTTGCCCTTCTCCAGCCCTGGTCTGTGGCCCTGCAGATGATGGTGCAATGTAGCTTCCATCAGTCCCAGCCAGCATGGCCAATGGCCAGGAATTATGGGAGTTGTAGTCCCACAGTGTCTGAAGGACTAAAGGTTCCACATCCCTCTTTTAATCCACCCACCTACTTTTACATCCCAGCCAGCGTCCATCTGTACAGTCATTCTCCCTCTGAGCCAGGTTCAAGGTCTCTGCATTAATCTACGAATCCCTGAGCAACTTAGATTCAGGGTACCTTAAGGACCGCCCAGATCAGGGTTTCCCAAACTTGGGTCTCCAGATGTTTTTCGAACTACAACTCCCATCATCCCTAGGTAGCAGGACCAGTGGTCAGGGATGGTGGGATTTGTAGTCCAAAAACAGCTGGAGATCTAAGTTTGGGAAACGCTGGTCTAGACCCTTTTATCCTAGCTCAATTACTGAGAAGTGTTCTTGGTTATTTTCCATGTTGACAAGGCTCATTGGGCATCAAAATGGAGCCTTTAGTGTGTCGTCGACCCAGTATTGTGGAATACAGTGGTGCCTCGCAAGACAAAATTAATTCGTTCCGCAAGTTTTTTCTTCTTGTGAGTTTTTCGTCTTGCGAAGCACGGTTTCCCATAGGAATGCATTGAAAATCAATCAATGCGTTCCTATGGAGACCGTCCGGGGACAGAGGGGAAGCGCCGCGCGCCTTCCCCTCTGTCCCCGGACCTGTTTAAAGCAAGGGGCGGCGGGGAAAAGATTGCTTCTCCCCGTTGCCTGCCCCGCAATCTCCGGGGACAGAGGGGAAGGCGCACGCACCTTCCCCTCTTTCCCCTCTTTTGAAGCAAGGGGCGGAGGGGAGAAGATCGCTTCTCCCCGTTGCCGCCCCTTGGTTCAAAAGGGGTCTGGGGAGAGAGGGGAAGAGGCGCGCTCCTTACGCTCTGTCCCCGGAGACTGCGGGGCTGGCAACGGGGAGAAGCGATCTTCTCCCCGCCGCCCCTTGCTTCAAAAGAGGTCCGGGGACAGCGGGGAAGACGCGCTGCACTTCCCCGCTATCCCCGGAGCTTGCGGGGCAAGCTTCGTTTTGCGAAGCAAGCCCATAGGGAAATGCGTCTTGTGAAGAGGCTAAGAAAACGAAAATCTCCTTCGTCTAGCGAGTTTTTCGTCTTCCGAGGCGTTCGTCTTGCGGGGTACCACTGTACTCTTCCAGTAGTGAATCAGCAGGTGCCTTCTGTTCCAACCTTTAAACATCTGCTGAAAATCCTTCTATCCCACCAGGCTTCTTCAGGCAATTCAGAATTCATCTCTCCATAATAGTTGCTTGACGGCCTTGGGCTTAAATTTTTTATGTACTTTTATTATATACAAATGCTGTTGTAAAAGGTTTTGTTATTCTCGATGATGTAGTGGTAGATAAATATTTTTATAAATAAATGATAAAGTAACTTCCACCATCAAGCACATTCCAAGCAGAGCGCAAGATCTCGCCAAGGAAACCTGTAAAATTGGCTGTCGCCCAGTTGCACAATGCAGACTTTGCCTGTACCGAAGAATGACAAAATCTGCGAAGCTCTCCTGCATGCCCCACATTCAGCCAAACGGGAGTAGCGAACGGTTACAGATGTGTTTTTTGTGCTGTTCCCATTTATTTTGGCAGAACTTTCCCAGGAGAGCTTCTCAGTAGTTTGCACCATAGTTTAACACAAGGATATATAGGATTAGTAAGACACACTGAATCAGACCAGAAGTCCATATTGCCTGGTATTTATTGGGAATGTACAAAGCTTGCATACTGGCACTGAACTATGGCCCGTTTCTGTTCCCTGTAATTATCCAAGCTGATCTAACTTAAGACTTAATAGCCTTCTCACTAAATGCTGGCTTTGGGATCTGTTCAGTGCCTCTTGCATTAATCTGCGTGCAAAGATAAAACTCCAAAGTGTGCATTTCCTTTCGTTTTAGTGCTCTTACATGAGTGGATTCATTGCAGAATTAACTTCTGGGCATTAATCGTCATGAAGTTTGGACATAATGCTTAGGTTTTATCTCATGGAACTTAACCGCGCTTGGAACTGGGGGTTGGGCGTGACAGGGAGATGCAAAACCCATGAATGGGCTTGTGCTTTTGAGCTTGTCCCTGTCTCTGTAACGGCAGCGGTCCTGATGCAGGCCAGGGAATAACATTGACTCCGCCCCTCCCTTTCTCCATCCTTCACATCTTGGTAGCGGTGAACATGAAGGAAGCCGGAGGATGAAAACGGAATTACTGGTGCAGATGGATGGCCTGGCCCGGTCAGATGATCTTGTCTTTGTTTTAGCGGCTTCCAACCTGCCCTGGTAAGAGATCCGGAGAGTACGCTTTGAATACATTTGCGTGAGCCTCTAAACACAGATAAAGATTTTACTTAGACCCAGAGCAGTAAAAGCCTTGATATTTGGTTAAAGCCTTCAAAGATTAATTGGGAGCTTTTTACTTTGCTCCTGCAGTTCTTGCCGCAGGAGTGCATAATCCTTCGTAAAGGCAGCATATGCCGACCCAAGCCAGCTGCTAATATTTAAAAAGGGGCTTGATGGCCAAGTTATTTACTATGGCTAAGCTAAAGAAGGGTTTCAGCAAAGAAACGCTTAAGGTGCTTAAAACATCCAGTGCTCAGGAAAGATATGCTCTATAAATAGGCAAGGATGGATTTCATTGGTATTAAAAGGTGACTTTTAAAAGTTTGAGGATAAAACCCTTCAGATTTTTTAATGTCACGTAGATCTAGTGGAGGGGACGCGGGTGGCGCTGTGGGTTAAACCACAGAGCCTAGGACTTCCCGAACAGAAGGCCAGCAGTTCGAATCCCCGCGACGGGGTGAGCTCCCGTTGCTCAGAGCTTGCTCCTGCCAACCTAGCAGTTCGAAAGCACATCAAAGTGCAAGTAGATAAATAGGTACCACTCCGGCGGGAAGATAAACGGCGTTTCCGTGCACTGCTCTGGTTCTCCAGAAGTGGCTTAGTCATGCTGGCCACATGACCCAGAAGCTGTACACCGGCTCCCTCAGCCAATAAAGCGAGATGAGCGCCGCAACCCCAGAGTCAGCCACGACTGGACCTAATGGTCAGGGTTCCCTTTACGTTTACCTTTAGATCTAGTGGAATAGCTGAAAATACGTACTATCCAGATTCTTCTTAGCATATTGGGTGGAAGTCCTGTTGGTGCTGTTGCACTCATGGAAGGCTTTTGATCAGTGCCGGATTTACGTATAAGCTAAACAAGCTATAGCTTAAGGCAGGCATGGGCAAACTTGGCCCTCCGGATGTTTTTGGGACTACAATTCCCATCACCCCTGATCACTGGTCCTGTTAGCTAGGGATCATGGGAGTTGTAGTCCCCAAAAAAACATTTTTGTTTAAGCAGGCCTGTCCTGACATGGGCATGCCTGTTAATATTAATTACTGTTAATACCAATTCTAAACATTTAAAGTGCTTTTTCTTGATGATTTTAATATTTCTTTTAAAACGCTTACAGGTTTTCATATAATCAAGCAGTATGAAAGTTGTTCAATAAGGATAAAAACTCAGCCTAATTACTATTTGGCTTTTAGAAGACATCTGAAGGCAGCTCTGTTTAGGGAGGTTTTTAATGTCTGGTGTTTTATTGAATTTTTATATTTTGTTGGAAGCTGCCCAGAGTGGCATGCGATTTATTTATTTAAATAAATTTTAAAAAATAAATATGGAAGGGTGAACAGCCTCTGTTGTAAAGCACTGTATGTATGTTGAAGTTCTAAGTTCTGATGGTCTGATCTTAGGTCACTGATAGCCCATTCCTGCATGCAGATTCTTGCTTGATTCTGCCGTCCTCATGTGAGAATCATAGAGTTGGAAAGGGACTCCCAAGGCTCATCTAGACCCGCCCCCTGCAATCTCCGTTCAAGCATAAAAGTGCACTTGTGGACAAGTCCTGCCCTAACGGAGCCTGAGCCAGTCTGGGACTTGCGATCCCTCTCCACCCTTTCCCATGATTTCCTAGAGATCGCAGCCCACACTTCAGAAAATGGTGAACGGACCCCTGTAGCCGCAGTCATTCTTCCCCTTCCTCTTCCCTTCTCTAGGGAACTGGATTGTGCGATGTTGCGCCGGCTCGAGAAGAGGATTCTGGTGGACCTCCCGAATAAAGAGGCACGGCAGGCGATGGTTCAGCACTGGCTTCCTTCCGTGAGCAACAGCGGCGGAGTAGAACTGAGGACGGAGCTAGACTACAGCTTACTCAGTCAGGTGAGGAGAAGCCATCGCTGTTAACGGTTGCACCTCACAGGGAGCTTCCACAGAGGGCAAGGCATATACACACAGTGCATCGTAAGTAGACCTGGGCATGTGCCAAGCTGACTCAACAGAAAGGAGGCCCACCGCCCCAAGAGCCATGTTTTGGGGGTCAACCTTGAAGGCAGCTGATGCAGTTCCATTTTGGCTTTGAGGTTGTGCCTCCTCCCGGCTGGGAGACTGGTCTGGAAACCTCCATGTCTGCTACTTTTGGGTTGTTTGGAATGAGGTTCACAAGCAAAGGATAATAATAATACAGTGGTACCTCAGGTTACATACGCTTCAGGTTATATAGGCTTCAGGTTACAGACTCCACTAACCCAGATATAGTACCTCGGGTTAAGAACTTTGCTTCAGGATGAGAACAGAAATTGTGCAGCGGCGGCAGCGGGAGGCCCCATTAGCTAAAGTGGTGCTTCAGGTCAAGAACAGTTTCAGGTTAAGAACGGACCTCCAGAACGCATTAAGTTCTTAACCTGAGGTATAATAATAATAATAATTATATATATATATATATGCAGGTTTTGGTGTCTTCGGGTGTCTTCCCGTGTAAGAGTCGGGGTGTCTGGGCGACGTTTCGACGAGGTCTCACTCGTCATCTTCAGGCTGGTGCTTTCGGCTTCTTGTTACTGGAACAGAGCAGAATCTGGTGTTTGAGTTCCTATAAATACTGTAGAGGGGTGTGGTGTATAGCCTCCAACGTTCTGGGCAGAGAGGAAGTTCCTAGATTAGTGTGCCTTTTCTTCTTTTGTTCCTTAATTACTTGAGGGATATCTTGAGTGATTTCATGAGTGATATTCTGAATACCATTGGGTGGGTCATTAAGTGTAGATTAGTTGCTAAAGCTTTCGTGTCTTGACCTCTTGAGCTTGTGAAGAGTTTTTCTGAGAAGATGGCTGTGCTGCATTTAGTTGTGCTCTGGCTTGGCTTCGTGTATAGGGGCGAGCTGTAATTTTGTGCCTTGTGCCAGCCAGATCTGTGTAGGGATTGCACGTCCTTTCTTGACGTCCTAATCTACAAAAAACCTGATGGCTCCCTAGGACACACTATCTACCGGAAAAAAACACACACCAACCGCTACTTACATGCACAATCACACCACCACCCTGCACAAATAAACTCCGTAGCCAAGACTCTCATCTCCAGAACCAAACGCCTGGCTGACAAAGACCACTTGACAACTGAGTTACAGAATCTCTCAAATGTGTTAATCGCCAATGGATACCAGAAAAACAGGGTTACGAAGCTAATCCAAAAAGAAACACCCCCCAAAAACCAAGACACAGAAGAAAACAATGGCATGGCCCTCCTTCCTTATATCAAGGGCACTACAGACAAAATTAGCAAAATCCTCCATAAACACAATATCAAAACAGCCTTCTGCACCAACCAAAAAATAGCCAATATCCTCAGAAACCCAAAAGACAAAATCCAGCTGGAAAACCAAGGGGTCTATGAAATACCCTGCAAAGTCTGCCCAGCCACGTACATTGGACAAACAAACAGACGAATAAATGCACGTATCGCAGAACACAAGAATGCCGTCAAAAAAGAAGAAAAAACTTCCTCTCTTTTCCAACACATGAAAGAAACAGGACACGAAATTAATTTTGCAGATTCCAAATTGCTCTTTAACATGGAACATCACCACAAGAGAATAATCATGGAAGCCATCGAGATAGAGAAACACCCTCACAACATGAACAAGCGTGACGACACGTCCCGCCTGCCAGACATCTGGAAATTAGCCCTCCCCACAAAAACCGACACCAGAACCAGAGGCACACAGAACGCCGTCACCAATCAACCACACCAGACCCAAACCCAGACCCTCTCCACAGACATATTACAGACTCCATCCAGTAGCCAAACTATAGTGGCACCTCCGGATGCTGCACCCCCCTGCAATCCCTACACAGATCTGGCTGGCACAAGGCACAAAATCACAGCTCGCCCCTATACACGAAGCCAAGCCAGAGCACAACTAAATGCAGCACAGCCATCTTCTCAGAAAAACTCTTCACAAGCTCAAGAGGTCAAGACACGAAAGCTTTAGCAACTAATCTACACTTAATGACCCACCCAGTGGTATTCAGAATATCACTCATGAAATCACTCAAGATATCCCTCAAGTAATTAAGGAACAAAAGAAGAAAAGGCACACTAATCTAGGAACTTCCTCTCTGCCCAGAACGTTGGAGGCTATACACCACACCCCTCAACAGTATTTATAGAAACTCAAACACCAGATTCTGCTCTGTTCCAGTAACAAGAAGCCGAAAGCACCAGCCTGAAGATGACGAGTGAGACCTCGTCGAAACGTCGCCCAGACACCCCAACTCTTACACGGGAAGACACCCGAAGACACCAAAACCTGCATTCCTGTACCCGTGAAAATCTACGAAAGCAAATATCTCACCTCTACGGGGAGGAAACCTTCCAGCTGACAAGAACCTACGAGAAACTAGAAATCCGAAGAGCCACCATCTTATGTGATCTCCTGTTCCTACGCAACTGCCGAGACAACAACTTAACTCCCACATGCTTCCAACTTAAATTCCACTCTAAAACCCCAGCTACCGAAAGGATCCTGAAACGAACTGAACTATCCCTAATCAGAAACGAAATACATAAGAAAAGATACCTACTAAACCAAACCAACAAAGATCTGCTCACTCTTCACCTCAAACTATGCAACAAAATCCACCCTGCACTCTGGGAGAAATGCAAACAACTAGCCGTCTGGAGAGCTGAAACTGAGACCTCACATAAGACAGACAGACACACCAACAAACTCTACAAACTAGAAAAACGCCAGAAGCCCAGCCACCCTCCACAACAACCCATGAAACAAACAGTACATAACATATCAGACAGGATCCTCACCCCAACTGAAACCAAAGTACTCTCCAAAGGTTTCAACTTTGCAGTCGCCCCGAGACGCATCCCCACGGAAAACATCATATGCGGAGTCGAAGCTAGCCTGACCAAAATCGACCCAGATGAAGCCAATAAAATCAGACTTGAAGTCACCAACATCCTCTGCTCCAGCAAACCACCCAGAAGCAATTTACACAAAGAAGAACAGAAAGCACTCACCAACCTAAGGAAAGACAACAACATAATCATTCTCCCAGCAGACAAAGGCAACGCCACTGTTGTGATGAACACATCGGACTACCAAGCAAAACTATCAAATCTACTCCAAGACCCTACCTACCAACCTATAAAAACAGATCCCACCACCTATCTGGAAAAAACCACCAAATCCAAAATAAAAGCCTCTCCTATCAGTGAAGAAATCCAGCTAAGAATCATCCCCAGAGAAAAATCATCCAGATGCCCCAAACTCTACGGTCTCCCCAAGATACACAAAGAAGGAACACCACTCAGACCAATAGTCAGCTCCATAGGCTCACCTCTACAAAATCTCGCTAAATTTCTCGCTAAGCAACTTCAGCCCTATGCAGAATCCATCGCTTCACACGTTACTAACTCCTTCCAGTTCATAGAAACAATAAAGAAGCAATACCTACATCCCGATGACCTTCTTGTGAGCTTCGATGTTGTATCTCTCTTCACTCAAGTACCCATTAATGAAGCCTTGACAGCCATCCAAAACAAATACAATCCCCCCAAATACATCCTGGACCTGACCAACCACTGCCTAACCAACACGTACTTCATCCACAATGGACAAAGATACAAACAGATAGAAGGAGCACCTATGGGATCACCCCTCTCACCGGTCATCGCAAATTTGTACATGGAACACTTTGAAACCAATGCTTTAGACAAGTCAGAACACAAACCCAAACTTTGGCTCAGATATGTTGACGACACCTTTGTAATTTGGCCACACGGGAAAGAAAAACTAGATAGCTTCCTCACACATCTCAACAGCCTACACCCCAAAATACAATTCACTATGGAAATAGAAGACAACAACCAACTCCCCTTTCTTGACGTCCTAATCTACAAAAAACCTGATGGCTCCCTAGGACACACTATCTACCGGAAAAAAACACACACCAACCGCTACTTACATGCACAATCACACCACCACCCTGCACAAATAAACTCCGTAGCCAAGACTCTCATCTCCAGAACCAAACGCCTGGCTGACAAAGACCACTTGACAACTGAGTTACAGAATCTCTCAAATGTGTTAATCGCCAATGGATACCAGAAAAACAGGGTTACGAAGCTAATCCAAAAAGAAACACCCCCCAAAAACCAAGACACAGAAGAAAATATATATATATATATATATATATATATATATATATATATATATATATATATGCTTTCGTAGATTTTCACGGGTACAGGAATGCAGGTTTTGGTGTCTTCGACTCTTACACGGGAAGACACCCGAAGACACCAAAACCTGCATATATATATATATATATATATATATATATATATATATGCCCTTCCCCTTCTGGCTGGGTTTCCCCAGCCACTATGGGAGGCTCCCAACAGAATATTAAAAACACGATAAAACATCAAACATTACAAGCTTCCCTAAACAGGGCTGCCTTCAGATGTCTTCTAAAAGTCAGATAGTTGTTTATCTCTTTGACATCTGATGGGAGGGCGTTCCACAGGGTGGGCGCCACCACTGAGAAGGCCCTCTGCCTGGTTCCCTGTAACTTGGCTTCTCGCAATGAGGGAACCACCAGAAGGCCCTCGGAGCTGGACCTCAGTGTCCAGGCAGAACGATGGGTGTGGAGACGCTCTTTCAGGTATACTGGGCCGAGGCCATTTAGGCCTTTAAAGCTCAGCACCAGCACTTTGAATTGTGCTCGGAAGCGTACTGGGATGAAACTGAAGTACCCACCTGGCAGGGCAATTGCCATATGAGAGGCAAAAGAGCTGGGCAAGTGAGAGCAGCGTGTACTGAGGAATGATTGGTCTTCCTTCACTTCAGTAGGGCAGGAATTGGGGGGAAATAATAGTTGCGGGGGGGGGGGGGTAGAACCATATTCTAAATGGACATGCTTGTGGAGGGGTGTTCCTCTGGATCTCAATCACTTTCTGAAACATCCCATGTTCTTTGAAACGCTACATTTGCATTGGAAAGTTCCTGGAGACTGAACTGTGTCTTTCCAATTTACTTATTAGGAGATGGAAGGATACTCTGGTTCCGACATCAAGTTGGTCTGCAAAGAAGCTGCTATGCGCCCCGTGAGAAAAATCTTCACTGCCCTTGAAAATCATCAGCCAGGTACACCTGGGTTTTTATATTGTAAACCAGTTCTCAGCTCTCACCTGTGTCTCCAACAAGCTGTCTACTTGCGACAGCAGCCACATCCTGGGAACAGTTTTGAGTGGCTGGTTTGACTCAACGAGGTGAGGGTAGCTGATGGGTCTCAAACTCCTGGTGAGTTAGGGACTTCACCTGCATGCAAGGACAAGTTCTGGTGCATTGAGCAATGGAGACCAATACTAGGTCCAACGGTCAAGAAGGCAGTTTCTGCACGTGTTGCAAGGGGAAGTGAGGGGCAGGTGGGGCTTGTCCACATGGGAAGGTAGTCCATCTAGGACAGTGTTTCTCAACCTGTGGCTCCCCAGATATTTGTTGGACTACAACTCCCATCATCCCTGACCACTGGTCCTCCTAGCTAGGGATCATGGGAGTTGTAGGCCGAAAACATCTGGGAACCCAAGGCTGAGAAAGGCTGATCTAGAAGGAAAACTGTGGTTCTAAACCTCACTGCCTTGTGGGACATCTTTGGGAAAAGGAGTGAGCCTACACAAATCTGGAGTGGAGTCCTTAAGATGGTTGGATGGCGCCTCATACGCCTCCTTCCAGCAGCTCCTGCAGTCAAGCTGGTGCTAAATGTCTTGCTCTGCTTTCCTTTGGTCCACATCTACAAGGCCGGGGGGTGGGGCGGTCTTGTCACTGCCCAGGCTTTCATGCCAGGGAGGTCACTTCAGTGCCCCTAACACAGCAGTTTGATTGCACCCGTGGGGGTGTAACTCCATTGTCTCTCGAGACAGATGAATGCCTATGATATTGTTAACTGTCCTGTGGTCCTCAAATGAAGGGCAGTAGGGAAATTTAATAAAAACAAGTACGGTAAGTACAGTCATACCTCGGGTTGAATGTGCTTCAGGTTGAGCGCTTTCAGGTTGCGCTTTGCAGCAACCCGGAAGTAACGGAGTGTGTTGCTTCCGGGTTTCACTGCTCACGCATGCGCAGACGCTCAAAATGACGTCGCGCGCATGCGCGGAAGTGGCAAAACGCATCATGCGCCATCGCGTCTTGCATTCTATTCAGGATGCGAACGGGGCTCCGGAACGGATCCCGTTCGCATCCTGAGGTACCACTGTAAATAAGTTCAAGCTGCACAGGCACTCTCCTGCTATTGCAGAGTGCTGTGCACTAGCTATCTTCCAGCGACGAACGGCAGTCAGGGCGTTCTATTTCCTGTTATGAAGCACCCCTAAAAACATCACAACTTTTGATATGATGGCCTGGCACCTTAGAGGGAAGTTTCACTGCTGTCCTGGAGAAACCACAAGAGTCTTCATTACAGATAGCCAGGCTCTCGTGTTCCAAGCAAGCAGAGTTGAAAGGGAAACGGGCGAATTCACTATAGTCTTTTACTGGAAATGCTCTGCCCATATCCTACCGTTTATAAATTTAAAAGTGAACGAGGGAGCATCAGACCCTTTCTAGTATTGTCAGGATGTGGTCATCTGTATGTCCCACCTCCCTCCCTCCCAATTACTCATCAGGAAGTTTCAACAGCCCAAGGCTGTTTTGCCGGTGGAGCCCAAGATAAATGGTGATATCTCTTCTCCACCTCACCTGGGCAGCAGAATAAATTTTTCTAGAAGCCTTTTTGCAGACATTTTGTTTAGTCAAGCTTCCGGGCTGGCACCATTTTAAAACTTTCAACACCCATTGTGTCAAGGAGATAGGATTGATAGTCCCTGTTGCACCCAACTAAGTCTTCAGAAGTGCTGCTTCTTGCCTTGATAGCTAGGAATCTTTTAGACACCTCATCTCTCTCTGCCCAGCAACTTTCCTGGGGACTTCCCCACTTCCTTCTCCCTTGTTCCCTTTTGCTGCTAAAGAGGTGTTGTCACCTTTCCCCACGTGCCTCCAACAAACCCCACCCTCACAGAATAAGACAAGGCATTACCGTGTTTTTCACTCTATAAGACGCACTTTTCCCCTCCTAAAAAGTAAGGGGAAATGTGTGTGCATCTTATGGAGCGAATGCAGGCGGGAGGCTCTGCTCAGCGCTCCCTTTAAAGAGCCGTGTGGAGCGTGTGTGCGGCTCTTGGGGGCTTTTCCCCCAGGAGGGAGAAGGGCTGCCCTCCACGCACTCTTTAAAGGGAGCACGGCTCTTGGGGGAGCCTTAGCCGCATGCAGCCTCTCCCGGGCAGGGGATGAAGGCTCCCATTGCTGGGGAGAGGCTGTGCGTGGCTAAGCAAGAATCCCTCTGGCTGTCCTGGCCTCTGGGATTCAGATTTTTTTTTGTTTTGTTTTCCTCTTCCAAAAACTAGGTGTGTCTTATGGTCTGGTGCGTCTTATAGAGCGAAAAATACGGTACCCCCCCATCATCTGACCAACTCTATCCCCCACCTCCCCCACCTTCTTCCGTCTTCAAGGGGAGACTTGAGTAGTATCTACACCCATTCTTCTTTTGTCAATGTATAAGCTATCAACAGGGCGGCTGGGACAATAACATGAACAAATGGTGTGTGTGTGTGTTTTATTTGGTCCATGGTCTTCTTTCCGCAGACAGCGGGAGCTTACCTGTAATTGAACTGGACACAGTCACCACTGAAGACTTCCTGGATGTGATCACTCACACGAAGCCTTCTGCTAAGAACTTGAGCCAAAAATACACTGAGTGGCAAAAAGAATTTGAGTCTGTCTGAACTCCACCCCCCACCCCCCGGCAAGTCAAGATTTCAACCATCCAGATCCCAACAAATTTCTGGGAGCCAGAGACTGAATACTTAACATTAAAATGGATATTATTTTTCCTTTCTAAGAGAAACAGAACAATCCATTCTCAAAGGTGCACGCTAATATTTTCTTTTAAAGAACTGAGAAGGGGCTTGGCGGTTGTTTGCTATCGAGCCCCTCTTCCCTCTCCTGCCTTTACTAATAGGCAATGGGAAACATTTTTGCACTTTTATGCCTGAAATCCATTTAATTGTAATATCCTCTTACATCCACCGCCAGACATACACATATCCCTGCGCTGACACCTAGGATCCACAGCACACTGACACCACAAGTATTTTGCTGCTGGCGCTCCCCTCTTCAGAGGAACAAGGACAATATTCGCAATACCAGAAGAGGTGGTGGTTAGTTGCATTTCTCAGGGATCCTTGTATTAAAAGCAACAGGTGTTGAGCAGGACTTGCAACGATGAAGAATAAACTACTGGTCCTCTTTGAGGGATGCATTCCCGGATCCCGTTCCCCCCCCTTGCCTGAGCTTATTGAGAATCTAAGGTAGACTTTTCAAAGAGTATTTTCCTGTAAGTGAAGGGATCACTTCTGTCTTGGGGCCAAACATGACGCAGCCTTAGAGCTGGATAACTTCCCAACAGTTTTGAATATTGCAGCTGCGGGAGATGCAGCAGTGGGGAGGGGTGCTTAACTTAACCCTGTCCTGCAGGCTGCTTTCCTATGAAAGTTGACAAGTTGTCCTCGCAAAAGACGCTTCTTCCTCGGAAGAGGATACCAGGGCCATGGAGTTGGCTTTAGTGGGAGACTCAGAGGCTTCCTCTATTCGTGTCTCTCTCCTTTACATCATATGATCTTCTAAAGCTAGACATAGGGCCTTCATGTCAAATTGCCCCTAGGCTGTGGAACCGCTAAACTGATGCGACTGGAACTGCTTTTAATTCGGGATTTTAAATTGTTGTAACCTGCCCTGGGGACCTGCTGATGAAGGGTGGGTAATAACAACAACAGCAGCAAATTTATGGATGATAACTAGGGCTGGGCGATATCTGGATTTCAACATCGTGATATATCAACCAGCTAAACATTGAAATATACCAGTAAAGTGGTACCTCCGGTTACGAACTTAATCCGTTTTGGAGGTCTGTTCGTAACCGGAAACCACTCGTAACATGAGGCACGCTTTTGCTAATGGTGCCTCCCGCTGCTGCTGCCACCGCCGCGCCGCCGGAGCGCGACTTCCGCTCGCATCCTGGGGCAAAGTTTGCAATAAGGGGCATCTACTTCCAGGTTGGCGGAGCGCTATTGTTGCTGGCGCCTGCTCTTGTGATTCATGGCCCCTTGCGTGAAGCAGGGGAGAGCTGAACCAGCAGAGTTAACAGGGGCTGCGAGAATCGAGAAAAGCATTGGCTAGCTTCACGGGGTTTGCCACATTGCGATTTCTGCATAGCGCACGCACACACACAATGGTTGTGATATTTTGCCAGGTCAAAAATTATGAAACCAATCTCACAATATGGTGGACCTTTCAGAGACTATACATGATGAACTGCTTTCCATTTAGTGTTTCCCTTGTCTGGTCGGTTCACTGAATGTTCGTGGTTTTTTGTTTGATTTTTCAAGTAGTTATTAGTGTGTATTACTTTAAAATGATGATGATGATGAATGAATGAATGTGCTACCTTGAGCCCTGGAAAGATGGCTAATAAGCGCTTTAACAATAGATCACTTAAATAAATACCCACAAGTAACTTTAGCTAGGTTAGGGCTACTAAAGTTTATCAAGGAACACTGGGGGGGGGGGGGTGAGGCGGGGTGGTCAGAAAAATGCAGGAGAAACTTGGTCAGGAAGCAGAGCATGATGAAAGGGATAAGGACGTGTTCACAAGTGCACACACTTGCAACACTCCTTCTGCTGTTGAATCTGGAGCTCCCCACAGCCACGTTAAAGGGAAGAACCAAAACAAAAGGGGGTCACTCCACTTGTTTTGTACATCTAATCTGTTTTGGCAGGTCAATGCCAGCATTGCTGACATGTTGCATTTCACACCACCTGACTTTCCTTGTCCCAGAATAAAGCATTGCTAAGTTTCTGGGGATGAGTCTGTGTAGTAATAATAATAATAATAATAATAATAATAATAGTAATATATTATTTATACCCCACCCATCTGGCTGGGTTTCCCCAGCCACTCTGGGCGGCTCCCCACCAAATATTAAAAACATAATACAGCATTAAACATTAAAAACTTCCCTAAACAGGGCTGCCTTCAGGTGTCTTTAAAAGTCAGATAGTTGCTTATTGCCTTGACATCTGGTGGGAGAGCGTTCCACAGGGCAGGTGCCACTACCGAGAAGGCCCTCTGCCTGGTTCCCTGTAACTTGGCTTCTCGCAGTGAGGGAACCACCAGAAGGCCCTCAGCACTGGACATCAGTGTCCGGGTAGAACGATGGGGGTTCTGATCTTATAGTTCTGACTATAAGGGGAGATAACACAGGACTCTAGCTCAGTCTTTCGAACTGGGACCACAGATAGTGTTTTTAATGAGCAAGCTAAAGTTAGCTTTGAGTACAGCTGCAGTCCTGTGCACTGTTAATCAGAAGTAAGCTCCATGGAACTTGGACTAAGTTCTGGGTAAATGTGCGTAAGATTGGCATGCATATCCCACGGCAAATAGTGAGATTTGTCAGTTCTAACTAACTAGTTAATTTCAGTGGAATCTGGGCTGTAGTCCTAACCCTATTTGCCTGTGTGCAAGTCTCACCGGATTTGGGCCAGTGTTTTTTAAAATAATAATAATTCAGTTTTGCTGTTACCAAATTTATAGCCTACTTTTGGTCCAGAGGGGCTCGGTCTCATCAGGGCAGCATTTTCCATTTAAGAAACAACAATTAGGGTTGGATCCTGCCAGAGTGAAGGAAAGATTTACACATGTGCTTAGCGCTGCTGCTTGAAATCGGCAGCAACAAAGCAGCACTTAACTTTGCCTAAACGGTTGTGTTTTGTTGTGTCTTTTGTTATATGAATCTCTGATCAGCGTTCCTAATCTTGTTTCCACTCAGCTACCGTCTCCGTTACAGTCCTGGTGTCTTTTCCATCCAAAAGAGATTGTAGCTGTAGCTCATTAGGAAACCTGCTCTTTCAGTAAAGACGCTGCTACAATTACAGTCTAATAATTTAACACTCAGGAGCACCATAAAGTAAACAAAAAGGGCTTCATTCTTAGTTTTGCAAATGGTCCAGAAAAGCCATTTACTGCCATTACAAAAGTTAGCTCATTTTGGTGCTGTTAACATGTGCGGGAAGGATGGGACTTGCTTCAAATTGCAATTTCATTTTACAGCTGTACTAACAAAACCCCATAAAAAGTGGGGAATTTGTTCCCCATGGTTTCCCTAGGATTTTCCCTCTCCGTAAGGAAACGGGTGGGGGACTCCCCCAACCCAATGAAACCTTGCAACTGTCAAATTAATAGGCCCCCATTGAAGTCTAACATCAGAAATTCATGGTCTATAGAAGCCATTATGGACCAGATCTCTGTTTCCAAGCCATTCCTGTTAATAACCCCACCTAATTAAAACATCTGTAAAGCCCTGGTAGCTCTAATTTGTGCGTAAAAATTGAAAAACAACCCTGGCCTCTATTAATGGGCTGGCAGAAGTTCAGCCATGAATATGATTATGTATGGTAGGAGTGCTTTAAATTAAGAATCGCTAATTAAGATGCAGCCTGGCTGTATTTAATTGGATCAGGAGGAGGAAAGTGGCTAGCCATGGTAAGTAACCTAAACAAAAATCCCTTGATATTTTGCAATTTAGACTTCCAGTAAATGATAGCTTGTGGTACCATTTACCATGTCGCTTTAAAAAAAACAAACCACACACGTTACCATGAAGTGGTTTAAATGTGGTTGGTGATGTTGGGATTGATCAAAAACTTTGTTTAGGTGAACGGCGAACCTTGGCTGCTTTTGGACTCTGGCAAACATGCAAACTCAGTTATTGACCAGCACTGTACTGTTGACACACACACTTATCACTCAGAGCTCAGGAACAACACCTGAGAATTCCCCTGCTCATGGCATCAGTGTGGGAAGGACGGTGGAACAGGAAGGGAAGAGAGAGGCCAGTTCACTCATGCCTCACTGTTTTTTAACAAGGCTTGGGCTTAGCGTTTATCTCCTTTTCCATTCAAATGTCATGCCGCAGGAATAACTGAGCTATGCATTCTGCAAAAGCGCAGAAGGTGCCACGCTAGACAGCAGACAAGGGGGGGACATCTATTTAAGCTCTCCCTGTCGTGAAGAGAACAAGAAAACTGGCATGCCAGGCAGGGTGAAGGCTAGGCTACGACTCTTCTCTGATTCCTATGCACAGGAAGCTACCCTTCCGGGGAGAGCATTCAAATGTGATCGCTTGGTGCTGTCCAGCAAGAGCTCCCCAAGCAAGTCTGGGCTCTGCTGAGGATGCCGCTGGATGTTTCAGCCTTTGGCACGAGATGCTGATGTGTAACTCTTGCAGGCTTCTTCACAGGAGATGTCGGAGGATGTGGTCTACAGCATGGGGAAAGCTCTCACAAGTTAAGTACGGAGGAGGAGTAATTTTGCCTTCATCCCCCTCTCGGTATTTCCCTGTAACAAAAGCAGAGAGAAAACGCTCTGTCTCAACACCTGGTTTGCGTTGGCATAACATCTATGCATTATAATCGTTCCCAACTATGCCCACTCGACCTCTTTGCTCTGCAGAACTGGTGGTGTTACAGATGCCGCGATACTTGCTCTGCACTTGCAAGGAATCCGTCTTTTCTTGTGGCAGCACACACTTCGGAACTCCTTGACTACTGAAATCAGGCAGGCCCCCCCCCCCCCTTTTTAGCACCTTCTAAAAACAGTTTAAACAAGCCTGCCCAGATATGTAGAATGTTGCCATATGTCTTAATCTGATTTTTAGCTTAATTGTAGATTTTAATTACCGTATTCTTCGCTCCACAAGACACACCCGACCATAAGACGCACCTAGTTTTTAGAGGAGGAAAACAAGAAAGCAACGCAAAGCCTCCTAAGCGAAGAGGGAGGAGCGCTCCTGCTACGCTCAAGAGGCTTTGCGTGGCTATCCCTGAAGCCAGAAGAGCAAGAGGGATCTCTGCGCACCGATCCCTCTTGCTCTTCTGGCTTCAGCGATAGCTGCGCAGCCTGCATTCGCTCCATAAGACGCACACACATTTCCCCTTTTTAGGAGGGGGAAAGTGTGTCTTATAGAGCGAAAAATACGGTATTTGTTTGAACATTTTAAATAGTTATTTTAACTTTTTTGAAAAAGAAAAAAATCAAACCACTTTGAGCTCTCCGGTGGTATATAAATCTTGTGAAATAAATAAGTGGCCCATAACACGGTTAATAACAGTCCATGACAGGATAACCCGTGACACGCTTAGCACCTACCAAAGATGAGTGTCTACATCTCCCCATTTAAAACTTTTACCTTTCTGCAGTAGGCTAAATCCTGCACACGCATGCATCCCTCTGGCCTCCACCCAGACAAGCAAGCGGCACGGTGAGATGGCGCTTACCCGTCTTCACCAGTATTCCCAGCATCCCAGCATTCTGGGCGCCTCCCACGTCATCCCTGCAGTCCTGCCAAGGCAGAGGGGAACAAAAATGTTAGGCCTGCTTGGTTCCCGGAGACTCCATCTTGAAGGCGGGTTAACATGCTCAGACACTCACGTCGCCAATCATGACGGCTTCCTCTGGCGTGCTGCCGGTACCACGCAAGGCTTCCAGGAAGAATGTCTGCTCAGGCTTCCCCACCACGGTGGCTTCCACGTCGGCTGCGTATTCCAGCCCCGTGACGAAAGGTCCAGGGCCGAGAGCGAGCCCGTCTTTCCTCTTGTAATACCTGGCTTTGTGTATAGCTATGAGGGGAGCGCCATCGAGGATCAGCCTTGGGAAAGGAAGGGGTGGGAGGAAAATAAGAACGTAAGTGGAGCCTCCTGGATCAGGCCAGTGGTTCTCACAGTGGCCAACGGGATGCCCTGTCAGTTGATCAATTTTTAACATCAGCAGTAACATCTAGACTATGGGAGCGTTTCAGCCCTGTTCTTGAGTTTGTTTAAAATCTAAAACAGCTTATCTTGTGTTCCTTTCTTTGAATTTGTGCCATTTAGGTTTTTTAAACCTTTTTGTAAAGGCAACACTAGAATTTTCACAGCTGAATCCTCAAACCTTTATTACTGTGTTTTGCTTTCTTCAAGCTGGGCTTTGTCTAAAACTTGCCATTTAGGTTTTCAAACTTTTTTTTTTTTAATTCAGTATTAGAAACTGTACCTTTTGAGTCCTCAATCCTTTATTACTGCACTTTGCTTTACATAGGTCGAGCTAGGATTATAATACTTCAGAATTTTTGGGAGTTCTACCCCTTTTTGAATTTTGGTCATTTAAGGTTTATGATTTTTCTATTTCCTTCTGAGGAAACTGAATAGTTCAGTGAAACGAGGTTTATAGCCAGCATCCCGTTAAGGCTTTGTTCAATTTTAGGTTTATCTAAAAAAATTCCCTTAAACTTTTTGATTTTTATTATTTAGTTTATTTCCACAAGATGATATTTCCAGACGATTACTTCTCATTTCAGGGATTTCATTTGTTTTGTACAATCTGTCATTTGAGAAGGGCAGGGAAAGTTCTTGCCACCTGGTTTGAGAGATCGCTTGGCAAAGTCCTCTCTGGCTGGGCCTCTTCTCTTTATATTGTTTATTAGCAAAAATGTCCCGGGAGGGTGTGTTGACTGGAGAAAGCCCTAAGGGCCTGGTGGAGAGGTTCTAAGCCTCACATTTCCCCATCAATGCCATAACAGATAGCAAAGTCCTTCCCTACTTGAAGGACAACAGTGTGACTCATTGTGCTCTGAAAGCCCCTGGAGACGCAGGAATTCCACCTGGTACCACCAAGCCCTGTTGTTGTCCTTCCGGTAATAAAAAGAACCCTTGGGACAGTATCGTCATAAAGTTATCTGGAGGTGTGCTATGTGACAAATAGAAACTGAGCTTGTGCCAAATGTTAATTGCCTGTTGGGGGCTAAAGGAAGTCGTTTCTTATAAAGAAACCCTTTGTCACGTCCTTCCGACTTACCGAAATGCTTTGTTCATCGTTTGGTAATTGAAGTGGTCAGGAGCAAGCCCTATCACCACAGCATTGGGCTCGCTTGTATCGATCCCTGGGGGAAAAAAGAGGACAGCCAAATAACTCGCCTTACATTGACTTAGTCTGCACCCCGGAAATGATCTCTTTCAGCTTCTGCCTTCTGGAAGAAGGTAAAGGGACCCCTGACCATTAGGTCCAGTCGTGACCAACTCTGGGGTTGTGGCGCTCATCTCACTTTACTGGCCGAGGGAGCCGGTGTACAGCTTCTGGGTCATGTGGCCAGCATGACTAAGCCGCTTCTGGCGAACCAGAGCAGCACACGGAAACGCTGTTTAGCTTCCCACAGGAGCGGTACCTATTTATCTACTTTCACTTTGACGTGCTTTCGAACTGCTAGGTTGGCAGGAGCTGGGACCGAGCAACGGGAGATCACCCCGTCACGAGGATTCGAACCACCAACCTTCTGATTGGCAAGTCCTAGGCTCTGTGGTTCAACCCACAGGTTATAAAGACTAGGACTAGCCACCTGAGAAACAGTTTCTACCCAAAGGCAATTCTGGTCTTAAACGCAGTATAAGGTGTCTCTATAGGAGTATATTGTATTTTAAAATGGGGTTTCAGAGTTTTTAGGGGTTTTTGAATGTCTTATGTAGATTTTTCAATTTCATTGTTCTGCATGGGACAATTACAATAAAGATATCGTATCGTTACTGATACAATTGCTTTGGCATGAAATCTTCAGGTGGCAGAAGAGAAAGGGACCCAAGGCCGCTGTGCTGATTCTGCTGAACTTTGCTGCTAGAACTTTTTGCCTCTTTGCCACTGCTGTCTCTGAACTTTTCCCACTGAAGTTGGGCACTATAAGAACTTTGCAGCTTTAAGAACGGGTTGCCTGAGCTTCCTCCTCCCTCCTTGCTTTTGTGTCATGTGTTGTAGTTTGCAGACCTGAGGGCAGGGGCTGTAATGGACCTGCAAGCCTCTTTAGCTGAATAGCAGAGGGACAATGCCTTCAATGGACAAGCGTTAGAGATGGCAGCTGTTCAATGGGGAACATGAGTGGTATCCAACTAACTTGTTCCATCAGCACAAGGGTTTCTGTTTGTGAAATGAAATGCCCCCCACCTCCAGCTGCATACCTCTTAAATCTGTTTTTTTTTGGGGGGGGGAGGCTGCCTCAATCCTCTGGAGCAGATGTGGGGAAGGTGCAGGACACATAAAAGGGGAGCAGAGGGAAAGTTCTGTTGCAGAAGCTAATGGAAGGAGGGCATCGGTTGCTGATCGGATGGCCCCACAATGCCCTCTCCAACATTATTACAAAACAAAAACGCAGAAACTGAAAAGCAAGCTGGTGTGTATTTCGCTTGCAACTTTCTCTGGGAGCATCTGGGTCCATTAACCAAAGAATGGATTACACTCATCCATCTGTGGAGCAATCTTATATGAAGATTATCCAAGAATAATTCCATAGTAGTTACTAACAGGAGCTTAAACATCTTTCAGCGTACTTAAACTACTGAAAACCGGAGTTTAAAAAAACCCCAACCACTAGATATGGAGGGAAGAGCGAGGCAGAAAACCCGCAGAAGTGTGCATCAGAGCTGACCAAAAGCAGAGAGGGGAGGGACTTTTGGGAGGCTTGGGCAAGGGCCACATTCCACCTTGGCCAGCTTTCTGGGGGCCTCCTGCTGGTGGTAGGCAGGGCCAATGCAAAAGGAAGTGTACCCAAGCTGTGCTCTGACACACACTTGTGTTCTGCCCAGGGATGAGTCTGGGAGGGGAAGCCTGTAAGCATTTTGTAAGCCTAATTGCCGGGGGTGGGGGTGGATGTGATCTTTGTGAATACTGCAGCTGGGCAGGATTAACACTTCCCTCCTTAGCCGCACTCTCCATCCCCCTGTGCAGCAAATTAAGCTTGCAGCAGGATATGTCCCTTTAATTGGCACCCAAAGGATTGAATGGGGTCACAGGGGGAGGAGCTATGAGCCTATCTGCCAAGACAGATGCCACAGCTGAAAGCAGATGCATAAGAAACCCCACAGATCTGGAACTTCAGATGGGAGTCGAGCTATTGCATTGCCAAACTAAGAAGTCCAAATTAAGCTTTAGACAGGCAGCAAAAGCAGGAAGAGAAAAAGAAGAAGAAACCCTCAATTAAGCTTTAAATAAAGCAAACAAACAATATAAGCCATCTCGTCATGGACATAGAGGGTTTATGGGTCGTACGGATTTCGCTGAACGATGCAAACGGTCCATTAAGCGATCAGAATATAGTATACGTGTTTTCTGTGCTCTACTTTAATTAAAGTCTGCAGTATAGAAAGCTAATTCTGCTCGAGTCTTGTAATGGTTTGCTGCAATTCCTAAAGCAACTGTGCATCTCTCGCAGGACACACAGAAGACTCTCCCAGTGAAACAAGGGCTTCTCTGGGCCAGTCCGCGCGGTTCCTGGCAATCAACACACAACCACTTTGACAAACTTAACACTCTGTGCTGACCTCACAGAGCTGCGATACCCAGGTCCCTTAGCAAACTACAGTTCCCAGCAAATTGGCCCCAGGACACTATACCTTTGAAATCGTGCAGTGCATTGTCTTCGACGAGCAGCAGGGGCCTGACTTGCTTCTGCTCCAAGAGATTTCTGGCTGCCGTCAGAGACGTGAAGATCTCGTCTTCCTTGATGTCGAACTCGAGTTTCCTCAGCCTCTCCAGCAAATCTTGCTTGCACTCCTTTGTCGTATTGGTCACAAACCGGATGGAAACAGGAGCACTGCGCAGCCTTGACCCGTGAAAAACAGGGTAAGCAGTTTAGGACGCTGCCATTTTTGGAAACCACGGCAAAAACATGTTTTTGTTCTCGCATTCATGGAACAGCTTCATCAGAAGATAACATGAGTGCATTATCACAAGCAGGGCTGCCACGCGGAAGTGCTAAGAAGATTACTCCTGGATCTTTGGAGTTTAACAGAAAGAGAAATCCCACCTGAGGCCAATCCCTATGCTTTTTGATCACTCAAGCTTGAATCCAATATCCAAGTGTAATGGGCGTGGGGCAGGAGGGAAAGTTTGGTTTCACACATATGACATTCTAATGTTGCCAGGTGCATGCCAGGGACTGGCAAGACATTGCAGAGTGTGCACCAGGAAAAGTAAGGGCTGGATTCTGGTTTAGGATAGGGGGGCAGTGGTTTATGGGGAACTTTGCCAGCCAGGAAGCAAGACTCGGAGGCTGGAAGAAGAAAAGGAAGAAGAGGCAGGTCAGGCTGGGTGCTTCCCTACCCTCTCCTGCACCACTGTCTCCCAGAACCAGGAAGGGACTGAAAAGGGAAGAGCAGAGGCAGCTTGCATGCAGAGGCATAGTCTCCAGCTGGCATGCATGCAGCCCTTTGGGGGAAGGCACATGAACTGGTGGAGGAGTGGTCCCCTGCTGCTGCAACTGCTCTATAGGGTGCAGACCTGGGGATAGCTGCTTAGACATAAGACTATGGAGGGGGGGTATTTGGAGCTGTAGGAATTACTGTGTGGTGTAGTGGTTAAGAGTGGTGGACTCGTAATCTGGTGAACCGGGTTCGCTTCCTGGCAAATTATTAATTATTATTATTATTCCCCGCTCCTCCACATGCAGCTGCTGGGTGACCTTGGGCCAGTCACACTTCTCTGAAGTCTCTCAGCCTCACTCACCCCATGGAGTGTTTGTTGTGGGGGAGGAAGGGAAAGGAGAATGTTAGCCGCTTTGAGACTCCTCAGGGTAGTGAAATCAGCCCTGAGTGCCCACTGGATCCTAAAGCTGAGGCTCCAATACTTTGGCCACCTCATGAGAAGAGAAGACTCCCTGGAAAAAACCCTGATGCTGGGAAAGATGAAGGGCACAAGGAGAAGGGGATGACAGAGCACGAGGTGGATGGACAGTGTTCTCGAAGCTACCAGCATGAGTTGGACCAAACTGCAGGAGGCAGTGGAAGACAGGAGTGTCTGGTGTGCTCTGGTCCATGGGGTCACGAAGAGTCAGACACAACTAAACAACAAGGGTAGGGATAAAGCGGGATTGTTGTTTAGTCGTTTAGTTATGTCCGACTCTTCGTGACCCCATGGACCAGAGCACGCCAGGCACTCCTGTCTTCCACATCACAGAAACCGATGCCAACAGACATTGGCACACTTAGGGATCTGCAGAGTCTTCGCAGCTTGAGTAACAGACCTCAGCAACTCAGCATTTTGGCTAATCTACTTTTATTTACATATAAACATACACGGAGCACTGCAACATGGCTCTCTCTCGCTCTCTCTCTCTCTCTCTCTCTAGCATCAGACAGCAAAGAGCAATAGTCCCACTTCACGGAACACAGTAAAACAAACATCCTGTCTCCGTCACTTCCCACTCTGTGGAGTCAAAACATACACTATTATGTGATAGACAACAATCCCATGACTGCAATCACAGAGCAGGAATTCTAACAGATGGTCCACTGGCCTGATTCTTATGGTCTTAAAGCAGGCACCCCCAAACTTGGCCCTCCAGATGTTTTGGGACTACAATTCCCATCATCCCTGACTGCTGGTCCTGTTAGCTAGGGATGATGGGAGTTGTAGTCCCAAAACATCTGGAGGGCCGAGTTTGGGGATGCCTGTCTTAAAGCCATTGGTAGCCTTTCTCCACCACAAATGGATTCTTAAGGGTCTGCTGTGTTAAACATCAAGAGCCGAATTCTGTCATCTGGGACCTGACCCTGTGCACCTATGAGGCACGTCACCACCCTTGCCTGCAAGGCCTTTTCCTTGCCCAATAAGCAGCCTTTGTGAAAATGGCCTTTTTACACGTTTGTTTTCTGTTCTTTTCGGGATGCCTGGAAGGGATAACTTGCCTTTTAAGAGCTTCCTGGGCTCCTGGAACAGCCGAGTCTTCAATATGAAGCGTTCCACTGAGATCCACCAGGACTGCCTTTAGCGCACGCCGGGCTGCCATCCTTCGCACTGCCAGGAGAGGGAAGGAAGATTAAACAACCAAAGAGTTAGATAACAATGGACAATTAAAAAGGCACTCTGTTATCTGTTCCATTTGTGCCAAGCCTAGTAATGTTTAGAGAGCATTACCCAGCATGTTCAACGAGCCCCTTTGGACAGGGAAGTAAGAGGCAACATTAAATATATATATACATAATTGATAGAACAAGCATTTTTCCCCATTCGCTGCCCACACAGAAACCACCTTTTTCAACTTTTAAATTCCACAAGCGTACTTGCACCAGAGAGAAACAGCACGTCCAGCTTGGATTTTAAAAATACAGGCTATCTTATCTCAAGTCTTTTGAGTTTTTATATTTTTACCTGCTGCATGGAACAGAGGTGTGGTGCCAACCACAGCAGCGCGACACAATTAAAAAGCAATTAGGCGCGTGCCCCCCTCCCTTCATTGGAAGAATTGTGCAAAGTGTTCCAAGCCGAATATTGTTCTGTTTCCGTAGGTGGAGCGTCAGATGCACAGATGGGGAAGGGAGAGCCACGCGATGCGACAGGACCAGCAATAGGGCCCAAGAGTCCAATCTGATCACAGCAGGTGTTGGACAGAAGGCTGTCCGTATCTTGCTTCAGGGAATGCAAAGTGCCCATATTAGAAACTGTCCCCAAATCGGGGGAGAGAGATGCCTTTTATCTGTGCAACTGCGGGGCTGTTTCAGATGGGTGCATCATGCTCAATGTGGATGTTCCACACTTTAGAATGTACCGTATTTTTCACTCTATAGGAAGCACTTTCCCCCTTCCAAAAATGAAGGGGAAATGTGTGTGCGTCCTATGGAGCGAATGCAAGCTTCTTGGCTTCAGCGATAGCAATGGGAAGCCTCCGAAGCGCAGAGGGAGCGTTCCCTCCACGCTCCGGAGGCTTTGCATCACTTTCGCTGAAGCCTGGAGAGCGAGAGGGGTCGGTGTGCTCCAGGCTTCAGGCAGCTATCTGCAAGCCTTCGGAACGCAGCAGGAGTTCCCCCCACGCTCCGAAGGCTTGCGGATAGCAGCCTGCAGCCTGAAGTCCGGGGAGTGCAGCGCCAACTCCCGCTGCGCTCCCCGGGCTTCAGGCAGGTATCCGCAAGCCTTTGGAGTGCGCCCCCAGCCCCACAAGCTCCGGGAGCGGCGGCAAGGCTGCGTTCAGCCAGGACACTGAGATCCAGCGCCGAGGGCCTTCTGGCGGTTCCCTGATTGCGAGAAGTGAGGTTACAGGGAACCAGACAGAGGGCCTTCTCGGTAGTGGTGCCCGCCCTGTGGAACACCCTCCCTTCAGATGTGAAGGAAATAAGCAGCTATCCTATCTTTAAAAGACATCAGGGACGTTTTTAATATTTAATGCTGTACTGTTTTTAGCATTTGATTGGGAGCTGCCCAGAGTGGCTAGGGACACTCAGCCAGATGGGCGGGGTATAAATAATAATTTATTATTATTATTATTATTATTATTATTATTATTATTATTATTATTATTAACCCAATACAAGCTGTCGATAATGGCACCTCTAGGAAAAAGAAATCTTTGGCTTCCTCCTACAGCTGCATGCAGGGGAGCACTATTAGAATGAAGAAACCGCTCTTTAGGGCAAATGACAGAACTGTTCCTCTAATCCAGTGTTTCCCAACCACTGTTCCGTGGCACACTAGTGTGCCGCGAGATGTTGCCTGGTGTGCCGCGGGAAAAAATAAAAAATGTGATAGATTTTTTTTAAAAAGTCAAATTTTCGATAGGGGCGCCGTCACTAGATGACCCCTGGGGTTCCCCCCTCCCTCCCGCTCTGCGCCTCCCTCCTCCTCCTCCTCCGGGGAGGCCCTTCCTGGCTCTCGGCCAAGGCTTGGCGGCTGCCACTCACTCACTCGCTCGCCCACCCGTCCCTCCATCCCTGCACCCGGCCTCTCCCCCTCCGTCCCCGGCGCGGGGGCTGCCGGGATCCGTAGTCCCCTCGCTCTTGGGCTCCGCGCCCGTGCGGGGTGCGCAAACTACGTTTCCCAGCGTGGCCTGGCGGGCCGGGCGTTTTGTTTGAAGCGCTCTTCTCCCGGCCATGGAATGAGCGCAGCGGCGGCGGCCGGGCGGGCAGGGGCTCTTCCGTGGAGATCGGGCGGCAGGATGGAGCCCGGGGATCCCCGCGGAGGCGGAGCGGCGGAGGCTGCCCCCCAGGTAGGGCTGCGTCGGGGTGTGTGTTATTTTTGCAATGCTGCATCCGCGCCGGAGGGGACGCATTGGACCGCGGGGAGACCCCTTGGCGGGCGTGCAAGGCAATGCATGCGTGCAGGCGTTGCATGGAGTGCAGTGCAATGCAATGGCAACGCGGCGCCCTGCATGCATGCATGCAACTTCCACCGGCGCTCCGGACTTGGCAGGTGAGGGGGGTCCCCAGTGGGCGGCAGAGAGAGCCGGGAGGGCGAAAGGGAGCCGGGGGGGAGCAGCGCTGCTCCCCGAGCCGAGCCCGGGGGGAAACTTTGGCGTCGTTGCGCCGGGTGTTGGAAGCGGAGTCTGGCGGGGGCCCCTCACCTGCAAAACCTGGTCGCCTCTCATATATTTCGTGCATTGCATTCATCGCCCGCTTTCTCCTCCAAGGAGCTCCCGGGGGCGCGCAACAACAGCCCTGCGAGGTGGGTCAGGCGAGTGGCCCAAGGGAGCACCCAGGGATTGTCCTGGCCAGGTGGGGTGATTTGAACCCTGCTCTCTGCCCGGTCTTCGTCCTCATTTAGCCCCCACATGTGCATGACTGTGCATGACTGAGGTTTCCCCCCCTCGTCTTGGCTATGGTGTGAGTCTGTCCTGTTAATTAATGGGGTTCTGCCTTCGGAGAAGATGAGTCAGCCCTCAAGGAGGTGATTATGTAATTTGCTAGCAATTCATGTCCCTCCCGGCGTGACGCTGCGCGCTGACGTCACGGGGCTGTAATGGTGGTGTACCTCGAGATTTTTTTCATGAAACAAGTGTGCCTTTGCCCAAAAAAGGTTGGGAAACACTGCTCTAATCCTACGGGAATCAATGAGGCTCCTCTGGTATATTACATTATATTACACTTTTGTTCTGTCTTTCCTTCCAAGAGTAAGTGCAGTTGGTGGTATCTTATCCTCACACCAAGGTCATCTAGAAAGCTTTATGGCCAACACCCTAACCACTACACCAGACTGCTTCCTCCCCCTTCTCAACCGCCCAAAGGAAGAAGCTTTGGGATTTCTTTTTCCAGACTGCAAACTCCGTGACTAGCCTTCGGGAATTTTAAACATTTATCAGCACTTTCCTATCGAGCAGTTTTGAGATCACCAGGTGCCATCTCAGGTTTTTATCTAATCGGAAAAGAAGAGCACTCCTCTTTCCCAGAGATAAAGCCAGCCACTAAAAGGTGTTTCAAGGCACAAACCTGCAGAGTCTGCTTTTTATCACCTGCAAAAGAACTCCTTTTATCGAAGAAATATAAACTTATCTGCAGGTGGACCAAGGTTACACATCTGCTGTAAAAAGAAAAGAAAAGCTGATTAAGTTCAAGGATTATACACAGAATCACAGAATTGTAGAATTAGAAAGGATCCTGAGGATCATCTAATCTAGCCCCCTTGCAAGGCAGGAATCTGAACTAAAGCATCCATGACAGATGTCAAGGTTTTGATGTTTAAAACCCTTTGTGGCTTAGGGCCCTTGTATTTATGGGACCGCCTCTCCTGTTATGCTATGCAGAGGACCTTAAGATCCATGAATAATCATAGTTTAGAGGTCCCGGGCCCTACGGAAGTCAGATTATCCTCCACTAGGGCCAGGGCCTTCTCAGTGATGGCTCCGACCTGGTGGAATGCTCTGTTCCATGAGACCAGGGCCCTGCAGGATTTAACTTCCTTCCGCAAGGCCTGAAAGACAGAGCTATTCCGCCTGGCTTTCAATTTGAATTTAGCCTGATCTTTCATTCCCCTTCCTTCCCTCCCTCTCCCCTTTTTATGAAGACTACCCGCTCTGGGATCCCACAGCTAATTCTCCCCTGGTCTTTCACCGGCCCAAATAGGACTAATTTAGCCAGCTAGCCCTGGTAATCATCTAATGTTTATTGGATGTATTTTCCACCTAAATTGATTTTTTAATTCTGAATTTATTGTTATTCACGTTTTATACTTTATTTTATGCTGTTTTTTGTTGCATCAATTAAGTGTTTTAAATTTGTTGTTAGCCAAAAAACATCCAGTGAAGGAGAGTCCACCACCTTCTGAGGAAGTCCATTCCACTGTCAAGCAGCTACCAGAATAAATTAGAATTTCTTTTTAGTGTCATTGGTTAGTCATGGGAGTAAGGTCAGAGGTTTCAGTCTTGCAAATGTCATACTTCAGAATCCGCTCCTTGTTGCAGAAGTGTCTCACCAACCCGCAATCGTGATAAAGTCAAGGCTGTGAGTGATTAGTTCCACCACAACACCACCCACCCACATACACAAAACAGCCCAAACTCTGCAGTGAAACGACCTACGTTTTGCACCAGGCTGATCGCCGAGGAATTGATGCTTTTGAATTATGGTGCTGGAGGAGACTCTTGAGAGTCCCATGGACTGCAAGAAGATCAAACCGATCCATTCTTAAGGAAATCAGCCCTGAGTGCTCACTGGAAGGACAGATCCTGAAGCTGAGGCTCCAATACTTTGGCCACCTCATGAGAAGAGAAGACTCCCTGGAAAAGACCCTGATGTTGGGAAAGATGGAGGGCACAAGGGGAAGGGGACGACAGAGGACGAGATGGTTGGATAGTGTTCTCGAATCTACTAGCATGAGTTTGACCAAACTGCGGGAGGCAGTGGAAGACAGGAGTGCCTGGTGTGCTCTGGTCCATGGGGTCACGAAGAGTCGGACACATGTGAAAAGGATCTAGGAGTCTTGGTTGACCACAAACTTGACATGAGCCAACAGTGTGACACGGCAGCTAAAAAAGCCAATGCAGTTCTGGGCTGCATCAATAGGAGTATAGCATCTAGATCAAGGGAAGTAATAGTGCCACTGTATTCTGCTCTGGTCAGACCTCACCTGGAGTACTGTGTCCAGTTCTGGGCACCACAGTTCAAGAAGGACACTGACAAACTGGAACGTGTCCAGAGGAGGGCAACCAAAATGGTCAAAGGCCTGGAAACAATGCCTTATGAGGAACGGCTAAGGGAGCTGGGCATGTTTAGCCTGGAGAAGAGGAGGTTAAGGGGTGATATGATAGCCATGTTCAAATATATAAAAGGATGTCACATAGAGGAGGGAGAAAGGTGGTTTTCTGCTGCTCCAGAGAAGCGGACATGGAGCAATGGATCCAAACTACAAGAAAGAAGATTCCACCTAAACATGAGGAAGAACTTCCTGACAGTAAGAGCTGTTCGACAGTGGAATTTGCTGCCAGGGAGTGTGGTGGAGTCTCCTACTTTGGAGGTCTTTAAGCAGAGGCTTGACAACCATATGTCAGGAGTGCTCTGATGGTGTTTCCTGCTTGGCAGGGGGTTGGACTCGATGGCCCTTGTGGTCTCTTCCAACTCTATGGTTCTATGATTCTACGACTAAACAACAACAGCAACAACTCTGTAGCAAATAAGGAAAATTGGTGTGACATTGGCAACCTTAGCAAGAGACAGAGGCAATCCTACACACCCATGCAGAGAAAAAGCAGAAGATGCCCCACTCCCAGCGCAGCTTGGAAGGAGAAGCCAGAACAGCGACTCCTCCAGAGGTACAGCAGGCAGCCTCCTCTCACAAAGGCGGCTCTAGGCTCACAAGAGACTTTAATTCAAGGCGATTTAGGGCATTATTGTCCACCACTCACTCACCCCCACCTCCAGGAAAAAAGCGCTCCTCACCTGGCTTGCCCCACACCCAAGGAAATCAGCGAGAGAAGAGGGGAGTTTACCAACGTTTTAACGTCCCCCTCCCTCTCTCATGAGATGGACCTGTCCTTCCAGCAAAGAGGACGGCATCGCGGGTTGGTCCATTGCCAGCCGAGAGGGTGAGTCTCTATCCTCCCCCTTTTGCTGCACAGTTGGTACCGCCCTCGCTCTTAGTCGCCACGGGAGTTGGGCCGTACCATGGCGGCAAACGGGGAGGGGGGGTTCACAACTCCCTCCCTCTGTTCGAACGACCTGACGCTACAGCGACGCGGCTCAGCCGCAAGAGGTGGAGGAGGGCGGGGCTTTAAAAGCGGAAGATCTCTCTGCGTAAGGACCCAGAAAGGACCCGGCAGGTGACTAAAACGAACGCCTGCGGGCCTTTGTTTCGTTTCAGTTCCGCACCTCCCCAACATATATTTCTGAAAAACAGAGTTAACGTCTCCCCACTGGACGCTCCCGCTTTTAACATGTTGGTCAGATTTTGACATTAGCAAACAGGCACTCAGATAGTCACCTTTTGCCTTTTTTTGCGGTGTCTTGCAAGCGGATGGGACAGAGCCAGTCTGCAGAAACTGGCTTAATGTAATGAACTTGGGAGACTCCAGCATGTCAGAATGCACTAGATCGGGGCGGCGGAAGATAAAGGATCAAGCAGCAAATGAAGATGAAGGCTATAGCCACCTTTCTAGTTCAGCAGAAAGTGCGTTCCTGTTGAACTTCTGCCCGCCTTTGTGGCAATCCAAATTTCCCAAAGGGGAAAGTGGGATGCTGCACTTTTAACACTCGCAGAGACTAGCCAAAACGTATAAAGGGTACAGAAAGTCTGTGCTCTCTTGTATTGGTTCACCCTAACACCCAGGAGCAGTTCACCTTAGGCAGTACAAGAGAAGTGGGAATTAAGGTTCACCTGTCGAAATCTGCTTACCATTCAGCTGCTAAAAGCACAGCACTGTGTGGGTGCGTGGAGCAAATGCCAGTGCCCAAAGCTTTATTGCAGAGAGCAAATGTGAGTGGGTTTCAAAGTTTACCTCCTCCCTATCTTGCTTCCTCCCCCAAACAGTATTTCCAAAAGCTGCATACTTGCAAGCAAGAGATGGCTTCTCACAAACTAAAATTTTTATTTATTTCTGAAAAAGTACCATGGTCCAGGATCTATACTCAAAACAAGGATTCTTTAGCAAAAGAGGCAGGTTCCCCCTAAGAAGCTCCTATTGTTGTAATATGGATAAATATTTAATAAAGGGTGCGTGCACAAGATTCAGCGCGTAGATTGAGTCCATACGCCTCAACTATCTCTATTGGTTATTTTAGTAATAGGGATACACATCTTGTTTTTATATTTGTGGCATGCTGTTCATCAGTAGAAAGGTTGCCATCAGTCTTGTCTTACAATGTTATTTTGGCATGTATTTGAACAGTTATGAGCTGTTATTGGGCTATTTCGAAGTGTGTAAAGCTGGGCTAGGACTCCAATCCCAGCTTTGTTTCAGAGCTCCACCCACTTTTAGCCCCAGCCACTCACTTTCAGTCCTGTAAGATTACCCAAGGGGCAGCCCCTGACGGAAAGAGGTTATCCACATCTGGTCTTTAGGATTGCTGACATAGATCAATTTAAGAGGAAATGTGATGATTTGTGCAGCTTCTTGAGCAGCAGAAATAGCTCTTTCTCGTGTCCTGCCATCTTCCATAAGGGAGAATTGTTTCTGACTGCCATCTGCCTTCAACTTTCCCCAATGTGGAAAGCTGTGCCGTTTATATCGCACAACTCAATTTCATTTTTCAGACATACTATGGTGTTCCAAAGCAGCTCACATCACAAAAAGAGAAAGGGGAGTAGTGGGAAGATAGACAATATTGGAAAAATCAAATCAAATACTGTACTTAAAATTGGGGGGGACGGGACATGGTTGTAATCCAGCCAAAATTGAACAGTTATGTCCCTTTAATTTCAGGGGCAGATTTTTTATTATTTTAACTCTCTCATTTAAATAAATGGATTTCAATGTGCCATATCTTTGGCTTGATCATGCCCTCAAAGAATCTGCAGTCCTGAAACTAACTTAAGATGTGGTAGAATTTGTTTTTCCATATTGTTAAGCTTATTGATTTGCGTGCATCTACCATTGATGATTGAACTATATATGTAATTCTACTTCCCCAGGACCAACCAATCCCTTTCTTCCTATGCACTGTACTAATTCAGGAGAGTTACTTCCTTCGGCAACAACCTTCACTGCATCTTTCGAATGGGCAAGAGCTGATGGAATCTCATCATACATATTGCGACTAATGGGAAAACACTCAGATTTCAGGAAATGTATCTGTTACAATGAATGGACAGATTCCCTATTAGTGTAAATACCAATTGTCAGTTGAGTTTTAAGGTCACCAGGGTTATTTTTGGGTAAACATGCAGAGGATTGCTAAAAGCGCTCAGAAATTAAAAAGAAGAAATTATTTCATTTTGCTCCCCAGTTTCCCTTGCTTGCCTGCCTCCCACCCTCCAATGTAGATGATCTGATCACAGTCCCATTTTCTCTTGGATTATCTTTCAATTAAAAGAGAGACAAACAAAAACCTGATTCAGAGTCTTAAATATATGAATCAGGAAAATAGTGCATTTTACTGGGCACATTTCTATGGTCTGAATTTTAAGTAATATCTGCTTTGAACATATTTTAATCTCAAACAACCCTTGAAGAGGATTTCTGTTTACATTTTTTTTCTTAAAAAAAGGAAGTGCAGCCACATTTTTTTAAAAAAAGATTCTTTTCCCCAATATTTAAAAATTATTTCACCAAAACAGATTACACACAGTATCCATAATTATTTACAATGAAAATCTTGGGAAAGGATAAAGATCCACTGTAAAACATACTAATAAACTGTACTTGCCAAATAAAGTTTTACATGTTTCCATTTCTAGGTCTTATTCTTCTAAGTTTGGCTATACAGCAGTTGCAACATGTCACCAGATTTCGAACTTTGAAGCTTAAAATGTCACTGCTGTGTAAAGATATAAATCATATACTACTGATCAACTATCAAAGTCTATTTAAAAACCTCTAATATGTGCCAGCAACAATATTTCCATTTCTGTGACAATGATATAGTCCATGGGCCATATCTGACCTAGTGGTCTGCAAAGTCTACATCATTCAGTTCTTCAGAAACTGAATGAAAGATCAACTTAAAACACAAACACATCTCAAGTACACCGTTGGAAAAATAAGCTCTGAGCAACAGAGGAGTTAAGAAACAGAATCTTTAAGTACTTACTACAATATGTTACAATGCGTACTGTAAACATTTGATACTATTAAATGAAAAAATCTGGTTCTGGTTCAGGATACGTACAGCACGACTGCAGTGATTCCAATCCTCTGGTGTTATGAAGTGGGCTGAATATTAAGGAATACAATAAATAGAAATGGTGTCTTTATTGAAACAGATGTGTTGCTTCCAAAGCAAAGCCAAATTGAATCCTAATGAATAAATTGGTCTGCAGTCTGTATGTTAGAGATACTGGGCAGGTTGATTTGAAGACACCAACTTCAACCGAACAACAAGAGCAGCACAATTGTAACAGTGTTCACTCCAATTAATGGCACTGCAAAGAAAAACAGAAAGGGTATTACAGTTTCTCAACTAACGACAAACATAATATTGCATTAAGTGGAGAATAAACTTCAAGAACAAGGACATTCAAGATCATTTTCTGCATGTAAGGTAAAGGTACCCCTGCCCGTACGGGCCAGCCGTGTCCGACTCTAGGGTTGTGCGCCCATCTCACTTAAGAGGCCGGGGGCCAGCGCTGTCCAAAGACACTTCCGGGTCACGTGGCCAGCGTGACAAGCTGCATCTGGTGAGCCAGCGCAGCACACGGAAACGCCGTTTACCTTCCCGCTAGTAAGCGGTCCCTATTTATCTGCTTGCACCCGGGGGTGCTTTCGAACTGCTAGGTTGGCAGGCGCTGGGACCGAGCAACGGGAGCGCACCCCGCCGCAGGGATTCGAACCGCTGACCTGACGATCGGCAAGTCCTAGGCGCTGAGGTTTCACCCACAGCGCCACCCGCGACCCTGGCATGCAAGCATACAAAACAACAATTTCAGCAATGCATTTTATAAAGCAGGGGTGGAAACCTTTTTGGCGCCACAGGCCAGATCCAGATTCTCTCAGGCCAAATTTGCTTAAAGGAAAAAGTACTTTAATTTGGGATGCCCCTGCACTCCCATTTCAGCTCAAAATGGTGTGGGAGTGAAGGCAGGGGGTTGCGGTCAGAGACTCTCACATGCTTCAGGGAAACTACAGCACTGAGTGGATGGGTTAGGGGAGGCAGGATCAGAAAGAAGCAATGATGCTCATAAGACTGACAGGACACAGAGGCAGCAGAGTAGAGAGACATTGGTGTTGCCACCACATTAGTTTCTCATGGTTATAACTTATAAGGCTAGTGAATAAGTTAACAGCTTGATTCTATTAGTCTGCTAGGCAGGATTAAATGCAAAGGTCTTTATCCTGGTTACTGCAACATCATTTGTCCTGGTGTTGCACCAGTACAACCAAACAGGAAAATGCCCAGATGAAGTGTGTAAAAGCCACAGTAATACTAGGTATCTGGGGTACGGAACACAGTAAAACAAATCAACTCACAACAACATATTGCTAAAAATAGCATTATTTTGTCCACCTTACCTCTCATAACTGTTCGTACAGATCGAATAAGGTTCATTAACTGTCCTTTAATTCCTGGCTCTTCTCCAAATCCTCCAATTCCCTGGTCTGTTCCCCAGCCAACTATAATTCAGAAATTTTATTTTTGTTAAGTAAACACGCAAATACATAATCTAAATTATCAGTCATATCAACCAAAAATGTATTTTACAAATGCAAGCATTTTAAGCCCAAATATTGATAAATAGCAGGCTTCTAACCTGTGTCTCAATGCCAGAAAGCCCATTTGAAATTATAATTCAAACTGGATACATATTCTAGCAGGCATTTTAACTGCAATTTGATTTTATAGCTTTCATTGATTTTTACTTTTTTGTATTGTATTTCTTGTATACCGCTTTAGAGACTATTGTAGTTAAGTGGTGTTTAAATAAATAAATGAAATAAATTTAATGCATCATGAGAGAAGCAAAACCAGCAGAGACCAGAATTTCAGAAAACTGATTGTCTAGTATTTCCACCAATGATCCCAGCTAAAATATATGAAGCAAAACCTTCAAAGCACTTCAGCTTTGTGTACTGCCCCCACAATGATTTGCTCAGAGTTTGCCCAATTTTGTTCCAATGCCTCTCCTTACTGCTTCACTGCCACAATTAACGAGATTACAAGGACCACTGATCTAAACCAGCACTCACAATTAGATTTCATCTGAGCAACCACAAGCCCACATGAAGATGACCTGAAACTAGAATGACTGAGTTGACAAGCAATTCAAACAATTGTAGGGTGGGAAATAGCCAAAAAGATCTTGTAAGGAGAGGGTAATAAAAGTTGTAATTGAACTTTATGTGAAAAGTTCTGTATCATTCCACTTCAGCCACCTTTATCATTAATTAAAAAGAAGCTCCAGCCTACACTGGCTCATTTGGTACAGATGGCATTTCATACTCTATCACTACCACTACTTTTCTGCATTACTTTTACATTAACCTTTGAGACTGGGAGGCTAGAACCATTTCTTGATAACTATAGTGCAAGGTGAACTATAGTAGCAGCTCTACTATCACGTTGCTTACCGAGGGCAACTGTGCTGCGCCCAGGGCAATACTGACAACCCACATCTGCTCCTACAGCACAGACAGCTGCACCTGCAGCCACTCTGGTGCCAACATAATACAGTCTGGATACAGCAGGGTTTCTCAAACCTGGGTCTCCAGCTGTTTTTGGACTACAATTCCCAACACCCCTGACCACTGGGCCTGCTAGCTAGCAATGATGAGAGCTGTAGTCCAAAATCAGCTGGCAACCCAAGTTTGGGAAACACTGGGATAGGGAAGGGAGAAGATTCTCCTCTCCCCAATGACTCTCTGTTATGCTATCTGTGATACAAAAAAGAAAATAAATGCCTTACACAAATAGTTGAATATATATACAGTGGTGCCCCGCAAGACGAATGCCTCGCAAGACGGAAAACTCGCTAGACGAAAGAGTTTTCGGTTTTGGAGGTGCTTCGCAAAACGAATCTCCTATGGGCTTGCTTCGCAAGATGAAAATGTCTTGCGAGTTCCTGCGGGTTCCCCCCCCTTTTCTAAGCCGCTAAGCCGCTTATCAGCTGATCCGATAAGCAGATAAGCCGCTAAAAGCCGCTAATAGCGCTAATCCGTCAATGGGCTTGCTTCGCAAGACGAAAAAACCACTAGACGAAGAGACTCTCAGAACGGATTATTTTCGTCTTGCGGGGCACCACTGTATATAGCCTGTCAGGCTGGCAACATTCAAACAAGTATTATTTACAAATTCCTCCAGACAGCGCCTGCATGTAATCCCCACACATGGATGCTTTAGCTGAGATTCCTGCATTGTAGGAGGTTGCAAGATATGACCCTTGGGATCCCTTTCTAACTTTGGAATTCTACGAATCGTAGAGCTGGAAGGAATCCACGAGGGTCATCTAGTCCAACCCCCTGAAATGCAGGAAACTCAACATGCAGTCTCCCTCCATCCACTTTGAAAATGATACCAGTCCCTGCTCATCTTTACAGATGCACTAGAAATCTCTCTTATTGCTGTCCCACTAGGAGAATTGTAATAATAGTAATAATAAGCCTATTCGCACAAGAAGAATTACCGACAAAAGAAGAATGGCAAACGAAATTAATGGACCATGCAGAATTAGATAAATTAACAGGAAGGATTCGAAACCTGTGGGATCAGAGATTCTTAGAGGACTGGAGTAAATATTTGAACTATTTGAAAAACAATTGTAATCAACATATTATGCTAGTAGGACTGCAAGAAGTTCTGTAAGGAGGACTTTGTGAAATATTGCAAGGAAGATTTTGAAAAGAATTAGTGGTTAAGAACAATTAAAAGTAATAGAGAAATTAAGAAATGCAGAATAAGTGATAAAGAACGGAAAATCTTCAGAGGTTGTTGACAGAAGTCTAAAATAGTGTGTAAGATAAGAAGCTATGTTAAATGATTGCTGGAACTGATATGTTAAATTAATCCTATTTGTAGGTTTCTCTGTCTTTGGGGCATTTGGCCGGACCCCGTGAATAATAATAATAATAATAATAATAAATTTTATTTATACCCCGCCCTCCCCAGCCAAGACCGGGGTCAGGGCGGCTAACAACCAATAATAAAAACAAGTTGATTAAAATACACTTTCAAAAACATGATTAAAATGCAACATTAAAACATTAAGATGGAGGAGAAAGGGAAAAGAAAGAGGGGGGAGGGAGTCAAACTGATTCTGAAGCCAGAATGACGGGTAGGAGGGCTCGTTGGCCAGATCCACCCGGGCTCTTCTTGTGCCTCCCGGGTCCCAGCCCTGCGCTCTAACCACTACCCCACACTGCCTCTCCCTACGACGATCCTTATAATTGACGTTATGGCGACGCCTTAGGGGTGCCACGTGGCCCCAGAGGCCCCGCCTTCGGCCCGGGCCCCCCGCCTACCCCCCCCCCCGCAGACTGAGGGTGAGGATGAAGCCGGGACCCCCCCTCCCGCCCCCCCCTCCCGACCGAGGCCTGCCCGACTTACTCCTGCGGAGGAAGCGCTCCTCGTGCAGCACCGCGATGGCGTTGACGAAGAGCAGCGCGGCCTGCAGCAGCGAGTACAGCGTGAACGCCATCGCTGCCGCCGACGCGGCCGGGCGAAGCTCCTTCCTCCTTTTACCTCAGGAGGGTGAGGAGATGCAGCGGCGGCAGCAGCAGGAGCGCCGCCGTCCACACGCATGCGCGAGACGTGGCGCCGGACGTAAAACGAACCCTGAGCGAGCCCACAGAACTACAGCTCCCGTCGTCCCCCTCTCATTGGCCTACGCCGGCCGGGGCTGATGGGAGACGGAGTCCCACCGCCACCAAAAGAAGGACAACCGCCCTGAAGTGACGTCAGAAGAGGCGCGGTCTCGTGGTTAGGTGGCTCCTCGCGGAGGAGTCGAAGGGAAGGGCTTGGTTTTCTTTTCCCGCCTTTTCCTCGCCCCTCCCGCTCCGGAGGGGGCGGGGCCAGGAAAGGCGAGGAGGGTCAATAAGGCGGCTGGCGGGGGAGGAGTCGTCGCCTCAGGACCCGGGGAGCGCGTTCACACGTGCACACGCGTCCGTTGAGAGGACTGGTGGTTAACGTTAATAAGCCACCTCGCGCTTGCTGTGAGGTGGGGCGTGGATATGTTAAGCCTACGAATAAAGACTATTACTATTTCATTACAGTACTTATAAAATGAGTTTGAGGGTCATAGGGTGCTTTTACAGTTACAAAAACACAAAAACACATAACAAGCAAAACAATAATATACACATTTAAATAAATTAATACTCCTTCACAAGTGCTGGGCCGTGTCCTGTAACATCGCCTTCATTCGCTTTTGTTGCTAGTATTTTTGGTACCATTGTATTAGATCTAATTATGTGGAAATGGCTTAATTTGGCTGTGTACTTTTCAATGTTTTATTTATTGCTTACGATTGCTGTTATGTTTGTAATTGTGTATTTATTTTTAAGGTCGTAAGCGTTAAAATCTCAGGTCCCCTCAGTCCCAGTTCAGCCACGAGTAAACCATACTGTAACTCTCATATGCTTTTGAGGGTTTTCTGAGATGAGAGGTACAGTATGTTCACTCGTGGTTGAACGAGGACCTGAGTTTTAATCTAGTCAGCTTCTATATATGACCGGTTGATTGCACATTCATCCTGATCTGTTTGTGGCGAGGTTAGATTATGTTTGTCAAAGCAAGTGTTACCCCCACACACTTTCACTTTTCATTTTCTTGTCACTTTCCTAATTGTCTGATATTTCAGAGGTCTAGGCTTGTTGCACAAGAACTCCAGATCAGCTTTAATTGTTGCAACTTGAATTTGCTGGCATGTGATTGAATCCCACTCAAGAAGAGCAACGGTATTGGAAGCACTCACAGTGAACTTTGGCCAGCAGTATCAGGCTAATTTATAGCACAAGATTATTGTGAAGATAAACGGGGGGTGGGGAGAACCATATCTTCTTCTTTGACGATCATTTGTAAGATTGTCTTCCGTGAACACAGTCTGTAAGTGACTATGGAGGCCAATTCTGGATCCACACATCCTTCCACAGTGGGAACATGGGTTTCCGGGCAGGAGTTGATCAAATTGAGGGTTACCTAAATGTGCCTTCCTCTTAGCACGTTTCTCCCTTTCATCCTGAGTTCAAGCGTCTTCAAAGCCCATGACACCTTTGGTCAAGGCTGTTCTCCATCTGGAGCTCTCGCAGGCCAGTGTTTCCCAGTTGTCAGTGTTTATACTACATTTCTTTTTTTAGATTTGCCTTGAGAGTCTTTAAACTGTTTTTGTTGACCACCAGCATTACGCTTTCCATTTTTAAGTTCGGAATAGAGTAGTTGCTTTGGAAGACGATAATCAGGCATCCGCACAACATGACCAGTCCAATGAAGTTCATGTTGAAGAATCATCACACTGACACTCGTGATCTTTGCTTCTTCCAGTACACTGGCATTAGTCTTCCCAAGTGATGTGTAAAATTTTTCAGAGACACCACTGATGGAATCAGTTGGAGATGGCATTTATGTGGTCCATGTTTGTGCGGAGATAGCTTTTCCAGGTCATGTGTCCAGCACCACTAAACCGTTTCTGGTGCAATGTGCCAGAGTGCATGGAAACGCCGTTTACCTTCCCGCCGCAGTCAGGTTGCATACAAGCATACAGTCAGGTTGGACACCTTGGAGGAAATGTGAAATTAAACTGCCTATCAGTTTCTTCAGATTTCTCAGTTTCTAGCATTATGAGCCAGAGCATATTTCCCTCCATTAAGCCATTCATAATTTTATAAAAGTTTTCAGTGTCTTACCTTAGTCATTGGGTTGTTTGTTTGCATGGTAGCAGGAGGACCAAGAGAGAAGAGATGTAACCACAGTTTTACACTCACACATGGTGTGATCCAGGTCATAGAGAAGGGACTCTAATTCTTGGATCATTTTGGTTGGTTCTGTAAGAGATGAGATTTCTATCTTTATTTTCATGGCTCTCTACCCACAGGTGAGATTTCCAAAGCACGGAGAACATGTCCTTTCAGTATTGATTGTTATTTTGAAAGTGTAAGACATTTTACTATGTACTTAAACTAGAAAGAAAAATTGCAACCTAATGTGCATGCGCGCATTCCTTAATGACTGTGTAAGTTGGGTTTTTTAAAACAAACAAACCAACACACGCACATTCACTTTAGGTAGCTAGCATTACTATTATAGCTTTGTAGCTGGTTAATTTCACTATTGTCTCTCTTAATATTTTTCATTTTTAGGGATGCTGTGGTCTAAACCACTGAGCCTCTTGGGCTTGCTGATCAGAAGGTTGGCGGTTCAAATCTGCGTGACGGGGTAAGCTCCTGTTGCTCTGTCCCATCTCCTGCCAACCTAGCAGTTCAAAAGCACACCAGTGCAAGTAGATAAATAGGTACTGCTGCGACGGGAATTATATGGCATTTCCATGCACTCTGGAACATTGTACCAGAAGCGGTTTAGTCGTGCTGGACACATGACCCGGAAAAGCTGTCTCTGAACAAACACGAAAGCTTGATGAGTGCCACACCCCATAGTCGTCTTTGACTGGACTTAACCGTCCAGGGGTCCTTTACCTTTTACAGCTTTGTAGCTGGTTAATTTCACCATTGTCTCTCTTAATATTTTTCATTTTGCTGCTGATGTAAATAGAGTTTGAAATAGTAATTAAAAAACTCATCAGGTTCTAATTGTTATTTACCTAAAATGCAGGTGTCAAGATTAATAATTGATTCCAAGCTAAAACAATTATGTTTTGTGTTATATCAACTGTGTGTGGCCTCTGGGCACTACTGTAATACAGATAACAAACCAAATAATAACTGGAGCTCAGGGATACTATACAGCTAGTGATGCATAAATAGACAATTTTTTCTCACTTATATTTTCCATTTTGATTGGTGGCAGGCTTCTGATTTGCATCATCGCTGTGATTTTATTTCGCAGTAATCATACAGTATATGAACGCCTTAATTCTGAATGGTTGACAGGTTTTATTACCCTATCAGAGCACAATGCCTGGCAATATTGTTGTGCTTTCATAGCAGCTATGAAATCCTTCTGTTTTGAAAGGAAGGCTTGTATAGCAGTGCAAACAGAGGACAAGGACAGTGAAACATGGGCTGCATTGTGTTTTGTTGAGTGGACTCCTGTGTACAGGGAACTTGCAACTTGCATGCACTTAACTTGTGCACATTCAGTTTTACGTGCTTGTCAATTTAAAAAATAAAAGAAAATGGGATGGGCATGGGGGGGGGGGACTTTGGCAATCCCACCCACCCTTGAACCATTGAAGTTTTGACTATATGTGATTTTTGGCTTTAGGTGCTATCCCTGAAATGTAACCCCGTGCTGCCAAATACAGCAGTTCTTTCCAAGGATATCAGCACAAAAGGAATGAGGAGGAGGAGGAAGGGGAACCAAAACAGTTATTAACAAACAGCAGGCATACAAAACATAACATAAAAACATACCCTACAGGGGCTACCCAATCTCCCCTTCAGCTGCCCGGAGCCCCAGGTAGAGCAGCAGGAGAAAGACCCTGACCGTCGGTCTCCCAGCATCAGGTTCTTTGATCTGGGTAGAAGCTCTCTGGGCCCCTCCCACCTATGGCTTTTATAGCCTGCCTTGATTTAATCAAGTGCACTTGACATTACTCATGATTAGCCCAGGACCCTGAGATGGAACTAATACAGAGCAGTGGCGTAGTGTGGGTTGTCAGCACCCGGGGCAAGGGAAGTAATTTGCGCCCCCTAACCCGTGGATTTTAGCACTCGAGCCAGGTAGGGGCAGAGAGCTGCGAGTGCGAGCACCCCCCCCAGATGTTGCGCCCGGTGCGGCCGGCCCCCCCTGCACCCCCCACGCTACGCCACTGATACAGAGCGGCTGAGAGTCTCCCACTACCTGCAGCCGGGCATCCAGCCATCACTTGCAACACAGAAGAGCCCAAGAAACTCCCGACAGGTGTGTGAAACACAAGAATCGAACTGGGGATGTTAAAGGGAAAGGGACATGCCACCTAACTCCTTGAAATACAATTGTCTTCCGCATTTCCACTACTAACCCCAGCGTAAATGGAGAGTTGCCTGTACCTTGAACAGGGTAATTACATATTTCTAGGGTGTGTTTTTTTAAGGTACTCCAAGTGTTTTTGGTATTCTACTTGAACTGTATAATACTTTTGCTCCCAGAGTTTTTTCCTAAGTGACAATAAGCATGTCTTTTGCCCAGTTTTGCAGCATTAAAGTGCATGCATGGTCCAGTGTCATACGATTAAGGACCACCCAAGTTTTATTATGCGTGATTTCTGCAACGTGCATTGTACCAGTGGTGGATTTCTTCTGATTTAGTTTGTTCTGCTTCTCCAATTCTACCCTATCATTGATGCAGAGGGGCTATAGTGTAACAAAATCGGGGTGGGTAGTGGTGGTGGCCGGGATAAACCAGAACATTTGTTGTACAAAATGTCGTGGGATTTCAGCAGGATGTTATGAGATCTGCACTGACTGTAAATGAAGCAGGATGACTGCCCCGAAAACCTGTGCAGATGCCGCTCCAACAGGATGAAGAGTACACATCTGAGCTAGAGGGGCTCTGACTCTGTAACAGAGACCCATTTTCAATCAATTATCACCTTGCCGACAAAGGTCCGTATAGTTAAAGCTATGGTTTTCCCAGTAGTGATGTATGGAAGTGAGAGCTGGACCATAAAGAAGGCTGAAGAATTGATGCTTTTGAATTATCGTGCTGGAGGAGACTCTTGAGAGTCCCATGGACTGCAAGAAGATCAAACCTCTCCATTCTGAAGGAAATCAGCCCTGAGTGCTCACTGGAAGGACAGATCCTGAAGCTGAGGCTCCAATACTTTGGCCACCTCATGAGAAGAGAAGGCTCCCTGGAAAAGACCCTGATGTTGGGAAAGATGGAGGGCACAAGGAGAAGGGGACGACAGAGGACATGGTTGGACCGTGTTCTCGAAGCAACCAGTATGAGTTTGACCAAACTGCGGGGGGCAGTGGAAGACAGGAGTGCCTGGCGTGCTCTGGTCCATGGGGTTGGACACGACTAAACAACTAAACAACAACAACAACAAATATTCATGTTAAGTATTTCGTGTGTTGTTTCATTCTGTTTCCAATGCACATTGCCCGCCTGACATGCATTTGTGGTTTTCCAGCTTCTACAGATACACTAAAGACTTACTAGGTAGAATTGAGAAACATGGGGAGAACAATATTTCAGTCATTTCTCCCAGTTTTAAGCTACTTCAAAAGGCTGCTGTGAAGGATAAAATGGGAGTGCAAAGGACCATACTGGTTGCCTTTGCTTGTTGGAGGCAGGGCAGGATATAAATGCAATAAATTACAGTACTCCCTCCATGTAACATTTTTCAACGTATAGTGTGTGCTAACATCACTATACTATGGGTTTCCTCCCACTGCTAGCAGCTGATGATGATATGGAATGAGGGTGGGGAAACGAGCAGCAAAATGATGTCTGGAGGAAGGGTAAGACGTACCTGACATTACAGAGAGTATAGCCTCTTTTCTCAATATAAAGGAGTGTTTATGTACTATTCCCTCCGATAAGCACATTCTTCTTCTTTTGCAGGCTCATCAGTGCAAGGAGACCCTACTTTAAGAAATTCAGCCGAGTGCCATAAAAGATGGCAGAGGCACACACAGAGCTAAGTTATATTTGCTCTCCTCGATACACATGTGTGAATCCCATTAGTGTAAATGGGATATAAATGTGTATATATTGAGAGTAAGATAGACTCACAAGAAAGGAGGGACACGTATCAGACCTATCTGGAAAACACAGCATTAGAAGATGGAGCATGAGTGTAGAGATAAACAATGTTTGTGCTAGAAAGCTCCAGTTGTTATTAGGATAGATAGTATTATCCAAGCTTACCAATGTATTTGAGTTATGTTGCATTCTGCTTAGATTTCAGATGATTTTTCCCGTGGCTTCATATGGTGGCTTTGAGATGCTGCCAAAGTCCAAAATTAACATGCTTGAAGGAAGAATTTTCCCAGCTGGCAGTTCTCAACTGTACTGCGAATCAAGCTCCACTGAAATTCTTCATTTATTCATAATTAAAACCCAGGCATATTATGAGTGTGTGTGCCCATTTTGTGCCTGCCCGGTCAACATTAACTAAAGTAGGCACGCTAACTTGGTAGCTGCTGGTAGCACAAGCTCACAATGTGGGTCTCAAATGAAACTGGAAGTGACAACTTTTAAAAACGGGACGTGAGTGGCGCTGTGGTCTAAACCACAGAGCCTAGGGCTTGCCGATCAGAAGGTTGGTGGTTTGAATCCCTGCAACGGGGTGAGCTCCCGTTGCTCGGTCCCTGCTCCTGCTAACCTAGCAGTTCGAAAGCACGTCAAAGTGCAAGTAGATAAATAGGTACCGCTCTGGAGGGAAGGTAAACAGCATTTCCATGCACTGCTCTGGTTCGCCAGAAGCGGCTTAGTCATGCTGGCCACATGACTCGGAAGCTGTACGCCGGCTCCCTCGGCCAATAAAGCGAGATGAGTGCCGCAACCCCAGAGTTGTCCGCGACTGGACCTAACGGTCAGGCGTCCCTTTACCTTGGCTCCTGGGCAGTTAATACATGTCATTTGTTGTTTGTGTCTGGCCAACATGGCATTCTTAGGCACACATGGGCCTAGTGGCACTCTGCAGGTCTTCCCTTAATCATGAGATGGTGAGGGTGGTTATCTTGTTTCCCCTTGACAAGTACATAAAACTAAAGGACAAAGTTACGCCCTTTTCCACTCTCTCTTTCAGGTCTATGTGCTTTCCAAGGCTTGTGGATCTGTCCTATCCACATCCTTCGCCAAAAAAAATTGTCTGTGCACGTCCTCTTTCTCTCTCTGTATGTGTGAGACCTGGGAGAGTTGTTGACCAGAGAGGGCAACATCTATGATATTAACTCAAAAATTCAAATCTGCCTACAGACCTAAAAAGTATGGTGACTTCTGCAAACCACCCTTTCAAGAACCTTGTTCAAGAAAGGGAGACTGGCAACTGGCCGGTAATTACTCAAATTTTCCAAATCCAGAGAGGGTTCATTGAGCAGTGGTTGTACCACTGCCTCCTTCAGGCAGGCAGGGAGCACACCCCCTCTCACAAGGAATGAAACACCACCCTGCCCCGGCCAGTTGTCCCCTCCCTCCTAGTTATTATATAGTCAGATATATAGTCCAGTATATCTGAAGGAGCATCTCCACCCCCATCGTTCTGCCCGGACACTGAGGTCCAGCGCCGAGGGCCTTCTGGCAGTTCCCTCACTGCGAGAGGCCAAGTTACAGGGAACCAGGCAGAGGGCCTTCTCGGTAGTGGCACCCTCCCTGTGGAACGCCCTCCCATCAGATGTCAAAGAGAACAACAACTACCAGACTTTTAGAAGACATCTGAAGGCAGCTTCAGTTGTTTAGGGAAGCTTTTAATATTTGATGTATGACGGTATTTTAATATCTTGTTGGAAGCCGCCCAGAGTGGCTGGGGGAGCCCAGCCAGATGGGCGGGGTATAAATAAATTATTATTATTATTATTATTATTATTATTTTCATCGTCATCATCAGACAAGAGCTGCAAGGATCCAGGGCACAAGTGGTTGCCCTGACTGATCCAAACATCTTGTCCACAACCTCAGTCCTTAGTCCACAACTAAGAAGTTCCCACAGAGATTATACTCATAAGGGGTTTGAATGTAGAGAAGGGCCAACTCGAATTCCAAAGGTCCCATAGCTGAAGGAGATCTCCTTATCCCATCTCAGCTTCAAATCCATCAAGCAGAGAGTTGCAACTGCAGCTTTTCAACATTTGTGGAGCTCTTTGACTCAGCAAAGACTTTGCAGGAGGGTAAATTCATATCTGTCTGCAGTCAGATGCTTTTATTTATTTTCTTCAAAATATATACTTTTAAACTCTAAAATTGTATCCAATGGTTCACAATACTTTCAATAAGCAACAATAAAATGATTATTATACAATAAAGCATCAGAACAACTTAAAATCATGCAGGATCATATATAAAAAAAAACAATATTCAAGCAGTAAAACAACACTAAAAAGAGTCTTGGAGAACAACAATAACAAAAGTCTTCATCTGTTGCCTGAACAATAAAAGAGCTTTTGATTTGGCATTCTAAATTATTTAAATGCACCTCTAAATCTTTATTGCGGATGATGAAAAAGTCAGGTTCCTCACCACTGCGGTACGCAATAAATTCATATTTGAATTCATAGGCTTTGAACTGAATAGCAAGACTTCACAGTAAGAGCTCAGGCTGTAAATCTGAATTTGGAAATAATGGGGAACCTTCTGCTGCTGTGTCTTAGCAGTCACAGGCACCCAGTATTTGGATCTTAAATTCTAGTACAAGATTACAAATTGCCTTGTAATCCTCTTGGGTGTTCCATCAACAATAAAGATAAAGGTAAAGGTACCCCTGCCCGTAAGGGCCAGTCGTGACCGACTCTAGGGTTGCACGCTCATCTCGCTCAAGAGGCCGGGAGCCGGCGCCGTCCGAAGACACTTCTGAGTCACATGGCCAGCGTGACGAAGCTGCAACTGGCGAGTCAGCACCAGCGCAGCACACAGAAACGCCGTTTACTTTCCCGCTATAAAGCGGTACCTATTTATCTACTTGCACTTAGGGGTGCTATTGAACTGCTAGGTGGGCAGGAGCTGGGACCGAACCACGGGAGCTCACCCTGCTGCGGGGATTCGAACCGCCGACCTTACGATCAGCAAGTCCTAGGCACTGAGGTTTTACCCACAGCGCCACCCGCGTCCCACCATCAACAATACCTTAATACAATAGAAATATATTTTAAAAATTTAAAAATTGTCCAGTGGCACATTAGAAACCAACAAAGTAACTCTGTTCCGGCAATATTTGGTGACAGATTATGTATATATTGAACTTTTTAATTATTCTACCGCGACTGGTGAAGAAGACTTAGAGACTTTGGTTGTAATTTTTTTTAAAATAATAATAATAATAATAATAATAATAATAATAATAATAATAATAATAATATCTTTATTGTCATTTCTGATCATTTCTATTAGTCTATAAATAGTGTTTAGTGCCATTGTTATTGGCCATCATGTATTGTGTATTATATTGTTCAGCTGAATTTTTTGAAGGCACAAACAAACGGTACTGAAAATGGGATCGCGTACAACTCCCCGTTGCCATCATGCACAGAAATCATCACAAATGCAATGTAAAAAAGATGTGTGGAAGAGCCTGAAATCAAACGAGGCATTCTCTGTCAGTGCTAACTCAAGCAGAATACTGCATAGACTTGTGAATTCAGTTTCCAGTTGATCTATTTACATAAATATAGATATTTGTGGGTGGATATATATATATATATATATATGCAGGTTTTGGTGTCTTCGGGTGTCTTCCCGTGTAAGAGTCGGGGTGTCTGTGCGACGTTTCGACGAGGTCTCACTCGTCATCTTCAGGCTGGTGCTTTCGGCTTCTTGTTACTGGAACAGAGCAGAATCTGGTGTTTGAGTTCCTATAAATACTGTTGAGGGGTGTGGTGTATAGCCTCCAACGTTCTGGGCAGAGAGGAAGTTCCTAGATTAGTGTGCCTCTTCTTCTTTTGTTCCTTAATTACTTGAGGGATATCTTGAGTGATTTCATGAGTGATATTCTGAATACCACTGGGTGGGTCATTAAGTGTAGATTAGTTGCTAAAGCTTTTGTGTCTTGACCTCTTGAGCTTGTGAAGAGTTTTTCTGAGAAGATGGCTGTGCTGCATTTAGTTGTGCTCTGGGCACACCCCTCAACAGTATTTATAGGAACTCAAACACCAGATTCTGCTCTGTTCCAGTAACAAGAAGCCGAAAGCACCAGCCTGAAGATGACGAGTGAGACCTCGTCGAAACGTCGCACAGACACCCCGACTCTTACACGGGAAGACACCCGAAGACACCAAAACCTGCATTCCTGTACCCGTGAAAATCTACGAAAGCATATATATATATATATATATATATATTGGATGCCAATATCCAAGCTTGGAGTGAGAACCACGGCAGAGATTTAAAGTATCAACATATTCAGCAAAGTAATTACTAAGAAATTCGGATGGAAGAAATTCGAAGAAGTCAAATACTATGTCTATGAAGATGGATGGTATAATATGTTGTATGTATCTTTTTATTTTTTTACTTTTTCTCCTATTTTTTGTTTGTCTTTATTATTGTTAATCTTTTCTTTTTTATTATGTTTATTTACTGAAAATAATAAATATTATTTGAAGGGAAAAAAAAACATATTCAGCAAAGTAATGCATGCAAATATAGGCTAAACTTTTAAATATGCCTTTCTAAGTGAATTCCAAAATTTCCCTCTTCCCCCAGCATAGGAAAAGACCATACGTTTGGTAAGTTAAAATTGTAAGTAAACTCTCCAAAGGTCAGATTCATGTGCTTCAGGAAAGTTGCACAGACAGTGAAATTTAGCTTAGTTACAAATTGGTGAAAGTTCCTAAATTATTGGTATATGTCAGGGAACTGGAGCCAGAGAGGGGGGAGAGAATGGGAACTTATCGGGAGAAAGTTCCTTTAATTAGCAGCTGCTCTTCTTTGGACGAGGGAGATGACGAAGGACTGTCAAGAGGTAATGAATCTGAGAGGGAGGAAGCACTTCCGGAGCAAAGTACCTCTCGTCAGAGAGGAAGGAGGGGGGCCGGGTTTCGGAAGTTGTTCTGCCGGCCAAAAACGAAAGGAAAATCAGTTGAGACAACTGAACCGCCATGAAAGTGTTAAACTTTGAACATAGCTTCAAAGGCGTAATAAAACCTGTAAATACAGTGGTGCCTTGCAAGACGAAAAGAATCCGTTCTGTGATTCTCTTCGTCTAGCGGTTTTTTCGTCTTGCGAAGCAAGCCCATTGACGGATTAGCGGATTAGCGCTATTAGCGACTATTAGCGGCTTATCGGCTTATCGGATCAGCTGATAAGCAACTTAGCGGCTTAGAAAAAGGGGGGGAGGAAAAAAACCCAGCAGGAACTCGCAAGACATTTTCGTCTTGTGAAGCAAGCCCATGGGAGATTCGTTTTGTGAAGCACCTCCAAAACGGAATACTCTTTCGTCTAGTGAGTTTTCCGTCTTGCGAGGCATTCGTCTTGCGGGGCACCACTGTATGGCTGGCTGCCCGGACTCTTATCTTCGCTAGCACTCACAACTCATTGCTGACAGTATAGGAACACAAGAATGGCTGGTGAAAGTCATGCGGCTGCGCTGAAGCAACCAGCTCAATCCTCTTCACACACTGAGTTAATCAGGTAGACTGCATGCAACTATAGCCTTGATTACCTGTTTCTTCCAAAGGTGAGGGGAAGTGATATAGCTAAGCTTAGCAGGACAGCTTACTCTATGGTTTTAACCCCTTCATGCATCAACTAGACTTAAGCATGTTGGTTATTTGAAGTTGGTTATCCCAGTATTTTCCTCTTCAAACTTCAAGTGGCATTTCTGTCTCAGACACGTATATTATATATGCTGGTCCAGTAACCTGCGCTGTAAAAATATCCTTCGCTTCATTGCGCTTCACAATAATATTTACCACCACTGTTTCAGCTGCAGAAAGCTCTTTGGCAGGGCTGCTTGGTTTACCCCTTCTGAAACAAGAATAAAAAAAATACAACATAGCAAAATTAATTGGCTGGTCAAGTGTGATGTTCTGCCAAGATTGTCTTAGACTGGTAGTAGTAGTAGTAGTAATAATAATAATAATAATAATAATAATAATAATAATAAAATGCAGTGGGGAGGAAAGATTTGCAAATTGCAACTTCTCAGGAGGATCTTTGGGAGAGCAAAGTCCTGAAATCCTGAGCTGAGCTGTAGCAGCTTTTATGTCCTAACCTTAGCTTAATCATTAGAATAAATAATCACAAAAGTGAGGTTCCTGCTTCCTGATAAAGTTTTAAAAATGGGGCTAGGCAAGAAGATCTCATTCTAAACCTCTAAGAAATGGCTTCAAAATGTATTACTCTCTTTCTGCTACCCAAGGAAGTGGATGGAAGGGGAGTGTTTAGGACAGGGGTAGGCAACCTTAGGCCCAGGGGCCAGATGCGGCCCAATTGCCTTCCCAATCTGGCCTGTGGACGGTCCAGGAATCAGCATGTTTTTATATGAGTAGAATGTGTCTTTTTATTTAAAATGCATCTCTGGGTTATTTGTGGGGCATAGGAATTCGTTCATCCCCCCCAAAAAAAATATAGTCTGGCCCCCCACATGGTCTGAGGGATGGTGGACTGGCCGACGGCTGAAAAAGGTTGCTGACCCCTGGTTTAGGACATCCTTTTGCTGCCTCTAAGGCCACTAAAATGTCTTGGCTTTTTGTTGGGGGTGGGGTGCAGGGGAAGAAGGAATGAGAATTTTCTTTAACATTTTAGCTTATGATCTCCTGGCTCAAAACATCCAGGAGTTTAGGTGTTTGATGCTCTTTTGGGAGCAGGTTCTTGGTTTGCATCGCTTTTGCTTTTGTTTTATTATGTATTCAGCGGTTTCGTTTTGTATTTTTATGCTGCGAACTACCCGGTGATCTTCAGCTAAAGGGCGGTATACAAATTTAATTAATAATGAATTAATTAAGCTAAATGAATTTTCAGATCAGGCCAATAGGGGGAGGGTGACATGAGATGGTAAAAGATTTACACCATGGCAAGACCAGGCAACGAATTGCTGCGCCTCTGCCTCTCCATTGGTTACATGGTGCCCAAGAATTAAAATATGACCTGCTTATATAGCAATAGTTACACCAGCCCCGTCCTGGTTGCATTGTGTTGTGTTGCACCCGCATTCAGGGAGTTGAAGACCCACAATACTTCTTGTACAACACCATAGGGCAGCCTTCTACAACCTGGTGCCCTCTAAATGTTGGACTACAACTCCCATCATCCTTGACCTCTGGCTATGTTGACTGGGGCTAATGGGATTTGTAGTCCCCAGCTTGGTGAAGGAACATGGTATCGGGTATATTCTAAGTTTGTTTGGAATGTAAGCATGAAAGCAGATGTTATGTACTGAGTTGAATAGGATCCAAAAGGCAGCAGTCTGATTGGTCCTAGAACAATAGGCTTTAGAATGCAGCAGTCTGATTGGTCCTAGAACAATAGGATTCAGAATGCAGCAGTCTGATTGGTCCTAGAACAATAGGCTTTAGAATGCAGCAGTCTGATTGGTCCTAGAACAATAGGATTCAGAATGCAGCAGTCTGATTGGTCCTAGAACAATAGGGTCCAGAATGCAGCAGTCTGATTGGTCCACTGGAGCCACCCAATCCAGCTCCAGGTGGAAGTGAATCCGCAACCTGATTGGCCTACAGGTGAATCCCGGAATTAGCGAATCAGATGGGGCCCATTGTGTAAATAATGTACATAAAGCAGACATTCTGCAGGAACTTCCATTCCTCCTCACCACTATGAGCTGAATAAAGAGCATTAAATCCACTCTCGACTCGGAGTAAATTTCACCAGAGCTGGAGTCTGACAGATTCCCCAGAAATGCACTACCTCTGAAAATGCAACACCCTCGTTCGGATTGTCTTCACTGCAACGAACATCAGAGCTGCCAGAAAGATGCTCCCAGAGAGACATAACATGATGATCTCATAGGTCCAAGAGGAAAGATCTAAGCACAGAGAACAAAAGCAACCATTCCTTAAATGTACACCCCGTGGTGTTAGGTTATTAGCATTAATCCTTTTCTCAACAACGTGGATTTGAAATAAAAAAATGAAAGCTTGTGAATAGACCTTGGTCTATTGTTCAGCATATCTGCATGCAAATCACCCCAGATTCAACCCTTGCTATATTCAGTCTAACTTTAAGAAGGACCACATAGCAGTTGATGGGAAGGACCCCTGCCCGGAAAGATGATGCCAGCATTCGCCAACCTGGTGCCCACCGGATTTTGTTGGACTATAATGCCAGTCAATCCTAGCCATCAGAGCCATGCTAGCTGGAACTGGCAGAGGTTGCAGTTCAGCAACATCTGAAGAGCATCAGGTCAGTGAAAGCTGGAGTAGTCCAATGGACCAGTGGTCTGACTTGGAACAAGGCAGCTGCATATGTTCATGAACCATTGTCACCTTTGCAGAGAAGCCGTGCAGGGAAACCACAAATAGTGAGGAGTGGTGACTAGATTTATAAAACGAAGTTCCTCCTAGGGTTGTTGATCAACATCTGCTAAGAGCATATTATTATTATTGTTGTTGTTGTTGTTGTTGTTGTTGTTGTTGTTGTTGTTGTTGTTATTATTATTATTATTATTATTATTATTATTATTATTATTATTATTATTTTATTTATATCCCGCCCAGCTGAAGCCGGGCTCAGAGCGGCTAACAACAATAAAAGTAACACAACATTCTAAAATCAATTCATTTTAAAATCAATTCAAACTCAAATCAATGGCAGCCATTGGGCTAGAATTCTTTGAAGATTACCAAAGGAGGGGGTCAGACTGTGCCTTGGCCAAAGGCCTGGTGGAACAGCTCTGTCTTGCAGGCCCTGCAGAAAGATGTCAAGTCCTACAGGGCCCTAGTCTCTTGTGACAGAGCGTTCCACCAGATCGGGGCCAAAAAAGCCCTGGCTCTGGTTGAGGCCAGCCTAACCTCCCTGTGGCCTGGGACCTCCAAGATGTTTTTGTTTGAGGACCGTAAGGTCCTCCGTGGGACATACCAGGAGAGGCGGTCCCGTAGGTACGAGGGTCCTAGGCCGTATAGGGCTTTAAAGGTAAAAACCAGCCCCTTAAACCTGATCCTGTACTCCCCTGGGAGCCAGTGCAGCTGGTATAGCACCAGGTGAATGTGATCCTGTGGCGAGGACATGCAAAGAGCATCTCTAAAAATTATTCTTTCCACATGGTACCTGGCACCACGGCAGGCAATCCAGGCTCACGAGCAAACAGGTGGGGCAGCTAGACCTGGCTTAGTAAATTCTGAGCTCAGGGGAATATGCACCTGCCCCAGTTACTGTGCTATAGTTACAAAGAAGTTGCATTTATTGACACTGACATTCTTGGTGCTTCCAGACAATGTGCTTATTGAGCATTCATTCTGATTTGCTTGCAGGGAGCTTAGACGATTTCTTCATCCCACACTTCTGGCGCATTTCCCTATCACTTCCCTTATCACAAAATCTGAACTTTTCAGGAAGCGAATTTGTTGCACAAGACCACCCAATCAGCTGTGGTTATACAACCTGAATTTTCTGGTCTGTGATTGGAAAGAGACTCAGTCTAGAAATCAATCTGACTGGCATGAAGTATTTGGGGGGAGGGTGGGCATAATAATAATAATAATAATAATAATAATAATAATAATAATAATTTATACCCAGCCCATCTGGCTGAGTTTTCCCAGCCACTCTGGGCAGTTTCCAACAGAATATTAAAATACAATAATCTATTAAACATTAAAAGCTTCGCAGGTGGCGCTGTTGGTTAAACCACAGAGCCTAGAGCTTGCCGATCACAAGGTCGGCGGTTCGAATCCCCGCGACGGGGTAAGCTCCCGTTGCTCCGCCCCTGCTCCTGCCAACCTAGCAGTTCAAAAGCACATCAAGGTGCAAGTAGATAAATAGGTACCGCTCCGGCGGGAAGGTAAATGGGGCAGCTGCTCCCTCCAAATAAAGTAAATAAACAAAAATACATAACTAAGCTCGGTTTTGCACTTCCCAACATAAATCCTGCCCCACCCTAACATAAATCCTGGCTACGCCTATGTCTCAGGTTGATGTTGAGACCTGTGGCAAAATCTTCGCCAGTGAGCTTGTACAGTTTGGAACAAGAGGAAACCTTGTTGGCCTTCCAACGTTTTGTTTTTAAATGAATGGGATTAACCTTCGCTGAATATAGCTTTGCAGTGTGGAGTACCTGGATCCTTGGGGGGAAGCGTTCCATAGAATTCCTCCTCCCCAGGAGTAAGCATGCTGCAAAGGAAAACAGAGCAGAGAGCTGTAAGAAGGATGAAGGTTGTTAATGTGATAGGCTGGGGATGATGTACATTCCTAAAGGCAATTCCCATCATCCCTGATCATTTGCTGTGCTACCTGCTGTTGATGGGTGTTGGAGTCCAATGATGTGTGAAGGGCCACAGGTATTCCACCATGGTTTGAAACTATGGGTAGGCAAACTAAGGCCCGGGGGGCGGATTTGGCCAAATCGCCTTCTCAATCCGGCCCGCGGATGGTCCGGGAATCAATGTGTGTCTAAATCAGTGTTTCCCAAACGTTTTTGGGCAACGGCACACCTGTTTACCGGGAAAAAATCTCGCGGCACACCACCATTAAAGCCCCGCCCCGTGACGTCAGCGCGCAGCGTCACGCCGGGAGGGACGCACAAAAGTGAACGTTTTTTCCCTTCCCCTTGCCGGGGTGGGAGGAGGCAGCAGAGCGAGGGACTGAGGGACGGCGGCAGCTGAGGCGGCGGCGGCTGTTGTGGTGGTGGCGGCGATAGCGGGCGGAGGAGGAGCCGTCGTCGGGAGTTGCTGCTGCTGCTGTTGCTGCTGCTGCCCGGACATGCCGGCCTCCTCCTCCTCCGCTGTCTCGCGCTCCTCCCTTTTGCGCGCGCTGCCCCGCCGCTCGGCACCACCACCGCGGAGCCGCCCCCGGCTCGACGCGGATCCTCGCCGCCGCCGCCTCTCGCCGCCCGACTCGCCCGCCTCCCTCCCACGGCACACCAGCCGGTGTCTCACGGCACACTAGTGTGCCGCGGAACACCGGTTGGGAAACACTGGTCTAAATGAGTAGAATGAGTCCTTTTCTTTAAAATGCATCTCTGATTATTTGTGGGGCCTGCCTGGTGTTTTTACATGAGGAGAATGTGTGCTTTTATTTAAAATGCATGTCTGGGTTATTTGTGGGGCATAGGAATTCGTTCATATATTTTTTCCCAAAATATAGTGTGGCCCCCTACAAGGTCTGAGGGATAGTGGACCGGCCCCCTGCTGAAAAAGTTTGCTGACCCCTGTTTTAAACCATTAAAATGGGAATGTGTGCTAAATATCATTGCAGGGGCAGGCTTGCTGTCTCGGCCAGAGTTGCGAGGGCATCTCCACCCCACCTCCCCATTGCATTGCCCTGTAAGCAAAGTTTTAAAGTGGGAGGGAAAGGGGTGGGAGACATGGGGCTTGGAGCAACAGACTTGGGGGTTTGGAGGGTCCTGGGACTCCTCCTAACATCATCCCTCTGTAGTGACTGACTGTTGTTTTCAGCATCCGTCTGTCTTGAGAGACAATGGAGTACGCCACCAGGGGTGAAGCCAAACCGCTGGAGAATCACGGCGCCTGCTGTGGCTGCAGAGACCGGTAACTCGTAACTGCTACCTCCTGCATTGTTTGTGCTGCACTAGCAGTGCCAAAGTGACCTCCCTGGGGCATAAGCCTGGGCGGTGTGTGTGGAGGCCGTGGGCTGCCCAGACAACAAGACCCTCCTCTCAGCCTCACTGATGCAGTCCAAAGGAAAGCAGAGCAAGATGATTGGCACCAGCAGTGGCGTAGTGTGGGGGGTGCAGGCAGGGCCGGCCACACCGGGCGCAACATCTGGGGGTTAGGGTTAGGGGGCACAAATTACTTGCCTTGCCCCGGGTGCTGACAACCCACGCTACGCCACTGGGCACCAGCTTGGCTGCAGGAGTTGCCAGAAGGAGGCGTACAAGGGATTCCACTCCAGATTTGTGTATGGTCTGCTCCTTAGCCTTTGCTTCTTCTTAAGATGTCCCACCAAGCAGCAGGTAAGTGACTGACTATGTATTTGCTGGCATTTGGGCCCAAGCATCTTATAAGTTCATTGTACTAAGTCAGGGGTCAGCAACCTTTTTCAGCCGTGAGCCGGTCCACTGTCCCTCAGACAATTTGGTGGGCCAGACACACACACTCTCTCTCTATATATAATGTATTTTTATTAAAGATTTTCTTCATTTACAAAGGTATGTGCAATGTCTCCCTTGTATTTTCCCCCCCATGTAACTTTTTTTTTTTTTTACACAAATCGGTTTCATTTGTTGAGACATTAGTAAGGAAAGGGGGAAAGAGGTGGAGGGGGGGGAAAGATGAGTGGGGTTGGAGTTGGGTGGCAATGTTTCTATTTTGGCCGGACTATATTTGGGGGGGGGGGAATTAAAAATGAACAAATTCCTATGCCCCACAAATAACCCAGAGATGCATTTTAAATAAAAGGACACATTCTACTCATGTAAAAACACGCTGATTCCCGGACCGTCTGCGGGCTGGATTGAGAAGGTAATTGGGCTGCATCCGGCCCACGGGTCTTAGGTTGCCTACCCCTGAACTAAGTTTTTCCCAAGTTGATCTAAGGAAAGGCACACATATACTAGTGTGGGGAGGATTTCTTTCCAGGTCTCAGGCATCATTTCTGATTTTACTTAGGCGTGAAAAGGACTTGCACATCCTTTTTTCTGGGGACTTCTCTCTCTCTCTCTCTTGTTGTCTTGCTTCTTCACATATACCACCCGTGGCTAATGGATTCCCCCCTGTTCCCTCACCCCACCCCAATAAATTTGTTTTAACTTAAGGTTGTCAGTGCAAAGAGAATAGAATTTAAAGTGGCCCATCCATAACGCGAGGCACAAACTCCCTGGCACCTGGGGACATGCCACAGCCAGTTGATTAACATATTTATTAAAGGTGTGCTATCGGGCTATGCATTCGGTAATTCCACACCTCATTTATAATCTGGAATAAGGGGCAGCCAGGGTCAGTGCATAAATGCCACAAGGAAGCCACTATATTAACGCCCAAGTGACAAAACAAAAATGCCTTGGGATGAATTTATGGGGAAGGAAGGCCTTTAAATCCCAAGGCTTTAACGGAGGCTCAGAATGGAATCGGGCTCTGGAATTATGTGCTATAATGTTTAACGGGAGTTTTGTTGTCACGTATATTATTTTTCCTGATAAGACATTTCATATTTATGTTGTGGCTTTTCCCCCCCTTCGGAAAAAGAAAGAAAGATAATGGTATTGTAAGTGAGGCTGTGTCTTCGCTGTCGTGATTTGATGTGCCTTTGACAGAGCCTGGACTCCATGGGAATAAGGTCGTAGGATGCTCCTGTAGGAACAGACCAAAGACCCATCTAGTTCGGCTTCCAACTTCCTGCTGTGGCCAGCTAGATTCCTCCAGAAAGCCCACCAATGGGGACTTGGACACAATGGCCCTCTCCTATTTAGTAATGTATTGCACCTGCTTCATTCGATGGCCATAACTAAAGAGAACAATTGGTGGAACATTCTCCAGGGGGTTTTAATCAAGGAGAGGGGTAGTACCTCTTGTGGGTACCTATCGTGCTTCTGGGGTAGTTTGTCCACCTTTGGTCCCCACCCTGCACTCATCTCTCACCTGTGGCTACTAGAAGCTGTCAGCATGAGATAGCAGCCACACCCCAGGAACAGCTTCAACTAGCCGGCTAAAGCGGGTGAGGATAGTTGATGGGTGTTAAACCCTCAGAGAGTTAGGGACTTCCCTTGCATGCGAAAGGAAGATTGATCAGGAGAGATGGAACTGCCAGTTGCTTTCTGCCATGATTGCTAAGAAATGCCTCCATCTTCACAGGAGGTGTTGTTGTTGTTGTTTAGTCGTTTAGTCGTGTCCGACTGTTCGTGACCCCATGGACCAGAGCACGCCAGGCACTCCTGTCTTCCACTACCTCCTGCAGTTTGGTCAAACTCATGCTGGTAGCTTCGAGAACACTATCCAACCATCTCGTCCTCTGTCGTCCCCTTCTCCTTGTGCCCTCCATCTTTCCCAACATCAGGGTCTTCTCACAGGAGGTAGATCACTGTATATCCTGCACGGGGCTGCCTCTGAAGACTTCAGGCTGGTGCAGAATTCTGCAGTCAGATTGCTCACAAGAAACTGGTAGTTCTAACGGTTCTAGCACAACTGAGCTGGCTTCCAAGATGATTCCATTAGGGACCCTCTGCCTGATTCTGTAGGGCTTGTCTTGTGTTCTTAGCCCCATTCCCAACAACATATTTGTCTCCTCTTATTTTAACACCCAGGCTAAAGAAACTGCTAGAAGCTGTCTGCATGGGACAGCAGCCACACCCCAGGTAAAGGCTTTGACTGGCCGGTTAAACCAGGTGAGGGTAACTGATGGGTCTCAAACCCCCAGTGAGTTAGGGACTGCTCTTGCATGCAAAGACAGGCTCCAGAGGATTGAGTGGGTGAGACCAAGAGTGAGGGTTGGTCAAGAAGGCGATTTCTGCATGTGCTGTACAGGGAAGTAAGGGGCTAATGGGGCTTGTCAACCAGTGAAGGGAGCCCCTCTAGGAGAAGGAAAACTCTGATCCTAAATCTCTGCTGCCTTGTGGGATATCACTGAGAGAAGAAAAGGTTAGGGAGAAAACTCTACACAGTTCTGAAGCGGAGTCCCTAAGACGGTTGGAGGGTGCCTTGTTGGCCTCCTTCCAGCAACTCCTGCAGCCAAGCTGGTGCCAAACTTATTGCTCTCCTTTTGTTTGGACCACATCATTTTTGACCAGGCAGCCCAGGACCTCCATACACGCTGCCTAGGCTTGTGCCCCAAGGAGGTCATTTTGGTACTGTCAATGCCACAGTTTGATTTTGCCCACAGAGCCCAAAAAGCCCCAGTGAATGCCCTGAGCTACAGTCTCATTTGGCCAGTTCTGGGTCAAAAGGTGCCGTTTGGGGGATGTCTCAAAGTACCCATAGACTCTGAACTGAAGACATTTACACCAGAAATGGGTGAGAGGGAGGAATGAACAGCATTTAGACATAAAACAAGGAGCTATGGACTAATTACCTTGTGGCTGTCAAGTCTTCTTTCCTGTTCGTCTCTCACTGGGTCTCATTGGGTCTCTCGATGAAAGAAGATCTTGTCATGCTGAGCTCTCAGCTTGTCACCTTCTTGTACTCCTGATTTGTATGAGGAGTTTAGTTGCTCTTAGCCTTTTATTGAGAGGGAGGTGGAATTCCCTGCCTCACCCATGTACCGATAATTTCTTTCACACTGTGTTCTGTAAGATACCAAGGCTCCCCCTACAGGGTTAGTTCTGCATGCTAGTTTTTGATTTTACTATGGCACTACTACTACTACTACTACTACTACTAGGGATGTGGGTGGCGCTGTGGGTTAAACCACAGAGCCTAGGGCTTGCCGATCAGAAGGTCGGCAGTTCAAATCCCCACGACAGGGTGAGCTCCCGTTGTTTGGTCCCTGCTCCTGCCCACCTAGCAGTTTGAAAGCACATCAAAGTACAAGTAGATAAATAGGTACCGCTCTGGCAGGAAGGTAAACGGCGTTTCCGTGCGCTGCTCTGGTTTTGCCAGAAGCAGCTTAGCCATGCTGGCCACATGACCCGGAAGCTGCACGCTGGCTCCCTCAGCCAAAGTGAGATGCGTGCCACAACCCCAGAGTCGTCTGCGACTGGACCTAATGGTCAGGAGTCCCTTTACCTTTTGCTACTACTAGTAGTAGAACTATTTAGATGTAGAATCACTTGCACTTCACAGAGAGAAAGGCAATCTCATTTCCCCAGCAGCTTCTGTTCTTCTGCGTCCCATCATTCCACTGTTGTGGAATGCCAGTTGTTCTGAACAGGTTCTTTGCAGAGGTCAAGCATTAATGTCCTCAGAAGATAAGCTGTAGTCAAGGTGGTGGCAACTATATAAAAACAGCAGCAAGAACCCAGCTGCCTTTATGGGAAATTCAGTAAGCCACACCCATTATTCCTGTTAAATATCATTATTCGAAACCCCCACAGATTTTTTACACAAGACTGGAATCATTTAGTACAAAGATAAGGACGATATTGTGATCATAAAGTAATTTTTAGCAGACACATTTCACAGCTGATGACGTAAAAAATGGACTTGGCCTTGTTGTTTCTCTGCCTAGATGGCAACTGACTCACTGGGTTTCAATCAAAAGGTGGAAATGATTACATAAAGTCGTGCAACTTTGACTGGAACACAGAGCACATAGAGTTGCACACAGAGAGCACATACTTGTATGGAGCAGCATTGCACAACCAGTGCCCATCTGACTTCTGCTGTCTTATGGGATAATTGACCCATAAGCTGTGCAGCGCTAGGTTATCCAAAACCTGACTGTTCAAAGCTTGACAAGTGTCAGCTAAATTCCTGAATCAACTCCACTGAAAATATTACAAGAATCTTAGGAAAAGGTAAAGGGACCCCTGACCATTAAGTCCAGCCATGGACGACTCTGGGGTTGCGGCGCTCATCTCGCTTTACTGGCTGAGAGAGCCGGCATACAGCTTCCGGGTCATGTGGCCACAGCGCCACCACAGAGCACCTTAAATGATTCTGTTGGTTTGGTGAAACAGACTAACAAGACGGCTGCCTCTCTGGGATGGAAAATGTTGTGCTTGTGGTGAGATCAGGTGACAGTAAAGCCCTCCCCAAGGTGTTGGGTCGGTGATGGTTCTATGGGAGAAGCACTTGCGGTCCTTCCCTAAAGCCCTTGGAACACCTGCCCGCACCTCCGCCTCCTCCTCTTCCTCCTCTCACTGAACTGCTTTCTCTATGGTTGCCCTCGCTCTCCTCATCAATTCATAGGCCGTGCCAGGCTGCCCATCTCATTCGGGCACAGCCACAGTACGGCCTAGCGGGAGCGGCGGTGACGGGCAAAGGGGAGGCCCCAGGCGGAGATGCTCAGTTCGGCGGCTGCAAGGAGGATGGCGGCAGAAGGGCCCGAGGCTCCCACAAGTCCTGGCGGGGAGGGGCTCCCGGGAGCCGAGGCTGGTGAGAGGAGGCTGGAGGGGGGTGGGCCGGGCAGCCAAGTAACACGGTTGGAGCCTCCCTCCTCCCTGGCCGGCAGGGAGGGAGGGAGAGGAGCTGCTTCTTTTGAAACCCGGGCAATTTAAGGGACATGATCAATAAGGGACAGCAGCGGGACATGGCGCTGGGATAAGGGACTGTCCCGCCAAATAAGGGACAGTTGACAGCTATGGACCCTACTCCTTGTAGACAACACTGAGCCAGATATATCAATGGCCTGCAGCAGCTTCATATCTGCACACATATTCAAGCGTATCAACCAACACAGTTATTACCTGCCATGACAAACAACAGGGCGAGGAGGAAGATTAAGCAAATGAATGAAACAGCTGACTTGCAGGAAAGCACCAACTATTACGTCATATAGTTTTCTGTTTTTATTATAGACTTTTTTTATCCACATGAATGTTAAAGAAACTACAACAGAGTTAAATACCTTTTTTCCTTTTAATCTCAGGGGTTATATTTTTAATTACACTCAATAATAAATTGTAAAATATTTCCAGAAGAGTACAATCTTCATTCATACAGCAGGCAAAATACTGGGAGAGAACGGAGAGAGTCTGGGAAAAGGTGGTTGAGCGGATGAGGATCCTTGGATTTCCCAGTCTGCTTTCAGAAAGCGCTGGGTATGGCTAATGCTCTTCCATCAATACATCTCAATGTCACGCTAGCCCAAGTTTGTTCTCCCCCCCCCCTTCTGAATCACGGTCCTTTCCACAAAAGAATCACTCTTCAAAAGCAAAACAAGCCGAACTCTCCGCGTGCTTTTGTGACACTGCACCGGGAAGCCTTGGAAGGGTCTTTTGTGTGGGTTTAACCACATGACTGGGTCAGAAAGCCTTTTCACAGTTTCTATCAAGTTGAGGAGTCCTTCTAAAAACACCAAACCAAACTCTGGTACCACCAAAAAGATCCAAGACAGGCATTCTTGAATTGTTCCACCTTTTTTAAAACTCTTCTTCTCCCTCCTCCTCTTCCTCCTCTTCTTTTGAAATTAATAAATGTCTGCTACATTCTAATTTACATGGTTGTCCATGAAGCTTTGAGGTCACTTGTCCTTGGGTTCAATGGAACCTGATTTATTTTTGTTTCTTCCTTATTTTTTTAAAAAACACCCAAAGCCCTTCCATTTTCAGTCTTCAAATAAGTCTGAAATCAAAGCGATGGATGGATAGTTTCTTATCAGAGGATCCAGCGCTCCTGCTATAAAGCGAGAGAAAATAAAATATTAGAACAGGCTATAAATCAATCACATCATTTGATTTAATTACATAAATCTTAGCTATGACCGTCCATAATTTAACAATTCTCTCCCATTGACAGCAATAACAAAAATAAGAAGAAAGCCTTATCTCCCTTGGCTAGAGCAAGTTGGCAAGGCTTAGCAAGTGTAGGCAGATCCACCAATGAAATTGTTCTGACAGTCATAGAATCATAGAATTGTAGAGTTGGAAGGGACCCCAGGGTCATCTAGTCCAACCCCCTGGAATGCAGGAATCTCAGCTAAAGCATCCATGACAGATGCTCATCCAACCTCTGCTTAAAAAACTCCAATGAAGGAAAGTCCACCAGCTTCTGAAGGAGACCGTTCCACCATTGAACAGCTCTTACTGTCAGAAAGTTCTTCCTGATGTTGAGCAGGAATTTCCTTCTTGTAATTTGAAGCCTACCCTCCAGAGCAGGAGAACAGAACCCTCTTCTCATTGGGTCTAAACTGCCATCATTCACAGAACACAGAAGTGGAAACCCTGAATCTGTGCCATACCTGAAGGAGCATCTCCACCTCCATCGTTCTGCCTGGACACTGAGGTCCAGCGCAGGGGGCCTTCTGGCAGTTCCCTCACTGCGAGAAGCCAACCAGGCAGAGGGCCTTCTCGGTAGTGGCACCCACCCTGTGGAACGCCTTCCCACCAAATGTCAAAGAGAAAAACAACTACAGTGGTACCTCAGGTTACATACGCTTCAGGTTACAGACTCCGCTAACCCAGAAATAGTGTTTCAGGTTAAGAACTTTGCTTCAGGATGAGAACAGAAATCGTGCTCCGGCGGCGCGGTGGCAGCAGGTGGCTCCATTAGCTAAAGTGGTGCTTCAGGATAAGAACAGTTTCAGGTTAAGAATGGACCTCCAGAACAAATTAAGTACTTAACCTGAGGTACCACTGTATAATAGTCTATTAAACATTAAAAGCTTCCCTAAAAAGGGCTGCCTTCAGATGTCTTCTAAAAGTCTGGTAGTTGTTTTTCTCTTTGACATCTGGTGGGAGGGCGTTCCACAGGGTGGGTGCCACTACCGAGAAGGTCCTCTGCCTGGTTCCCTGTAACTTGGCTTCTCGCAGGGAGGGAACTGCCAGAAGGCCCTCGGCGCTGGATCTCAGTGTCCGGGCAGAACGATGGGGATGGAGACGCTCCTTCAGGTATACTGGGCCGAGGCCGTTTAGGGCATTAAAGGTCAGCACCAACACTTTGAATTGTGCTTGAATTGCAAATCTGACACCATATGAATTGATGTTTCCCTCCAAGCAAATTCAAGGCAAAGTAATTTGTGTGAAAGCCTTTCTCTCTCTCATTTCTGTGCAGCTGATTGCTGCTCCGTTAGTGCAATCAGGCAGAAGTAGGGATGAGACTGATAGTCCCTGCTCTGCAATGCCACCCAGAGAATGGTCAGAGAGGGTTGTACTGCACTCATGAGCCCAACTGGACCAGGCAATTAGAGGCGCCAAAAGAGGCTTGAGTTAACATGAGTTCAGTACTTTAGTCTGAGAAGCTTATCAGAGCAGCTGCTGTAGAGAATGTGGCCAGCTACTTGACCTCACCTGTATCCCAATCTCTGCCCGCTTTTTCTATGTTCACTGATCTAGACCTTGACTTGTGCCCAAACTGGTCTCTGGCCCTTGCAGGCCCAATCCTGCTGGGCCCAACACTGCAAAAAATAAGGGGACTGTCAGCTTCTGCCAGGCTATACAGTGGTACTTCGGGTTACAGTGGTACCTTGGGTTAAGTACTTAATTCGTTCCGGAGGTCCGTTCTTAACCTGAAACTGTTCTTAACCTGAAGCACCACTTTAGCTAATGGGGCCTCCTGCTGCTGCTGTGCTGCCGGAGCACGATTTCTGTTCTTATCCTGAAGCAAAGTTCTTAACCTAAAGCACTATTTCTGGGTTAGCGGAGTCTGTAACCTGAAGCGTATGTAACCCGAGGTACCACTGTACAATGCAAGGCTGGCAGGCGGCATTTGGCTGGGAGGTTTACCTGTTGCGCAGAATCGCTTGAGCAACTAAGAGAGGCAGCGTGCTTAGATATGCAGAGAGTGAACAGCCCAGCAGATAAATTTCTCATGCTGGGTCTGTTGTCGCTGACATGCCTCCCCTGCAGACAGCCTGATTTTTTTTTTAATATAAAAAAAGTAGACAGCAGTGCTTTTCAAAGATTAGTGTTCGCTTAAATGCTAACTAAACCATCCAAGCAGAGAAACCGCTGGGATTATTACCAAGAATAGATAGATCTATTTAGAGTGGGGTGTTTGTTTTCATTTGTTGGCTCTCGATACAAAAAGAATGCAAACGACTCCGTACATTGGCTGCAGGTGTCTTAACGAAGTGGAGGAGAACATGCTCAGTCAGTAGACCACGAGACCCTTAATCTCAGGTTGTGGGTTCAAGCCAAAGATTCCTGCTTTGCAGGGTGTAGGGGTGCAAATACCCAGAGTGTGGGGGTCAGGTGGGATCGCTATGAGGAATTATAAAATATGCATCATGCCATTGTGTCCGCGATGAAAGCATTGCGTTGACTGGGTTTGATTCATTGACAATAATTTCTGATCAAATCCCACAAGCTTCTCCATCTCTACCATTTGCTTTCTCTACACCCGACAGGCACGTATAAGCATTCTAAAACAGGCCAGTTGCTTCACCGGGCATCCTGGGTCAAAAAGATAGTAGGTAGCTTCTTTGATGTAGCTATTGTTAGTTTTGTTAATCTAAGGGCCAGGAAGAGAGTTCACAAGGAGATGCTAAATCCTGCCTCTCCTGTTTATGACCTCCGGTGTTTCCTAAAAGCATTCCCCCTTGCTTCTTCTTTTATTTACTCTGGACTACTATGCATGCTCAGGGGACACGGGTGGTGCTGTGGGTTAAACCACAGAGCCTAGGACTTGCCGATCAGAAGGTTGGTGGTTCGAAACCCTGCAACAGGGTGAGCTCCTGTTGTTTGGTCCTAGCTCCTGCCAACCTAGCAGTTTGAAAGCACAAAGTGCAAGTAGATAAATAGGTACCGCTCCAGCGGGAAGGTAAACGGCGTTTCCGTGTGCAGCTCTGGTTCGCCAGAAGCGGCTTAGTCATGCTGGCCACATGACCCGGAAGCTGTCTGCGGACAAACGCCAGCTCTCTCGGCCAATAAAGCGAGATGAGCGCCGCAACCCCAGAGTCGTCCGTGACTGGACCTAACCCCAGAGTCGTCCGTGACTGGACAGAGTCGGTCACGACGACCTAATGGTCAGGGGTCCCTTTACCTTTACCTTTACTATGCATGCTCAAATTAGCTCTTTGTAGTTTTAACTTTAACTTTGTCCCCATGTGGGGGTTTTGAAATGCTCAGAGGAAATCTGATTGGTTCTTATGAACACTGTGTAAAAATTTATTTTGTGAATAAAACAACCTGGGCCAAGGGGTGGACAGGAATGATTATTATACGCACTCCGCTCAGAATCTTGCTGTGAAGCCTTGTGTGTATTTTATTAATCAGAGTCCAATCCTTCCTTGCTTTGGGAATGCTACAGCAAGGCGTAGGACCATATGAGCCTTGCGGTCCCTCCCGACTCTACAATGTGATGATTCTATGCATTGCCTGTAGGAGATACCAAGTTCAAACTCTGGTAACTCCAGTTAAAAGGATCGGGTGATGGGAAGAACCTCTCCTGGAGACCTTGGAGAGCTGCTGTCAATCAGAGTAGACATATCGCGTTAGGTGGACAAATGGTTGGAAGTCATATAACCCACATTCCCATGTATCTATTTATAAACAGATACACAAAACAAGATCTATGCTTGATCTCAGCTGAAAGACTGAGAAGCGACTGAGACAAGACCTAAAACAAGGGTTGGGAACCTGTGGCTCTTCAGATGTTGTTGGGTTCCTACCTCCCAACAGTCCCAGCCAGCATGGCCAGGGTTGGTGGGAACGGTCAACATCTGGAGGATGTAGAACATTAGCATCTGGAAGGTCACAACTTCCCCACCCCTGATCTAAATGTTTCCTCAGGTATTCAGGATTATACTAATGAAGTTGGCTTCATGGAATGGGAATGTCATGTAGAGTCAGTCTTTGAAATTCCTTTAGCCAGGCTCCTGTAGATATTGAAGTGTCAGCCTTGAGCGTAACATCGCCGACACTTTGATCAAACTTACCTTTGTTGATATCTACAGGATACTGGCTAAAGGATATTTAAAGACTGAATCTTCCTTTTGGACACAATTTGAATGAGTTTTCTGATTGTGGCTTTTGCAGTAGATCTTGTACCTCATTCTCTCAATTTTTGGATTATTAATATAAGATTTAGAACATAGAATGGTTTGGTAGTGTTTTGTGTGCCGCTTAAATGTGTGTTGGGCACACAGCCTCAGCCCACTCTAGACTACCACTCACCTTGCCCTTTAGCTTTTGCTGAGATGTGTGCCGAGTTTTTCTTTCCTGATCAAGCTTGCTGCATAGGGGATCTGCAAAGATACAGAAAAGGCCTCTATGTGAGGATGAGATGCGGAGGAGGAGATATCAATCAGAGACAGGACTTTAAATCAAAGCTAAGCCAGATGCTTCTCAGGTGATTCTTACAGGAGCCCTGTAAGGCAGGCAAGTATTTTCGTCAGTGTAATACAGAGTATGTTAAGGGAAAAAAGAGTGGCTTTCTCACAGCACAATTCTATGCATCTTTTCTCAGAAGCAAACCCTACTGAATCAATGGGGCTTGCTCCCAGCTTAAAGAAGACCCAGGGAATTGGTGAGTCAGCTGAACTCCACACAGAGACATCAGCTTCACACGTCATGTTCTTCCTTGCTGTCAGATGCTTGCCACAACGAAAGCGAACTAAGCAATTTACAAGGAAGCAATTGCTAAAAACCAAAACCAACTAACAATATTGAGTGGGAACATGTGTGGGATGAATTAGTAGACCAAATTGTCACTTCTACCTCAGGGGGAGAAAGAAAAGGTTCTCTGAGGTTGAAAAATCCAGCTTTCCAAAATTAAGAGTTCCCCAGGAAGAGAGATTGATTGATTGATTGATTGATAAACCACTCTGGGGAATGACAGCTGTGGGAAAGGAACAGGGGTCTCCTAACAACTCACAGCACCTTTAATAAACTTCAGCCCCCATAATTCCTTGGGGGAAGCCACAACTGTGGTACTATAGTGCTTTCAAAGTGTGCTGTGAATGCGCCCTTTTACCCAGAGTGAGCTCATTGAGATTAATGGGCATGGCTAACTTAGGCCCATTAATTTCAGAGGATCTACTCTCAGTAAACATTAGCTGGATACCACCCCATGTCTCTAGAACAGTCTGCATGGACACCTGGTGGCCTGTGAGGCATCTCAGACTCTGCTGTGTGTTCTTGTGAAAGTGTGTCTCCCTGTGTTCACACCTAAAATCCCCGTGGGAAATTCCACTTCGCCCATGGAGACATCACGGGAGAGACAGAATCTGCTGCAACTATTGCATCTCCCAATACTTCACAGACAAAACCAAAAGCAAAGTTTTCAATGTTAAATGTTTTATTATGTTTTCATATGTGTTAGAAGCTGCCCAGAGTGGCTAGGGCATAAACAATAGAATTATTATTATTATTATTATTATTATTATTATTATTATTATTATTATTACTACTACACCCCAAATCGTAAACCAAAGCCCCCTGATCAAGCCCGTCTCTCCCACATCTATTCCACATTGCCAGAAAAGGGCTCTGCTTCACTTTCATCATCAATATATCTATTTCCCCTGTGATCGGATGTTCAGTCAGTCTGCAAGTTGCATCATATGCGCTAGTGTATTTAATTTCTTTTAAGAGCCAAGCTAGCAGGTGAAGAAGGACCTGGTGGGGACTGAGGTGAGTGGGAAGGGAAAGTTCCACATCCACTGCCACAGTTCCGAAGAAAAATCCTCCTCAAAGCTGCTTTTTGGATTATATATATATAGAAAAAGCTCCCATTGGCATCACTGGGAGCTTTCTTTCCTATGGAAGTAGCAACTTTGGGTCTGGGTGGTTAAAACAAAGATATATATTTAACATCCACAATAAGTAGTCATTTTATATGGAATTCTGACCTATCATAACTAACTTTTACATGTACTTTCATTCTCTTTTTCTCAGTGATCTCATTCCCTCCTCTCTCTGTCTCTCTGTCTCTCTCAACCACTCCCCCCCTTTCAACTGCTGTTTTTCCATCTTACACTTTCTACCTGTCACTCACACTAACTCCACCCAGTGGTCAGTCATTATTCCACTACCTCTGGGATTTACTTCCTCGTAACCATGTTCTGAGGGACGCGGGTGGCTCAGTGGGTTAAACCACAGAGCCTAGGGCTTGCTGATCAGAAGGTTGGTGGTTCGAATCCCCGCGACTGGGTGAGCTCCCATTGCCCGGTCCCTGCTCCTGCCAACCTAGCAGTTCGAAAGCACGTCAGAGTGCAAGTAGAAAAATAGGTACCACAACGGCAGGAAGGTAAACGGCGTTTCCATGCGCTGCTCTGGTTCGCCAGAAGCTGCTTAGTCATGCTGGCCACATGACCTGGAAGCTCTATGCCGGCTCCCTCGGCCAATAAAGCAAGATGAGCGCCGCAACCCCAGAGTCGGCCACGACTGGACCTAATGGTCAGGGGTCCCTTTACCTTTAACCATGTTCTGAACTGCACCCTCAAGGAATCCATGCTCCCCAAAACATACACAGTCAAATGATAATAAAGACCACCTTTGTCTCCAATGAGCTCAAGGTGTTCTGTGGTTCTCCACTTCCCAATGTTGTCTTCACAACAACCCTGTGAGGTAAGGCTGAGAGACAGTATCTGGGCTTAGGGCCACACTTGAAACTTTGTGGCTGCAAAGGGATTTGAACCCTGGTCTCCCAGCTCTCAGCCTAACACTCTAACCACTACACCACACGGGAAGAGATTGTTCCTTGCAAGAAGTCATCCTCATATACAGCCTCACCTCATGTTCATTGCCTGCTTTAGTTTGAGAGCATATCATTTCCTGCGGCAAAGGATGTACAGGGGAGAAGAGAGACTGTCTTGCCAATTTCCCAATTATTGGGGAAGCCAAGGAAGTCAGTTGCTCAGGAAATCGTAAAAAAGAATCTTTACAAGTCCACGGTGGACAAAAGCTGAAAATGAAACCTTATTGATCCAGGGTTGTTTTTTTTAATTGCAAGCTTTAAACTCCCTCCTCTGCTGGAGGGTGTAGTGATAAGGTGGAGGCAGAAGGGGGCGCTGGGAGATTGATATGTTGCCGAGAGAAAATTCTAGCTCTTAAGTGTTCCCATCAACATCTGCAGACTGTTTGGAATTACAAGGTAAACTTTATTATGCTTTCTGGGTTGCAGAAGACTTCTCCTGGAAGTTGCGCCAACTTGGTGATGACCCTATCTTAGCCCAAATCAGTATTGCACCTACTGGCTTAACTTGAGATGAACCATAGCTCAGCAACAGATCAAACAAGTGGTCCAAATGATTCAACACTGTCTACAATGATTGGCAGCCACTCTCTGTGGTTTCCGTCAGGGGACATTCCTAGCTCTACTCCGGAAATGCTGGGGACCTTTGAATTCAAGGCAGATGCTCTACTACTGAGCTATGGCCCTTCTGAAGTGTGTGTATTTTCCAGTTTCCCCACTCTAAAAGTCCACCACCATTCTGTGCTCATTGGCCTCGTTCAGTTCTCCTTGGGTTTTAAATCCCCACCCCACCCCTATCTATCTCCTATCTATCTATCTATCTATCTATCTATCTATCTAATCTGGAACTTCTGCAAAGCTTTGGGTTCCACCAGAGCTCGTTTAAACCATCCTCTTTTGCTTTGTGCTCTGTAGTGGTTTGGAGTTACTCGTGCGTAAACTGTCCCCGTTTGGGAGCTTAACTGCCTGGGTTAAACCTTCTTGACTGCACAGCCCATCTCCGCGTGGCTGCCTCAGTCGCTAGCAGAATCTGTCTGTGGGCGTTTCTTAAACCTTTTCCAGCATAAAAGCTGTTGGACATCCAGTCGTCTCCACCTCTCATTGCGCGGAAGTCTTTTGCGCAGGGAGGGTGTGGGTAGTGGAGGACCAGTGCTCTCTTCACTGACGTCCAGGCAAGAATCCCGGAGCCCTTTCCCCTCTTCCCCCATTTGCTCTCCTGGATCCTTGGTGTTACGCTGATTTCCTTCCCCCTCTATCAAGCTGCGTCTCCCCCTGGTGCTGGGACCTTCTCCTGCAGAATCGGAGAGCCTCTCCTTCTCCTGTTGCTCCGATGTCAGTTTCCTGACATGCTCTTTTGGCTACATAAGGATCTCCACGCTTGGAGAATGGAGCTCACTATCCATGTATCAGAATGCTTTGCACAAAGAAGGGGTCTCAGGGTTCCTATGCTCAGCCCACCTCAAATTCTTATACGAATGACCTGCCGCCCACCTTCTTAACCATCTTTCCAACTTATTTAAGAGATTGTTTAAGAGGAGGACTGCCTGCTGAGGGCCTGAAGGACCTTGGGGTGGGGCCTGACAGGCTTCACAAGGACCGCAGCTGTTTTTAAATTGTTTTTAATTTTTATCTGTGTTGTTTTAAATGAGACCATCTTGGCTGTGAGCCCTGGAAGACCTGCACCCTGCCTGACTGGCCTTTTCCCATCTGGCCGGGGAGAGTGGAGTGCGGACTGACTCCAGCTACAAAAGCTGAGGCTGTTGAACAGATTCTTGGGCGGGAGGTTGAGAGAGCTTGTTGCTGTTATTGATATTATTGTTTTAACTTTAGTTTTAGATCTTATGGTTTACTTGCAACTTGTTTCCATTTGGTTGTGTACTTTTTGATGTGTTTATTTATTATTTATGACTTCTGCTATGTTTGTAATTATGTAAATCTTGTCATGTTGTGAGCCGTCTTGAGCATAGCTTCAACTATGGAAAGGCGGCATACGAATAAAATGATGATTTCAAAAACTGAAGTGAGAGAGGAGAGGAGAGGAGAAGAGAAGAGAAGAGAAAAGAAACCACAATAGCACATAGAGCTCAACATTTTTTTTAGCAGGGAACACTCTCTTACAATTTGTAACTGTTGAACCATTTCTTCTCTGTAGGCCAACTCCCGCTTCATCTGGTCTTGAAAATTATCTACATGGGGGCAAAAGAAGGAAGCTCCATTAAGAATCATTACAGGGCAAGAGGATTTTTAAAAATAATAATTAAAAACAAACAAACCAGTAGAATAGAAACAAAACATTAAAAGTTTCTTATTCTGATGGATTACACAAGTGGGAACGATCTGCAGAGTGATGTTACAGGTGCTAGCCAATAGACCTACCACCATGCATGGCTTTCCCCTGATATGCTGGAAGCTCACAGAAAATTCAGAGCTCATCACTCCAGGGCATGAAAATATCACTGATATCAGGGTGACAACACCGCCTTTATTAAATAACTTCAGCTGCACTTAAAATGTTCTGCCCGTCTTCACCCACAATTCTCTGCACACTAAACTGAGTAAGATGGACCGGGAACACAATCTGTCCAGAACAAAGCCTCATGAAGTTCTATAGGGTTTACTTCCGAGTAAATGTGTACAGAATTTATAATTGCAGCAGGATCTCTCTCCAAGTAAATGCATATAGCATCTGGCTGTAAATACATGCAAATTTATCCACACTTAATCCTAATCTGGGAGTAGGTCCCAACCAATTATGTGACTTGCACCCGAGTCAATACTCTTAGGACCAGGCTGCAAAACTATAAAGCAGGCATTGAATGTTCCCACTCCTTAGTTCTCCATAGTTGTTTATAGCCTGGTATTTACGTTCTATTTTAATCTGGAGCAAAATTGACCACTGCTTTGTGGTGCAGCAAGACCACACATTCTTCAAGCTGGCGAACGCCATCGCCGCCACTTCCTTGGTCAGCAGCGCATGACTATCCATTTTCATTCAGATTGTGTTTTGTGTGGTTTCATTGTGGGCTTTAGTTACATGAAGGGGAGGCAAGTCTTAAATTTTACTGTGGTACCAAAAGGAAACATAGGGGAATGCAGATGGCTGAATGCCAAGCTGCCGTGATAACGTTACCTGGCAGGTAAGGTAATGTACGACAGCACTTTGGAACCCAGCGTTGTTCCTCAAGCTCTTTGAACCGCAGCTGTTTGTTGTTGTCATTTCTTAAACCGTTCTCGGTTTTGTTCACTTGACATTGCTGCTTTTCTAAATTGCACGTTCTCATTTGAACTACGTCCTTCTGGTTTTTTAGGTACTTTTTGTACTAGAAAGGTATGGTATAAATTAAGGCGGCGATCCTATGGCAAGATTCACTGGGATGAGCAGTTTTTTTTTTTATAGGTAGGTTAGTTTTGGGAGTGTGATCATTTTGATCATGGCTATTTTGTCTGAGAGAGTGAAGTTCATGTTATTCCATCTCTTTAGGTCTTTGTTAATTTGTCACCACAGGGGCTTGTAGTTGTGGAGGTACAATTTATTGAGGTTTCTGGTTATTTGTACCCCTAGGTATCTGAACTTGGTGTGGCAAAGTTTTATTTTGGTGACCTTCGTGAGTTCTTTTTGGGTGTGAGGAGGGGTGTTGAAGCACATAGCTTCTGACTTTGTAAAATTTACCTGTAGGCCCGACACCATTGCAAATGTGTTGAGTTCTCTGATTAGGGAGGTTGCTGTGCTTATGGGGTCTGGTGTTGTGACCATTAGGTCATCTGCAAAGAGCCCTAATTTATAGGTTCTGCCTTTTATTTCCACTCCCTTGATGTCTGTGGCTGCTCGGATGCGGATTGCTAGGGGTTCCAGAGCCAGGATAAATAAGAACTGGGATGAGCAGTTTAGGATGCAGTGAACTTTCAGCTCAGCTAGCAGGTTCCTGGCTCAGCTGGGGTAAAGTCCCCAACCTGTAACATTTTTTGTACCCGCTGTGGTGGTGACTGGTGCCCACTGGGAACAGATAGGGGAGAAGGCTGGGAGGCAAACAGTAGGTGGAGCCAGAGTTAATCACAGGTAACGGTAAAGGTTTTGACCAAACTGTGGGAGGCAGTGGAAGACAGAAGTGCCTGGCATGATCTGGTCCATGGGGTCACGAAGAGTCGGACACGACTAAACAACAACAACAAAAGGTAAAGGGACCCCTGACCATTAGGTCCAGTCATGACCGACTCTGGGGTTGCGGCACTCATCTTGCTTTATTGGCCGAGGGAGCCGGCGTACAGCTTCTGGGTCATGTGGCCAGCATGACTAAGCCGCTTCTGGCGAACCATTGCAGCGTATGGAAAAGCCGTTTACCTTCTTGCCGGAGCAGTACCTATTTATCTACTTGCACTTTGACATGCTTTCGAACTGCTAGGTTGGCAGGAGCAGGGACCGAGCAATGGGAACTCAACCCGTCACGGGGATTCAATCCGCCGACCTTCTGATTGGCAAGTCCTAGGCTCTGTGATTTAACCCACAGTCCCACCCGCGTCCCCTACTAATCACAGGTGGAGCTGGCCAATTCCAGTTTTGTCCCCATCCTCTTCCCAGCCGTGTACTACAAGGGTGTCAGGAATCAGCCGGCAGTAAATCACACTGTTCAAGCTAGAGTTAACTCTTTATTAGCAAGAACGTGATCTGCACAGACCTGGTGGCATGAGCACAGCAGCTCAACCCCAGCAGGTCTTGTCCCCATGGATCAGTTGCTGAGGGTGAAGGTCCCCACCTCCCCACAGCCACTTGAGTCCATCGTCTCCAAGACTTTTCCCAAGCAATTGGAGACTGCGCCTGCATGAAGCCAACCTCTCCTCTGCTTTTTTTCATGCCTCTTCTGGTTCTGGGAGACCAGAGGGGAGGGGAGCTTGTCACAGCAAGAGGAGGAGGCACCCATGCCTCTTCACAAGCCTGACCCATCTTGGCTTCTCTCCTCTCCTGCTTCAGCTTCTGCCTCTGATTCTGGACTTCTCTCTGCCACAGACTCTCCCTGCTCACTTAAGCCCTGCTAGCTCTTCAACTTCTAACCCCTCTTCTTCCTAGTCTTCTCCCTCTCTCTCTCTCTGACCACTCATTGTTGTCCCACCACCAATTCCTGTGCTCTAAGCCTTCTTGCTTTGGTGGTTCCTCACCTGGTTCCTCCCACCATTCCTCTGCGTCCAACCAGTCCATAATACTGAGGCAACACTGAGACTGAGGAGGAGGAAGGAGACCACCATCGCCACCCCTGGACTGGCTGTAGATAAGAAGCCAGGTATATGGGCAATTGATACGGAAGATAATTGTATTTCGAGGAGCTAGTGCTCTAACATGGTTATCATTCCCGCTTCTGTTTGCTTCCCCCTCTCTAAACTCTTTGATGGCTGAAGAACAGCCTTTAATACTCTAATCCAGCCTTTCTCAACCTGTGGGTCCTCAAATGTTGAACTACAGCTCCCATCACTCCTAGCTAGCAAGGCCAGAGCTCAGGGATGATGGGAGTTGTAGTCCAACAACATCTGGGGACCCACAGGTTGAGAACAGCTGCTCTAATCCAGGCTTCCTCAAAGTCGGCCCTCCAGATGTTTGTGGCCTATAACTCCCATGATCCCTAGCTAGGAGGACCAGTGGTCAGGGATGATGGGAACTGTAGTCTCAAAACATCTGGAGGGCCAAGTTTGAGGAAGCCTGCCCTAATCTGTTGGAAGGGAAGTAAGTGATATTACTGGGTACCTTCTTTTGATGTTGGACATTGTTTGAAGAAAGTGAGGCATTGGGAGAGGTGGCTAATGAATAATCTGCATGTAGCTAGTAGCACTAGCCAGTCAGGCAAGCCACGCAGGCTAACAGGTTAGCTACCTATAAATCAGATGACTTTGGGCTGAGTTCTGAGAAGCTGGTGGACGGACTGACGGCCGTGGGTCTGTGCAACCTGAGACTACTTGGGGGAGTCACTTCGCCACTTCTTGAGGATTTCCAAGTGGCAGCTTGAAGTGCTTGCTTGGTAATGTATATATTGCTTTCCATTTAGAATAAAATCTTAAATTTTCTCACTCACTTGGGTTTTGTATTGCCTCTGAATCTCTTTTTTTTAAAAACCACCTTGCATTCGGCAAGACACAAGGCAGGTAGGAGGCTGTTTGAGGGCAGAATGAGCTTGGTGGGGCAGTGTCCTATTCATAGCTGCCAAGTGTCCCTTATTTGGCGGGACAGTCCCTTATCCCAGCACCATGTCCCGCTGCTGTCCCTTATTGATGATGCCCCTTAAATAAGCTACTGAAGGTAATGGGGCCCTTTCTATGTCCAGCTGTCCTTTGCCAACAACAAATTGTTGCTGTTTTTTGTGTTAAATATATGCTATATGGTACTTTATGGACCTAATAGGTATCTAAAGCCATTTGCACGCAACAAAATATGTATTTCATCAAAGTAATTGTTGATCCCTTATTTTGGCTGCTGATCCCTTATTTTCGAGGCTGCTGGTCCCTTATTTTCAGATCTGTAAGTTGACAGCAATGGTCCTATTTGCCCCTAAAGTAACACCCTTCTCTGGTACCAATTGATGCTCTTGAGCGTTATTCACATACACTTAAACATACAGAGATAAAGTAAGAAAAATTAATAATATAAATAATTGTCTTACTGAATACAGGGAAAGAGGCGGTTCCTTTCAGGACCTGGAATTCCTGTTCTAGCCTCCGCCGCAAGTCTATCTGCTCAAACAAGACCTTCTGAAGTTCTTCTAGACCAAGAGGAAAGGAGATATTTTTCTACTAATCAGCTGAAATAAATCTTGAGAGTCTGCTTATCCAGGCAATCCATTATTACAAAGACTTGTCTATGTTGGTGGTGGCAATTTAAGGGTGTCCATGGTGGAAAGTCTTGCTTAGGCCCAGGATAGATTTTGTGCAGAAATCCATGAATATAAATCAATGCAATATATTATTTTAAGGTATTATAGTACAGTGTCATGTATTGATTGATACATATGCATTAATCTCAATTATAGCCACACAAAAGGTCCATATATTATTCATATGTTACTTGTCAAGCTTAAAATATGGCGGAGAATAAAAAAAAGACAAGAAAAGAAAAATCCCCTCAATTGTCTTTGTATTGCTGCTAAAACAAAGGGCCACATGGCAACGATAGAGCGAGAGCTATTTATCTATATATAATTTCTCTCTCTTTTACCTTTTCCCATGTTTTCGACATCCTTTTTCAGAGAATGAGGTGAATTGGTTTCCTGTATGGGTTCGCCTAATGAAGAGAGGAATATAAAGTTATTGATTTACATGTATGCTGCTACTTATCAGACGCAGAGGTTCATTTTGAATCCTCATCAAATGGCTGTGGGTGGGTGGGGAGATATTACAAAAAAGGGTTTTATGGCACCAGCAAATGCCTAGACCCTCCAGCCTTTGTTCATTCAAATTTAGCCAGAGATCTGGCTTGAGAAAGACATACATATATTAAATCTCAAAGTGAAGAAATGCCACTTTTTTTTAAAAGAAAAGTATCTGTTCACTCTCTTTTTCTGAAGGTGTGCAGAAAAGAATATCAGCGCTTGAAGTTGATGAAGCCTCGCCTCCCAATATTAAATGCAGTTTTATATTTAACTAACTAATATATTTACAAACCACACTTTCATAGGAAATACAGCAAGGAAGCATACAATGGAAAAAAACCACAGAGTAATAACACGGGTTAAAAACTCTCAGCGTCTTGCCAATAAACGCTGGTTGGTACAGACATTTCAAATTCCAAAGGCCTGTCTGAGTGCTACTGTTTTTTTAAAAGACATCTAAAAGAAACAGGGATAACTCCCACCCAACTGTGATTGGCAAGGAGTTCCACAGGACAGGGTCTGTTGCACTAAAGACTTTATTCCTGGTAAAGGCCAACTCAGAAGCATCAAGAGAGAGTAGGGACTACATCAGGGACTTATAAGAGGCAGATGACAGGCTGAGTATTGTCTGAACCAGGGATAGCCAATGTAATGCCTGTTGACTACTGTTGGACTCCAGCACCCATCAGCCCCAGCTAGCATCCCAGCCAGTGGTCAGGGATGCTGGGAATTGTAGTCCAACAACATCTGGGAAGCAGCACATGGACCACATCTGTCAATACAAGGCAGCTCTATAAACCATATACACTATTCACGCGCAAAATTGTTGGTGTACAATAATTGTCAAACAAATGTATAAACCCCACCTTACAGGATGGTGTATATACATACAGATAGTGGTATATCTAATATATTTAGTACACACTAGTATATCTAATATGTTTAGTACATACCCCATATACTGTTAGTAGCAAAGATGCTAATTTCAGCAGGCATTCCGATATTACATCGTTAATAAATTGTTATCTTTATTATATTGTTGAGTCACTTGTACACCATATAGAGACAATCATAATAGATAAATTGTCTAAATAAATAAATAAAATCACAACAAATGACCTACAGTATAGATCAGTGATGAGCAACCACCAGCTTAATTCAGGTTTAATTCAGTCCAGTCGGTGTCTTAAACTGCACAATGTCATTTCCCCAAAGACATGTCCACCTGTTGTACACTTGATTTCATATATATCACGAGCTTTTGAGCAGATAAAGATGCAGATCCCTTCTAAAAGTGGGGTTTACGCCTGCAGACACCAGTGCTGTGTTGACAAAGAAACAGGGGTTTGCAGAAACCACCAATCAGCCGGTGAACGGTACTGGCAAAGCCCTGAGCCCTTACCTGCATGGTTTGATTTCAATCCATGCAAGTAAAGGAGAATTGTTCACCTGATGTCACAATGAGGTCAGGTGATTGCCAGGTATGTGACCCCCTCCCATCTGTCAAAATGCCCCGCAAGGGTTTTGGGGGCAGCTAGATCCTGCTTGCTGACAAGATATTCACTCGATAAAATGGAAAATGCAAAACATTTCATCAAAAGCAGGAAGAGCCGCAGGCCACAGTTAAACATGAAGTAAACTTATTGAAACATGCAGACTTAAATTAGCTGTGTATTAAGTACCGGTAACTCTGTACGAGATTAAAGGCAGTCGGAAGAAATCAGAGTGCTCTATGTAGGCTGAGAATTCCTGGGTTCAAATCCTTGCTTAGCCATGAAGCTAGACAACAACTCTCAACCTAGCCAGTCTATAGATGGCATATAAATAATAAAATTATTATTATTATTATTATTATTATTATTATTATTATTATTAGGCTGCTGGGTGGATAAAATAGGAAGATTCTATACACACCTTTCTGAGCACTTTAGAGAAAGGACAATATATAAATAAGCCAATGTCATCTGAGAATATTAGATGATGAGATATTATTAAAACATGAACCTTAGATTTGTTGATTTTTCTATATATTTACAGGGAATGGTTTATTCCTAGTTTCCACTGATCAATGTACACTTAAATCTGCCCTTTGCTGAAATCCTATTATTGCGTATGATGCATATTCAATAGTGACATTTGTGATCTCTTCTCGATATTTATTGTAGTAATGCAATTGTAAAACCAGATGTATCCAGCGTGGTGCCAGCATTTCCATTATGCTCAGAAACATGGTTGCTAAACTTCATTCCAGGATGTTGTGTGAGGAACACAAGGTCACTGTCCGGTGCAATTTTTTAAAAAATTCAAAATACGAATACAAATAAAAGCTCGATACTGCAGGAGAAAAAGGGACGCTTATAAAAAGCAGTAGGATTTAGCTGGTCCTTGTATATTATTTTTTGGCTGAGAGGTGAAGGGAATTACTGGCAACCCCACCCGATCCCTTGACTTATGTTCATGATCAAACAACTCCATTTATAGGGAGCCTGGAACTCCAGGTTCTAAAGCAGGCACCCTCAAACTCGGCCCTCCAGATGTTTTGGGACTACAACTCCCATCATCCCTGACCACTGGTGCTGTTAGCTAGGGGTGATGGGAGTTGTAGTCCCAAAACATCTGGAGGGCAGAGCTTGGGGGTGCCTTTTCTAAAGCATGCCTCTACCCATGGACCTCTATGGAGCTGCTGAGTGGCCATGCTTAGGATCACTTTATTGGGTTGGACTTTGGATCAGGGCTTGTTTCAGAAAGCTGGAGACCATGGAAGTGTATATGAAGGTGCCTTCAAGAAGAATCAGAGCATCAGTCTATTGGGCCTGGCACAGTTCACATTGGCTGTGTGATGGTCTGGGACTCGGGCTCAGACTCAGAACCAGAGGAGTCTCAGTCTGCACTGGATCCTTTGCCTCAGGCAGCATCTGAACCAAGTCTGGGGCCTGATCCTGAAGAGTCCCAGTCTGCACAGGTTCCCCTGCAACAAGCACCAGCTGGGCTGAGTCAGGGGCCTGAGCCTGCCCTGGCTCCAGATGCGGGGATGACCTCGTTGCCTTCAGCTGGGCAATCACTTACAGCTGCTCCACTACCGGTTGGGTCAAGGGAGGCTGAGGCTGCCCCTGGGTCTAGTAACCCACCGACGTCTCCTGGGCTGCAGAGACTAAGGTCTGAGAGAAGGAGAGACCTAGCAGGAGGAGTGCTCGCCTTCGGGCGAAACAGAGAGGTGAGTCACTGGGGGATCAGGACCGGCCGTTACCCTGACAAAGATAAAAGGCTGATGGACCCCACCCCAGGTTGCGGGAGCAACATTGCTGTATGCCAGAACCTGCCTGAGATCCTGTACCTGTCCTTGCCTGGTTTCCTGCCTGGTGCCCTGCCTTGGCCCTGTCGGACTGACTCCTAGCAGAACCTCCAGATTCTGGACTGGTCCTGGACCGCCTTTCAAGGGTTACCCACGGGCCCAGCACAGGCTGGAGACTCCTTCCAGGAGACTGAGTTTATGAACTGGACCTCTGCTCATATCATTACGGAGAAGTGATGCATGATTTGGTCTTCTGTTGCTCTCCACAAGTTTCTAGCCTTACAATGGAAGATATCACGTTGATGTACAGTGCAGGGTTTCTTTCCGTGGGGAGGGGGAGTGATTTAATAAACCTTGCAAGAGGGGGACGTTTTACAGGTTGTCATGTTGCTTGCAAATATAGACCATCCTGCCCATGGCAAAAAGTGCCTTGCAGACCCCAGATGCAATTTTGAGTTGGTGTGGGCCCTCTATAGACATAAGCAGCACTGGGGGGGGGGGCAAGGTCCAAGTACAAGAAAGTTATTCACCCCCCCCCCATTCATGCGCAATGTCTAGATCAGTGTTTCCCAACCGGTGTTCCGCGGCACACGAGTGTGCCGTGAGACATCGGCTGGTGTGCCGCGAGATACCTGGAGGGAGGCGGGCGAGTCGGGCGGCGAGAGGCGGGGCGGCGGCGGCGAGGAGAGGCCGCGCCTCCTGCTGCTGCCTGGTGCTCCTCCTCGCAGCCGGCAGCGCTGCCTGGGCGCCTCCGCGCGACTCTGCCTCGCTGGGTTTGGTCTCCCAGCAGAGACGGGTCAAACGCGCCCCTCCCTCCCTCCCTCAGCCTGCGCGGAGGGAGAGCCAGAGAGAGGCATCGCTCCTGCGCTCCGAGGCGGATTGAGCGCAGCTGAGAGGAGCTGCCGAGGGAAAAAACTTTCACTTTTGTGCGTCCCTCCCGGCGTGACGCTGCGCGCTGACGTCACGGGGCGGGGCTTTAATGGTGGTGTGCCGCGAGATTTTTTTTCAGTAAACAGGTGTGCCGTTGCCCAAAAACGTTTGGGAAACACTGGTCTAGATTACAAGTATAGATTGCAAAATAAAAACTTTTCTCTCTTTGGAAAGATCATAAACCCAGAGAAAACATAACTTACTACTTCACCCCGTTGTTCACCCCGTCATTCACCCCCCTAACCACCCCTCTCCATATCAACAAATATTTATCTATTTACAAAAAACAAATATACCGTACTTTTCCGTGTATAAGACAAGCTTTTTTTCTTAAAATATAATGTGAAAAATTGTGGGTCGTCTTATACATAAGTAGTGCCTTGGGGGGTGGGACTTGGGTTTGGTTGCTGGCGTGAGCTGGAGATTGTCAGTGGCTATTGGTTGTTTTAATGGTGGCTGTGGCAAGCTGTGTTGTTGATTGGCTGTTGCTGGGGCAATTGGGCGGGTGCATGGCGTCTTCTGCCATAGAGGGGACCATCAATTGGAGGCTTTAAAAAGGGGGCATCTTATACATGGGAGTGTGTTATATATGGAAAAATATGGTATTCAAATAGCTCAGCTGGTAGCGTATGAGACTCTTAATCGCAGGGTCCTGGGTTCAAGCCCCATGTTGGGCAAAAGATTCCTACGATGCAGGGAGTTGCATTAGATGACCCTTGTGACTCTACAATTCTAAATATGGATTAGAAGGTATCTGCCACAGGATTGCCAGGATCTAACCCAGGCCAAGGCCAAGATCACCCTGACAAAGAGGACACCTGACTTTGCCCTGAGGTTGTAGACTCAAACTTCTCTGGCAGGGAACCAGAATCTACAGTGCAGCTGCCTTGCTCAACCATCTGAGCTCAGTGTTTGCCCCTAAAAGCGCTTATAGGGAGCTGTCCTTGGCCCTGCAAAACATCACTATGTCAGATTCTTAAGCCTTATCAGAGGGAAACTGGCCACTCTCCAGGCACTCGGCTTAAGATCCTTGTTGACCTCCCCGTCTGCAACTCCCGGCAGGATACAGGCTAGGTTACTATCTGCGATCCTCCTCAAGCGTTAGAAAAACACACCACTCTCCCCTCCTCCCTGCCTCCCCAAGGGAGGGGAAAGAGTCAGACAGAAATGTATTTACATCGCTTTATTTCTGTCCTTGCAGCAGTACAGAGAAATGCGTCTGCACAGTTCAGACTCTAAACAGCAGAGAGATAAACTCCACCCCTGTACTTCCAGTACAGGTCAGATGACACTCTGAGCTAACATCCGGTGCTCAGCACAGTGAATAGACTGCCCCTTTGTTCCCATGGTACAGTCCCAAACATCAACATCCTGTTTTGCTTTGCAGCCACCTGCAGCTCGCTCTCGCATTGCTGCTTTTCCGTAACACACTACTCTTATGTGTCCTTGACCCAGAATATACGTTGCTTGATCCTTGCAGGCTGGTGCTGGACAGCATATAAATCCCCTCATGTAAAAAACCAACAACCCTAGGATGTCAAGGAGAAGGGTAAGTTAAAGCAGGCACCCCTCAACTCGGCCCTCCAGATGTTTTGGGACTACAACTCCCATCATCCCTAGCTAACAGGACCAGCGGTCAGGGATGATGGGAATTGTAGTCCCAAAACATCTGGAGGGCCGAGTTTGGGCGTGCCTGAGTTAAAGCATTTCTCCCTGGCACACTAGTTGTTTGTGTGCAGGGAAGTTCCTTATTCTTCTTATTAGGAGCTTTCCGACAGATTGGCCATTGCATTGAAAGCTAGGCCTCTTGCTACAGTCTTCTTTCCACTTAACCAGGACTGGGACTAAAACACACTCGAAGAGACCTACTTTCTGAGTAAGCATGTCTAGAATTGTAGTATTAATGAGTCAGGAATATAGATTGCAATGGTCTTGTCTGCTGTTCTAACCAGGCACTATTGCACCTTTTATAGTTCCTTAGGGTGCAGCAACCAAAGGTGTAGAAATATCTGGCATCACTTTTAATCTGACCACCCTATGCTGTTCCTGTGAAATTACATGTGTTCTCTAATAACTGGCTAAGGAATAACATGCGAAGCTTCAGTTGCCCCTGTGCATGACAAGGCCTGCCACAACCTGGAAAAACCTTCTCTGTCTACCTCGACTTGGCAGCTTCACTTTATGTCTTCTGCTGTGTATCCCAGCAGCAGCTTGACACACAGCAAGGAAGGATAACCATCTGTGAAAAGCAACAGCTTGCTGGTTTATGCAGCTAAAACTGCTGTTAAGGGCATAAGATCAGGTATTTCCACACACCCCCTTCTGGTCACTTGGTGACCTTTTTGCTTTCTAGTGTTAGGAATGAAACTTAGAGTAGCAGGATGAGCAGTGGCCTTTATCTGATGCTCTAGGTCTCTCTTTTTCCTCCCCACTCACAATTAACCAAGGACACCTGCTCATTCTCAGTACATAAAAAGGTAAAGGGACCCCTGACCATTAGGTCCAGTCGTGGCCGACTCTGGGGTTGCGGCACTCATCTCGTTTTATTGGGCGAGGGAGCTGGCATACAGCTTCCGGGTCATGTGGCCAGCATGACTAAGCTGCTTCTGGTGAACCAGAGCAGCGCACGGAAATGCCGTTTACCTGCCCACTGGAGCGGTACCTATTTATCTACTTGCACTTTGACGTGCTTTCAAACTGCTAGGTTGGCAGGAGCAGGGACAGAGCAATGGGAGTTCACCCCGTCGTGGGGATTCGAACCGCTGTCCTTCTGATCAGCAAGTCCTAGGCTCTGTGGTTTAACCCACAGTGCCACCCGCATCCCTTTCTCAGTACATACTTCTGCAGAATTGGTGGAATCCATCATAGTGCTAAGGCAACCCTTCCATCTGTGCGAGGATTTCCAATTGCACAGCAAGAACGTTCTCCCTCTCTTTCCTCGCACAGCCCCTAGATCTATTCCGGGGGGGTTCCCCTCATGTTCTGGAGCGCATACAGGAGGGGGAGAGGGGCAAATCCCTTTTGCACAAGCAGAAAACCTTGCGCTGATGGGACACATTAGTAGACTGCTTCCCTAATGCATCCCATTAGTAGAATGGCATAATCCATGCTAGCACATAAGTCAAGGAAGCCTGCAGGCAAAAGAGGGCCGCCAGATCCACAGTGAATTAAGCCTGCCAGATCTGAGGCAGATCCACCTTGGTGGTTTTTGCAGGGAACCTTTAAAGATCACTGTTTCAAAAACAAGCAAGCAAACGAAACCTCTGTTTTATTTTTTGCCAGAATAGGGGGCAAATTGAAGGCATTGTTGCCCCTTTCGGGGGATGGAATGAGCCATACTATCTATCATCTATCTATCATCTATCTATCTATCATCTATCTATCTATCTATCTATCTATCTATCTATCTATCTATCTATCTATCATGTATCTATCTAAATATCTATCTATCTGTGAATGATAGGTGCAATGGCAGACGTTACCATTTTGGGTGGAAAAACAGAAAACACATCCCCTTTCCTATTGGCAATCAATTTGACAACTAGGCACATGAGGGAAGGGACAAATAGTCCCAGAGGCTAATGTGGGAGGTAATTCTGCCTTCATTATTATTATTATTTTAATTGAAATGTCTCCATTTTTACTCATGCCACTTCCGTTCTTGGAAAGACAACAGAACTCTCCCCTCCTGCAGTTTCCAGGAACAGGTCAGAAGCACACAGCACCCAACAGTGGAGCTGCAACATTATCTTTCATAGCTAATCCCTCCATGAGTTTGCCCAATCCTCTTTTACGACCCCCCAAGTTGGTGGATATTCCTGCCTGCTGTGGGAGCAGATCCCACACTTTAGCTATGCCCTGTGTAAATAAGTATTTTCTTTTGTCTGTCATGAATTGCTAGATGCATGATTGCTAGATAGTCACAAACATGGGGTTCTGTGATGGCATATCCTCTAAACTTGTGTGATGGGAAGGGGACCAATAGAAACTTAATCTTTTTCTTCCTGTCACTGCACACACTCTTCTTCTTCTTACCTGCAATGGAGTAAGTTGTCTGTGAGCTCTCCTCCAGGGAGCACACTCCCTTTTGAAATGGAATATGGACTTTTGTAACATTTAAGGATTATTGCCTGCCTGATTTTCATCACTGTAACTGTTGAATCCTGGCAAGACTTTTAATGTGAGTAAACCTTGTATATTCTTGTTTACTTAAGTAGCCTGAGAGTGGTTTATTTGTTAAGAGGGAAACATTAAAAGGGAGAAAATAATTCAAGTCTGCCTAAGCATCCTTGGATATCGTAATTGTTCTAGAAGGTTATGTAACCTTGTCCCAAATTGCTTCTAGAGATAAGCTGCGCACGGATGGTGATATTACTCTGCTGAAATAATTATTTGCATTCTCACACAAGTGAGAATACGAGGGATCATTCATATATAAAATATCCTCTCCTACTCATCTAGATGGGGGGATGGGGGTGGCGCTGTGGGTTAAACCACAGAGCCTAGGACTTGCCGATCAGAAGGTCAGCGGTTCGAATCCCCGTGACGGGGTGAGCTCCTGTTGCTCGGTCCCTGCTCCCGCCAACCTAGCAGTTCGAAAGCAATAGGTACTGCTCCAGTGGGAAGGTAAACAGCGTTTCCGTGTGCTGCTCTGGTTCTCCAGAAGCGGCTTAGTCATGCTGGCCACATGACCTGGAATCTGTGTGCCGGCTCCCTTGGCCAGTAAAGCGAGATGAGCGCCACAACCCCAGAATCGATCACAACTGGACCTAATGGTCAGGGGTCCCTTTACCTTTACTCATCTAGATCCATCCAACAGACAGACGGGAGGTGGGCCAGGATGTGACAAATAATGAATAAAACTGACTATCTTGAAGGAATGGGTTTCCCAAACCCCAAAACTGACTGTGCAGGCAGTTTTTAAACTGCACTAAAATCCCCATTTCTCCTTAGCTAAAATGCATAAACTTTAGCCGTTGAGCAAATGCAAAACAAGAACACAGCTCTCTCCCTTATCAGTTTGACGGCAAGACTGGCCTTGACTTTACCAGTAGAACAGACACAGACATATCTTATGTCCTGACCACAAATGACGCAGAGACCCAAGTCTGGGACTAATGCCAGAGCATGTTCTCGGAAGTAGTGACCTCTTGCTCCAAGACAGGAGTAGAAACAGGAATATCCTTTTATGGTCAGAAGTACAGGAAGGAAGATCCTTTTATGGTTGAGAGTACCAGAGCAGGAACATATGTGATGTCAACCTGTGTACGTACGCCAACGTGGTTGGGCTCCTAGGGGAGGAGTGAGAGGTTGCCTGGAGGATATATAAACCGGATGAAACCTGTCATTTCTTTGGACTTGCTGTAGACTTGATCACGCAAGTGCCTTCTGCTATCCGGAGAGCAGAATAAACTCTTTCTTTGAACCAACCTCGGTTGGTTCCTTCCTCCTGTCCCAGAGCAACGCAGACCCAATCGGTGAACTCCAATAAGGCTTCAATCTCACTGAAATCACCAAGTCCATGGTGACAGCCAGTGTGTTTCCCTGTGGATGTTGTTGGTCCAACTCCCATACCATTGACTATTGGCCAGGCTGGCTGGGGCTAATGGGAGCTGAAGTCCAACAGCAGTTGGATAGCACCATGTTGGCTACCCTGACACTAAACTTAAGTCCTGCTGATCAGATATGGGGTCTGCTTAGCTCAGTGGCCAGCAAGCTGCTTCTGGAAAGCCCATGATCGGCCCATGGAAGGCATCAGCACCCCCTCCCACTGCATGTCCCTAATATCTGGTATTGTAAGATATACTGCCATTGATTCTGGAGGGTTCACCTAGCTGTTGTGGGCTAAGAATAGTTGATGGAGTTGAACTATGGCTCTTGAAGGCTTATGTTTTATTAGTGCTTCAAGGTAGTACAAGATTCTTTGTTGTTTTCGCTGCAACAGACTCAACACAGATGCTTCTCTAGAAAACAGTCTTTGTAGTACTTTGGAGCCAGAAATCAGATAAATGGGAGAGAGGTATTCATTTGCATGTATACATGCAGGAGCCCTCTCTCTTTCACACACACATACACACACACACACACGTGCACAATGCAGGGATGTGGGACTACTTTTGTGTATCTACACATCTCAGTTTATCTAAATTTTCTCCAGCGCAGGAAGCCAAGAATCGTACAAAGCTTTCTTAATAACTTACTCCGGAATGTGTTCCTGCTGGTATTGGGCTCCCTGGTGGGCCATTTCATAATACCCTGGAAATAATCAAGCTAGATTATCCCTTGCCCCACTCTTAATATCAATTTCCCTTTTTATCATCTCTTATTCACTTTATTTAAAAGGCCATTGTTTTCCCTCCCTCGTCGCAGCACCCATTTCAGAGTGGGCTTTTAAATCATGTGAAATCCATTGAAGAAAAGTAGGGTTTGCTTTTATTTTGCTTTTTTGCAGTGGAACAAGGATATAACCATGTTGGATCACTTAGGGATCATATATATATATATATATATATATATATATATATATATATAGTCAGAACTGTGCTGGCTGCTATTATATAAGGTTTCTGGAAGATCCCATTTTCTCCATCAGTTCCCACTACACTTGCATCTCTCTCTCTCTCTCTCTCTCTCTCTCCAAGGCTTGCTCTCTCTGTCTCATTTGACAGGCAAATTTGCAGACATAGCCTCGGGATAACAACCTCGTTTGACAGTCAATTAACCGTGAATAGTCAAAGCCAAGACAGTTTGCATTACATAAATGGAAAATTAGATTCCCTTTTCTCTCTCTCTCTCTCTCCCTCTCCCAAGAAACAAAAACCCCTTTTCCTTATAACCCTCCCTCGCAATAGACAACTTAGTATCAAAACTTCTAATCACGTCTTTCCCTCCCCCCTCCGCCCCCCCAAACCCCTTGGAGACATTTAGCAATCAGTAAAAGGTGGTTCCATTTAATTTGTATAATGTAATTTTTGTCAATGTATTATACATTTTGTGTAGAGATCATTATCACGGAGATAATATAAATGTTGCCATGGATCTCATAAAACACCTTTAATGTCTCTCTGACAGATATTAAAAGCAATAAGCTGTGATCCTTTTTAATGGAAGGTTTCAAAGAGAACATTTCAATTATTGTCATTTTATGTTTTCTCTTCCCTACCAGCCGGCTCCATTGTGTAACCTGCTCCATTCCCGAAATTTCCTGCTGAAATATGCCCAGCAATTAATAACCTTATTGCTATTAACACCTCTTTGCATTTTTCCCTTAGTTATTATATCTATCTGGGACCGTTGTTTATTTTTACCCTTCTACAAAATATTCAGTCATTTGATTAGGAATTTGAAGGCTACACAGTCTTACGCACGCAGACTTGGGAGGAAGCCTTACAGCGGGGCTTACTTCCGAGTAAACACGGGACCGGTCCGGTTGCAGACCTGTGCATTGATTCCCCTGCACTCTGAGCTTACCTGCAATATTTCTCCAGAAATCCCCTCCTGGATGTTCGGCGTCTGTGATGAAAAAATTGTGTTCCTTGCTCTTCTCTAAAAGTAAAAATACAAAACCCGAATTAATTATTATTATTTGCAATATTGCAAAGCTCTTTGGAAGGAACACCGCCACCCCACAAACCCGAGAGGGGAGTAGATACAAGCTAGCATGCAAGGACATATAGAAAGAAAAACGTGTTGTGTGGCATTGAGAACCTGCTAGCATTTGCTAGGAATACTAACGACCAGCGTTTCTTAGTCGTTGCTGGTAATTGTCGTGTTAACTTGGCTGATTAAATGTTCGAGAAGATCGATATCTAGTTCGGCGTGATCTGACACGCACACGCACACACGTGCAGTGTCTGAGAAAGGATCTGCGGTTCAGCAGCCACATTCCGAAAGACAAATCCGGATCTGGAACCCCCAATTGCGCATTTGCCCGTTTCTACGGCGCTCCCGGGTCTGCCCCGGCGTGAGAAATTAGCCAACGGCTCCGTGTCTTGCCTGAGAAGCTGTTGTCTTCCTTCGCCGACGCGGCAACCTGGTTCCCTTCTTTGCCTTTCTGGATCTAGCACGACGAGAAACAGACAAACAAACAGGAATTAAAAGCCAAACCTAATGCAATCGATGAGCAATTAACAGGAAAGGGAAAGTAAACGGTTTGCAGCGAGCAAGGAAAACAGAGCAGGAGAAATAAACGCGGGGGCGGGGGGGGGACAAACATGACGACCGGCGACGCTTGTCGGGTCCCTGAGATTTTTTTATTTGATTTGGGGGGGGGGCAACAGATGAATAACACCCACAAACAAGTCTTATATAAAGGGTCACATTTAAGTATGGTTGCTGGGGGGGGGGCATTAAAGACCCCATGGATTTCAGCGAGGAACCCTTGGACTCAATTGAGGCTTACTTTCGAGTAAGCAGCGTGCCTAAGCTCTGGTTGCGCGGATCCTAGCTGGGGGCGCGTCCCCAGCGCGCTCTAGCAATGTAAAGCCTCGTCTACTTCAGCGCAGGGAAAACTCCCCCCGTGTTGTGGTTGAAACAGGTCCGGGCTGGGTGTGGGGAGGGGAGGCTTACGTCCACAGCTGTATAATGAGCCCTGTTTACTCGGAAGTAAATCCCGCACATGTCCACCATGGACCTCAATTGCCCTAAACTGGCCTCGGTCCTGTATACCTGAAGGAGCGTCTCCACCCCCATCATTCAGCCCGGACACTGAGATCCAGCGCCGAGGGCCTTCTGGCGGTTCCCTCATTGCGAAGACGTGAGGTTACAGGGAACCAGGCAGAGGGCCTTCTCGGTAGTGGCGCCCCTCATCACGAGATGCCAAGTTACAGGGAACCAGGCAGAGGGCCTTCTCGGTAGTGGCGCCCTCCCTGTGGAACATCCTCCCACCAGATGTCAAAGAGAACTACTACCAGACTTTTAGAAGACATCTGAAGGCAGCCCTGTTCAGGGAAGTTTTTAATGTGTGACATCTTAGTGTATTTTTTGTCTTTGTGGAAGCTGCCCAGAGTGGAAGGAAGTGCTTATTATTATTATTATTATTATTATTATTATTACTATTATTATTATTATCCGCCCCCTCCCCCGTTGAAGGCAACGACCACCAGTTTAAGTCCAGTTTAAGGAATCCAAGTCGGGCCACTGTCGTTCATTGCGCAGCCTACCTGAGCGGGCGGGAGCGAACCAAGTGAGGAGACGTTGTCTCAGTCAGTGATGGGCTTCCGGGGGAAGCATCTATAGAACTATAGAATTGTAAACTTGGAAGGGACTGCAAAGGTCATTTAGTCCAACCCCCTGAGATGCAGGAATCTTTTGCCCAATGTGGGGCTGAAACCCATGGATTTCAGTCTGAGATCAAGAGTTTTATGCTCAACCACCTGAGCTACCGCATGATTTATCTCTGTTGGCCACAGAAAGCTGGGCTTCGCGGCCTCCAGTGGAGCTGATCCAGGGGCTTTTCCATGTGGGTGTGTGCCCAAGTCTGTGTTCCTCAAGGCGCTTCCTCGGAAGAAGTGCCGTTGGAATCAGTGGGTCTTGATGTCAGGGAAATGGGTGCATGGAACCAGAGTATTCCCAGAGAGGTGATCCGTCCTCCTTAACAGAAGAGCAAGCTAAGGATTGCCTTCAACTCTGTGTATCAACCTTTTAAGGCACATTCGCTGCAATTTCTTTCCCTCAAAGGATTCTGGGCGCTGTAGTTTACGCCTCACAGAGTGACAACGCCCAGCAACGCTTAACGAACTACAGTGCCCAGAATCCTTTGAGGGAAAGAAGCTGCAGCGAATTTGCTTCAAAGGTACAGTACAGTGTATATGCCGACCGAAGACCTGATTATGACAAACCCTCGGGCCCCGCATGCATATTGCACTAAAAAGTGGCGAGGTCCCCTCTAAACCAATTTATAGCGCAATCCTACATAATATCTACTCAGAGGTAAGCCCCGCTGGGTTGCATGGGATTTCCTCCCAGATATGTGTGTAGTAGAGGATCGTGGCCTTAATTTCCACGGGTCACTATTCAGGGCCGTGTACACGTAGGACTTTCCCCAAACTTGGAAGTTGCATACAGTACCCAGTACAACTAGGACTCATTTATAAGCTTGTCCTTTCCTGATTCCGCGAAAAATTTCCATCTTAAGTCAATGGCCATCGCGACATCTTGTGCCAGCGAGTTCCAGAGATTAATTAGTCAGTTTGATCGCTGGCATACTGGGTCAGGCGGTTTGATCTCGCTCAAGTACGGACTGGGAGAAGCTCTCCAGGTTTTCGGGCCGAGGTCTCTCCCAGCTCTGGCAGGAGATGCGGGGGATCGAACCAGGGACCTCTCGCCTGCGAAGCAGACGTCATACCGCTGAGCCACGTCCTTTCTCTAAAACTCTAGCATTATGAGAGAGAGCAAAGCTTCTCTCTCGGTGCTTCCTCCGCACCCTTGGGTCTTATTTTATGAACCAAAAAGCTCCCTTTCCGCCTAAGGGACTCGCTCCAGACCCCTAGTCATATTGGTTGTGCTTTTCTGCTCCTTTCCCAATTCTAGAAATATAAAAATAAAAATAAATTTAAAAATTGAGGTGTGGCTATCAGAACTCCGCAGAACCTATTATGAGGGCGGGTCCTGAGCTGTAAGTAAAAGGGCAAGGAGCGGTAGCTCATGTTAGTCCTACTCCGAGTAGACCCCTTGAAATTAGTGCGCAGGACCAACTCAGGCCCGTTAACGTCTGCGAGTCTGCAGTGGCTCCTGTTACAAGGCGTGCGCTGGAACCCAACCAACTTAGTGTCCTGGCACTAAAGCACTTAATTCTCACAGACAATACATGAGGTAGCTAAGCAGTTTCTGGGCTCCGCGACATTTCAGGTGGTTCTTCATACTACTACTAAAAAAATGACTAAATGATGATGATAGTAATGCCCCTGCACATAGAAAGCTAGCATTTCAAGAAGCTCCCTCCCTGACATGCTAGCTTTCTGCGTGAGAGCCACTGGTTTAATTATTTTATATGCAGGAGCATTCAGTCACGCACTCCCTTACGCCTTCAACCCGAAATGGCACAGCCCAGAAACCGATTTGCCATCTCATCTGCCGGCGGTGAGAATCCAGTCCACAGACAAGGGGTTTTGAGACTGAGGCGGGTTGTGCGTCGCGCTCGGAGAGGCATCGGGTCCGCCTGTAGTTCTTGCGGGTCCTGAAACCTGTGATAAAACGCCCCCCCGCCAAGTTGGTTTTTGTGTGCGACCCTCAAAAATGGCAACGCGCACTCGCCTCCTTGGAAGAAGCCCAGTTAGGGTCGAAGGAACTGGTGTTTCTTCTAAGGGAGACCTTATTCTTTGGAAGCAGATATTGGGCGAGCAAATATTGGAGCAAATATTGGGCGAGAAGCCGAGACTGAGGAGGTGTTTAAAGGTCTCCTTGAAATCAACGAGGCTGGGAAAGGGCCTGATGGTGGCCCCCGTTTCCTGAGCCCCCTTCCCCATGCCCCCTCCCCCCAGAAAACTGTGCTGGGGCGTAGAGCGGGGGGAGCGCCAGACTAGAGCCACGCGCCACCCACAACCGCTTGAAAGTGTCACGGGCAAGGCAGGCGCTGCCTTTGGAGATGCGGGAGAGGCTTGCCCTATTTCTTGCCAGTTCCGTTTCCCTGGCTCTAAAGGGGCGGGGGCCCTGCGAAAAGACCCTCCTCGATCCATCTTCCTCTCCCCGCATCTGGAAGCGACTCAGCCTAGAGGTGCATTTCAATAAAAATAATTGGCTCGAAGGAGCCTAGAGGGGGGTATTTACATCTTTGTAAGGGGGCTGCGGCGCCTGCTCCTCCGCTGATGGATGGGGCGCTGGGCTGCTCCCGCCGCTGCTTCCTCCTCCTTTCGGGGGGCAGGTGGGCAGAGGAAGAGCCGGAGGAGGGGGAGGCGGCAGCAGCAGCTGCTCGACGTGGGGCGCCCCCGACTTCTCCTCCTCTGGAGCCGGCCGGCAGGAGGCCGCGGGGTAAGGCCCCGTCGGGGCGGCGGCCACTGCAGAGGCTGCCCCGCTCGGCCTGTCCCGGGAGGCGCCCTTGTCCGTCAGCCCGCGGCTCTGCAGGTAGCGGCCGGCTCCCCCGACGGGATCCACCACCTCCTGCTCGTCTTCCTCTTCCTCCTCCGGTTCTTCCTCCGCTTCCTCCTCCTCCGGCAGTTTGTGGCTCTCCACGTCCACCTCCGGCTCTTCTTCTTCGTCCTCTTCCTCCTCCTCCTCTTCCTCCTCGCTGCTCTCCTCGCTGGGGTAACTGCAGCTGGTGCCCCCCGGGGAGAGCAGGCGGTGGCCGGGGGCCTGGAGGGGGCGTTCGCAGCCCCCTGCCTCCCGCTCGGGGGGCGGCAGCAGCAAGAGGGGCGGCGGCGAGGACGAGGAGCGCGGCGCCGGGTGGTGGTGGTGCAGCTTGGCGAGGCTTTCCGAGTCCTCTTTGCCCCCCACTGGACGGAAGGCGCTGGAGTGGTGGTACGACGCGCCGGATTTGCCCCGCGGCTGCCCGTCCAGCAGGTGGGGCTGGTGAGGCGCCGAGCCCCGCGACCCTCCGCCGCCGCCGCCTCCTTCAGCCGCGGGAGAACATGCCGCCTCGCTGCCGTCGAAAGCCCGTGGGTCCCTGCTGCTGCCGCTGCCGCCTCCGCCGCTCGCTTGTGGGGCGGCTGCGGCGGGCGGCGTGCCCAGCCCGGCGGCTCCCCCTTCGCTGCCGGGGTCGGCGAGGTCCAGGAAGGCTTGGCGCAGCAAGCTGGGGCTCTCCCCGCCCAGGGCGGTGCAAGTGGGCGGCTGCGGCGCGGGCTGCAAGTACGTGGGCAGCCCCGGGAGCGCCCCCGGGGTGCGCGGCGGCCAAAACATGCAGAAAGGCGGGTAGAAGGCTGCGGCCGCCGCCGCCGCGTCCTTCCTAGTCCCGGGCCAGAAGAGCCCCGACAGGCCCGCTCCTGCCGTCGGGGCGGCACCTGCCGCTTTGTGCCCCGCGGGTCCGCCTTGCGCCCCGACGCCCAGCCCCTCGGAGTCCTCTTTCTTGTGGCAGAGGCTGAAGGCGGCCGCGGGGAAGCCGTACGGGTGCGGGAAGAGGCCCCCGCAGCCGGGGAACTTCTGCAGGACGCCCCCGAAGGAGGAGCCCTTACTGGGCACCGGAATGACAGGGTAGTTCCTTTGCGCTTTGCCGGCGCCGCCGTGCGCAACGGCCGCCGCAGCCGCCGCGGCCGCCGCCACCGCTTCCTGCAGCTCCTCGTCGTCGTCGAAGCGGCCGCGCTTCTGGTGCAGGTCAGGGGGCGGCGGCGGGGGCGGCGCGCCCAGCAGGTGCGGGCTGAGCAGGCCTCCTCCGACGCCCACCACCGCCGCCTTGACGGCGCCCAAAGGGTGGCAGTGAGGGCCGGAGCCTCCTCCTCCGCCGCCCCCTCCAGGATGGTGGGCGTGCGAGGCCTGCGGGAGGGCCCTCTTCCGACTGCCGCCGTTGAACATGGCCTTGACGTCCTCCCAGGCGAAGACCAGCTCGTCCTGCGGGGTCTTGTCGGTCAGCTTGAGGTGGCGCCGCCAGGAGTTGAAGTTGGCGGCGTCGGGCTGAGTGTACTTGGCGTCGGGGGTGCGGTGCGAGTGGAAGATGAACTTGTTGGGCGAGAAGTACATGCTGCAGTAGCTGCATTTGATGCACTTGGCCCGGGAGCTGTTGTAGCGCGCCGGGATGAAGCTCCCGCGGCAGCCCCAGGCGCACTCGTGCGACACGTCGAAGGCGAAGTTGTCGGGCAGCTTGGGCGGCCGGTTCTCCCCTAGGAAGGACTTGCAGAGCCGCTCGGCTTCCCTCTTGGTGATCATGCCGCAGCGCCTCGACGAGATGGGCATGGCGCCCGCCCTGCGCAGGATCTCCAGCTGCACGGGGGTGCACTGCACGCACGTGATGCCCAGCGCCACGCGGCGGTTGTGGATCTCGTTGTAGCTGAAGTTCTTCAGCAGCGTGTTGGAGATCTGCGCCAGGCACAGCCGCTCCTGCCCGTCGATCACCAGAGACACGATGGGGATGCCGTAGAGGATCACCTGGCCCACTTGGTTGGGCTTCATGGCGCCCGGGTGAGGAGGGCCGCCGCGTGGAGGCGGAGGGGGCGGCCCCTGGCTCAGCGAGTCCGACGGGAAGGCGTTGGACGAGGCGGACAGGAGGAGGTCGGTGGCGCCTGGCAAAGGGCTGCTGGCCATGGTCCTGGGCCCCCGGCAGGCTCCCCAGCAAGCTGTGGGAGAGAGAGAAAAGAGAGCAGGCCATGAGAACTAGCGCCATCAAGCGGCTGAGCGGATGCACCGTCTGCCCTCTAAAATCGCTTGTGCTTTAATTAAGGTTCAAGTGATCAGAACCTCAGTATAGGTGCCTTTTTGGCACTGAAAGAACATTTAACAGGCAAAAGCAGTTGCTTAAGAGGCCATCTTCAAGATTTCGTTTTCATGCACCATGTTATTACAGGAATGTACCACCTTCAGAAGAACCTCAGAAAAGAAAGAGTCCCTTGTTTGCTGCCCTGTTGAATAAAAAACGACTTATGGCATTAAAGTTGGCCTTTCCACCGTTCCCAGTTAAGGCTGCACAGCTGGACCCTGTGGCACTTTTACTCAGGAGGAAGATGCAAAAGATTCAATGGGATTTACTCCCATATTTGCGCGCGCACAAATAAATGTATATCAGCCGTGTATCAGCAACCCAATAGGTTTACTCAAAAGTAGGACCTGCTGAACTCAATGGGACTCTCTGGTACCTCTGAGTAAGCCCTATGGAACTCAGCAGGGTTTATGTGTGATGTGCAGAAGCTGACTTTGCACCTTGATGAATCTGCTGGTGAAATGGATGTGCAGCCAACCCTGTGCTCACATACTCAGGAGGAATGAGCCTGATTGCTTTATTCGGGGAGCCTGATTCATAGGCAAGTGTGTCTAAAACTATAACTTCAGGCTCCTAGCACTTTTGAGAAGAGAGGTCTTGCTAGCTTGCTGAAACCAAACAACACAGAGCCTTAAGGCACATTGAAGACCAACAAATGTATTGCATGTTTCCAAGGGTGCAAGTCCCACCCAAACTGCAGAGAATCCCACCTTCCTTCTGTTAATCCCAGGTGCAGGCAAATAATTATGCAGGGCCTGAAAGTCTGCCCCTTGCCCCTAGCACTGGAAAATCTACCCAGCTACCCGTCTGACAAACAAGGGACTCCCTTCGTTCTTTTCTGAGGTTCTTCTGAAGGTGGTACGTCCCTGTAATAACATGGTGCATGAAAACAAAAGCTTCAAGATGGCCTCTTAGCAACTGCTTTTGCCTGTTAAATGTTCTTTCGGTGTGAAAAAGGCATTTTGCCATTACCCATAACCTTTTCCGCTTTTTCGCAAAATCATAAGGACTAGAAAATAACTTTGAAAAAGGAACACACACACACACACACACACACACCTCCCTGTACCAAATCTAACCTCACACAAAATTGTAGAATTGCTGCAATTAATAAGTTATAATAAGTAATTTGCATTGGGTGGGTAGTTGATCATAATGACCACCAATGCTCGGCAGTTCGCTCCAAGGTGATGAACTTGTATCAGGGCTGTACCACTTCAGGCAACAAGTCAAAACTCACAGATTGAATGCTCCACCATATGTCTCCAGTCCCCCCTCCCCCCAAAAAAAAAACCTGGAAGAAGAATTCTAGCTAGCTCAGAGAATTGCTTTGTACAGAGGTGTATTCTGGCACCTGCAGTGTGAAGTGGTACAACCCAGAATTACCACTGCAGTGAGAACTAGGCCAATGTTTGACTCCAGGCTTAGCGCACTATGTCTTTAGGGATGAGCTCATAAATCCCATTCCTTGCGACTTCCCTCCTTGTTCCTGATGTCAGCTACCAGAACTAGCAGTATGTTATCTATCGGACAAACAGACAGATGCTTCCTACCATCTCACGATGCCACAGCCAGCTTGAGACTTCTCCGTTGTCACTTCACAAACCATGTCGCTTTCCAGAAAGTGGATTAATAGCTACAGAATTAAGGGACTAAGTACCTAAACTGCTCAGTCCGGGAACGTGTTTTCAGTAGCCAAACTGAGCACACGGTCCTTTCACCAGAAACAACCCACTCCCCAAGCTTTCTTCCTTTTAGCAAATCTAATTTAGAAAAGGGGTTTTCATATTTTTGCTACAGTTAAACAATTAGGATTCCGAAACTCTCACTGACCTACTGAAAATCGCAGGGAGATCTAGCGTTAGATACTAATCTGCTTTCTGACCAGCCTGAGCTCTAGAACAAAGAAACAAGTCTGGAAACCAATTTCTCCTTACAAGTAAAAATAAAATAAAAGCTATTGAGGCTGACGCAGAGTTAGGGTAGGGCTGTGGCTAAACAACAGAGTTATGAATCAGCAAGGCCTTGGCTCAAATCTCACATCTGCCACAAATGCACTTTGTAGCCTCAGGAAAGCGCAAACTCTATGTCTCAATCTGCAATATGGGACTGATAACTCAAGCCCGCCTCACAGGGGTGTTGTAAGGAGCAAGGAGCAAAATTATAGGATGTGCTTTGTGCCCTCAGAAGGCCTTTAAAAAATACCAGCGCAGCATTCCAAGCCTGCCATCTATCACTGATGCCTTCCCACAGTCCCAAAAGAAGAAGAAGAAGAAGAGTTTGGATTTGATATCCTGCTTTATCACTACCTGAAGGAGTCTCAAAGCGGCTAACATTCTCCTTTCCCTTCCTCCCCCACAACAAACACTCTGTGAGGTGAGTGGGGCTGAGAGACTTCAAAGAAGTGTGACTGGCCCAAGGTCACCCAGCAGCTGCATGTGGAGGAGCAGAGACGTGAATCCGGTTCACCAGATTACGAGTCTACTGTTCTTAACCACTACACCACACTGGCTCACAGAGAAGGGAAGACATTTGTATGTTATGATCAGAACAGGCCCAGTTTTTTCTTCTATGCCAGGAATGGCTAACCTCAGGCCCATAGGCCAAATGTGTGCACAACACACACCTCAGACTTTTTAGCTGCTCCGCAGGCCTCTCCCCAGATTGCACTTCTCACTCACCCTGCTTTGAACCATCCTTGAGCATTTTTGCCAGCTTGAAACATATCCTTGAACTCTGACAATTCCCCTTGGGAGAGGTGTGCCTAGAAACCAAGGGTAACATTTACATCCATCTAGCCTCTACACCAGGGGTCAGCAAACTTTTTCAGCAGGGGGCCGGTCCACTGTCCCTCAGACCTTGTGGGGGGCCGGACTATATATATATATATTGGGGGGGGGGGGGAAATTGAACGAATTCCTATGCCCCACAAATAACCCAGAGATGCATTTTAAATAAAAGCACGCATTCTACTCATGTCAAAACACACTGATTCCCGGACCGTCCGCAGGCTGGATTGAGAAGGCGATTGGGCCGGATCCGGCCCCCGGGCCTTAGTTTGCCTGCCCATGCTCTACACCATTCTAAAACACACTCCTGTATGATACCTGTGTGATTCCTTCCCCATCATCCTTCCAGAGACATCTCTCCAGATTGTTGTGTGTGTGAGTTCTGGGACATGTAATTGACACAATAATAGTGCATTAGTGGTAGATGTAGACCGGACCACACACAGATCCTTCTGCTTATTCGATGCTCTGTGATTTCCCCCCATTGCTACTGCCCTCTGGAAGGACACTCTTTTGCCATATATAAAAGCAGCAGAAAAACCAACCAACCAAAGTTGCAATTTAAAAAGTTACAGGATTTCAGCAGGAAGTTACAAGACAGTCACTGACTGAAGATGAGGTTTGGAGTTAACATGCACAGAGAAGCTGAAAAGAAAGAACACTGGATCCTTGTTGGAGGAGCACGGATATATTCACACTGAGGCTCTGAGAAGGAAAGCAAGAAATCTACATTTATTGCAGGAAGTAAATACTTGATAGGCAAGGCCTCAGAGTTATATTTGCTCTTTCACGTGCATAGGAGAAGCACACAAGGAGATCACATATCCTGAGGTAAGGATGAAGAAGGAAGTAGGAAATGAGGCCAGCAACCCTGAGAGTATCAGTCTAACCCTGAAGAAAGATCAATAGGTCAGCACAGGAAGGACAGCCTAGGAAGCTTGAAGGTTCATCTCTATCTACCTTTCTCATGCAGTTATATCAGCTGAGGGTGTCTTTTGCAGTGTTGAAAATGGGATTGCATATAACCACCATGAGCGCAAATAATCACAAAAGCAACATCTGGAGGCTCCCCAGCAAGACCTTTTTCTTTGCTATGCTTTCAGAAGTTGAAGCTTAAGATGTTTTCTTCTCTTATAATTTATTCATTCATTCTATGTTTATGTCACATTGCCTCAGTTTCATAGATATTTCATACATTGACTTGGTTGATTAGATTTTTGGCTGTCCACGCTGCCCCAGAAATACACATTCAAGGACGGCATAAAAATATCACAGGTAAATAAGATGCTGGCCGTAGTAGCATAATCAGCACACATAAACATGCATTGATAAAGTGGGTAGAATTTTGATGTTTGCACAACTCTTTTGCTACACATCTTTTCTTGCAACAAACAAACAAACAAACAAACAAACAAATAAGAGGAAGGGACAAGTTTATTTGTTTTGCTGAAAATAAAACAAGAATTCTCAAGCACTTTCTACACTGATAGCAAAGTCTACCACCTGCCATACTGAGTGGAGCAGAGACATTTCTTCAGTAGTTTTAAGATTTTGGAATCAGCTCCCCAAAGTGGAGCTTTAGAAGCAAAATGTAAGGTCTGTCTGTAGGGTGACTTTCCATTGAAGATCTTTCAACCTCTCCCCCCCCCCATGCATTTGAAAAAAAACCTCTTTAATTCAAGAGGCTCTATGTATCTAACCATTGAATAGCTTTTTTAAAAAATGGTCCATTTTAATTGATGTGACATTTGAGTGCTGCCATTTTATGTTTTTAACTTGCTTAAAAATAGAGGAAGCTAATTTGTACTGAGTCGTGTCACTCATCTATTTAGCTCATTATTTCACACTGACTAACACCGGCTTTGGGGCAGGGATGGGGAACCTGTGGATGCTGTTAGCCTTCATCTCCTCGCCTCTTTGACCACTGGGCCATGCTGGCTGGGGATTGTGGGAGTTGGAGTCCAACAACATGCAGAACGCTACAAGTTTGCAACCCTCCCTGGATATGCCAGGGATTGGACCTGGGAGCTTTTGAACCCACTCTGCCACAAAGCTACAGCCTTCTCCAAATTGCTGTAGCTCAATCAAAAATTGTGCATTTTTACTGTCCATTTTTAAATCCTTTTGCAAGGCCCTTTGGGTGTTCTGGACGAGAAAAGTAGAATACAAGTAATAAATAGCAATAAAAATAATGATGTGCTTTTACAGGCGTTTGGGTGCTGAAATTGCCTGGTTGCACAGCTGACAGTTTTTATTTCTAACTCCTTTTCTTCACATCCTGCCTTCTTGTGTTCTAAGCAAGTTACACTACAAAAATAAACACACACACACACACACACAGAGAGAGAGACAAAGTGTGTTTTAAAAGTGTGTATTTTTAAAATAGGAACACCACCCTATAACACTGTAAATGTGTCAAGAGCACAATTCTACACATTTTTACTCAGAAATACGTACGTCCTGCCAATTCAGCAGGGCTTACTCCCAGGAAGCTGGGTTGCAGCCCAAGGCTGAATTCCTAGGCACTTTTACCCAGTAGAAAGTAGCCCAGTATAGAACATAGTGCAGCTCACATCTGCGTATACACAGATACGTAGGTTTGGTCTGCATAAAATGCTAGATAACAGCAGCAATACAAAATACTGACATCAGCAACAATTCAATAACCTAGCTATGCATTAACTACCAAAGGTCTTACATCACAAGAGGGATTGTGGGTAGAAACAGTGACCTCAGGACATGCTCTTCTGAGTGCAGTGAGTCAGTACCAGAATATGCTTTAAAGGCTCTTTCTCTGGGTTCCATTAATTTTCACTTATCTCAACTCGTTTTGCCTACCCCTCCCGAAGGTACAAAGCAATGGACATTGAAGGTCTGGGAGATTACTGAGCAATAAAGGGCAACCCTACCATTAGGCAAATTGTGTGGACTCTTTCCTCTACAGCCAGAAATGCCCAGTTCCATCTAGTAATCTGGGATCTATTTGATGATCTTAAAGGAGAAGGAAGTGTATGTGCCCATATGGAAGTCTCACTGTCATTTATACTTATTTGTAAATGAAATTGTTGGTTTTTCTCCCCTCCCCCAACTCAAATTGAGCACTAGGAAAGGCTAGTCTTAAAAACTATTACAGTGGTACCTTGGTTCTCAAACTTAATCCGTTCCGGAAGTCCGTTCCAAAACCAAAGCGTTCCAGAACCAAGGCGCGCTTTCCCATAGAAAGTAATGCAAAATGGATTAATCCATTCCAGACTTTTAAAAACAACCCCTAAAAGAGCCATTTAACATGAATTTCACTATCTAACCAGACCATTGAGCCATAAAATGAAATCAATAAACAATGTACTGCAGTCGCAGAATCAATCAATCAGTAGCTGAACTGGGTTCCATACAGCCACAAAAACAAACAAAAAAAGAGCTGCAAAAACAAAAAGGCAAAATAAATAGCAAAAACAGGCCCCAGCGTAACACTCAAAACGGAAGTGCGGCACTCAAAAAGGAAGCGTAACATTCAAACGGAGCACGTTCAGCTTCCGAAAAGAGTTCACAGACTGGAACACTTACTTCCGGGTTTACAGTGTTTGGGTTCCAAGTTGTTTGAGTACCAAGGCGCTTGAGAACGAAGGTACCACTGTACTACCATCAAATGAAGTCAAGGCACTGATGGGGGATGTCAGGGAACTGACATCAGAGCGAGAGGCGAAGGGAAGGCTCACAGATTATGCTGACGAAGGACCCAGCAGCAGGGGGAGAAACAGCTCAGTAGAGGGGGAAGCTAATCAGCGCAACACCAGGGAGAAAGGGGGGCAGATGGGGGAAGCGGAGAGAGGGCTCCAGGACTCTTCACTGGACATCAGTGAGGAGAGCCCAGGTCCTCCGCTGCCCACACCCTCCCTGCGCAGAAGACTCCCGCACAGTGATAGGAGGAGGAGACTGGGTGTCAAACAACTTTTATGTTGGAAGAGGTTCAAGAAACGCCCACTGGCGGATTCTGCCAGTGACTGAGGCAGCCACCATGAGATGGGGCTGTGCAGTCAGAAAGTTTTAACAAGGCAAATCAGCTGAGAAAGGCACCAGTTTATGCACGAGTAACTCATAGCCATTACAGGGGACATACATATCTCATGGCTTCCTGGATCTTATTGGTACAGCACTTATCACTCTACCACTCCATGCCCGTCTTTCCCCTTAGATACTATTTTTCTTGGCAGAAATCCAGCAGCCGCAGCTCTTCCTGGCATGGAGAAAGGGGCATCGGATGCATTTCTGTCTGCTGTGCAGCCATACCAAAGCACAAACCCAACGTCAGGAAACTACACAACACATCCCTCTTGTGGAAATACATGTTCAGTTAGGACACACACACACACACCCCTTTCTTTAAATTTAACCAGGCAGTTTTGGAAATGGATGCATATTCTTGGAGATATTGCTCTTTTCATTCAGATTGCTGCATGCAGAATGACTTTCCCTCTTTGATTCTGGACTCACTGTCCTTTTCTCCCTCTCCCTCTCCAGATCAGACACGGAGAGGAAATTGGGCATGCACACATTTCATTTCCCCAAGGGATCTGAGTAAATGTCAAATCTAGCAGAGCTAATCTGAACCTCGAAAACCATGCAGAACCAAAAGAGGAAGTGGGAAAGTGTTTCAGGCGTCCAACTTCCTCTTTCAGTTCTATGTAAGTGGGGGTCTCAGACCAGTAAGTGGGGGTCTCAGAGGCCTCAGGGGTACCTCTGCGACCACCAGCACCATGTTGGTGATCCCTAAATTAATGTTGTCTTCCACTGCCTCTTGCAGTTTGGTCAAACTCATGCTGGTAGCTTCAAGAACACTGTTCAGCCATCTTGTCCTCTGTGCTCCCCTTCTCCTTGTGCCCTCCATCTTTCCCAACATCAGGGTCTTTTCCAGGGAGTCTTCTCTTCTCATGAGGTGGCCAAAGTATTGGAGCCTCAGCTTCAGAATCTGTCCTTCCAGTAAGCAGTCAGGGCTGACTTCCTTAAGAATGGATAGGTTTGATCTTCTTGCATTCCATGGGACTCTCAAGAGTCTCCTCCAGCACCATAATTCAAAAGCAACAATTCTTCGGTGATCAGCCTTCTTTATGGTCCAGCTCCCACTTCCATACAATTTGCAGAGTAGCAGAACCCTGGTCCGTGGGCAAAGACAGCTCATGAGATGGTGATATGATTAAAAAAAGTGAATGATATACAAATGGAAACTCACCACTTCCCCTGCTTAGAAAATGGACTTGTGAGCCAAATTTTCAATGGCTGTGCATAAAATTGGCTACTACTACTGGAGACCAGATTAAGGTTATTTTTTGGAGGGGGCAGATATGGACCACCAATCAACATTCCTTTTTTAAAATTTTTTTATTTATTTATTAAAGTTCTTATGCTACCTCAGTAAACATTCTCATATTACATCACAAGGCTTATTATACTATAATTTTCAACATGTATACAAAGTATATATGCTAAAAGAAAGAAACAAAGAAAGAAAGAAAGAAAAAAAGAAAAAAAGAAAGACAAAAAACTATTCCAAAATCACATATGTACCAACACTTTAGACTTCCTGACTATCCCGTTGTATATTCCTTTTTTACAAATGAATGTACTCTTATTGTATATTTCTTTACATTTTATCTAATACATTCCTATATCAATATGTACCCTTGGTCTTAATTTCTCAACTCAGTCTCTCTCCAACGTCAATCGAATGCTAGCATAGATAGCGAACCTTTACTGTATTTTTGAACATATATCTTATATCTACCCCACTTTCCCATAAATTTTTGTTTTGAATTGCCTCTCAGGCTATTTGTCAACTGCGCCATTTCAGCAAATTCTTGTAGCTTGTTACGCCAGTCCCTTATTGTCATGACATTCCTGACAAGCACACACAAAGTTGCATTATTGTGAGTCAGGTCATTGGTCTCTCTAACTCAACATTGTCTAATTTGACCGGCACTTGCTCTCTAAGATCTCCCTTTTCTATCCCAGCTTCAGTTGCTTTGGAGTGGGGAGCAGGGATTCTGGCTCTCCCCTCTAGCCCTCCTGTGGAGTGGAGAGCCTCAATGCTGGCTGGGAAGGGCTGAACAGGAAGCAGCAATGACTGAACTGGAGTCTGAATAGAAGGATGCAACCTTGTTGGCTAGAACCAGACTCTGCTTTCAGAGATGAGAGCAGAACCACCTGCCCCAATAAAGTGTGTGCTTGTAAGCTTGACATTCCCACAATGTCAAGAGAGTCTCACACCTGAGCATGCCATACTTCATCTTTCGAAGCTAGGCAGGAGGGCTGGGTGAACTTGTTGGGACATCTTCATTGCTTCTGTCCAGTTCTGAACTTATCGCTCTGCTCCTAAACTCCTGAATTGTGACACCTAAGCCCTGTGCCTTCTCTGCTGAGCCTATATCGTGACTTGCCTGAATAAAGATCTCTTTCTTACAAGCAACACCTTCTGCCTCTGTGGGTCCCCATCCCCCCCAGTATAATTTTTATTTCAGGCAATGATGTCCAAGATAATGGACATCATAATGCCCACTGAACGATCCCTGCTACCGCCCAACCCTTTCCAAGAGGGGAGCCTGGACTTGCTCCCCAGCGGTGACTCCTTGTTGCCATGGAAATTGTGGGAGTGGCAGCTGCCATGGCAACCCCGGCCCTTTGAAGTCCTCCTCCTTCAAGTCGTGCCTCTGCCTCTGTGTTTTGAGTGGAACCAGGACAACTGCCTTATACAAGTCAGACCATTGCTCCATCAAGCTCAAAGCCATCTACACTGACTGGCAGAAGCTCTCCAGGGTTTCAGAGAGGGGACATTCCTAGAGATCCTGGGGGCTGAACCTAAGACCTTCTGCATGCGAAGCAGCTTCTCTGTCCCCGAGTCACCATAACCCTTTCACCTTTTCCCTTGCACCATGCCGCAAAATGACGCCAGGTCTGCCAAACTGGCTCTCACACAGAGTATTCCTAAGAATAGGTTTTGATGCCAACCAGTTCACACACATACCGTATTTTTTGCTCCATAAGACGCACTTTTTTCCTCCTAAAAAGTAAGGGGAAATGTCTGTGCGTCTTATGGAGCGAATGCATGGTCCCTGGAACCAAATTGCACAGGGGCAAAAAGCAGATCACGCTTTTATTTTTAGAAAGAGGGAAGGGGTGTTGAAACAAAGCCACTGATCAGCTGATTGGCAAGCGATCGGGAGGGAGATAAGGGACTCTAGAGATAAAGGAGGCTGCCTGGGAGGGGGGGAGGTAAAAGCATATGGATCCTCAGGATTTTTGCATTGGGTCACCCCAAATTCACCATCAGATCACATAGCATGTCCATGGCTATAGCTTGCACCAAAAAAATCACGCACCCGCTGTTTCGTGGGACCACAATGGCGCATAAATGTGGTTACAAAGCACGGATCCACATGGATTCTCAGGATTTTTGCATTGGGCTACCACAAACTCACCGTCAAATCACATATTATGTCTGTGGCCACAGCATGAACCACAAAAATCATACATCCACTGTTTTGTTCAGAATATTTTTTTTCTTGTTTTCCTCCTCTAAATACTAGCTGCTTCTTATGGTCAGGTGCGTCTTATGGAGCAAAAAAATACGGTACATGTGCATTGCTTGAATGTCAAGTACCAATGACTTGAGTGTGTGTGTGTGTGTGTGTGTGTGTGTGTGAGAGAGAGAGAGAGAGAGAGAGAATGTTTCATTACTAATCTCCACAGATAACTGTCCATATATCCACACCAGACACAAAATGAGTCAATTCACATGTTCAGCTGCAGGTTGTCAACCGTTAAGTCGTCAAGTGATAAAAAAACCAAGCGGAAAAGATGGAGGAGTGTGAACAGGCTAATGGACCAAATCAGTAGTGATGGTGTTGGGGGTGGAGTTATGGGGCTTCCCTCCCAAGACCAGCTCATCTGGATGAGGCTGGGGTGAAGAAAGGGGGTGGCAAGGCTGTGACTCCCTAGTGGGAGTCCTGGACTGGCTCCACTGATGCACTGGCGCAGCCTTGACCTCACCACCTCCCTGCCCCAGCTCCGTCCAGGTAACCAGCAGCAACACCAGTGCCAGGTGAGTGGCTCTGCCCAACCACAGGGACTGCTAAACCCACACAAATGTTAAATTGAAACGCAGTTCATACCTACATACAAACAACTCATTGACTGTAGTATCAAGTGGTAGCTTGCACATGTGAACCAGCCATATAAGAAGCAAGCTCAGTTCTCTTAATGTAAAGGTAAAGGTACCCCTGACCATTAGGTCCAGTCGCGGATGACTCTGGGGTTGCGGTGCTCATTTCGCTCTATAGGCCAAGGGAGTCGGCACTTGTCCACAGACAGCTTCCGGGTCATGTGGCCAGCATGACTAAGCCACTTCTGGTGAACCAGAGCAGCGCATGGAAACACCATTTACCTTCCTGCCAGAGCAGTACCTATTTATCTACTTGCACTTTGACATGCTTTCGAACTGCTAGGTTGGCAGGAGCAGGGACCGAGCAATGGGAGCTCACCCCATTGCAGGGATTCAAACCACTGACCTTCCGATCGGCAAGCCCTGGGCTCAGTGGTTTAGACCACAGCGCCACTTGCATCTCAATGTAGATGCAGCCAAAGCAGCAACATCTGCTGGCGTGCCTGCAGAGCCCCGACCTCCCGACTGTCTTGCTGGCTTCACCACACCAGCCCAGGTGCTTCTGCAATGCGCGCGCGCGCACACACACACACACAAAGAGGAGAGGTTAGCATGCTTTAGCAGATAAAATCCACGTGGAGCAACTCAACCCCAAACAGCCTGTTGATGACTGAGCATGCTCAGTGCCCATGGAAGGCTGGCTAAATGCAGAAGTGGGAAATAACAAGAGCATGTGGTAGAGGGAGAATGCAATGGAGTATCCTGAAAGAATGTGGTTTCGTCTGGCTGCAACCCTGCACAGGAGCCCACATCAGGGGTGGACTTTGGTAATGTGGCACCCTGAGCAAGGACAAAAATTGGCACCCGCCAAAAAAAGAGAAAAATTATTTCCACAATAATTCCTTTTGGTAGAGCTGCTTTTAAAATGGATCTTTTCCAGTAGGCACTCATGTTGTTGTTGTTTTGCTCCCCCTTTGCTCATCTCCCTGTGAGGAATCTCCCGCAGCACCCTAACTCCGGTGGCACTGCCCCAAACTGCAACATTTAGTTGTGGGTCCCACTTCCCAGAGAACAATAGCGGAACTCCCCTGTCTCCAGATGTCAAGTGAGAGGCCTTTCCTTCTAGGAAACAGATCAGATTTCTGCCTGTGCTGATGCTGCCTGTTCAAAAGGACCTGGACTCAGAATGTGGTGACTGCTTCATTCTGAATGAACACAGAAATTCTTCTTTGCGGATGGATGGATGGATTTATTTATTTATTTATTTATTGTCACTCACTTAAATATTTATAAACCACACATTCATAGAAAACAAAACAAAGGAGTTTAAAACATAAAAAACACAACACTGCCATAATAGCCATAAGAATACTAATAGCATATCGAATAAAACTGATGGATAAAAAAATGATCACAGAATGGTGATCATTTTCCCAAATGCCCCTCCCTCTCATTATATACATATATTCTCCGTGTTTGTGTTTGTGTATGTGTGCATATATACCGTATTTTTCACTCTATAAGATGCACCAGACCATAAAACGCACCTAGTTTTTGGAGGAGGAAAACAAGAAAAAAAATATTCTGAATCTCAGAAGCCAGAACAACAAGAGGGATCAATGCGCAGCGAAAGCAGCGATCCCTCTTGCTGTTCTGGCTTCTGGGATAGCTGCGCAGCCTGCATTCGCTCCATAAGACGCACACACATTTCCCCTTAGTTTTTAGGAGGGAAAAAGTGAGTCTTATAGAGCAAAAAATATGGTATATATATATATATATATATATATATATATATATATATATATGCAGGTTTTGGTGTCTTCGGGTGTCTTCCCGTGTAAGAGTCGGGGTGTCTGGGCGACGTTTCGACGAGGTCTCACTCGTCATCTTCAGGCTGGTGCTTTCGGCTTCTTGTTACTGGAACTTCGTAGATTTTCACGGGTACAGGAATGCAGGTTTTGGTGTCTTCGGGTGTCTTCCCGTGTAAGAGTCGGGGTGTCTGGGCGACGTTTCGACGAGGTCTCACTCGTCATCTTCAGGCTGGTGCTTTCGGCTTCAGGCTGGTGCTTTCGGCCAGTAACAAGAAGCCGAAAGCACCAGCCTGAAGATGACGAGTGAGACCTCGTCGAAACGTCGCCCAGACACCCCGACTCTTACACGGGAAGACACCCGAAGACACCAAAACCTGCATTCCTGTACCCGTGAAAATCTACGAAAGCAAATATATATATATATATATATATATATTCTCGCAGCTCAACTGTGAAACAATTTTCCTTCTTTTTACAGTAACCTAGTGACAGCACTGTCCTAAGCATGCTTTTATTCTGAAGTATGTCCCAATCGCAGCTTAACAACAACCACAAGAAAAAACAACAGCCGCAACAACCATGTGCACATCCCAGCATTTAGAATCATATGATTGTAGAGTTGGAAGGGACCTCAGTGGTCATCTAGTCCAACCCCCTTCAGTGCAGGAATCTCAACTACAGCTGAATTCAGGATCTCAACAATGCCTACCAGCTGTTTCCTTTTCTCAGCAAGTTTCTATCCCTTAACTGTGCAGTAGGGAGACCCAACCTGGTTCAGGCAGTACCATGGAGAAGTGTGTGTGTGAAATAGATACCGTAATTTTCGCTCCATAAGACGCACCTGACCATAAGACGCATCTAGTATTTAGAGGAGGAAAACAAGAAAAAAAAATATTCTGAACAAAACAGTGGATGTATGATTTTTGTGGTTCATGCTGTGGCCACAGACATAATATGTGATTTGACGGTGAGTTTGTGGTAGCCCAATGCAAAAATCCTGAGAATCCATGTGGATCTGTGCTTTGTAACCACGTTTTTGCGCCATTGCGATCCCACGAAACAGTGGGTGCGTGATTTTTTTGGTGCAAGCTATAGCCATGGACATGCTGTGTGATCTGATGGTGAATTTGGGGCAACCCAATGCAAAAATCCTGAGGATCCATGTGCTTTTACCTCCCCCCCTCCCAGGCAGCCTCCTTTATCTCTAGAGTCCCTTATCTCCCTCCCGATCGCTTGCCGATCAGCTGCTCAGTGGCTTTGTTTCAACACCCCCTTCCCTCTTTCTAAAAATAAAAGCGCGATCTGCTTTTTGCCCCTGTGCAATTTGGTTCCAGGGACCATGCATTCGCTCCATAAGACGCACAGACATTTCCCCTTACTTTTTAGGAGGAAAAAAGTGCATCATATGGAGCAAAAAATACGGTAAATTTAAGAAACTGGTGTCTGATTGCGGCAAACAACTCTTTTAATAGTGTTGGCCTTAGCAGGGGTGGCACCATTGAGCTTTGTTTCAGGCTGAAACATTTGGGACCGGCCCTGGCATTAGGCAGGCTGAGGGGGCCTCTTCAGGCAGCAGATGTTGAGGAACAGGACCAGAGGGCCAAAGATTCTTCACACCTGCCTTACACGGTGCTAGAACATTTCCCCACCTACCCTATAGAACCTTATAGCAGACTTTGCTGACATGATGCTCTGCCAATGTTTTGGACTACAACTCCCATCAGCCCCGGGCAATGTTGGTTGTTATTGGTGGTGGTCCAAAGGACCAACAGGGCATCAGATTTGTGAAGGTTAGGTTATAGGCTTAGACTGAAGTGTTTCCTAGCCCTGCTACTGAATTCTAGGTCTCCATGTGCAGTGCAATAAGCTTATAAAATGCCAAGCTTGATAAAACTCCATTTCACAATGCAAGTGAAACATAACGATTAGAATGCCACTCCCCACATTTTTTTAAAAAAATTACACGCTCCCTGCAAGTAGAAAGCTAGCACATCAGGGAGACAAGTTTGAACTCGGCCCTTTTATCTGCAGTGCAAATTCTCTATTTCAAGAGAGCTTTTAGGATAGGGAGGCATGAAAAATTGGCAATTCTTAACTGCAGTCCATTCTAGAACCCCCACGTATTGCCTCTTGGTACTTAGGGGATCATCTTAGTGCTCTCCAATCGGAAACTCTCTGGATTTTTCTGGACTACAATTCCCATCAGCCCTGCCAGTATGGCCAATAGTTAAGGATAGTGGGAATTGTGGTAAAAAAAAAATCAAAAATCTGGAAGGCATCTGGGGAAAGATGACCGATGCCAATGAGAAATACTGGGAACTGAACTTGAGAGTTTAAAACAATCTAGTTTTTTTAAAAAAACAGCCTGGTTTGTCTTTATTCCTGTTCTTCACATAACAAAGAACCTGTGTGTTTTGCCAAAGGATGGAGGCAAACTGTAACTCAGTGGTACCTCTCTTGCTTCTCAAGTAGAAGATTCCAGGTTCAATTCCAGGCCTCTCCAGGTAGGGAAGGAATATCCCTCTCCTAAAACACTCAGCGCAGGTGGCGCTGTCGTCTAAACCACTGAGACTAGGGCTTTCCGATTGGAAGGTCGGCGGTTCGAATCCCAGCGAAGGGGTGATCTCCCATTGCTTGATCCCAGCTCCTGCCAACCTAACAGTTTGAAAGCACGTCAAAGTGCAAGTAGATAAATAGGTACCACTCCAGCGGGAAGGTAAACGGCATTTCCATGTGCTGCTCTGGTTTTGCCAGAAGCAGCTTAGTCATGCTGGCCACATGACCCGGAAGCAGTCTGCAGACAAACATCAGCTCTCTTGGCCAGTAAAGCGAGATGAGCACCACAACCCCAGAGTCGTTCGCGAATGGACTTAACTGTCAGGGGTCCTTTACCTTTTTAAAAAACCCTAGAAAACCCGCTGCCAGTCACTGTTGACAGTACTGAGATGAATCAGTAGCCTGAGTTGGAACAAGGCAGCTTCCTGGTTAACAGCTGGATTTTATATTTTCAAAAAACAGGGGAATAAAAATCTGCCTAGCACTCAAAGAGCCCCCTTTGAATACCTACAGCAACCAGTGGCGTAGCGTGGGGTTGCAGGGGGGCGGCCGCACCGGGCACAACATCTGGGGGTTAGGGTTAGGGGGCGCAAATCCACGGGTTAGGGGGCGCAAATTACTTGCCTTGCCCCGGGTGCTGACAACCCACGCTACGCCACTGACAGCAACCTCCCATGTCTCTGATACAGACTACATGGCTTCACCATCAGCCAATCATCCGCAGCCTTGCTTTGTTTATCACCTCTAGCCTGGTAGAACTCAAGTTCTGGAGAACTTGTATGGCAGCATGCTATTTTGTCTGGCCTAATAAAGCTATCACCCAAATGTGGATTCTGTATTTTTCCCCTCACTGGGTGACCTTAGGCCAGTCATTGCCTCTCAGCCTAACCCACCTCGCAGAGTTGTTGTGGGGGTTAATTGAGGATGGAGAGCGCCAGGTATGCCACCTTGAGTACCTTGGAGAACAGGGTGGGATAGAAATGCAATAAACAAACAAATAAAGAACATGGCTGCTTTTGCTTTTTGCAAGAATAAGGCGGTAGGATTCTAGGGTGTACCATTCCAGACTTCAGACAGGGAATTGTATTAAGGAAGGCTCCCCACATGCAAAAGGAAAACTTCCTGCATTTAATAAAGTCAGCACACAACCCTTTTCAGGATGCCCTGGTTTTCTCAATTTTATAAATTACAATTTGAGAATAATTTTTAAAGATATGCCCCCCCTCCACCTACATTCTGATATACTAAAGCCTAGGATTGTATCGTTCACCTGACCTTGTAAAATAGGTAATTCGCCGCTAAAATATCCATCCCCCTATTTTATTTTATTTTTTATTTAATTCAGCTTGAACTAAGAGCATGTATATATTGCAACGCCTACTGAATTCTCCGGGGTTCGCCCTTCTTCTCCTCTCCACCGATGGAGGGATGGCCGATGGAGATGACTGAAAAAGTAGCGTAAACGGTTTGACGTGGCTACCTCGATAAAGTAGGGCACGAAATGCGTGAGTCATTGGGGATGCGGAGGGAGAAGGGAGGGTGAAATCAGCCAAATGTGAGGCTAAAAAATAAAATAAATCAATCTCGATTTTTAAATACATTTTTTTGAGAAGAAGTCGTCTGTTGGGCTCCCCAACTGAAGCCGCAGTCCTAGTGAGTCACATTGAACTCAGTGTGCAGATGCTCCGGAGTAGATACGAGCAGGATTGCTCTGGAAATGTACCCGTCTCAGGCGGAGGTTATTAGGGAAGCATTTCCCCTGAAGGTGCCACATTAAGGGACAATATATTCTCTGTAATAATTGATCGCTTTAGCAGGCCAGATCAGCTGTTCCTCCTGGATCCCTAAGGGACGGTTCCTGTTGTTTTGAAGTTGGTTCGCTCACTTTATTCAGTAAAAAGGAAGCGATTCCCTCGTATCTGGTCCATTTCAAGCTAGATACGGCAAGAGGAAATACTCTCCCCCCGCCCCCGTGGACTCCGATTCAGAAGAAAGAGCAGGCTTTGAGTCAGATCTCAGGAGAGCTTAGCCTCAGAATCTATTCTGGCGAGCATCTTCGTTGGAATCTGTGGAGCGGATTGATTCAGACGTGCATATTATTCGCGGCACCATTATGGAATGACTTGGTGGCATGCGTGGGCAATCAGAGATCTAAGTCCAGGAGGCTAGGATTTTCCATATCGTAGTAAAGGACTTCAAATTCAGTCCCCGCCACCCAACCCCCACCCGCCACCCGCAACTGACACAGTTCACACGTTCAGGTGCAAAGGAGGTGCGAGCATGTCACTATTTCTCTACACTTCAGTAACTCCTCAGCTATTTATAAAATGGAAACTTGGTCGTCTCTACTGACGAAGCATTGCATTTAAGGCGATGGGAAACATGAACGTTCTGTGGCCGGCCATTCACACGTTCAAGGGGTTAAACATACCTGAGCGGGTCAAACCTAAGTGCATATAGAAATCAGATGATTATAAACACGCGTAAGCAAGGCCCTTTAAGGCTGTCAGTCTAATTTATACGGTTGAGAGTCCAGAGAGGCAACGTCAATGAAACATGATTCATAAAATCTGTAGAATAATGTCTGTACTAAAACCTATGTATCAGTCAAAGGGTGTGCACGTTCCTAAAACACACAGAACTTTTTTCCAGACTCACTCTACAATATATGCAGAGAGGCAGAAAACGCATTTTGCAAAGATTCTGGAGAGCCAAGGAAAAGTACAATTCTTTCTCTGGAAGAACATTGAAATTAGAAACCTGTATAAGGTGGATTTCTAATATCCATACTCCATACTTCTGACAACCTTGGATTTAATTATTATTATTATTAAAACCATCAGCGCTACAATTGCCTTTTAAAAACAACAACAGCATCCAACTTCAGGAAGAGTCTTTTGCCAATGGAAAATCTGCCAAACTGCACTGTGAACGTTGAGAACCAATCGCTTTATTGTTTTAAAAGAACCTGCGGCTCTTGTTACAGTGGAGAGTGGACCAAAGATAATGGAAAGGTAAAGAAGAATACATTCCTGTAACCTGGCTTGTTAGACGAGTCCAGTACCTAACTTGCTTTCGATTCTGAATTCTCAGGAATTTAAGAACGTCGGTCAGAGATTGTCAATACACTAATATTTCTTCGTGGGCTCATTGATAATTACTTATTTTTAAATCTTTCTGCAATGTCCCTTCTACTAGCTATTACGCGCCCTTGGGGTTTGCTGACCGTTTCTTGGCTTTTTCAGAAGTGGTGAGTTTTTCTGCCAAATTATAGGACACGCGGCACCGAAAAGGGACCACGCCTGCAAATAATAAGCCCTGACAAACGAGGCCGGGGCAAGCAGATTTTTTTCTTAAATGGGAAAAAGAAGGAAATCAAATAGCCTCATCCAGGAACAGCGAAGCTGTGCATGTGGGTGCGCGATTTCCAAGCCACAATGCTCTCCGTGTCTACTCAAGTCCCGTTGAATTCAGTGTCACTTACTCACGAGTAAGAGAGTATAGGACTGCAACCTAAAATGTGCTTGATCTGAGCCGAGGGGACTCCTGTTGCATCTTGGGGGCCCGATCCGCCTCCAACAGCCGAGCTATTTCGACCGAAACCGGCTTCCAATATCCAACTTTCCCCGGTTGCTTCGGGTGTTGGTTTCAAATGCCCCGAAACATCTCCGGCGCAACAGTTTTGTGGATCGCTTCTTTGGCGGTTTTTGGTAGGTTTTTAAATCCACCCTTTTTCCTTCTCCTGTGTAGAGTCCTTAAAGTGTTTACCTCGGGATTGTCTCGCTGGCGTCCAAGATCGCAGCCTGGAGGCGTTGGAAGTTTGGTCGGGGCATATTCACCCCACGCGGTGGGCCAACTATCCCGGGGTGAGCTCTCTCTTACCCCGGAGTAGCCTCGCCGCCGGCCATCAACCTGCCAAGAAGAATCTAACTAGACTTCAGGCGCGGGTGCGTGGTTAACGTGCTCTTCTGCGATACACTACCTGAAATCGGTTCCAAAGGGCGGGTCGCTTCGGATTAAGCGCCCCAAAGGCAGCTCCAGCGCCCTAGGAATGTGTCTTTGGGTTCCCAACTCCGCCGCCTCTAGGACTACAAAGACATTCATCTCCCCCTAACTCATTTCCCCCCGCCTTTCCTTCTTAAACCCTCAAAGCGGATTCCAATCCTACTCCAACATGACCGCTCAACTCCCTCCGCTTCCTAATGGAATGAAACTAAGCGAAGGAAAGGAGCTATGAGAAAAGTACGTGATGCGGGTGGTAGTGGATCAGCAATCCTGGCTGCCGGTGGAAATAATTCTCAGGAAATACACTCGACGCTTTGCAGACCTTTCCCTCTGGATCCAGCACGCAGCTTGGGAGCCGAGTTGCTCCGATGTGCTGAAACCGGTTTACACAGCCCTCCGCGCTAGGAGACTTTGGACAAGGAAGAACCGGGATCCCGCGGAAAGAGCGGGCACCCCTCTCTCTCCATCACAAGGAAGGGGCTAAAATTTGGCTTCTCCTGACTTCCACCTCTTGCGGTTTAACCGTCTCCTCCGTCCTGAGAAACGTCCTCGCCACGGCCCCCCCCTCCTTCTTAGGTATTCCCCTGAGCTTCTTTTTATCCCGATCCTGACCTCTAAGGCAACCCTCTGTCTTAATCTGGAGGGATCTTCTGAAGCCGGCGATCTCACGAACCCATACTTAGAAGAAAGCCCTCATAAAATGAGAACGACTTACTCAAGAGTAAATCGGCAGGAGCAAGGACTACGAGATAAATGCCCTACGATCGTGGCCTTTGGAGACGGTTCCTACGCGCCACTCTACTATATATTCCTTGCCACCCTCCCTTGCGCCTTTACATAAACACGGATACACACACGCACACGACCATTTTCTTTGGGGGAGGGGGAATAGATTAAAGAACCAAAACCAAACCATCCTTATGATAAACCAAAGTCTAGGAATCTAAGCTCTCCTGGCTCAGATCTTTACGCAGCGTTCAAAAGCAAGGCATGAAGGTCTTTCCTCTTTGCCTGTGGTTGATTCCCCCCCCCCCCCAATATTTTCTACTCAACTGCCTCTGAACATGGAGGCTCCATTGAGATCCCGGAAAATTGTCTCACCCGTTTCCGTTAGGGTCCTTTTTGTTTGGGTGTGTTTGCGCGCGCGCAAGGGACAATGTTGCCTGGACTACAACATCCGCGCACTCACAACACGCGTTTGGAGCTCTCTGCCGGACCCACAAGTGCCCCCCTCCCTCCCCGCGCCACACTAACCCGCTTTACCTCCTAAATCAGGCTGCTGCTGCTGCTCCTCCTCACGCGTACATCTTGCGGGTCCTCCTCCTGGTAAGGAGAAAGATCGAGCGTCGGGAAACCATCAGGCATTTACATCCAGGCGGGCAGGAATTCGCTCGCTCGCGCGCTCTCTCCCGGGCGGCTTCTCTCTAGCGCAATTAAAAAGGTAGCCTCTTCGCTCAGACGCCAAACGACGCTCTGGACCCCGGACGGGACTGAAGCGCTTGTCAATTATTAGCCTCCGCCGCTGGAAGAGAGATTCCAACCCCCAAGTCCGCCCAGTCCTCCTGCTTTTGCCGGAAGCAAAGGCTGAATCTCTGCGCTCTGCTGAACGCTTCTCTCTCTCCCTTTCTCTCTCTGCCTCTGAACTCTCAGGCGGACCGAGAGGAGAACACCCAGTGGGCACGGTGACGTCACCGGCTCCCGCACACTCTTCCTCGCAGGAGGAAGGGAAACCTGGCAGAGAAGAAGGCAGTCCAAGGGTGGGGTAGGATTGGGAGTGGGAGTAGGTTGTGTGAGAGAATTCAGCGGTGCGATCCACAAAGCGATCGAGCCGAAGTCATTTAGCTCTCTCTCGGCCGGTTCCAAGAGTCGGCTCCGCGTCAACCCTGAGCAGAAAATCCGCTTTGGCTCCGGATTCTCCGGTTCCTGCAAGCGAGCTCATCCCGTCTAGCTTCCTCCACTGAAGATGTGGAGCTTAAAAAATAAAATAAAAGGTCCTCAGCAGTGATTTTCACTGAAAATCAATGGGACTTGGCGTTCAACCCAATACGTTTGTAAAGGGGTGTCCGTTTATGTTACTGGCCTATGTGAGGCGGGCATGGTATAATTTATTCCCTGCCTCCCACTCAATATATCAATGTATTGCATTTTAATGGGGGGTATAACTGTACAGATGAAGGAAATATCTGGGCGTTAAAGGAGAGTGGTCCATTTGAAAATTATACACGTGACAGCGCTCCAGCTGTTGCTCTTCGGAGTCAGACTAGGACGACTGTGGAGGTGAACCTCAGTCCCCTCCCTCGCTCCCCATTGTTAAATGATCACTGAACCATTATTCAGTGTAGCACAAAATTATTATTTAGAAGGTTTGCAAGTTTGTGTTTGTATATTGTAAACCGCCCTGTGATCTTCAGATGAAAGGCGGTGTAGAAATTATTATTAATAATAATGTATAATCAAGGTAAATAGAGATTCACAACACCATTTTATCAAAACAGGAGGGCAACAGACATAGAGCACGATCCTATGTGAATCCCAAATTACTGGGAAGTCAAAGAATTCTAGAGCTGGAAGGGACCCCGAGGGTCATCTAGTCCAACCCCCCAATGCAGGAATCCTGCCTATTGCCTTACCTGAGGTAGGCTCGAACTACCAACATTTTGGTTAGCAGACAGTCGCAGTGATCTATTGCGCCACCTGTGGAGACTCATTTCACTTTGGGAAGTCCCATTTTATTGGGAACCCTTTGAATCGGTTAAATGCTTGTGAGTTAATGTGTCTGTAGGATAGGGGTTTCTTTTTGTCCCCCTGGGTTGAAGAGAGCTCCTCCCCAGTTCAGGGTACGTCAAAGTCTTGCAGTCTCCTGGCATTGCATTCCTAGACAAACCCGGCGGCGTTTGCTTATATGAGTAAACATGGAGAGGACCAGGGTTTACCCCTACTTCCTGAACTTTGGGAATACAGTTGCACTGAGTTCAGTTCCCAAGGATGATGATGATGATTTTATATATACCCCACCCATCTGGCTGGGCTTCCCAAGCCACTCTGGGCGGCTTCCAACAAAATATTAAAATACCGGAATACATCAAACATTAGAAGCTTCCCTAAACAGGGCTGCCTTCAGATGTCTTCTAAAAGTCTGGTAGTTGTTTTCCTCTTTGACATCTGGTGGGAGAGCGTTCCACAGGGCAGGCGCCACTACCAAGAAGGCCCTCTGCCTGGTTCCCTGTAACTTGGCTTCTTGCAGTGAGGAAACCGCCAGAAGGCCCCCTGCGCTGGACCTCAGTGTCCAGGAGGAACGATGGGGGTGGAGACGCTCCTTCAGATATGGCACAGATTCCGAGTTCCACTTCTGTGTTCTGTGAATGATGGCAGTTTAGACCCAATGAAAAGAGGGTCCTGTTCTCCTGCTCTGGAGGGTAGGCTTCAAATTACCAGAAGGAAATTCCTGCTCAACATCAGGAAGAACTTTCTGACAGTAAGAGATGTTCAATGGTGGAACGGTCTCCTTCAGAAGGTGGTGGACTCTCCTTCATTGGAGTTTTTTAAGCAGAGGTTGGATGAGCAAGGGAACTGCCAGAAGGCCCTCGGAGCTGGACCTCAGTGTCCGGGCAGAACGATGGGGGTGGAGACGCTCCTTCGGGCATTCTGGACCGAGGCCGTTTAGGGCTATAAAGGTCAGCACCAACACTTTGAATTGGGCTTGAATTGGGCTTGTGTTGCCTGCTCATTCCCTTCTAAGGCCCAGTAACCTCCCCGTTTTACCCTAAACGAAGGACATGGGCTATTACTCTCAGGCAGGGAACTGTGCATAAGAGTCATTGAAGATGATGAACTCTCTTTCCTTGGAAGTTTCAATGCAGAGGATCAATGGCCATTTGCCATGTATGATCTGATTGAGATTCCTGCATAGCAGGGGGTTGGACCGAATGACCCCCGTCCCTTCCAGCTCTACAACTCTATGGTTCTAAATACATATTTAATAGGGTCAGGGTGCAGGCGTACTAATATTATTAATATTGTTATTGATTACTATTAATAGCAACAATAATAACAGGAGCAACATGACATTCTGTGTTTATTCCGCCTCCCCGGTCGCCTCCTTATTCCTGACCTCAACAACGACAGAATAGGGAAACGTGCGCGCCTCTTCCACACAGAGACAGAGTCCAAAAAGAGAAAGAGAGAGAGAGAAAGAGAACGGGAGGGTTGAAACGCAGGTGAGCAGCGAGGTCCTTTCAAGCAAGGATAATGAAGAAATCCTAGCACGAGAAGCAGTGAGTCATCTTTAATATTGTTATAAAGTCGGTGGCGAGAGCCCATGGCGTTTCCAAGCTCTCACCCAGGGTTGGTGCTCCTTTGGAGAATTGAAGACATGGCGGAGATTGTCCTAGCTTGAAGATATATGGTTTATTCACTGATTTACACCTTCAGTCTGCATGGAAGGGGTGCAGATGTTACAGCATGGTCATCTCGAGAGGGGTTTGCTCTCCACAGCAGTGCAACACTCCAGTCCAAGGTTCCATCTCTCCTCAAAACTAAGCCTCCTTTATTCGGCTGCATTCTAAGGGTCAGTTCTTTTGGTGCTTTGAAGTACTAATAGCTAATCCCCTCAGGTGCCACCTAACAAAGGAGTTCACCTGACTTCATCAGCACTTGTTGATAGGCTAGGATTAAAGACTGGTACACACTTAGGACATTTACATAGGTTAATTAACTCTTCGACTGCTAATTAATTGCTGGTGCTCAGAAGTAGGTACACATTCCAAAACACGTGGATCTCGATTACATTTTCAAAGTCTTACACATAAACACTAACTGAACACCCCTTGGATAACCTCTTTCCAAGACACATTGAGACTGCCTTAGAATCATGTTGTTGTTGTTTAGTCGTTTAGTCGTGTCCGACTCTTCGTGACCCCATGGACCAGAGCACGCCAGGCACTTCTGTCCTCCACTGCCTCCCGCAGTTTGATCAAACTCATGCTAGTGGCTTCAAGAACACCATCCAACCATCTCATTCTCTGTCGTCCCCTTCTCCTTGTGCCCTCCATCTTTCCCAACATCAGGGTCTTTTCCAGGGAGTCCTCTCTTCTCATGAGGTGGCCAAAGTATTGGAGCCTCAGCTTCACGATCTGTCCTTCCAGTGAGCACTCAGGGCTGATTTCCTTCAGTATGGAGAGGTTTGATCTTCTTGCAGTCCATGGGACTCTCAAGAGTCTCCTCCAGCACCATAATTCAAAAGCATCAATTCTTCGGCGATCAGCCTTCTTTATGGTCCAGCTCTCACTTCCATACATCACTACTGGGAAAACCATGGCTTTTACTATACGGACCTTTGTTGGCAAGGTGATGTCTCTGCTTTTTAAGATATTGTCTAGGCTTGCCATCGCCTTTCTCCCAAGGAGCAGGCGTCTTTTAATTTCGTGACTGCTGTCACCATCTGCACTGATCATGGAGCCCAAGAAAGTAAAATCTCTCACTGCCTCCATTTCTTCCCCATCTATTTGCCAGGAAGTGATGGGCCCAGTGGCCATGATCTTCGTTTTTTTGATGTTGAGCTTCAGACCATATTTTGCGCTCTCCTCTTTCACCCTCATTAAAAGGTTCTTTAATTCCTCTTCACTTTCTGCCATCAAGGTTGTGTCATCTGCATATCTGAGGTTGTTGATATTTCTTCCGGCAATCTTAATTCCGGCTTGGGATTCATCCAGCCCAGCCTTTCGCATGATGAATTCTGCATATAAGTTAAATAAGCAGGGAGACAGTATACAGCCTTGCCGTACTCCTTTCCCGATTTGGAACCAATCAGTTGTTCCATATCCAGTTCTAACTGTAGCTTCTTGTCCCACATAGAGATTTCGCAGGAGACAGATGAGGTGATCAGGCACTCCCATTTCTTTAAGAACTTGCCATAGTTTGCTGTGGTCAACACAGTCAAAGGCTTTTGCATAGTCAATGAAGCAGAAGTAGATGTCTTTCTGGAACTCTCTAGCTTTCTCCATAATCCAGCGCATGTTTGCAATTTGGTCTCTGGTTCCTCTGCCTCTTCTAAATCCAGCTTGCACTTCTGGGAGTTCTCGGTCCACATACTGCTTGAGCCTTCCTTGTAGAATTTTAAGCATAACCTTGCTAGCATGTGAAATGAGTGCAATTGTGCGGTAGTTGGAGCATTCTTTGGCACTGCCTTTCTTTGGGATTGGAATGTAGACTGATCTTCTCCAATCCTCTGGCCACTGCTGAGTTTTCCAAACTTGCTGGCATATTGAGTGTAGCACCTTAACAGCATCATCTTTTAAAATTTTAAACAGTTCAGCTGGAATACCATCACTTCCACTGGCCTTGTTATTTGCAGTGCTTTCTAAGGCCCATTTGACTTCACTCTCCAGGATGTCTGGCTCAAGGTCAGCAACCACACTACCTGGGGTGTACGAGACATCCATATCTTTCTGGTATAATTCCTCTGTGTATTCTTGCCACCTCTTCTTGATGTCTTCTGCTTCAGTTAGATCTTTACCACTTTTGTCCTTTATTATGGTAATCTTTGTACGAAATGTTCCTTTCATATTTCCGATTTTCTTGAACAGATCTCTGGTTCTTCCCATTCTGTTGCTTTCCTCTATTTCTTTGCATTGCTCGTTTAAGAAGGCCTTCTTGTCTCTCCTTGCTGTTCTTTGGAAATCTGCATTCAATTTCCTGTATCTTTCACTATCTCCCTCGCATTTTGCTTGCCTTCTCTCCCCCGCTATTTGTAAGGCCTCGTTGGACAGCCACTTTGCTTTCTTGCATTTCTTTTTCATTGGGATGGTTTTAGTTGCTGCCTCCTGTATAATGTTGCGAGCCTCCATCCATAGTTCTTCAGGCACTCTGTCCAGCAAATCTAAATCCTTAAACCTGTTCCTCACTTCCACTGTGTATTCATAAGGGATTTGGTTTAGATTGTATCTTACCTGTCCAGTGGTTTTTCCTACTTTCTTCAGTTTAAGCTTGAATTTTGCTATAAGGAGCTGATGATCTGAGCCACAGTCAGCTCCAGGTCTTGTTTTTGCTGACTGTATAGAGCTTCTCCATCTTTGGCTGCAGAGAATATAATCAATCTGATTTCGATGTTGCCCATCTGGGGATGTCCATGTGTAGAGTCGTCTCTTGTGTTGTTGGAAAAGCGTGTTTGTGATGACCAGCTTGTTCTCTTGACAGAACTCTATTAGCCTTTGCCCTGCTTCGTTTTGATCTCCAAGGCCAAACTTGCCAGTTGTTCCTTTTATCTCTTGATTCCCTACTTTAGCATTCCAATCCCCTATAATGAGCAGAACATCCTTCTTTGGTGTCACTTCGATAAGGTTTTGTAAGTCTTCATAGAACTGGTCAATTTCAGTTTCTTCAGCACCAGTAGTTGGTGCATAAACTTGGATTACTGTGATGTTAAAAGGTCTGCCTTGGATTCGTATCGAGATCATTCTATCATTTTTGAGACTGCATCCCAGTACAGCTTTCGCCACTCTTTTGTTGACTATGAGGGCCACTCCATTTCTTTTACGAGTTTCTTGCCCACAGTAGTAGATACGATAGTCATCCGAACTGAATTCGCCCATTCCCGTCCATTTTAGCTCACTGATGCCCAGGATGTCAATATTTATTCTCGCCATCTCATTTTTGACCACATCCAACTTACCCAGGTTCATGGTTCTTACATTCCAGGTTCCTATGCAATATTTTTCTTTACAGCATTGGACTTTCCTTTCGCTTCCATGCATATCCGCAACTGAGCGTCCTTTCGGCTTTGGCCCAGCCGCTTCATCAGCTCTGGATCTACTTGTACTTGTCCTCCGCTCTTCCCCAGTAGCATGTTGGACACCTTCCGACCTGAGGGGCTCATCTTCCAGTGTCATAACTTTTATATGCCTGTTGTCTTTGTCCATGGAGTTTTCTTGGCAGGGATACTGGAGTGGCTTGCCGATTCCTACTCCAGGTGGATCACGTTTGGTCAAAACTCTCCACTATGACCTGTTCATCTTGGGTGCCCTGCTCGGCATAGTTCATAGCTTCTCTGAGTTCTTCAAGCCCCTTCGCCACGGCAAGGCAGTGATCCATGAAGGGGCCTTAGAATCATAGAATCATAGAATCATAGAGTTGGAAGAGACCACAAGGCCCATCGAGTTCAACCCCATGCCAAGCAGGAAACACCATCAGAGCACTCCTGACATATGGTTGTCAAGCCTCTGCTTAAAGACCTCCAAAGGAGGAGACTACACCACACTCCTTGGCAGCAAATTCCACTGTCGATCAGCTCTTACTGTCAGGAAGTTCTTCCTAATGTTTAGGTGGAATCTTCTTTCTTGTAGTTTGGATCCATTGCTCCGTGTCCGCTTCTCTGGAGCAGCAGAAAACAACCTTTCTCCCTCCTCTATATGACATCCTTTTATATATTTGAACATGGCTATCATATCACCCTTTAACCTCCTCTTCTCCAGGCTTAAAATGCCCAGCTCCCTTAGCCATTCCTCATAAGGAATCATTTCCAGGCCTTTGACCATTTTGGTTGCCCTCCTCTGGACACGTTCCAGTTTGTCTGTGTCCTTCTTGAACTGTGGTGTCCAGAACTGGACACAGTACTCCAGGTGAGGTCTGACCAGAGCAGAATACAGTGGCACTATTACTTCCCTTGATCTAGATGCTATACTCCTATTGATGCAGCCCAGAATTGCATTGGCTTTTTTAGCTGCCGCGTCACACTGTTGGCTCATGTCAAGTTTGTGGTCAACCAAGACTCCTAGATCCTTTTCACATGTACTGCTCTCAAGCCAGGTGTCACCCATCTTGTATTTGTGCCTCTCATTTTTTTTGCCCAAGTGCAATACTTTACATTTCTCCCTGTTAAAGTTCATCTTGTTTGTTTTTGCCCAGTTCTCTAATCTGTCAAGGTCGTTGTGAAGTGTGATCCTGTCCTCTGGGGTGTTAGCCACCCCTCCCAGTTTGGTGTCATCTGCAAATTTGATCAGGATGCCCTTGAGTCCATCATCCAAGTCGTTGATAAAGATGTTGAATAAGACCGGGCCCAGGACAGAACCCTGTGGCACCCCACTAGTCACTCTTCTCCAGGATGAAGAGGAACCATTGATGAGCACCCTTTGGGTTCGGTCAGTCAGCCAGTTACAAATACACTGAGTGGTAGCATAGTCAAGACCGCATTTTACCAGCTTCTTTACAAGAATATCATGGGGCACCTTGTCAAATGCCTTGCTGAAATCAAGGTAGGCTACATCCACTGCGTTCCCTTCATTTACCAGGCTTGTAATTCTGTCAAAAAACGAGATCAGGTTAGTCTGACATGACTTATTTTTTAGAAATCCATGCTGACTATTGGTGATCACAGCATTCCTTTCTAGGTGCTCACAGACTGTTTGCTTAATGATCTGCTCCAGAATCTTCCCTGGTATTGATGTCAGACTGACTGGGCGGTAATTATTTGGGTCCTCTCTTTCCCCCTTTTTGAAAATAGGGACAACATTTGCCCTCCTCCAGTCTGCCGGGACTTCGCCTGTTCTCCAGGAATTCTCAAAGATGACTGCCAGTGGTTCTGAGATCCCATCTGCCAGTTCTTTTAATACTCTTGGATGCAGTTCATCTGGCCCTGGAGACTTGAATACATCTAAACTAGCCAAGTATTCTTGTACTATCTCCTTAGTTATTCTGGGCTGTGTTTCCTTTGCTGAATCATTTGCTCCAAATTCTTCAGGTCGGGCATTGTTTTCTTTATCGGAGAAGACTGAGGCAAAGAAGGCATTGAGGAGTTCAGCCTTTTCTGTGTCCCCTGTTTGCATTTCACCATCTTCTCCTCTGAGTGACCCCACTGTTTCTTTGTTCTTCCTTTTGCTACGGACATACCCATAAAAGCCTTTTTTGTTGCTTTTAACCTCTCTAGCAAGCCTGCGTTCATTCTGTGCTTTAGCTTTTCTGACTTTGTGTCTACACGTGCTGGCTATTTGTTTGAATTCCTCTTTGGTGGTTTCCCCCCTTTTCCATTTTTTGTACACATCCTTTTTAAATCTTAACTCAGTTAAAAGTTCTTTAGATAGCCACCGTGGCTTCTTTAGGCATCAGTAACCGAGCCTGCAGAATAATTGAGGGTGCAGTTATTAATGGTGTGATTCTGACTCCGAAGTAAATCCGACGGATCTTCCTTCCTAATCCACGTAGGAAGACATAGTGGTAAACTGGCATGAAGAATTATTACATAGTAGTTCTACAGACGCTCATTCAGCAATGAAACTGGTAGCACATTTGCAAAGCTAAGCAGGGTCCGGTATGGTTTAAAACTGGATGAGAGACCTCTTGTTGAGATTATTGCATTGCAGAGGGCTGGACTAGATGACCCTCGGGGTCTCTCCCAATTCTACAATTCTATGATTCTATCGTTCCAAGGGGCTTACTTTTGTGTAGGAGGCAGCCAGAGGATCAAGGCAGCCTCCTCCTTCGAGAAACAGAGCATCAAGGGAACGTCAACCCCATCCATGCTTACTCGAAAGCCACACTGAATCCAATGGGACTTACTTGCGAGTAAGTGTGTTTTAGGAATGGAGCCTTCAGGATTTAAATTCCAGCCCTGCTCTGTGGCAAAATCCAAGAGGATTTATTCTTATTCTTTTTGGATGGGGGGAGGGGAGGGGTAAACGTGATTCGGATTGGCACCTATTCGGATTGGTGGTCTAGTCCGCCCTCGGCCCTCCCCAAATGAAGGCAATCTGTATTGCTCGCACGCCCCTCCTAATCTAAATCTCAGTCACTCAACGGTCTAAAGCGGCATTCATTCCCGCGCGTTGATTTGGGATTCGGCTCCATTGAACGCAGCCGGATTTGCTTCCGAGTAAGCACGCGCAGAGAAGATCGGGCCGGCAGCAGCAGGTGAGGTGCTGCCGTTCACTCTTATGGATCGGGCACCTTTGCAGTCCGCGGGTGCCAAGCTCGTTCCTCATTCGGAGAATTTCCAAGTGGATTGGGCCCAACGTTTGAAAAAGCCTGGCTAGTACAAAGTGATCAAGATGCGTTGTTTATGAAAGCCGGGCGGTGGTCTTTATCTGCAGGCAATTTGTAAAACGACGAGGTGTGTGAATAATTATAGTATTTCCCAGCATGAAAATAAGCCAGGCTTTGGAAGGGATAAGGAATTCGGAAGAGGGAGGGGAAACTAATTTGCCATTAAAATTAGGCATATCCCCTCTTCAAAGAGGTTCTGTATCCATTTGTGATTCCTGCTCAGAACACAGACATTCTTTTGATTGAAACTGCGATCCCATATGCTTTTTCTTGGGAGTAGTCTTTCCTCGCAAGGATGCCAACCGTTTTACATCCCTGAAATCACCGGGGTTGGATCCTGAGTCACAACAGTGCCATCCTCCTCATGTAGGCTGATTCTGAAGTCAGTCCTCAGGTAAGGGTGGCAAACGTTCCACCAATTGTGGGAATTGTCTTCCTTCCAAGTAGATTTCACTGAAATCCAGAGCACTGGTTTCCAATATATTAAAGGTAAAGGGACCCCTGACTGTTAGGTCCAGTCGTGACTGACTCTGGGGTTGCGGCGCTCATCTCGCTTTACTGGCCGAGGGAGCCAGCATACAGCTTCCAGGTCATGTGGCCAGCATGACTAAGCTGCTTCTGGCGAAACTAGAGCAGCGCACGGAAACGCCGTTTACCTTCCCGTTTACCTATTTATCTACTTGCACTTTGACGTGCTTTCGAACTGCTAGGTTGGCAGGAGCAGGGACTGAGCAACAGGAGCTTACCCCGTCGTGGGGATTTGAACCGCAGACCTTCTGATCGGCAAGTCCTAGGCTCTGTGGTTTAACCCACAGTGCCACCCGCATCGCTTTCCAATATATTGCTGATTATTAAATGATAACACTCAAGTTTCAAGGTATGAAAGGCTATTGAAATCCACACAGCTTTTATTTCGTCTGAAGGCCTCAAGTTGACACCAACTGATCATGAGACCAGGTTCTTTGCATGTACACGACTTGCATGTCAAGTGGCTTAAGCAGCTTGTGGACCTGGCTTACTTACACCACACACAGCATGTGACACTCAGAAAGTTTGCTTTCTCCATGGTGCCCACCACCATCACATATCCTAGGCACCTATTTACTCCAAAGTAAGCTCCATTAAATGATATTTGCACTGACGTAAGGCTGCAATCCTGAACATAAGTGGGACTTCTGAAAAAAACATGCATAGGTTTGTTTTATTTTTAAAGCATTCCTTAAAGGCCTATCCAGACATGCTTTCATTGTTCACGATGGTTTGTGCTATTGGGGTGGTTACACACATCCCACTTTCACTACACTTTGTATCTGCAAAGGTCACCTTCCTTTCCAAAAAGTGCATATCCAATAACTTCCTGTTGAAATCTCATAACTTCCGGTTTATTTTTGTCCTGCTTTCGTTACCCTATAGCAAGCATGTCCAACAGGTAGATCGTGATCTACCAGTAGATCACTGGACGTCTGTGGTAGATCACTGGTAGATCACTGGCTCCCCCCAAGGAAGTTCAACAACTTTGGCTCTGCCCCAAAAGGCTCAAAATTTTAGCTCTTCACCCCCCCAAAATGAGGTTTTCCTCCTGCCTCAAAAAATCTCAACAACTTTGACCTGAACCCCTAAAAAAGGGGGTAGATCACTGTCAGTTTTTAACTCTGTGAGTAGATCACAGTCTCTTGGGAGTTGCTCACCCCTGCCCTACAGCATGGGTAGACAGACTAAGGCCCAGGGGACAGATCCAGCCCAATCACCTTCTAAATCCGGTCAGTGGACGGTCCAGGAATCAGTGTGTTTTCACATGTGTAGAATGTGTGCTTTTATTTAAAATGCATCTCTGGGTTATTTGTGGGGCATAGGAATACGTTCAATCCCTCCCACCCAATATAGTCTGGCCCCCCACAAGGTCTGAGGGACAGTGGACCGGCCCCCTGCTGAAAAAGTTTGCGGATCCCTGCCCTATAGCCCCCCCCCCCGACAGCACAGGGAAACCATCACAGAATAAATTCACCCCAATGCACCATCCTTGTGACGAGAACATATTGCAGAATATACAGTGGTACCTCGGGTTACATATGCTTCAGGTTACATACACTTCAGGTTACACACTCTGCTAACCCAGAAATAGTGCTTCAGGTTAAGAACTTTGCTGCAGGATGAGAACAGAAATTGTGCTCCAGCGGCGTTGCAGCAGCAGGAGGCCCCATTAGCTAAAGTGGTGCTTCAGGTTAACAACAGTTTCAAGTTAAGAATGGACCTCCAGAACGAATTAAGTACTTAACCTGAGGTGCTGCTGTACGGGCAATGGCACCCTAGTCTGGAGGGGTCCTTATATTACAGAGGCTGGACTAGATGACCCTCATGGTTCCTCTCTGTGATTCTAAGTCTGACCCTTGTTCCATCTAGCAGCACATTTTCTGCATTGACTGGTTGGGGGTCTTCAGAGTTTCAGGCAGGGATCTATCTCTCACAGCTTCACCTGGAGATGCCAGGGATTGAACAGGTGATTTCCTGCATGCAGGACTGGTTCTCTACCCCTGAGTTATGCCTCACCTTTAATATCATTTGCGCCTGGTGGAATTCCATCTTCTCCACAACTATCAAAAGTGTCCTATTGGCAGATCCATCCAACACAGCTAAGCTCCTGTCGCAAGAGGAGCTGGGCTGCCCATCTTTAGGATTAGGAGTCAAGGCTGTCTCCTCATGGTCTCCATGCAGGATGAGATACATGGCATGGGAGGTTGAGGGTGGGCCTTTTTGGTGTTGGCCCCCTGCATGTGGAGCTCCCTCCCTACTGAGGTGTATCTGGAACCATCTCTCTATAGTTTTAGGTGGCTGGTGAAGAGCACTTTCCTCCTCAGGCCGTTGTTCGAGAACAGACCTGATTGGATCAGTGGATTAGATCCTGTTGTTGTTAGTACAGTGGTACCTTGGGTTAAGAACTTAATTTGTTTTGGAGGTCCGTTCTTAACCTGAAACCGTTCTTAACCTGAGGTACCACTTTAGCTAATGGGGCCTCCTGCTGCCGCCACCGCACAATTTCTGTTCTCATCCTGAAGCAAAGTTCTTAACCCGAGGTACTATTTCTGGGTTAGCGGAGTCTGTACCAGTGGTTCTCAACCTGTGGGTCCCCAGATGTTGTTGGACTACAACTCCCATCATCCCTGAGCTCTGGCCTTGCTAGCTAGGGGTGATGGGAGTTGTAGTTCAACAACATCTGGGGACCCACAGGTTGAGAAAGGCTGCGTGTAACCTGAAGCGTCTGTAACCCGAGGTACCACTGTAAATGCTATTTAGTGACTTGTTGGTGAATTTAAAGTTTGTGTTATTTTATGGATCTTTTTTATTAAAAGAATATTATTTGATGTAAACCACCCTAGGGTTTATGACAAGGGTGGTATACTGTATAAGTAAGTAAGTAAATGGTACACATTTTTGATGGATGTGTATCTCTGTCTGGAGGGAGCCTTTTCTTCCATGTAAACATGGAAGAAGAAAATGCCAATTGACCTAGATTCAAAGGTCCTTCAAGCTTAAACTGCATGTTTTATGGTCAGGGAACCCTGAGCCCCAGCACAGATGCAGATGAACTTGTAGGCTTGGTATGGAGACAGATAACCTCTCCATATTTTAAAAAGTGGAGTTAAATGGAAACATTCTGTTAAAAAGCAGAATGGCAAACAGTCTATTCTGGACTCATAACAAGAATATAGTTCCCCAACATTTCAGCAGAAAAGGCCTCAGTCCAACAAACTCAGTGTTAAAAAGGCATAGAATCATAGTTCTGAAAGGGTCAAATGTGGCCATCTAGCCCAACCTGTATAGTTAAAGCTATGGTTTTCCCAGTAGTGATGTATGGAAGTGAGAGCTGGACCATGAAGAAGGCTGATGCCGAAGAATTGATGCTTTTGAATTATGGTGCTGGAGGAGACTCTTGAGAGTCCCATGGACTGCAAGAAGATCAAACCTATCCATTCTTAAAGAAATCAGCCCTGAGTGCTCACTGGAAGGACAGATCGTGAAGCTGAGGCTCCAATACTTTGGCCACCTCGTGAGAAGAGAAGACTCCCTGGAAAAGACCCTGATGTTGGGAAAGATGGAGGGCACAAGGAGAAGGGGACGACAGAGGACGAGATGGTTGGACAGTGTTCTCAAAGCTACCAACATGAGTTTGACCAAACTGGGGAGGCAGTGGAAGACAGGAGTGCCTGGCGTGCTCTGGTCCATGGGGTCACAAAGAGTCGGCACGACTAAACGACTAAACAACAACAAGCCCAACCCATGCAAAGCAGGAGGACAACTAAAAAATCCCTGGCAGATGATCATCCTAGCTCTGTTTTAAAACTTCCAGTGAAGGAGAGTCCACTGTCTTCCGAGGTAGCCCATTCCAGTGCATGCAGGTTTACTCCGAAGGAAGTCCCATGCAGTTGTAAGAGAAGTTAATCCTGAGAAAAGCTGAAATCCTGTACACATCAGGTTTACCTGTGAATAAGTCTCACTGAAATCAAGAAGACTTAGTTCTGGGCATAGACGTGTATAGGGCTGCAGTGCTTATAGCTCCAAAATTATTCTGTTTTAAAGCTCCTATCTTTTGGGGGTTCTTGATTAGGGTTTTGGTTTTATCACCCACCTACCAGAAGATTCAGGGCAACTTGTTGCAGATTATGCTCCAATCCTATAATCCATTGCCCGGGAATAAGCCCCATTTAACAAAGTGGGGTTTACGTCCGAGTAAGACTGCATCTTTCAAGGGCTTAGAATAAAAACGCGCTTCATAAGCAGACCTAGGAAGAGGGAAGGGTAGGGGAACCAGAGTACTAAAGTATTGAATTTATGTAGTCGAAAACTAAATAAATGTGTATTTCCATCCGAATTTGGCATAAAGTGTTATTTTTATTCCGAATGACGCTGTGGCGATCTCCCCAGCAACACAGGAATACATACGTAGTAGAAATAGTGGAATCTTGCAGCCTCGACAATTCAAACTGAGTCCTAGTGATATGAATGGGATTTGTATATTCTCGGCAATTAAAGGCGTCTCCCGTTTCCCTTTCTAACGTTAAACCCCCAGCTACATCTGCGCTAAAGGGGAAACCTCGTGGGTATCCGATTCTTAACATGCGCCACAAAGTCAAGGGCCAGCTTGTGTAATGGTTACAGCATCGTTCTAGGACTTAGGACCATCAATTGGCAAGCATTGAGAATGCATAACCCGTTCCCCTCTCTCCACCCCATTGCCTCTATGAAACAACCCGGACCAAGACTATGAAAGAAGACGTCAAATAGCTAGGGAGTTGTTAATACGCATTCCGCCCCGTATTATTGTTGAGCCGGAGAAGGTACGCATGGTTCTCTAGAAACTCATCCCTTGATTGTATCCAGATAAATTATTATATTTATCTGGATGGAAAGACGGAATATGATACCCGACAGACTCAACTCCCCAGCGGTTACTCAGAAGTAAATCCCACTATTATTTTTTAAGTCTGGGCACAGGATGGCAACCCATTCAGGCCGATGGAACCGTGCGACACAATTCCTACATATAATTTTTAGAAGGCGGTATGTCGCAGCGACAGCAGCAGCATTTACTCTGGAGTAAACTTAGCGAAAGCTGCACCCGAAGCCTGCCTAAGGCCAATTAGAATTGGGAAGGACATCCATGTCTGTTCAGATCCGGCTTACATGAGGTGTGGATCGCCCGGTGTCATCCTTTTGTGACTGCCCTCCTCATACAGAGCTAGCGCGCATCTGTTAAGAGGCACGGATTTTCCTCTTGATTAATAATAATAATAATAATAATAATAATAATAATAATAATAATAATAATATATTTATACCCCGCCCATCTGGCTGGCCTTGCCCAGCCACTCTGGGCGGCTTCCAGAAAAATATTAAAATACTGTAATACATTAAACATTAAAAGCTTCCCTAAACAGGGCTGCCTTCAGATGTCTTCTAAAAGTCTGGTAGTTGTTTTTCTCTTTGACATCTGGTGGGAGAGCGTTCCACAGGGTGGGTGCCACTACCAAGAAGGCCCTCTGCCTGGTTCCCTGTAACTTGCCTTCTCGCAGTGAGGGAACCGCCAGAAGGCCCTCAGAGCTGGACCTCAGTGTCTGGGCAGAACAATGGAGGTGGAGACGCTCCTTCAAATATACTGATATACAGATACTCTTGATTTTCCCAACCCCACGGTGCCTCAGCCCCCTCCCCGCCCCATCGCTCCACTCCGCCTTTCCCCTTCTGTCACGGAGCCTGCCGTTTGCATGAGAGCGAGAAGGCAGGGCTCCCCCGTTTGCCTCGGACTCCGTGGCACTTTAATCGATGCTTCTAGCCGGGCGGACGTGAATTTCTCGCACGTCATCGGATCTCCTCCTCCAGCTAATTGATTTAAATGGCTGATCGGTTAAAGCAGCGGGCCTCCCTCCCTCCTCGCGTGATCTATTAGCAGGGAAGAATGTCTTCCCCCTCAATTCCTTGCTACTTGAGTAGCTATCACGACACAAAAATGGCAATGAATGCAAGGGAAAGCTCTGGGTGGATGTTTTCGAGTATGTATGTTAAAGAAATGTCCCTGCTCTCTGGGAGTGGTGTGCGTGTGAACAAGGCAGGTAGTGCGTCCTTGTATCTCTGCAGGTCTCACCTGCATTTGCTCCTTCGCTATAAACCGATCTTCCCATGGGTATCACCTAATAATAATAATAATAATAATAATAATAATAATGGAAGTGGGAGTCTTTCAATGAGACCAGTGCCCTTCTTCCTTCAACTGGGCATACTGGTCTTTGGACACCAAGCTTGCTCCTATCTGAATAGTTCCATCCCGGCTGTCGCTGTTTTCTAGTGGCACCAGATAACGCTCGATTATAGTTGCTCCGGAGCTGTTGCGCAACAAACCCGGTCCCCGCCCCCGCAAAAAGATTTGACTTCTAGCGGTAAGGGAAGTGATGGGGAAATGTGGAGGAAAGTGGGAGATGCCACCTTACGCAAGCTCCCTGCAAACAAATCTGAAGGCGTGCTCCGTAGATGACCAGCTTCTATCTAACCTCTCTGCAAACAAATCAGGAAGAATGCGCAATAAGCAGATCTAGTGGGAGCTGCCTACCCAACGTAAGACCCTTTGCAGGCCTGAGGCAAGAAACAATTTTTTTTTGAGGGGCCATGGTCGTGACAGTCCTTCCTGCTATTATTAAGAATCTACAGAGCTATGCAAGACTGTATCCTGAACAAGGGCTCTATAAACATCGTTGCAAAAAGCTCGGATCGCTTTTCTTCTCACTCTTACGTCTTTTATCCTTGGACCCCATACATACTAACTGCAACCCCAAGCACACTTGCTCGGGAACAAGACCTACTGAACTCAGCGGGAGTAAACGTGCTAAACCTTTTGCCCTTTTAATACCCTATGGAAGTGGGTGGGACGTACTTGCTTCCGGAGAAGGGTCACGCTGCTCAGTTCAACGCGTTGAGCAATTCAGTTTACTCAGAAGCAAATCGCACTGTATCGAGAGGAATTTGCTCCTCAACTGAGCTGCTAGGATTGCAGCAACCCTAGACATGGCGATGGAGGAAAGATCCGACTGAGTTCAATGGGGATTACTCGCAAGGAAGAGGCTATCAGTGGCGTAGCGTGGGGGGTGCAGGGGGGGCCGGCCGCACCAGGCGCGACATCTGGGGGTTAGGGTGCGCAAATCCATGGGTTAGGGGGCGCAAATCCACGGGTTAGGGGGCGCAAATTACTTGCCTTGCCCCGGGTGCTGACAACCCACGCTACGCCACTGGAGGCTATACTTGGGATTCCAGACTAAGTTGTTGGTTGCGTTGCTCACCCCTCTGCGGTGTGAAGGAACAGTGACCTGCGTGGGCTGGGGTTGGGGTTGGAGAGGGTCCATTCTGCTTTCTGCCAGTCACAAATAGTACTTCCCACTCGGCTCCTGCCCGGCTTTCAGCATCCTCGCCTGCTACAGAGCTCAGAAGGGTCGTAAGCTAAAGCGGCTGGCAATCTCAACTATTGGCTTTTAATTAAAGCGCGCAGGGCTCCAGTGTACGGAAGGAATCAGCTACTTCGCCAAGCAGGCGCGGACAGGATCAAAGCGGGCTGGAATCCTGTGCACCCTTACGCGGGAGTAAAACCTTTGAGAAACGGCGGTATTGAATGCTTCGCAAACACGTGTAAGAGTGTGCTGGCAGTATTCAAGAAAAACAAACGCTGGGCGTTAGAACCAGTGGCGTAGCGTGGGGGGGGGGTGCAGGGAGGCCCGGCCGCACCGGGCGCAACATCTGGGGGTTAGGATTAGGGGGCGCAAATCCACGGGTTAGGGGGTGCAAATTACTTGCCTTGCCCCGGGTGCTGACAACCCACGCTACGCCACTGGTTAGAACACAGAGTTGCAAATATCCCCTCCTCTCTCTTCGGTATTAGATCAGCCGTGGGGCACCTGTGGCCCGCCAGGTGATGCTGAACTACAACTCCCATCAACCCTTGCCATTGACCATGCTTGCTGTGTATGATGGGAGTTGTAGTTCAGCAACATCTGGCGGGCGAAAGATTCCTCATCTCTGTCTTCTTGGCCACCAGACTATAGTCTCAATTGGTATCCCACCAAATTTTAATTTTTGTTTAAAAAAGTAAGAGCACTTGAGAGTTTGGGAGGGTGGTTTGTATGGATGGGTCTACTTGCTATTATTATTATTATTATTATTATTATTATTATTATTATTATTATTATTTTATAGGGGCAGTATTCCCTGCCATTTTGCCTGTTTTATTTGTTTGGAGAAGTATGTGTGTTTGCCTGATTATTGCCTCTCCCCCTCCTGCCACCAAGACATGAATATTTTGTAATGCCCACAACAGTTTCTTAGCTTTCCCAAACGCGGAGGAAATCTGCAGCCAAAATGCCAATTTAAGTTCACTGTAGAAGAGTAAGAAGGGGTTAAGATTCACAGAGAGCTGAGTTCCTAAAGAGAACATACCTCTGTGATGTCATTCCCTTGAATTCTGTGATGGGAAACTTAAAAGGATTTTAACTCAGGAAAGATCTAAACCTCATACAAGTGGGACTGGGGAGATAAATTAAGTTTAATATATCCCCTCCTACTTATCAAAATTCACCCAATACCAAATGTGCCTCCAGGTGCCGCAAGATTGGGGGCTCCTATCTTAGGTTAACCTACCTCATGGGGTTGTTGTGAGGATAAGAGGTTGGTGGTGGAAGGAAGGATGACCTGTAGAGTTGACCTGACAGAAGGTTGGGATAAAATTTCAGTCGATAAATAAGAAGATCGTATATTTTCCTTACCTAACAGGACCTAACCCAAGCAGTCTGGAGATTCAGACATGAAGATTTAAACAATAAGATAAGATAAAACTTTATTTGCTTTAGCCAATGGCCATAGCAACAGTAAAACATTACAGTTTAAGCAAAAAAGGGAATTTGATATAAGAGCACAGTTTAAAGTTTAAAGAGTTTAAAGAGGCTTGACAACCATATGTCAGGAGTGCTCTGATGGTGTTTCCTGCTTGGCAGGGGGTTGGACTCGATGGCCCTTGTGGTCTATTCCAACTCTATGATTCTATGAAAGTTCTGAATCAGCTGTCAGTTAGTGGCCCTTATTCTGATTGCCCCTGCTATGAACCTAGCCACCTTTGCTGTTATCTGCTCATTTTGATCTGATAGAAGAAAGGACATTGTGGCAGTGGTTGAGCGCCCTGGGATGGTTAGTACAAGTGGGGTGATGCTCTCGTTCCTCAGGTCTTTGTAGGGAGTACAGGACAGGAGGACATGTGCCGCTGTTTCGGTGCTACCATCTCCACAGGGGTAAAGATGTTTCTCAGGCGGGATCTTTTGGAATTGACCCTCAAGTACCGCAGATGGCAAAACATCCAGTCTTACAAGTGTAAAAGCACGTCTGCATTTTGGGATAGTAAGTTTGTGCAGATATGGGGCCAGAGAATCAAAATGGAGAGGTGGAAACGAAACATACCAAGGGCAGAATTTCCTTATAGTGGCCAGGTTGTTCTGATGCTCGATATCTTTTAGATGTTGACCAATTAGACTGTTTGCTTTAGTGGGGCCCATAGTGAGTAGGTGTTGTGGGGATAGGCCAGAAGAGTGAAGTTTTTGATAGAACTGTTTTAAGCCAGGCACTTTTATGGGAGTCTTGAAGTACTAGGGATAGTAAACCAGGGGGATTTGAGTTTAGATGGAGCCAGAAGTTAAGAGTTCTTTGCCAAGTCCGTACTTCTACTGAAGGGAGATTTAAAGAATGATTAAACATCAGGAAGAACTTTCTGACAGTAAGAGCAGTTAAACACTGGAAAGGACTCCCTCTGGAGGCTGTGGACTGTCCTTCACTGGAGGTTTCCAAGCAGAGGTTGGATGGCCATCTGTCATGGATGCTTTAGCTGAGATTCCTGCCTTGCAGGGGGTTGGACTAGATGACCCCTAGGTCCCTTCCAACTCTACAACTCTATGATTTTATGAATAGAACCTTGGAGAAAATGTTGTTTTAGGAACATGGGCATAGCCAGGATTTTTGTTGGGGGGGCAGGCCTCAATTTGCTATATTTTTTTTGTATTTTTAGTTATTGGGGGGGGAGACAGCTGGCCCTCCCCGTCCCCCCTTGGCTACGCCCATGCTTAGGAATCCTCTCCAAGTTTTCTTGGTTGGATCTGTGTGAGATCCAGGTGCAAACTCCTTTTCATTCACAAATTCTATCCTCCTTCCCATTTCTGCTCTGCAGTCAATAATCTAATCAGCAAAAGCTTCTGTACCAACAGTCGCTGAAATGGATTTGAGTTCTTGACCTCATAATAATGCGCTGAAATCAGTGCTTGTCATTCGATTAAAGAAATCTTACTGCTCAACCTTTAAACGTGGCTGGTCCCACTGAGTTCAACATGACTCACTTCTAGGAAAATGCGTAGAAAATTGCAACCCAGGTTGATTTCCCCATGCTGTTAATGGATCTATTAGCTAAATTTGTGGGTTTTGCAGCCAAATCACAAATGAATGTTTTGCTAGGCAAGCACAGGGCTAGTACACAGAGAGTTATTAAAGTTCCTAGAGAGGACCCTCTCTGTGTGGCCACTTCCTTTCCCTCCTCTGGGAAACCTCATAAAAATTAACCTCATAAAAATTCCTTCTGCCTCTGAGGAGACTCTCTTTCCACCGTGTCCCCACGCTACACAGGTGGGGGCTCCAGATACACTCACCCCTTTTTGAGACGACCAACTTTTATTTTACTGTAACTTAGTGGCATTTTTCTGCATACTGCTTTGTAAGCAAACCATTTTGTGTTGTTATGTTTACTAAAAACGTGTGGTTTATTCTCTGCAACTGGGGTGGGGGAGAAGACCACAAAAAGAGGGTAAAAAGGTATAACTGCTTTAGTAAACTGCAAAATGTATAAGTGTTTTTACTTTGCTAAAAAGGTGACACAGCCCATTTACTTTTTGCATTTCTCCCATGAGTGTGGGCTAGGAGGTTGAGCTATGTGAAGAAGTGTGTATACACATGAAAGCTCATACCTAGAAAGCTTATACAGTACTTAGCTGGTCTTTAAGGTGCTACTAGAATTACCGTATTTAATTTTTTTTTTTTTAAAGATCCTTTTCAAGACTGTCTTAAGACAAAAATACTTGATTCTCTTAAGGGAGTTCTTTTTGGATCATCTATCTCTATCTATCTATCATCTATCTATATCTATCATCTATCTATATCATCTATCTATCTATCTATCTATCTATCTATCATCTATCTATCTATCTATCATCTATCTATCATCTATCTCTATCTATCTATCTATCTATCTATCTATCTATCATCTATCTATCTATCTATCTATCTATCTATCTATCTATCTATCTATATCATCTATCTATCTATCTATCTATCTATCTATCTATCTATCTATCTATCTATCTATCTATCTATCATCTATCTATCATCTATCTATCTATCATCTATCTATCTATCTATCTATCTATCTATCTATCTATCTATCTATCATCTATCTATCTATCATCTATATCTATCTATATCTACTGTATAAAAAATCTTTCATCTTGTTACCTGTTTGTATATGTTTGAAACTTTAAGCCTAGAGCCTGCCTTCAGGGATCACACTGTGCTCTGTCTGATTGTGAGTAAAACTACGTACCTGTACTTTTTGTTACTTATGAATAAGACACTGGTGTCTTTATTCTTTTAGGAGGGATTCAAGGGGTCTTACCAGGAAAATATTAGAACGCATTTCAATCTGGACAAGCCAGATTGAATTGCGTATTGTCTTAAGAAACTCACATGGGTTTGCAGCTAGTTTTCTGCAGTGCGTGAGAAGGGGAATGTAAACTCTGCTAAGTAAAGAAACTTGCTAGCGCAAGTTAGAAAGGATATTAATAAACAGTATATCCTCTCCTGCCACCCTGAACATTCCCACATGAGGTTGTTTAAGATCAGAGCTAATTTAGTAGTTAACGTACGGGTTCAACTAACGTATGGGTCATACTGCAGACCCCACCATGCATTTTACCACGTTCTGAGGCTGATCCAGTCTTGGATTTTGGCCACAAACCTCCATTTCAATATCTGGTGGGTAACAAACGCAAAGGAAAAGGCATCCATCAATGAAGAATCTTTGTTCTTTCTAGTTAATTTTATAGTTTTTAAAGACTCCCTTCACTGAAATGGTCACTAGGCATTTTATTAACAATAAGAAAATGTAAAACAAAGTCTGCAATAAATGAAAAGATTAAAATCATTCTCATATATTGCATAGCAGCATCATAAAAATGGCACAACCCATCAGCCCCTAAAAACCTGGCAAAAAATATGAGCTTTTGCCTGGCATCAAAAAGAGGTTGGGACAAGATGCACTTCAGTCGGAAGCTTCTTCCACAGACATGGAGCCACCACCAAAAAGGCTCTGCTATGGATCCCCACACTACACACCTCATTTAACACAGGGACCACCAAGAGAGTTTCTTCCACAGATAATGTAGAGAGGGGTTCAGTTTTCCACATCTGATTTGGTTCGTACATGCATGTTCACCACTTGTTCGCTGCAACATCAAGTGATAACTTGCATGTATGAACTAACCTGGATAAAGCTTTCCTGTGTCCAAGCAGCTGCTCAAAACACAATACTTTTCAACAGAGGCAATTCAGACATTTGGAAAAGGGACATCAAGGACACGTTCAAGCAAACATGTAGCTGAAAAACCTCCGTAGGTGGTGAGAAAACAGGAAGCTTGGGGACAATGCCCCGAGCAGTTCTTAGGGTGGAATCAGAGGTGGAACCCAAACATTTCTGGCAAGTCCAGGATGCAATCAAATGGTTTGAGAACTCTCACTATCTCTTTAACAGAGCTGGCCCTACTTTTGGGAAAAGTGAGTCGGCTGCCTCAGGCTGCAGATACCAAGGGGAGCAGCAGCCCCTAGTCCCCAGCCCCAGTCCCCATAGCTAGCCTGATGTCCTCAAATACAGTGGAAGATGTTCCATTGTCAGTGTTCATGTAAGATTCAATGGTCAATCCAATTAGATTCTGACATCTAATGGAATACCGTACTTCTCCCATATTCTCCTTTGCCTCAAGCAACTATCCGACTTTTAGAAGACATCTGAAGACAGCCCTGTTTAGGGAAGTTCTTAATGTTTGATGTTTTATCGTGTTTTTGATATTCTGTTGGGAGCTGCCCACAGTGGCTGGGGAAACCCAGCCAGATGGGAGGGGTATAAATAAATTATTATTGGTATTATTATTATTATTATTATTATTATTATTATTATTATTAACCGAAGGCCAACGAGCCCTAATTTGGGAGGTATTCTCATCCTTGATTTCCTGGTCTGAAAACCAAAAATAATGGCCGGAATCGTTTTCTCCTTGTTGACAGCAAACCTTATTCCACACATGGGAATATATGTGGTTAGGCCAAATCTGTATATTTCTTCTGCTCTCAGAAACAGAAGGAGTGTGTTGCACAAATTGAACATAAGTATTCTGTGTTGTGCAGGAGTGTGGACTACGTCCAGATAAAAAAGTATTGATGTATTCTGTTTATGGACTTGGGTGCAGTCACACATGCTGGTCACGGGGCTCTTAAGTATTATCTCCTCCACCAACCACACAAACACAGTCTTTGACCAACTGTATGAAAAGTTCCCTATGGCTGGTTCAGACTGTTAGGTCCAGTCATGGACGACTCTGGGGTTGTGGCGCTCATCTCGCTTTATTAGCCGAGGGAGCCGGAATACAGTTTCCGGGTCATGTGGCCAGCATGACTAACCCACTTCTGGTGAACCAGAGCAGTGCACGGAAACACCATTTACCATCCCGCCGGAGCGGTACCTATTCATCTACTTGCACTTGACGTGCTTTCGAACTGCTAGGTTCGCAGGAGCAGGGACCGAGCAACAGGAGCTCACCCCGTCGCGGGGATTTGAACCACTGACCTTCTGATCGGCAAGCCCAAGAGGCTTAGTGGTTTAGACCACAGTGCCACCCGCGTCCCTGGGATGTATATGATAACCACTTGATAATCATTTAACATCAGCCAAAACTGCGCAAGCATAAATGGTTTATCGCAGGAACGACATTGCTGGTGGAACTTGGATATCACTTCACATTGTCTCAAACCCAGTGCTATTCAATAGTGCTTATTCACACATTGAGATATCACCAGCCATGAAGGCCTAGCTCATGCATCCTTCCATGGACAGGACACCACAGATTTAACATCACAGATGAAACTTCCATCATGTTTCATGTCACCTACAAGAAAAGGCCTTTTCAATGAGTCCATTCATACATTTCATACAGGTACGGATGGTAATTTGTGGCCCTGCAGATACTGTGTGACAATGGTCCACATCAACCCTGACCATTGGCCAGGCTGGCTGGGGTTGATGTTGTGGGAAAATCTGCAGCCAAAATGATAATTTTTGTTTACTGTACAAGTGTATGAAGGAGTCAAGACTCACACTGAGCTGAATTCCTAGACAGAAAACTTCTGTGATGTTATTTTCCTTGAACTTATTTAGTGGGAAACTTAAATGAAGGATTTAATCCTTAGCATTTCCTCCTTGCTTCAGATCATTTTTCATTAGCCTGCTGATGGAGATGGGTGTGTTGTTTGCTCTGTTGGAGAGCAAACATTATCTTAGCACATTTTAATATGTAGGGAGTAACTAATAAGTGTCACTGCCTGCCTCATATGCTTCACTGTACTATGCTGAATCCTGGCAAGACTTAAATGTAAGTAAACTTATTTTCTAATATATGTAGTAATACAGTCTGTTGCCTGGTTATTTTTATAGGAGGGAAATTGTGATAAGTGTATTTAAGGCTAAGCAGCATAGTCTCAAGTTTCTTTTTATTCTGCAAAGGGATATTTTAACTCAGAATAAGATCTAAACATCACTCAGTTGAGACTGGGGAGAAAAATTAAGTTTACTATATCCTCTTCTACTTTTTAAAAATTCATCCAATAGGTGGAAATAGGAATCCAACAACATCCGGGGGGGCTGTGAGTTCCGAACCCCGATTTAAGGGCTAATCACCAAATATTAAGCAATTGTGATGGAGGACCAAGTGATAGATATTCTCATGTCAACCTGGTGCTATGTTTTCAAGACCAATATGCCACAGATAATCAAGGATCACAAAAACACTCCAAATGGAAAGATGTGTTTTAAATAATCAGAAACAGCCAGTTCCAAATCTTTCTATAGAAATCTTATTTCTATTATGGGGTTCTCTCTCTCTCTCTCTCTCTCTCTCTCTCTCTCTCTCTCTCTCGTTTAACTCACCACTAATCCCACCAAAGGTTTCCCTAAAGCTCTTATTGATGCTGAAATGCAACCTTTGGGGAGCTGGCAGTAACTTGACAGAATGTCATCTCTGCTGTGTGCACAAAATCCCTTTGTTTTACTGCAGTAATTCATCTAGAATGACACCCCTACCAAGTTTTAAACCATGTTACAAGGAAGCCTCCATCGAACACCTCATTTTATGTTTTTGTTCTAAATTACAGAAGATGGATGAAGGAATCTGTGTGACCTGAAACATACTGCCTACAAAGTCGATGCCCACATTTGCCCTCTTATTTATTATTATATTTATATCCCACCTCCTCCCCCCAAGGAGCACAAGTTCATATTCATGCCCCCCCCATTTTATCATCATTAAAGCCCTGTGAGGTTGGTTAGACTGAACAACAGTGCCTGGCCCAAGGTCATCGGAGCTACAAATCTCAGAGTTTCCTGGGAAGAGTGGTTTTTTAATATACCGTATTTTTCGCTCTATAAGACGCACCAGACCACAAGATGCACCTAGTTTTTGGAGGAGGAAAATAAGAAAAAAAATATTCTGAATCTCAGAAGCCAGAACAGCAAGAGGGATTGCTGCGCAGTGAAAGCAGCAATCCCTCTTGCTGTTCTGGCTTCTGTGATAGCTGCGCAGTCTGCATTCGCTCCATAAGATGCACACACATTTCCCCTTACTTTTTAGGAGGAAAAATGTGAGTCTTATAGAGCAAAAAATACGGTATATACAACCACAATGAGAACTGTAGCTCTGTGAAGGGAATATGGGTCTCCTAACAACTCTAAGCACCATTGACAAACTACAGCTCCCGGAATACTTCGGCGGAAACCATGACTTTTTAATGTGGCCCGAGACTGCAGGCAGGGCCTTACAGGAGCGAATGAGCTATCTCTGATCAAGCTCTTTGCACAGAACATTTAAATCACTAGCATTTTGCCCTAGACAGCAGTTTTTTTCCTTGGGAGGGGCAGATGGAGTGTCACTCTCACATTCAGCCTTCAGTGCAGGCAGAGAATCTAGTGAAGATAAGAAAACTTATCAGGTACAAAATATCAGGTCAATTCCTCCATCCACGGTCAAGTCAGTGGTCTTGTGAATGGTTCATGCCCCCATTGCACAGCAGCACCTTAAGGTCATGTGGGTCATCTTTGTTGATACCAGTATCCTTCTGGTCAGGACCAGACCAGGGGTGATCTTCAAACAACGACTGAACCTGCCTCCTCGGTAATGACATGATCTGGTCCTAGCATAACTCTTTCTCCTCCTACCCATGATCACTGAGATCTGGTGTCCCAATGCATCCCCCCTAGTGGAACCTGCCCCAGCCATTCTGTTATAACTTAACAAATAGACAAAGGTAAACTAAAAACACAAGTTAAAACAGCTAATTCTCAAGTTAAAACACCTTTCTATTTTAATCTACAGACTGAACGCTCAATCCATCTCCTACAGCTACCACTGGCAAATCAATGGAAACCGAAGAGAAGCAGCTATCAGCTAAGCAGTAGGACAGATGTGGAGAACCTTTGGCCTTCCAGACGTTGTGAACTACAAGTCCCATCATCCCTGGCCATTGGTCATGCTTGCTAGGGCTGATGGGAGCTGTGGTCCAGATGCATGTGGAGGGCGGAAGGTTACCCATGCCTGCTTGAGGAGAAGCATCCCCATGGCAAGAGCTGTTGGGCAGGTGGTGGGATCTCCTTCACTGCAGGTATTTAAGGAGGCTGGATGACCTCCTGTCTGGGATGTTGTAGCCCTATAGATGCAGTTGGACCACAGCTCCCATCAGTCCCAGCCAGGAAGGCCAATGGTATGGGATGATGGGAATTGTAATCCAAGAACATCTGGTGGGCACCAGCTTGGCGACCTCTGATGTAGCTGTAGCCTGCATCTCAGACCTTGCACTGAGCACTGAGATTTGAACCAGATGACCCCAATGGTTATATGGCATCTGATCCTATTGTATTTGGTTGAAGGTGGACTCTTAACGATTTGGCACAAATCTGTGACCAGAGAAGTTGAGATTGCTTCTGAAGGCATGGAATTGCAACAGGATACTCCAGTGCTTATGAAGAAACATGAAGAAGCTCCTGATACAAATCAAATGAGGATGAACTATGACCTGATTAAGTCCCAGTCCAAGTATCCCTGCTTGCAGCCCAGTCCTATCTGTATTATTTGGGAGCAAGCCCCAACCCGAGTCAATAGGGATTACTCTCAAGTGCATGGGCCTAGCACTGCCCCCTTAGCTTTGGTGGTAGATCGGTTGTAAATCGCCTCCACTCCTTATCCTTTTACCACCCGAAAAGTCTTAGAGGTGTTTCAGCCTCACAGCAACCTTGTGAAGTAGGTTAGGTTTGGGAGGGGGACTTGCCCAAAGGCAACTAAATGATATTCATAACTGAAGAGGGCTTTGAGGATCAGTTTACTACAGCCCACATCCATTGTAACCGTGATCCACCGATTTTAATTCAAGCGTTTATTCCATCCTTAAAAAATAGAGGTACAACCCAAACAAATGAAGAAGGAGGGATTTATGTGTCAACAGTTGCATGTACATGTAATATGTTCACAAATGCCTTGCGGATTGGGCCTACACACAAGCTCATTGGTTTAGTCAGGCGCTTGTCCAAAACACTGGTCTTTGAAAAGCATTTTTTTTAAGGATAATGCTCACTCGGTTCAATGCCAAAGTACTTTTTTAAAAAGCCCATTGATTTCAGTGGATGAGTTAGGGCAATTGCTTAACAGCATTTGCTAGCCTATAGCCTCATACTTGGGAGTAAACCTCACTGAGCTCAGTAAGACTTGCTTCCGAGTAGACAAGTAAAGATTACTCTGTAACTAAGGGGCTTAGACTTTGTTCGGATCATGACCATTTTTTTCTTTTTACAAGAATAACTTTGGGGTATTTTTTTAGAGGATCGTTTGCATGCTTTCAACCTTAAAAAAATAAATGCGAGTGAAATTATCTCTCTCTCACACACACAGAGGCATCCGTATAATTCCGATGATGATTTGAATTTGAAAGGGAGAGAGCGACTCTTTTGAAAACGAGAAGGTCCCATCTGGAAAAGCTCGACGTTCAATTAGATCGCATCACTTCAGGGTGTCCTCGTCTTCCGTCCCCCCCCCCACCCCGCCGCCGTCCCCCCCCCGTCTCGTCTCCTGAATAACCTTCCAGGCAAAGCGACACAAAAACCGGCAGGCGAGCGCCGAAGCATCCATGGAAAAGAGAGAGAGAAAGAGAGAGAGAGAGAGAGAGAGAGAGAGAGAGAGAGAGAGAGAGAGAGAGAGAGAGAAAGAAAGAAAGAAAGAAAGAAAGAAAGAAAGAAAGAGACAGAGAAGAGAAAATATAAGGGAAAGGACGGCGCCTTGGAGCAGAAAAAACCACTGGGAAAAGAACCTCAGTCGCCAGCCCCGTTTCTCTCCTTTTCAAAAAAAGGGAACCACATTTAGAGGCGAGCGACTCTTATTTCTGCAAAGAACAGATGCGATTCCAAGGCGCTTTTGTTGTATTTCACGCGAGGGAGAGAGAAGGGCGACGAAGATTCGGAGCAGCCGGTAACGTTGCGAGCTGGGATTGACTTGGCGCTTTGGCGAGAGGGTGGGTGTTTGGAGATCCTCCCACTATCTTCTGCCACCCCCCACTTCCAATGACCTAAGGCATCCCTTACTGAAGGGCCCAGCCTTTTTCTGCAAGACTAGGCACTTCGGAATCGACACCGAGGAAATAATGGGAGCCCCGACGACGCAGCTGGGACTCGCGGGCAGCTCTCTCCGAAGGGAGATAGCCTTTCCTTTCCAGTAGCCTGCAAGAAAGCAGGGGAAAATATATGCCTTTGTAAGAAAAGCCACTGCGGCTCTCCTGCCCTGGTTCTCTAGTGCTGTGGGTGGTTTTCTTTCTGTTGAGAGACAGTTCAGTCTGTAGGCATGTGAGGAAGGTGGAGAGTGAAAGAATCAACGGGGGGAGGGGGAGGAGAGGAGATGTTGAGGAACGATCTGTTAAAAAAAAAAGGAAAAAAGGAAGAGGGACAGGTTTAACCCATTGGGCGGCAGCAGGAACCGACTCCGGAGCGTTCCCAGTTGCTTGATTTTGTTTCTGGAGAGGACCTCTTCCTCCTGACTCCTAGGATGGGTCCCAGAAGCTTATTTGAGGTGACAGTCTTTCTAGGGAGGCACGGACTTTTTGGCGAAGGGGCAGCCTAACCCCTAACCAAGTTTATTGGGAGGGGAATCGCGCCGGATTCAGTGGGGCTCAACAAAGTGCGTGTCTGCGCGGAAGCAACCCCATGGAATCCAAGGAGACTTCCTTCCCAAGTTCAAGGTGTCTCTGATTAGAGGTTTAGCCCCTTCCAACGCTTCTGCGGACACTTGAGATTGCGGGTCCCACTGAGGCTAGCGGAACCTCCTCCTGAGTATCGACGTTCCTCGGATCCGGCCTTATCGCGACCTCAAACGAAACGCATTTTTGGCGCAGTGAACCGTTCAATTCTGAACGCGTTTGATCAAAACTGAATTTCCACTTATGAGAGTTATTCCCCTCCGAGGCTGCAGTCCTATAAACACTTACCTGGAAGTAAGCTGAAGTAAGCGTAATAGGTCTTACTCTCAAGTAGACGCATAGGATTGCTCTGTCAGTGTGTAAAGGGAAGAAGAAGCTTCGAAGTAAAAACGGGTCATTGCTCCCTGGCTCTGCACACATTTACTGCGGAGTAAGGCATGTTACTTCAATAGGCTTTCCTGCCAAACGTACTTTTCCTGAAGAACATTGGCTTTTCGAAGCCCTCAAAGGAGAAGAGATAAGGTTCCAATCTTGATTCACGACCTGGGAATTTAAAACCTCAGAAACCGATTTAAATGCCATCTGTTTGCAATTCTTGGGATGAATGGCGTATTCCCCCCCCCCCTTTTCGATCGGCTGTGGCTTAAGACCTCAACACGCTTTCTGACGAGGAAGCCCTATTGGACACGGTGGGGTTCCTTTCTGAGTAAACGTGGCGTAGGATCGGGCTGCCGGGAAGGGATTCGTTTTGAGTAGTCGATTAACCCCGAACCTCTTCCCGCCTGCGCCGCGCAATCCCGTTTAAAACTCTTTGGCAAAACCCCCTCTCTCAACCGCACGGTGATAATAAGGCAGCATCTATCTTGCCTGATGACCACCTACTGCTTTATGGTCGCTTTGTTCCAACTATTACAATCAAGAGAATTCTTTATTTACTGTTAACATTCACTTAAAGCGGGATGTTAATGATGCTTTGGAATTCACCAAAGAGAGTTTTCTGACGATTCTCTCTCTCCCCCTGCCCGCACTTTCTCTTTTGTTTATTTCAGGAAAACTTGGCTCGGAGAAGGAGGGGTGGCTGTGGGAACCCTGCTTGATGGAGAAAATCGGAGCTGAACTTGGATCTCGAGTTAGGTATTTGCTCATGGTTTGGATTCCCATTGAAAAGGGCTCACTCGCTGCTGAAGATGGTAACCGTCACTCAGCAAACAACGCCAGGAAGTGATAGAACAGGCATAGACAAACAGACGCGCACGCACGCCGAAATCTTCTCTTTTCCATTGTCTCCGCCACTGTCGACATTTAGGACGCGATCCAGTGCAAGTTAAACATTTTAAGGAGACGTGGATTTCGCTGCGTTCTTTTGAACATCGGTGGGAAGTTCAAGCGCGCCCATTTAGCTTGTAAGCTCCGCGGGGCAGAGAACAGCGGCTGTTTACACCCAGTGGCTACAACCATTAATCGGCAGATTATTCGATAGAAGCGTTACCAGATTAATTTTGGCACGACGGTCCAGTTTTTCAAACGTGGGTAGGTTGTTTTGATTCAGGCGTGTCAGGATAATTAAAAAGAAAATGGCATGATCGAGCCGCTTTAGATAAAATAGCACCCATGGCTTGCTGCATTCCAAATTCTCTCACACGTTTTAAGTTTCCACCCATTTTTGGAATTCTTTAAAAGAGCACTGACTGACGGGGTGGGGGAGAAAACCGAGTGGGAGGTGGCAATGGAAAGGAGCGTGGCAATCAGGCAAGAACGCAGCGCAAGAGATCTCCGCACTGCAACATTTTGTTGCAGCTCCTACTTTTTAGCGTGTAAGCTGCAAACTATTAAGAGCGCTCCCTGGCTAAATCAAAGAGCACCTCGGGGAACTGTGCCTTCCGTGAGTATTTTGAAATTTGGCACTGTACTTTTGCTCCATGAGAACCTGGGTTTAAGAAAGGGAAAACTTTCCACTCTTTATAATCACAGGAGGACCCTTAAAATCAGGCTTTGAAGGGTGCGCTTCGCACAAGAGTAACCTTATGCTCGTTCTATTCCCGTTCCCGTGTGTGTGTGTGTGTGTGTGTAAGAGAGTGAGAGGTGTGTACAGTAATATATAAAACATCCTTAAAGAGCAATGGCTGTCATCGAAATTCTTTAACCGACACACACACATACACGGAACTCCTATCTTGTTAAATGACCTCCCCTCCGCACTGCCTTCCCCAGTAGTATCTAAATAGTAAGCTCATCGGGGCAGGGGCTTGCCCGGGTTTGTTCATTCTGCGTGATGGGGTTTGCACATTTTTGGGTGTGTGTTTGTGTGTGGGAGGAATTGCAAGGCACATTGAAGGCACTCTATAAATATTAGGCTGCATCTGTGGGCATTCCAAACCTATATAAGGGCCAAGGAAAACCCAGGAGGAGGTGGAATAGATATCAGTAGAACAGGGCAGACCGGAAAGGTTGGGTTTTTTTGCTTTTCTTGTGCTTCCCTAACTAGAGCTTTCCAGATTTCTGAGGCTTTTACCTGCGTCGGATAAGCGCAGCCCCGTTCAATTTTGTGCCTCGCCTGATTTCTCGGGTTCAGGGTTTCGCACGTCGGTGGGCCTTTCAGACTGACAGGAGGAGCGGCGGGCCTCGCAGCAACGCACGGAGTTTAATGTAGCCAATGATGCACGTATTTTATTGCAGGAGATTCATTCATTATTGATAAACGTTTGCAGTAGCTTCCTGCTTCGGGGAGAGTCCCCGCCCCGCACCTTTTTTTTTTTTTTTTTACTTCTTTCTGATGAATAAACTAACAAGGCCTCTGCTTCCCTTACAAACCCAACCCAACCCAGTTCTTTCTCCGGTAAAGCTGCTTGCACACAACGGACCCACGAACCTGTTAATCCGGAGCACCTGGATTCCCAGACAGCTGCAGACCCAAATGTGTTTCCTGATCAAATTGTTTCGGTTTGCCTGGGTCGCTGGACCATCATCGTTAGGACACCCTGGGGCTACAAATCCGGTCCATACACCAAAACAAACTGCAAAATAAATTAAGGCCTCGTTGGACCCTAAAGAAAGAGTTGCAATTCGCAGTGCGAACTGGATTAAATCCAAATAGTCGTATTTCCTACGCACGTTGATGCAAGACAGTATGCGTTCAATGAGCTTCTTACTCTTAGGTTGTAATGCATAGGATTCATGCAGCCTTCCACGAGCTGTGGATCGGGTTCTCTTCCTACTGCTATTTGCAATTTTTAATCTCCACATTTATTTTGTGTGTGCTACTTAGTGTATATTAGCGTTAGCTTTACTCCGCACAACTGCAACCTTATGGTGCGGGATTAAGCCCCACTGAACTCGGCGGGATTTATTTCTGAGTTAAGCAAACTTGCTATCCTAGGCTGTAACATTATTTGTTGTTAACCGATTCTTTAAAAGATCAAATACTTCTGTGCCAATATACTTGCGTGGAAGGCATCAGGAATATTCGAATCCAGCGAGCGTGGCTTAACCGATTTGTGGATTAGGCTGTTCTCGGAAGCTTTAAGGTTTAGGAACGGTTAATTAACCTCCCCTAATCAGAAGCCACATCAAGTTCCGCGCAGGCGGTTTGAAGACAGAACAGTCAAAGTGGGCGGGGAGAGCTCAAATATCTTAAGTAGGTACGTTATTCTCGATACCAGTGAGTGGAACTAAACACTGTCATCCTAAACCAGCACTGTCTTAATTTGTTTTAAAGATTAAATTTTCTAAGCAACCTTGAGTTGTGATTTGTTTCTTTACAAAAAAGGAACGGTATATTATTATTATTTTAAAAAAATTATGCACCCCCTTAAAGTGAGTAAATAAACGCAACTTGGCTATGATCGTTCTGCTCACCTTCATTTCAATGTTTTAAACGCGCTGAAGAACAGAACATGGCCAGTCACGCTTTAGGATCGCAGTCTTGGATTTTCGTAGTATAAGTCTCTTGGCTTCCTGTTTGCAGCAGAAAAAGTCTAAGGCTGGGGCCGCACCGCTTTTGTGCATTTTAGGAAAGGTGCATGGTGGGACTTTGTGTCCATCCCCTTTCAAGAGGCCAACTTATGCATAACTTTATTGGGTATGAACCTCAGCGAGCTCCTGGCGGGGGGCGAGAGACTAGGCGCAGAGGTGAATTCAAGCTAGCCACGCTGGGTGAAAAGTGCAGCCGTGGGCTGGGTTGGGGAATAAAGGAATAAGGAGATCCTGTCCCAAAGGTGGTGTCAGAACCACTACCTCCAGTCTTTAGGGATCGCACCAAGTCATTTCTCCACCTGTCACCACTCCCAAAACCCAAGTCGAGGACCTCCTCCCTATTTAAGGGAGATATGCCCCCCACCTTGTCTGCCTATTGCGCTGGATTAATTTCATCTTTTTCTTTCTTTTTTCTTTTTTGCACGTTGGCTTTTCTTTTTCAAACGTGGACCCCGTCTTGATTCCTATCTTCTAAATGTCCGGGCTATTTTCATATCCTGTTTCTTAAGGCTCACGGATGTTGAATTGCAGTTCCAAGGGTCAGCAGAAGTTAAAGGCGGAAAGTAACCTTCCTAAAAAGCGGGGGAGCGGGGAGGAAGGCATGAATCTTTTGTATGAGAGGGGACTTTCAAGAAATTTCATTTTATTTTTAAAGGGTATGTAACCGCTCAAGATGACATGGCTCCAAAAATTGACAGGAGCTTTAATTTGCAAGAAGAACAGGCTGCCTGTTTTATTCCTTATTTTCCCTGAACGGGAATCGCAAGAGATTGTAGTTCTTTAAGCCAAACCACCACTCCGTACCCAGAACAGTATATGCGATAGAAATAAGGGCGGTCTTTCATTTAAGAGCAACCCAGAAATTTATCTGAAAGGCCTTTATATCTAATTCCGTGGGGCTAGAAAAAAACAATCAAAATACTTCTGTCACGGATCCGGCTGCTTTAGGAAGAGTCCCGCCTCAGCGATAGATATTCGTGCCGAATAGACCGTAAATCGCTTCCAACCCTACCGCGGCGATCTTAAGCGTAATAAATACTACTGAAATCGGGGCGCTTTCCAACTCAAACGCTTTTAGGAGCCAGAAGTCCCTGCACGGTTAAGAGGACCTAGTAGGGTTTAAAGGTATTGCGGATCAGGCTGAGAAATATGCTACATTCAAGCTCTCTACAGCAACCTTGTTTGGAATTCCCAATATACATGGTAACTATCAAGGGTTTTCTTTCTGAGACGGTGCAGTATTACGGCCCCGTTTTTGCGAGTGGGGGAAAATCTCAAAGCCTTTTGAATGCCGACCTGATGGTGCTGAACGGACAGCAGCCGAGTCTTGTGGTGCTGAACGGACAGCTCCTTCCGCAAACTCCCCCTCTCTCGCATCACCGCCTCCTCTACTTTAAGTAATTAATTGCTAACGTAAACAAAAACGTGTTTGTTTGTTTTTTTAAATAATATTTCGGGGTTCCCTTGCATTATCTGAGAGTTAGCTAAACAGGAGAAGAGAGAAATTTTGGTTCCCTTCTCGCTCCCTAACTTCGCTTAGTTTGTGCCGACCCGGGCTTAGTTCCCTAACGTTAATAAGAGCGCCTCTGGGCATGTACAGTGGCTATTTCCGCACCGCCAAGTAACCACAGCCAGTCCTCAAGTGCCTGGGGTCCTCGGCCAGGGAGTGCAAGTACCAGGTGTGAGGAACCTCGCTATTATTATTATTATTACTACTACTACGTTTTATATATTAGGAGCAGACTGATCCCTCAGCGTAGGAACCTTTCTGAGGCAGGACGAAAGAAACACTCTCCGTTACCTTCGGGGCCCAGCATTCGACATTCAGCAATGCCGATTATTCAGGGATAGAAATACAACCCTCACCTCCCAAACACGCAAACAAACCAGATGTCATTGCAGCGTATCCAAACCTTGCTAAGCCCATTTGCAAATAAAACTTCAAAGCCAAATAACTCCAGTTTGCTTTCTCTCCTCGTCAGTCAGACTTCCCCAAGCGGAAATTCATCCACTTAAGAAAAACCTTTTTCTTGGGAGTTCGATTTAAATTATGGCAAGTTTCATTTGCAGGGAAGAAATTCACTTTTTTTGTGAGGGAAGAAGCTTGTCGAGGAAGAAGCATCAACGTCAAATAAACGCCAGGAAAGCGTTTTTATTGTCAAATGACATCAGAGTCCTGTAATCAAAGATTAATTGTCTTAATCAAATAGATCCACCCTCAGCAAATTAAGACGTCGCCAGCAACAAATTATAGGACAATTATAATAGCGCGGAATTGGCAGGGCGGTTGGCTGGCGAGTGAGTTGGTTGGTTGGCGTTTTGGAGTGGGGGGTGGGGAGATCCTAGAAACAGAAGCACAACAATGGAAGACTGCGAAGCATCAAGAAAGACAACCCAGAGGCGGCGGAGGCAGGAAGGCACTCAAGACTGGAAGATGACACCTCCATCACCGACCCACCTTGAACCAAGAGATCGTGCGTGGCCGCTGCGCCAGAGAGTCGTCTGAAAATAACAGTCATAAAACAGAAAGCCCGTTTCAAACTCAGTGCCCCTTTCCCCTCAAGCGAAGCCCAGTGCTTACCTGCCTCAGCCCCGCAGATTCTGCTCCCCGCAGCCGGGCCAAGCGCCTCTCAGCGCTCGGGCCATCCGAGCGGCGCCTTAGCGCGGAGACTCGACGGAGCTTCCTTCCCGGGCGGCGAGTTCGCAGGCGTCTCTCTTTGCTGGGGAACTTTGGCGGCAGGCCGTGGCTCTCGCCCTCCCTCTTGTGGGCTGGGGCGGGGGGGACGGCGATTGCCCTCTCCTAGGCAGGCGGCAGTAGCAGCAGCAGCAGCCAGCCAGCCAGCCAGCCGGCACGCCAGCACGCCGCCTCCAACTCCTCCTCGAGGGCTCTGTAGCTGCTGGAACCAGCCAGCCAGCCAACCAAACAAACTGCCCTCCTCCCCCTCTTAGCTCTTCCTCTCCCCGCCTGGTTCAATCGGAATGCGCTTGGAGAATCTGCTGGCCGAACGAGCGCATTGGTCTCCACTGTAGCAAGCCTCTAAGAAGTCGCAGGGTGAGGGCGATGACTCGTTGGGCGATCCTCTGCCTATTTACTCTGAAGTTTAGCTCCACGGCGTGGAACGGGACCCATTCAGCCCCCAGTAAAACTTGCAGATTCCCCCCACTAAGCGGGCAAGCCTCCTAACTAAGGCTTTCCCCACCAGAGTCCAATGGAATTTAGGATGCAATCCTGCTGGGCACCCTTACCTGGGAGCTAAATCCAATTTAATCCACAGAATTAAATAGGATAGTTCATAGCGCGCACTCCTAACCGCTGTCTACTCAGAAGTAAGTCCAATAAGGTTTACACCCAGGCAAGTGGGGGTTAGGACTGCAGCCTGAGTCAGTCTGACTACAGCGTTGCTTCTGCCATTGACCTTCCCTAATCGAGCCTTTCGCTCTTAGGTTTGCGGGCCTTACTTCCGCACCCCGAGCCTCGCTATCCTAAGCGTGTTCGGAAATGAAGGAGGCAGGCCGCTGCCAAGCTGGAGCCCATGCGCTGAAGCTCCGAAGCGAATGCTCCGAAAGGAAGCCGAGGACTGGATCCGTCCTGCGAGGCCTGTAAGGAGGGAAAGAGCTTGGAAAGCGGGACTCCCACTCAGCGCGCACATAGAATCATAGAGTTGGAAGAGACCACAAGGGCCATCGAGTCCAACCCCCTGCCAAGCAGGAAACACCATCAAAACCCAATCGTTTCCCAAAACACACAAGAAATGCCCATTTGGACCTTGCGTCCCACTAACCTCCTGGCAGTTCTCAGAATCGTGTTTGGAGACCTGTCCAAAAGCCAGTACAGCCGAAGCGGTTTATACCACCCCCCGGGTCTGTTTAATAGGGTCACATCTTCTGCGTTGGCTGACATGGAAGCCTGTGATCCTCAGGTTAGATCGCCCGCCCCCGGGAGTCTCCAGGCTGACTTTGAAGGGGCAAATGCTTAAATAGGCAATCCTAAACACACTAAGGAACGAGCCCTGTAGGTCAGTGCATGAGGATTGCGCTCTAAAGATCGGGGAGCGGAGCCTTGATGATAACGCGTTGCAAGCCGCGCCACATTATGCTCTGGAAAAGACCCAGGAGGAGGAGAACCGCGTTTATTAATAATAATAAATAATAAAATATGCGCCTGGCATAGAGCGCTTATGCAGTTGGCTAGTCTAGCCATGCCTACTCAGAATTAAGCCCTATTGAATCCACTCCCAAGCAAGTGGGGGTTAGGATCGCAGCCTTAGCCACGAAGCTCATTGGGTGACTTGGGCTGAGCCAAGTCTCTCCCAAGGTTGTTGTGCTGGGAAACCGTGGAGACGTGTAAACGTCATCAACAGACGGATTACAAATGGCGCCAAGAAGGACACTCGCTGGGCACTCAACTTCGCTGTCTTACTTAGGGGTACAGACCCAAGAATACAACTTTCTTTTCTTTTACTCTGCCCTAGTCTAGTTCCTTACTCAGCCTCGGGCTTAGAGTGTCCTAGACACTCACAGTAAGCGAGTGAACAGATGTGTGAAATTAACTCCTCTTAAAGTACCCCGGATTTACCCCGGTTTTGGCGGGGTGGTTAAAGGGCAAGAACCCCAGTTACATAACGTTCAGTATTCGCCCCTGGAGGCCTCCTGTCTCTACCCTTTCATTTCGATATCCCTTTCCCCTTAAATCAATATATTTCCCTTCGCCACCTACGTACATATATTGTATGTCTCTCAGCCCAGGTCCAGGCGCTACCCTGGAGAAAACGGCTGCAATTTCACCCTCTCCGTCTCTCCCCCTCCAGCCCAGTCGTGTTTTTCATCCAAATAATGGACCCTCTGTCTTTCCTTTCGCCCCAATTTCCCCTTACAAACTATTTCTGCCCGTGATTTGCTACGGGACCGGGTGTGCGGGGAGTGGGGGGGGGGGGAAAGCAAAACCCCAAAGCAAAACAGGCGGCTGTTTAAAAAAACCAACCCCAACTCCAAACAAAACAGACAAGGGAAAGGGAGGAAAAAAGAGGAAGACTAAAGAAAACGCAAAACACCAACCTTCCCAGCCCTAATGAGTTCAATTACAATGTGGTAAACACATTGCCTCTACGCTTTAATTAAGCCTGCTGTCCAATTTTAACTCATTAGTAATTCATTAAGAGAACAGCCCTTAGCTGGCGGAGGAGGGGAAGAGGCGCAGATTGGGGGAGCTGCATTAACCACAGCGCCCACCCCGGGGGATTTCCGCTGCCACCGCGAAAACGTCTGCGGGAAGCGGGGCGGGAGCGCGGCCCGCAAGCCTGTTGAGCCGGAGGGCGCTGCGCGCTCCCCAGAAGTAAGGGGGACTCCAGCCGGGGGCTCCTTACCGCCGCGTAAAGTTTTTTCAAGTCCACCATGTAGGGGAGCCAACTTGAATAAAATATTGGGGGCCCAGTAAGCCCCGCTCCGCATAATCGATCACAAGATGAGGGGCATTCATACCATTTGAATGGTAATGCCCATCAGCTTTGGGGCCCCCGGCCCCCTTAAAAAAATTATTGGGGCCTCGGGCCCTAGGAGTTGGTTCCTATGCCACGGTGCGTCAAATGCACGGCAGATAGTAATGCCTAGAACTCACGGTGCCGACAGCATAGGTAGATTGATAAAGAATTTATCCGTTTTAATGGGGAGTTGAGTGCACGTCTATCGTCGACAGCTAAGATGGAACTTTTCCAAACAGAGGAAGTCTACCTCTGCGTTTCCTAGGTGCGAGGAGGGCGTCAACAATGGGGAGACGACTGCCAAAAATATTGGTAGGAACTTCACAGGCGCTGTTAAGATTGTGAAGCAACCTGCCCCCAGAGGTGGTGGCTTTCCTTTGCTGGAGATATTTAAGGAGAAGATGGACAGCTGTCAAGCAACGAGGCTGTAGCTGGATCCTGATTTGTCGATCTTTCACTGACTACGGGCGACGGTCAATCATCTCCTAGATCCCTTCGAATTTCAGAATTTTTTCCTTTCTGTCAGTCAGTCTGTCTGTCTTATATACTTTTAACAGTGATATATAAAGAATGGAATTGGTGCGGATTTCGCTCCGCCCCCTCTCTCCCAGATATATACCATATCTATATATGATATATATAGTTGCAAAATCTCCTGGGTGCAAACTGTAAATAGGAAACAGGAACACCTATTTCCCTTCGCATCTGAACACCCCTCGTAGGTTTGTAAGCTTCTTGGGGCAGGGAGCTGTATCTTTTCCTTCCTGAGTGAGACTCGAAAGCATATTATACCACAACAATGACAGTGAGGATCTGTCCCTCACTCACAGCCGCTTTTCATATCTGCTTGTAGATACCTGGGAAGGAGTAACAGGTAGACCTCGCCCCTGGGGATCAAGAAAATGTGAGCTCTTCCAAAATCCGTTTGCTCCCGGATTGCCAGAGTAAACTGACAGCAGAAACTGAATTTCCTATTAATGTAAAACAAAAAAAGCAAGCGCCTCTAATTATCTCTTGCTTACTGCGCTTTCAACACTGAAAAGTGTGAAGCCAGGAAAGTTGTATGCTGAGGTGGGTAAAAAGGATTTAAAAACAAATATCAAAGAGATTTGGAGGAAGTCACAGAGGGAAAGCGACGCTTTTCTGCCTTTTCTATCTGCCCGCGCATCTCAGAGCTTTACGCTTAGAAATTGTGTCAAACCTCCCTTTTCGTTGCGGAGCCTCCAGACACTTTCAGCAATCCAGGTTTGAGCGAATAAAGCGACTGGACTCGGATTGATAGCCCGGTCCACTCCAAACCTACTCAGAAATAAGGAACATTGTGTTCAGTGGGACTCGGCCGTCCCAATAATGTGCATGGTTAGGTTTTACGGCGATCCCCTAATCCGTTTTTTTAAAAAAAAAATTCCATCTCATTTCACTGGGGTCGACGCCCGAGTTTCAGATGCTTCCAGACACCGAACCCAATCCGGTGCACTTTTTTTTACTCTCGTACAATTCCCGCTGTGTTCCTTGAGGGCGGTTTACTCCCAAATCAGCCGTCAGGGGAGATTTGCAGCCCGTGTGTGTACAGGATCGCAGCCGAAGTCTTAGGCAGCGATCCTATACACTTAGCTTGAGGGAGAAGAACGGTCTGGAGTTTACTTCTGAGCAAATGTGCAGAAGATCGCGCTGTTCGTCCTTTCCCCGTTGAAATGTAAGTAGGACACGATCCTAACCCCTTTACACGATTTCGTCGGGACTCCCTCCTGTCCTTTATTGAAAACTTGTGAACCTCTTTCTATTGGATGGGAGCAGACCCCCCCCCCGCAATTTCCCCAGCTGGTCAATCCATCTGAACGATGTCCAGTCTAGCACCATCCTGTGGCGCCACACAGCAGGACCCTATACATGTCTACTCTGAAGTAAGCCCCAGACTTCCAGTTAAGTGGGTGCACTAGATGTGCACCTTTACTGGGAAATACGACCAGCCCGTGGTGGTGGTGGGTGTCAGAATCTACCAGTAAGTCCTCCAGAGCAAGTTCCATTGACATATGTGTCTTGCCCTACCTCCCACTGATTTCCTGTAGGGAGGTGTGAAAGGGCAGTTTCCTGGTGGATTAGGCCCCTCCCTGGAAACGTTTCTGAGGCCAGCGACCCACCACGAAGAAGGAATACCTTGGGACACTAGATCTGGCAGTCCTACCAAGATCACCACAAACCCCACAATATATGCACAGAAACAATTTTGGAGGAGCTGGTGCGTCTGAATGGGCTATTTGGATAAGCGGTAGTCCTTATACCTTTCCTAAAAGGGAGATACACTGCAATAACAAATAAACAAATAATAATAAAATACATAGCGATTTATTCCTCCCAGAAGTGTAAAACATATAATCTCCCCAGAAGTCAGAGTTCATTAAGGGCTATGCATACATGTTCTAACAGCAAACATTTAGTGAGTGCCTTCTGTGGCAATTTTTAAAAGATTGCTGAAAACTGTACTATTCTGCCTGGCCTTGTGCTGACAATTAAGAACACATCTTTCCACAATGCTTAACAGATACCTATTTTTTAAAAATGGTTTTATTCTATGGTTTAATGATTTTATTGTTATAAAGTACTTACAACACATTGCTTATTTATTTTTTAAAAATGTATCATATAACTAAAACTACATTATTGCATTGAAAAATGAAGCGCTACTCACTTTTCTATAGTGAGTAAAGGAATTAAAAGGAGGCACACTTTGGTGCTCTCCAGAGTGCTGATTTCCCCCTTTTTCCTTTTGGCAGGTGTATTCTGCAAAGTGTCATTGATGCAATAGCAGTGTATTAGTGAGTGGATTTACACTGGAGACGCCGCACATCATTCCATGTTCTTAACTGCTCTATGATGCTTCTCCTAACGTTGCCGCATTATTGAGATCTGGAGAGGTCGGCTTGTGCAACTGAAGCAGGACAACCCCGCTCCATCCCCTGAAACTTTTGTGGTATAAAGTCACAGGATTTCATCAGGAATGGCCTGCACAGATTGGAAACAAAGCAGTCTGTCTACCCTAAAACTTTTGCAGCTGCAAGCAGTGCTGAAAGTGGAGTCGTGTATAACCACCCTGAAATCATCATGAGCACGAACCATCATAAATGTCTAATTTTTTAAAAAAGACATCAAGAATCTTGTATCCATATACAAAGCTCTTAACAGCTGGGTCCAGGACATCTTAAGGGGTTCCTGATTACTTCTATTCCCACCCAATCACTGAGATATTTGGAGGAATCTCTGGTAGTCACTCATGGCTGAGATGCACGGCTTGCAACTACTAGACGCCATGCATTCACTGTAGTGGGCCCAAGCCTGTGGAACTCCCTCCCACCTGAGATTAGACACTTGTGTCTAAGACAGGCTTCCTTAACCTCAGCCCTCCAGATGTTTTGAGACTACAATTCCCATCATCCCTGACCACTGGTCCTGCTAGCTAGGGATCATGGGAGTTGTAGGCCAAAAACACCTGGAGGGCTGAGGTTGTGGAAGCCTGGTCTAAGACTTCCTTGTTCAAGATAGCATTTAAAGGTAGTTAGTTTTAAGATGACTTTTTCTTTTCCCATTTTCTGTGTTGTTGTTTTTTTGGTACACCGCTTGGAAATGCAAATATTTAAGTGGTATATAAATGTCTTCAATAAATAAAGAAAATCTGGAGGGGCCCTTATTCCTTCAATTAAAATAGTGAGTGTGAAAGAATAAGAATCATGTGGCCACAGTCTCTACAGTGTGTGGCAGGATCTGCTGCCAAAATCACAAATACATGATTGCTAGATAGTCACAGACAGAGGACTCTATGATGTCATATCCTCTAAACCAGTGTTTCCCAACCACTGTTCCGCGGCACACTAGTGTGCCGCGAGATGTTGCCTGGTGTGCCGCGGGAAAAATTAAAAAATTCGAAAGATTTTTTTTTTAAGTCAAATTTTCGATTGGGGCGCCATCACTAGATGACCCCTGGGGTTCCCTCCCTCCCTCCCGCTCTGCGCCTCCCTCCTCCTCCTCCGGGGAGGCCCTTCCTGGCTCTCGGCCAAGGCTTGGGGGCGGCCACTCACTCACTCGCTCGCCCACCCGTCCCTCCATCCCTGCACCCGGCCTCTCCCCCTCCGTCCCCGGCACAGGGGCTGCCGGGATCCGTAGTCCCCTCACCCTTGGGCTCCGCGCCCGCGCGGGGTGCGCGAACTACACTTCCCAGCGTGGCATGGCGGGCCGGGCGTTTTGTTTGAAGCGCTCTTCTCCCGGCCATAGAATGAGCGCGGCGGCGGCGGCCGGGCGGGCAGCGGCTCTTCCGCGCAGACCCCGCGCAGCCTGCCTGCGCCCCCGCGGAGATCGGGCGGCAGGATGGAGCCCGGGGATACCCGCGGAGGCGGAGCGACGGAGGCGGAGGCTGTCCCCCAGGTAGGGCTGCGTCGGGGGGGGTTTATTTTTGCAATGCTGCATCCGCGCCGGAGGAGACGCATCGGACCACGGGGAGACCCCTTGGCGGGCGTGCAAGGCAATGCATGTGTGCAGGCGTTGCATGGAGTGCAGTGCAATGCAATGGCAACGCGGCGCCCTGCATGCATGCATGCAACTTCCACTGGCGCTCCGGACTTGGCAGGTGAGGGGGGTCCCCAGTGGGCGGCAGGGAGAGCCGGGAGGGCGAAGGGGAGCCGGGGGGGAGCAGCGCTGCTCCCCGAGCTGAGCCCGGGGGGAAACTTCGGTGTCGTTGCGCCGGGTGTTGGAAGCGGAGGCTGGCGGGGGCCCCTCACCTGCAAAACCTGGTCGCCTCTCATATATTTCGTGCATTGCATTCATCGCCCGCTTTCTCCTCCAAGGAGCTCCCGGGGGCGCGCGTGGTTCTCCCCGTGTTATCCTCGCAACAACAGCCCTGCGAGGTGGGTCAGGCGAGTGGCCCAAGGGAGCACCCAGGGATTGTCCTGGCCAGGTGGGGTGATTTGAACCCTGCTCTCTGCCCGGTCTTCGTCCTCATTTAGCCCCCACATGTGCATGACTGTGCATGACTAAGGTTTTCCCCCCTCGTCTTGGCTATGGTGTGAGTCTGTGCTGTTAATTAATGGGGTTCTGCCTTTGGAGAAGATGAGCCAGCCCTCAAGGAGGTGATTATGTAATTTGCTAGCAATTCATGTCCTTCCCGGCGTGACACTGCGCGCTGACGTCACGGGGCTGTAATGGTGGTGTGCCTCGAGATTTTTTTCATGAAACAAGTGTGCCTTTGCCCAAAAAAGGTTGGGAAACACTGCTCTAAACTTTCGTGATTGGAAGGGGAACAATAAAAACTTAATCTCTAATTATCCCTGTCATTGGGACGCGGGTGGCGCTGTGGGTTAAACCACAGAGCCTAGGACTTGCTGATCAGAAGGTCGGCAGTTCGAATCCCCGTGATGGGGTCAGCTCCCATTGCTCGGTCCCTGCTCCTGCCAACCTAGCAGTTTGAAAGCATGTCAAAGTGCAAGTAGATAAATAGGTACTGCTCCAGCGGGAAGGTAAACGGCGTTTCCGTGCACTGCTCTGGTTCGCCAGAAGCGGCTTAGTCATGCTGGCCACATGACTTGGAAGCTGTCTGTGGACAAACACCGGCTCCCTCAGCCTATAGAGCAAGATGAGCGAGCAACCCCAGAGTCGGTCACGACTGGACCTAATGGTCAGGAGTCCCTTTACCTTTACCTATCCCTGTCATTACACACTCTTTTTCCTACCTGTGAAGGGGGAAGATTTGTCTTTGCTCTCCTCCAGGGAGCAGTCTCCATTTTGAACTGGACTATGGATATTTGTAATTTCAGATTATTTGACTTTCATCACTGTATCTGTTGAATCCTGGCAAGACTTCTGATGCAAGTAAACATTGATTTTTTTTCTTGTTTACTAAACAGTCCAAGAGTGATTTCTTTGTTAAGAGGGCAACATACAAAAGGAGAAGATAATCCAAGCCTGCCTAAAGCATCATTCAATATCATAATTGTTCTAGAAGGTTATGCAACCTTGTCCTAATAGCTTCCAGAGATAAGCTGCGCATGGTTGGAGATATCACTCCGCTGAAATAGGTATTTGCATTCTCACACAAGTGAGAAAGTGGAAGGATAATTGCTAAACGAAATATCCTCTCCTACGCATCTAAATTCATCTAACACAGTGCATGGATGAGACTTGAAAGAATGGGGAACTTGTTACCCACCAAATGTTGATGGACTCCCAGCGTCCCTGGCCATTGGCCAGGGATTTGTGGGAATTGTAGTTCTGCAGTGTCTGGAGGACCACAGCTTCCTCATCCCTGGCTGAATGATAACTTCATGCATCTCAAAGAGCCACTATAGAAAAAAAATACTTTTGTATCACCACCCACAACAGCATAAGGACATAGTCAAACGATTAAAGAAAGTTTTGTTGATTAATGACCTGCTTTATCTGGCTACCTTCCAGATTAAATTTAGTATTACCAAAGCCGCAACATTGGTGACTTTTTTTTGAGATACTGTAGGAAAACTAAACCTAAATAAAAGATGCACCTATTGGGGGGTGGGGTCTAATATTTTCTCCCCCCCACATGCTATTACAGCGGGGTCGGCAAACTAAGGCCCGGGAGCTGGATCAGGCCCAACTGGCTTCAGGATCCGGCCCACGGACTGTCCATGGATCGGCGTGGAGATTATTATAATAATTTATTATTTATACCCCACCCATCTGGCTGGGCTTCCCCAGCCACTTTGGGCGGCTTCCAACAAAATATTAAAATACAGTAATGCATCAAACATTAAAAGCTGCCCTAAAGAGGGCTGCCTTCAGATGTCTTCTAAAAGTCTGGTAGTTGTTGTTCTCTTTGACATCTGGTGGGAAGGTGTTCCACAGGGCAGGTGCCACTACCAAGAAGGCCCTCTGCCTGGTTCCCTGTAACTTGGCTTCTCGCGGTGAGGAAACCGCCAGAAGGCCCTTGGTGCTGGACCTCAGTGTCCAGACAGAACGATGGAGGTGGAGACGCTCCTTCAGATACACTGGACTGAGGCTGTTTAGGGCTTTAAAGGTCAGTTCAGCACCAACACTTTGAATTGTGCTCGGAAACGTACTGGGAGATTCTGTTCATTTGGGTTGTGCCATTCCCTCCCCCCCTCTAACACACACACACACACACACCGCGACGGCACCTCCTCCTTCCCTCCTTCCTCCTGGTTTCTCCCTGCCCTGCCTAGAGGAGGAAGGGGGCTGGGCTGAGCTGGCTGAGTGCCATTTTAAGCAGCCCCTCTCCAGAGCCAGCCCTTTTGCGCCACTCATCTTCCTTCCACCACCGCCGCCACCCCCACCACCGCCACCACCACCACCACCTCCCTGTTGCTCCTGTGGGCCTGAGAGCGGAGTGGACGAGCTCCCTCTGCCTACCCACAAGAAGCAGTGGCAGTGGAGGCAGCGGCAGCCCCTGGGAAAGTAAGCACAGTGGCTGGGGCTGGGGTGGAGGACTACTTGCCCTCCTTGCTTCTTCTTCCAGCTCCCCCCCAGTGCCTCTTCTCCAGCCCGTCATAAGGTCTGAGGGACAGTGGACCGGCCCACGGCTAATTTTTTTTGCCAACCCCTGTATTACAGTGACATGTTTGAAAGACAACAAAAACTGTTGGAAGCAATAGCATGCTCAATGGCTGTTTCTAGAGTTGCTCCCTTTTTTCACCTGGTTTCTGTAGCTGCATCCTTAACAACTGCTTGATCTTTAGGAATTAGCAGGTGATGTTTCTCCCCCCAGCATGGAGAACAATGTTATTACCTGCTAATTGTCGTGGATCAAACTGCAGTAAAAGGCACAGCTGGCTTACACCTACTGGCTATAAAGCTGACAACCTAGCTGCTTCACATCAGTGCGTGCTCCATTGGGTTGCCAAGCTTCCCCACCCCGTGGCTCCTGCGCCTTTAACATCTGCACAATACTCGCAAATTAGGAAGCTCTTCTGTATCTCCATGCCAGAGAAAGTCATCTGCTTTCTTTCTGCCTTCCAGACACTGCTTATGTGCACAAGCACAGGGTTAATTCAAAAATTTGGCAACCCTACGTCACTTGACTATATGTCTATCATCTATCTATCTCTATCTATCTATCATCTATCTATCTATCTATCTATCATCTATCTATCTATCTATCTATCATCTATCTATCTATCTATCTATCTATCTATCTATCTATCTATAATCTATCTATCTATCATCTATCTATCATCTATCTATCATCTATCTATCATCTATCATCTATCAATCTATATCTATCTATCTATCTATCTATCTATCTATCTATCTATGTATCTATCTATCTATCTATCTATCTATCTATCTATCTATCTATCTATCATCTATCTATCTATCATCTATCTATCTATCTATCTATCTATCTATCTATCTATCTATATCTATCTATCATCTAACTATCATCTATCTATCTATCTAATCTATCATCTATCTATTGGTATTGTTGTTGTTTAGTCATTTAGTCGTGACCCCCTGGACCAGAGCACACCAGGCACTCCTGTCTTCCACTGCTTCCCGCAGCTTGGTCAAACTCATGCTGGTAGCTTCGAGAACACTGTCCCACCATCTCGCCCTCTGTCGTCCCCTTCTCCTTGGGCCCTCCATCTTTCCCAACATCAGGGTCTTTTCCAGGGAGTCTTCTCTTCTCATGAGGTGGCCAAAGTATTGGAGCCTCAGTTTCAGGATCTGTCCTTCCAGTAAGCACTCAGGGCTGACTTCCTTAAGAATGGATAGGTTTGATCTTCTTGCAGTCCATGGGACTCTCAAGAGTCTCCTCCAGCCTCATAATTCATAAGCCTCAATTCTCCAGCAATCAGCCTTCTTTATGGTCCAGCTCTCACTTCCATACATCACTACTGGGAAAACCATAGCTTTAACTATACGGACCTTTGTTGGTATAAGTATATGTGGAACAAACAGTTATTTCCCCACCTTTATTCCTAGCTGGAAATCAAAGCTCTGTAGGGCAGACTTCATCAACCTGGCTCCTTCCCAGCCAGCACTTTTGAACACTGCATCTGACATCTTCTTCAGTTGTGATGGCTATCGCATTCCCAAGGCTGGGGAGTGATTCCTAGCTATCAAGAAAATCCCCCCATAATTAATGACTATTATGGTTCATTGGTTAAAATCTCTGATCATTCATCTCATCTGTTGGCTATCCACAGTGACCAAGATGGACAGACCGATTCATTTATTGAATGATTGATTGATTGAATGAATGAATACAACACATTATAATTTAAAAACAATATACTAACAAGACAACTGAAAACCAGCAGAAAACCAGCAAACATCATAAAAGCAAAAGCGATAGTGGGTCCAAAAGCATCTAGAAGGCAGTTTCTGCGTGTGCTGTGGAGGGAAGTAAGGGGCAGCTGGGGCCTGTCCACTTGGGAAGGTAGAAGAAGAAGAAGAATAGTAGTAGTAGTAGTAGTAGTAGTAGTTTGGATTTGATATCCCACTTTATCACTACCCTAAGGAGTCTCAAAACGGCTTACATTCTCCTTTCCCTTCCTCCCCCACAACAAACACTCTGTGAGGTGAGTGAGGCTTCAGAGAAGTGTGACTGGCTCAAGGTCACCGAGCAGCTGCATGTGGAGGAGCGGGGAAGCAAACCCTGTTCACCAGATTACGAGTCCACCGCTCTTAACCACTACACCAAGCTGCACTACACTCCATTGTCTTTGAGACAGACAGATGCCAATGCAACATTTCATTGCATTGGGGCTGATGTGAAAGTTCTGTTGGCCATGTTGGACTGGCAATGGCCATTCACACATGCAGATCCTCCCTCAATGCTGCAGTCCTCGAAGCATGTGTGAACCAGTCCTTTCCCTTCCTGATTTTTGCATGGGCAGTTTTAAGCACAGGCCCTGCTAGTTTTAAGTGGTTTATAGATTCCCTTGGTGAGTATCCTCGGTGAGCAGCTAATACTAATTTTTGATGCGCTAATTAACCAGTTGGGCCTCGGCCAACTCTTTAAGTCTCATTTGCAGGGATTGTTTTCATTGGCCTCAGGCAGACAGTCTTACTTTAAGAACGCTATTGATCAGAGGCCATCCTAAGATGACTGGAGTGTTCCTCTTGGGGGAAGCCTCACATGTTTTAAGTGCACCCAGTTACTCTCATGACCGGCTTGTAAACAGGTTTTAATGGGGCTATTAGTGTAAAAGGACAGGAAACTTTCAAAAACAGGCTTTTAACTATTCATGAGGATGTTTAATCTGGTGCTTAATCACCACTGTTTGTTTGCACACAGCTGAGAAGGGAGTGGGAGCGTCTCTATTAGCCAGTGACGGGGCATTAATAAACGTTTCAGACCTATGATGAATGGCGAGCGCGACAACTCTTTACTTTTATTTAAACTTATTTACTCTTTGCAGACACAGTTACGCAAACTTCAACAGGACACCTCAGAAAGGTGGCAGCACATCTGGTGTCGGATAAGTTATAGTGCTCCAAGACATGAGGAAGTTTTATATCGTGGGACTGTCTGTTGGATGCTGGGAATGTAAGACACTGCTTTATACCAAATCAGGCCATTGGTCCATCTAGTTCAGTATTGTCTGCCCTGATTGGCAGTCGGTAGCATTAAAAAAATTGAACACTAACCAGTCCTCTGGCCTACTACAGCCAGTAAACTGGGAGGCTGTACTTTTTGTCAAGCAACCATGTTTTATTCTTATGATCATAGTTTATCCTCTTGTTAATTACACTGTCTTAAGTATGCATTTTATATTTGGCTTCCTTTAGTAATGTTTTCCTTTGAAATGTTTAAGACACACATTTTTGTTAACTCGGCAGTGCTAAATGTGCATTCTGTAGCTGACCTCCTTCGTGATGTTTTATTTTGACATCTTTAAGATAATATTTTAGTTGCTTGGAATGTATACTTTGTATTTGACTTTCTTCAGCGATGTTTTATTCTGGATTGTTTCATTTGACATTTAAATGTGTTGTAAACCGCTTTGAGCCCCCCCCCCCCAAATATTAAGTGCTATAGAAATGAAATGAAAGAATGAGTAGAAAGCCATCTCTAAATGGTCTAGATGAGAGATGGGGACTAGAATTGAACTGCAACTCCCTTCCAGCTGTTTTGGCTGGGGTGGCATGATGGATGGACCTTAGAACATCCTCTGGAAGACCCTGCAGAGAATCAGGAGGGAGTGGAGAGTTAAAAGTTAGAACCAGACACTTTGTCAGATAGGGCTCAGCTTGGGCTGAGATAGGGCTTGGATTGGATTTGCAAAAGGGCTAGGAAGGAATTAGCTGGATAGTTAGGGGTGTCCTTGCCAGGGCAACCCAGATTATTGCCCTGAGGGGAAGGTAAGGAACCCAGAAGGGTCTGGGAATGTTGTACTAGCTTAGTAGAACAAATAGCCATTCTAGGTGGAAGTAGTTTAACTTGGAAGCAGGGTTAAAGTGGAAGTTTAAGTACAGTGGTACCTCAGGTTACATACGCTTCAGGTTACAGACTCCGCTAACCCAGAAATAGTGCTTCAGGTTAAGAACTTTGCTTCAGGATGAGAACAGAAATCGGGCTCCGGCGATGCGGCAGCAGCAGGAAGCCCCATTAGCTAAAGTGGTGCTTCAGGTTAAGAACAGTTTCAGGTTAAGTATGGACCTCTGGAATGAATTAAGTACTTAACCTGAGGTACCACTGTACAGTTCTTAATTGTTTCTCTAAGGTGCTTTTGATGGAGACAAAGTGCTTTATAGGAGTAACCATGAAGTTTTTACCCTCATTGAGTATGTTTGAATAATATTCCAGTTTTGTTTCAAATGTGATTGATCCTTACTTTGGCTCACAAACACATGCTGGGAATCTCAGACTTCTCAGGTGTTCCTAAGAGGCAGTGTCTAAGTTTAAAACACGGCAACCTAGTCACGTTACCTAGCTTCTATTTTTTTTTAGGGAGTTTGCCACAGATGGGAGCTGGAGTCCAGCATCCTTAGACTTAGGCTGCGATCTGAACGCCACTAACCTGGGGAGTAAACCCCCTTGAACATAATATGACTTACTTCTGAGTAGGCATGGATGTGATTGCACTGCTAAATCCACTTAATATATTAATAAGCAATATTGTCGTTGGGGAACTGCGGCCTTTTAGGGAAATCACAGAAAAATTTCCATGACAATTGCCTGCTGCTGGTGAACTATGTGGCTCTGTACATTTTTACAGTGTTCTGTTAACACCTTAAACTGTCTTAGGCTTCGCTCCTACACTCACTTGCCTGGAAGTCTGCTTTATAGGACTCAATGGGTTCAGTTTTAACCCAAAAAATACCAACAGTGAAATCCTATAGTGTCTACTCAGAAGTAAGCCACATTGAATTCTAAGGGGATTACTTCTGGGTAAGTGGGTATAGGACTGCATTCTAAGTTGCTTTAAGGTGGGTTTTTCTTAGTTGCTAAGATTCAGTTTAGCAACCTGCTTTGTAGAGGCTTAAGGAAAAGCGAATAGCTGCCAACAACTCATTACAGCTCTGCTGGAGCTCTAATTTTTACCTCTTGTGTCAATGAGTACTTGCGGGCTCTGAAATGTGTGGTTAATTCATCCGCTGAGTGTGCACTTCAGTCTGGAATGCACAGAAATCCTTAAGACTGTTTCATTGATAAAACAAATGCCCAGCAAGAGCCACTTTGTATGATGCATCTTCTACTTGGAAACAGATTCCTGAGTACAAAATATGCGTGCATCGCATCAGTTTTTTCAAAGGCACTCCATGTGTACGAATTGTGGCTTTCCCCTTCAATGTATGCACAAGGGGAACATACCCAGGGAAAGAGAGAGGGACAGGTGACCCAGGGGACTGCCCGGGGCAATATACCTGGCAGTTGGCAGATTTGGACTGTTGAACTCTCCAGTCAGTTGTTGGAACAGATAGTGCAGAGACCACTCATCTTCACTCAGCTGGCAGGACTCATCTGCATGGGAAGTGCTGAGCTAGTTCAGTGGCGTATCATGGGTTGACAGTGCCTGGGACAGGGAAGAGGAAGGGTGAAATATACTTGGAGTCGAGAGTGGATTTCATGCTCTTTATTCAGCTCATAGTGGTGAGGAGGAATGGAAGTTCCCCCAGAATGTCTGCTTTATATACATTATTTACACAATGGGCTGCACATGATTGGCTAATTCTGGGATTCTCCTGTAGGCCAATCAGTTTGTGGATTCACTTCCACCTGGAGCTGGATTGGGTGGCTCCTGTGGACCAATCAGACTGCTGCATTCTGAATCCTATTGTTCTAGGACCAATCAGACTGCTGCCTTTTGGATCCTATTCAACTTAGTACATAACAGAGGGAAACGGACAATGTACGCATGCACATTCAGCTGCCTAACGGCATCCGTGTCACCCAGGAGACCGCAGCCACAGAGAGTCGTTCTCTTGTCTGAAGAGGTCACTTCCTGGTTTGCATGGAGAAGCTGTTTTCAACGGAGCCCAGCAACAGAAGCACACAGCTGTATTGAGGCAGCACAGGGAGTTGAAATTTTGCGACCCCTAACAATTTTGCGCCTGGGGCAACTGCCCTTGTGGACTCACCCCCCCCATTATGCTTCTGAGTTCGTTATGTGTTCTCTTCCTTTAATACTTGAGGGAAATTTACAATAGCTGTGCCTAACTCACAAATGGTGTACCCGTGCATGATTGTGAGTCATCAGATCTGCGTGGCACATTTACCATCTTTTTGTGGGATGTATACACAGGAGCAGTCAATGACAACATTCCTAGAGTGTACATGTTAGAACATGGGGAGGGATGTCTGTCCAGCAAGCAGGTAAACTTCCTGGGGACGGACTTCCTCCGCATGTGACCAGAGGTGGGTGTGGCCTCACCTGTGCAGGTAATGACAAAAGCACAGGGCAGGCAGCCACTCTCTCTCTCTCTGCCATTTTCCTTCGATGAGGAAACATCTAAGGATGCTCTCTTGGCTCCCAGTCAAGAGAGGAGATAAGGTCTATCTTGCTACAAGATAGATTCTGAATGTATGTAACCTTTTTAAGCTGTCTGCCTTCTGGGATCATATTGTGAACAGAACGTGAGTAAACTCTTTTATACTTTTATAAAGACTGTGTCGTGTATTTTAAGAGGGAACAAAGGGGAAATTACCAGGGTAATTATTATAGAGGTTCTAGCGAACCTGTGCACACGTTACCGTTGCGAACTTAAAGGGGGATGTCTATAAACTCTGCTGATATTTTGGGAACTTGTTAGCACAATTTGGATAACGATATAATTAGTCAATATATCCTCTCCTGCACCCCAGAACATCCCCACACTTTTATTAAACAAAGTCATGCAATCTGTGGAGAAAGAGAGACCCTCTCATCCTACTAAGAACAGAGGGGTCTTCCGTTGAATGGTGGGAGACTCAGGGTAGGATGGCAGGAAGTGCATTGTCAAACCATGGAACTCACTGCTGCATGGTTTTGTGATGGCTCCCTGCCGACAGGGCAACCCGAACCCTGACCTGGTCAGAAGTGTGGAATGAAGAAGTGGTGGAGTCATCACCTCATTCACAGCCCCCCATTGCTATCAATTAGGGATGGTTCTTCCTGCTCCTCGTTTAACCCCCATGACAACCCTGTGAGAGAGGTCAGGCCAAGAGGCATGGAGCAGACCAAGGTCAGCCAAGGAGCTTCATGGCTGAGCAGTGATTTGAACCCTGGTCTTCCAGATCCTAGTCAGACAATCTAACCCAGGCACCCCCAACCTGTGGCCCTCCAGATGTTTTGGCCTACAACTCCCATGATTCCTAGCTAACAGGACCAGTGGTCAGGGATGATGGGAAATGTAGTCCAAAACATCTGGAGGGCCGAAGGTTTGGGACGCCTGTTCTAACCACACTGTCTCTCAAATGAGCTAAGAACAATGCAATGTTGCCAATGGGGAATGGAAAAATTGACACTTCATAGGAAACTGGAAAATCATACCACACATTTGGACTAGGAGGGGAGTGGAAGACTTCCTAAGGATGTCTTTCCCACTCTCTCCAAAACACTGATTTTTTATATTTTTAACCCTGGCTCCCACCTAATCCCAAAGAGGTTATTCCTTCGGCAAGAGTTGTGCGCTAATGTGCTCCAGGCAGGGGTGTGCGCATTAACAGGCAGTCTTAGCCTTTGCGCATTAAGCATTAGATCCCATCTTTAAAGTCAGATTAATGAGGATTAGTGGCACCACTTAAGAGTTTAAACATCACACTGACCCAAATCATGTGCCCAAGCCTTGGTGTAGACTTCGGGAAAGGAAGGCGATAGATGAGCGGGTCCTCCTGATGTCAGGAAAGTGATTTTGTTTATTGGTCTATGTAAGAAAGCCGACATTACTTTCTGCCTTTAATCCTTCCGTTGCGCGCCTGCAGTTCTCAAATAGGTCCTATCCCCCTGAACCTGGCCCGATTATCCTTCTGCGTAAGTATCCATTTAATAATCAAAGACCATTTCCAAGTCTCTCTCTATTTGACCTAAAAAGCCCTAAACAGCCTGTGCATTTTAGAGAGCGTCTCTGCACTTGTTTTCCATCAATTGTGTGTTCACCCAAATTCCTGTTTATACCCTTGTGTGCCAAATGCAAGCAGCAAATGAAGCAGAGGCTGGTGTTCTTGGTGGCCACCAGCAACTGAAGATCCATCCAAATCCATTCTTTGGAGTTCTGAATGCAAAAGAAGACCTCTTTCACTCCAGTGGTTTTGAATGGCTGTAAAAAGGTAAAGGTACCCCTGCCCGTACGGGCCAGTCTTGACAGACTCTGGGGTTGTGCGCTCATCTCACTCTATAGGCCGGGAGCCAGCGCTGTCCGCAGACACTTCCGGGTCATGTGGCCAGTGTGATGAAGCTGCATCTGGCGAGCCAGCGCAGTACACGGAAACGCCGTTTACCTTCCCGCTAGTAAGTGGTCCCTATTTATCTACTTGCACCCGGGGGTGCTTTTGAATTGCTAGGTTGGCAGGCGCTGGGACCGAGCAACGGGAGCACATCCCGCAGCGGGGATTCGAACCGCCGACCATGCGATCGGCAAGTCCTAGGCGCTGAGGTTTTACCCACAGTGCCACCCGCATCCCTTGTTCTGAATGGCTGTAGTTATAAGTAATTTCAGGCATTGCTCCATAAGACACACCTGACCATAAGAGGCGCCTAGTTTTTAGAGGAGGAAAACAAGAAAAAAATATTATGAACAAAACAGTGGATGTATGATTTTTGTGGTGCATGCTGTGGCCACAGACATGTGATTTGACGGTGAGTTTGGGGTAGCCCAGTGCAAAAATCCTGAGGATCCACATGGATCCATGCTTTGTAACCACATTTTTGCAGCATTCGAGCCCCAGGAAACAGTGGATGGGTGATTTTTTTGGTGCAGGCTGTGGCCGTGGACATGCTATGTCATCTGACGGTGAATTTGGGGTGACCCAATGTAAAAATCCTGAGGATCCATGGGCTTTTACCTCCCCCCTCCCAGGCAGCCTCCTTTATCTCTAGCGTCCCTTATCTCCCTCCCGATCGCTTATTGATCAGCTGCTTCCTTTCAACACTCCCTTCCCTCTTGTTTGCCTTACTGTCTTTTCCTTAGTTGGAGCAGTTTTTTGCTCCTCCTTTTCTTCTAATTTCTTTCCTCATTGCTTTAGTCTTCCTGTCTCCTCTCCTTGCAAGTTTTCTGTCTTTACCTTCCCCCTCCCAGGCAATCTCCTTTATTGCTAGCGTCCCTTATCTCCCTCCCGATTGCTTGCGATCAGCGGCTTTATTTCAACACCCACTTCCCTCTTTTTTTTAAAAAAAAAGCATGATCTGCTTTTCGCCCCTGGGCAATTTGGCTCCAGGGACCACACATTCGCTCCATAAGACGCACAGACATTTCCCCTTACTTTTTAGGAAGAAAAAAGTGCATCTTATGGAACGAAAAACACGGTGTTTATTTTAATTGATTCGACTTTTAAGTACACATGATTTTGTTGGTTGCAAGCTCATTATTTTTACACACCTTTTAACATTCTGGATGGGTTGCAGGGGGCACAGAACCTTCTTCATTTTGAGGGACACGTCCCCTTACAGAGCACATAAGCTACTCTGGGAGCCTCCTCTGGCTGAAGACTGGGGTGCAAATGCTCTAAATAAATAAATCCCCTTGCTGGGAACATGCTGGGAGTGGCATGTCAATGGTGGGTGGGCCAAAGGTGAAAGTGGCTGGAGCAACAAATGTGATTCTTACCTTGAGCAGCTGGTTCCATTCCAGGCAGCCCAAAACCAGAGGGTTCCATGCCTCTACATCACTCCATCTGCCATCCAGACAAGCGAGAGAGGCATGGTCTCAGTTCAAGAACACACTGAAGGCCAGCAAAAGTATGCAAAGTGAATGACAGACCAACATTTTTAGAGCCCTGAAGCTTGAACTTATATGGGGGCCTCTTTGCAACCAGCAACGAGGTCTGAGTAACCACTTACCATCTTCAGTGGGGTTGTTCCACAACGGATCACCACAATATTTTTTTAAATTAGCTACATCTTCAATTTTGATAAAATTCGCTGTGCTGAATTATCTCACATGTCCAAGTCATTGGTGAGAACAAACATTTCCTACGCCTTATAATTTTCAGGATATTTGATGGGGGATGAAAATGAGGCAAATGTTATATACATGCATGATGTGTTAGGATATTTCCGTTCCACCTTAAAAGGGAGCAGGCTGTGAGTCACAGAGTCTGCGTATTTCCTGTTCACAGGAAGTTTATGTTTTCTATTGCTTTTGTTTTCTCTCTGTGTCGGAGACACTGACGTAGGCAGTCATGTCTTTCTTTGTTCTGATCAACGCTGAATAAAACTTGTAAATAATGCTCTCCTGAGTGTAACTTTTGCTGTGCATTATCTGCTGATAGAGTGTGCATGAGCTCTAGAATGTGGCAAGATATTTTCTAGAAACTCATGTCACTAATTGCTGATACTGCGTGCCTACGGGAGATCGATGGATCGTCCGGCAGACGGCTTGGGGCCATGATGGACTTTGTCTCCCTGGCAGTATCCCAACATGATGCACTTTATAAAGCAACATTTTAAAGCAGGGGTAGGCAACCTAAGGCCCTTGGGCTGGATGCGGCCCAATCGCCTTCACAATCCGGCCCACGGACAGTCCGGGAATCAGCATGTTTTTACACAGCTGTCCATGGAGGCACAGGTCAATTCTGTGTCCAGGGCAGCTGTTTATCAGCTCCATCTGGTATGCAGGCTGAGACCCTACCTGCCTGCGGACTGTCTCACCAGAGTGGTGCATGCTCTAGTTATCTCCCACTTGGACTACTGCAATGTGCTCTATGTGGGGCTACCTTTGAAGGTGATCCGGAAACTACAACTAATCCAGAATGCAGCCGCTAGATTGGTGACTGGGAGTGGCTGCTGAGACCATATAACACTGGTCTTGAAAGACCTACACTGTGTTTCCGAGCACAATTCAAAGTGTTGGTGCTGACCTTTAAAGCCCTAAACGGCCTCGGCCCAGTATACCTGAAGGAGCGTCTCCACCTCCATCGTTCCACCCGGACACTGAGGTCCAGTGCCGAGGACCTTCTGGCAGTTCCCTCACTGCAAGAAGTCAAGTTACAGGGAACCAGGCAGAGGGCCTTCTCAGTAGTGGCATCCCACCAGATGTCAAAGAGAAAAATACCTACCAAACTTTTAGAAGACATCTGGAGGCAGCCCTGTTTAGGGAAGCTTTTAATGTTTAATAGATTATTTTATTTTAGTGTTCTGTTGGAAGCCGCCCAGGGTGGCTGGGGAAACCCAGCCCGATGGGTGGGGTATAAATAATAAATGATGATGATGATGATGAGTAGAATGTGTCCTTCTATTTAAAACGCATCTCTGGATTATTTGTGGGGCATGGGAATTTGTTCATCCCCCCCCAAAATAGTCTGGCCCCCCACAAGGTCTGAGGGACGGTGGACCGGCCCACAGCTGAAAAAGGTTGCTGACCCCTGTTTTAAAGCAATGTTGACAAGTTGCTTCTGGGGGTCCCAGAATTAAGCCGAGTAGAGCAGGAACAGTGAAAGGTGAGTGGCTTTAGGTTTTGGAAAACAACAACAAAAACACTAAATTCAGCAACATAGCAAAGGCCTCCTTCCTTTCTGTTTCTGTTGTGGAAAAGGCATTTGGCAAAATGGCTTCAGGCAAGAGATTTCTACTGAATGAAAAATAATCTTTAGAACTACTTCATGAGATACTGAGGTCCTTGTGTAAGAGGAAGTCTAGGACTTCTTTGTTTTCCTTTGCCATCAGTGCTGCTACTGCTGCCACAGCAAGGCTTTGGCGTAAAGTCCAAGTGCAACGGAATGAGCAGAAAGCCCACCCTGAAAGAGAGCAAGGTTGGTCTTACCACATTTGAGGGGGATGTAGCTCAGTGAAGAATTGATGCTTTTGAATTCTGGTGCTGGAGGAGACTCTTGAGAGTCCCATGGACTGCGAGAAGATCAAACCTATCCATTCTGAAGGAAATCAGCCCTGAGTGCTCACTGGAAGGACAGATCGTGAAGCTGAGGCTCCAATACTTTGACCACCTCATGAGAAGAGAAGACTCCTTGGAAAAGACTCTGATGTTGGGAAAGATGGAGGGCACAAGGAGAAAGGGACAACAGAGGATGAGATGGTTGGACAGTGTTCTCGAGGCTACGAACATGAGTTTGACCAAACTGTGGGAGGCAGTGGAAGACAGGAGTGCCTGGCGTGCTCTGGTCCAGGGGGTCACAAAGAGGCGGACATGACTAAATGACTAAGCAACAACAAAAGCTCAGTGGTAGAGCAACTGCACTGGAGCCAGAATATCCTAGCATCTATCCCTGGTAGAATTGGGAGAGGCTCGGAAGCGCGGGTGGCGCTAGGGACGCGGGTGGCGCTGTGGGGTAAACCACTGAGCCTAGGACTTGCCAATCAGAAGGTTGGCTGTTCGAATCCCCACGATGGGGTGAGCTCCCGTTGCTCGGTCCCTGCTCCTGCCAACCTAGCAGTTCGAAAGCATGTCAAAGTGCAAGTAGATAAATAGGTACCGCTCCGGCGGGAAGGTAAACGGCGTTTCCATGCGTTGCTCTGGTTTACCAGAAGCGGCTTAGTCATGCTGGCCACATGACCCAGAAGCTGTACGCCAGCTCCCTTGGCCAATAAAGCGGGATGAGCACCGCAACCCCAGAATCGGCCACGACTGGACCTAATGGTCATGGGTCCCTTTACCTTTACTTTACTGAAACTCTGGAGAGTGCCTGCCAGACAATATTGAACTGGACTGACCAATGGCCTGATTCAATATGGAAGCTCCCCATGTTCCTGTAAAGTAACATACAAAGCTCCCCTTTATACTGTTGACCATTGTGTCCAAGGTCTAAAATTGCCTCATGCTACCAAAGGCATCCAGTAGGGCACTGCAAACAGCACCCACAAATAAATGTGCCAGTGTTGTTTCCTGGCCTGGCTGGTCTCCCATCCAGATTGTGACCTATTCTGACCTTGCTTAGCTAAGTAAGGCCTGACGAGACCTGAGCCTGAGGTGACAGGGCTGCACGTCCGTGTGCTTAACAAATTGCCTGCTCACTCAATTACATTTTATTTAATCATCTGTAATAATACAAATTATGCCTGATGGTAGTAAATGTTCGTGTCAGCTCCTAATTACTGACTGATTAATTGCTCACACTGGTTTGTGTTACTTATATCAGAATATACAGGGAGGGTGGCGAAAGTTGATGGGTGGGCCTAGAACTCCGTTTCTGAATCTTCATGCAAAATGTTTACGACGATTAATTTTCTAATTATTAATAATCACCTTCCGCATAGATCATAAGGTAACGCATGAAATAGACTAAAAACGGTTACCCAAATAACGCCATGCGAGTTTTAAAACAATACAAAATGGATACCTATTGCAGAGACAAATGCTAGGAGGTCACATCCAACAGGAGACAACTTTTGGAAACAGATCCTGATCAAGGTCAAACACATTAGTTGCAGAGATCATGTTAGGCATGGCCCAACCAAATGAAGGCTCCTTTAAGACCCACTGATTGCTCCCATTGAAATCAGCAAAGTGCCAGCCCTTCCATGTGGCCAAGGCATGCAAACTTTGCACAATAGCCACACCATGCAGTGTTTAAAGCCTTAAATGAATGAGGCCCCAAATACACGAGCTACCAACTCCTTCCCTACAGACCTTCTTGGGTGCTAAGATTGGTGGAAGGTGCCCTCTTGCTTGTTCCACTGCTCTCAGAAGCTCATGGAGTGGCAGCCCAGGAGACAGCCCTCTCTGCGGTGTGGGATGTGAAACATAAGAGCAGTCAAGTACAACATTCCTAGAGTGAACGTGTTTACACATGGGGAGGAATGTTTGTCCAGCCAGCAGGTAAACTTCCTGTTTCCTTCTGGGCTGGGACAGACTTCCTCTGCAGTGACTAGAGGTGGGCGTGGCCTCACCTGTGCAGGTAATGACAAAAGCACAGGGCAGCCATCTCCCTCTCTATGACTACTTTCATCGAAGAAGCAACATCTGCTTAGCCAAAGATGCTCTCTTGGCCTCCAGCCTCCAGCCAAGAGAGGATAAAGGGACTGTCTCCTTATGAGATAGTTTCCAGGTGTATGTTACTTTTCTAAGCTAAGTCTGCCTTCTGGGATCTGATTGTGAACAGAATGTGAGTAAACTCTTTTTATACTTTTATAGAAGACTGTGTCGTGTCTTATCTTTTATGAGGGAATAAGGGGGAAATACCAGGACAGTTATTATAGAGGCTTTAGCGAGCCTGAGCAAACGCATCCGCTGTGAGTTTAAAAGGGGGAATGTTACTCTGCTAAATTGTGAACTTGTTTACACAAGTTGGAAAGGCTATAATCAAACAATATATCCTCTCCTGCATCTCTGAACATTCCCACATGTGGAAGTCCCTAGATGGTGGAATCTCATCTCCACAGAAGTGCCTGGCGCTATCATGACGCAGCTTTGGGAAAATGCTGCAGATGTGCCCCTTTACCCTGACTTTTGACACAGAGATGTATATTTTTAAGGCCCACCTTATTTTTGTGATTGTTAAAGTTTTTAATATAGTTTTTAATGTGTATGATTAATTGTTGTAACCCACCCGGGGTTATTTTCAGGAACGCGTGGAGTTTTAATGCACACTTTAACCTAGTATACAGTGGTACCTCGGGTTAAGTACTTAATTCATTCTGGTGGTCCGTTCTTAACCTGAAACTGTTCTTAACCTGAAGCACCACTTTAGCTAATGGGGCCTCCTGCTGCCGCCAAGCCATCACTGCCTGATTTCTGTTCTCATCCTGAAGCAAAGTTCTTAACCTGAGGTACTATTTCTGGATTAGCGGAGTCTGTAACCTGAAGCGTCTGTAACCTGAAGCGTATGTACTCTGAGGTACCACTGTATATGCATTTTTTTTTTAGTGTACATTACTTGGCTAGGGAACTGCATTGCAAAATTCGGAGTGGTGCAAATTTCAAAAGATGGCTGCGTTTCAGTTGTGGGGATGAGATTCCACCAAAACGTTGGTTTTGGATAGGGTGAACAAGGTAGGCTCACCCTTCAGTGTGAACTGAAGTGAATTCCTCTCCTGTCTGTTGCAGTTGATTTTCTGTGCAGGCTGTGTGACAGGAGGGAAAAGGCACTGGGAATGAAACCTTCCTTGTGCGTGACCCCCCTTGCCATTTTATGATTAATCACGTGCTATAACAACAACAACAACAACAACAACAACAACAATAATAATAATTATTATTTATACCCTGCCTTTCCTGGCCAGAGCCGGGCTCAGGGCGGCTAACACCAGGAAAATTACAGTAAAAACATAATAGGAAAAAATACCAATTTAAAATACAGGTTAAAATGCAATTTAAAATGCAGCCTCATTTTAAAAGTAGCCCATAGATCAAAACCATTAGGGGGGGGGACATAAGGGTCAGACTGAGTCCAAACCAAAGGCCAGGCAGAACAACTCTGTCTTGCAGGCCCTGAGGAAATATATCAAGTCCCGCAGGGCCCTAGTCTCTTGTGACAGAGCGTTCCACCAAGTCGGGGCCAGTACTGAAAAGGCCCTGGCCCTAGTTCAGCACTATTAAGCATAAATCAAAAGTGAATATGTGAAAGTGGGTGCCATGTTGCAGGTTGGGAGTCAGAGGTGGGTCTTGGATCCGGACCAGTTGGAGACCAATGTTCTCACTGTGGCGCACTATCATCACATCCGCACCATGTACAGGCAGCCTCCTGTTTATGCAGGGGTTATGTTCCGAGGCACCATGTGCATCAGTGAAATCACATATAATTGTAACCCATTGAAAAAGCTTGTCAATGCCCCATTCCGCCCCCATTCCACCCTTTTAGAGACATTTCTTTTTATATATATATATAAATTTTTATTAAGTTTTCTTTTTGCAAATACTTCTTACAACCATGATTACAAATTAACAATTTTTGAACTTCCACCAGCACCTCCCTCAATCATCCATTTTTCATATCTTCTCGCATTTTCTATGTAGTATTGCCAATTTAATATTAACCTTCCTCTAATTCTTTCTTGCAATATACCTTATGTTATCACAAAGTCTCTTTAAAACCCACTAGCGTTATATGTTCATCACATACAGTTTTCAGATAATCCGTAAACTTTCCCCAGTCCTCGATGAATTTGTAATCTTTCTGGTATCTAATTTTTCCAGTCATTTTATCCAATTCTGCATAGTCCATAAGTTTCATCCTCCACTCGTTCAAAGTTGGTAATTCCTCTTGTTTCCACTTTTAGAGACATTTCAGTGACATCTTTATGATGTTTCCGGGTTGCTTCTGAGTGACCTTGTGTAAATGGGGGGCTGCTTGTAGTAAGAAAATGGGGTCCACATATATTATATTTGTTATAAGGAAAAAAATTGCTCCTTTATCCCTTATGGGTATCCAAGAGCCCATATAGAGTCCTTATGTAGGTTCTCCATCAGTAGGAGAAGATTACAGAGGCCAACCAGAGAATATTGAGAAGCAAAGCAGCTAGTAAGCCTGATATTTATTAAACTGTTGCAACAGGGTTCCCCACTCCCCCACACATGAAGGGAGGAGAGGAACCCCAAACATTGGTGTGCAAACTCTTATATAGACTTTTGAAATTGCCTTCCTTGTAGCTCAAGACCGCCCCACCCCAAACATCATACATACATCGCGGAAAGAGGTGGTCCCCAGCAGAAAGTTGAGTGTGTTGCTCCTCTCCTGTCTGCCAAGATACCTGATAATGCCTTATCTGATTGCCTTTTCTGGGTAGCCTGGCCATTCCTTTGAGATGGTAAATACTTAGTTCCTGAATCTCTTACGCATATTGATAGTGTGCTCAGCTTAACAGATACTTGCCAGACGGTATTTACAGGGAGGTGGAAGCCCCTACAGTCCAAAGACAATTGGAAAGCTTTCCCCCCATTTCCTTCCTCCTTGCAGAGAAATGTTGTTGTTGTTTAGTCGTTTAGTCGTGTCCGACTCTTCGTGACCCCATGGACCAGAGCACGCCAGGCACTTCTGTCCTCCACTGCCTCCCGCAGTTTGATCAAACTCATGCTAGTAGCTTCAAGAACACCATCCAACCATCTCATTCTCTGTCGTCCCCTTCTCCTTGTGCCCTCCATCTTTCCCAACATCAGGGTCTTTTCCAGGGAGTCCTCTCTTCTCATGAGGTGGCCAAAGTATTGGAGCCTCAGCTTCACGATCTGTCCTTCCAGTGAGCACTCAGGGCTGATTTCCTTCAGAATGGATAGGTTTGATCTTCTTGCAGTCCATGGGACTCTCAAGAGTCTCCTCCAGCACCATAATTCAAAAGCATCAATTCTTCGGCGATCAGCCTTCTTTATGGTCCAGCTCTCACTTCCATACATCACTACTGGGAAAACAATATTTGAGGTCAATTTGGGAGAGTCAGAATGGCTTCAGGGTTGTTCTCCTGTACTATTTCAGACATGTGGTTTATATACCTATGTATGTGTTTGCCTTGTACGTTTATGAACACACACACACACACATAATAAGACCTTAGAATTCCTATAACATATTTTAAAAAAACCATGAGAAATATAATAAAAATGAAATACGTTTCCCACCACCACCTGCTCCTCCTCCTTGTATTGTTTAACTTCTGTCACATCCTTCCTTCCCAAAGAACCCATGGGCAACAAACAACAAAGTAGTGAAACAGTAAAATGAAAAAAAATAATAAAACAGAAACATTATGTAGAGTGGTACCTCAGGTTAAGAACTTAATTCGTTTTAGAGGTCCATTCTTAACCTGAAACTGTTCTTAACCTGAGGTACCACTTTAGCTAATGGGGCCTCCCGCTGCTGCTGTGCCGCCAGCGTGCAATTTCTGTTCTCATCCTGAGGTAAAGTTCTTAACCTGAGGTACTACTTCTGGGTTAGCGGAGTCTGTAACCCAAAGTGCTTGTAACCTGAAGCATCTGTAACCTGAGGTACTGCTGTAAATGTAAATCCATGTATTGATTACTAGTTTTCCTAGAGGACCACGTTGATAAGACAATGAGGTCTGGCTTGATGTCAAGTTCTGGTGCCACAACAGATGCCGTTGACTCCATTCTCTTTTTGTTGATAGCTATGGTTGGCCAGGCGGGGGAGTGGGGGATACCCATGACTTCTCTAAGTGGGCATGGCTACGTCCAGGGACCTGCAACTGCTGCCCCCTAGTGGAGTTGAAAAGGGCTAGGCTTGCCCAACTGTGAAGTTGGTATCATGTCCCCTACTTATCTAGTAGTGCTTAATTCATTAATTAACACTGTAAAGTGCCTCGAGGAGGAAACATGTTGATGAAGTGTGCACAAATGTTAGGATAATTTGTGTCGTTCGTAAATGCAAACAAATGGCTGGAAGGGAAAAAAGCAAATGAGATTAGGCAGGGAAAAAGCTGTTAAGTGGGGTATGTGTGTGTGTATGCTTAATAAACCAATTATAGTTTCATTTCCTCCTTTTAAAATATCTCTTAGTTGTTGTTTTAAACAGGATCAACAGGTCGATAAGTATTTATTCCAGTGCTTCCCCCTATTTTGCTACTAGGGTGGAGGGAAATGACACTGGGTTTGTTTTTGCAGATTAAACCACACCAAAGACATGGTATGGTTCCGCCATCAACTCCTAGAACATGTGAGCAGGCATCCTTCTTACTGGGACAGGTTAGGCCAGTTATTACCTCCTCCTTCTTCTTTGGCGATCACTCGTAGCTGAGTAAGATTGTCTTTCATAAATACGGTTTTAACAATGAGTCCATAAGTGACTGTGGAGGCTAATTCTGGATCCACACATCCTTCCACAGTGGGGACATTGGTTTCTGGGCGGGAGTTGATCACGGTGTGGATTTGCCAAGCGTGCCTTCCTCTTAGCACGTTTCTCCCTTGCATCCTGGGTTCGAGTGTTTTCAAAGCCCATGACATCTTTGGTAAAGGCTGTTGTCCAATTGGAGCGCTCGCACACCAGGGTTTCCCAATTGTTGGTGTTTATACTGCATTTTTTGAAGATTTGCCTTGAGAGAGTCTTTGAACTTCTTTTGTTGACCACCAGAATTACCCTTTCTATTTTTAAGTTTGGAGTAGAGTAGTTGCTTTGGAAGATGATCATCAGGCATCCGCACAACATGACCAGTCCAACGAAGCTGATGTTGAAGAATCATTGCTTCAACACTGGTGATCTTTGCTTCTTCCAGTACACTGATATTAGTTCGCCTGTCTTCCCGAGTGATGTGTAAAAATTTTCGGTGACACCTCCAGTTGGGCCACCTTTCCCTTGGGCCAGTCAGCCAGGACTCAGGGATAGGATGGTGATTTCTGGGTAATGGCAATGCTCCACAGCTGGAAACACGAATGCTTCTGAATAGCAGTTGCTGGAAACTGCAGGAGGGGGACATGCTCTTGTGCTTAGATCCTGCTTGTAGGTCTCCGAAAGGCACCTGGGTTGCCACTGTGAGATGCTGGACCAGAGGAGACATTGGTCTGATCCATCAGCCATCGGCCTCGGTCCAGTATACCTGAAGGAGCGTCTCCACCCCCATCATTCTGCCCGGACGCTGAGGTCCAGCGCCGAGGGCCTTCTGGCGGTTCCCTCATTGCGAGAAGCAAAGCTACAGGGAACCAGGCAGAGGGCCTCCTTGGTAGTGGCGCCCGCCCTGTGGAACGCCCTTCCAGCAGATGTCAAAGCGATAAACAACTACCTGACATTCAGAAGACATCTTAAGGCAGCCCTGTTCAGGGAAGTTTTTAACGTGTGATATTTTACTGTATTTTTGGTTTTTATGGAAGCCGCCCAGAGTGGCTGGGGAGGCCCAGCCAGATGGGCGGGGAATAAATAATAAATAATAATAATAATAATAATAATAATTATTATTATTATTATTATTATTATTATTATTATTATCAGACTCTTCATATCTTTTCCTGGAATTCCTGCCTCTGCAAGATTTCAGCTGTAGCAAAGGCTGTGTCAAGGAATCCTGATACATCAAGCATGGTGAACCTGTGGCTCTCCAGATGTTGTTGGTCTCCAGCTCCCAACAGCTTCAGCCAGCATGGCCAATGGACAGGGATAATGGAAGCTGTAGTCCACCAACGTATAGGAGACCACAGGTTCCCCATCCTTGCGATACATCCTTTCTCCATCTCTAGGGATGTTGTTATTGGGAGAATTGACTACAACTCCCATCACCCCGACTATTGGCCATGATGACTGGGGCTGATGGGAGGGAGAGTCCAATAGCTTCTGGAGAACACCATGTTGGTGATCTCTGCTCCAAGGGGTATGTGTGAAAGCTCCCTCCTCTGTCCATCAGGGGAAGAGATTGAGGACAAACACCAACAGCCTCGGTCCAGTATATCTGAAGGAGCGTCTCCACCCCCATCGTTCTACCCAGACACTGAGGTCCAGCGCCAAGGGCCTTCTGGCGATTCCCTCACTGCGAGAAGCCAAGTTACAGGGAACCAGGCAGAGGGCCTTTTTGGTAGTGGCACCTGCCCTGTGGAATGCCCTCCCACCAGATGTCAAAGAAAACAACAACTACCAGACTTTTAGAAGACATCTGAAGGCAGCCCTGTTTAGGGAAGCTTTTAATGTTTGATGTATTATGGTATTTTAATATTGTGTTGGAAGCCACCCAGAGTGGCTGGGGAAGCCCAGCCAGATGTGTGAGGTATAAATAATAAATTATATTATTATTATTATTATAACATAGCACAGAAGCTCCCTCTTAGTTCTCAAAGGACTGGTGATTTCCAGAATGTGGAACTCAACAGGTTAAGGACAGTTGGCTACTTACACAGCACTGAAAAATAGAGGACAAGAAAAGACTACAAAATTGTAGCTTGTGTCCAGTGGAGGCTGTTCTATATAGGCAACTGAGGCCCTGCTCTACCACCCTCACTCTGCCTGCAGTCAGTCCTCACCTGCCCTGCCTTCTTACCTAAATCTTTGTCATGGGTGGCACTGCCTGGCAGCTTCCTCCTCCAATTCAGAGGGAGACAAACCTAGAATTAGGTGGATATGCCTTTTGTGGATTCTGGCTCTGGCTACTTTAGGCCTCCCTGCTTTAAGCCCTACAAGCTTTCTCTTAATTTCAGTTCTCCACATTGCCACATCAAGTTTGCAATTTTTTTTTCTTAAAAAAAAAAGCAGCTCTCCTGAAAATTCACCAGCATTTTAGTGTGAATTTCTCCTAATAAAACACATTTTTAACTCAGTTTTGACTAATGCATACCTTTTCACATTAAGTTTCCCTTAATGCTATCATTTTTGTATGTTATCTTCATTAATATATGCCTTTCTATGGACACTTTAACCTTAAAAAGTTCAGTTTTTCTGGTACACATTGCCTGGCTGGAGAAACTCATCACAAAGTTCAGAGAAATGCAAATTTCAAAAGGGGGTGTTGTTTCACTTTGTGCGCATCGTTTAGGAAACTGCAAATTTGGTAGGTCCGCCTTTAAATGCGAAGTGAATCAAATTTCTCCCCGTCCCTAGAGGTCAATCAGCCACTCTTTCATAATGAACAGAAGGCACATCTTGTAAGCATCTTAAAAACTGCATCAGAAGCAGCTGAAATCCAAAGGTAGTTCTCCTCTAAATTGTGCTCCCATTCTGTTCAGTTGCTGACAGAGCCTAATGCTTTCTATGAATAGAGCCGAGCATTACCAACGCAGCTCAATAGCCATTTCCATAACCAACTGTTTAAATCACTCTAATTGTTTTCACAAAACTAATCTGTGCGGGCAAAAAACCCTAAATAGATAAAGTAGGCTGGTGCTTTTTAAAAATGCAGGAGAGATGTAGCTGATGCTTTTTCTCTCTGTTAATTCTCATAAAAGGTCATTAATGATGTGCGGGTGGGACTTGGGAGGCCCGGGCAGACTGCACTGGAAGGGAGGAGGGAGAAATCAGAGTGAATGATGTACAATGCTCAAGGGGTCAGTGCATTACAAAATGATGCTCTTGAATTATTTAAGGGCCTCCATCTCTCGCCTGTCAGGCTTTGAACTTGCTGCAAGGACTCCCTCACTCCCATTTGTGAACCCTACAGCACCCCTTTTGGGGGATCCTGGCAGCGGCGGCTATACAAGTGAACAGTGGTGCTTACCCTGGGCTTAATTGGGGGTCCACCTGAATTAATGGTCCACACACACAAACACCTATTTAGATTGTAATGTGTATCACTTACTTCAAAATCTGAAGATCCACCTCTGCTGAATTTGGTTGGTGTCCTCTCATCCATTGTGGGCAGTGAGACCCTAGACCTAAAGTCCAGATGTGGCGATGATGCCAGGGATGGTGAAGGTGCCAGGGTTTAATTCTGGGAACTTCTGCAGGTGGAGTAGGTACTGATTTAAGGTCCATCCTCTACTAGTGTATAATAAATGTGGCCATTTGCAAATCCTCCTAAAAAGCTGAAGATCACAGCATCCCCATCTCTGTTCCACAGCACAATCCTAACCATGTCTGCTCCGAAGTTGGTCCTATTGGAATCAATGGGGATTACTCCCAGGTAAGTTGGGTTAGGTCTGCAGCCTCAAGGCAGTATTTGCTGCCCCAGGAAAGGAGCTGGTGCCACTCCTCTGATCACCCCAATATTTGAGGAAGAACCCCAAGAACAGATGTTCTTTCATCAGAGTGAGGAATTGTGGGCTGATAGCCTGTGGGCTTATTATGGTCTCCCTCCCTTTCCCCACATAATTTAACTGATGAGCATCCCATTCCAGAAAAAGCAAACACTTCCCCAACTTTCAACATGTCATCTCACACTCATCAGCCTCCGTTGATAACATGTTAACTGCCTAACCTTGACTGCTAACCAGAAATGCTTCTAAGAATAACAGGTAAAGGTAATTGTGTCAGTCCATAGGGAAAAAAAAAGAAATACTCCAAGGACCATTGTGGGGCAATATCTTTATTAGGACTTGACCAAAAGTATGCTGGATGCTATAAGCAAGACATCAACTTGTAGATTCAGTTCTACTAATTAACCGGTCAAGCAATTAAAAACCCTCACTTGATATCCTTGTGAGATCTCCCCTCAAGCACCTTTAATTTATTGAAGCACAACATTATTATTTTTAATACTGATGAATTCACTGGCAGCAGTGGAAAAAGCTAATGCTACTTGAGGCTGCGTCAGTAGAATGATAATGTCCAGATCATGAGAAGTAATAGTACCGCTCTATTCTGCCTTGGGTGGCGCTGTGGGTTAAACTACAGAGCCTAGCGCTTGCCGATCAGAAGGTCGGTGGTTCGAATCCCCGCGACAGGGTGAGCTCCCGTTGCTCAGTCCCTGCTCCTGCTAACCTAGCAGTTCGAAAGCACGTCAAAGTGCAAGTAGATGAATAGGTACGGCTCCGGCGGGAAGGTAAACGGCGTTTCCGTGTGCTGCTCTGGTTCGCCAGAAGCGGCTTAGTCATGCTGGCCACATGACCGGAAGCTGTACGCTGGTTCCCTCGGCCAATAAAGCGAGATGAGCGCTGCAAACCCAGAGTCGGCCACAACTGGACCTAATGGTCAGGGGTCCCTTTACCTTTATCCTGCCTTGGTCAGATCACACGTGGAGTCCTGTGTCTGGTTTGGGGCACCTCAATTTAATAAGGATATAGACAACCTGGAACGTGTACAGAGGAGGGCGACCAAGATGATCAAGGGTCTGGAAACCAAGCCTTATGAGGAACGGTTGAGGGAGTTGGGTATGTTTAGCTAGGAGAACTGGAGAATGAGAGGAGTTTTTATAGCCATCTTCAAATATCTAAAGGGCTGTCACATGGAAGATGGGCGTAAGCTTGTTTTCTTCTGTTTCAGAGGATAGTACCTGAACCATTCAAGTTACAAGAAAGGAGATTCTGACTAAATATCAGGAAGAACTTTCTGACAGCGTTTGACAGTGGTACAGGGTCCCTTGGGAGATTGTGGACTCTCCTTCCTTGGAGGTTTTTAAGCAGAGGTTGGATGGCCATCTATCATGGATGCTCTAGTTGAGTTTCCTGCATTGTGTGTGTGGACTAGATGTCCCTTGGGGTCCCTTCCAAATCTATGATTCTATAGGAGTTAGAGGTAGAGAAAAATGTATCCAGTAAATTGATCCAACTGGTAAGTGGATCCTGCCTCGGAACATTAGCTTACTCTCTGAGCACTTCTATAGATTTAAGTAAGGGACGCGGGTGGCGCTGTGGGTAAAACCTCAGCGCCTAGGGCTTGCTGATTGCATGGTCAGCGGTTCGAATCCCTGTGGCGGGTTGAGCTCCCGTCTTTCGGTCCCAGCTCCTGCCCACCTAGCAGTTCGAAAGCACTCCTAAGTGCAAGTAGATAAATAGGTAGCACTTTATAGCAGGAAGGTAAACGGCGTTTCCGTGTGCTGCGCTGGCTCGCCAGATGCAGCTTGTCACGCTGGCCACGTGACCCGGAAGTGTCTCTGGACAGCGCTGGCCCCCGGCCTCTTGAGTGAGATGGGCGCACAACCCTAGAGTCGGACACGACTGGCCCATATGGGCAGGGGTACCTTTACCTTTACTATAGATTTAAGTGGGGGCAACTGTAGCACAAGCATTTCAGAACCCTGCAAACCAGACTGCACACATGCAAGCAAGATGCTACTGAAAGGAGAAGATGGGTCTGGATCCCATTTTCCCAGGATAAACATTTTCCAGGCCCCATTCAATGAAGCAGCAGTAACCACAGTCTTCCTGCATTCCCTCACCAGCTACAAAATGATCTTATGGAAAGGAAATTGGTGCATTAAACGCACCCACAGAGATGTCGTGGTTCCCATCAATTTTTTTCCTGGGGGGGGGATGAAGGAGTGGGAGGAGGACTGATAGACCTAGAGTACTTCTTGTCTCCCTCTTGCATCCTTTCCCAAAACGATCTCACTTCTCAACAGGAAGGGCAGAAGTCAGCTAAGACCTCTAAGGTGATGATATAATGAGCCATTTTCAATATGCTTCAGATTTCAAGGTTTAAACAGATGCCTGCTTCCTATCAGTGCACATAGTCTGTCTTGGGCCCAAAGGCATTTTGTGCAAGCACAAATTCTTCCATGTTCTGAATTCTGCTGCAGCCCCCAAACTATGCTGTTCCAGGGGGGTCCCTCAATGGGGCGGTGTTGTTGGGGAAGGAACCAGGAGGATTCCATTATATAAGCTGAGTTCCTCTCACTTTTCTCTGGAGAGGAGGTGGTGGAGGCAAGGGCATCGCAACGGGGGGGGGGGTGCGGTCCGCCCCAGGTGTAATGCCTAGGGGGGTGACAAGACCCCCCCCGGGGGGATCGGCGTCGCAGCACTCGCACCCCTTGCAGGCAGATTTTTGCGATTGGCGTGATCGTCACTGTGAGAATCTGCCCCCTGGCTGGCAGCGCTGGCAGTCCTTGTGGTGGGCGGTGCCCTCCCTATAATAGCTCAACAACTCTGGGCAACGTTCCCAAAAATTGCAATGTGTGTGTATGGGGGGGGTGTGTGACAAATTTTTTTCCACACCGGGTACCACCTGACCTTGCTACGCCTCTAGGTGTAGGCGAACTTGTAGAGCAACATAGAGTAAAGGTAAAGGGACCCCTGACCATTAGGTCCAGTGGCGGACGACTCTGGGGTTGCGGCACTCATCTTGCTTTATTGGCCAAGGGAGCCGGCGTACAGCTTCCAGGTCATGTGGCCAGCATGACTAAGCTGCTTCTGGCAAACCAGAGCAGCGCACGGAAACGCCATTTACCTTCCCGCCGGAGCAGTACCTATTTATCTACAGCGGTACCTTGGGTTACATACGCTTCAGCTTACATACGCTTCAGGATACAGACTCTGCTAACCCAGAAATAGTACCTCGGGTTAAGAACTTTGCTTCCGGATGAGAACAGAAATCACGCTCCGGCGGTGCAGCGGCAGTGGGAGGCCCCATTAGCTGAAGTGGTGCTTCAGGTTAAGAACAGTTTCAGGTTAAGAACGGACCTCCGAAATGATTTATGTACTTAATCCAAGGTACCACTGTACTTGCACTTTGATGTGCTTTTGAATTGCTAGGTGGGCAGGAGCAGGGACTGAGCAACGGGAGCTCACCCCGCCTTGGGGATTCGAACTGCCGACCTTCTGATCGGCAAGCCCTAGGCTCTGTGGTTTAACCCACAGCGCCACCCGCATCCCATAGAGCAACATAAGTAAACATGAATAAAAAAGTAGGCTCCTGCTCCAATGGGCTTACAGTCTAAATAGCAGAGACAGAAAATGGAAGAGGAGCATTAAGAACAGCAGAACAGAGGAGCAATGTTATGGGCAGCTGCAGAGGTCCACTCTGATTAGGCTATGTCTGAAGTTTAAGGTGTCAAGCCAACTGCTTCCTTGAGATGGTTGGGCTTGCAGAAAGAGAGACAGAGAGGTAGCACCGTGTGGGCATTTTCAGAGATAATTCCAGGACTTGGGAACAACAGGGGAGAGCCATTTAAGGCAGAAAGTGTCAGGAAAAAGCAGCAATGTGAGAGCGAGCTGCAGGTGTCTGGAAAGCAAAACAGGATGTTGATGTTTGGGACTGTACCATGGGAACAAATGGGCAGTCTATTCACTGTACTGAGCACCGGATGTTAGCTCAGAGTGTCATATGACCTGTACTGGAAGTACAGGGGTGGAGTTTCCTTTCTCTACTGTTGGAGACTGGAGAGTGCAGACGCGTTTCTCTGTACTGCTGCAAGGACAGAAATAAAGCGATGTAAATAGATTTCTGTCTGTCTCTTTCCCCTCCCTAGGGGAGGCAGGGAGGAGGGAAGAGTGGTGTGTTCTTCTCACCCTCGAGGAGGATCGCCGATAGTGACCTAGCCTGTATCCTGCCGGGAATGCAGACAGGGAGGTCAACAAGGATATCAAGCCGAGTGCCTGGAGCATGGCCGGTTCCTCTGATAAGGCTTAACATCTGACAGAAAGATAGATATGAATGAAGAGTAGGAGCAGAATATGTTTGATCATGTCCAGGACCCTGCTTCTTACAGTGACCAGCCAGATGAACACAGGAAGTCCCATCATGAAAGCAACAACCTTCCTCTGCTATCACCCACCAATATACTGGCTTTGACCATGGATGTTCCATTTATTGGGCATGGGAGTCCAGTGGCCCTACGGATACTGCTGGACTACAACTGCCATCACCTCCCAGCCAGGATAGGCAGAGACCAGGGATGATGGGAGCTGGAGTCCAAGAATGTTTGGAGAGTCACTCCACTCCTGTAATAACCATTGTCATTATTAATAATTCCATTCATATTCCGCCTTTCCTCCCAAAGGAGCTCAGAAACATTTAATTTTTTTAAAAAATATTTTTTTATTGAGTTTTCCACTTAAACCATATTCACATTTTGTTAAATAATTCTATGACTTAATATATTACTCTGTGAGAGCACAGACCTCCTTCCCTCCCTCTTTCTGACTTCCACATAACTTTCCATATTCTTCGCATTTCTATAAATACTTATTTACCTTTTGTCAAATTATAATATTTCACCTTATTATTGGTAAATCAGTTCTTGCTCAGAAACATTTTAAAAACAGTTTATAATATTCCTTAAATACTATAGTGATCTCAGGGATTTCCTGGAACAGCATTTTTCAGCCATTAAAAAATACGTTTTTTTTAAAATAGAGATAGGAGGTTGTCCTTTTTGGAAGAAAAGGAGAGAGGCTAAGCATGAGAGAGAGAGAGAAGGGGAAAGAAGGAAAGAGACAGAAAAATATATATGCATGGTAAAATATTTGAAAGTGGTTAACATGTTGTTGAATGGATCTATATATGGATTCCAGTTTGATACAATGAAATGAGGCCACTGTTTTGAAATTCACACCCAATATTACAATTTAGCACCACAGATAAAAGGATATCTGTCACTGGCTCCTCTCTGAGGAGATGCTTTGACACGGGTCAACATGAGAGGAGCTTTTCACCACATGACAGCAAGAATTCAAAATGGCGCTGCAGGTCAAGGTGGAAGGCTTTAATGATGAGGACCAGAAGCTTGAGTCTGGCACACATCATGACGCCGAACAGCAGCTGCATGGACTCGGATGGAAAGAGGCAATGTTTGCGCAGAGCAATGTGATTATTCACAGAACACCGGAGGAAAATTAGAGGTCATCTTCACAATTTACCTCAGGGCCAAAGTGGGATTACAGAAAAATGAATGGCGCTGGAACTGCAGCCTCTGTAGCTCTAATTTATGTACCTGTGTGTATCTTTGGCAGTGGGTATTTGGTTCTGCAGCCATGGTGATGACAAAATATATTTATTGGCCGCACTCCGTGGTTCTAAACAGGATTTGCCCTGCTTTATTTTGTTTCTAAATGTCCTAATAGCCTGGATTTGGGATATATATTGCTGCAATTTTCCTATATGTATTTACTTTTACCCATAATCTCATCCTTACAATAACTCAGAATTTATCGTGTCCGCCTTGACGTTATTTCCTTGTCTATCAAAGGCTGTTCTGAAGGACATGGACGTGACAGCTGCCAAATTATTCTGAGTCTATCAGTGCATATATGGCATGAGCTGCCACTGAAGTAAACCAATACAGCCCCTCTATTGCCCTCTACTTTAGCCAAATCAGGCTCCATTTAGCTGTTTAAAAGCAGAAGCCAAGAGGAGAGCCCCAAAGTTAAAGGGAACAGACTCCCCCGGCCCCCAGCCAAATAATTCAAGTAAAAAGGTAAAGGTAAAGGGACATGGAGAAGGGGACGACAGAGGACAAGATGGTTGGACAGTGTTCTCGAAGCTACAAACATGAGTCTGACCAAACTGCAGGAGGCAGTGGAAGACAGGAGTGCCTGGCGTGCTCTGGTCCATGGGGTCACGAAGAGTCAGACACGACTAAATGACTAAACAACTACAACAAAGGGACCCCTGACCATTAGGTCAAGTCGTGGCCGACTCTGGGGTTGCGGCGCTCATCTCGCTTTATTGGCCAAGGGAGCCGGCGTACAGCTTCCAGGTCATGTGGCCAGCATGACAAAGCCGCTTCTGGTGAACCAGAGCTGCACACGGAAACGCTGTTTACCTTCCCGCTGTAGCGGTACCTATTTATCTACTTGCACTTTGACGTGCTTTCGAACTGCTAGGTTGGCAGGAGCAGGGACCAAGCAACAGGAGCTCACCCCATCGCGGGGATTCGAACCACCGACCTTCTGATCAGCAAGTCCTAGGCTCTGTGGTTTAACCCACAGCACCACCCGCGTCCCTAATAATTCAAGTACTCTCCATCAAAACTTGTAGAAGACTGCTTTTCCTGGTGACTGCAGTTCACCTCTCACATGGAATCATGAATTTATATCACCATCTAATCCTTGTGGATCTGAATACAGCAAAGGGAGAATCATTATTTGGTTTCACCAGCAGTTGTTGCCTTCCTTGGCCCTATAGATGGGAGGAAATTTAATTCAGTTTGTATATTTGAAACAGAAGGCAATTCAGTTCTCCAACCAAACAATGTTTACAGGAAAAGTGCACACGTTAGGAGCAACTGTGCCTGAAAACGAAGGCCTTCATGAAATTAACATACAAAAATGCATTGCGTAAGGGAAAGTCGCTTGCCGAAATGTGTAGATTAGTCAAAACTGTGGCTCAAAATGCGTTTATTGGGAGAAATTTGCAGCCAAATGATGGTGAATTTTCACGAGGATTTAAGGACCAGAAGTTCACTAATTGCTAGAGAAATGTGGGGAACTGAAATTAAAGTTGGAGAAGATGAGAAATGGAGAGAAGTGAAATTGACAGGTCTTTCCATCCCTGCTTGTGTTAAGAATGGGAGTTGTTTTGCCTCCATTGATTGGCTCTGGGCAGGATTGGAGCTGTAGGGTTAACCGGTTCCAATGTAGAAATGTCAAAAGCAGAGAAGTCATCCCAGGCCTTTGCCAATAAGCTCCATCTCCTCTTTCCTTCCCCTCGCCCTGCCCCCCGCACCCCCCGCCTGCCTCTGACTTTTGTTAAAGCCAAATGAAACAATGTAATTAGCTTGTTACAATTAAAGTGACTCGACTGGATAAATTGTAATCACCCAGATTGAAGTTAGGCATCCCTGCAGGTCTCGGACAGCACAGCTGAGCTGCCTCATTTACATAATTAAAATATACAAATGATAATGGATTTTGTACTCAATTTCCAGCGGCTGTAAATTCGAGAAACTATGAAATTAGAAGAACGGAGTTGGGCACCCGCCTTGAGGTAATGAGGATGACAAGTTTTGACAGTAGGAGTGTTTATAACCGGAGTTTCTGGTTGCAAAAATAAATAAGTGGAAGGGGGAAAGAACAAGGGAGAAGATTAGACGGCGATATTAGTTAATGGTTCCATGGGCTGTGAAGAAGGGGAAAAAAGAGGAGATAGATTAGTGATTACCTCTGTAAATTTATGCGGTTATACCCCCCTCCTTTTTTCTTTTCTTTTTTTTTTTGACAAGCTCTCTCCTAACCTAAGGGGACACCTTGTGCTTGATGATGAGAAATTGAGAATGGATTAAACACATCAGGAAAAAAGGATGCCGCAGATAGACCAACGAAAGCAAAAGGAAATGAAATTAGCTGTGCCATTTTAGTTTCCAGCAGGGGGGAAAGCAGCGAAGGGAGAGTGGGCCGTCAAGGGGCTTTCAATAATCACGGAAGAAGGCTGAGCTGGAGCTGGAGAAGAGGAAGGGCCCAAGCCCGGCAAAGTTTTCCAACCTAGTTGTCCCATTGGAGAATGTGGGGGACATTCCAGGCTTGTAGCTGAGGTCCCTAGCTTGCTCACTCAAGGGTAATCTATGGATCAGTATTTGGAAAATTGCTGTTACTTATTAATGAATTCCAGTAGTGACGTATGGAAGCGAGAGCTGGACCATAAAGAAGGCTGATGGCCGAAGAATTGATGCTTTTGAATTATGGTGCTGGAGGAGACTCTTGAGAGGCCCATGGACTGCAAGAAGATCAAACCTATCCATTCTGAAGGAAATCAGCCCTGAGTGCTCACTGGAAGGACAGATCCTGAAGCTGAGGCTCCAATACTTTGGCTACCTCATGAGAAGAGAAGACTCCCTGGAAAAGGCCCAGATGCTGGGAAAGATGGAGGGCACAAGGAGAAGGGAACGACAGAGGGCGAGATGGTTGGACAGTGTTCTCGAAGCTACCAGCATGAGCTTGACCAAACTGCGGGAGGCAGTGGAAGACAGGAGTGCCTGGAGTGCTCTGGTCCAAGGGGTCATGAAGAGTCGGACACAACTAAACGACTAAACAACAACAACAAAATTGATGAATTATACAGCTAAGTTCTACTTAGGGTAGACCCACTGAAATTAATGGATCTTAGTTAGGCCTATCCATCAATTTTAGTAGGTCTGTGCTGATTACAACTAACAACCCAATGATTCTTACTGGATAATTAACGGGGTATATAGCTAATATATATAGAAATGCCCTCTGGAATGAATGGATCTAAGTTTGGAACGCCCACCAGTTTCAATGGTTCCGTTCTGAGCACAACTCACATTGAAAACAATCTAATGGGTTGTACTCAAAGCTAGTCCTGTAGACCCATTGGAGTTAATGGCCATTCATTTAAATGGGCCTACTCTGAGTAGGACTAGCATTGGCTAGAACCCAAGGACTGCAGATTCAATCTGGAAAGGGGCTTCGTGGGTAGAGTACCTGCCTCATGTACAGGAAACCTCAAGTTCAATTCTCTGCCCCTTCGACTTCAAGTTCTTGAGACCCTGAAGAACTGCTACCAGTTAGAGTAAGCCAGACTTCCTCTACCTGGTACCCTCCATACATTTTCAGCTACAGCTTCCATCAGCCCCAGCCAACGCTGAGACCGATGAGAGATGTGTTTCAAAACACCCCCAGTTCAGGAAAGGCTCAAGAAGGCAATACTGCTTACTGTATGTCCCTAAAGAGACTTCCTTGACCTCTATAACTTTAAATAAGTTCCAAAGCTCTCAGAAATCCGCTCTGCATTAACACAGAGGAGGGTTTTTAACGTGGTTGCCCCTGTTCGTTGGAACAGCATTCTTGCTGAGATATGGCAGGAACCCAGTATCTGCACTTTCCAGTAATAACAACTGAAGACATTTTTTGTTCTGACAGGCTTTCCCAGCTGAATAAGCAGATCTTTAAATTGAGTATCTACTTCGTTATGGGTTTAGTCCTGGTTTTTTTTTAAAAAAAATAATAATAACCCCCCCCCCCAGTTTTATTCAAGTTTGGGATTTTTACATACATTATATTATCTCCTTCCAATTTTTAAATTTCCCATACAATTTTTTTCCCTTTCCCTCCCTTCCCACCTCCCCCATATCCCTTGGAAGGGTTCAAACAATTATCATCAGCCATGGGCATAGAGTCTTTAGTTTCCACCGAATGTCTTTTGTTCCAGTAGTTTTTATCCACTGAAGATAGGGGTTCCATCTGTTCCTTATCGTGGTGGACTTGACCTTCCACATTGTTTCCTGTGACATGACTATGACAATGTCCGACTGAATAAGTTCAAACAAATAACTATTCCATGCCTCTACTGTCCATTTTTCTCCATCTTTCCAACCTAAAGCTATTGTTGCCTTTCCGGCTAATATCATAGCTTTGAAAGTGAACTGGTCCCCTTTCTCTATAGCTGCATTTCCAAGTATACCCATTGTCATGAAATCAAAGTTTATTGAAAGCTTCGCTTTAAAAATTCCATTAATAACCTTTAGGATTTTATTCCTGAATTCCTTTACCTCTGGGCATTCCCAGTACATAGGGGAAAAACATCCCATGGCGGGTTTAGTCCTGTTTTAAATGCATTTTCTGTTTTTGTGTTTTTAATTGTTTACAATGATTTAATGCGCAAATCACCTGCTCGTGGGAGATCTTCAGGAGAAGGAAAGGCTAAGGAGCAAATCCTATACAAATCCAGAGTGGAATCCCTAAGATGGTTGGGTGGCGTCTTGTACGCCTACTTCCAGCAATTCCTGAAGCCAAGCTGGTGCCAAAGACATTGCTCTGCTTTCCTTTGGACCACATCAGTGAGGCTGAGAGGGGGTTCCTTGCCATCTGGGCAGCCCAAGACCTCCATACACACTGCCCAGGCTTGCACCCCAGGTAGTTAAATCACCTTGAGATTATTATTTAGAATGCAATTTATAAATCATCATCATCATCATCATCATCATCATCATCATCATAAATAACAACAATTATTAGAATGAATCTCAGTGCAGGTCATCAAATGGAGTCCTCTTCCAAGTGTCACTAATGCCTGTCATTTGACTGGATGGCTCAAGGAACAGGAGTATTCTGATTGGCAGTCCCCTTGGTATGAAGAAGAAGAAGAGTTTGGATTTGATATCCCGCTTTATCACTACCTGAAGGAGTCTCAAAGCGGCTAACATTCTCCTTTCCCTTCCTCCCCCTCAACAAACACTCTGTGAGGTGAGTGAGGCTGAGAGACTTCAGAGAAGTGTGACTAGCCCAAGGTCACCCAGCAGCTGCATGTGGAGGAGCGGGGAAGCGAACCCGGTTCACCAGATTACGAGTCCACCGCCCTTAACCACTACACCACGCTGGAGCTCCCTCCCACAGTTCTGATTATTTTAGGGGAGAAGGGGACTGATACTTTACTATTAGGGGAGGTGTGGCTTTTATCCCAGACAACCTAACAATCGTATCAGTCTTTGCTGCGCTGTCATCTGTTATTTATGCCGTTTATTTTTAAACTGATTTTATTGTATTGATGAGATTTTATGGCTGTTTTTAATTGCTGCGAGCCACCCTGAGGCTTCCTTAAGCATGTGGCTGCATAAATTGAATAAACAAATGAATGAATAAATAAATATTACGTTATTAATATATCACCATAGTGGCACGTGGTGTCCTGCCTGAAGGTTAAAGGGAAAGAAGCAAGTCTGTCCTAAAGTCTTGGTGCTATATTAATATGTTTTGCGTGTGGATAAAACAGTAGGGAGAAGCCATGTAAACAAAGGATGAATATGAACAAATGCAATCAGATGTACAGACACTGGCCATTTAAAGCATTATGATACAGTAGTACCTCTAGTTACAAACACCTCAGGTTACAAACGCCTCAGGTTACAAACTCAGCTAACCTGGAATAGTTACCTCGAGTTCAGAACTTTGCCCCAGGATAAGAATGGAAATCGTCTGCTGGCGGCGCAGCAGCAGCAAGAGGCCCTGTTAGCGAAAGCACACCTCTAATTAAGAACAGTTTCAGGTTAAGAACGGACCTCCAGAACGAATTAAGGTCGTAATTAGAGGTACCACTGTATTAGTCCCATGCTTTATCGACTGAGATATCCCAAAATATGGTACATTGTGCTATGAGGGATATGATCCTAAATAGTGCTTGGCTCCAAAGAAATTCAGTTAGCAGTTCCATCTGCACTTTACATTGAAAACAGATGACCAAGAAGATCAAGTTAGGCCTACTGATTACAATAGGTCTACTTTGAGTATGAAGGGATGCGGGTGGCACTGTGGATTAAACCACAGAGCCTAGGACATGCTGATCAAAAGGTCGGCGGTTCGAATCCCTGCGACGGGGTGAGCTCCTGTTGCTCGGTCTCTGCTCCTGCCAACCTAGCAGTTCAAAAGCACATCAAAGTGCAAGTAGATAAATAGGTACCGCTCCAGTGGGAAGGCAAACAGCTTTTCCGTACGCTGCTCTGGTTCGCCAGAAGCAGCTTATTCATGCTGGCCACATGACCCAGAAGCTGTACGCCGGCTCCCTCGGCCAATAAAGCGAGATGAGCGCTGCAACCCCAGAGTCGGTCACGACTGGACCTAATGGTCAGGGGTCCCTTTACCTTTACCTTTTACTTTGAGTATGACTTAGTTGAATACCACCCACAGACTTTTTGCATTTAGGAATGTGACAGGAAGACGTATAAAGACACCCACTAGCAACTCAGGATGAATGCCCATTGTTGTATAACTGCCCCAGAAATGAATACTATCAATGCTCAATAAAGACCAGATATGATCGGCATAAGCTTTGTGCAAGCAAATCAAGATGAATGCTCAATATACAGGACATCGAGGGAAGCCCTGTGCAGCACTTCTACAGAACGATCCTATGCATGTATGTTTATTTATTCAGACGCACGTTTATAGCCTGCAGTACGTAACGCAGTATGGGATGGCAGCCTTAGGCTATGATCCCAACAACTGCCATTTATCAGCAAGAGTTAGGGAAATCTCATAAAGATCATTCTCAACTGTAAGGTCGTGCAGGACACCATGAACCCACCACTTTTTCTGCATGTGGGTCATGGCAAACAGTCTCTGTGGGATGCTCCAATATAAGTTGGTGAGATCACGGCTCCCTATGACTTAGCATCTTCCAGAAGAACCTGCAATTAACAGCCAACTTGCTCAATTCAATACTTCCATATCTTATTTCTTTCCCCTTAGCTCCCTAAATACAGCAGCATGAGGTCAGAGCCCTGGGGAAGAGAAAGATGAATGGTATGCACATCCCACTGAGAGTTACGGAGAAAGCCATGGCAGGGGAGCCAAAGAAACCCGATTACAGCTTTCCTTCAGAGAGCTGGGGCTGTCATATCTAGTGCCTCCCAGCTCATCCATTTATCCTTGAAGCCAATTCCTAGGAGACATCTTAGGCTGAGAGATGGAGGCTGACCCATGGTCACCCAGTCAGTTGAATGGTCAAAGAACATTCAAAGAACACATGTTTTTACAATGTCCTACACTTACTAAGTTTTGGGAGAAAGTATTAGACCATGACTGTGTGGGAAAAGTATAATTTCTAAGAGGAAAATATTCTTTTGAATTACGTACCTACGATATGGAATTTGACAACTGGGCAACCTAAATGGATTCTTTGTGCCTTTACAATGGCCAAAAGACTGATGCACTGGAAAAATAAATCCATATCCCTCTTTAGTCAATGGATTGAAAATATGATAACACTTGCGACTTATGAATGGGTTGCTTATGAATGAGAGCCAGTGTGGTGTAGTGGTTAAGAGCGGTAGTCACATAATCATGGGGAACCGGGTTCGCGTCTCTGCTCCTCCACATGCAGCTGCTGGGTGACCTTGGGCCAGTCACACTTCTCTGAAGTCTCTCAGCCCCACTCACCTCACAGAGTGTTTGTTGTGGGGGAGGAAGGGAAAGGAGAATGTTAGCCGCTTTGAGACTCCTTAAAGGGAGTGAAAGGCGGGATATCAAATCCAGACTACTACTACTACTACTACTACTACTACTACTCTTCTTCTTCTTCTTCTTCTTCTTCTTCTTCTTCTTCTTCTTCTTCTTCTTCTTCATGTAAACTTTGTACGGACAAGTATAATGATATTTGGAACATGTTTATAAAAATATATATTAATAGGTTATAAGTAACCATGTACTGTATGCATATGGATAACACTTATACAGTGGTACCTCAGGTTAAGAGGTCCATTCTGGAAGTCTGTTCTTAACCTGAAACTGTTCTTAACCTGAGGTACCACTTTAGCTAATGGGGCCTCCTGCTGCTGCCATGCCGCCGGAGCACGATTTCTGTTCTCATCCTGAAGCAAAGTTCTTCATCTGAAGCATATGTAACCTGAAGCATATGTAACCTGAGGTACCACTGTATTGCTCTTTTGGAAACGAAAACAGGGAAGGTGCTGTACTGGAAAGTAAAATAAAAATGAGGGAGAAACACACACACACACACACACACACACACACACACACAATGTGAAGGGAGAAGAAGAACTTTCATCTGTCCTGAATCTTCCAACATTCAGCTCCATTGGATGTCTATGAATTGCCATGTTATGGGAAAGGCAGGAAAAACTTTCTCTATCCACTCCATTTTTTAATAAGGATAATGTCTATCCCAGCACCTCTTCCTCACCTTTTCTCTAAACTAAAAAGTCCCAAATGCTGCAACCTTTCCATATGGATGACAGGCATTGTTGTCAAATACAGTGGTACCTCGGGTTAAGTACTTAATTCGTTCCAGAGGTCCGTACTTAATCTGAAATTGTTCTTAACCTGAAGCACCACTTTAGCTAATGGGGCCTCCTGCTGCCGCCATGCTGCCAAAGCACGACTTCTGTTCTCATCCTGAAGCAAAGTTCTTAACCTTAAGCACTATTTCTGGGTTAGCGGAGTCTGTAACCTGAGTCGTATGTAACCTGAAGCATCTGTAACCTGAGGTACCACTGTAACATCTGCAAGACAACAGTTGTCCAAGTCCCGCTCTGACTTCTGTTCTATGGTGCCCATGTAGTAATAATAATAATAATAATAATAATAATAATAAAAACAACCCACAATCACTGTACTTTATCAGGTGACTTCTCTCTTCAATATTGTAGATATTACCCAGTACTTTTTCAAAATCTCCATCTTCATGGGCTCATATTGAATCTTTTGTGTGTGTTTTCCGCTCCCAACTAGCCTTCCCCAAAAAGAGCATTTTAATTCCACAACACAAGAATTCAATACTATTAACATTTTAAACTAAAAATTTGTTACAAACAGATGTTCTGATTCCCCCCCGTTTCATAAAAGGCAGCCGATCTATCTCTTTAAAATTTAAAATGCAAGGTCCTGTAAGGAAATTATTTACGTTTGAAACATTTTTTAAGCGGAGAGTTTTGGAATACATTTTAAGTACTCATCGGCTAAACACAGATGTTGCTTCATGTTAATTTTGGTGCCCATCAATATTTAAGTGTATGGCAGCATTTTTTAGTGGGTAGGTTTTTTTTTTAATAAAACATGATAATAAAATGTTTGTGAAAGCTGCTCATTTAATGGACATTAAATGTGCTTAATTAAATGGCACTTGGAAAACTGCAGAAGGAAACATTTTATGAATACCAAAGACAATGCAAAAAACAAAAGTGAAAGCCAAATAATTTTTCACATGGCTTTCCAAAACAATGCTTTTTCTAATTTAAAAAAACTGAAACCCAAAAGCAATTCTGTGCAATCCAAGGCTGGCTTCACACTATACCTTTAAGCACATTCAAAGCACATTTCTTTCTGAAAGAATGATGGGCACTGTAGTTTATCCCTCACAGAGTTACAAGTTCCAGCAACCCTTAAACGACAGTGCCCAGAATTCTTTGAGGGGGAGAAAATGTGCTTTGAATGTGCTTTATAGGTATGGTGTGTATGCAGTTTCCAAACACGATATGGCAATGGTCGACTTCCTTCCTCTTTCTCCCTGACTTCCCTGAAGGATGCCTGCAGAATTTGGAACCTGCCGAGCTAAGAAAAACCCACAACCCAGTCACTATCACCCTCCCTCTTTCCCTGTCTTCAAGTCTGGCATGTTCCCAGCTTCTCCGATGTGGTCATTATCTGCCTTTGGATAGTACACTTTATAGTGGCTTGTTAAAGCACTATCTGTGAAAGAATGTATTTTTAATGTATTTCATAAGCATGCTTTATAAATAAGTTATTAAAGAATGTACCTGAAGCTAGTGCTCACTTAATAAATATTAATAAAGCAATTACAAATGGGACCTTCTTTTAACGTGTTGCAGCACACCCTGGGTAGTTCTCCAGAAAGGCGTCCAATGTATGCCGTTAGATTATCGGTAAAGTACGCAGGATTGTGGCTAGGACATTTTGACATGTTCGGCATGTCTTCTCCCCCTTACCGATACTGCTTGGTTATATCCTTTCTAAGCTGACTTCATCGGCATTGGAATCAGAACTGCGAACAGGCCCCCAACGAATATGATACGATAATCTTTATTGTCATTGTCCCATACAGAACAATAAAATTGAAAAAATCTACATCAGACATTCAAAAACCAACACGCCTGCTATCCCAGCTATCCCAGCCTGGTTAACCCCCTAAAAACTCTGATACCCCATAATTAAATACAATATACTCCCATAGAGACTACCTTAAAGATAAAGGGACCCCTGACCATTAGGTCCAGTCATGGCTGACTCTGGGGTTGCGGCGCTCATCTCGCTTTATTGGCCGAGGGAGCTGGTGTACAGCTTCCGGGTCATGTGGCCAGCATGACTAAGCTGCTTCTGGCGAATCAGAGCAGCACACGGAAACGCCATTTACTTTCCCGCCAGAGAGGTACCTATTTATCTACTTGCACTTTGACGTGCTTTTGAACTGCTAGGTTGGCAGGAGCTGGGACTGAGCAATGGGAGCTCACCCTGTCGCGGGGATTCGCACCGCCAACCTTCTGATCAGCAAGTCCTAGGCTCTGTGGTTTAACCCACAGTGCCACCCGTGTCCCCAGAGACTACCTTACACTGAGTTTAAAACCAAAATCGCATTTGGATAGAAACTGTTTCTCAGGTGGCTAGTCCTGGTCTTTATAACCCTGTACCTTCTTCCAGAAGTCAGAAGCTGAAAGAGATCATTTCTATGGTGTGCACGATCCTGCGCTATCTCTGCACTTTTCTTATGACACCTGGAAGCATAAATTTGATCCAAGGTGGGAAGAGTGCACCCAATTATTCTCTCCGCAGTCTTTACAACCCTGGACAACATTGTTTCTCCCCTGACCGTGTAGCTCCCAAACCACACACACAGACCATAAGTTAGTACACTCTCAACATCCTGGATCCTGAACCAAATTGGGTTGATTTGGGTCAACCTGGAGTTCGATCTGAGTGGGTTGTGGAAGCCCCAAATCACCCCACGTTGGATCGGGCCAGAGTTATCCAAGGTTGTCAAAAGGGGGTGGTTGAGGGAGGAAGAAGAAGGAGGGAGCCAGTCGAGGGATGTCATTTTGACAAGGACAACATCATGTAGATGCTGTTGCCATGAGCACTACCACAATGAATTGCCATGTCAAAGCACTCTGGGTCTTTGGGTTCAAGCAGGGGTTTGCTAGCCTTTTTAAGCCTGTGGACACATTTGGAATATAGATACCTGCTTCCCACCCCTGTGAGACAAGGTTTTGCACCGGGGGATTTTGATTGGGAAAATGGATTGGGAGAAAAACAGAAAAACACCACCTCTTTCCCTGCTCCTACAGCTATATTTTGGTATCAGGATGGGGGACGGGAAAGCCAGGAGACCCAGTCTTAGACTTCCTGCGTAATGTGTAGTTTGTCCTTCAGCTGTTACCTGTCTCACCCAGAAGAGGGCTGCATTTTTCATTCACTGACTTAGCACCTGCGTTATTAAAAAAAACAACAACCACACACAACAAAAATCTCCTGGTTAACTTGTTTGTTCTAAGAACCTACTGTCATAGCCACAACCTTTCATACTGACACACAGTAACCTGGAAATATTTCTTTAAAGGTATGTATTGATTGGCACCAGTGGATTATGCAGAAGATCTGTCTTAATTGTAAAGCAAGTCTCTCTCTCTCTCTCTCTCTCTCTCTCTCTCTCTCTCTCTCTCTCTCTCACACACACACACACACACACACACAATCTAGACAGTATGACTAGCAACGTAGCAGAGATGACAGGTGGGAGCATCCATTACTCTCTGGGAAAAGGTCAATCCAATAGGATATAAGTTTTGCATTCAGGTCAAGTGATGGCTAGTCCATCACTGCATTTTCTTTGCACTGCCCTGTCAGCTCAGTAATGGCTTTACTCCTTCTTGGTGTTCCCAGCGCTAAACGGATCTGCACGGATTAGGGCTTTAGGAGGCAAGTTATAAGAAGGGCACAGCTGCATTAGCACAGATGATAAACAAAGATGGTTATGGGGATTAGAGCAAGGGGGTCAGGAGGGGATGTTTCAAAAAAAGATCCCCTTTATTGTTATTTATTGCTATCGTTATTTATTCAGTTTCTTAGCCCTCCTTCAACACAAGGTTCCAGGGCGGATTACAGCAATTAAGTAAATACAATGTTTGAAATAAATTACAGTCACAAGAATAGGATGAGTTATTCATATATGTATGTATGTATGTATATACATTTGTGTGTGTCTGTGTATACACAAACACACACACACAACTCCCAATTCATGTGCATCCAATTGATTCATGATTGCTCATGGGCGCATTGCACCAAAGGCAGAAGTGACTTTAAGAATGGCAAAAGCGGCCCTAAAAGAGCCCAGAAGGAGCAAAATACACGAAAACAGCGCCTAGCAATCCCATAAGCCTTTGCAAGTGCAATCCCATAAGCCTTTGCACTGACTGTTGAGTTCTGTGGAGAGTTGGGGCTTGGGCAAGGAGGTTTGGAGTGAGCAATTGTGGTTGTCATCTGTTAAGCGCTGCCAATTATGCCCCATTCTCCCCCCCCCTTCAGTTTTGTTTTGTTGTATATTTCTATGCCCCTTTTCATTCACATTTTTCTGTCCCCACCACCGCCAGCACACACAATACTCAGCAGGCACTCATGGAGATTGGGGTGGCATGTAACAATGCATTCACAGTATATGGCACTATGGGTTGTAGCTCAGTGGCAGAGAGCATGTGTATTGCGTACAGAAGTTCATTCCCTTGAGGAAAGGGGGCATGTTCAAGGTAAAGGAAGGGGAAGGGCTATATGGATATGGAGTCATTTCAGTTTGCATTGAAAGCTGAATCAACCAAATCTGTGCTTTCCGAAACAACATGTGAACTGAAGCGCAGTTAGCCTCTGAAATTTGCACTGCTCTGAATTTTGCAATGCAATTCTCAAACCAACAGGTATGTCCAAAATAATAATAATCATATATTAGGGGAAAGTTTGAATAAAAATGTCTTCCTGAAACTAAGCCAATAACTAGGGCTAAGCAGAAGCACTACCTAGTTTTCATTCTTGGCTTACTTTTGCTTCCTTCATTTGCGGTTTCGCTTTTTGTTGAATTTTAAATTTTTAAGTCCTCAGCACAGAGACCTGCCCTCTTTTACTCTATCAAACGTCAGGCACGCTGATGGCACTATACAAAACAAGCAAGCAAGCAAGCAAGCAAGCAAGCAAGCAAACAAACAGGTTTCCTGCGGAGAGGGAATAACTATTAAACCAGTTTAAGTAGATAATGCAGATACAGCGTTGAGGTGCTTGTTAAGCTCTGCAATACCACTTGGGACCTTCAAAGGACTTAAATCCACTCCACTAATGAGGATGCACAACTGGATGTGGCAAACACCGAGACAGGAATCTTGCACAGAGTAGCCGGCATTTCTTCACATACGAGCAGAGGTTATCGTGCACCAGCAATCGCCCGAAAATTGCAAGTGGAACCCAGCAAAAATGTCACGTATAGCATGCAATAATCTATAGCGCATCTGCAGGGTAAATAAAGCAATGGCATTAGGATAAACAAGAGAAGCTGCCCATGAGCCAGACATCTTCTAAGTTGTTGTTTGTTGTCTTTTTTTTGCTTTGTTTTGTTTGCAATCCATCCGCTTAAATAAGCAATAATCATGACCTTAAGTAAGTGAGATTTTAAAGCCTTGAGATCCAGTCTCCAGCCACCCCAACTCTCTCTTTTTTAGCAGATTAATATTATTTCTGAAAGCTGGCGAAAGAGGCTATTATGAAAATGTGACTGGTTAAGATGATTAAATGTTATTTACAGAAAAGAGGAGGCAGGCTGATTAAACCACCAAGGGGCCTCTTCCATTTTATAATCTCAAAAAAGGGGGAAAAAGTATGTCACTCAACAGAGATGTTTGCCTCATTTCAATAATTAGAGACCAAAGCAAGTTGGACAGTCTGTCAGCTTCAATATGGTAAGCAGACTTGCAGATCATGTAAATAAAATCTGTTTTATTAGATGGAAAATTAAATTGCTATTAGGTTCCCCCTCCCCGGGTTATCCTTCAATACATTTTAGGAAAATCTATGGCTAAAGGGTAACTTACCCCGAAACAAATTACTCCAGAGGCTAGATTTTCAAAGTTGCTCATCAACTGGAATCACCCATCTAGGCACAATGTAAATTACAAGTGCTATTATATACCTCCCTGAGAAATTCTGGTCGTCATATGAAAACAAATTAAAATCCAGCTCAGAATTTCTTGGGTGTTTCACCAGAGCCTGAACCTACAATTTCCCCAGAGCCAAGTCTTAAAATTTAAGGAAAAATTTTGGAATGGCACTGTGCTAGTTTTATCAGCATTCATTCACTTTGAAAGTAATCAAATTTCTTCGGGTATTTCACCTGATCAGTTAACTCTAAATTTGCTTCAAGATTTAATTTCTCACATTGGTGGTATTTTTTGAAAGCACAGATTTGAAAGTGCATTGATTCCCCAACCCATCCCTGCTAAATGTGTTTAGGGTTGCAGCCTAAAGGAGATCAGAATACAGGCAGCTCTTTCTAACAATTTGTTCTGATTCTGCGGATCAGAGGGGAAAGCCATACCCCTGATCTCTGGAAGTCCCGCCCACATTTGTCACCCCCCCACCCTTCAACCAGACTCTGAGGTTTCACTAGGTATTCCTCACGCTCCCCCCCCCCAATCTCTGAGTTGTACCCAACTAAGTTTTGATGGGTCGAAGTTAGTTGTGTTGATTATTAGCCAGAGTGGTGTAGTGGTTAGAGCACGGGCCTAGGGGCTCAAATCCCTGTTCAGCCATGCAACTCACCGGGTGACCTTGTGCCAGTCACAGACTTTCAGCCTAACCTACCTCACAGAGCTCATGGGAGGAAATAACTGTGTGATAAAGGTAAAGGGACCCCTGACCATTAGGTCCAGTCGTGGTCAACTCTGTGGTTGCGGCGCTCATCTTGCTTTATTGGCCGAGAGAGCCGGCGTACAGCTTCCGGGTCGTGTGGCCAGCATGACTAAGCCGCTTCTGGTGAACCAGAGCAGCACACGGAAACGCCGTTTACCTTCCCTCCGGAGTGGTACCTATTCATCTACTTGCACTTTGACGTGCTTTCGAACTGCTAGGTTGGCAGGAGCTGGGACTGAGCAACGGGAGCTCACCCCGTCACGGGGATTCGAACCGCTGACCTTCTGATCGGCAAGTCCTAGGCTCGGTGGTTTAACCCACAGCGCCACCCGCGCCCCCTTAACTGTGTGATATAAATGTAACAAATAATAACAATAATTAATGAATTCAGTGGGTATCCTCTCAATATGGCTCACATTGGATGCAGCTTCATACATCAGCAAGGACTACAAACTTGCATCATTAAAACCAAACAATACCCTGAAAGTTGAGAATTTCAGGATGGTGATTTCCAGACTCAATCCTCGTTTCTGTGTGTGTGAGGAGCTGTTGCAAAATACACTCAGCGTTGCCTATAATCTGTTCTCGCTGTGTATATTTGTAAAGCAGTTCTCTCTCCCCCTTTCTATGACATCCCTCAAGTTACAGTTGGTACCATTAAAAACTCAGCGCTTGACTGCCACAGGCACTCGTAATAACTATAGCGTGTTGTCTTCTCATTATAGACGGAGCTACCCTGGTACTCCTATCTCTGCGGAGTGACAAATGCGGTTTTAATGACAGCTTCTCTCTCTGTAAACTATAATTAAGAAAGAAAGAAAAGTACCTGGCAGTGAAATCACCTGCTTTATGTGGATTTATGGGGTAGAGGATATGTGTAAATTAGGGATAATTTTGTCAGGAACCAGTTATTAGAATAAACAGGATGCAACTGTGCTGTTCCTCACTCTGGCTAGGAGGTGGTAAAGCAGAGTGGTTAGATCAAACCTTACCTCTGCCACAAACTCACTAGACTTTCTTAGGCATCCTTTCCTTATCTCTCAGCCTCTCTGATCGGCAGGATGGGAGTGTTAATAGCACTGGCACACCTTATAGGGTTGTCGTAAAGGCTGCAACAAGTTAGTATAGATGGACTGCTCAGAAGTTCTATATATTCTTAAATTCTATATATTCTCTGTCTTGTAATGGTGTTTTGAAAATATGTTCAGATATCTATTTGTCCAGTGCTTTTTTTCTTAAAAAAAATGTTCAGGGGTACTCTCATTTTCCTACTCATATTGAAATACAGCCCTCAATGAAGCTAAGCTTAGATTCACAAAATGTTTAGGGGTGTGCATACCCCTGCGTCCCCCCAGAAAAAGCACTGTATCATCTATCTATCTATCATCTATATCTACCTACCTACCTATATCTATATCTACTTACCTATATCTATATCTACCTACCTATCTGTATCTGTATCTGTATCTGTATCTGTATCTGTATCTGTATCTGTATCTGTATCTGTATCTGTATCTCTATCTGTATCTCTATCTCTATCTCTATCTCTATCTCTATCTCTATCTCTATCATCTCTATCTCTCATCTATCTATCTGTTGGCAATCTGTAAGGGAATTATGGGAAAGTTTTGATGTCAACATGTTGGCACCTTAAGTGGAAAATTGAAAGAGTGTTCCACCGCAAACCATAGGTAATTAAGCAAGAAATGTAGTTGTGGGAAGCCTGTCACCCACCCCATAAGTGGTTGAAGTTCAGTTCCCATTGCTGCCCCCCAAGAATCCTGGGAACCCGATGAAGTTTTGCCCGGAGACCCCCTAAAGTACATTATGAAAGCCTGCATTCCTGTAGGTACACCAAGAAATCTAACAGTTTTCATCTCTAAAACATGTTCTTAATATGCAACCCGCAAGTTAGTATAAGCCTTTCGAAGGGCTCTTTGCTTTTCTGGAGTATCTGTGGACAAAACAAAGCCCCATCATTTTCCAGCAAAGGGGTCTTTCTGCTTGGCTCCTCTTGCCCACTTCAATTTGTGCACCAACTTTTCCATTAAGTCCCTCCAGAACGTAGCTGTAACCAGAGACTTTCTCCATGCAGAGCAGATACTGCGCGCTCTTTCCCATTCAGAGAATATCTGCAGAATATTCTGCTTAAGAATTTGCAATGGAGAGCTCTGTGAAACAATTCCATTCCAGCTCTAGCGCCGCTTGCATTCTTAAAGCACATTGAGAGAAGCTATTGATTCCGGTCCCCAAAGCGAAACCCTCTGTCTTCAGAAAATATATACTGTTGGTTAAAGTAGCCGGTTGTGCATCATTGATTTCAGTTCCGTTCCGAGATGTTTTGAATGGGCCCAGTCCACAATTGTCAACGTACAAATCTGGGAAGATTACTGCGTGCCAAAAATAGCACCCCACTTTGCTGAGTCATCGGCCTTTTCCCCCCCTGCGGTGTTTTAGTGTATTATTATTATTCTAACATGCACATTACCGGGCATATGATCATTCTTCCAAATGAGATTTGGACAGTGCTCTGTAGATATTGGCAGCAATTAAGAGGCCGCAGTCCTAAGGCAGCCTGGGAGGGATGGAGGAGATCTTAATGGCTTTATTTAGCTGGAGTGTCTGTAAGAGTAGCTCGGACTTCCTCAATGGTGGGCGGTCAATAAGAGGATGCATTGGAGGCGTTCGATTCTTGAAAATATGACTGGGGAGTTATCAATGGCCTGGAGAGTTTTGTACTGTCATTGATAAGGACCATACAGCCAGGTACAGAGGTTGACAGCAGGCAAGGAGAAAATATAGGGGCGACTATTTCTAACATGAAAACTAGCTTTAGGAAATAGGAAACTGCCTTACAACAAGTTGAGCCATCTAGATCAATATTGTCAACACTGGCCAGCAACCTCTTTTCAGTTTTTCAGGCCCTAACTGGAGAGGATGGGGATTGAACCAAGGACCTTTTGCTTGTTAAAGCAGAGCAAGGTAGCATTTTTCACAAACCTAAATACCGTATTTTTCGCTCCGTAAGATGCACCTGACAATAAGACACACCTAGTTTTTAGAGGAGGAAGACAAGAAAAAAAAATTCTGAACAAAACAGTGGGTGTATGCTTTTTGTGGTTCATGCTGTGGCCACAGACATGATATGTGATTTGACGGTGAGTTTGGGGTAGCCCAATGCAAAAATCCTGAGGATCCATGTGGATCCGTGCTTTGTAACCACGTTTTTGCGCCATTGCGGCCCCACGACACAGTGGATGCGTGATTTTTGTGTGTGCAGGCTATGTGATCTGATGGTGAATTTGGGGTGACCCAATGCAAAAATCCTGAGGATCCATGGGCTTTTACCTCCCCCCTCCCAGGCAGCCTTCTTTATCGCTAGCCTCCCTTATCTCCCTCCCGATCGCTTGCTGATCAGCTGCTTCCTTTCAACACCCCCTTCCCTCTTGTTTGCCTTAGTGTCTTTTCCTTAGCTGGAACAGTTTTTTGCTCCTCCTTTTCTTCTAATTTCTCTCCTCATTGCTTGTTTTTAGTATTACTGTCTCCTCTCCTTGCAAGTTCACTGTCTTTACCACCTCCCCTTCCCAGGCAGCCTCCTTTACCAGCAGCCTTATCTCACTTCTGATCGCTTGCCAATCAGCGGCTTTGTTTCAACACCCACTTCCCTCTTTCTAAAAAAAAAAAGAAAAAAAAAGCATGATCTGCTTTTCGCTCTTGGGCAATTCAGCTCCAGGGACCATGCACTCGCTCCATAAGATGCACAGACATTTCCCCTTACTTTTTAGGAGGAAAAAAGTGTGTCTTATGGAGAGAAAAATACGGTAAACCTCTTAACTAGCTTTGCAGCTATACAGCACAGAAAAGTAAAGAATCAGAGTGAGAGAGCGGGGCAAGGCTTTGTGCCTACCCGAATCCGACTTGGGTGGGTTACAACCCTAACTCTTGTTGGCATCCAACTGTCTGAAGAAACAATGGCTGCATCTCCAGAGGTGAAGCCAAATGGCTACATTAGCAGCAGCAACTGACCTTTGTGGGGCGCAAACCTGCAGTGTCTACGGAGGTCCTGGGATGCCGAGACAACAAGACCCTCCTCTCTCAGTCTTGCTGATGTGGTCCAAAGGAAAGCAGAGCACTATGTTTGGCACCAGCTTGGCTGCAGGAGTTGTGGAAAGGAGGTGTGCAAGGCACCATCCAACAACCTTAGGGACTCCACTCCAGATTTGTGTAGGGTGTGGTGTAGTGGTTAAGAGCGGTGGACTCGTAATCTGGGGAACTGGGTTTGTGTCTCCGCTCCTCCACATGCAGCTGCTGGGTGACTTTGGGCCAGTCACACTTCTCTGAAGTCTCTCAGCCCCACTCACCTCACAGAGTGTTTGTTGTGGGGGAGGAAGGGAAAGGAGAATGTTAGCTGCTTTGAGACTCCTTTGGCTAGTGATAAAGCGGGATATCAAATCCAAACTCCTCCTCCTCCTCTTTTTCTTAGACTTTTCATTGTTTATCTCCTTGACATCTGATGGGAGGGCATTCCACAGGGTGGGTGCCACTACAGAGAAGACCCTCTGCCTGGTTCCCTGTAACTTCACTTCTCGCAGTGAGGGATCCGCCAGAAGGCCTTTGGAGCTGGACCTCAGCTTGAACAATGGGGGTGGAGATGCTCCTTCAGGTACACAGGGCCGAAGCTTTTTAGGGCTTTAAAGGTCAACACCAGCCACGGCTGGATTTAGGTTTGATGAGGCCCAAGCTACTGAAGGTAATGGGGCCCTTTATATGTCCAGCTGTCCTTTGTCAACAACAAACTGTCACTGTTTTGTGTGTGTTGAATATACAATTAAGAAGAAGTATATTAATATTCTGGAAATGTACATGCAGTTTTTTTCCTTTAATTTTTTTGGGGGCCCCCAAGAGAGTGGGGCCCTAAGCTATAGCTTGTTTAGCTTATATGTAAACCTGGCACTGGCACCAATACTTTGAATTGTGCTCAGAAACATACTGGGAGCCAATGTAGATCTTTTATGGCCATTCCCGGTCACCAGTCTGCCAACTTCAGATTGGTGCTACAAAATGTAATGAGATTCCTTCCCCTTCTCCCTTCTCCCTTCTCCCTTCTCCCTTCCCCTTCCCCTTCCCCTTCCCCTTCTTCCTTCTTCTTTCTTCCACTTTTTTTTTTGCAAACACAACTTCTCTGCTCGAAATCCTTAGTACACAATGTTATTTCCTCTCCAGCGAGTCAGCAGCTGCCATTCAGTTCTATGGGGTGCATTGTGGCCTGCCAAGGACCCCTGCAATATACAGCCCCTCTCTCCTCCACCGCATGGCTCTTCATACTGAGAGGCATTCTGAAAGTAAAGATGAGGTCATGCCTTTGGAGCTGTCCAAATAACAGTTGCCCTCTCTCCTCCCCCCACTAAACTATTGATGCTATTATTAATGACCATACTGAGCTCATGCTTGACTGCAAATGATCTGCAGCTGGATCAGAACATTTCACTTGCTTGCTTCTTTAGCAACTGAGGTCTACAACAATGTTAATAAATCAGAAACTGTATGCAAACAAGCATAACCAGACAGGCTGCGATGCATCCCATGAATGCTATTATTTGCCTCCCGGGAGGTAAATAACTGTGTTTGGGTTTTTTTATACTTTATATTCTAGACTCTAAGTGCATCTTCTTTTCAAAATGTGAGTTTAAAAGGGGGAAGAAGCATCTGCACATCTGAAGTTCACAGTCAAAGCAGAAGACTGTTGAGAATATACAAGCCCTCTCTATCGTTGGCATCTACCTGTCTCAGGTGACGTCAAACTGTTGGAAGGTTACAGCGCCTGCTGTGGCTATAGAGACTGATACAGGAGAGACATATTTTGTTGCACCTGGGGCAGATGAAGGCATCTGATAGTACAGTTGCTGATGCACCATGGAGTTTCTTTTTTCTGTGGTCATTTCTCCTCTGGTCACTGCTATGGATACACAACTTGACTGCCTGTCTCCAGGCACTGCAGCCATCTGCAAGGGATTCTCAGACAGCAGGGTTGAAGTTGCCAGCCTTCTGTGATGGCCTGGGACTCAGGCTTGGACTCAGAACCAGAGGAGTCTCAGTCCGCACCAGATCCTCTGCCTCAGGCGGCATCGGAACCAAGTCTGGGGCCTGATTCTGAAGAGCCCCAGTCTGCACAGGTTCCCCTGCAACAAGCACCAGCTGGGCTGAGTCAGGGGCCTGATCCTGCCCTGGCTCCAGATGCGGGGATTACCTCGTTGCCTTCAGCTGGGCCATCACTTACAGCTGCTCCACTACCAGTTGGGTCAGGAGAGGCTGAGGCAGCCTCTGGGTTTATTAACCCACTGACATCTCCTGAGCTGCAGAGGCTTAGGTCTGAGAGAAGGAGAGACCTGAGTACTCGCAGGAGGAGTGCTTGCCTTCGGACGAGACAGGGAGGTGAGTCACCGGGGGATCAGGACCAGCCGTTCCCCGACAAAGATAAAAGGCTGTCGGGCCCTGTCCCAGGTTGCGGGAGCAGCATTGCTGTTTGCTAGACCCTGCCTGAGACCCTGTGCCTGGCCTGACCTAGCCTGCCTGGCTTCCTGCCTTGGCCCTGTCGGACTGACTCCTCGCGGAATCCTTGGATTCAGGACCGGTCCTGCACCGCGTTGCTTGGGTTAACCCCCAGGCCCAGCACACCCTCATGTCATGTCTGCAGACATCTTAGTAACACAGGGTTGGTCTGCCAACAGGCCAGGTGTCTGAAGCCAGCTCCCCGTAGAGCTCATCCTTGAGGATCCTGTCATCTTCCATTCCATGGACATGACCAAGTCATTGTAGATGTCACTAAGACAGGAGTGCGAGCTTGCTGGGAGTATGGGGTTGAGAGAGCACATCTTTGTTTGAGATTCTGTCCCACCATACAATGCCCAACATCTTCCTAACACAGGGAATGTGGAAGGCATTGAGATGTCACTCTTGGCAGTTGTAAGTTGTCCACAACTCACTTTCCTAAAGCAGCGTGCTCAACACCCAAGCCTGGTAAACCTTCATCTTGGTTTGGACGTTAGCACCACATTCTTCCATACCCTTCTGTAGAGGCAAGCCATTGCCATAGCTGCCTTGCCCTTGTCCAGCTCAGCATCAGTGGAGAGGTTGCTGCTTACGGTGGAACCCAGGTAGACAAAATCACTTCCCACCTCAATAGTGTGGTCACCAATGTGTGGAGTGCTGGCAACATCGTGACCCAGGATGTTGCTCTTCTTCAGGCTGATGGTAAGGCCAAACTCCCAACAAGGCTTGAGCAAAACAGTTGATGAGTGTAGAGCTTCCTCTGAGTGCACTATCAAGGCTGAATCATCTGCAAATTGCATCTTTCAGAGAAGGACCTGCTGCACTTTTGTCTTGGTGCAGAGATGTGCCAGCTTGAACAGACCCTTACCAGTCCTTGTATGGAAGTGCATACCACCTACAGTTAAGTTGAAGGCATAAAAGAGCAGCCTATGGCTTTTATTGAACGGTATGTATGTTGATATTTTTCTATGAAATACTGGCACATACATATTTATATTTTTGTCAATAAACAAATGAACTTCAGTTGGAGGGCACCTATAGGCTGAAGCCACCAGGTCAAACAAACCATAGATGCAGCAGCCACACCAGGTATCAGAGTAGGCATGCTTCACGGTCCATGCGAATGTCCATTGATGGTAGAAGCACAGATGAGGGGTCAGTGCGAGCAATAGCTGTACTAGGTGTCATAACGGGCTTTGAAGGAGCTCTTCTGATGTCAACAGAGCTCTCTGGATTGGTAAAGCCAAAACGGGTGTGGACTCTAGTTTCTGCACCAGTTTATACCAGTGTAAGCTGCTGCTACAATCTGCTTCAGACTTTATTTCCAGTAAACATACAGATTGATTGTCCCCTGATAATAAATTGGCTTCTACTGGATCAATATATACCACTCAGGTCAATTAATCTTGATATTCACTTCAACGGAATTCAATATCCAGTTACTGATTTTAAGGGTAATGAAAAGTAAGTACTAGAGGCCTGATCCTGCCTGATGTGTGAACTTGGCTGGGACCCAACACATCACAAGCTGAAATGAAATAAAAAACGCATTTGTACTTCTAACATAGCGGGACTGCTGGGCCAAAGGTTTGACTGACCATGGTCAGGCCATGACCCCTTACATAGTGCCTTAAGAAGAAGAAGATGAAAGATAGAAACTAGATGCAATTTTAATTACAACATAAAGTTCATCCTACATCGTTTCTTATTCTTGTACCTTGTGGCAGTGCAACTTGAAAGGCAGGGTACACAAATTAGCTAGACTCACCTCTCTTTTATTAGAGCAGGGTTTCCCAAACTTGGGTCTCCAGATGTTTTGGACTACAGTTCCCATCATCCCTGACTCTTGGTCCTGCTAGCTAGGGATGACGGGAGTTGTAGTCCAAAAGCAGCGGGAGACCCAAGTTTGGGAAACCCTGTACTAGAGCTTTATATGAATGGGGCACACCTGGCCAGGCAAGCAGTACATGTGAAAAGGATCTAGATGTCTTAGTGGACCACAATCTTGAGAGAAGTCAAGAGTGTGGTGCAACACAGAAGCATAGTGTCCAGATCAAGGGAAATAATAGTACCAGTCTATTGTGCCTTGGTCAGACCCCAGCGGGAGTACTATGTCTGGTTCTGGGCACCACAATTTAAAGAAGGATATGAACAAGGCAACCTTGTGTACAGAAGGGCAGCCAAGATGATAAGGGGATGGGAAACCAAGGCTTATGTATTACCTCCACTCTTAGAGTCAGTATGCCCTTGAACACCAGTTGTTGGGAATCTCAATTGGGGAAAATCCCAACTGCTACACTCAAGTCCTCTTTGTGACTTCACAGAGCCATCTGGTTAGCCACTGTAAGAACAGGATGCTGGCCTGATCCAGCACTGCTCTTCTTATGCTCCTGTGTTCTTAATGCTGCCTGTCAGTTGGAACAGGAAAATGGAAAACCAGGAAGGGGGGAGTTTAATGGCTAGTTTGAGGTCCTTAGAGGTTGCAGTATCCTGGAGGAAGACATGGCTGGTTGTCTTGGGTGTTCCACAAGGATGCTCCTGCTAGGATGCACTGCAACATTTTGTCGTAGGTCCCGTTTGTCTTCACAAGCTGTAAAGTTGATCGTTGTTCTCATGAACTCATCTTCAGCTTTTCACTGAAGTCCTGGTATTTGCAAAATTCCCTCTTCTCATTTTTTGTTGTTCCTGAAAGCCTACAGAGGTATGTGGGTGTTAAAAGTAAACAATCAATTTGACTGGTATAAAAGATCTTCCTTCCTTCCTTCCTTCCTTCCTTCCTTCCTTCCTTCCTTCCTTCCTTTTCTGGTTCCTGACCGGTTTAATTTGCTAGGGACTGTATTTTCTCATAGACAAGAGTGACTCTTTTCAAAAGAGATGAACAACCAGCAGCAAAACTTAGCTACCGACATGAAAACTAACCAAAAAGGAAACTGACAACGGGTTCGATTTGTCTCTGGGATTAATTATTCAGAAGTTGCCACCACGACTTGAAGGCACACGCTGGATTGAGTTAGGCACCAAGGTTAATTGGTACCTGCCAATTAACCAACCAATAGCTTCCCCATGCCAGCCAATATGCTTAAGCAGAACGGATGCTGTTTTTGGTACAGTTTAAGCCATGAAGAAAATTCCATGCAAAGATAAGGAGACAGGGACAAAGATAGGAAGTTCACGTCCTCCAAAAACATGGAGATCGTAGAACTGATGACATGGCACCAGTTTGCACCGGTAGGAAGGATCCTGTTGTGTTCGATAGACTTGAAAAATGAATTCCCCCATCTTGACCATTTTAAGCCTCGTAGATGCTATTTAAACTTGACATGTCATAAATCCAATAGCGGCAAACAGGGTAGCATTTGTTTTCTGTCCATTCTTATTTGGCTCCCGGGAAAGGATGGTGATGCCACAAGCAAATCGAGTGGCCACGAGCCCCCTGCTAAGTTTTTATTAAGGGCATGTCCAACTCTGTAATGCCGGTCACCAAAGGAGCACTTTGCCAGGTAGGAGCCCAGAAAAGCAGGGTGCTTCTTCAGCCAGCTCTGGCTCCCCACTGTCCACAATCACTAACTTAAAGCCAGGCCAGGAGAGTGGTAAAGGTAAAGGGACCCCTGACCATTAGGTCCAGTTGCGGACGATTCTGGGGTTACGGCACTCATCTCGCTTTATTGGCCATGGGAGCCAGCGTACAACTTCCGGGTCATGTGGCCAGCATGACTAAGCCGCTTCTGGCGAACCAGAGCAGCACACGGAAACAGCGTTTACCTTCCCGCTGGAGCGGTACCTATTTATCTACTTGCACTTTGATGTGCTTTTGAACTGCTAGGTTGGCAGGAGCAGGGACCTAGCAACGGGAGCTCACCCTATCGCTGGGATTCGAACCGCCGACCTTCTGATCGGCAAGTCCTAGGCTCTGTGGTTTAATCCACAGCGCCACCAGCATCCCTAGGAGAGTGGACAGCTGTACTAAAATCCAAACCCTAGAGTCACTTAGTTCACTTACTGGAGGTGAAGCTGTGGTTAGACCAGCTGTTGCCTGATGTCCTTCATATGTTTTTGACTACCACTTCCATCAGCCCCAGCCCAGCATGGATCAAGCCCTCATCTCACCTTTGGGGTCCCTTCCAAATCTATAATTCTATGATTCTGTGAGTGGGAATGGGAATGGGAGAATCTTCAGCTTCTGTTTCTTTCAGTTGCTCATTTCTTCCATTCTAAGGTTCAATTCTCCATATTTCCACAATTATGTATATATAAAAGTCTTCGTGAAAATTCACCAGCATTTTAGTGTGAATTCCTCCTCATATGCACATTTTTGTGTGCAATTTTGCCTAACGTACACATTTTTGCATTTCCCTCAATATAATGCATCATTGTATGTTTTTTCACTAATATACAGTCATACCACGGGTTACAGACACTTTGGTTTGTGCGATTTTGGGTTGAGCACTGCACCGAACCCGGAAGTACTAGAACTGGTTACTTCCGGGTTTTGGCTAAATTGTGCTTTGCGCATGCGCAGAAGCGCCGGATCATGACCCACCCATGTGCACATGCAGTGCTGTGGGTTGCGAATGCTGCGGGTTGCGAACGTGCTTCCCGCACGGATCACGTTCGCAACCTGAGCATCCACTGTATGCACATATATGCACACTGTACCCTAATATATGGAGTTTTTTTTGTACATACACATTAATTGGCTGGGGAGCTGCAGTACAAAGCCCAGACAAGTGTGGATTTCAAAGGAAGGCTGAGTTTCGGTTTGTGTATTGTTTCAGAAAGTGTGAATTAGGTAACTTTTGCCTTTCAATTGAAATTGAATTGAGTTTCTTGCCCCTGCCTACCCATGTTCTATGAACCAGGGCCCTGTGTGTAATAAATGACATAATAAATGGATAGGGTGACTCTGAGCACATTCATAGACTCCTAGAGTTGGAAGGGACTCCTGGAGCTCATGTAGTCCAACCCCCTGCAATGCAGGAATTTGTTTACAGGACGAGAATTGCACTTTCACACAAAGGTACCCTATTAGTTAGTTTCCTTCAGTTTAGCAGCCTTTGGTGGAGAAAGTCCTTTTTGTTGTTTCTGTTGCTAAACAATTGGGAGCCAGAAACCTTTGCTGGCTAGCTGCAAATCGCCCAGAAATCAACTAACAGATCCCAATTTACCATCTGTGAACCTCTTGCATGAGAAAGCCTAAATATATAGATAAAGAAGCATTTCTGAATTTCTCTCGGTGCTCTGAATGCCATAGATATGACCCCAGAAAATAAAAATTAGGCATGATTTGCGTTCCCCCCAACCTTTCTCCCTCTCATTCCCCCCACCCCCTCCAATTGTTTCCCAAGTACATTTCAGCAAAGTGGAGGTTGACAGGAATGATAAGTTATCTACCAGACAAGTACAGATTTCTGCTATTTGTCTTTAACATCGCCCTGAGCACAAGAGAAGGTTCAAACAAGATAACCTGATTAAATGGTTGCCCCCTCTCTTCTTTGAGGGACTGCAGAGTTGGAGGCAGGGGGAAGGCATGGATCATTTGCATACAAATGTTTCTCATATTTAAAATGGCATTTTGCCTAAGAGCAGGACTGGATTTCAGCCATGAAACTTGCCACAGGATTCCATACCCAACACAGGGCCAGTCTTGGAATGACTTTAGATGTGCCTTTGAATTTAATGTGTATGGTTTTGTGTGTGTGCTTTCTCAAAAAAAAAAAAATACGAAAGGAGAGATCCCATTGGAACCCAGTCATTATTGGCTCACCCTAGTGATTGATTATTGCATTTGCAAATAGGGAATGGATCAGGGCAAAGAGGTGGAACAACTCCCCTTTGAGGAGAGCTTGCAACATTTGGGAGGCATAATTTTATACATGTTTCCCGTTGAGCTAAAATTGCGAGGTGTTCAAAATTATGTAACCACATTATCAAAATATAGATAAAATAAACAGTTGAAAAAATTACATGTCTGGGTATGCACTTGGCTGGAGTGAAAAATATTGAAATTAAGACTCCTGCATAATAGGTAAAAGGTAAAGGATCTCTGGAGGGTTAAGTCCAGTCAAAGGCGACTATGGGGTTGCAGTGCTCATCTAGCTCTCAAACCAAGGGAGCCGGCGTTTGTCCACAGACAGCTTTCCGGGTCATGTGGCCAGCAGGACTAAACCGCTTCTGGTGCAACGAGACACCATGACAGAAACCAGAGCGCATGGAAACACCATTTACTTTCCCGCCACATCAGTACCTATTTATCTACTTGCACTGGTGTGCTTTCGAACTGCTAGGTTGGCAGGAGCTGGGACCGAGCAACGGGAGCTCGTCCCGTTGCGGGGATTCGAACCGTCGACCTTCTGATCGGCAAGCCCAAGAGGCTCAGTGGTTTAGACCACAGCGCCACCTGCATGCTGCCTCCCTGCCTAATATCAACAGGCAGGGAGTGCCAGAGGAAACATGCTGTCACGTGAAGAGACTGGTTCTTCCCAAGCTCAGAATTAACATGATATGGTGCTTGTAAATGTGCCAGTTCTTCAGGTTAGATTAAGCTGACCCTTCAGGTAAACTGGTCCCAAGCTCTTCAGGACTTTAGAGACTAATAGTAACACCACCAGCTTGTCCCAGTAACAAATTCCAGCACCCAGAACAGATCTTTAAACAGGGGTGTAATAGGCCAGCCCAGAGCTAAAGGATAGCTGCAGTCTTTCCCTCTTAAACTGAGAGAGCAAATATGCAGCAGCAAAATGAGAGTGAGCAGGTAAATCGGGTCCTCCCTTATAGAAGGCACGTATTGCGGTGAGACCTGGACAACCGACACCCTCTGTTGTGGGTGGGTTCAATTGGTAAGCCCCAACATCTGATTGGTAGGTCCCTCGAAGCTGGGTACAATCTGGCCAATGGGATGCAGTCTAAATGGTTTGAGGGACCTATTTATATCCATGCATGTGACCCAGAGCTTCCTCTTTCGGTGTGTGCATTCGGAACACCCGCCCACCTCTCTCTACTTTTAGGGCTTGTTGCGCTTGACCTTGCTATGCCGTCGTGTGTTGTCTGTCGTTGGGACAGGGGCACGGCAGGAATTTTCCCCACTTGGCTGATTGGCTGTTGCCATTTGGGTTTCGCCTGCCGAGTAGCAAATCGTCACAACTTGTAAGGTTGCGGATAGGATCTGGTTCAGGCGATAGGGATGGGAGAACGCTCTCGCCATCCCTATGTGAAGGGTATTCCGTCAAAGGAATCCAGGGACTCGGTGGTTTGGTCAACACCTGTGAGGGGGTTGTGCCCATGCCTGAGTCGAGGGGGACATTTGGGTGGTGGAGTTAGCCCGTTCCTGGCTTTCCGCTTATCCAGGTGTTCACCCTTGGCTGACCTATGCTGGTGCCCTGGGTCAGCGCTACCTGTATGGCAGGGAGCTAGTCGAACCAGAGCCTATGCGAGCAGTCACTTTCTGTAATCAATAAAGTTGTGGCCTAAATTCTGCCAAAAACCAAACCTAAAATTTGAGTCAAGTGTGAATTTATTTAGGGGGGAGGTTTCTGGGTCTGAACACACAAAAGTCTTTTATGAGAGCCCTGTTTTTACTAAGAAATACAGTGATGAGGCTGGCCACACCTTACTTTGCAAGGCTAGCACCAGCTATTCTTCTCTGGATTGAGGGATCTGGAGAAGGCATGATCAGAGCATGCAAAGGGAAAGAGGCAGATATATTCATTTAGAAATGGTACACGCTGTCTGAGTTCCTGTGAGTCAAGGTGATTTCCTCTAGAATGCCAAATTTATCCATTTACTTATAAGGCTGAGGAGTGTGAAGAGCTCACTGTTAAAGGTGAACCTTCTTAATTCACACTTTCTGAAACTTTCTAAAGCGAACTGAAACACGGCCAGCCTTTGAAATTTGCGCTTTTTGTGTGCAGTACAGTACTCCAGCCAAGTAAGGTGTACAAAAATGCATGTAAAATGTGCATAAAAATTGCAGATGTTTGGGTAGATCACGAGACGACAATGTGTTTTATTTGTGGAGATTGCTTTGCAAAAAAGTGCGTATCAGGTACACACACAAAATGAGTATATTAGGAGAGATTTGCATTATGATGCTGTTGAATTTTCATAGATTCATAGAATTGTAGAGTTGGAAGGGACTCCAAGGGTCATCTAGTCCAACCCCCTGCATTGCAGGAATATCAGAAAAAGCATCCGTGACATCAGCAGCAGCTTATTAAAAATAAGCAAAAATAAACCGCAAAAAAGTGATGTGGAGATCTGAATTTAAGGTCGGAAAAATGAGAAACCGAAAGAAGCAAAAATGGACATCTTCGCCCATCCATACTTCCACAGAGAGATTCAGTTCCTAAAGGCTGACTTAGGACTGTATAAAAACAAGCCCTTTAAGAAAGCAAATGTCAATTGCCTCTGTAGAAACATCCTGTTGGTTAACTGACATAAGTTCTGCGGTTCTTTGGCCAGAATGGGCTATTTAGGAAGGCCACAATCAAGGGAGAAATTGAAAAATGTTCTGTTGAGTAAAGTACTCCTTGCAAACCAAGCGAGCTAAAAATGACATGTGTGTTAATGATGTGCTTTATGGGCTGCCATCTGTCTCGGGAAAGGTCAGAGAAAAATGGCAAGCCTCGTCCGGGTGATTGGTAGAGAGAGCGGGGTGGCTAGAGGAAGGGAAGGGGGGGGCGGCGGGAAGAGAGAAATAGCCCTCATCCGAACATGGCAAGCATCTTCTGTGACATCATATAAATACCATAATTGGGAAGTGGTAAATTGCGCCGGGGCTGCCTTTGGAATTTGATGTGTCAATAAACAAGTTCAAGGTGACACGTCGGATCAATACCACGCGACAAGAATCATCCGACGAATTTACTGCAAAGTAATTGGGTGCAAAATGACTCGAGTCAACCTTCACACTGCGAGGGAGCCAGACAAACGGGGAAACCTGGAGGCAACAGTTTGTACATGTCAGACGCCGCTTAAGGTGGCTTGCCTTGGTGCTAATGGAGTTGCTTTAAAGGGAGGCACACATGCGCACACGCGCATGCACAAACACACTGGAAATAATAAAAGGAAGCAGCCCTCCCTCTCACCCCTTTATTATGAAACTTATCCAAAGCATGAATATAACTCTACATGCACCTTAAGGGGATATATATATATATATATATATATATATATATATATATATATATCAGAACAAAACTACAAGTGCCGGAGGTCGTCTTCCATATTTATATTTTTCTTCCTGTCTGCATTTAGATGACAAATAAAACAAAGCTGGGAACATGTTTCCTACCCCTCATAGACCCAAATAAGGGGATTTTCAATCGCCCGGTATTCCTTTTGTTTCCCTTTAATTTTTCTTGCTCTGCATTTTTGACACGGCAGGAAAACAAATTATGCAAACACATCTTTCACACACACACACACACACACACACACACACACACACACACACACACGTATATATTGTAGTGTTTTGTCATTTTGCTCTTAGCTGCCTTGGGGTTCCTTTGGGAGGAAGAGCGGAAAAGAAATCAAATGAATGGATTCATCCTCACCATCATCATCATCATCATCACATGCACAAAGTACACATTGCACAAACTTACATGCACATATAAGTGTGCATGTTTGTGTTGAATGAGGTGATTGTACAGCGCTGAGCATGGTACCATGATCATCATCAAGCATTCAATGTGGTTTGGGTAGCCTTAAAGATGCACAGAGAAGCATCTTTGACGTGTAAGTTGGTTAATGACAAATTTTGTTGGATTGCCCTGCCTGAGAGGTTCTTTCCGTAGAGTTTCTCTATGGATGAAGAAGGCAAGTCATTGATTTTTGGAGGCAAGATAGCGTCACCACAAGGATGAAACAAACACATAACACTTTAAGAATGGCCTACTGCAATGCGCTCTACGTGGGGCTACCTTTGAAGGTGACTCAGAAACTACAACTAATCCAGAATGCAGCAGCTAGACTGGTGGCTGGGAGCTTCCAGTACCACATAACCACATAACACCACTCTTGAAAGACCAGCATTGGCTCCCAGTACGTTTCTGAGCACAATTCAAAATGTTGGTGCTGACCTTTAAAGCCTCGGTCCAGTATATCTGAAGGAGTGTCTCCACCCCCATCGTTCTACCCGGACACTGAGGTCCAGTGCCGAGGGCCCTCTGCTTGGCAGGGGGTTGGACTCGATGGCCCTTGTGGTCTCTTCCAACTCTATGATTCTATGATTCTATGATTCTATGATTCTGGTGGTTCCCTCACTGCGAGAAGCCAAGTTACAGGGAACCAGGCAGAGGGCCTTCTCAGTAGTGGCACCCGCCCTGTGGAACGCCCTCCCACCAGATGTCAAAGAGAAGAACAACTACCAGACTTTTAGAAGACATCTGAAGGCAGCTTCAGTTGTTTAGGGAAGCTTTTAATGTTTGATGTATTACGGTATTTTAATATCTTGTTGGAAGCTGCCCAGAGTGGCTGGGGAAGCCCAGTCAGATAGGCGGGGTATAAATAATAAATTATTATTATTATTATTATTATTATTATTATTATTATTATTACCCACAACCTCCCTGGCCAAAGTCAGTCAGATGACTTCCCAATGCTGACAAGCCTAGCCTTTGCTGTGATGTGCTAAGATTCCTACACACAGGGAAGGTCTTGTCTCTGAATGCTCTACTGTGTAAAAAGCTCAATGCTTGTAATAAACTAGGTTGTGAAGGAGGAGGCTATCTTAAACTTTTCTCCCTGACGTGCCGTTTTCTACATGCGTTGTTGATGGAGAAGCAGGAAAAACATCCTGCACTCTGAAGTGGCGCAGTCCAGGAAGGGTGGCATCACTCGAAATTTCTGAATTATTTATTAAATTTGTTGGTTGCTTTATCTTGTCCAGAGCAGGTTTCTCACAGGCACTGTGAGAACAGAATGCTGGAATATATGGACCACGGGCCATATCCAACAGACTCTTCTTAAACCATCATCATCTGGTCCATACCACAAGCATAGGCTTCTCTGACTGATGCACCTGAATCGTAATATATTTCTAATCAGAACTGAGATTTATGATCCGTTAATTGCTCTCTGTTGCACCTGTGCTTTGTGCCTGTCCTTTCACAGCCAGTGGCTTCCACCTACTCTATTCCACTGGCTTTATTCAGTTTGCAAACGAAACACACACGAGAACGGTCAATCAGAGAAGTGCTGTGATGCTCAGGGTTGGGAAAGGAACATTGCGCTAAGTGTGCCATGTTTCCCAAGTGCCCTCTGGTGACAGGCACGCGCTAAGATTCAGTCATGATGAAGACGCTTGGAACCTTCGTCTGGGTTTATGCTGTTGGACTTGTCAATCAGCTGTCCTGTTCTGAATTGCAACAAACTCAGTTCACCCATTTATTTTAAAAGCCTACACTTTATACCAATGGCCACTGGCCATGATGGCTATGTTATACCCCATTGTACCCCCACTGCTAGAGGCATTGTGTCTCTGAGTACCAGTCTCTGGAGAGGAGAGGGCTCTGGCACTCAGATCTCCTGTGAAAGCCTACCAGGTCCACCAGGAACTTTGCCTTAACTAGTCAAAACTGACCTCATCAAATGACCACATCAGTTCCAGCTTGAAGACTGAACATCTGGTGTGGAATTTGCTTCATGGTATCATGAGAGGCATCAGTTCACGTTTTCCCAGTGCCAAAGAAAGAGGTCTGGGTGCTGGGTATCACATCCCCATAACTTACAGTAATCCTCCCACAAAGAAAAAAGAGAGAGAGAAAGAAAGAGAGAGAGAGAGAGAGAGAGAGAGAGAGAGAGAGAGAGCAGGCACATTCGACACTCAGGTTTATTGATGGACTGACTGAACTGGATAAACTAGCACGCAGCATCTGTAAGCTTTGGACAAAGTGAGGTGCTGGCTATAAGGCTGAGAATTTAATGGATGTCAAGATGTGGAAATGGGGAGGGGAGTCAAAGAGATTTAAGCGGAAGATGGATGCCAAGAATGAGATCCGTGCCAAGAATTATTGATACAGCCACCACTGGACACAAGGCTTTCTGAGAGATGGGAGACTGTTCTGTTGGGTGTATCTCATGAGATGCAATGAGGCTGATCCAAGATGAATTCACCAGATGTTAATTCAGTGGGAGCCGGGATGGCTCAGTGCATGGTAAGTCAGGCCACTGAAGGACAGGGAGGTTTCGCTGGTATTAAAGAAGTTGCTAGCTTTCATAAGATGTAGAACTGCGGTAGGCTGATTAGAAGAACATAAGAAGAGATATGCGGGATCAGACCCAAGACAGGGACATAGGAATCTGCCTATGTCTGACCACTGGGTCATCTCGATCAGTATTGTTTACATCAGAGATGGGGAGCCTAATGTGGGTTTCCAGGTGCCCCTATGTGATTCATGGGACATCTCCCCAGCTCACACAACCTCCCAAGCCACAACCCTCACCAGCCTTGCTTTGAACCCTCATTCGAACCCGTGGTCGGAGGCAGTAATGCTTCTGAAAACAAGCTGGGAAGAGTGTCTTGTTGTGCTTGAATCCTTCTTGTGGGCTTCCCATGGATATCTGGTTGGCCACTCATGTGGCCCTTGACTTGAGGAAGGTTCCTTCCCTTTGTTCTACACTGACTGGCAACTCTCCAGGGTTTCAGGCAATGGTCCAACAGGCAATTTCTAGGATGGAATCTGGGGCCTTCAACATGCAAGAAGATGTTCTTCCACTTATCTATGGCCCTTCCTGGAGATCCATCTCATTTAGCACCATGTGTGTGAACTGTTAGAATTCCTGATCTATGATTGCAGTCATGGGATTTTTGTCTTTCACATGATGGTATATGTTTTGACTCCACAGAGTGGGAAGTCACGGAGACAGGATGTTTGTGTTACTGTGTTCCGTGAAGTGGGACTATTGTCCTTTGTTCTTTTTCTCTTCGCTGTCTGATGCTAGAGAGGGAGGGAGCCATGTTGCAGTGCTCCGTGTGTGTTTATATGTAAATAAAGTAGATTAGCCAAAATGCTGTTGCTGAGGTTCTGTCATGCAAGGTGCACAAACTCTGCGGATCCCTAAATGTGCACAGCATCGGTCGCTGTGATGTTCGGGCAGAAGAAAGCTTATGAAGCTCCCGAATGATCGACCAGGAGGGAGGGAACATGCCAGTCAGGCATGTGTCTCTGCCAGAGTCCTACTCGAGTGTAGGCTGAACTCCTGACAACAATCAGTTGCCTCCAGAAAGCCCAGCAGAATGGCATGAAGACAGAAGACGCCCTCTTTGACTGTTGCTTCTCAACCAGTGGCATCTTTGGCTCCAGGGGTGTAGCTAGCTGCTCTGGCACCCGGAACGGTGGGGGCAGAGCGATCCTCTCACGGGGGCGGGGCGATTCACCCAGGGGGGTGGCACAGTGAGCTGCCCACGGAGTCCGCCTGGCAGATGCAAGCCCCACGCTGCCGTTTCGGGCAGCACCGGGCCCCGAGCCACCACGTCACTCCCAGGAGAGACGCATGGCCCGGGCACGCTGCAGGCCAGGCCCTGCAGTAAGTGCCGCCCCCCACGGTGTGCCATTTTCTCACCCCCTCAGGGATGACACCTGGGGTGGACCGCACCCCCACCCCCTTCCTACGCCCCTGCTTGTCTCTGAACCTAGAAAGTGCATATAGGATCACAGGCAAGAGCCAGCGATAGACCTGTCCCTTCATCCTATCCTCCATCCATTGACCTAATCACCTTTTAATAATACACTTGCTGTTCGAAGGGTGCTACGTTCCAAAAAGGAACAACGCTCTGGAAAAGTGTACACTTCCCTATGATAAAACGTTGGAGAACAATACCATGTAAACACAAAGTTCTCAAGGTGCACATTCAGCAGTTGTGTGTGTGTCTAGAACAACAACAACAACAACAACTTATTTGTAACCTGCCCATCTGGCTGGGTTTCCCCAGCCACTCTTGGCAGCTCCCAACAGAATATTAAAAACACAGTAAAACATTGAAAACTTCCTGATACAGGGGTGCCTTCAGATGGTCTTCTGAAAGTCGGATAGTTGTTTATTTCCTTGACATCTGATGGAAGGGTGTTCCACAGGGTGGGCGCCACCACCGAGAAGGCCCTCTGCCTGGTTCCCTGTAACCTCACATCTCACAGGGAGGGAACCGCCAGAAGGCCCTCGGAGCTGGACCTCAGTGTCCGGGCAGAAAACAAGACCTTTCCTCCTGGAGGAAGAGATGTCCGATGCTCCTCCTGTCTGTTCTAGTTTGCTCATATTACAGTGCTTCTCTATGCACCTGTGAACATCATCCGCTGGAGATGCGAGGATAGGATGTAAGATGCTTATATCAGGTCACAGAATCATAAGAGTTGGAAGGGACCCAGAGGGTCATTCAGTCCAAATCCCCTGCAATGCAGGAATCTCAACTAAAGCGTCCATGACAGATGACCATCCAACCTCTGCTTAAAAATCTCCAGGGAAGGAGAGTCCACAACCTCCTGAGGAAGACTGTTCCACTGTGGAACTGCTCTTACTGCCAGAAAGTTCTTCCTGCTGTTAATTCAGAATCTCCTTTCTTGTAACTTGAAGCCATTGGTTTAGGTCATGGGTAGGCAAACTAAGGCCTGGGAGCTGGATCCAGCCCGATCGCCTTCTAAATCTGACCCACGGATGGTCCAGGAATCATGCTTTTACTTGAATAGAATATGTCCTTTTATTTAAAATGCATCTCTGGGTTATTTGTGGGGCATAGGAATTATTTCACATTTTTTTCCAAAATATAGTCCAGCCCCCCACAAGGTCTGAGGGACGGTGGACTGGCCTACTGCTGAAAAAGTTTGCTGACTCCTGGTTTAGGTCTTACCCTCCAGAGCAGGAGAAAACAAGATTGCTCCATCTTCCATGCGATAGTCCTTATCCAAGTTGTTTTCTACTGTGTCCCCTCTTGAGAACATTTTGCCAGGGCCCCCAATCTGCCATGCTATTAGCGATGCACAGAGAGGCCAGGAGAATATGGATACGTTTCTTGTTTAGGGTGGCCATTAGTTTCTCAGAATTGTAGCAAAAGAGAGAGAGAAGAAAACCTTATGTGGAAATTGAGGCCATTATGTACCTGGGTCTTGCTTAACAAGACACAGTGCAGAAGGCAGCCAGTTAGTTTGGGACGAAAGCCTTTTCTCCCTCCTGCCTCAGATTGATTTCTCTTTCACAAATTACTATTCCATGGATTAATGACCACTGTGGATGCAAATGTTCTCGGCTCCTGCCCAGGTGCATTAACCTCTCTTTCCCTCTCTCTCGCATTCTGTCTCTTACCCTGCAGTGCCTCATGAGCAAATTAATATTTCCCCAGCTAAGAATGCAGCGGATATTAAACAAACACACACCATTGCAATGTTGTTGTGAATCATGGATCAAGTTGAAGACCAAGAACAAGGAGTTTGGCAAGAGCTTGGGACACCTTGGAATGCCTTGGTCATGTGCAAATGTGCTGTTCTCTCAGGGCTCAGGCAAAGTTCCCCTGCTGTTTACTTATTTTTCAATCACTTTGTACACATGCAGCTCAAGGTGATGTGCAATTAAAAGCAGCTTAAAAACAACACAAGAACTACAGCTCAGTGTGGCCAAAAATTAGAAATTACAAGAAGTACCAACAGTGGAGGAATGGCAGATGAAGATGATGGAATTTTGGGAGCTAGCTGACCTGACCGGAAGAATCTGCAACCAGAAGGAGGAGGAGTATCAAGAGGAATGGAAGAAATTTAAAGACTATTTAGTTAAATATGCTAAGATAACTTAAATAGGAATACTTGTGAGTAACAGATTGGCCTAGGATTTAAATACGTGAAATTGTATAATATCATGGATAGAAGTCAAAATGAAAAGAAAGAAAGATGTTAATTGAACAAGTAAATTTTATATGAAAATAGTGTTGGAAAACTGCTACAACGAACTATATGGAAACTCAGCCAGGGGGATTTGAGGAAGTTACCTAACAATGATAACAAAAGTGGGATTATAACAGTTAAGATTAATGTTTCTTTCTTTGTTTTTTTATATTGTAGATTTTTGTTTGTTTGTTGTTATGTTTGTTATAATATTGGAAAATCAATTAAAAAATTTTGAAAGAACTACAGCTTAGTGGCACATCATCTGCCTTGCTTGCAGAATGTCCCAGGTTTGATCCTTGGTATCTCCTGGGAATGTCCACAGTCTGAAACTGTGGAGAGATGTTGCCACTCAGTGTAGACAGTACAGAACTAGCTGCACCAATGGCCTGTTTTGGTGTAAGCCTATGTTCTTACAAGGCCGGCCAGCACAAGCCAAGGAGAGGGGCAATGTCCTCTGAGGCTCTTTCTATTCCAGGATGTGGGGCAGCCTTTGCAACCTGCTTGTCTTCACCCTCAGATTAAATTCACGCGGGACAGGTATTTGGAAGCACATACAACTCTGCGGTCAGTATTCTGACCTCAGCAATGCATTTGACTCTGCCAAATGAGAAAACATAATATGGTTGTTGTTGGTTTTTTTTTAAAGTAACCCGCCTCCCCCTCTATCTCCCTCTCCCTCTCTCCCATCACATTGAATCATCAGGGTGTGAAATATAATAAAGCAATGTTCTGCTCAATCTTGTCGGCTATACCTTACAGGTGTACTTCAGGTAAATATCCCTTTGGCTTGTGAAAAATGAGCTTACCCGAAAGAGATGACTTTGATGAACTTCAGCACTGGGGCTGCTATCATTCTTTTCCAATTGGCTTCCCCGGCAAGGCCTGGTGGTTACACTGCACAAATTTGTCTTACTCGAAGGGAAGAGATTCTCCAATTCGCTTCATTCCCGGCATCTTGGGCCTCGGCCGCTGCGTTGGGCGGCTACCCTTCACCCAGCTTTCTGCAAGACAAAGGACCCATCATCCTTCCTGTGGTGGCCCTTCCTTTCGGAAGCAGTTTAATTGTTCATCAGTGCAATGCGTGGCTCATTGCATTGCTCAAAACCACAACGAGAGCAATTGGGAGAAGAACCAGATCACAGCAAAGGAACATCTGCTTTCTATACAGAATGAAATATACTCGGAGTCGAGTGTGGATTTCATGCTCTTTATTCAGCTCATAGTGGTGAGGAGGAATGGAAGTTCCCCCAGAATGTCTTCCTTGTATACATTATTTACACAATGGGCCCCAGGTGACTGGCTAATTCCAGGATTCTCTTGTAGGCCAATCAGGTTGCGGATTTACTTCTACCTGGAGCTGGATTGGATGGCTCCTGTGGACCAATCAGACTGCTGCATTCTGGATCCTATTGTTCTAGGACCAATCAGACTGCTGCCTTTTGGATCCTATTCAACTTAGTACATAACACAGAACATGTGAGGTTCCATCCACAATGGAAGGTAAAGCTGGGAGCGACTCCCTGTATGAATCTCCGGAAAGCTGTTTCCAGTCAATGAAGACAGTATTATGAGTGCTTCTGCCAGTCAATGCAGGCAATACTGAGAGAGATGGACAAAAGGTCAGACTCCGTTTAAGCCTGCTCCCTCTACCTTTCTATGTATTTTGTGGAATATGTGTGTCCAGTCTCACTTCTTCAGGAGCTGTCCTTTTCTGTGGTATAGCAAACACTTGCAGGATCAGGCATTGGACTTCCCATAACCCAATCCATATAAATAAGAGACCGATAAGACTGGTTTTAGGCCACAACTTTATTGAATGTAGATGAAAGAGGTTTGGTTTGGGCATAAAAGGTAAAGGTAAAGGAACCCCTGACCATTAGGTCCAGTTGCAGACGATTCTGGGGTTGGGGCGCTCATCTTGCTTTATTGGCCGAGGGAGCTGGTGTACAGCTTCCGAGTCATGTGGCCAGCATGACTAAGCTGCTTCTGGCGAACCAGAGCAGTGCATGGAAACACCATTTACCTTCCTGCCAGAGTGCTACCTATTTATCTACTTGCACTTTGATGTGCTTTCGAACTGCTAGGTTGGCAGGAGCTGGGACCGAGCAATGGGAGCTCACCCCATCGCAGGGATTCGAACCGCTGACCTTCTGATCGGCAAGCGCAAGGCTCTGTGGTTTAACCTACAGCGCCACCCAGCATAGGGCAGTCTAAATACTTTTGGCCCACTCTCCGGAAGTAACTCGTGGTCAATCCAGGTGGGGGTTCCTAAGACTTACATCCAATAGGGTGACCCCCACAGGGACTGCCGTGGGGGGAGTGCCTTTGGCCCTGTTCCCCCTGGGCACACGGCCACGGCCACTCCCCCAAGATTCCTTTAACAGGATACCCCAGCGTTTGGAGGGGCAGGCGGAGACCACAACCTCCCCTCCGACCCAAACAAAGGATTTCCCCAATGCGCAACCAGTTGTGACGATTGCTATGAGGTAGGCAAAACCATTGGGTCAGAGCCAATTAGCCCAGTGGGCAAATGCCTACCTGGCCCCATAAAGAACGGCGACCACCATAGCCACAGCAAAGTCATTGACTAGCAGCTTAAACTGAGGGTGGGCGGGTGGGGAAACCTGGCACAGGAACAAACAGACTGAGCCCCAGGTGTAAAGGTAAAGGGACCCCTGACCATTAGGTCCAGTCGTGGCCAACTCTGGGGTTGTGGTGCTCTTCTTGCTTTACTCGCCGAGGAAGCCGGCGTACAGCTTCCGGGTCATGTGGCCAGCATGACTAAGCCGCTTCTGGTGAACCAGAGCAGCGCACGGAAACGCCGTTTACCTTCCTGCCAGAGCAGTACCTATTTATCTACTTGCACTTTGACGTGCTTTCGAACTGCTAGGTTGGCAGGAGCAGGGACGGAACAACGGGAGCTCACTCTGTCGCCGGAATTCGAACTGCCGACCTTCTGATCGGCAAGCCCTAGGCTCTGTGGTTTAACCCACAGTGCCACCCACTGTGTAGGCTGCTTAAATGGGCAAGGGGCAGATCCGAGGGAAGCCCACCATCGGCTCCATCAGCTCTGCCCCCTGGCACAGCCTAAGTCTCTGCCTACATCTGCATTTGCCAAAGCAGGGAGCAGGCTAGGATCCGGTTGTGCTTGTTCCCCCTCCGCCTATCAGGAAGGGGACTGCAGTTTGAATTCCATTGTCAAGGCCCCAGTGAAGCCTCCTCTGTCCCGCTACACCGCCAGACCAAAAGGGGTGAGTGGGCTTATTCTAAGTTGTAATCCAGTTAAATAGTCCTGGTACCACCCCAAAGGATCCTGGAAATGTTCGCTTGCCCTAGGTTCTCATTTAGGAATGTTCACCTACCCCTCACAGAACTACAACTCCTAGTGATTCCCAGGGAAAGGGAATGACCAGCCCTTCCGCAGGTTTTTGGCATCCATCTGCCTCAAGAGAAGACCAGGGGCCCTGTACTGTACAGGCTCTGGGAAGAGGGAAGAGCAACAGCGTAATGGCAAAACATCTGCTTTGCATGCCTAAAGTCCCGGGATTGATCCCTGGCATCTGCAGTTTACAGGACTGTGAAATACAGTGGTACCTCGGGTTACAGACACTTCAGGTTACAGACGCTTCAGGGTACAGACTCAGCTAACCCAGAAATAGTACCTCGGGTTAAGAACTTCAGGATGAGAACAGAATCTGTGCAGCAACGGGGCGGCGGCAGCAGGAGGCCCCATTAGCTAAAGTGGTGCTTCAGGTTAAGAACAGTTTCAGGCTAAGAACGGACCTCCAGAACAAATTAAGTTCTTAACCCGAGGTACCACTGTACTTCGGCCCCGAGACCACTGAATGGTGGGGAGAATACAGACCCAACACAGAAATATCCCAGCCCTGGCAGTAGGGTTGATTTAGCAGATTTGGAGTGGAACAATATTAGTGTGTGGGGGGGGAGTAGGGTGGGAAAGGATTAAAAACAGTGCACATCCCTCCCCACTGCTTCTGTTACACTAAAAAATTGCTTTCCCTTCCCACTTGCTTTAAAAACAAACATCTGGAGATCTAACTGTGGTCTACTTTTGCACCACGTGCATAGCTGTCAATGTTTCCCTTTTTTAAAGGGAAATTCCCTTATTCCGAATAGGATTCCTCGCAAGAAAAGGGAAAAGTTGACAGCTATGCACATGTCGTTTGACTCTAAGCCTTGCTCTTATTTTCATAGTTTCTCTGTCTTTCAAGATGTCCAAATGAGCCTAGATTCGATTTTTTTTTTTTTGCTGTAGGTGCTGATTTGCTTTAATTAATTAATTCATTACTCGATTCTTTAAGAAAAATCCTGCACAGCCCCTGCCCTGCTCCAGCTGAGATTCTGAACAGGGCTTTAATAAAGATGGATGAAAACCTGGCCTTGCTTCTGCTTCTGTCTGCATCTTCTCCTTTACTGCCTCTTTTGTCTTCCTCCATCGCCCTCGCCCACCGCAAAGCAGCCCACATGCGCCCGCTGCCCTCGAGAGTGGGACGCAAAGTGAGCTCCGGGAGGAAAGTGATAGATAAATTTAAGAAGCATTAAAGTAATATATAATTTAAATATGTATAAAATTATTCCACCGCATCGATTAGAAAATGGGGCTGCTGACCGTTTAGAGGCAGCAATCGATGGCGCAGTTCATAGGTCAGGTCAAGTTTCTGATCTGAAAAAGAAGGCAGCATTAGGAGATAATGAACTCCACAGGATTATGGATGTGATCTATAGCTCCGTTACGGCCCGTGAGTTAGTGCCGGGGCAGTCGTTTCAAGTACAGCTTCCTCCATGGGCTAAAACAAAAATAAAACCAGGGTTTTTATCTCTTGGCTAGGTGTCAATTTATGATGTAATCAACGGCACTGCATGCAATTACTTTGCTTCTAAGATACCACATGGCTGGCTTCACTCATTCACCAACAGGGGATGTAGATGTCCTGTAATGTGGTCTGCAGAGTTATCTTGGGCATTCTGGTAAGTGGAAATCAAGTTGGTCCGTGCCGTTGATCAAAGGGTGACGGCAAACCCCTCTGCTTCCTGTATTCATACAGAGGTGAGAGGCTATTTTCTGACTCGGATCAGGATGAAGTTTTCAAGCGTGGCGGATGCAAAATCGCCACAAGGTTTGGGTTTCCCTCCGGAGAATCCAGTATTCTTAAGAAATTCATTGTAGGCATGTACAAAGACCTGGCCCAAGAATTATACCAGCATCTTAGCAATAGTGGGACGCCGGTGGCGCTGTGGGTTAAACCACAGAGCCTAGGACTTGACGATCAGAAGGTTGGCGGTTCGAATCCCCGTGATGGGGTGAGCTCCCGTTGCTCGGTCCCTGCTCCTGCCAACCTAGCAGTTCGAAAGCACGTCAAAGTGTAAGTAGATAAATAGGTACCGCTCCGGTGGGAAGGTAAACGGTGTTTCCGTGCACTGCTCTGGTTCGCCAGAAGCGGCTTAGTCATGCTGGCCACATGACCCGGAAGCTCCCTCGGCAAATAAAGCGAGATGAGCGCCACAACCCCAGAGTTGGCCACGACTGGACCTAATGGTCAGGGGTCCCTTTACCTTTACCTTAGCAATAGTAACAGATTAGAGCAGAGACAACATCAACACCACTCCAAACCATGGTTTGACAACGCCCTGTCACAAGAGAGCAGGGCCCTGTGGGTTTTGTCATCTTTCCGCAGGGCTTGCAAGACGGAGCTGTTCCGCCAGGCCTTTGGTCCAGGCCCAGTCTGACCCCCTTCTTTCTATGGGACCCTGTATTTAAGTGGCCTCGTTGGCTCTTTCTGAGCTTGTTTTGCAAAATCACAAAGGAATTTTTGAGCTATTTCTGAGGGAAATCAGCAAAAACTACACTGCCGACATGGGTTGCCATACGTCCGGATTTTCCTGGACGTTTCTGCCAGTTACCGCTTGCAGCCGCAATATTCCGGAAATTATCCAGGAAAGAGCCAGTGTGATGTAGTGGTTAAGAGCGGTAGTCTCGTAATCTGGTGAACCAGGTTCGCTTCCCCGCTCCTCCACATGCAGCTGCTGGGTGACCTTGGTCTAGTCACACTTCTTTGAAGTCTCTCAGCCCCACTCACCTCACAGAGTGTTTGTTGTGGGGGAGGAAGGGAAAGGAGAATGTTAGCCGCTTTGAGACTCCTGAAGGGGAGTGAAAGGCGGGATATCAAATCCAAATTCCTCCTCCTCCTCCTCCTCCTCCTCCTCCTCCTCCTCCTCCTCCTCCTCCTCTTCCTCCTCCTCCTCCTCCTCCTCCTCCTCCTCTTCTTCTTCTTCTTCTTCTTCTTCTTCTTCTTCTTCTTCTTCTTCTTCTTCTTCTGGATGTATGGCAACCCTAATGGAGCCACGTTACTCTCGATCCTTCTGCTGGATCATTGCCACTCTGGGTCAGGCTACTCAGTGCCAGAAGCGGGGTGAAGTGTTTTCACCTTCACTGCAACTCCCTGTAGCAGTGGCTGCTACCGATTCTCATAGAGGTAAAGGAAAGGCGCATACCCAGGGACACCACTAGAACTAGGGCTAAAGTTGCACGCTTCCCCAAGCGATGATCTTCAAAACTTTGAACAATCTGTGTGCTGTGTGCCCCATGAAAGGAAAATGTCTTCATCTCTGCCATTCACCGCACAGTTGGATCGTTGCTTATCAGTGCATAATTATAATGGACTGCACCAGCTCCGTGATAATGATGCTTAGCACACAGTGGTGTGGAGAGGATGTTTGGCACATTTGTTTCCCATTGTCTTCTTGGGAGGTACAGGAAGCGGCAGGTTTGTAACAATCTTCTCTTTCTCCACCTCATTAATCTCCTGAAGGGGAGCTCCCGAAGCATTATGTGCATTATCAAATTAACCAGGCATGTGATTAGTGCTCAAGCGATCAGCCGCGGAAGCAGCGTGCAGGATTATTCAGATTCGGATTTCACAACCCCAAAGTTGTGCAACAAACGCACGAGGAGCGAAGTTGATTGTTCAGAGCACGCCAGCTGCTTTCAATAGGTCCATCTCCCTCTTCCAGATTTAGGCCACAAAGTTTGGTCAGAGAGATGATGTGCAGCATGATGTGCAGTCATTTATGGAATGATCCGAGGAGAGTAAATCATGTTCCGTCGTCTGAAGGTAACTGGACCGACTGAGCCATCTAGTTCGGCAGAGCAGGTCCTATCATTAGGCAGAGGGAGGCAGCTGCCTCAGGCGGCAGTTGATGAGGAATGGTGAAAGGATGGGAGGGAAGAGTGTTGTGTATCACATGACCTGCTCTGTGCCCCCCCCAAGCTGGCCAGCTACCTTCAGCAGAGGACCCTGTACCATCACTCACTCAGGGCTGCATCAATAGGAGTATAGCATCTAGATCAAGGGAAGTAATAGTGCCACTGTATTCTGCTCTGGTCAGACCTCACCTGGAGTACTGTGTCCAGTTCTGGGCACCACAATTCAAGAAGGACACTGACAAACTGGAACATGTCCAGAGGAGGGCAACCAAAATGGTCAAAGGCCTGGAAACGATGCCTTATGAGGAACGGCTAAGGGAGCTGGGCATGTTTAGCCTGGAGAAGAGAAGGTTAAGGGGTGATATGATAGCCATGTTCAAATATATAAAAGGATGTCACATAGAGGAGGGAGAAAGGTTGTTTTCTGCTGCTCCAGAGAAGCGGACACGGAGCAATGGATCCAAACTACAAGAAAGAAGATTCCACCTAAACATTAGGAAGAACTTCCTGACAGTAAGAGCTGTTCGACAGTGGAATTTGCTGCCAAGGAGTGTGGTGGAGTCTCCTACTTTGGAGGTCTTTAAGCAGAGGCTTGACAACCATATGTCAGGAGTGCTCTGATGGTGTTTCCTGCTTGGCAGGGGGTTGGACTCGATGGCCCTTGGGGTCTATTCCAACTCTATCATGGCTTTTTTAGCTGCCGCGTCACACTGTTGGCTCATGTCATCCATGGAGCTTCATTGCTACGTGGGGATTTGAACCCTGCCTTCCCTAACCACTACACCACAATGTCTCTCAATGAAAGCAACACGATGAAGGTAAACCACCTGTTAGGGACTGCTATGGAGAATGTTTTCCCCCAGGCCACACGAACCCTGACTTTCTATGGGTGGTGGAACTAACAAGAATTCCTTCATAGAAATGCAAACACTTTGCAAAGTTCAGTACGAAGGGAATTAGCATGCCTGCAGGAAGCACTCTCCAAGGCACCTGAAAGGTAAAGGTAAAGGACCCCTGGATGGTTAAGTCCAGTCAAAGGCGACTATGTGGTTGTGGTGCTCATCTCGCTTTCAGGCCGACAGAGCCAGTGCTTGTCCACAGACAGCTTTCCGGGTTCACCTGGCCAGCATGACGATACTGCTTCTGGTGCAATGGGACACCGCGATGGAACCCAGAGCGCATGGAAAAGCCATACCTTCCTGCCACAGCGGTAACTATTTATCTACTTGCACTGGTGTGCTTTTGAACTGCTAGGTTGTCAGGAGCTGGGACAGAGCAATGGGAGCTCACCCCATTGTGTGGATTTGAACTACCAACCTTCTGATCGGCAAGCCCAAGAAGTTCGATGGTTTAAACAATACCACCCATATCCCTTACTGGAGAACAAATGGCCAGCTTAAGGGAGTTTGTGGCCAGGTTCACTCCTGTAACATGCTATTCTCTGTCCTCCAACACCTCACGTTGCTGTCCCTTAGTGTCTGCCGCCTGAGGCCACCACCTCACTTTGCCTAATATTAGGGCCGGCTCTGGAAATCCTAAAGATTGAACCCAGAACTATATGCATACAAAGTGCTCCACAAAGGCATCTATAAGAATCACTAGGTCATTTCATTTGTTGCTTATTTTTTAAAAAATTTAATTTAATTTAATTCTAGAAGACCTCTGAAGGTATGTACTTAAGGAGCAGAAGAAGCTGCCTCATTGGCCCAGTCTTGTCAAATTGCATGAAGCATGCCCATTGTTCTTGGGAAGTGTTCCCATTAGAGCAGGGTTTCCCAAACTTGGGTCTCCAGGTATTTTTGGACTACAGTTCACATCATCCATGACCACTGGTCCTGCTAGCTAGAGATGATGGGAGTTGTAGTCCAGAAACAGCTGGAGACCTGTAGAGCAGGTCTACTGGTCGGGATCTACTGATCGCGATCTACTGGTCAATCGCGGGGCGTCACTGGTCGATCCTGGTCAATCGCATGATCCTGATAGATTGGAAATTGGACATTGCTGCCGTAGAACAATCCCCCCACATTTGGTGATGTCATCTGAACATTTCTGATTTCAAGACTGACTTCTGAGCCGACGTGATTAGCACGAGTCTGGAAATGGCAAGGTCCTAAAGTGGAAGATTGGAAGCTTACACTAAGGTTACCAGATTTTTTTCCCAAAGAATCCGGGGACACTTTTTTTTTAAAAAAAGAAGTAATATCTTCTCTTCTGTGCTCTCCTCTGTCACACAGCCTTCCTCTGGGCCCAGGCCTGCTCTCTTGGAGTGTTAGCTGCTGTGGAATAGGCTCAGGTCGGGCCTGGGCTCGGCCGTGCGTCCTTGCCCTCCCGGTGCTCTGATACTTCTCCTCAGTGGTGGAGGTGGCAGTGGTGTGGCAAGGTCAGGGCTTCCCTCTTTTTTCTCCTTCCTCTTTTTTTCTCTTACTTCTCCTTCTCCTTCTCCTCTCCTTCTTCTCCCCTCCCCAGGGTTTTCCTGGCCCCGGAGCACTGCTGGGGAGTCAGCTGGGTGGCCAGGCGTGCTCGCTCCTGGCTCGATTTGCGTCATGGGGGGGGCAGCAGCTCCCCCAGTTGACGCACCAGGTGTCCCCGGTTCCCCCTTGGCAGTGGCGGCAGCAGGGGTAGCCTCAGCAGCCCGGAGCCAGCCTGGTAGCGCAGTTGGCTCTATCTGGCTTCAGGAGCTGCTCGCTGCCATGGCACCTGCCATTTTGCCCCACCGGAAGTCCCCATATGATGTGTCTTGTGCCGTTGAACCAATCACACAACATTCATTCCCTACTAATAAATCTACAACACTTAAAATATAAATCTGGGGATATTAAATGAAATCAGGGGACATTCCGGGGATGGATTTTGTCCGGGGACAGATTTGTACATCCGGAGACTGTCCCCGGGAAACAGGGACGTCTGGTAGCCATTGTTGTTGTTGTTTAGTTGTGTCCGACTCTTCGTGACCCCATGGGCGAGAGCACGCCAGGCACTCCTGTCTTCCACTGCCTCCCGCAGTTTGGTCAAACTCATGCTGGTAGCTTCAAGAACACTGTCCAACCATCTCGTCCTCTGTCGTCCTCTTCTCCTTGTGCCCTCAGTCTTTTCCAGCATCAGGGCTTTTTCCAGGGAGTCTTCTCTTTTCATGAGGTGGCCAAAGTCTTGGAGCCTCAGCTTCAGGATCTGTCCTTCCAATGAGCACTGAGGGCTGATTTCCTTCAGAATGGAGAGGTTTGATCTTCTTGCAGTCCATGGGACTCTCAAGAGTCTCCTCCAGCACCATAATTCAAAAGCATCAATTCTTCGGCGATCAGCCTTCTTTATGGTCCAGCTTTCACTTCCATACATCACTACTGGTAGCCATAGCTTACATTAAACCAAATCAAGCCATTGGTCCATCCGGCATGTAATTGTCCACACCGATTGGCTCTCTGGGTTTTCAAAGGTGTCTCTCATCACAGCCCTACCTGGAGATGTCGAGAACTGAACTTGGGACCTCCTGCAAAAGAGATGCTCTACAGTTGAGCTACCATTTTTCTCCCTTGCCTCCCCTATTAATGCAATCTCTTCTCCGCCCTGTGCCAATATCCTAGCTGGGCAGAATCCATCAATCCCTTTTACCAATTGAGAAATGTTCCTGAGCCTGTTTTTAACAGTCATTTTGTTAATATCGCCAATGAATCAATACTCTTCTTACCTCCCCCCTAACTTTCTCCATAAATAAGAAGGACCCAGAGTCGGTGACATTATGAATGATCTCCCCTTGTCTACTTAAAGATGAAATGGGTGGTTGTGTGTAAACGAGTGGAACTTATTTCCCATGCATTAACCTTGCCTTGACGAACCTTGTTTTCCCTTCTCTCTCTCTCTCCGCCCCCCCTTCTTGTAAAACAGAGCAAGCTTCACCTAGGAGAAAGCCATGGAGGTTGTAATTAAACTGGGTAGCAGTGAAGCAAAGAACCACTGACCAGGTCCCAGAGCAATTATTAAGTAGAGCTCAATGCATTACGCAAATGAGAACAGCCTAGGACATTTGGGGGGCGGGAGAGGTTAGTGGACAATAGGAAGGGTGGGGGGCAAGGGAAGCTAAGACACATTATTTAAGTGTTCTTGTAAGCCCTCTAAGATATTAATGCTGCAAATCTTCTTATGAATATTTAAGGACATAAAATGGAGTGATGCTCCGGTCCAGCATTACCACAGCAGCCTGTGATATAGTTGAGCCCACTTAAGAAAGCAATATCCGACATCCGTGACAGATTTAAACATGATAAGGGAAAGGGGCACGGGGTGGCGGGGGCGGGGCGGGCGACAGTGCTCCTTAAACGGTCAGGCAGACATTAACGGGGTGAGTCATGGGAGACTACGCTGCTTGAAGATGTAACTTTTGCTTAAATCCCTGCCTCCGAGCAGCGAGGGAGCCTCTTTATTTATTTTTAAACACAGCACAGCCCTCAGAAGACCACCGGCTTGACCTTCAAGCAGCTTCGACAGTTGCTTACAAGCAAAGAGTTTCGGTGCTACCACAGATGTTCCCTCTATCCTGGGGCCGCTTAAGAATGGTAATGGGTCTTGATGCTGAAATTCTTGTTTATTAATGCTCAGATTGGCTTCTTTTGATCAGAAGGTGCTGTGCAATGATAATAATAATAGTACTACTACTAGTAATAATAATAATAATAATAATAATAATAATAATAATAATAATAATGGTAAAGGGACCCCGACCAGTAGGTCTAGTCACAGACGACTCTGGGGTTGCGGTGCTCATCTCGCTTTATTGGCCAAGGGAGCTGGCGTGCAGCTTCCGGGTCATGTGGCCAGCATGACTAAGCCACTTCTGGAAAACCAGAGCAGCACATGGAAACGCCGTTTACCTTCCCGCCAGAGCGGTACCTATTTATCTACTTGCACTGTGTGTTTTCGAACTGCTAGGTTGGCAGGAGCAGGGACCGAGCAATGGGAGCTCACCCCGTCGCGGGGATTCAAACTGCCGACCTTCAGATTGGCAAGCCCTAGACTCTGTGGTTTAACCCACAGCGCCACCCGCATAATAATAATAATAATAATAATAATAATAATAATAATTCTATCCCACTCTTGGACAGCCTACAAACGTAGTAAATAAATATAGACACACACATGCACTGAAATCAAAGGGGAAAGTGTAGAACTGTGACTAGATTGTAAAATATATTTTTATGGGCGGTAGCTTATTTGCTTCTTTTTCTCCCCCCCCTTTTGCTTTGGGTCTGCTGTTGCGTGTCTGGTGCCCGCCTTCACCCCCCAGCTCAATAATATTTATTACAATGTCACCAAAGCAATTAGGTAGTAAGGATCGGATTACCAAGTGCATATGTTTGCTATAGTCAAAGAAATGTGTCATTCCCCCGCCCCACGCGCTGAGATTTTTTTCTTCTTAATTTAACTTCTTGATTGACTTATTATGTACATTGGCACTTTTAAGAGCATCAAATAAAACACAGAGAGTTCAGAAGAAATGTAAATGGCCTCAAAGAGAAGGAGAGGGAGAAAGAAATCCTATAATCTTTTTTAATGGCTATAAAAACTAGAAAGAATACATCATAAGTTCCCCGCATGGGGTCCTTGTCTATGTTCAATCCAGTATTGTAAATTAGACACGACTTTTTATTTAATTTCTGACTGAGAGAGGGAAATTAGAAACAACATTATCTCTGCTGCTCTGTTATAACAAACAATATTTCATGGAGCCGCCATAAGTTTACCTTAAGAACTTGCTTTTTGGGGAAGGAAAAAAAAAAAAGAGCGAAAGAGAGTAAACACTGGCTTGATCTCACCAATGGCTGGAGTTTATGGATCTTTCTGTAGGCTGACAAAGTCCAGTACAGTGGTACCTTGGGTTACATATGCTTCGGGTTACAGACTCCGCTAACCCAGAAATAGTACCTCGGGTTAACGACTTTGCTTCAGGATGAGAACAGAAATTGTGTGGCGGCAGAGGGAGGCCCCATTAGCTAAAGTGGTATCTCAGGTTAAGAACAGTTTCAGGTTAAGAACGGACCTCTAGAATGAATTAAGTTCTGAACCCAAGGTACCACTGTATAATAAAGGTGAAACAGCTGCACATCAATTGCAAGAAAGCTATGTGCTGCATGTGTAGATCTGTGGACAGACTGCCAATAATAATACCATATTTTTCACTATAAAAAATTCCTTCCAGTAGCACCTTAAAGACCAACTAAGTTAGTTATTGGTATGAGCTTTCGTGTGCATGCACACTTCTTCAGAATTTTTCACTCTATAAGATGCACATTTTCCCCTCCAAAAATTAAGGGGAAATGTGTGTGCGTCCTATGGAGCGAATGCAGGCTCCTTGGCTTCAGTGAAATGAACCCGAAGCCTCCGGAGCGCAGCGGGAACTCCACAACTCACTTGCATCTGTATCATGTAAAGGTATCCCAATTTAAACTCTAATAAATTGTTCCTGTGGTTCTTGCTTGACCCCAAATGGCCAGACAGGGGCAGGTTCGTGGTGCCTCCGCAATGCATTGGCCAGTTGCGTTGCCCAGGTCATTATCAGTTTAGTGTACCCCAGCAGTACCCCAGCTGTAGTTATGGCCAACAATGTGGGTGGCTTTATAAGAGGATGAAACAAGTTCATGGAGGATACAGCTCTCTGTGGCCTCTAACTATGATGGCTATGTACTACGCGTACCTTCGTTCTCAGAGGTAGTATGTACCTGAATACCAGTTTCTGGGAACCACAAGTTGGGAGAGAACTGTTTCATTCAGGTCCCGCTTGCGGGCTTCCCAGAGGCATCTTGTTGGCCACTGTAAGAACAGAATGCTGGACCAGATTGTGGGAATGTTCAGGGATGCAGGAGAGGATATATTGTTTGATTATAGCCTTTCCAACTTGTGTAAACAAGTTCACAATTTAGCAGAGTAACATTCCCCTTTTTAAACTCACAGCGGATGCATTTGCTCAGGCTCGCTAAAGCCTCTATAATAACTGTTCTGGTATTTCCCCCTTATTCCCTCATAAAAGATAAGACATGACACAGTCTTCTACAAAGTATAAAAAGAGTTTACCCACATTCTGTTCACAATCGGATCCCAGAAGGCAGACTTAGCTTAGAAAAGTAACATACACCTGGAAGGAGACAGTCCCTTTGTCCTCTCTTGGCTGGAGGCCAAGAGAGCATCTTTGGCTAAGCAGATGTTGCTTCTTCGATACATGTAGTCAAAGAGAGAGAAATGGCTGTCCTGCCCTGTGCTTTTGTCGTTACCTGCACAGGTGAGGCCATGCCCACCTCTAGTCACATGCAGAGGAAGTCTGTCCCAGCCCAGAAAGAAACAGGAAGTTTACCTGCTGGCTGGAGAAACATTCCTCCCCATGTGTAAACATGTTCACTCTATGAATGTTGTACTTGACTGCTCTTGTGTTTCACATCCCACATAGATGGGCCACAGGCCTGATCCAGAAGCGTTCTTCTTATGTTCTTACAGATTTGGAACATTGCAATGGGAATATGTGAATAGCCTAAGACAGACTTCTTAGGAAGTAGCCTCTGCCTTTGAGCTCTTTGCTCTCCTCCTTTCAACGCTCGCCGGGTTCTGGGAGATGGGTGTGTGTGGGTCTGGAATGCTTTCTAAAGATGCTGCGTCCATCAGCTGTTGGCCCTTCTGCTCCTGCTTCTTCCTCCTCTACCATTATTTCAGAATTACCCTGTGGTAATTCTGAACTGTCTTCTTCTTCTCTGGAAGGGTCAGGCTGGAGAGGCCATCTCCACCATTCCTCATTTGCCAATTCCCTGACATTGGAACTGGCTTTGGCTGTGATGTTGACCAGCCTCAAAAGAATGGATAGGCATTGGTTTCTTCACAATTATCTTGCCACCCATGTTCAAGCACCGCCAGTTCTCTACTTTTAAATTAAGACCATCGCATGGCTAGCCAAAACACGGACTTTGACACATTTTAATCCTTCCTCCTGTTTGATGGAGAAATCCAGCACGAAGCACAAATTGGGATTACACTACGTTATGCTTATTTATCTGTAAACAACACATTCCTCTTCTAATCTCCACTTCTGTGCTTCGGGTTTTCGCTACTTGATGTTGCAGGGATTTAGAGCTTGTGGTAATTAACCCCTTGGCAGTGCCAAATCCACGTCTGCCTTCCCTGCCCCACCCCACCCCATCCCGCCCCTTCTCCTCGCTTGACCTTAACCCTCCCTAGCCACTAAATACATAATGGCCTGATAAATTTTTAAGCAGTAATGAAGGGCATAATGCACAATAAGCCATTAAGGTTGCATATTCATCAGCGCCCGCGTTGAGGGGAATGGAATGGTGCTAAAACGACTGCTTTAAGTGCTAAAATCCCAGATTGGAAATCTGGCTTGTTGATTGCTGTGGGGTTTAGCTACCTCAATTGTTTGGCAGGCTGGAAAATCTCTAGGAAGGGGCTGTTGGGATTTCGACAGCCTGCACGGCTTCCACAAAGGGCATGTCTATGTGATCGGGGTTTTTATTTTTAAAGAGTTGAAATACCTGTGCCTGCAGCAAAAGAAAAAAAACACACACACAATTTTTGACATTTATCCCCTGAACATTACTTTGCTGAATTTTCTTTGAATGTACAAATGTTTGCTAACTATTTTTGTTGTTGTTGTTCCACATGCACATTTTGCAACAGCATTTGACACTGTTGGACATCCAAAACTCATCAGAAGTCAGTGACTGACAGTATTTGAGGGCTGACTTGCAGCAGCATTTGTCAATGTACAACTTCTGGGTTTGTCTTTCTGCTATTTATGAGTCACAAGCTGTGTCCCCAAACACCTAAGGCAATGCAATAGTTTTAGTAAAATAATAATAATATATAGATCTAACTTAGTTATACCAAAATAGATAGTAGCCAATACTAACACAGACCTTTCTTATGGAGAAGGTCTGTCAATGGCTATTAGTGGTTATAAGTAGAAGCTGCAACAAAAGGTGGAATCTCCTAACAGGTGTTCAGGTCTCCAGCCAGCCATTTCTGCCAAGCTTAGCAGTCAACTCTTTCCACCTCCTTGCATTCTCTTCTCTTCCCCCAACTCACTGTCTACATTTCAAGTCTCCGAGCTCTTGTCTATGTTGTTTCCCCCTTCAATTTCTTTCATTTCTTTTTTTAAAAAATTGTACTTCTGCAAGCTTTGGAGTCCTACCTCCAAGCACAGTATTACTTTGCTGTTGTTTCTTCGTGTCTCCGTTTTGGCTACAATCCTGGCAGCGCTCACCCCGTGAGTTTGCTGTTAGAAAGAGTAACAATTGCATGGGACCTCTGTGCTTAGAGAAAGAATGAATAACAGGTGAGTGGGATTGTGCTGTTGCCTTTGCACCTTGCTGGTGGACTTCCCAGGATGCCCAGCTAGAGGGACCTTATCTTCTAAGTAGGGATGTGAGAGATTCAATTCAGTATCCATTTATTATTATCCTGTTATAATTTGTTATGCAGCTGATACGGCAAACTGACTTCTAAGCACAATGAAACACACAGCTGTAAGCGGACCTTACCCAAGGCGCACTTTCTGCAGCAATAGAAGAAATGAAGGGCGACCTTTCTTCAAAATTCGCCCTTTTCTGAATTTTGCAATGCCAAACAACGTGTACAAAAATGCACGCAACTGGGGTGAAATGCACATTTTAAAATGCGTATATTAATAATAAATAACATACACAATTATATTAGGGAAAACTTCCTTGCAAAAATGTGTACACTGGCAGAATTGCAGACGAGGAGAAATTTGCACAAAATAGTTGAATTTTCACGAGGGCTTTTTCTCTCTCCCTAAAATAAAAATTCACCAACTGATGTGGAAATGTAGAGAACTGAACTCAAGAATGAGAAACTGAGAATGGATGGATCCACCTGTCCCTTGTTCTTAGCAGTGTTATGCCAAATCTTCATATAAAACAGAGTATAGGGTTGCTGAAAGGGGCACCTGAGCTCTCGAGGGAACCAGTCACAGCCACCCAAAATCCTGGCGACTGTGCTTTTCAAGTTGAACAGGCTGCCTGGGCCAAAGTACCAAAGAGGCCAAGAGCATCACTCATAAGACTCAGCTCCTGTAACCAGCCAGTGGGACGCTAAGATGGCACTGAAGGCAAATTTTCAGATGCATGGATGGGTTGCACCTGGCTCAATAAGCAGGGTGTTCATTTTTTTTAATTGTTGCTCATTTCACACCTCAAAACAGCTTAATTATAAGTAAGCAGCAAGAACATCGAGATATTGTGTCGCACTCCTCGGAAATCATCCCTGTGGGGGCCTTGGCGAGGGTGGGATGCTCCAGAGCAGAATGAAACAGATTAAGAAAACTATTCAAAATTCATTTGAAAACATCATAATAAAAGCACAATGAAACAGGCAAACTGAACTTGGTTAATTTGCTCCATGCGCCGCGCAGGTTTATAGTGCATCTCTTAGTATGTTTTAATTAGCTTCATAATCATCGCCGGGTAACTAACAACGCGCACTGCTTAGCTGAAGAGAGAAACAACCGTGATGGTGCTGGAAGCCAGGATGGTTCACTGGGGTCGGGTGCAGCTAGAAAGGACATCCTGTTCTCCGTTATGTGGCTAGGAGTAAATACTACACTATGCTGAGAGCCGGCATGGTGTAGTGGTTCGGGTGCCGGACTGGAAGTCTGGGGTTCTAATCCTCTCTCGGTCATGAGGCTCCCTGGATGACCTTGGGCCAGTCGCAACCACTCAGACTAACTAGGGTTGTTGTCGAGATCAAATGAGGAGAGAAGAAGAAAAAGAGTTTGGATTTGATATCCCGCCTTTCACTCCCTTTAAGGAGTCTCCAAGCAGCTAACATTTTCCTTTTCCTTCCTCCCCCACAACAAACACTCTGTGAGGTGAGTGGGGCTGAGAGACTTCAGAGAAGTGTGACTGGCCCAAGGTCACCCAGCAGCTGCATGTGGAGGAGAGGGGAATCGAACCCGGTTCCCCAGATTACGAGACTACTGCTCTTAACCACTACACCACACTGGCTCTCAGTGGGTGGGGAAAGGACCCATGGGTGCAGACTTGAGCTCCTTGTGGGGGGGGGGGAGTGGAATCTAAAATAATAATAATAATAATAATAATAATAATAATAATAATAATAATTTTATTTATACCCCACCTTCCCCGGCCAGAGCCAGGCTCAGGGCAGCTAACAGCAATAAAACCACAGTAAAAAACATAATGGGGGAAAAGACACAATTTAAAATACAGGTGAAAATGCAATTTAAAATGCAGCCTCATTTTAAAAGTAGCCGATAAATCAAGATCAGAAGGGGAGGGAAACATAAGGGTCAGACTGAGTCCAAACCAAAGGCCAGGCGGAACAGCTCTGTCTTGCAGGCCCTGCAGAAAGGAGTCAAGTCCCGCAGGGCCCTAGTCTCTTGTGACAGAGCGTTCCACCAAGTCGGGGCCAGTACTGAAAAGGCCCTGGCCCTAGTTGAGACCAATCTAACCACCTTGCGACCTGGCCCAAGGTCACCCAGGGAGTTTCATGCGATAAATGCAATAAACAAACAAACAAACAAACAAACAAACAAACAAACAACCCCACCAAATATAGAATCTGGAGAAGATCCATTTGTTTATGAGGAAGGAGGTTTAGCTAGGGATAATTATTTGGGGATTTCTCCAAGGTCTGAGAAAGCCATTTGGCCATCACACAGCTGCATTTGTACTTATAGCCACTTTTGAGAAACCATTTTGACTGTTGGGCGCGAACCAAATACATTATCTAAGAACACTTACCTGAGTCTGGTTTTTTCCTCCTCCCGTACTTCCCCCTTTCCTTTTATGCCATGTCTTTTAAAGGTGTAAGAGTGCCTTATTACCAGCCACTTTATAAGCTCCCAGGGAGCTCTTTCCTGCTCAAGAGCAGGGTAGAAAGAGGCCTGATTTGAGGCGGATAAATTCAGGCCTGGGGGCTCAATGTGGCCCTCCAATGCTCTGTATCTGGCCCCCAGGACTTTCCCCAAGCCACACAGATCCTCCCCAGTTGCTTTCCCTGCTGACCCAACTTTGCACCTTCCTTGTGTTTGTTGCCTGGCTAGGAGGTCATCTTTGAAAGCTGATAATGGCTCTTGTTTGCCTGGCTGGGGGATAAAGAGAGGTTCATGTGGAAAGTAGACTCATAGCTGTAAACCGTCCCTTATTTGGCGGGAAACTCCCTTATCCCAGCGCCGTGTCCCACTGCTGTCCCTTATTGATGATGCCCCTTAAATTTCCTGGGTTACATGCTCGCCCGGCTCGGGAGGGAAGTAGCGTCTCGGGGTCCTCCACTGCGAGAGAGAGTGTCAGTATTCTCAGCACGCAGTCAGAGGTAACTGGCCTCACTCCAGGCAATCGGCTGAGATACTTGTTGACCTTCCCGTCTGCGTCTCCCGGCAGGAAACAGGCAAGGCCATAAATCGGTGATCCTCCTCAACCGTGAGAAGAACACACCCTCCTCCCTCCCTGCTTTCCCCCAGGGAGGGGAAAAGAGACAGACAGGAGTCTATTTACATGTCTTTATTCCTGTCATTTCAGCAGTACAGAGAATCGTGTCTGCACTCTCCAGACTCCAGCAGTAGAGTCACAGCTCCTCCCCTGTACTTCCAGTACAGGTCAGATGACACTCTGAGCTAACATCCGGTGCTCAGTACAGAGAATAGACTGCCCCCTTTTTCCACTAGTACAGTTCCAGACATCAACATCCTGTTTTGCATTCCAGCCACCTGCAGCTGGCTTTTGCATTGCTGCTTTTTTCTGACAGAGAGCGCGCGCTGGCGCCGTCATCCTGGCGCGAGGAGTTCCATTGGCCCTTCCCCGCCCGAGGGGGAGGAGGGAGAGAGACTCTCGCCCATGCTGCCCGCGAGCCCGGAGGCAGCAGCAGTGGTGGCAGCTGAGGAGGCGGCCTGAGGGAGGAAGAAGAGGAGGGGATGGGGAGGGGCAGCGCTTCAGCAGCCGCGGCAGCACTGCAACCACCTCACGCTGGATTGACAGCATCTGTTAATCCTACCAATGTATGTAACTCTTTACAATAGAAAAATCCCTTATTTTGGCTGCTGAGCCCAGTGGCGTAGCGTGGGGGGTGCAGGGGGGCCCGGCCGCACCGGGCGCAACATCTGGGGGTTAGGGTTAGGGGGCGCAAATCCACAGGTTAGGGGGCACAAATCCATGGGTTAGGGGGCGCAAATTACTTGCCTTGCCCCGGGTGCTGACAACCCACGCTACACCACTGGCTGAGCCCTTATTTTTGAGGCTGCTTGTCCCTTATTTTCAAATCTGTAAGTTGTCAGCTATGAGTAGACTCCTGTAGAAAGGTAATGTTTACATCAATTGCTCCTCCCACTTTTGTCTCTGGCTCCGCCCACCCCTGGCATGTGGACCTCGGAATGGTACTCAGAAGGGAACACAGCACTCAGGCCGGAAAATGTTACCCAACTGCGTTCAAATTTATAGTAAATTAAAGGGCTGTGTGAACGGCGTCATGAAAAAGGTGACTTTTTAAGGGAATTCCGAAGAGAGACGAATGAAAGGAACTATTTTAGGAAGGACGAGTCCTTGGGGCATCCGAGAATTGTGCAGCTGCATAAATAACAAACGATGTTATATTTTAATTCATTTTCCCCCCTAGTTCCAGAATATTTTCCGAGCTTCTGTGTTTCATAACAGGAGAGGAAGAGTGTGGGTCGCGGAAAAACACACAAAAAAACAGCATTGCTAATATGTAATCTGCAGCCTGGCTTAATTTGCTTTGATATTAACATTTTAATAGAAAATATAATTTGATGGCATTTACAGAGGGGGGAAAAATAAAATTTGATTTTCAGGATGATATGGAAATATTAAGAATCATAAGCAAAGGTGTCTAATATACAAGCAGGCATTTTTAATAAGAGCTTCTATTAGCAAAATGAATTCTTTTAATACATTTCCGCGTGCTAATTCGAATCACCTGATGCCTCTCTGAACTGATTAAACAGAAGCTTGTGCCCTGCTCCAAAGCTCAGCCTCGTTGTTGTTCCCTGTATTGCCAAGCCATCGTGCATAAATTTGGCATCTAACAACAGAAGGAAATCTCAAGATTTGCAATATCAGCTCCTTGAGCTGTACCCATAAATCAAGGAACCATTCCCAGGCCCAACACCTCTTGCAGATATTTATTCAGATAGAGCAGGGCAAACTTTGGTCTGTATTAGCGATTTTGGCCAGACATCGCTGCTTTTTTGCATACTTTATTAAGCAAATGACGCTTTTTGATGACTACATCGACGTTCATTTGCTGTATTTCTGTCTACTCCATCTGTTGAAGGGACAGGATCACTTCCAGGCATTTCCCCTCCCTCTGCCAACAATTTTGGTGGAAATATTCTAGGCCAAAGCCAAGGATAGAATTGGACACAATTATTTACTCCTTAACATCAAATGGCTGGAAATGGCATGGCAAATCTATCCCATAATACAAAAGGATGCTCAAGGGGATGGTGAAATCCCGGCTTTACTTAATTTCATTTGGTTTGGTTTGATATGGGCACACTGTTTTCCCCAAAACCAAGCTGAGCTCAAAGAGGCTCACCACAATAAAAATGAAATAAAAAATGGGTGTTCTGGAGTGAGAACTTATGGGTCCAGGAAAAGAGGAGCACGTATTCAAGTAGGAAAGCCCTGAGGATGAACAGTGGCGGCAGCTGTGAATAAAAAGCAGAATTCAATGCTAGAATCATTAGGAATTGAAAACAAAACTGCTGATATCATAACACCAATATACAAATATGTGGTGTGGCCACGATTGGAATACTGCTTAAAGTTCTGGTTGCCTCACCTCAGAAAAGGATACAGACATCCCTCCACTTATGTGGGGGTTATTTTCCAGGTCCCTGTGTACATATATAAATAAAACAGTGTAAAGTGAGGAGCATCCGCTATAAACACCCTCCAAATGCCCACCACCCAATGCATGTTTCATTATCTATTGTTATTCTAGTTTCATGTTTTCCTAATGGTTTCTGTCCATCTAAGTTTTGAAAAATCGATGCTTTTGAATTATGGTGTTGGAGGAGATTCTTGAGAGTCCCATGGACTGCAAGAAGATCAAACCTATCCATTCTGAAGGAAATCAGCCCTGAGTGCTCACTGGAAGGAGAGATCCCGAAGCTGAGGCTCCAATACTTTGGCCACCTCATGAGAAGAGAAGACTGCCTGGAAAAGACCCTGATGTTTGGAAAGATGGAGGGCACAAGGAGAAGGGGACGACAGAGGACGAGATGGTTGGACAGTGTTCTTGAAGCTACCAGCATGAGTTTGACCAAACTGTGGGAGGCAATGGAAGACAGAGTGCCTGGCGTGCTCTGGTCCAGGGGGTCACAAAGAGTTGGACACGAGTAAATGACTAAACAACAACAAAAGTTCTACTCAGCATAAACCCATTGAAATTAATGGACCTAAGTTGGTCATTTCCACTAATTTCAATGGGCCTACTCTAAGTATGACTAACACTGGACTACTAACCTAAGGGCGTAGTCCTATATAGTCTTGTTTGGGAGTAAGTAGCATTGAGCTCAACGGGGCTTGCTTTTGAGTAGACATATCACCCTGGATCTCTCTTAACACTCCATCCAAACACTTTGAAAGGGGAGAAATGTAAATAAATAAGGAAATATTTGTTTAAAAGGTGAATGCGTTTTAATTTTTTTGTTGATAGACAAAGCCGAAGACCTCTCTCCCTGCATTTTGCATTAGATCCTCCAGATTCCCCCCACCCACCGATTACTGGCTATATCTACCTTTGACTGAAGATAGCCATATGAAATTCTGTGATGATCGAGATGGATAGAGCCAAACCAAAAGACCTGCATCACCCATGCAACTGTTCAATCTTCCAAGACGTTTTTGAGAATGTCCCATAGAAATGCTATGGTGTGTCTGCAGAGCATATATCACCAGTGGAATCCTGACTGAGTTAAAACCAAGCCGAATGTAGGATGGAAAGAAATGGCTGCATATTTTGTTTGGTCTATCTTCTTATATTCCCATCTGTCTGTCTTTTTATTTATCTGTAGTGTGAGATGTATTCTAATCTACGCTGAGAAGTAGTAAAGGAGGCTGGCAGAAGGGATTGTCTTCTCAAGTTTGGTTCTTGCTCACTGATTTAGTATTCAGAATTTAGAATTTATGGAGGATCCTTCCATTGTCACATCATCCATCAGAGGCAGACTCCAGAGAGATGGAAGTGGGAGCAGAGAGAGAAAGAGAGAGAGAGGAGGGGAAAAATTAAAAACCTGTTTATTGCTCAACTTGCTCCAGGCGTCTTTTAGTTTATTGTTCAGCTTGGTTCATTCCAGCATTTCAATTTGAATGGTTCACTTATTTGCTGTGGCTCAAAAAAATAAAAAATAAAATAAAATAAAAATCTAAATTAAAAACCATAAGGAAACCTATTTAAGAAAAAGGGGGAAGGAAGTTAAGAGTTGTGGGGTGCCAACAGCACCTTGGAACATTATGAGGTGTCAGCGGATAATTTAAGGGCCTGGCAGATCTTGGCTGCTCCAAAGGAGATGCTCAATTGCTCTTTCCTCTGCCATTTGACACTCCAGGCATGTCAGAGTCAAGAGGGTGGAGCTCCGCGCACAAGGGACCCGCAATGCGGATGGAGAGATCCAACTTCAGCGCCTTGATTTGCAAACATGTCGCAAGCAAAGATGAGGAACCACGTTTCCACCGGGGGAGTGTTTACTCGCTCACGTGAGGATTTTTCAAAGTTCTTTGCATAGAGCGGTCCTGAGCCAAGAACAAAGATTGCAACTGATGACTTCGGGGTGGGGAAATCTTTATGCTCAATAAACAGGTTGTCTGGCAGTGACGGATGCCTTTAAGGATGCTTATCCCACTTAATGAAAAAGACACAGTACTCTTGTTTGCTTCTCGAGTCATGCAAATTTAGTTTCCACAAAGCACTGTTTCTTATACATCTGAAATAACCAAGTCTTATTCGAAATGGTTGAGGGAGTTGGGTATTTTTAACCTGGAGAAGATAACGTAAGAAAGCCCTGATGGATCAGGCCGATGGTCCATCTAATCCAGAATCCTGTTCTCACAGTGGCCAACCAGAAGCGGCTCCCCCAACCTCAGGCAAAACCTTTTGGACCAGTGGACCAGAGTTGTAGCTAGGTGATCTTGCTCCCATGGCGTCCAGATTGCATCCAGATTTCTCCCCCCAACCCCTCTATTTAAAACCTTTCCTTATGAGGCAATAATCAACATTTTTATTTATAGACATATTTATGGACATTTTTTAAAGCCAATTGTGTGGGGGCCCCCCCCGTGCCCCTGGTGAGGGCCTTCCTTGCCACCCCCTAGCTAAGGCCCTGCAGTGGACACATTTGGAATTTTATGAAAGTGTTGTTGGCACCAGACACAAAATGGCTGCTGTGGAGGTGTGGCATAATACAAAATGGCTGCCACGGAGTGTGTGGGTGTATAGGAGAGGCCAAGTCTATGCAAACAGGAACTGAGCAGGAAGAGTCACTCACGCATTGTGGATTTTTGAGGGGAATGTGTACTGAGACTTTTTGTGGGCACTATAGGAGGTACCATTAGACACGCTGGCAGGTGTGGGTGTCGTGGTGGTGACCCCGGACTAACAGTGATTTCCCCCTGTTAGGAAAAGATGACTTGAAATCAGCGCTCAACTCTGGTGAGGGGGACCATCTGGACTGCAAAATGTCGGAGACCCCTGCTATAGACTCTGCAGCCGCCGGTATCTCCAGGCCCCTCCGCAAAGGTAGTGTCTGCGCTCATAACATCCGATGGAATCATCTCCTGAAGTTGCAAATGCACCCGTACTCTCTATGGGAGATCAGTCAATTACAGCAAATTGAGCTATTTCATTTCTGCCTGCAAATGGCTTCCCCGTTACACAAGCAGACACATTAATCTAATAACTAATGATCATATATTTTACTAATCATACAGCGCCGCGTGTGGTATTATATCTAATTATATTTAAGATTAAGACATCTTTACGTGTGTGATCTTTGCCAGTTGCCAGCTTCGTTTAGTGGAGTGAAAAGCTCAGTATAAAAAAGTACTGAACGCAGAAATGAATTATTCTTTCCCTATCCCATCTTTTTACTTCTTCTGTCAGCTGTGATATTAATTCAGCTTACAACAGCTGGTGGAGCTTGGGGAATGCATGTAGGATTGAAGTCTACGCAAGGCTTCCTGAAACTTCAAGGTAAGAGGATGCAGCTCTCTACATGTTTACCTGGGATGAAGTCCCATGGAATTCAGCGGGGCTTGCAAAGGAAGATAGGAAGTTGCCGTAAAACCATTCAGACCATTGGTCGGTCTAACTCAGCTCTCTGGGGTTTCAGACCAGGAGTCGTTCCCAGTCATACCTGGAGATGCCAGGAATTAGACCCAAAACTTTCTGCCGTCAAAACGTGTGCTCCACCACTGAACTACAACTTCTCCTCAATACCACAAATCGGTCTAGGAAAATAAAGGGAAGCTGTCTTGTAGCTAGGTTGATTTTTGGTCCATTTGGCTGAGCATCATATATACCGTATTTTTCGCCCTATAGGACACACTGTCCCATAAGGCGCACCTAGTTTTTTTTTGGGGGGGGAAATAAAGGGGGAAATTTTATTTTCCCCCCCAGGCGCGGGGCTGGGGCGGGGGAAGCTCGAGCTTCCCCCAACCCCAGCCCCCAAACAGGCAGCTCTCTGCAAGCCGTGGGAGCGCTCCCGCTGCTTGTGGAGAGGTCCGCGAAGCTTGGACGCGCTGAGCTCAGCGCGCACAGGCTTCAGCATGCAGGCAACTCTCCGCAAGCAGCGGGAGCCCAGCGCTGGGCTCCCGCTGCTTGCGGAGAGGTGTGTGAAGCCTGGAGAGCGAGAGGGGTCGGTGCGCACCGACCCCTCTCACTCTCCAGGCTTCAGCGAAAGCCTGCATTCGCCCCATAGGACACACACATTTCCCCTTCATTTTTGGAGGGGAAAAAGTGCGTCCTATAGGGCGAAAAATACAGTAGTTGGTATTTAGTTGGTATTTCTCCAGTCTTCCAATACCAACTATAGAACAATGGCAAGAGAAGTTGGTGAACTATGCAGAACTGGCAAAAATGACAGATAGACTAAAAGGAAAAGACAACAGAGATTGGGAACCATTCATATTATATTTGCAGAAACAAAGAAAGTCAATAGATTTGATGGCAGGTTTAAATAAACATTCACATTATTAGCATTAGAAAATGCTTAGAAGATAGTGAAATATGATGGTGTATTTACTGTTATTTTTATGTCTTTAGGCTTGAAGTAATGTTATTAATAACTTTTTCTGTTGAGAGATAGCAAAGTGAGTGAAAATAGAAAAAAACCAGAAGCGGAAATTGGGGGAAGCCTTGGAGGGGAGGGAGGGAGGAATATATAGTAAATGTTAAGAATTTGAGATGTATGTAATGAATGAAAAAGGAAAATGAATAAAAATATTTTTATTTTATTTTTTTATATAAATTTTTTAATGGTTTTACAACATTTTTTAGACAATACAAACGAATAAAAAGACAAACAAACATGTATAATTTCATAACCTTTTTTCCATAATCCTCCTTTCTCGGACTCCCCCATACCTCCCCTTTCTGCATCCCAATTTACAAAATTATTTCAGCAGCTTCTAAGCAATTTTATCAAATATATGTCCTCTTAGTCCTTTCTTTATCTTAACCTTATGTCGCTGTATCCCTTTTTCTCTCAAATTTCTAATTAAATTTTTAGAAGATCCCAATAGTCATTCAGTCCTACTCACGGGGTTTTGAATTCAGTTCAATTTGCAGGAAGGAATCGGCGCTCTCCGTCAATGGCGACGCGGCTTCACTCTGCGGGCTGGGTAGCGACTCTCAGCACCGCGCTCTCCCGATGCTGTTCCGGAGCCTTTAAAAAGGCTCTTTCGCAGTAGAGGGGGGCGCTTCTGGTGCCCACCGAGTCTCCTTGTTCACAGGCTTCCGCGCCTGTGATTTTAGGGGTCCCCCGGTTGCCGTAGCGGGTCAGACCCGAACTCGCAGCGCAGTCCTCCTCCGGAGCTCGGAAAGAGGACCGCCATTAACGCTGGCACCGACCGGAAGTCTGAATAAAAATATTTTTAAAAACACATCTGGCTCAGCATCATATACAGTGGTACCTCGGGTTACATGCGCTTCAGGTTACATATGCTTCAGGTTACAGACTCCACTAACCCAGAAATAGTGCTTCAGGTTAAGAACTTTGCTTCAGGTTGAGAACAGAAATCGGGCTCCGGCAGCGCGGCGGCAGCAGGAGGCCCCATTAGCTAAAGTGGTGCTTCAGGTTAAGAACAGTTTCAGGTTAAGAAGGGACCTCTGGAACGAATTAAGTACTTAACCCGAGGTACCCTGTATAGTACACTGACTGGCAGTGGCTCTGCAGGGTTTCCTCCCACTAGCCCAACCTGGAGAATGCACCTGGGGTCTTCTGCACTCAAAGCAGATACTTTACCACTGAGCTATGGCCATCCCCCCAACATGTATAAAATTGCACTAGCAATCACAGATAATGGATGCCATTTTCTTTTAAGGGATTACTCCACTCATTTATCTCTTGCTGCCCTTTCTAGGTCCACTTTATGCTCTTCCTAGAATCCCTATTTCAAATCCACCTTTTCTGGGAAGCCATTGGCCCTGAGGGTTGCATTCCGCTTGGAGCAGACCCACTAAAATCCACGGGCTTAAGTTAGATGTGCCCATTCATTTCAATGAGTCTACTCTGACTAGGACTAAATTTAGATACAAGAAGAAGAAGAGAAGAAGAGTTTGGATTTGACATCCCGCTTTATCACTACCCTAAGGAGTCTCAAAGCGGCTAACAATCTCCTTTCCCTTCCTCCCCAACAACAAACACTCTGTGAGGTGAGTGGGGCTGAGAGACTTCAAAGAAGTGTGACTAGCCCAAGGTCACCCAGCAGCTGCATGTGGAGGAGTGGAGACGCGAACCAGGTTCCCCAGATTACAAATCTGTCGCTATTAACCACTACACTACACTGGCTCTCATGGTGGTGACCTTGGTCCTTATACCTCAACCCATGGTCCTTATACCTGACAAACATTTTGCTCTGGTCAGACCTCACCTGGAGTACTGTGTCCAGTTCTTGGCACCACAGTTCAAGAAGGACACTGACAAACTGGAACGTGTCCAGAGGAGGGCAACCAAAATGGTCAAAGGCCTGGAAACGATGCCTTATGAGGAACGGCTAAGGGAGCTGGGCATGTTTAGCCTGGAGAAGAGGAGGTTAAGGGGTGATACGATAGCCATGTTCAAATATATAAAAGGATGTCACATAGAGGAAGGAGAAAGGTTGTTTTCTGCTGCTCCAGGGAAGCGGACACGGAGCAATGGATCCAAACTACAAGAAAGAAGATTCCACCTAAACATTAGGAAGAACTTCCTGACAGTAAGAGCTGTTCGACAGTGGAATTTGCTGCCAAGGAGTGTGGTGGAGTCTCCTACTTTGGAGGTCTTTAAGCAGAGGCTTGACAACCATATGTCAGGAGTGCTCTGATGGTGCTTCCTGCTTGGCAGGGGGTTGGACTCGATGGCCCTTGTGGTCTCTTCCAACTCTATGATTCTATGAAACATGAAGAGGGGCTTGGCAATTCTAGGGCCCTGGGGAGGCATCTCTGGGGGCCACAGGAAGCAATGGGTCTCCCTCTTCAAGGATGATGCTGGAATCCTTTCTGCTGCTGCGAAGACTTCCATGGGCCTTGCCCCACCAGAACTTCCACACCCCTTGTCCTACTGATACCAGAGGTGTAACATCAGTAGACCCCAAAGTCCCTGGGGTGGACTGGGAGGCATTCCAGGGATGGATTGAAGGATCCAGTGCCTTCCTAGTCCTCTGATCTCTTATTCACTTACAAAAATGAGTATAGTGGACGCTTGGGTTGTGAACGTGATCCGTGCAGGATGCACGTTCACAACCTGCAGCATTTGAAACCCGCAGAAGCGCGTCTGTGCTCGTGCGGCTTGCAATTCGGTGCTTCTGCACATGCGCAAACCGTGATTTACCACTTCTGCGCATGCGCGACCTCTGAAATCCGGAAGTAACCCGCTCCGGTACTTCCAGGTTTTGGAGCGTCTGTAACCTGAAAAAACACAACCTGAAGCCTCTGCAACCCGAGGTATGTACAGTGGTACCTCTGGTTACAAACACTTCGGGTTACAAACCCTTCAGGTTACAGACTCTGTTAACCTGGAAGTAGTACCTCGGGTTAAGAACTTTGCTTCAGGATGAGAACAGAAATCGTGCAGTGGCAGTGGGAGGCCCCATTAGCTAAAGTGGTACCTCAGGCTAAGAACAGCTTCAGGTTGAGAACGGACCTCCAGAACGAATTAAGTTCTTAACCAGAGTTCTTAACCACTGTATATTGTGAGAAATATGCACAAAAATCCAAACCAATTTTCAAGCAGACGTCTCCAAATGGGGCAAACTGAACTTAAGATTGGGAAAATGTGAAACAGAGAGAAACTGAATTCTCCCAACCCTGCTATAGGCGTGCACTGTTAGGCTGCAATCCTCTATGTACTTTCCTGGGAGTAAATCCCATTGAAGTCAATGGGCCTTTTCTGAATAGACATGCATGCATAGGATTGCACCATAATATGAGCTGCAAAATGACTAGTTAATAGCTTCTTCAACTCGGATAGATTTTGGACCTTTCCTTTCCCTTTGTTCCTTTGAGGGATGAAAACCTGCTTCCCAAAGGCCTTTAAATCACCGTTTCTTTTTCATTTCCTTTAAAACAGCACTAATAAGTTTAGCAGCATCACGCTTGTCAGACAGAGAAACCGTACTGCTGCCACAGAGCATTTGACAGAAGGCTTCCAACGTGTGGGTACCTGAAGAAAAACAAAACTTGCCTTGATAAAATATTACTTTAATGAGCGTATATTAGCCGGGATCAACGTGCTGTTAAATTGGACTACATGATACTGTCCAGAAAGAAATTTATTGCAATGATCGTGAAACCTTTACATGAATTTTTAAAAAAACAGATGGAGAAAAGGGGAAATGCCACGGTCATTATTATATATATATATATATATATATATATATATATATATATATATACATTTCATATGTAATAGGAAAACCATGATAGATCCTCTCAAAATGGTCACGACGCTTTTGATTGCACTCACAATCGCTCAACATTAATTTTTATTTACGGCTTGTGTTGTGTGTGTGTGTGTTTTAATGACATTTTGCAACACCTAAGTTTGGGGTGGAGGGAATTAGAAGGAAAGGAGGTGGGCTGGGGTGGAAACAGTCGCTGATCATATAAACAATTAGACCTTTATCCATCTTGCCCAATGAGGTCCTTTATCTGATGACAACCTCTATAGAACTGAGAAGGACTAGCCGCCTTCCCTCTGGGGCTATCCGAACACTTCAATCAATTCTACTCAATTACTAACAAATCTAAATGTGATTTATCTGCCCCAGAATCATTCCAATATCAGGCAAAGATCTATCAATAAAACCCCCTAAGGTAATCTTCCCTCTCTCCCTCCCACCCCAAAGAGAACCTTTGGGGTCTCAAAGACAAGGAGCTGGCAAGTGAGGAATTTTTGCTCTCCCTCCCATACGGACACCTCCTTTCTTTTGGAGCACTTAATTAACTCGACAAGAACCTGTCAAGGATAATTTTCGAAGCACACGGCCTGAACAGCTGACATTTGATAATATTACACTCCGTGTTGATTGAAATTGATTTTTTTTTGGTAGTAAGCTTCAAAAAAGCGGGGGTGGAGGGAGGAGAAAGGTGGAAAAAGAGGGTTTGGAAATTTGACAACTTTCTTGGCTACACATTCAAGGACGGCAGGCCACGTTTGTTAAGGTCGTTGGTGACAAACAGGATGATAGGTTTTTTAAAGCAACGGAGTTTTAACAATCGTAGGGCAGAGGGTATGTTATCCCAGTGTCAATAAAACAAGCTCTGTACCGCCATGAAAAAGGGGGGATGTACTAAAGTTATAACTACGAATGATTGTCAGTGACGTTGAAGGAAGTCTAAAATGGATATGATTTGCTGTATCATGGATAAAATGTATAACTAGATGGAAATCAATAAAAAAATTATATATAAAAAAAAAAGAAAAAGGGGGGATGTTGCAAGGTTGTTTTTTAAACAAACAAACAAACAAACAAACAAACAAACCATCAGCACTAAAAATTATTATCGGTTTCAAAATTTCGTCTGCCTTTTTAGGAAACAAAGGAAGCCTTTGTTGACAGCTGCCAAGTCTTGCTGGACTTTTCTTCCCTTCTTCAAAAGCAACCTACCTTATGTGTAGCTCGCCCCTATCAAATTTCCTGCCTCCCAAAATCCTATTAGCATTCACTTAAAAAGCCACACCAACACCCCACCAGAAACCACCTGCAGAGACATACTGAGCTAAGCTCAGGGTGCTGTCACAGTGTACAAGGCCCTGTGCAAATTGGGACCCGGATACCCAGAAGATTGTTTCACCCGTTATTGTAACCAGATGATCACTGTGTTTAGCAGGAGAGAGAAATTGGGCCTTCAGCATTGTGCTATCCAATCTTTGGAAATCGCTCCTGCTAAGTATTGGACAGGTGCCATCTCTGTTGTCTTTCAGGTGCCCACAAGTCTTTTAAGTGGAGATCTTTCACAGTTTGTGTTTGTGTTGGAATGTGTTGGATATGCTCGTACCCCTTCCAATCTGCGCCCCATCCCGAGAGACGAGGGTAGGGTGAGCAAGGATTACTCACCTCCTTCACTGGTGTTGTGCAATGCCAGGTCTATAGGCAACAAAACCGCTACCCTGCGAGATTTCTTTATCTCGCAGGAAGTCGACCTGGCTTGTGTGACGGAGACCTGGGTGCGCGAAGGGGTAACTGTTACCTTACGAGAGATGGCGCCCCCGGGTTTCTCCGTCCTCCACCAGTCACGGACTGTGGGCTGGGGGGGAGGGGTGGCAGTATTAATCCGGGAAGATTGTTCTTTCAGGGCTCTACCATCGCCATCGATCCCCGGCATTGAATGTGTTGGCCTAGTGTGGGGCTCCGAGGAGAGCTTGGCTGTCTGGCTGGTGTACCGGCCACCTAGCGCACCAGCAGCCACCCTGTCAGGCCTGCTGGAGGCGGTGGCCGGCTGGGCCTTGGAGTTCCCTAACCTATTGGTATTGGGAGACTTCAACTTCCATGCTGATGCCACTCCCTCCTCACAGGCTCTGGACCTGGTGTCTTCCATGGCGACACTAGGGCTCTCCCAGTTTGTTTCGGGCCCCACACATCAAGCAGGCCACACGCTGGATTTGATCTTTGGCGCCGGTATAGATGTGATCATGTGTTCTTCAATGAAGGTGCCATGGTCTGATCACTACGCTCTGAAAGCCAGGATTGACTTTCCACCCCCACCCTGCTTAGGTGGCGAGCCGATTTGGGCTCGCCCGCAGAGGCTGATGGACCCGGATAGATTCCGTCAAGCCTTGCGGGACCTTGCTCCCCCTGGCGACTCATTGACTGAGCTTGTTGAGGGCTGGAATACCCAGCTCCTGGCAGCCATCGATGAGATCGCACCTAAGCGCCCTCTGCGACCCCGCAGAAACCGGGCTCCCTGGTTTACCGAGGAGCTTCGGAAAATGAAGCGGGACCTCAGACGGCTAGAGCGAGTATGGCGGGGTGCCCGTGACGGAGCCTCAAGAACATCTTATAGGGTTTTTATGAAAACCTATGAGATGGCAGTGAAGGCCGCTAAGAAGTCTTACTTCTCGGCCTCCATTGCATCCGCTAGCTCTCGCCCGGCACAATTATTTAGTATAATTCGGTCTTTAACGTCCCTTGAAGGACAGCCAAATTTAAACAACAATTTGACACACAGCTGTGAGGCATTTGCGAGCTTTTTTGCGGAGAAGGTCCTGTTGCTCCGCCATGACCTCCCTGCCAATTTGGATACAATAAAGGAACTGGAGGCCCCTCGACTGTCCTCGGGTCCAGTATTGGACCACTTTGACCGGATATCTCCAGCCGATGTGGACAGATTCCTCCAAGCTGGAAAGCCCACCACCTGTCCTCTTGACCCGTGCCCGTCCTGGCTGATTAGAGCGTGTCCAGACGAAGTGCGGGGCCCCCTGGGGGATATCATCAATTTGTCCCTTGGCACCGGGATATTCCCAGGGGAACTGAAGGAGGCAGTGGTGCGTCCGCTCTTAAAGAAAACATCATTAGATCCCTCAGATCTATCCAATTACCGCCCGGTCTCTAATCTTCCATTCCTGGGTAAGGTGATTGAGAGAGCGGTTGCTGAACAGCTTGGTAGGTTTCTGGATGAAACATCGGCTCTGGATCCATTCCAGTCCGGCTTCCGCACTGGTCATGGGACCGAGACGGCTCTGGTCGCCCTAACAGATGATCTCCGATGGCAGCTGGATCGAGGCGGGTCGGGGCTGCTGATTCTTCTAGATCTGTCAGCAGCCTTTGACATGGTCGATCACGAACTCCTGGACCACCGCCTTGCCGACGTGGGGATCCAGGGCACAGTCCTTCAATGGCTGCGCTCGTTTCTCTCTGGTCGGGGACAGAGGGTGGCGCTTGGGGGGGAATTGTCATCACGCCACTCCTTGGTGTGTGGAGTGCCTCAGGGTGCAATTCTCTCCCCGATGCTTTTTAACATCTTTATGCGCCCCCTCGCCCAGCTTGTCAGGAATTTTGGGCTGGGTTGCCATCAGTATGCTGATGACACCCAACTCTATCTGTTGATGGATGGCCATCCTGACTCGGCCCCAGATACACTGACCAGATGTCTGGAAGCTGTGGCTGGATGGTTACGTGGGAGCCGGTTGAAGTTAAATCCTTCGAAGACGGAGGTCCTCTGGCTGGGGCAGGACGATATGGGATTGAGGGGGCAACTCCCATCTCTTGCGGGGGTGCAATTAGTGCCAGCACCGGCCGTTAAGAGTTTGGGTGTAATCTTCGATACCTCCCTCTCTATGGAGGTGCAGATTACAGCTATAACAAAGGCGGCATTTTTTCATCTCCGCCAAGCTAAGCAGTTGGCCCCTTATCTCTCTCGTCCTGACCTAGCCACTGTGATCCATGCGATGGTCACTTCCAGACTGGATTATTGTAACTCGCTCTACGTGGGGCTGCCCTTGAGACTGACCCAGAAACTCCAGCGGGTGCAGAATGCCGCGGCGAGACTCCTTATGGGGTCTTCGCTGCGAGAGCACATTCACCCGGTACTATACCAGCTGCACTGGCTCCCGGTGGAGTACAGGATCAGGTTTAAGGTGCTGGTTTTAACCTTTAAAGCCCTATACGGCCTAGGACCCTCGTACCTATGGGACCGCCTCTCCTGGTATGTCCCACAGAGAAACCTACGGTCAGCAAATAATAACATCCTCAAGGTCCCAGGCCTCAGAGAGGTTAGGCTGGCCTCAACTAGAGCCAGGGCCTTCTCGGCTGCGGCTCCAACCTGGTGGAATGCTCTGTCACAAGAGACTAGGGCCCTGCGGGACCTGACATCTTTCCGCAGGGCCTGCAAGACAGAGTTGTTCCGCCAGGCCTTTGGTCAGGGCGCAGCCTGACTCCCTCCTCTGGCAACCTGCACAAAATCTTGCTTAATCGGTTGCCATCAATTTGATTTTAACTAATTTTATAATGAAATATTTTTAGAATGTATGATTATTTGATTGTTTATTTGATTGTTGTTAGCCGCCCTGAGCCCGGCTTCGGCTGGGGAGGGCGGGATATAAATAAAATTTATTATTATTATTATTATTATTCTGTATTTTTGATGTTTTAAGTGTCACTTCTGCGTTTGCTGCCCCAGGAGTAAATCCAGGGTATCGAGTTATTTATTTATTTAATTGATTAATAATACCCCACCATTGAAATTAATGGGTATGGCAACCAACCTACCACCCTAATGTTTATTTTACTGTGGGTTGTGTGGAAGAGTGCCTCAGAGGGTTGACTCTACAGTCATACCTCAGGTTACAGAAGCTTCAGGTTGAGTTTTTTTGGGTTACGGACCCACCGAAACCCGGAAGTACCGGAACAGGTTACTTACTGGTTTTGGCGGCCGCGCATGTGCAGATGCGCTAAATCGCACTTTGCGCATACGTAGAAGCGGCGAATCGCAACCCATGTGTGCACAGATGCACCGCTGTGGGTTGCGAACGCTGCAGGTTGCGAACGTGAATCCCGCACGGATCATGTTCGCAACCCGAACATCCACTGTATTGTTAAAAGCCACGAGTCCTCCGCTCATTTAAGCTAACTGTGATCAGAAGCTGGGGTATCTCATTGCTTCCTGCATGTGGAAACTGGAAATTGGAGCAGGAATTGCCAATGTTGGTTTATTCGTCTCATTTCTGGATTAAAAACCAATCCAACAAATATGATTGGCGTTAGCTGAGGTTGTTGTTTTCTGCCTGCAAACGATGCGTAACTGATGACTTATTTCCCCCGTTTGCATCGCATTTCTTTTATGCCGAAATGGATGGAGTGGAATAATACAAATGACAATGCAATTTATGTAACTGGTGTAAGTTATGTGATTAATTATGTAAATTTCACAAGTTGTGTAATTTCTCCACAGCAGACTTAGCAAGATGAATAACGTAATTTTTAGCAGAAGTGAAACTGCAGAAGAACGGAAACAGCACTGCATGCAGCAAATCCAAGGCGGAATTGAAAATGGTGTTTTCTTACATGTCGACATACAACGCAAAAGGTTAAAACAGTTATACAAATACAATTCATAATAATAAGCAATGCATTATCATACATAATGCACAATACTAGACCATTCCTAATGGTTCACAATACATAATGAGCAATACATAACAAGTAGCAGTGTCAAATTATTCACCATGTCAGCCGAGCAATAAATATTCATTCCGGTGTCAATCAAGATAAATTCAGTGGGGTGGAAACAAGTGAACAACACCACCTCTCCACAACCAACCCCCAAACAGCCCAAATATATTTTATTTGAACGTCTTATAGGGTTTGCCGGGCCTCTTCTGTTAATCCAGGATGTCCCACTCCAAGTGGGACAGTTGGCAGGTATGGTGTGTAAAACATGTTTTAACCAGTGCTTTTTTTCTAGGGAGACATAGGGGTACGCATATCCCTAAACATTTTGTGAATTTTTGTACTTTTGTACATTTACTGTATTTATTTCCCCTGATTTGAACTCTAAAATTGTGATTTTCTTGAGTCAAAATGTGAGTACAGTGGTACCTCAGGTTAAGTACTTAATTCGTTCCAAGGTCCATACTTAACCTGAAACTGTTCTTAACCTGAAGCACCACTTTAGCTAATGGGGCCTCCTGCTGCTGCCGTGCCACCAGAGCACAATTTCTGTTCTCATCCTGAAGCAAAGTTCTTAACCTGAAGCACTATTTCTGGGTTAGTGGAGTCTGTAACCTGAAGTGTATGTAACCTGAAGCGTATGTAACCCGAGGTACCACTGTACCCCTAAACATCATTTTAAAAAGGGAAAAAAGCACTGGTTTTAACCGTAAATTATAAGCTTCTATGGAAGTTTGTACAAAACATTTTTTTTTCAATAAATAAATAAAATTACCGCACTGGTTTATGGAGGAGGGAAGAAGCTAAAAGCAACAACGTCAACTTCAAGAGGCAAGTTTAGTGGTGGCCACAAGAGGTTGTGGAACGGGCCTAGCCCAGTGATACAGCATCTGCTTTGCATGTGGGATTCATGGGAAGGTCCCAGCTTCAAACCGAGATAGATCTCCAAGTAGGACTGGGAGATGCTCCCTGCCTGAAATCCTGGAGAGGTGCTGCCAGCCAGTGTAGACAATACCAAGCCATAGCTGTCAACTTACAGATTTGAAAATAAGGGACCAGCAGCCAAAATAAGGGATTTTAGTCGACCAGTTAAAAGGGACCAGTTAATTTTGGAGAGAAGCGCTGGTTTTTAGCCCTTCATTTCCAGAGGTTGCTGCTCAAGACACCATCCGATGAAACACTGCAGTTAAATAACTACAAGCAGCAACCACTTTTCTGCGCAAAACGAAGTCCAAGCTAGGAAGATGCTGCTGCAGTTCTGTATCTTTTCTCTCGTGCTCCATCTGCAGCTCTCAGTTCCATCAGGCGGGGCGGGAGGAAGGGGGGGAAATAGCACCCGAAGTAAACCCGCAGATCAGACCATCTATGCTAGTCTACCACTACAAATCTATGGGAGAAGCGCTTGTAGCCCTTGGAACACCTGCCCACGCCTCTGCCTCTTCCTCCTCTCTCTGAACTGCTTTCTCTATGGATGCCCTCGCTCTCCTCTCAAGGCTCCTCAGCAATTCATAGGCCATGCCAGGCTGCCCATCTCATCCGGGTCATTCGGCAGCACAGCAGCGGTGACGGGCAGAGGGGAGGCCCCAGGCAGAGACGCTCAGTTCGGCAGCCGTGAGGAGGATGGCGGCAGAAGGGCTCGAGGCTCCCACCAGTGCCAGCGGGGAGGGGTTCCCAGAGGCCGAGGCTGGTGAGAGGAGGCCGGAGGGGGCGGGCCGGGCAGCCAAGCAACACAGTTGGAGCCTCCCTCCTTCCTGGCCAGCAGGGAGGGAGGGAGAGGAGCTGCTTCCTTTGAAACCTGGGAAATTTAAGGGACATCCATCAATAAGGGACAGCAGCGGGACATGGCGCTGGGATAAGGGACTGTCCCGCCAAATAAGGGACGCTTGACATCTATGTACCAAGCCAGGTGGATCAATGGTCTGCAAGGTACGTTCCTATCCTTTCCCCACCTGCTATTTACATCCCTGCCCAACCTGCAAAAAAGATCCCAATCCGAGTATCTCTTACAGCGTCCCTTGGGGCCTTCCTATGCACCAGAATTAACTGTATTTTATTTTACAGTAGGTATATTTCACTCTCCCTCTCCCTCTCTTTCTCTCTGGGATTACATAAATGTTTGTCTCACTGGCACCGGCCCTAACTTCTCCTTACTGATTTTGCAATATCTGAGAATGATAGATGTTCATGCCGGGGGAAGGAAAAGCTGAACAATTTCATCAGTGTCTCAGGAAGATTTTATTGGATGACTGCAGATTGGTTCCCACAGCAATTTACAACAAAATGCTACAACAGGTTCCCACCCTGACAACGACTGCTGTAGCAGGGAGGTAGTTAGGGAGAGGAACAGCTGGGAGGTTTTCAGCTCCACCTTTGGCTCATCTTCGTCAAATCCCACCTGCCACTTAGGGTACCTGAGACCTATGCCTCAAATAAACCAGGTGACATGTCAGGATGCAGAACCAGGACCCACTAAATTTTAGAGCAGTTTTGGCTAGCGTTGCTATGTACGTTCTCCTTTTCCTTAATGCTGTGGGAATGTTCAGGGAGGCAGGAGAGGCTATACTGTTTATTAATATCCTTCCTAACTTGCGTTACGATACCATAATCTTTATTGTCATTGTCCCATACAGAACAACGAAATTGAAAAAATCTGCATCAGATATTCAAAACCAACAAGCCTGCTACCTTACACTGCGTTTAAAACCAAAATCGCATTTGGATAGAAACTGTTTCTCAGGCGCCTAGTTCTAGTCTTAATAACCCTGTACCATTTTCCAGAAGGCAGAAGCTGAAAGAGTCTGACAGTAAGTCATGTCAGACTAACCTGATCTCGTTTTTTGACAGAATTACAAGCCTGGTAGATGAAGGGAACGCAGTGGATGTAGCCTACCTTGATTTCAGCAAGGCATTTGACAAGGTGCCCCATGATATTCTTGTAAAGAAGCTGGTAAAATGCGGTCTTGACTATGCTACCACTCAGTGGATTTGTAACTGGCTGACTGACTGAACCCAAAGGGTGCTCATCAATGGTTCCTCTTCATCCTGGAGAAGAGTGACTAGTGGGGTGCCACAGGGTTCTGTCTTGGGCCCGGTCTTATTCAACATCTTTATCAATGACTTGGATGATGGACTCAAGGGCTTCCTGATCAAATTTGCAGATGACACCAAACTGGGAGGGGTGGCTAACACCCCAGAGGACAGGATCACACTTCAAAATGACCTTGACAGATTAGAGAACTGGGCAAGAACAAACAAGATGAATTTTAACAGGGAGAAATGTAAAGTATTGCACTTGGGCAAAAAAAATGAGAGGCACAAATACAAGATGGGTGACACCTGGCTTGAGAGCAGTACATGTGAAAAGGATCTAGGAGTCCTGGTTGACCACAAACTTGACATGAGCCAACAGTGTGACGCGGCAGCTAAAAAAGCCAATGCAATTCTGGGCTGCATCAATAGGAGTATAGCATCTAGATCAAGGGAAGTAATAGTGCCACTGTATTATGCTCTGGTCAGACCTCACCTGGAGTACTGTGTCCAGTTCTGGGCACTACAGTTCAAGAACGACACTGACAAACTGGAACGTGTCCAGAGGAGGGCAACCAAAATGGTCAAAGGCCTGGAAACGATGCCTTATGAGGAACGGCTAAGGGAGCTGGGCATGTTTAGCCTGGAGAAGAGGAGGTTCAAATATATAAAAGGATGTCATATAGAGGAGGGAGAAAGGTTGTTTTCTGCTGCTCCAGAGAAGCGGACACGGAGCAATGGATCCAAACTACAGGAAAGAAGATTCCACCTAAACATTAGGAAGAACTTCCTGACAGTAAGAGCTGTTCGACAGTGGAATTTGCTGCCAAGGAGTGTGATGGAGTCTCTTTCTTTGGAGGTCTTTAAGCAGAGGCTTGACAACCATATGTCAGGAGTGCTCTGATGGTATTTCCTGCTTGGCAGGGGGTTGGACTCGATGGCCCTTGTGGTCTCTTCCAACTCTATGATTCTATGATCATTTCCGGGGTGCGCATTATCCTGCACCATCTCTGTAGCTTTCTTATGACACCTGGAAGCGTAGATTTGATCCAAGGTGGGAAGAGTGCACCCAATTATTCTCTCCGCAATCTTTAAAACACTGGACAGCATTGTTTTTTTCCTGACTGTGCAGCTCCCAAACAACACACACAGACCAAGATCTTTTGCTTAGAGTTTTACATTCCCCTTTCAAACACACAGCAGACAGCTGGTTGCAGGCTTGTGTAAGCCTCTCACTATTAGGTTCCTGGCAAGCTCCCTTATATCCCTCTTAAAATAATAAACACGCCATAGTCTTGTTTAAAGTACAGTGGTACCTCAGGTTACAGACGCTTTGGGTTACAAACTCCGCTACCCCAGAAGTAGTACCTCAGGTTACAAACTTTGCCCCAGGATGAGAACGGAAATCGCACGGTGGTGGTGGCAGGAGCCCCATTAGCTAAAGTGGTACCTCAGGTTAAGAATGGTTTCAGGTTAAGAACGGACCGCCGGAACAAATTAAGTTCGTAACCCGAGGTACCACTGTATATAAAAGAAGTTTACTCACATCATCAGTTCACAGTTGGATCCCTGAACGCAGATTTAGTTACAAAGTATATATATATATGTGGTTCTATCCCATATGGGGATAATCCCAGTCTTCTCTGTTGGCTGAAAGCTGAAAAGCCAACAGAGCATTTCTAGCTAAAAAGCTGCTCCAATGATGGAGGAGGTCAAAGAGAGAGAGAGTGTTGTGTGCCTTGTCCTTTTGTTTCCTGGACAGGTAAGGTCACACCCACCTCTAGCCACATGCAAAGGAAGTATGTCCCAGCCAGGAGGAAACAGGAAGTTTTCGACTGGCTGGATCAAACATTCCCCCGCATGTCCACTCTAGGAAAACAAGGAATGTTGTACTTGACTGCTACTTATGTATCACATCCCACAAATTCTTAGACTGAAGTTTCTGATTTCAGGCAGGGAGATGAATCTACTTCATAAAGAACAAATAATTATGAGAATGTCTGTGATGCAGCAGAGGCTGGAAAATGCAGGGGAGCTTAAGTTTGGGGGCTTTTTTCAGATCACGAGTGATGATGCAATCTGCAGAGCACCTGAATAGTCGATGGACCCACCTTGCTCTCTTGGCAAAGCGAAGGAAGTAAAAATGAGGCATTCAAAGTTGTTTGAGACAGATTAGCATAATGAGGAAAATAAGCAAGCAGAGATAGGGGTGTTCTTCTCCTTTTTTTTTTTTTTTGATGGAGTTGCTACTTCATGCTAGCTGTTTAATTGGTAACACTATAATCATTTGCGTTTCTGATTAAAGGCGACATTTCTGTTGGTAGAAGATCTCACCTTACATTTCAGTATGTTTTACAGGATGAACCTATCCAACAGAGATTCTCAGAGAGAACTATGCATAGAATTGCAGGCTTGTGTGTGCATAATAAGGGATCCACATTGGACTCTCCTCGGGAGTGTGGCTATTGGAGTTGTCGCCATGAGCACCTGTATTTCAACATTTACCGCTACACCATGGGAAAACTCTGACCATTCCTCACCAACCATGTTTGTTTTATTTATTTCACAGACTTTAGTGTCTAGTGCACATATAATTATGTACTTTTTAAACTTTCAGTAACTTTAGTGCAGCAGCATCTTTGGACTGAACAATCAAACAAGTGTTCTTTCGAGTGGGCTTGGCCTGAGACGTCTGTTTGCACAGCACTGTGTCCTTGGTGATGAGGGAAAGCCATTTCTGCCTTGAGGAAGAGGTGGAGTTGCGGGATTCACGACCCTCCCACGTGCACAGGGGGGTGGGCATTGGAATAGTTCTGTAGATGGAAAGAGGGGAGGTAGCGCCATCACCTGCCCCGCATATCGAAGGGTAGTCCGGTAAAGGATTCCGGGGGGCCGTGGCTCTGTCCGAAGCCTAGGGAGGTGAGGGCCTAAGGCACGTCCCCTATTGGTGACCCCGGGGGAGTTCCTAGTTGATGTGCATCAGCAGGACTCCCCCTACTGGTGGTTAACCCTTCCCTGACTTCCAGCAGACGGGCTGGTGTCAGATATAGTCGGTTAGGTCCAATGTCTAAGCCAATTCCGCTTATCACTTGTAAATAACAACAACAACAACAATTTATTTGTACCCCGCCCATCTGGCTGGGTTTCCCCAGCCACTCTGGGCGGCTTCCAACAGAACACTAAAATACAATAACCTATTAAACATTAAAAGCTTCCCTAAACAGGGCTGCCTTCAGATGTCTTCTAAAAGTTTGGTAGTTGTTTTTCTCTTTGACACGTGGTGGGAGGGCATTCCACAGGGCGGGTGCCACTACCGAGAAGGCCCTCTGCCTGGTTCCCTGTAACTTGGCTTCTCGCAGTGAGGGAATTGCCAGAAGGCCCTCGGCGCTGGACCTCAGTGTCCGGGTAGAACAATGGAGGTGGAGACGCTCCTTCAGGTACACTGGACTGAGGCCGTTTGTGGCCTTTTTTTAGCCCATTAACCTTAATAATTGTGTCATGTTTCATTATTTCTACTGGTGGGGGGGGAGTGTTGGGAACTCACCACGCAAGAGACATTGCTGGCTCAAGTCAGGCTTCTTCTCCAGGGCCTCCCCTGCGGACAGAGGCTTGCTGACAGAAGAAGGTGGTGGAGGAGACACTTCCAAGGAAGGAGACTAGTTGTGGCTGTCTGGCAATCCCAGAGCACAGCTCTTCCCCCCCACCCCCAGACAATGCACTGAGTCCCTCTCCAGGTCTTGGCACTTGCAGCCTCCTCCTCAGACGACTCCAAAACCTCCTGTGGGCCAGATGAGGTCCATCCTAGCCCCTTACCAGGATCAACCAACTCCAGCTCCTCCTTCTCCTCCTGACACAGTGGGACATTTAAATGCAGCGTTGGCTAACCATGTGTTTCCCACGCACCCCTTTTAAGCGGGTTTATTTACTCACAGGGGACTTCCATATTTGGTTGTAACTAAAGACGAGAGATAAGAAATGTTATCGAAATCTCCCATCGCTTGCTTTGCTCTCGGAATGGCTGGCGAGGAACCTGGCAGCGATAAATGAGAATCTGAGCGCTGTCGGACAAAACAGACAGATGACAAAATGATGTTTGTAGGCAACTCCCGCGGGCATTATTTGTACATAACACACAGATATGGGTGAATTATTGCTGTTCTTGAGTTTCTAATGATTTTCCTTTTCCTCTTCCATAAAACCCGTTTCCCCTTTCCTCCCCTCCCCTTTCTTTTTCCAAGAGACTTTGTGATTTTAACATCTCCAAAATTCATATTGGCAAAATGATCTAGATTGTCTAATACAACCTGGTGTGCAATCAATCAGAATTTGGGCCAAGCTTTCCTCATCTTCTTTCCTTTTCCACAAAGGGAGAGCAGGAGGGAAACCCTGTCCTTTGATTGACAGGGTAATGTAATCAATTCCCATTACAAACTTGACTCTAAAGTAGATTCAGAAGTTCTCAAGAAAGCTAGCTGGTCCTCTGCTTCACCCAACTTGCATCACAGGAAAAGGACGAATAAAAACCAGCCTGTCTCCCTCCTGGGGTGAGGTGATCATTATATTCTCACTGTAGGAGAATTCTGAAAAACCCCCAAAACAAAATGGGAATGGAAATTGCCAAAGTTCACTTCTTCGTCTCAGGGCCAGAATGGAAATCTGTCCAGCAAATACGATTTGCATTCGCTGTTGTTGCTTTCAGTCTGCAAACAATAATTGGTTAGATTTTTTCATGTTTCCTTTGCATTGCAATGAGTGGGGTGGGAAAAACATGAAGGCAATATGACTTATGTCATGTACATAACTAATTACAGAAGTTACTCAATTTTACCACAGTGCATAGCAATAATTTCCATGTTTGTGAAGCAAGCTTTTGGGTTTCCTCAGGCTGAAAGTCTGAGTGATCCAAGGGTGTGAGTCAGAAAATAAATAGGCGGTGATATGTAATATCTATTCTGTCCTCCAAATCTTTTTGTGAAAGTATTGTTTCATGCACTGGATGATTTGTAAGTGTGGCTGACAATTGAGAAGTTTACAAACACACACACACACACACACACACACACACACACACACACACACCATTGTATTTGCATTGTTATGTCATCATTGTATCGTATGTATATGCCTTAAATCCACTGCCATTTCATTTAATTAACCTCCACTTCTAGCATTGAGCCTCTCTCAATTCATTTTCTCCACAGTATTCATACCTTTATTGTTAATTGTTAATTTGTCAGTTAGCCCCAGAACTTCATATATTTGTCCCCACTTTAAGCACCCTGACCCTTAAATCTGCTAAAGTTTGCAACATTTATTCCTAGGAAGCTGTCATTTTCCTCTGTAATTCTTGTCATTCATTTTCAATGGATTTTCATGTTACGTATTTTATCTGATGTATTTTCAATATATGTATTTTAACCGATCTATTCTTTGTATTTTATTTTTATTATTATAATCTCACCTGAGTGGTACGTGTGTGTGTGTGTGTGTGTGTGTGTGTGTAGCTGTTTGGGAAAAGGGAATCATATTTTGACAAAAGCACCACAGCACCAGCACAAAATGGCAGCCAGGGGTAGCAAAGAGAGAGAGGATAATACACTGTACCAATGACTACCATCACAAAAAAGCACTGTGTTTGTGTAGTAGTAGTAGTAGTTGCGTGGCGAGATCCTGCCCCCCCCAGTGGAAATAATGACACATAACACAATTATTAAGGTTAATGGGCTAATTAAGGCCACAACTTTATTGGTTAAAGGTGATGAGCGGTATTGACTTAGGCATTGGTCCTAACCGACTATATCCAACTTCAGCCCGTCTGCTTGAAGTCTGAGAAGGGTTAACCACCAGTAGGAAGAGTCCTGCTGATGCACATCAACTAGGAACTCCCCCAGGGTCACCGCTCAGGAGTGTGCCTTAGGCCCTCACTTTCCCAGGCTTCGGACAGGGCCACGGCCCCCATAATCCTTTATCGGACTACCCTTCAATATGCGGGGTAGGTGATGGCGTTACCTCCCCTCTTCCATCTACAGAACTATACCAATACTTAACCACCAATACTAAGAAAGTTGTGATGATTTGCTATGAGGTAGGTGAAAATGAAGTGGCTGGTGCCAATTTGCCAAGCGGAAAAATTCCTACCAGGCCCCTCAGTGGCGACCAACCAAGGTCCATAGCAAGGTCAAGGAACGAAAACCTTATAGGGCGGGAGGGTGGGAAAAGCAGGAACAGCTGGCAGGCGGCAAAGAGGGAGATCCCCGGCCACATCCTGCCTTAAATAGGGCAGGCCATGCCCCCAGAGCCAGCCGATTGGCTGGCCAGGAAGTGATGTGGCTGGGAATTCCCCCAGTCGTGCTGGGGCTGGGTTCCAGCCACCGCGCATGTGGTGGGGCCGCAAAGCCCTTAACTCAACCTCCTCCAAAGGGCGGAAGTGGCTTTAGAGAAATCAGTAAAGTTACATCACGGGGTACATTTCCCCCCAAACAAACAAACAACCACACTTTTTGTGCAAGTCAGATGCCCAGCATTTACATGGCGGAAATATCTGTGGCACCTCAGTCTGCAAAACTCTTCATTTCTCATGTGCCAAGGTGAAAGAATAAAACAACTCCTCCGAAATAATAGAAAAAAGCTTCTTCCCGTGCCAGTCGCCAGTAACGGCACTTTGGAGAGAAAGGGATCAGCTCGTGGTGTCACACATTTAGAAGCAAAACGTTTGGGCCTTGAGGGAGAGCAGTAATGAAGTAGGGCCCGTTTCATACTTAACTCCCAGGTTTGGGGGATGACCTAATTGTGTACACCGAGAGAATGTTAACGTTATTCAGGTGGTTTTCTTTAATGTTTCCCTCAGGTGTGTTATGAACCTGCTTCAGGTCTCTCAAAGGTGTTGCGAAGAAAATTAATCTAGCTTCCGAACATCCTATCTAAGGTACTTACATGGCCCCAATTAATACAGCCTGGTCCCCAGAGGATCTATACTTCTGGGTTGGGGGAGGTTGTGTAACCGTTGACATTCTGCAGCACTTGTTCCAAGGTAACTGCCATCAGTTCTACACAATGTTGGAGGAAGCATTAGGGTTGTGTCCTGAAACAAGAGTAGCGTTATTTCACCGACAGTTGCGTGTCGAGGTCCCCAAGCCACCCCTCAAAATAATTCACAATTCACACATAATTTTTGTTTAAGGTTTTTGGCATAATTTTGGGCACAACTTTATTAAAATACAAAATCTTTGAGTGGTTGCTTAGGCATTGGTTAAGACTATCTGTCCCCCCGCCTGGGACAGAACTGACTTCCAAACTCCCTCGGAAGCCAGTGAAGGGAAAACAATATTGGGGAGCAGTTGAGCTGGGTCCCAGGCCCTCACCGCTCATCCAACCTGCTCCCCAGGACTTGCCGGCCCTGGTCCATTTCAGGGATTGGACAAAATCATGGCAAGCCCCTGGATTTCTTTAATGGAATTCCCTTCCACACCACCACTGGAGGGGCAGGCCCAGCCTATCCTTACCCCTCCCCCCCAATTTTTATAACCAATGCCTAACCGCAACCTTACAAGTTGTGACAAATTGCTATATTGCAAATGAACCTGCAGCTTAGACCAAGAATGGAGAACCATTTTTCTGTCCAAGGACCATGTTTCCTTCAGGGCATTTTTTTGGCGGGGGGGGGGGGGCACATGCCAGAAGATGGAGCAATTCAAATAGTTTACCTTTAATGGTGGGGAAAGCAAAGGTGGAAATGGAGACACAACACAGCATGGCAGAAATTTGCATTTTTCATGCATATGTGCACTGCAGACCCAGATTTGCAATGCATGTAAGGCAGGAAAGGAAAGCTCTCTCAGCTCAAGGCCTGCATTGCCTTGGAAGGAACCTTCCGGAGGCCTCATGACAGCGGTGGGAGGGGCCAGAGGCCAAAGTGGGTGGGGCAATGGATGTGACGTTTGTACATTCCAGCTGTGCAAACACGAAGGAGGTACAGATCTACCTGCTTACCTATTTCTCCATCCAGTAATGCAAAATGTGTGATTACAGTTCAAGGACACCTTTCAGCTGGGCAAAAAATAATTAGGAGGTTGAATATGTGCATATATTTTTCTTTAATATACGTAAGTTGCTTATAGGCCTTTGTGTGACAAGTGACTAATCAGTTGAATAGAAGAAGAAGAAGAAGAAGAAGAAGAAGAAGAAGAAGAAGAAGAAGAAGAAGAAGAAGAAGTAGTTGTTGTTGTTCATCACCCTGGCTGAGCCAGAAATATGTTGGCATAACTCTCTCACCCAGGCTCAGCCAGGGCTCAGCCAGTGAAACTTAAATTGGTGTAATTCAGACCACTGAAATGAGCACTACAGTCGTACCTCTGGTTGTGAACAGGATCCATTATGGAGGCCCGTTCGCAACATGAAAAGCCCGCAACCTGAAGCGTCATATCTGCGCAGGTGCAAGGAGTGATTTGGCGCTTGTGCACATGCGCAAAGCACGATTTAGTGCTTCTGCACATGCGCGAGCGGCAAAACCCAGAAGTAACCCTTTCCGGTACTTCCGGGTCGCCGCGGGACGCAACCTAAAAAAACGTAACATGAAGCAAATGTAATGTGAGGTATGACTCTATGAGGGTTTGACGTGGGTGAGAAGAGGGGAAGGAGAGACTTGTCCCTATTCTACCCCCTTTCCTATTGGGTTGCTCTGTAAGGCACTGGCTGTCTTGTTCTCAGTCTGTGTACCACTTCGCTTAGTAAAATTTAGACACCAAATAACCCTGTATAACAGCAACGATGACGGTGATAACTTTTAAAATATTTTTTAGCGAGCCACCTTGGGCTCTGTAGTGTGGAAAGGTGGGGTATAAATTAACTTACAAATCAGAAATAAAATAAATGTACCAGGTGCAGCTGAGTTCCTGTAGGTTTAATAGATGTGCAGGAGGAGGAAGGCTGCCAATCAATCAATCAATCAATCAATCAATCAGGGATTAGAGGATAAGGTTTCCCAGAAACCTCGTGTGGCAAGCAGATATCTTCAGCCCCAAGAACATGTCATTTTAGAAACGAACCACTGAACAGCTTTGCCGACTGATGTATTCTACGCTCTGGCCTCTACTGAAGCATGATGCACAGCATTTTGCTTTGAGAAATTGTTCCTCTCTTTCAAAACCATCCATAAACTACCTTAAATCTCTTGCTTTTTTGAACTCTTGGTGTCCCTTCCCTGCGCCGCCCCCTCCTGCACCGGCCTCTTGTCAGGGAACCAAAAGAAGAGACAAGAAAGGCTTAATTGATCAGCTTCTGAAGTAGCCTTGAGAACTTGATTCAGATATCGACTTCTAAGGAGCTAGTTTAACTCCAGGTTCCAGAGGCAGCAAGGACTGAACATCAAATCTATTAACCTCTGACCTCACCAGTTGGCGAGACATCACAGCAGCAGTAATTAGGAAGTCAATTGGAATCACATGTCTCACTTACACCGGCATGTCAATCAATAGTGTTGGTGACAGATTCATTAGGCTAAGCCTTGCAGCATCGGCTAGTAACAGGCTCATAAAATACACTTTTGGAACAAGGCAGAGGGGGAGAGGGGGGAAAAATCAGCTAGAAGGACTTGTCAGGATGACAATATGTATTGCGCAGGATGTCTGCAATTTATGAACAGCTACACACTGGGGTAACCTTTTTGACTTGGCCCTAAATTTTCCCAAGTAATTGCTAAATAAAACAGCCACAAAAAATTGCACTTTTTAAAAAGTCACATTTCTCCCCTTTTCCTGACAGGGCTTAAAATAAAATAAAATAAGCAGCGGTTACCATTAACAAATAATGTAGGAAAGTAAAACAGGGGTATTATTTCACGCAGAAACGCCACTTTGCTTTTATGATTGCTAGATTTTAAAAGGAAGCATTTGTCGCCTCTTTGCCCGCGCTATGAAATATGCTCTTGAACAATCTTCTCTGGAATTTGCACCAAGGGTAGAGAACCTCTTTCAGTCTGATGAGCATTTTCTCTTGGAAGCAACTTTCTGGGAACAGACACCAGAGGAAAAATGGACAAAACCATGCGTGCAACTCTCGCCAAGGTACCATAAGCTACATTCCACGTTAGAGATATAGGTTTAATGTACGTGGAATGCTGTGTTTGAATGCATTGTGTTTAAAATGTTGAAATGGGAAGTTAACTTTTAGGCAAAAAGGTTGCACTCTGGCAAAAGCAGCAGAGAAGGCCAGCATGGTTCCATTAGAGTGAGATAAGCTACCTGATGACTCAGCTCAGGAAAAACAAGCTGCAGAGCTCTCAGACCAGGAAGCTAAAACTTGAGAAGCCAGTGTGTGTTTGCTTGGAGATGGTTAGTAGTAGTAGCAGCAGCAGTTGCTGCAGAGAAGTTATGCAAAGCTTAGGCGCTCTCTCTGGGACCAGAGAGAGGGGGAAAAGTTTACTGAACTGCATAAAGGACTGGACCTCATTGCTTATTAACAATAATAAACTGTAAAAAAATTAATGAAACAAAGCCTACAGTAAGATGGAAAAGAGTGTTTATTTTTGTATTAAAATGTTTCTCCTACTTTTTCTAATTGCAAAGTCTTTTAATCAGATCCTTGGAACTAATCTGCTTCTATACTTAGTAGAGATAAGGCACCCAACCTCCTTGTTGCATAGTTGTTCCGTTGGGATTTTTAATGAGAAAATGAACGCTCAGCTGGACCATTTGTGACCATCAATGTTAAAAATCTGGCAATGGGAAATTTCTGGGGTGCCCCCTTTCCCTTGATGCCCTAAGCATGTGCTTATTTCGCTTATTGGTTAATCCAGCCCTATACTTAGGGACGCAGGTGGCGCTGTGGTCTAAACCACAGAGCCTAGGACTTGCCAATCAGAAGGTCGGCAGTTCGAATCCCCGCGACGGCGTGGGCTCCTGTTGCTCAGTCCCAGCTCCTGCCAACCTAGCAGTTCGAAACCACATCAAGTACAAGTAGATAAATAGGTACTGCTCTGGCGGGAAGGTAAAGGGCATTTCCTTGCGCTGCTCTGGTTCGCCAGAAGCGGCTTAGTCATGCTGGCCACATGACCCGGAAGCTGTATGCTGGCTCCCTTGGCCAATAAAGCGAGATGAGCGCCACAACCCCAGAGTCGTCCGTGACTGGACCTAACGGTCAGGGGTCCCTTTACCTTTACTTAGTGCGTAGTTATACTATGGAACCTGTTCCCCCAGGAGGCAGAAATAGCCTCCAATGGGGATGGCTTTGAAAGAAGATTGGGGACAAGGATAAGGCTATTAAGAGTTACTGGCCACGATGGTTGGAGTTACTAGCCACCCACAGTCAGAGGCAGCAATGTTTCTGAATACCAGTTGCTGGAAACCACAAGAAAAGAGAGTGAAAGGTGAAAAACTTCTGGGAGATTATATATAATGAGATGAAAAAAAAATGTTGAAATATACATTTATAAAGAAACCAGAAGCATATTTACTGGGCATTGTTGGGAGTGATATAAACAGAAAGGAATGTAAGCTCTTTTTATATGCAACAATGGCAGCAAGAATATTACTGGCCCCAAAATGGAAGCAAGAAGAATTACCAACGAAAGAAGAATGGAGGACAAAATTAATGGACTATGCAGAACTGGATAAACTAACAGGAAGGATTTGAAATCGGCGGGACCAGAAATTCACAGAAGACTGGAGTAAATTTACGGATTATATGAAAAGTATTTGTGAAGATCAGACGACGTTTGTAGGTTTGCAAGAAGTTTTGTGAGGAGTATTATGGGATTTTTTGCAAAAATGGATAAGGGGGAGGATGATTAGTTAAGATATTTAAAGGTAACATAAATTTAAGAAATGCATAAGAAGTGGTTAAAACGGTGGATCATCAGAGGTGCTGATGGAATTCAAAAAAGATTGTATAAGTGATAAAGTTTTGTGGTACGTATTATAATTTATATGTTAGAATTAAGAAAAATTATTATTAAAAAAGAAAGGAAAAGAGAGTGCTCTTCTGCTCAGCTTCTGCCACTGTGAACAGAATTTGTGCATAGACAGGCTTTGCCGCAACCTGCAACAGCATTGAGAAAATCCCAGAATGGAATTACAAAACCCATAAGCATTTAAAATTCCACCTTTGCCTGCTTCCAAGCAATTTTCATATTTGCATTCTGCTTCACTGACCGATGGATTTGAGTTTTATTCTAAAGAAGAAGAAGAAGAGTTTGGATTTGATATCCTGCTTTATCACTACCCTAAGGAGTCTCAAAGCGGCTAACATTCTCCTTTCCCTTCCTCCCCCACAACAAACACTCTGTGAGGTGAGTGGGGCTGAGAGACTTCAGAGAAGTGTGACTGGCCCAAGGTCACCCAGCAGCTGCAAGTGGAGGAGCGGAGACGCGAACCCGGTTCCCCAGATTACGAGACTACTGCTCTTAACCACTACACCACACTGGCTCTCTAAAAACTTTGCACTTTTTAAATTAAAAAAACCAACACTGTTATTTTGGTCTTCTTCATTATCGGAGTGCAACTCTGGATGTCGTTTCTATCTGAACCTCCTCTGAACCTTGAAAGTTCTGTTTGTGGCATGGATCTGGGAAATGGCCGATGAGATTGTCATTTGCATTTGTCACCGACCTATTATTATATGAAACAAGACGTTGACTTTTGGAGCCAGCGCAGGGAGGTTGGGGCAGAAAGAGGTATAGTCAGCTAAGTGTATAACTTCTGGCATATTACTGCTTAATCCTAACATAATTATTCTCATCCTTTTATTTGATTAACTTCTAATGGTTCCTCTTGGTGTTAAAGGTCCCAGACTGATCATTTGATTTTAGTGTCTGCTATAATTACCGATAATGTTCTTTTGCAAGGCAATTTAATGATAACCACATAACGGCCTATATGAGGAAAGCTGCAGGGTTTCAATGCTTTTGAGTAATATAAAATACATTAGACTAACACAAGCCATCAACATGACAGGGAATGTTTGATTTACACTGAGGACGATGTTACCAAGGCGTCGTGGAATTTCCACCCTCCCTCCTATTCTCTCCCCCCCCCCACTTTGCAAGAAACAGCAAAATAGCTGGCTGGCTGGTCTGCTGCTGGCTGGGATTGCTAAAAAAGCATTGTGAACTTAGCTGGCGAGACAAGTAGCTAGTCCTCAGTGTGTTCTACCCAAGCATCATTACTAAACACACAAGCAAGGTTTTCTAATATTTGTTTTTAGTTTGTCGCTGATTTTAATTATGACTTGGATGTTTTAAATGGCTGTTTTTATCTGTAAAAAGAAAGAAAAACACTTCAAACCAGTTTACAAAATGAATAAAATTGTAATCAAGTGGTATATGACTTGTAATAAATAAATAAATTAAGTAAGTAAGTAAGTAAGTAAGGCAAGATCAGGTCCATGGTCCATGAACTCCTATAGTCCGCTTTTCACATTGGGCAGTCAGATGCCTCCAAGGAGCCTGTGACAGCTCAATAAAGCAATAGCCCTCCCTTGCCAGAACCTGCCGTTCCTTGGTATACTGCTCCTGAACATGGAGGCTTTGTACAGCCATTATAAGCTAGCAGCAAACTCGAGTCTCCAAGTGCCGCCTTGTAGCCAAAGCAGCCCCATCCACACAAAAAGCTGAAGTATCAGCAGGCTTGAGAAAAGACAAAAGTTTTCGGGGGAAACCAAAATTAAGGTGGGGACTTAAGTTGGCAAGGGGAAACCCAAACAGCTGACTGATCTAGCTGACTGACTCCTCAGAGGAGGAACAGAAATGTGATGGAGATAAAACGTAAAATGTGTTCTTAATGCTGTACACTGCCCTGAGAAGAGGACATGACTGCCTGCCTGGAACTCTAAGCAGGAGAATGCCACAATGCAACAGTTCATTGCAGGTTCCTTTTTTCATGTTGTTGTTGTTGCTGCTTTGCTTTGCATTACATTGTTTAGTCCCTTTTTACACACACACACACACTCACCCTCTCTCTCTCACACACACATACCTTGTTTTGATTTGACAAGACACTACATGTCTTGACAAAGGACACGGGTGGCGCTGTGGGTTAAACCAGAGAGCCTAGGACTTGCCGATCAGAAGGTCGGCGGTTCGAATCCCCGCCCCATGACTGGGTGAGCTCCTGTTGCTCAGTCCCTGCTCCTGCCAACCTAGCAGTTCAAAAGCATGTAAAAGTACAAGTAGATAAATAGGTACCGCTCCGGCGGGAAGGTAAACAGCGTTTCCGTGCGCTGCTCTGGTTCGCCAGAAGCAGCTTAGTCATGCTGGCCACATGATCCGGAAGCTGTACACCGGCTCCCTCGGCCAATAAAGCGAGATGAGTGCCACAACCCCAGAGTTGGCCACGACTGGACCTAATGGTCAGGGGTCCATTTACCTTTACTTTACATGTCTTGACAGACAGGAAACTGTCTGATCCTCTCCTAAAAGCCATCCAAAGCAGTCGCCATTGCGAGGCAACAAATGCCCTACTTGGATCACATGCTGTGTTCAGGGGCGGCTCCCTCTGCCTGTCCCAACCCCCCCCCCCAAGACAGGACAAGAGAGCTGGGTGATGATGGTCCCACACTTTGCAGGTGCGCTGTCCTGCTGATCATCTGACTCCCGCAGTGAAATATTGCACCGCAGGAAGCGTCGCAAGGTGCACACACACACATCCCATTTCTCCTGGAAATTAAGCAATCGCTCACAGTGTCCTGGAAATGCACAGCATAATTTATGAAGGGAGCATCATGTCCAGAGGTGGGGACGGGGGCGATGCAGATTTCTTGTTGGCGACGGTGATGAAAAGGTTAACAGTGGACATATTGCATCTGCCGTTCCCTTTTCTTCCCTCTGATTCTAGGATAATGGCATTTGGGCAAACGTAGGAATGTCCTCTTTAGAGTGCTTTATGCCCCATTAGTATTATTGCAAGTCTCAGGACCCACATGTTCAAGCACTTAATCAAAAGCAATGGGTTGAAAATCATGTTTCCAGTGCTCCTCATATTTGATTCATTCCTCCCAGATAGAAAGAAGTAAAAAACACATTACTCGCTCCCAAACAGGACATGCATTATCTACTAAGCAGTTGAGAAGGCTATCATTGGGTTTTATCCCTTTGGGTGCTGGAACGGACAAGAATTTCTCCCACTCATCCATTCAGTGAGGCGAGGCGTCCATTTTTCATCGCCCCCCCTCCACCCCTCTCTCTGACAGACAATCCTTTAGTTTTCCATAGATCTCTCTTTTAAAGACACATCCATGTCACTTATTTTAATTGTCGGCTTCGGGCATTGGACATTGATGGGGAAGCTGTGGGGTGGTGGTGGGGAGGGAGACCCACAACATACAGCGTACGGCATAAGCAGCAATACATCTCTGAAGACCTTACAAGGGTTTTACAAACCAAAATAAATGGGAGAAGGCCATCTCTTAAGGGAAGAATTACTTTGTATATTTAATTACCCGGAATCTGCTCCATGTGAGTCCCATGGACTGCAAGAAGATCAAACCTATCCATTCTGATGGAAATCAGCCCTGAGTGCTCACTGGAAGGACAGATCCTGAAGCTGAGGCGCCAATACTTTGGCTACCTCATGAGAAGAGAAGACTCCCTGGAAAAGACCCTGATGTTGGGAAAGATGGAGAACACAAGGAGAAGGGGACGACAGAGGACGAGATGGTTGGACAGTGTTCTCAAAGCTACCAGCATGAGTTTGAGCAAACTGCGGGAGGCAGTAGAAGTCAGGAGTGCCTGGCGTGCTCTGGTCCATGGGGTCATGAAGAGTCAGACATGACTAAACGACTAAACAACAACAGCAATCTGCTTCAGTTCTTGGTGAGTGGTCTTTCTGTGTGGTCTTTTATAGCGGTTTGGTCATCAGCTCTGAATTGGGCTAGTTTCCGCTGGGATGGTAACTCCTGTCCCATGAAGAAGCCAGTGTGGTGTAGTGGTTAAGAGTGGTAGTCTCGGAATCTGGTGAACCGGGTTCACGTCTCCGCTTCTCCACATGCAGCTGCTGGGTGATCTTGGGCCAGTCACACTTCTCTGAAGTCTCTCAGCCTCACTCACCTCACAGAGTGTTTGTTGTGGGCGAGGAAGGGAAAGGAGAATGTCAGCCGCTTTGAGACTCCTTAGGGTAGTGATAAAGTGGGATATCAAATCCAAATGCCTCTTCTTCTTCTAATAGGGTAGTCCTGCACATGAGTCAGTAGTTAGCCGCATGTGCAACACAGCCTACTCCCATTGCATGGGATCGCAGCCCTATTTGGTGGGTCAGTTTCATGAGATGCACAACATCACCAGGATTGGTGACATAAAGGGAGAGAGGAGAGGAGAGAAGGAAGCCCATTTTTGCTAGTAGTGGCTAGCAGTACAGTGCAGGCTAACTGGACGGCTGAATATAGTACTTCGAAAACATTTCTTTCTTTTTAAAAATTTATTTAATCATTTTTTCAATACAAACAGCAACCACAAAAAAACACATACAACAAAAACCACAATAACACTAATAACACAATTTAATAATTCAGATTTGAGTACTGATATATCTATAACTACACCCTTTTATCAATATTTCCCCACCTCTCCTCCCCCTACTTCCCACCACTTTCCGCCTTATCGCTTAAGTATTCCTTCCAAATTTCTTCATATTTATCCATTCTTAATTTGTTTCAATATGCAATTCGTTCGTATGTAACTAGTCTGTCCATATTGTCAATCCATGCGCTCAATGGGATTTTTTTGCGGCTCTTCCAATTCATCAAAACAAGTTTTTTCCTTTCCATTCTTTTTGACCCCTTGTAATCTCCCACGTTCCCGGTATATAATTTAGAATTAAATTCAAATCCCCTAAATAACATTTCACAGTATTTGACTGTGCCTGAACCATTAGTGATCCACTGACTAGTCAACTAACAATCTTTGGCTCTGGCTAGTGGTCTGTTTGACCCATTGGTTGAGTGGCATCGAAGCCTGATGTTCGCATAGCGTGGTGGCCCTCCTGGCATACCAAGGAATGGCCCATCCCAGCAAGTGAGGCAGGTATGGTAAGCCAGGAGGACCAAGACACAGCTATTTGCTTCCATGCAGTTCCACTTGAGCTGTTGAACTTTTTTGCCTGTTTTTGCTACCTCCACTCCACCACCAGGACTGGCCAGAAACTCGTTACTTGGTCGTTTAATCTCTCGATCTCATAGCATGGCACTGCGCTAGCAATCGCAGGCAGAGTGAGGAGGGTTGAGAACGGGCCACAAAACGTTTAATAGCGGAGCTCTCCGTGCCCCCCGCCTCAATCTCATCCGTGCAATAATAACATAATCAATTCGTTTCCTTTGCTCTCCTTGGTTGTGGGAGCTTTCAAAGTGCATTTCCTTCTGATATGATGCTAGAATAAAGCCTTTGTGAAAACCAGCTGATTACCTGAGCAGACTGAAGTAGGCGTCTGCGGCCGAGTTTATAGTGCTTTCCTTATCCGTGTGACAGGGTATTTCAACCCGATCTGCAAGCGCACCTTGACAGTGTGAGCGATGAAATTCTCTAGGAGGTGTCTCAGACATATGAGGTTTCTTGTGCCTCTTAATGCTTTAGCGCGCACACACACACATCCTCAAAGCTTCAGTGTCCAATACAACAACCCACTGAGTAATGAGTACAACTGAATTCTATTGATCCACTGTTTCAGGTCCTCTATGGATTCGAGTTAACACTGTACTCATTGGGCTGCGAGTTCCAGTCCTGTCCTCCCCTGTGATCCTGCTTGCAAACAGCTGTACGGTGGTACCTCAGGTTAAGAACTTAATTCTTTCTGGAGGTCCGTTCTTAACCTGAGACTGTTATTAACCTGAAGCACCACTTTAGCTAATGGTGCCTCACGCTGCCACCACGCCACCGCCGCACGATTTCTGTTCTCATCCTGAAGCAAAGTTCTTAAACCGAGGTACTATTTCTGGGTTAGCGGAGTCTGTAACCTTGGCGGCAAGAGTCTTAATAGCACAAGGATGGAGGAACGAGGAAATCCCGACGAAAGAACTGTGGCAAGAAAAACTGGTGGACTACGCGGAATTGGCAAAACTGACACACAAGCTACGTGACATAGATAACTGTGATTTCAAAGATGAATGGGAACCTTTTATGGAATATCTGAAGAAGCGACAAAATGAACTGGACTCTTTTGCAGGTTTTGAATAAACATTCGCAATCTTTTTATTGTAATATATAGATAGACAATTTGAGGATATTTACAATTTTATAACATGCAGACAGAAAGAGGTGTTGAGAAACCAGAGAAAGGAGCTGAAGGAACTCCGGGGGTGGGGTGGGAGGTTGGGTTTTCTGTTTAGGGGGGGAGGGAAAAATGGAGGGGGGGACAATATGGATGATGTATTTTTGTTAATATTATTGTGTTGAAATTTCTAATAAAAAAAGAGAGTCTGTAACCTGAAGCGTCTGTAACCCGAGGTACCACTGTATATATCCTTTGTAAGGTGAAATGCTTCTGGGAGATGATATATAATGAGTTGAAAAAAATGTTGAAATATACATTTATAAAGAAGCCAGAAGCATTTTAAATGCTTTAAATGCTTGGTTGGGAGTGATATAAATAGAAAAGAATGTAAACTCTTTTTATATGCAACAACAGCAGCAATGATATTATTGGCCCAAAAATGGAAGCAAGAAGAACTACCGACGATTGAAGAATGAAGGGTGAAGTTAATGGACTACGCCGAATTAGATAAACTAACAGGAAGAATTCGAAACCGGTGGGACCAGAAATTCACGGAAGACTGGAGTAAATTTACGGACTATTTGAAAAGTATTTGTGAAGATCAGATGACGTTTGTAGGTTTGCAAGAAGTTCTGTGAGGAGTATTATTGGAAGTATTGCAAAAATAGATAGGGGAAGGATAATTTGTTAAGAGATTTAAAGGCAATACAAAGTTAAGAAATGTATAAGAAGTACCGGTAGATAAAACAGTGGATTATCAGAGGTGCTGATGGAAGTAAAAAAAAAAAAAAGATTGTATAAGTGATAAGTTTTGTGGTACATTTTATAATTGATATGTTAAAATCAATATGTTAAAATCAATAAAAATTATTTTTTTAAAAAAAGTATATATCCTTTGTAACAGGCATGGAGAACCTTCAGCCCACATGGGCCAAATTAGGCCCACCCCCCAGAATTCCTAATCTGGCCCAGGAGTCTTTCTCCAACTATGCCCACCTGTCACTCATCTGACATCGTATGCAAAGGAACCAATGGGAGTCTTAGAGTGCCCCCCATGGCCCCATTGCAAACGTGCCTTGCATTTGGTGTCACCCCAGTTCAATGGAATGCCCATGCATCAAAGGGGCTGGCCAGAGGAGCGTGCCAATAGGAGTCAAGGGTGGCTAACTAACTTACATGGTCCTGCACCCTGGAGTTATGTGTACAATGAGTGTGGGTGTCTGAAAATGCATCTGGAGGGTTTCACGGCTTTCATGCAGCCAATGAGCTGCTAAGAGTAGAGATCCTCTGAAAGGGCAGCAAGCCCCAGCCCTATTCATTCATTAATTCCCCCCCTTTGTCTGTCTTGAGGCAACGGTGTCCACCTCCAGGTGGTTGAAATCAAGCCATTGGAGAATCATAGCACCTACTGCGGCTGCAGAGATTGGTAACTCATAACTGCTGCCTTCCAAATGGTTTTTGCTGAGTTTGCAGCACCAAAGTGACCTCTCTGGGGCAAGTCTGGGCAGTGTGTGTGGAGATCCTGGTCTGCCCAGATGACGAGACCATTCTCTTGGCCTGGCTGATGTGGTCCAAAGGAAAGCAGAGCAATATGCTTGGCTGCAGAAGTTGCCAGAAGGAGGTGTACAAGGTGCCATCAAACCATCTTAGGGACTCCACTTTGGATTTGTGTAGGGTTTACTCCCTTGCCTTTTCTTCTCCTGGAGATATCCTGCAAGGCAACGGAGGTTTAGGGCCAGAGTTTTCCTTCTCCATGATGGGCTGCCTTCCCAGGTGGACGAGCTTACATCTGCCACTCATTTCCCTCTACAACACGTGCCTTCTTGACCTATTGGCCTTGTCAATCCGCCAGAGTCTGCCTTCACATGTAGGGGGAATCCTGTCTCTCACCAGCCAGCGTGGTGTAGTGGTTAAGAGCAGTGGACTCGTAATCTGGGGAACCGGGTTCACGTCTCTGCTCCTCCACATGCAGCTGCTGGGTGACCTTGGGCTAGTCACACTTCTTTGAAGTCTCTCAGCCCCACTCACCTCACAGAGTGTTTGTTGTGGGGGAGGAAGGGAAAGGAGATTGTTAGCCGCTTTGAGACTCCTTAGGGTAGTGATAAAGCGGGATATCAAATCCAAACTCCTCCTCCTCCTCCTTCTTCTCTTTTAAAAAAACCCTGGCCACCCTAAAGCAAATAAATAAAGTGGTTGTGCCACCTCTGCCTGCACACATAAACACACTTTCAAGGGCTTACTAAATCAGGCAACAATAAAATGGATGGAGACTTCCATCAGTTCTAAAGCAGAACTATGTAGAGGTCTCGATTTCTCAGGTGTTTGCTGCCTGCTCCCTTATTTAGTAGACTGAAGCAAAACCAGCTGGTTGAGTAACTGTAGCGGAATTGCTGTGTTCCACCAGCCTGGATAATTCTCCTCCTCTTGATCACAGCAAGTATCAGATCTACCAGACGCATCCACCGCTCCATTTTTCTTCATTAGCCACTCACGTGTTGCATCCGCTGAGAAGTGGAGCCGTTAACAAATTCCTACCTTTCACCCTCAATTAAACGCACTATGTTAAAAATGGATAGATAAAGGGGATTCCATCAAAAAAGTCCAATAAAGGGCCCCCGGAGATGCTTTGAACTATGATCTCGCAATTAAACGTGATAGTAATTAATCATCTTCACGAAGCAATTTGCTGCCTATTGCAGGTGGTCTTCGTATTAAATCGGAAATGTGCTTTCCAACACCCCACCCCCTTTTGGCTCTAAGCTTTGGCTTGGTTGGTGCTGGGCATTGCCAATCACCTTCCCTCGCGTCCCAGTTCACAGAGACAACTTAAATGAGCATAGCTGCTCAGTTCTGCCAGCCATAGGAGAAGAGGGCCTTCAAATACGTGCCCCCCACCAAGACTGCCCCACAGCTTTGGAGCTTTTCGTCCCTGCAACAGGGGCAGGAAATCTTTCTCAGCCTGAGAGATACATCCCAGTGGTGGGCAGTTCCAGAGTCAAAGGCAGGTGAAGCAATAGATGTGGCTTTTACCTGTGTACACTAGACTACAATCCAGCCAGGTGACACACTCAAACAGGTCTCTCCAGTTCAATGGCACAAGGTGCGTGGAGGGGTGGGTGTGAAGGAGGGAAATGGATGGAGTACGCATGCGCATTCAACTGCCCAACAGCGTCTGCATTACCCAGGAGATTGCAGTCATGGAGATAAGAAAAGAAGAGTCATTCTGTTGTCTGGAGAGGTCACTTCCTGGTTCACATGGAGAAGCCATTTTCAACAGAGCGCAGTGACGGAAGCAGACTGCTGTATAAAGGCAGCACCTGGTATTGAAATTTTGCGCCCCGTAACAATTTTGTGGCCGGGGCAGCCACCCCGTGGATGCCCTCCACCCATGCTACGCCACTGAATTCTGGGACTGTCCCTGGAAAATCAGGACACTTGGAAGGCATGCAATTTGCATTGATTTCTAAGGCCCTTAACAATTTGATTCCCGAATACTTCAGGGGCTGCCTTTATCCCTTATCTCTGCTTGATCTCTGAGGTTTTTGGGGGACTCACTGATAGTGGTACCCCAGATGTCACATCTATGGCTCATGTCCGCATGGAGTCATGCTGAGGTCAGACATGCACCCTCCCTGTTGAACTTCTGATCTTTTAGTTTTAAGTCATTTTCAAAGTCTTATTGTATTGTATTGTTGTTGTTGTTTAGTCGTTTAGTCGTGTCCTCTTCGTGACCCCATGGACCAGAGCACGCCAGGCACTCCTGTCTTCCACTGCCTCCCACAGTTTGCTCAAACTCCTGCTGGTAGCTTTGAGAACACTGTCCAACCATCTCATCCTCTGTGGTCCCCTTCTCCTTGTGTCCAGCACCATAATTCAAAACTTATTGTATTGGGTCTCCTAAATATCTCCTAGAGACAACTGCAGTATACAAGTTGTTTAAATAAATAAATAAATAAATAAAGTAAGTAAGTAAGTTAAAATAAACCTTGGGTGTTGCTTACAAGAAGGTTGGAGTTTTGGCAACGCACACTCTCTACTTCTGGACTTGTTTGTGAGATTCTAACCAGACTCTCATATTTTTGTTTCAATGTAAGTTATTCTCTAATAAGCACATTTCCACTCTCTGATCTGCTGAACTACTGGGGTCCTGCAGCAATTGATATAAAACCTTGCATCTTGGAAAACAAAGCCTCGGGTTTTGGCCTTCCACATCAACCTTTTATGAATTGTGTAGCTTGCACACAGACCTACAATTCTCACATGCAGTCCTGACACTCAGTTATAGGGATCTCTTGGCAATGGGACCTTGACCCACTCCAGAGTTTGGCATCCCAAGAGTTAATACAGTCACAGAGATAAAGCAGAAGTGAATTTATTACCTCAAGAGGGAATTAGTTTATTGTCTCGAAAGGGAAATTAGCACACTTACAAAAGACATTAACAAAACAAATAAACAGCATGCCTATATTAGGATGCGTTCAGAAGCATTAAAAAGCATTCCTGGGAGCACATAGGGAAACTAAGATGTGGTCAAGGAAAGGCAGTAGGGGGAGGATGTTGGCTGAAGGAATGAAGGTTGTACCATAAAGGTGGAGAGAGATGGGTGCTGACCCAAGGTGTTTGTAGAAGAGAAGTAGAGGTTGTCAGAGCAACAAGGGGCTGGCAGATATTGCAGATATTAATATTGCACAATTTGAAGTGACTGGATGCATAAAAACTGACTCCTTTTGGAAATGAAGCATTGTCCAGACTCACTAAATGTCATTCAAAATCTTACTTGCGGAACTTTCTTCAAAACAGAACAAAGACATCAAATGATACATCCAAACAGTTCCATAAGACCTATGCCAGTCTAAGGTATAGGATCAGCATCTTACAAAATATGAAATAATTCCAACGGGCCTAGAAGCAGAGGTTTGTTTCTCTCCACAGCCTGCATCTTGCCTTAGGCCTGGAGAGCTTCATTTACATCCTCATTCTGGGAAACAAAGAGCTCCTTCCATGATGGTGATTTGCAGTTCAATACCTCTCATGTGATCTAAGGTTAAACACTCACATGTTAGCTAGAGGAAACCACAATAGTTGATCAACTCAGCTAGAGCTGAGAGTCCGATTCTTGGCTTCAATTTAGCCTCATGGAATACCCCCATTCATTAATACACAAAGCCATTCCCATTTCAGTGTCAATTAAATCAATTACATTTAACAGGGGAGTGGAGAGGAGGGTTGTATTAGATGATCTTCGGGGTTCCTTCCAACTCTACAATTCTGTGATTCTAGGTAAAAATCAGGATGAAACAGGTGGGAGACTCTGGGGCTATGGCTGAGAGGAAAGGGTCCATTTTACAGTGGGTGGTTGTGGATCGTGAGGAAAGAGGGAATCTGAGATTCTGGGGTATGCAACGACTGTGGCGAGAACTTTATTAGCCAAAAATTGGAAATTACAGGAGTTACCAATGTTGGAGGAGTGGCAGAGAAGCTGATGGAAGCTGATGGATTATGCGGAACTGGCAAAACTGACCTGCAAGATCCTAAACCAGGAAGAATCAAAATTCCAAAGAGATTGGAGTAAATTTATAACTGTAGAAGTTTGAAGACATTAGCAGGACTGAAATAAATCTTACGACGTGGATTTCTGGAAAGGACAGGAAACTGTGAGATGTAGATTGAGAAAGAAAGCCTGTGGCTGGGAGGGAGGGAAGTCTTTGCTTGGCAAAGCGGTCGGAAAAGAGTTGTGTAGAAGAATGTTGAAATTTGTTGTTTGTTGTTTGAAGTGGAAATTTAATAAAAATGTATTTGAGATTCTGGGGTGAGGCAACCAGATAAGGAAATGCATAGGGAAGGAAGTGAGCAGGTGTTCCCCAGAAAGAGGGACCTGACTGGGCTTCAAAGCAGGAAACAGGGGAAAGAGACACATGAGTGTTTGGCCAGCTGATGGGCTTGAGAGAGAGGTTGCTACCTTTACTTGTTCTGTGAGGCTGGGGTTTAGTCATAAGAGGTGGAGGTGAGAGCATACCTTCAGCAGCAGAAAGAAAAAAAGAGAAAGAAGGGGAGAGTCCAAACAGGAGAGTTGCCAGACAGAGAGGTGAGGTCACCTTGGTATCCAAAAGATTCCTAGTTAATAAGGCTGAAAACCATCACCTCTTATGCCTGAGTTGGGCTGGAAAATTAACATAGAAACAAAAACGATAAATCCTGAATGGGTGTTAAAAGTTTTAAAATGGTCCCAGCCAGAAAGCATTTGTCTAAAGGAAACGTTTTGCGAAATGGCATCTAGAAATGCATCTTATTCTGCTGTCCAGGTAAGATGGGAGAAAATAGATTAAGATAAATTTGGGGGCTCAGGCTATTGAAACTTCTTAATTAGCAATTATGTGGAAGGGAGGAAGGTGTCCATTCCTTGGTTGAATTGTTCCACAAGGAGTCTGATGCTCTTCTTATTTTCTCAAACCAGGGAACTCTGGCAGCCAGACCCTGCCATTTTACTCTGTGCCACAGTGATAGGCTGGAACAGGAGGACACAGCCTGCATAAATGCCTTTCTATTTTACACCTTTGGATTATTTGTATTAAAATTGCTTTAAAATGTTGTTGGCGTTCCTTGGGAGTCTCTGCTATCGATTGGCTTTGTTCTCTGCAGTTGGAGTTTTACAGAGCATTGCAATCTTGTCGTTTGGTTATAACTATATTTTAAGATTTTCCTTGTTCTTGCAAGCCGCCCAGGGAATCTTATTATTGGGCAGCATATCAATAATGCTTAATAAATACAGTCGTACCTTGGTTGTCAAGTGTCTTGGTACTTGTATGTTCTGGCTCCCGAACGCTGCAAACCTGGAAGTGACTGTTCCAGTTTGCGAACCATTTTTGGAAGCCAAACATCCAATCAGAAGCTGCACATTGGTTTCCGAACGTTTTGGAAGTCGAACCGACCTCCAGAACGGATTCCATTCGACTTCCAAGGTACGACTGTAAATGGAACTAAAACCAAACCACTTTTGGTGACTCGGCAAGAGTTTCAATTATCCATCACTTGCTGGATGTGAGCAGTTAACTCTCTTCAACTGGGCTTCTCAGTCTATTAGCTGTTGCCCCTCTTTCTTCATTCTTACATGACACACCACTTTGTTCTCTCCAGTTCACCATCTCCCAGATGTCCCCAACTGCCTTCCACTTCCCCTTGATTCCCCCCTCACATTCTGCAGCCCAGACTTCACTGGACCTGTGGCGCATACACAAGATCAGGGATTTTCCTGGAGAGCTGTCTGGTTGCATTTTGCTACCACCAGAGTGGCTGGCCAGAAGAGCTTTTTTATTATTAAAAAAAATAATTATTAGTTGAATATAAGAACAACATATAATCAAATACAAGCAATCAAATACAGTTTTCCCCTACCCCCCCAAAAAACCCAGCCCCAACTACGTCCTCGTAATTACATTAGTAATATAATCAAATAAAAAAACATTTATACAGTTGCTGGTTTAAAAAATATCATTCCACATGCTCCCATTTGTCTTAGGTGGCTTAAATACATGTTCTTTCTTTGATGCCTATGTAATAAAGGAGGACCACGTTATGTAAAAGTTATGTAGTTTCTCACGTTGTTTTCTTTCACATACCCTTTCTGTTAACTTTTCCATCAAAATTAATTCCCAGACATAAGCATAGGTAAAGGTAAAGGGACCCCTGACCATTAGGTCCAGTCGTGACTCTGAGGCTGCTTACTCTGCTTACTCTGAGGCTGCCTCAGCTCCTGGCAATCAGCACCCCCTGGCCAGCCCCAAAGCCACTATTTGTTTGTGGAGCTTGCAGCCCGGGCTGCTGCAATAAACAACTGTGCAATAAACAACTTCCGGCGGGAAGGTGAACGGCGTTTCCGTGCGCTGCTCTGGTTCGCCAGAAGCGGCTTAGTCATGCTGGCCACATGACCCGGAAGCTGTACGCCGGCTCCCTCGGCCAATAAAGCGAGATGTGCGCCGCAACCCCAGAGTCAGCCACGACTGGACCTAATGGTCAGGGGTCCCTTTACCTTTAAGGGGAATAAGGAGGTCTCCTTGCAAATCTCAGCACCTTTAAAAACGACATTTCCCAGGATTCTTTGGAGATTGATCAAAGTGGTATGATACTGTTTTAAATGTATGGTGTAGATGGGGCCTTCTTTCGTGTGTGTGTGTGTGTCACAAATATAGGAATCTGAGATTGGCATTTCCCAGATTTCCATATCTTGGACTATACTGAGCCTCAGCGAAAGATCCCATGTAGGAAAGCCGTTTAAAGGGTCTGGAAGATGTGCTCTTAACACACTGCCTAACCCCAAACAACCCAGAAACTAGCCCTGGGATGAAATCAAATGAAACACATGCTTTTCTCTCTGCCAAGAAGAAGAAGAAGAAAACCACCCCTCTGCAGCAAATGAAATATCACTGGCCTTTAATTTGTCAATAAATAAACACGATCGCTTACAGTTTGTTATTTATTCAGAAAAATCAAATAACCAGCAGCACTGATTGCCAGCTGAAGCTCTGATTAATCCGGGTGCCGTGGACCATTGAGGAACGCTGGTTTTCGGTCTCGTTCGGCAGGCAAGCCCATTAAAATGATCCTCGAAAGGTTTGTTTGTACAGATGCCCATAAAAAGTTTCATAAACCACCCACAATCACCCGCCTTAATCCGCCATTCCTTCAAGCTTCTTGTGTGCCGGGTGACATGGTTGACAAATTAGGAAGGTTCTCTTGGCACCGCACCAGAACTTAGCTGCTAATTGTGGTAATAAATAACCCATCCCCGAAACAGAGGCTTCTTTTAATTTCTCCTTCCCTACCAGCAAGCTGGATGGAACGTAGCATTCTAAAAATACATAAAATAAAGGAAGGAAGAAAGGAAGGGAGACTCTCGCTCAAATGGCTGACTGACTAAATATACCTGGGGAGATGGTGAAGGCAGAAAATCATTATTTATGTCTCCCAATCCGTGACAATTCAAAGGGGAGGGGATTTACCCCACTGCAATTCTAAGAATGTTTAATTCGAAGTGTCCTGTTGAAGACAATGGGACTTCCTCTCAAGTGAATGGAGGTAGGATCTCTTGTTCAAGTTCTGTCCTGTTATTTATGTAAAGCGCGTGTGCGCGCACGTACACACACACACACACACACACACACACACACATCCCTGTCCCCAAAATGCCCAGAGCAGTTTACACATGTTAATACAGTGGTGCCTTGGTTTACAAACTTAATCCGTTCTGGAAGTCCGTTCTTAAACCAAAGCGTTCTTAAACCAAGGTGTACTTTCCCATAGAAAGTAATGGAAAATGGATTAATCCGTTCCAGAAGATGAAAAACAAGCCCTAAAACAGCAGTTTAACCTGAATTTTACTATCTAACAAGACCATAAAATGAAGGCAACAATCAATGTACTGTACTATAAAATAAATAGGACAGTACTGATGATAAAAATTAAAATTATTATTTTTTCCTTACTTGCATTGATGATAGTCATTATTTGGAGGGAGGGCTTTTATCCATTTCTGCAGTCACACAATCAACCAGTAGCTGAACTGGGTTCCACATAGTCACAAAAACAAAGTCACAAAAATGAAGTCACAAGCCACAGTCACAAGTCAGTTCCATGAAGCGAAGAACAAGGCACAGTCAAAAAAAATGAAAAAGCCACACAAATAAAACTCAAAAAATAGCAAAAACAAAAGCTCCAAAAATCACCTCTGTGTTGCGTGGGTGCTCAGGACTCAACCGAACACACTCAACAGGAAGCGGAACATGTTCTGCTTCCAAGGCAAAGTTCCCAAAGCAAAACACCTCCTTCCGGGTTTGCAGCATTCTTATTCCAAGTTGTTCATAAACTAAGCTGTTCTTAAACCAAGGTACCACTGTAATAAGACAAGCCCTGCATTTGGAATCACAATCTGAAAAAAATGGCACAAAAGGAAAGGGGATTGGGAGGGAAGAGAAATAAGGGGAACTCAGGCGCTAGTTACAGAGTTTTTGTAATGACCAGCTGGAATGGAACAATGTCAAAGAGGGAAGGAGCTAAAAGCTGCTGGTCTTTCAGCAGAGGTTCATCTTTGTCCCTCTCTGGTCTCCTGATGTGATGGGTGCTGATAAGAGCTTAGTGAGGAGCCTGATGGAGCTGGGTGGAATCTACACACACATTCAAAAACGTTGTGGAAATGCTTCTTTTAAAAAAGTTTTTTTGGGCGGTGGGGGGGAAAAATACATTGAATTTGCCATAGCTCACTGTTGCCATCTAGTGTTGCATTTGTATATTGCACTTTGCAACACACTTAAAACCTTTTATTTGCAGCTGCATAGCTGAGCCCCAGACTTTGCTGGTCTTTCAGCAAAGGAGTTGTAGCCCTGCAATTCCTTAAAGAATTCTTAGAAGACTGCTTAAATGGGCAGATGGGCAGGGTATCATCTGTTAGAATTCCTGCTCTGTGATTGAAGTCATGGGATCGCTGTCTTTCACATGACGGTGTATGTTTTGACTCCACAGAGTGGGAAGTGACGGAGACAGGATGTTTGTGCTACTGTGTGCTGTGAAGTGGAACTATTGTCCTTTGTTCTTTCTCTTTGCTGTCTGATGCTAGAGAGAGAGGGAGCCATGTTGCAGTGCTCCGTGTGTGTTTATATGTAAATAAAGTAGATTAGCCAAAATGCTGAGTTGCTGAGGTCTGTTACGCAAGCTGCAAAGACTCTGCAGATCCCTAAGTGTGGCGATGTCTGTTGGCATCGGTCGCTGTGATGTTCAGGCAGAAGAAAGCTTTTGAAGCTCCCAAACCCTCAGCCCACACTCGAGTAGGACCCTGGCAGAGACACATGCCCGACTGGCATGTTCTCTCCCTCCTGGTCGAGGGTTTCTCTTAGAGAAATAGAGAAACCCTCGACCAGGAGGGAGAGAACATGCCAGTCAGGCATGTGTCTCTGCCAGGGTCCTACTCGAGTGTGGGCTGAGCTCCTGATAAATGTGTTTAAGAGCATGTGCAGATCTCCTTGCAGGAGAGATTGCTACAAGGGAGTCATTTTGGACTCCTGATCCGATGATTCTAGGAAGAGCAGAATTCTGCCAACTCAGAAGCAATCACAATTCAGTTCAATGGCACTTACTCCCAGGTAAGTCTGAGTAGGACTGCAGCCTTAATGTGAAAATAAAAAAATTCCTTCCAGTAGCACCTTAAAGACCAACTAAGTTAGTTCTTGGTATGAGCTTTCGTGTGCATGCACACTTCTTCAGATACACTGAAACAGAAGTTGCCAGATCCTTCTATATAGTGAGAAGGTGGGGAGGGGTATTACTCAGAAGGGTGGTGGGAATGGGAGATTGGCAGATAGCTGAGATGAGCCTGTTGACGACTCTTAATGACTGTAATAGGTCTTACAGGAAAAGGCAAGGGGTGAGAAGGTGAGAAATGGCTTAGTCATGTATAATGGGATAAGAATCCAATGTCTTTGTTCAAACCAGGTCTCTCCATGGTTTCCCACCGCCCTTCTGAGAAATACCCCTCCCCACCTTCTCACTATATAGAAGGATCTGGCAACTTCTGTTTCAGTGTATCTGAAGAAGTGTGCATGCACACGAAAGCTCATACCAAGAACTAACTTAGTTGGTCTTTAAGGTGCTACTGGAAGGATTTTTTTTATTTTGACTATGGCAGACCAACACGGCTACCTATCTGTAACTGGAGCCTTAATGTGATTATTTATTATTCCTGTGGAACGCCCTCCCAGCAGATGTCAAGGAGATACACAACTCCTCAACTTTCAGAAGACATCTGAAGGCAGCCCTGTATAGGGAAGTTTTTAATGGTTGGTGTTTTATTATGTTTTTATATCTGTTGGAAGCCACCAAGAGTGCCCGGGGGAACCGAGTCAGATGGGCAGGATATCATCATCATCATCATCATCATCATCCAAGCACCGCCATCACCAACCCACTCCCCGGCTGCTTGATCTGCTATCAAATTAAAGCCATTTATGGGCAAGGTGTGGACTCCAAGACAGGTGTGGAAACGCAGTCAGAAGGATGGGGTATAAATAGTAAATTATATTTATTATAATAATTATTAAGCGGCTTCTGGAACCAGATCTAAAGTGGTTCAGCAGGGGGCAGACCCATAGCTGTCAATGTTTCCCTTTTTTAAAAGGGAAATTCCCTTATTCTGAATAGGATTCCTCGCAAGAAAAGGGAAAAGTTGACAGCTATGGGCAGACCCTCAAGCCTGCTTCAAAACCCCAGTTTATTCTGGGATTTGACAACCACTCGCATTGCCACGTAACTACAAAGGGAACAAAAGAGAACCAAGTAAGGAAGGCAGCGGCGATTTCCATGAAGGGCGGGGTTCGGGGGGGGTCTGGCCTACACCAAACAGGACCTTGGAGAGCGGTTCCGACGCAGCCGTAATAAAATGGCTCAGCTGGATTCAGCATTTGGCAATGGAAATCACTCTTAAGCTCTATTAATTGCTTCATTAATATCTGCTACTGAGCACCAAGCAGAAATCGCATCAAGGTGATGCATGTCCGCAATAACATGTAGGGCATCTCTGCTGACTCACATACCTCGGGCGCCGACTCAACCTCGGATGCTGGCTGCTGAATGTGGTTGCTAAAGGCTTAGGAAAAAAGAGTCATTTTCCTGACTGGAGAATGTTCATGTGCTTATTTCGTGTGTGTGTGTGTGTGTGTGTGTGTATAAATTTTCCATTTTATAATATTTAAACACATCTTCATTATCCACTTCACTTCTTTTGCTCATACGAGCCTATTGCCTTCCCTCCTTTCCGCCTCATGGTTTTCAGAATTCATTTGTGTTATGTACTGAGTTGAATAGGATTCAGAATGCAGCAGTCTGATTGGTCCTAGAACTATAGGATTCAGAATGCAGCAGCCTGATTGGTCCTAGAACAAGAGGCTCCAGAATGCAGCAGTCTGATTGGTCCACAGGAGCCACCCAATCCAGCTCCAGGTGGAAGTGAATCCGCGACCTGATTGGCCTACAGGAGAATCCCGGAATTAGCCACTCACGTGGGGCCCATTGTGTAAATAATGTATATAAAGCAGACATTCTGGGGGAACTTCCATTCCTCCTCACCACTATGAGCTGAATAAAGAGCGTTAAATCCACTCTCGACTCCGAGTATATTTCAATTTGAGTATCATAGCATTTATACATTTTCCATTTTATGTTTCACTCATTTAGAATATCACATTTTTTCAATAAAAATAAAAGGGTAGTGTCAGAGCTGCTACCAGGTCCCAGCTCACATAGGACCACGCCACACAGCGTCCACTTTAAAAGAGTCTTTATTGAGTTACAGGTTTCATTTCCGAACTGCAGCGTGCAGCTCTACACCTTCTGCTCTAGGTCGGCGAAGACCCGTCTGAGTCCCCGCCTCTTGCACACCAGCTTAATACCCTAGCCTTGCTCCACCTCCTTCGCCTCTCCCTACGTCTCTGGGTCCTTCTGCCCCCCTGGGCCTCCTCCCTTCTACTCTCCTCTGACGCTGACCCCCCTGATCCTTCTGCCTCCTTGCGGCGGGCTTTAGGACCTGGCTCACTCTCCGGGCTGCTTACTGCTCCAGCTTCCGCTGCATTTGAACTTGGCGCGCGCGCCCAACTCTCTACTTTCCTCTTAACCGTTGCCTCGCTCTCTGAGGAGGGCGTGACCACCCCTGACTCGTGCCCTCCCTCCTGCTGACAGCCTCCGGAACCCGATGCCTGGCTACCTTCCTCCCTGCTGCTCTCAGTCTTGAGCGTGGGTCCCGACTTCCAGCTGCTGCCGCCCTCAGTTATGAGCGTGGGTCCCGACTTCCAGCTGCTGCTCTCTGAATCTCCTCTGTTCCCTTCCTCCTGGGGTGTCCCCCCGGATCCCCCCCTTGCTCTGCTCACTGGGGCTCCCTTTTGGGAGTCCTCTGACTCACTGCTTAGGCTTGGAGATCTCGGGTCGTCATCATCACTCATTCTCCCTTCGGCTTCCTCCCCCTCGCTCTCTGTTTCCACCCTTCTCTGCGTCTCTGCTTCTGAACCCCTGACATCCATCCCCCCCTCGAAGCCCCCCCTTCCCCCCTCCCCGCTGTCAGGTGTGGGTGCTGGGCGCTCCATCATCATGGGAGGGAATGCTGGATACAGGTCGCTCCCCGTGGGTGGCCGCCAACTGAAGACCTCCGAGTCTTCCCCCTCGCGGTCGTCGACGTTGACTTGTTGCTCTTCCATCTCTGTACCGCCGTGCTCGAACCCGAGGTCCTCCCCGAACACGTCCATGTCAGTCTCTGCGTCGGTCGCTCGACCTGGCATCTCCAGCCACTTCCTGCGCCATCGCTCCTCTGGTCGATCGTCCCACCAATACGAGTTGCCTGATGCCGAACCTGCCGGTGAACCTTCTGGGGAACGGGTGCTCCGTGCGGGTTCCCCTTCTGAGTCGAATCCATGGAACGTGCTGGAAGAAAGTGTGGGTGTGAACAACCAGTCGTCGAAGAAGCTCGCTGGCATGGGTTTGTGTGGGAAGAGGGCATGAAACTCGTCCTTGAGCAGGGGTTCCTCCAAAGCGTAGTCTGGTACCCAGCTATTGGCGCTGGCCCGGGTGCCCTCTCTGGCTAAGAGGTATTCGACTCCCTCTTCCCCCCATCTGGAGTCCAAAATCTCCGTGACCTCGTTGATGTGGTCCTGGTGCTTCACCTCCCGCGTCTCCGTCCGTTCCCGGAGCGGACTTGGCGCCGTCCCTGGCTCCTGGAACCTGTGAGGTGCCTTGTAGGGAGTGAGCACCGACCTGTGGAACACCGGATGCATTCTGGAACCCTCCGGCAGCGCCAGTCGGAAGGCTACCGGGTTGATCTGCGCTTCGACTTGGTACGGACCGATCTGCTTGTGCCCCAACTTCTTCTTGGCAAGCGACCTGGTCGGCACTGCGTGGGCTGCCAACCAGACCCAGTCTCCCACTTGGATCACTTCGCCAACCCGCCTGTGCTTGTCAGCTTGCACCTTGTAGGCGTGCTTAGCTAGCTCCAGCTGCCGTCTGAGTTGATCGTGGACCGCCTGCAGCTCTGACGCGAACGCGTCCGCCGTCTGTGGTTCTCCTTCCCCCACTCTCTCCAGTCCCGGGAAGGTTCTGGGATTCCTCCCATTGTTGGCAAAGAACGGCGTCACTCCTGTGGACACGTGCTTCGTGTTGTTGTAAGCGAACTCGGCTAGCGGCAGGTAATCCACCCACGTCGCAGGCTGTTGATTGGCATAGCATCTCAGGTACTGCTGCATGATGGCATTGACCCTCTCTGCTTGCCCGTTGGTCTGCGGGTGTCTTGCTGATGCCAGATTGACCTTGACATTTAGAAAACCCATCAGCTTCTGCCAGAAAGACGAGATGAACTGGCGTCCGCGGTCGGACAGGATAGACCGTGGCAGGCCATGCACTTTGAACACGTGATCTATGAACAGTTTGGCGGTTTGTTCCGCCGTGGCCACCTTCGCACACGGAATGAAATGTGCCATCTTGGTGAACAAGTCCACCACCACTAGCACAGCTGTCTTGCCTCTCGAGTTGGGTAAATCCGTCACAAAGTCCAGGGCCACCCTCTCCCACGGTTCAAACGGTGTTTGCAGCGGTTCTAACAGTCCCGCCGGTGGTCTGTGTACCGGCTTGGCCCTCTGGCAGGTGTCGCACCTCGCGACGTAGTCCGTGACCTCTCCTCTCAGCCTGGGCCACCAGAAGTCTCTCGCGACTAATTCCATCGTTTTCTCTGTGCCAAAGTGACCGGCCGTGGGTGCGTCGTGCAACTGTTGCAGTACCTTGGCGCGAAGGTCGTCTCCTGGTACATAGACAGCCCCTTTGCGTAGGAGCAAGCCGTCCCGCACCTGGAACTCGTCCGTGGTAGCCGTGCCTCTGAGCAGTTCCGCCATCTTGTCTTGCGCGAATGAGTCGTCCCGCAATGCACGTCGCACCGCATCCAGGTCTACTGTAGCTGAGGCACACGCCCACGCCGTCGGTGCGAAGATGTGCATGGCCGCCGCTGGCGTCACCTCTTCAAGGTATTGCGGTTTTCGGGACAGTGCATCCGCCATGATGTTGGTGTCGCCTGGGACGTACTCTATTCGGAAATTGAAGTCAGCAAAGAACTCCGCCCAACGTATCTGCCTCTGGTTCAGGAACTGAGCCGTGCGCCAGTGCTCCAGATTCTTGTGGTCCGTGCAGACCTGCACCGTGTGCTTGGCGCCGATTAGGAAGTGCCTCCACGCCTTGAAAGCTGCATGAATGGCCAGCAACTCCCTGTCCCAGATGGTGTAGTTCTGCTCCGACTTGCTGAGCTTTCTGGAGTAGAACGCTCCCGGCCGCCACACCCCCTGCGGGTCTCGCTGCAGCAGGACAGCTCCCACGGCTCTGTCTGACGCGTCTGTCTCTACCCTCAACGGTTTACTGGGGTCGATATGCAGCAGTTGCTTCTCCGATGCGAAGAGATGCTTGAGCGCTTGAAAGGACTGTTCCGCCTGCTCCGTCCAGATGAATTTCTTCTTTTTGGAGCTGAGCGTGTCCGTAATTGCTGCCGTCTGCATCGCGAACCCCTTGATAAACTTGCGATAGAAGTTGGCGAAGCCGACAAACCGCTGGACCTCCTTCCGGTTGCGCGGGCTTTTCCAATCCAATACCGCACGAACCTTGGTGCTGTCCATGGCTATCCCCTTGTCCGACAACTTGTATCCCAGGAAATCCACCTCCGTCGTGTCGAACTGGCACTTCTCCAGCTTGGCGTACAGTCTATGTTGTTGCAACCTGCTGAGCACCTCCCTCACGTCTCGGTCGTGAGCTTGCTGCGAGTCAGAGAAAATCAGGATGTCATCCAGGAAGCAGACGCATGTCTTGTAGAGGAGTCCCTCCAACACGTGATGCATAAAAGCTTGAAAACAGTGAGAGCCATTTTGTAATCCAAAGGGCATAACTCTGTATTCGTAGGTGCCCAGCGGTGTGAACATGGCCGTCTTCCACTCATCGCCCTCCCGCATGCGGATGAGATTGTACGCCCCTCGCAGGTCCAACTTGGTGAACACGCGTCCCTTGCGCACCGTCGCGAGGAGGTCGTCAATCCTGGGCATGGGGTAATCAGACGGTTTGGTCATCTGGTTCAAAAGGCGGTAGTCCACAACTAGTCTTTTTTGGGGCGTGTCTTTCTTTTTCACGAAGAAAACGGGACTGCCCCCCACTGCCTTGGACTCTCTGATGAAGCCACGCTCCAGATTATGCTCGATGAACTGTTTGAGTTCCTGCATTTCATCTTCAGACATGGAGTATAGCCGCCCCTTCGGCAGCGTCGCCCCCGGTAGGAGGTCAATCTTGCAGTCATATGGCCGGTGAGGGGGTAGCTTGTCCGCCTCCTTCTCGCAGAAGACCTCCAAAAAGCTCGCGTATTTGTGGGGGACCGCTTGCAACGTTCCCAACTGCAGTTGTGATTCCTCCTCCTCTCCCTCCCGTCGGGGCAGGATGCAGTGTTCTGCGCAATAAGAGGAGCCGAAGATCAGTTGTCTCTGGTACCAAGCCAGTGTCGGACTGTGCCTGTCCAGCCAACTCATGCCCAACACAATGGGCGTGTCCGACAGTTGGGTGACATTAAAACTGATGACTTCCCTGTGGTTGCCAAGGCGCATCACCATCGGTGGCGTCTGCTTCACCACCTGCCCCCCTAGCAACTCTCTGCCATCCACTGTGACGACTTGCAGGGGCAGAGTGGCAGGCAATAGCTGTATAGCGTGCTGCTCCACAAAGCTCTGCGCTATAAAGTCTGCGTTGCTTCCAGAATCCACAGAAAGCGGCACTTCGATAGTGACGCCGTCGGGTAGCTGGAGAGATGCTGTGAGCTGCACTACTGGTTTGGGTGGGAGGGGATCCGTGGGTTGCAAGATTGCTGGGGACTGCTTCACAGATGCGTCTGGCTGGGCCCCAGTGCCTCCGTCTCCAGCCAGACATTGTCGTTTCCCTGCTGTGGTTCTCCTTGCTGCGTTGCTGCAGTCACCATTGCTGAGGCTGCAGTGTGCTTGTGGAGCCTCCGGGGACACTCCTTCGCCAAATGGCCTGGATCCTCGCAGATGTAACACTTCCTGTTCCCTCTAGGAGGCTTCGCTTTCACTGCTGCCGGTGCTAGGGCTCTGGCTGCTGACTGAGCCCTTGCACCTCCAACCTCCATCGGTTCCCCTCCCCCTCCTGGCGGAGGTGTGGATTGCGCACGCGCTGCTTCCCTCGGAACGAAAGAGAAACTTCTCGCTGCTTCGCGCCCTCCACGTCCTTCATCTCTGCACCATGGACGTTCTTCCAGCCTCACCCCCACAGTCAGCGCCCTTTGGACCACCTCCTGCGTGCTTCGGGGCCTCTCCCCCCTTGCAATTTCATCCTTAACCGCTGAACTTAGACCCTCCCAGAAGAGGTCTCTGACAGGGGGCGAATCCCGATCCCATTCTAAAGCACTGACCAGCGCAAAAAATCGGGCGTGATACTGCCGGACGCTCGCCCTCCCTTGTTTTAGTCCATGAATCTCCCGTCTGGCAAGATCCACATCAATAGTAGACAAAAAACACGCATCCATCGCTTTGATAAAGGCATCTGCATTCTGAAGCGCCGGATCTTTATCCCTCCACAAATTGCGCAGCCAGGCTTTGGCATCCCCATGCAAATGGGACAATATGAACCCCACCTTCTCTTCCTCATCTCTAAAGTCTTTTGCTAGCAGTTGCAGTGCGCACATTACGTCTGCTCTAAAATTAGGGTACTGTTGCAAAGTCCCATCGAAGTGAGCCACAAGCCCTCCTGCTCTCCGTGCCAATCCCACGCCCTCCGGTCTGGGTCCCGGTTGCCCTTGCTTAACAAGCATTTCAAACCTGGCGTGTAGGTCTCTGTAGGCGGCTGTAGTCTCCTCCTCCCGTTTCTTGGAAGCCAATACCTCTGAGGACAACTGGGTCACTGCCTCTTGCAGCGCGGAGATCCTCTGTTCTTCCGTCATCTTGCTAACCTTTGTGAGCTCGCTTACAGACACCCCTCTTCCTCCCCTAGCGGCTTCTGCTCCCGCTGCGAGGTTTCAGGTTTCTGAAGCTTTGATGAGACGGGTCTTACTGTCAGAGCTGCTACCAGGTCCCAGCTCACATAGGACCACGCCACACAGCGTCCACTTTAAAAGAGTCTTTATTGAGTTACAGGTTTCATTTCCGAACTGCAGCGTGCAGCTCTACACCTTCTGCTCTAGGTCGGCGAAGACCCGTCTGAGTCCCCGCCTCTTGCACACCAGCTTAATACCCTAGCCTTGCTCCACCTCCTTCGCCTCTCCCTACGTCTCTGGGTCCTTCTGCCCCCCTGGGCCTCCTCCCTTCTACTCTCCTCTGACGCTGACCCCCCTGATCCTTCTGCCTCCTTGCGGCGGGCTTTAGGACCTGGCTCACTCTCCGGGCTGCTTACTGCTCCAGCTTCCGCTGCATTTGAACTTGGCGCGCGCGCCCAACTCTCTACTTTCCTCTTAACCGTTGCCTCGCTCTCTGAGGAGGGCGTGACCACCCCTGACTCGTGCCCTCCCTCCTGCTGACAGCCTCCGGAACCCGATGCCTGGCTACCTTCCTCCCTGCTGCTCTCAGTCTTGAGCGTGGGTCCCGACTTCCAGCTGCTGCCGCCCTCAGTTATGAGCGTGGGTCCCGACTTCCAGCTGCTGCTCTCTGAATCTCCTCTGTTCCCTTCCTCCTGGGGTGTCCCCCCGGATCCCCCCCTTGCTCTGCTCACTGGGGCTCCCTTTTGGGAGTCCTCTGACTCACTGCTTAGGCTTGGAGATCTCGGGTCGTCATCATCACTCATTCTCCCTTCGGCTTCCTCCCCCTCGCTCTCTGTTTCCACCCTTCTCTGCGTCTCTGCTTCTGAACCCCTGACAGGTAGTGACCATTATCATTACAAGTCTTCTTACAAACCTGCTAGTGTTGTTAATGGCTTACAATAGTCCTTCAAGTATTGTATGCATTTACTCCAGTCTTTTGGGAAAGCTTGATCATGCTGGTATCAGATTTTTCTGGTCAGATTCACCAATTCCACAAAGTCGATTATCTTCATCTGCCACTCTTCTTTCGCTGGTATTTCTTGTTGTTTCCATTTGGGGCTAAAAGGATTCTTGCTGCAATAAGCAGTTTTTGATTGCCCTTAAGTATCTCTTCACCCACTATACCCAATAAAAATGCTTCCGGCTTTTTAACAAAGGTGTACTTATACATTAGGGACGCGGGTGGCACTGTGGTCTAAACCACAGAGCCTAGGGCTTGCCAATCGGAAGGTTGGCGGTTCGAATCCCCGCGACGGGGTGAGCTCCCATTGCTCAGTACCAGCTCCTGCCAACCTAGAAGTTCGAAAGCACGCTAAAAAAAGTGCAAGTAGATAAATAGGTACCTTCCAGCGGGAAGGTAAATGGTGTTACCGTGCGCTGCTCCGGTTTTGCCAGAAGCGACTTAGTCATGCTGGCCACATGACCCAGAAAAACTGTAGACAAACGCCAGCTCCCTCGGCCTGTAAAGCGAGATGAGTGCCACAACCCCAGAGTTGTCCGTGACTGGACTTAACAGCCCTTTTTTTACTTATACATTTTCTTTAGCTCATTATATATCATTTCCCAATATGCTTCCCCCTTATTACAAGTCCACCACAGATGTCATGTTTATTTATAACGGATGAGATGTTCAACCCTTGAGGCGTCCATGAAGGACGGGGGAGAGGTTTGATTTTGTTCAGGTTTTGAGTCAGAAAAGTACCTCCTTCTCACTTCTTGAACCAATACACGGACTGCAACACTGCTATCCATCAAACTTTACACGTCTTCAAATTCCGCAATACAGTTCTCTATTTATCTGCATATTTATCTATCCATGTGGGAGAAGTGTATGTAAAAATGTATATATTCTTGAAAATAACACAGGGAAGAGGGAGAAATATGTGCGGGGAAATTGTTTGCAGGAAAAAAGCGCTTGTTAGTCAAAAGCACATGCAAAATATGTTTATCCAGAGAAATTTGCAACGAGTTTCTGATGATTTTTTTAAAAATGGAAATTGCTGCAGAAATGTGGAGAAGTGAAGGTAAGATTGGGGGTGGTGGTTATTGGGTTGTTTTGGTTTTTATTTTGATTATGTATTTTGAGGTGTTATATTCTGATTTTATCCTGTGATCTGTCCTGAGACCTGTGGGTATAGGGTGGTATATAAAAGTGATCATTATTATCAGTGCTTTTTTCCCTAGGGGGACGCAGGGGGATGCACACCCCTAAACATTTTCTGAATCTAAGTTTGGCCTCATTGAGGGGCAGTATTTCAATATGAGTAGGAAATCGAGAGTACCCCTAAACATGTTTTTAAAGAAAAAAAACACTTATTATTATTATTATTATTATTATTATTATTATTATTATTATTAGCCAAGAAAAACCAAAATCGATGGATTTGTCTTTCCTCTGGTTTTCTCCATTCCTTTTAACCTTATTACTAGTGACCAAGGCCAGATGTAGGTTTGATGAGGCCCTAAGCTACTGAAGGTAATGGAGCCCTTTATATGTCCAGCTGTCCTTTGTCAACAACAAATTGTTGCTGTTTTTTGTGTGTTGAATATATGCTATATGGTAATTTATGGACCTAATAGGTATCTAAAGCCATTTGCTTTGTTTTCTATCTTATATTTTGGAAATATACATCCAGGTGTTTTTTTCCTTTAAATTTTTTTGGGGGCCCCAAGAGAGTGGAGCCCTAAGCTATAGCTTGTTTAGCTTATACGTAAATTCGGCATTGCATAGGTTAAGGAGTTTGTGGATGGGGAAGGTACTGATATAGTCCATGAAAGGAAATGCCCAAGAAAGTGATTATGGCAACAGAGATTTATGCCAAGCTCTGAGGTGGCGCTGACTTCTGCATTTGTCAGTTTCTTATTTTTTCATTTCATGGCTCTTCAAGCAAATGGTTGGGTGTCATCGCTGCACAATCTGGCCTTTATTTATTACATTTTTGTACCGCACATTCCCTCAAACGTGGCACGAAAACATCTCCCCCACCTTAGCCTTACCACAGCCCTCCTTCGTTGTACAGTGGTACCTCGGGTTACAGACGCTTCAGGTTACAGATGCTTCAGGTTACAGACTCTACTAACCCAGAAATAGTACCTCGGGTTAAGAACTTTGCTTCAGGATGAGAACAGAAATCGCATGTGGTGGCAGCGGGAGGCCCCATTAGCTAAAGTGGTCCTTCAGGTTAAGAACAGTTTCAAGTAAAGAACAGACCTCCAGAACGAATTAAGTTCTTAACACGAGGTACCACTGTACTAATTAAAACAACAGCTAAAGATTTTTTGTTTTGTTTAGGCAAGCCTCCCCCGACAGACAATTCAATACATGAATTTGATTTTAAAATCTGTTGGTTTTATTTTTGTTTTAAATCATCACCACCAACACCATCATTATTACATAAACACCATATCAATTTTATACCTGATGAATATTGTTTTGCTGGTTTTGGAGTTTGCAGGGATGCGGATTTTTGTCAGGAATTCCTTCATTGCTGGGGGTTGGCATAAATGACGCTAAGATCTCCTTCCAACCCTAAAATTCTATTATTTTATATATTTTATAACTTGTGGTTTGTTTGTTTTTGTCTTCTATTCTTTTTAAACCTTGCACTCTGTTTCCATGACTTTATGCTGTGAAGCAATCCATACTGTTGTTTAACAACAAATTATTATACAAATGCAATAGATACAACTATCAAACAGATAAAGCCAGCAGATTCTGCTAATTTTATCTGTATTTTGATTATTTTATGATCAAATATGAATCAAAAGTTAGCAATGAAAACAGGCAAAATTTTGATTAATATTGATTAATATTTTCTACCATTTTAGAAGGGTTTTTTTTAAAAAAACCTAAGTATATGTAAATCTTGCTAAATAAGTTTTTTTAAAAAACACACACACACACACAGAGAGAGAGAGAGAGAGAGAGAGAGAGAGAGAGAGAGGGAACTACAGCCTTGACTGAATGCTTTCCCCAGCTGCCTGAATCAAAAACGTACTTCCACCGCAGAGCACAGATCTTCATTTCCACTTCCATTGCCATTGATGCTCCTGATGTTGTACGGACTAGAACCCTTAGCCTTCTCCAAAGACCCTGCTGTGAATAGACTCAATGGCATTAGAGAGCAGGCCCCATCTGTCTGCCATCCTAGCGCAATTGGATTTCATTGCCTCCCTTTTGTCTCTCTCGCTTTGGAGTAGATTTCTGAAAGTTTCGCAGCCGAGCAATTACTTAATGTTCTAAATTACTATCAAGAATGCGCGGGCCGGACGAGTGTTCAATTGCCAGGCACTGTCGGTTCAGGAATCATCTTATTATTGTTATTATTACTGAGATCTTAAGTATGTCGGAGGCGGAAGGCAAATACATTTCAAGCAGTCATTCAGCAGGGTTAAAAAAAAAAAAACCAGGCGTACAGATTGCATCTCCGAGGGCTCCTTTGAGGTTCTTCCTTGCTCTTTTGTTAGGGCAGCATTAAGTGGGTATAGAGTCTGGAGGAAGCTATTCTGCTATTGTGCTAGTTTTAAATAGGGCCTAGAAATACTGCCTGATACAATTTGATTAAAAGCTGAACCAGGATATATATTTTTCTCTCTCCAAGCTATTCCATTTCCAATTTCTGCAGGGCTTCTTTAAAATAATAATAATAATAATATTCCTACACACAAGACCTCTTCAGTGAATATATAACTCATTGTGTGTGTGTTGTGTGTGTGTGTGTGCGTGCGCCTATGCCTGAAATTTGAACAACTATGTCGTTGTTCAAAAGCCAAATGGGGGCATGTCTGTAGCTCATAAAAAGAGGGGAAATTGTTTGAAGAGCCATTTGGTTTCATCTGTCACACCCGCCAACATTTCTCCAATGAAAATAGGGACATCCTAGTTCTAACAATAACAATAACAATAACAATAGTTTTACTATTTATACCCTATCCATCTGCCTGGGTTGCCCCGGCCGCTCTGGGCAACTTCCAACATATAAATGATAAAACATTAAACATTAAGAAACTTCCCTATATGAGACTGCCTTCAGATGGCTCGGGGGTCACATAGCTCCAAACCCTCCAACATTTCTCCGATGAAAATGGGGACGTCCAAAGGAAAAGAGGGATGTTCCAGGATCAATTCAGAAACTGGCACAGCTTCTGTAAATCTGGGACTGTCTGTGGAAAACAGGGCCGCTTGGAGGGTCTGATCTGGTTAATTCAGCTGAGATGTGATCAAAGATGGATATTATGAAACTGTGGTTCCTGCATTAAGGTGGGTTGGACTACTATTCTATGAGTGTGTGTGTGTGTGTGTGTGTGTGTGTGTGTGTGTGTGTAGGGGGCTTAATCCCTAATGCAGCAACAAAGATCTACGTTCACACACAAATTGCATGGGCAACATGAGAATACACGTCCGCAATGATTTGCCAAACCATTTCTGGATGTGTCTTTTCGTTAGGATGTTGGCGAAATTCACATCTAAAGGCAAACCTGCCTAATGTGGACACTCCAAAACAATATGTGAACTGAAACACAGCGATCCTTCAGAACTCACACCTCACCGAATACGGTGACAAAGTTCTCCAGTGCATATAGCACAAAAATGCATATAGCAGAGAAACACATTGTATTTCGAAAAGTTGCTTTGTGTATATTAGGCAAAAAATGTATACAAATATGTGTATATTAGGGTAAATTTGTACTTGAATACTGATGAATTATCGCTAGGACTTTAAAAACCCCACGCACAACTGATGCGGAGAAACTGAGCAAAACCAGAATTAACACATTAGCCCATCCTTGCTTATGGTACAAATAGAATTGAGCATCATCTTCTTCTCAGAGCCATCAGTTGTAAGGCAGAAGTAGTTGCCTTCGAACTTGGCCTATTTATTTAAGCTTTATGTAGGAGCTGGTTGTGAGTCCTGCAATAAACCTGTTCCCTACTTTGCCTGGCTTATTTGCACCTGGCCTGGGACTCCACCTACAAAGGCTCAGGATGTCATCCAACATGCCAGTGTGGTGTAGTGGTTAAGAGCGGTGGACTCTGGTGAACCGGGTTCGCTTCCCCGCTCCTCCACATGCAGCTGCTGGGTGACCTTGGGCCAGTCACACTTCTCTGAAGCCTCTCAGCCTCACTCATCTCACAGAGTGTTTGTTGAGGGGGAGGAAGGGAAAGGAGAATGTTAGCCGCTTTGAGACTCCTTCAGGTAGTGATAAAGTGGGATATCAAATCCAAACTCCTCCTCCTCCTCTTCTTCTTCTTCATGAAAATCATGGCATACCATACTTTTGGTGCCATGTTCTCGCGGGAGCCAGCTGACTGGCGTGAGAGTGCGGCACAATCGCAAGCACCAGAGCTGGCTGCAAGCACTAGCTCATCCTCGACTTTTGAGCTTGGCAGTGACACTGATGGAGGAAGTGGGGTGAGGTCGGTGCGGTCCACCCCGGGTGTCACCCCTGATTGGGGGTCACATCACCGTGCTGCCCCCCTGGGACGCTCGCCATGGGCAGTGCCCTCCTGGATGGTCGCCATGGAAGGCGCCCACCTGGGCCGCTCACCACTCACGGCTAGCCCCGTCCCCGGGTACACAGAATGTGCACTGCTCTGGGTGCCAGAGCACCTAGCTCCGCCTCTGGGCGGTGGTGCTGGAAAGGGGGCGAAACAGGATCTTCTGGGATCAAATCAGAAGCCGGAATGGCTTCTGTAATTCTAGGAATGCCCTGGGAAATTCGGGACACTTGGAAGGTATGTGTCATATGTTGTGAAAGTGTCCAGAGGCTTTATAGGTCAAATACAGCCCCCCTGAGGTGGAACCAAGGAGCTGTCCTTTTTGTGGGATGTAATCCATATGGTGCTGGAGGAGACTCTTGAGAGTCCCATGGACTGCAAGAAGATCAAACCTCTCCATTCTGAAGGAAATCGGCCCTGAGTGCTCACTGGAAGGACAGATCCTGAAGCTGAGGCTCCAATACTTTGGCCACCTCATGAGAAGAGAAGACTCCCTGGAAAAGACCCTGATGTTGGGAAAGATGGCGGGCACAAGGAGAAGGGGCGACAGAGGATGAGATGGCTGGACAGCGTTCTCGAAGCTACCAGCATGACCAAACTGCGGGAGGCAGTGGAAGACTGGAGTCTCTGGCATGCTCTGGTCCATGGGGTCACGAAGAGTTGGACACGACTAAACGACTAAACAACAACAATCCATCAGTACAGTCAAATGCAACATTCCTTATTTCCCTAGAGTGGGCACAAGCAGGGGGACATCCAGTCAGTGTAACTTCCTGTTCCACTGGTCTGGAGCTTCCTTCCCCTGCATGTGACCTGGGAGATGGGCATGGCTCTGGCTGATTCCACAAAGAACCGAGTCACGCAGCCATCTTCTCAGTTCGTCTCTCATTCTTCTCTCTGTTGTCTTGTTCTCTTTTTTGCTTCCATGCTGCTCTCCTGCAGCCGCTTTGTCTCAATGTAACTTTGCTGTCTGCTGGCTCTCAGCCAGCAACACATGAATTCAGATAGTATGCCCTACTATCCTTAACATTCCCACACCTTTACTGTGTCAAACCATTGTTTAACCTAGGTCAGTATTGTCTGCACTGACTGCCAGCAGCTCTCTGGGATTTCAGACAGTGGACGATCCCAGTCTGCCCTAGAGATGCCAGGGTTTGAATTGGGACCTTTTGCGTGCAATGCAGATGTCTACACGGGTCTGGAATGAATCAGAAGTCAGGAAAGGTGAGAAAGGAGCAGAGCAGTGCCCTCTATGTTGGGAGAAACAAATGGCCTAAATGTTAATGACACTTCTAATCATATTCAATTCCAACCTCTTGGAACTAGCCGAAAGTTTTCTCCTTGATGTCAGTAGCATCAGAATCACCCCTTGGAGCCTCAGTATATGGATAACTCCTTCTATAATTTTTCCTTTCCCTAATTACTTTAGAGTGTATTATCATGCTTAGATGTGAGCTTTGCATCTATCTGTCTATCGATGTTTTCCTCTCTTTTTTTCCAAATGTCTGAACTTGTAGCATTAGCAGGGTGGTAATAAACATAAGAGCATTAAGATGCAATTCCCTTATGCTTTTGAAAAATTACTTCATAAATGCAAAGTAAAATATTTTCCCCTTTTTATTACCTGACAATTACATATTAAGAATTTCTTTTTATGTTTAAAAACATATGCAGATGGGCATAGCAGACGCCAAAATGTAATTGCTTTCTTACTATAAGAATCAGATGTCATTTTCTTCCAACTCAGCTCTGAAAAAGAGAGAGAGAGAAAGAGAAAGAGAGAGGGAAGAGGAGGAGGAGGAGAGGGAACAAATTGTTGTATACATTAAATTTTGAGACACTGGATAGCATTCCTCAATTAAACTATTTAAATGAAAAAAGATTGCTTTACAGCTCTATCATATCGCCCCGAATAAAACCTCTCTTGAGGCAAATTGGCTGTGGCAGGTTCCAAATGTGCTGGTTTTAATGCGACTGGACAACCTAATAGAGGTCATTGGTAATTGTTATTATACACAATATTGCACTGTCAGAAACCACCCCAGAGCTACATACATTATTTGAGATGTCTGAGGTTCTTTGCTGCAAAGGAAAACCCTTATCTTCCGAGGAAACATCTGAGGTGAGACCTTCTTCCTGTCTTCATCTCTGAGGTCGTCATTGAAGCATTTTGTCAGAAGGCAAACTGCGGCATACATTTCATCTGTCCCTGTTTAACAAGGAATGCCTTCCCCATTTTTCTGAAACCTGCCTCTAGTGAAACATTGCCATTCTCCCTATTTTTGTCCTTTGGAGAGATTCTAGGGATGCCTTTTGGAAATAACGCTAGGGTGCAGGACTAAGGTTGCCATTTTGGGGAGTTTTCTGCCCCGTTCACAGCTCCCTCAGATTTTGCTGGGATGTTTGTGCATGCAAAACAGTGGGGCAACCTGTGTCCCCCCCTGCTTAATTTTGTGGGGTGTGGGTCTGAAGGATTTGGCAGACAAAGAGAAACGGGTTGATTCTACCCACTTCTGAATCTGGCCTTGACCACAGAAACAGAGAATCACAGAGTTGGAAGGGAACCCGATGATCATCTATTCCAACCCCCTGGGATACAGGATTATGCAGCTGTCCATTATGGGAATCGAACCAGCAGCCTTGGCATTACCAGCACCATGCTCTAAGCAACTGAGCTATACTTGCGTGTTTGGCTTTAGCCCTGCCCACTGCCAGCTCTGGCCCTGCCCACCATCAACATTTGGCTCCTGTCAGATTACCCCTAAGGGAATAAACCCTCCCTTAAAAAGAAGAAGAAGAGTTTGGATTTGATATCCCGATTTATCACTACCCTAAGGAGCCCCAAAGCAGCTAACATTCTCCTTTCCCTTCCTCCCCCACAACAAACACTCTGTGAGGTGAGTGGGGCTGAGAGACTTCAGAGAAGTGTGACTAGCCCAAGGTCACCCAGCAGCTGCATGTGGAGGAGCAGGGAAGTGAACCCAGTTCCCCAGATTATGAGTCCACCACTCTTAACCACTACACCACACTGGCTCTCAGGAAGAGTTTTCCCAACCTCACTGTATACAGGGCTATCTTAAGCATATGCAGCGCTGGGGTGCAAAAATCCGCCCAACGCCGCCCCGCCCCCGGTTGCCCAGAGTTGTTGACCTTTTTTAAGGGGGGGGCAGTGCGCTCTGGGCCAGCTGTCGAGGCACACAGGCAGGGCTGAGCTGGCAGGCTGCCTCAGCACCTTCCTCGGCCCCGGGTGTGCAGGGCACAGAGGAGTGCAAGGCGGCAGCGCGTGGCCAGACGCCTCGTCAGGTGGGCAGCGCACTCTGGGCAGGCCTCTCCATGGCCCTACGACAATCCCAGACACGCAGGAGGGTGGAGCCAGCCTGCTGTCTCAGTGCCTCGCTGGCTCGCTCGCCCCCAAACTCACGGCGCAGAGCCGCCCACAGCAGAAGAGCCCACGGTGGCACTCCAACGGGCGGGTTCTTCCCTGGACTCCAACTCTCGGGCCCCGGACTCTCGACCTGGCACCCCTGAGAGCCCGGCGCCCGGGTGCCCCACACCACTAATGCCTATGGTTAAGACGGCCCTGACTGTCTATCTGGGAGACACAAGCTCAGAGACCAAATGCAGCGCTTCAGAATACTCTGACTTGCCCTCAAGCCTTTCCCCAGGGTACATATTTCTCTTTCTCCTCCACATCCAGAGAGCAATATGTGAAGAGAACACTTGAAAGAGACTATTAACCAACAGTCAAGCAGGGCCATGGGGACCGGGGCCCCAAAAAAATTTCAATGAGGGGGCAGGCCCCCATTGGGCCTTTCAGTGGGGCCCCAGTGTGCCTCCTTCTACTGTGTGATGTCATATGTGTGCACTGGGGCTACGCAGTGTTGCCTGCTGACCGTAAACTCTAAATGAAAGTCTATCTTTCTATAACCTGCTTTTCTCTTCCCCCATATTTCAGGGATAGCCAATGTGGTGTCATCCAGATGCCCTTGGGCTAGAATTCCCATAAACCCTAATTGGCATGGCCAATAACCTAGGAGCTGCAGTCTCAATAGATCTGGAGACCACCACATTCGCTAGCCTTGCCTAGTCTTCTCTGGTCCGTCAACGCGGTTCAGCCTAATATACAGTGGTACCTCGGGTTACTTCAGGTTACATAGGCTTCAGGTTACAGCCTCTGCTAACCCAGAAATAGTGCTTCAGGTTAAGCACTTTGCTTCAGGATGAGAACAGAAATCGTGCTCCGGCGGTGCGGTGGCAGCAGGAGGCCCCATTAGATAAAGTGGTGCTTCAGGTTAAGAACAGTTTCAGGTTAAGAACAGACCTCCGGAACAAATTAAGTACTTAACCCGAGGTACCACTGTATACTGTAACAAGAGAGCCAGAAGCTGCGGGTCAGTTGTAGAATGGCTCAGAAGCACCACTTCTGGAGAATTTGATGACCCACCGGCAGGTTGAGCTCAAATGGCAATCCAGTTTGTCAAAAATATGGAGGAGATAGGTATATTGAGAGAAGATGTGTGGCAAGTCAAGAGGGATGTTTCGCTGTCAAAATCAATACAGAATCAAAGGGCGAAAGAAAGTGAGACTAAGGAAACAGAGAAAATCCTTCCACAGAGGGGAAAAATGCATCAGAGAGATCCACATTAATCAACTCAGTTTCTCACAAGAAATCACATCCAAAGTATGAAGAAGATCTGAATTTTATACTCATCTGCATAGGTAGTGAATGCATACCTTCTTCCAGCAAAGTTCAAGATATGTCAGCAATGCAATCCTATATAGTCTACTATAGTCTATATAATAAGTCCCACTGAGTTCAGGATGTGGATGATTGCAACTTAAATAACTGATAAAAAATAGTTTAGCATATCCAAAAATGAATTGGGAAATGCTGAAGACATTCCTAAATGATCTTGTTTGTAAGGTGAACACTTTGTAACATTGCAAATATTATCCACAAACTTCAAGAAAATAGGATTAGAGGAGAAATAGTTATTGTCAGTATCAATTTTGCAGAGTTCCTTGCTAATCTGCATGCGTTTTATTTATTTTAACAAAATTTATGTGTATAAAAAACCCTGTAAGCTGTTTACAAAAATTTAAAACAAAGCATTAAGATTATCAATTTAAAACAATTAAAGGAGGTATTTAAACATATTCAAAAGATTATTAAAACCGGGACTTCCGGTAGAGCGCGGACCCGAGGCAGGCGAGGGTTTTTTCGGGAGAGAAAGCCCTAGCTATTTTTGGCCAAAAAAAGGGGGTTTGAGGGCGGAAAACCCCCCGTTGACCTTCCGGAGGGTGTCTGGAGGTACAAGTTCCCGGCGGAGCCAAAAGCTGATCGTTCGGTCGCCAGGTAGCCCTAGGTGAAGAGTGTGACGGAACGCGCAGCGGGCAATCGGGCAGCCATTGCAGCGGCCAAATAGCGAAGCCCCGAGCCTGCAGGGAATAGCGCTCTGCTCTCAACACAAAGAAATTCGGATTCCAACAATAAGTTTGTAAGACCTGAGGTTTTAAAACAGCAAGGAAGTCTCCGAAAACAAAGAGAAGAATCCGAGCTCAGCGGTTGTCTGGTATCACAAAAGAAAGACGCAGCGTTACCAGCAGAGCTGAAAGCGAAAGTAAGTTGCCGCTAGCGGTTACAGTTGCCGCCTCCCCTGTAACTTTTGACATTAAGTTTCCTTCTAAAGGATTGAGAAGGGGAGTAGCGAAACTTTGGGACAGAACAGAAATCTCAGTGAACACTGAGTTACTGTAAATTGAATATAGAGGGACCACCTGTTGCTGTATCTGCAATTAACTATTTCACAAGGAGGAAGCTCCGGCGCCATATTAACCCGGGGCTAAGAAGAATCTCCGACTCTGACGCTAGACTAAGAGACTTAAAAGACAGTGTGGCTGAGAAGATAAGAGTACTTAGATGTTTCCTTTGGTCGTCTTTTGAGGGTTCACTCCTCCCCTTTGAATAAGACTATCAAAATTAAGGGGCAGAGCTGGAAGAATAGGGGAAATAACCATTTAAAACTTTCCCTCTAAACTTGGCTCTCTGGCCCCATCTTGTGGCTTGAACTAATTACTACACTCCAATGCTGAAACCTCTAATGGAAACCGTATAAAGTTTGTGAACTCAGCTGATTAGAAACTGCTTTAGAGAAACTCCTTCTCCTAACAGCTCACACTTTATGAACTGCTCAGTATAAAGTATATTGATTAGATTTTGGAGCCTATAAATTAGAATCTGGTTTGACTTCTTTTTCTACTTCGACGCCCTCCTCTGGATTACAATTGAACTATATCTGAATCTTACCTGACTTTAGAAATTAGACTTTGGTCTGACAAATCAGTGTACTGTTCAACCAATGCCACGGATGGATTAGCCCAATTAGGGGCAAGAAGAAAACAGAAAGATACAGACAGAGGCGATAAATTAACAATTTTTTTAAACTTCTTTTTTGTTCTTTCTCCCCTTCCCCGGGGGGGGGGGGGTAGAAATATTTAATGGAAAGCTTCCGGGTGTGATAAGTCAAAGAAGCAGAAATTGTATCTGTTATATTGATTTTGCTTTTTCTTCTTTAGGCTGAATCTGTTATACTGTTGGCTTCTGGTTGGTACTTCATTAATTCATTAATAATTAATCAGAATTGGGTGGCAACGGTATAGTAAGCAAGTGGTGTGAATACCTGATATCTCAATACCTAAGAAAATGTCACATACACAAAAAAAAGGAGGCGAGGGGGGGACTCCAACAGAAAGGAGACCCTCAAAGCAAGAAACAGAATTTAGAACAGAAATATTGAAGATGTTTGCAGAAATAAAACAAAGCGAGAAAAATTTAGAGACGAAATTAGAACAGGTAGATAATAAAATCGGGAAGATGGATAAAAAGATTGAGGAGACAGTTAGTGAACCGAAGGGACAGATCAGAGAGGTTTCAAAGAGAGTGGATGAAGGATTTAAGAAATCAAAGCAGGAAATGAAAGAGTTGAAACGGGAAGAAGAGAAGATGAAAAATGAGATTGCAGACTTAATTAAAATACAGGAAGAAATGAAAGACTCTATAGCAATGAATGAACTAAAACAGAGAGAAGTGAATTTAAGATTGAGACACATACCGGAAATACAAAACGAAAATATAAAAGAAAGATTGACAAAGGAAATTGCGCAGTGGATGGACTTACCGGAGGAAGAAGTTGCAAAGAGAATACAAAATGCATTTAGAATGAAAATCAAAACAAATAAGTTAAAGAAATTCCCGGGTGATTGTTTAATAATCTTTAAAGATAGAGAAATGAGAAATTTGGTACTCCAAAGGAATAGAGAGAGAAGATTATACATAGACGGGAATTACATAATTTTATTCAAAGACATACCAATAAGACTGTTGAAACGAAGAGAAGCTTACAAACCGCTGGTGCAATTACTTAAGAAAAACAAGATCGACTTTAGATGGGAATTCCCTGAAGGAATTTCGTTCTTCTATAAAGGTGTAAAAAGAAGACTAGTAAGTCCGGAGGAAATAGGAAAATTTACAAGAAGATATAAAGAACTACAACAAGGAGAAGAAGAGGCAAAAGGAGCAGAAGGAGGAGCAAGAAGGAAGGAAGACTCTACATCAGAAGGAGAAGAAGAATTGACCGGGAGAGAATCAGAAGAAGAGGAGGAAGAGGAAGAAGGAGAAAGGACAGAAAAACTTTAAAGTAAACTCAAATCCAAACAGCTAAAAGAATGACGCTAAAATTATGGAACTGGAACATCAATGGAATGAACGATAAGAAGAAACGAAACGGAATTGAACATATCTTGAAAAAGAAAAAATTGGACATCATATGCTTGCAAGAAACGCACGTGGCAAGAAAGCATAGGAAAATTCTGATCAATAAAAGATTAGGGAACGAATTTATATCTTCGGATAAAGAGAAAAAAAGAGGCGTTGTTCTATATATTCAAAACAAAATCGAATCACACCAATTATTTAAAGATGAAGAAGGGAGAATCATTGCGGTCCAAATTAATTGGCAAGGGGAAAAACTAATAATTGTTGGGATCTACGCACCAAATGGGAATAAGACAGAATTTTTTAGATCGCTCGAAGAGAAGTTATTTGAGTAAATGGACCAAAAAATCATACTAATGGGAGATATGAATGGTGTGACTTCAATAGAAATGGATAGATTAAGAAAAACGATGAATAAAGAAGGGAAACTACCCAAAACTTTCTTTATGATGACGAAGAACTGTAATCTGGTAGATATGTGGAGGCTCAGACACCCATTGGAGAAGCAGTTTACCCATCACTCAGAACCAAATCAATCTTTCTCAAGAATAGATCAAATATGGGTCTCGAACGAGTTAACCCCAAGAATACAAAGAATTGAAATACAAGCGAGGGTGATCTCCGATCACAATCCAATAGTAATGGAGTTAAAAAGTTTGGAAGAACGATCTTTTAGGTGGAGACTAAACGACAATTTATGGAATGACCAAAAGTTTGTTGAAAAAGTACAAAGAAATCTAACTGAATTCTTTATGAATAATATGGATAAAGGGACAAAAACGAGTGTGGTGTGGGACGCGAGTAAGGCAGTGATGAGGGGCCTCTGCATCCAACAGAATGTATGGAAAAGGAACAACAAAGAAAGAGCGACAAAAGAGATTCTGAGACAGATTATGAACAATGAACAAAAGTTGATTAAAAAACCCAACAACGTGAAGATAAAACAGGAAATAAAGATTCTCCAAACCCAATTTGCAATGTTAGTTAATAAAGAGGTTGAATGGAACGTGAAAAGATTAAGACAGATAAACTTCGAGTTTGCCAATAAATCAGGAAAATGGCTCGCCTGGCAGGTTAAGAAAAAAAAAGAACAAAACACAATTCATAAAATTGAGTTGAATGGAGAAGAAACATCAGAACCGAAGGAAATTAGGAGAGCATTTACGGACTTTTATAAGCAACTATACAGAAATAAAGATAGAAATAACAAAAGAAAAATAGAAAGATACTTGAAAGAAAAAATGGTAAGGAAGATCCCGGTAGATCAAAAAGAACAGCTGAATGCACCAATATGCAAGGAAGAAGTAGAAGAAGTTATAAAAGAGTTAAAAAGAGGGAAAGCACCAGGACCGGACGGATTCACTTGCAGCTACTACAAAGAAATGAAAGACATATTAATGGCTCCGTTGATTAAAGTAATGAACAACATCTTAAAAGAAAAAGATATCCCTGGAACATGGAAAGACGCATTTATTACAATAATACCAAAACAAGATTCGGACCTCACACAAGTCAAGAACTATAGACCCATCTCGTTATTAAATATAGACTATAAGATTTTCGCAGGAATTCTAGCTAAGAGATTAAAAAAGATACTAGTAAAGATCATACATAAAGATCAAGAAGGCTTTCTACCCGGCAGACAAATAAGAAATAATATAAGAAGCATAGTGAACGTTATTGAATATCTATCTGATAGATGTGATAAACCAGCAAGCCTAATATTCGTAGATGCGGAGAAAGCCTTCGATAATGTGGTTTGGGAATTTATGTTGAAGAACTTGGAGCTTATGGAGGTGGGTCAAGACTTTTTTAACGGCATTGAAGCAATATATACGGACCAGAAAGCAAGATTGATAGTAAACAACTCTATCACAGAAGAAATAAAGATATGTAAAGGTACAAGGCAGGGCTGCCCACTTTCGCCTCTACTATTCATTGTAGTTTTGGAAGTCCTTCTAAATGCAATTAGACAAAATAGCCAAATTAAAGGGGTGACATTAGGAGTAAATGAATACAAAATCAAGGCCTTCGCGGATGACGTGGTTTTGACGGTGGAAGAACCCATAGAAAGTATAAAAGAGATATTAGAGGAGATGGAACAATTCGGAAAAATGGCAGGATTTAGGCTGAATAAGAAAAAGACTAAAATGATAGTAAAAAATATGGATGGCGATAAGATCAAATTATTACAACAAAGAACGGAAATTGAGGTTGTGAAAAAGATTAAATACTTAGGAATATGGCTTTCCGATAGGAACATAGATTTATATCAACTTAACTATATCCCAGTATGGAAAGGCATAAAAAGAGATTTAGAGAGTTGGACCAGAATGAAATTATCATTCTGGGGAAGAATATCGATGGTAAAAATGATGGTTCTTCCTAAGTTGCTATTCCTATTCCAAACTATACCCATAATTAAAGACACAAAAATATTTAAAGAGTGGCAAAAGGCGATCTCAAGATATGTATGGGAAGGGAAGAAGCCCAGGATTAAATTTAAATTACTAACAGACACAAAAGAAAGAGGTGGCTTCGCCCTACCAGACATGAAACTTTATTATGAGGCAGCATGTCTGTGCTGGATTAAAGAATGGGTAAAGTTGGAGAATAAGGAATTATTAGATCTTGAAGGGTTCAACAACAAAGCCGGGTGGCATATGTATTTGTGGAGTGACAAAAAGAAGGCAGATAAAGGATTTACGAATCATATTTTTAGAGGTGCTCTAATAGAGGTATGGAATAGATACAAAAACATATTGGAACCAAAAATCCCGCACTGGTTATCCCCGTTAGAAATGATGTCTGTAAAAAAAGTTAATATGAGAGGGAAATGGGGAAACTATGGGGAAATGGTTACCAAGGAAGGAGGGAAGTGGAAATTAAAACCCTACGATCAAGTTAAGGAGTTAACACACGATTGGCTGCATTACTTTCAGATAAACGAAATGTTTAAAAAGGAGTTGAAGGAAAGAAATTACGTAGAAAAAGAGTCAACTTACCAAAAAGAGATAATAGATAACGAACATAAAATCCTGTCAAAAATGTATAAAATACTACTGGAGTGGCATATGAAGGATGAGGAAGTGAAAGTGGTGATGGTACAATGGGCAAGGGACCTAGGCTATAACATTCAACTAGAGGATTGGGAAAGGTTGTGGAAAGAGAACATTAAATTTACGGCTTGCATTTCACTGAGGGAAAACATGATGAAAATGCTCTACAGATGGTACTTGTCACCTGCCAAATTGGCAAAGATCTATAAGGTGGACAACAAGTGCTGGAAATGTAGATATAAAGAAGGGACTTTCTTCCATCAGTGGTGGGAGTGTAAGAAAGTTAAAAGCTTTTGGGAAGAGATATATAACGAGATGAAAAAGATGCTAAAATATACTTTCGTGAAAAAACCAGAAGCATTTCTATTAGGTATCGTAGGGAAGGATGTCAAAAGAAAAGACTGTAGACTTTTCCAGTACGCGGTGACAGCTGCCAGAATTGTGTTAGCCCAGAAGTGGAAGCAGGAAGGAGTTCCAACGGTGGAAGAGTGGAGAACAAAACTGATAGAATATGCTGAATTGGATAAATTGACAGGGAAAATCAGATATACTAAGGACCAGAAATTTATAAAGGACTGGGAGAAATTTGTGTGTTATTTGGAAAATAATTATGGGGCAAAAATAACGCTAGTGGGATTTAAAGAGGCTTTGTAAAATATCAATAAATATTGTTTAGTAGAGATTATGAGGAAGGATGGAATAACTGGCAATAGAACAAAAAAGATGGAATGTGTATTAAAAGGTTAACTATGAATGATGTCAGCAACGCTGATGGAAGTCCAAAAGGAAAATGATTGGTTGTACATATGGTTTTACTCTTATTGTTATTTTCTCTTTTTTTTCTGTATATGATATTTTCTTTTTTTGAAACTTTAATAAAAATTATATAAAAAACAAAAACAAAAGATTATTAAAACCAACAGGCCCCCACTGTGGAAGGATGTGTGGGTCCAGAATTGGCCTCCACAGTCACTTACAGACTCACTGTTAAAACGGTGTTTATGGAAAACAATCTTACTCGGCTACTAGTGATTGCCAAAGAAGAAGACGACAGAAGACAGGATAAGTATACAACTTGGTTGTGTTTCATGTTTGATGCAAATCTTATGAATCCTAATTCACTCATGAAGTTTTATGTTTGGTAAATGCTCACAGGACTCACTTTCTTATGAGGAATGCCATGAAAAGAAGGAAGAAAATCTGGATTTGTTTTTCATCTGCACAGACAAATGTATCAGAGCAACACAGAAAAAAGTTTCACCCTCCTTAACAGAATATTTTATTTTATTTTTATTTATTATTGCATTTATACCCCACTTTCACCCCAAATTGCTCAAGGTGGCAAACATAGTTCTTCCCCTTTTCCATTTTATCCTCACAACAACCCTGTGAAGTTGGATAGGCTGAGAGACAGTAAATGGTGCAAGGCGACTATGGGGTTGTGGTGCTCATCTCACTTTCAGGCCAAGGGAGCCGGCGTTTGTCCACAGACAGCTTTCCGGGTCATGTGGCCAGCAGGACTAAACCAATTCTGGTACAATGGGACACCGTGACAGAAATCAGAGCGCACGGAAACGCTGTTTACCTTCCCACCACAGTGGTACCTATTTATCTACTTGCACTGGTCTGCTTTCGAACTGCTGGGTTGGCAGAAGCTGGGACCGAGCAACGGGAGCTCACCATGTCGTGGGGATTCGAACTGCTGACCTTCTGATCAGCAAGCCCAAGAGGCTCAGTGGTTTAGACCACAGCGCCACCCGTGTCCCTAGACAAATTTATAGAGGACAAGGCGATCAACAGCTTCTATCCATGACTGACACTGTGCTATTCTTTTATGGTTGGAGGCAATACAGTGGTACCTTGGGTTAAGTACTTAATTCGTTCCGGAGGTCCGTTCTTAACCTGAAACTGTTCTTAACCTGAAGCACCACTTTAGCTAATGGGGCCTCCTGCTGTTGCCGCGCCGCCGGAACACGATTTCTGTTCTCATCCTGAAGCAAAGTTCTTAACCCGAGGTACTATTTCTGGGTTAGCGGAGTCTGTAACCTGAAGTATATGTAACCTGAAGCGTATGTAACCCAAGGTACCACTGTATAGTCTCTGGAAACCACAGGAGAAGTGTGCTCAGTTCTGGCTTGCAGGTTTCCCTCACACACCTGGGGGGGCCAGTGTGAGAACAGGATTTTGGACTAGGCAGGCCATTGGCCTGTTTCGACAATCTCTTATGTTCTTAAAACTGAGGAACTGAAATCAACAGATTCATCTCAGGTAAAGTACACATAGAATCATAGAATCATGGAGTTGGAAGAGACCACAAGGGCCATCGAGTCCAACCCCCTGCCAAGCAGGAAACACCATCAGAGCACTCCTGACATATGGTTGTCAAGCCTCTGCTTAAAGACCTCCAAAGCAGGAGACTCCACCACACTCCTTGGCAGCAAATTCCACTGTCAAACAGCTCTTACTGTCAGGAAGTTCTTCCTAATATTTAGGTGGAATCTTCTTTCTTGTAGTTTGGATCCATTGCTCCATGTCCGCTTCTCTGGAGCAGCAGAAAACAACCTTTCTCCCTCCTCTATGTGACATCCTTTTATATATTTGAACATGGCTATCATATCACCCCTTAACCTCCTCTTCTCCAGGCTAAACATGCCCAGCTCCCTTAGCCGTTCCTCATAAGGCATCGTTTCCAGGCCTTTGACCATTTTGGTTGCCCTCCTCTGGACACGTTCCACGTTCTTACTTACACTGTAAGCCTGAAGTCTTTCCTCTCCTCTTCTAGTCCATACTTTGTCCAGTGGTTAGAGGTTAAACTGAATGTGGTGAACTGGGTAGAAATATTACTCCCTGTATGCCCTTGGTCCATTGCCTATTTTGCAAGATGGTCTTCCTCACAGGGTTGGTGTGAGGGAAAAGCAGAGCAGAGAGAACTGTGTGCAGGACCCTGAATTTTTTGGGGGAACAGTAGGATGTACATGTAAGAGATAACTAAGGAAATTCTATCCAGGGGCTGGACAGGCCTCCGTTTCTTGTCAAAAGGCAGTGAGAGTAACAGTAATATTTTCAATAGGTTTTCCTGAAGAACATTACGGCAGGCTTGCTTCTAAGTATCATGACCCCCTTCAACAAAAGAAAAGGCTGGAGAAAGAAACCAGAGTTTTGTCTAAGAGCCTGAGTTTTTTTTAAAAAAAAAATTAATGTTTTTGTTTGCAGCAATAGATTGATTCAAATGGAGCCCTCTTTCCTTTGGCTGTCCGGAATCTCCCTGGGCGAAGAGCAACAAAAGAACTTTCAATAGTTCAATGGAACAACATTATCTTCCATTTTCCCCCACTCTGTACAGGCAGCTGATGCACAAAAAAAAGTGTAATTACCATCTGACATAGACGTGATTGTGTGCGCCTGAAAATCAGGAACGCTAACTCTTCTCAAAATAAATTTCAATTTGACGCTGGGAATTTTACATTGAAATGAGTTTTTTCTTTAAAACCCTGGAGAAAACAGCCCCTCTATGCAAGCATTAACAAATAGCTCTGCAAATCTAGGCTAAAGTGAACATTCAATTTGAGGAGGTCAAATCGAGAATCCGCTCTCAGCCATGGAATGACTTGAGCTGAGCAAGTCGGAGTTAACCTCCAAACAGAAACATAACAACGCTGCCAACTGATTTGCTTGCCCCTGTGGTGCCTTCTTAAGCTGCCCTTGCCTTTCTTCCTCTCTCTCTTTCCCAGACATTTATATCAAGAGAAGGGCTGTAGATCAGTGGCAGAACATCTGTTTTGCAAGCAAAAGGTCCCCGGTTCAATTCCTGACATCTCCAGGTACGAGGACTGGGGGAGACCTTTGCCTTAAACCCTGCGGAACCACAGCTGCTTTGTGTGTAGACCATGCTGAACTGGAGGAACCGATGCTCTCCTCCAGTATAAGGCAGCTGCCTATGTTTATACCCATTTGTAGATCATGAAACACTTGGACCATCAAAGAACACCAGCTCCTTATGGACTGGTAATGGTAAAGGGACCTCTGACCATTAGGTCCAGTCGTGAACAACTCTGGGGTTGCGGTGCTCATCTCACTTTACTGGCTCACATGTGGCCAGCATAACAAAGCCGCTTCTGGCGAACCAGAGCAACACACGGAAATGCCATTTACATTCCCGCCAGAGTGGTACTTATTTATCTACTTGCACTCTGACGTGCTTTCGAACTGCTAGGTTGGCAGGAGCAGGGACCAAACAACGGGAGCTCACCCCGTCGCAGGGATTCGAACCGCCAACCTTTTGATTGGCAAGTCCTAGGCTCTGTGGTTTAACCCACAGCACCACCCGCATTATGGACCGGTACCTTCTCACAAAGCTTTTTAACAACTTCTCCTTTGCTATGGGTAAACCATGGAACAGATGTCTTTCCGGAATGTGTTGAACCGACTGCCTCTCCTAACAAGAATAAAGCTGGACCTTCTGAACATCTGAGACCCTTCTCCCAATGCCTCCCTTTGAGAAAGGCAGTGGGGGTCTTTACGGTTGTGATCTCCACCACTACCAACAGAAACCTTTCTGAATGAGGCCCACCTGTGGCCGACACTCACCCATTTTCTGACTAAATAAACACATAAAGGAATAAACAGCAGTCAAACCTATCCATTCTTAAGGAAATCAGCCCTGAGTGCTCACTGGAAGGACAGATCCTGAAGCTGAGGCTCCAATACGTTGACCGCCTCACGAGAAGAGAAGACTCCCTGGAAAATGTTGGGAAAGATTGAGGGCATAAGGAGAAGGGGATGACAGAGGATGAGATGGTTGGACAGTGTTCTCAAAGCTATGAACATGAGTTTGACCAAACTGCAGGAGGCAGTGGAAGACAGGAGTGCCTGGCGTGCTCTGGTCCATGGGGTCACAAAGAGTCGGACACGACTAAACAACAAAGTTTAATTGTGGGAAAGCAAAACCCGTCCCCTTGATATGCAACTTTGACATCCATCATTGCTATTTTTCATGTTCTGTTGCTGCAGGTAGTGACTGCCATTGCTCCATGTTCCCTCGCTGCATTTATGTACATGTGCACACTTACCTTTACACAATATACCATAGCCTGGCACCAACTTCAGGAGGCCCGTGGGGGGCCAGGGCACCCAGAATTACTGTATTTTTCGCTCTATAACACGCACCCGACCATAACACGCACGTAGTTTTTAGAGGAGAAAAATCCGTAGGCATGCCACCCATAGGCATTTCATCCATAACACGCACAGACATTTCCCCTTACTTTCCAGGAGGAAAAAAGTGAGTGTTATGGTGCAAAAAATACGGTATTCTTTTTTGCTGTGGGTTCCTGGCCTCCGCCCTGCTGTTGCGCACCCCCACTTTGTGCCACTGCCTTCTGGCTTGCTCCTCATTCCTGGCTCCTTGTTCTTCAGTCCCAAATCACTCTTCTGTCACAATGCCCATGGCTCCCAAATCCCATGGCTCCCGAATCCCATGGCTCCCAAATCCCATGGCTCCCAAATCCTGGTTCTTGGCTCATCTCAGAGTGCTGCCCACATCATAACCCTACCCTGCCTGCCATCCATGGGGTAGAACTGTTGCTGCACATCTACATAGCTAGTAAGGGTTACTGCCCCTGTGTGCAGTACAGCAAATAATTAGCAGTGGGACTCTTCTAACTTAGTGTGCTTCAGGAGAGAGACACAACAAACCAGTGGCTGAGATAAGTTTTCAATTTGGTTTTAAATGAAATCACTGAATTGGCACCCCTGACGTCAAGGGGAAGTGAGTTTCACAAATCTCAATTTATTTTATGGGGAAGGGTTATTGATTTTTTTTATGGGCTCACTTTGTTCTTCCTTTGTGTCTCCAGTTCTCCCCCTCTTTCTTCTTCTACCTGCATTGATTTAGGAATCATAGAGCCACTGCTGTTCAAGAAACCCGCTCCATGGTAACTTAAGAGGCTCCCTTGCCCCTGCCTGTCCCACCAGTCAAGGAGCAGGGGAAGCAGCAACGCCACATCAATCAATCACGCACACATTTGACATTTACGGAACTATTAAATTGTTCACAATGAAAACCAGGTCGGATGGTGGTCTCCAGTGCCATTTTGTACTAGCCCAATGGAAGTCAACTCTAAGGACCCATCTGCACTCTGCATTTAAAGCAACATCACACCCTCAAAGAATCTTGGGAAGCGTAGTTTCTTAAGGGTGCTGAGAGTTGTTAGACCTCCTATCCCCAGAGCCGGATTTAGGTTTATGAGGCCCTAAGCTACTGAAGGTAATGGGGCCCTTTATATGTCCAGCTGACAAATTGTTGCTGTTTTTTGTGTTGAATATATGCTATATGGTAATTTATGGACCTAATAGGGATGTAACCAGTGATATTTTAGGGAACAGGCTAGCAGGCAGGTCCGATTACTTACATCATAGGAGCCTAAAGGTAAAGGGACCCCTGACCATTAGGTCCAGTCGTGGACGACTCTGGGGTTGCGGCGCTCATCTTGCTTTATTGGCCGGGGGAGCCGGTGTACAGCTTCCGGGTCATGTGGCCAGCATGACTAAGCCGCTTCTGGCGAACCAGAGCAGCACACGGAAACACCGTTTACCTTCCCGCTGGAGCGGTACCTATTTATCTACTTGCACTTTGACGTGCTTTCGAACTGCTAGGTTGGCAGGAGCAGGGACCGAGCAACGGGAGCTCACCCCGTCGCGGGGATTCGAACCGCCAACCTTCAGATTGGCAAGCCCTAGGCTCTTTGGTTTAACCCACAGTGCCACCCGCGTCTCCTACGTAACACAAAACACTGTTGCTGTATGTAGGTTTTATTTTATTTGTTTTCTATCTTATATTTTGGAAATGTACATCCAGGTGGTTTTTTCCTTTAAATTTTTGTGGGACCCCAAGAGAGTGGGGCCCCAAGCTATAGCTTGTTTAGCTTATACGTAAATCCGGCACTGCCTATTTCCCCTCAGAGAGCCTGGGAAGAGGGACGGGCTGCTAAACCACTCTGGGAACTATAGCTCTGTGAGGGGAACAGGCATTGCTCGGATTCAATATGACGCTGGGTTAAAGTAGATCAATTAGACAATGTCAATCTGCTGCTTGTGACTGGTATGTGATGAAACCCGTACTGAATTACACATCTGATGTTTTCCCTGACTTACCACAATGATGTCTTCACTGCTAAGAGCTAAGCCTAATCACAGCACAGTTTTACAAGGCGTGTGCAGACTTCCAGACAAACTGAGCTACCCAGAGGAGGATCGGAGACTGCTTTCCTTTCCATCGTTGGTTCAGCTGAGTTTACTGGGAGTGAGGGCAAGCCTCCTGAATTCAGTTTTTACTAGTTTTCTTTTAATCCAGAATATACAAAGTCAGTTACAAAACATTTTAGTAGAATACAAAATCTAAAACAAAACAGAATATTAAATTTATAACTGATCTTAAGGGGATATGTATACAATGGTACCTCAGGTTAAGTACTTAATTCATTCCGGAGGTCCGTTCTTAACCTGAAACTGCTCTTAACCTGAAGCACCACTTTAGCTAATGGGGCCTCCTGCTGCTGCCGCGCCGCTGGAACACAATTTCTGTTCTCATCCTGAAGCAAAGTTCTTAACCTGAGGTACTATTTCTGGGCTAGCGGAGTCTGTAACCTGAAGCGTATGTAACCCAAGGTACTACTGTAGTAAGAAGTTTCAGCAGTACAAGAAGATAGCTTAAGGCTCCCTTGTGTTCTGTTGAGCTGCCTATGGCCTTACCCTGATAGATATGGTTTATTTGTTTGCTTATAAGAATATTTAGATACCGCAAAATTGCAAAAATATATCAAAGCGGTTTACAGGACTTCCGGGTTAGCGCGGTCGGCTAATGGCGGATTCCCTCCGAGCTCCGGAGGGAATCTGCTCGACAGGGGCCGGGTCTTGCCGTGCCGGCGACGCGGGGACCATTAAAAACCACAGGCGCGGATGCCCGTGGACATGGTGACTCGGCGGGCACCGTTAGCGCCCTCCCGATCTGCGAAGGAGCCTTTTTAAAGGCTACGGAACGGGTGACGGGGAGCGGCGTGGTGCTGTGAGTCTTCTGCTTCCCCTGCTGAGCGAAGCCGCATGCCATTTGTCGGAGAGCGCTGACTTCTTCCTTTTAAAATTCGAACTTAAAATCAAGAACAACAACCCGTGAGTAATTTGGAAATTGGACTAAAATTATTTCGTTTGCGGATTTGGTACGAGCGGGGGAGGTGAAAAGAGGAAGTCCGTCTCCCCCCCCCATTGTAAACAGTTTAAAGCAAGGATCTGCCACCTAAGGTTGCAAGAAGAGTTGTTGTTCTTCCTGATTGGATAAAAGTTATTAATTCCACGGATTCAAAAATCTAAGTTGTTGTGCTGGAGGACAAGAGTTTATTTTCAGATTAAGTGCCACTTTTCTCGAGACCGGGAGTAACCCGTGAAAAGAGCCTGCTGAGGATTTACAGAAGACTTTGACAGCTGTCAAATTAGCTGTCAAGGACGGAAAAAACTGAAAGCTTTAGCTCTAGCCGGTTATATTGCTACAAAGTATTGAAAGTAAAGAAAGATTGATACAAATAAATTTGACTTTTGGATCGGAAGTGAAAGGAATATTAAGTAACCAGAATCCCTCTAGAGGGGATTCACAGACATTACAAGAATGGAAATAGGTCGGAAAATACGAGCTGATCTGGCTGAGCTTGTCTTTCTCGTGGGAAAGCTGCAAAAGATGTATGAGCAAGGCCATGTTTTGTCTACAAGTCCTACAAAACCGAAGTCAACAGAAAATATATCTACTGAGTTGGAAAAGGACTTGATGTTCAAAACACAGGCAGCTGGACAAGAAAAGAAACCAAAGATTGAAGAGGAGGAAAAGCCATTTGCTGAACAGGAGGAGCAGAAAGGAGGGGTGGCTGAAATGTTACAGAAGACAAACGAGAGCCGGGGACCTGTCAAGACAACTTCAAGCTCGACCAAGGTGAAAGCTGGACTATTTGGGACACATGGATTTAAGAAACAGAGCTTGAGCTCCACCTCTAAACAAGTAGGCCTGGCTGGAAGGATCATGGTCAGTATCGAGAAAGTACCTCTTCGAGTTTGGCTGTCAATCATAAGAGACCTCCAAAGAAGCCGGCTGAAAGGGACTGAGAGAGATTTGAGAGCCTCGGACGTAAGGTCACCAGGCTAAAAAGATGGACTAATGGACTATGGTTTGGGATTGAAACCGGGGAGAGAAGGGTGGGGTTTGGAAGTCCAAAGGGGGCTTGATCTTTATCTTGCAGTGTAAAAATTTTATGTTGTTTATCATTATAAGAATGGGGAATTCATGGAAGGGAATTAGGGTCAACCTTAGAAAAAGTATCTTTCTCATTTTTCTTTTTTTTACATATGACTAAGGCATATAATTTAAAAGTTGTTTTATAAACTGAACTAAATACAATAATGAACTAAGGGTTTAACTTACTACAAAGAAATATATTAACAAATTAAGGTTAAGACATTAAGGATAAAAACTTGTTGAACAAATAATTGGATTTGGAATACAAGAAGGGGAGGTGTGGGGAAGTCGTGAAAAGAAGTTACTGAAAATGAGATCTAAAAGGTGGAACTTTTTGTGTTTTTTTGGTTTTCTTTGTTTTGTTTTTTGTACCTTTTGAAACTTTAATAAATATTATTTAAAAAACAAAAAAAAACCAAAGCGGTTTACAACACCAAAAGCATAAAAACTATGCAATAAAAGTGCAAGAAGGTTATAAACAATTTAAAAGCAAACAAGTTAAAAACTAGCATCAACAAACCATTGGGGAAGGATGAGCTCTGAATTGCCTGCATAGAGTTGGTGGAATAGAAAAATTTACAGCAGGCGTTACAGCAGTCAGAAAAGAAGGCACCCTCTGATTCTCTATGGGCAGAGTATCCCACAGAATTCAACCAATGGCACTAAAGGCTAATATTATGTATTTACTGTTAATTGCTCCGCTTAAGATACTGCAAAGCAATAAGACACGTCTAATGACAGTTTAGAAACTACCGTGTGACCGATTGGAAACTATGGTTTTAGATACAGGTACAGACTGGAATAAAAACCTCCCAAGGCTCTCACACAGACCGCAGAGATCAGTTGGGTAGTATACAAGACTATCTTTTAGATATCCTGGTCCCAAATTCTATTGGGCTTCGTTCGTCAGTACCAGCACTTCGAACATAGCTCAGTAGCTAACCGGCAGCCAGTGGCGCAATTCCTCCAGCAGTGGCCTAAATAGGGTTGCCATATTTTGAAGAGCAAAAAAAGGAGGACATACCTCCCTCTTGCTGTTCTGGCTTCTGGGATAGCTGCGCAGCCTGCATTCGCTCCGTAAGACGCACACACATTTCCCCTTACTTTTTAGGAGGGGAAAAGTGATTCTTATAGAGCAAAAAATGCGGTACTTGCTGACTTCTAACTTTGGATCGCTATGATGACTCTCATTTTACATGCCCATGAGAAAGAGGGTGTGTCCTGGAAAAAAAGAGGACATCTATAGCACGATGGCAATATTCTGTCGCATGGAGCAATGAAGCCCCCTGTACTTTGCACCACTGGCTGTGGCTTCTGGAACAGCCTTGGGGCAGCCCCACATGGAATGCATGCAGAGATAAAGTTCTCAAGAACAGTTAAGATCATATGGTGAACTGGTAAGGGGAAATTGAGCATTAATGCTTATGTGTTAGGTATGGGCGCAGCTACTCTCAGATTGGCCGGCCAATGTTTAACAACATGTCTTTGCTCAGTTGGGGGTGGGGGAGAGATCCGAAAGAAGGTTGAAATGAATAGGAGAGAGGGAGAGGGGAGGGAAATCTCCCACAAAGATTCCAAGCATCTGACAAGAATACGCAGACATAATAATTTCTTTGACCTCAGCCACATGAGCCTTCGAAAAGAACAAAACAGCACCATTCCATGGCATTTACAGTTTAAACCTTTCCTATTCAAGTTTCGAACAAAAAAAAGCCAGAAGCCCATTCTGGTCATGATTAAAATTCATAGGTTTGCAGCCGAGAACAGATGGAGAAGCCATTTTAGGCCAGTCATATCCCAGCTCTGCAAAATTAATTTGACAGCTTTGCATTAAAGCACTGATCAATATCCACTTTAGAACAGCAGAGGCTAACTGAGAAAAAATAAGTGACCGGAGTGTTACCAGACGAGAAAAAATGAATCTTTGAGACTTTTTTCCCTCTAAGCTTCCACCTACATCAGAAGTCCTGACCTCAATCCATTGATCGGCAGCAGTTAACATGACAAAAGGCCTGGCAGATATACCCAGGCCTATACCTAGCAGGGAACAATCAACCCTGATACACTAAATGTTTGACAGAGTGACTAGACTGCTGAATTAGTATTTGCTTTCTGAGGTCTGGTAGATGCAACCTTTTCCTTCCTGGCCTGCTTCTTTTATTATTATTGTTGTTGTTGTTGTTGTTGTTTTAGACGTGGCAACAAAAGAGATTATGTATAAATGCCAAACTTTTCTTAAACTTCATGGCTACGTCTTTGCAAACATGACAGGAGAGGGGGAACTTGCTGCGACCTTGCAGACCTTGGCTTGATCCGCTAGGAATGTGCTGCAAACTGCAGCTCTTTGTTCCTCACTGTCTCTCTTGAATATCGCTGGGGCTTGGGCAGTATCAAATTCGCCCCTGGGCAAATCAGTCCATTTTGGGTTTCTCTTGCTTTTTCTTCCCTTTTGGTTTCAGATCACAAAATCACTTTGCAAGTCCCTTTTGTTTCTGGAAAGTCCTCATGGAAAATTTCTCCAAATATACACATATTTCCAAGCAGTTTTGCTCGTTATGCATCAATTTACAAAGCAATACAGAATTCTGAAGAGCAATTTCCCCCAATATAACACATTTTTGTATGTTATCTTCACTGTTATGGAGGCATTTGCTCACACTTTGGCCCAGTATATGCATTTTTGTGGGCGTTACTTTCCTGGACAGATGCACTGAAAAATTTGGAGGCATGAGGATTTTGAAGAATGGCAGTGTCTCAGTTCTCATATGGTTTCAGAAAATGTAAATTAGGCAGATTTGCTTTTAAATCAACTGAATTAAATGTCTCCCCATAGAGGTGGTTTTAGGGTAGTGCGACTGGTTTAGACGCTCTGGGCACCAGCACTGCAGGGGGCGCCACAACAATGATTTAGAACAGAGAGCAAGGGGCACCAAATTTGAAATCCAAAGTCCACCACTGCTCTCCCATCCCAGAGTGGAATTCTAGTGCCAAATGAAGCGGCTTGTCTGCTTACAGGGACAGACTTATCATTGTTGTGTTACATCGGTGCAGAAATATTTGCACAAGCTGCCACTTAGCCATTTGGCTAGCTTTTTATTATTATTATTATTATTTATTTAATCATTTTTTTGATACAAACATCAACCGCAAAAGACACATACAACAAAAACCATAAAATCAAAAACAACACAATTTAACAATTCAGATTTGAATACACTGATATACCAATGACGACACCTTTTTTAAACAATATTTTCCCACCTCTCTCTCGGGTTAAGAACTTTGCTTCAGGATGAGAACAGATATCATGCTCCAGCAATGCGGCAGCAGCAGGAGACCCCATTAGCTAAAGTGGTGCTTCAGGTTAAGAACAGTTTCAGGTTATGAACGGACCTCCAGAACGAATTAAGTACTTAACCCGAGGTACCACTGTATAGTATAGTACAGGGCTAGATCTACCAATGGTAGGGACGTGGGTGGCACTGTGGTCTAAACCACTGAGCCTTGGGCTTGCCGATCAGAAGGTCAGTGGTTCGAATCCCTGTGTCGGGATGAGCTCCCGTTGCTCTGTCCCAGCTCCTGCCAACCTAGCAGTTTGAAAGCACGCCGGTGCAAGTAGATAAATAGGTACCACTGTGGCAGGAAGGTAAACAGCATCTCCGTGTGCTCTGGTTTCCGTCACAGTGTTCCGTTGTGCCAGAAACAGTTTAGTCCTGCTGGCCACATGACCTGGAAAGTTGTCTGTGGACAAACACCGGCTCCCTCGACCTGAAAGCGAGATGAGCGCCGCAACCCCATAGCTGCCTTTGACTGGATTTAACCATCCAGGGGTCCTTTACCTTTATCTTCACCTTACCAATGGCAGCTTCACATCTTCAGATCTTAGCTCTGGTTGATGGAGGTTGCTACCTTTGAGATAGATTCATCTGTTGATGGTCACTGTGGGAAACCAGCAAGCACAAAAATGCTCTCTTCTCCTCCAGTACCCAGCTACCAGTATTCAGAAGCATTACAGTGGTACCTCGGGTTAAGTACTTAATTCATTTCGGAGGTCTGTACTTAACCTGAAGCACCACTTTAGCCAATGGGGCCTCCTGCTGCTGCCGCGTCGCCGGAGCACGATTTCTGTTCTCATCCTGAAGCAAAGTTCTTAACCTGAAGCACTATTTCTGGGTTAGCGGAGTGTGTAACCTGAAGTGTCTGTAACCTGAAGCGTATGTAACCTGAGGTACCACTGTACTGCCTTTGAACATTGAGGCAGAGCATAGCCACCAAGCCTTGTAGCCATTGATAGCCCTTGCCTCTTTGAATCTGCTTACAGGCAGTCCCCTGTTTACACACTTTCAATATGTGCGCAATTATGCCATAAAGACATCACTGGAACGCCACTAAAAGGGTGGAACAGGAACAATTAGACACAATTTCACAGATTGGCACAGTGCCTCGGAATGTAACACCCCCACAAAAACGGGGGGCTGCCTGTAATCCTCTTTTAAAGCCATGCAAGTTAGTGGCTGTAACTACCTTATTACTGCGATTACTACTGCTACTACCACTACTACAGTCAATTCGCTTTCTAAACCACTGCCTCAAGGCTATTTACACATAAAATAATTAAAAACAGCTAAAAACTCCGAAAGCTTACATTTGAAACAAAACTAGAACCCTAACAATTGGACACTCATTTATCCAGGTTGGAAAGCCTGCCAGAACAAAAATATACAGTGGTACCTCAGGTTAAGTACTTAATTCGTTCCGGAGGTCCGTTCTTAACCTGAAACTGTTCTTAACCTGAAGCACCACTTTAGCTAATGGGGCCTCCTGCTGCCGCCGCACGATTTCTGTTCTCATCCTGAAGCAAAGTTCTTAACCTGAAGCACTATTTCTGGGTTAGTGGAGTGTGGAACCTGAAGCGTATGTAATCTGAAGCATATGTAACCCGAGGTACCACTGTATTCAACTGTTCTCGGAAAGTGAAGATAATGGGCAGCTGTCATATCTCGACAGGGATATTGTTCCGCAGAACCAACACTTTCTGTGTCTTGAATCTTCCAACATTCAGCTTAATTTGATGCCCAGTGAGTTCGAGTGTTAAGAGAGAGGGAGGAAAACTCCAGAACTTCCCATTCACCATCACTTTCTCTATCTCTGTGTGTGTGGTTTATTATTATTATTCCTTTCCAAGTTTTTTGCAATATTCTGTCAACACATCGAGGCCTCATATTTCACATTAATGGAACTGCTTTGCACTTACATCCAGTAAAATATAATTTATAGGTACAGGCTGGGAAAATAACAGGTTGACATGGGTGATTTCCATTTTCCCTTCGATAATTTTATGGCTCCAGTTTAGGACCTCTTGCATGTAGTGTTACATGTGCTTTCACTAACCTAGGTTAATTATGCCTGACCAAAGCAGTTTGAAAAGGGAAGAATTTGCCAGCTGAAAAACTGAGAAACGGGAAGGTTTCATGGAACAGGCAGGGGGCGGGGAGAGGAGAGGAGAAAAAATTGAGGTAGCCATTCACCAGCAGAAAATATGAAGGGGACGGCTCAGATGGCTTTCCGACAGGCAAAACTTTGGGTGCCAGATGTGGCCCAATCGCCTTCTCAATCTGGCATGCAGATGGTCCAGGAATCAGCATGTTTTAACATGAGTAGATTGTGTCCTTTTATTTAAAATGCATCTCTGGATTATTTGTGGGACCTGCCTGGTGTTTTTACATGAGTAGAATGTGTGCTTTTATTTAAAATGCATCTCTGGGTTATTTGTGGGGCACAGGAATTCGTTCATTCCCCCCCCCCAAAAAAAAATATAGTCTGGCCCCCGCATGGACGGTATACCTGCTGGAAAAGGTTGCTGACCCCTGGCTTAGAGTGTCAGACTAGAATCTGAGAGACCAGGGTTCAAATCCCTACCTGGCCCCTAACTCTCAGCCTAACCTACCTTGCAGAGTTGTTGAACCTTCAGCGACAACCTGAGCTCTGTGGAAGAAAGGTGGGATATACATATAATAAACACATAAATAGCTTTTTCTCAAAATGAGCCTCCATATTCAAATAGCCCGTGTAATCAACGGAAATGTTGCATCATAACACAGCCGCCTTTATTTACGTAATATATAAAATAAATAAGTAAAAAATTGTCCAGTAGCACCTTAAAGACCAACTAAGCTTGTTCTTGGTATAATCTTTCATGTGCATGCACAACTCTTCAGATACAGGTTTTTACATATTTCGACTGCGTCAGACCAACACGGCTACCTACCTGAATCTAGAACCATTTAATTACGGCAAGCTGATATTTCTTTCGGCCAGTTCCTCCGCTGCCAAGATTCATGCAATGTTTGCAGACCCTCCAAGTGCCCCTATTTTCTGGATTTACAGAAGCCATTCTGGTTTCTGATTTGAACCCGGAATGCCCCGCTTTTCCTTAGGACGTCCCTATTTTCATTGGAGAAATGTTTACAGAATGGTGTGACCCCGAGCCAAGAAAATAAGTAACTATACAACCTTTGGAAGATATCAGAAGGCATCCCTGTATAGGGATTTTTAAAAAAAAATGTCAATGGGTGACATAGAAATAATAAAATTGTAATTCTTATCCTGAAATAGGACATAATAATAATAATAATAATAATAATAATAATAATAATAATAATAATTTATTATTTGTACCCCGCCCATCTGGCTGGGTTTCCCCAGCCACTCTGGGCGGCTTCCATAGAAACCAAAAAACACTAAAATATCATACATTAAAAACTTCCCTGAACAGGGCTGCCTTAAGATGTCTTCTGAATGTCAGGTAGTTGTTTATCGTTTTGACATCTGATGGGAGGGCGTTCCACAGGGCGGGCGCCACTATCGAAAAGGCCCTCTGCCTGGTTCCCTGTAGCTTTGCTTCTCGCAGCAAGGGAACCGCCAGAAGGCCCTCGACGCTGGACCTCAGCGTCCGGGCAGAACGATGGGAGTGGTATACTGGACCAGGTATACTGGGCCGAGGCCGTTTAGGGCTTTAAAGGTCAACACCAACACTTTGATTTGTGCTCGGAAACGTACTGGGAGCCAATGTAGGTCTTTCAAGACCGGTGTTATGTGGTCTCTATTTCCATTGAATTCCTATTTCCATTGAACAAATGTTGGCAAGGGTGGGGCAGCTCGGACCTGTGGTCTCGCTAACTGGCCCGTGACTTTCCTCATGTTAAAACAACTATTTAAAACACTCAAAAACAATGAAAACCAACGCTAAGCTGAAAACCAGATTCAACTATTGAAACATGCCAACATTCTGCGTATCTGGAAGGGGTGCTTAAACAAAAGCAATTTTAGCTGGTGCTAAAAAGAAAGAATATATTGAAGGCACAGTGTCTATTTATCGAAATACAGATATAGATACCACAAAGTATTATTGTGATTATGCTTATCCATATTACTAGTGCCCTGGAACAATAACATGGATCAAAATGGAAGACAGTGTGAAATATCAGGGATCTCTATAGTAAGAGGTAATTTGCCACATTTAGAACATCTATGTTACAACGGAGAACGTATCCCCAAAACATAGCATTTCGAAACATCAATAGCCTAGCCTAATTTCCACCTCATTAGTAACAGACCCCCGTCTCTCTCTCTCCCTTCCTCTTTCTGCAGTATCTTAGCCTCTTAAATATTCCAAGAGATTTCTCCTTATGCATCTTAAATAATAAAAGGGAGGCCAATCAGAATAGATTCGATAATACAATGTAATCAATGTCAGTAATTATGGCAGTAGGAAAATGCCATTGTTTAGAGTTTCTCATTTTGATGAATGGAATTTCCAGTACTTTGAACCTGGGACAAATCGTTTGCCCCCGCTGCATTTAAGCCATGTGCTTTTAAATAATGCAGAGATACCTCTTTAATATGATTATAACTATTTTTTAAAAAAAGAAATGAACTCACATACCCGATAATATGCAACACATACGTACATGAACACACAGGATTTCTCCACCAAGTTTGATTTGATATATAAATCAATGTTTAATGCATTTTTCTTCCATTTTCAAAATCTTATGAGAGTTTTGTACTTCTTGTTATTTCAAATGGGCAACACAACATTATAGCCATAAATTCTCATTTATAAATGCCGCTGTATTCCAGCGGTGTATTGAGTTGACTCTATAAACTTACATTGGCTTTTATTTATCCTGGAATTATTGTTATTATTAGTAGTAGTGTTACTATTGTCATTATTGATTTCACTTATTTGTTGTTCTCTACCAAAAAAAGGAGAGAGAGTCTCAAAGCAACTTACAAATATCTAAAACAGCAAACAGCTTGTCAATCATTTCAAGCCAAATACATAGAATAAAAAACAACAGAACAAAGAAAAAATTCTAAAGGTGTTCATCCATCAACAGAAAAAAAAATCCCACCCTATCCTACTAAAAACATACAGCATAAACCGGCCATAAATCATACCACAGTATGGTCTAAGTTGAAGGCCAAATGTTTGGGCAAATAGGTACGTCTTATAGTTAAGATAGTTAATAATTATAAGTTTGAACATTCGTATGGGATACTCAAGTGTTCCTGGATAGCTCGGTTGGTTGTAGGTTCGATCCCTGTATGGGACAGCTGCATATTCCTGCATTGCAGAGGGTTAATAATAATAATAATAATAATAATAATAATAATAATTTATTTATACCCCACCCATCTGGCTGGGCTTCCCCAGCCACTCTGGGAGGCTTCCAACAAAATATTAAAATACCGTAATGCATCAAACATTAAAAGCTTCCCTAAACAGGGCTGCCTTCAGATGTCTTCTAAAAGTCTGGTAGTTGCTGTTCTCTTTGACATCTGGTGGGAGGGCGTTTCACAGGGCAGGGGCCACTACCGAGAAGGCCCTCTGTCTGGTTCCCTGTAACTTGGCTTCTCGCAGTGAGGGAATCGCCAGAAGGCCCTCAGTGCTGGACCTCAGTGTCCGGGTAGAACGATGGGGGTGGAGACGCTCCTTCAGATATACTGGACCAAGGCTGTTTAGGGCTTTAAAGGTCAGCACCAACACTTTGAATTGTGCTCGGAAACGTCCTGGGAGCCAATGTAGGTCTTTCAAGACTGGTGGGTTGGACTAGATGATCCTCAAAATCCCTTCCAAGTCTACGATTCTATGAAAGCACTTCAGATGCATTAAGTAATTGTAATCAATCCTGCAAGGCAAATCAGTATTAATGCCCTCCCTGCACAATTTTGCAGCTAGGGGAACTGAAGCCGAGAGAGAGAGAGGGAAGTTTGCCGAAGGCCATGTAGTGAGTTCATGACAGAGGTGAGATTCAAGCCAGAGACTTTCTGATTTGTGGCTCCATCCTTTAGCCACTGTGTGACTCCAAGCGCAGGACCGCTAGATGGAATAGCATCTCTGCAGGATCTCGGGCACAGGGGTTTCTGATTACAGTGGTACCTCGGGTTACAGACGCTTCAGGTTAGAGACACTTCAGGTTACAGACTCTGCTAACCCAGAAATAGTACTTCGGGTTAAGAACTTTCCTTCAGGATGAGAACAGAAATCGTGCTCTGGTGGTTCAGTGGCAGCAGGAGGCCCCGTTAGCTAAAGTGGTGCTTCAAGTTAAGAACAGTTTCAGGTTAAGAACGGACCTCTGGAACAAATTAAGTTCTTAACCCGAGGTACCACTGTAATTACCATATAATGTGTTCTTTTTTAGCTGGAGATGACAGCTCTTGTACATGGTACCTTCTGTACGCAAAGGAGATGCTCTGCTGCAGAATGGTGGGACTAGGAGCACACTCTGAGCTCGACGGAGGTAAAATGGGAGGGGGGAAGCAATAAATAGCTCCTGACATGAAAGGGGAAGGAATGGGTTTCTGTGCAGTCAGTCTGAAACGGGACCCAAAATCCTCGGGTTTTTCCTTCTCCAAGGAAGCATTTCTAAAATGCTCTAACCTGAGCTCTTGAGCCAAAACCCAGCTGTATAAACAAGTGCTCAAAGCTATCTCCCTTATCAGTCTGTGACGGCAATGAGTGGCCTTGCCAGTTCCAGTAGAGCAGGGATGACGCGTCTGGGTCTTATCTTACATCCTGACCACAAAGACCACAAAGATGCACAGACCTTGTCAAGTCTGACAAGAGTCCCGGGAACGGCGCCAGGAGTTGGTGACCTCCTGCCCCAAGATAAGAGTATAGGAACAGGAACAACCTTTTATGGTCAAGAGTACAGGAAGAGGAAAACCCTTTTATGGTTAAGAGTACCAGAGCAGGAACATATGTGATGTCAACCTGCGTGTATAAGCTGACGTGGCTGGATTCCTGGGGAAGGGGGGAGAGGGTGCCTGGAGGATATATATACTGTATGAAATTTCTCATTTCTTTGGACTTGCTGTGAACTGACCACGCAAGTGCCTTCTGCTATCCGGAGAGCAGAATAAACTCTTTCTCTGAAGCAACCTCGGTGTCATTTGACTTCCTTTCTCCCTCCCGGGAGCCACGCAGACCCCACCAGTCGGTAAAGTCTAATCAGGCTACAGACATTCTTGTCGCGCTTTGGTGTGACCAACGCACCCAGTGTGATCAGGATGGAGCTCAGCTTCAGAAGGAAGTTTGGTTCACAATGGTTAAGATAATCAGGGCAGGATGGTGGCTTTGCCTCTTAACCCTTGACTTTCTCCCACTCCGCTGGAATAAAAGAGAGCACCAATCTTGGTGACAACATTCGTGGCCTGCACTCACCCCGCAAGGCAGAGATGGAGAACTTGTGGACGACTACAGGTTCCATCAACCATGACCATGGTACTTGGGGCTGATGGGAGTTGAAGTCCAACCACATCTGGAGGGCAACAGGCTCCTTATCCATGCAGTACAGCATAGAGTCTGGTCCTCACCAGCTCCCTATATAAAGCAAGCCTTCCTCCATCCACGTCCCCAACCCACCATAATTACATGCATTTCACTAGCATATAGTGGTACTGAGTGGTATTTAGAGGCTTTGCTCTGTGTGATCTATAAATGTAGATCTCGTCTATGCAGAGATGTATCCTGCTTTAAATATTTTATCAGTTACTTAAGGTGGAAAACTGTCCAAGAGGACTATGGAGAAAGCACACGGTTGGGAGGTGCATATCTGCCTATATAATGGACCGCGTCATGACATCACTTTGCTGCTACTTACCAGGCTGCGATGCACTCTCTTTAATGGTAGATGTTTTCTTCTTTCTAAATGTAGTCACTCTTCTCTTAACAGTTCTTCTGGGTTTTCCTCCCATGGTGCTTAAGAAGAAGTGAAATGAAAGTGTGTCAATAAGGAGGTCACTACATTAATTCATGTACTTATTAGCATTCCCTGTTTGCTGGAGGTTGGGGGAGAGCCACACATGATCTGATATGCAGGGCAAGAGACAGCCATTGCACCAATCTGGATGTGCTCTTCAAGAAGGGTCATAGTGAAGGTCCCAGGTCTCCAGGGTGGGAATATCCCTCATCTGAAACCCTAGATAGCTGCTGCCAGTCAGTGTAGACCAGGGTTTCTCAAATTTGGGTCTGCAGCTGCTTGTGGACTACAATTCCCATCATCCCTGATCACTGGCCCTGCTAGCTAGGGATGATGGGAGTTGTAGTCCGACAACAGCTGGAGACTCAAGTTTGGGAAACCCTGGTGTAGACATTGCTGAGCTAGATGTAGCAATGGTCTGATGCTGTATAAGGCAGATTCCTATGTTCCTATGACTTAGACTACAATCCTAATCCTGTTTACCTGAGAGTAAACCCCCATTGAGTTCAATAGGTCTTACTTTTGACATTCCAGGGAACTCTGGAGATTGTAGTTCTCCCTTTCCTGTGGCAGGGTTGGGCTCACCCAACTGGTTAGCAGTTAGGTTCCAACACTGTAGATCACTTTCAGAAAATATATACCAAAAATTAAATCAACACAACCCGATGTCTCACCCAAACTTCAGTTGTGTCACATGTCTTTATTTATATTCCTGCATTGCAGTGGTTTGGACTAGTTGACCCTTTGGTTCCCTTCCAACTCTACAGGTCTTCGATTCTATGATTCTTAGTTGGCGTCACAATATGTGAATCAAAAACGTAGCTCTTCATCAGCATTCAGAGTTCTCCACACTTTGCAGTGCTGTTCTCCAGCCAAGTAATGTGCTACAAATAGGCATATACTAAGGACTGGTCATGTTGTGCGGATGCCTGATTATCGTCTTCCAAAACAACTACTCTATTCCGAACTTAAAAATGGAAAGTGCAATGCTGGTGGTCAACAAAAGAGGCTTAAAGACTCTCTCAAGGCAAATCTTTTTTTAAAAAATGTAGTATAAACACTGACAACTGGGAAACACTGGCCTGCGAGCACTCCAGTTGGAGAACAGCCTTTACCAAAGGTGTTATGGGCTTTGAAGACACTCGAACTCAGGACAAAAGGGAGAAACGTGCTAAGAGGAAGGCACGCTTGGCAAACCTTCAACATGATCAACTCCTGCCCAGAAACCTATGTCCCCACTGTGGAAGGATGTGTGGATCCAGAACTGGCCTCCACAGTCACCTACAGACACAGCATTAAGACCGTGTTCATGGAAGACAGTCTTACTCGGCTACAAGTAATCGCCAAAGAAGAAGAAGAAGAAAATATGCATAATGTGTATATTAGTGAAATTAAGCAAAAAGATTGCAATGTGTTAGGGGAAAGTGCTTGCAAAGACGTGTCTTCTGCGAAATTGCATACAAAAACGTCTATGTTAAGAAAAACTGTCGCTGCAGCACTGAAGAATTTTCTTGAGGTCTTTTAGAAATAAATAAATCGCAAACTGGTGTGGAAAGCTGGAAAACTGAATTTGAGGCTGGGGGAAAAACGGGAAACCAATGATTTGCCCATCTTTTCGCGAATGTGAATTGTTCTGCCAGAAAATGTATCTCAGGATGTGGTTCTCAGTCTCCTTCTCCCCCCACCCCAAAGTAAATAAAGTAAAATGTCAAATAAACCAGTGGTTTGACGGCTGCTTTGCTGTTTCTTAATTTTATTTCAGACCAACATATAAGTAAATAGATATAGGATAAAGTCAAAAAAAAAAAAAAAGCAAAAGCAGGGGGAGGAGGGGGGAGAGTTTGGGCTAGCTTGGAGTCTCATTGGATATCCCCCAAGGGGGAAAACGACTTGGAGAGAACTTAATTCAAAAAATCCTTTAGGCCACACGGCAGCCTAGTAAAGACTCAGACAGCGAAGAAGAAGAGAAAAGACATCAATAAATAATCAAGGGCCTTAGACTTTTAAATGGGAATCTGAGCATTTCAACGGAAAGGTAAATTGAATCTTTTCCCCCACTACCTCCGATTGCAGGTGCTCATGCATGGGCAAGGCTATAAAACTTTCCTCATTGTAAATGTTGCCTGACCTTTCGACAGACAGTTTTACATGGAAATAGAAAAGTCGTCGCTTAAAACTGCTGAGATTCGCCTCGGGCAAACTTCAGCCTCCAACTTTGTAAAGGTTTCTCTTTCCTTTCTTTCCTCTCCCCAATCTCCTCTCTGTCCATCTGCCGAGGGATACGGACTTGCCGATCAGAAGGTCGGTGGTTTGAATCCCTGCCATGGGGTGAGCTCCCGTTGCTCAGTCCCTGCTCCTGCCAACCTAGCAGTTCGAAAGCACATCAAAGTGCAAGTAGATAAATAGGTACTGCTCCAGCGGGAAGGTAAACGGTGTTACCTTCCCACCACAGTGGTACCTATTTGTCTACTTGCACCGGTGTGCTTTCGAACTTCTAGGTTGGCAGGAGCTGGGACAGAGCAATGGGAGCTCACCACCGTCACAGGGATTTGAACCACCGACCTTCGGATCAGCAACCCCAAGAGGCTCAGTGGTTTAGACCACAATGCCACCCACGTCCCTGCCTTTGGTAGATCTAGGCCCGTACTATACTATACTATACTATACTATACTATACTATACTATACTATACTATACGGGATGCGGGTGGCGCTGTGGGTTAAACCACAGAGCCTAGGACTTGCCAATCGGAAGGTCAGCGGTTCGAATCCCCGCGATGGGGTGAGCTCCCGTTGCTCAGTCCCTGCTCCTGCCAATCTAGCAGTTCGAAAGCACGTCAAAGTGCAAGTAGATAAATAGGTACCACTCTGGCGGGAAGGTAAATGGTGTTTCCGTGCACTGCTCTGGTTCGCCAGAAGTGGCTTAGTCATGCTGGCCACATGACCCAGAAGCTGTACACTGGCTCCCTCTGCCAATAAAGCGAGATGAGTGCCGCAACCACAGAGTCGTCCGCGACTGGACCTAATGGTCAGGAGTCCTTTTACCTTTACCTTTACCAAAATCCTACTTAAATATTTCTAACCGCTTTCTGCCCTAAATGGCTTACTGGGACAATTGGCCCAGGTGGGCAGCTAGTGGGAAACTCAGGCTCTGCCATAAATACCTGGCATTTTGAAAAGCAGGTCAATGGGTCTTAAGGCGATTTTCATTCTGATCCTATTATAGCAAGCCGGTTTGTGATCCTAAACCTTTGTCGAGTTTCAGGGTTAAAATTCAATCTCATTTTAGAAAGGACTCATCAGGCTGTTTTTCTTTCTTTCCTGTCTTCTTGGTCTTCAGTGAGATGTCCAATTTCATCCGCTGTTTTATTTCTTATTTATCTTACAAGATTTCCGTACTGTTTGATTGCCATAGAACCTCAAAACGGTTTACAGGAATGAATAAAGCAATACAATTATCTGTAGAAACAATTAAAGAAAGTGATTTATTTATTTTTAAAAAGAAAATTAATTAAAATCAACGATAAGGTCGAAACCAGATTATAACACATGTCAACATTTTGCATGTTGTCTGGATTTCTGAAGTGGCCAGCAGGACTTCACTCAGAACAAATACTAAACCATAAAGCAAGGTGGGATTAGGGATCACTAAACCTTACAATTTCGATTACTCTCAGTTTCTCATTTTTATAACCTTCAGTTCATCTCATTTCCACAGCAGTTTGTGATTTTAAAAATTCCTTAGGAAAATTCACCAGCATTTTAGTGTGAATCTCTCCAAATATATACATTTGTACAGAATTTTGCCTGATGTACACATTTTTACAGAGCAATTTTGCATAAAATAATGCACTTTGTATGTTACTTCCACTAATATTTGCAGATGGGTGGGGTAATAATAATAATAATAATAATAATAATAATAATGAGTAATACGTATATTATTTGTACCCTGCTCATCTGATTGGGTTGTCCCAGCCACTCTTGGTGGCTTCCAACATATATAAAAACATAATAAACCATTATTATTATTATTATTATTATTATTATTCAAACTTTACACTAGTTTATACATTTTTCTTCACACTGCTTGGTTGGAGAAGCATACTGCAAAATTCAGAAAAATTTCAAAGGGTGGCTGTGTCTTGCTTGATGCAAACTGAATCAATTTTCTTCTCCATTCCTAGTTGGAATTTTATTATTACTTTCCTATGCTTGATAAACAACAGGAACCTTGAACCTGGCCTGGCAGAATTTGGGCAGCCAGTGGCAGTTTTGAGTACCAGAGTTGAATGGTTCACTGTTTAAATCCTTAATGGTACTGCACTAAACGTTTGCTGATTTCACCTTTGACAAAGCTGAGCAAATGGAAGGGGTGGAATGCTCACCTTGAAAACGCATGTCTGTAGTTCACCGGTGTTTGGAGTGGTTTTGTTCCCGGGGCAGCTTCTCGCCACCATTCTTGGGCCTGGACCAGAAGCTCAGGCTGCTACAAAATGTTGCAGCCAGGAGACAAATTGAAATTGCAGAGTTTTGAGAAATTAAAAGATAGAGTGCGAGATTGGCTTCATTATTACCAAATAAGAGAGGTATACAACTTAGATAAAAAAATTGGCTTTCAGGTGGAAAAATCAAAGTTGGAAACAGAATTGTTAGAACCCAATACTAAGATACTTTCAAGAATGTATAACTTGCTGTTAAAATGGAATACTCAGGATGAAACGGTAAAATCTGCTATGATTAAATGGGCACAGGATGTTGGACATAACATTATGTTTGCTGGCTGGGAACAGTTGTGGACCACAGGTATGAAATTTACGGCATGTAATGCCTTAAGAGAGAATATTATGAAAATGATATACAGGTACATGACCCCAGTCAAGCTTGCAAAAATTTATCACTTGCCCGACAATAAATGCTGGAAATGTAAAGAAACTGAAGGTACATTCTTTCACCTTTGGTGGACGTGCCCAAGGATTAAGGCATTCTGGGAGATGATATATAATGAAATGAAAAAGGTACTTAAATATACCTTCTTGAAGAAACCAGAGGCCTTCCTCCTGGGCATGGTTGGCCAATTGGTGCCAAAGAAGGATAGAACTTTCTTTATGTATGCAACCACAGCAGCAAGACTACTCATCGCGAAGTATTGGAAGACCCAGGAGCTACCCACCCTGGAAGAATGGCAGATGGAAGTGATGGACTACATGGAATTGGCAGAAATGACTGGCAGAATTCGTGACCAGGGAGAAGAGTCGGTGGAGGAAGACTGGAAGAAATTTAAAGACTACTTGCAGAAGCACTGTAAAATTAAGGAATGTTAAAATGATGTCTGATCGAAAAGAAGTGGTATTGGTAAAAAGATTTTTAAGAAAATGTAAATGGGGATTGATAAAGGATAAATGCTAGAGGGTAAGGATTTGCTGAATTTAATATTTGAACTGGAATACAAAATGGGAGGTGTGAGGAGGTCAAGAAACTAGTGAATGAAGTATAAGAGATGAAAATATTAATCTATTTTTTGTTTTGCTTTTTGGTTGTTCTTTCCCCCCCTTCCTTTTCTTCCTTCTTTTCTTCTTTTCTTTTGCTAATTGTTTTTTACTGTGTATTTTTTATATGTTTTGTTCTTGTATGTTTTAATTCTTGAAGTTCTTCTTATGTTTAAACTTTGAAACTTTTTATTGTTTGTGAAACTTTAATAAACATTATTTTTAAAAAACACAAAATGTTGCAGCCAGCTCATTAATGGTGACAGACTGTTGTTGTTGTTTAGTCGTTTAGTTGTGTCCGACTCTTCGTGACTCCATGGACCAGAGCACGCCAGGCACTTCTGTCTTCCACTGCCTCCCGCAGTTTGGTCCAGCTCATGCTGGTAGCTTTGAGAACACTGTCCAACCATCTCGTCCTCTGTCGTCCCCTTCTCCTTGTGCCCTCCATCTTTCCCAACAGCAGGGTCTTTTCCAGGGAGTCTTCTCTTCTCATGAGGTGGCCAAAGTATTGGAGCCTCAGCTTCAGGATCTGTCCTTCCAGTGAGCACTCAGGGCTGATTTCCTTCAGAATGGACAAGTTTGATCTTCTTACAGTCCATGGGACTCTCAAGAGTTTCCTCCAACCTACTCCAGCACTCAAAAGCTGGCACTTGTTGTCCATATGCCACTGGACGAAGTTCAACATTCTTGCATAATTTTGAGGGGTTTGGATATAGATGAAGGTGATGATGGTGAGATGAAGCTGTGTGAGAGGCAGGGAAGGGAAGATATCCAGGGTGGGAGGCTGGAAGAAGAAAAGGGAGCTCCCAGGTGAGAACTGGGAGGGTTCACCTTTTTCTGAGTGGGATAAGGGTTTAGATCTACATGGGATAGAGAACATTTTCTGTGTCTCCCACACAGAAAAAGGGGAACCCTTCCATCTCACACATAGTCCTTAAAAGTTCTCTTCTTTGTCTCCTTTTGTTTAGATTAGTTTGTTTTTATTATATTGTATTATGAAAGGTCTTAATAAAATCTTATTTAAATAAAAATCTTGCATTAATTTACAAGATCCTTAACAACTTGGGTTCAGGATGCCTCAGAGACTGACTGGTCTCTTCAATCCCTTCTGAGGTCTTCTGTCACTTATCAGACATTATTATTATTATTGTTGTTGTTGTTGTTGTTGTTGTTGTTGTTGTTGTTGTATTTTTAATTTGCCATCGTAAGGATGATTCACTATCCTTAGCCTCATTTGCCCAAACTGCCATTTAATCCAAATGGCCCACATGACGTTGAGTATGTGCCTCCAATATCAGGACCAATGTACCACTGTGATACCAGTGGCCAAAAAAAAGAACAAAAAGCAAGGATTTGCTATAGTCATTTGAAGGAAATGGCAAGTATGGGCAAGAGGAAAAAGAGGAAAAAGAATATAGCAAGGAAAAGAAGGCACTCTAGTTTGCAACAAGAGTCAAACATTCTCCATCTCACCAAAACAAACATGATGAGTTTCACGTCCAACCTCTGGATATTTACTAATATTTACTCATTTTAAAGCATCTGTGTGATCTGCCCTTCATCCTTGAGGTTCCTTCCAACTCTATGATTCTATGATTCTAGGGTCCCAGAGTAGAAATGTATAGGGCTGTATGCAACTAAGCACCACTTGGTATACGAAAGGACTTCAGCCATGCCAATTTTGTTGCGCAGCGAAGTCAAAACGCAGAGTCTTCACAGTAAATGAATAAAACGTTACTGAGGCAAAAATATACTGCTTTACAAACACATAATGTAGGACAGCAAGGTAAAACAGAAGAGGATTAGACTAGGCTAGAGAAGCACACTGAGTTCATTGTATTTATCCCTTCCTGGCTCCGTGTGTCTTCCTGTAAAATATACAACATTTGTACAAGGAATGAGTCATCTAGAGCAGGCACAGGCAAACTCGGCCCTCCGGATGTTTTGGGACTACAACTCCCATCATCCCTGACCGCTGGTCCTGTTAGCTAGGGATGATGGGAGCTGTAGTCCCAAAGCATCTGGAGGGCTGAGTTTGCCTATGCCTGAGCTAGAGGATGAGTCAGAATGAGTCAGCTAGCTGAATGAATTGGCACTTTTCGGCATTTTCCAACACTTTCTACACTTTACTGCTTCAGCTCTCAAAGACCTTTGTCACGTGACAAATTCATGTCAGCACTTCTACTGGGAGTATGACTAACATCAGAGACCATTCATAATTTCAGAGATCCAATGAAATATACTCAGAGTCGAGAGTGGATTTCATGCTCTTTATTCAGCTCATAGTGGTGAGGAGGAATGAATGTCCCCTCAAAGTATCTGCTTTATATACATTATTTACACAATGGGCCGCACGTGATTGGCTAATTCCGGAATTCTCCTGTAGGCCAATCAGGCTGTGGATTCACTTCCATCTGGAGCTGGATTAGGTGGCTCCTGCAGACCAATCATACTGCTGCATTGTTCTAGGACCAATCAGACTGCTGCATTCTGAATCCTATTGTTCTAGGACCAATCAGACTGCTGCATTTTGGATCCTATTGTTCTAGGACCAATCAGACCACTGCATTTTGGATCCTGTTCAATTCAGTACATAACATCCAACTTCAAATTAAAGCTAGAAACATTCATTAAAGGGCAGAAGCGCAAAATACAGATGGAAAGGTTGCGGCAGCCAAAACATACGAATCCCCAATCTGATCTCCCTTCCCCAAAGGTCTAGGCAAAGAGGCGTGTCTTCACCTGCAATTGAAATCAAAGCGTTTAAAGTTTTAGCTACTCTAAGAGGTGCAGTATTCATAGCCAGGGCTTCTGTTTATCACCCATGGCATCCTTGTGGTTGTGATAATGCGGCCGAGTGCCAAAAGGAATTCAGATATCCTAGGTTTACTCTCCTATATCTTTACGTGTCTACTGAATAAGCAATGCCAGCACTCCTATTCCCTTACCGGCAACAATATTTGGTCGTGTGACAAGGGGGCTTTATTTGGAGACCAATCTAAATCCGTCTTCCTGAAACCGAAACTATTTACCTCTTGGCCACTGAGGACAAGGGTCCTCTGTGGATGCTGAGATACAGCTAATGCACTCCACAAAATGCAAAGGAGAGAGGAAAGCTAATTTCGACCCTCGGTTTCCTTGCCTGGTGGGAGCTCAACCGAATGTTCCAAAATATATGCAACTGTGTGACTAATGCACAAGCGAAGGACTTGAGATGGAACAACTTTATTCATTCTTTGTTATTGTTCTCTGTTGCTCTGTGTTTTGTATTAAAAAAAAGGCCCCCCTTTTTTATTAGAGAGTGTTTGTTTTTCTCACTTTTTTTTCTTTTTTGAAATGGGGTTTGGCGAAAATGAAATTTCAGAGGTGTGTGCCTTGGCATTGATTTTTCCATTTGTAATAACACGCAATCGCATATCTTGTTTTATATCAAGAGGATAAAAATGTCCCTAACACAGTGATCTCCATTCTGGGGTAATGGATAAAACCTGTTTATGAGATGTCATTTATTCCACAATAGACAGTAAATAAAAGCCATTTCAAGCTTCGGTTAAATCAAAGCTTGTTCGGGATTTCAGCAGATTTGCAAATTACCTTTGGGACTGTTCCACTTGTTTTCTCACATGCTATTGACTGGCCTTGTTTTGCTACAAAGGCATCTCTTTCTCTCCCTTCCACCCCCCCCCTTGATTCTTCGGAAGCTGGATTGATTTGGAGAGAAGCCTGTATAAAGGATATGCCCAAGGATGTGTTGCCTAACCTATTCTTCTTTGTTGTCTTAAGAGAGATAAATGAAAGTATATTTAGGGAGGAAGTAACACAAAACATGGGTGGCGCTAGGGACACGGGTGGCGCTGTGGGTTAAACCACAGAGCCTAGGACTTGCCGATCAGAAGGTCGGCGGTTCGAATCCCCGCGACGGGGTGAGCTCCCGTTGCTCGGTCCCAGCTCCTGCCAACCTAACAGTTCGAAAGCACATCAAAGTGCAAGTAGATAAATAGGTACCGCTCCGGCGGGAAGGTAAACAGCATTTCCATGTGCTGCTCTGGTTCGCCAGAAGCGGCTTAGTCATGCTGGCCACATGACCCGGAAGCTGTATGCCGACTCCCTCTGCCTATAAAGCGAGATGAGCGCCGCAACCCCAGAGTCGGCCACAACTGGACCTAATGGTCAGGGGTCCCTTTACCTTTACCTAACACAAAACCACTTCCAGTTCTCAAAACCCAGCAAGACTCTGAGCACACAGGACTAGGATCTTGTTTCGGGTTTCCTGTTTCAAGCTCTCCCATACAGAACAAAACTAAGGTCACATCTGCCCCAGGCATTTAAAACTCATTTCTACCATTTTAGCAGTCATGGCTTCCCCCAGAGAAGCTTTAGATCATGGGTAGACAAACTAAGGCCCAATCGCCTTCTAAATCCAGCCCACGGACGGTCCAGAAATCAACGTGTTTTTACATGAGTAGAATATGTCCTTTTATTTAAAATTCATCTCTGGGTTATTTGTGGGGCATAGGAATTTGTTCATTATTTTTTATCAAAATATAGTCCGGCCCCCCAGAAGGTCTGAGGGACAGTGGACCAGCCCCCTGCAGAAAAAGTTTGCTGATCCCTGCATGGACCCCTGCAGGGACCCCTGACCATTAGGTCCAGTTGTGACCGACTCTGGGGTTACGGTGCTCATCTCGCTTTATTGGCCGAGGGAGCTAGGAGTAGCAGAAGTGTTAACCAGTTACAGCAGGCATGGGCAAACTCCGGCCCTCCAGATCTTTGGGACTATAATACCCATCATCTCTGACCACTGCTCCCATTAGCTAGGGATGATGGGAATTGTAGTCCCAAACAGGGCCAGACATTGCCTATGCCTGAGTTACAGCAAAAACAGCAGAGGGACTTGCAACACGTGAAAGGCTACGTGCGGCGCAAGCTTTTGTGGACTAGAGAAAACTGATCTTTGAGGCTCAAAAGAAAAGGAGGAAAGTCTTGCTGGATCCTGACAAAAGGCCCATTCAGTCCAGCATCCTGCTTTCGCAGTGGCCAACCAAATAACTATGGAAAGCCAGCAAACAATACCGGTCTTCACATCTGTGATTCTCTGCACCTGGTATTCAGAGGCATTCTGCCTCCAACAAGGTAGGCAGAACATAGCCATCGATGGCTAGTAGCCTCTGATGACCCTGCCCTCTCCATCCATTTGTCTAATCCTATTTTTTTCAAGCCACCCAGAAAAAAAAACTTCTGCAACAATACAATGGTTAATCGTTAAGGTGTCACGAGACTCAGAACTCCTTTTGAAGACCGGCAGCAAACCATTCAACTTGACGTGCCGAGGGAATACTGAATTTGTGGCTCTAATTTCTTTACAGTGGTGCCTGCGAGTCTCGTTACAGTTAAACCTATGTCAGCATTTTCATTAGAAACTGAGTTTTGATTTATCACCCTGGCTGTAAAAATTTGCTCCTGGCTGAAACTTGGCGTAAGGTCTTAGAGTAAGGGAAAACATTTGCTTTCTGTTTTCCTCTTCCTTTCTTTCTCTTCTATTTTTTCTTCGTTTAAAATGCTGGCTTGAAAGAACTCCTACTAGCCTCTGACCTGGTCCAGAAGGTTTCTCCATATATTCTTACCATAGGTCCAGATTTTGGATGGTTTTTCTTCTAGATTTTTCTTCTAGATTTAAATCTGAGGACCTCTCAATTTCAATTTATCTCAGTCACTTTCCCAGAATTTACTGCATATACTTCAGTAGAAGCATAGTGTCCAGATCAAGGGAAGTAATAGTACAGTGGTACCTCGGGTTAAGTACTTAATTCATTCCGGAGGTCTGTTCTTAACCTGAAACTGTTCTTAACCTGAAGCACCACTTTAGCTAATGGGGCCTCCTGCTGCTGCCGCGCCGCCGGAACACGATTTCTGTTCTCATCCTGAAGCAAAGTTCTTAGCCCGAGGTCCTATTTCTGGGTTAGCGGAGTCTGTAACCTGAAGCGTCTGTAACCTGAAGCGTATGTAACCCGAGGTACCACTGTACTGCTCTCTATTCCAGCATGGTCAGACCACACCTGGACAACCCTGTCCAGTTCTGGGTGCCACAATTTAATAAGGGTATTGGCAAGCTGGAACATGTGCAAAGGATGGAGACCAAGATGATCAAGATGGTCTGGAAGACAAGCCTCATGAGGAATGGTTGAGGGAGTTTGGTATGTTTAGACTGAGAGGAGATACGACAGCCATCTTCAAGTATCTCAAGGACTGTCGCATGGAAGATGCAGCAAGCTTGTTTCCTCCTGCTCCAGAGGGTAGGACTCGAACCAAAGGCTTCCAGTTACAAGAAAGGAGATTCCAAATAAACATCAGGAAGAACTTTCTGGCAGTAAGATTATTATTATTATTATTATTATTATTATTATTATTATTATTATTATTAATGCAGGATGCGGGTGGCGCTGTGGGTTAAACCACAGAGCCTAGGACTTGCCAATCAGAAGGTCGGTGGTTTGAATCCCCGTGATGGGGTGAGCCCCCTTTGCTCAGTTCCTGCTCCTGCCAACCTAGCCGTTCGAAAGCACGTCAAAATGCAAGTAGATAAATAGGTACCACAACGGCGGGAAGGTAAATGGCGTTTCTGTGTGCTGCTCTGGTTCGCCAGAAGCGGCTTAGTGATGATGGCCACATGACACGGAAGCTGTATGCCGGCTCCCTCAGCCAGTAAACCAAGATGAGCGCCACAACCCCAGAGTCGTCCGCAACTGGACCTAATGGTCAGGGGTCCCTTTACCTTTACTATTATTATTTATACCCCACCTATCTGGCTGGGCTTCCCCAGCCACTCTGGGTGCCTTCCAACAAAATATTAAAATACCATAATCCATCAAACATTAAAAGCTTCCCTAAACAGGGCTGCCTTCAGTTGTCTTCTAAAAGTCTGGTAGTTGTTCTATTTGACATCTGGTGGGAGGGCATTCCACAGGGCAGGCGCCACAACCGAGAAGGCTTTAAAGGTCAGCACCAACACTTTGAATTGTGCTCGGAAACGTACTGCGAGCTGTTTGGCAGTGGAACAGTCTCCCTCAGAAGGTGGTGGACTCTCCTTCATTGGATGTTTTTAAGCAGAGGTTGAAAGGCCATCTGCCATGGATGGCTTTAGTTGAGTTTCCATTTACCTTGCACTTTGATGTGCTTTTGAACTGCCAGGTTGGCAGGAGCAGGGACCGAGCAACGGGAGCTCACCCCATCGCGGGGATTCGAACCGCCGATCTTCTGATCGGCAAGTCCTAGGCTCTGTGGTTTAACCCACAGCACCACCCGCATCCCTACCCCAGACTCATACGAACCAAAGAAGCATACTAGACCATCCTCCAGCAATGTAGGAATATACAGCTGTTCCTTATGAGCAAGCACCCCCAAACTCGGCCTTCCAGATGTTTTGAGACTACGATTCCCATCATCCCTGACCACTGGTCCTGTTAGCTAGGGATGATGGGAGTTGTAGTCCCAAAACATCTGGAGGGCCGAGTTTGGGGGTGCCTGCTTATGAGGATTTAACCTTTATCCAGACCTATAACTTTTGCTACCTGCTCTCACTCACTAAACCACCTCTCAGATATTCACTTGTCTTCCTAGCCCCTAACTGTTCCTGACTCAGCTTATTTTGCTACAGTAACTCAACCTACCCACAAACTCTATCCCAATTCACTCCCACTCCAACCACCCACCCAACTCCCAATGAACTCCCTCTTCGCCCCTCCAAGAGCTGGTTTTATAGTCCCTCTGACTCCACCCCTTGGGTTCTGATTGGGTAACCTGTTTAACTATTTCACCTCCAGCACTCTCATATGTTAACGTCACATACCCCCCCAATATATATATACACCCGAAGACACCAAAACCTGCATTCCTGTACCCGTGAAAATCTACGAAAGCAAATATATATAATCACCTTGGATGTGTTTACCTCAGACGGGACCTCAGATGGCTAGAGCGAGTATGGCGGGGTACCCGTGACGGAGCCTCAAGAACATCTTATAGGGTTTTTATGAAAACTTACGAGATGGCAGTGAAGGCCGCTAAGAAGTCCTACTTCTCAGCCTCCATTGCCTCCGCTAGCTCTCGCCCGGCACAATTATTTAGTATAATTAGGTCTTTAACGTCCCTTGAAGGACAGCCAAATTTAAATAACAATTTGACACACAGCTGTGAGGCATTTGCGAGCTTTTTTGCGGAGAAGGTCTTGTTGCTCCGCCATGACCTCCCTGCCAATTTGGATACAATAAAGGAACTGGAGGCCCCTCGACTGTCCTCGGGTCCAGTATTGGACCACTTTGACCAGATATCCCCAGCCGATGTGGACAGACTCCTCCGAGCTGGAAAGCCCACCACCTGTCCTCTTGACCCGTGCCTGTCTTGGCTGATTAGAGCGTGTCTAGACGAGGTGCGGGCCCCCCTGGGTGATATCATCAATTTGTCCCTTGGCACCGGGATATTCCCAGGGGAACTGAAGGAGGCAGTGGTGCGTCCACTCTTAAAGAAAACCTCATTAGATCCCTTAGATCTATCCAATTACCGCCCAGTTTCGAATCTTCCATTCCTGGGTAAGGTGATTGAGAGAGCGGTTGCTGAACAGCTTGGTAGGTTTCTGGATGAAACATAGGCTCTCGATCCATTTCAGTCCGGCTTCTGCACTGGTCATGGGACCAAGACAGCTCTGGTCGCCCTAACAGATGATCTCCGCAGGCAGCTGGATCGAGGCGGGTCGGGGCTGCTGATTCTTCTAGACCTGTCAGCAGCCTTCGACATGGTTGATCATGAACTCCTGGACCACCGCCTTGCCGACGTGGGGATCCAGGGCGCAGTCCTTCAATGGCTGCGCTCATTTCTCTCTGGTCGGGGACAGAGGGTGGCGCTTGGGGGGGAATTGTCATCGCGCCACTCCTTGGTGTGTGGAGTGCCTCAGGGTGCGACTCTCTCCCCGATGCTTTTTAACATCTTTATGCGCCCCCTCGCCCAGCTTGTCCGTAGTTTTGGGCTGGGTTGCCATCAGTATGCCGATGACACCCAACTCTATCTGTTGATGGATGGCCATCCTGACTCGGCCCCAGACTCACTGACCAGATGTTTGGAAGCTGTGGCTGGATGGTTACGTGGGAGCCGGTTGAAGCTAAATCCTTCGAAGACAGAGGTCCTCTGGCTGGGACGGGGCGATATGGGATTGAGGGGGCAACTCCCATCTCTTGCGGGGGTGCAATTAGTGCCAGCATCGCCCATTAAGAGTTTGGGTGTAATCTTCGATACCTCCCTCTCTATGGAGGCACAGATTACAGCTATAACAAAGGCGGCATTTTTTCATCTCCGCCAAGCTAAGCAGTTGGCTCCTTATCTCTCTCGCCCTGACCTAGCCACTGTGATCCATGCGACGGTCACCTCCAGACTGGATTATTGTAACTCGCTCTACGTGGGGCTGCCCTTGAGACTAACCCAGAAACTCCAGCGGGTGCAGAATGCCGCGGCGAGACTCCTTATGGGGTCTTCGCTGCGAGATCATATTCATCCGGTACTATACCAGCTGCACTGGCTCCCGGTGGAGTACAGGATCATGTTTAAGATGCTGGTTTTAACCTTTAAAGCCTATACGGCCTAGGACCCTCGCACCTACGGGACCGCCTCTCCTGGTATGTCCCCCAGAGAAACCTACGGTCTGCAAATAATAACATCCTCAAGGTCCCAGGCCACAGAGAGGTTAGGCTGGCCTCAACTAGAGCCAGGGCCTTCTCGGCTGCGGCTCCAATCTGGTGGAATGCTCTGTCACAAGAGACTAGGGCCCTGCGGGACCTGACATCTTTCTGCAGGGCCTGCAAGACAGAGCTGTTCCACCAGGCCTTTGGTCAGGGCGCAGCCTGACTCCCTCCTCTGGCAATCTGCACAGAATTTTGCTTAATGGTTGCCATCAATTTGATTTTAATTAATTTTATAATGAATGTTTTTATAATGTTGGATTATTTTGATTGTTGTTAGCCACCCTGAGCCCAGCTTCGGCTGGGGAGGGCAGGATATAAATAAAATTTATTATTATTTATTATTATTATTACCTCTTAAAGAGTTGTGCTGAATTTTCAAGACATGGGGGTTAGCACAATAAGAAAGGGGCTTTAGGGAGAAATCCCCACCCCCTAGTCTAGCCCACAAAATCCAGCCAGCGGCAGGAAAGGAAGCCCTTGCAAGAATCAAGCAGCAGGCAGAGAAATGTGCATTCGAGTTAAAGAGTAGGAGTCGTTTAACGCTCCCAAAGTGTCATTAGCGGTAACCTGTCACATAAAACGAGGTGTCAGATTTCCATTTTCATCTGAACTTCAGGTGTTTAGTAATCCAGAAGCTTTATTTAAGGACTGACCTTTGACCGGGGCTGTCACTCCAATTGCGAGTTGTTGATAGCCACTGGGAATCGATGGACAACATGAAGGTCACTTCCGAGAAAAAACTGTGGCTATCAACGTGTCAGTTCCAATGAAGGATTATAACCAAGCGGCAGAAAAGCAAATCTGGGGGTTGCCAGCACTTCGCTTCCCTCCTGGGCTGAGTCTCCGTCTCCTTGCTCTCTCATTAACTATTTGGGAGGGAGACAAATAGATATAAACTGGTATTAAATAACATGCATTTCCAAAGACAAACTGAATTTTCTGCTCCAGGGGGGATATCCAGTAGGCTCCATTTAGAATCCTAACGCTCTGCTGTCCCAGATATGTGGAAGAGACGAGGTTTATTTCTATACTTAAAGCAGAAGATGTCAGAATAATTTTGCAAGGGAGGTGGTAGCAGCAAGCCTAGTATTGGGGAGATAAAGGGTGCAACTAAATGGGTGTCAATTGTGGGTTCTGTGCTCCTCATGGCTGCAAGGTTTAGATTTTGTTTTGTTTTCTTGCAGAACCCACCCAAAATAGTCGACATCAATATGTCAGCCGATTTTGCGCCCATCTAATCCAGACTTTGACATTCTGGTGTTGTCAACTACCCATTTGTGGTATCCCAGTGACCCATTTGCAACATTGATTCCCTCCCCCCTCAATCTGGAAGCCCCACTGAGTTGTATCCCATGCTGCTTTTTTTCTTTTCTACTGATAGGAGACGCATTGATGATAATCAGTAATGATCAACAATCGGTGATAACAGGGTCCAATCCTATACATCAGGGAAAACTTGGGCAAAAAAGTGTGGGTGGTAGTCAACTAAGTTTTACTTACAGAGTAGACCCACTGAAATTAATAGACATGACTAACTTGGGCCCATTCATTTCAACGGGTCCAATATTGGTTGCATCCCATTTTTAACTGAGACCCTTTTAATTTTTTAAAATTTAATTTTACCTAGAAGTTGAATGCCAGGCAAGGTTTAATCAATCTTGTGTTTCACTTAAAGGGCCTGAATGAGATATAATGTTAAAAATTTTGAGCGGAGCGGAGCCAAAATTTATCAGAAATAATTTTCAGATAAATTTCTGGCATTTCTCTCTCTGCCTCCCTCTCCACCCCCTCCACCCCCCTTTCCTCCCAAACTGTTGGAGAATTCTTCCTCTCTCAGAGCAGAGAATCATAGAGATACCAAGGGTCATCTAGTGCAATTCTCTGCAATGCTGGAAACCCCTGACAGATAATCTTCCGAGGGAGTCTGCTCCACAGTCGAACAGCTCTTATTGTCAGAAAGTTCATATTTATGTTTAGCATATTCACGCATGCACCAATGTCATCACCTGCAAATAGAGTCCATAATTCTGGGCAGAATGTCATATTTCCACACCGCTCTAAATGCATGCAGATGTAGAACATATATTGTTTTGTTTAGAAAATAACTTGGGGGGGGCACCAAGACTTCAGCATGCCAAAGCTGAAGCTAGTAGCCACTGAGAGCCTTAAACTCCATGTGTTATTTTCATGTGAACTCAGTAACATACCGACAAATTCAGGTTGTGCAATGATAGTTGAGCAGTCTCATGCAACACAATTGCTTTCCAAAAAGATAGGGCTTTTGCTATAAGGAAAGTGGCAAGAAAATGAACGGGAAAGAATGGGATGCTTGCTTTGACACAGTGTCATCTAACCTCCCTGAAAACAAATTAAAGGGGCTAAATGATCGAAACCCTGAACTCAACACTGTGACATTTTGTGATAGGTCCTGCTTGTTATTTCATAACCCCAATTGCAGAATTTTGCAGCGGCAAATTGTGCTAATTAAGATTGGGATGCCAAATGGTTTTAATTCACATGCACACACACACACACACACACACACACACACACACACACCCCTCTCCCTATCTCTAATGGCATTTAATCAGAAGACATTGCAAACGAGGTTTTTCTTTCTTTCTTTTTTAAGGGAGCGTTTTATCCCCAGATTCAAAAAATTTTGCAGCCATGGAACCAAACGGGAGGCCTCACCTTGAGGCCTTGAGTTCATCTATACTAGTATTCCACTATGTAAACAGAGGCTACAGGGAATTAGTTTCATTTGAAATTAATTCAAGAGAAGAGGGATTGTGTTACATGTTGCCCAACTCATCAGTGGCTGGGCCCATAGTGTGAATTCACCCAAGAGGAGAGTCCCAGCTGAGTAATTCTTTAGAACATATCGGGCATCTGGTCGTATCCATGACATAAACTATATGAAATTGGAACCTTGAGTGATCAAAGGCACAGCTCGGCCAATGAGAGCGAAATGTGGCCTTAATTCAACATTAATATTTCTCTGCTCATATTTGGGTTCAGGAACTGGATGAGTGAATCAGGCTGCCTGCCTTGTAAATGTTTGCCGAGTGTGGAATGATGACATATTGCAAGTGTGTTGTTTTAGCATTATACGGATCCATTGATTCATTATTGTTTGGTTGTAAACTTTGTGAGATAGATGATAGAAAGATAGATAGAAAGATAGAAAGGGTGGTACCTCTGGTTACGAACTTAATTCGTTCCGGAGGTCCATTCTTAACCTGAAACCGTTCTTAACCTGAGGTACCACTTTAGCTAGTGGGGCCCCCTGCTGCGGGATTTCTGTTCTCATCCTGGGACACAGTTCTTAACCCGAAGTACTACTTCTAGGTTAGCGGAGCCTCTAACCCGAAGTGTTTGTAACCCGAGGTACCACTGTAGATAGATAGAAAGAATTTCAGTATGTCACCTTGAGTGGCTTTGCAAAAAGATTAACAACAGCAGCAATATGATTATTGTGGGTGTCATTCAGTGTTATACTATGATTAACATCTTCTCAATACAAGCATTACAGCTTACCAGATGAAGCAATCTCCCCTCTCCTCCATCTGCGTGCTGTTCTGGGGGTTCGCCTGACCTCCCCCAAGCCAATTGGGGGCACCAGGGCTGTACAGGGAGAAGAGAGGAAGGGAAAGTCTCACTGTATAAGTGGAAGTCCTTACCCAAGGCTTGCACTGATGAAACACTTTAGGTGAATGTGTTTAAAAAGCCCTAAACACAACTGCTTTTCCCAAGAGGAAACAACCTGTTGATAGGGATTAGGAGGTAAGGAGCTTCACCACTAGAAATCGCTCTCCCCCCCGACCCAAGCATTGGAGAGGCAAACAACTGTTCAGAACCAGAGCAGAAGATGAACAGCTAAGAGGTGAGATTGTTGAGATCCTATGCTTCTCTGCTGCAGATCCTTCCCCCAAATTTGCTTTTCTCTAGGAAAATCAGATGCTGGGCTTCTGCCGTGTGTCTCCCTGATTCTGCCAATTCCTTCACGGTCTCAACCACAGTCGAGATTTAGACTGTGAGCTCCTTGGGGGAAAGAGAGCTGTCTTTTCAGGATTGTTGTTGTTGCTGTTTAGTTGTTTAGTCGTGTCCGCCTCTTCATGACCCCCTGGACCAGAGCACGCCAGGCACTCCTGTCTTCCACTGCCTCCCGCAGTTGGTCAAACTCATGCTGGTAGCTTCGAGAACACTGTCCAACTATCTCGTCCTCTGTTGTCCCCTTCTCCTTGTGCCCTCCATCTTTCCCAACATCAGGGTCTTTTCCAGGGAGTCTTTTCTTCTCATGAGGTGGCCAAAGTATTGGAGCCTTAGCTTCAGAATCTGTCCTTCCAGTGAGCACTCAGGGCTGAGTTCCTTAAGAATGGATAGGTTGGATCTTCTTGCAGTTCATGGGACTTTCAAGAGTCTCCTCCAACACCATAATTCAAAAGCATCAATTCTTTGGCGATCAGCCTTCTTCATGGTCCAGCTCTCACTTCCATACATCACTACTGGGAAAACCATAGCTTTAACTATACGGACCTTTGTTGGCAAGGTGACGTCTCTGCTTTTTAAGATGCTGTCTAGGTTTGTCATTGCTTTTCTCCCAAGAAGCAGGCATCTTTTCAGGATTGGAACACTCTAAACCAATCCTTTGCCAACCTGGTGCTTTTTGAGATGTTTTGACTGCGAGTCCCATCAGCTGGAGCCAGTGGAAGTTTTAGTCCAAAGCAATTTGGGTCCTAACAATTGCTCCGGAATACAAGGACATGGTGGAATCTATTGCCTATCGTCACTCCCTGGCAACAGCCCCCTGGGCCTCTTCTCATGGGTCCCCAAAACACCAACCACCTGAAGCAGATTTTCAAGGGGTGAAGGGTCTGCTGAGGGAACGGGATATAGGTGGTAAATGCTGCTCCTGTTCAGCTGGTGGGTAGCATTCCAGTGGAATATTAGCTAGGATCTAAGCCAGAGTATAGGGATGCGGGTGGCGCTGTGGGTTAAACCACAGAGCCTAGGGCTTGCTGATCAAAAGGTTGGCGGTTTGAATCCCCGCAACAGGGTGAGCTCCCGTTGCTCAGTCCCTGCTCCTGCCAACCTAGCAGTTCGAAAGTGCAAGTCGATAAATATGTACCGCTCTGGCGGGAAGGTAAACGGCGTTTCCATGCGCTGTTCTGGTTCACCAGAAGCGGCTTAGTCATGCCTGTCACATGACCCGGAAGCTGTACGCCGGCTCCCTTGGCCAGTAAAGCGAGATGAGCGCCACAACCCCAGTGTCGGCCATGACTGGACCTAATGGTCAGGGGTCCCTTTACCTTTTAAGCCAGAGTATAGAAACAGCATCTCTCTCCCTATCACTACAGTGCTTGGATGCACACAGCAGATGATGACAAGGATAATCTTTAATCAATTGGCAATAACAACAACCTTTAATCAACCCCAAAAATGGGCATTTTCCACCATTGCTCCTGAAATGTGGAATATCCTTCTACCATACACGAGGCATCATCTACCCATCACTTGACATCTCGTAATGCCATTATATTTTGGGATGGCATCCTATTATTAATGAATTCCTGTTTTTATCTTTTATAACACCGTTTTCCTGGTTTTTATGCGGCGCCTCTGTTTTTATCCCACTCTTTTTATATTTTATCTTTGTATACCGTACAGAGTTTTTTGTATAAAATAATTAAGGGATTTAGAAACTTTTTTAAAAAAATCAATCAATCAATGGGCAATTAAATATAACATTTCAAGAGGGGCACCCATGTTAAACTCTTGCAGCGAAAACATCAAGGAATCTAACAAATGCATTATGGCGTAAGCGTTTCATGGACTCAGGGCTACCCAGTCAACAGCATAGAAAAAAAAAATCTTAGTTGGCAGGCATATAAAAAAGAAGGCTGTAAGGTGGGAGATGAGTGGCAATGAAGTGCAAACATTACAGTTAGTGATTTTAAAAAGCTTACATGTACGTTGCATAGAATTGCAAATATAAAATGTGATTTGCTTTTCCCCTGTTGCTTATTCTGGGGCCAAATTCACACCACGCATTTAAAGCACTGTGATGCCACTTTGTACACTCATTGCTTGCCCCCAATGAATTCTGGGAGCTGTAGTTTATTAAGGGCGCTGAGCGTTGTTAGAACTTTGGGCTCCATGAGGGGAATAGGAGGGGGGTCCAGCAGCTCTCGGCACCCTGAAAGAACTATAGCTCCCAGAAATCTTTGGCGGAAGCTGTGAATGCTTAAAGCTGCAGGGTGCGAATGTGACCTGAGATGGCCTCGACAGCAACGAGGAATTATCCGGCTTATTGGCATAAATGATGCCTGAGCGCCGCAACAGCAGTGTCAGTGGCAAGAAAGCATGGCTGCCTATTCTCTGTTTGTGGCAGCGGAGATCTCCGAGCCCAGGCCTGGAAGCAGCCCGAGCTTCTGTGCAATAAAGCAGCAGTGAGGAAAGCTCAGAGTAATTAAGTGGCTGACGCGCAGAAGAAACCGTTACAAAGAATTGACTAAATTGCCCATTCATTAGTAGCACGGCATGGAAGGAGAATTACAAGTAGACAATAGAGCCAGCGGTAATTCAATCTAACCTTGTACTTACAGAAAACAATGAGATAATGAACAGAAAAATTACCAGGCACATATTGCATTTTGTGAAGGGGAGGAAGGAGGGAGGGAAGGGAGAGCGCTAATGTGGGGTGGGGGGGAGAGAATTGGGGGCAGGGCGTGGTAGAAGAGGGAGAGGGAGCCCTGGCACATGTGATGCTAATAGCAACACTCAAGCTGAGCAAACATTTCTCCAACACAATCATTGCGCTCCGTCGAAGGGCCTCTGGGGAGCAGAGGCGAGGCTAGATCGTGAGCAAAAAAATGTAATTTATAAGGCGTCTGCGGACTGGAATGTATCATCGGATCCGCTTGCTGACGCTCAATTGATATGTAGTTGATTTCAAACAACACCCCCCGGGCGCCCACAGGGAACATTTTTTAGATTTTACGCTTGGATATATCTGTTTAACTCGCCATTTACCAAAACGACGGCTGATGACAGCACAAACAAGTCACTCTGGTGAAGAGAGAGAGAGACTGGTAGAAAATGCACGCAACACACAAATAAATCCCCCGAGTATCGGAACTCTACTGGGTACATGTAGAAATGGAAGATAGAGATATCTATGAAACACAGGTATATTTATTTAAAGACATCAGAACATAAGACAAGGCCTGCCAGATTGGTCCAAGGCTCCGCTTAGAGCAGCATCTTCCATTTATTTAAAAACGCCTCCCGCTTATTGAAAACACGTCTCCCTCACCTTTTCAAAACTTCAAATGGGATTGGCACCAAATATTAAAAACCAAAACAGTGTGGTTGTTGTTTTTTAAAAAAGGCACTGGTAAAAAGAATGTAAAAGAGCAACATTTTGTTGATTAATTGATCAGAATATTTGATCAACTGAAAACATTTTGTTTTGTTTTGTTTTATAAATTTTTATTGGAAATTTTATTTACAACATAACATAACCCCCCACCCCCCACAATACAGAAATCCACCCTCATTAAACGTGAACATAACATACAATAAGCATAACATACAACAATACAAACAACCAAATAAAAGACTTCCTTTATCCTGTATCTGGCCTCCTTATTTACTTCTTATAAGCTGTTTCCTTTATGAGTAATTATTAAGATTTTTCCAATTATAACTTAAATATCCACAAAGTCTCCTGCAGGCGTTAATCGAAACAAGTAAAGGTATGTATTTTAGGGCACTGATTTGCATTCTCTGCATTTCCCCCATGCTTTTTGAAACTCTTGTCTAGTGTGATCTCTAATTGCCTCTGTTAATGTAGCCAGTTCAATATACTCTATAACAGTTTGTCTTGCCGTTCCTTTTTTGTTGTCACAGTTTCTTTTTCCCAGTTTTCCAACATTTTGTTGATTAATTGATCAGAAAAGTTGATCAACTGAAAACATTTTGTTAGGAGATGAATTGGATTGAGAACGTTTTGCCAGGCTGAAAGAAAGGGTGCTTCCGATTCAACGGACAGCTGGTTGGAAAAGCGTTGGATTGTTTTTAAATGGAAAGGCTGGTGACAACAGCATAAATCAAGCGATGTTATAAAAGAGGTGTCAGAGAGAAGGGGCGATGCCTCTTCAAAGATGGATCCTGAGAGATACAGGGGCATCATTTGAAAACAAAGTACGGTTTTCAAATCTGTGACCATCTTGCTGCAATGTTTCCTAGAGTGGCAGGATGGCAGAGAGGTCAGCGCCAATCTGGTGCCTCCTACTGGTGCACCTGCGCAGACCCAAGCTCACAGTTGCCTTGACTCATCCTTGCACTGTTCAGGTGGGATGAATCTACACTATCACCCACCATGCCCAGCCACTCCTGAATGTTTCACAGATGAAAATAAGGATGTTGTTTCACTTGAGTGTATGGAGCCAGCAGATGAGTCTGGAATCCAAATGTCATGCACAGCAGTGAAAACAGAGGAGCTATTGTGCATAAATGGGTGGAGCTATTATTATTATTATTATTATTATTATTATTATTATTATTATTATTATTACAGTGGTACCTCAGGTTACAGACTCCGCGAACCCAGAAATAATATCTCGGGTGAAGAACTTTGCTTCAGGATGAGAACAGGAATTGCGCGGCAGCAGGAGGCCCCATTAGCTAAAGTGGTACCTCAGGTTAAGAACAATTTCAGGTTGAGAACGGACCTCCAGAATGAATTAAGTTCTTAACCCGAGGTACCACTGTATTAACATTCTATACCACCCTTCATCCAAATATCACAGGGCGGTTTACAATATAAAAACACAAAAAATACATACAAAAACCACACAGTTTAAGAGGCCATAGATTTGTTTAATCAGCCAAAGTCTTGGGAAAAGAGGAATGCTTTTGCCTGGCTCCTAAAGATATGTAACGAAGGTCCCAGAGAAAGCTCCCTGCGGAGAGCATTTGACAAGCAGGGAGCCACTGCAGAAAAGGCCCGTACTCGTGTTCCCACCCTCTGGACTTCTTGTGAAGGAGGCACACAAAAAGGGCCTCTGATCATGGTTGTAGAGTCCAGGTCACTTCATATGAGGAGAGACAGTCTTTGAGCTATTGCGGTCCTCAGGCTTCATAGGTCAAAACCAGCACTTTGAATTGGTCCTGGAAACTAATTGGCAGCCAGTGCAGTCAGGTCAGGATGCCCAAACCATCTTGTCCTGGCCCTTGAATTCTACACCAGCTAAAGTTTCTAAACCATATAAGGCATGTTTCTGCCTATCTCTACATCTGTCCAAGAGTGAGCCGGCAGTAAATCACACCGTTCGAAGTTGGAGTTAGCTCTTTATTGGCAAAAACACAACCTTCACAGACTTGGCTGAGTGTCAGGCCTAATGAGCACAGCAGCTCATCTCCAATCTGTCTTACCCACGAATCAGCTGCTGGGACTGAAATTCCCACCGTCATGTAAGTCCCCTCCTCTCCAGGGCTTTTCCCAAGCAATTGGAAAATGTGCCTGTTCCGCCCATTTCAGCCCTATTCTGGTTCTGGGAGGCAAGGTGGGAGGGGAGCTGGTCGCAGCAGGAGGGGGAGACACCTGTGACTCTTCACTAGCCAGACTCATCTCTGCCTCGTGGCCTTCCTCCTCTCCAGTTTCAGCTTCTGCCTCTGATTCTGGACTTTTCTCTGGCACAGACTCTGCCCGCTCACAAAACCCTGTACCTCTTCAGCTTCTGATGCCTCCTTTTCCCTGTCTTCCCCCTCTTCTCCCTCTGACCACCCATTGTTGTCCCACCACCAATGCCCCGGGCCCTGAGCTTTCTTCCCTTGGGGATCCCCAGCTGGTTCCTCCCACCATTCCTCTGCGTCCAACCAGTCCATGAAAACATCTGTCAGAAGCTGTTGCGCTCTCTCTCTGTGTGTGTGTATGTCCAAATGAAGAGCAAATAGCCTGTGTAAATTTGCATTAACTACTATTGCCTCTTTTATATTTCTGTACAGTGGTACCTCGGGTTACAGACGCTTCAGGTTACAGACGCTTCAGGTTACAGACTCCACTAACCCAGAAATAGTGCTTCAGGTTAAGAACTTTGCTTCAGGATGAGAACAGAAATCACGTGGCGGCAGCCGGAGGCCCCATTAGCTAAAGTGGTACCTCAGGTTAAGAACAGTTTCAAGTTAAGAATGGACCTCCGGAACGAATTAAGTTCTTAATCCGAGGTAACTTTCTGTCTGCCATTTTGTGTAAATAAATATCTCAGTCATTTCAGACACCATGCTCCTTGTTAAACTCTCCAAGCTGTGATTTGCTATCTGAAAAAAGAAATGAAAGAAGGAACATGTAATTCCTTTGCAAAAAAAAAAAGCAAAGTAAAAAAGGAGATGATAGATAGATGATAGATAGATAGATGATAGATAGATGATCGATATAGATATATAGGTAGATAGATAGATAGATAGATAGATAGATAGATAGATAGATAATGATGATGATAGATAAATAGATGATAGATAGATAGATGATAGATAGATAGATGATAGATATAGATATATAGGTAGATAGATAGATAGATAGATAGATAGATAGATAGATAGATAGATAATGATGATGATAGATAAATAGATGATAGATAGATAGATGATAGATAGATAGATGATAGATAGATAGATGATAGATAGGTAGATAGATAGATAGATAGATAGATAGATAGATAGATAGATGATAGATGATTCCTGATTTTCCTCTCCCCATATTAAGAAACAGCACCTAGGGATGGAATACATACTTAAGAGTTGAAATATGGTGATTCCATAGACTGTTAGTATTTCAGCACAAAAGGTTTTCTGATTCACAGGCTAGCGAGTGATTGCGTGGGTTCTGAAGGATTGCCGCTAAAGCTGCATCAAATGGTTTGGAATAAACATTACCTGTGGCACATATTGCCATGTAACTTAATAAGCTTGACATGAGCTTTCCATGGGTGGGAACAGGGAGCCAAGCAATAGTGGGATTAAGAATGCAGCTTCAGGTTAGGGGTGCTTTGCTCTGCTCACCGCCCCCCTTGCAAAGTTATTTAGTTGCAAATCACATTCCTCGTTCGTTTTACATGTCCCTGTACACTCTGTTCTATAGTTGCCATTTCCAGGAAAGAGTTTAAAGGCTCTTTAATTCAAGTCCAGAACTAAAAGGAAGAGCTGGGATGTCGTTGACACCCCAGCCAACACATTCTGCATCTGCACTGCAAATTAAACCTGGTTTGTGCCAGTTTAACAACCCCAACCCCGGAATTATGTGAAGATACTGAGCAATTTGTCTGATATATCTAACACCTCCTTGAAACTGCAACCACCCCACATGCTGCTATAGCCCCATAGCAGTCAAATATATATACAGTGGTACCTCGGGTTAAGTACTTAATTCATTCTGGAGGTCCGTTCTTAACCTGAAACTGTTCTTAACCTGAAGCACCACTTTGGCTAATGGGGCCTCCTGCTGCTGCCGCGCCGACAGAACACAATTTCTGTTCTCATCATGAAGCAAAGTTCTTAACCCGAGGTACTATTTCTGGGTTAGCGGAGTCTGTAACCTGAAGCGTATGTAACCTGAAGTGTATGTAACCTGAAGCGTATGTAACCCGAGGTACTACTGTGTATATATGTGTGTGTGTGTGTGTATACGTACAAGTACACAGCAATTCTTAAAGGACTTGCTCCTGCTGGGGGTGGAAGTATTTTTTAAACCAAACTTAGCCACCTTGCTGTGCAATCCTAGAGTAATATAGAATTTTTCTTAAATGCCTTATACAGTGGTACCTCGGGTTAAGAACTTAATTCATTCTGGAGGTCCATTCTTAACCTGAAACTGTTCTTACCTGAGGTACCACTTTAGCTAATGGGGCCGCCCGCTGCCTCTACCGCGCAATTTCTGTTCTCATCCTGAAGCAAAGTTCTTAACCCGAGGTACTATTTCTGGGTTAGCGGAGTCTGTAACCTGAAGCGTCTGTAACCTGAAGCATCTGTAACCCGAGGTACCACTGTATTCAATAGTATCTGAAAGCATGTACAAAATAGAAAGAAAATCATTATGCAGCTTTACCCTAATTTTTGACACCTGGGGTGAGGGAAGGAGGACTTCTATGTTCAAGGCTCATCTTGTTTCTGTGGTTGTAAGTTGTTTCAAACTGGCTTTAGCATTGTGTTTTCATTGTTGTAATGTCACCCTGGGACATTGGGGTGAAGGGCAGGCTAACAATGCCATTCCCTCTACCATATGGGAAGCATCGTCTGTTACTGAGCACATAGAAGAATGTGCTTGCTGGATCAGGACAATGGCCCATCTAGCCCCAGCAACCTGTTCTCATGGTGGCCAATCAGATGCCTGTGGAAAGCCAGCAAGCAGGATCCGAGCACCAATAACTGTATACCTGGAGAAGCGTCTCCACCCGCATCGTTCATTCATAGACATCTTGCAGTTGGGGGGAAAGGGAGTGGGGAGAGAGCAGGGAGAGAGATGGGGGTATTGTTCTTTCGTTCCATTGCCTATTGTTAGTGTAGGGGTTTGTCTCAGCATCATGTGGGGAGGTCCTTTGTTTACATACTGTATTTTTCGCTCTATAAGATGCACTTTTTCTCCTTCAAAAATTAAAAATTATGGAGCGAATGCAGGCTCCTTGGCTTCAGCGATAGCAACGCGAAGCCTCCGAAGCACAAAGGGAGAGCTCCCCCCACACTCCGGAGGCTTTGCGTTGCTTTCGCTGAAGCCGCCTGAAGCCCCCGGAGGAGTTCCCGCTGCGCTCAGAAGGCTTGTGGATAGCCACTTGAAGCCTGGAGAGCGAGAAGGGTCAGTGCACACCGATCCCTCTTGCTCTCCAGGCTTTGCTTCGCTGGAGAGGCGCTGCACAGTTTCCCTCTCTGCTCAGCGCCCCTTCAGCAAAGCGGGAGGAGAAATGGAAGGGGCTCCGTTTCTCCTACAGCTTCGCTGAAGGGGCGCTGAGCAGAGAGGTGGAGAATTTTTTTTCCTGTTCTCCCCCTCCTATGGAGCGTCCTATAGAGCGAAAAATACGGTATTTATTTACTTACTTCTATTGATATTGCAAGAGATTAGGGGATCCAGAGCTCGCTTGGTTGCGTTCGGTTTTTGAGTCAAGTTAGCCATATTGATTTGTATGCTGTTGGAGGGAGATTGGTCATAGTCCTGCTGTGCTGTGTATGTGATAAAGGGGAACCACACCGGGATGAAGGCGGCTGCCTCCTTTGCTTGTCCCCATGCTAGTTTATGTTTGATGCCTAACTTCTCTAGTAAGGTGGTTCCCCATACATTTTGGTACCAGTGGTCTATGTTCACTCCTGATAGGTCTTTCCAGTGTCTAGTGGCGATATTTCTATTTTTTTTTTAATAATATTTTATTGTTTTTTTCCAGATAGAGATTATTCAACAAGTTATACAGAAAACTTATGCATTTACAGAAAGAAAAAGAAAAAAGAAAAAAGAAAAGAAAAGAAATTGGTTATTTCCAAGCTTGTTCCAGTCCATTATCGAACTTCCCCACGTCTCCCCTGCATTGCATTCTTAACAAATAAAATTTCAACAAATTATATCCTTGTTTCATACGTTTCTTTCTTTTACCTTAAAGCTTACTTTTTGGTTTAAATTACTTATTGTCATATTACTTTAATCAGCCAATATACTTATCTTTCCACCCTTTAAACATTTATTCCTTTCATTAATTCATTATTTATTTTCATTGTCCTTCACTCTCATTGCTGGAGCTGTTTTTTCCCAGTCGTGCGAAATCTTATAATTCATATAATTTGTAAAACTTTTGCAAATAGTCCTTAAATTTTTTCCACTCCTCCTCCGTTACTTCTTCTCCCAAGTCTCGGATCCTGGCAGTCATCTCAGCCAATTCCATGTAGTCCATCAGCTGCGTTTGCCATTCTTCCAGTGTGGGCAAGTCTTGAGTCTTCCAGTGTTTTGCAATAAGAATCCTTGCTGCTGTAGTTGCGTACATAAAAAACGTTCTATCCTTCTTTGACACCTTTTGGCCGACGATGCCCAAGAGGAAGGCCTCTGGTTTCTTAGGGAAGGTGTACTTAAACACCTTTTTTAGCTCATTATAGATCATTTCCCAGAAGGCCTTCACCCTAGGGCATGTCCACCACAGGTGAAAGAATGTCCCTTCGGCTCTAGTGGCGATATTTCTAGCGGCTGAGAGTAAATGACTTATGAGTTCCTTAATCGTGTGTGTGTGTGTGTGTGTGTGTGTGTGTGTGTAGTCGTTGTCCTGCAAGCACTGGTGGACGAAGGTTGGGGTGGGGGGAGCGGTCACCCTGGGTGCCATCCCAGAGGCGTGACATTTCAGCCACCACCACCCCTCGGGCCGCTCGCTGCTCACTGCACATACCCTGGGATACATGCCTCTCGCTGCGCACACCCAATGCACGCCACGCCCCCTGCGGGCCGCGGGCCCATCACGGCTAAAAATTGGCTGCTGTTTCTTTAATGCTAAAAGAACTAAGTCAGCAGGAGTCAGTGGCCTTCAATGACTCATGCACCCTTTCACCAAATTGTACCTGTATACAGTGGTACCTCGGGTTACATATGCTTCAGGTTACATACGCTTCAGGTTACAGACTCCACTAACCCAGAAATAATACCTTGGGTTAAGAACTTTGCTTCAGGATGAGAACAGAAATCGTGCTCTGGCGGCGCAGCAGCAGCAGGAGGCCCCATTAGCTAAAGTGGTGCTTCAGGTTAAGAACAGTTTCAGGTTAAGAACGGACCTCCGGAACGAATTAAGTACTTAACCCAAGGTACAGTGTATATAGAGTGGTCAATGTTAGTGTTGGGTGTGGGTTGGTTGGTTGGTGAAAGCTGGTAGTGTTGATGTGTGTACAGTTGGTCGTTTTGCAGATAAAGACTTTTAAGAATAAAAGCAGAAAATTCTCTGCAAGGACACTCTTCCCGTGGACTCTTTTATGCTGACAAGGGTCCGAGGACCAGGCTGAGGAGACAAAGGAATTCAGATCCTTTTTGTTTTCTAACACTGACACAGCCAAGCCCCCTGGGACACGCACCATGCCCCAAGGATGCGCACCAGCCACACACCCCGGATGTACACCGCTCCCAGTGCTGGAGCAAATAGCTTTGCCACCGCCTGGAAGATACTGAAAAGGGCTACCGTATTTTTCACTCTATAAGACGCACATTTTCCCCTCCAAAAATTAAGGGGAAATGTGTGTGCGTCTTATGGATCGAATGCAGGCTCCTTGGCTTCAAGGATAGCTGCCTGAAGCCTCTGGAGCGCAGCGGGAGCTCCTGCTGCACTCTGGAGGCTTTGGGTTCCTTTCACTGAAGGGTAGGTGCCCCTTCAGCTAAGGCGCAGCGCCCCTTCAGCTAAGCAGGAGGAGAAATGGAAGGGGCTCCGTTTCTCCTGCCGCTTCGCTGAAGGGGCGCTGTGCAAAGAGGGGGAGATATTTTTTTCTTGTTCTCCCCCTCTGAAACAAGGTGCGTCCTATGGTCGGGTGCGTCCTATAGAGCGAAAAATACGGTAGCTCCAGAGTTTTGACATTCCTGGCCTAAACGCAGGTGCGACCACAGGCCTACACAGAGCTTCTCCGTTGACCCTGATCTTGAGTCAGATGCTAAAATGGCTTCAACTCTGCTTTCCTCCGCTAAGGAAGTTAAATGGGCAGGCCCCTCTCTGTCAGCTGTGCTTTTGCCAGCCTCACGCAAGCCATTCTCGCCGTGGCAAAGTGCCTGTTCCTTCCCTCAAGGAACGCACTGCTCCTTTGACAAGGCAGGGTAAAGACCCTCCAGGGTTCTTCGGGAACATCAATATGTTTTGTATTTAATGTGCTGGCTCGCTTACAGCAAATTAAAGAGAGCGGGCCTGCTAGAAGATAATGCGGCATGCCGGCTCCCTACTCCCTAGTCAAGTGGTACGCGCTGAAAATGAGACTCCAGTGTGGGGAAACAGCCTCGCTTTATGTCCCCGCGCAGTACCAGAAGAGGCATTAGGCAAAGCCCTGAGCCTTAATGGTACGCATCAGGAAAACATCTGAGCTTGGGCCTTCAATCACAAACGCTGCAGGATTTAAAAATGAATAAACTTCACATTGTGATTCTCTTATTTATCCTTTATGCAAATTTTCCCTAGGAGGACACATTATGTACGCTGCGTGGTGCGGCAGAGGCCCACATTAAGCTACGAGGGAGGCTCCGAGATGCTGTGAAAAAAAATACCGTGGGCCCCATCCACGGGGTTCGCCTATCAGTGTCGGGGAAAGAAAGAAAGAAAGAAAGAAAGAAAGAAAGAAAGAAAGAAAGAAAGAAAGAAAGAAAGTTATGATCCAGTTATTAAAGCATCAACAGGGAAAGAAGGAAGGAACTCTCGTTCAGTTTCAGGGAATATGGTCCATTAAACAGAGCCACAACCTGCAAGCGGCAGAGGAGTTAAGGCAGGCAGGTCATTTGCAAGTTCTCTTCCCATTGCCCTACGTTTGCCTTCAAAGCCTCAAAGGGCAAGTCCTCTTGCTATGCCCACTGAGCTCAGAAATGGACACTGCTTCTAGCTCTATATTCCTAGGTTTCCTCTGGAAGAGAGGCGGTCCGCAGCTATCCTTAGTGTGCGATGCTGTGCTGTCAGGCTAGACTAGGTTGAACTTGAAAGCAGCTCCTGTTTGGGACCAGACTCCAGCCTCTACCGCTCTAATTCGACTGGGTTTGCTCATGCCAGAACTGGATTCTTGGTCTCCAGCCACCCAGCCCTGATACAAGCAAAGTGGTTTGTCCAATGGTGCTGTGGTTTGTCACTGTCTCCTGCCATGTCTGTCTCTCTTCGCTCTTCTTCCATGCCATGTCTTAGAAGAAGAAGAGTTTGGATTTGATATCCCGCTTTATCACTACCCGAAGAAGTCTCAAAGCAGCTAACAATCTCCTTTCCCTTCCTCCCCCACAACAAACACTCTGTGAGGTGAGTGAGGCTGAGAGACTTCAGAGAAGTGTGACTAGCCCAAGGTCACCCAGCAGCTGCATGTGGAGGAGCGGAGACACGAACCTGGTTCACCAGATTACGAGTCTACTGCTCTTAACCACTACACCACACTGGCTCACCACACTCTGACGTTCTCACAGAATCATAGAACTGTTGGAAGAAGCCCAAAGGGTTTTCTAACCCAGCACCCCACAGTTCTTGCGGTTCAGCAATTAAGCCCTTTGCCCAGGGAACTCTGGGAATTGTAGCTCTTTGAGGAGGGTAAGGGTGTCTCCTAACAACTCTCAGCACCTTTAACAAAGTACAGCTCCCAGAATTCTTTGGTGGGAGAAGCCATGGTTGTTTAAAGCAGAATCATGGTGCTTTAAACGCATTGTGCGAATGTGGTCCCAGAATCCTTAGCAGTGTTAGGGGTTCCATGGCAGATGTGCGCAAGGGCTCGCATCTGCAAGTGAGTCAATTTTGGACAAGCTAGAAAGCTGCAAGGCCACGGAAAAAGCAATTGTGAGTCTATTTCAGCCACTACCACAGAACTACTCAGCAGAGCAGGCAGTTTTTATAATTATCCCCCCTGTCAATTTTATTTTTTCTATTGTTAGCACAGCAAAATGAATGAAAGGGCAACCTAATAGAAGGAAGGGAGTTGCATCGTGTTCCTGACCAAGAGTCCCTCTCCCCCTCTCCTCATACTTGCCTTCCTCCTGCCCGTCGCAAATGTTCATTATTAATATGTGGTCTCCTTGAACACACATTTACAGGAGTGCCAAGATTGCAAAGTGGCATCTGGCCCTCTCACAAGCGGGGGGGGGGGAGAAGAGAGGTGAATGGTAATTCAGGGACGTAGCTACCATGTTAACCACTCAAAGCAACAACAACAACGAAAGACAGAAGGAGATTTGTTAAGCAGTGCTTTGCGGGCAGACAACCAGGTGGGTTCATAAATGCTTAATCACAAATCCGTCTTTTTAAAAATTGCAACAGGTCAAGCCGTGAGCCCTCTGGACTCCAGATCGCAATTGCTGATGGGAGCTGTAGTCCCAAACATCTAGAAGCCTGCACGTTCCCCACCCTGTTCTCCTGGTCTGGCTCAGTATAAAGTAGGCATAGGCAAACTCTGGCCCTCCAGATGTTTGGGACTACAATTCCCACCATCCGTGACCACTGGTCCTGTTATATAATAATAATAATAATAATTTATTATTTGTACCCCGCCCATCTGGCTGGGTTTCCCCAGCCACTCTGGGCGGCTTCCACAGAAACCAAAAAAACATTAAAATATCATACATTAAAAGCTTCCCTGAATAGGGCCGCCTTAAGATGTTTTCTGAATGTCAGGTAGTTTTCCATCACCTTGACATCCGATGGGAGGGCATTCCACAGGGCGGGCGCCACCACCGAAAAGGCCCTCTGCCTGGTTCCCTGTAGCTTCGCTTCTCGCAATGAGGGAACCGCCAGAAGGCCCTCAGCGCTGGACCTCAGTGTCCGGGCAGAACGATGGGGGTGGAGACGCTCCTTCAGGTATACTGGGCCGAAGCCGTTTAGGGCTTTAAAGGTCAACACCAACACTTTGAATTGTGCTCGGAAACGTACTGGGAGCCAATGTAGGTCTTTCAAGACCGGTGTTATGTGGTCTCGGCGGCCGCCCCCAGTCACCAGTCTAGCTGCCGCATTCTGGATTAGTTGTAGTTTCCGAGTCACCTTCAAAGGTAGCCCCACGTAGAGCGCATTGCAGTAGTCCAAGCGGGAGATAACTAGAGCATGCACCACTCTGGCCAGACAGTCAGCGGGCAGGTAGGGTCTCAGCCTGCGTACCAGGTGGAGTTGGTAGACAGCTGCCCTGGATACAGAATTGACCTGTGCCTCCATGGACAGCTGTGAGTCCAAAATGACTCCCAGGCTACGCACCTGGTCCTTCAGGGGCACAGTTACCCCATTCAGGACCAGGGAGTCCTCCACACCAGCCCGCCCCCTGTCCCCCAAAAACAGTACTTCTGTCTTGTCAGGATTCAACTTCAATCCATTAGCCGCCATCCATCCTCCAACCGCCTCCAGGCACTCACACAGGACCTTCACCGCCTTCACTGGTTCTGATTTGAAAGAAAGGTAGAGCTGGGTATCATCTGCATATTGATGGACACCCAGTCCAAACCCCCTGATGATCTCTCCCAGCGGCTTCATATAGATGTTAAAAAGCATGGGGGAGAGGACGGAACCCTGAGGCACCCCACAAGTGAGGGCCCAAGGGTCTGAACACTCATCCCCCACCACCACTTTCTGAACACGGCCCAGGAGAAAGGAGCGAAACCACTGTATAACAGTGCCCCCAGCTCCCAACCCCTCTAGACGGTCCAGAAGGATGTTATGGTCGATTGTATCAAAGGCCGCTGAGAGATCCAGCAGAACTAGGAAACAACTCTCACCTTTGTCCCTAGCTCGCCGGAGATCATCAACCAGTGCGACCAAGGCAGTTTCAGTCCCATGATGAGGCCTGAACCCTGATTGGAAGGGATCCAAATGGTCCGCATCCTCCAGGCGTGCCTGGAGTTGTTCAGCAACCACACGCTCAATCACCTTGCCCAAGAATGGAAGATTTGAGACTGGGCGATAGTTGGCCATACTGGCCGGGTCTAAAGATGGTTTTTTAAGAAGCGGTTTAATGACCGCCTCTTTCAGCGGATCTGGGAATGTTCCCTCACAGAGGGAAGCATTCACCACCCCGCAGAGCCCATCGCCCAGCCCTTCCCGGCTAGCTTTTATAAGCCAGGATGGGCAAGGATCAAGGAGACAGGTGGTTGGTTTCACTCGTCCAAGCAGCCTGTCCACATCCTCGGGGGTAACGGATTGAAATTGATTCCATGCAACTTGACCAGACAGGGCTCTAGCACTCTCCCGCCCCAGCCCTGCTCCCACGGTGGTGTCTAGCTCCTTCCGAATATGAGTGATTTTATCTGCAAAAAACGTTGCAAAATCGTTGCAGGAGATCTTGGGGTCTTTACAAGGCCCCGATGGTAAAGGTGGTTCCGTTAAGTTGCGGACCACCTGAAAGAGTCTCCTGCTACTATTTTCTGCAGATGCAATAGAGGCGGTGAAGAAAGTCTTCTTCGCCGTCGCTATCGCCACTTGGTAGGCTCGACGTTGAGCTCTAACCTGTGTCCGGTCAGATTCGGAGTGAGTTTTCTGCCACCGACGCTCTAGCCGTCTCAGCGATTGTTTCATCGCCCTCAGCTCCGAAGAAAACCACGGGGCTGTCCGGGCTCCATGCAATCGGAGAGGGCGCTTCGGAGCCAGACAGTCGATAGCCCTGGTTAACTCCGCATTCCAGCGGGCCACCAGGGAGTCAGCTGAAAGGCCATCAACATGGGATAAAGCATCCCCTACCACTCTCTGGAAACCATTTGGATCCATTAAGTGGCGGGGGCGGACCATCCGAATTGGTCCCACCTCCCTGCAGAGGGGAAGGGTCGCGGAGAAGTCCAGTTGCACCAGGAAGTGATCTGACCATGGCACTTCTTTGGTTTCATTTTTACTTAGTGTCAGATCACCCACGTCGCTAGAGGTGAATACCAGGTCTAAGGCATGTCCATGACTATGAGTTGGGCCCAACTTATTCAGGGACAGCCCCATGGAGGCCATGCTTTCCACGAAGTCCCGAGCGGCCCCTTGTAAGGTCGTGTCGGCGTGGATGTTAAAATCCCCCAGGACAACCAAACTAGGTGTCTCCAGGAGAACATCCGCCACGACCTGAAGCAGCTCGGACAGGGAATCCTTGGTGCAGCGGGGAGGTCGGTACACCAAAAGGAATCCTGTACTGCCCCTATTGCCCAACTTCCAGAACATGCACTCAGAAAACTGGGTCTTCCCAGTAGGACGCCTGGTGCAGACTAATGACTTTCTAAAAATCACTGCAACCCCCCCTCCCCGCCCACATGACCTGGGTTGCTGTGCGTAAGAGAAACCTGGTGGGCAGGCGGCAGCAAGGACAGGCCCATCTGTCTCATTCAACCAGGTCTCTGTCACACAAGCCAGGTCAAATCCTCCATCCACAATCAGGTCGTGGATGGCAGTGGTTTTATTCACCATTGACCTGGCATTACACAGCAACACCTTCAGGTTATGTGGGTTTCCCCTGTTGATTCCAGTATCCATCTGGTCAAGGCCAGACCCGGAGGCAGGGATAGTCTTCAAACAACGACTAAACCTGCCTCCTCGGTAATGACATGGTCTGGTCTTAGCGTAACTCCGCCTCCTGTTAGCTAGGGATGATGGGAATTGTAGTCCTAAACATCTGGAGGGGCGGAGTTTGCCTATGCCTGGCATAAAGCTACTTCCTATGTTACACTTCTCCCCCAGGTCAATAGCCAATCAGAGGAGGGAAGATTTCTTTCTAATTCCAAATTGGGCAATCAAGCCGTTATAAGATGGAGGCTGCTTTTGGCAGTATGGTGCTGCAGCAGGTCCTTTTGCCTTAGTACCCTCCATCCCGCCCTAGTTGGGTATGCTGTGGTACATCCCAACCCAATAGCCCAGTGACACCCTCCTGAAATAGTACAGTTGGTACCTACCTGAATGGTAGATTTTAGGAGGCTTTGCCGGGCTATTGAGACCTCACCCTAGTGGGCGTTGCAATGAATCATAGAATCATAGAATCATAGAGTTGGAAGAGACCACAAGGGCCATCGAGTCCAACCCCCTGCCAAGCAGGAAACACCATCAGAGCACTCCTGACATATGGTTGTCAAGCCTCTGCTTAAAGACCTCCAAAGTAGGAGACTCCACCACACTCCTTGGCAGCAAATTCCACTGTCGAACAGCTCTTACTGTCAGGAAGTTCTTCCTAATGTTTAGGTGGAATCTTCTTTCTTGTAGTTTGGATCCATTGCTCCGTGTCCGCTTCTCCGGAGCAGCAGAAAACAACCTTTCTCCCTCCTCTATGTGACATCCTTTTATATATTTGAACATGGCTATCATATCACCCCTTAACCTCCTCTTCTCCAGGCTAAACATGCCCAGCTCCCTTAGCCGTTCCTCATAAGGCATCGTTTCCAGGCCTTTGACCATTTTGGTTGCCCTCCTCTGGACACGTTCCAGTTTGTCAGTGTCCTTCTTGAATTGTGGTGCCCAGAACTGGACACAGTACTCCAGGTGTGGTCTGACCAGAGCAGAATACAGTGGCACTATTACTTCCCTTGATCTAGATGCTATACTCCTATTGATGCAGCCCAGAATTGCATTGGCTTTTTTAGCTGCCGCGTCACACTGTTGGCTCATGTCAAGTTTGTGGTCAACCAAGACTCCTAGATCCTTTTCACATGTACTGCTCTCAAGCCAGGTGTCCCCCATCTTGTATTTGTGCCTCTCATTTTTTTTGCCCAAGTGCAATACTTTACATTTCTCCCTGTTAAAATTCATCTTGTTTATTTTTGCCCAGTTCTCTAATCTGTCAAGGTCGTTTTGAAGTGTGATCCTGTCCTCTGGGGTGTTAGCCACCCCTCCCAGTTTGGTGTCATCTGCAAATTTGATCAGGATGCCCTTGAGTCCATCATCCAAGTCGTTGATAAAGATGTTGAATAATGGTTTGTATCCAGATGTTTACGTATTTCCCTGTAGCCACCATCATTCTCAAGTTTTTTCCTTATCGGGACATGAGTTTTCTATTATTATTTTTACTTCTCTGTGTTGTGTCGACTCCGATGAGCTTGGCGAGTATGTAAAACTGATCGGGAGCCAATCATGTTCCCTGAAGCGTTTTCCCTCCTGCCTCATCATCTGGGCGGAGCAAAACTTGAACACGATAACCAACACCTGTCCACAGGGTAAATGTTTCCTTAGGGAACAAAAGTGAGGACGAATTAAAGAACCTTTTAATGAGGGTGAAAGAGGAGAGCGCAAAATATGGTTTGAAGCTCAACATCAAAAAAAGGAAGATCATGGCCACTGCTCCCATCACCTCCTGGCAAATAGAAGGGGAAGAAATGGAGGCAGTGAGAGATTTTACTTTCTTGGGCTCCGTGATCACTGCAGAGGGTGACAGCAGCCACAAAATTAAAAGACACCTGCTTCTTGGGAGAAGAGCAATGACAAACCTAGACAGCATCTTAAAAAGCAGAGACATCACCTTGCCAACAAAGGTCCATATAGTTAAAGCTATGGTTTTCCTAGTAGTGATGTACGGAAGTGAGAGCTGGACCATAAAGAAGGCTGATCGCCGAAGAATTGATTCTTTTGAATTCTGGTGCTGGAGGAGACTCTTGAGAGTCCCATGGACTGCAAGAAGATCAAACCTCTCCATTCTGAAGGAAATCAGCCCTGAGTGCTCACTGGAAGGACAGATCCTGAAGCTGAGATTCAAATACTTTGGCCACCTCATGAGAAGAGAAGACTCCCTGGAAAAGACCCTGCTGCTGGGAAAGATGGAGGGCACAAGGAGAAGGGGACGACAGAGGACGAGATGGTTGGACAGTGTTCTTGAAGCTACCAGCATGAGTTTGACTAAACTGCAGGAGGCAGCGGAAGACAGAAGTGCCTGGCGTGCTCTGGTCCATGGGGTCATGAAGAGGCGGACACGACTAAACGACTAAACGACTAAACAACATCAACACTTGCCATTCATCATCCTATTTCTAGAGTCCCACCTACAGGACGAACACATCACACGAAAGGCTTGGCACTCTAGGCTTCTCACTGACATGCTCTCTCTCTGTGTGTATGTGATCTCCCCCCCCCCCCCGGCGAGCATTCAAAAGTGCAGACACCGGCACCCCTCCTGAAATGGCGTAAGTGCAGGGGCAGCTTTCCCGCTAGGTTCTTCCGAAGGTAGAAACTCTCCCTGGCGTTGATCGTATAAAAGTAAAGAAAGGAAAACCAGCTAGCAGCAATTGGGAAGATTTACAATCCCACCGGCGCTCTGGGCACCTCGTAAAAGAGAATGCACAACCGTCAACTTCAGCAGTGCTAGCTGGAGACCAGGCTGCCAAGAACAAGCATATGTCTAGGCAGAAAGCGGTGGGCTGCCTTTGCAGAGACGGTCAGTATAACTCAACCGGTGCTCTCCTCCCAGTGGTTATTACTGGAGTTTGGCCAGTAAGAAATTCGCTGCAGAACACCTCAGCTGGGATCACCCCAGGTAAATCAAAGAACCGTTCTGCGTCAGGGTCCTGGCAGCAGCACTAAGACTGGTGCAAAGTGGTCGGTATCCTGTTCCTACCTGCAATCCCTTGGCCTACCTTTCCCCAGGTTGTTGAGTTCACCTTGGCTTCTGGCAACAATGTCTTACCTGCAAAAGAGGGTCCATTGATCGTGTTAAGATACAGGATCCAGCCCCCCCCCCCGCACTACAGGCAATCCTGTTTTCTGGTGCACCTCCCCACCAAATCATTATCCCCCTTTGGCTTTAGGAGATTTTTTTGGGTGACAGACATGAGACCAGTCTTGCAATTGGGGATATCTTGCTATTGGGGATATCTTCCATCAATGCTTATGAGTGGTGCTCTTCTTCTGACCACTGTATCACACTTTATAAATACAGTGATACCGTGGGTTACAGATGCTTCAGGTTACAGATGCTTCAGGTTATACTTTGTCATTTCCAGGCTAGGTCCCTGCTTCACATTATTCTAGCTTTAGTGGAGCCATTACAGTGGAGATGTACTAGGAGAAGCTTGTAATGTCTTTGTAGCACTTTCCCAACTTTTCATGCTGGTGACAAACTTTTTAGACTTGCATCATTTTGCAACACTAATTCAGTTTTACTAGCAAACTGGAGGTTAAATTAACCCCTTTCCAGCCCCGGGAGGAACGCAGGAAACGTTCGCATGACACACCTACACACTGCAGCCAACACACCACTAATTAATTATTACTATTAATAATAATCATTTATACCCTGCCCACCTGGTTGGGCCTCCCCAGCCATTCTGGGCGGCTCCCAACCGAATGTTAAAAACACAATACAGCATTAAACATTAAAAACTTCCCTAAGCAGGGCTGCCTTCAGATGTCTTTTAAAAGTCAGATAGTTGCTTATTTCCTTGACATCTGCTGGGAGGGCGTTCCACAGGGCAGGCGCCACCACCGAGAAGGCCCTCTGCCTGGTTTCCTGTAACTTCACTTCTTGCGGTGAGGGACCCGCCAGAAGGCCCTCGGCGCTGGACCTCAGTGTCTGGACTGGAAGTGTTGCGACACACAGTTTGGAAAGCTCTGCTGTAGTATCTCAAACTGTATTGGCTCCAGCTTTTGGTAAGTCCTTTAGCACCTTCTGAATAGCCCCACTAAATTTCTTTGGCTGCTTCCCCTTTGGCTCCCCATGTTCCTTTTGGTCCCATCAGAGCCACAGCCCAGAGGAAGAAGGCAATGGAACCTGGTGTTTTTCATCCTTGCCCCTCTCACTGCCTGCTCATTGAGAGATGGCAAGTGAATAGACAGCAATGGCAATGTTGGGTCAGGGGCCATGACAACGCTGACTCCTTTTGCCGGTTGTGGTCCAAAAGCATCCTCAGAATAAGCACAAAGTGTCTGAGGCCAAAGGCACCTGGCACCGAATAAGTGGATCTGGCAGAATTTTATATGTTAAAAATATTGGGCATAATCCAGCCGAAGTTAAGTACTTTCAACCTGCATTGATTTCAGTGGGGGAGCCGAACACATGTTTAAGTTTCTTAGTAAAATCAATAGGCCTTAAAAGTGTTTAACTCTGGCTGAGACTTCCTCCGACTTCTGCTCCTGGCCTACCCAATCCCAGTTTTCAAAAGTGCACATGGACCTCATGGAACACAATAGCAATTGCTATTTGAATTATAGGAATCATTCTGAAATTGTCATCTGTAAACATTAGACTTTTATGCAAATCTGTGCCCTCATGTGCCCCACATTCAGCAACCCATAACTCACCGCCCTGCAATCCACAAATACCTAAACTGAGCGGTCGGTAAAATTATGGGATGCAGGTGTCATAAGTGAACCAGTGTGGGCTTGGTGGGTGAAACAGGGAGGGTGGAATGAAAATTGCTTTGTTTTATGCAGTATTAGAAAGCAAGACAAGTTCAGGCAGTGTGGAATCTATTTCCTTTGTTACAGTGGTCACTTTTGGTGTGTTCCTCCCCCCCCCTTTAAAAACAAGTGAGCGGAGAACTGAGTAAGAATCCATCCATCCTGTTTGATCACCTCTAGTGTTGAAGTCCAGTCAAGCCTTGTAAACTGCCTGGTTGTGGAATACAGTGGTACCTCTGGCTGCGAACGGGATCCGTTCCGGAGGCCCATTCGCAACATGAAAAGAGCACAACCAGCAGTGGCGCATCTGTGCACACGCTGGTTGCGATTCGCCGCTTCTGTGCATGCGCTTGACGTCATTTTGCGCTTCTGTGCATGCGCGAGTGGCGAAACCCAGAAGTAATCCTTTCCAGTACTTCCGGGTCACCGTGGGACATAACCTGAAAGAACGTAACATGAAGCGGACGTAACATGAGGTATGACTGTAATACAAGAGCCACATGCTTTGAGCTTCCTTCAGGAAGAGCAGAATGTAAGTGAAATTACTTTTAATAATAACAATGACCAGTGCTGCCACTCAGTGAGCATCTTGCTAGTTGGCAATATCTTCAGCAAAAGCTTTGCAGCGAAGCGACTGGCACCTATGAAAGAAAGAGCAGAGTTACGGGTGGTCAAAAAGTAGAGCAGGGGAAAGGAATGCACTTACTTGCAAGCAGCGATGGGGGGGAAAGGACTCAGTTTAGTTTCATATTTAAAGGTGGACATACTCAATTCACACATTCTAAAACAATGCACCAGCCAACATACAGCCAATCTTCCAAATTCGCACTTCTCTGAATTTTGCAATGCAGCTTTCTGGACAGTTAATGTGTGCAAAAAAAAAGCATATATTGAGGTAAAATATGCATATAGAAATGCATATATTTGTGAAAATGATGCACACAAATGCATTTGAGTAGGGGGAAATGCAAAAAAGTGTTTATTGGGAGAAATTTGCACTAAAATGCTGCTGAATTTTCTAGCAGATTGTGGGGTGTTTTTTTTTTTAAAAAAGAACAATAAAAATAAATTACAAACTGATTTTGAAATTTAGAATACCACACTTAATGACGGTGGGGGGGGGGATGAGAAACTGGGTGAAACCAAAACTGACAAATTCTTCCATTCCTACTTGCAAGTAAGAGTGCAAGTTTGGACCTAAGACCTTGTGCACCAACCTAGTTTCATAATTTGCTGTATAACAAGCTGAACTAGCCTTGTACCAGAATGAGCCATTGCTGCTGTTGTCGGACTCTGAGGGTGGGGTGGCCTGGTGCTTCCTAGCACTTCAAATCAAAGGGCTCCCTGCTCTGCCTCTTCCGTTGAGAAATGTGTCCTGCGGACCCTTGGCGCACAGAACATAAGGCATTTATTTCCTACATTGTTAGAAACTACCGCCGCCTCCCAATCACACCGACACAAAGGAGTTCACTCCACAGCACATTTTGCCCCTGAGCAAACACGCTTCCCCATTCAAGAAATGATCTCCTACTGTTTCCCATAAGAGCGCGAGGCAGCCTGGAGAAATAGAATAAAGCTGTGTTAAACACAACAGCCCCATTCCAACAATTGAAACAAACGAGGGTGCGTGGCTGCTGAGCCGCGCTGCCTCTCGAAAGGGTATGTTAATGCCTGCATTAGGCATTAATTCTGCTTTTCTTCACCCCTCCCACTTCCCCCTACCATTCTTGCCAGGGCATTATATGCTCCACGAAGCATCTATTTCATCTTACCATTGCAATGTTTTGCTACCGTTGGGGCTATTGTCGTTGAGAGGGGCCTTTGCATACTCTTCGGCATGTCATCTGTCACTGGTCATGGTACATTCGAAACACTGCGGATGCTTTGACAAGTCGTCCAGAGAAGCTAGTCCATCACGTCTGGCTAATGGTCGGTGGTGTAATAGGACACCAAGTTGGAAGGCTGAAGCCCACTCGGCAGGTCCAATTTCTTAGGCTATTTACATTCAGTTCCCCCCACCGCCGTGAAAAGAAATCTAAGCAAAATAATAATAATAATGTTCCAAATTTAGGATAATGGTTCTTTAGATTTACACTGTACATCATACTTTTAAAGCATGCATGCCCTGCCCCCAATCCGAATCCTGGGAAGTGCAGTTAACCCCCCCAGAGAGCTTCAATTCCCAGCACCCCTAAACAAACTACAGTTCTCGTGTTTCTTTTTTTGTGTGTGTTTTAAATATATGGTGTGTATCATGAGGATTGGGACAGCCACCATTTCTGATGGTACATAACTTGCTTTTCTGCCTTGATCCACTCTGGATTCTGGTCAAGTAGGCTCTCCAGGCTTTGAGGGAGCTTCGAAAATTTGTTTGAACAGTGACAGAAGCATTGCAGAGAATCAGGAGATTCTGACTCAACGTCAGGAAGAACTTACTGATGGTAAGAGCTGTTTGACAGTGGAACAGGCTCCCTCAGGAGGTTGTGGACTCCCCTTCCTTGGAGGTTTGTAAGCAGAGGTTGGATGGCCATCTGTCATGGATGCTTTAGTTGAGATCCCTGCATTGCAGGGGGTTGGACTAGATGACCCTCAGGGTGGCTTCCAGTTCTATGATTCTACATGTGCTGGGCCTGGGGGTAACCCGAGTAACGCGGTCGAGGTCCAGTCCCGAATCCAAGGGTTCTGTTAGGAGTCAGTCTGACAGGGCCAAAGCAGGACACGAGGCAGGAAACCAGGCAAGGTCAGGCACAGGATCACAGGCAGGTTCTGGCAAACAGCACCACTGCTCCCACAACCTGGGGAGAGATCCAGCAGCCTTTTATCTCTGACGGGGTACCGGCTGGTCCTGATCCCCCAGTGATTCACCTCCCTGTCTCGCCTGAAGGCAAGCACTCCTCCTGGGAGTACTCAGGTTTCTCCTTCTCTCAGACCTTAGTCTCTGCAGCTCAGGAGATGTCGGTGGGTTACGAGACCCAGGGGCCACTTCAGCCTCCCCTGACCCAACCAGTAGTGGAGCCGCTGTAAGTGATGGCCCAGCTGAAGGCAATGAGGTCATCCCTGCATCTGGAGCCAGGGCAGGCTGAGGCCCCTGACTCGGCCCAGCAGGTGCTTGTAGCAGGGGAACCTGTGCAGACTGGGACTCTTCAGAATCAGGCCCCAGACTAGGTTCAGCTGCCGCCTGAGGCAAAGGATACAGTGCAGACTGAGACTCCTCTGGCTCCGAGTCTGAGTCTGAGTCCCAGGCCATCACACTACATTTGCTTTGGGAGGGAGGAAACCCTTGATTGCACCAATGGGAGATTTTCTTCCCAATGCAAAGGCATCTTCTTCTTAGGGATTTCCCTTAGGCCATCAGCAAAAGGGTAGATTTCCTTCCTTATGCCTTACTGCAGTCCTCATAATTATCTCTCTCACACACATTTGATGCAACCTGCAGTTTTTAGAAGCCTTCGCAGTAATTGCAAAGGTGCACAGTCCAGAGACAACCAACGACTTAACATCCCCAAACAAGGGTTTTAGCCATGCAGTTGTTTTGAATGGGGCTGATAAGAGTTGCTGTCAAAAACATTTGGAGGGCACAAGGTTGAGGAAAGCCGGTGTGATAAAAAACACAAAATCTCTGTTAGCTTCAGTGAAATGAGATTGGCGAGAGGCTTCCTGCTCTGTGAATATTAGTCTTGAACATGGTGTGAGAGGTTCCTGTGCTCAAAGCTCATGAAATTGAGGCACAGAAGGATAGGAGACATGCACTGATGATGACAGGGAGGAGCTGCAGCTTCGTGGTGCAGAGCATCCTCTACACTCAGAAGATCCCAGGCTCAGTCCTTCGCATGTGCAGTTAAAAGATCTCAGGGAGCAATGCTAGGATAGGCCTGTGCTCAAAATCCTGGAGAGTTATGAAAGTAGACAATGCCAAGAGAGATGGACCTACAGTTGGAACCAGGGTGGGACAGTTTCGTATGTTTGTGTTATCAGGTTAAACCAGCTGAGGTTCATGACATACATCAGGGGTTAAAATAATAGTAATGATATAATAATATTTTTTTATTTATATCCTGCCCATCTGGCTGGGCTTCCCCAGCCACTCTGGGCAACTTCCAACAAAGTATTAAAATACCATAATGCATCAAACATTAAAAGCTTCCCTAAACAGGGCTGCCTTCAGATGTCTTCTAAAAGTCTGGTAGTTGTTGTTCTCTTTGACATCTGGTGGGAGGGCGTTCCACAGGGTGGGTGCCACTACCGAGAAGGCCCTCTGCCTGGTTCCCTGTAACTTGGCTTCTCGCAGTGAGGGAACCGCCAGAAGGCCCTCGGCGCTGGACCTCAGTGTCCGGGCAGAACGATGGCGGTGGAGACGCTCCTGCAGCACTTCAAATACGGTTGGTCTACAGACTCCCATTGTCTTTGCTGGCTGGGGCTGCTGGGAGTTGGAGTGCAGCAACATCTAGAAAGCATCAGGTTCCCGGTCCTTCACTTCCACCATCTCAGCCTGCCTAGCTTTACATGTGGCTTTTAGCAAAGATGATCCCAATGGAATGTGAGTGTTATGCATAAAATCCCAGTTTATGGTCTCTCTGTGTGTGTGCCTGTGTGTGTGTGTGTTGCGTGATATATAAAATCTCAGCTTGGCACCAAAGGGCACCGAATGATATTTTCCTTTCTCAGTGTGTTCTCGATTCCCATTGATACTAATGGGACTTGCATGCCAGTATCAAGGGGAGAAAAGACCCCTGAGGTCTCACAAAATATGCAGATGACTGGTTTTTAATGAATGCAAAATGTAAAACAAAGGAAGTATTGCCGCTGAGTGGCTCATGCATAATAAAAAAATCCACTGTGGTTTTTTTAGAAAAAAAGAAGGAACACATTAACAACAACAAAAATCTCATGGCTTCAACTGTCCTTAATACGTAACGGGCAATTGAGAACAGCAGGCTGCCCAGAACCCACATCATCAAATCGCAAATACATTTTGGAAAGATGTGGCCATCAAGATTCTCATCTGCTGCCCCACCAGGTTATGGGGAAAATATCCAAGATTTCCCATGTATGTTCTGCTCTGTATGTTGGAATAGGCAAAAGGGATATAGTCCTGTAAGCATGCTCCTTGATTAAGCAAAATGGCTCCATCTTCCTAGTTTTTCTCTCTGGGAGTTGTTGGGAGAGCCCTATCTGTCTTGTGAAGCTACAAGTCCCAGAGTGGTGTAACAGAGTGCTTTTATTCAAATGGACTAGGGGGACTAAATTAGAGTATTAAAGTATTAAAGCCTGGCTCCTCTTTCCCAAAGCCCGGGAGGTTTCTGTTTGGCTTAGGGAGGGAGGCGTGATGCTCTGACAGGGTCCAAGAGCCCTCCTGCCACCTGGGAAGGAGGCAAGAGGCCTCCTACATCCTGTCAGAGACCAGGCATCTTCTCAAAGCCCAGGAAGCTTCTGCCCCTCTTTGGGAGGGAGGCACAATGCTCACACATGTTCATTCATTCATTCATTCATTCATTCATTCATTCATTTATATCCCGCCTTCCCCAGCCGAAGCCGGGCTCAGAGCGGCTAACAACAGTAAAATAATACAACATTCTAAAATCAGTTCATTATAAAATCAGTTCCAATCAAATTAATGGCAACCATTGGGCTAGAGTTCTGTGAGGATTACCAAAGGAGGGGGTCAGGCTGTGCCTTGGCCAAAGGCCTGGTGGAACAGCTCTGTCTTGCAGGCCCTGCGGAAAGATGTCAAGTCCCGCAGGGCCCTAGTCTCTTGTGACAGAGCGTTGCACCAGATCGGGGCCACAGCCGAAAAAGCCCTGGCTCTGGTTGAGGCCAGCCTAACCTCCCTGTGGCCCGGGACCTCCAAGATGTTTTTGTTTGAAGACCGCAAGGTCCTCCGTGGGACATACCAGGAGAGGCGGTCCCGTAGGTACGAGGGTCCTAGGCCATGATGTCCTCGCGAGCTAGTGCCTCTGATCCTAAATGTTCCCCTATGAAAAAATTCACCACATGTCACTGGTTCAGACGTGGCCTTCACTTCATGGATTTTGGTTTCATGCCCCCTCCTGCTAGCCGCTTCCAGCTTTGGTCCATGTGACATGACGACAGCTCCACAGCGGAATGGATGCATTGCATGTAGAAGGGCAGTATCCATGCCTGGCACCTCAAATTAAAGCGTTTGGAACAAGATGCACACATCTGCTACACCAGTGTCCCTGACCACTGGTCATGCTGGCTAGGAATGATGGGAGTTGTAGTCCAACAACATCTGGGGACCCACAGGTTGAGAACCGCTGCGCTACACATTCCCTAAACGTACACAATTTTGTACATTTCGATTCGTCAGAGAACCACATCGCTAAATTCGGAGAGGCGTGAATTTCTAAGGATGGTTGCAGTTCGTCTATTTCTTTGAGAAGCAAAAATCAGAGAGGTTTGTATTACAATATGAAATGGGCCAAATTCCTTCCATATCTGACTTAACAGAACAAAAGGGTACATGAAGCCATGTGCGTGTCGGTGGTTACATTAAAAACATCCGTTATGAGCCACAGCACAGAGTTGCATCTCTCCCCCCACACCTTCACTAAAAAGCAGGCTCTTACTTCTAAAATGAAAAGTGGGGGGGGGGAGGCAACGAGATGGAAGACGCAATCCCCACCAGGCTGCCGAGGAAAAGCTGAAAAGCACGCCATAAATGACATTAGTGTGGTAGCAGGGACATGTGTGACAATAACTTTTAAAATAAATGAGCTGCTGCAGAATAAAGTACCTTGCCGCAAAATGTACATGGGGGAGATGGAAAGTAAATTAACAAAAGAAAAGAAAAACAGCAACGGATTATGGCAACATCTGTATATTAAAACCATCAGAAATGAGAACAGGCTCATGCTAACATTACAGCATGCAAAGATATGACAACACTGTAATCCAGTTGAGATCTTGCATCGTTAAGGGGATGGTGGTGTTGTCGTTTAGTCGTGTCCGACTCTTCATGACCCCATGGACCAGAGCACGCCAGGCCCTCCTGTCTTCCACTGCCTCCCGCAGTTTGGTCAAACTCATGCTGGTAGCTTCGAGAACACTGTCCAACCATCTCGTCCTCTGTCGTCCCCTTCTCCTTGGGCCCTCCATCTTTCCCAACATCAGGGTCTTTTCCAGGGAGTCTTCTCTTCTCATGAGGTGGCCAAAGTATTGGAGTCTCAGCTTCAGGATCTGTCCTTCCAGTGAGCACTCAGGGCTGATTTCTTTCAGAATGGAGAGATTTGATCTTCTTGCAGTCCATGGGACTCTCAAGAGTCTCCTCCAGCACCATAATTCAAAAGCATCAAAGAGATGGTAGAGAACCAAAATCTAGTTCTTTTCATCACTGGTTAAGCAGTTTGGTGGTGGTGAGATGCAGAGATGCCCTTCTGAGGCTGGCTGTGTCACTGCTTATCTGGATAGCACTGCAGGGGGTGAGGTCTGGGATGTGTGGGTGGTGTGGCTGGAGTACTGCTGCCACACACACACACACACACACACACACACACACACACACCCCGTTCAGCTCTCCCTCAGGTAAGCAGCAGCATCAGTGTTGTGAGGGAAGCTCAACGGCGGCACCCAATCATGTACGTCAATAGTACGGTGAAGCTGCTGTTCAAATCCTGACTCAGCTATAAAGGACACTGGGTGGACCTCGGGCCAGTCACAGTCTCTCAGCCTAAGCTACCCCACACAGTGTTGTTGTGAGAGTAAAATGGGGAAAGGAAGAACCACATGCACCACCGTGAGCTCCCTGGATGTCAGGAGCCCAGTCCCCATCTTGATCACACAGTAAGCATAGTAATTAAAAGGATAATTTATTGTCAAAACAAGCAGATAGGACGGCTCTAACTCAGCTTCGAACATCATCAGTCAAGATGACCCTTCTGAAGTTGCCTTCCGGGTTCTGTAGAAGTTAGGGAACTTTCACGTCTTACGCCTCTTGTTTTGTTTCCGGTCTAACAGCCCTCCCCTTAGTCCAAGAATTGGATCAGCTCCCCCCTCCTCCCTTTCTGATAAACTACTTCCGTTTCTGTTCCCGCCAGTTTGAACTTCCTGAGAACTATCTCATCCTCTGTCGTCCCCTTCTCCTTGTGCCCTCCATCTTTCCCAACATCAGGGTCTTTTCCAGGGAGTCTTCTCTTCTCATGATTAGCCTTCTTTATGGTCCAGCTTTCACTTCCATACATCACTACTGGGAAAACCATAGCTTTAACTATACGGACCTTTGTTGTCAAGGTGATGTCTCTGCTTTTTAAGATGCTGTCTAGGTTTGTCATTGCTTTTCTCCCAAGAAGCAGGGGTCTTTTAATTTCATGACTACTGTCACAATCTGCAGTCATCATGGAGCCCAAGAAAGTGAAATCTCTCACTGCCTCCATTTCATCCCCTTCTATGTTTCTTTAAGGATACTGTTTTCTTGTTTCTGTTTTGGTTTACCGGAGACTTTAAATATCAAACAGCTTAGAAATACTTTAAAATAAATAAGTGTATTAACATATGCGTATTTTATGCAAACCAGCCTGGTCCTCACTTTTGGCAATGCATTTTCTCCTTTTGGGTGGCACATAACTGGCCACCTTACTTGCAGCTGCTTTAAAAAAAAAGAAAGGAGGAGATCCTTATATCTGAATTCCCCACATCAAGTCCCACTGCTCCATCCACTGAAGTGATAAAGATGGAACGTAAGAGAAGAGATGGCCTGATAAGCATATTGGGACCAACCCTTTATTGGGCAACTGGGATTCAGCAAAGCTGCCCTTTCTCGCTCTTCCTTCATCTCCATCAAATATTACTCATGCAGTATGGGACTGGAAACAGAGCTGAATTTCCTCCCCATCCATAAATGGACATTTCCTGGCAATTGCTCCATCTTTTCTCAGTGGTCTACCACTCCAGTTAGAAACAATTTTTTAAAAAAAACTGTCCTAAAAATAAGTGAAAATCTTTCATCCCTCCCCTCCCTCCCTTTCTCTAATTGCTCCCCTTTCTAAGCCCTCGATTTGTAAGGGGATCGCAAAGTTTCCTCTGCCGGAGCGTTGGGTATACATGATTCAATTAACCTTGCAGGTAGCTGTGGAAGTTGGTAATGCAGGAGATCCTTTTGTTAATTGGCAGCCTGACACAGGCAATTAAGCTTGATCAGATGAAGAGGGCGTCAGGGACATCGTTAGCATACGGTACTGAAGGCTTTGCGGTGTGTAAAAGTTGTTTAATTTCTGACGAGGAAGAAAGGGCGGAGGGAGAAGGGGGGCTGGAAGGCGGGGCAAGAGAGGCCTTCTTCCATTGCTGGCGTTATGGCTGCCAGTGCTAAACGTTTTGCCTGTATTTGGGCTCTGCTTTGGTCTTTTATTTTTAAAAGCAGAGGTCGTGCCCTTTTGTTGGGAATCCCTGGGGCTTTCCCGCTTGACCATGCTGACCATTGGGTACAGATTCTGGCTAGGGCCACAGAGCAATCCTTTGTAGAAAGTTCCATCAAAGGTGTTTTGGGGGTTTGTTTGTTCGTTGCTGTGCTTGTTCCTTTGCCAAGGAACCAGGTGCAAGCTTTGCATGACGCTCCAGCACAATGCAAAGGATTCTGGGGAATGGAAGAGGGAGGGAGGTGAAACTTCTATGAATACAGTCATACCTCTGGTTGAAGTTGCTTCAGGTTGAGCGTTTTCAGGTTGCGCTCCGCAGCGACCCGGAAGTAACGGAATGCGTTACTTCCGGGTTTCGCATCTCGCGCATGCGCAGAAGTGGCGAATCGCAACCTGTGCATGTGCAGGCGCAGGTTGCGTTCTGCTCTGGATGCGAACGGGGCTCTGGAACGGATCCCGTTCGCATCCAGAGGTACCACTGTACTGAAATGAGCTGCTCTCTGATCTGCACCTCCTAGATTAATATGTGGCTTGGAACACGTTGATCTTTTGGATGCTACACTTGGATTTTTACAATGCATTTCTTGGCTTGAGCATGAGAGAGCATAGGAGGAGCCTCCTGGATCGGGCCAGTGAGCAACCAGAGAGTAGAAAGCGGGGAAAGAATATCGAGACTCAAGCAGGCCAGAAGAAGAGGCTAGCCAAATAGACTGGAGCCATTGCCGCTCTGCCCCCTAGTGGGGTAGCTATTAAAGGTAAAGGGACCCCTGACCATTAGGTCCAGTCGTGGCTGACTCTGGGGTTGCAGCGCTCATCTTGCTTTATTGGGAGAGAGAGCCAGAGTATAGCTTCAGGGTCATGTCGCCAGCATGACTAAGCAGCTTCTGGCGAACCAGAGCAGCGCACGGAAACGCCGTTTACCTTCCCGCCAGATTGGTACCTATTTATCTACATGCACTTTGATGTGCTTTCGAACTGCTAGGTTGGCAGGAGCTGGGACTGAGCAACGGGAGCTCACCCCGTTGTGGGGACTCAAACCACCCACCTTTTGGTCGGCAAGTCCTAGGCTCTGTGCCACCCACAGTGCCACCCATGTCTCAACTTTGAGTAGGTACCAGTATAAATATAGGGTTATTTTAAAAAAATATTGCTATAATTACTGTCCCTGGAAAATAGGGACAGTAAAATTATTGTCCCTGGAAAATAGGGACAGGAAAAAATACTGTCCCTGGAAAACAGGGACAGGAAAATTATTGCTATTATTACTGTCCCTGGACAGCTTGGTGCCCTATGCAGGGGAACTGCCTGCACCTGCCTAACTGTGATGCTGACGAGAAATTCCATTGTTGGAAGGCAGAACGAAACATGTCTGCTCTCAGTTCAGTTCCACCAGGCTTTCCTTGCTCCTGGGAGCTCATTTTCTTGCGAGCTGGTAATGGAAGCAAGATGTGAATTGCTCCTGCCTTTGTACACTTTCGGTGGCTTTAAAAGGAATTGCTTTATAATGTTTTATGCTATTTTGCAGGGTTGTAGCCTCATGGTAAGCTGCTTTGACCACCATGTGAGGGGAAATGTGTTGTAAATTTAAATACATACCCTTTGACCTGCTCTGGAAGATCCAGCTGGTGCAAAAATTTGCAGCTATGCTGTTGATGGGGACAGACTATTGCCAGCATTTAACACGGCTGCTTAGAAGCTCACACTGGCTGCCCATGTGCTACCAGGCCAGGTTCAAAGCTCTTGTATTACTTAACAACACCCTTAGCAACTTGGGTCCAGGATATCTTAGACTCCTTATATTCCTGTCCAAGCACTGAGGACTTTAGGGTGTATGTGGGTGTCTGTTGCTAGTCCCCCCATTGCTCAGTTGCACACTTCCTTCGATTACTCAGACCCAGGATGGGTTTATCAAAAAACAAGTCATGACAGATGAATCTCATTTATTTTTATTTTTTAATTTTTGTTAGAGTTACAAGCTTGCTGTGGACATGATGTTGGGATTCAAGCCATTATCAGGAGAAACTGGCCACTCTCCAGGCACCCAGCATGAATCACCGGTTGACCTCCCTGTCTGCATTCTCCGGCAGGATCCAGGCAGAGGTCGCGATCGGCGATCCTCCTCAGCGTGAGAAGGACACACCACTCTTCCCTGCCCCCCCCCCCCGTGGGCAGGGGAAAGAGATAGACAGAAACGTATTTACATGCCTTTATTTCTGTCTTTGCAGCGTTACAGAAAAACACGTCTGCTCTCTTCAAACTCCAGCAGCCGAGAGACAAACTCCACCTGTACTTCCTGTACAGCTCATATTACACTCTGAGCTAAATCCGGTGCTTCGCACTGTGAATAGACTGTCCCTCTGTTTCCCACGAAACAGTTCCAACATTCCCATTTATGTTTTGCTTTCAAGCCACCAGCTCGCTGCCGCATTGCTTCTATATCGTAACACATATTGCTTCTTGATTTTAGTAAGGCTTTTGGAAAAGTCCCCACGATTTTCTTGCGAGGAAGCTGGTAAAATGTGGGTTGAACGAGGTAGCTGTTTGGTGGTTGACCATGGGTAGGCAAACTAAGGCCCAGGGGCCGGATCCGGCCCAATCACATTCTCAATCCGGCCCACGGATGGTCCGAGAATCAGCGTGTTTTTACATGAGTAGAATGTGTTCTTTTATTTAAATTCATCTCTGGGTTATTAGTGGGGCATAGGAATTGGTTCATTCCCCACCCCAATATAGTCTGGCCCCCCACAAGGTCTGAGGGACAGTGGACTGGCCTCCTGCTGAAAACGTTTGCTGACCCCTGTGGTTGACTAACCATAGAGTTCCCACTAACAGTTCCTCATAATCCTGGGGGGTGGAGTGACAAGTGGGGTGCTGCACGGTTCTGTCCTGGGCCCATTGCGGGTCAACATCTTTATACACAATTTGAACAAAGGAACTGAGGGGATGCTCATCAAATTTGCAGGAATGAGACCAAACTGGGAGGGGTAGCCAATGACGCTGAAGACAGAATCAAGGTTAAAGATGACCAATGGATACAAGTTAAACGAAAGGAGATTTTGACTCAACATCAGGAAAAAACTTCTGACAGTAAGAGTTGTTCAACAGTGGAACAGACCCCAACCAGAGGTGGTGGGCTCTTTTTCCTTGGAGGTTTTTAAGCAGAGGTGGGATGGCCATCTCTGTCATATATGATTTAGTTGAGATTCCTGCCTTGCAGGGGGTTAGACGAGATGAGCATTGGGGTCCCTTTGCAGCTCTACAATCCTACAATTCTATGATATCAGCCAGGAGCTATGCATTCAAAATTATGAGCCCCTTGTGGCTGAGATTAGACAGGTCCCTATCCCCATTCAACTTTTGGTGCCTGGTAAAGACCTTTTCATTTCAGCAGGCATGTTAAGTGAGCTTTCTGATTTTATAGTTTTTAACTGCTTTCTCTCAGTTGTATTTGTTCAGCTTATTGCGCACCACTTAGAAACTACTGTAGTTAAGCAGTATATAAAACTGTTGAAATGAATGATTAGTTAATAAATTGAAACGTGTCCCTGACATCTAAAGTGGGGTGGGGGTGGGGAATGTCGCCCATGCTGCCTTTGAAATGTCATCCCCAGAAAGTCCAGCCTCTCACACAGCTTTAATAATAATAATAATAATAATAATAATAATAATAATAATAATAATAATAATAATAATATATTGATACCCCGCCCATCTGGCTGGGTTTCCCCACCCACTCTGGACGGCTCCCAACAGAATATTAAAAGCACAATGAAACACCAAAAGCTTCCCTAAACAGGGCTGCCTTCAGATTTCTTCTAAAAGTCAGATAGTTGTTTATGTTCCTTCAGCAAAGAGCTTTTTAGTTTACCCTGATTTTTGAACCTTTTAACTGCTGTGATGTTTTTCATGATGCTGTGATACCTGCTGTTTTATCTGTAGTTATGCATTGCTCCACTGGAAATGCAGAGTGCAGGGTGAGGCATCAGCATGGAAAATAAATAAGTAGATACCCAAATCCTACAGCAAAGTCACATATTGATCAGATTCAGATGTAGTGTTCTGTACCAGAGCTTTGGATTTCTACCCATCCACCCCCCTCCTCTCCATCATAGCTTTGGGAAAGAGATTTGGAAGCTGTCAATTCTGTTTCAGAGGAAACACAGTTATTCGTTATGTCTAAACCCAGAACCATGGTTATTCTTAACTACGGCTTCAGGGGACAGCCTGGATCGTAAACCATGGTTTGAAGCTTGCTTGTTTCCTTAAAAGATATGTAAGTCTAACCACAGTTCCCCTGGGTTCATGCACAATGAGTAACTGCAGTTAGAAAAACTGAAAGCAAAAGTTTCCAGTCTTATGACTATATAAGCAGGGAGCAGAGGGGAAGCTTGTGTGTTCAAGGATCATTCCCATAATGCTAAAACATTTGTTGTTGTTTAGTTGTTTAGTTGTGTCCGACTCTTCGTGACCCCATGGACCAGAGCACGCCAGGCACTCCTGTCTTCCACTGCCTCCTGCAGTTTGGTCAAACTCATGTTCGTAGCTTCGAGAACACTGTCCAACCACCTCGTCCTCTGTCGTCCCCTTCTCCTTGCACCCTCTATCTTTCCCAACATCAGGGTATTTTCCAGGGAGTCTTCTCTTCTCATGAGGTGGCCAAAGTATTGGAGCCTCAGCTTCAGGATATGTCCTCCAGTGAGCACTCAGGGCTGATTTCCTTCTATGCTAAAACATAAAGGTAAAGGTAAAGGGACCCCTAACGGTTAGGTCCAGTCATGGCCAACTCTGGGGTTGCAGCGCTCATCTCGCTTTATTGGCCGAGGGAGCCGGCGTACAGCTTCTGGGTCATGTGGCCAGCATGACTAAGCCGCTTCTGGCAAACCAGAGCAGCACACAGAAACGCTGTTTACCTTCCTGCCGGAGCGTTACCTATTGATCTACTTGCACTTTGACGTGCTTTCGAACTGCTAGGTTGGCAGGAGCAGGGACCGAGCAACGGGAGCTCACCCCGTTGCAGGGATTCAAACCGCCGACCTTCTGATCAGCAAGTCCTAGGCTCCGTGGTTTAACCCACAGCGCCACCAGTGTCCCTTTGATGCTAAAACATAGTTTATCATTATTTCATGTCAGAGAATTGTGGCAGAAACAGACATTGGCAATGTTTGCGTATTCATCCCATGTCTAAGAATGGAAATCAATTCAGCGAAGAGACCATCGCTTCTTGGAAAGCCTGATACAAACTTAAGTTACCCTTGAAGTCAATGTGCATGCAAATTGACCACACCAATCTGAAAAGGGACATTTCAGTAAGCTTTCCACCAGTTCAGGACTACTCCACCCACATCTCTCTTCTCTCTCCTCTCTCTCTCTCCCTCTTAACCATGAACTCCCCCCTCCCCGCCACAGATGCTGAATCCTTCTCTGCCATCCCTCTTTCTTTGTATGGCTAAACCGACGGCAATCATCCTGGAGGTTTTCCCTTAGCTGACACCGTCTCTGCGTTTGCAAACAGAAACAGACACTGCCGACCCTTTAACAAACTCCTGTAAGCTGATCTATTATCAGCGATGGGGGCTTGCTGGATAGCCGGCAGGCACATTAATTAATTTCTATGCATATCATTGCCAGGATCGCTTACCGATCCAGGGAGCAAGATCAGAGATGTCACACCATAAATTGAGTCAGAGACTTCACCTTCCCATGTTCGGCGTGCAATTTTGCACGGCGCTTGACAAAGTAGCTACCGGGAGGGAAGAAAAGGCCACAGCTCCCCAAGGTGATGGACGGGAGGAATTGGCCCAATAAATTGTTCCCAGTAAAAAGCAATGCTTTCCTCATTAAAAGGCAGTGAATTCTCTATTGCTTTTCATTAGTTTTGGCCTTGCTAGACACGAGGTTTAATTGGCAGTGTGTTTACAGGAGGCCAACCCCAGAGGTGAAGGAGACACAAAGACCAAAAGAGATTCTTATTTATTAAGGAGAGGTGACAGGCAGCTGCTTAATAAGTTTTTTGTTTTGCAGGACCCAGAGAGAAGTTGCGGTGTTAGAAAAGGCATATGGAACTGAGTAACCTCTTCTTTGCCACTGGATCCTTAAGGATGCTCTTAGGAGTACCTCCAAAGCAGGGGTCTCCAAACTTTTTCGAAGCCTAACAAATTGGGTCCTAAAAAAGACCCATTTCCCAGAAGAAAAACTGACAATGCTCCAACTTCCTCCACTCCACAAACCCCCCATTATTATTATTATTATTATTATTATTATTATTATTATTATTCCTCCTTTTCCCCAGAATGAGTCTCAAGGCACAAACTGAAAGACAGATAAAATACAAAAAAGATACTTATAAAAGATAACCATTAAACTCTAGCAGAATTAAAACAATATAAAAAGATCTGCCAAAGTACAGATAAGAAAAATAATAAAATCAGCACAGCACTGTTGTCTTTTTTTTAAAAAAAACTAGATAAAACATCTGCACCTGCACCTGCGCGTGTGTGTGCGCGCGCACGCACACACACACACACACACACACACACACAAAACCCCAAATAACACGGAGGTCAAAAAAGAGGAACCAGCACCCTTCAGGGAAATTTAAACCCACTGTCCTGTCCTGATGGGGATGTAAATTGTCCCCTCCCTGGCCATCAGATCAATCAGTTAATGAGTGATAACCAAACTCCTCCATGGACCTGCATGGGTCCTCTGAGTAATCATAGAATCAAAGAGTTGGAAGGGACCCCAAGGGTCATCTAGTCCAACCCCCTGCAATTCAGGGATCTCAACTGAAGCATCCATGACAGAGGGACACAGGAAGGGGGCAGTGTGCCTTTTCATGCAAGAGAGGACTGGCTACACTCACTTTTGGCCATGCACACTTCCCGCTTGTGACTGCATTGTGTTATTTTCATTGATTATAGTTTAGTAATTATTAATCATAGAGCACAATGTACGTTAGGAGGCTTCATTGGGTCAGAATTGAGTCTACACTTCCAGAGTTAACACTAAATACATTACGCCTGGTAAATGAGCTACCATAGCCGCTGGAGGGCCATGAAAATTTGTGTCCCAGGTGACGCTGTGGTCTAAACCACTGAGCCTTGGGCTTGCTGATCAGAAGGTTGGTGGTTCGAATCCCCGCAACGGGGTGAGCTCCCGTAGATAAATAGGTACCACTCCAGTGGGAAGGTAAACGGTGTTTCCGTGCGCCGCTTTGGTTCACCAGAAGCGACTTAGTCATGCTGGCCACATGACCCAGAAGCTGTCTGTGGACAAACGCCAGCTCCCTTGGCCTATAGAGCGAGATGAGCACTACAACCCCAGAGTCATTCGCGACTGGACCTAATGGTCAGGGGTACCTTTACCTTTACCCATGTACTATCCAAAGCCAATGGGTATTGGTTGCCAGATGTGAAGTATATTGGCATTATTTACAGATCTTCTACCCCAATAGGAGGGAGGGGAGCTTGTTGCAGCAGGAAGGGAAGACACCCTACCCCTCTTCACCAGCCAGACTCATCTCAGCCTCTTGGCCCCCATCCTGTGCAGCCTCTGCCTCTGATTCTGGACTGCTCTCTGCCGCAGAGTCTCCCTGCTCACTTAACCCTGTTACCTCTTCAGCTTCTGACACCTCCTCTTCCCAGGCTTCTCCCTCTGGCCACTCATTGTTGTCCCACCACCAATGCCGTCTTGTCCTGGTGGACAACCTGGCCCTTGAATTCTACACCAGCTAAAGTTTCTAAACCATATAAGGCATGTTTCTGCCTATGTCTACATCTGTCCAAGAGTGAGCCGGCAGTAAATCACACCGTTCGAAGTTGGAGTTAACTCTTTACTGGCAAAAACACAACCTTCACAGACTTGGCTGAGTGTCGGGCCAAATGAGCACAGCAGCTCATCTCCATTATGTCTTACCCATGAATCAGTTGCAGAGACTGAAATTCCCACAGTCATCTAGGTCCCCTCCTCTCCAGGGCTTTTCCCAAGCAATTGGAGAATGCGTCTGTGTGCAGCCTGCTGCTGCTCAGCCCATTCCAGCCCTATTCTGGTTCTGGGGAGCAAGGCAGAAGGGGAGCTGGTCGCAGCGGGAGGGGGAGACACCTGTGACTCTTCACTAGCCAAACTCACCTCTGTCTCTTGGCCTTCCTCCTCTCCAGTTTCAGCTTCTGCCTCTGATTCTGGACTGCTCTCTGCCACAGACTCCCCCTGCTCACTTAACCCTGTTACCTCTTTGGCTTCTGACACCTCCTCTTCCCAGGCTTCTCCCTCTTCTCCTTCTGGCCACTCATTGTTGTCCCACCACTAATCCCTGGACTCTGAGCCTTCTTCCCTTGGGGTTCCCCAGCTGGTACCTCCCACCATTCCCCTTAATCCAACCAGTCTGTGACAACAGATCCTGTTTCCCTAAAATTCATTACCTTAGAGGTCTCACTGGCTTCAAACCCCCCTCGCTGAGATCATGGGGATGATGAAAAAGAAGAGTTTGGATTTGATATCCCGCCTTTCACTCCCTTTAAGGAGTCTCAAAGCGGCTAACATTCTCCTTTCCCTTCCTCCCCGACAACAAACACTGTAAGGTGAGTGAGGCTGAGAGACTTCAGAGAAGTGTGACTAGCCCAAGGTCACCCAGCAGCTGCATGTGGAGGAGCAGAGACACGAACCCGGTTCCCCAGATTACGAGACTACCGTTCTTAACCACTATACCACACTGGCTCTCAGAGTGGTGCAGAAGCCCACCACTCCAAGGTGTAGGAACCAGACCATGCTGTGTTGGAGGTGAGTAAATTGCAGAGCCATCCACAGAGCTATTACAGACAGCACGGCAAATAAAAATCCCCCATATTTATTTTAACTTCTAATTAAGGAAATACTTAAGAGTAAATTGCCCCTCTTCAGCCTGGAACTCCAAGGCTTGTTGTGCTTACAAGATATACCGGCAAATTGGGAGCCTTAAAATTAAGCAGCATGGACTGTCCATTAATTAATTGGACTTTATATCTGTTGTTTATTTAATGCAACTTGAAAACTACTTTGAGGAAAGGAGGGAATGAGCGGAGTTGTGTGGAAATGAGCTGGGCTGCTCCCAAGCACAGAGAAGGACATGCCTACAGGGTCAAACAAGCAAGTCTTTCTGGGCTGAGAATCTGAAGCAGGGGCAACTTTCATTTCATTTATTTAAATATATTTATCTTGCCTACTATCTCATACACAAAACACCAGGGCGGTGTTACGATGCAAAAACATAAAGCACTGTTAAAACAGTGGTCATTAAATATAATCAAAATGTGTCCATATTATTGGCACTTTTGCGCTAGTAAGGGGACCCCTGACCATTAGGTCCAGTCGTGGCCGACTGGGGTTGCGGCGCTCATCTCACTTTATTGGCCGAAGGAGCCAGCATACAGTTTCCGGGTCATGGGGCCAGCATGACTAAGCCGCTTCTGGCAAATCAGAGCAGCACATGGAAACGCCATTTACCTTCCCGCTGGAGTGGTACCTATTTATCTACTTGCACTTTGATGTGCTTTCGAACTGCTAGGTTGGCAGGAGCAGGGACTGAGCAACGGGAGCTCACCCCGTCACGGGGATTCGAACTGCCAACCTTCTGATTGGCAAGTCCTAGGCTCTGTGGTTTAACTCACAGCGCCACCCGCATCCCTTTTGCACTAGGATGCAACAAAAGCATGACACACATACCCCTCGGGTATCTGGGGTGTAAAAAGCTACAGGACGTCTTCAGGGGGGAAATGGTGCATGCAATGATTGGGAGTTAAGCAGCTTGCCTGCCCCCAAAATGTTTGTAGCCACAAAAGATGCTGAAAGCAGCATCACGTATAACAACCCTGATAATCCTCACAAACACAAGCAATCCTGAATGTACAATAAAGAGGCTGTTTGACTCCTGGAGGGAGCTGTATCTCATCAAGGGCATCGAGTATCTGCAAAATGTAGCAAGAGAAGCAGCCTTAGCAATCCTCCATTTTGCCCCTTCCCACTAGGCTATCCCCACTGCCGCCTTTTAGAGACCCTGTAAACAAACTTGCTGCTCATGATTGAACATGTCTGCCTGCGCTTGCCATTTGAGGCGGCCCCCTACTTAATGGCGAAGAGGTCTTCTGATTCATCCGCCACAAGTGGAAAGTTGCAATTTAGCAAGCCACTCCACATCTAGGAAGTTTGTGGTGTTAAACAGCTGCGCTAAATTCTCTTAGGCAGCTGGGAGCTCAAGTGTTTGAGGGGGTGGCGGCGGAGAGGTTTTAACAGCAGCTGGAGCACGTTACTATCCTTCCCCCATCTGCTACGATCAAGGTGAGCCGGAAAGCTTGGTGATTGCACTCACTTGTAGCACTCAGGGTCTGCTCAGATTTGCTCTTAGGTATATTCAAGTACAGAGGGACGCGGGTGGCGCTGTGGGTTAAGCCACAGAGCCTAGGAGTTGCTGATCAGAAGGTCGGAGGTTCGAATCCCCGCGACCGGGTGAGCTCCCGTTGCTCGGTCCCTGCTCCTGCCAACCTAGCAATTGGGTTGAACCACAGGTAATACAGAGACACGGGTGGCGCTGTGGGTTAAACCACAGAGCCTAGGACTTACCGATCAGAAGGTCGGCAGTTCGAATCCCCGCAACGGGGTGAGCTCCCGTTGCTCGGTCCCTGCTCCTGCCAACCTAGCAGTTCAAAAGCACGTCAAAGTGCAAGTAGATAAATAGGTACCGCTCCGGTGGGAAAGTATACGGCATTTCCGTGCGCTGCTCTGGTTCGCCAGAAGCGGCTTAGTCATGCTGGCCACATGACCCGGAAGCTGTACACCGGCTCCCTCGGCCAATAAAGCGAGATGAGCCCAGAGTCGACCACGACTGGACCTAATGGCCAGGGGTCCCTTTACCTTTACCTTTATATTCAAGTGCAGGCGGGGAAGAAATTCAGGTCAGTTTCCATTTATAGGCAAAACCTCCCAAATTTGCACTTTCAAAAACAGCACGTGAACTGACAACACAGCCACCTGCTTTGAAATTTGCAACGGGCTTCTCCAGCCAAGGAACGTGCACAAAAATGCAAGGCATATATTACTGAAAATGGTGTACAAAAGTGCCTTACATTAGGGAAAGCTTATTTGCTAAAATGTGCATGTTAGGTTGTTAATAAAGAGGTGGATATTATGATAAATTTGCACTCAATGCTGCTAAAGTTTCATGGGGCGGTGACCAGAGGAGGAATGACCACTGAGAGGACCACACAGAGAAAAAAATTGCTGCGGTGCATCTGCAGCAGCACAACTAGATGCCTTCATCTGCCCTAACTGCAACAAAACATGTCTCTCCCGTATCGGTCTCTACAGTCACAGCAGGCGCTGAAAGCTTCCAATGGTTTGACTTCACCTCCAAAGGTGCACTCTTCCATTGACTCCAGAGACAGATGGATGCCAATATCAAGGAATTCCTGGGACCCCTCATTTTAAGAAACCGCAAGGATTTATCCATTTTTATTTATTTATTTTGAAACTAAAAGTTGTTATCATTTATATAGTGGCCTTCATCCAAGGATCACAGAGCAGCTTACAATATAAAAACACAAAAATACATAACATAGTAGCAAACAAAAACAATACCCCCCAGTTTTAAAAGGCCATAGATTGTTTAATTAGACAAAGACCTGGTTACAGAGAAGCATTTTCGCCTGACACCTAAAGATATGTTATGAAGATGTCAGGCAAGCCTCTCTGAGGAGAGCATTCTACAAGTCGGGAGCCACCACAGAAAAGTCCTGCCCTCACGTTGTTGCCCTCTGGACCTCTCGTGAAGGAGGTACACAAAGAAGGACCCAGAGGATGATCGCAGAGTTCGGGTCAGTTCATATAGGGAGTGGTGTTGGGAAACTGTGTACGTGCAGCTACTCACACAGAGTCAATTAAGCTTTGGCAGCCAGCCAGAAGGCAATCTGAAGGAGTAAGTCTGCCTGGTGATAACAGAGACATGGAGACAACTCCCTGATTGGTCGAACTCTCTAAAGGGAGTGATAATTAATGGCCTACTAACTGGAATGTGTTAGTTCAGAGTTCAGTGGTTCAGTGTGTCAGTGAGTATAGGAGTTGTGAGTCGTGTCAGAGAGAGCTAGCAAAAGATCCGTGTTTTGTTCCTGTAAATAGTCGACTGTATATAATAAACACCTAACTACAAGTTCCTGGTTCCTGCTTCGTCTATCCTGTCTGCAGCCAAGTTGCCAATTGCTTCCGTGGATTCTGCGTGTACTCTGCTAGGTCTGGCTAAGGTCCTGCAACTAGTCAGAAAGTTGCGAAACACCAAATAGGTTTTGCCAATAAGTGGTGCTCCTTGAGGTTTTTTGGTCCTGAGTCATTAAATTTCGACTGTAAGCTCCTTGGAGTGAGGGCCAGCACTCTCGTACTTTGTAAAGAACTCCACACATTGATGGTGCTGTTAAATGCTGGATGCAAACGCTGCAAATATATCATCAGCCCTGAGTAACATTGTTCAACCTTCAGGAAGATGAGACAATTCATATCCTAGTGATGGGTGTCGAAGACTGCAGAGTGTCCACAGAGGCATTATTAAAATAAGCCAGCATGTTAAGCGGTGATTAATTCAAAAAAAATACACATCTCTTCATGGAGTATGATCTCAGAAAATATGGCGGTGGTGAGGAATCCCTCTGTTCTTGTAAACTCTTTTCCTTATGGCTGTTCTGAGGACTGAAGGGAAGTGAAACAGCAGCCATTCCCTCTGTAAAGAGAGAATCAAAATCACTAATAGGGGAGAACTGTGCATATTCTACAACACAATGGCCCGGTTGCAAAAAGAAATCACACAAAGAGTCTGACCTGAGAAATACAACTTTGTTTAAATGCTTTCTTGTTTCTTAAAAGCATATGGTCCCCACTGGCATCAAGAAAATGTTGGAAATGTGAAACGGGGTGTAATATTATAATAATACTAATAATAATACTAATACTAATAATAATAATAATAATAATAATAATAATTTATTTGTACCCCGCCCATCTGGCTTGCTTTCCCCAGTCACTCTGGGCAGCTTCCAACAAAGATTAAAAATATATTAAAATGTCAGACATTAAAAGCTTCCCTAAACAGGCCTGGCTTCTGATGTCTTCTAAATGTCAGGTACAGTGGTGCCTCGCAAGACGAAAAGAATCTGTTCTGTGATTCTCTTCGTCTAGCGGTTTTTTCGTCTTGCGAAGCAAGCCCATTGATGGATTAGCAGATTGGCGCTATTAGCGCTATTAGCGGCTTTTAGCGGCTTATCTGCTGATCGGATCAGCTGATAAGCGGCTTAGCGGCTTAGAAAAGGGGGGGAGGGAAAAAACCCGCAGGAACTCGCAAGGCATTGTCGTCTTGCGAAGCAAGCCCATAGGAAATTCGTTTTGCGAAGCACCTCCAAAACGGAAAACTCTTTCGTCTAGCGAGTTTTCCATCTTGTGAGGCATTCGTCTTGCGGGGCACCACTGTAGTTGTTTATCTCTTTGACATCTGATGGGAGAGCGTTCCACAGGGCGGGTGCCACTACCAAGAAGGCCCTCTGCCTGGTTCCCTGTAACTTGGCTTCATGTAGTGAGGGAACTGCCAGAAGGCCCTCAGAGCTGGACCTCAGCATCCGGGCAGAAAGATGGGGGGTGGAGACGCTCCTTCAGGTATACAGGACCAATGCCGTTTTGGGCTTTGAAGGTCAGCACCAACACTTTCAATTGTCCTTGTTCACTGTTCTGAAAATGGAAGCTTGTTGTCCCCCAGCACCATTCATTATGATATTTAAATCATTCCAGATCAAAACACTCTTCTGTGGAGTTACTATCCGCCAGGACACTGTGGATGCCACAATTCTGCTGGCATATAGGAAAAGCACAGAATGCATGAGGAATCCAGTGCCCTGAGAATCTGAGTTTTGCTCTGTTTCCCACCTGCTCCTGCCAAAGGACAAGCTTCTAGTCCCCGTGGATGCAGAGGTACGTTTGAAAGGTCTGCCGTATCTTCAGAGGAAGAGGGTTGCTGAGTAAGATACACAATGCACACCTCCACTTCCAAGGGCACTGCCAGAAGTCAGGATCCTTGGGCAGTTGCCAGGGCTCCAGTTTCCTGGGTGGTTGACATCTGACCTGGAGCACCTTTGACAGCCTTCCAACAATCACCTGGCATACTGGAGCTGCCATTCACATTCCCCACTTGCCCAGGAGCGATGCTGTGTCTGATGCACTTCATTCCGCCCCGCCCGCCCCCCCAAAATTATTCATTTTATAACAAAACTAAACAACACAAACAGAAAAACAGACAATCCAAACAAATTCTTGTCTTATCCTTATTTTTTCTAAACATTGTTAGGTGAGCTTCCCCAAGTCCCCCCTATCTGATTTTCATTTTACCTCATCTTTAGCAGTTTACATGTATCATAATTTTTAACCATTTTTTTTATCACACTTACTTTTACCATAAAAAATCTTGACATTTTATCCCTTAGAAGTAATACTATTTTAAAATGCACTATCTTCTACTTCTAACCCTACAGCCTATATCCACTTCCAAAGCTATTCTAAGATTTAAATATTAACATATTTTTTCAAACATTCTTTAAACTTCTTCCAAACTTCTTCCACTGTCCCTTCTTTCTGGTCCCGGAGTCTCCCAGTCAGTTCGGCAAGTTCCATATAGTCCATCATCTTCATCTGCCATTGTCTGATGCACTTCAGGTGATGCTGGGAATCGCTCGTGTGAGAAGAAGAGGAAGAGTTTGAACTGCTAGTAGCTGATCCAGTTTTTGAGTCAGATTCACAACACAGGTGAGTGGTGAAAAATTCACTGTCTCCTGCCATGTCTGTCTCTCTTCGCTCTTCTTCCATGCCATGTCTTAGAAGAAGAAGAGTTTGTATTTGATATCCCGCTTTATCACTACCCGAAGGAGTCTCAAAGCGGCTAACAATCTCCTTTCCCTTCCTCCCCCACAACAAACACTCTGTGAGGTGCGTGGGGCTGAGAGACTTCAGAGAAGTGTGACTGGCCCAAGATCACCCAGCAGCTGCATGTGGAGGAGCGGGGAAGCGAACCCGGTTCACCAGATTACGAGTCCACCGCTCTTAACCACTACACCACACTGGCTCTCAGCCAACTGGTCCTTCCTGAAGTTGTTGGACTACGACTCCCATCATCCCTGACCATCAGCCATGCTGGCTGGGGCTGATGTGAGTTGGAGGCTTACATCCAGAGAGCATCTCCCACCCTGCAAACCGGAGTCACACACATTCAACCTGGGACTTTCTATAGGCAAAGGATATGCACCAGATTACGAGACTACCACTCTGAACCACTACACCACACTGCAAAACATGGAAAAAACATGCAGTTTCTTACTTTGCATGACACATACAGCTCAGTGAATCCAGCTCTCCTTGGTTACAAATTCTGGATTACCTGGCTGCTGAATTTAGACTTTGGGGGGGTTATTTTTAAGCACCGCACACACATTTGCCCAATATCTACTTGCCTTTGCCATCCTATGCTCTTCTTCTGAGTGCATGTAATAAAGGTTTAAAGCTCTGGCCACATAAACCATCTTCTAGATACTTTTCCTGCAGTACAAACCATTCCCACCCTGCTCCGAAACAACAGCAAAAGCCATCAACAATCCTTTTTGGCAGTCTCTATTCCCTCGGCTTCTTCCATTAAGGTTAATGGGAGTTTGCACTCCTGTTCTCTTCAGCCCAAAAGCCAGAAGAAGAACTTTTACTGCATCGATGCTTTCTTTTTACAGGGTGAAGCATCGCCTTTGGAAATGCAAAGCCATTTGGTCCCTTCTTAAAAGAAGTGAGTGATATCTTTCGCTGAAAAAGGAAGAGCCTGGGCTCTGCTTCCTAGAACAGCATTCCCTCCAGTGCTGGCTCAAGTTTTTGCCTTTAGACAGACGCGGGTGGCGCTGTGGGTTAAACCACAGAGCCTAGGACTTGCCAATCAAAAGGTTGATGGTTCGAATCCCCACGACGGGGTGAGCTCCCGTTGCTCGGTCCCGGCTCCTGCCAACCTAGCAGTTCGAAAGCACATCACAGTGCAAGTAGATGAATAGGTATTGCTCCGGCGGGAAGGTAAACGGCGTTTCTGTGCGCTGCTCTGGTTCGCCAGAAGGGGCTTAGTCATGCTGGCCACATGACCCAGAAGCTGTACACCGGCTCCCTCAGCCAGTAAAGCGAGATGAGCGCCGCAACCCCAGAGTCGGCCATGACTGGACCTAATGGTCAGGGGTCCCTTTATCTTTTTACTGAAGTTAACAATTGGGGTGTTAGGGATGTTAGGGGAGGGGGGGGTAAGTTGTGCTTCTCAGGTAGTTTCTTCACCTTTGGTCCCCACCCAGCACTCAGCTCTCATCTGTGGCTCTAGAACAGCAGTTCTCAACCTGTGGGTCTCCAGATGTTGTTGGACTACAACTCCCATCATCCCTGAGCTCTGGCCTTGCTAGCTAGGGGTGATGGGCGTTGTAGTTCAACAACATCTGGGGACCCACAGGTTGAGAAAGGCTGCTCTAGAACATGGGTAGGCAAACTAAGATCCGGCCCAATCGCCTTCTAAATCTGGCCCGTGGACAGTCCGGGAATCAGCGTGTGTTTACATGAGTGGAATGTGTCCTTCTATTTAAAATGGATCTCTGGGTTATTTGTGGGGCATAGGAATTCATTCACCCCCCCCCAAATATATATATAGTCTGGCCCCCCACAAGGTCTGAGGTACAGTGGACTGGCCCCCTTCTGAAAAAGTTTGCTGGCCCCTGCTCTAGAAGCTGTCAGCATGTGACAACAGCCACATCCTGGGAATGGCTCTGATTGGCCAGCTCAACCAAGTGAAGGTAGCCAATGGGTGTCAAACCCTCAGTGAGTTAGGGACTTCCCATGGCCCCAGTGGATTGTGCCGGCAAGACCAATAGTGGGTCCAACAGTCAAGTAGATGGTTTCTTCTTGTGCTGTAAAGGACAGATGGGGCTTGTCAACCTTGGAAGATAACCCATCCAGGAGAAGGAGAACTCTGATCCTAAACCTTGCCTTATGGGATCTTCAAGAGAAGAAAAGGTTGAGGAGCAAACCCTACACCAATCTGGATCGGAGTCCCTAAGGTGGTTAGATGGCATCTTGTATGCCTCCTTCTGGAAACTCCTGTGTGCTGGGCCTGGGGGTAACCTGAGAACCGCGGTCCAGGTCCAGACCAGACCAGAATCCATAGGTTCTGCTAGGAGTCAGTCCGACAGGGTCAAGGCAGGACACGAGGCGGAAAACCAGGCAAGGACAGGTACAGGATCTCAGGCAGGGTCTGGCATACAGCAATGTTGCTCCCCCAACCTGGGTCAGGGTCCGACAGCCTTTTATCTTTGTCGGGGTAATGTCCGGTCCTGATCCCCTAGTGACTCACCTTCCTGTTTCGCCCGAAGGGGAGCACTCCTCCTGCGAGTACTCAGGTCTCTTCTTCTCTCAGACCTGAGTCTCTGCAGTTCGGGAGACATCGGTGGGTTAGTAGACCCAGGGGCCGCCTCAGCCTCCCCTGACCCAACCGGTAGTGGAGCAGCTGTAAGCGATGGCCCAGCTGAAGGCAACAAGGTCATCCCCGTATCTGGAGCCAGGGCAGGCTCAGGCTCCTGACTTGGCCCAGCTGGTGTTTGTTGCAGGGGAACCTGTGCAGACTGGGACTCTTCAGGATCAGGCCCCAGACTAGGTCCAGCTGCCACCTGAGGCAAAGGATACAGTGCAGACTGAGGCTCCTCTGGCTCCGAGTCCGAGTCCCAGGCCATCACACTACATTTGCTTTGGGAGGGAGGAAACCCTTGATTGCACCAATGTGAGATTTTCTTCCCAATGCAAAGGCATCTTCTGGGATGCCAAGCCCGAGTCCCAGGCCATCACATCGTGCAGCTAAGCCAAACATCTTGCTCTGTTTTCCTTTGAAGCCACATCAGTCTTGAGCCCCGGCGAAGTCGTGTTTGGTTTGATTTCACCACCAGAGGCGCACTCCATTGTCTCTTGAGACACTGTGAGGGGGACCCACAGCACAATGTTCTCCTGTGGACTGCTCCTGTTCAGTCTTCCATCCCTCCCCATAGCCACTGAGCATGCTCAGGCTGATTGGGAGGAGGTGAGGTCAGGCGGGGTCAGATCCTGCAGGGGTGCGGCGAGTGCCCTCTTCCAGAGTTGTGTGCCCTGAGCAGCACGGGATCCTTTAATGATGAAAATAATTTATTTCTCCCGGTGCTCAAACCTCTTTCTCACAGGACACAAAGATGCATCGGCCCACAGTTTGGGAATGACTCCTTTAATCTACAGACGGAATAAGGGGAGTCCAGGCAGCTTGTGGATGATATGACACTGTGGCAAATTCATTTCAGAGGCTGCTTTTTCATCAAGAAGCTGAAATCACTTTCTGCCTGTCCATTTCTAAATCTGGCTAAAAGAACGGGAGTTTGGGGGTAAGGGGGAGAGGGAGAATGTTAACATAACAATTGCTGGAGAAGAGGCCTGTTGCCACATTAATGAATCTTCTTCCAGCATCCTCTGAAAGGGGCCATTTAACCCCTCTGATACCACTCTCCCTTTTTAATTCCTTTGGAACCTGTGTGTGTGTGTGTGTGTGTGTGTGTGTGTGTGTGTGTGTGTGTGTGTATAGACTGTTGTGATGGAAAAAAGGCACATGCATGGTTCACGGGACTGCAGAATTGAGAGCTATTAAATACTAAAAAGACAAGGTGAGAAACAATTTGCAAAAATCTCCTCTTTTTATAGACTGCAGCTATTGAGAAAAATTGAGTGAATTCCCCAGCTGCCCAGGCGGCAGTCTCTTTCAAGATTCCATCAATTTTTTACGGTACAATCAATATTTATGAATCCCCAAAGAAAACCGACAAAGAGAAACATTACAAAATGTTGGCGTTTTGTTTTGTTTTTTAAACCGTGCCGTCGCAGAGATGTAACACAAGGACCTAAATAACTTTTAAAATCATCTCGCTGACAATCAAAGAACCCAACATAACCAATATGCTTTAATGCCCGTGGTTATATTAGCATTACTCAGAAGGAATAAAGAACGAGGAGGGTGGAGGGTTACCCAAAATGAACATTTGCAATGGAGGTTGGGGGGGGCGAGAATTGTCTCTGCTATAGAACATATTTTGCAACTCCTAAGTATTCTGTAATTTACTGCTTCAAAAGTCAAAGGAAATGCCATATTGAAGGGCATTTCCTCCCCAACTAATGCGCTAATGCATTAAGAAGATTCGCCATCATGCAAGCAATGGATTCCTTCTTCTCTCCCCCCTCCACCAGTCAGCTGGAAAACAGAAAGATTTCTATAAAAACTAAGCAAACAAATCTACATTCCTTTAATGGCTACTTTAGGTTTAATATCCAAACTTATTTAAATAACTCTGAACCCTCCTGCTGAGAAATATTGAAACTAATGGATTCCTGTGTGTGCAATCTCCATTTAAATGTAGAGTTTAATTTCCCTCTGGGCTAAACCTGTGTAAAACTTGACTTGAAATGTCCCTCTGTAAAAAAAACCACAATGTTTAGGGGGAGATGCCTTTGATTTTATTTAAAATTTATTTTGTACATTACAAGCAAACGGCAAACTCTCAGATGAACTACCCAAATTGCACTTGTATAAGAGCCAACTTTAGAATTGTCAGTGGAGGTGGCGAAGAATTTGGGAGAGGCGGGTGGAGGGGGGTGTTGATGTACAGTAGATGGGGCTGATCCGGCTGCCTCGACAACAGTGGTGTAAAACTGAGGTCATGTAAGCTTAGTTAGGGAGTTGCTTGCAGGAGAAGAGCAGAACCAAACAAGAAATCTGTTCTGCATATTATCACAGAGATTGACTGAGATAGCAGATCTTGTTGCCATTGCATCTGGGCCTGGAGGGGAGGGAGGTAAGTTGAGGTTGAAACAGAGTAGGTAAATTAAAGCATTAAGTAAGAAGAAAGCGGGTGGTGCTGTAGGTTAAACCATAGAACCTAGGACTTGCCGATCAGAAGGTTGGCGGTTCGAATCCCCGCGATGGGGTGAGCTCCCTTTGCTCGGTTCCTGCTCCTGCCCACCTAGCAGTTCGAAAGCACGTCAAAGTGCAAGTAGATAAATAGGTACCACTCCAGCGGGAAGGTAAAGGGTATTTCTGTGTGCTGCTCTGGTTCGCCAGAAGCAGCTTAGTCATGCTGGCCACATGACCCGGAAACTGTACGCCGGCTCCCTCGGCCAATAAAGCGAGATGAGTGCCGCAACCCCAGAGTCGTCCGCGACTGGACCTAATGGTCAGGGGTCCCTTTACCTTTACCTTTACCTTTAAGGAGAGAGCAAAGGAGAAAGAACTGAGTGGGACCCATAGCCCCCGAAGACACTGAAAATTAGGCTGAAGACAGAGGTAATTTTTAAGAGCAGTGCGAGCAAGCATCCTGGTGGTGTACCTCCTTGTCTTAGGGTAAACTCTGAAAAATTAGATCAACTGGTTCGGTTGAAACTTAGAGAAGGCTGTCTGTGGACAGCACCCATTGACCAGCATCTGGGACGTCACTGACACAACCTCCTCCCTGTCCACCTCAATCCCCAGAGCAGCTTTACAAAAAAGACTGATGTTTGCAGTCAGCCAAAGGATGAGCTAGTGTCTGACTTGTTGATACAAGGCAAGATGCAAAGGTGAGACCATACTATGGCTGATCCCCATTTGTGCAATGCTCTCCCCCAGGAAGTCTTGCTTGGCACCTTCATTACATATCTTTAGGCACTAGGCAACAATGTTCCTCTTCAACCAAACCTTTGGCTAATTAATATTATACAGCCTATTAAATGTGTTTGTGGGAGTTATTATTTTGTTGTTTTCATTTTATCTATTTGTGCTTTTACCTTTTGTTTTTATCTTGTGACGAAGGGCTATATAATAGATCAAATAAATAAAAATAAAAATAATACGTTACATCGGACTTCATACTCACATTCAGTGCCAGATTTACGTATAAGCTAAACAAGCTATAGTTTAGGGCCCCACTCTCTTGGGGGGGCCCCAAAAAAATTAAAGGGGGGGAACTGGATGTACATTTCCAAAATATAAGATAAAAAACAAATAAAACAAAACCTACATACAGCAACAGTGTTTTGTGTTGTGTAGGCTCCTGTGATGTAAGTAATGGGCCCTGCCTGCTAGCCTGCTCCCTAAAATATCACTGGTTTGCTCATTTTTATATATAGGGTGCCTACATTCTGCATAGACTACTTGCATGGCAACATGGGCAAATGGCTTTAGATACCTATTAGGTCCATAAATTACCATCTAGCATATATTCAACACAAAAAACAGCGAGAATTTGTTGTTGACAAAGGACAGCTGGGCATATAAAGGGCCCCATGACCTTCAGTAGCTTAGGGCCTCATCAAACCTAAATCCAGCCCTGGTCACACTGGCCTGGTTCTCCTGCAATGCTAAGACAAACTATGGCTTAGCAAGATCAAACAGGTGTGTTGGTCTGCAGGGAGGGAAATTGCAACCACCTTGTTCCTCGTCACACTCTTGCCGTGCCACTTGGAAATAAGCTATGGTTTGGCTTAGCATTATGTCGACATGCAAGCTTGTGGTTTGTCTCGCTTCAGAACAAACTGTGAGCTGTGACCAAGGTTTGTTCTTGTCTTACCACTAGTGGTTTGTTTGGGGGCGTGGTGCTAAGCTAAACCAGGGCTTAGTACCCAGTAGCACAGTCAAAGTTTGACTTAGCGCTATGTGCGAACAAGGCACTGTGTGAAACCAGTACCCCGTCTAAGCCAGAATAATTCATTCTGATTGGCAGTGATTCTCCAAGACCCAGAGCATGTGGTCTTGCCAGCCCTGAGATACTTTAAGCGGCAGGAATGGAACTGCCAACCTTTTCTAAGCAAGGAGTCAGCTCCACCTCTGAGCCACGTTTTCTTCCCAGTTAAGTCCCCTGCCCTTTAGAAAAGGCAGAATGGGGCAAGGAAAAAGCAGAAGACAGTACAAATCCAGCCTATCAGCAGCCTGCTTCCTGTTACAGTCTGGTCGAACTACAGTGCCAAAAGAGCAGTCATTTTACAAAGTCCTTCTAGGACCAAACTATATATATCTGTTGATCACATTTACACACCTCCCTGCGATATAGAAAACAAGCACGCCAATAAGAGGGCTAAACGTGAACTTCTACATCCTAATTTTCTACGTGCAGGAAATTGTGTATATAGGGGGACATTTAATAACAATTAAAGCACATCATTCAGCCCATCCACAGTCACAGTCCAGGAAGGACTATACCATGGTATTCAGGACACCATTTTGACTCTACCATGCGGTTCAGCACATCAACTTGACAATTGTAAAACCTAACCCGTACCTTGGGAATGCAATGTGCTGGCTGGGTGTGGGTGGGTCTTTTGTGGGTGTGAACAGTTTCGTGCTGTTCATTTGTAGCTTACCTCGAGACAATTGTGTAGATTGTAGAAGGTCAACAACAACAACAACAGCAACAACATGCCTGAATTTGAATCAGCAGGAAGAAACACATTTAGAATGATACAAAGAAGTCTAGCAATGTGTGGAAGGGGTCCCTCTTTTGTGCCGGAAAATAGCCACTAGGACCAAAGTCAAAATGCAAGGAAGTACATAGCCATCACGATATATTAGCATCTTTTCATAACATCCAGGTACTTTAGTCACAGATAAGGCCTTGCATAATAATAACTGGCAGATCTGGATTGGGGATGGACATTTAAAAGACCCATGCAGCCAATCCAATAGGTCATGGATGGCCATTTCAAGAAAAACATGAGTGGCCTTCTGTTTCCTTGGACTTCTCTTTCGCTAGGTCAGGTGTGTAGGTCACCCAAGATTGCCACATATGCATGAGGTAGGGCAGGGCATAAAGTTGGGGCCATTTCCTTAAGGGCCAAAATTGATGCTGAAATCCAGCATTGCCTGAGCTCTGTGAGTGCAGCTTTCTCCCGATTGAAGTGCTTGAGGACCAGGACATTCTCTGGGAAACCAAAATGCTTGTTTAGAAAGCTATTGTACTACCAACCTTACTGTATGCTTGTGAAACATGGACCACTTATAAATGCCATCTCCAACTCCTCGAAAGATTCCATCAACGGTGTCTCCCAAAAAATTCACACCACTTGGGAAGACAGGCGAACTAATGCCAGTGTACTGGAAGAAGCAAAGATCAGCAGCGTCAAAGCAATGATTCTCTGACATCAACTTCGTTGGACTGGTCATGTTGTGCGGATGCCCGATGAGCGTTTTCCAAAGCAACTACTCTATTCTGAATTTTAAAATGGAAAGCGTAATGCTGGTGGTCAATAAAAGAGGTTTAAAGACTGTCTCAAGGCAAATCTAAAAAATGTAGTATAAACACTAACCATTAGTGAGTGCTCCAACAGCCTTGGGCTGTTGTCATGGGCTTTGAAAACGCTCAAACTCAGGATGCAAGGGAGAAATGTGCTAAGAGGAAGGCACACTTGGCAAATCCACACCGTGATCAATTCCCACCCGGAAACCAATGTCCCCACTGTGGAAGGACGCGTGGATGCAGAATTGGCCTCCACAGTCACTTACGGACTCATTGTTAAAACCGTGTCTATGGAAGACAATCTTACTCAGCTACGAATGATCACAGAAGAAGGGGAAGAAGAAGAAGAAGAAGAAGAAGAAGAAGAAGAAGAAGAAGAAGAAGAAGAAGAAGAAGAAGAAGAAGGAGGAGGAGGAGGAGGAGGAGGAGGAGGAGGAGGAGGAGGAGGAGGAGAAAGAGAAGGAGAAGGAGAAGGAGAAGGAGACAAAATGGGAGAGGACAAAACCACACAAGCTGCCCATAGCGATGCAACACATTTCATTTCAAAATAAAACTCCATCCTGAATGTAATAAATAAGCGCTGTTTGCTCAGGAACAATCTCCCACGGTTTATTTTCAAGTATTCATATGGGGGAGGGGTAAAGAAAACAAATCCCTGTCGCTAGAAAAGTCCTACACCACAATTAATTGTCAAAGATGATGCTCTCCTTTAGATACATTTGGAACATTAGCTAGCACCGTGCAGATGTGGAAGACTGCAATGTATTTGTAGATTTGTTTCGATGGAGGTTTATTTGTTTCAGTTTAATCAGTTGAGCCAGAATGCCGGCTCTTTATACGTCTGGTTTAAGTGTTTCTCCCTAGCGGAGAGCACTCCCCCTTCTCAACAGCATTTACCAAGGTATCACGGGCAATTCAGCCTCTTTTTTTTCTTACCTAGATATCCCATTCAAGGGAATCTCTGTAGACCAGGCTGTGCTGGATCTATTTCTATATTTAATGACACATTTCATCATCAGGGAATACTTTATTGAACCATCTCTGCTGAAATTGCACTTTTTCACAGCGTCAAGCCACAAAAGAACTATACGTTCTTAAAAGGGGGAGGGGGTTGGGAAAGAAAGTGTAAAAATGCCTATTAAGGGGAGTGAGGGGCTGAGGACAATCAGGCGTTGGCCTAGATATGAGTTAGGAGGCAAACCTATACACCCAGACCAGATTGCCTTGGTGGCTCACATGTACCTGCTCTGAAAACAAAACAAAAAAATAATAATTAAAAAAACCCTGCATTTAGAAATCTAGCATCTCAGGGAGAATAGCCAGGTGAAAAGCCTTCTCCCTAGCATCTAGTTTTCTAAATGCAGGCTTGTTTAGTTATATATTATATGAGATAACATCAAATCAAGGGCTTTTTTTTGTTGATAGAAAAAAAATGAGTAAGGGGCAACATAATAATCAGCATACTCCTCATTTTCCCCCTGTATTTTTATTTTTCTCCTTATGTAGAACTTATATCAATTGGTTGTTAATGCTTGTTTTTCTCTTTGTGTGTGGGCTTATTTGTGTTGTTCAACAACAAAAAAGTTTTGAAAAGTTTGTGTGTGGGGCACAGGGAGATTTTTTTTCTGTACAAGGAAGTTTTTAATGTTTTGCGCTTTGCTGTGGTTGATATTTTAATATGTTGGAAGCTGCCCAGAGTGGCTGAGGCAACCCAGCCAGATGGGCGGAATATAAATAATAAATTATTATTATTATTAAAGATCCAGAGATCTAGCTTAACTAAGTGACTTGCTCCGAAAGGAGGCAGTCATGGCCGCCAACTTTCAAAGAGGATTAGACACAGTCGCAGGGCTGGCTGAAGACATGTTGGCACCTGAGGCGAACCACAAAATGGTGCCCCCAAACCTACCAGGGAAGAAGAGTTGGGTGAAGATCTGTATCAGAAACAAGCAGGGAATAAAGTTCTACATCAGGATCTGCTGACCTTATGGATCTTGCTGCCTGAGGCAGTCACCTCGCCTTGCCTCATGGGTGGGCCAGTTCTGCATATTGGCGGAGAATCGGGATATCAACGGATAACAGCCTTGATGTTGGCTTTGTACTACCTTCACTGCTGGACAAAGCATGCCTCTGAACCATAGCTGTCAACTCTTCCCTTTTCTTGTGAGGAATCCTATTCAGAATAAGGGAATTTCCCTTTAAAAAAGGGAAACATTGACAGCTATGCTCTGAAAACTTGTTGTAAGAAATTACAAGTTGGGAGAGTGGTACTATGCGGCCTAGGACAAACGTACCTACGGGACCACCTCTCCTGGTATGCCCCACGGAGGACCTTAAGGTCCACAAATGACAACATTTTGGAGGTCCCAGGACACAAGGTGGTTAGATTGGTCTCAACTAGGACCAGGGCCTTTTCAGTACTGGCCCCGACTTGGTGAAACGCTCTGTCACAAGAGACTAGGGTCCTGTGGGACTTGACATCTTTCCGCAGGGCCTGCAAGACAGAGCTGGCCTTTGGTTTGGACTCAGTCTGACCCTTATGTTTCCCTCCCCTGATGGTTTTGATCTATGAGCTACTTTTAAAATGAGGCTGCATTTTAAAATGCATTTTAAGCTGTATTTTAAATTGGTATTATTATTATTATTATTATTATTATTATTATTATTATTATTATTACAAGCATTATGTTTTTACTGTAATTTTAATGGTGTTAGCCGCCCTGAGCCTGGCTCTGGCCAGTGAGGGCGGTGTTTAAATAAATAAATTATTATTATTATTATTATTATTATTATTATTATTATTATTACTGAACTCAGGTCCTGCTTGAGAGCTTTCCAGCGACTTCTGGGTGGCCTCTGTGCCAGACCAGAGGAGTCTTTGGCCTGATCCAAAAGGACTTATCTTGTGTCTTTACGATTTCGAAATCATTTCCTCCCTCTCTCCTGAGAGGAGAAGCCACACAAGGAAAATGGCTGGCAGGTTCCACAGAGACGAAAGGCAATCTCCCACAATGAATGGTTAACGTACAGAACTCCCTATCTTGCAACATGGAGGAGCCACTAATGTAGGTGGTTTTCCATAAAGATCGTCCCCACACATGGAGGATGGTTCTCTCAATGGTTGTCAGCTATGGGAGCAAAACAGAATCTCTGCGTTCAATGATACCCCTCTGAATATGACGAAGGGCCATTGCTTAGGGATAGAGCATCTCCCTTAATGGTAAAGGGACCCCTGACCATTAGGTCCAGTCGTGGCCGACTCTGGGGTTGCAGTGCTCATCTCGCTTTATTGGCCGAGGGAGCCGGCGTACAGCTTCCGGGTCATGTGGCCAGCATGACTAAGCCGCTTCTGGCGAACCAGAGCAGCGCATGGAAACGTCATTTACCTTCCCGCTGGAGCAGTACCTATTTATCTACTTGCACTTTGATGTGCTTTCGAACTGCTAAGTTGGCAGGAGCAGGAACCGAGCAACGGGAGCTCACCCCGTCGTGGGGATTCAAACCGCCGACCTTCTGATTGGCAAGCCCAAGAGGCTCAGTGGTTTAACCCACAGTGCCACCCGCGTCCCAGAGCATCTCCCTTACTTGGTGATAAATCTCCAGCATTTTCAGGTAGGGCTAGCAGAGACTCTCTCCTGAAACACGGGAATCCCACTGCCAGTGAGTGCAGATGTTGCACTATATCAGGCTTCCTCAAACTTGGCCCTCCAGATGTTTTGAGACTACAGTTCCCATCATCCCTTAGCACCTTAGCACTTTGGAAGCTGTTCAATCAAAGTTTCTAAGGCAGATTTTTTCCTGTGCCTCCATGCGTCCCAAACGCATCATTGAGACTGGAGGCAAGTCTCACTACAGTAGAAGTATGGACTTGGCAAAGAACTCTTAACTTCTGGCTCTGCCTAAACTCATATCCCCCCAGTTTACTATCCCTAGTACTTCAAGACTCCCATAGAAGTGCCTGGCTTAAAACCGTCTATCAAAAACTTCACTCTTGTGGCCTGTCCCCACAACACCTACTCACTATGGGCCCCACCAAAGCAAACAGTCTAATTGGTCAACATCTAAAAGATATCGAGCATCAGAACAGCCTGGCCACTATAAGGAAATTCTGCCCTTGGTATGTTCAGTTTCCACCTCTCCATTTTGATCCTCTGGCCCCATATCTGCACAAACTTACTATCCCAAAATGCAGACGTGCTTTTACACTTACAAGACTGGATGTTTTGCCATCTGGGGTACTTGAGGGTCGATTCCAAAAGATCCCGCCTGAGAAACGTCTTTGCCCCTGTGGAGATGGTAGCACCGAAACAGCGGCACACGTCCTCCTGTCCTGTACTCTCCACAAAGACCCGAGGAACGAGATCATCACCCCACTCGTACTAACCATCCCAGGGCGCTCAACCACTGCCACAATGTCCTTTCTTCTATCAGATCAAAATGAGCAGATAACAGCAAAGGTTGCTAGGTTCATAGCAGGAGCAATCCGAATAAGGGCCACTAACTGACGGCTGATTCGGGACTTTAAATTGTGCTTTTATATCAAATTTCCTTTTCTGCGTATACTATAATGTTGCTATGGCTAATGCGAATAAAGTTTTATATCTCTCCCATCATCCCTGACCACTGGTCCTGCTAGCTAGGGATCATGGGAGTTGTAGGCCAAAAACACCTGGAGGGCCGAGTTTGAGGAAGGCTACGCTAGATAGTTAAAGCTATGGTTTTCCCAGGAATGATGTATGGAAGTGAGAGCTGGACCATAAAGAAAGCTGACTGCTGAAGAATTGATGCTTTTGAATTATGGTGCTGGAGGAGATTCTTGAGAGTCCCATGGACTGCAAGAAGATCACACCTCTCCATTCTGAAGGAAATCAGCCCTGAGTGCTCACTGGAAGGACAGATCCTGAAGCTGAGGCTCCAATACTTTGGCCACCTCATGAGAAGAGAAGACTCCCTGGAAAAGACCCTGATGTTGGGAAAGATGGAGGGCACAAGGAGAAGGGGACGGCAGAGGACGAGATGGTTGGACAGTGTTCTCAAAGCTACCAGCATGAGTTTGACCAAACTGGGGAGGCAGTGGAAGACAGGAGTGCCTGGCGTGCTCTGGTCCATGCGGTCACGAAGAGTCAGACATGACTAAACGACTAAACAACAACAACAACACACTAGATGAACCAGTGGTTCGACTCAGGACAGCTTCCTATCTTCCCACGAAGGAGAAACAAGAGGGAATGACCTCTTAGTCTGGTTTCCAGAGCTACGTGGCTGGCCACTGTTGGACTAGGTGGAACATGGTCTTCTCCACCAAAACAATTGTTATGTTCTTTGTTCCTCCTGAGGAACTGGGGATGGAGGCAGACTACATCCACCAAATGCCAGTACAGCAAACCATTGACAACCAGCCCCACCAAGCTTTGATTTACCTTAATGACTTGGCCTGATACTATGCAGCCTTCTAATCTTTCGATCCATTTTATCAACAGCAACACCCACAAAAAAGTCCAAACAAAGCGAAACAATCAGTGCCCCCAATTTGTGGTTTTGTTTGACTGCGAGTAATATTCATGTCTGCATGAGGATGGCATGTAATTAACATGTCATAATCAAAATGACTAAGTTTGACACATTATAATCACTGCATGGAGATTATAGCATAGCCACGGGCAATCCGAACAGCCTATCTTAATATCATTTGCATAATGAAAGCATGGTGTCAGTAATAGCTTTTCTCCCTCTCTCTCCTCTTGTTATCATAATTTCACCCAGGGCTGCAAAGGGCTTTCTGGTACTGTCAGATGGTGCATGCAAAAAGCTACTGTAGCTTGAAGATTTTAGTCTAGATCAAGGCTGGACGGACACCAGCCTTGCATCCTCTACTGCTGTTGCGGCTGTTTTGCAAAGGCCGTCCAGGACATTTCAAATGTACAAAGCCAGAGTTGTGAGTCCACACTCACAAACTCTTAATGGTTATGACATCACGCCATCCGAAGCATAGGGTCCTGCTTAAGAACATAGGAAGCCCCTTGCTGGATTAAACCAATGCCTAGGGTGGAGGTCTCTAACATGTCACCCATGGGAGCCACAGTCCCGGCAGATGCACAGACAACTGAGTACCCACCAAAGCTCCCTGATGCTCCTATGTTGCTTTTTAAAATCAAGTATTTGGGACTGTTTGTGGACTGCCAGTTTTGAAGAGTTGCCTGCTTATTTGTCTGTGTTTTACTTGTTTGGACAAGGTCTAGGTGCTTTGCCTGTTTTGGCTAAGTCTGAGCATTGTCAGTTTTCCTTCTGTGAAATGGGTATTTTGCGGTGCCCACGATGGATTGTTCTACAGTCATACCTCGGGTTACAGATGCTTCGGGTTGCGCGATTTCAGGTTGCACACTGCGCCAAACACAGAAGTACCGGAACGGGTTACTTCTGGGTTTCAGCGCTTGCGCATGTGTAGAAGCGCAGAATCATGAACTGTGCATGCGCAGACGCACCGCTGCGGGTTGCGAATGTACTTCCTGCACGGATCACGTTCGCAACTCGAGCATCCACTGTATTTGCAAACGTGCTGGTAGGTACGAAAAGGTTGGGGCCCCTGGCTGTTTACTTATTTACAGTAATACCTTGGTTCTCGAATCCTGGACACCCCAAGATCTTTCTGCTCTTAGTACGTAGCTTGTGCATAGCTGCCCAGGATGGCTAGGGCAACCCAGGCAGTGTATAAATAAAATCATCACCACCACCACTTTCTGCTCACCGATAGCTATTTCTTCAGACACACAAGGATACCCTCACCTATTCCCTGGCCTTAGTCGCAGGAAGAAGGCTGATATCACTTTCCCCAGGTTTGGTGGGTTATTTTCCTTGCAAGCATTCCACAGAGATCTCTGTGTATCTCCCAAACACTGGGAGTGGGGGACGAAGGGACATTGACCATTCATTCTGGTCCATTAACAAGCAATTTGCCTGACAAAAGATAACGGCAGCCAGAAACTTTAACAATATAATCAAGAGACACTCTTGGAATTCAGACTCATCTTTAAAGCACAGGAAACAAATGCAGTCTGTTGGAAAGAATTCAGCTGACAGATAATCCTCTCAAGGTCAGTTTAGGGAGGTATAATTTGGCCACTCCCTGAAGGGAATTCCACTTTGTGCCAAGCTGAACATATTTCTGTGGGAAGATACCTGCCAAATGTCTCCTTATTATTCATTTCTCACTTCATCTGTGCCCCTTAGTTGCTCTTGTGCATGTCTATCTTGCTTACAGTCACTCTGCATCATGGATTTTGTAGTTTTAAGGCCTCGTACGGCAGCTGCAGCTCTTTGGCATGTACCCGTTGTGTTTACATGTCGTACTGTGGGCTTTGTTGTCGTTAAAGCTACATAAACAGCAGTTTTCGTTTATGGTGTTTTAAGAAGACAGAATGCAAGCCTCCCATTAATGCATTTGATACCTGTGAGGGGTTTTCCTCCCCTCTGAAGGGAGTTGGGTCGTCGCCGTTCCTCCCCCCCCCCCCCGCCACCATCAGAATACATTTTCCTGACCTACTTTACTTGAAATACTGGTTTCTTCCACCACTTCTTTCGCGCCTCGGTTTGCATCTGATTCTATTACATTAGCACACAGTAATCCTCCAGCAATCGTACGGCATTAGGAATTATAAGGTTATCTTATGGCAAAAGAAAATGTAGCAGTCGCTGCTGTAAGGCAATCCTATACGATTCCCCCAAATGCTGAACCAAACACTCGTGAAGACAGCCTGCTGTGCAAGGCAGTAGATTCATATAAACCATTCAGTGCTTTGTCTCCAAAATCATGTTATTAGAACGGCCTGAAATGAATTGGGAAAATGAGAAGCTGCCTTACACTGAGCCAGATCATTGGTCTAATTACCTCAGTATTGTCAGCACTGGCTGGCAGCAGCTTTCCAGGGCATCAGGCAAGGCCCTTTCCCAGCACTACCTGGAGATGTCAGAATTTGAACTCAGGACTCGTACCTTGGTTTTCGAACAGCTTAGTTTTCGAATGTTTTGTCTCCAGAACACCGCAAACCCAGAAGTGATTGTTCTGGTTTGCGAACTATTTTTGGAACCTGAATGTCCGAGGGGGCTTCCGCAGCTTCCGATTGGCTGCAGGAGCTTCCTGCAGCCAATCAGAAGCCTCGCTTTGGTTTCCAAACATTTTGGAAGTCGAACAGACTTCCAGAACAGATTCCGTTCAATTTCCATGGTATGGCTGTAGTTGCTTCCAATACACGACGGTTTGGTTTAGAGCTGGTGTTATGTACTGAAGTTCTCACCCTGGGCCAGCAGGGGGATACTGTAGATAGTTCAGGTCCACATATGCAAATAAGGGATAGAAAGTGACGTTCAGTGATTGGATAGTTACAGAAAGTTGTTACAGTTACGTTGTACTGGAGCTCTATATAAGCAGGCTGACTGAACCCTTCAGTTCAGTTCTGTTCTGACCTGTGAATAACAAGAGCTGTCTGAAGAATCGCTGTGTCGTCTGATATGTTCACCCACAACTTAATAGCTGGAATGAATTTGCTCTGAATTAAATCCCCTCAAAATTTTCATGATTTTGATATCATATAAAACGGGATTCTCTGCCTATTCCCATAAAAGGTAAAGGTAAAGGTACCCCTGCCCGAACGGGCCAGTCTTGACAGACTCTGGGGTTTGTGCGCCCATCTCACATCTATTGGCCGGGGGCCAGCGCTGTCCGAAGACACTTCCGGGTCACGTGGCCAGCGTGACAACGCTGCTCTGGCGAGCCAGAGCCGCACACGGAACGCCGTTTACCTTCCCGCTGGTAAGCGGTACCTATTTATCTACTTGCCCCCGGGGGTGCTTTCGAACTGCTAGGTGGGCAGGCGCTGGGACCGAGCAGCGGGAGCGCACCCCGCCGCGGGGATTCGAACCGCCGACCTTTCGATCGGCAAGCCCTAGGCGCTGAGGCTTTAGCCCACAGCGCCACCCGCGTCCCCTGCCTATTCCCATATCCACTGAATATTCTGTATTTGTCTCTGGTATCTTGTCCACTGGTATTCAATACCTGACTCACAAAAAGTGTTCAATATCGGACAGAATATGATTGGTGAAACGCAATTTGAAGGATCTGATAGGTTCCATTCATATTTGAAATAATTTCATAAGGTATATGAATGATATTTTCTACAATCTGACACAGGACAACTGTCGAAATTAGAAACCCGCAAGGCACTCTTAATTCTAATTTTCCACCTTAACAATTGAATGGCAAAAAATTAACATTGACAAATTTCCATACTTGTAAATATTTATTGAAATTCAATTTCATTGACTGTATCACATCCTAACATTAGGATATTTTATATTTGACAATGAACTGATATTTGTTAAATGATGTGCAACAGCATTTTGTAGTTGAAGTTGGCCGTTAGTAAGATTTCATATTTGACACTTTCCAGCAGGAAAAAAAAAATGACCCAGCAAGTGAAAAGCACGAGCGTTTTAAACTGGGGGTAAAACTGTTGCATTAAAAAGTCAAAACTGAAATTGCTATTCAAAGTCAAAATCTGGGTTGCAAAACTGTAAATCTCTGGCAGCGTTTGCAACCCAGCCAGATGGGAGGGGTACTATTATTATAATTACATAATTATCACCGTTATTAGTATTCTTACCCTGTTTTGTTTCAAGAACGGAAAAAGAGTGACAACTATTTTTAAATAAGATTTTTTAAAATCAGAAGATATAAAATAAATAAATGGGAAGAGTTCAGCTGGACAGTCCAGATGGGACTTGATCACAGGCCTGCCTTTCCAATGCATTCTTATCACCAACTCGCTCCACTCATAAAGTCCCATTCTTAAATCAGGCTGAAAAGCAAAATCTCCCTGCTCACTCCCAGAATCCTAGTAGTTTGTGTGCTTTTTGAATCGCCTGCTTTATGTTTAGCAAATATGCCCCCCGGGAGCTGATTAAAGGTTTATGAGAACCAAGAAAATCTGATAGGATTTGGGTTGAATCCATCCAGTTTTAAGTTTTCCTACCCATAAGCTTTTAAGTACTTTCAAACCATTATTTCTGCCTTTGATGCAAGCAGGGGCTTGTTTTTCCCACCTCCGCCCGCTTCCCAGCGCAAAATGTGATGAATAAAAAGCAAATGCTAAGTCCCAGGGCAGATATTTTTAAAAATGATTATCAGATTTGGATAAGATATTTTTTTCCCCTTTAGAAAAGCAAACAAACAAGGCTTTTACATGGTCCCCACATAAACACATCAGTTCAGAAAAGCTCTTTAGATTGTCATATTATTATGGCTTTCGATGGGGCCCATCGCCTTCAACCAAACACTAGGCTGGATTACTGCAATGCGTTATATGTGGGGCTGCCTCTGAAGACGGTTTGGAAACTTCAGCTGGTGCAGAATTCAGCAGCCAAGTTGCTCGTGGTTTGTCAATGAAGTTAACTCTTTATTCAAAGAAACAAGACAGCTCAGCAACCCCTGCCCACACCTTCCCACTGTTCTCCAAGGCTTCACGTTCCCCAGCAGCCTAAGGCTCCACCGTCTTTGTTAAGTTGTGGGTGAACATATCAGACGACACAGCGATTCTTCAGACAGCTCTTGTTTATTCACAGGCCAGAACAGAACTGAACTGAAGGGTTCCGCCAACCTGCTTATATAGAGCTCCAGTACAAAGCAACAGTAACAACTTTCTGTAACTATCCAATCACTGAACGTCACTTTCAATTCCTTATTTGCATATGCGGACCTGAGTGAAAACTATCCACAAGTATCCCCCTGCTGGCCCAGGGTGAGAACTTGTACTGACATAACAATCTTGTCTCTCGTTGCTCTACTCTTCATTTCTCTGTAGGTTTTGGTAGACCAGAGGGGAGGGGAGCTGGTCGCAGCAGGACAGGGAGCCTCCACGGATGTCTGGCGCCAGAGGAATCAACCCCCACGGCAGGTGGCCAGGAACGGATAAGACAAGGAAAGGTTCTTACCATCTGCTTTTTATTCAATAGTTACAGAGAGGGGATAGAAAATGCAGCCTCTTGGAATAATGGTGTTGTCCTTGTTGAGAATTACATTCCTCCCAAGTTGCAGATGTGTGGGATTGTTACATGTCACATCTCTGTTTACATTCCAGCACTGATTGGAGTCTTGTGAGAGGAAAGGGAAATATGCTATTTCCGCTCTGTATAGCTTTTGCTTTTGCAGCTCTCTCTCCTAGGAAGGAAGACAGAGAGAGGAGCTGTGTTTTCCTTTGTTCTGTTGCATTTGATTTAATTTGCAATAAATTAGGCTTAGACGTTAGGGACTCAGGTGGCGCTGTGGGTTAAACCACAGAGCCTAGGACTTGCCGATCAGAAGGTTGGCGGTTCGAATCCCCACGACGGGGTGAGCTCCCGTTGCTCGGTCCCTGCTCCTGCCAACCTAGCAGTTCGAAACCACGTCAAAGTCCAAGTAGATAAATAGGTACTGCTCTGGCGGGAAGGTAAACGGCGTTTCTGTGCACTGCTCTGGTTCGCCAGAAGCGGCTTAGTCACGCTGGCCACATGACCTGGAAGCTGCATGCCGGCTCCCTCAGTCAATAAAGAGAGATGAGCGCCGCAACCCCAGAGTTGGTCACGACTGGACCTAACGGTCAGGGGTCCCTTTACCTTTACCTTTAGGCTTAGATGTTACTCCTCAAGGCTAAGCTTCTGTTTGAACTCTACTTGTCGTGTGCTCATGTCCTTGGATATGGGCCACATCAGCGTGATGGAAGACTGGAGTGATGAACCCCTGGCGACGCTGCGTTTGGGGGAGGCACCAGGCCTCGGCGCTATCACCCAACAGTCCATTATTCCAAATCTCCACACACACCTCTTTTCTCCCACAACCTCATTCGTCAAGAGCACCACCTCCCTTATGGTTGCTCCTGCCTCCGAGCTCTTTGCCCTCCTACTTTTAAGGCTCGCTGGGTTCTGGGAGATGGTGGGTCTGGAGTGCTTTCTAGTGATAAAGTGTTAGCCAGCTGCTCCAACTCCGCCTCCTCCTCCTCCTCTCCCATTATTTCCCAAATTTTCCCCTTATCTTCCTCTGAGCTGTGACTTCCCTCAAACCCCTGTTGTAATTCTGAAGTGTCTTCTTCTTCTGCTTACAGGGAACCAGGCAGAGGGCCTTCTCAGTGGTGGCACCCGCCCTGTGGAACACCCTCCCACCAGATGTCAAAGAGAACAACAACTACCAGACTTTTAGAAGACATCTGATGGCAGCCCTGTTTAGGGAAGCTTTTAATGTTTGATGCATTACAGTATTTTAATATTTTGTTGGAAGCTGCCCAGAGTGGCTGGGGAAACCCAGCCAGATGGGTGGGGTATAAATAATTATAATTTTTATATTATTATTATATTATTATTATTATTACTTCTTCTCTGGAAGGATCAGACTGGGGAGGCGGTCTCCACCATTCCTTCTCTGCCCAGTCCCCGACACTGGCTTCTTCACCAGTCTGCCTCATCTCTGTCTCCTGGTCCCCCTCCTCTCCTGCCTCTCAGTCTGGACTGCTTTCTGCCACAGCCTCTTCCTGCTCACTAAACCCTGTTGCCTCTTCATCTTCCAACACCACCTCCTCCCAGTCTGCTCCCTCCTCTCCCTCTGACCACTTATTGTCCCCCCACCTTCAGTCCCCTGGCTCTGAGCCATCTTCCCCTTGGGGGCTTCCTCAGCTCGGGCCTCTCATCAAGGCTTTATCATCTCAGAGACAACTACGCCCAAGTCTACCTAACCCAAGGCCATCCTTTTTGGATGGCTAGGACTGTTTTTAATTTTGTTGTATCTCTTTACAATGGTACCTTGGTTCTCACACTTAATCTGTTCCGGAGGTCCATTCCAAAACCAAAGCATTCCAAAACCAAGGCACGCTTTCCCATAGAAAGTAATGCAAAATGGATTAATTCGTTCCATACTTTTAAAAACAACCCCTAAAACAGCAATTTAACATGAATTTCACTATCTAACAAGACCATTGATCACAGAATCAATCAATCAATCAGTAGCTGAACTGGGTTCCACACAGTCATAAAAATAAAAAAGGATCCACAAAAACAAAAAAGGAACCACAAAAACAAAAAAAGGAGCCACAAAAACGCAAAATAAATAGCAAAAGCAGACAGACCTCAGTGTGGCACTCAAAACTGAAGCGTGGCACTCAAAATGGAAGCGTAACACAGAATGGAGCACGTTTGGCTTCTGAAAAAAATTCGCAAACTGGAACACTTACTTCAAGGTTTGCAGTGTTTGGGTTCCAAGTTGTTTGAGTACCAAGGCGTTTGAGAACTAAGGTACCACTGTTTTTATAAGCTGTCTTAGGTTTGATTTCATCATAGAAAAGTGACGTATAAATGCCAAAAAAGTAAACCTTTTTCAAAGTACCACTCACAGTGGCTCTTGATTGATTATATCTATAGATCAACAGATAATCTTTATCAGCACACTTAGGACTTATATAAACACTTATTGTTTGAAGCATTTGATGCCCACCAGTCTTACAACAACGCTGTAAGCAGATCAATATTATTATTGCCACATTTCAAGGGAAGGGTTTGAGACAGAGAATACTGGCCAGCCCAAGGATACCTAATGAGTTCATGTGGATGTAGGATTTGTATTTCATTGTTATCCACACAATGTGCCAACCCTCATGTGAACTGCTAGAAGAGGAAGGGAGGGAATTAAACCTTAATTTTCAAAGAACTCTTGTCATTAGCACCACACTGATCCCAAATCAGTAGATTCCTCAGTTTTCCTGCTGAGACTGCATTCTCAGAGGCACAGAACTAGATCAGGGCATCAGAAACCTTCCTCAGATGAATATAGAAACTCACAATTAATTAGTTTTAATTGCTGTAAATATCCTTCCCAATAAAAATCTCAAGAATTTTCCAATCACACAGATTTATTGGGGCAATTAGAAAGCTGTTTGCAGATGTCACACTGCTCACCAAAAAAACAGTAATGCATGGCTAACACAAGGTTTCCCCTATCTCCCCCAAAATAGTGGATTTCTGATATCAGAGCTGGGTGGAGGACAGCAAATGGAAATGGAAATGAAGCCAAAGCAAAAAATAAAATAAAAAGGTGCAAATGTGGCGCAGTGTGAATGCAGCAGCAGGGGGAATACTAGACAGGCTCTGCTGATGTGTTAGCACTGTGATGACCTCACCACCAGCTCATTGCTGCCCCCGCTGATAAGCCAATGAAATGTCAGCGATGAGAAGTCAGGGAAGTGTTGCTGCCCCATCAACCGCTACTGGCCCCACCCTCAAAGAAACGAAGTAGCAAAGAAAAACAAAAAGCTCGTTATTTTAAAAGGTGCTAGAATCTTATGGTCGCTGAGCAAACCAGACCAAACTATTTTCATCAGGTGAAAAATGAAAAGCTTATGTTTTGGTCGGCAGAGTGAAAACATTCATATCTGGGAAGTGATCAGAAGGGTTCTTTGCTTTCATAAGAAAAAATATATCCTTTACTGTATGTGGGAGAGGCCTTAATTAGAGAAAAGAGCTGTAGGTTCAGAACAGAGCTGTAGGGACATCACACTTTTACTCAGTTTTAGCATTATTAAGAGAACCTTTGCCAATTAATTTGCTTTATTTCATTTCCTGCAACAACTCTATGCCCAGGATCCTGACTTGTGACAGGGACTTCTCAGTGGTGGCTCTCCATAGCGCAATAAATAAATTTTTGGAATGCCCTCTCTGGTGAAGTGTTACTGCCTCCCTCATTATTAACATTCAGGAGGAACTGAAATAAATTCCTGCTCACCCAAGCATCCGCTGGCTGAAAAATACTGTTCCTGGCAACCTAGGCATTTTTGGCCATGAGGGTATGTTTTTAAATGTTTTTAATTGACACCCTGTGCACCTTTGGTGGGCTAGGAATTTATTATTAATAGTGATAATAATGCCAGTGGCAACAGGAAGGAAGCAAGCAAGCAAGCTGTGCTCTTGCCACATCTAATGGTGATTCCCACCTTGAGAAACTATTGAAAATGTCTTATCTCGGAAGAACAAGGAAATCCCAACTAAAGAATTATGGCAAGAGAAATTGATGGACTATGCAGAACTGGCAAAACTGACACATAAATTACGGGACAAGGATAACTGTGACTTTAAAGATGAATGGGAACCATTTACAAAGTATCTAAAGATCCAACGAAGTGAATTGGACTCCTTGGCAGGCTTTGAATAAACACTTACAAACTTTTTATTGATAATAACCAGTTAGACAAATTAAGGATTTATACAATTTTGTAACGTGCAGAAAAATAGCGTTTATAGAGAAACCAGAGATTGGAACTGAGGGAATTCGGGGTGGGGGTGGGGAGGGGGGTTGTTTTATGGGAGGGGGGAAAGGGCGGGGAATTAAGGATGATATGTTTTAAGATAATATGCTCTGTCTAAATTCCTAATAAAAAAATTCTAAAAAAAGAAAATAAGAAAATGTCTTATCTCCTTCCGGCTGGAGAAATTAGATGAAAGTGCCTTTCTCCTCCTCCCCAATTTCTCTTCCCACGCCCCTCAAGTAGAGTGGAGAATTTGAAGAGGCCATTTCCATATAGCTCAGTACAAATCCACTTTAAACGTCTCTGGTTAATTCGTGAATTTCTGTCTAAAAACCTCACTCGAGAGGCTGAATGAAAAACCCGATTTGACCCTGTGAAAGTGGATTAGATTTGTTTTAATTAGAAGGATCATTTGCTGATTATTAAATCGGGGAGGTGCTGGCAAAGGGTCGTGGAGCCACAGACAAGAGAGTTGCGGGTGTTGACCCCAGAAATGCAAAACACTTTACAAGCGCACACACACAGTAGATTCATCTGAGGACTGCCTGCAAATTGAAACTAGGCTAAGCCGCCACATTTGCCAGGGAACAATGAAGGACAATTATCACACGTTTCATATCCGCTCTCACCGTTTTGCTAATGGCAATCATATGGAAAAGGAACAATAATTTGTGCCCTACGATGTAATCCTTGCACTCACAGGTTACATTAAATAACACGTTGCCCAAAGACAATCGCAGATGGCACCCATCCCAACACCAGACATCTGAAGCAATAAGGAAATTGCCCTTACCTCTTGGCCTGAGCCTTTAATGGTCTTGAAAGCTTCTGCTTTTGTCTAAATAAAGGTTTAGGAAATAGGTGGCGTGGTTTTAATGGAAAGATTAGCGGCTGGCATGGTTATCCTACCGCCATAACTGAGTCCTAAGAGGAGATTTCAGAGGTTAGGATTTTATTTTATTTGATGGAATTCCCTTGATTTGCATGTCTGTACTCAGCTCCCCCAGAATTACAAGGCATAGTAGATTTGGGTAAATGTTGGTGTTCAGTTTATTTTGTTGTTCTATTCATACGGCAGGATGGTCCATTCAAACTTCAACGTGGTGGATAAATGATGCCCTCCCAGGTTTTGAGACTTATGCAGCGGAAGGAAAGAAGAAAATCAGGCGAAATGATGGCTACTCAGTAGTGAAGAATACACAGATAAACCATGTATTACTACTTCCACAACTAAATTCCCCCAAAAATCTGGGTCAAGCTTTGCAAGGAGCAGCTTTCTCACCTCTGCCTCTACAGAAATTCAATTATCTCCACCTACACGGGTGGCGCTGTGGGTTAAACCACAGAGCCTAGGACTTGCCGATCAGAAGGTCGGCAGTTCGAATCCCCGTGACGGGGTGAGCTCCCATTGCTCGGTCCCTGCTCCTGCCCACCTAGCAGTTCGAAAGCATGTCAAAGTGCAAGTAGATAAATAGATACCGCTCTGGCGGGAAGGTAAACGGCATTTCCGTGCGCTGCTCTGGTTCGCCAGAAGCGGCTTAGTCATGGTGTCCAGCTCCCTCGGCCAATAAAGCGAGATGAGCACCGCAACCCCAGAGCCGTCCACGACTGGACCTAATGGTCAGGGGTCCCTTTACCTTTACCTTTTACCTCAGTGGCAGACACTGAATGTTCACCCGTAAACATTTTCAGAGTGAAAATAGAACCTGCGAGGGGCAAAATATCCCCTAAATTCTCATTGATCTGCCTTTCAACGCCGTTGAAACCAAGACTTCTTCCTAGGGACGGAACCATGTTATCAGGGATCGTGTAGTGCACGGATAGGCAAACTAAGGCCCAGGGGCTGGATCCGGCTCAATTGCCTTCTAAATCCGGCCCGCGGACGGTCTGGGAATCAGTGTGTTTTTACATGAGTAGAATGTGTGCTTTTATTTAAAATACACCTCTGGGTTATTTGTGGGGCATAGAAATTCTTTTTTTTTTCTCCTTATCAAATTATAGTCTGGCCCCCCACAAGGTCTGAGGGACAGTGGACCAGCCCCCTTCTGAAAAAGTTTGCTGACCCCTGGTGTAGCGAATGTAATGGCACAACACAGCCTACCAGGTTTGGCTACACGCAACCCGGTTCAGAGAGTGATGGGAATGTTTCCTGCTCTCACTCAGAATGGAGGAATTGTTGTTCTGGTTGGCGCTCATTTGTCTCGACATGGAGACAATGCAGGAGTTGCTGGAAGGAGACGTACAAGGCATCATCCAACCGCCTTAGGGACTCCACTCTGAATTTGTGCAAGGTTTAATCCTTTGCTTTTTCTTCTCACAAAGAAGAAAGCAGAGATCTAGGGCCAGAGTTTTCCTACTCCTAGATGGGCTACCTTAATACAGTGGTACCTTGGTTCTCAAACTCCTTGGTTCTCAAACGCGAAAACCCAGAAGTTTTTTGAACGTTTTTCAGAAGCCAAATATCCGATGCGGCTGTCAGCTATTGTTTCCGGGGCGCCTGCACCAATCAGAAGGTGAACCTTGGCTTTTAAACATTTCGGAAGTCAAACGAACTTCCAGAACGGATTAAGTTTGCTGTTTATTTCTGCATTTTTGTTTTTGAGGCTTTTTTGGTTAATTTTTCTCAGAAGGGTAGTAGGAGATGGGTGATTCACTCAATCACCCATCTCCTACGACCCCTTCTGAGAAAAACCCCACCCCACCCTCCCACTATATATAAGGACCTGGTGGCTTCTGTTGCAGTGTATCTGAAGAAGTGTGCATGCACACGAAAGCTTATACCCAGAACAAACTTAGTTGGTCTCTAAGGTGCTACTGGACAGTTTTTTAATTTATTTCAACTGCGTCAGACCAACACGGCTACCTACCTGAATCAAGGTACCACTGTAATCTCAATGGGTCCAGTCCCAGGCATCTCCAGGTAGGGGTGGGAGAAAGCCCTGTTTGAAACTCCACAGAGCTTCTGCCAGTCAGTGTAGACCATGGGTAGGCAAAATAAGGCCCGGGGGCCAGATCCTGCCCACTTGCCTTCTAAATCTGGTCTGTGGACGGTCCAGGAATCAGCATGTTTTTACATGAGTAGAATGTGCCTTTTTATTCAAAATGCATTTCTGGGTTATTTGTGGGGCCTGCCTGGTGTTTTCACATGAGTAGAATGTGTGCTTTTATTTAAAATGCATCTCTGGGTTATTTGTGGGGCATAGGAATTCATTCATTCCCCCCCCCAAATATAGTCCAGCCCCCCACAAGGTCTGAGGGACAGTGGACGGGCCCCCTGCTGAAAAAGTTTGCTGACCCCTGGTGTAGATGGTACTGAGGCAGATGGAATAAAGACCTGACTCAGTAAAAGGCAACTTCCTGTGTTTGCAATGAAGGAGCCCAGCATTTTTCCGGAACCAAAAAGAGGAAGAGACGTTCAAAAGACACGGATGCTCCGCAGAAAGATCAGCTCACTTGGTGACCTTGGTGTGGAAGGTCTTGATATGCAAGGCCTGGGACACAACATCCCCGACGTCCTCCCTGCTCTCGGCAGGTCTGTCAATGGATTGGCGTGGATGTGCTCAATTCCATTATGATGCTTTCCTTCCCCGCCGGGTGTCTAGAGGGATCGCTTCTGTGTCACAAGCGCAGAGAATAAACCTTGACCTTAATCTCCACCAGGATCAAGGGCCAACAGGAGAGATCAATTTTTACTTTAAATGGAAAAACACAAAAGGTTTCTAAATCAATAATACAGAGGGACTCGGGCACCCGGCGAACGTGCCGGGCTTCTGATACCTTCCGAAACATAAAGTGGATGAGAGGTGCTCTTGTTACACCAAGCAAAGCAAAATGCTTTGATACAGACCTAGCTCTGAGATGGAAGAAATTGGTAAAGAGATGGGGCAGTGAAACTGAGCTGGAAAAAAGATTAGAGAGGCATTTGGCTTGCGTTCCTGCACTCAGCTGAGACTCTGCAGTAACGCAGGCTGTGGGCGTACCATAAATTTAAGGCAAAATTTAGACACATGGCTTCAAATACTTCTGGGAATTGTAGTTCACTCCACACAGAGGTACCGTTCCCAGCATCCTTAGCAAACTACAGGTCCCAGGATTCTTTGGGAGAGGGTTGCGCCTCAAACACATTTTTACATGCACAGTATATATGGATCCACTTGCACTACCAGCCTGAGGCCTGGCTACTGGTTATGATGATGGAATAGGATGTCCCTATTTTCATCAGAGAAATGTTGGAAGGGTACATGAGACCAGAAATAAACAAATAAACAAAAACATGCGGCTGCATCACTTTTAACAAAAGCATAGATTCTCCAAGAGAAGGTTTAATATTTCATGCTGACAAGCCCTCTGTGATATGCTGGGCGGATGTAAATAAGTTAAGAGAAAGTGATATTTACCCCCACCCCCAGCAATAAAACATTCATGAAAGCTGAGCTCTCAATAAAAGCTAAATATGACACTTTCTTCCCCGAGGGTCACCTCCAAAGGTTAGAGTTTTTGCTCTAACGTAAAGTAACATAACCCACGGCAATAATGTAAACCACTGTCTTATCGGTAGAGAAATATCTCTTGGCGATCCTGGTTTTCTACTGCAATTACACCTGGGTAAGCCAGGGCAGGAAAGCAAGGACGGGCTCCTCTGACAACATAAGAGGATCATGCCTGCTGGATCAGGCCAAAGGTCCATCTGTTGTCACAGTGGCCAACCAGGTAAAAGGTAAAGGTAAAGGACCCCTGGAATGAGCTTCTCCACTGTCGTACAGCCTACAGTACGGAGGCGGCTTTTGCATATAGCCCACAAATTCTCAGTGGGATTTACGTCCGGGGAATTCCCTGGCTAATCAAGTCCCTGTATTCAGTGGCGTAGCGTGGATTGTCAGCACCCAGGGCAAGGCAAGTAATTTGTGCCCCCTAACCCGTGGATTTGCGCCCCCTAACCCGTGGATTTGCGCCCCCTAACCCTAACCCCCAGATGTTGCGCCCGGTGCGGCCGCCCCCCCCTGCACCCCCACGATATGCCACTGCCTGTATTTGCTGCTCTGTCACTAATTTCTTCACCACTTTCAATGTGTGACAGGGGGCTAGGTCCTGCTGCAATATCCCAGTACCATCAGGATACCTCTTTTCCAGCTCTGGAATAACTCTGTTTCGTAGAACTTCAATATATTGTGGCAAGCGCATCATTCATTCCATTGGCTGCAGGCTTCTGACGCCATAACGATCAACTGACTTTTCGTGTTTGTTTTGAGTACAGGATTGCAAGTAAGATAGAAAACATGCTTTGTTTCAAATAATTCGCACAGGGGTGTATGTTGGAAGCTTCCCAGAGTGGCTGGGGAAGCCCAGTCAGATGGGTGGGGTATAAATAGGGCAAAGTGTGTGTGTGTGTAAATGAATACATTGGCAAAAATAACGTGCAAAATTGCATCGCGTTAGGGGGAATCGGTTTGCAAAAAGGTGCACATTGCATGTAAAAATGTGTGTGTTAGGAGAGGTGAGCATTGGCAAGAGTCTTGATTGCACAAGGATGGAAGAATGAGGAAACCCCGACAAAAGAACAGTGGCAAGAGAAATTCATGAACTATGCAGAACTGGCGAAATTGACATGCAAACTACGAGACAAGGACAACTGTGACTTCAAAGAAGAATGGGAACCTTTTACAAATTATCTAAAAATACAACAAAATGAATTGGACTCCCTGGCAGGTTTTGAACAAACAAACACAAATTTATTGAGGGACAACATAGAAGATAGATAATATAAGGATGCATACAGTTTTATAATATGCAGAAGTTAACATTGGATGAGAAATCAGAGAGAGGAGCTGAGGGAAATCTCGGGGGGAGGTGGGGGAGGGTATGTTGGGGAGGGGGAGGGAGAAAATGGGGGGAATGAGGAAGATGATTTGTTTTGATAATTTGCTATGTTGAAATTGTTAATAAAAAAAAATTCAAAAAAAAGGAGGAGAGGTGAGCATCAAAATTCTGAAAGAAAAACACCATAAACTGATGTGGAAATGTGGAGAAGTGAACTTAAGATGGGGGTCGGGTATAAAAAAATAATAGTCACTCCTGTCTACACTCAAGTGCATTTTTAAGCATTTCCACAGGAAGTGAAGTCCAGAAATCAACAGCCAAACTCCAGAGGGCAACTCCAGAGTCCTGCCTCCCTGATTCTTCCCCCATCCTCTCTCCTTGGTACCAGAGATCTTGCTCCCGATAGAATCGTCTAGAGAGATGCTGGAATCAGTGACGAGATGATGAATAGAGGCAATGATCTTTAACTAAGCCCTGGGATATATCCCTTGGGGCCACGCGAGCGAGTAAATCTTACTATTGATACCTTCAATGTGCATACTTCAGAAGAGATGATGTACTGCGGCACACGCAAGTCATTTGACACATCTGCTGATTGCACCCCCGCCGAGAGAAAAGAGGAAATGCCATTGCAACTTATCAAGGGGAAGAAGCAAATCTAAACAACTTGGTCTGGAAGTGGCATTTTTGGAACGGATCAGCTGCAGTTGCGGTTCAGCACTTGGTGCAAGCACATCTTAACACTGTGGACCTCATGTGCACATGCAGGGATCTCCATTAACTTCCATGGAGGGATCTTGCCTGCACAGAGCATCCGTTCAGATGAGTGCAGAGCTGTTCTGAGCAGGAGGAAATGCGTCTCTGCATTTGTCACATGATTTCTGGAAATGCAAATGTATCTTTAATCGGAAAGGCAGGCGGGTCAAGGGCATCTCTGTTAAACCCAAGGCGGAACCCTACCAGGGCACAACGTCCATTGAAATGAATGGGTCTGTTTTCACGGGCAGAGGAAGATCTGTGTGAGCACTGCAAAATCAAAAGAATTCCATGGATAAAGAACATTTTATTTAAAGAGTTGACCAGTCAAACCACCCAGAACACACAAAATTCCTGAGTATCCTTAGGGCTGTAAAGAGAGACCCTTACTGAATTTTCTGTATAAGCATGAATCTGGATTTCTATTCGTATTTTATGTTGGTGTTAAAGGCCTGTGTGGTGTTCTGTCAAACACAATTGTCTGTCAGCTAATCAACAAAGATGATACTAGTGGCTCAGGAGATTTTAGGTGTGCTTGCAGAAGCCATTGCTGTGAAAATACCTAAAGTTATCCCAAGTTCATGTGCTGGTTCTTGCACATGAAGGGTCATAGTTCAGCCACATGCAGCTCTTGAATCACTCCGATATAGACATAAAGGTAAAGGTAAAGGTACCCCTGACTGTTAGGTCCAGTCGCGGACGACTCTGAGGTTGCGTGCTCATCTCGCTCTATAGGCCGAGAGAGCCAGCATTTGTCCGCAGACAGCTTCCAGGTCATGTGGCCAGCATGACTAAGCCGCTTCTGGTGAACCAGAGCAGCGCACGGAAACGCCATTTACCTTCCCGCCGGAGTGTTACCTGTTTATCTACTTGCACTTTGATGTGTTTTCAAACTGCTAGGTTGGCAGGAGCAGGGACCGAGCAACGGGAGCTCACCCCGTTGCGGGGATTTGAACCACCAACCTTCTGATTGGCAAGCCCTAGACTCTGCAGTTTAGACCACAGCGCCACCTGTGTCCCTGTATGTCCCCTAGACATACTCCCTACTTAAAGACTTGCCACTTCTTACATCCCTTCCAGCCTGGCGAGTGTTTCCTTTGTAACCTGACATCACACCTTGATCAGTTCATCCTTTCATCTGATTCCCTAATATATATACCCAAATGGCTACATGGTGGCCAGTCCACAAATTCCAAAAAGCTAGATGGTCTTTCTTCATCAGCTGGCATTTACTCCATGCCAACCACACCACCCTCAGTGACTCTACCACCTTCAGGTTTGACCCCTGAGCAGGCCAGGTTTAACAAATTAACCCTGTAATCCCCAAACACCCATGCAAGATTTATAGTGCTATAATAACAAATCAGTCCATTTTCTTCACACATCCACTTTGTCTTGATGACGTAGAAGCAGGATGTGCCCACCACAAGCCTGCCTCTTTACCCCCCCTCTATTTTTCTCTCTTTTCTTTCCTCCTGTTCCTCTGATCTTCATTAGTAATTAGCATAGCAAGCTTGTTTATTTATTTCTTTTTCCCTTAGGTCGTAAGTCATACCAAAATTGCAATTTGGGGGAAATGACAAATGCCGGCACACATCCATTTGTCACTGAAAACAAATCAAAACACTTCCGTTTCAAAGAACTTGTGCCACACAGACGTCAGCACGAAAACAAAAGGACCCACTTTGCTACCCAGACTAGCAAAAGCTACTCCAGCTGTTTGGATGAATCGGCCAATAAATAATACTCAGTGAGATGCATCACTGGTTTTCAACCAGGGTGCCGTGGCACCCTGGGGTGCCTTGAATGATGGTCATGGGTGCCGCGGGCAACACTGGCCTCTGTCCCTCTTTCCTTCCCTCTTCTGATGCCCTCTCATGTCTCTGCCTCCGAAAGGCTTGCACAGCTGTTTGTTCCAGCAGCCCTGGCTCTCCAGCTCTCCAGACAAATGGTGGCTCTGGGGCTGCCCAGAGGACTCCCAAGGAGAGGGGAGAGGAGAGGAGAGGAGGGTGAAGGCACACTCCACAAGGGAGGGTGTTCGAAAAATGTGAGAGGCTGCCAGCTCTGCAGGCAAGGGGTGACAGAACTGGACTCCTAAGCCCCACAGGGGTGCTGCAAAAAGAATGTAGTTGGTCAGCCCAGGTCAGACTGGCAAAAATGTATAAAAACTGTAGTGATGTCTGTTGGAGATGCAACAACAGGACAGGAACCTTTCTACATATGTGGTGGGAGTGCAAAGAGATAATCACCATTCCATTGCTTATAAAGGAGACCATTCAGTAAATAATAGGGGAGGGTCTCTTTTGCAGCCACCCCACAAATGCAGTATTGCAGCTTACATGGAATTTTCCTAAAACAACGATCAGGAACAGCCAGTGACATCCAATTAAAACATAAAAGCTTCAACAGAAACTTACCCGGGTTTAAGCGAACGTGCCATTGGTGCAATAACGGTGCATTTGTGATGGGTTTATCCTGCACTTTATCAGTTGTTCTGCAAAGTTTCCCCAATATTACGGCATCGTTGCCGTCTGCCTAGGCAGTATGGCACAACAAAAGCAGGACAAGGATCACAGGACACTTTATAGTTGGTAGTGAGGTCAGTGCTGGATTAACAAACAGGCAGACTAAGCACATGTTAGGAAACAGGTGCATAGAAAAATTGAGATTTTTTTTTAATGTTAGCTTTGGGGTTTTTTTAAGCATTGAAATAGTCATCAGGGGAAGTCGGAACTTTGTTACATCGCCTTACACTCTACACCCTTCCTCCATTTTTCTGTTCTCTTTTTATTACTTATCCCCACCTAAATGGGGGCCATCCTACTAACGAAGATCAAAATAATGCAAGGAAATCAGGTTCCCTCATCTGCTGCAATAAATCTATGCTTTGTTTGGTTTTAAAATTTTATTTTAGGGTTTAGCATTGTCTTTATTTTGGATTGCATATGGGGGCACTGTAATCGTAACAATGCTTAGGGCCTCTAACTGTCTTGGGGGGGGGTCATAACCGGACTGGAAGATGGTCTGAACTGTATGTACTGCCTGACTCAACATTTCACACACCCACCCAATACAGCTCTAGCCCTGCACTAGAATGTGGATGGGACTTTCTGATGCAGCACTTAACATGTGTGCCGAACCCTGCTTATATGTACGTATCTCCTTAGGTGAATTGGGGTGCTCATCTTTAATTAAAAATAAATAACCTCTCTTATCCACAGAGGCTCAAGGCAACTAACAATTAGAAACACATAATGAAAGCATTCAACTCTCTCTCTCTCTCTCTCTCTCTCTCTTCTCTCACCACCCAGAAAAGAACTCCATAGTATCCCTGTACCCCCAATCCAACAGTCATTCCATATGCAAAGCCACTTCATGCACACAGGTTCCTGCTGCATGCAATTCACTCACTATTTGCATTGAAGTCAACCTTCCATGGGACACGGGTGGCGCTGTGGGTTAAACCACAGAGCCTAGGACTTGCCGATCAGAAGGTCGGCAGTTCGAATCCCCGTGACGGGGTGAGCTCCCGTTGCTCGGTCCCAGCTCCTGCCAACCTAGCAGTTCGAAAGCACATCAAAGTGCAAGTAGATAAATAGGTACCTCTCCGATGGGAAGGTAAATGGCGTTTCCGTGCGCTGCTCTGGTTCGCCAGAAGCGGCTTAGTCATGCTGGCTACATGACCCAGAAGCTGTACGCCAGCTCCCTCGGCCAGTAAAGCGAGATGAGCGCCGCAACCCCAGAGTCGGCGACGACTGGACCTAATGGTCAGGGGTCCCTTTATCTTTACCAACCTTCTATGTGATCAGCGTGAGTTGCACACATGGTTGCAGTGGCGCAAATTCACATTATGTTAAACACGAAGGCAAAGTTGGTGTTGGTGCCTAAGAATGCTGGGCAGATTTCCAGGGCCCCAGCGCTCTTGCAAGGGCCACAACGTTTTCCCAGGAAGAGGGATTGATTGATAAACCACTATGGGGATTGTAACCACTCTTCGTACCCTTGACAAACTACAGCTCCCAGAATGCTTTGGGGGAAGCCATGACTGTTTAGAGAGAGATAATAATGCTTTAAAGGGATAGGGCTTGAATCTGAATCCAGATCAGCTCTATGCGTTTCCTGGTGTGGGCAGAGGATTGGCCCAGATTGCATACAGAGCTACCCCCATCACACCACAGGCCTGAACAGTTTTCTAGTGTGGACAATGGAGATCCGGTATGCCTTCTGGGTGCCTGAATTGCTGCTGGTTTTTCTTAAAGAAAAACCCACCAATGACGGCACCTTGATACAGTCCAGTCTACAGCTGCTGCTGCTGCTGCTGCTGCTGCACAGCGAAGCAGTCGCTGGTGCGGAGGGAGAGGAGAAAAAGGACTTTGATGGTATTACATCTTGATCAAGGGATGACTGATAATATTCCGGCGTGCCCCATCATTCAGGCCCCTCGTTTGATGACAAAGCACAGCCTATGTCCCACCATCCATTATCTGCTTCCATCCCCGAGGCAAAGGCATCAATAACACTCCCGCTTGCCACTGAAGCCACATCTTCCTTCTGCGCACCGGAGAGGACATTGCGGCTGGGCTAGTGGGCATTTCCATATGGCAAGGGCACATCATTACAGTCCAGCAATCTCTCCTGCCGTGCATCCCGCTGTTACCCAGGCGCACGGAGCGGCGCTGGGGTTCAAGCCGACCCCCCCACACACCACCCCCGCAATTCCTTTTAACTATTTTGTAGCCTGCGAAAATGTGTCGAGCCGGCGCACGGCTGCAGTCTTTGTTGCCGTTTCTGTCTCGCGCACACACACACTTTTCTGTGCGCTAACATTCAGGCTCATCCATCCGAAGGGATAAAAAAAAGCGCCAAGGAGCCAGAATGGGAAGGAAAGGGCCCTTAAAATTTCAGCGACTGCTTATTAAAAAAAGAAACCACATCAACACCCAGCCGTGGAAGTTTTGGCAGGCAACTGCGGGTGTCAGATTTTGTGCGCCTGTGTGTCTTTTATTAATTAATAAGGAAAGTGGTAGATCCAAGTGGGCTAACAGTTTGAATCTGAATGCAAACATCTTGAAACATCTGTTGCCATAATTTGGCTGGATTAACGGTCTAGTTTCCTAGACCATCTGCCGCTCTCCAAGACCGTCGTCAGTTCCTAGCAAATTCCAGGCCCTGCCGGCGCTTTTGTTCCATGGGCAGCATCCGTACAGAGGAGTGTTTCGGGGACCTTTGCCCAAGGTCTTCTTCTCCACTCCTTCTGGTAACTGGCTCTCGTAGCCTCATGGAGGGGGCAAAGGCCACAGCTCAGTGGTAGAGCATCTGATTTGCATGGAAAAACCTCCCAGTTTCAATTCCTGGCATCTCCTGTCTGAAAGTCTGGAGGAGGACCATTGCCAAATCAGCGTAGAAAATACTGCATGAGATGGGGCAATGGGCTGGTTCAGTTTAAGGGAGCTCCTCATGACTACTCAGTGGAAGGCTTGTCCTTTGAAGAAAATAATACTATTTTGAAGACCTTAATACTATTATGTATATACAGTGGTGCCCCGCAAGATGAATGCCTCGCAAGACGAAAAACTCGCTAGATGAAAGGGTTTTGCGGTTTTTGAGCTGCTTCGCAAGACGAATTTCCCTATGGGCTTGCTTCGCAAGACGAAAACGTCTTGCATTTTTTGCAAGTTTGTTTCCTTTTTCTTAACACCGTTAATACAGTTGTGACTTGACTTCGAGGAGCAACTCATAGAACGCGGTGTGGTAGCCTTTTTTGAGGTTTTTGGTGATTTTTGAAGCTTTTCCAAAACTTTTCCGACACCGTGCTTCACAAGACGAAAAATTCGCTAGATGAAAAAACTCGTGGAACGAATTAATTTCGTCTTGCGAGGCACCACTGTAATACATTAACGGACTTATGAAATAACAATATATACACTATCCTATATATAAGACATAATTTGTTGTGTCCGACTCTTCGTGACCCAAATGGACAAGAGCATGCCAGGCACTTCTGTCTTCCACCGCCTCCCGCAGTTTAGTCAAACTCATGCTGGTAGCTTCGAGAACACTGTCCAACCATCTTGTCCTCTGTCATCCCCTTCTCCCTGTGCCCTCCATCTTTCCCAACATCAGGGTCTTTTCCATGGAGTCTTCTCTTCTCATGAGGTGGCCAAAGTATTGAAGCCTCAGCTTCAGGATCTGCCCTTCCAGTGAACACTCAGGGCAAATTTCCTTCAGAATGGATAGGTTTGATCTTCTTGCTGTCCATGGGACTCTCCAGCACCATAATTCTGTCGTTAGGGAGCTTCGAAAGCTTCCTCCAACCCAAACATCACAGCAAGTGATACCAAGAAGCATCAGCACACTTAGGGATCCACAGAGTGTTCGCAGTTTGTGTAACAGAACTCAGTAGCACAGCATTTTGGCAATCTACTTTTATTTACATATAATACACTTGGAGCATTCTGCCTTAGCTCCTACCTCTTTCTCATCAGACAGCAAAGAGAAAAAGAACAAAGGACAATAGTCCCACTTCACCGAACACAGTAATACCCAAACATCCTGTCTCTGTCACTTCCCACACGGTGGAATGAAAACAAACACCGTCATGTGATAGACAACAATCCCATGGCTGCAAACACGGAGCAAGAATCCTAACAAAGACCACCTCAAGATCACCCTCTTGGCTGGCAAGCTGATCTATTAAAGGGGCCGTGCTCTGACCTAGAGCCTAGGGGTTCTGTAGTGCACTGGCAGTATTTTAGCACCAGTTGGCATCAGTCAGTTCATGATGGCCATTTCGCCCTTTATCATTGTGTTCTGCCAGGACCACCTTTTATCAGAGCAGTAAGCAAAAGAAAGTAGTTACTACAAACCTTTCTCCTAATTGCTCGGCGCATGATAGATGTGCCTTCTCCCACCTGGGGCCACCATTCAAAGCCAGCTTCCCAGCTCACATCTAAGTCTTTCATATCTTATCATAAGCCCTCTTGATTTTGCTTTCACATTGCCTTTGCAGGGAAAATGGACGCTTCTTTCACCTCTGCTAAATAGGAGAGAGAGCCTTGTGGCTTTTCATCTACGCATCTCCTTTTTGAGAATCAAACGGAAAGGCAGATGGAACAGGCGGACACACTTTGCTCTTTGGTACTTACCAACTACATTTTCTCGTGCCCTTTATTTTATCTTTAAATTGATCCAGGTGATAACTCCAGAATTAAGCACCTAGGTCAGTGTCGCCCTTCAGATGTTGCTAGACTCCATCTTCCATCATCTCTGACTCCTGAGAGCCAGTGTGGTGTAGTGGTTAAGAGCAGTGGACTCATAATCTGGTGAACTGGGTTCACTTCCCCACTCCTCCACATGCAGCTGCTGGGTGACCTTGGGCCAGTCACACTTCTTGAAGTCTCTCAGCCTCACTCACCTCACAGAGTGTTTGTTGGGGGGAGGGAGGAAGGGAAAGGAGAATGTTAGCTGCTTTGAGACTCCTTCGGGTAGTGATAAAGCAGGATATCAAATCCAAACTCCTCTTCTTCTTCTTCTTCCTGGCCATGTTGCCTGGTCCACAACATCTGGAGGGCCACAGATTTCATATCTCTGACATATTACTATTCAGCTATTTGCATGTGTGGATATAAACTAGGGGCTGTACCCTTACTCATGACACATTATCAACCACACCGGCTCCTACCCCTTGCCAAACTCACACACACACTTGCGAGTTATTAATATTGGCATCAGAAGTTCTCTCTGATCTGGTCTCTTGTATGGAAAAAAATAAATCTCCACCACAAGAATTAAGTTTCAAAGCTTCACTTGCAGAAACTTGATTTAAGTGTTACAAAAACAATAAATAATGCATTGTCTCAGTTATATATTTCGCTTCTTACGTATACTGATCACAGTATAAGGCTCCGCAACATATCTTTCTTGAAAACCAGCCTTTTCAGCTAAAAACCAAAATAAACTCTGTCCCCCTCTGTTTCCAGCTTTGCTTGAATCTTGGGCAATGCCCAGAGGGATCTGGGGCTGCTTGCAAAACACCTCGTGACTCTGAGTAGTCTGAGCTGCTTCATTAACATAAGGAAACACTATGAAATTCTATCCAAAGACCTGTGACTCAGTCCCAAAAGCTAGTGCACCCCATCTCCGCAGTGAAAAAAATACCGTATTTTTCGCCCCATAGGACGCACCGGCCCATAGGACGCACCAAGTTTTTTGGGGGGAAATAAAGAAAAAAAATTATTTCCCCCCCAGGCGCTTGTGGGGCCGGCAGCGGGGAGAAGCGCTCTTCTCCCCGCCGCCCGCCTGCAGACCAGGTCCGGGGACAGCAGGAAGACACGCTGCGCCTCCCAGCTGTCCCCGGAGCTTGTGGGGCAGGCAGCAGGGAGAAGCGCTCTTCTCCCCGCCGCCCGCCTGCAGACCAGGTCCGGGGACAGCGGGAAGACGCGCTGCGCCTCCCAGCTGTCCCCGGAGCTTGCAGGGCTGGCGGCGGGGAGAAGCACACGTCTCCCCACCGTCAGCCTCCAAACCACATCGGGAGACAGTGGGATGGCAGCGTTCCGCCTCCCCGCTGTCCCCGACCTTGTGGGGCTGGCACTGCGGCTCTCCTGAAGCCTGGAGAGTGAGAGGGGTCGGTGCGCACCGACCCCTCTCGCTTTCCAGGCTTCAGCGAAAGCCTGCATTCGCCCCATAGGACGCACACACATTTCCCCTTCATTTTTGGAGGGGGAAAAGTGCATCCTATAGGGCGAAAAATACGGTACAAGCCTTCATCATGTGTTCACACATTTTTCACAGTACAGTGGTACCTCGGGTTAAGTACTTAATTCGTTCCGGAGGTCCCTTCTTAATCTGAAACTCTTCTTAACCTGAAGCACCACTTTAGCTAATGGGGCCTCCTGCTGCTGCCGTGACGCTGGAGCCCGATTTCTGTTCTTATCCTGAAGCAAAGTTCTTAACCTGAAGCACTAGTTCTGGGTTAGCGGAGTCTGTAACCTGAAGCTTATGTAATCTGAAGTGTCTGTAACCCGAGGTACCACTGTAACTTAAAAAAAAAACCAGTAAAATTAATATTATACACCATTTTTAGGAATATTAAATAACTTCAACACACACACCCTTGCCAACACCCCCACAAAATTGCCCCTCAGACAAGGCGTGGGGATTTTTTAGTTGTGATTCCTGACTTGCAGAGAGTTATAGTACTCGTTTACCCTTTCGGCCCCTTCCAATTCTATAGTTCTGTGATTCTATGATCCAGTCAACACTACTTCAGTGTCAAAACCATCTCTTAACTAGGAATGGGGGGGGGGAGTTTGGTTCAGGCAAATCAAGCCAGTTCATAATTCCTGAAACAATAAGCGGACCAAGACCCAGTTATCCTTTGAAATCTGCACTTCTCTGAATTTTGCAACCAAGAAATATACTAGGGCAAAGTGTGCATAACCACAAATATAGCTGTGGAAATAATATGCAGACATGCATTCTGTATGGGAAACTTTTTTGCAAAATTGTATTGGGCAAAATTGCATACAGATATGAGAAAGTCACACATAAATGCTGTTGATTTTCCATGAGAAGTTTTTAGAAAACAACAATTTCACAATCTGAGGTGGAGATGTAGGGAACAGATTTTAACCTGAGGAAAATAAGAACATGACAGAAATGGACATCAACAGTCTTGTCTATCTCTAGCCCTGACCACTGACCAGGTTGAGAGCTGGAGTGACCTTTCTTGACCTTGCATGGACCATTGGCTTCCTCGCCTCCACTTCACACTGATAAAATTTAGTTATAATAAATGTTTATGATTATTTCTGAAATATGGAGAGAGCCTTTGCTTTGTTATCCACAGCTCACTAAGCTCTCCCCCTGTCTAGGAACATTGCTCAGCCACCAATCACTCTTCCCCCATTATTTAAGACCACGTTACAATACAGAACTAGGCCACACACAAAAAATAATAAAAGAGGGGAGGAGCAAAGGTTGCATTGATTTAATAATTAGCAATTATGATTGCTGCAGTATTAATTGCATATTTCCATAGTTCACATGCCCCAAGGGCTGAACTACGAGCAGCGGTGAGAGACTGTTAAAACCAAAAATTAAAAGTGGTAAAAAAGAAGGAGAGCACAGGAAACAAACCCTCCAACATTTCACAGCAGCACTACCAGGGTGTGCTGGACCCATGGGTTACCCGAGAGGCGAGGTCCAAGTCCGGTCTGTGGTCAAAGGTGCAATGTGGAGGCAGTCCATAGTAGCTGAAGCTGGGTACAGGGCAGGGAGTTGGGTGAAGTCAGGAACAGGCAAGCAAGCAGGGAGCCAGGGCTGGTCAGGAGCTCAGGCAGGAAGCAGAACAGGGTTCAGGCAGGAACTAGCAACCAACAATGTTGCTCCCGCAACTTGGGACTGGGGCTGGCTGGCTTTTATTTGCCCCGAGGCATAGGGCGGCCCCGGTCCTCAGGTGACTCACCTCTCCTGGCCTGGAGGCGAGCACTCCTCCTGCGGGAACTTAGTTCCCTCCACCTCTCTGCCCTGAGCCTCTGCAGCTCAGGAGAGGCTGGAGGGTTACCGGACCCAGAGGCAACCTCAGCTTCTTCAGACGGGGCTGAGGGTGGAGCACCTGCAGGCAACGGGTCCTCCATCCCCTCAGGAGCCAAAGCAGTCTCGGCTGGTGCCTGCACCTGAGGACCCAGCACAGGTGAGGACCCTTCAGGCTCATGTCCCAGCCCCGGCTCAGCTGGTTCTGGAGGCGGGGAATCCTGGGCAGGCTGGGAACCCTCAGGTTCAGCATCCGAGATGGAATCCCAGGCCATCACACCAGGGAAGACTCAGGGGCAGAAATCCAGGGCCCGGCTCAGCAGAGTGGGGCTGGATTACCAGATGTCGAGTAATGCACGTCATCCTTTGGGTTTGCTAACTGGGTGGAATAGGGTGTAGGAATAGATTTAGGCACTAGGAGAGGATATATTATTTTGTTATTATCCTTCCTTGCTCATGTGAGTGAGATCAGCAGAGTACCATCCTTTAAACGTGGAAGCAAATACAAGATCGATGGATTGATTTAACCTTCTAGAAACAACAGTCTAGGATGCTTTAAGGCAGACTAGATTTTCCTGGTCCTACCCCTTTTCTCCCCTTTAAAAATAACCATCTCTCACACACATTGTTTTGTGAAGAAGTAAAAGTAGTATTTACTTACATAATCTAGGTCTTGAAACAAAGGTACAGCTGTAAAATGAAGGCAGGTTTATAACTACTGTCTAAGTTACTAATGTCCAAAATCTAAGTTCAAAGTGGTGTCTGAACTGCAGAGGTCAGGGATGCATGTGTGATCAGCTTGGAGACATGATGAAGAAAGAGGAGGCTGCCCAGACAGGAAGTATGTAGTGTTACAGCTTCCTGACAAGGCAGACAAGAGAAGTGATCTGACAGAGTTCTCTCTAGCAACATTTTACAGCAAAACTCTGTGAGCCTCAGCACCTTCACGTTCCTCTCCAGCAAGACATGAATTGTTGGTTTGACTGCAATAATGTATCACAGCAGAGAGGTGAAAACAGGTGAGTCAACTTATTCTAGTTGTGTCCATCCTCCTCCCTGTTGATAAAAAAAGGCTGGCTATCATTTCCTCCTCCGCTTTGCTGGACTGGTTGTACAAACCTTGTGAAAATAAACCAAGTCGTTTTTTTAAAATCCACATTGAAACTGCATGGCTTTTTGCAAACTGCTTTGAGGGTTTATTACAATCAAGCGGTACATCAATGTGGGGTGGGGTAAAGTGAGGGTAAAGCTGAGGTTGGTGGGGCATTGCCCCATTCATCCTAATAGACCAGCGTCTACTGCAAGACTGAGAAGAACATGGAGCCAAGGAGATGTTTCCATGCAAGGAAGCAATGTTGTTCTTGTTGTTTAGTCGTTTAGTCATGTCCGACTCTTCGTGACCCCATGGACCAGAGCACGCCTGGCACTCCTGTCTTCCACTGCCTCCCACAGTTTGGTCAAACTCATGCTGGTAGCTTCGAGAACACTGTCCAACCATCTCATCCTCCATCACCCCCTTCTCCTTACGCCCTCCATCTTTCCCAACATCAGGGTCTTTTCCAGGGAGTCTTCTCTTCTCCTGAGGTGGCCAAAGTATTGGAGCCTCAGCTTCAGGATCTGTCCTTCCAGTGAGCGCTCAGGGCTGATTTCCCTCAGAATGGATAGGTTTGATCTTCTTGCAGTCCATGGGACTCTCAAGAGTCTCCTCCAGCACCATAATTCAAAAGCATCCATTCTTCGGCGATCAGCCTTCTTTACGGTCCAGCTCTCACTTCCATACATCACTACTGGGAAAACCATAGAAGGAAGCAATGAGGTACCAGCTAATCACCTCCACCCTTGCAGAGATCTGGCAAGTATCCAACATCCTGGGCCAGCACCTGCCAAGACCTCTTTTCTGATTTCCACAGGCAAAGGTTGTGAAACATAACTCCTGCGGGGAGATGTTTTTCTGAGACCGTTACCTGGCCTGTCGTTTGCACGGTGGGAGGCCGGCTGACAGGTGATGGAGCCGGGGCAAGACGTCAGTCGCTGGGATACAGATATCAAAATGGGAGATTGTGCCCCGTTGTAATTATTCCGTGCCTGCAGCTCTTGAAGAAGAGGAGAGGTGTCTCTGCCGGTTAGCCTGGCAAGATTTCAACCCCGATAATTGCTTTCTGCCTCTGTCAGTCTCCCCCGGTGCCATTTCGAAGGTTGTGGGGGAGAGAATGAGAGGCCTTCTTCACGTGAGCCAAGCTGAGCTGCTGTTACTTTGCATTGAGAGAGAAAACAAAAGAAAACCAGGCTGCATTCTTTGCAGATAATCCCCAAATCCCAACTTTTATGTGTTTTGATGTCGATTTGCAGAATTCTAGGACAAAATTAGATAGTTCCAGGTCTTGTGTTGTTGTTGTTGTTTAGTCATTTAGTCGTGTCCGACTCTTCGTGACCCCATGGACCAGAGCACGCCTGGCACTCCTGTCTTCCACTGCCTCCCACAGTTTGGTCAAACTCATGCTGGTAGCTTCGAGAACACTGTCCAACCATCTCATCCTCCATCATCCCCTTCTCCTTATGCCCTCCATCTTTCCCAACATCAGGGTCTTTTCCAGGGAGTCTTCTCTTCTCATGAGGTGGCCAAAGTATTGAAGTCTCAGTTTCAGGATCTGTCCTTCCAGTGAGCACTCAGGGCTGATTTCCTTCAGAATGGATAGGTTTGATCTTCTTGCAGTCCATGGGACTCTCAAGAGTCTCCTCCAGCACCATAATTCAAAAGCATCAATTCTTTGGCAATCAGCCTTCTTTATGGTCCAGCTACAGGTTGCCATATGTCCAGGTTTCCCCAGACACTGTCAAAATGGCGTCCAGTGGGACTTTTGATGAATCAGCAGCTAGGGCAATTTTTTAAAGAAAAAAGGGGGAGATGTTTCCCCCCAAAAAAATTCAAAAACTTTGCCCCCTTGCCAACATTTGTCCGGATTTTCACTTTTGGGAATATGGCAACCCTACAGGTGGACCTTCATAATATTTCACCCTAGGCGGGGCCATTTGATGCTCTCTCCCCAGCCCTTGCTTAAGCCGGGCTTGGGGAAGAAGGCACAAAATTCAATCAGGGTCCTAGAGCCCTCCCACCGCCTTCCCAAAGCCCAGTACGCACTTGCCCAACTTTGGGAAGGAGTGATATCCAAGGCAACACGATGACCAAGTACAACAACGCAATGTCAATATAAACTCTTTATATAATCTACACAGAACATTAAGCAGTATGAAATATACACTCTCTGCAAAACCAAATAAACAGAAATCTTATAAATCTCTGAAAGTCACAAATTATGCACTCTGGGTGGATTCTCTTGAAAACATAGAACCAAATAAACATAAGTCTTATAAGTCTCTGAACATCTTTGTGGACTATGCAAGTCTCTGAAATAAGCAATGGATCAGATTCTTATCTGGTGAAAACAAGCCGTGAAGCTTTGTTTTATGACGTCCAACGCTGCCAAAGTGGTCCACAAACAGACGTAGTGAACAGTGATTCCGGATATATCCACTGTTTCATGGAAATCTTCTTCAGCACAGCAGAAGGATACAGAAATGCTTCATAAACCCATCTATATGGTGAATGGAATTGTATAACAACAAATGCTATGGAACAGAGGTCATAAAGGAGGCAGGACGGTCCTGTCAGAGCCTTCCCACCTCCTTCCCAAAGCCAGACAAGTGGTTACCGGCTTTTGAGAAGGCGTTCTGCTTGGGTACATGCCTGGTGAATCCACACTGCATGCACTGCCCTAAATCTGCTTCTTGGCATGTGAGAGAGGGAGGGAGGCTGATGCAGAGAACAATAACCTGTAGACCCTCAGGAAGACAGGGGACTTTACCACCTCTCAGCAGCCTCAACCAGCATGCCCAATGGTCAGGGATGGTGGCATCGCTTCGATCTGGCCACAGTGTTCCATGCGACAGTCACCTCCAGGCTTGATTATTGTAACTCTATGTGGGGCTGCCCTTGAGACTGACCCAGAAACTCCAGCGGGTGCAGAATGCCGCGGTGAGGCTCCTTACAGGGTCCTCGCTGTGGGATCACATTCATCCAGTGCTTTACCAACTGCGCTGGCTCCCGGTGGAGTACAGGATCAGGTTTAAGGTGCTGGTTTTGACCTTTAAAGCCCTACGCGGCCTAGGACCCACCTATCTATGGGATCGTCTCTCCTGGTATGCCCCGCGGAGGACCTTAAGGTCCACAAATGACAACATTTTGGAGGTCCCAGGTCGCAAAGTGGTTAGATTGGTCTCAACTAGGGCCCAACTTGGTGGAACGCTCTGTCACAAGAGACTAGGGCCCTGCGGGACTTGACATCTTTTTGCAGGGCCTGCAAGACAGAGCTGTTCCGCCTGGCCTTTGGTTTGGACTCAGTCTGACCCTTATGTTTTCCCTCCCCCCTCCCCTTCTAGTTTTGATCTATGGGCTACTATTAAAATGAGGCTGCATTTTAAATTGTATTTTTAACCTGTAATTTAAATTGGTCCCCCCCCCCCTTATGTTTTTATTGTAATTTTACTGATGTTAGCCGCCCTGAGCCCGGCTCTTGGAGGACAGGGTATAAATAAAAAATTATTATTATTATTATTATTATTATTATTATTACTTTCTACAACAGCCACAATCTAGCCTCCACTGTGTTTGATATACAGCAGTTGTTTCATGCACACAAGTCATCTTACCCCAGCGTTGCAGCCATTGTTTGTTGAGCATGCGTGTGACCCTGAGTCTCATCGCCTTGTGATGTCAGTCAGCACAACACAGGTTAAATATGCACTTCAGTGCATACAAGGCGGGGGGGGGGCCTACAGATTCATAATAGTGTTGCGGTATTTTTGATTAAAGGTGGTGGGCTAGTCTGTGTTCTTAGACCCTTCTAATTCCTGGATAAAGCAAGCATTAAAATCCAAGCTAGGATTCAAATTCCCGGAATAGCCAGGCTAACTTCCTGGTGTGATTAAAGGTAAAGGTAAAGGGACCCCTGACCGTTAGGTCCAGTCGTGTCCAACTCTGGGGTTGCAGCGCTCATCTCGCTTTATTGGCCAAGGGAGCCGGCGTACAGCTTCCGGGTCATGTGGCCAGCATGACTAAGCCGCTTCTGGCGAACCAGAGCAGCACACAGAAATGCCATTTACCTTCCCGCCAGAGCAGTACCTATTGATCTACTTGCACTTTGACATGTTTTCGAACTGCTAGGTTGGCAGGAGCAGGGACCAAGCAACGGGAGCTCACCCTGTCGCGGGGATTCAAACAGCCGACCTTCTGATCGGCAAGTCCTAGGCTCTGTGGTTTAACCCACAGCGCCACCCACGTCCCTCCTGGCGTGATTACAGTCCTCTAAATATGGGTTGTGAAGGTAACAAAGGAAGCGGCTCTGTGCCAGATGCCAAATGGGTGGGTTCCCCTCCTTCAACTCATTGGTAGTTAGTTAGACAAGACAAAGGCCAGAGCTAAGTTCATAGAATCATAGAATCATAGCTCTTACTGTCAGGAAGTTCTTCCTAATGTTTAGGTGGAATCTTCTTTCTTGTAGTTTGGATCCATTGCTCCGTGTCCGCTTCTCTGGAGCAGCAGAAAACAACCTTTCTCCCTCCACTATGAGACATCCTTTTATATATCTGAACATGGCTATCATATCACCCCTTAACCTCCTCTTCTCCAGGCTAAACATGGCCAGCTCCCTTAGCCGTTCCTCATAAGGCATCGTTTCCAGGCCTTTGACCATTTTGGTTGCCCTCCTCTGGACACGTTCCAGTTTGTCAGTGTCCTTCTTGAACTGTGGTGCCCAGAACTGGACACAGTACTCCAGGTGAGGTCTGACCAGAGTTGTGTGTGCATGTAAGCTGGAAACTAGAGGAAGAAGTGGGCTGAAGCCTGCAAGGGAGAGCAATGCCTGATATCTGAATCCAATACCCTCTTAAGGTATAAATGCTGTGAACCCTTCAATTGTAGGCTTAGGTGGTGTATATGTGTAAATAAATCATAAAGACATAGCTGCATGTATGATACATACAGACACCACAGTCTCTGCTGTCCATCATTCCAAACCCTGGGTAAATGCCTGGAATCTGGCACCGCTTGGAGTTTGGGGTGGCAAGCAACATTACGGAAATGGACACCAGTTGCCACAAAACATACCCTCCGCCACTCGCTAACTTGCTGCATGCTTGGTGATTTTACACATCCAAAAAGTTGTGCCTCAGGTTTTGTTCCCCCCCCCCATACTGGGATAATTTCGTATCTGTAACTGGGAAGCCACTTCAGAATCCATAGAGAAATCAAACTCTCCCCAAAAGAATGTCAATATACCAGAAAATGCATCTTCCTTGCCATCTCCCGCTATTTAAACCGCCAGGAGCACAGCTTTCCTCACCATCGTGTGCACACACATATTATTGGGTGTCTTTCTGATCCTACTTATCCCTGAGAATTTCTTTTAAAGCTTGCGTTTGGAAAGCCATAAATATGAAGTAGCTGAGTGGATTTTATGTCTGGCACAATACTTAGCAATTGTGTCATCCCACGAGGTGCAGCATACAGTGGTACCTCGGGTTACAGATGCTTCAGGTTACAGATGCTTCAGGTTACAGACTCCGCTAACCCAGAAATAGTACCTCAGGTTAAGAATTTTGCTTCAGGATGAGAACAGAAATCGTTCTCTGGCAGCGCGGCGGCAGCAGCAGGAAGCCCCATTAGCTAAAGTGGTACCTCAAGTTAAGAACAGTTTCAGGTTAAGAACGGACCTCCAGAACAAATTAAGTATGTAACCAGAGGTACCACTGTAAGTGAAGGGGGGGGAAACACACACACAAACACGAAATAAGATACTGAAACTTGAAAACTAATTGTAACTAAGAAAGAATAAAGACAAACCCAACCACACAAGGTGCCATTGAAATTTGAGACCCCAAGGTCTGCCACTGACTAGATTTGGGGATAGATCGAAAGCCATAAGTGCTGCGATCCAATGGCTGCCCTACGTATACAGTGGCCACCTAAAATGTACAGAATATATTTTCATGGGGATATACAACCGGAAACAGCATCCACACCTCTCTTGAAGAACACTGACTTTTCTCCCACAGTTTCCCACGACATATGGTTGTGAACAGAGATTTTAAACTCTGACAAATATGAAAGATCAAGAAAGAGGGGGGCTTCTTTGTGTTGACAAGGAGCTGAGAGTTTGTTTGTCTCAAATTTTGTTGTTGTTTAGTTGTTTAGTCGTTTACAACTCTTCGTGACCCCATGGACCAGAGCACGCCAGTAGAAGTGAGCACACACCTCTCATTGAGTTTGTATACATACTTAAGGGGCATATGTAAGAGGCTCATTTATATCCTGGGAATGCTTCATGTTCTTAAAAAGGTAAAGGACCCCTCACAGTTAAGTCCAGTTGTGGACAACTCTGGAGTTGCAGCACTCATCTCACATTACTGGCTAAGGGGGCCGACGTGTGTCCGCAGACAGTTTTTCCCGGTCATGTGGCCAGCATGACTAAGCCGCTTCTGGCAAAGCAGAGCAGCGCACGGAAACGCCATTTACCTCCCCGCCAGAGCGGTACCTATTTATCTACTTGCACTGCATGCTTTCGAACTGCTAGGTTGGCAGGAGCAGGGACCGAGCAAGGGGAGCTCACCCCGTCGCGGGGATTCGAACCACCGACCTTCTGATCGGCAAGCCCAAGAGGCTCTGTGGTTTAGACCACAGCGCCACCCGTGTCATGTTCTTATGTAGCTGCATTGTTTTATATTTTCCGGATGTCCCATGACCATATTCTAAAGTAGTTGTGTTCTGTGTTATGAATCAAGCCCTGCTAGTTGTGTGTCCCCCCCCAATCTATTTCTTATCAATAAAAGATTCAACGAGGTGCGAGCAAATTTTTATTCTGAAAGTGTGGCCCAGAGGGAACCACTGTATTAAGGGGGTGCAGGAATCAGCTTCCCAACTCGTGTATTTGACCAGAAAAATACACTGTTCTGTCCTTTCTCATGTTATATAAACAAAGACAAAATAAGCAGTTGGGCAAAAAATAATGCAACATGTGAATTGATCCTAGACAGCACAGAATAAATGATTTTTTAAAAAATAATATTTATTACTTTTACAACAATTTAAACACTGCAAAAAAAACAAAGAAAAAAACATTACAATACAAAGACACTACCTTACACTAAAACATTAAACTAACAAGACAAAACAAAAACAATTTAAAAACACATCAACAAAAAAAGAAAAGAAAAAAAATCAATATCTTATCTTTCTTTCACATATTTCCACGACCTCTTCACACCTCCCTTTTTGTATTCCACTTCTATTAATTATTTCAGCTATTCCTTTCCATCTTCCCCTGTTTCCTTTCCTTTAATTATCTTAACACATTTCAACCTTATTTTTCCTTTAATACTCTATTAATCTATTTGTACTTAATTCCTTATAACCTTTCTACTAAAGCCATATCACTTCGTTCCAACACTCTTCTAGCATTCCTTAACAGCACAGAATAAATGATTAAATACAAAAGAAACAGGAGTGTGCTTAATTTCCCAAAATACAAAAAAGACCAGCAGATTGAGCACAATATAAAGTCCCATAGCTGATCTAATTTGCACCCTGTTGAAGTACAGTATAAACTCTCAATGCAGAAACCAGCTTTTCCTATAGTGAGACAGATCCTCTTGCCCCAAGAGAGGGATAAGGACTGATCCATTGACTATGAATTTAATTTATCTCAACACCTTTCACTAGTTAAACGGTTAGGAAGACAGCTTTGTCCAGTATGTGTGCATACACATATTAGTGTACGCTATTTCCCGTACCACTTATCCCCGGGAATTTACTTGGAAGGTAGCTTGCGGAAATTCATAAGTATGATGCGATTCTTTGGATTTTTACCTCCCGGTCAATGTTTAGCAATGTAGTCATTCCGTAAGCCGTGACACCGAGGGTTAGGCAGAAGGACGGCGAAAGAATACGTAACAACATTCGGAGAAGGGAGGGGGAGATGGATGAAAAGCTCATCCGAACCAACGAATCATAGCAGGTCAGACCGCTGACCAAATTAGGCGCTACAAATGCACAACACATGTGATACAACACTGTGTCTGCTCTGACTTCTTCTCCTCTGGATCAGGCTAGTCTCATTGAAATATACTCAGAGTCGCAAAGTGATTTCATGCTCTTTATTCAGCTCATAGTGGTGAGAAGGAATGAATGAAAGTCCCCTCACAGTATCTGCTTTATATACATTATTTACACAATGGGCTGCACATGATTGGCTAATTCCGGAATTCTACTGTAAGCCAATCAGGTTGTGGATTCACTTCTATCTGGAGCAGGATTGGGTGGTTCCTGCCAACCAATCATACTGCTGCATTGTTCTAGGACCAATCAGACTGCTGCATTCTGAATCCTATTGTTCTAGGACCAATCAGACTGCTGCATTTTGGATCCTATTGTTCTAGGACCAATCAGACTGCTGCAGTTTGGATCCTATTCAACTCAGTACATAACACTCATCTAGTCCAGTGCCCTGTTCTCACACTGGCCAACCAGATGCCCATGGGAAGTCAGCAAGCAAGAGCTGGGCACAGCAGCCCTTGTAGCAGGCCAACAATCACCCATCAAATTGTCACTGACAAGCTGCTGCTCGCGGCTGCAGCCAATCACCCGTCATCGTCATCCCCCATTCACTATCCGTGTATAAGACGAGACACATTTTTTAACATTAAAGGTAAAATCTATTTCACAGATATTCTTCCTTGGAAATTATGTGCAATACTCTCACATCTGTATCAAGTCAACCATGAGGGATTGAAACTTGTGGATTTAAAAGAAAACCCTGAAAGTAGAGAGCATTCGAACCTTCTCTTGCCACACAAACACAAAAACACCTTCAGGGACTGAATCACACACACCTCCTTCGTGTTAAAGGTCAGAAAAAGTGGACGCGTCTCATCAACGCATTAACACAAAATATCTAATTGGCTTGATTTTTTAGTCTTAAGGCAGACAGTCAAAACAACCCCACATGTACACTCGTATTTACAAATCCTTCTAGCGGTTGATAAAAAAAAAAACCAGCGGCGAAGCAGTTAAGCTATTGGCAACAAGCAGTTCCTAATAAACACTCAGCTAATTCTGTAGGAAAAGCACTAATTAGAAAAGCAATAATAATCGGTGTAATTGCTCTAAATTACCCTCCAAACAGAGAAGTGTGTTTGGGTACCATAAACGCAGCTGCTGGAGGAGAGCATTCGCTCCTAGCCAAAGCCGACTCCACTTCTCACGACTGCCCTCTAGAGGTGTTTGGGAGGGGGAAAAACCTGGGAGCCCTTAGACATGGAACAAAATATTCCGACACGAGGGCACCTGGTGGGTGTATCATGTAGTTGGGTTTTCAAGTGGGGGAATGGGGGGAGGGAGAGAGAAAGAGGCCACATTACAGACAATACAACACCAGCAGCCAGTGATCAGTCACACAATTAACCGGCCGTATTGAGAACGAATTGGAAGCATCAAAATTCAACTAGGAGAGTTCTGACTCAGAATAAAGCCATTTCTTATGTGATCCTCCGTACACAGCACACAGTTAAAGGACATGGCTGCCTCAAAGAATCCTGGGAATGGTAGTTTGTAAATTAAAAGACGCCCGCTTGTGGGAGAAAAGCAATGACAAACCTAGACAGCATCCTAAAAAGCAGAGACATCACCTTGCCAAAAAAAGTCCATATTCTTAAATCCATGGTTTTCCCAGTCGTGATGTATGGAAGTAAGAACTGGACCATAAAGAAGGCTGATCGCCGAAGAATGGATGCTTTTCAATTATGGTGCTGGAGGAGACTCTTGAGAGTCCCATGGACTGCAAGAAGATCAAACCTCTCCATTCTGAAGGAAATCAGCCCTGGAAGGACAGATCCTGAAGCTGAGGTTCCAATATTTTGGCCACCTCATGAGAAGAGAAGACTCCCTGGAAAAGACCCTGATGTTGGGAAAGATGGAGGGCCCAGGGAGTAGGGGACGGCAGAGGACAAGATGGTTGGACAGTGTTCTTGAAGCTATCAGCATGAGTTTGACCAAACTGTGGGAGGCAGTGGAAGACAGGAGTGCCTAGCGTGCTCTGGTCCATGGGGTCACGAAGAGTCGGACACGACTAAATGACTAAACAACAACAACAACAAGGGTGCTGGGAACTCTTTGAAGGGTAGAGTTCCCAAAATTATTTGGAGGAAGCCAGCAGTGGCGCACAGCCGCTTCAGGCGCTATGAGTTCATGCAACACCCCTGCTTTCTCCATAGACCCCTGACCAGCAACTGTGTTCCTCTGATGGGGCATCGCTAGGAGAACCATTTGCCTACAGATACGTGCGACCCACTAAAAACTGCCCCCCTTTAGCATTGCAGTTCCAGATTTCTGGAATGAAATTAGGCAAGCGCTTAGCATTCTTACCTTTAGGAGGCTACAGAAAACATCTTTTTAAAGGGAGCCTTCCCTGAAGTATGACTCAGGCATTTTATTTTATTATTTTTTTAATCAATATTTTATTAAGTTTTAACAATAAAAAAGTTCAGAAAAATACAAAGACAGAGAAAATACAAAGTTACAAAATACAAAAATACACACTTTAAACTCGAAAAAAGAAAAAAAAGAAAAACACATGTAGAGAAAAAAAATTCCCTTTTTCTTAATTTCATCTTTAGTTAACTTATTTTCCTGACTTCCTCACGTCTCCTGTTCTTGTATCCCTTTTAATAATTAATTCAGCAAATTCGTGTCCTATTGGTTTATCTATTATTAATCCAATCTTACATTTTACCTTGTTGCTAGAGCCCCTGCAATTCATTTCAATGTCATCAGCATTCAAAAATTTTACAGTACTTCTGCAAATAAGTTTTAAATTTCCTCCAATCTTCTTCCACCAACTCTTCTCCCTGGTCTCGGATTCTTCCAGTCATTTCCGCCATCTCCATGTAATCTATTAGTTGCATCTGCCAGTCTTCCAAGGTGGGTAGATCTTGTGTCTTCCAATGCTTTGCGATGAGGATTCTTGCTGCTGTCTCAGGCATTTTATAATGAAGGAACATAATTTGATGTTTGTGTTTGCTCGGTGTATATAATTATACACTCTGTTTTCTAATAACTTTATAGTATGGGTAGGCAAACTAAGGCCCAGGCCCAATTGCCTTCTAAATCCGGCCCAGGGACAGTCCGGGAATCAGCATGTTTTTACATGAGTAGAATGTGTCCTTTTATTTAAAATGCATCTCTGAGTGATTTGTGGGGCATAGGAATTCATTCATATTTTTTTTTTTTCAAAATATAGTCCGGCCCCCCACAAGGTCTGAGGGACGGTGGACTGGCCCATGGCAGAAAAAGGTTGCTGATCCCTGCTTTATAGCATACCTCATCAGAAATGTTCCTTTAGAAGCTGTTTATGCTTTCTTAAATAAACAAGCCTTTGCTGATAAAAGAATCCAGAGAGAAATATCAATCATATGATTGTCCATGCAAGATTTTGGCCCAAAGCTCAATGATGGAGCGTATCCTTTGCCTATAGAAAGTCCCAGGTTGAATGTGTGTGACTCCGGTTTGCAGGGTGGGGGATGCTCTCTGGATGTTAGCCTCCAACTCACATCAGCCCCAGCCAGCATGGCTGATGGTCAGGGATGATGGGAGTCATAGTCCAACAACTTCAGGAAGGACCAGTTGGCTGAGAGCCAGTGTGGTGTAGTGGTTAAGAGTGGTGGACTCGTAATCTGGTGAATCGGGTTTGCTTCCCTGCTCCTCCACATGCAGCTGCTGGGTGACCTTGGGCCAGTCACACTTCTGTGAAGTCTCTCAGCCCCACTCACAGAGTGTTAGTTGTGGGGGAGGAAGGGAAAGGAGATTGTTAGCTGATTTGAGACTCCTTCGGGTAGTGATATAGAGGGGTATCAAATCCAAACTCTTCTATCCTGATTCTAAAGATTCAGGTCTGCGAAAGGCCTCTGTCTGAGATGTTGCTTGTCAGAGGAGACAAGACCAGAGTAGGTGAGCAGTAGTCTGTCAGGTTCTGATGTTAACAGGCTAAAATGTGCTTCAATAATTCTTCTTGCACCAACGGCAGCTCAGTTAGCAGCGGGAGCCTTCTGCCAATCTCCACAACACAGTCAAGATTACCCTCTCCTTGTGTAATTATAAGCCTCCGATGCACCTATCTATGTAGCAGGGTTATTTATCATGGCTTAACGACCCATTAAACACATACTGTACTTCATGAAGTGCCAAGACCACTTACGAACAATTACAGCCTCGCTACGAGAGAGCAAAGAAGAAATGTGAGTGGAAAAACAACAACTGGCCTCTGCATTCAACCACTGGTTGGTCAAGACCACCAGTTGCAGGAAATTTTGAGCTGTGGGCCTCCAGAAGGCGGCATCTTCTGAAACGTCACCTCTTTCGAAGTCATTGATTAAGTAATAGTTGTAGTAATATTTCTACTACTGCTACCATACAGAACTGTTCTTTGTTTTTACTATTATTTTTGCATTTATATCCCATTCAGGCCTCCCAGTGGTTTATAGCATTCTTGCAATGTGCAAGATAAATTTTACAGCACTGACTTGAGCTCTCCGGGGTGCAAACTGTCAGCATGCAGAGGGTTGCAAGGCCAGCTGGTTAGCCCCAGCTGGGTCGTCTCCTTCCAGCCGTCCCGCTGCGAAGACCCATCGGCCTCTGCTCCGACGTACATCAGCGACCTGGGCTTCAAAGCCAGGGCACACTATTTCAGCAGAGCGAACTGCGCACACAGAATAGGCATGAGGCTTGTGGAAGCATACTACAACTACAGATTTATTAATCATAAATCAGGACAAAGAAACATGTCGTCTCTCTCATTGTCTTCCCAGAGAGACAGAGAAAAGCAAAAGCTATAGACACAACGAAAGTTCCCAGCATACTGTGCTGGAATGTAAACAGACATGTGACATGCAAAAGTTACATGTCAGCTCCTTAAGGTGGAATGGAAATCTCAACACACACTTGGGCAGTGTGTTTGGAGGCCCTGGGCTGCCCAGATGACAAGACCCCCCTCTCAGTCTCACTGATGTGCTCCAAAGGAAGGCAGAGCAATAGGCTGGGCACCAGCTGGTTGCAGGAGTTGCCTCAAGGAAGCGTACAACAATTCAAATCTGCACATCGAACCATCTCAAAGCCACCAGAAACACAGTAGCAGAAAGTCAGTGTTAAAACCAGCTTAATGCCAATAATCTGTCCTTCACTGGAAGGACAGATCGTGAAGCTGAGGCTCCAATACTTTGGCCACCTCATGAAAAGAGAAGACTCCCTGGAAAAGACCCTGATGTTGGGAAAGATGGAGGGCACAAGGAGAAGGGGACAACAGAGGACGAGATGGTTGGACAGTGTTCTCAAAGCTACCAGTATGAGTTTGACCAAACTGCGGGAGGCAATGGAAGACAGAAGTGCCTGGAATGTTCTGGTCCAGGGTGTCACGAAGATTCGGACATGACTAAACGACTAAACAACAACAACAAAATGCCAGTAAGGGGGAAGGAATTTGGTGCGAGTATAGATCAGGGCTTTTGGTACCATCAACCACAGTCACCATGGGTATTGTAGGACTGGGAAAGATTCAGAAAAGGGCAGCCTCTTATCTGGGGGGGTGGCGCGGCTCCCCTGTAGAGGAAGGTTGCAAAAAAAATGGGAGGGGGTTATTAGTTTTAGAGCATGGGTAGGCAAACTAAGGCCTAGGGGCCGGATCCAGCCCTATCGCCTTCTCAATCCGGCCCGCGGATGGTCCAGGAATCAGTGTGTTTTTACATGAGTAGAATGTGTCCTTTTATTTAAAATGCATCTCTTGGTTATTTGTGGGGCATAGGAATGTATTCATCCCCCCCCCCAGAGTACAGTGGTACCTCGAGTTAAGTACTTTATTCGTTCCGGAGGTCTGTTCTTAATCTGAAACTGTTCTTAACCTGAAGCACCACTTTAGCTAATGGGGCCTCCAGCTGCCGCCGCGCCGCCAGAGCACGATTTCTGTTCTCATCCTGAAGCAAAGTTCTTAACCCGAGGTAATATTTCTGGGTTAGCGGAGTCTGTAACCTGAAGCGTCTGTAACCTGAAGCGTATGTAACTCAAGGTACCACTGTATAGTCTGGCCCCCCACAAGGTCTGAGGGACAGTGGGCTGGCCCCCTGCTGAAAAAGTTTGCTGACCCCTGGTTTAGAGAACAGAGGAGTGTGAGGAGACATGTATGAGGCATATATAATTATTCATGGGGTGGAGAAATTGGATAGAGAGTTTTCCTCTCTGTCTCATAACACTAGAACTTACAGGCATCCAATGTAACTGAATACAGACCAGGACAGATGAAGTATTTCTTCACACAGCACAGAGTTAGACCATGGCATTGACTCATGTTAGATGCAGTAAGGACAGCCACCAACTTCCTGCAGGCAGTGGCGTAGCGTGGGTTGTCAGCACCCGGGGCAAGGCAAGTAATTTGCGCCCCCTAACCCGTGGATTTGCGCCCCCTAACCCGTGGATTTGCGTCCCCTAACCCTAACCCCCAGATGTTGCGCCCAGTGCGGCCGGCCCCCCTGCACCCCCCACGCTATGCCACTGCCTGCAGGGTCCAGGGTCAGGCTGTTATGGGGTAAAGGAATGTGATAGCAATGAAGTGGTTTCTCTGCTAGGGCCACCATGTTTCAAAAGCTTCTTTTATGAAAACACCGAAATTGTTGGGCCTTTTTTTTAGACAAACGCCAAAGTTGTTGAGCCTTTTAAAAAAACAACAAAAATAACCATGATTTTTTGACTGACTTGCTTAAGATCCAGGACAAAGCGCGTCGCCTTTTGGAAATCCCCCCTGGACATCAATTCCGCCTTTGAAATCCCAGTAATGTCCTGGAAAATCCTGACGTATGGCAGCCCTTCTCTCTGCAGAACATGTAAGAGACCGCTGCTCTCTGAACACACCAGTTAGGGAGTATGCCCCTTGAACACAGCGGGGCTTACTTCTGAGTAAATATGCCGCAGACTGCACACCCTTCAGGCATGAAAGTGGCTTGCATTTTTTTTGTTTGGGGAGGGCTTTTCTTTCGGCTGAAAAGGTTTCCTCCCCTTCATTTTATACGATCATCACAAAATTTAACAGATAACATTGGCGGTGGAAAGAAAAGGGGGGAACGAAAGAAGCAGGGCAATTCCCTCTTCCCCTATTCATCCCTGACAATAAAGAGGAACATTTGAGAGAGTGGGTGATGCAGGCTGGCGTCACTCCGCTGAGGCAGCAGCTCCTAAGAACCTAAGCGATACTTCTTCTGTTTTTTATTTTCTCCGCAATTAGTCCTCGTAGATACATATTAAATGCCTGCTGTTTCTTTTACACACACTCTCTCTCCCCTCCTTTGCCCCCCCCTTTTCCAGACGCCCTCTTGTGTCTTGAGACCTCTCTTATTGTGCCTGGCCTGGCAGAGTGGAAAATTTAATTTGAAACTAATTAGCTTTGAAGTTGGTGAACATCCTCAAGTTACGAGGCTTCACCTTTCCCAAAGCGCGAGAAGACCCAGCCTCACCTGTAGCCAACATTTGACAATGCCGGAATCAAGGGGGAGAGAACAAAAGACCCAGGATGGGCTATTGTGTGGGCTGAGAGGTCGAGGGTAGTTTATGACAAGGCTCTAATTAATAGTTTATTACCCGTAAATGACCGAAGGGGTCGCTTTTGTAAGCATTTAGTATTATTAGCTAAAGGTTTGGTTAGCATGCCAAAAGATCCTTATCAGCACAATCAGCTTGTTCCGCTTTTCTTTGACTTTCAAACAACATGGGCCTTCGAGGTCCTTACTTTTGAGCTTCTCTGCACAGCCGGTTCTATTTGTGTCAACAACATTTCAGGTGAAACCTAAGGAGGACCCGTGCGCTCAATGGAGTCTCGGTCACAGAAAGGTCACTCCTGAATGGAAGCGGTCGTGGGCTCCCTGGCTTGGCAGCCTCGCCAACACAAAGGGACTAATTCTCCCCTCACACTGCTGGCAGGACTTTCACCTCTGACCCAACGCCCCTTCGGAAACCAGAGTCCTGAGTTGCGGTGGTGGACAGGCTAGACAGAGCCGCTCAAAGCCAAAATGATGGGGGACTTTCTCTTCGGTATTATTTACGCACCTGCTTCCTTTACAGTGGTACCTCTGGATATGAGCGGGATTCATTCTGGAGCCCCGTTCGTACCCTGAAGCGAACGAAACCCGCTTCTGCGCATGCACGGGTCATGATTTGCTGCTTCTGCGCATGCACGTGACATCATTTTGACCGTCTGCGCATGCGTGAGTGGCGAAACCCAGAAGTAACACGTTCTGTTACTTCTGGGTTGCCACAGAGCGCAACCCGAAAATGCTCAACCTGAAGCAATTTCAACCCGAGGTATGACTGTATTTGGAGCAAACCTGTTGATGCCCTCAAGGAAAGGGACGGTATGAAATAGTTCCAAAAATATACGTGGTTCTTGTGGGGCTTCCATGAAATCTGCGCACTCAGGGCAGCTATGCACGAATCATTAGAAATTCTTTTTTTCTAGTATTACTGCAACTTGCTTGTTTGCGGTTTACAGAACTTCCATTCACCCAACTGAGAACCATAGACTCAGACTTGTGGTAATACCGCTGTTTTTTTCACCCTTTATTCTGTGACACCACCCCCCCCCCCCCGATTTTTTACGATTACTTTTTTTAGTTATTGGATTTTACCAGTGGCTCAGAGGGAGAGAAAGATGCTTTGAGCTCCTTGGAGGAAAACGCAGAATATAATGCGATAAATAACTTGGGCGTAGAAAAACATCCCTGCAAAACAGAAGCCAGGTGAATCAAATCAACAATCTCCAGAGAGTCGCAGGGCCCCTAAACCCTGCCATAATAAACAAGTGTGGTTCTATTGTGCATATTTCTTTTTTCTTTTGTATTCATTTTTTTTAAAAAAATGATTTTTAATCCATATTTTGATTTCTTACGTCCACTTAGGTTTCTTTCATGTTTGATTTTATCTGTATTTTCTGACCAATGTTTTATATTGTTCTTGGGAGTCTGTGGGATTTGTTTTTTCCTGATTAAGTGGTATATCAATATTGTTAATAAATAAATAAATAAATAAATCAAAGACGGTGCCAGAGGACTTTTAGGTGTGCATCTGCTGCCAAAGATTAACCCCACCCTGGAAAATTGTGATATTTTCCATTTCTTTTACCTGCCCTTCTTTTCTCTCACCTGCTCCAACATACAGCCTCTTTCATTTTCAGTACTGTGAAGTTTCGTCAGAGAACTCTCTTCCCTGAGTTCCCTGTTTCTCTATTATTTTCATGTAGGACCTCATTCTGTACCCTTCCTACGGGTTCTTTCCCCTCCAGCCTCCTTGGCTTCTCCGCATTGGTTCCGGATTCTTCTTTGCCTCTCGCTTCACCATCCCTCAGGACCAATGCCCAGTCCTGAGATTGCCCAAACTGAATATTTCAAAATTGGTTTTATTGCAGTTTCTTATTTATTTATTTTACACCAAAGCTCGGTTGAATACTTGTGTCAGGGTTCGTTATTATTTTTACATCAGTTTAAAGAGATGAGTTATATCAGCAGAAGTATCTGCCTTATTTTGCCGAATGCCCATCATTAATAACACAGTTCCCGTTTTGAGCGAATCTATAACTACTAGCAGTGCCGCAATAAAATTGCTAACACACTTGCTAAACAGGGTCCAATATGGCTTCAAATTGGATGGGGGACAGTTCTATGATTCTATATTTTTATCCCGCTCTTCCTCCATGGGACTTAGGAGAGCATATGTGGTACACAACTGTGGAATGTGATTCATGAGAGACAGTCAAGTACAACATTCCTTATAATGCTAGAGAAGACATGCGAGGGTTTGGTCCAGCCAGTCAAAACTTCCTGTTCCTCCTGGCTGGAGCATCCTTCCTTTGGCATGTGATTGAAGGTGGGCGTGGCCTTACCTGTCCAGGTAACAAAAGGATGAGTCACGCAGCACACCTCTCTCTTTTTGACTTCCTTCTTCATTTGACCAGCTTCTAGCTAGGAATGCTCAGCTAGCAAAAGCACTGGGATTATTCTCCCATATGGGGTAGTTCCACATGTACATATTTGCAACTAAGTCTGCCTTCAGAAATCCAACTGTGAACTGATGTGAGTTCTTTTCATAGAATCATAGAATCATAGAGTTGGAATAGACCACAAGAGCCATCGAGTCCAACCCCTGCCAAGCAGGAAACACCATCAGAGCACTCCTGACATATGGTTGTCAAGCCTCTGCTTAAAGACCTCCAAAAAAGGAGACTCCACCACACTCTTTGGCAGCAAATTCCACTGTCGAACAGCTCTTACTGTCAGGAAGTTCTTCCTAATGTTTAGGTGGAATCTTCTTTCTTGTAGTTTGGATCCATTGCTCCATGTCCGCTTCTCTGGAGCAGCAGAAAACAACCTTTCTCCCTCCTCTATGTGACATCCTTTTATATATTTGAACATGGCTATCATATCACCCCTTAACCTCCTCTTCTCCAGGCTAAACATGCCCAGCTCCCTTAGCCGTTCCTCATAAGGCATCGTTTCCAGGCCTTTGACCATTTTGGCTGCCCTCCTCTGGACACGTTCCAGTTTGTCAGTGTCCTTCTTGAACTGTGGTGCCCAGAACTGGACACAGTACTCCAGGTGAGGTCTGACCAGAGCAGAATACAGTGGCACTAGGATCACACTTCAAAACGACCTTGACAGATTAGAGAACTGGGCCAAAACAAACAAGATGAATTTTAACAGGGAGAAATGTAAAGTATTGCACTTGAGCAAAAAAATAATAATGATAGGCACAAATACAAGATGGGGGACACCTGGCTTGAGAGCAGTACACGTGAAAAGGATCTAGGAGTCTTGGTTGACCACAAACTTGACATGAGCCAACAGTATTAATGCAGCCCAGAATTGCATTGGCTTTTTTAGCTGCCGCGTCACACTGTTGGCTCATGTCAAGTTTGTGGTCAACCAAGACTCCTAGATCCTTTTCACATGTACTGCTGTATTCTGCTCTGGTCAGACCTCAAGGGAACTTACCAGGAACGTACAATTCAATCTGAGACAGATTGACTTGTATAATAGTGAGAGGCTCACACAAGCCTGCAACCAGCTATCTGCTGTGCATGTAAAAGGGGGGGGGGTGTAACTCTGCTGCATAAAGGAACTTGCTAGCACAAGTTAGGAAGGATACTAATAAACAATATATCCTCTCCTGCCACCCTGAACATTCCCAGAACAACCACACACACTTACTTTATCTTCACCTCCTAATCTTCAAACGATCCCCACAAACCTACTTACACCTCTAGGGTCTATATGATGTTTTAATAGTAGCCAAAACTGACAGTCTTCTCTTCCCTCACAGAACCCGGAGTTCAAACATTCCAACAGCAGCAGGAATGTTCATGGACGACATGCCGTGACATCACATCAACTCAACCAATCAGGGTAAGAGGCTTCTCTGCCACAAGCACAATACAACATAGAGGTTATGAGTAATTTTGAATCGCGCACAAATAAAATCTGATCCTGTTACTCATAATAGAACAACTTCCTGTGTTTTGCGTCACCTGCTCAGGTAGCAAAAAACAGATTAGCAAAGTGAAGCACATGAACTTGCATACATCAGAAACTGCCAGTTTGAACTTCCTCTGCCATCCCTAAAAAAGCAACCTTTAAAATTTACATGTTTCAATTTTATTAAATATATATATACACACACTACTACTGCTTCTTGGTTTTGTAACTGGATTGCTCAAGATTTTAAAGATTGCTTCATGGTTTTAACCGATTTTAACCAACTGCTTTTGGATGGCTTTTCTACAAATGGTATTTCTGAATAAATAAAAAGAATCACACACATAAAACAGCGCCCCTAGTTCACAGCACAATTTGCCATGCAGGAAGTACATATATATCCCCCTTTTCTCCCTTACCCCTTATAAATTACTGTAAATTCCCATCAATTAAAATTATCATGGAAACAAAATACCTTTTACTAAGGGTCAACAACCTAAGCACACACAATTTTTATTTCGCATCATTTCACATCTGGAATAATTATGATGCATGTACTTTAACACAATTCTGTCAATACAGTATATTCAGAAACATTTATTTGAGCATCTACTGCTGCTTTATTTTGATTCTCAATTTATGTAACTGTTGCATGTCTTGTGTCCAAATGAAATAGAATCACACACCTACACACCCCAAGATCATCTCCTTCTGTCTAAAAGAGCACCCACATTCAAAGGGTTTTATGGCATTGGGTGCTATTAGCACTTCTCTCTCCTTTCCCCCCTCTACAATCAAAGCATACTGATTTTTATTGGGGGGGGGGTGTCAGGAGCTCAGCCTACACTCGAGTAGGACCCTGGCAGAGACACACGCCCGACTGGCATGTTCTCTCCCTCCTGGTCTTTCGTTTGGGAGCTTCAAAAGCTTTCTTCTGCCCGAACATCACAGCGACTAATGCCAACCGACACCGGCATACTTAGGGATCTGCAGAGTTTGCACAACTTGATTGTGACAGACCTCATCAACTCAGCATTTTGGCTAATCTACTTTATTTACATATAAACACGCATGGAGCACTGCAACATGGCTCCCTCTCTCTCTAGCATCAGACAGCAAAGAGAAAAAGAACAAAGGACAATAGTCCCGCTTCACGGAACACAGTAACACAAACATCCTGTCTCCGTCGTCACTTCCCACTCTGTGGAGTCAAAACATACACCGTCAAGTGAAAGACAACAATCCCATGACTGTAATCACAGAGCAGGAATTCTAACAGAATGGGGCAGGGGGGAGAGAGAGCGAGACAGACAGACAGACAGACACAGACACACACACACACGAAGGGAGCATTTGTATGCTCTACATAAAGAATGAGCTGTTTTTATCAGGAGCAGAAAGATGGGACTAACAAGACTGTAAACAGCCTTCTCCAACTTGGCACACACAAATCACCCTCAACTCCTCCAGCTCTCACCAGCCCTAGCCAATATATATTTTCCCATGAAAAATAAGTGCTGGAACTCACTATGAAGATGTTAAGTCACCAGGCAACTCGGGGCAGCCCTGAATATATGCCGGTTTGACAGCAGCTTCGCTCACAGCCTGCAGAAGTGCTAAAAACTATGGCAAGCTACTGTATCTCCCTAACTGATTTGGGGGTCACCCCTGGTTCTGGTGCAAATAAATGCACCCCTGCCTCCCTCGTTCTTTTGGATTCAGGCAGATGGCTAGGGCAGCTCATAAGGGACCTCACACAAACGTACATGTGTGTGCAGCAGTAGAAGCCTAGCTTATAGCCCGCAACCACTACATGGGAGACATGTTGAAGACAAGGAAATATTTATTGGCCCTGCCCAATAGCTCAGACCAATTGCAGATAGGAGTTAGGTGGAGTCATATATTTGGAAAAGACAAGACAAGAAAGTATAGACTCACAAACGCTGGCCAGCTTCCATTTTGACTTGAAATGTTCGTATTGGGCTTCTCAGAAGTAAAGAGATCGGTGTCATAATCTGGCTGGACGCAGAGGAGTGGTGGGATGAACCAGCAGGCGAACTCCCAAGGCAAGGAGGCTGAGAGCCTGGCATTGGGGGTGGGACAACGTTGAGTGGTCAGAGGGAGAAGACAGGGAGGAGGAGGTGGCAGAAGCTGAAGAGGTAACAGGGCTTAGTGAGCAGGGAGAGGCTGTGGCAGAGGGAAGTCCAGAAGCAGAAATGGAAGCGGGAGAGGAGGAAGGCCAAGAGGCAGAAAGGAGTTTGGCTGGTGAAGAGGCACCGGTGTCTCTGTCGGAACACGCCGGGGGGGGCACATGCAGCCCCCGGAATGAGACAGACCTCTCCGGGCATCTTCCTGATGAAGCGCTGCCCGGGACGTTTGCAAATCAGTCCCAATGCGCACCCGCAAGACAAAGCTATGTGCACTCTCAATCAGCAGAGTACAGCGGTACCTCGGGTTAAGTACTTAATTCGTTCCGGAGGTCCATTCTTAACCTGAAACTGTTCTTAACTTGAAGCACCACTTTAGCTAATGGGGCCTCCCGCTGCCGCCACGCCGCCGGAGCCCGATTTCTGTTCTTATCCTGAAGCAAAGTTCTTAACCTGAAGCACTATTTCTGGGTTAGCAGAGTCTGTAACCTGAAGCGTATGTAACCCAAGGTACCACTGTACAGTTATACCTCGGGTTACAGACGCTTCAGGTTGCGTTTTTTTCAGGTTACGGACGCGCCAAAACGCGGAAGTACTGGAATGGGTTACTTCCGGGTTTTGGCGGTCGCGCATGTGCAGAAGCGCCAAATCTCAACCTGCGAGTGTGCAGACACGCCGCTGCGGGTTGCGAATGCTACCGGTTGCGAATGTGCATCCCGCATGGATCACGTTCGCAACCCGAGCGTCCACTGTATAGCAGAAACAATCGTGGAGTGTGCGTGTGTGCATTCTAAGTATTTATTAAGCAATATACACAGGACAAAGCAATCATGGCCTCCTCTCACATCTTCTCCAAAAGAGAGAGGGCAAGAAAGTACAGAAGTACAGTACAGCGGAAGAGAGATAAGACTGACTTCCGTTCTCTCACTTTCCAAGCCTAGAAAGTAAACACTGACATGCAACGTAACAATGACACATTCAGCAACGGAGGAGTGAAATGCTAACAGTCTCGCCCTCCTGCTGTAACAAGCTCCCCTCCTCCCTGGCCTCCCAGAACCAGGAGAGGCATGAAGAGGGAGGATGAAAGGCAGACGCACAGGCACAGTCTCAAATTGCTTGGGAAAGATCCTGGAGAGGAGGCAACAGGCAGTTGTGGGACTCTGCAGCTGCCTCATATGGGCAAGATCTACCAAATAAGAGTCTCTGTGTTCATTCGACCCGGCACTCCTGAGCAGATCCTGTGTCGTCTAATAAAGAGTTAACTTCACCTGCTCTGTGTGATTTACTGCTGGCTCGCTCCTGACACTTGGATACTATTGGGTACTTCTGGATCTAGTCCAAGACTCTAACTGCTACACCACACTGCCCAGGGATCAGAGATAACAAATGTCCAGCAACAATAGGAGGGCCACAGATTAACCACCCCTTGTCTGGAATCTGGGGTGTTCTTAACACAGGAGGAAATCGCTATCAGATCAGGCTAACCCAGTGAAAGCGCAGAGTGGTTGCCCAATGCCCTTTTCAACGGACTGGGGCATCTTCCCTCAGCTTTGATGCGAATATAGATTTGTATACATATACAAGAGTGTAATAACCTTGAAACAGATTCTTTTTATTTTTCTCCTCTCCATCTAGCAGAATACAGTCCCATGCAATAATGGGGTTTGTAATATAATGATACAGAATCAATACCGGGATTGGTATGCAACTGTCAAGCTCCTCGTATAAATCCCAGCATAGTTTTCCTTCCATTCTGTTGTTTATATTTATGGATTGATTTGCAAGAAATATTGCAAATTAGAAGAGATCAGGCCTGCTTTTATCATGCATGGATGCAATGGTGGAAAAGGTTGTGTTGCAAATACAAAGTAGGAGAGAGGGATTTCAAAGAATTCAGCACCACCTATTGTTAGAGGTTGGTAGTGGACGTCTCCTTTCCCATACCACCTGTTTTCTTTCATATGTACACTTAGGAAACTGCAATATCTTAGAACTGTAGCGTTGGAAGGGACCCCACGGGGTCATCTAGTCCAACCCCCTGCAATGCAGGAATCTCAACTAAAGCAACCATGACAGGAGGCTATCCAACTTCTTCTTAAAAAGATCCAAGGAAGGAGAGTCCACCACCTTCTGAGAGAAGACACAGAATTAAATATGGACCAGCCTTTGCAACCTGGTGCCCCCAGGTATGTTGGACTACAAGTCCCATCAGGTGTGCTGGCTGTGGTTGATGGGACTTGTAGTCCATCACGGCTGAAGGGCACCAGGTTCCAAAAGCCTGGCTTGCACAGTGGATGGTCCTGGCAGCGGCGGAAGCAAACCAGGGTGCAGTGGCGTAGCGTGGGTTGTCAGCACCCGGGGCAAGGCAAGTAATTTGCGCCCCCTAACCTGTGGATTTGCGCCCCCTAACCCTAAACCCCAGATGTTGCGCTCGGTGCGGCCGGCACCCCCTGCACCCCCCACGCTACGCCACTGCCAGGGTGGATTTGATTTAAATCACGATTTAAATCACTAGCCAGTAAGACTTGATTTAAATCTTTTTTGTTTTCTTTTTTTACAGAAATACTCATTCTTGCTGGTATAATATTAATATTTACAACCAAATGAAGGTTTCATTTTTGGAATAATAAATTTCCAGAGTTGTTTTTATAGTTATATCAAAAATTACTGATTTGGTTATGCTATTAGAAATACATAGACAGATAATTATGATTTTTTTGTGAGGTTTGATAAGTTAACTGTTTATATTTGGACAACTTTTCTGCTTTACTTTAGAGGATGGAGAAAAATAATCATCTCCCTAATAACAATTTAAACAATTTATTTAACTAAGACAATAACAAACATGGATACATATGCTATTATGTTAACTGATGTGGTTAAACAATTAAAAAAAAACAAGCTTAGACTGAGTTTTAGCACACATGAAAAACTTAAAACAAATCCTTATTTCCTGATGAATAGGCCCCTTTGGAGTATAATGTAACTTAAATAGAAAACTATTTTTAGAAAGATTTTTTCTCCAGGAAAAAAAAATTACTTTAAAAATCCATTTTAAATTTTAAAAATCAGATTTTTTAAAATCATTGATTTTTATCCACCCTGAAGCAAACAGAGGGAAAGAATTGGGCGTTGGGACCATTCAGTTGCTAGCAGGTGGGTTAGTTTGAAGAGTACAAACATGACAGAAGAAGAAGAAGAAGAAGAAGAAGAAGAAGAAGAAGAAGAAGAAGAAGAAGAAGAAGAAGAAGGAGAAGGAGGAGGAGAAGAAGAAGAAGAAGAAGAAGAAGAAGAAGAAGAAGAAGAAGAAGAAGAAGAAGAAGAAGAAGAAGAAGAAGAAGAAGAAGAAGAAGAAGAAGGAGAAGGAGGAGAAGGAGAAGGAGAAGGAGAAGGAGAAGAAGGAGAAGGAGAAGGAGAAGGAGAAGGAGGAGAAGGAGAAGGAGAAGGAGAAGGAGAAGGAGAAGGAGAAGGAGAAGGAGAAGAAGAAGAAGAAGAAGAAGAAGAAGAAGAAGAAGAAGGAGAAGGAGAAGGAGAAGGAGAAGAAGGAGAAGGAGAAGGAGAAGGAGAAGGAGAAGGAGAAGGAGAAGGAGAAGGAGAAGGAGAAGGAGAAGAATTTATTATTCGTACCTCGCCCATCTGGCTGGGTTTCTCCAGCCACTCTGGGTGGCTTCCAACAAAGATTAAAAATAAACTAAGATGTCACACATCAAAAACTTCCCTGAACAGGGCTGCCTTCAGATGTTTTCTAAATGTCAGGTAGTTGTTTATCTCTTGGACATCTGATGGGAGGGCGTTCCACAGGGCAGGTGCCACTACCAAGAAGGCCCTCTTCCTGATTCCCTGTAGCTTTGCTTCTTGCAGTGGGGGAACCGCCAGAAGGCCCTCGGCACTGGACCTCAGTGTCTGGGCAGAACACTGGGGGTGGTATACAAGGTATACAAGACCGAGGCCATTTAGGGCTTTAAAGGTCAGCACCAACACTTTGGATTGTGCTCGGAAATGTACTGGGAGCCAGTGTAGGTCTTTCAAGACCGATATTATGTGGTCTCGGTGGCCACCCCCAGTCACCAGTCTAGCTGCCATATTCTGGATTAGTTGTAGTTTCCGGGTCACCTTCAAAGGTGGCCCCACGTAGAGCGCATCACAGCAGTCCAAGTGGGAGATAACCAGAATATGTGCCTGCTAGATGTCCCATCAGTGGTCCATCTACTCCAACATCCTGCTCCCACAATGGCCAATCAGATGCTTGTGGAAAGCCAGCAGGCAGCACAACCCATTGCAAGGCAAATGGGATGTGCTGTATCTTAACGGACTTCATCCTTCTCATTGCATGGGCTGGTAACAGGCAGAGCAATCTTAGCAATGATTAAGTGGCAGATCTGAAGCCTTGCCCTGCTCTCACCATCGTGGGAGAAGGTGGGGCTGAGCGTTCTACTCTAAGGAGGATGTCAATGGCACCTTCCTACCTGTGGTTTCCTATTCTCTGCTACCATCATGTGGTTGCTTCATGAATCACAATGCAACTGGTGCTGAAGTCATGCTGGGACCAGAATTTGCAGGACCTGCAGAAGGGTGCTTTTCGCCCTGCTGCAAAATAATAATAATAATAATAATAATAATAATAATCTTTTAGACAGAGGTGGTTTCCCACAAACTTATATTCCAAGGGAAGAGAACAGGGGGAGCTTCTGTCTCAAGCATGTGGGTGAGGATAAGAGACTGATTTTTTTTTGTGGGGAGGGGTAATTTCAGTTTCACCAACAATGTAATGGATCGCCTAGATCAGGCATGGCCAAACTTGGCCCTCTAGCTGTTTTGGGACTACCATCATCCCTAGCTAACAGGACCAGTGGTCAGCGATGATGGGAATTGTAGTCCCCAAACAGCTGGAGGGCCAAGTTTGGCCATGCCTGACCTAGATAAATATTTTTTGGCCTCTTATTTCAATTTCAGTTGACTTTGTTTCAGCAGTTGTTCCCCTGACAGTGTCAAAGCCCTTGGCTACAACTAAAGATGCACTTTTGTGCATGCGTATGAATGGGTATCACATGCAGAAACACTGCACCATTTCATCAGGTTGCATAAGCAGTGCGTCTTAGTCTCATACATGTATTTTGCTCAGAAGAAAGGGGGGAGGAATATTGCATAGGCCAGACTTAGCGTATCATCCCAGCTGGTTCTACTCCAAGGTTGAGTATCTCATAGATAAGGCAGAGAGAGGGCTTTGGGGACTTCTTTTGCAACCGTAAACATTGGCACCAGTCTTACTTTTTTTGCTGCCTGTGAGAGCCATATAGTGCTGGCACCCACAGGACTTTTATCAATATATTACTACCAGCACCTCTCTCTTTTTAACCAGCTAAAAAAATGAAAAGCACTACTGGATTAAGGCCTTTAGAGGCCATAGGCACTTACAAGGCTATTGTGCCCCACCCATATGTAATTCAAAATACAGTGGTACCTCAGGTTACAGACGCTTCAGGTTACAGACCCCACTAACCCAGAAATAGTACTTTATCTCAGGATGAGAACAGAAATTGCACGGTGGCGGCACAGCAGGAGGCCCTATAAGCTAAAGTGGTACCTCAGGTTAAGAACAGTTTCAGGGTAAGAACAGACCTCCAGAACAAATTAAGTTCTTAACCCAAGGTACCACTGTAAAAGCAATACTAAACCATTATTTTTATTTTTATTTTTCAAAATGACACAAAACGTACATGCATGCTGAAATTTAAAAAGCTCCTTTCTAGATCTTCTGATCGCAAAATTCCGAATATGGTCATCAAAGCTGACTCAGTGAAGCATGTCTGCTTCCATACACGACAGAGAAAGTGAATGAAGTTTCAAATTTAGCAGTAATTCCTGCATTTCATGGGGTTGGACTAAATGACCCTAGGGTCCCTTCCAGCTGGAGAAGTCTATGAATATATGATTCTATAAGGGGCCACACAGCTCAGGGACAGGGCATTTGCTACACATGCAGGAGGTCTCAGGCTCAGTCACCAGCATCTTCAGGTATGACCAGGAACGGTCCTTGCCTGAAATCCTGGAGAGCAGCTGCCGATCAGTGCAGACATTACTGAGCTATATGGGCCAATGATCTCAGTATAAATCAGCTTCCTGCGGCCCAAGGGGCAGCAAAACTGAAATGCTGAACAAAAGGCTGGGTGAATTAGAAGGGGTTATGTCCTTAAACAGATAGCGTTTCAGTATCCCAATGGAGACGGGGAGGAGAAGGTGAAAAAAGCAATAATTTTGCCCGTTGACTGCCTTCAGAGCTCTTTATCTTGGCATTCTTGATAAATTCATAACTGGATTTTTATTGTGCAGTTGCCTGGAGCAGTCCATTAGCTCCCCCAGTCAAATCGCAACCCCAACAATACCTTATCATTCCATCTCCTTTGCATTTGGCATGATGCAATTGTGCTAATTAAGCAGCCTCTTTCGGCAGCTTCACTCCGCCCCCATCCTTTGAAAGATAAAGATCCAAGGCTGCTGGATTCTATTTTATTTAAATGCACAGTCACATGTGAATTTGCACTCGGAGCTGTGACGTGGTCGATCAAGGCCACCAGAAGCCCATCAGACATAACTTTGCCTCTGCAGACAAGGATATTTTAAAAATCAGTTCCCAAAAGCTGGCTTTTAAGTGACGTTTGACGTTTCCACTATCTTCTAAGCCGACATGATGTTTGTTCCTTTAGAGGCTTTATCGCCCTGCTCTGTAGTACACTATCCTGGCAGTTGCTGGGAATGTTTTGCTTCCCCTGTGAAATGAAAGAAAACATCCAACAGAAACCTAAATAAGTGGGATGCTAGCAGAGAGAAGCATTTTTCTAACCCTGACCTGGTAAAAATATTCAGGGGTGTCCATCCAAACAGACCCAGAACCTGGAGAATGTCCTGGGGCAGATTTGGGGACCTGTGGGAATCTGCAAGGAGAAGGATCTGGTACATAAGTGGGGGTTCATTCACAAAACACTGGATGTTGCCAATAATGCTTAACCGTAGTCAAAAGGGGATGGTGGTTTCTTGCCTTCAACTGGGTTAAGGTTCTCTAGCTTAAAACAGGGAAAGGCACAGTTTAGGAAAGGCAAAGATACCCATTGGGTGTATACAGTGGTACCTCGGGTTACAGACGCTTCAAGTTACAGACACTTCAGGTTACAGACTCCGCTAACCCAAAAATAGTACCTCGGGTTAAGAACTTTGCTTCAGGATGAGAACAGAAATCACATGCCAGCAGCGCGGTGGCAGCGGGAGGCCCCATTAGCTAAAGTGGTGCTTCAGGTTAAGAACAGTTTCAGGTTAAGAACGGACCTCCAGAATGAATTAAGTTCTTAACCCGAGGTACCACTGTATAGGGAGAAACCAATGAGTGCAGCTTGGGGTGGGTGTGTGGCTGGGTGTAAGTGAAACTCTTAAGCATGTCTTGCACATAACAACCAACTGCTGGATCAGGTCCATGGACGAGGGAGCCGGCGTACAGCTTCCGGGTCATGTGGCCAGCATGACTAAGCCGCTTCTAGCGAACCAGAGCAGCACACGGAAATGCCGTTTACCTTCCCGCCGGAGTGGTACCTATTTATCTACTTGCACTTTGACGTGCTTTTGAACTGCTAGGTTGGCAGGAGCAGGGACCGAGCAACGGGAGCTCACCCCGTCGCGGGGATTCGAACCACTGACCTTCTGATTGGCAAGTCCTAGGCTCTGTGGTTTAACCCACAGCACCACCCGCGTCCCAAACTGATCGCCTTATCCTTCATGAATTTGTTGGCATCCGTGTGTCTTCGCTGTACTCTTTTTAGCACCTGCTAAAAACATTTCTACCCAGATATGTAGAATGACGTGTTTCAGTTCATTTGTTCAGTTCAGTTTCAATTTAAATAGTTGCTTTTAACTGTTTCTTAGCAATAGTTGTATTGCTTTACGCTTTTGCAAACCAGTTTGAGTTCTGCTTTGTTTTTAGAATCAAGCAGCACATCGGTTTCATGAAAGGAAGAAATAAAATCAAAGCGGGGGGGAGGATTCTTTCCCCTGCCGAAAATTTCTTGTTCCCAGTTAAAAGCCCCCCACCCCTCGGTATTACAGATGGGCTTCCAAGGATGACATTTATGAAGGGGAACAATCAGATCTCAAGGCAAAACAGGCTCAGATATCCGCGCAAACCGGCACTTCTCATCCTGGTTTCAAGGTCACTGTTTATCCCATGGGCTTAAGTGTTCAGCTGCACAAGGACACAGGCAAAGGCCTAATCCAGGCCCTCAGAAGCAGGTAACAGCTCAGCTGCAGAACACACTTGGCACAGAGAACATCCCAAGGTCAACTCCCACCACCTCCAGCTACAAGCGATAGTACAGAACCCCTTGCCATGTCTGGGGGGCAGGAGGCTGCCTTAGGGGTACAGAGAAGGCCCTGTGATGTTCAGTTCTGTCCTCCAACACGAGTTGTGATTTGAGGATCTGCCACCCACTTGAGGATAAAAAAGACACATGGACACGGTATATAAGGTTTGTTGTTGTTGTTGTTTAGTCATGTCCGACTCTTCGTGACCCCATGGACCAGAGCACGCCTGGCACTCCTGTCTTCCACTGCCTCCCACAGTTTGGTCAAACTCATGCTGGTAGCTTCGAGAACACTGTCCAACCATCTCATCCTCTGTCATCCCCTTCTCCTTGTGCCCTCCATCTTTCCCAGCATCAGGGTCTTTTCCAGGGAGTCTTCTCTTCTCATGAGGTGGCCAAAGTATTGGTGCCTCAGCTTCAGGATCTGTCCTTCCAGTGAGCACTCAGGGCTGATTTCCTTCAGAATGGAGAGGTTTGATCTTCTTGCAGTCCATGGGACTCTCCAGCACCATAATTCAAAAGCATCAATTCTTCGGCGATAGGCCTTCTTTACGGTCCAGCTCTCACTTCCATATATAAGGTTAATGAGCTAAAAAAGGCCACAACTTTATTGATTACAGCATGTGAGATGTATTGGCTTAGGCACTGGATAAACCACAGCGAGTGACTCCACCCCCTCAGGGAAGGGTGAGTCTATCAAGGGTTAACCACCAGTGGGAGGAGCCTGTTGAGGCAAATACAACTGAAAGCTCCCCCTGATGTCACCGGGGGTCGTGCCATGGCCCTAGCCACCAGCAGGGGCGTTGGACAGGATCCACGACCGCCAGATTCCTTTACCGGAATACCCATAAAGTGGAGGGGTAGACGATGGCCACACCCTGCCCTCCAATAAAATAATAATAATTTTTATTTATACTCCGCCCTCCCCAGCCAAGGCCGGCTAACAAGCAATAATAAAAACAAGTTGAATGAATACAACTTAAAAACAAGATGAAAATACTGAAACATTGAAATATTAAAATGCAGCCTCATCACAGGAGGAAAAAGGAAAAAGAAAAAAGAAAGAGGGGGAGGAAATCAAATTGGCTCCAAGCCAAAGGCCAGGCAGATCAACTCTGTCTTACAGGCCCTGCGGAAAGAAATTAGATCCTGCAGGGCCCTGGTCTCATGAGGCAGAGAATCATAGAGTTGGAAGAGACCACAAGGGCCATCGAGTCCAACCCCCTGCCAAGCAGGAAACACCATCAGAGCACTCCTGACATATGGTTGTCAAGCCTCTGCTTAAAGACCTCCAAAGTAGGAGACTCCACCACACTCCTTGGCAGCAAATTCCACTGTCAAACAGCTCTTACTGTCAGGAAGTTCTTCCTAATGTTTAGGTGGAATCTTCTTTCTTGTAGTTTGGATCCATTGCTCCGTGTCCGCTTCTCTGGAGCAGCAGAAAACAACCTTTCTCCCTCCTCTATGTGACATCCTTTTATATATTTGAACATGGCTATCATATCACCCCTTAACCTCCTCTTCTGCAGGCTAAACATGCCCAGCTCCCTTAGCCGTTCCTCATAAGGCATCGTTTCCAGGCCTTTGACCATTTTGGTTGCCCTCCTCTGGACACGTTCCAGTTTGTCAGTGTCCTTCTTGAACTTTGGTGCCCAGAACTGGACACAGTACTCCAGGTGAGGTCTGACCAGGCACTATTACTTCCCTTGATCTAGATGCTATACTCCTATTGATGCAGCCCAGCTCTGAGAAGGCCCTGGCTCTGGTTGAAGCCAATCTAACTTCCTTAGGACCCGGGACCTCTAGGGTGTTGCTATTTATGGATCTTGAGGCTCTCTCTGTGGGGCATACCGGGAGTGGCGGTCCTGTAGGTATGAGGCTCCTAGGCCGTATGCACAAAATACGCAATACACAAACATATTCCAATGCCTAACCGCCAATACCCAAAAAGTCGTGACGATTTGCTACGAGGTAGGCTAAAAACCAAGCGGCCGGTGCCAATTTGCCAGTTGGATAAAAATTCCTACCAGGCCCCTTGGCCAACCAAGGCGACCAACCACAGGTCCATAGCAATGTCAAGAACCAAGCAATGAACTAAAGGGAGGGTGGGTGGGTGATCCGATGGAAAACCAGAAGCACAATGAAAGGGAAGCGCTGCCGCGGCCGTGTTTGAGCGGCTAAACCCCGCCCCCAAGCCTCCACCTGACTGGTTGGCTACCTGGGGGTGTGGCGCGGCAGCCGGACCAGCTGGGCAGGGGCCGAAACGCCCCCTGCCAACACGGAAAACGGCTCCCGCTCACAACTCCTACCTTCTGTAAGGAGGCTTTATGCCCCGATCGCCCTGCCTGCAGACAGACACAGACAGAGACACACAAACACCACTGTGACAAATATTCCAGCTCAGCAGTGGTATCACCAGTGGCGGCAGCTACATGTTGGAACTCCCTGCCGATTGACACAAGGCTTCGCTGTGCCTTTTCATTATCTGCTTGCAAGCCTCTTTAGAAATGCAGAGCTGCAGAGGATGGCAACACCAAAGAGGCCTTTTTCTGCATTGGCCCCCCATTTGCAGAATGCTTTCCCCAGGGAGACTTGCCTGGAGCCTTCCTTATACACCTTTAGGTGCCAGGTGAAAACATTGCTCTTCAACCAGGTTGATTAACATCAGATACCCTTTTAAATGTGTTGTTTGATGACTACATGGAGATGGCGGAGATGACTGGCAGAATTCGAGACCAGGGAGAAGAGCAAGTGGAAGAAGATTGGGGGAAATTTAAAATCTATTTGCAGAAACATTGTAAAATTTTTGAATGTTGATGACATTGAAATGAACTGTGGGGCTTCTAGCAACAAGATAAAATTTAAGATTAAACCAACAATAGATAAACTAAAGGGCTATGAATTTGCTGAACCAACTTTTAAAAGGGATACAAGAACGGGGGATGTGAGGAAGTCAGGAAAACATGTGAATTTAAGATATAAAATTAAGAAAGAGGGAATTTTTGTGTGTGTTTTTTATATGTGCTTTTTCTTTTTTATTATTAGTTTTTCAATGTATGCATTTTTGTATTTTTGTGTTTAATGTTTGTATTGTTGTATTTTGTAGTATGTATTTTGTGTTTTTATATTTCTCTTGTTCTTGTCTTTGTATTTTTTCTTTTATATTGTGCATTGTTAAAACTTAATAAAAAATTTTACAAAAAAAAATTTAAATGTGTTGTTTGCGGGGGGGGGTTGTTGGTTCGGTTTTGCTCTAATCTTTATTATGCATTTTGTCCTTTTCGTATTGTATTTTCATGTTGTGAACTGGCCTGAGATCTGCAAATGAAGGGTGGTATACACATCTAATGGGGACGTGGGTGGCGCTGTGGGTTAAACCACAGAGTCTAGGGCTTGCCAATCAGAAGGTCGGCGGTTCGAATCCCCACAACGGGGTGAGCTCCCGTTGCTTGGTCCCTGCTCCTGCCAACCTAGCAGTTCGAAAGCACATCAAAGTGCAAGTAGATAAATAGGTACTGCTCCGGCGAGAAGGTAAACGGTGTTTCCGTGCACTGCTCTGGTTCGCCAGAAGCGGCTTACTCATGCTGGCCACATGACCCAGAAGCTGTCTGCGGACAAACGCTGGCTCCCTTGGCCTATAGAGTGAGATGAGTGCGCAACCCCAGAGTCGGTCATGACTGGACCTAATGGTCAGGGGTCCCTTTACCCTTTACATTTTACACACATCTAACAAATAACAAAATGATAAAAGTTACCAGTACCATTTTTCCAGAACTCACCATGAACACTTCGCTTGTTCTCTTATAATAGCAATGGCACCCACCTGAGAGGTGCCAGAACTGAGTTCCATCAAGTTCCGGCTTGGGGGGGGGGACCATCTTGAGTTACCGTATTTTTTGCACCATAACACTCACTTTTTTCCTCCTAGAAAGTAAGGGGAAATGTCTGTGCGTGTTATGGAGGGAATGCCTACGGGTGGCGGGGGGATCTGCTGCAGTCGTGAGCAGAGGATCTATGGTTCCCCTTCCTTCCCTCCTCCGTGGCTCGCTTTGAAAAACAGCAAAGCGGGAGAAAAGCCGCTGAGTGGGGAGGAGAGAGGGACAGAGAGCCTGCTTGCTTTAAAGGAGCAAAGCGGGAGAGGAGAGGTGCCGCTTACACGAGTGTAAGTGGCTCCTGTCCGGTTGGCTCCTTTAAAGCAAGCAGGCTCTCTGTCCCTCTCTCCTCCCCACTCAGCTGGCTAAATAGCAGCAAAGTTTTTCAGCGAGCCGGGGAGGAGGGAGAGAAGCAGAGCCTGCTTGCTTCTCCTCTTATACCCCTCTTCTGCATTATTAACAGCATCCTTCTCCACCCACCCCACGCGTGCTCCTTGGCCCTTGAGTGCTTTTCCTTCCCTCCCCACTTAAAACGTGGTTAGAAAGCATGGATCCACATGGATCCTCAGGATTTTTGCATTGGGCTACCTCAAACTCACCGTCAGATCACATGTCTGTGGCCACAGCATGAACCACAAAAATCATACATCCACTGTTTCGTTTAGAATATTTTTTTTCTTGTTTTCCTCCTCTAAAAACTATGTGCGTGTTATGGTCAGGTGTGTGTTATAGAGCGAAAAATACGGTACATTCTCTCTCTTTTCAGCTATTGTCGATTATAATTCACCTTTTCAATGCTTTTATGTATTTAACTGTTTTTCTGCTGAGAATTTTAAAAGCTCCATTTTACATTTCTGCAAATGGTTTAGAGGTTTGCTCTACAGTCGACAAATCGTGTTAGATAGATTGGTGGCGTTTATGCTCTCGCCTCCGTTGTTGGAAGCCGTATACTTCTGAATACAAGTTTCTGGGAATTTCAAGTGGGGAAGGTGCTGTTGTGTCCAGGACTTGACTGTGGGCTTCACATAGACATCTAAGTTGACCACTGTGGGAAAAGGATGCAGCAGTAGATGAGTTTTTGGGCGTCTTCTTATGGAGGACAGTCATCACTGCTGGGATGTGTCTGGGGTAAGGTAAAGGTAAAGGTACCCCTGCCCGTACAGGCCAGTCTTGACAGACTCTAGGGTCGCGCGCTCAACTCACTCTAGAGGCCGGGAGCCAGCGCTGTCCGCAGACACTTCCGGGTCATGTGGCCAGTGTGACGAAGCTACTCTGGCGAGCCAGAGCCGCACACGGAAACGCCGTTTACCTTCCCGCTAGTAAGCGGTCCCTATTTATCTACTTGCACTTTGATGTGCTTTCGAACTGCTAGGTTGGCAGGCGCTGGGACCGAGCAACGGGAGCGCACCCCGCCGCAGGGATTTGAACCGCCGACCATGTGATCGGCAAGTCCTAGGCGCTGAGGTTTTACCCACAGCACCACCCGCGTCCCTGTGTCTGGGGAGACGAGGGCAATTGGCAGACCCCCAGCTGGCTCCAGCCCATCGGCCAGCAGCTGGGCGAACTCCGGTTCTCAGAACAGCATCAAAACTGCGACTCAAGCCTCAGAGACCTTTAGAGACTGAGCACGTAAGCTAGCACAGATAAGAACTCTTTGCAACAGAAGTAGCGGACAGAGGCACATGTAAGCATATTTACAAACATTTATTCAGCATCAGGACAAAGGAAAAAACATGTCTGCTTCCCTTAGTGTCCAAGCAAAAAAGCGTAGGCAAAACCTATACACAACAGAAGTTCCCAGCAGACTGTGCTGGAAGTAAACAGACATGTGATGTACAACTCCACATGCCTGTTCCAAAGGTGGAATGGAAACTCAATATCCTAACATCCTCCCCCTTACCGTGTAATCTGTATGACCTGTGGTTGAACCCAATTGCAACCGCTGTACATAAACCTTAAGTTGTACTCTGTTAACAACATTAGACAACAGAGCTGCAGGAATCTTGTTTCCTGGCAGGTAGGACACCTGAATGAATCCTTTCTGGATACATTCCCTTGCACAATGTAACTTTATCTGCAAGTATTTGGTTCTTTGCTTGCAACTCTCTCCCCATCTCATCTAGGCAGACACATCACTTTACCTAACGATAGGGCCGGTCCTCCATGAATTGCTGACTGCTACTGTAGAGCATGCTAGCTGTAGGAGCACTTCCAACAGTGGTTGAAAGCAGAAAAGTAGTGGCATACTGCTTTGTGTAGATACACAGTTACATCATTTGACAGATCACTTAGCTGCCGACCATGTGGTTTGACTAAAGGAAGAATTCCATCCTTCCTAAATGAGCTGTGGCTCCCTTATAAATATCTCCTTTCATGATTTCAACATGCATCTTTCATGAAATATGGATTTCATTTTCTTCCCTCTCTCATTTTAAGGCCAGTAATATGCTCGTGTTTTAAAAATAATTCCCAGTTCTAGGTTTCTGTGACCAGGGGCTACGACTGCATTTCTTTTTATTTTTTACAATCCAATTTAAAAATGGCAAGGGAGAGGGGATTTCAAATGCACCATAAAAATTAGCAGTTCATGGTCAAGAGGGAAGCCTTTGATGTATGGAAGCCTTCCATTCAAGTCCAGAAATCATGGTGGCCTCTAGTAACGTTTTTAAAAAAGCACCTTAAAAATACAACGCAAGTAATTTCCTGTGCAACTTCTCTTTCAAGTTCAGTGGAATCATGGCTTTTTTTGTGTGGGAGCAGCAGAAACAAATAAAAGCGATTCTGGTTTTGATCACCAAAAGAGAGAGTGTATGTCTCTCCCAGTGAGCTTTCTAGAACATTCTATCTCCCCAGCGTCTCTTTGGCAAAACACCATTTAGCAGAATACAAAACAGTGTTTCAACTTTTTGAAGACAATGGAATAAATTCAATATGGCACTAAATTGAAGTTCTTTAGCGGTGTGCTAGCGAGACGCGGGTGGCGCTGTGGGTTAAACCACAGAGCCTAGGGCTTGCCGATCAGAAGGTCGGCGGTTTGAATCCCCGCGACGGGGTGAGCTCCCGTTGCTCAGTCCCTGCTCCTGCCAACCTAGCAGTTCAAAAGCACAACAGTGCAAGTAGATAAATAGGTACCGCTCCTGTGCTGCTCTGGTTCGCCAGAAGCGGCTTAGTCATGCTGGCCACATGACCCAGAAGCTGTACGCTGGCTCCCTCGGCCAGTAAAGCGAGATAATCACTGCAACCCCAGAGTCGGCCACAACTGGACCTAATGGTCAGGGGCCCCTTTACCCTGGCAGGAAAAGGCGCAGGAAGCCAGCACGGTTATTGTGTCTTCTTGTTCAGCGATCTGGTGTCACCCCAATACCCCCATTTGAACAACAAACTTCCCACTAGTGCAACTGTTGCGCTGGATTTTGAGACTGCAAACCGCTCTGTGATCCTCAGATGAAGGGCGCTATATAAATTTAATAAGTAACAAAAAATAGTAATGATTTCATATTGTGTCATCATTACCCCATTAGCCCAACAAGCCTTTTGCTGGCAGTCAAGGAACGTTGACTCCAGACCATAATTTCCTGAACCATGTGCTGAGATCTACAAATGAGACAATAAATAAATGAATTAATTAAGGTTCCAGGGTTTTTGACACAAGAAGGCTCTTAGCCCGTAATCTGTTACCTGGTCCATTTAACTGAACATGCCAAGGCTTGAACCTGGGACATATTTTCATGCCAAACGGAGGCTCTGGCACCAAGTGACTGGTGCAACTCCACTCTGGTCAGAACACACTCAGGCTCTACCACCCCAGAGGACCAAATGTGGCCCCCCGGATCTTCCTTTGTGGCCCTTGGGACTCTGAAAAGGCCACACCCTTCCTTTGTGCCCTCCATGAATGTCTTTGCCTGGATCAAATGGGTCCTCCAGCAGCAGGTATGCCTCTGTCGGAAATCAAGCCTTTATCAGGAGAAACTGGCAACTCTCCCAGGCACCCGGCTTGGTCTCCTTTTGACCTACCTGTCTGCTTTCCCGGCAGGATACAGGCTAGGTCGCGATAGGCGATCCTTCTCAGCGTGAGAAGAACACACCACTCCTTCCTGCCCCCCCCCCCAGGCAGGAGAAAGAGATAGACAAAAACGTATTTACATGCCTTTATTTCTGTCTTTGCAGCGTTACAGAAAACATGACTGCTCTCTTCAAACTCCAACAGCAGAGAGACAAACTCCTCCTGTACTTCCTGTACAGCTCATATTACACTCTGAGCTAATTCTGGTGCCCTCTGCACTGTGAATAGACTGTCCCTCCTTTTCCCACGGAACAGTCCCAACATTCCCATTATGTTTTGCTTTCAAGCTAGCAGTAGCTCGCGGCCGCATTGCTTCAATATCGTAACAGCCTCGTCCTTCTCCGCTTGGGATGCCTGCAGAAACTTCAGTTGTACACATCTATTGCTCCACCCATCCTTGCCTCTGACCCCAGACACCACTGGCAAGAGACCCCTGGAAAGTTCCCCACAAGGAATCACAGAACTAGAGTGCAATCTAGTCAACCCCCCTGCAATGCAGGAATCTCAGCTCAAACATCCATGATAGATGGCCATCCAACCTCTGCTTAAAAACCTTCAAGTAGAGTCCACCACGTCCCGAGGGAGACAGCGTCACTGTCAAACAACTCTTACTGTCAGAAAGTTCTTCCCAATATTGAGTCGGAATCTCCTTTCTTGTTACTTGAAGCCACTGGCAGGATTCCTTCCTTCTGAGGTGCAGGCTATCATAGCAAAAGCTGGGTATTTTTAGGGGTGCTTCGTAACAAGGGAGGGTGAGAAAAAGGAGGATGGCATAAAGAGGGGCGGAGGCTGGCACACAAAAAAGTGGCAAATGAAAGTACAATGGTACCTCGGTTTTTGAACGCCTCCGTTGATGAACATTTTGGTTTTCGAATGCCATAAACCCGGAAGTAAATGCATCAATTTTTGAACACGCCTTGGAAGTCGAACATACCACGTGGCTTCTGTATTGAGTTTTCAGTTTTCGAATGTTTCATAACTCGAACGGTCTTCCGGAACGGATTACGTTCGAAAACCGAGGTGCCACTGTATTCATATAGGGCCCTTCAATTGTTCTCTCAGGGCAGTTTTCAAAAAGAGTAAAAACGATACAAAAACCAATTAAGCAAAAAATAAAAAATAGTCTCAAGACCAGCACTGAACAGTCAGCAGAATGAAAACTGCACCTCAGAAAGAAACAAAAAGGTCTTCATAACAATTAAGGGCAACAGCAGGCAAAGATTTCTGGGGATAATGTTCCACCAACTGTGATGTCATCAAGAAGGCCCATTCTGCCAGAGTCATCTCCTTTACCTCAAATGGTGAGACACTCACCGGGAACCCTCAATTGCAAATTGCAATAGTGAGATACACACAGGCAGGAGAATACTGAAGATCTCACACGTGCGTTTATGTCCACATTACCAAATGCCTCAAAACCTGAGAGGTTTGCACTCCCAGGCAATGCTTCCTTACTTCACAAAACGTCAAAGCAGTCTGCTCCATTCTTTCACTGGTGAAGTGATCCTTGACTTGGGTACCGTTTCTGACGTTTTCACGCCAAAACTTACCTTAGTTTAGGGAAGCTTTTAATGTTTGATGTATTACAGTATTTTAATTTATTTTTTTTGGAAGCCGCCCAGAGTAGCTGGGGAGGCCCAGCCAGATGGGCGGGGTATTATTATTATTATTATTATTATTACCTTTCTGTAAGGTCTGGATGGGAAAGATGGAGGGCACAAGGAGAAGGGGACGACAGAGAATGAGATGGTTGGATGGTGTTCTTGAATCTACTAGCATGAGTTTGATCAAACTGCGGGAGGCAGTGGAGGACAGAAGTGCCTGGCGTGCTCTGGTCCATGGGGTCACGAAGAGTCGGACACGACTAAACGACTAAACAACAAGGTCTGGATCAGCATTAGAAACTCAGATATATTAGCCAGGTGCCAAAAGGCTCCTTAAACCAAAGGTTACAGTTGCCAAAATGGAATGTCTCCTTGCCATCAGGGGGCAAGGTGTCTCTAAAGTCGTATTTTTCAAATGATGGACTGACTGTGGTTGATTATCAGTTAAACATCTGGTGAGTTCAGATGACAACCTTAAGCTAGGTCAAATGCTCTGAGAACTTAAAGAAGAAAAGTCACCTGCTCGAGGGGCAGTCCACATATATACTGGTCTGTTCCGACCTCTTTTTCTTAATGGTGACTGCTCTTGCTCAGGCGACACAGGAAAAAGCATTTTGGTTCCAGAAATTCATTCAGATTATAGAGATAAAATATACTGTATTTTTCGCTCTATAAGACGCAGCAGACCACAAAACGCACCTAGTTTTTGGAGGAGGAAAACAAGAAAAAAAATATTCTGAATCTCAGAAGCCAGAACAGCAAGAGGGATTGCTGCGCAGTGAAAGCAGCATCCCTCTTGCTGTTCTGGCTTCTGGGATAGCTGCGCAGCCTGCATTCACTCCATAAGATGCACACACATTTCCCCTTACTTTTTAGGAGGGAAAAAGTAAGTCTTATAGAGCAAAAAATACGGTAACCCATAGAATTATACAGGATGGGGTATTAGTGTGTGAAAACAGTCCAAATCCAATGGTCCGCAGGTGTGCACCTCAAGACGGTGGAGATGTCGGGCACTATCCTGGCACCCAGGCACCTTCACTTGGTCGCAATTCAGGTGCAAAATGAACCTAACTAATTTTGATCACTGGTCATGATGAAGGGAGCCAAGGCACTGACAGAGCACCATTTACTCAAAGTCTCCTTTTGCAGAGAATTTGGTTTTCGAGACCTCTCGCCCCCTGCTTTCTTCCTGGACCCAATTTATACCTGTAAATTGTGGCCTGGCTGTCTTTTATTACTCAATACCTGGAAGGCCACAAGCTCCACACACCCCTGCAACAAGGGTGAGGCCAAGGAAAATGTTACAGCCCTGACTTACGTCCACTGGAAACAGCATTTAAAAACTCTTCTGTTTTATCAGGTTTTTAAATGGCTTCTAAGTAGCACACCACCAACTTCACTTTCAGCTATCATAATTGAACACAGGCCACTGTTCAAGAGGCACAGCTGAGAGCCAAGAATTTCCGTCCATTTTTGCAAGTTTTGCATTGTTCCATGTCTTTAGGCATCTTCCTTTGGACAGTTCCGCCCTGCCTGTGCAAGTTTTGCATTAACCAGCTCTATATTTATCATTGACAGTTCAATGAACTTGAGCACCTGCCAGGAAGGGGACGGTGCCTTCGAACCGAACTGGAATAAATGATTAGGGCGCCATTGGAACAAAATTCAGCATACTCTTTTGCAGGGTATCATATGAGACAAGCTGGCTATAAAGCCTCTCTGACACAATGCATGGAGCGCGGACCCTGACCACAGCTCAGCAGATTACACAATTCCCCTTAATATGATTGGAAATAAAAGTTGTCACTAAAACACAAATTCCCATCCCTCAGATTTTAACAGCTTTTCAAGAGAACAGCAACCAGCAAAACGCTTGTGCCATACACTTGTTTCTCTACAAAAGAAAAAAGAAGACTACCACCAGGCATGGATGATCACAATGTTTACCAACTTTAATCGGTTATTGCCACTAAACACAACAGTGTACAGCCCTTTAGCCTGATCAAGTGCCAACAGCTGAGATTTTGTAGGGTTTTGTCGTTTTTGCCAAGGAGCAATGTGATGGCAAGAGGGAGGGAGGGAGGGAGGGAAAGAAGGATAGGAGAGTAGCCTGAGTAGGACAAAGGCATCCTGAGGAAATGAGAAAGGCCCAAGTACAGTTGCCCCACTTTTCACAACAACTGACAATTTGGCTAGCTTTGCTTTCGAACTTGCTACTATGGCACTGAGGGTCAGAAACTGGTTTTTCCTTTAACTTAAGTTCTGTGAAAGACACTTTCCACAAATGTTTTGTGATTACTGCCTGACGGCAGCCATGTCTTCTATACTGATGCATCAAGTTCCTGGAAATCATTCCAGCAATACACACAAGCCATTGTGCTTTCACACCTGCTAGACAATGAAAGCATTTTGTCCCCCCAAGGAAGCAAAAGATGCTCAAAAGAGCTGAAATTTCCAAGCCCACAATGTCAACCATGGACATACCCAATTATTATTATTTTTTAAACCTCACATGCTTTTCTGCTTTGGAATGGCAGACCTGCTCCCATCAAACCATGCCATATTGCAAATCCCACCCCCATCTCCAGTTTCAAGAGAGCCTTACAATCTCTTGGGGATGTTGTTCCACAAGTTCAATCAGACTCCCTTAGGCATGCAAAACAAGTCACAGTGTTTTGGATCCTGGACCAGTTATATTCACAGATAGTATATGAAGCAGTCCTCTAAGCAGAGGATGTTGCTGCTTAACCATTCAAACAAGCCATGGTGAGAATTAAATTTTTTTTATTAGTGTATTCACATATTAGGCAAATGCAACACACATGAAAGCTTATTTCTTAGGTTCACAAGTTCTACCAATACATTAGGCTACTGGTAAAACTACACAAACTGGTAATGGCTTCGCCAATTCTTTTAAAATTGTCTGACCCACTTTGATTGCCCACCCTCAGGCTCGATATTTGGTATTGCTCCTATGCCCTATCTCTTAAGGCATAAAAAAATCCATCATTTATCTTCCGTTCAGTCAGCTGATTGCAAAGCTTAACACTGGCCACGTTTGTTCTCAAAGCTGAAGTTGTCACTAGGTGTACTTACAAAGTACAATACTAGTGCAAATAAACGATTTGGGGTGGGGCGTGGGGGGGGAGGAAAGAAAACAGACAAAAAAAGGCAATCCTGCTACTGCCACAACAACATGAGAATGACAGACGGCTAGATCACAAGATTGTTAGTAAGATGTATACTTTTCAAGTCAGAATAACCCTGCTATACAGTTTCCCAACCCTTACCCAACCCAGACTTATCTGTAGAATATAATTCAAAATATTTCTTAAAGCAAGGTTCAGATGTAGTGTCCAAGGGTTCTCAATAACATGTACTAGGGAATCTTCTCTTTTCATGGCTGGTCGCAACACCCAGCCTAGGGAGTCTGCAGAAGCAGTGACTTCGGCAAGATCCACTCCTTCTGCAATGGATGCTCATTAAGCAAAGCCATACAATTTTGTTCGGACCAGCCCGGTAAACCTTCAAAGAAATGTTAAGTTTTATGTTCAAACCCTTGTGGAAGTTGCATTTCACTGTGTGGGAGAGAGGGGAAAACTGGTAGGGAAGCCACATCAAATCTGATTTAGACTTTTATCTTTAAAAAATCTACCGGTGAAGCAGGAGATAATTGATGGTGCGGCTGCTCTCAACCGTTCCTTTCAATCTGCGTATCTGGAGTCCCACTACACCTTAGGAGGGAGAGGAACTGGAGTTTGTTTCTCCTGTATTTTAGCAATGGATTTGAGAGCAACGGAGATGAGACTCTGGGTTGCATCCTGGCAACCTTTTAAACAAACAAACAAACCCCTGCCGAGTGCAAAGGGATAGAGTTCAACTCCTGCATTTCACATACTCATCTCTGCTGTCTGGATAAGGGAAAGTTTGCATAAAGGGTTTCGAGATACAAAAGGACCAGCAACATCTTACAGCTGCTCGCTTGTCACTACTGAAAAATAACGGTGCTGCTTTGAAAGTACACACTCACCAATCTGAAGGTGGTGAACAAGTCTTTCTTGGGAGAAAAATGTGGATTATTCTGTGAAAAAAACCTTATTTTGAAACAGCTGCATGTGCGCATGCGCTGCAGACCTAGAATTTAAGAGATTGCAACACTCTAGGCAAAGGGCTGATGACGGCAGTTAAGAGGTTCCTCGCTTCCACCCAGGTCTGAACCCCTCCGCTCCCTCCTTGATCCCAGCTAAGCATGATCCCAGTAGCATTTGTTAGCCATGGTCAAGGTGAAAAACCATTAGCACATGAATGTTGATTCCATGGTAATTAACCATGGCTAACGGCAGGAGGGAGAAGGCAGGAAAGCCTTCTTGTGCTCTCTTAACCCTAGTCAGAAGACCACACAATGTTACAGCTGCAGTGGCCTGTTGGTGCATCTCCCAGGAACGACCTCCCGCCATATTTTCGAACTAAGGTGCAAGCTGGACCTCAGGGCCAGCAGCACCCATCGCCGGCAACAGATGCCACTACTTTAGGTGGGCAATGGAAGGATCAATTTTTTAAAGCATGGTTTGGCCCGGGGGAGGTGGGCGTGGGGGCAAGGAGTGAAAGGTTGAACGTGGCACTGCCTATTTCAGGCCCACTAAGCATACTCAACACGCAAGAGATGGAACCCAAGAATCGCTCCCGCTCCAAAGAGGGGTTTTTTTAAGGTGACAGCTAGTACACTTGGAAAAGGTTGGGGGGGGGGGAAGGAGATTTTCTGCATAAAGTCTGTTATAGGGCAGCGGAAAGCCTGCATATATATTTATATATAAAAATATAAAAAAATATAGAGAAGCAAGAACTTGGGCTTTTTTACGAGATGGCTGCCTAAGTCAAGGAGCTCTGCACATCTATCAATGGGAATTTAAACTCAGGACAGCAGAATGGTGTCAAAATTGGGGGGGGGGTGCCATGATACATTAACTGAACCATTCATGTTATTGGTAAACCTTTAGGACACTCAATTTATATATACCCAATAAAAAACACCATTAAAGTATTTAATATGTCCCTCCCTCCTTCGGCAGAAGGCGTTTCTATACACTAACTTTTCATCTAGAGCATCAGAGTATAGGAAACAAAACCCACAAGGTGCTTAGAAACTGATGAGACCCTCAAGTGCTTTTCTGTCTCTCTCTTTCTCTCTCTCTCTCTCTGAACTTTTTGGATAGGAAACAGTTCATGGAGACCACACACGAGTTACTACGACAGACGAGCTGTTAACATTTAAGTCTGTTGCCTGGACTTTGCATTTCAAGCGCGCTAGTGGAGGCGAGGAGCATTACGACATGCTGGAGCAGCGCACTGAGGGAGAGCCCATCTGAGTCAATACTTTGTCCAGCCACTGTAAAGGCCCGTTCAGGTGAAGCTCGATCCAACAGGGAGTGCTTGTTACCGTCTGCCGCCTGAGGAAGGGAGAAAGAGTTGGGGGATGAAATACACTGTGAAGCCAGCATACAAGCCAAGGGCTTAGGCAAACTAAGGCCCGGGGGCCGGATCCAGCCCAATCGCCTTCTAAACCAGGCAGAGGGCCTTCTCGGTGGTGGCACCCGCCCGGTGGAACACCCTCCCACCAGATGTCAAAGAGAAAAACAACTACCAGACTTTTAGAAGACATCTGAAGGCAGACCTCTTTAGGGAAGCTTTTAATGTTTAACAGACCACTGTATTTTAATACAGGTTACATACGCTTCAGGTTGCAGACTCCGCTAACCCAGAAATAGTACCTCGGGTTAAGAACTTTGCTTCAGGATGAGAACAGAAATCGTGCTCCGGCGGCGCAGCGGCAGCTGGAGGCCCCATTAGCTAAAGTGGTGCTTCAGGTTAAGAACAGTTTCAGGTTAAGAACGGACCTCTGGAACGAATTAATTAACCCGAGGTACCACTGTACTCTGTTGGAAGCCACCCAGAGTAGCTGAGGAACCCCAGCCAGATGGGCAGGGTATAAATAATAAATTCTATTCTATTCTATATCCGGCCCGCGGATGGTCTGGGAATCAGCGTGTTTTTACATGAGTAGAATGTGTGCTTTTATTTAAAATGCATCTTTATCCCCCCCCCCCAAATATAGTCCAGCCCCCCCACAAGGTCTGAGGGACAGTGGACCGGCCCCCTGCTGAAAAAGTTTGTTGACGCCTGGTTAGAGTCCCCGCTCAACAATCAGCTTGCAGGGCCACTTTTAAGACCACAAGGGGCAAGGAGCCAGTGCCTCAACACGCCCCCGCCCCCCCCGGCTGATCCAATAGCAAGTTCTGTCACCAATTTGGGGCTGGGCGCTATCTGGTTTTCAACACTGCGATAGATCACCAGAATGGTTTTAACCATAGGAAAGGTGGCATACAAATAAAATCAGGGCAATGATTTTATTTATTAAATTTCTATTTCACCCTTCATCTGAAGATGACAATTATTATGATGATGATACCGATTTCCTTAATTTGTAAAAGGGAACGCCAGGCCTACATTAACATCCCGGCTGCAGGATGGTTCTACCAACAAGGAGAGGAATGCCACTCTGTACCTGTATTCAGCGCCCCATCCTTTAACAAAACTCATCCTTATGGTGCACATTCGGGTTAGCTGATACACTGCTTCAAAGCCCTGATTTACAGACTGAGCCAAAAGAGCAGCAAATTCCTGGTTATTAAAGATCTTTAGGTTGCAGCCTACAAAAAAAGAAAAACGGTAAAAGTATGAATGATCGGTACCACTACATTACACACGTTTAAGTGATTCAACCCCCCTACCCAACTTTTTTCAAAACATATTTTCCTTAGGCATCACAGCAAGGCAAATAAATACATTTCAATACACTGAAATGATGGCTGATCTCTGCTGGTTATACACCTCTTACCTGGCGGGATTTTGCACACGGTTGCAGGATGCCAGCCATATCTCTGATTACAATTGGGGCTCTGAACAAAGATTGCGCTATCGCTTAGGCACTCAGCAAAAACCTCTCCGCCAATGTAATACAGGCGCACTCCCCTCCCTAGAAAAAGAAAAAGAACATTAAACGAACAGAAGCAGCTAAAATTTGCCAGATCCAACATACTGGCAAGTACAAACGGTCTTGTTTAGCCAATCTCTGGTTACATATTTTCTGGATGCTTGTGCTCTTCCAGTAAGCACCTGCTACTCTGCTGCTTAGTTTTGTTTTACTGCCTGTTGCCCATTCTTCATATATTTTAATATATATCACTAGCAGATCTGAGGGGCCCAGAGATGCAGCGGTATAAACATACAGTTCAGCTACTGTACAAATGACCTACTGTGCTGCCATTACTTAGATGGAGAAATAACAAACAATGTTCAATTTAAAAAGAAGAATGCCATGGAAGGAACTGTTTTTTCAGCAGATCAAGGGAAGAAGGTTAGAGGAAGCAGGAGAGCCGCTGGAATACGTGGCGAGAAGTACATACCTATGTGCCTTCTTGTCATCTCCACAGTGGCGTTTCTATTAACATTGGAGAGCAAGCCTAGGCAGAATCTTTCAGAGTTTGATGGATCCGTAAAGCCATCTACAGTAAGTGAAGGCTGCGACGCATGGAAGGTTTCTCCCACCCTCTGATTTAATTCATAATATGCTATAGAACACCAAAAAGCAGGCTCTGAGTAGGTAACTGGCTGCAGGTCTGGAAGGGAAAGAGGAAGAATTCTTGTGGTTAACATGTATTCATGCTGCACTATCATTTGGCAAGAGGAAGCTAGTCAAGGCTATACTCCCCAAATCCTCCTCTAGTTGTGCTCCTTAAACAAGGCTATTCCCTTGGTTGGAGAGTGTTCTCGAAGCTACAAACATGAGTCTGACCAAACTGCGGGAGGCAGTGGAAGACAGGAGTGCCTGGCGTCCTCTGGCCAATCGGGTCACGAAGAGTCGGACACGACTAAACAACAACAAAATTCCCTTGACTTCTGTTAGACTTCTCAAAGAATTCTTAGCTGCACTTTGTGTTTGATGCAGTTTCCTTCACTGGCTTAAATAAACATTTAATTGACTATTGTTTGAGCAGAAAAGACATAATATACCGTATTTTTCGCTCCGTAAGACGCACCTGACCACAAGGCACACCTAGTTTTTAGAGGGGGAATGCAAGAAAAAAATATTCTTTAAAGGGAGCGCTGAGCAGAGCCTGTGTGCATCCCAGGCTCTGCTCAGCGCTGCCTTTCACTAGCCGCATGGAGCATGTGTGCGGTGCTTGCAGGCTTTTCCCTGAGGAGTCACTGATGGGCTGCCCTTCTCCCTCCTCTGGGAAAAGCCCCCAAGAGCCACACTCTGCGCTGCTCTTGGGGGCTTTTGCGGGAGGTGGGAGAAGTGACAGAGCTGCGCGCTCTTCTCAATTTCCCCCACCTCCCACAAAAGCCATGGATAGCCGCGCGAAGCCTCCGCAGGGCAGCGGGATGAAGGCTCCCCGCTGCCCTGCGGAGGCTTAGCCCACGAAGCCTGCATTCGCTCCATAAGATGCACACACATTTCCCCTTACTTTTTAGGAGGGGAAAAGTGTATCTTATAGAGCAAAAAATACAGTACTTTCTTCGAAACCTCTGCATTCTGCATTTCTTCTCTTTCATCTTGTGTGACAGATCCAACAAGCTTAACATATTTTTAATGTCAATTTACAAGTCTCCAAAGCTTCTAGTTCTCTTCAAGTTGCCTCAACACACTCTCTCTCTCTGTGTGTGTGTGTGTACACACACACGTACACACAAAATTAAAGGCATGTTCTTGTCTGGAATGCTTGATTTTTCCAAATGCTCCACATCCAGAACACCTTGTACTATACAAGACATGCTTCGTGACATACCGTCAACCACCTCTATGTTTCCCATGATCAAAAGAAGGAAGCAATTACATTATGTACTGTGGAACCTAACACAGCAATATTCAAGTTTAAAGGTGCCCAAAACACAGAGTCAATCCTCAGAGAAAATATTACTAGAAGATGCTGAATGAACTAGATATCAGTTCAGCAGTGTCTAGTTTTCAAGAGATTCTAAGGGCAATCTTAATCATAGGTCATAGAACTGCAGGGACCCCAAGGGTCATCTAGTCCAACCCCCTGCAATGCAGGGATCTCAGCTAAAGCATCCAAGACAGATGGCCATCCAATCTCTGCTTTAAAAACTCCAAGGAAGGAGAGTGCACTACCTTTCATGGGAGTCTGCTTCACAAACAGCTCTTACAGGACAATATGATATAACTGTAACCACAAAGTACAGTGGTGCCTCGCAAGACGAAAAGAATCTGTTCTGTGATTCTCTTCGTCTAGCGGTTTTTTCGTCTTGCGAAGCAAGTCCATTGACGGATTAGCGGATTAGCGCTATGCTATTAGCGGCTTTTAGCAGCTTATCTGCTGATCGGATCAGCTGATAAACAGCTTAGCGGCTTAGAAAAAGGGGGGAAAACCAGCAGGAACTCGCAAGACATTGTCGTCTTGCGAAGCAAGCCCATAGGAAATTCGTTTTGCGAAGCACCTCCAAAACGGAAAACTCTTTGGTCTAGCGAGTTCTCCGTCTTGCGAGGCATTCGTCTTGCAGGGCACCGCTGTATGTCCCTATAATAGACCAACTACCAGCCAAAATCGACTGCCAACAAATATTTCTTTGCTCCTCCTCAAACCATTCCACATTGCCAACTAGGACAAAAAAAAAAACCAGGCAATTCTTCCCTTTCCATTTATGCCAAAAAGTCTGCCTGACTATTTCTATTAAAAAGTGGCAGACTACCGCACAGTCCAGTAACCTCTCACAAGGGTTGCAGTAACAGAACAATATGCTTTTTTAAAAAAATAACACAGAAAGGGATTTTATTTGCGGGGGGGGGGGGTCAATGTAGCAGAGTGGCCAAGTAACCAAGCCATGAACAACAAAAGCCCTGGGTCAAATCTCCCCCCAACTTTGCTCACCCCATCAGAAAAGGCCCTCCAAGCCTCAGCTTTCCCATATAGGATACAGCTGACATTACAAATCTACCTTGGAGGACTTCTCAAAAGGACTGCCGAGGAAGAGTACAAAACAGCTACAACACTAAAAAAGCACTATTCCAATGTTCTGAATATTGTAGTTACTTTAGCCTGCAAGTATATGACCAGAAGATATTCCATATATTGCTTATTTAGGCATAGCACATTACCCAGTATGTCTACTCAGCAGGCCACCTGCACAACATTGTTCAAGCATAGAACACACCTTGATTAAAACACACAAGACAGCAATTAAACCATAGGTGCCCATACTTAAAACATGACACAGGAGAGGTGCTTAAAAGAAAATTAAAAAGAGACTGTCCCTGCTAATCCCCGCACCTCAATAAACCGCTTCTCCCCATACTCCACAAGTTAATTCCACCTGCAATGGATTCTAATATAATCAACCAAATGCAAGCACATTTACCTCATTTATTATAGAGAAGTGTTTACAACTTACCCAGGCTGTGATTGACAGGAGAGAGTGTACTGGGAGACAGCTCTGCTGGAGATCCTGAGGAATTAATACAAAAAAAAATGCTAGTTCACAACAAAAAAATCACTTTAGTAATCCCATTTGGAGGCTGTGCCAGCAGCAGTTTTGAGGTCCTGGGACCCGTTTTCACTAGCACAATCCCATGTTAGATTTACTCTGAATATGCTACAATATTGCTACTGTTCAGCAAAAGTATATTTTGGAAAGTGAGCCAAAGGCAAGCTTTTTTCTAACTTAACAAATGCCAGTAACCTCATGCCATATGCACAGCAAATATTGTCCCTGTATTACAAAGACTGAGAAATACCCATGTTTGCAGCCTGGGACGGGGCGTCTGCCATAACTGAAGGCAAGCAGAAACTGAACCGCTTCCTCGGCTAACTTCGGTTGGCTTCCTACTTAAGCCTACCCCTATCAGGAGTAGCAAAACAAAACAAAAACCCAAGGTTATGGGATCAGGGTGGGGGGACGGGCACACACAAAAAACCCCATACACATAACACCATCAAACAAGCTGATAACCTGTGCTTTCGCCACTACATAATTGCTCCGCAAAGAAAAAGACAAAACTTTGCAAGGTTAGTCCTACGACAAGCACTGCTCTTTGATCTGCACACAATACAATTCATGCCTCTTGACACATTTCAAGACTTCCCAAGCAATGACCCACATTCAGCGCAGAGTATCTTTGCAGGCATTTATCTCCACAACACTTCAACCTCTCACCAACCACAGCGTCCCCATTTTGACCCTGGACACTGAAGGCCATGTTGCCCCTTGCTTACATGAAATAACTCAGGCAGAGTACAGTATTCAGAGGATTTGGATTAAACTCAAATGGTTGCCTGGCCACTTGCAGAAACTAAAGGTCTGATTTAGACACAACAACTGCTTGTTGGACTAGGGCTAGTTCACAGTTTAAAACGGATAGCCCTTCTTTTTTGCTGCATCCAAACTTGGCAAAGTGGAGCTCACTCAAACTACAGCCTGTTAACAAATTGGGGTATCAAAAGCCAGGCTTGTTTCTAGTTTGTACTTGTAACAACCGGGGTTTTTTATATCAGAGCTGGGCCCCAAGACCTGCCGCTTTCCTGCTGTGAAGAGGTGTGCAGCTGCCTCACTCCCTTCCTTTCTTAATAGAGCTACTGGTTCTATAGTAAGGAGGGAGACAAAGGTAGCCTGCACATGTTACATTACTCCCACTTCTTGCCTTCAAGCATACCTTGAGGCTGAAAAAAGGCAGTGCGGTGTGGTAAACCTCCTTTACCAACCACATTTACTGCAAAAACGTCACACCTTTAGGGGGAAAGGGATGCTTTCATAACCTCAATTAACTACTACAAGGGGCACAACTCAAGACAACCCATGAAGGCAACTTGGAAGCTGCAGCTAGTGCGAAATGTACCTATCAGCTGATACAATTGGACGTGGAGTCATATTCCAAGGGGTGAACCTGGAGTCAGCCTGAATTAAGGCTGAACCCCATGTTGAGGCACAATTAGATTTCATTTTGTTAATGTAAGCCACCTTGAACTGTGGAAAGGGGGGCACAGAAATGTTTTAATAAATCTTCATCAGTACAAAGGGAGGTTTGCTAAGCCCCCTTACATATTTGAAGTCTTCAGTAAGAATTAAGACCGTTACCTGTATCCATGCTTTGGTTCAACTGCTGGTCACTGGTTTCTCCATCTTCACTGATATAGCCGGGCGGTGGTGTTTCTACCAAAAGTACAATCAATGAGCCATTAAAATGAAAGGGTTCTCTCGGTGTCATGTACAACCTGAACACATTAAAGCTTTCGAAATTTGCAGAATTAAAGAGTGCACACAGCCTTTATTTTATAAATTGCAGGGGATCTCATTATGTCACTGTCTATGTTATGTGAGTAAAGAGGAACAAAACCCACCAGCCACCTGCCATTTACACTGCTCTCTACACTACATGCCCCTCTACACTGTGGATGGATGGATGGATTTCTAGCAGAGTTGATTGAAAAAGAGGCCACGCAGTGTGCACCACAAATGGGGCTAGATTATAACCAGTCCGAAGCAAGCCAAATACCAACTGACATGCCAATGGGCTCTAGTCTTCCAGGGAGAAAACAAAAACACCTCTCATCTTCCCTCCTCCCTTGGGGAACACGTACTGCAGAACATGAAGTACCGTATATTTTGCCGCATAGGGCGCACCTAGTTTTTTTTGAGGGGGGGTTAAAGGGGGAAAAAATATTTTTCCCCGAGGCGCGGGGCGGGGGAAGCCCAAGCTTCCCCCGACCCCAGTACCCAAAACAGGCTGCTATCCGCAAGCCGTGGGAGAGCCGCGCGAAGCTCGAAGCCTGGGGGCGCTGAGCTCAGCGCGCCCCAGGGTTCGGGGTGCAGGCAGCTCTCCGCAAGAGGTGGGAGAGCTGCGTGACTTCGCACAGCTCTCCCATGGCTTGCAGAGAGCCGCGCGAAGCTCGAAGCCTGGGGGCACTGAGCTCAGCGCGCCCAAGGGTTCGGGGTGCAGGCAGCTCTCCGCAAGCCGTGGGAGAGCTGCGCGAAGTCGCGCAGCTCTCCCACGGCTTGCAGGCTTTCGCTGAAGCCTGGAGAGCAAGAGGGGTCAGGTGCGCACCGACCCCTCTCGCTCTCCAGGCTTCAGCGAAAGCCTGCATTCACCCCATAGGATGCACACACATTTCCCCTTCATTTTTGGAGGGGGAAAAAGTGCGTCCTATAGGGCAAAAAATAAGGTATATGGCAACCTACATAGCTTTTTTTAAAAAAAAAGATGTTAAGAAAAATGAATCAATGTGTATTCATACACATACGGGATCTGTTTCCATAGTGTAGATGCTATCTGCCTGTCACAAAACTGCAGGTGGCTTATACGTAAAATGTAAGAGAACAGAACAATCACAAAGCCAAATCAATGTAGGGCATGGGTAGGCAAACTAAGGCCCAGGGGCCAGATCCAGCCCAATCGCCTTCTAAATCCAGCCCGCAGACGGTCCAGGAATCAGCGTGTTTTTACATGAGTAGAATGTGTCCTTTTATTTAAAATGCATCTTTGGGTTATTAGTGAGGCATAGGAATTTGTTCATTATTTTTTTCCAAAATATAGTCCGGCCCCCAACAAGGTCTGAGGGACAGTGGACCAGCCCCCTGCAGAAAAAGTTTGCTGACCCCTGATGTAGGGGAACAAATTGTGGCTAAACAGGGCTAGAGGCACATAGGAAGTTAAATGGATTAAACCCTGGAAAAAGAAGATGCAACACTTCTTTGGTTTACAAATCTTCAGGAAGAGGATTCCGATGTGTCTCTAGGCAGACTGCTGGGCCAGAGCTCTCTGACATCCCATAGCCAAGAGAGCAAGCAGGGGTCAATCTGCATATCTTAAAGGACAAGAGGGCTTCTATGTAAGAAGTACTCTCAAAGATATCCTGGACTCAGCCTATACAGATTGGAACATATAAAGCCACCTTGAATTAGGCTTTGAGGAACAGAACAAGGAAGAAGGATTTAGTGCACGTTTACTGCCTACACATTAAAATCTACTAGAAGCCAGAGTGGACTGTGCCTCTTATCCCAAATCCAGAATGTCAGCAGATGATCAAATGTCAAGACCATTCTCAACAATCCATTGATACCAAACTGAATTGTGAGTTGGGCAGGTTATCAATCCTGATAAAGATTCTTTTGAAAGCTGAACAGGCTTCTAAAGGGTCAGAGAAGCTACCACCAGCACAGCCGCTGGAAAGAAACTCAAATCCTGGGGTGCCCTACCCTCCTCCCTGCATTATTTGCTTTTTCTTTGGTTGCTATACTTGAAATTAGTCCTTCAGGTGGCAAGAGGCCACTCGTCGCACCATTTGCTTTCACATAAATACCTGGTATGTAATTGCTCTGTGGTTCAATTCCTGCTGGAAAGTTAGTGTTTTCGGGAATGGAATGAGTATAGTCATCAATTTGTGGAAGTTCAGTCAGAATCTCTGTATGTCGTGGTACGAGGACAGGAGGCAGAACTGGGAGAGGAGAAACAAATTCCCAAAAAATGTTAAGAGACTGCCTAGATTTCCTATAGCTTTGCTAGATTAGTGCAGACACTAAGTTGCATCAATCCTATCTGTGGGACTAACAGTGCAGTTCTATGGATGTTTACTTGGAAATAACTCCCATTTTGGGACTTACTTCAACAGACAACCACAGAATTGCACAGCTACTGACTTGGGTAAATAGGTCTTCCTGAAAGGTAAGCATGCACAGGATTGCAGCCTCAGTATGTTAGGTAATATCATTTTCAATCAGTTATAATGATCAGTTTTGTTCTAAGAAAAAAAAGACAAGATAAATATTAGGTAAGAGAGAAGTCACAAGTATCCAGTATGGACAACATGCCAAGTGCTATCTCACCTGGAATCAAGCAGGATGTATTGATTTTTTAATTCATTTTATTTAATAAATTTTATGAGCAACTTTTGAAAACAAAACATAGTTAAAACCATGCTCAAGGTGGTTTACAACATGAATAAACATAATTACAAAGGTAACAAAAGCAGTCATAAACAATAAACATTTTTAAAAAATCACAACCCAATTAAACACTTTTGACATAAATTGTGGTAAGCTCTAAAATAAGGGTACAAAAAATTAGTATCAAAAAGAGAAACAACCCGGCTCACCCGCCAGCAAACAATACCTCAACCCAAAAGGCTGTTCAGCAGCCTCAGCTTTTGTAGCTGGAGTCAATCAGGGCCCCATCGTTCCAGGCCAGGTGGGAAAGGCCTGCAAAAAGCCATTTCCTTAAATAAAAAAAGACCTGGGTTCAACTACCCTATTCATTCAGGAAGCTCCTTGAGGGTAACCTCCAAGCCACTGCTTTCTGCACCAGCTGAAGCTTCCAATCTTCAAAATGTAGCCCAAGACAGAGGAGACTCCAGCTTTCCAGACTGGATTTAAGCTGCACTGTATCTAGATAGGCTTATTGCTAGCTGCGACCCTAAGTTGATAAAAGACACTACTAGCCAACAACGAATGTGAAGCCACCCACCAAACTATGAACCTGACCTTTCAGAGAGAATGCAACCCTACCCACAACAGATATACGAAGGGTCTTTGGCTCAGCCTTCGTCTCTTGGCTCTCCGTTCCCTAGGTGCTTTCTCAAGCAGAAAAGTTTAAGACGGACAGTCACATTTATTTCCCCTTCCTCCATGGAGTTTTGGATATCATGGCATTCCCTGTTTTTAGTCATAACCACTTTGTGAAGCAGGTTTAAGGCTGGAAGACAGAGGCTGACCCAAGGCCAACCATTGAGTTTTACAGTCAACATCTGAACCCTGGTTTTCTCAGTTTTGTCCAACATTCTGTTACAGAAAATAAATCCAACTAGGACAACCAGGGTGCAAATCCCAGCTGAGCAACAAAGGTCACAGGGCTGCCTTGAGCCAGACATTATTTCCCAGCATACGGCTGGGTTGTGAAGATAAAGCAGGAGTGGAGACGCAACATTCTAAGCTCCCTGTACAAATGCCAGTAAAAAAATTAAATGCATGCACCTCTTTTTGCTACTGATGCTTGAACTCTTACTGGCGGAAGCCACAAGGGAGACGCACTCCAGCTAGTAGCTGCTCACCTATGGAGTCCACTCCCCAGATACGGAAAAAAGGCTGAGCATACAAGTCAGCTTAGTGGCTACGACTAAAAAAGTAGGGGGGGGGGGCCTTTAAGCTGTATGTGCATTTATTGAACTTATGTTAAAAACTACTGTGATTTGCTTCGAGTCTCTGCAACTGAGAACAAATAGTTTTGAAAGAGACGCTCTGCTGCCCTAGCTGCAAGCATTTTTGTTAACATTTTGCAATTCCAAACTATCCTGGGAGGCGCCAAACACATGCATTCAATACAACAACAATGCCTTTCAACATTTAAGCACCATTGTCCGATTAAATTTTGGATTAGCTCTCACTCAAGCTCTTGGAATTCCAAAACAATAACATGGACTCCTTTCACTTCAGCTTTGCACACATTGTTAGTAAGATTCTTAGCAAAAGAAGCCAGGGCAGCAGACACCGATACGCCAAGAGCAGCTTGCCATCTTCCTACCTGGAGTCTCCACTCTCTGGTAATGGTAAGGGTTTACGCATACTTCGTCCTTTTTAAGATTAAAAGCATATTCACAGTTTTCAATTGCCTTAAGTTCATGGTGACTGTGAAGGTCAGGCCAGCGCCACAAACGGCAGTAAATAACATGTGGCAATCCTTTACGGTGGGATACTTGCAGGCGGCCATCAAGAGACCTAAAGGGAGGAAAAGTATTCCAGAACATTTAGGGAAGTTCTCAGGAAGCACATATAAGCCAAGATATTCCGTATCATTAGGCATATACAGCACCTCTCATTGCCACCACCCCTTTAAACCAGAGAGCCAACAAAAGACATTTATGATGTTCTCAAGTAAAAGGTAGTGTTATCGTTAAAGCATACACTACTATTACTGGCACTTGAAATCAAGGAGTCCTTGGGGGACAGGGTGCGCTGGTGACAACGACTGCACATCTAAGCAAACAGTACATTACACCTAAGCCTGCTCACCATGAATACTATGCTACACTTTAGTTGACGCTGCTCCTTGCTTTAAGCACATCTCTGTCATACAAGATTGCGCATAAGGTTACAGCAGTCAGATCTCCAAGCAATCCACATCACTTCCCAACCTGAAGCTTGCGTTCGGCATACACTGGGCTTGCTTGTGGTTTCACGGTCGGTTCCTCGCACCCCTTGCTGCTACCAGTTGAAAAGGTTTGCTAGTTTTAAGATAGACTGCCTAGGCCTACACAAATGCAGATGGTTTATGACTCATGGGATGGGAAAGACAAACCTCAGTACACAATGCGAGTAAGGGTGACATGGAAAAAAAACCATCAAAAACCTAAACAAGCTGCTCACTCCCCAAGTTGTGTCCCACACCTTCCGTAAGTCTCTGAATGCACATACCTGATCAGCTAACCCCACGCCCCGCCAAAAAAAACAAAACCCCAGTGTGCAATCTGTTTTAAACACACACACACTTGCCCCCAATTCTTATTAAACAAATACAGACCATATGGTTGCACCCCCCACCCCACCCCAAGTTTTCCCCTTTTCAGAACGGCACTGATGTGGAGAGAGGGTTTTTTTCTTTTCCAAAATTAGAATTTCATTGGTTAAAACATCAGCTGAGAACACTTAAGGCAAAATCAGTTTTTTTTATAAAAAAATGCTTTGCTGACTAGGAAGCATTTCCACTAGACAAGACCCTTGAAAGCCAACCCTCCCACAAGATCTCTATAATGAGACACAGGGCAGAATATTCACCTGGTTTGTTCAGAGAAGCTGTATAGGCCTGTGGTATCCCACTGATCTATCGTGTTTGGTGTACTCAGTCCCCAAATTTCAGAGCAAGTGCTGTGTATAAAATTGAAAAAAAACAAAAACAAAAAAGTTGATGTGAATATGGAAGCATGGTTATTCAAACTACCATGATGTAAAGACATGGGGGGAATGTACAGAAAGCTTCCTTTCACATAGAAGATGCAGCTTTTCTTAAGCCTCAAACGCTGTATATTCTATATGAAGAAGGCCAATAAAATGGAACATGTGATTCAAGGTAAAATGATGTTTCCAAAAAGGTGAACAAGTTCGCTGGGTTTAAGCAAACAGCATACTTTGAATATACCTTAAAACAGGCAAAACCTCCTCAACGTGGCAGTACACAATAGTATCTTCTATCTTTAGGGAGTATATTTGCAAGCATATGAAAAGTCAGTATGATGGTAGATTTCCACAAGTTGTTAACACAGCAATCAGGAACCACAAGAACGATGTAGATCTATTACTAGCTTGAATGTGCAGGCTTTTTTTTCTGTGTAGTGGAAAGGCCTTATGACAATCCTCTCCCATTTTCTTCAGTGCCATATAAGAAAAAGGATACGTCCAATGTTATGCTGTTGCAAAGTACACATTTATGCAGGCTGAAATCCAACAGGATAAGTTCAAACAGCTCAACTTAAGGTACAAGAAATGCCATTTATTAACTCAAAAAACCTTTAAGTTGCCAAATGAAGATGGCAGTCATTTCACAAAAGACAAAGATTTAATGGATGTCCCAGCAACCAACGTCATCAATATGGGTACAATATTACAACAAACCTGATTTATACCTGTGACAGAATGCCTACATGGAATATCACTGACTATTTATTCTATACCGTTTTGTATTCTTTAGGAACCAGCCGCTGCACTTTGCTTTCCACCTCCTGGAAGAGTTCTCAGTTATGCACCTTACTCTCTGGCAATAATGCCCTATTTCTGGATGGCCAAATGTCACAAGTCAAAAGAAGCAAGCCAATTTACATGCTTAGTGGTATGAACTTCGTTTGCTTAACTCTAGCGGTTACCCAACAGTGATTGGTCAACACATCCCTTTTTTTATTTCCTCAATTCACTTTCCAAGTACGATGAATAAATAAATAAATAACCTCTTTGAATATATTTGAGTCACCCCTTAACTGAGGGTTCTCTGGGTGACACAGTTTAAATGGATACACAGTCATAAAACATAATTATGGCACAGCACTGAAATCCATCAGAACCACAACGCAGGAGACTGAACACACCTCTTCACTGTCATGTAACACAGCAATCTTGACAGCAGATACTCAATATCAATAAAAGATGCTAGCACTATATTAAACTGACTTTTTTTGTAAACTAGAGGGTTTGTTTTAACCATCAAACTGCCTATTAATTTTGCTAAATAAATAAATAACCAATTAAAACACTAAAAACCTTTAGTGAATTAAAGGACTTGTCTAGCACCAAAAAGACATTAAGCCAGGCAAGCCTTTCTAAGGAAGGTGTTCCAAAACTGAGAGGTGGGAGGGCACTGCTGAGAAAGCCTTCTCTGTAGCTTTCTACACTTCAGAATCAGGAAGAACTTGGAGCAGTGCCTCTGTAGATGTTGGAGGTCAGGTAGAGATTTATGAAATAAGGTGGTCCCTTTGGGTATTGAGGTTCTAAGCCCACATGTATGTGTGCTATATAACACTAGCCCGATTTGCTAGTGTCGGTCTTCTGTAGCTGAAATGCAGAAGAAGAATGAAAAACTTCCACAATTCTTTCCTAATTGGAATTCCTGCTGCAAATCTGACCAGTAAGTGGTTATTTGTAGTCTTCAAAATACACAAATTTCTTGGAAAATATCAAGTCCATTTCTGGTCTTCCTTCCCATCACACCCCAATGTCTTAGAGAGACTTCAATTAGGAAACAGAGCCAATTCCCACGCATGGTTTTTCTTCCAGCCACCACTGCATGTGAAAAGATAAGTCAGTACTCAAACCTATGAAGGTTTTGCAGCAACGATCTATCAACTGGAAACTGCTCCTGCTCATAAATTGTAATCGCACAAGTGTTATGGATGTTTCATCTGAGGTTTTCCGCATGTGTGCAACAGATATAAATAACCCTGATCAACACTCGTTTATTGCAAATTAAAGATATCCCAAGTGGTTCAGAACAATTAACCATAGTTGAGGAACCAGGACTTGGCCACAGATGATTGCATATTCCCCCATGGAAGTTCCCACCAAGTGCTTCTTGGTGCTATGCATATACCATTCACAAACTGAATAAAAAGAAGTGTTAAAACTCCAATGAAGAACCTGTTAAAGGAGGGAAGGGAAAATTCATACAGCCAAGTAACCCAAGCAGCAGCTGCCGCCCCTCAATTCCTAAATTATGGTTGAATTCTAGATGGCACTGGCTCACCCTAGTATTGACAGCAGCCACAAATGACCTTTTAAAATATAGAAAATATTTTAGCTGCTATCACTAGGACCTATAGATGTTCAATTCACCAGATTCCAAGGAGGTCCCACAAAACAGTCCCGTGTGTGTGTGTGTGGTTTTGTCTGTTGCTCACATGCCAATCTACACCCTTGAAGTCCCAGGGTGTGGGCTGAAGGCCCATGAAAAAAACTATTTGTTGAAGCTAAGCAATTCTGGATTTAGTTAGTGCCTGGATATGCACTGGTTCCGTGACAAAAGAAAGGAATAATATAGATGTAAGAAAATTAAATATTTAAGCATAGCGCTTGACTCCAACCTCACTGCCCCCTGGAAATAAAATGAGGCTGTTGCGCTTTATTCCTGCATTTCATTCATTTTCTGTATTTCATTAAGTTAACTTTCTGGGAAAGTTTCGTACGCAGACCACAAGGACACTTCTGAAAAACAGTCTCTGAAGTGTCTCAAGCCCACAAGACCATTTTCTCCCTTTGGAAGAAGCTTCCAAAGCAGCTTTTCGTTTGGCACGCACACTTTTAGAGGAATGGTTTTGGAAATTAGTACCTGCTAAGGTTGACCAGAACTTCCTGTTGACTCGCTAAGTTTTTAGAAAGCCCCTCACCCAGTTAAAAGAAAACTGAGCAACGGTTCCGGATGCCAGAAATCACTATATGTTTTTGCTATTCTGACACTACCTGGCTAACTGAAAATTTAAAGTTCAAGTAATACAAACTCATTGCCAAAACAACAACTTAGCCCAAACATTTGTGTTTTGTAAGTATTTACTAAAAGCTCTAATAAGGCTATTTATGCTGGTACCCTGAATCAGAAATACTATTTTAGAAAGGACAATACATATTCCCCGAGACTTGGCTGATTTTGAAAAGCTTCTTTATACATACATCCCTACTATGGCAGGACCAAATATGTAATCTAATATGGGAGGGTCCTATATGTGCACTCTTTGTGAGTAAGGCTTTAATAGCCAGTTATCTCTGCTTCAAATGGTTTCCAGAATCTCCTGACTCCACTGCGTTGGGAGGAAGACGAAAGTTGAGCGGTCAAAGGCAGTGTTTCTACCATAAAACTTTGGGGGAAATGTCTCAGGAAACGAAACACAAATTCAGTTGCGATTCTATGCTTCAGATTCTAGTATGAGCACACAAAGGCCCTGATGATGGAGAATGACACATGTTTCAGTTCTACCCATAACACTTGGAAAGCAAAGCTGGAAGGTCTATTACATATATATCTGGGGTCACTAGACAGAATGGGTTAACTCCCAGAGCAGTAACTGTGGGAAATGTTTAAGCATCGGAGGAAGAAGAGCAGAAATGAGGGCACTCCTTTAAACATCAAAGGACTATTACGACCTTCCACGCGTGTCATATGAATTTGAGAATGCTAATTATAAGGAGCTGTTTTCAAGAGCCTGCAGTAAACGGAAACTACTTTTAAAATCCACTGCTCTTGAAGAATTGACAGAGCTGCCACGAAGCAAATCCTTCAACAGTGGTTGCCTTAGCAAGTTTCTTGGGAGTGTACAGAGGTGATAATAAGATGCACAATGAAAGATGTGCAGATGAAAGATGTTTTTAAGCAGAACTTGACAAGCTGCAATGATGAGCATCAGATTGTGCGCTACAGTTTTTCACATTTGCCTCCTTTCAGATATGCAACGCAACTCTCGGAAACCGCCAGATAAAGTTTGGGCAGCTGCTACTGACTGGTTAGAACTAGCCTCCTTTCCTGCTGGTGAAGAACAGGAAGTAGTAAGCATTACTTTAGGTCCAACTAAGAATTCACTGTTCTAGGAGCCTCAGTCATCACTTCCCAGAAAACCAAGGGAGATTTGCATGGGGGAGAACAAGCAGGATGTGTGCTTCACCGTTCTCACACAATTTTTCTCCACTTGGTGTGGCAAATGTGAAGCAGCTGTGGGATTGCAGAGGCAAGCATCTTTTTTCCTTGCTGTACACTGAAGCAGCAATAACAGGCTTCCAGACCTGTGTTCCGCAGGAAACCGCAGACCTAAAACAAAAGATAGGAACAGAAGTGTATGCATCCCTCCCTATCTTAGCCCAAGCAGGTCCCGTGGTATTTCAAGACTAACATTTACTGTAGAATGAGCCACAACAACGAGAACGAGACTGGAAGTCTTGTGTGGTCTCCTTTATTAGAATTCTCATAGTCTACCAATGTGTTTTACATTTACAACCCTGAGCGTGCATACTCAGGATTTATTAATTAAGACATAACTCATCTATGTTAAATGATCTTCAGTAAACGCTCTTGTTCAGCCATAATTACTTTTGCACGATCAGACCTAAGCCCACTTAGTCCAGCATTCATAGAATTGTAGAGTTGGAAGGGACCCTGAGGATCATCTAGTTCAATCCCCTGCAACGCAGGAATATGTGGTTGTCATATGGGGATTGAACCTGCAACCCTGGATATCAGCACCACACTCTAACCAACTGAGCTATCCAGGCATTCTTTGTAAGGATGCCATCACTAAGCCAAAACTGGCCAGTAGTCCAAGATTAGGTTACAAGGCACCTTCTGTCCACCAATGGACAAAAGTCTACTTCATCATATGAAGTTTCAGAATGTCGGCAAATACAGAAATGGTTCCAGATGAGCGAGGGGGATTACTGTATTTTTTGCTCTATAAGATGCACTTTTCCCCTCCTAAAAAGTAAGGGGAAGTGTGTGTGCATCTTATGGAGCGAGTGCAGGCTGCGTAGCTATCCCAGAAGCCAGAACAGCAAGAGGGATCGCTGCACTCCCTCTCGCTGTTCTAGCTTCTGGCTTAGCCGCGCTCTGTCCCTTCCTCCACCTCCCAGAAAAGCCCCCAAGAGTCGTGCTCCCTTTAAAGAGCTGCGCAGAGCATGTGTGTGGCTCTTGGGGGCTTTTCCCCGAGGAGGGAGCAGGGCAACCTGTCAGTGATACTCCACGCGGCTCGTGAAAGGGAGCGCTGAGCAGAGCCTGGGATGCATACAGGCTCTGCTCAGCGCTCTCTTTAAAGAGTTTTTTTTCCCTTGCATTCCCCCTCTAAAAACTAGGTGCGTCTTATGGAGCGAAAAATACGGTATTATTTATTAATTAAATTTGAATACTGCCCTTCATCCAAAGATCAAAGGGCAGTTCCCAACATAAAAATAAAAAAATGAGAACGCAAAATGCATAATAAAACAAAAACCAACCAATAACCCCCCCTCCCACAAACACATTTAAACGTTAATAGAATGTTAATCAGTCCCTAAAAGCGGATCCATTACCAAAGGGGCATTAAAGCCAACTGCATTTGTATCTCCCCTTTCCTCCAAAGAGACTCAAGGAGCAAACTATGATTTTCTCCCTCTGTGTTATCATCGCAAGGACACTGTGAAGTTATGTCAAGAGATAAGGACTGGCCCAAGCTCACACAGTGAACTTCATGGTCAAGTGGCGGTTTGAGCCTCTGTCTCCCCAATCCTACTCCAACACTCCACCCACTACACCACACTGGTGCTCTCTAGTGGTTCAGCACACTAAACCATTACTGGTTGTTGCTCTGCTTAACAAACACCTACTTCAAATGGGGGTACTACAAACTTAGCCTACTTAGGGATAAGAATTGTCAAATCTCTACTCCAAATGTCTCTCATATAAAGCATCAAGGAGGAGTACAACAAATTATGCATAGAAGAACAGTGAAGGGCAACAGAACACCACGAAGTAATTAGAGAGACCCACCTTTTGTGACTATCCAGAAACCATGCTGTAAATTACTAGCCGGATAAAGAGTCAAGAGTAGCTCTGCACTCAGCCTTCACTTTCATTCATTCATTCATTCATTCAATTTGCATGCCTTACTGACCCAGTAATCCACTTCCTCATTTCTCAAACTAGTAGCCTGTGTGGTTACTAAAGGAGCTTTCCCTGGATAATGGTATATCATAAAAAGACACAAGGTATTTTTATGTACCAACATAACAATATACACCTAAAGTGATAAAGTACCTAATATCACCTTACTAAATAAAGAGGATCCTGGCTATCAGGATTTAACACCATTTTAGTTGCTGCAACATTGAATCCACTGGTTATGTTAACCCACTTTAGCACAAATGTAGAGGTTCCAAGCTGCTCTTCAGTGGTTCTTTTTGCCGCTGTGACATAGTTTGTCCAATAGTTTAAGGCTCATTATTTGTCCATGACAGCTAACCCTCGACCAAGTTCTGACAACGCACTAAGACAAACTATGTTCAGTGCAGTGCAAGCTCCTATCCAAAAGCCCACACATTTGGTTATGGTTTGGTTTAACATTGCAAGGCTTCATGTCCTTCCATGACTGTCAGTCTGCATGGGTGAGTCATGCCTGAGGCTCTCTGGAAAGCAGCCAGGACATCTTAGGATACCTCTTTTCCTGGACAAGGTGTGCTTTCCGGCGATCTAAGGCTATTACTTACAAGAGAAAGCAGAGAGCATCCAGTTTACCAATCTGTCACTAGAGGCCGAGACAGCTTTATTTTCTTTGTGAAACCGCACTTATACCTACACACACAAACACACACAGCATGAATCAAGTTGATTCACAAATGAGAAGGGGAAATGTCCTTCGACTCTGGTGCAAATGCACCCAAGACCCCAACAGCTTTATGAAGTTTATTCAAAGTTTATTATTTGCAGTGTTCGAAACTCCCATTGTTCTAGGCACATTTTGCAACAGGGAATTTCATTAGCGCAAGCAGTTTCTGAGCTCTGCGTGCAGCACTGTGCCTAAGATTTCAGATTAAAGCTGCAGAGTAGAAGGAAAGAAGGACCTTTTTCTGCCTCCCCACTCCCAGTTACTCTCTGAAGACTGGAGAACAGACCCTCTTAAGAATATTGGGGGGGGGCAGGGAAAGGACTGGATCATGTGAAAAATGAACAAAATATTTTAGCTGCAGTTCATTCATTTTCAGCTTTGTATTCTTCTTATTAAAAAGGCACGCCTAGACGTTCCATTGTTGCACTCATCACCTAGATTTAAGGTGCTATTTAGCTCATAGCTTTCATATCTCAGTTTCTTGCACTGTTTATTGGAGCGGTCAGTGGAAAATGCCAAAGCAAAACTGTTAAGAAATGAGGATGAGAGTTTGGAAATATTTAATGCATTTCTAAAAGCAAATTTAGACCAGACTGTAACAGAAAAAAAACATATCCAGACATAAATTAAAAGGAAATCAAATTAAATTAAAACCGGATTGCCAAATATACAGGAATTTCAGATGAACAATGAAATAATTTTTTTTGCAGCAGGGTGTTAACGTAAAATAAAATTTCTACATGGTTTTGTACAGCTGACATTACTCCTCAAAAGAAGATAAACTGTGAAGTCAGTAGTACATGTGGGAAATGTGGGAAACTTGCATCGCTTTTCCTTTTCCTTCACACATGGGAGTTATACAAACACTATAGCTGGAAGAAGTCTGTAGCTCAGACAAGATGATTTGATACTCTATACTACCAACCCTTTATATACTTTACTTGGGCATTTTAAAGGAGTTATAAGATGTGAACATCTGGAGTTAGTAAGAAACCTCCTAACAGCAACAAAGATAATTATACCTACTAAGTGGAGACCATATAGTGGCATATAGCCTCAGTGGTTAAGTTAATAACCTTTGTTCATTTGAACAACTCTGGATATCAATTATTTATATTAAAATATAACGCTGATAACAAGTATCTACCTTACTGGTGTGAAATATTGTTAAGATCCAGATTAACAATCTCTCTCTCTCTATATATATATATAGTTACTATGTTTGACTGTTATATATTATGAATTTATTATTTTCTTGGTATAGTTTGTTTTGTATATCTATAATTCATTAAAAATCAAGATTAGCTGGCTCAATTATTGTTAAAGATGGTCAATTGTAATGAACTTATGTAGTAGTTATTGCAGGTTTTTTTGTTATTGTTGAATTCTAAATAAAGTAGAGTTTTTAAAAAACAAGATTAGCTGGCTCAGCTATGAAGACAAGGTTATTTTAATTAGGCTCTATGATGGTCAGTTCAAGAAAATAGTTCAGAGTACAGTTTGGCAGAATCTCAGCTGTTGATTAAGCATCCTGTATTAATAATAATAATAATAATAATAATAATAATAATAATAATAATAATAATAATATTTATATCCCGCCCTCCCCAGCCGAAGCCGGGCTCAGGGCGGCTAACAACAATAAAACAGTACAGTATTATCTGATCTTTCCCCTTTAAATTAAAATGCAGTTATTTTAAAACCTTTTTTGTGTTCTTCAAAGGCTCTGGATAGGAGTTTCCATCTAAGTTGAAAGTGAACGGGGGGTGAGAATTTGCAAGAACTCTGGAAACAGTTTTCCAATAAATAGCTTGAACCTTCAGGAGATAAATAAGCAACTTTGTGTTTTATCTTCACTGAGCAACAGCATATGACTTGTTTGTGGCCACATTTGAAACCCTTGGTTTGTTTTCCATGTTAGACTGAAGTTCTGCAATTGGCTTGATGTGAACCATATGACTGATTGCTAATTATGTCCCATAAATCTGTCTTTTAAATTTAGAAATGGAAAACCAAGAGTAAGATTAATTAAATTTCCAACTGCAGCTACCAAATGATCCACTAGTGTCAACAGGAGGGCAAAACATGGAAGAAGGTGACACAGAGAAACTCTATAGAAGTAAGCAAATGAGCCAGCAGCTTTATTGACTTTGTGATGTTTGGGTTACTTGCTTGCAAAGGAATTAGACTAAGATCTCAAGCATAGAGCTGTCAAACATATGGTCCAAGGACTGAATCCATTTTTTTCTACACCATGGACTTTGGAGACTTTGCCAGCTCTAATTTTAAAAAAGCAAGATCACTCCCATATGTTAAATTGGGAGTCTTAAGACCACATAAAAATGAAGGCTGGAAGAACATGCCACCCTACAGCATTATATTAGTCTTTTGAAAACAGAATTGGTGGTTATTATTGTACTTGTCTACATTTAGAACAAAAGAACTGATTAGGGATAGTCATAGGTCTAGCCCAGGCATAGGCAACCTCGGCCCTCCAGATGTTTTGGGACTACAATTCCCATCATCCCTGACCACTGGTCCTGTGAGCTAGGGATGAAGGGAGTTGTAGTCCCCACACATCTGGAGGGCCGAGTTTGCCTATGCCTGGGCTAGTGTCTCTTCAAGGAAGCCATGTTTCTGGCTTACCACCTGTAGTGGCTAACAAACCTGTGCCCAACATAAATAATTCCATGGCATGTAATTCCATAAACTAGGATGTTTTAAAGTTAATTTCTATGTCACTCATCATGATTTTACCATACTCCAGTATCATCCACTCCACTTATTTATAAAATTTTGAAGGTTAAAATTATTATTTAAATAATTTGTCCAGTAAATAACAGTTGTAATAAATCACATCAAAATGCAAAATATTGTGCATCCAGATTTAACAGTCTTATGAGCATCTGGGCCTACTGAAACCCCCCGCCCCCCAAAGTGCTATTTAAATCCTGAGTGGGTTGCTAGAAGAGGAATACACCTTCTGATAAACAGGCAATCCTCGTTTTGCGTGGGATATGTTCCAGACCCCCACGCATGTTGGTAGGGCCCGAGTAAAGTGTTCCATTCTTTTAGTAACATTTTCAGGTTCAGTGCTGTGTGCACATGCGCAATCACACGTCAATTGGAAGCGCATAAATCAATCATTGCCTGCACATTTACCCTTCAACCATGAAGAATCCTTGCCACTTGTTTCTATATTTGTAACCTTTTAACAAAAAGGGCAACAATGTTTCCAAAGAGCTTTTTATATATCCAATAACATCGTATCAATGAATTAATCTTGCCTACATTTTTAACAGCCATAAATAATTTGTAATATAAAAGAGGAAACAATTCCTTTGCAGAAACAACGGTGCCTCTTCCTCAGTAATACCTGATAAATATATAGATGAACAATTGTCTAAACAAAATTGTATACCAATTTACTCAACCTGGGCTAACACAGTTCCTTCTCTTCTACTTTCTTAACTTCCTTTTATAGTGGACTTTGCATTCTAACAATGCTAGCACCTTAGTTATACTTATGACCTTCAACTGCTGTGAGCGTAACTTTAAAATGTGTGAAGTCATGAAGGAATCCGATCCTGGTGGATACCTGTGCTGCAAAGAATACTTTCCACTTCACCATACATGAAGCTTTCCTTTCTTATGCTGAGAGCACCAGAAGGATGTTCCAGAAATCCAAACACAGGACAAGCAGACATTCTGGAACCGAAACAGACAAACTAAGACCCATTCATATCGTGAAAATGTAGTTTTATACCGCTGAAACAAGACCAGTGCATAAAACTTTAGGATGGCATTTACACATGGCTAGCAAACTGAAGTGTTGACCGAGGAAAGAGTCAGTTAATGTGTCTTTCTAGGAATACACATGTCGGTAGAGCAAGAAATCTAGGTAATACAATTTAACTATCCCAGCTACTTCTTAGAAAGAAAATGTAGTTAGCTTAAAATACAGGCAAAATAAGGAAAGTAAACCCATGTAAAAAGGTATTTGTACCATTAAATACCTTGCTGAAGGACTTTTTATTTAGTTTAAGACTTAAATTGCTGTTTGCTTTGGCACTGATTTGTTTCCGATCTATAGAGTTCTTACCTTGGTATTGTAACACATTTTGTATTGCAATTTTGAGTGGTGATTGCTTTTTCAAGCTCATCCAGTTGTCCTGTCTTCTTGAGCTTCTTCACCAAACTTTTCACTGCTTTCTCACACCATTTTTCTTCCTGACCATTCTGCTCACCCCCACCAGCACCTCCTGAACCAGTGGCAGACTTCTTCCATCCCAACAGTCTCTTCACAACAGGTGGAGTAAACGGTAATATAGACGACATGGCCCAGATGTGGCTCAACTTATGCAATGGTTTAGCTGCCCTTTAGAACCTATGGAAAGAAGAAATCTATTAGAAGGTTTAAGGAACAACACTGCCTGATCTTTCATCTAATCTAAACAGTTCTGACCACAGTACTTCTCTTTTAAGAATGAGCACCCACATTCCCATTTGCACCTGCTTGCTGAGGCTTAACTTCAACTGAAACCAGGAGGATATGCAAGAGCCCTATGCATGCTTTAGTCTACACAATTCTGAGGGGTCTTACTCCACAGTAAATGGGCATAGAACTGTAGCATTAATTAGGCATAACTCATCATTCAGTTGTGCCTAGAAAATGTATGCATGATTTGCTACAATTCACCAATCCTTGTAAACAAGTTCCAAGCAACATCCTATGCATCACTGCAAGCAACAGATTTAAGCAGAAATTCTAAAAAATTACTTTTCCTGAATTTCAGCTTATCACGTCTATTTTGCAACTAGGGGAGACAGATTTTTCCTTTGAATTGGTGTTAAAAATACTAGAATGGTATGGCAAAGGTGTCTTCTGGTCATTCCAATACATGTTGGGAAGTTCTTTTTATACATTTTAAATAAATTTTAAAACTCAAGAGTAACAGGGGGGAAAGGTTGCCCATTTCTGTGCCGAGGCCAGCTACAAGAGTGCTGAATGTGTGCATAATGCTTTGTCACAGCGCAATGTGCTAGTCCATTATCAGAGTCTCTGTATTCATTTTACTGATTACAAAGCTCAATCAATGAGGATAAGTCTGAAAACAAGTTTCTGGTTTTCATGACTGCAGTTACATTTGATTATGTGCAATCTTTGCAAACGGTTGCAGTGTCAAGACACCACAAGCTTCTACACCTTCCTCACACATCTCTCCTGTTCAGAGTTTATTAGTTGTTTGCCAAAAAAATTCAGGAGAAACCTCAGCTATTGGGATTTAAATAGAGCATGGAGATCTGGTTTATTCACACAAAAATAGAATGCAGAACTCAGTCCCGAGGACTAAGGTTTAATTAACTGCAGAATAGGAACTCTGCTGTATAGCACTGAGAATTATGCAATTGCTCATCCTTCTTCACCACTCCTTTGGCAAGCATGGCAATTCCCTGTTTTCCTCTTCCTCTTGAAATGGGGAGGGGGGGGAGAAAGGATTGGCCCAGGGACCTTGCATCTATGTCTCCCAAGCTCAGTGTAAGGAGAGGTACAAGATCCCGCATCTTCCACAATCAAGACCACATGTTTTTGTGAATGTCTGATTTTGTGAATGTCTGATCTGTGGCGACATCTCTTTTATTCCTGCCATTGGGGTCCAGCACGTCCACTCTATTGGATTGCAGAAAACATTTGTATCATGAAACCTCCTGTCATCACCCAAAACTACACAGGGGTAGGTGCATTCAGAGTAAAAATGATGTTTACCCTTTAGTAAAAGAAAGACCCTTTAGTAAAAGAAAGCAATGTCTTTAAATAAGAGATTTCTAATAAATTTTGTTTTATCTTTTAAAAAAGAAGGGGTGGGTGGAAGGAAATCTGTTTTTCTAACGTTGAGGAAGAAATGGACTCTTTCTACTCGGCTGCTGCAGGTGACTCTAGAAAAGCTTGAACTTGGTATTAGACAAAACAGTGCCAAATCAAGCTTGTGCCCTATTTCTCCTGCAAGTGCTCCAGTAATAGGGCGAAAAAGAAAGACAGAAACAGAAGGCCCCAGCTTGCACTTCTCTACACAAGCACGGTGAGGAAAAATGGAAGTTGGGAGAAACCAGCAGTATGCTGAACGGAAGGGACCCCTTTGTTCAGGATTCTCAGCTAAAGCATCCACACCAGATGGCCTTCCAACCTCTACTTAAAATGCTCCAAAGGGAAGTCCACAATGTCCCAAGGAAATCCACTCCACTGTCGAACAGCTCTTACTGTCATAGTTCTTCCTGATGTTTAGTTGGAAACTCCATTCTTGTAACCAGTTCTTTTGCCAACTACATCCACTGTGCTAAGTTCTATCCAACTACTCAACTGGCGACAAACGGGGCAAAAAAGTCCAAGCAGCAAAACCAGCTCAGCTCTGACACTACTACTTAGCAAAATTAAAAGGGACAGCTTTCCTGTCTGAAGAAATGCTCTCATGCAAAGCATCTTGAACTGACTAAACACCCTGCAGTTAAAATTCCAACATAAAATCAAAATGTTTATAAAGGCCTTAACACAGCTATAATGAACACCATATACTAGATTTACAATGCATCTGAGAACATGCAAAACGGTCGAGGCTCACTTTAAAGTGAGATGCAACTTGCTAATGCTACAAAGCACCTCATTTCTTCAAGGGAACTGCACTTTGCATTCTTTCTTTACCAAGATGAGGATCAAGTTTAACAGTACCATAACATTAGGAAATATGTGGTTATCTTTCCAGTCAAGACTAATTTAGGGGTTCTGTTGGGGAATTAATTCTCAAAGAACCTATTTTCATTCATTCCTGTGCTGTGGAAGAACAGGTTCCATCTATAAGTTGGATATTAATAGGAACATACAGTCATACATCGGGTTGAATGTGCTTCAGGTTGAGCGCTTTCGGGCTGCGCTCCGCGGCAACCCGGAAGTAACGCAGCACGTTACTTCTGGGTTTTGCCGCTTGCGCATGCACAGAAGCTCAAAATGATGTCACACGCATGCGCGGAAGTGGCAAAACGCGAGCAGCGCACATGCCCTCGCGTCTCACATTCTATTCAGGATGCGAACGGGGCTCCGGAACGGATCCTGTTTGCATCCTGAGGTACCGCTGTATATATAAAATGGGAAAGCATTTCAGACTCTCTATGGCTTGAACTGGGATTATGGAACCTTTGTCTTATTCAAAGACTAAATCGTTCCTCCGTCATCAGTTTGGTCACACACAGACTTCACATATGCTGTATGCTTCTCAATGATTATACAAAGGTAAGAGTCACATCAATTACTTCACCTACTTTTCGTTTCCGGAGCAGTTTGTCACTGGCATGTGGCCCCTAGAAGCTTCCTCATAAGAAACTGTGGCCCTCTGGCTAAAAAAAGGGTCCCTCCCTCCTCCCAGCCCCAGTTTAGAAAAAAAGGCAATTGGAGGGTGGACATCAGAGAGGTTTAATAAATTGTGCATGGTGTAGAGAAAGATACCTTTTTCACCTCTTATTAATACTTGAACACAGACTCATTCAATGAAACTGATGGGCAGAGATTCAGGACAAACAAAAGAAAACACTGCCTCACAAAGCACTCCCATTTATGAAATTTGCAGCCACATAATGTGCTGATTGCCACTTACTCAGATTACTTTTAAAAGGGGGTTACGATGAATTGGAGGATGTGCATCAATGGTTAAAGTCATGAGAATTATATGTGAATTCCAGGCCTTGGGTCCTTCAGATCCTGTTTATAGACTTTTCACAAGAGTGAAACAGGATGTTGGCCAAGCTGGATTCAGCATGAGTCCTATGTTCTGGACCAGTCTCCCCCAACTCAGTGCCTTCTAGTCATTTTTCACTACAAATCCCATCAACCCCAGCCACCGTGGTCACATAAATGAAGGGCAACAAGTTGCGAAAAGACTGGTTTTTAAATTTATCCAACTACTCGGTCTGTTAAACATCTAATGAAAACTGAAGGTGCCTGTCATAAATGAACGAAAAAAGGTACCACAGCAATTACACATTTCTATTAAAAACACTCGAGGCGCTGATCAGTGTTACATATTCCAATTAACAGCCAGCAATGGAATACAAAGCAGAAATAGCAAGACCACAGATACTGCATATCCACCAATAACCCAAGAGTGCTAAAAGGTCTCTAATGCTGTCTCACATTTACAGCCATATTTTTTCATTATTTGAGCTAAGGGCACTGTGCATGGGGGTTACCCTATTTTTCTCTCTTAAAATTTACACAACAACTGTCTGAGATACATTAGGCTGAGAGTGTGACCCAGTGTGTCGGAGTGTGAAGTCAGGTAACCCAGTGAGGTCCACGAACAAGGAGAACTGGAATAGCCCAACTCCAGCACCAAAAGTTAACCCATGAAGGTCCAATTAGAAAGTAAAATTTGGTATCTTGGGAAATAAAGGAAACACACAGAAAGGTTTGGAGAACATCTCAAATGGAACAAGAAACTTCATGCTGTAGGATGGATAACAAGAGATGAATAGAAGGAGCCCTTGACCACATGGGCATTCTACCAGTGTAAGTCGCATTTCCTCCCTGCTGAATATAGTGCCGGCGCATTCTCTTTTAGCAGACTCAGCAGCTTAGAAATACCCTTCAGCTGCTAAGCAGAGACAAAATTATTCGATCATTCAAGCTGCCAGAACATGAGGGCTCCCAACTCTGAAGAGCAAATAGAACATTTCTTGGATTATTATAGACCAGTGTTTCCCAACCTTCTTCCTTGTGACTGAGGCCCCCTTTCGACCTTGTTTCCTTCCTGTGCCCCCCCCCTGTCCTACTGGTAGAAAGGTAGCTATTTAAATGTTTTGTTTGTAAATAGAACATTTTTTATCTATAAGTTTTATAATATATACAAAATACATTTACATAAAACGATAGGAATATAATGAAATATTGCTGAAGCAGGGGGAAAATAGAATCAGAGAGCTGGAAGGGATCCAAAGGGTCATCTTTCTAGCGCAACCCCCTGAAACGTAGAAAACTCCGCTAAAGCATCCATGACAGATGGCCATCCAACCTCTGCTTAGAAACCTCCAAGGAAGGAGAGTTCAGAACCTCCCAAGGGAGTTCTATGTTCTATGTATTACAAAAATTAAACACTTATTTGACCCCAGTTATTTGACACCTAATAAAATTGCCTCTCTCCACATAGGTACCAACCTGAAGGCAATCCAGAATTCACTGTGGAGGCCCTTTTGTTTGTACCACCACCAAATAAAGTCCAGGCTGCAAGACTCACAACAGGACTTCTCAGTGGTGGAACCCTGATTGTGGATTCCTCTCCTCTCACTCCTTCCCCAACCTGAGGAAGGCACTGACAGCAGTTAGTTTTTGGCACCAGGACTTTTGAACTTTGAATTCTGGAGAAGGACAGATGGAGGAATGTCAGATACAGAATTAAATTCTGAATGTTAGCAGATAATTTTTTTCAATATACCATTTTATGTAGTTTTGTATGTTGAGACCTGACCAACAATGTAAATTTTACAAATAAATAAAATTAAAATTAACACCTGAAGGGTCACAGGTTAGCTACCTCTGGCTTATACAATAAAGCAAATATAATTTCTGATGTACTTCAAAGCTGGCCTTAAACTATCATGCAGATCTTCAGACCACAGCAAGGGGCCTGGCCACAAAATGTAGAAAGAGAAGGGTATAAATAGAAAGTAGCATGAAAAGGGAACTGGTTTCACTAGTGCTCTCAAAGCGTTCAAACTGCCTTTGTTATAGTAGTCACAATGTACGTCAAAAAGAGAAACCATTTGTTCACTTTTACTTCTTGGTCATTTATGGGGCAGAATGACATTCTTATCAAGTATCTATAAACCAGAACAAACCAACAACTGAAGTCAACAATTTGCCTCATCAATTCACAGACTTCAAAGATTATTATTTTAACTTTTAGGCACCTCTATTTCTTGTAGTCCACCAGAGATCACAAATACCACAACTACTTTCTACTTCATGGAACAACTAATCCTATCTCATGACTTGCAGCAATTCAGTTTAACAGGTCAACAATTACAAATATTCTAACAAAGTAAGCTTAGGTATTGTCTTGTGGATTTAGAATAGAAGTAATTAAATCCAATTTGGAAAGCAGAATTTACAGCTCACTTAGCAAGTCAAACCCCTAAAGGGATGCTTCCAATTACAGAATTTACATGCATGGTCCAATAAGGTAATACAATGTACATCTGAAAACCCTTAAATTGTTTAAACAATAGCCCAGTGTACAAAACCTGGTATAAACTTTTCTGCATTCATCTACAGCAGGCATAGGCAAACTCAGCCCTCTAGATGTTTTGGGACTACAACTCCCATCATCCCTAGGTAACAGGACCAGTGGTCAGCGATGATGGGAATTGTAGTCTCAAAACATCTGGAGGCCCAAGATGCGTGATTCACAGGCACTGTTCACATGATTAAAGGACAATACTTGATCCAGATGCCACTTTTCCAGAAGTAAGAGAGGGAACCTAGACATGGTTGTATATTCCGATACTGCCATTAAGTTTTTTTAAAAATAATAATAGTAATAGTAATAATAACAATAATTTTATTGTTTATACCTTACCCATCTGGCTGGTTTCCCTAGCCATCCTGGGCAGCTTACAGCACATATAAAAACATAGTAAAATTATATCATAATAATTATATCATTCACCAACAGTGTAACAGTAAAACTTATGCCTTTTCACATTTAGCCAACAGAATATCCACTTACACTACACTGTATTATCAATTTCAGAATACTATCACCACTTTGTGTCTATTTCCCATATTTCTCAGTACTTCTTATCAAAGCGAAGAATTCCAGGATGGCCATTAACCAGTTATCTCAGAAGTGGGGAAACAAAGCAAAGTAGGAGTGAAGTAGTGGGGAAAACAGAAGCAGATAAGTCGCAGCTGGTGTACTCAAGTCACTTCTCAGTGGTAATAAGAGAGGGAAAGGTTAGGGTGCATATTATAATTGGAATCTTGGCTCAAAATAATGAGCATCACTCTAAGGTGCAAGTGGTCAGCATTCTCTAACTCCAGACACTCACACTGTAAAGAAACTATATTTTTGGTATTGCAAGATCATTTGTATGCAAACCTCTTACAGTTTAAAAGACTTTCTTCCTCTGTGAACCAGAGTGCCATAATAAAGAATTTGTTAGTTTTTTAAAGAGCACTGACCATGCTATTCACAGGGCAATAGATGGCCCCACTGCCCATCCACATTTATTCCTCACTCTCCTCCCTTCAGCATGAATGACAATTCACAGGCCCTGCTGCATCCTATCCTCTTTCCACACTATTAACACATCCTGGCCTCTTGGTGTGACAATACACAAGAGGATGCCCCCCCCCCATCATCACAAGGCTCAAATGTTCATTGCCATTTGCAAGAAGGGTGAGGGTTTTCACTCCTGAAATTCAGTATTTATCAACTGCTGCTAAGATGGCAGAGATAAATGCAGCCCAACACAGCCTCTATCTTCCTCCAAACCCCTCAAATAACTGGAATAGAGAGGCCTGCTAAATATACTTGTAGTCACAGGATAGGCTGGCAAAAGAGCCCTGGAACAACTCAGTAAGGCCCAGAGTCCATAACAGGGATAGCTAACTTGGTGTCCTGCAACTGCTGTTGGATTACCAACTCTCTTCGTAACTGCTTATTCCTCATGCTGGGTGGGTGGATGGGAATTACCTCTGCAGGTCAACACACCAGGTAACCTCAACGCACAGTAAGTCTGACCTTTTGCACTGCATTTCTGTTGTCTACAGTGCCTACATTTAAGAATGCATGTAAAGAGAACACTCATAAGAGATATACAGTGCAGTCATACCTTGGATCTCAAACGCCTTGCGAGTCGAACATTTTGGCTCCCGAACGCCGCAAACCCAGACGTGAGTGTTCCGGTTTGCGAACATTCTTTGGAACCCTAACAACCAGCGGGGCTTCTATTTAAGTACTGAGCTACTGAAAGACCATAACTCTTAATCCTCGTAGAAGTCACGTGAATTAGGGGCCATCACTACATCCCGTGGTACGGAACTCAATAATTTAATAATGAACTGTGTGGGAAAGTGCTTCCTTTAGTTTGTCCTAAAACTAATTCAAATCAATCTCCTTGGTGATCTGAAGTTCTAGTATTATGTGAGGGGCGGCCTAAATGTGTGAACACTTAACACTGTGGGTAGTGAACACACCTTGCTGTCTGCTGCAGTTGTGAAACTACACTAAACACATGATTAAAGCAGTTATCAGGTGCTCAGGGATGTCATTACTCACAATGAAGCGAGGAAGCCTCATTTAACATGGCAAGGACAACCACACCTCCTCTAGACTCTACACTGCACAGGTTGCACAGATGTTCTGTCCTTCCAAAAGAAAATGTGGCAAAAGCCCAACTCTACTCAGATGACAAGTTTGCTTAGTGAGATCCTGTACTGCTGCTTCCCTTCTTCCCAGAGTGATCTATCTAGTAGATCAGAACAGTCTCAACTTTTATACAGCCTCTTTGCAGCCAAGTGAATACTTACAGGAACATAAATTGCACCTTATGTGATGTAAGGAGCTTTCATCTCAAAAAAGTGCATCCATATGCATAAGCAGTTACTTGATACACTATAGATGCTATGGCCTGTCGGCTACGCAAATAAAGTCTATTGATTGATATACTATAGATAAGGGATAAGCAGGTGGCAACAGCTCAGATGGGGGAGATATTGTGGTGTAGTGGTTAAGAGCGGTAGTCACGTAATCTGGGTAACCGGGTTCGCGTCTCCGCTCCTCCACATGCAGCTGCTGGGTGACCTTGGGCCAGTCACACTTCGTTGAAGTCTCTCAGCCTCACTCACCTCACTCACCTCACAGAGTGTTTGTTGTGGGGGAGGAAGGGAAAGGAGATTGTTAGCCGCTTTGAGACTCCTGAAGGGGAGTGAAAGGCGGGATATCAAATCCAAACTCCTCTTCTTCTTCTTCTTCTTCTTCTTCTTCTTCTTTTAGCCTTCTCCTTTTCTACCCCACTTGACAGCCACCCCTTCAGGCAGGAAATGAAAGGAGAGGTCTCATTTCCTGCTTCAAGTAGTGTCTACCAGGTGTGAAGCCACGCCTCTGCCATAGCATTTGACAAGGTCCAACCACCATATTAACAAAATTTCGTTGAGGAAACAGCATAGGTTGAGCCAGGCAAAAATTAGTTCAAGCTAACTGTTCAATTCTTCCCTAGCTTTCTGCCAGTGGGAGATCCAGATTCTCTTCATCCGAAATCTGGGACTGGGTGGCAGTGATGGGCATCACAACAAAGTCTTGGGTCACCAAAGAGCTTAACTGTGCAAAATCAGCTCTGCAAGTGAAGAACTTTGCCATTCTTGCCTTGGGCTGTGTTTCCCAACAAGAGATAGCCACAACAAATGCCCCCTTGTTACTGGCGATGCATCAATGACAATCAAATTGCTACTGTGTCAGGGCAACAGCCACTCCCTTGATTTATTTGTAACTGTACATAGTGCCATTTTGGGGGGGGCGGGGGGGGACGACGACGTACCATCACCATTTGTTTGATACCTCTAGCGTTTGGCTACATATCTAAACTACCACTACATTTCCAAAGTCAGACATGCCAATATTCCTACCAAAAAACACTTTGATACTTGGCAATGTGAACTATGCTATTAAACGACTAGTGGCAAATATGCAACACAGTAACTACCAATACAGATTCTTCAGTATTGTGCCTAAATGCACCATAGATGCAGACAGTAATGCTCAATTACCTTTTTTTTGTCCTTGGAAATACAACATATTTAAAGGAATGTGGACAATCTCACTGTATCAGTAAGAACAATCTATTGTCTCTTAATGGTTCTCTCTCATTTAGAACCAAACAATCTCTTCTTATAGTACTGACTATATGGGTTTGTAATATCTTAAGAATTTCACATTGAACTTCACATTGAAGCAGCTCTCTGGATAGACAACTGCCATCTGAGGAATTTAAGAGTACTGGTAAGATTGCAAATTTAGACTTCCCATCAAGTGCAGAGTAAGAAGTCTAGTCTAATAACCTCCTCTTTCCACAGCACTTTTTAAAATACACAGGTGTCAAATACTGAAGTGAGAGTCATTTTAGCTAAGCTCTTGCGAGTAACTGCTTGGAGGAGGTGCAAATTCACACATGCCCCCTTCTCTGACATTATACTGCTCAGCCAAATAGGCCTCTCACATGAGCATTTACTTGTGAGAGTGAGTCAGTGAAGATGAAACTTGCAAAAGTCTAGGTAGCTCAGTATTTCTCTTGAATCAAGAAATGCAGAAGATATCTCTGTAGTTAGAACAAAATTAAGAACAAGAATTGTTTTCCCCACATTATTTTACTAAATCCATTATTTGCTAATGAAGAGAGCAGTAATCAGCTCCTTAGGTTGCAAGCTCTGACCCAATCCATTTGTAAAAGCATCAAATACGAACATGCAGTATAATCCTTTTGGCACTCATAAGGACATCCTGGAAAAAACATTTCCAACAATCCTGAATACATTTCAATCTAAACTAATAAGTGAACATAGGCATATAGATTGAAATTAGAATCTTACACATTTTGACAGCTAAGTAAGAGCACCCCAAAATTTAAACAGAACACCTGACTCCTGCAACTCAGGATTAGGTAGCGTGCTGACACCTGGTCTCAATTCCCAAATTAACAACAGATTAAAAACAGATTCTCCTCATGGCCTGGGGCAAGTCTACTAAGGCTTCAACTATCAGCAATGCACCTTAACAGGGTTATTGCAAGGTCAAGCAAGCATTTGTCAAATACTTTTAATGTGTGAAATACTATTTTAAAAACATTCTCCTGCCCTTCAGAGTGCACAAAGCCAATACTCTTGTGAGAACAGAAATTTCCAGAGGAAATTATGAAAATTTACAGACTGGGGGGAAAGCAGTTCACCTCATCTTCAGACAATGCTGTCTTGCAAACACACCTAGGAAAGTTAGAGCGCAAATAAAGATTTCCTAGCCCACATTGCCTAATAGGCCTAGGTAGTCCCTTTCTATGCATGTTGGCTCAAAGTCGATCTCACCAAGTTCAGTACTTCCAACTTAACTAATGTAAAGCTTCACAGCTTAGTGAGTACTTTTAACAAGACAAATAGCAACTTACAAATAACATTAAGGCAACCTTGTAAAACCACAATACATCACCTGCTTTTTGCTATTAGAACTCATTTTAAACAACAGAGGACTTTCAAAAGATTACTTCCACTCCAATGCAAGTCATTCAGTTCTTCTGTACGTCCCTCACTCCTTTGCCCAGCATGCCTATTTAAATTAAATTCTTTCAAACAGATGTTTGCTGCTTGCTACATGAGTGCATAACATGTTCACAACCTTGATCACAGCAGGTGCTCATAAGTGTGTTTTTCTAATGCATGCACTTCTGTATTTTATTTACTGGATTTATTTATATCCTGCCCTTCACCACACAGCAATTCCAAGGCAGGTTACAGTAAAAGTAAAACCACAACAGCCATTAAATAACAAAAATAAAAATTTAAAATTCACAGCACATAATACTCAAGCTGTTCCTGCAACAATACACGGCCGCAAACTCACCTCTAATCTCATACTTAGTATGATAATCAAGACTTTGTACTGCACAAGGCAGACAAATTACTCTGGAGCACAACTTAGCTCAACAGAAATGCACTTCAAGTACATTACCTTTTACAATCAGAATCAGCCTTTCCTGTATTACAAGAACAAATCTAACCCACTCAGCAGTAAGTTAGCCTGAAGAAACTCACTTGTGTATGACCCAGCAGCCTTGACAAGAACACCAACAATTCCCAGAAGCCTCCCATGTTGACTGTCATGGCATACAGTGCTGCGCATCCCAGTCCCAATCTTTTACACATCAAATGATGTACACTGCCTTTTACAATATGGTGTGCCTGCAGATGTGACCAGCATCATATTGTTGGTTCTTTAACACACCTCGTTTCAGAAAGCCTCAGCTTTCAATTTTACAACTTGCGATTAGTGCAAATGGCAAAGTGCTCAACTTCTGTGTTTGCAGAATGTATAAACACTTGTCCTAATCTTGTTTTTAATGGAACCCTGGAGATAAAAGCCATAGAACTCATTTTCTCTATTTAAAACAAAAAAGTTTCTTCCAGTAGCACCTTAAAGACCAACTAAATTAGTTCTTGGTATGAGCTTTCGTGTGCTGCTTTTTGTAGCACAAGTTTGAAGTAAATACTTTATTCTACTAAGAAGAATTGTGGGAGGGGGAATTTCACCCTTTTCACCCCGACTGCTAAAAAAATGTTGATGGGCTTTTGCTAACTCTTCCCTCCATCCCTCCACTCCAACAACAGAAAGTGTACACAGCAATCCTTGGCATACTGAGAAGTCAATCTGTGCAACCTTTTAAAATACGCACATGGTTGTAAGGAAACACAGAATTCTGCAGCCGCTTGAATTTGCTTGCCTCTTACCCAACTAACAGCATCTAAGGGAGAGAGATAAAGAATAAGTGGGTAATCCTACCCATGTTTACTCAGAGGTAAACCCCATCAACTTGCGGCGGAACCGACTCCTTAGTAACTGCGCCTAGGGCTGTAATCCTTTCATGCACACATTACTCAGGGGGTGGGGAGGGGAAAGCCTGAAGTCGCAACAGGGGCTTACTTCCGAGGAAACACGCCTTCCGAGGTCGGCGCTCGCACAAACTCCCCGCGTCCACCAACTCCCAGGCACGTCCGCTCAGCTGCTGCTTTGCTTTGTTTTCGAAGTGGTGGGGCTCGAGGACTTGTTAACCCCTCTCCTCCGGAAAGTTAAAAGAACACAAACACACACACACACACCCCTCACTTGAACTGGGAGAGGACCCCCGGCGGGTGCTGGCTCCGAAGCGCACGCGCGCAACGGGGGAGGGAGCGGAGCAGAGAAGGGGCGGCGATCCCACGCGCGTTTCCCACCTTGGGAGTAATGAAAAAGAGTGGGGGGGGGGAGCTGATTGAATAGAAGGGGGTGCGTGTGTGGCCTGGCTGGCTTCCTTCCTACTAAGCTTGGTCAGAGGAGAGGGGGGGCGCAGAGTACCAGCAAACAATCCTCCTCCCTTCCAAAGCCCCCCCCTCAGAAGGAAAGTGGGGTCTTTTGAGGGGCTGGGGGGGGCAACACCATCACCTTCCTCCTTCTCCCCTCCCCCACCCACCCGGAGGAGGCCTCCCCTCCCCCCCCGCCGCAGCGCCGCCTACTCCCACCACAACAAAGCGAGGGAGCCACCCCCCTCGCGCAGCCCAGGCCGCGGGGCCTAGGCCGCTGGGCGCCCCCCGTCCGCCCTTCCGGGACCCCCGGCCTGGGCGCCCCCTCCCCTCCCGCCGCCCCTCGACCCGCCGCCGCCCCGCGTCCCCCTCAGAGACCAACCTCCTCGCCCCCCGAGCTGCGCCTCTGCCACCCTCGCTCCTTCTCTCGTTGGCAGGCCCCTCTCCCTCTTCTCACCCCCCCTCACCGCGAGCTCGCCGCTCCGCGCCTGCTATTGGCTGCCGGGAAGAGGCCCCTCCCGCGGCGCACCTCATTGGTCGCCTCCGCCGCCCGTCTGGGGGAAGCCGCGGCGTCGAGTGGGTAAGAAGGGAGGGGAGGGGAGGGGTTTAGAGCGGCCACGCCTCCGCCGCCTCCTCGGCCCCTCCTCCCCTCCCGCTCTCTCTTGCTGCCTCAGCTCTCATTGGAAAAGCGGCGAGTGGCGGCGCCGGCCAATCGCCTCGCACGCAGGGCGCGCGGCGTCGGAGGGGAGGCGGGAGGAGAGGGAGAGGCGCCGCCCTCGCTAGGGACGGGAGGCGCCGGCGCATTGGTCCAGGCGGGTGTCAGCTTGGCCCTCCCGCCTGTTGTCGGGCTGCACTCCCCGTATTCTCAATATTTGGGGGTTGGTTGCGCCAAGGCGGGTGGGGGGGTGGGAGAAATTGGGTTGAGCTGCAAAAGCACTAGAGGTGGAGGGAAAGGAGGTCGGCGGAGAACTCCTCCGCCAGATGCGCTTCGTAACCTTCCGCGCGGGAATTGTCTCTCTCTCTCTCTCTCTCAGCGGGAAATAGGCCCCGAGCTCCGCCACGTCCTAAAAGCAGAGCAAAACAACACAGTTACATACAGTTTCTCAGCTCACCTTAATAAAAATAAAGACATATTTTAAACACAATATGCCACAAAACAATCCGTTCCCGCCCCCCTCAGCCTGGCCCCGCACACGCCCAACATCACACCTGTGTGTGAGGTAAAATTTCAGAGACTGCACAGAATTAGGCCTTCAGAACAAAATATGGTTTAAGAGTGTAGCTGAGGGAATGAACTGTGGTTTGTTTGGGTTTTTTGGGAAGGAAAAACTTGGCTGTTGAAGAACCATTTCCATAATCGCAGTGTGTGCGGTCAGGTCTGCAAAAGTGTGGATGGAGGCAGATAAAGAAGCGCCCTCAAAATGTATCCCTTAGGGAAGTTGTAAACGGAATAACACAGGGCCGGGAAGCTCTGGCCCTCCGGACATTGTTGGGCTCCCAGTGCTCTTTTGCCTCAGCTAGCATCCCCCAAATGGTCCAAGTCGAGCTGGAGCTGAAGTCCAACAACATCTGGACATCTACAGGTTTCCCACCGAAGGGAGGGAGACAACAGCAGTGATGGAGATCAAGTGTGCGGCCTAGCTCAAAGGTCTCTCAAAATTAGACTTCAGGTCAAAAGAACAGAAGAGAAGTCTGATGGATTTGGTTCTCAAAATGGCCAGTGGGTATGACCTGAATGTCAGTATTCTGGCCCGCTATCAGCACAACATGATGTGAAATTAGGGGACAGGAGATGTATCTGGCTGTGATCCTTCATATTCACTTACTTTCTAAAAGATGTGTTTTTCAAAGATGGCACCCTTCAAAGAATCATAGAACCATAGAGTTGGAAGAGACCACAAGGGCCATCGAGTCCAACCCCCTGCCAAGCAGGAAACACCATCAGAGCACTCCTGACATATGGTTGTCAAGCCTCTGCTTAAAGACCTCCAAAGTAGGAGACTCCACCACACTCCTTGGCAGCAAATTCCACTGTCGAACAGCTCTTACTGTCAGGAAGTTCTTCCTAATGTTTAGGTGGAATCTTCTTTCTTGTAGTTTGGATCCATTGCTCCGTGTCCGCTTCTCTGGAGCAGCAGAAAACAACAATTCTCCCTCCTCTATGTGACATCCTTTTATATATTTGAACATGGCTATCATATCACCCCTTAACCTCCTCTTCTCCAGGCTAAACATGCCCAGCTCCCTTAGCCATTCCTCATAAGGCATCGTTTCCAGGCCTTTGACCATTTTGGTTGCCCTCCTCTGGACACATTCCAGTTTGTCAGTGTCCTTCTTGAACTTTGGTGCCCAGAAATGGACACAGTACTCCAGGTGAGGTCTGACCAGAGCAGAATACAGTGGCACTATTACTTCCCTTGATCTAGATGCTATACTCCTATTGATGCAGCTCAGAATTGCATTGGCTTTTTTAGCTGCCGTGTCACACTGTTGGCTCATGTCAAGTTTGTGGTCAACCAAGACTCCTAGATCCTTTTCACATGTACTGCTCTCAAGCCAGGTGTCACCCATCTTGTATTTGTGCATCTCATGAAGCACTCTACTCCTGAGGAGCCAGAATTTCTGGAAAAAAATGGCAGTGTCATTGCCATAATTTGGTCCATAAAGGGCTAAACTATCTCTGATGATAACCATTCAAAAAGGAAATGGCTGAATAAACATCACAAGTCTTTTGCTCCTTGGGAAGGCTAATGCCTTAACTGGCCCCTAGGTACAGTCTTTAACACCAGCTTGATCTACAACAATTCACGGGTGATAATGTACCAGCAAAAAGTGCTTCCAGCTGCATACAGTTTTTATCAAGTCCTTATTCCTTTGTAAAGTTCTAATTCCTCAGGAAATAGATTATTTTTATGCTGAGCTTAAGTGAGATAGTTGCTAGGTAGAACTTTTCCGATTTGTTCAGAGATAACAGAAATCCCTCCTGTTGCAAAATAAACCTTATCTGAGTACCAATGAGATCTTTATCAAGAACTGGCCAAATGAACAGTCCTCCCACTCCTATTTCAGCAACCCAAGAAAAGTTAGCTATTCTGTGCATGCCAAATTGCTATTATGGGGATTTAATGCACATCTTTTATATGTATGTGGCCTTATTAGTGATTGAACTATTTTGCTCAATCCTTGCCCCTCCTGGTAAGCAACAGCGACTCAGCTGCTGAGAAGCTAGGGTAGCAACTAAATTTGGAATACTGTGTACAGTTCTGGTTGCCTCACCTCAAAAAGGATATTACAGAATTGGAAAAGGTTCAGGAAAAGGCAACCAAAATGATTGGGAAAATTCAGCCACTCTTGTCAGGAAAGCTTGCAGCATTTGGGAGAGGTGACACGATAGTTTATAAAATTATGCATGGGATGGAGACCTCATAACACTAGACCTTGTGGACATCCAATGAAGCTGAATGTTGGAAGGTTCAGAAGACAAGCGAACTAATGCCAGTGTACTGGAAGAAGCAAAGATCCCCAGTGTCGAAGCAATGATTCTTCAACATCAACTTCGTTGGACTGGTCATGTTGTGCAGATGCCTGATTATCGTCTTCCAAAGCAACTATTCCGAACTTAAAAATGGAAGGCGCAATGCTGATGGTCAAAGACTCTCTTAAAGGCAAATCTTTAAAAATGTAGTATAAACACCAACAACTGCTGTTTGGAGAACAGCCTTTACCAAAGGTATTGTGGACTTTGAAGACGCTCAAACTTAGGACGAAAGGAAGAAATGTGCTAAGAGGAAGGCACGCTTGGCAAACCTTCACCGTGATCAACCCCTGCCCAGAAACCTATGTTCCCACTGTGGAAGGACGTGTTGGATCCAGAATTGGCCTCCACAGTCTCTTATGGACTCAACTTTTAAAATCGTGTTTATGGAAGACAATCTTACTTGGCGACGAGTGATCGCAGAAGAGGAGGAGGAAGAAGAAGAAGCAGAAGAAGAAGCAGAAGAAGAAGCAGAAGAAGAAGCAGAAGAACTCACAGTACTTACCTGGAGTACTGTGTCCAGTTCTGGGCACCACAGTTCAAGAAGGACACTGACAAACTGGAACGTGTCCAGAGGAGGGCAACCAAAATGGTCCAAGGCCTGGAAACGATGCCTTATGAGGAATGGCTAAGGGAGCTGGGCATGTTTAGCCTGGAGAAGAGGAGGTTAAGGGGTGATATGATAGCCATGTTCAAATATATAAAAGGATGTCACATAGAGGAGGGAGAAAGGTTGTTTTTTGCTGCTCCAGAGAAGCGGACACAAAGCAATGGATCCAAACTACAAGAAAGAAGATTCCACCTAAACATTAGGAAGAACTTCCTGACAGTAAGAGCCGTTCGACAGTGGAATTTTCTGCCAAGGAGTGTGGTGGAGTCTCCTCCTTTGGAGGTCTTTAAGCAGAGGCTTGACAACCATATGTCAGGAGTGCTCTGATGGTGTTTCCTGCTTGGCAGGGGGTTGGACTCGATGGCCCTTGTGGTCTCTTCCAACTGTATGATTCGAAGAAGAAGAAGAAGACGACGACGACGACTAGGGGACTTGCTCTCACATGTGGCAGTGATGGCCACCAACTTGGATGGCTTTAAAAAAGGGTTGAATGAATTCATGGAGGAGAGAGAGAAATCGGTGGCTATTAGCCACAATGGCTAACCGTGTTTATGGAAGACCATCTTACTCGGCTACGAGTGACCGCCAAAGAAGAAGAAGAAGCTCTGCCTTCACAACCAGTAATGCAGAGGCAGCGATGCTTCTGAATAATAGTTGCTGGAAACTCCATGAGGAGAGAGTACTCCTGCTCAGATCCCGCTTGCAGGTTTCCCACGGGCATCTGCTTGGCCACTGTGAGAACAGGAAGCGGGACTAGGTGGGCCACAGGCCTGATCCTGCAAGCCTTCCTTCTGTTCTTAGAGAATTGCAAGGATCTCTTTCTGCTCTCGAAAGGAAGCATAGACCCGGCATCAGTGAACACAGAGCAGCTCTGCCTTAATCGTTATATAATCTGCAAAATGCAGTCATGTTTCAAATTTACAAAACAAATAGCTGGACCTCGAGGGTGATAGCTATTGGGGGGGGGGTGGAAGCAGACAAAAGTCAGCCTGTCCCTGGGATGCAAATTGGAGAAGGGGAGTGTGTTCTATAGGTCAGACGCTTACTAATTCCTAATGGCTGACTAATGGTCACTTTAGAAGGAATGTATTTGAGGTCTTTCTCAGGGCTCGGCTGAACAGTTAATTCATGACTGATCTCGTTATGATTTAAATCTGTCACAATCTCACTGTGTATCTGTCTCTTCCCCTAGCACATAACACTTTGTGGCTTTCCCCCCTTTCTTTCTTTTCCCAGAAGGTGAGGTAGTTTCCTAGAGACTTCACAGGCTATTTATAATATCTTTTGCCCTTATGTTTCATGTAAATATATGCAGATCTTAGAACAGCCCTTTGCTTAACCTTGAGACTGAGCTGAGAGAAGCATCAATGCTGCCTTTGTATAGAAATGGCCTTGTCCTCTAGAGCACTATTCTTCAACCTTTGGTCTCCAGAAGCTGTTAGACTACAACTCTCCTCGTCCCTGAGCATTGGCAAAGATAACTGAAGATGATGGAAGGTGAGATAAAATGCAATAAATTAACAAACAAAACAGACGTTTCTGATTATTATTGCTATGATACTACGCAGCCGGGACCTAGTTGTCAGATCAATGTACTGACCTTGCACACTGCGCAACTCGGGTCCTATGTGATAATTTAAAAAGTGTTTCCTCCAAAGATTACTTCACCATCTTTCACATCTGTGTCTAAAGTCTGGTTCCATGGACTTACCTTTACAGACGTTACGATTTAAATGACGCACCTGCATTTTAATTCCAAAAAGCTTTTAAAAAAGAAAAGAATTGTTGGAAGGCTGAATTGCATTAAAAAAAAAATAGCGGTCTTCCTTTTGTTATATTTAAATTGCTGCTGGCTTTAAAACATTTTTAAAAATTATATATGTTGTCTAAATTTGTTGTTCTATTATAGATAATCTCAGACATTTTATAGAGAAGGAGCAAACAAGGTTTATAGATCAATAAATCATACCTCACTTTATGCATCAGGCTACATACATCGCCTACATAAGCTTATGCCATAATAAATTTGTTAAGTCTTTAAGGTGCCACAAGCCTCTTTATTCTTTGTTTTTGTTTTTATTATACATCTGTTCTCCTCTACAGAGAACTTGCTCTTTCCCAGTGTGTAAACCCAGATTCTGTGTAAGTTAAGGTTGAATATGATGGCTGTGAACGTATTTGTCTCACTTGTAAACTTGCATAATGATTTCTCTCGGGCTGCTTCCAGACTGTGGCAAATTCAGGTTGCAGAATTATAGCAGATTGGGAGGTCTTGCGCAGCAAACCAGCTTCCCCCAAAGATTTGACTTTTTGCAATGAGCTATGGTCTCATCCCACTTCCCAGCAAATGCAAAGCACACAGGAGCCACCTTCTACCCATGGATCTCCTTATCTGGATTGGAGTGCAGATGGGATTCCTCTCCCAGCCCAGCCCTGACAATGGACCTGTCTTAACACTGCCTTGTTCTTAAATTTACATCCCACTTTTCAAGGCTGGTCTTGGGTGGCCACCAAGGCAGTTGTACCTGATGGAGTCTGAACCTTGGCAGATGTCTCACGATGGCAGGTGCAGAGCTGGCCCTCATGCCTACACCCACACCCTTCCTGTGAAAACAACAATGTCCAAAGCATCACACAGCTTAAGCCAATCCTTTCTGCATGTTTTTGGGCCACCCCAAACCATATTTATAAAGCCATAATGCTGGAAGAGAGCAGGGGAAGTAATAGGAAACCAAGGGTTCTTTGGAAGTCATGTGAGCCCAATTAAGTGCATGCAATAATCTTGGGCTTAGTTTGATTAACCCTGATCTCACCTTTATTATTTTCTCATTTATCTCTTCAATAGGATGAAGTTAATACTCAGCACAATATATGAATGACACAGACAGGAAGATAAGAATAAGCCAATTTACTGTACGATCAGTCAGTTATTGCAATACAGTCTGCTTCCGATTTATACTATGTAAAAAAAGGGCTAGGGCTAATTAAGCATATGTTTGTGCAGATTAGGGCCTAAATGAGATTTACCCCAATTTTCTACACCATCTGTGCACACTGGAAACATATGAGAGGGAGATATCTATCTATCATCTATCTATCTATCTATCTATCTATCTATCATCTATCTATCTATATCTATCTATCTATCTATCATCTATCTATCTATCACCTATCTATATCTATCTATCTATCATCTATCTATCTATCTATCTATCTATCTATCTATCTATCTATCATCTATCTATCTATCTATCTATCTAACTATCTATCTATCATCTCCTATGCAAATTTGGAGTGGAATCACCAAAGCAGTTGGATGGTACTTTATACACCTCCTTCTAGCAATTCCTGCAGCCAAACTGGTGCTAAACGTCTTGCTCTGCTTTTCTTTGGACCACATCAGCGAGGCCGGGGGGGGGGGTCTTGTTGTTTGGACAACCTAGGACCTTCATACACACTGCCTAGGCTTGTGCCCTGGGGAGGTCTCTTCAATCCTGCTAATACAGTTTGACTTCACCCCCAGAGGCACACTCCATTGTCTCTTGAGATGGAGAGGGAGTGTGGCATGGGGAGTTTTGAGAGCCAGATAGAGAGGTCTGGGGCCGCATTTAGCTTCCAGGCATGAGGTTCCCCAGCCCCATTCTACAGCCGATGAGGACATTGATATCTCTCTCCTGCCCCCAAGCCAATCTGAATCACGCACACAATGTGGAGTTGAAGTGCTGGGTATGTTTAGCCTGGAAAAAAGGAGACAGAGAGGAGATATGATAGCCATCTTCAAATATCTAAAAAGGGCTGTCACATGGAAGATGGAGGAAGCTCGTTTTCTCTGAAGGGTAGGACTCAAACCAGTGGCTTTGAGTTACAAGAAAGGAGATTCCAACTAAACATCAAGAATAACTTTCTGATGGTAAGAGCGGTTCGACAGTGGAAGGTGGTGGACTCTCCTTCCTTGGAGGTTTTAAAGCAGAGGTTAGATGGCCATCTATCATGGATGCTCTAGTTGAGATTCCTACACTGGACTAGATGAGGCTCCGAGTCCCTCCAACTCTACAGTTCTATGACTCCTTCAGGCCTCACAGATGTGCAAAGATGCTTGCTTGAGTGCTAAAGTCACATCTACTCAATATGCAAAACTTCTTGTATGTCAGTCACCCATGATTGAATTATTCATATATTTATGAAATTTGTAATTGTCTCTCTCCCCCACCCCTTTCTTTTTTTGCAAGATGTCATCATCTTCTCTCCACCATTTCCTGCCAGGCATGTGGATAATTTCCTCTTCTATTAATTTAATCCCCACCCCATCCCAATTTTACCTTTTCAGACATTTGGAAACCTTGCCTCCAAAATGCTTTTCACAAGATAGCACATGCTCCCATCTCAGTTTACTTTGAAGTTTATGGCTTCCACTTGGACCTCAACTGGTCTCTGTGAAGTAAAAGGGCACTCAAAGGACATGGAGAATGGCATGCGGATTGGAGATCCACGTTTCTATTCTTCGGAGCAGATGGCGGGGGGCGGGGGCTGTCAGGAGCCATTCCTGACCCGGGTTGGGTATTGTCCAATCCAGGATCTCTGACATCTGGAGCTGGAGCTGAAAGCCGGGGTCCCAAATTCTGCAAGCAACAGGTGCTTAGTACTTTATTAAGAACCTGCCAATGACCCATCAAGTCCAGCATCCTATTATCACAGTGGCCAATCAGATGCTGGTGGGAAATCCGCAAGCAGGACTTTGGACCTTGGACGAAGAGCCCGGGCATCATGGCTAGTAGCCATCTGTTGCTGTCCCCTCCATGAATTTGTCTAGTCCTCTTTTAAATCCATCTAGGCTGTTAGCTGTCACTGCCTCTTGTGATAGCAAGTCCTTCAGTCTAACTGTGTGCTGTGTCCATTGGGTGTCCATACACGGGACGCTGGTGGCTCTGTGGTCTAAACCACTGAGATTCTTGGGCTTGCTGATCAGAAGGTCGGCGGTTTGAATCCCCATGATGGGGTGAGCTCCCGTTGCTCGGCCCCAGCTCCTGCCAACCTAGCAGTTCGAAAGCACGCCATTGCAAGTAGATAAACAGTTCCCGCTGTGGCGGGAAGGTAAACGGCATTTCCATCACTCTGGTTTCCATCACAGTGTCCCATTGTGTCAGAAGCGGTTTAGCCATGCTGGCCACATGACCCGGAAAGCTGTCTGTGGACAAACGCCGGCTCCCTCGACCTGAAAGCGAGATGAGCGCCGCAACCCCATAGTCGCCTTTGACTGGACTTAACCGTCCAGGGGTCTTTTACCTTTACCTTTTTATCCATGAGTTAAAACACAATGCGCTAGCAAACATTCCCCATTGACATCAGTGGGAGTTAGACGTAAATACACTTATAATACAGTAATAGAGTTTGACGTCAAGGACTATTTAACAATACCAATGATCCATCTGAATCAGGCAAAATTCTCCCTATGGTAGCATTGCATCTAGATTAAAACTGGCTACAAGTAACTGGAGAGGCAGAGTCAACTTACTAAACCATAAGTGGATTATGCAATATGCATTTCTAATGCTTCCTGTGTTCATTTAGTTGGGCCACCATTTCTGCTTTGAAGAAGTCACATGATGTGGAGGAACAGGAAGCTCTGGGGATGAACTCTTGGTTCACCCCAAACACCGCAGTCTGGTTGTGGTCTGTTCACTCTCTCCAGCTCTCTGCAGTCTAGAAATAGATTTCCATCATAGGAACTATTTGATGGGATATTCATTTATTTGTCACCTTATTTCACACAATTCATTTCGGATGTGTTGTAAACTTTAAAGAATATTTTTTTAAAAAAACCTAAAATTCATAGCAGGGCAATACCTCCTTGTAAACCGCTTTAAGGTGTGTGTGTGTGTGTGTGTATACAATCAAGCGGTGTATAATTTTTAAGAGACAAATAAATTAAATAAATACCACTATTAGGCCAGAGGAATGTTGTAAAATAGCATGCAGGCGTTTCGCTTCCCTAGAACTCTTTATCAGGCCTTGAGAAGATAAAATAATTTCATATGTTCATAATAAATAAGCACTGTGCAGTTTGTCTGCGACAGTTTCCCACATTATTTGGCCACTAGATGGTGTTGAAGAGCTGCAGAAATTATTGTTCTTAAGCCATAGCTCAGCGGTGAAACATCTGCACTGCATGCAGATACACTCAGGTAGGACTGGGGGAAACCCATTTGAAATTCTGCAGAGTCGCTGTCAGTCACTGGAAGGAGTAAGGAACTCAGGCCCGTTGCCCAACCTCTGCTTATAAACCTCCAAGGGAGAAAAGTTCACAACTTCCCGAGGGAGACTGTTCCACTGTCAAACAGCTCTCACTGTCAGAAAAAAATTCCCTATGTTTAGTCAGAATTTCATTTCTTGTACAGTGGTACCTCGGGTTAAATACTTAATTTGTTCCGGAGGTCTGTACTTAACCTGAAACTGTTCTTAACCTGAAGCACCACTTTAGCTAATGGGGCCTCCTCCTGCTGCCGCGCCACCAGAGCACGATTTCTGTTCTCATCCTGAAGCAAAGTTCTTAACCCGAGGAACTATTTCTGGAGCCTGTAACCTGAAGCGTCTGTAACCTGAAGCATATGTAACCCGAGGTACCACTGTAACTTGAAGCCATTGGTTCAAGTCCTACTCTCCAGAGCAGGAGAAAACAAGCTTGCTCCATCTTCCATGTGACAGCCCTTGAGATATCTGAAGATGGCTATCATCTCTCCTCTCAGTCTTCTCTTTCCCAGGCTAGACATACCCAGACCCTTCAACCATTCCTCATAAGGCTTGACTTCTAGATGCTTGATCATCCTAGTTCTCCTCTTCCTGCACACATTCCAGTAAGTCCTGTTTAATTTAATGGGGAATTATTCCAGAGCAAACACGTACCAGATGGAACTTTTAGAAGGTTGAGGATTAGGGAGGCCTTAAGAAACAGATAGGGACGTGGGTGGCACTGTGGGTTAAACCACAGAGCCTAGGACTTGCTGATCAGAAGGTCAGCAGTTCGAATCCCCACGATGGGGTGAACTCCCGTTGCTCAGTCCCTGCTCCTGCCAACCTAGCAGTTCGAAAGGACGTCAAAGTGCAAGTAGATAAATAGGTAGCACTCCAGCGGGAAGGTGAACGGCGTTTCCGTGCGCTGCTCTGGTTCGCCAGAAGTGGCTTAGTCATGCTGGCCACATGACCCGGAAGCTGTACGCTGGCTCCCTCGGCCAGTAAAGCGAGATGAGCGCCCCAACCCCAGAGTTGGCCACGACTGGACCTAATGGTCAGGGGTCCCTTTACCTTTTTAAGAAACAGATGCAGATCATATAACAACACATAATTCTGAGAGGTTTAGGAGACTGGTTGATTTGAGATAATATTTTATTTTGTCCATGGGTTGCAAAAATGTGCAATAGGTATGTTTACAGGACCGGCTCCTTGTCAGTGGATGGGATTTGCAATTTCTTCCCTGCCCCCAAATAAATCAAATGGAAGGAGTCTGATCACATTCTGCTCTACAGCAATTAGTGCAAGTAAAACATTTGCTCGACATGTTCACATGGACTGCTTGCTGCCCTGGCCAGAGATGCTCATGCAAGCTCATCCTCAAGGTATCTTGAAACATCTGTGCAGAACAACCACTTGACTAAAAGGAAGGCTTGCAGAATGATTGCCTCTGCCCCATGTCCAGGACCACATGGGTAACATTTGAAGCAGGGGGAATGCCATGGTTTGGGACTTCCACTTCATTCCCCATGTCAAGCGTTATTGGTGTGTAATGAGATCCAGTCATGTGGAAGCAGAAAGGGTAATGGAAAGATCAAAATAGTTGGGGCCATGTGTACTTAATGCTTAATAATAATAATAATAATAATAATAATAATAATAATAATAATAATCTGCTCCTGAGCAATACAAAAGCTGGGTCCTGTGGCTTGCGTAAATTATGCAAACTGAGCAATGCTACATCATTTTTTTTAAACTTTGCATCACTTATACCGCAGGTTTTCACCCTACCTACTGTTCTGCACAATTGATTCAGGTTTCTCAAGTCACAGGGAAGGGCTATGGTGGGCCCTGAATCCCTGTCCGCTGACGATTTTTAAACCGTCTTCTGAAATTTCAGTTAACACACACACAAATCTCCAATGCCCCTCTCTGCTTCCATGGGCTGCCCCGTGCATCTACCAAAACAAAGGTGGTCACTGTGGACTGGACACCTGTACAATGCCTGCAAAGAAGCCTTTGGGAAGAGTGGATGTATCCAGGCATCAAAGCTTTGGGATCTATAGCAGAGTATTTGACTGGGGCATTTTATTGCAATCTGTTTTTCGATTGGTTTACTCAAGTGTTTCCCACCACTTCCTTCTCTCTCAAACTTGATTACTGTGCACTTTGTGATTGGCAGCTGAAGGTGTGAACTGACACCACTGGAAGACCTGTGTGTTGGAAGTGCAAGCCTGTGGTTTTGCACCTGTGGTGGTCCATTCAGACATGCCTGTGTTGGTCCATTCGTCACTTGGGAACCAGCCTGTACTCAGGAGCTCAACCCACTTTTAATATTGATTCCTATGGGCTTTGGGCAGCTCAGCTATGCTGGACTGTGGCCTGTCAGATTTTGCATTGTCTCCAGCGATACCCTTGATCAGAATGAACCTCCTGGGGAAGCGGGTGCATCAGAATATTCATCCTGCACATTGTGAGGAATGAATTACAGGATAATATTCTGCATGAGTGAGAGACCCTCCCCTCCAATTCTGATAAATGGAATCAGTTGCAATTCATGCAAATATCTTCTGCACACAACCCTGCTCAGTTATATGCCAGTTTTATTCTGGACCAGAATAATGTTGGAGATACGTATTGGGAATGTCTGTGTGGCAATTTCCTGCTTTAGTACTAGCATATATGATGGGCAAGTTCAGGTATTACCCTCTAAATGTGGGGAGACATTTACAGCACACCATTCTCCCTGTGCCGGCATCTTCTAGGGCAGAGGTGGTGGACCTGTGGCCCTCCAGATCTTGCTGGACATCTTCCCTGACCATGTTTTCTTGGGCTGTTCAAGTCCAACAACTGGTAAGCCCCTGGTTCTTCATCCCTGATCTAGGAGGACTTGATGTGAAGCTGAAGGGATTCCTTCTGGGTCACACCATTCCCCAGTTCCCACAAGAAGAAGAGTATTTGCACCTGCTACCTGCATCTACCTTCTCCTTACCAGAGAGAGAGCATCTGTGTCTACTATTTTCACAGACCTCTCTGGCAGCAGCTGTTTTGGCCTGCAGTTGGAGTGGAAAGAGGAGGCAGAAAAGCCCACAGTTGCTTCCACCTGCATGGCGGACATGTGGATAACTTTGGGGGAATTGAAACGCAAGGCGCATGGGTAGATGATGAAGCTCAGCAATGCAGCAGATGCATAACTGAGCTTCAAACCTATTTCCAAAGTTTCAGAAGCTGCTATAGTACAGAACCTGTGCTGTGATGCCGACACACAGAGAGAGAGCTTCTGCAAGATTTCCTGTTCACTTATTCCTTGATGTGTGTGGTGTGCTGAAATCCTTTTGTAGAGCAGATCTCTCACCAGGGCACCAACCAGAGCTCACTGCACCAAAGTGAGCAACTGTCCATGTCGCATGACTTCAAATGTATCTCCAAAACCATAGGGTCTAGAAGGATGCATTATTTATAAAAACAAAACCAAAGAGAAATAAAACAAAGGAAAGTGGAAGGTTGTCAGAATCTAGGTTCCAGATGCTGTGGAAAATTCTACACATACTTGATCACAGGGAACAATTAGTCAAGGGCAGGGCAGCCCACAATGGGGTATTCGCCCCCTCGAAGCAGGCAGCTGCAATTATGGGATGCCAGGGGGCCTGCATTGCAGTGAAATGTCAAGAAGCTGCGAGAGCATTATGGTCTGTAAATGTCCCTTCCACCAGAAAATGAGCCCAGCCACGAGCCAGCTAACATATAACCCAAATGAGATCATCCAGGGGCAATCAGCCTTAACTTGTTAACAACAGCAACACAATCAGCGTCCATTGTTCCCTTTAACAATCAAGAAGTCTAATAAGGTGCAAAGTCACATGGAAAAGGCTTTTGGAAACAGCCCAGTCTGGGGGTCCCGTGAGTCAAACAGAATGGCACTAAATGTACATAGGTGGGCTTGAACTAAGTGTTGTAGTTCAAAACGTTTGAAGGGAACCAGGTTGGGGGAAGGCTGGGTTAAATTTTGGAACACCTGCTAGCATCTTTTCACACATTACGTTTCTTCGGTGTACCTTGAAGATGTCTTAAGGACATGCGCTTACAAACACGTGCATTATCGAAGTACATTTGTCAGAAAGCCATGACCGGCCACGGTTATGTCACCTGCTGAGTGTACACCTGGCGACAAACCCAGGTTTGCTGTCCTGTCATGTGTGAATCAGCCTTTTCCTTCCCCGTGTTTTACTGATGTGCATTTTTTAAAAACCCTGCATGTTGCCAATAATTTAAGAAAAAGAAAATCAACTAATACTGCTTAATAAATACATAAAAGTATCTTTTCCGGTCTTTTAAAACAAGAATCTAGAGCGTCCACAAGAGTTAAGGATGATTGTCCCTTGATTATCTAAGGCAAATCTGTTTGACATGGTATCCCACCCCCATTCTTCTTTTTACATAAAGCAGTCACATAAAAATAGTTATAAATAGAAAATTTCCAAAGGATCTTCCACCCTCCTGACAATACCCCGTCCCAACAAACAGGAAACATAAGAAAAGCATGTCCCTTTTGCTTCAAGTTCTTGTAGATTATACAGTACTCAGAATCTTTGGATATTTTACAAGGACTCCAAATCGTAGGACACTCACCCCCCCCCCGCAAGCCCTCCCCACACTCAAATAAGCCCTCAAAACCTGAAGGAAGCCATAATCTGCAAAACAGTAGCTCAGAAAGACGTCTGTACATTTAGAAACAAAAATAGTCTGACGCGGTTCTCAAAAGGTTCTGTTCTCCTTCCCCACATTGGTGCAAATAAGAGAAGTCTTTTGGTGGGTTTTAAACAAATGCAGGCAGGTTTTTTTTGGGGGGGTGATTTAATTTTCAACAGTCTTCCAGTAAGAAAAAAAAGTCTTTGATCCTTGAAAGGTCCCTTCACCAGAGGGAGCCAAGCAGTGCTGAAGGGGGCCTACGGAGAGAAAAAGAAAAGAAATTTCAGGTACTGGGAAATTTGCTTTCAGTAGTCCATTCTTTAAAGTCATGGTCCTATGGTTTTTCTATCATTATTCTTGGAAGGAAGGTTGCACATAAAAATGGGGGGTCACCTTGCCATGCTCTCTGGTAACCTCCCAGCTAGACTACTGTAATGCACAGTTTGTGGGGCTGCCCTTACAGACAACCTGGAGGCTTCAATGAGTGCAGAAACCGCCTGCTGGAATTTCAACCGATACATATTACACCTATTCTGAAAGAATTAACATTGGCCACCTGTGTGCTTCCAGTGCTGGTGCTTTAAAGCCCTAAACAGCTCAGGACCCCAATGTTTCTTCCCATAACAGATTGGCTGTGTCCTAAGATCTAGCACTCCTCTCCTCTCTTGCGTTGGAGAGACAGTTATCTAACACTGCCTCTTCTTCAGTGTTCATGGAGATGCAGCCATTGCAGTCAAGTCACTCACACACAAAACAAAATGGCAAATGTCATAAGATCCAGTGGTACCTTGGTTCTCAAATGCCTTGGTTCCCAAACGCCCAAAACCCAGATGTAAGTGTTCCGGTTTTTGAACATTTTTCGGAAGCCGAACATCTGATGTGGTTGTCGGCTATTGCTTCCGGGGGGCCTGCACCAATCAGAAGCTTCACCTTGGTTTCCGAACATTTCAGAAGTCGAACGGACTTCTGAAATGGATTAAGTCTGGCGCTTTTGTTTTTGCTATTTATTCTGTGTTTTTGTTTGTGAGGCTTTTTCGGTTAATTTGTTTTTGTGACTGTGTGGAACCTGAGTTCAGCTACTCATTGACTGATTGTGTGACTATGGCATGGATAAAAGCCCCATATCTAAAGAATTACTATCATCAGTGCAGGTAAGAAAGAAATAATAATTTTATTTTTTATCATCTACAATACTGTCTTACTTATTTTGTAGTACTGTACATTGATTATTAAGGGATGCGGGTGGCGCTGTGGGTTAAACCACAGAGCCTGGGACTTGCTGATCAGAAGGTTGGCGGTTCAAATCCCCGTGACGGGGTGAGCTCCCCATGACTGTCTGTGGACAAAAGCCAGCTCCCTCGGCCTATAGAGCGAGATGAGCACCGCAACCCCAGAGTCGTCCACGACTGGACCTAATGGTCAGGGGTACCTTTACCTTTTAACAACCAACCCCTAGCCCCTATCCTGGACTGGATGGATGCAGAGGAATGGGGGGGGGGTACCAGCTGGGTAACCCCCAAGGGAAGAACGCTCAGAGCCTGAGGTCTGGCGGTGGGTTGATGATGAGTAGTCAGAGGGAGAAGGGACGCGGGTGGCGCTGTGGGTTAAACCACAGAGACTAGGACTTGCCGATCAGAAGGTCGGAGGTTCAAATCCCCGTGACGGGGTGAGCTCCCGTTGCTCGGTCCCTGCTCCTGCCAACCTAGCAGTTCGAAAGCACGTCAAAGTGCAAGTAGATAAATAGGCACCGCTCTGGCAGGAAGGTAAACGGCATTTCCGTGCATTGCTCTGGTTCGCCAGAAGCGGCTTAGTCATGCTGGCCACATGACCCGGAAGCTGTATGCTGGCTCCCTCAGCCAGTAAAATGAGATGAGCGCCGCAACCCCAGAGTCAGCCACGACTGGACCTAATGGTCAGGGGCCCCTTTACCTTTACATTGATTATTGCTTTCATTTTATGGATCAATGGTCTCATTAGATAGTAAAAATCATGTTAAATTGCTGTTTTAGGGGTTGTTTGTAAAAGTCTGGAATGGATTAATCCGTTTTGCATTACTTTCTATGGGAAAGTGCACCTTGGTTTTGGAACGCTTTGGTTTTGGAACGGACTTCCGGAACGGATTAAGTTTGAGAACAAAGGGACCACTGTACTTCCCATGTGACCAGAGTTAACCAATCACATGTACTGTATGGGAGAGAAAGAAGTAAAGAGTCAGTATTGCACATGATTTGGCTTCCTAGCTGAAATTTAGCTCCTCAGCCAACAGTCAACCTACCAAAACCATCCATTGGATAGAAGGTGGCACTTAGTTGCTCGCTTCGGAAATGGGAGCTAGGTGGTTGAGTCCCGCCAGTCCATTGAACCCCATCCCCCAGGGGTCGGGAAGGGAGAAATACGGCCGGGCTGAGAGGCTCTCGTTGTGGCCCAGCGCGAAGGCAAATAGGCCTCCGTTCCTCTCCACATCCAGGTGCGTCCGCCCAAACAGCTTCATTTGGGTTTCCTCAAACTGGCTCTCCAGCTCTTGCAAATTCAGAGCGTTCTTGGCCCCGTCCATAAAATGCTTAGGGCTGGGGCCCGGAAGGCACATGGCCGCATTGCCAAGATGGCTGCTCATCTCCTCAAGGGCCGGAGGCACCAGGAAGCTCTTGTTGTCTGGCTGGCCATTCTGCGCAAACAACAAGCTGGCCGCTCTCCAGGTGGCCGGCTTGCGCCCCCTCCTGGGCCGGGAGATGCGGCAGCTCTGGCGCTTGATGTGGCGGTGCAGGTGGTCCGAGCGGGTGAAGCTCTTGTAGCAGAACTTGCACTGATAAGGGCGGATGCCCGTGTGGATGCGCATGTGGTTCTTCAGGTCGTAGTTGTGGACGAATTTGGCGTTGCAGTGGACACAGAGGTACGGCCTTTCTCCCGTGTGCTTCCGCATGTGGATCTTCAGCTTGTCTTGCCTGCAAAAAAGGAGAAGCAACATGATTAGTTCGGGGCAGCACCTCCGAGACCACATAACACCGGTCTTGAAAGACCTACATTGGCTCCCAGTACATTTCTGAGCACAATTCAAAGTGTTGGTGCCAACCTTTGAAGCCCTAAACGGCCTCGGTCCAGTATACCTGAAGGAGCGTCTCCACCCCCATCGTTCTACCCGGACGCTGAGGTCCAGCTCTGAGGGCCTTCTGGCGGTTCCCTCACTGCGAGAAGCCAAGTTACAGGCAACCAGGCAGAGGGCCTTCTCGGTAGTGGCGCCCGCCCTGTGGAACACCCTCCCACCAGATGTCAAAGAGAAAAACAACTACCAGACTTTTAGAAGACATCTGAAGGCAGCCTCTTTAGGGAAGCTTTTAATGTTTGATGCATTACTGTATTTTAATATTTTGTTGGAAGCTGCCCAGAGTGGGGGGGGGAGCACAGCCAGATGGGCGGGGTATAAATAAATAATTATTATTACAGTGGTACCTCAGGTACAGACGCTTCAGGTTACAGACTCCGCTAACCCAGAAATAGTGCCTCAGGTTAAGAACTCAGGATGAGAACAGAGATCATGCTCCGGCGGTGCGGTGACAGCAGGAGGCCCCATAAGCTAAAATGGTGCTTCAGGTTAAGAACAGTTTCAGGTTAAGAACGGACCTCCAGAACAAATTAAGTACTTAACCCGAGGTACCACTGTATTATTATTATTATTATTATTATTATTATTATTATTATTATTATTATTATTGTTATTATTATTCTGTTCTCTCTGAATCTGTGGCCCTCAGACTACAGTTCGCAACATCACTGATGGCTGGCCAGGTCAGCTGAGATGGATGGGAATCCACTACCATCTGGAGTCACAAGATTGGGGGGGGGGGAGGCTAGTTTAGGAACACAGTAATGTTCTGGAAACCAAGCCTTATGAGGAATGGTTGAGGGAGCTGGATATGTTTAGCCTGGAAAAGAGGAGAACGAGAGGAGATATGATAACCATAATCAAATATCTAAAGGGCTATGGAACATGGAAGATTGTTTTCTCCTGCTCTGAAAAGTATGACCAATGGCTTCACGTTACAAAAAATGAGACTCTGACTCAACATCAGGAAGAACTCGAAAATTCTATGATTCTGTGAATCAGATGGAGACTCTGTGGGCCATTCAGTGTTGATGGACTATAGCTAAAGGAAAAGAACCACAAGAGAAACACAACTTTGAAAAGAACAGTTAAGGGGGAACGTTCAATTAGAAATTGTATAAACATTGCTTTTTAATACTCCATAAGGAAGAAGAAGAAGAAGAAGAAGAAGAAGAAGAAGAAGAAGAAGAAGAGGAGGAGGAGTTTGGATTTGATATCCCGCCTTTCACTCCCCTTCAGGAGTCTCAAAGCGGCTAACAATCTCCTTTCCCTTCCTCCCCCACAACAAACCCTCTGTGGGGTGAGTGGGGCTGAGAGACTTCAGAGAAGTGTGACTGGCCCAAGGTCACCCAGCAGCTGCATGTGGAGGAGCGGAGATGCGAACCCGGTTCCCCAGATTACGAGACTACCGCTATTAACCACTACACCACACCACATGAACATCATAAAAGAATATAAATATGAGGAAAGCACTTCTAGGCCACTGCCAGTTAAACATTCTGCTCCTAAAAATGTCAACAACCAGATGCCTGTCGCAGAGGCCTTCACGTGGATCTTCACGTTTTTGAAATGTTAAGATCCCGTTTTGAATTTTCAAAAAAATAATTTATAATTTGCATTTTTGAATTCCTGTGTTTCCTCTCTGGAAGCCGCCTTGGGGGCCCCTTTTTGGTGGCATGTAAATAAACTGTAACAATCCCCAGGTGGGTGGGTGCTGCTTACTAAACATGGGCCCCACAATTTCAGTCTTGGTGACAGTTCCAGAAAGTGCCACAGCAATCGCTTGGCAACTGCTATACTGTATTCATTGGCTCATTTAGGTGTTTTGAAGCGTCTCTAAGAGATGACTGGCTAACCTTTTTTTAAAAAAAACAACAACTCCAAGAATTCTTGGGTAGCTTAATCATGGAGAGAGCAATACCTGTTCCTCCATACTTACTTTTCTTAATTTAGGTAAAGGTAAAGGGACCCCTGACCATTAGGTCCAGTTGTGACAGACTCTGGGATTGCGGTGCTCATTTCGCTTTACTGGCCGAGGGAGCCAGCGTACAGCTTCCGGGTCATGTGGCCACATGACTAAGCCACTTCTGGCAAACCAGAGCAGCGCACGGAAACGCCATTTACCTTTCCGCCGGAGCAGTACCTATCTACTTGCACTTTATCTACCGTATTTTTCGCTCTATAACACGCACCCGACCATAACACGCACGTAGTTTTTAGAGGAGGAAAATCCGTAGGCATGCCACCCGTAGGCATTTCCTCCATAACACGCACAGACATTTCCCCTTACTTTCTAGGAGGAAAAAAGTGAGTGTTATGGTGCAAAAAATACGGTACTTGCACTTTGACGTGCTTTCGAACTGCTAGTTTGGCAGGAGCCGGGACCGAGCAACGGGAGCTCACCCTGTTGCGGGGATTCGAACCGCCGGCCTTCTGATCAGCAAGTCCTAGGCTCTGTGGTTTAACCCACAGCGCCACTCGCGTCCCACTTTCTTAATTTATTCAATTGCAAAAAAACCCAACAGTACTCGGCGTAAAGACATGGGCTACATTGTCAAATTCGCACGCACAGTTCTTTTGATGGGTCTGGCTGTTAATCAACAGGATGGTGGTTCAAGCCCACCCAGGGACAGCTGTGGGCAGGATCCCTGCATTGAAGGGGGTTGGACTAGATGACAATTCTATGATTCTAAAATGGGCTAATCTAGTTGGGGACTTTACTTCCAAGAACTGGATCAAGGCAACTGAAGAGAGGCCACGTCAAACAGAAGAACTAAAAGGCTGAGGAACCTTCAACTTTTTGCCACAGTAGATGCAGACACAAGTCAAACAATGATTCCTGGAAACCATCTTAGATGCCGCAACTGGACCTCACTGTGCAGAAAGCTTAGCACACAAAGAACTGAGCGAGCAGCAAGTTCCTGGAGCCAGCAGGTGGCAGCACAAATCCACATCTCAAATCCGCATCTTTCATTCTGTTTTAAATGTAGTTAAGGGTGCTGAGAGTTATTAGGAGACACTGGTCCTCCTCAGAGAGCTACAATTCCCAGAGTTCCCTGGAAAGAAGGACTGATGGTTAAGCCACCATGGAAATGGGAGATCTGTTGTTCCCAAGATTCTGTGGGGGAAGCAACAGCATCTTTTAAAGTGGCACGATGCTGCTTTAAAGCATAGTGCTGACGGCAGGGGAGGTCCTACTATTGGGAAGGAGTCATAACTCAGTGAACACGCCTTAGATGCAGAGCTCAGCCTCCAGCATCTCTGTAATTCAGGGCTGACTTCAGGGTTGAGGGAGCCCTGGGCAAAGTCTCATTCCATGGCTCCCATGCTGATTGGCAGCGGCTCTCCAGGACTGAGGGACCCCTGGGCAAAGTTCATCCCATGGCTCCCATGCTGACTGGCTCTCCAGGGTTTCCGAAATGGAGTTTCTCCCAGCTCTACTTGGAGCTGCTAGAGGGTTGGATCTGAGGCCTTCTGCATCCAAGGCACGTTCTCTGCCACTAAGCTATGGCCCTTTCCTTAAACATGCCAATATTTGGCTTTGCAGCACTCATATATACACACAAACCGTATTTTTCGCTCTATAAGACACACCAGATGACAAGATGCACCTAGTTTTTGGCGGAGGAAAACAAGGGAAAAAAATTCTGAATCTCAGAAGCCAGAACAGCAAGAGAGATCACTGCGCAGTTTCTGGGATAGCCGCGCAAAGCCTCTTCAGGGCAGGAGTGTTCTTCCCGCTGCCCTGAAGAGGCTTCATGTTGCTATCCCAGAAGCCAGAATAGCAAGAGGGATCGCTGCACAGCTAAAGCAGCGATCCCTCTTGCTGTTCTGGCTTCTGGGATAGCTGTGCAGCCTGCATTCGCTCCGTAAGATGCACACACATTTCCCCTTACTTTTTAGGAGGGAAAAAGTGAGTCTTATAGAGCAAAAAATACGGTATTTAACTGCCGCTATATCTGAATTGTCTCTGTTATACCCAATTGCAATTCAATGTATCCCTGTTGTGTTTTAAGGTTTTCCTGATATTGTAAGTGACCTGGAACTGGTCTATGACCGTAATAATAAATTTCTAATTCTAATTTCTCAACGCATGCCCACTTTTGCCGCACCACTTCATTGGCCAGGTGCTGAACGTTTTGACAGTGGCGTCACAAGATCAGTCTGAGAAACAGGGTCACAGGGAGGGCTCTGGTGAGCGCCTTTGTCCTTTGTGCAAACTCCACCCTGTTACACAGTCAGCCCGCATGGCTTCTCTACGGGTGGTTTGCCACTTAAAACAACAACAACAAACACTTCTCTGGTGCACAGTGTATTCTGGGTGTAGCCAAGGGCTGCTGTTTACCTTGCACACAGGTTGAGACACCCCACCCATTCCCAGCTGAAACAAAGCCGGAAAATGCATTTGATCATTGTCCCTAAGAAACCTCCAGTGGTCTGCTTCGTATGCTGTCCAAGCCAAACCAGAGCCCATAAGCAGGACTTGGAGGTGATGGTTTTCTCCTGTAGATGCTCCTCATCAACTGATATTCAGAAGTACACTGTACCTGAACATGCAGGTTCTATGCTGCCATCCTGGCTAACAGCCTTTGATCTTCCACCAGAAACATGCCTAGCATCTTCTTAAAGACACATAAGCCAGCGACCGTCACCACTTCCATGCTTCAATTACCATATTTTTCACTCTATAAGACTCACCTTTTCCCCTCCTAAAAAGTAAGGGGAGATGTGTGTGCGTCTTATGGAGCGAATGCAGGCTGCACAGCTATCCCAGAAGCCAGAACAGCAAGAGCGATCGCTGCTTTAGCTGTGCAGCGATCCCTCTTGCTATTCTGGCTTCTGGGATAGCAACATGAAGCCTCTTCAGGGCAGCAGGAAGAACACTCCTGCCCTGAAGAGGCTTTGCACGGCTATCCCAGAAACTGCGCAGCGATCCCTCTTGCTGTTCTGGCTTCTGGGATTCAGAATATTTTTTTTCTTGTTTTCCTCCTCCAAAAACTAGGTGCGTCTTATGGTCTGAAGCATCTTATAGAGCGAAAAATACGGTATGTGTTTGTATGAAGAAGTCCTCCATTTACCCATCCTAAATCTTCCAAGATTCAGTTTCATCGGCTCTCCCTGAGTTCTAGCATTATGAGCTGGAAGAAAAGCTTCTGAGAGCCAGTGTGGTGTAGTGGTTAAGAGCGGCAGTCTCATAATCTGGGGAACCGGGTTCGCGTCTCTGCTCCTCCACACGCAGCTGCTGGGTGACCTTGGGCCAGTCACACTTCTCTGAAGTCTCTCAGCCCCACTCACCTCACAGAGTGTTTGTTGTGGGGGAGGAAAGGAAAGGAGAATGTTAGCTGCTTTGAGACACCTTAAAGGGAGTGAAAGGCGGGATATCAAATCCAAACTCTTCTCTTCTTTTTCTTCTTCTGTCTACCCATAGCTTTCTCGTCACCGTTTTGTGACACCTCAACCTTCACCGACCCCCTGCTGAACCATTTCTTGTTCTAGACTAAAAGATCTCCAACCCTTTGATCTGTCCTTCTAGTTTTCCAACCCTTCATTCATTTAACAGAGCAATTGTTCGCTTCTCTGCTCAGATGTAAGAGGCATCTAATTCAATGGGACTTATTCTGACAAAAGTGCGTAGCCGATCTGGTACCCTCTGGGTGGAACTACAAAGCTCATCATTCCTGGGCTCTGGCCAAAACATCTCGATGACACAATGCTGGCTATCCCTTCTGCATGTTTCCCAGCAATGCAATGTCTTTTTTGAGGTGAAGCACCAAGGACTGTACACCCCTTGTTCCCTCTCTCCCCGCAATCCATTCTCCATCACCCTCAACTTTTACACCATAAGCTCCTCCATGTATTTATTATTTATACCCCACCCATCTGGCTGGTTTTCCCCAGCCACTCTGGGCAGCTTTCAACAGAATATTAAAATACAATAGTCTATTAAACATTAGAAGCTTCCCTAAACAGGGCTGCCTTCAGATGTCTTCTAAAAGTCTGATAGTTGATTTTCTCTTTGACATCTGATGGGAGGGCGTTCCACAGGGCGGGCGCCACTACCGAGAAGGCCCTCTGCCTGGTTCCCTGTAGCTTTACTTCTCGCAATGAGGTAACCGCCAGAAGGCCCTCAGCGCTGGACCTCAGCATCCGGGCAGAACGATGGGGGTGGAGACGCTCCTTCAGGTATACTGGGCCAAGGCCGTTTAGGGCTTTAAAGGTCAGCACCAACACTTTGAATTGTGCTCGGAAACGTACTGGGAGCCAGTGTAGGTCTTTCAAGACCGGCGCTATGTGGTCTCAGCGGCCGCTCGCAGTCACCAGTCTAGCTGCCATAAACTAATAAGCTGTAGACTAATAAGTCCAATAATTCCACCATGTTCCACAGCTCAGCCCCATCCATTCATTCCAAGGTGAGCTGTACCGGCATGCAAGGTCACAGCTTGTGCTCTTGGAACCAGCCCTTCAGAAGGTTTGCAAACAGCGTGATGCAACCTGGGCAGGTCAGGAAAAAGCAATTGCCTCCCTCTGTGCACAATGGATTTGCAAATGGTCCTGTCATCAACTTGCATGTTGATACCAGTCCAAGGATGCATGAATCATGGCTTGGCATGATGCAGTCCTTAAAATAAAAATTTAAAAATCCACACAAAACTGCGGCAGCACTTTAAACTACTGCTACGATCTTAGCATTTTTTTTTGCAACGCCAGGGCACTTGGCACAAACCTGGTGCCACCATGGACTGGGGAACCCGTAGCGCTCTGGAGATTGCTGAACTGCCAACCCCCCATCATCCATCACCAGGGTTCATGCTGGTTGGAGCTGATGGGAATTGGAGATCATTGATTATCTGAATAAAAAATTCCTTCCAGTAGCACCTTAAAGACCAACTAAGTTAGTTCTTGGTATGAGCTTTCGTGTGTGTATCTGAAGAAGTGTGCATGCACACAAAAGCTCATACCAAGAACTAACTTAGTTGGTCTTTAAGGTGCTACTGGAAGGAATTTTTTTATTTTGACTATGGCAGACCAACACGGCTACCTATCTGTAATTGATTATCTGGAGAGACATAGGTCTGATTTTGGAGCCAACTTCTAAGGCCACAAAGCCATCTTAGTGGATCCCAGGAAGCTCTGCCAGACTGTAATTGGAAAGCGTCAAAACATTTTTGTTCATAAGGAAAATGAGCCTCCCAGTATAGGAGCAGTGTTACTTTAAATGTGAATTGTGACTGATGCCCACAGCGCTTCCTCAAAATTCCAGATGTGCTCACCGGCACAAAAAGGCAGACTTCGCCTTGCTAAGGGTGGAAGTTAAAGCCACCCTGTTGCTGGTGGTCTTCCTAAATAGGCATCAGGTTGGCTACTGGGGGAAATGGCATGGTGAACCTTTGATATGATCTGCTAGTGCTCTTCTTGTGAATATACTTCCTCCCTAAAGTTAAGTGTGTGCATGCTCGTGAGAAAGATTCCACATCAGATCATGGGAAGCCATAGTACAGTCATACCTCGGGTTTCAGACGTTTCAGGTTGCGTTTTTTTGGGTTACGGACCCACCAAAACCTGGAAGTACCAGAACAGGTTACTTCCAGGTTTCGGGGGTCGCACATGCGCAGAAGCGCGAAATCGTGCTTTGTGCATGCGCAGAAGCACCGAATTGCGACCCGCGCGTGCGCAGACGCGCCACTGTAGGTTGCGAACGCTGCAGGTTGCGAATGTGCACACCGCATGGATCATGTTTGCAACACGAGCGTCCACTGTACCGCTCTATTTTGCCTTGGCCAGACTGCATTTAGAAACCTGTGTCCAGTTTCCTGTAAGACCTATTGCAGTCGTTAAGAGTCGTCAACAGGCTTGTCTCAGCTATCTGCCAATCTCCCATTCCCACCACCCTTCTGAGTAATACCCCTACCCACCTTCTCACTATATAGAAGGATCTGGCAACTTCTGTTTCAGTGTATCTGAAGAAGTGTGCATACACACGAAAGCTCATACCAAGAACTAACTTAGTTGGTCTTTAAGGTGCTACTAGAAGGAATTTTTTTTATTTTGAGTATGGCAGACCAACACGGCTACCTATCTGTAATTGATAAGATGGAACATGTGCAGAGGAGGGCAACCAAGATGATCAAGGGTCTGGAAACCAAACCTGATGAGGAACGGTTGAAGGAGCCTGGAGAAGAGGAGACATGATAGCCATCTTCAAATACCTAAGGGACTGTCATATGGAAGATGGAATAAGTATGTTTTCTGCTGCTCTGGAGTGTAGGACTTGAACCAATGGCTTCAAGTCACAAGAAAGGAGATTCCAACTAAACCCCAGGAAGAACTTTCTGGGAGTAAGAGCTGTTCAACAATGGAGCAGACTCCCACAAGAGCTGGTGGACTCGCCTTTCTTGGATCTCATTGAGTCATCTAGTCATCTGCAGTGATTGGACCAGATGACCCTCTTCCAACTCTACAGCTCTGATTCTCTGATCTGAATGTGCACGTATCTCTTTGAGTTTTGTATATAATGCCCTGCACTTCTTAGGAAATCCTTACTTGCTAGGTGAGGCCTGCTGTATAAAAGAGCCTTGCCATCTTTAACAGGAGAACGCAGACCCTTGTTTATACAATGGAAATGTCTGGCAGTAGCAACAGAGAAGGTACAGTAATAGGTGTCTATTTGCACGCTAGAATATACTTCCAGCCGCCAGACTGCTGCCTGGAAAATAGAGCAGCTACAGTGAATGATTGCTGGGTACCAATGGCCTCTTGAAATTCTCTACCCTATTTGTGGAACAATATAGTGGTGGCTCCACTATTCTATTCTATTCTATTCTATTCTATTCTATTCTATTCTATTCTATTCTATTCTATTATTATTATAGGGATGCGGGTGGCGCTGTGGGTTAAACTACAGGGCCTAGGACTTGCCGATCAGAAGGTTGGCGGTTCGAATCCCCACGACGGGGTGAGCTCCCGTTGTTCGGCCCCTGCTCCTGCCAACCTAGCAGTTTGAAAGCACGTCAAAGTGCAAGTAGATAAATAGGTGGTGGGAAGGTAAACGGTGTTTCCGTGCACTGCTCTGGTTCGCCAGAAGTGGCTTAGTCATGCTGGCCACATGACCCGGATGCTGTATGTCAGCTCCCTTGGCCAATAAAGCAAGATGAGTGCCGCAACCTCAGAGTCGGCCACGACTGGACCTAATGGTCAAGGGTCCCTTTACCTTTATAGTGGTGGGTGGGGGGCAGGGTACCATTTCACCATTTTTTCCAAGGGCAAGAGAAATTCTTCAGCTGTTCCTTGGGGTTGAGGGTCTTCATGAGCAGTGACAGAAGCGCAGCTTCTTTCTTTCCCTAATTTTGTTTGAAGGCAGCAACAAAGGAGGGGCAATGCCTCTGGAGAAACTTCAGCGATCACAGAAACAGGAAGCTGTCTTTCACTCAGTCAGAACATCGGTTCATCTAGTTCAGGCCTGCCTATGCTGAACGGCTGTGAAAGTCCAGGATTTCAGGCAGAAATCTTCCCCTGTCCTGCCTGGGGGTGCCAGGAATTGAACCAGAACCAGCATCCCTACCCCCATCGTTCAGCCTGGACGTTGAGGTCCAGCACTGGGGAGCTTCTGCCGGTTCCCTCACTACAAGAAGCAAAGCTACAGGGAACCAGGTAGAGGGTCTTCTCGGTGGTGGCGCCCGCCCTGTGGAACGCCCTCCCATCAGATGTCCAAGAGATAAACAACTACCTGACATTTAGAAGACATCTGAAGGCATTCCTGTTCAGGGAAGGTTTTATTGTGTGACATTTTAATGTATTTTTAATCTTTGTTGGAAGCTGCCCAGAGTGGCTGGGGAAACCCAGCCAGATGGGCGGGGTACAAATAAATTATTATTATTATTATTATTATTATTATTATTATTATTATTATTATTATTTATTATTATTATTATTATTATTATTATTATTATTATTATTATTATTATTATTATTATTATTATACATGCAAAGCAGGTACTCTTCTACTGAGCTACGGCCCTTCCTGCCAACAGAACTTGCCAACCTGGCTTTAGAGTGAAATAAACAAGCATTGGAGCACAGTCATAAAACTAACTGCATGTGTGATGGGAAAGGGGAAAGCCCGTGCAGCAATTTGTTTCCAAACTGGCAGAGTTGGCCACAAGCGACTGCTGTTGAAATTGTTTTTGATGTGAAGTGGCAACTGCTGATTGCTGGGGGCCTTGGCAATGGGGTGCCAAAAGCCACGCCCCAGGCACGGTGCCAAATGCACACAACCAGATTGCTATAACGCTGCTACAAGAGGTTTCCCAAGCCTTTTCCGCCATGGTTGCCACATTCATGTCCCCTATGTCTACTTAGCTGCTGGTGTGCAGATTGGCTACACTGCACCAGATAAACTCAAGGCCAAATGCTCACACTGAATGTGAGTAATCCCGAAAGCAACGTTGAGAGATGTGGGGTTTGTGCATCTTTCACACACTCGAGTGGCAACCATGCCCAACCTCTGAGTGGGTCACAGATGCTTGCACCCCTTGCCAAAGTGAGCAAACAAACCAGGATGTCTTCTGTGAACCACTGTTCCCTGTTACACCCAAACTAGGAAACTATGGTTAATATAACAAGCCAGGATAGGAAGCCATGGTTGGGAGTTGGCTGCAGAAGGAGGGAGTGAAGCAGGAACAGCCAAAAGGCTTGTATATATTTCAGCTTACTGAACCGAAATCTGACCATGTGAGTGCTAAAGAGGCACATTGTCCTATGCACCCTCTCCATTCAACTCACACATTAACTGCAATATATACACAATATGAGAGGGACAAGGGTGGTGCTGTGGGTTAAACCACAGAGCCTAGGGCTTGCCGATCAGAAGGTCGGCGGTTCGAATCCCTGCGACGGGGTGAGCTCCCATTGTTCGGTCCCTGCTCCTGCCAACCTAGCAGTTTGAAAGCACGTCAAAGTGCAAGTAGATAAATAGGTACCGCTCTGGCGGGAAGGTAAATGGCGTTTCCATGCACTGCTCTGATTTGCCAGAAGTGGCTTAGTCATGCTGGCCACATGACCCGGCCAGCATGACCCGGAAGCTGTACGCTGGCTCCCTCGGCCAATAAAGCAAGATGAGCGCCGCAACCCCAGAGTCGGCCACGACTGGACCTAATGGTCAGGGGTCCGTTTACCTTTACCTTTTATACACACATCTCCAGCTAGCTAGCTAGCGCATTAGATAAAATGTAAATATGTGAGAATCTTAATGTTATGCTATATTATGGATGTGATCATTTCGATGAAAGAAAATTCTCAACAGCTTTAGATGCTGTTTCTTGTCCTTGGTACCGGATTGTTGCAACTCTCGGGGGGGGGGGGAACACTCCCTTGCCTGATCTCATTGGTTCCCACACATATCCTTAGGGGAGCGTGAGACTGGGGTTTGCCCCTGCCCCCAGCACCAGGGGCTTTCAGCAGCTTCTACAGGCCTAACCTTCTTCTGCAGAAGAACCCTTTCAAAAATCCTCCTGGCGAATTAAATTGGACTGCAGAGGCAAATCAATTCCCAGGCCTGTTCTCGCAGATGATAATTAATGGTTAATGAGCACGGTCTTTTAGCATAATAATACTCTCAACCAGAACATGATATTGGAGATTACAACTGGGAGACGGAGACGCAGATTCTAGCCAGCAGCTTTCTGGGGGCATCTCTGACTCTCTTCCCTGCCTCCCCTTTCTCATCACCAGCCGGCATGAGGTTGACTTAGCCTGTTAATAAAGGCACTCAGACGGCATCAGCTCCCAGTCCTAGAGGGCTCTCAGGCAACTCATTCCCTCATGCCTGTCCTTCCTCACCAAGTCTACCTCCTCACTGCAGCAAGAGGGAGGGCTCTTGTCAAAGAATCATAGAATCATCGTAGAGCTGGAAGGGACCCTGAGGGTCATCTGAAGGAGCGTCTCCACCCCCATCGTTCTGCCCAGACACTGAGGTCCAGCGCCGAGGGCCTTCTGGCGGTTCCCTCACTGCGAGAAGCCAAGTTACAGGGAACCAGGCAGAGGGCCTTCTCGGTAGTGGCACCCGTCCTGTGGAACACCCTCCCACCAGATGTCAAAGAGAAAAACAACTACCAGACTTTTAGAAGACGTCTGAAGGCAGCCCTGTTTAGGGAAGCTTTTAATGTTTGATGCATTACTGTATTTTAATATTTTGTTGGAAGCCACCCAGAGTGGCCGGGGAAGCCCAGCCAGATGGGTGGGGTATAAATAATAAATTATTATTATTATTATTAGTAGTAGTAGTAGTAGTAGTAGTAGTAGTAGTAGTATTTAGTCCAACCCCCTGCAATGCAGGAATCTTTTGCTCAACCTGGAGCTTGAACCCACGACCCTGAGATTACGAGTCCTGTGCTCTACCGACTGAGCTATCCCAAGGACTGGTGGGCTCCTGCTGAGGTGTGAGCCCTCAGCATTGCCATTACCCAAGTTCCCATAGTGTACAAGTGACGCTATTAAAAACAGACTTGGGCCACACCTGCACCATCCATTTAAAGCACTATTATATCACTTTAAACAGCCACGGTTTCCCCAACAGAATCCTGTAAACTGTGGTTTGTTAGGAGTACAGAGTGTTTGTTAAGTGCTCTGAGAGTTTTTAGGAGACTCCTATTTGAACTGATTTCTTTGCACTGAGGAATTCTTTATGCAAAGATGAGAAACATATTTTTCTCCAGAAGCTGTTTAACTTCAGCTTCCATCATCCCTGACCTTTCAACCTTTTAATTGGGGTTGATGGCAGTGGGAGCCCAGCGACACCTGTGGGTCTACATTTTCTCCATCCTTGGGCCAAGGCATTGGACTAAGACCCGGGAGATCATGGTTCAAGACCCCAGCTGTGCATGACACCTACTGCATCTCCTCCCAACCTACCTGTCAGGGTTGCTGTGAGGATTAAGATGGAGGGGCGGGGAGAGAATAATTACCGTATTTTTCGCTCTATAAGACACACCAGACCACAAGACCCACCTAGTTTTTGGAGGAGGAAAACATGAAAAAATAATATTCTGAATCTCAGAAGCCAGAACAGCAAGAGGGATCGCTGCACAGTGATCCCTCTTGCTGTTCTGGCTTCTGGGATAGCTGCACAGCCTGTATTCGCTTCATAAGACGCACACGCATTTCCCCTTACTTTTTGGGAGGGAAAAAGTGAGTCTTATAGAGCAAAAAATATGGTACATATGACAGCCTGAAGTCTTTGTAAACAGAACAGGATAAAGCATGCACTCATTATATACCACATAGGAAAAAATCTTATATCTGCTGGGGTGCCTAGTATTTTTTTAACGTGTGCAGACCTGGTAAATCGGACTTCACAGATATTGCACATATATGGCTTTTCCCCCGTGTGGGTCCTCATGTGCCGTGGCAGCTTCCCGGCTCCCATGATTATTTTGTTGCAGATGGGGCACTGCTGGGAAGCCTTGGGCTTGATCTTTCTCTCTTCTGGCCACCGAGGAAAGACTCCCCCAAAATGGGCAGCGCTGAGGAAGTTCAGGTAGGCTCCGTAATCATTCTCCGCCTTGATGTGCCCCAAATGGGTCACCGGGTTGTTGGCAAACATGTCCTTGAAGAGGTCATTGGGGAATGGGGCGGAAGAAGGTTCCTCCTTCTCCTCCTCCTTGATCTTCCTCTTCCGGATGACCAGATCCAACGGGCCATTGTCCACCTGCTGCTCCTCCACCTGGGAAAAGGCGCCAAAGTCTCCATTCCACAAGTGTGGGAAGAGGTCAGGGACAAAGGGAGACAGAGCCGGCCTCCGTTCTGGCATGCTAGATTTAGGGTACAAGTTCTCTCTTAGGAGGGACTCAATGGAGAAGTCTCTTATCACGCCCAAGGAGCCATTGGAGTTGTTTGCCTGAAAATGGTTGGAGAACCCACTTGGTCTCTCTGAGTAAGCTTCCTCTGCGAGGTCAGATTTGGAAGGACTTTGGTGGCAGCCAACATCTTGGACGTCTGTTAGGTTCTGGTTTGCGAAGTCTCCCACGTCCTCTTCTTCCTCGTCCTCCTCTTCTTCCTCATCGTCCTCTTCTTCCTCCTCCTCCTCCTCCCTCTCGTCTCCCTCCTCCAAACTGGGCTCCATGATTTCTAGGCAGACGTTGATGACACACTGGATCTCCAGCATCCTGGCCGCGTTGAGGATGTGCTTGAGGTTCGAGGTGGTGATGGTGAGGGTCGAGGTATAGGCAAACTCGAGGATTGCCGAAAGTGCTTCAGGCTTAACAAAGTCAATCTCGTAAACATAGGGCTGGTCTGCTAAAGTGCCGGTAGTGAAGAGTTTCTTAAAATATTGGCTGCAGGCAGCCAGGACAGACTTGTGGGTCCTGTATTCCTGGTCCTGGACAATGAGGATGACATCGCAGAGGAGGCCGTTGTGCCGCTGCTCGTTTAAGCCGCAAAGGACTTCGCTGCTGTGATTTGGGAATGGGATCCCTATAAGGTCTTCAATGCCATTGGCCATATTCTCACTTAGAGCCCTAGGATGAAACACACACACACATACAAAATGAATTAGCGCATTCGTATTTATCCTTGAAGACAGCAGAGACACAAAATCCCCAGAAAGAAAAATCTTTCAAAACCTGGGACTCAATCTGCCTTTCGATACAGGCAATTGATCACCACCACCGCCATCTTTTAAGGGATTTCTATATCGCTTTATAACCTCCCAAGGAGGATTGCTTGCAACCGATCAGCCCAACACAGTGCTCACATTTGAAAATTTAAAATAGTGGTAAAAACAATGCAAAACATCAGGATAAAAGCAACAGACAAAACAGTTCTGAAATGGAAGGGCCATTTAGAGTGTTCCTAAAGGCCAACAGAGAGGGGGTTGTGCAAATTTTCCTGTGCTGGGCATGCCAGAACAGGACCACCTCAGAGAATGATGCTCTGATCCTGGGACTTATCAACCTCACTGTTTTCAATACAAGAGCCGGATGCCCACGAATCCAGTCAATTCATTGGCCCACCCAGTTTTGCTCCTGGTCCTGCCCACCCTGCTACGTGGCCCCTGGAAGGTTTCTCCAGAATTTACTATTTCCCCATGTGACGTTAACATATGAGAGAGTGCTGGAGGTGAAATAGTTAAACAGACTGCCCAGTCAGAATCCAGGGGGTGGAGTCAGAGGGACTATAAAACCAGCTCTGGGAGGGGTGAAGGGAGGAGTTTGTTGGGAGTTGGGTGGTTGGTTGGAGTGGGAGTGAATTGAGATAGAGTCTGTGGGTAGGTTGAGTTGGTGTAGCAAAATAGGCTGAGTCAGGAGCAGTTAGGGGCTAGGTAGACAAGTAAATATCTGAGAGGTGGTTTAGTGAGTGAGAGCAGGGAGCGGAAGTTATAGGCCTGGATAGGCACCCCCATGAATGTAATTGACTGATACTGTTTATGAAACCACACGCTTGTTAAACTGCAATAAATAAACAAAAGTTTATGTTCCAATTTAACCCTGACTGGACTCAGTATTTTACCAGGTAGGGCCTGGGTGGTGGCAGCGGGAAATAAAGTGGTGGCACAGGGATCAATAGACGGTGAAACGTCCGGGGACCCTGTCTGATCACCACGCGCCACCCCATCAATATTGCCATGATTACCCAGGCTATAGATTCCAGCTTACGTTGACACTGAATTTTTGTTTCCCGTCCCCAGCACAAAGCGTCCCCAGCCACCTTCCCACAAAGGTGCCTCCCTGCCCTTCCTGTCTCTGCTTCCCCACCCTAAATGCCCATCTATCATCTCACTACTCCTGCAGTCCTTATCGCCGCCCCATCTTTGCTCCTTCAGAAAGCACATTAAGGGAATCACGATTAACATCGTTGGCTGCTCCCGGGTGCCCCAGACACATCGCGTCTCGCCGTGCGCGAGGCATTGAATTCCTTGTTCTGTCCTTCAAGGCCCTCCGTGATCTCATCCCACACCCTGCCCTGCACTCTTCCCTCCCTCCCCTCCTCTGTCTGCTCTCGGTCTTTATTTAGACTGTTCCCGACAAATGGAGCCGCCTCCCATTATTCTCCTGTGCCTTCGGCCTCCACCTTCATTTAATTATCCCTGCCGCTGCACTCCTCCTTGGTCGCAGTGTCTCCCACATCCTTCCATCCCCTGAAATACTTGTTCTGTGCCGCATGGGTTTTTCAAGCACAGAGGGTGCAGCTTCACTGCGTGAGTGAAGCACAAGCTCCGGTCCAAATTTGGTGTTATAGGCTCAACTCTTGCTCGGATGCAGAGGGTCGGGCAGGGGCGCTGCAACACACCTGAGCATTGCAGCACAGCAAAGTTGCCCCAAGAGGCTGGAGGCAGCACAGAGCGTGTTGTTTGCCTGCATCAGGGGGAAGCTGACTCCTCTGTGAACTTGCTTTCAGAGGCATTGCACAATGTAACAGCAGCAGCAATTTATTTATTAGCCTCCCATATAGAATGTTTTTATGGTTCTCCCTATTTGGGGGGGGTGGGCTGTGAATTGGTGGCACCATTTTGCCTACATACGGATCCACGTTCCGAGAAAGAATTTGCTGATAGTGTGTATGATGGTGGTCAGGATAATAAGGTTATCAGTAATAAAACATGTTGCTGTTATACACTGAAGTACAGTGGTACCTTGGGTTAAAAACTGAATTCGTTCCGGAGGTCCATTCTTAACCTGAAACTGTTCTTAACCTGAGGTACCACTTTAGCTAATGGGGCCTCCCGCTGCTGCTGTGCGATTTCTGTTCTCATCCTGAAGCAAAGTTCTTAACCTGAGGTACTATTTCTGGGTTAGTGGAGTCTGTAACCTGAAGCATCTGTAACCTGAAACTGGAATAACTGGAACAAACTGGAACGTGTCCAGAGGAGGGCAACCAAAATGGTCAAAGGCCTGGAAACGATACCTTATGAGGAACGGCTAAGGGAGCTGGGCATGTTTAGCCTGGAGAAGAGGAGGTTAAGGGGTGATATGATAGCCATGTTCAAATATATAAAAGGATGTCACATAGAGGAGGGAGAAAGGTTGTTTTCTGCTGCTCCAGGGAAGCGGACACGGAGCAATGGATCCAAACTACAAGAAAGAAGATTCCACCTAAACATTAGGAAGAACTTCCTGGCAGTAAGAGCTGTTCGACAGTGGAATTTGCTGCCAAGGAGTGTGGTGGAGTCTCCTCCTTTGGAGGTCTTTAAACAGAGGCTTGACAACCATATGTCAGGAGTGCTCTGATGGTGTCTCCTGCTTGGCAGGGGGTTGGACTCGATGGCCCTTGTGGTCTCTTCCAACTCTATGATTCTATGATTCTATGATTCTATGAAACATCTGTAACCCGAGATGCCACTGTATAGTGAGAATCTGCCTGCCTGCTCACCCAACCAGCCAGCGGAGAAAGAAAGCTGCAACTGGTAATCAAGAGGGAGCAAGCTTGCTTTCTCCTGTTCTGGAGGGTAGAACTATAACCAATGGCTTCAAGTTCCAAGAAAGGAGATCCCAATTAAACATGCGGAAAGAGTTGTTCAGCAGTGGAACGGTCACCCTTGGGAGGTTATGGACTCCCCTTCCTTTGAGGCTTTGAAGCAGATTTTGGATGACCATCTGTCATGGATGCTTCAGTTGAGATCCCTGTATTGCAAGGGGTTGGGCTACATGACCCTCAAGGTCCCTCCCAACTCTACAATTCTATGATTCTATGCACATAACGGGACGTGGATGGCGCTGTGGGTTAAACCACAGAGCCTAGGGCTTGCCGATCAGAAGGTCGGCAGTTCAAATCCCCGCGATGGGGTGAGCTCCCGTTGCTCGGTCCCTGCTCCTGCCAACCTAGCAGTTTGAAAGCACGTCAAAGTGCAGGTAGATAAATAGGTGCCGCTCCAGCGGGAAGGTAAACGGCGTTTCCGTGCGCTGCTCTGGTTCGCCAGAAGCAGCTTAGTCATGCTGGCCACATGACCCAGAAGCTGTACGCCGGCTCCCTCGGCCAATAAAGCGAGATGAGCACCGCAACCCCAGAGTCGGTCACAACTGGACCTAATGGTCAGGGGTCCCTTTACTTTTTCCTATGCACTTAACATCACATGTTGTTTGGCTCTAAGAATGAGGAAACCTTCTTTTCCTTTCCGGTCTTGTGGATGGCTTATGCTTCCTTGCTCAGAAACGTAGCAAAACAAACAAACCAAACCAGACTGGAAAGAGAAGCTGCTGAATTGCAACTCATTACCAAACTCAAAACCATGGAGAGACCTGGTTTGAACAAAGACATTGGATTCTTATCTCATTATACATGACTAAGCCATTTCTCACCTTCTCACCCCTTGCCTTTTCCTGTAAGACCTATTACAGTCATTAAGAGTCATCAACAGGCTCATCTCAGCTATCTGCCAATCTCCCATTCCCACCACCCTTCTGAGTAATACCCCTCCCCACCTTCTCACTATATAGAAGGATCTGGCAACTTCTGCTTCAGTGTATCTGAAGAAGTGTGCATGCACACGAAAGCTCATACCAAGAACTAACTTAGTTGGTCTTTAAGGTGCTACTGGAAGGAATTTTTTTTATTTAAACAAACCAAACGTAGCCAAGCAACGACCAGAGGCACCAGCAAACATACATGTTGGACACGCGTGAAGGAGATTCGGAGACCTCTCTGCCCGGCCGCTGCTGGAAACCTAGAACCGGTTTCGATGGCTGGTGCATCTTAAACAACTCTTCTACCTCGAAAAGTCCAGGGGAGCTTGTCTCAGGGTACAGAGGGAAAGGAATGTGTTCTGATTGCAGAGCAGTCCGATGTTTACGGCGTGGGCTTCCTCAAGCGTGCCACTTCCCTCCCGCCCACAGAAGATCAATCAGCAGCTGAGACCTTGAGGTTATCTCTCTGCGCCATGCCCACTGCCCACACTCCCAGCCAGCCAGCCAGCCTCTCTCGCTTGGCAATTACTGTGTGGGAGAAGGATGGCCGGCCTTGGGAGACGGGATGAGAGCAGCAACCGAGAGCAGCTGCTCTTGCAAGCCAACCTTCCTCAATTAATTTAATTTATTAGGATTTATACACCGCCCTTCATCGTTAAGAACTCAGGGCGGTTCACAAAATAAAATACAGGATAAAAACAAGCAAATAATTAAAAGCAAAACAACAGCTTTTGGCTTGGCTGGTTATTTGGGTTTTTCTGGTGGTGTTAAATCCGCGTTTTCTGTATTATTTAAGTTTTGTTTTAAACCATTAACTCGAGACACCTCAAACCTTGGGAAATCAGCTAGTAAATGCCCTTCATGATACTTCCTTGGTTATATTCAGCACAAAAGACAGAAACCTGTTTTTGAGGGCACCCCTTTTCCCACCTGGGCTAAGTTGTTCTCACAGGCAGACCTGCGCATGGGCTTTGCTGTGTCAGATTGTGGGATAGGACCTCACACAGCTGAGGGCTTCTACATGCGAAGGGGTTTCCTGCACACAGAAAGCTAAAATGCCAGGGAGAAAGGCTTCTGGCCTGGCTCGTTCCTCAACAGCTAATTTTCTGGGTGCAAAGAACTTCCTTCCACCTGTACAGAGGGGAGCAGTCTGTACACTTTGCAAGTGGTACAGCTCACCTCAAAAGCAGCAACAGTGCTGAAAATACATGTTTTGAGGGAAAGTTTAGGTTTCTAATTGCAGGTTAATGTAGAAATGGATTGAAACACGGGGCAAAAACTTGTGAAAGTGAGATTCGTCCATCCCTAGTTATCGCTCACTTCCCAAGAGAAAATATTCCAGATACAAAGCTTAGCACTGACTCCTTCCATGGCTGACCCTGTTTAGATCTTAAGTGAAAATGTGAGCTCTTCAGCACAGTTGCAGTTCATCTATAGCCTGTAGGAATGGGAAAAGCCACCCATTTTGGTATCTCTCAGTTTCTCATTTTCCCAGTCTTGGGATGTTATGTGCAATACAGTGGTACCTCAGGTTAAGTACTTAATTCGTTCCAGAGGTCCGTTCTTAACCTGAAACTGATCTTAACCTGAAGCACCACTTTAGGTAATGGGCCTCCTGCTGCCGCTGCGCCGCCGGAGCACAATTTCTGTTCTCATCCTGAAGCAAAGTTCTTAACCTGAAGCACTATTTCTGGGTTAGCGGAGTCTGTAACCTGAAGCGTATTTAACCTGAAGCACATGCAACCTGAGGTACCACTATATTGCCTAATAGACACATTTTTGCAAACCAATTCCCCCTCATACACAGCAATGGAAACTTCAATGTCATTTTCACCAATACACCGCAGGCATACCCTTAAAGCCAAAACGGTGTATAGTCAAAACACTTTGGGTGAAAATGTAGGATTGCCAAAGGTTCTCTCCCCCCCCCCCGATGGCTGCCTGCTTTTAAATTTTTTTTAAAAAATTGCCTAGCCTGCAAAGCTGAATGTGCACATGTTAAATGCACATAAGTTAAAGGTAAAGGGACCCCTGACCGCTAGGTCCAGTCGCGGATGACTCTGGGGCTGCGGCGCTCATCTCGCTTTACTGGCCGAGGGAGCCGGCATACAGCTTCCGGGTCATGTGGCCAGCATGACTAAGCCGCTTCTCGCGAACCAGAGCAGAGCACGGAAATGCCGTTTACCTTCCCACCGGAGCGGTACCTATTTATCTACTTGCACTTTGACGTGCTTTCAAACTGCTAGGTTGGCAGGAGCAGGGACCGAGCAACGGGAGCTCACCCCGTCATGGGGATTCGAACCACCAACATTCTGATCGGCCAGTCCTAGGCTCTGTAGTTTAACCCACAGCGTACATTATGAGCATATGCATTTTTGGTACACATTGCTTGGCTGAAGAACTGCACTGCCAAATTTAGAGAAGGGCAGATTTGATGGCTGCATTTCGGTCCACATATTGTTTCGGAAAGAGAGGCTTAGTTAGGCTCTCCTTTCAATGCAAACTGAATCGAATTTATCCCCCAACCCTAATGCTCTGTCTCTGTCTCTGCGCAGTTCAGTGTCTTCCAATGACCTAGAGGGCTAGGCCTGTTTACCTGCAGCAAAAGAACTGCACTCTCCACCCCCCACCCCTCAGATCATTTGCTAATTATCCCGACTAGCCCTCTAAACAACATTGACATAAGTCCGGAGAAAAGGCCTCTCCCAGCCGCCCTTTGGCCAGCCTGACAGTTCGACAGCTGTGTTGCTCTGCACTGCTGGACAGGATGCAACAGCCGGCTCTGCAGTGACCTTCAAAATCTCATGCCCTTCAGGGTGAAACTGGCAGAAACCGAGACAGAGCGAGAGAGAGAGAGGGATGAAGGTGACACCTAACAGCAAGCCGGCCATTTCTCTTCCTAGCCCCTTTCTGTTTTATTTATTAACTGGGCAGTCCTATCCAAGGCTACTCAGAAGTCAGCCCTGTTTTGTTCTGCCGGGCGTACTCCTTGCTAAGAGTGCAATTAAGTGATGCCTTTGGGGGCTTGCTACTACCCAAGATGGCTTACGGCAGAGAATTAAAACCCTGCAACAATTTTATTTATTTTAAAAATCAGAATAACACATCCCAGTGACAAAAGCGAAAAGCCGCAGCTTAAAACCCAAGTCGCAATACTTTTCACTGAATGGAGATTTGAACAATTTGGTTTTTATGTTACATGTGAAAACTAATGAGGAAGGAGCCATTTGTACTTCTTCTAGGAAGAGCTCCAGGGATATGGGGCCACCAACGAAAAGACAGCATCTCTAGTACACACAATTTTGATGAATGTTGACAGCAAGTCTACAAGTGGGGATTCAGAGGCCAGTCTTGGGCCGGGGGGGGCGGTTTATATGGGTGCAGGCGTTCCTTCAAATAATCTGTTTCCAAACTGTTTCAGTCCCAGTCTTCACAGGCCTGGTTGTCTTCAGATGTTTTGAACCACAGCTCTCATCAGTCACAGTTTGCTCACAATTAAAGCTTTAGTGTCAACATGCAACAAACAATAACATGGCATGGGGGTTTGGAAGGATATGTGTCTGCATATTTATCCATTAATAATCTTTCCTTTTCCGTTTTTGTATCCTCCGACACCTGGACTAGTCTGAATCAAGTATAACCAAGTGTGCTGGTACCCACTGATGGGATGTTAACATTGTTTTGTCTTCCTTTTGTTCATATTCGTTTTGTATGTTGCATGATGCGCGCCAACTGGAAGCAAAACAGCACATCCACCTGGAAACCTTTCCAGGTACAAACAGTATCAGAAGCAGGATTGGGTATGACTGCCCCGATATCATCATGAGCGCAAATTGTTGTGACTGCACAATACAAAGGACGCTGGAAGGTCCTAAGTACAGTCGTACCTTGGATGTCAAACGCCTTGGTACTCGGATGTTTTGGCTCCCGAACGCCGCAAACCCAGAAGTGAGTGTTCCGGTTTGCAAACATTTTTGGGAAGCCAAACATCCGACGTGGCTTCCATGGCTTCCGATTGAGTGCAGGAAGCTCCTGCAGCCTATCAGAAGCCACGCCTTGGTTTTTGAATCTTTCCAGGAGTCCTGGAATGGATTAAGTTTGACAACCAAGGTACCACTGTACAGGCAACTGCAATAAGTGCATACTGCTGTGTCCACATTTCTCTCTTCCTCCTCAGTTGCATCTTGATTTATAGACTGCATGACTCTTAGGCAGGGGCAGATTTTGGTAATTCAAATTTCAGCAGCGCCCTATGCAAGGTCAAAATGTGCCCCCCGCCACCTCTCGCCTTCTGTTGTACACGTTCAGTACATCATAGTCACGCTGACCTCTGCAGCTCAGTGCCCAGTATGGGGGAACCCACCGTGCTCCCCAAAATCCAGCTCTGTTCTCTTAAATTGTGCAAACCACCTTACACATGGACAACGCTCTGTAGAACCTGATAATCATCTACACCAGCAGGAGACACCTGGTGCCCTTCACATGTTGTGGACCACAACTCTCTTAATTCATTACCATCAGCCACGTTGGCCAAGGCTGATGGAAGTTGTGGCCCAGTATACCTGAAGGAGCATCTCCACCACCTTTATTCTGCCCGGACACTGAGGTCCACTGAGGGCCTTCTGGTGGTTCCCTCACTGTGAGAAGTGAAGCTACAGGGAACCAGGCAGAGGGCCTTCTCGGTAGTGGCACCCGCCCTGTGGAACACCCTCCCAGCAGATGTCAAAGAGAAAAACAACTACCTGACATTTAGAAGACATCTGAAGGCAGCCCTGTTTAGGGAAGTTTTTAATGTTTGATATTTTATCATGTTTTAATATTCTGTTGGAAACCACCCAGTGTGGCTGCGGAGGCCTGGCCACATGGGCAAGGTATAAGTAATAATTTTATTATTATTATTATTATTATTATTATTATTATTATTATTATTATTATATCTGGAGGGCACTATATTGCCTGCCCCTGTCTTCTTTACAACCAAATGGCGTGTCCTAAAAGATGGGACTTTGCTCCTGCTAGAAGAGGTACAGCCTGTCTGGCAAAGCTTCCTCGTGGGTAGAGCGGCCTTGTTACAGAGCACCGTCCTCTATTTGAAAGGCGGCTTGGTTCAGTTTGAAGATGAAGAACCTAAACAAGGGTAAGCAGGAGGGAGCTTTGAAGCTCTCCATCCAAGTTAGTAGCAACTGGATAGCAGGCGTTCACCTGGTCCCAATCTTCCCAGCTATGATGAGACGCATGTCTAATTTAAATGACTGCACGGGGGCATCTTACCCATAGAGGCTAGTGGTGCGGGGCGCCGGGGCGCCAAGTTCTGGAGGGTGCCAGGGAAGAGGCGGATGCTGGACGCGGCACCTCCTGGCATCAGCTCGCCGCCCTCACCCGCCTCTGCCATGCCACGCCGAAGCAGCGCTGCACCCTGAGCCTCCGTCTGCCATGGCCACCGTGGCACAAAGTGGCCAGCTGAACCGTGAGGCCCTGCGTCCAGCCTCTGCCTCTTTCCCACCGGAGGAGCCACCCTCCAGCTGCTCCCCACCTCCTCCAGCCCCGCCGGCAACACCGTCCTCCCTAAAAAAAACTCTGGGAAACAGGGGGAGGGGGCCGCCAGAGGGAGCTTTGCACCACGGCGCCAGATATGCTTAAGACGGCCCTGTGACTGCAATTGTTTCTTAATTTGCAAATAAGTTAGCACATGTGCATTTTTATGCAAAACGGTGCTCGCTTTTTGAGGAGTGATGAGGAAAGGCACGCCCTACGCACAGGGCTTATGGGAGACACTTGTGCAGGAAGGGGTCAAAAATTGTTGAACGAGAGCCCGGTCTTTGTAGTGGTTCAGGAATGGACTCTGTACATGGAGAGAGTGTGTATGACCTGAAAGAGCTTTGGTTGGGAGCAGCCTTCTCTGTTCTGCATATAAAAACGGCAGCCATCACTGGCTGAAAATAAACTTCAAGCCAGTCTGTACAGGGTTGGGGTTTGAAATTCAAGCTTGCAAGGTAAAAACCAGAATCCATTAATCCGCCGAGACGCCCACTCCCCCGAGCCACGAAGCATTCCAAGCGAGGCAGACTTTGGCTCATAAATCTCCTGAACCGCCTTATGAGCACCAGCAATCAACAACCCTCCCTCTGCTCTCTCTTTCGCCCCCCCCCCGCCACTCCTCCAACGCACACACACACACCCAACCACACAACACCACAAGATCACAGCCGGAGGGGGAAACCTGCCATTGTCTCTCCTTTTGGCATGTGGGGCTCAGGCCAAGTTTGTTATTGCAAACCTCCCCTGGACACACCCTGGAGACTATATTTGCGAAACCGCAGCCAAACCCACCCCAGCCTCTGAAAGAGGCTTTGCTTTGCAATCTGCAGTGCTTCAAGATTTATCTCGGGGTTCGTCGTGTCCCTACTCCACCCCTCTTTTCAACTTCAGATTCTCTGCTGTGAAAAATTGCCTACTACAGAGAAGCAATAGTGTAGCCGGTATTTATTTAATTTATTTTTTAAGGGAGGGAGAGCAAGTAAAAAAAAGGGAGGATATGTGCAAAAATGGGGTTGCCCTCTGGAATATTCTTGTTCAGGGCTGCAGCCATGCAGCCCTGGCCCCTTTTCCAAATACTCCCTTCCATTAGCACCTCACCCATGGTGTTCCGCTTTCCCCCTCAGACAGCATTCTGTGCCCAAGGAGCGTGCTCCATCTTCATCTAGTGCAGCCTTTCTCAACCTGTGGGTCCCCAGATGTTGTTGAACTACAACTCCCACCACCCCTAGCTAGCAAGGCCAGAGCTCAGGGATGATGGGAGTTGTAGTCCAACAACATCTGGGGACCCACAGGTTGAGAACTGCTGATCTAGTGTCTCCCCAAGCCTGCTGATAGCTCTTTGTCTGCCTTGGCGGTGCTGTTTTGGCTGCAGAAAGGTCAACGCCAAAAGAACTGAGATTCCCAACCAGTCTCCTGCTCGCGAACTAGACCAACGCAGCACTTCGCTTCAGTGAGTGGTGTTCTGTGATTAAAAACCCCACCCTGGTCTGGAAATGCAACAGATTCTGCCTGCGACTTTTTCTTAGCGAAGCAGATTTTCTGCCACGAACCCAATGCATGGGGAAGCAACCCTAACTTGGTCTACTCAGATGTAAATCCTCCTGAATCCAGCAGGGCTTACTCCCAGGTGAAAGGAGCTGGGATGGCAGCCTCAGCCTTCACCCGGAACCTGAAAGTCAATGAATTAGGCATCAACAAATGGAAAGAAGAAAGAGCTCTACAAGCAAGGGGCCATTACTTAGAAGACCCTGGCACTGGTAGTTACACACCTTCCTTCGGAAGATATGTGCAACGCACCCAGAGTCGGATCTTAGATCATTTCAACAACTAGGCAGATACCTACGGGAGTAGGCTGCTGCTCAGATACATTGGCTTAAAACTTTGAAATTAAAAATTGAATCAAACCCAGAAACAGACTTGTAATGGGTGATGATCTTGAAGTATCTGGAGTAAGTATCTGGAAAACTCTTAGGGCACAGCCAAGCACCTTGGGAAAGTCTTCCATAATGTCAGTACCAAAACCCAAACACAACAAGCAGCATAAGGTAAGCTGGAGAGCTCTAGAAATGTCCAGTGAAGGCTTAGAAAGCAAGTAGGGACCAGTAGAGCTGGAAGAAGACAGTTTAGGTTTCCTGGAGTCACCACCACTTCTCTAGGAACTAGAATCAATATTCTAAGTGCACGGCCACCAGGAACCTGGGATTTTCTGTCCTTGACAAGGGCCCCGTAATAGCGTTCCAAATGACCTTAAGTTGAGTCAAAATGTCTTGGAAGGGGAGGGGAGTTTTCCCTCCCCTCAGCAGTTGGCATCTGGCGATTTCCATTCTATCCCTTTGTGGAGGAAATGAGTAAAACGCCGACTGCCTGACCCACCAGCAGAAACATGCAATTTTCGGACATAATTGCACATTTCCATGTAATAGCATGATCATAACAAGCAGGTTCGATTTGCTCAAGTTTCGGTCCAGGCCGTCCCTCTTCCATATTTAAACATCCTGGCCTCCTCTTTGCCCATAATTTTAACTCTCTGGCCGTGTGGGTGCTGACAGCTGTTGGGTTCTGGGACCGTTCCTTATCGAGGGGGACGGCAATTAAATACAAATCGGCGGAGTTGATTTCCTGAGATGAGATTTCCTCTCCCACCCTCCTCATCCAGTAGCTTCTGCTCCAAGAGCTCCACTGCAACGAAATATATTTTGTGTACCAAGGCAATGACATCAATCAACTGGCCCTCTCTCTCTCGGGCTCCACGCCTTCCCGCATTGCACCTACCAAGAGCTTATCACCAATTCCACACGGCTTGCAGAATTAACATGGGAGGCATGCTTCACCTTAACACCCCAATATATTTTGTTTGAAGAGTAGGGGAGAATAGGAACATATGAAGCTCCCTAATAGTGAGTCACACCATTGGTTCATCTAGCTCACGACTGTCCACAGAGACCGGCAGCGGCTACCCAGGAAGAGTTGGCTCATTCAGTTGCATCTGAGCAAACAGGCTTCAGAATTGCCATTCCCAGCACTTACTGGTACTGGTGCAGACTGGGGAAAGAGGAAGGAGCTAGCTATCACGTAGGTGCTTCCACTTGCTCGCTGCTAGCTTTGGCTCATGCTATAGATATCCACGGGACGCGGGTGGCGCTGTGGGTAAAAATACAGTGCCTAGGACTTGCCGATCGTATGGTCGGTGGTTCGAATCCCCGCGGCGGGGTGAGCTCCCGTCATTCGGTCCCAGCTCCTGCCCACCTAGCAGTTTGAAAGCACCCCTAAGTGCAAGTAGATAAATAGGTACCGCTTTATAGCGGGAAGGTAAATGGCGTTTCTGTGTGCTGCGCTGGTGCCGGCTCGCCAGAGCAGCGATGTCACACTGGCTACGTGACCCGGAAGTGTCTGCGGACGGCGCCGGCTCCCGGCCTCTAGAGTGAGATGAGCGCACAACCCTAGAGTCTGACAAGACTGGCCCGTACGGGCAGGGGTACCTTTATAGATATCCACACAACAAGCTTCCAGGGCGAATTAAACAATTCTGAGCCCAGGAACTTGTTCTGAGTTCCAGAACCAAAAGGAGATCACTGTGATGGCCTGGGACTCGGGCTCAGAACCAGAGGAGACTCAATCTGCACCAGATCCTTTGCCTCAGGCATCATCTGAACCAAGTCTGGGGCCTGATCCTGAAGAGTCCCAGTCTGCACAGGTTCCCCTGCAACAAGCACCAACTGGGCTGAGTCAGGGGCCTGAGCCTGCCCTGGCTCCAGATGCAGGGATTACCTCATTGCCTTCAGCTGGGCCATCACTTACAGATGCTCCACTACCGGTTGGGTCAGGGGAGGCTGAGGCGCCCCTGGGTCTAGTAACCCACCAACATCTCCCAAGCTGAAGACTAAGGTCTGAGAGAAGGAGAGACCTGAGTACTCGCAGGAGGAGTGCTCGCCTTCAGGTGAAACAGGGAGGTGAGTCGCCGTGGGAACAGGACCGGCCGTTACCCCGACAAAGATAAAAGGCTGTCGGACCCTGTCCCAGGTTGCAGGAGCAACATTGCTATTTGCTAGATCCTGCCTGAGATCCTGTACCTGTCCTTGCCTGGTTTCCTGCCTCGTGTCCTGCCTTGGCTCTGTTGGACTGACTCCTAGTGGAACCTTCGGATTCTGGTCCGGTCCTGGACTGCGTTTCACGGGTTACCCCCAGACCCAGCACAATCACAGCCCTCCCATATGTGAAAATCCACTCGTGGGGGACACTCCCACCAACCCCCCCCCACACACACCCTGCTTTCTTCATTTCAACAATTCAACCAGAATGGGCAGGAAATAAGAACATATAAGAACATAAGAAGTGCCTGCTGTTCAGGCCAATGGCCAGTCTAGCACAGCATTCTGTTCTCACAGTGGACAACTAGATGCCCATGGGAAACCTGCAAGCAGGATTCAAGCACAACAACAGCACTCTCCCTTCCGGTGGTTTCCAGAAACTGGTTTTTGAAACCATTACGTATTGCCTCCAACTGTGAAGAGAAAGAACATTGGCTCCAACATGGCTAGCAGTCGTCAACAGGCCTCATCCATGAATTTGTCCAATCCTCTTTTAAACCCTTCTAGAGGTTGGTGTCCCTCACTGCCTCTTGTGGGAATGAGTTTAGTTCTTCCTTTCGCCTGTCCTGCATCATCGGCTGTCTACTAGTCCAGTTTGTTGGCATTAGTAAAGCAAGCCAGGGGAGATCAGAAACCCTTGCTGATTTCCTTCAAATGGTCAAGGAATTGGCCAGCAGGTCTCAAGTCTATGCTATGCTCAACCCTCGGGTACAGAATACCACTGCAGGCAAAGGAAATGTACCAACCAAAGGCTTGAAACCGATAGGGTAGAGTCCACAGCTGCCAACCACAAAGCAAGGCAAAAGTGCAAGCTGAAGTACCTCCTTGATTCAAGCGGGCAGATGAGAAAGACAGAAATGGTGCACGGAATGTCTGAAATTTCCTCCCCTGCTTTCTGGGGGCCAGAAACAAATGAAAATGGAGCTAAGGGACAGCTTTTTCTAAAAAAACCCCAACCAAGGCATTTTAAATCTGGGCAAGGGGAAGAGGACTCTGCTTTTTTCCAGGCTGGTGAAACCAGAAATTCTATCTGGCAGCAGCCACCTACAAAAGCCACCATCTTGGCTATTAGGGTTCCCGTCCTCCTCCTCCGACTCTCTCATTCGAAGGGGGGCAGGAACCAAGCCTCCAGCAATGACAACGCTCCCTGTGTCTTCTCCTCCTCCTCCTCCTCCTCCCTTTCCTCTGCTGAGTCATTCCCCTTTGCCACAAACTACTCAGGCCAGTCCACAGCTGCGATTGGAAATGCAGCGTCAGCAAACAGGAGAGCTGTTTAAGAAAACAACTGTGTATGTGGTTGAGAGAGCAAGAGCATAGCAGGTCACACCGGAGAGAAGCGGCAGCTCCTTTGGGGGGGGGAAGGACAATGGCCGGGTCTCCCAGTTGCTGTCGGTTTCTGACCCCAATGGATTTGTGTTTTTCCATCTTGCAGACAGGAGTACGGTGGGATATTTGCATATGTTTGGGCCGATAGATAAGATAGATAGATTAGATAGCTAGATAGCTAGATAGCTAGATAGCTAGATAGCTAGATAGCTAGATAGATGATAGATACAGCAGCAAGAATATTGGCACAGAAATGGAAACAAGAAATGGAAACAAGAAGAATTACCGGCGAAAGAGGAATGGCAGATGAAATTAATGGACTATGCAGAATTAGACAAGGTGACAGGAAGGATTCTAAACCTGGGGGATCAGAGATTCTCAGAGGACCGGAGTAAATATGCGAACTATTTGAAAAGCAATTGTAATCAACAGATTATGCTAGTAGGATTGCAAGAAGTTTTGCAAGGAGGACTACATGAAATATTGCAGAGAAAAGTATGAAGAGAATTTTTAGTGAAGGACTATTAAAAGTAATAGTGAAATTAATGAAATGCAGATCTACTGAAAAAGACTGAAAAGTCTTCAGATGTGGTTGATGGAAGTCCAAAACACTGAATAAGATGAGAAAATATGTTGTATGTTTTTTGGAAATTTCATGTAAAAATTAATAAAAATATATATATTTTTTATAAGGTAGGTAGGTAGGTAGGTAGATAGATAGATAGATAGATAGATAGATAGATAGATAGATAGATAGATAGAGATAGATAGATAGATGATAGATAGATAGATGATAGATAGATAGATAGATAGATAGATAGATAGATAGATAGATAGATAGATGATAGATAGATATAGATAGATGATAGATTAGGGTTGCCATATTTAGAAGACCAAAAAAGAGGCTGCATTTGCGGGCTTCAAATGGGAACTTCAGTAGGAGAGAAGAGCCAATTTAGGGCCTGAGGGTAATTCGCAAGGAGCTGCCACCTGCTATTCAGTGGTTCACCACATGGGGGAGCTACTCCCTGACCCAGCAACTCCGGAACTTCATCCAGGAAGTGACCAAACCCAAGACCTGCTCAGCTTCCAGCGAGGCTGTTACAACATGTGCTCCCCAACCCATGCACGTTCAATCCGTCGAAATCACCCATGTGACTAGTTTAGGAAGGTGCAGGAGCCAGGGGATGAAATGATGCCAAACAGCGCTTTTATTCAAAAGGGAGCGGGGGAGGTGAACATTCACACAATCAAAGTATTTTTCGGAGGGAGGATTCAACTCTGCTGAGATATCCAGTTTCAACTTGAATATTCAGCACCGCCCTAAATAGTGACCACACAAATAAGGGTTTGTGTTACAGCCTCCTTAATCCTTCTAGTGTGCAGTTCCAGGATAATCACTCAATGTGGCATCAGGTTCCCGGGCCTTAGGAAGGAGAAATTTCAGGAAGCAATCTCTGCGGCACTGTGGGCCTGTTCAGTGGAAGTGAAAGGCTGGCTTTGTTTGGTTTTTTCCTTTACCATCTAAGATTGGCCGATACTCCCTGTCCCCATTGTAACCATGCTGAGTGTGTGGAGGCAACCATTGTCCTAACTCAAGACCCATGTTCCCTTTGGAGCAATCTCTCAGGGGTCCCCCCTCTCTCTCTCTGTGCCACCCCTTCTATCTCTAGTCCATGGGTAGGCAACCTAAAGCCCGGGGGCCGGATCCGGTCCAATCGCCTTCTAAATCTGGCCTGCAGATGGTCCAGGAATCAGCCTGTTTTTACATGAATAGAATGTGTCCTTTTATTTAAAATGCATCTCTGGGTTATTTGTGGGGCATAAGAATTCGTTCATTTTTTCCCCTTCAAAATATAGTCCGCCCCGTCCCCCCACAAGATCTGAGGGACAGTGGACAGGCCCCCTGCTGAAAAAGTTTGCTCAAAAAGTTTGCTGGACAGAAGAGGGGCAGATCAACTCTTGCAGGAGGCTGAACTGATGACCCACAGGGCGCTTTTGAAATCTAGCCAAGAAGAGAACCCACTCCTGGCACAGGGGAGAAGAGAGACACTGCCCTCCATGGCAGCAAGGGTGCTGACCCCACTTCTGATGGCTCCACACACAGTCTGGACATTCAAATACGGGCTGTGCATGTAGAATCCTATACATGTAGACAAAAACAAAGAACATAATATCCCACCTATCGGGACTGTTGCAGTCTGGGGTGGAATTCAGATTCCCCTGTGAGAGCAGGGCGATAGACTAGATAAGCAGAGGGTCCCGCCACTGTCCGTACGGCGTTCAAGAGCCGCCGCCAGCAAACCGCTATGTACAACGCACGCACTGTACGTAGCAACGCTGCACATGCGCTGTACATAGTGGTTTGCCGTCAGCGCCGCCCAAACGACATATGGGCAGTTTGGGATCCCTCTGCCGCCGCCGCAGCCAAAAGTGGAGGATCTTACCACCGTCTGCACAGTGCTCAGGTGGCGGCAGCGGCAAACCACTACGTACAACGTGTGCACGGTGCTGCACGCATGCGCTGTATGTAGCGACACTATGCATGCATCATACGTAGCGGTGCAATGCATGTGCAGTCGGCGTTTTGCCCCACCCTGGGTGTTGGTTAGCTTTCGTTCACCCCTGAAAAGGACGCAGATAGTACTCTATTTACTTCGTCAGCAGGCAGTTGAACTAAATGATCTCTTATGATGATTATTTTATTATTAATATCAAGCCCATTTGGCGGGGTTTCCCCAGCCACTCTGGGTGGCTTACCTCAGGTTAAGAACTTAATTCATTCCAGAGGTCCGTTCTTAACCTGAAAACGTTCTTAACCTGAGGTACCACTTTAGCTAATGGGGCCTCCCGCTGCCGCCGCACCGCCACCGCGTGATTTCTGTTCTCATCCTGGTGCTACTAGTACTACTTCTGGGTTAGCGGAGTTGGTAACCTGAAGTGTTTGTAACCCAAGGTGTTTGTAACCCGACGTACCACTGTATAAAAATGTAACCAAACAACACACAAACAAAACCCAGAATCTCTTATACAGACTGTATGATTCTGGGACCATGCTCACTATCGCAAGAGGCAACGTGAAATCTGCTGTTGAAACACACACACACACAAAAAGTACCCCCACACACCACAATTCCACACAACAGTAATGAGGAAGGTTTCACTGCTTCCCAGACACCAGCAACAAGGCCCACAGCATGGGTGAAGCTCCCAGCTCCCAACCTCTGCCTTTCTCTCAACAGCACCAACCTAGCAGCAGCAACAACAACAAAAAGATGGTTCCCTTTTCCATGTTGATTTGTGCAAGGCAGTAAGGAAGGGATTAAGATCCATACACAACATTACGCTAATCCATCCAACTACAGAAGACGTCCTGAAGAAAAGATTTCCTGCTAGAGCTTAAATCGCTCCTTCCTGCCTTTGTGTCATGCTCTGTGTTGGTTAATAGATAATTGAGGCCCATTGCCTTCCGTACTTGCTAATGGCTTGTCATCTGACTTTCATTTGTTGCCTCAGTTTCCCCCCATGTAAGCTGGCAGAGACAGCTCTGAGCTGCAGAGGGTGGGGGGCAAGGCAGAACAAAACGAGTATTAGTAGCACTGGATGATGATGATATATTATTATTTATTATTTATACCCCGCCCATCTGGCTGGGTTTCCCCAGCCACTCTGGGCGGTTTCCAACAAAACACTAAAATACAATAACCTATTAAACATTAAAAGCTTCCCTAAACAGGGCTGCCTTCAGATGTTTTCTAAAAGTTTGGTAGTTATTTTTCTCTTTGACACCTGATGGGAGGGCGTATGACATCTCCAGAAGTATTGGGCTCTCCTTCCTTGGAGAGGTTGGCTAGATGCTTTAGCGAGATTCCTACATTGCAGGGGGTTGGAATACAGTGGTGCCTCGCAAGACGAAATTAATTCGTTCCGTGAGTTTTTCGTCTAGTGAATTTTTCGCCTTGCGAAGCACCGTGTCGGAAAAGTTTTGGGAAAGCTTCAAAAATCGCAAAAACCTCAAAAAAGGCTACCACACCGCGTTCTATGAGTTGCTCCTCGAAGTCAAGTCGCAACTGTATTAAGGGTGTTAAGAAAAAGGAAACAAACTTGCAAAAAACACAAGATGTTTTCGTCTTGCGAAGCAAGCCCATAGGGAAATTCGTCTTGCAAAGCAGCTCAAAAACCGCAAAACCCTTTCGTCTAGCGAGTTTTTCGTCTTGCGAAGCATTCGTCTTGTGGGGCACCACTGTAATTGATTTTCAGGGTCCCTTCCAACTCTACAATTCTGTAATATGGGAGAGTCTCCCAGGGCAGGAGTCTTCAGCTGTTGCATCGTGACCCATTACTGCCCTTGCTTCTACATAAGGGAGGTCGTACCAATGGCTCAACTCTCATTTTATTTGTTTCTTTTCCTAACAAAGAAAGGGGAGGAAGATGGGAAGACAGAGAGTTGGGGGAAACGCAGGAAGAGGCGCAAGGAAGAAGTAAGAGAGGGAAGGAGGAAGCAGACAAAAATGATTTAGCATGGTGGCTAGAAAAGAGGTCTAGCACCATGCTAAGCTGGCGGTGTCTCTTACTTTACAGATGATGGTGCTCCTTTTGAAGAGCTGTTCAGTCCTAGTTGAAAGGACCTTTAAAAAAGGAGAGCACCAACAATTTGCAGCTCCTGGAACTCAGACGGAAAAGGCACACAGCCCACCTATAGTCAGAGTGCTCCCCGCTGAACTTTATTCAAGCCAGGCTTAAATATAGTACCAAAAACTCAATGCTACTTCTGGGCATGCAAATAAATACAAATTCATGTGGCTGTATGGAAAGGGAATCTGGGTTTGGTACAACACTTCATGGGTTGTGTGTCTACTTGGATGCAGCCAGCAAAAAGAAGATAACTAATCTTACTAACTAATATGGTTTGTGTGTCATTTCCGTCCTAGGTTATGTCCTCCATTGCTCTTTATTAACTTCAAGTCAATACATGCAATTTTGCATGTCACCAAATCACACATCATATTGTTTCAGCTCCTCATTACCCTAGATAACAGGGGGCGGACATTATATGGTCCATATCTGTCAGGTGCTGGTGCGGTTGCTCGAGAGCAAACAGGCAAGACTCCAGTCTGTCTTTTCCAGGCTTTATTATCTGTACAACTATTTACAGTGCAGAGCGTTGCAAGTCCATGTCTGCTTAGTCCCTAGCAGAATCTGGGAGTGGGAAGTCAGTCCTTATACCTTCCCCAGCATAACAGCTGTGTGACCCCCAACCTTCTCCTCCCCTCCCTGCGCCTAAGACTACTGCGCAGAATGGGCGCTGGCAAAGGGGGACTTGCCTCCCCTCCGCTTTGCTCAGGCTCGGTGTTGAGCCTCTCCCTAGCATCTCCTGCTCCCTGCACCTCCTCCCCACTGGAGGTGGGGCTTCCCTCCTCGCCAGAGGAAGAACTGCTTTGCAAGATCTTCGGAGGCTCCCTGTAACACAACTGCCCTTCCACCTCTCGCCTCTGAGCTGATGGCAGTTCCCTGACAATATCCTTCAAAGGCAGGAGTCCCAGAGTGTTAGAATGTCTTTGCAACAGTCTGATTTCTTTCTTTGCAAGCTGTTCAAGCCGAGCAGGCATTACAGGGGCACAGAAACAGACTTGCAGGCAGGCAGATTCACATAAATATTGGTTGAGTCCTCCAAAGTCAAAATTTAGTCACAAAATGGAACAGGCAGCCCCTGTCCTAGCAGGTTGGTGCAATGGCTTTAGAACAAAAGCCAACGAGTGACCACATGGACTTCGCATCTTTATTCACTCTTGTGCACCAGGCGGTAGTGGTTTTTGCACCTGTGTGCAAAAGGTGGTGGTGTTTGTCCCACTTACTTTCAGTAACCAAACGAACCCCTGTGTTGCAAAGAGAACGTCAGCAACGTCTAGGCAACACGATGACCATGTACATATGCAATAAGCAACCTTTTATAGAATTCCTTCAAACCATAACAAGTCCAAAATGAAATCTTTCGTCTCAAAGTCTCTGAAAATCTTTAAATGAAGAGAGGAACCAGACTTTGTACGATGACAGACAAGCTGTGAAGCTTTGTGTATTCAGCAAATATGATGTCCAACACTGAACAGTGATTCCGGATATAGACTACTTGTTTCGTATAATTCTTCGTCAGTGTGGTGGGAGGATATAGAATTGCTTCATAAACCCATCTTATTTCGAATGAATGTACAGTGGTACCTCAGGTTAAGTACTGAATTCGTTCTGGAGGTCCGTTCTTAACCTGAAGCACCACTTTAGCTAATGGGGCCTCCCGCTGCCGCCGCACTGCCGGAGCACAATTTCTATTCTCATCCTGAAGCAAAGTTCTTAACCTGAGGTACTATTTCTGGGCTAGCGGAGTCTGTAACCTGAAGTGTATGTAACCCGAGGTACCACTGTATGCAAATGAAAATATCAAATGCTGTGGAACAGTGCTCATGTAATAACTTACTTTCAGGGCATATGCTGCCCTCGTCATATATTTTGGGATTCAATTATCTCGCGTTCTACCCAGTTTGAATAGCAACGTTCCCCTGTGAGCCCAGAGGTCTTCTTTTCTAAAGGCTCGCGCTTGTTGTCTCCAAAGGCCCCTGGCATCCTGGAGGCCTCAAGGGCCAGGTTTTTCCACTGATGTCTTTCTTCCTTCCTCGGATTTCACCTGGAAACACGTCCGCGGCAGAATTTCCAGCCTCTATGGACAGAACTCGGTGCGTGGGAGGCGGTTTGCCAGCTTCCACCTCCCTGGCTGCTAACTTCCAGGGATCAGGCTGCGGCTCTCTCTAGCATGGCAGAGCGCCCAGCGTTTTCTCATTTGGCAAACACAGAGCGCAGCTGGGATTTCAGGCTCTCTTGGCATCAGACTCCATGGCCCTCAGACTTTGAGGCTGCCCTTCCCAAGCTGGCGGCTCTGCCTGCCTGGCATGGTGTGAAAAGGGGAGGGCATTTCACCACCGAAGGTGAGAACACGGAGGTCTGTTCCACACATTGCAAACTCAGGTTTGCTGCTGATTGTACGCTCAGTGGGCAGCTGTAGACAACAACAAGAGTACCTCTTCCTATTTTATATCCGTAGATCAGAGACGGATGAATCCACCAATTTTGGTTTCTGCAGAGCCGGATTAGGACATTTAGAGGCCCCAAGCGCTTAAAGGATTTTGGTGCCCCCATATACATCTAATTCAAAATACAGTGGTACCTCAGGTTACAGATGCTTCAGGTTACAGACACTTCAGGTTACAGACTCCGCTAACCCAGAAATAGTACCTTAGGTTAAGAACTTTGCTTCAGGATGAGAACAGAAATTGCACAGCAGTGGCATGGCAGCAGCGGGAGGCCCCATTAGCTAAAGTGGTACCTCAGGTTAAGAACAGTTTCAGGTTAAGAACGGACCTCCAGAACGAATTAAGTTCTTAACCCGAGGTACCACTGTTTAACAACCTTAAAATAAAATTTTATTTTTTGAAATGAAACAAAACCTACAAGAAGATGGGAAACGATGTTTATTTGTGTATACTTCCACTTTGTTTCTATCTGGGGGGAAATTCTCTTACTTTTTCTAATTGCAAAGTCTTTGATCAGATCCTCTAAACAAATCTGCTTCAATACTTAGTAGAGATGAGGCACACAGCCTGCCTTGTTGCATAGTTGTTCTGTTGGGATTTTTAATATACTTTAGCTGAGAAAACGAATGTTCAGCTGAGCAATTTGTGGCCGTTAACATCAAAAATCCGGCAATGGAAAATTTCTATGGTGTCCCCCTTTCCTTGATGCCCTAAGCCTGTGCTTATTTTGCTTAATGGTTAATCCAGCCATGGGTTTCTCTCAGTTTCTCATTTTTCCAGTCTTAAGTTTGCTTCTCTGCATTTACACATCAGTTTGCTATCTTTTTGCTGTTGTTGGTTTTTAAAAAAAGTCCTTGTGAAAATTCAGCAAAATTCGGAGCAGCGCAAATTTCAAAGGATGGCTGTATTTTCCATTTATGCATTGCTTCAGAAAGTGCAAATTAGGTTTGCCTCAAAAGTGAATTCAACCAAGTTTCTCCCCAATCCTATACAGTGGTACCTCTGGATAAGAACGGGATCCATTCCGGAGCCCCGTTCACATCCAAAAGCGAACGCGGGTCATGATTCGCCGCTTCCATGCATGCGCATGATGTCATTTTGACTGTCTGCGCATGCACGAGCGTCAAAACCCAGAAGTAACACGCTCCGTTACTTCCGGGTTGCCGCAGCGCGCAACCCAAAAATACTCATCCCAAAGCTACTTCAACCCGAGGTATGACCGTACATATCTACTCAGATATAAGTCTCACTGAGTCCAGGTAAGTGGAAACAGGACCTAAAACCTGAAAAGGCACTAAATTCTTAGCCCAGGCTTCAGTTGTTTTGGACCACAATTCCCATCATCCCTGACCGCTGGCCAAACTAGCTGGGGCTTGTGTGAGTTGCAGTCTGCAAGGCATTCAGGACATCTGAAGGGCATCAGGTCAGAGAAGTCTGCTTTAAACTTGTCTCCTGGGAAAGGGGCTTCAACTAAGCAGATCTTTATTTCATTCTGTCAGGCCAATTCTCTCTTGCCCTGTCCCCAAAGAGGATATAAATATATATATATAAATCCTGTTTGACAGCAGACTCTTTGGGTGGGTTTCCTTCCTGACTGAAAAGTCTGCAGAATATGAGAGTGGCTTACCCACAGAAAACTGGTTTGGCTCAAAGCTGCCCAGAGAGCGCCTCAGGCCGGACGAACCTGGACAGCGTCCTGTCCTCAGAAGCTGTCAGGATTTGTCGAGAAAACCCTAAAATAGGCCACTTGCCACAGGAAAAGAAAAGAAAAAAACACAGAAAAGGAGACGAGTGGAATGGGGGGGGAGAGAAGGTGAGGAGAAAGAGGATGGGGACGGGCCGTAGGCGTGTTTTTCAAAAGCAAATTATATATATACAAACTGGGGGGGAGAGAAAAATCACAATGCAGAGCCCTCAGGGAGGAACGAAGGGGAAGCTGAGGTTGGCGTGTTGGCACATTAAATCAGAAACATATGTGCCCACACGGCTGCAGCTCCCAGCCTGAAGGACTGAGTCACCGAGAGGAGGGTGGGACCTGTGTGTGTGTGTTGTGTGTGTGTGTGTGTAAGGGGAGTTATCTTTCTATCAGGGCTGGGTGTGGGGCACAGGAAACAATGCAAGCGAGGAAGCCATTGAGTGTCTGAGCAGGTTTACGGTTGGATTAAAAGCAGGTACAGGCAAGCCCTGGACAGAGTCTCCAGGCAAGAGTGTGAAAGAGGGTTTCTTAATTGTAGATATTTAATGATAAACACACACACATATATAATAAGGAAGGGACCTGTTAGCACATCCAGTGCGTCCCCTGCCAAGACAGGATTGTTCCCTGCAAATTCAAACATTGCCCTCCTCCCCACACTGTGTTTTTCCAAGGATGCGCCTGAACCACTCCAGCTGCAGGGAACACACACCACTTCCCTTGGAAGGGAAGTTTTATTGACCTTACCATGCAAGAAAATTTTCCAGAGGTCCAGCCCACAATTTCCCCTTCTCTTTCTCTCTCTCCCCCACATACTCCTCCTCAAGTCCAGCTTTTTGCTTCCTTTGCTCTTCATCCCATCGCCCAGCCCTGTTGCTGGTTCTGGATTTTATTGCTACGAATTCCCTCTGCTCCTTTCTGAATTAAAGTTCCCTGAGGAGAATTACTGGCTCATATTGTAAGGTGGTGCTTTTGAATTCTGGTGCTGGAGGAGACTCTTGAGAGTCCCATGGACTGCAAGAAGATCAAACCTATCCATTTTTAAGGAAATTAGCTCTGAGTGCTCACTGGAATGACAGATCCTGAAGCTGAGGCTCCAATACTTTGGCCACCTCATGAGAAGAGAAGACTCCCTGGAAAAGACCCTGATGTTGGGAAAGATGGAGGGCACAAGGAGAAGGGGACGACAGAGGACAAGATGGTGGGACAGTGTTCTCGAAGCTGCCAGCATGAGTTTGACCAAACTGCAGGAGACAGTGGAAGACAGGAGTGCCTGGCGTGCTCTGGTCCATGGGGTCACAAAGAGTCGGACCCGACTAAATGACTAAACAACAACAATTGTAAGGTGGGGAGGAGGAGTAAAAGAAGGCCCCATAAACTGGTGTGGGGGTGGGAGTGTGGAAAGGGAGACTGCACACCATTTTTTGAAAGGTTCGGGAGAGCAGAAAACATCATTTGGGGCAAGTTGCTCCTTTTTTCTCTCATTTACTTTAGTAACTAAAAAGACAATGGAGCTCCTCAGTCCCCCACCCCCTTTCAATATCACCAAAGCAGCCTCCTCAGTTTTGCCCCCTTGTGATCAGATTGATGGATCTGGGTGAGACTTTGCATTCAATCCTATGCTTGCCCCACTCCAAAGACTACATTCATGGATGGTGTGATGGCCTGGGTCTCGGGCTCGGACTTGGAACCAGAGGAGTCTCAGTCTGCAGCAGATCCTTTGCCTCAGGCATCATCTGAACCAAGTCTGGGGCCTGATCCTGAAGAGTCCCAGTCTGCACAGGTTCCCCTGCAACAAACACCAGCTGGGCCGAGTCAGGGGCCTGAGCCTGCCCTGGCTCCAGATGCGGGGATGACCTCGTTGCCTTCAGCTGGGCCATTGCTTACAGCTGCTCCACTACCAGTTGGGTCAGGGGAGGCTGAGGCGGCCCCTGAGTCTAGTAACCCACCGGCATCTCCCAGGCTGCAGAGACTAAGGTCTGAGAGGAGAGACCTGATTACTCGCAGGAGGAGTGCTCACCTTCGGGCAAAACAGGGAGGTGAGTCACTGGGGGATCAGGACCGGCCATTACCCCGACAAAGATAAAAGGCTGTCGGACCCCACCCCAGGTTGCAGGAGCAACATTGCTGTATGCTACATCCTGCCTGAGATCCTGTACCTGTCCTTGCCTGGTTTCCTGCCCCGTGTCTTGCCTTGGCCCTGATGGACTGACTCCCAGTGGAACCGTGGAACCTTCGGATTCTGGACCGGTCCTGGACTGCGTTTCACGGGTTACCCCCGGGCCCAGCACAGATGCAAAGTAAGGCTGCTTTTCACACACACACCCCGCAACATTTCTTCAATGAAGATAGGGACGGCCTATTCCATGATGATGATGATGATGATGATATTTATACCCCACCCATCTGGCTGTGTTGCCCCAGGCACTCTGGGTGGCTTCCAACATATATAAAAGCATAATAAAACATTAAACATTTTTTAAAAAGCTTCCCTATGTAGGACTGCCTTCAGGTGACTTCTAAAGGTTGTATGCCTACTTATCTCCTTAGCTCGGGGGTAACCAGGGGCATAAGAAGGGTGGGGTGGGCCGCCCTGGGTGCCCTCGCTGAGGGGGGATGATACCCGGCGCACTGCCCACCCACAACTCCCAAGCCTACCCCAAAGTCTGTTGGTAGTGATGCATATTGGCCGGAGAATGCATATTCTTCAAGTTCTCTTGGAGATTATGCACATTGACTGGGAAATGTGCACAATTCCCTCTTCATGGGTAGATGGTGTGCACATTCTCCAGGAGGCCTGCTGAACATGCCCAGTGTCCATTTTTATGCACATTTACTGCTCAATTTAAATTAAACACCCCCACCCTGAAAAAATGGAGGTGGGGAGTTTCGCATAGTCTTACCTGGGGCTCTCAGGTAACAGGTTGCTAGTTGAGAACTGTCCAGTGGATCTCATCTATCTCTAAGCAGCATCGGAGTTAATGGGATGGTAAATAAATTCTCCACACTGCGGCCACTGTTGTTGGACCTGGGGCTTGAGCTGCCGCCGAATTTTACCTGAAGGGAAAATTCTGAGGTGAATTTTGAGGTTCCTGCTCAGGAGAAACACCTGGCAATCTTCAAAAAAATAAAAAAAAACACCCTTTTGACAAAACTAGCAAAGTTTCCCTGAGGATTCTCTGTGAGAGCAGCCTTAACCTCGGCTACCAGCTGACCACAGTATTTGCTGAGCTTTGTCAAAAACTGAGGACAGGATGGACGCCCCTTCTCCGGCCCAAGGTCCCTCATTTCGAACCCGCAGCTGAGTGAGTCTTCCTGTCTGTCAACAAGACTCTTGGCAACCTGTGCCAATGTCAGAGCCAGAGCCTGTGTTTATACGAGGACACTTTGTGGGGAAGGCTGAACACTCGAAAGGATAAATTGGACTGTTCAACCGATAGGAAGCAAATGAATTTTTTTAAAAAATGATGAGCGCGAAGGAGAACCAAATGCACAAGTATAAGATGGGAAGTTTATCGATCTATTCATTCAATTAATCAATCTATATCCCACACTTCCTCCCAAAGAAGCCCAGGACAGCAAACACAACAACAACAACAACAACAACAACAACAACAACAACAACAACAACAACAACAACTGCAAAATTTAAAAAGTATTCTAAAAACAGTTTTAAGTATTCTCTCAAACAGCAGCCAGCAAAAGTATTTTCCAGCCCTCAAATGTCTGGGTAAGAAAGAATGTATTGAGATTCCTCCAAAAATTCAACAATGAGGGGCACACCTTGTTCTGCAAATGGGGAGCCACCACTGAAAAGGCCCCGTCATGGGTCAACAGCATTTAGGCAGCCAACCAAGTAGCACCAACAAAAAGGCCTCACCTGCCAGTTGTGGGGTGTGAAATATTAGGGAAGGCACTCTCTTAGTTCACAGAACTTTTAGCAGAATCATGTATATAGCTAGACTGGTGACTGGAAGTGGCTGCTGAGACCATATTACACCAGTCCTGAAAGATCTACATTGGCTCCCGGTACGTTTCCGAGGATAATTCAAAGTTTTGGTGCTGACCTTTAGAGCCCTAAATGGCCGAGGCTCTGTATACCTAAAGGAGCGCCTCCACCTCCATCGTTCTGCCCGGACACTGAGGTCCAGCTCCGAGGGCCTTCTGGCGGTTCCCTCCCTGCAAGAAGTGAGGTTACAGAGAACCAGGCAGAGGGCCTTCTTGGTGGTGGTGCCCTCCCTGTGGAACACCCTCCCGTCAGATGTCAAGGAAATAAACAACTACCTGACTTTTAAAAGACATCTGAAGACTGCCCTGTTTAGGGAAGTTTTTAATGGTTGATGTTTTATTCTGTTGGGAGCCACCCAGAGTGGCTGGGGAAATCCAGCCAGATGGGCAGGGCATAAATTATAAATTATTATTAATAATAATATATAATAAAAGATGGCAGGATCCCCCAAAACACGCTCTATGGGGAGCTGGCTTCAGGCACTAAGCCTGTTGGCAGATCAACTCTGTGTTATAGAGAAGTCCGCAAACATTACATGAAGGCTGGCGACATTAACCCTGTCATGTGGGAATCCCTTGCAGACGACTGCAGTGCCTGGAGACAGGCTGTCAAGTCGTGTTTCCACTGCATTGACCAGAGGAGGAATGACCACCGGAAGGAGCACAGAGAGAAGAAAATCCATGGTGCATTTGCAGCAGCACAACCAGATGCCTTCATCTGCCCTAACTGCAACAAAACATGTCTCTTCCATGTCAGCCTCTACAGCCACAGCAGGCGCTGTAACTCCACAACAGTTCAACTTCACCCCCAAAGGCCCACTCCTCCATTGTCTCCCGAGATAGACGGATGCCAACTACACGAACATACTTTTTAGGTACTTAAGTCCCAAGCAATTTAAGGATCTGTACGCTAGTACTAACACTTTGAGCTGGGCCCGGTAGCTCACTGGCAGCAGGACACGGGGTCACCCTATTTAGGAGGTGTGGCACATTTTTAGGACAGGCGTGTATGTGAAATTCACCAGTGTTCCTCCCACTTGCCATCTTTAATTCCCCAGAATGCTCTGGGACAATAATCCCCCAATGATTGAGAACTTTATTACACCCAAGATAAGGCTTTGTTTGGTTTCTGCCAACAGGGTGTAACTGACAGCCACTAATAATGGGGGGAAAACAAACCGAACCAAAGTAGCTGCTTTGCCCCAAGGGACCATGCCAAAGTTCCCAAGGCGTTTAGTTAGGGAGCATCATCCAAAAGTGGTTTAACCGTCAATCCCTCTTTCCAGGGGACTCTGGGAACAGTAGCTCCACGTGGAGCCGCCTAACAAGCTCTCATGTCAGGGCTGGTTCAGCACAGAGACTCCGAGATGAGCAGTAATTTGACTCTTTATTCAAAGAGACAAAATACAAACAAAGAACTCAGGACTAGCCTGATGAAGCAGTTGCCAGTAATAATAATAATAATAATAATAATAATAATAATAATAATAATAATAATAATTTATTTATACCCCACCCATCTGGCTGGGATTCCCCAGCCACTGTGGACGGCTTCCAACAAAGTATTAAAATACAGTAGTCTGTTAAACTTTAAAAGCTTCCCTAAACAGGGTTGCCTTCAGATGTCTTCTAAAAGCCAGATAGTTGTTTATTTCCTTGACATCTGGTGGGAGGGCATTCCACAGGGCAGGCACCACTACCAAGAAGGCCCTCTGCCTGATTCCCTGTAAATTGGCTTCTCGCAGTGAGGGAGCCGCCAGAAGGCCCTCGGAGCTGGACCTCAGTGTCCGGGCAGAACGATGGGGGTGGAGACGCTCCTTCAGGTATACTGGACCGAGGCCATACTGAGGACCTGAGCCTCTCACTTCATCCTGAGGCTCCTCCCCAGCTGGCTGCCTTCCCAACAGTTGCAAACCCCTTCAAGGAGGGGCTCTCTGTGCCTTTTGTTCTGCTACATGTAATGCCCTCCTCGTTTTTGGAGACAGGGAGGAAGGGAGAGGAGAAGAGTGGAACTGGCAGGGGCTGAAGATCTGTGGGAGCCTCAGTCTCCTCCTCCTCCTCAGCTGCCTCACTCTCACTCAAACCTGCCGCTTGCTCAGCCTCCAACCCACCTGCTCCACGATTCTTCCTCTGACCTGTATCCCACCACCAGTCTCCTGGCTCAGAGTCTTCCAGCTCTGATGCTTCCGTGGGGGTTTCCCTAGCTGTAGCCTCTCACCATTTCTCCTCGTCTAGCCAGTCCTTGACATCTCAGCTTCCTTAACAAACAAGCGCTCCCACAATCTGTTGGGGGAAGCTGTCGTTGTTCAAAGTGGAACGATACAGCTTTCAACGTATGGTGGGAATGTGGTGACAGTGGCCAACCAGAAGCCTATGGCAAGTCTGCAGGCAGGATCTGAGTGTAGCAGATCCTCTCCCCATTAGTGATTTCCAGCAACCAATACAGTGGGACCTCAGGTTACAGACGCTTCAGGTTACAGACTCCACTAACCCAGAAATAATAATAATAATAATAATAATAATAATAATAATAGAACTTTGCTTCAGGATGAGAACAGAAATCGCGTGGCAGCGGCAGCAGCAGCAGGAGGAGGCCCCATTAGCTAAAGTGGTACCTCAGGTTAATAACAGTTTCAGGTTAAGAACAGACCTCCAGAATGATGATGATGAAGAAGAAGAAGAAGAAGAGTTTGGATTTGATACCCCGCTTTATCACTACCCGAAGGAGTCTCAAAGTGGCTAACATTCTCCTTTCCCTTCCTCCCCCACAACAAACACTCTGTGAGGTGAGTGAGGCTGAGAGACTTCAGAGAAGTGTGACTGGCCCAAGGTCACCCAGCAGCTGCATGTGGAGGAGTGAGGAAGTGAACCCAGTTCACCAGATTACGAGTCCACTGTATTTGGAGGCACAGTGCCTCCTAAAGTGGATAGTGTCCTGAAGAAGAAGAAGAAGAAGAAGAAGAAGAAGAAGAAGAAGAAGAAGAAGAAGAAGAGTTTGGATTTGATATCCCGCCTTTCACTCCCCTTCAGGAGTCTCAAAGCGGCTAACATTCTCCTTTCCCTTCCTCCCCCACAACAAACACTCTGTGAGGTGAGTGGGGCTGAGAGACTTCAAAGAAGTGTGACTGGCCCAAGGTCACCCAGCAGCTGCATGTGGAGGAGCGGAGACACGAACCCGGTTTCCCAGATTACGTGACTACCGCTCTTAACCACTACACCACACTGGCTCTCCCTTCAGCCTAGGGACGTGGATAGTGCTGTGGTCTAAACCACTGAGCCTCTTGGGCTTGCTGATCAGAAGGTTGGCAGTTTGAATCCCCGCCAACGGGGTGAGCTCCCGTTACTCTGTCCCAGCTCTTGCCAACCTGGCAGTACGAAAGCACACCAGTGTAAGTAGATAAATAGGTACCGCTGTGGCGGGAAGGTAAACGGCGTTTCCTTGCACTCTGATTTCCGTCACAGTGTTCCGTGCAGCAGTAGCGGTTTGGTCCTGCTGGTGACATTACCTAGAAAACTGTCTGTAGACAAACGCTGGCTCCCTCGGCCTGAAAGCGAGATGAGTGCTACAACCTCATAGTCGCCTTTGACTGGACTGAACCGTCCAGGGGTCCTTTACCTTTACCTTTTACCTACACACTGATTTCAACCTCACGTCCCAAACACACCCCTGGCACGTTTGGCATGTTGCCAATCTATATAACAGCTTGGAATTTGGTTTGAGGCCTTTGTTCTGAAGGATTCCAGACACTGTACCACAGTTAAGGAAGCCATGTGAACAAGCGAGGAGACGAAAATGCCCCCTGCTTTTCACAGTTCTCATTCTTGAGCAGGGTGAGAAGCAGGGAAAAGGAAGAAAATGTTACTCTCCCGTGTAATCCTCAGAGACCTGCAAAAATAGATTTCCTTTGCCTGGGGCTCAGGTTCCACCTGCAACTCAGCAGCCTTGATAGTGTTGGGTTCTGCCAGCTGTCCTCCTTTAATGGGATGAGAATTCAGGATAAACAAACTTGCCTTTCACCTTAGTGACTAAATGAATTGCAATGTTTTGAATACATGTCTCATGTGCTCCTGTTGAGGTTTCTGTGTTCAGCTCTGTGAGTACCACTGGATAAAAACAACACACGTACACACAAAATCAATATGCTTATCCAGCCAAGGTAGGGGTTTGCTAGAAAGGAGATCAAGCTGGTACAATGTTGTGGCTAAGAGATCTGAGGGATGACTCAGGAAATCCTCATTTTCAGCAAGTTGCCTGCCATGAGTCTCAAACATTCCCAGCATGTTCACACTCCTGTCTCAGAGACGTCTACGCTGGCTTGGCCATGTCCACAAAACAGAAGGTGGCAGGATCTCTAAAGACGTGCTCTACAGGGAGCTGGCTTCAGGCACCAGGCCCGTTGGCAGACCAACTCTGTGTTACAAAGATGTCTGCAAACGGGACAGGAAGGCTGGCAACATTAACCCTGCCCTGTGGGAATCCCTTGCAGAAGACCACAGTGCCTGGAGACAGGCAGTCAAGTTGTGCACCCAATAGCAGTGACTAGAGATCTGCATTGGCTCCCAGTACGTTTCCGAGCAAAATTCAAAGTGTTAGTGCTGACCTTTAAATGGCCTTGGTCCTGTATACCTGAAGGAGCGTCTCCACCCCCATCGTTCTGCCCGGACACTGAGATCCAGCGCTGAGGGCCTTCTGGCGGTTCCCTCATTGCGAGAAGTGAGGCTACAGGGAAACAGACAGAGGGCCTTCTCGGTAGTGGCACCGCCCTGTGGAATGCCCTCCCATCAGATGTCAAAGAGATAAACAACTACCTGACATTCAGAAGACATCTGAAGGCAGCCCTGTTCAGGGAAGTTTTTAATATTTAACGCTGTACTGGTTTTAACACTTGATTGGGAGCCGCCCAGAGTGGCTGGGGAAACTCAGCCAGATGGGCGGGGTATAAATAATAAATAATAATAATAATAATAATTATAGGAGAAGTGACTGCAGAGAGAAGAAATGTCACGGGCATCTGCAGCAGCACAACTGGACGCCTTCATCTGCCCCAGCTGCAACAAAACATGTCTCTCCCATCTTGGCATCTACAGCCACAGCAGGTGCTGCAACCTTCCAACAGTTTGACCTCACCCCCAGAGGCTCACTCTTCCATTGTCTCCCCAGACAGACGGATGCCAGCTACAACTGCCTGCCATGAACTCACAAAGCAAGCCTCTCTTTCTGCCTCAGCTCCCTCACCTGTAACATTGGGGTAACTTGTCTTGTCGAGTTGGCATAAAGCAAGGGTGGCACGGGACGCAGGTGGCACTGTGGGTTAAACCACAGAGCCTAGGACTTGCCGATCAAAAGGTCGGCAGTTCAAATCCCTGCGACAGGGTGAGCTCCTGTTGCTCGGTCCCTGCTCCTGCCAACCTAGCAGTTCGAAAGCACGTCAAAGTGCAAGTAGATAAATAGGTACCACTCCGGCAGGAAGGTAAACGGCATTTCCGTGCGCTGCTCTGGTTCGCCAGAAGCGGCTTAGTCATGCTGGCCACATGCTGTACGCTGGCTCCCTCGGCCAATAAAGCAAGATGAGCGCCACAACCCTAGAGTCGGCCACGACTGGACCTAATGGTCAGCGGTCTCTTTACCTTTACCTAAGGGTGGCAAACGGGATTTGCTGGCAGGCCAAGGCCTGAGCTCCCCTTGCCCGCCATGATCCACTCACTTGCCTGTCACCTTATATCAAGTAGCCCAGTTTCCAAGGAAATAAGCACAAGGGCTCTCTGAGACCCATAGGAAGAGGCTTTCAGAGACATGTTAATGTATCGTGTTGGGTGAAGAAGCCCTTAGGTGCTAAGATCAGACCCATTTGTCCAGTTGACATTTTTGAAAGGAAATTCTTGCTATCCTTTCCCAGACATTAAAGCTGTCCCTGTGGCTGGCAACTCTGACAATACAGATGCTTCTAAAGACTCAGCTCCTACACATGTGTAACTTGCAGGCTCAACCAAATGCATGTACAAACAGGGAAGAACCAAGCTGTGCTGACTCAAAACTTCGCTCCTTGGCGTATCCTCCAATCTTCTTTCCTTCAACTCACTCTTAGTCCAGTATGTAGTACCTCTATCTTTGAATGGGGTAACTGTGCCCCTGAAGGACCAGGTGCGCAGCCTGGGAGTCATTTTGGACTCACAGCTGTCCATGGAGGCACAGGTCAAATCTGTATCCAGGGCAGCTGTTTACCAGCTCCACCTGGTACGTAGGCTGAGACCCTACCTGCCTGTGGACTGTCTCGCCAGAGTGGTGCATGCTCTGGTTATCTCCCGCTTGGATTACTGCAATGCGCTCTACATGGGGTTACCTTTGAAGGTGACTCGGAAACTTCAACTAATCCAGAATGCGGCAGCTAGACTGGTGACTGGGAGAGGCAGCAGAGACCACGTAACACCGGTCTTGAAAGACCTACATTGGCTCCCAGTACGTTTCCGAGCACAATTCAAAGTGTTGGTGCTGACCTTTAAAGCCCTAAACGGCCTTGGTCCAGTATACCTGAAGGAGTGTCTCTCCCCCCCCATCGTTCTGCCCAGACACTGAGGTCCAGCGCTGAGGGCCTTCTGGCGGTTCCCTCACTGCGAGAAGCCAAGTTACAGGGAACCAGGCAGAGGGCCTTCTCGGTAGTGGCGCCTTCCCTGTGGAACACCCTCCCACCAGATGTCAAAGAGAAGAACAACTACCAGGCTTTTAGAAGACATCTGAAGGCAGCCCTGTTTCAGGAAGCTTTTAATGTTTGATGTATTATAGTATTTTAATATTCTTTTGGAAGCCACCCAGAGTGGCTGGGGAAGCCAACCAGATGGGCGGGGTATAAATTAATAATAATTATTATTATTATTATTATTATTATTATTATTATTATTATTATTATTATTATTATTATGACTTTCTATTTCATTATTTGATTTGATCGACACCTTATGCCATTTTAAAATGTGTTTGGGGGGGTGTTATTGGGTGGTTGCTGTTGTTTTTATTTATGTATTTTGTAGTTTTGTATTCTGATTTTATCCTGTGAACCGCCCTGAGACCTGAGGGTATAAGGCAGTATATTAATAATAATAATAATAATAATCTGCTCACTCTGTGTTGCTGTAATCAAACATTTTGATCAAGTCACACTTCCCATCCAGAATAAATCAGATAATTTCTTCTTTGTTTCCTCCTCCTCCGCTGCCTCCACCTCTCTCTCTCTCTCTCTCTCTCTTAAAATATTAAAAATAAAAGTCTATCTGGTGCAATGTACTTTTGGTGAACCCATGTCATATATCACTGATGTTAAACTAACAGCTCTGTACTTACTCAACATTGTTTTACTTCTAGCACAAAGCTCACCCACTCAGGATCGCCTTTCAGAGGAGAATCAGTTTTGTGCCAATTACAATCTGTAGACTGAGAAGCACATTTGTTCAACGCAACATCCATAATATAATCACTGCTGAGGTTTTCAGAGACTCGTGATTATAGCAAGCCCCATGGTATATACTCTCAACTAGGAAGAGAAAACTTAAGATTTGACAAATTGTTTGCATTCCTCCCAAGACTTCAGTATAGCTATGAACAAATCTGGCAATTGCATTTTCTCATTTTTATAATCTCCAGTTTGTCTCACTTTTGCATCAGTGTGTGAATTTGTGTGTTTTTATGTGCATCTCTTCCACATTTTTTTGCATGCCATTCATACTTCTGGCACCCAAAGCCCTATAGAGTTTGGGACCAGGGTGCCTAAAAGACTGTGAGGAAGGGCAGGATATATACTGAATAATAATTAAACAAATGTATTATTACTCCAAAATGGCATCAAAAATGAAATCTGAAAGGGCAGGCTTTAAGGATCCATAGTGATAAAAAAAAAAAAATTCAAGATGTAGCCCTTTGATTATTTTGTTTATTTATTGCATTTAAATCCTACTTTTCTCTCGAGGTGCCGTACATGGTCCTCCACACTCCTCACACAATCACCACAACAACGCTTTGAGGCAGGCTAAGCTTTGGTTCAGGAGAGAACAGATCCATTTCTCAAGATACCATGCTAGGTAATTCTATGGCGTTCCTCAAGGCCCACCAAAGCTGTTTTGCATCTGAGAAGAACCCGTGGCCTGGTTAAATGAAGATTCCAGAATGCATTTGAATGGTTTTCACATACATTTTCCCTACCCTACTCTCAACAAAACTATATCCCATTCCACCCTCTCCTCCATTTAATTCACGGCAAAGACTGCGGTTGCTTCTTCTCTGTTTATTTATTTATTTTTACAATTGCACTTAAAATTTGAAGCTGCAATTTTAAAAAGAGAGAGAGAGACAGCTCACTAGGTGGTTTGTTCCTCAAACTCCTAGAAAAAGCCTTTTCTATGGCAATGAAACTTGAACCCCAGTGTCTGGTTGAATCCATTCAGCCTAATTTGGGCACTGAAAGGAGGAGGAGGTGGTGGTGGTTGGAGCGAAGTCAGAGTCTGCAGTTCATCTAGTCGATCTTTCCTGACATGTCACACGAAAACCCTCCAATGCACAAGGGACCTAGTGTTGTGCTACGATGCCATTGGGAATGTGATGGTGTGGCTGTATCCTGGGGTCTGTGCTTAGGCTGCAGTTCTGGAGAAACACTGCAAAAGTCCAGAATTGTCAGGTAGAATTCAGCTTCCTAAGGAACTGTGAGAATTTCCCATTTTTAAAAAAATGGAGTTTCCAGCCTTCATGTCTGAGAAAGCAGCGTCAAAACTGTGTGGGTAATGTCCCTTAAAATCTCAGAAGTTAGAGCGAGGGGCAAAGAGAGGATGCTTCTTAAAGGTTTTCACCATGGGTAGGCAAACTAAGGCCCGGGGGCCGGATGCAGCCCAATCGCCTTCTAAATCCGGCCCGTGGACGGTCTGGGAATCAGCGTGTTTTTACATGAGTAGAATGTGTGCTTTTATTTAAAATGCATCTCTGGGTTATTTTTGGGACATAGGAATTTGTTCATTTTTTTCTTCAAAATATAGTCCGGCCCCCCACAAGGTCTGAGGGACAGTGGACCGGTCCCCCGCTGAAAAAGTTTGCTGACCCCTGGTTTTCACAATACAATCAGATATGGATAACAGATATGGTAAATAAAAAAACAGCTACAAAAAGCACAAATAAAATACAGAGCCTTCTCTTAAAGGTACTGTATTTTTCGCTCTATAAGACGTACTAGACCACAAGACACATCTAGTTTTTGGAGGAGGAAATCAAGAAAAAAATATATTCTGAATCTCAGAAGCCAGAACAGCAAGAGGGATTGCTGTGCAGCGAAAGCAGCAATCCCTCTTGCTGTTCTGGCTTCTGGGATAGCTGCACAGCCTGCATTCACTCCATAAGACACACACACATTTCCCCTTACTTTTTAGGAGGGAAAAAGTGAGTCTTATAGAGCAAAAAATACAGTAGCTCCTAGATCTTATCATCCACAGAAGGTAGCAGACCCTCTCAGCTCTCATCTGGTACCTTTCCTTTCTCTTTCCAGCTTCTCACCTTGGGAGACCGACATTTCTCTTCCTCCCACCCACGGTCCCTTCATCAACTATCTACCACTCCCCATGCAGGTACAATCCCACATGGGATTGTACCATGTGGGATACAAGTGGCGCTGTGGTCTAAACCACTGAGCCTCTTGAACTTGCCAACCAGAAGGTTGGCAGTTCAAATCCGCACAACGGGGTGAGCTCCCGTTGCTCGGTCCCTGCTCCTGCCAACCTATCAGTTCGAAAGCACACTAGCGCAAATAGATAAAAAGGTACCACTGCGGCGGGAAGGTAAACAACGTTTCCATGAGCTCTGGCTTCCGTCACGGTACATTTGCACCCCCCACTTGTCATGGAAAGCCCCCAGCAACTTCAGTGACTCCCATTCCTGCTTGCTTTTGACCATGCTTCAGCGCCTAGATGACTCGGGCAAGTGAGCCAAGCCACAAGCGATGGTGGGAAACAGCTCCACCCAATGGTTTTATGGCAAGGACCTGGTTATTAATCAAACAATTTGCACAGCAGTCCTCCAAAACACCTTAGCAGGAGCTGGGGCTCTCTGTGGTTATGACCTTACATGTTTCTCTCACTTTATTCTGCCAGCTTTCTAATGGGAACATAGATCTCAAAAGAATATTTTAAGCGCTTTATTTCTCTTCCTTTCCCCCACCTTTTTTTTTTTGAAAACTGCAGACTCAATCGCTGAGATAATAGAAGCAGTATTTGGAGTCACCATTAAGTCCAAGAAGATGTAGTCGTCTGTCATGATTCCGCCCCCAACCCCAAGCTATAATTGCCAAACAGACATTTTAAGCAGAAAAGTCTTTCTAGCAAGCCCAGCCCTTAAAACTTAATTTTGGCTTCTAATTCTGGGTGGGAAGGATGTGGTTTTAATTAGGGGGCTGTGCCTCTGCCACCCCTTGTTTTCAACAACACGAGAAAGGTTAACCAAGAATTATTCAAAATGTAATAGTGGATTATATATCTATATACAAAATAAAATAATATGAATCTGTGCAAGGAATACAGATAACATAAGTAGTATAATGAGAATTATGGGAAGTTACATATTTTAATTTGTTATGTAAGTGTAATATATTGTATTTGTTTGTTTGTTTTTCTAACTTTTCTTACTTTATTGTTTTTATTCATTTGTATCGTCTTTTGTATTATATATTTATTTGTCTATGTGAAAATTAATAAAGATTTTCTTTAAAAAAAGAGAGAAAGGTTAAGGTTTCCCCCCTTCCAGATGCCCACCTTGCACGTGGCTTAATAATAATAATAATAATAATAATAATAATAATAATAATAATATACCCACATGTTTTTCTCTTTAAAACATTGCACTTTCGATAGCACTGGATGGTAGGCTAAATGACAACTAACCAGAGCTAACAAAGAAATCACCTTTAAACAGCAAGAGAGTACATTGGAGGAACAGCCAGACTGCCTAGATTACTCACATAAGGCAAGACAGCGGTTGAAGCAGAGTCAATGTGAACTCAAGGTCATTTATTGCATTAGAGATTGATTGACTCGCTTAATTTACTACAGCAGCACACTTATGCAGAACTACTTCGCCTTTTTAAAAAAATAATAATATGTTTTTAAAATGTACATCCTGTTTTCCATTTTGCATTCTCGAGACCCGTCAAAAAGCTTGCATCGTAAAAACGACGCAAAAGCAACAGCCCCCTACTACCAAACGCAATTACAGACTCAAAGCAAATGAAGAGCAAAGGAATCAAATGATCAATGCCTCTCTAAAGCCCAGCGGAGGACATTGCCGTCACCGGTATCCTGAAACCCCAGCAGATCAGGCTTGATGTGCTTCTCAGAGAACAAAGTTCCAAAAAGAAAAAGGAGGGGGGAGCGCCATTGATATCCATGTAAGCAAGATTGACTTCTAGATCGACTAGTCTTTCCTTCCAATAAAGCTGGCAGGAAGTCAATTCAGAAGCAAAAAACAAAGGAAATACTTCCTTACAAGAGAAACAATCCATTCATGGGATCAACTCCTGGAGGAGGGATAGGCAGCCAGATGTTGTTGGACTACAGTTCCCATCATTCTTGGCCATGCTTGCTGGGAGTTGTAGTCCAACAACATCACATTGATAAGCCCTGTCTGGCTAAGGTGGCTACAAGGTGGCTACAAGCTCAGATGCCTTTATGGAAAAGATTGTGCTGTTTAATGGAGGGAAGACTAACCAACTACCATTAACCACGACAGCTAAATGTCAAATGGAGGCTTAATGTTGAGGCTCAACGTGGATGCTTATTATGATCATCGTGTTACGCTTGTAAATTTCTCAGGAGCATCTTTCTGGACACGGGACCAGAATGCTATAAAATGTGGGCATTTCTGTTCAGGTTCATCAAGCTAATGTGGTGCCGTGTGAATTCATAAATACGCCACCTTTTTACCAAGGAATCCAACGCCGTTTACAATTCTAAATATTAGAATATAGTCATACCTCATGTTATGTTTGCTTCAGGTTACGTTTTTTCAGGTTGTGTCCCATGGCGACCCAGAAGAAGAAGAGAAGAGTTTGGATTTGATATCCTGCCTTTCACTCCCCTTCAGGAGTCTCAAAGCGGCTAACATTCTCCTTTCCCTTCCTCCCCCACAACAAACACTCTGTGAGGTAAGTGGGGCTGAGAGACTTCACAGAAGTGTGACTGGCCCAAGGTCACCCAGCAGCTGCATGTGGAGGAGCGGAGACGCGAACCCGGTTACCCAGATTACGTGACTACCGCCCTTAACCACTACACCACAGAAGTGGTGTGGGTTACTTCCGGGTTTCACCGCATGCACAGAAGTGCTATATCGTGCCACGCACCTGCACAGATACGGCGCTTCAGGTTGTGCTCTTTTCATGTTGCGAACAGGCCTCCAGAACAGACCCCATTCGCAACCAGAGGTACCACTGTAAACAAATGCTACAAAAATATTCTCAGGCCAGTTTCAGGAGCCAACAGCATGAGGTCAGTGGCCTGGACTTCCTTGCTCAAGGACTTGGACCAGTAAGGTCTGGGCTTTGCCATCCAACTTGACCAGGAAACTGATGGGGTGATATGGGCCGTGTCGTGGAAGAAGAGAGGTCATGTATGTCTCTCTGAGCTTCTCAGAGGAAGGCTGACCTGAACGTGTGGTAGATGGAGAGAGGCTTACAGTTGGTACAGCCATGAAACACCACACATGAAATAAGATGTGAAATGATTTAATAAAAGAGATCAAGCAAATGTTAATACCTGGTTCTCCTATCAACCCAGCCCCAAGCACAAAAAGCCAGGCCAAGAAAATAGGTCTTGTAATTTATCTATACCATGGGTAAAAAGCAGATACATCACCTTGCCAACAAAGGTCCGTATAGTTAAAGCTATGGTTTTCCCAGTAGTGATGGATGGAAGTGAGAGCTGGACCATAAAGAAGGCTGATCGCCGAAGAATAGATGCTTTTGAATTATGGTGCTGGAGGAGACTCTTGAGAGTCCCTCTGAAGGAAATCAGCCCTGAGTGCTCACTGGAAGGACAGATCATGAAGCTGAGGCTCCAATACTTGGCCACCTCGTGAGAAGAGAAGACTCCCTGGAAAAGACTCTGATGTTGTGAAAGATGGAGGGCACAAGGAGAAGGGGACGACAGAGGACGAGATGGCTAGACAGTGTTTTCGAAGCTACGAACATGAGTTTGACCAAACTGTGGGAGTCAGTGGAAGACAGGAGTGCCTGGCGTGCTCTGGTCCATGGGGTCACGAAGAGTCGGACACGACTAAACGACTAAACAACAACAACATGCATAGGCAAACTAAGGCCTGGGGGCCAGATCTAAATCCTTCTAAATCCAGCTCCAGGAATCAGCGTATTTTTACATGAGTAGAATGTGTGCTTTTATTTAAAATGCATCTCTGGGTTATTTGTGGGGCATAGGAATTCGTTCTTTCTTCCTCCCCCCCCCCCCAAATATAGTCTGGCCCCCCACAAGGTCTGAGGGACAATGGACCAGCTCCCTGCTGAAAAAGTGTGCTGACCCCTGATCTATACAAAATCACGTGGCAAGAGTCCTATCAGGCCTTCACAGCTTCCGTTGAGTGGGTCTGCATTTCTAAGGCCTCTGCATTTGTTAAAACTCCCTGCACAGAGAAAGGTAGCCCTTCAGGGAAAGAGCCCACGGTGGAGGACTTAATAGTAGACACCTGAATTCCAAACTCCACATAAATAACAGCCCTGAAACGCTGTAGCAGGACTCTTTGGGAAGCGTCTGAAACCAGTTTTAGAAGTGACACACCACTTTTAATTAAAAAAAAAAGGAAGAACACCAACGAGTCACAACCAGGCACACAACAAAGACGCAACCCTAAAGAGCACCGTGAGGTCAAAAGACAATGCCGCGCCCTTGCAGGGTGTGGGGATTTATATAATTAACCCACACCCCAAAATCTATTGCTGCAGTTACCGTTTATGCAGGGCTGGCTCATGCTATTTTGTTGCCCAAGGCAAAATCTCATTCTGGCAACTTCCCACCCAACCCCTGAACCTTTATGGGTGGGTTTGGGTTTTCATTTCATCTGCCACAGACACTGCTCCCTATTGCGAAGGGAAGGGAGTTTCACCCAGCTCACTTCAATAGGGATTGGCAAATCCATCCATTTAATTTCTCTCAGTTTTTCTGGACTTCACTTCACTTCTCCGCATTTCCAAAGCAATTTGAATGAAAATAAAAATAAAGTCCTCGTGAAAATTCGTCAGCATTATAGATAAAAATTATCTTGATATACACATTTCTGCATACAGTTTTGCCTGATAGGATCATTTTTTGCAAGCGATCTGGCCTAACGAAATGCTTTTTCAAATTACTGCATTCGCTAATATTGTGCATTTTAATCTATTACTTTATCACAATACACACATTTTTGCACACATTATTTCATTGCAACCATGCATCCTGCCCTGATGTACAGTATACAGTGGTGCCCCACAAGACGAATGTCTCGCAAGACGAAAAACCCGCTAGATGAAAGGGTTTTCCGTTTTTGTGTTGCTTCACTAGATGGATTTCCCTATGGGCTTGCTTCACTAGACGAAAAAGTCTTGCGTTTCTTGCAATTTTTTTCCGCTCCCCCCCTTTTTCTAAGCTGCTAAGCCGCTAATAGCCTTTTAGCCGCTAAGCCTTTAATAGCCGCTAAACCGCTAATAGCGCTAATCCGCTAAGCCGCTAATAGGGTTGCTTCGCAAGACGAAAAAACCGCTAGACGAACAGAATCACAGAACGGATTATTTTCGTCTTGCGAGGCACCACTGTATTTTGCTGCAGGAGGCTTAGTTTGGTCTGAATCATGCATACACTACCAGAGCTAACGTTAAATACATTGCTTCTGGTAAAATTTGTGTCCTGGGCTTTTTAGACTCGTCTGCCCATGTACTATCTGAAATCGTAGGGGGGCCTTGGTTGCCAGAGGTGAATTTCCCCCCAGTAATAGAGCACCTATCAGAGGCTACAAACCTTGATGCCTATGCGCTAAACCAGGCTTCCTCAACCTCGGCCCTCCAGATGACCCCTAGCTAGCAGGACCAGTGGTCAGGGATAATGGGAATTGTAGTCTCAAAACATCTGGAGGGCGAGGATGAGGAAGCCTGGTCTACGCTTCCTCTTTTAGAGACAGCAGTGCTACTGAATTGCTGGAACGCCAGGAAGAAAGAGTGCTGTTGCCTTCAGGCGCTGCTTTCAGGCTTCCTATGGACATCTGGTTGGCCTAATAATAATAATAATAATAATAATAATAATAATAATTTATTTATATCCCGCCCTCCCCAGCCGAAGCCGGGCTCAGAGCGGCTAACAACAATGAAAGTAATCTAAAATCAGTTCACTCTAAAATCAATTCAGAATCAAATTAATGGCAACAGTTGGGCTAGAGTTCTTTGAGGATTACAGAAGGAGGGGGTCAGATGTCAAGTCCTGCAGGGCCCTAGTCTCTTGTGACAGAGCGTTCCACCAGATCGGAGCCATAGCCGAAAAAGCCCTGCTCTGGTTGAGGCCAACCTAACCTCCCTGTGGCCCGGGACCTCCAAGATGTTTTTGCTTGAAGACCGTAAGGTCCTCTGTGGGACATGCCAGGAGAGGCGGTCTTGTAGGTATGAGGGTCCTAGGCCATATAGGGCTTTAAAGGTTAAAACCAGCACCTTAAACCTAAGAGAAGGGTGCTGGACTAGACGGGCCATTGGCCTGATCCAGCTCCTTATGCCCATACATTCTCAGCCTATTAGATAAAAGGTAAAGGGACCCCTGACCATTAGGTCCAGTTGTGGCCGACTCCGGGGTTGCGGCGCTCATCTCACTTTATTGGCCGAGGGAGCCGGCGTACAGCTTCTGGGTCATGTGGCCAGCATGACTAAGCCACTTCTGGCGAACCAGAGCAGCGCACGGAAACACTGTTTACCTTCCCGCCAGAGTGGTACCTATTTATCTACTTGCACTTTGACATGCTTTCAAACTGCTAGGTTGGCAGGAGCAGGGACCGAGCAACATGAGCTCACCCCGTCGTGGGGATTCGAACTATCAACCTTCTGATCGGCAAGCCCTAGGCTCTGTGGTTTAACCCACAGCGCCACCCGCGTCCCTGGGAGGCTATTGGATAGCGATGTATAAACAGCTGGGAAAGTGTTTCCATTTTTGCGAGAGCACTAAAAAAAATAAGCAGCGCTTTGGAGGGGGAAGTTTAAAGGAGCCCCCCCCCCACAAGACATCACGAGTTGGGAAACTTCAAGAAATCGTTCGGGAAACAATAAAAGCTTCTTTGCAATCTGCGCAAGGGGCGGACAGTGCGGAGGGAAAGAGTCAGCCTTAAAAATATGATAGCGATGCGTCGGAAACGGGGATATTCAGAGACGCAGCCCATTTGTTAAGCGGCCGCTTTCCTGTCATCCTCAAGGAAGATGGAGGGGATGTGGAGCGGCTTGAGACAGGTGTCGTATTTCACGGCGAAAAAGTGGAGATGATCTGCAGATAGCAGTGGGGAAAGGCTCCTGAGGAGATTTCAGCCTCATAAGAAAAGGCAGGATGTTGGCTCCAGACACTCTGAGGAAATGCTTCAGGGAGAAGCGGGTACTTGCCTTGCACGGATAATGAGTAGTGGTTATTATTATTATTAATTCATGCATCTTCTATATATTTTGGAAAGTTCTTTGGACACCTCTCAAGACATTGCATCCAAATTTTGCACCATGGTTCCTGACAAGGCAAAGCAGCTCTCCATCTATGCTTGGATACAACTGGGCGCCATTTTGAATCAAGATGGTGGAGTGATTGTATTTTAGTCTTTTGTTGGAAGCCACCCAGAGTGGCTGGGGAAACCCAGCCAGATGGGCGGGGTATAAACAATAAATTATTATTATTATTATTATTATTATTATTATTATTATTATTATTATTATTGAAACGGGACTGATTTTAACCACTGGTCAACACTTCACTGACTTTTTTTGTTTCTTTCTTAAGCGTTCCCAAATAACACTGGGTATGAGGCTGTTAGTTCTGTATAAGACAAAGAATATTCACACTTCACAGACTATCGTAAAAATGATAGCTGCCCCTGAGGCACTTACAATGTTTTATGACTACCAAGGTTCCGCTTACAGCCTTCCGACTTTTTATATTTGATTTTTGGTTGCTGCCCATAACTTGCCTATCCTCTCTCCTGAGGCTGCTTTCTTGTTGCACGGATACAGTGCTTTTCTGAGCGTTTAAAACAGCATCACGTTTGTACCTGAAAATAGGCAGCCAGTCGTTCCTGGCACATTCGCGGCTATTGTGATTTCCATGCAGAAGGTTACTGCTTGGATACAATGGGTACCTATCAGATGTTTCCTGCGATGTAATTCGGGATCAACCATGTCACATTTTAAAGTCTTTTGAAGTTATGCAGGGTGTGAAAAAAGTAGAGAGGGATGTGTTCCCCCTGCCCCTGCCGCCACAACAGTACTATAATTTGGAGGTCATCCAGCGAAGCTGATTGAAGATTCAGGACAGACCAAAACAAGTAGTAGAAGTAATAATAATAATAATAATACATTTTATTTATACCCCACCCTCCCCAGCCAAGACCGGGCTCAAGGCGGCTAACAACAAATAAAAAAAAGTTGATTGAAATGCAACTTAAAAAACAAGATTAAAATACAAAATTAAAACATTACAGTCATACCTTGGAAGTCAAACAGCTTAGTTTAAGGTTACCAATTTTTTATCAATGAATCTGGGGACACTTTTCAACTTCCTACTAAATAGATGGATTTTGGCAGCGGACTGATTTGTAAATCCGGGGACTGTCCCCGGGAAACGAGGACATCTGGTAACCTTAGCTTAGTTCCCAAACATTTTGGCTCCTGAATGTCGCAAACCCGGAAGTGACTGTTCCAGTTTGTGAACTATTTTTGGAAGCCAAACGTCCGACGGGGCTTCCACGGCTTCCAACTGGCTGCTGCAGGAACTTCCTGCAGCCAATCAGAAGCCGCGCTTTGGTTTTCGAATGTTTTGGAAGTCAAAAGGACTTCCGGGATGGATTCCGTTCGACTTCCAAGGTACGACTGTAGTCCTTCTTAGCTAAACTGCAGAATTCACTCCCACAAGATGGCCACCATTTTGGATGGCTTGTTGGACAAACTCATGGGGGACACGGCGATCAAGAGCTACTAGCCACAATGGCTACATTCTACCTCCACTGCAGGCAGAGTCTAGAGAGCTCCTTTAACATCCCTTATACTCCCACCCTCCCACTTTAATTTTTTAAAAATATTTTTATTATACAATACAGTCATAGCAAAGCAAGACAAAGAACAGCTATTGCATCATTTTACATGGTCTTAAAACATTGGCAGTGCGCATAGGTAAAGAGAGACAGGTTTGTGAGGCCGGTGGGAGAGCGTTACTTTCTTCTTCCCTTACGAATAAAAAAAGGGGGGGGGAGACCAGGTTTCATCGATATTTTTCTTTATGGCCCCATTTGCAACTCTTCTTAAGCCCGTTTAGTCACTCTGAACTAGCTATACCCAAAAAATTATTGAACCAGGTCTCAAGAGGTAGCTTCCACCTGGGATTTCCAGTGATACGCTATCACTAGATGTGCGACTACCAGTAGAAAAAGAATTAAATCTTTAAGCTGGATAGTAGGGTTGGAATCTGGAATCTGCAAGAATTAATGTGAATTACAGGAAAACTTTTAGAAGACATCTGAAGGCAGCCCTGTTTAGAGAAGCTTTTAATGTTTAATAGGTTATTGTATTTTAGTGTTCTGTTGGAAGCCGCCCAGAGTGGCTGGGGAAACCCAGCCAGATAGGCGGGGTATAAATAATAAATTATTATTATTATTATTATTATTATTATTATTATTATTATTATTATTATTATTATTGGAAAGCAGGGCTTAGGCTGGGTTTGGCAATAGGGGTTGTTTAACAATTTGGGAGGTAATACCGAAGACCCTGGTCCAAAATATATAAACAATTTTGCATCACCACCAAGCAAGCACTCCCACCTTTGAAACTATTTACCACCTCTAACCAATATCCTTTCTCCTGTGTTGCAATTCTGCTATTTTCCCTTCCTCCCTAATGTGTCCTGCAATACCTCTCCCTGTCTGTCTGTCTGTCTGTCCGTCTGTCTGTCTGTCTCTTTCTCCATGGTGCCTTTACCTATCTGGGTGTGCAAACTTCATTTTAAACCATACTTTGCTTCCTCCATCACCACACACAAATTATTTGAAGGCAGTGGACTCTGTGGCGGCCTCAGGCGTCCGGGGTTCCAGGCAGGGGCCACTCCCAGCCCCACCTAGAGACACTGGGGACTGAATGGAAGGCCCCAAACCAGCCACACTCTCTCCTGCGCAAACATAACACACGCTCGCTGGATGTCTGCCGTTTTCTTAGCCTTTTGCAATGTGTATTTTGGTGCTCTGAAGGCTGTCCGTTCCCCCGCTCCTGTTGTGCTGAGCACGTCAAACAGGACACTAATTAAATCCTCTAATCCTTTCAGGAAGCAGAAATAATTATACTCGGCAAAGGGACTTCTCAGTGGGCGGATTAGATCTCCTGACTCTCGTCGGTGCCTGCATCAGGAGGATGGGATGAGAGAGTGGGTTTGTGAACTTGGAGCAACAGGCAAGGACAACACATGTCACCCACACAAACCACCCGTGGAGTAAGCAGGAGGGAGGCGGAAGTACAGGCTATCCTGTTCTTTTCGTAGACTCTCTCTTTATTTGTATTTTTGGGGTGGAGGATTCTTTTTCTAATTGCAAAGTCTTTGATCAGACCCTCAAAATTAATCCAACGTTAACACATCAAACAAAGATTGCCCGTGATGAAGCGATGATTCTTCAACATCAACTTCGTTGGACTGGTCATGTTGTGCAGATGCCTGATTATCGTCTTCCAACTACTCTACTCCCAACTTAAAAATGGAAAGCGTAATGTTGGTGGTCAACAAAAGAGGTTTGAAGACTCTCTCAAGGCAAAGCTAAAAAAATGTAGTATAAATACCGACAACTGGGAAACACTGGCCTGCGAGCACTCCATGTTTATGGAAGACAATCTTACTCGGCTATAAGGGATTGCCAAAGAAGAAGAAGACTTAGCAGAGATAAAGCATCTTCGGCCTGCCTTGTTGCATAGTTGTTCCGTTGGGATTTTCAATATGCTTCAACTGAGAAAACGAATGCTCAGCTGAGCAATCAATGGCGGTCAATGTTAAAAATCCAGCAATGGAAAACTTCTGTGGTGTCCCTCTTCCCCTGATGCCCTAAGCACGTGCTTCTTTTCCTTAATGGTTAGTCCAGCCCTGCTGGGGCTGCTGCCTGGAAGTCGTTCAGGGCCACTGCCCGGCCTGTCCCGAGCCTTCCCACGGTTGAGGCTGATGCCCAGGGTGCCTTTCCTCACTTGGGCAGTGTTCCGACGTTCCTTCCTTCACTCACGTCCAGGCAGCAGCCAGAGTGAGAGAAGGCCAATCTATTTATTTATATCGTGTGGACCCACGTAAACGTGGTCGTGTGAGAGTGGAATGGACGTAAGTGGCAGGGTGGTGGTAGCTGTCGTTACTATTTTCAGTCTCCCATTAATCCTTGTGGTGCACACCATTTCAATTTCATTTTTTTTAATGGATGGGGAAGAAGAAGGAGGAGGAGGAGGAGGAGGAGTTTGGACTTGAATCCCGCCTTTCACTCCCCTTAAGGAGTCTCCAAGCGGCTAACAATCTCCTTTTCCCTTCCTTCCCCACAACAAATACTCTGACGTGAGTGAGGCCGAGAGACTTCAGAGAAGTGTGACTAGCCCAAGGTCACCCAGCAGCTGGATGTGGAGGAGCGGGGAAGCGAACCCAGTTCACCAGATTACGAGTCCACCGTTCTTAACCACTACACCACACTGGCTCCCAAAGTCACAAGAAAACAACTTGACCGAGGCCACCCACATTGCTCAAGGCTAAGAAGGGGTTTGAACCAAGCTTACTGCTTCTCTGCCCGCAAGCACAGCCCTTAAACTCACTTCCACGCCACACAGAAGGGGGTCTATGTGACCTTCCGTTGGCTCTGCCTTCCACAGGAAGGCAGCTCAAATGAAGGTCCCCCCACCCACCTTCTCCGTTATACCGTTACTAAGAATAAAAAGCCAGGCGGCCTCTGTTTCTGCTGTGGCTCTACGGTGTGGTCAGATAATTGCACAGCAACTGCTGCTATAACTGCAAAGCGGCTGTAACCGGCCAAAGGCCGCCCCGGTGCCAGGCTTCCCCCATTCTATTATCCCTTTATTAATAGAAACCAAATCTACCTTTGCAAGGGCTGCAAGACCAGAAACGACATTATGCGGTCTTGCAGATGTTTCCCTCTGCTGCGATTTGCCATTTGGGGCTGTGTGTGTTAGAGCAGACAGTCCTCTCAGGTTCATCTGGGAAGGCCCAGGCAAATGCAAGAGTGGCGATTCAGAAAAGTCCAAAGATGTCCCAAGAAGAAGGGCACAGCTCAGCTGTGGAGCACATCCTTTCGAATGCAGAAAGCCCGAGTTTTTATCCCTGCCATCTCCACTCTTTGGGGAAACAAAGAGGCCAGCTTAGCAGGCAATGGAAAATAGACTTCTCTACCTGAGATCCAACAAAGGTCCGTACAGTTAAAGCTATGGTTTCCCCAGTAGTTATGTATGGAAGTGAGAGCTGGACCATAAAGAAGGCTGATCGCCGAAGAATTGATGCTTTTGAATTCGGGTGCTGGAGGAGACTCTTGAGAGTCCCATGGACTGCAAGAAGATCAAACCTCTCCATTCTTAAGGAAATCAGCCCTGAGTGCTCACTAGAAGGACAGATTGTGAAGCTGAGGCTCCAGTACTTTGGCCCTGAAAAGACCCTGATGTCAGGGTGTAATATGCCCAGGGTCCCCTTCATTGTGAAACCAGCTCAAACGAGGAGGGCCCAAAACCTAGCCCCATCAGGAACAGGAGTTAGGAAGGCGCACTGGGGGATATCTCATAGGAAAGCCAAGGCAGATAATAGCGGGGAAAGCCACATAAAGGCAGCAACTGAACGGAAGACTAAGTCATTTGCTGGTTGAGTTTGAGCTGAGATGTTTGCCTGAAGAAGACTCAGAGGGGAGGCAGCAGCCTTCAGTAAAACACTGAAGCTGGAAATCTAGCAGGTTAGCAAATTTCCCCTTTGAAGATGACCAGGAAGCCACCACAGGTCAGGAAGTGGAAAAATTGATGCACACCTTACTGGCTAGCTCTCATAGGCACAACAAGAGAGGAGGAGCCAATGGGCTGCAAAGGGGGAGGAGCCAAGTTAAATCCTGGGATGGCTATACTGACATTTCCCCCTCCCGTCTGCAGCTTTGTGTGGCCCACAAAGGGCATCAGTGTGCAAAGTCCCAAGAGACCCCAACTCTCTGCTCGCTTGCACACCCTTGATAAGATCAACAGAGCTTTCAGAGCAGACATGGCTAAGCATTCGTATTTTTAACTAAGATGACACCACCAGGTCACCAGGAAAACAGAGGGGGCCTAATAGAAAATTCTATTAGCATAAAAATGACTTTCGGTGATTAAGGTGCAATAACTTGATTTCTTTGTGGACCCGGGGACAATTCAGAGGTACAAGAATCCTCGGCCAGCCCATTGTTAAGAAGGCTCCGCTTTCTCCGCTTCTGGTTTAGAAAGGATGCAGCTGGCAGATCGAAGGTCAGACGTTTCAAGGAGTAAATTGGTTTAATGTGGCCGCAGATAGCCTCGGCAGAGAACCTAATAAATATGCAGTGAAATGTAAGGAGGGAAGACCGCAGACAAGAGAAACAATTACTCTGAAACCAGGATAAGAGCCATCAGCGAGCTCAAATTAATCAGTGTAAAGAGTTTTATATCCCGGCAGTAGATTTAGTATGCATAGCAGGTACAGGGTCATCAGCTGGAGGGGCTAAGGTTTTCCTTTTTTGCAAGCAGAGCGATGGAGGACAGATAGACCTCTCTGGTCCAAGAGGGGGGATGGGGGCAGCCCTTGTGCCAGAGCCCTGCCCGCCAACTGATCAATCCCTGCCCCCTGAGCCATCAGGCACAACAGCGCCTCCTCTTCTTTTAAATGATTTTGAACCATCTTCTATCCCATTTAAGTTTCAGGTGAAGAGCTTAAAGGTAAGGTAAAGGGACCCCTGACCATTAGGTCTAGTCGTGACCGACTCTGAGGTTTTTGGTGCTCATCTCACTTTATTGACTGAGGGAGCTGGCGTACAGCTTCCGGGTCATGTGGCCAGCATGACTAAGCCGCTTCTGGCAAACCAGAGCAGCGCACGGAAACACCGTTTACCTTCCCGCTGGAGCGGTACCTATTTATCTACTTGCACTTTGACGCGTTTTCGAACTGCTAGGTTGGCAGGTGCAGGGACCGAGCAATGGGAGCTCACCCCGTCGCAGGGATTTGAACCGCCGACCTTCTGATCAGCAAGCCCTAGGCTCTGTGGTTTAACCCACAGCGCCACCTGCATCCCGGTGAAGAGCTTAGTTTGCTTCAAATCCAGCTGAGAGAGCTACCAATATTTCAGCAGCGCCACACCAAACTGGAGCAACAGCCAAGTGGCAGAATTCCCGAAGGAGACTCTCTAAAAAATGGTCAAGGATAGGTTAGGGTTAATCTGGCCTGCTAGGGAACTGCCTCTGAAGCTTCCAGTTCCAGGAGCCAGGCACCAACTGAGAGGAGCTCAGGTGGAAATGCACCTGGATTCAGACGTCCCTCTATGAGTGCCAAGACTGCATAAGCACAGTCTCTCATTGAACAACTTTCAGACAGGAAGTTGTGCCTACTGCCCCCTGTGGGGAACCTTGCAATTGCAGCCTCTTCTAATCTTTTAATCTAATCTTCTAATCTTGCCCTAGGCAAGGAGGAATATAATGGAATTCTATCCCAGCTTGGGCAATAAGGTCCACCTGAACTCTCAAGCTCATTTCCTTTCTTGGCCCAGTTCTCTGCTGCTGCCTTCCATGAACCTTGACTACTCTTTGCTTCTGATTCTTGAATTCTTCTCTGGTCCCGCTCCCCAGTTGCCCTTTGTCACAGTGCTGTCAGATGAGGAATTAACTCTTTTATTGCCCAAAGTACACTTACACCAGGCATAGGCAAACTCCGGTCCTCCAGATGTTTTGGGACTACAACTCACATCATCCCTAGCTAACAGGATATGTCAGGGATGATCTCAAATCTCCATGATGGAGTGAGCTCCCGTTGCTCTATCCCAGCTCCTGCCAACCTAGCAGTTCGAAAGGACGCCAGTGCAAGTAGATAAATAGGTACCGCTGCAGCGGGAAGGTAAACGGTGTTTCCGTGCGCTCTAGTTTCCGTCACGGTGTCCCATTGCGCCAGAAGCGGTTTAGTCATGCTGGCCACATGACCCAAAAAGCTGTCAAGCATTGGCTCCCTCAGCCTGAAAGCAACCCCATAGTTGCCTTTGGCTGGACTTAGCTGTCCAGGGGTCCTTTACCTTTACCTTTTACCTTTACCATAGTAAGGACAGAGCATCCAAACATTATAAGTGGGCCCTGGGAACAGCATACTTTTCCGGAATGTTTCAGTGTCTTATGACTCACATCCCCTCTTGTTAGCCTCTGTCCTGGACATTTAACTATATATATATATATATATTCTAGAAAAATAGGTGCCGGTTACTCATCATTACAGTAAGGGCCACACTTTATAACAACAGCAACAAAACAAAAAAGGTGCCGGTACTGCGTACCCTTGCGTACCCCTGGGGTAAATTGAGGTATTTTTCCTCCTTTAAATACGGTTTGCACCTGCAAATATTTCAGATATACTGCTTTGTTTCTGACCGGTGCATATCCCATAACTTCCTGCTGAAACGCTGTCACTTTTATAACACAAGATGCTCTGAGAGTTGGGGGGGGCTGTTGTTATTTTGCCTCACTTTTGTTGCGCTGTAGATCAATATACCCCTCCGGGTGGCAGTAATGTGATAACACTGGGGCAGCATTATGGAGTAATAAATAAAATTGAATGGTGTATGGACAGTCCAGAATAATTCCACCACTATTTCAGTATTATTGCATCACTGGGTTGCAGAAAATGCCCACACATAAACCGCCCCCCAAAAAATATAACAGTCTGGAAGGGTCGTCAGTGAGAGCAACTGGTTCCCACTGAAGCAGTGATAAATACCGCCTCTCAGCACACAATGGCACATTCAAAGGAAACACCCAGAATGCAAAATGGGCGTGCTGAAATCACCACATCAGAAAGCAGGAAGGTGATTGCATGCGTATCCCATCACCAAATGGGATGAAAACTTGCCAATAACCGAGCAAGAGATTTGTCTATGATTACTATTTTGGTGAGACCCATAATTGGTTTGGACACAGGTGCGTTTAGGGTAGCACGGCGCGATCTTTGTTTATGAAAACTATTTGGGGAGAGTCTTGGGCAGGGCAGGAATCTGTGCATCTGTTCAAACAAGAGCAACGCCAGGTGACAGAACCAAACAGGCTTCAGGTGGTCCTCCGTACATCCCACTTTCTAACGAATACCCACCGCGATTGATATTTATAAGAAGCAGCCGCCATTGTTTGCACAAGAGGGTTTTCTGCAAAATGTAAAAAAGTGATGAAAGTCCTTGTGATCGGGGAGTGAATGCGCGAATGGCTTAGTTATTACAGGTAGAGGCTGAAATGCTAGAAGGGGATGAATTGCTAAGGAAGAAAAGGCATATGTATTTTTCCCTTCACAGCCATTCGCTGCATTTTGAAGGTCTGAAGCTCTGTTCTGAGGGCAAGAATATATGAGCTACTTAAAGCGTGGGTTGGTGTTTTTTGTGGTATTAACTTCAAAGGAGGCAGACAGAAAACAGGGTCTACCTATTGTACGGTATATATCTTTCTGCCAACACAGATTGGATAATGTTCAGCAGGGAAAAAGAATTATGCAGCTGCTAATTCTTCTTGTACATTCCACTCCCCTTGCCCTTATGTTAATCTCTTTGCTCATGGCTTCTTCTCTTTTTTGGTATAGCAACTTAGATAATGAAGTAGAGGAGGTTCTGCCCAAAAAGAGTTTTAATATGATTTGGACTGTTTATGTATTTCTTTGCAGGCAAACCCCACATTTATGCGGGGGTTACATTCCCAGGCTCTGCGCATGTGAAATCACGTATTTTTGATACGCCATTGGAAAAGTCTGCAAACACCCCATTTCATCCCCGTACACCCTGTTCTCACCCTTCCCTATTTCACCCCTTTTTGTGATGCTTTGGGGTCACTCCTGGGTTCTGCATGATGCGTGATTTCGTGCACATATTGACCGTGTGTACAGTGGTACCTCTGGATGCGTTCCAGAACCCTGTTAGCATCCTGAGTAGGACGCAACCTGCGTCTGCGCAGGCGCAGGTCACGATTAGTCCCTTCTGCGCATGTGCATGATGTCATTTTGAGCGTCTGCGCATGCGCGAGCAGTGAAACCCAGAAGTAACGCATTCCGTTACTTCCAGGTCGCCGTGGAGTGTAACCTGAAAACACCCAACCTGAAGCATATTTAACCCGAGGTATGACTGTAAATGGAGGGGTTGCCAGTGTGGTGTAGTGGTTAAGAGCTTCTTTCGTGGCAATTAAGGCAGGGAAGGAAGGGACGTGGGTTCAATGGGGATGTTCCAGCTTCTCAGCTGTGCGTGCGTTCAGGCAAAACTTGGAACAGTTTTGCTGCAATTAATTATGGAGCAATTAAAGTAAATGGATGATGATGATGTGAACTCGAGGCAAAATCTTGGGAGAGCGCAGCCTGTTTGGATTTTGCAACGGCCTCAGGGCTCCTCCCACAAAGCAGATTAGGAACCGTTTGATTCGCTAGAGAGCTGTTGATATCAAAAATATCTCACTTTTTCCTTCGGGGCGGGGGTAAGAGCTATGGCCTTCTGCACGCATCTGTCTGTGTGGAAAACCCTCAGCTGTGGCCTAGAAAAAAGGGAGACTAGTCATAGAATCATAGAATCATAGAGTTGGAAGAGACCACAAGGGCCATCGAGTCCAACCCCCTGCCAAGCAGGAAACACCATCAGAGCACTCCTGACATATGGTTGTCAAGCCTCTGCTTAAAGACCTCCAAAGTAGGAGACTCCACCACACTCCTTGGCAGCAAATTCCACTGTCGAACAGCTCTTACTGTCAGGAAGTTCTTCCTAATGTTTAGGTGGAATCTTCTTTCTTGTAGTTTGGAGCCATTGCTCCGTGTCCGCTTCTCTGGAGCAGCAGAAAACAACCCTTCTCCCTCCTCTATGTGGCATCCTTTTATATATTCGAACATGGCTATCATGTCACCCCTTAACCTCCTCTTCTCCAGGCTAAACATGCCCAGCTCCCTTAGCCGTTCCTCATAAGGCATCGTTTCCAGGCCTTTGACCATTTTGGTTGCCCTCCTCTGGACACGTTCCAGTTTGTCAGTGTCCTTCTTGAACTGTGGTGCCCAGAACTGGACACAGTACTCCAGGTGAGGTCTGACCGGAGCAGAATACAGTGGCACTATTACTTCCCTTGATCTAGATGCTATACTCCTATTGATGCAGCCCAGAATTGCATTGGCTTTTTTAGCTGCCGCGTCACACTGTTGGCTCATGTCAAGTTTGTGGTCAACCAAGACTCCTAGATCCTTTTCACATGTACTGCTCTCAAGCCAGGTGTCACCCATCTTCCAAACCTCAGTTCTTCTTGGGGAGGTGCAATCCAGTGAGCAGCATGTCTAACATTCTCACATTAAGTCATGAGCAGCATTTCTGTGTGAATGGGGGGAGGCAGATAGCACTGTTAGCCCTGCCCTCCTATCCCATGTACTACCACGTCTGTGCAGTTGCTCTGAACATCTGCAAAGCCACTTCCGACGTAGAAAGGAGGTGGGGTTGTGGGCTTCACCCTCCCACCATGCCCGCAAGGGCTGGCTCTCAGCCTCCGCATGATTGAGGGAATCCCTGATTGCATCATCCCCTGGCCAGCCAATTGGCTGGCCTGGGGGGGCGTGGCCTGCTCCATTTAATGCAGGGGAGGCCTGGGATCTCCCTCTTTGCCGCTTCCAGCTGCTCCAGTTTGTTATGTAGATGGAAGGTGGGGAGGAAGTGCCATCACCTGCCCCGCATATTGAAGGGTAGTCCGATAAAGGATTCCAGGGGGCGTGGCCCTGTCCAAAGCCTCTGGAGGTGAGGGCCTAAGGCACGCCCCCGAGCAGTGCTCCTGGGGGAGTTCCTAGTTGATGTGCATCAGCAGGACTCCACCTACTGGTGGTTAACCCTTCCTGGACTTCAAGCAAACAGGCTGAAGCCGGATAGTTGGTTAGGACCAATGCCTAAGCCAATACCACTCATCACCTGTAACCAATAAAGTTGTGGCCAATTTTAGCCCATTAACCTTAAATATCTGTGTCATGTGTCTTTTTTTCCCCACTGGGGGGAGGCAGGAACTCACCACACAAAGGGTTGCCCACTTATGGGGAGCATCATGCGCTCGAGGATCCTGACTGCATGGCGCACCAATGCACATTGAGCTCCTCATACACTGGTGGCCCTTTAGAGTTGTTTAGTGCAAAGACACAGAAGCAGGGATTCACAAGCTATTGGACAGGGGATGTGACCACAGCTTCTCCTTCTCAGTGCAAAGGTTATGCACGTTATTTAACACATAACCGAGACTCAGGGAAAAGAACTTTATGTGGTAGTTAGGGAGCCATCTGCCAGAGTCCCCATGTTTTAAAGGAATGATCCTTTAATGATTAGGATCAGGGATACCTGGCATTGTTTCAGAGGGTGTTGAGTCAGTGTTATCCTGAATCAATAAAAGCTGCCTACATGAACAAGAAACTCCTGCAAGATTCCGCAATACAGTAGCTCTTGGCTTACTATCCCAGGTAGGGTTGAAATCTCTCTCTCCTCAAATATCCCTGGAAATGCCAATCACAATTCATAGCTCTCACACCCTACAGGCACATTTGGGTGGCACCCTCGATCAGCCAACTGTTAGAGGGAGGGAGGGTTAGGTGAAAGAGCTTACTTTCCATTAGCAGAGTTAAGCACAATGGTGATTATTGCATCTGTCTCCATCCACCTTTATACAAACATTTCCCATGAAAATACTTAGGCTAGAATAAATCACAGACACTTAGCTTTGCAAATAAGCAGAGATTTTACCCACAGTGTTTCCAGAAGTTATAGCAAACAAAGTCTCCATCTGCTGGCAGTAAAATAAAAATGGGAAAAGATTCCAAACGACTTTAAAAAGAAAAGAGCTTGGTTTCCTTACAAAAAGGATCATGGGTTAGCAAAGACGCAGGCTGCACAATTTGCTTTTTGGAGATATTCATTCACTTGGCTTTTCTTGCAGCTGGGAGCCAATGGCCACATGCCTGCTAAGCTACACCCACTGGCAACCTGAGCTCTGGGCTCAGGTTAACTCTTTCATGCACACAAGTGTGAGTCGGTAGCTGTATATTGCAATAATGACCGGTGGCCCTGCCTGCCACAACATGTGAACCCCAGAAGGCTGTCCATGAATGGATGCAGCCAGCAAGCTGAAAAAGGTTCATCACCCCGGCACAACTTACAACAACAAGCCCCAAAGCAGATCACTTTGGTTCCCACCAATGAGTGGCACCCATTGAGATCACGATCAAGCAGGCCCTAAGAAAAATCTGCTGGATCAGGTGTGTGTAGCCCAGAACTCTGTTCCCACAGTGGCCAACAAGATGTGAAGTCTGGGATTCCCAGGAACTGATCTTCAAAGGAACGCTTCCTCTGACAGTGGAGGGAGAACAAAGCCATTGTGGCTAGTAGCCAGTGATAGCCTTAGAATCATAGAATCATAGAATCCTAGAGTTGGAAGAGACCACAAGGGCCATCGAGTCCAACCCCCTGCCAAGCAGGAAACACCATCAGAGCACTCCTGACATATGGTTGTCAAGCCTCTGCTTAAAGACCTCCAAAGGAGGAGACTCCACCACACTCCTTGGCAGCAAATTCCACTGTCCAACAGCTCTTACTGTCAGGAAGTTCTTCCTAATGTTTAGGTGGAATCTTCTTTCTTGTAGTTTGGATCCATTGCTCCGTGTCCGCTTCTCTGGAGCAGCAGAAAACAACTTTTCTCCCTCCACTATGTGACATCCTTTTATATATTTGAACATGGCTATCATTTCACCCCTTAACCTCCTCTTCTCCAGGCTAAAATTAATTTGTCTAACCCCTTTCCAAAGCCATCCAATGTGTTAGGCATCACTACCCTTTGTGGAAGCAGATTCCATAGCTGGAACATGAAAAAAAGCAAAGGATGCTTCGGTGGTCTATGAGACAAACTCCACGGTTGAAGAATGCATTTATTAGGACCAGCCAAAATTTCCCAATGAAATATACTCGGAGTCGAGAGTGGATTTCATGCTCTTTATTCAGCTCATAGTGGTGAGGAGGAATGGAAGTTCCCCCACAATATCTGCTTTATATACATTATTTACACAATGGGCCCCACGTGATTGGCTAATTCCAGGATTCTCCTGTAGGCCAATCAGGTCGCTGATTCACTTCCACCTGGAGCTGGATTGGGTGGCTCCTGTGGACCATTCAGACTGCTGCATTCTGGGTCCTATTGTTCTAGGACCAATCAGACTGCTGCATTCTGAATCCTGTTGTTCTAGGACCAATCAGACTGCTGCATTCTGAATCCTATGGTTCTAGGACCAATCAGACTGCTGCCTTTTGGATCCTATTCAACTCAGTACATAACATCCAAAATGCTGAGAAACGTTTCACGTTCTCTAGAACTCTTTATTCGGGGTGGATGATATGCAAAGTGCAGACGGAGGGAGGTGGAAAACAAAAGCAAAGAACCTTTGGCTGGATGATGCAGCCATAAAGTGTGCAATTAGGCTCAGTTTCAAGATGGAGACTGGAGACAGATTGAATTAAGAGTCTGCCAGGTACTGCTGCCATCATGCGACGCCTAGGATTCCGCAACAAGGAAGCGACTGCTGGCACCCTTTTCGAAAATGTAAAGCCCACCAGCTACCTAGCTATATCTTGAGCATTCAGCCTGAGACAGAGTTCTGAAGCCCTTGAGAACTTGCTCTGACCATTCCGTGCTTGGCATAGCTTGGCCACATTACTCAATGCCCTGGAAACCTGCTGAACAGATGACTGCAATGCACTTTATGCAGCCCTGCTCTTGCGGCAGGACCATAGCTGAGTGGTAGAGCATCTGGTTTATATGTAGAAGATTCCAGGTTCATTCTTTGGCGTCTGCAGGTAGGGCTGGCAGCAAAATCCTAAAGAGCCGCTGCCAGTTAGATGGATCAGTGGTCTATAGATTCCTATGTCCTCTTTTGGAATTACAGTGGTACCTCAGGTTAAGAACTTAATTCGTTCCAGAGGTCCATTCTTAATCTGAAACTGTTCTTAACCTGAAGCACCACTTTAGCTAATGGGGCCTCCTGCTGCCGCTGCACCGCTGGAGCACGATTTCTGTTCTCATCCTGAAGCAAAGTTCTTAACCTGAAGCACTATTTCTGGGTTAGCGGAGTCTGTAACCTGAAGCATCTGTAACCTGAAGTGTAGGTAAGGCGAGGTACCACTGTACTGCACTGTGGCTTTTGGAGTTTTGCAAATGTGTGAATAAATCTGTCAATGGCAGCTAAAGAGAACCTCCATATCCAAAGGCTACGCAGAGATCCCTGCTTGCAAGCGACCTACAAACAGCTGGCAGAATAAGTAAGGCAGAATGCTGAAGTAAAGTTAGACCCTTGTCTAGTATGATCTCAAAAAGCATGGAGGAAATGCAGAGAATACTTCACAAAACAGTGTCCTAAAATTCATACCTGGACTTGTTTCGATTAATGTCTGCACGAGACTTTGTGGATATTTAAGTTATAATTAGAAAAATCTTAATAATTATTCATAAAGGAAACAGCTTATAAGAAGTAAATAAGGAGGCCAGAAACAGGATAAAGGAAGTCTTTTATTTGGTTGGTTGTATTGTTGTATATTATGCTTGTTGTTTGTTATGTTTGTGTCTGATGGGGGTGGATTTCTGTGTTGGGGGGTGGGGGGTTTGTGTTATGTTGTAAATAAAATTTCCATTTATTTTTTTTAATAGAGTTAAACCCTTAGTTCGGTGCAGCTCTTCTGTTACAACTTTTTCCCCCCTGCTCCAGAGGGTAGGACATGAAACAATGGATTCAAGTTACAAGAAAGGAGATTTTGACTAAGCATTAGGAAGAACTTTCTGGTGGCAAGAGCTGTTTGACAGTGGAATGCACTGCCTTGGAAGATGATGGACTATCCAGCACCACAGGATTTTAAACAGAGGTTGGATGGACATCTGTCATGGATGCTTTAGTTGAGATTGCTGAATTGCAGCGAGTTAGACCAGATGGCCCTTCTAACTTTACAATTCTTATATTTTTATCTTCAGATGATCACAGTCCAAAATGCCCCAAGGCTTTGGGGAAATAACTGATTCTTTCCTCCCCCCCCCCTCTCTTTATAATAACACTAGAGTTTTTGGTGAGATTTGCTTTGTGATTCTTAAACACTGTGTGTTGGCAGCCCTGGTGCACCACTGAAATAAGCAAGGAAGAAAGGAAGAGAAAAGAAAGAATGGAAGTGAAAGAGCACTGACTAATGTGTTGGGTGTCTCCAATTGGCTCTTGGCATTAGAAAAATAAATAAAAAACCCCAGCCTCTTATCCCCTCCCTCTATTCACCCTCTGGGGCTCCCTGTCAAAGGAAAATAAACCACGCAGCTATCTCACTGACCAAACCTGTACAGTCGTGCTGCTGAATGGGAACATGGCAAGCAAAACACTTCTGGACAATTATACACCTGTGAAATTACTGTAAGCGCGGAACAGACCCCGCCACTTGCTCCTGAGCCTTATCCCCAGCGCTAATCTTTATATTCAGAAAGGGAAGAGCAAACCTGGTCGCTGGCTCTGCCAGACTGGAAACTAAGTGCCATTTGAGCCAGTGGCCTCAGCTGAGCCCGTGTTTTTAAATTGAGCAGGAACAGGAGTTAGCTTGCTGGTGCAAAGTACAGGGTGTGCAGCTATCACCAGCACAGGACTGGGGGGGTGGTATTCTGTCATTCTTGGTAATTATTATTATTATTATTATTATTATTTATACCCCGCCCATCCGGCTGGACTTCCCCAGCTACTCTGGGCAGTTTCCAACAAAATATTAAAATACAGCAATGCATCAAACATTAAAAGCTTCCCTAAACAGGGCTGCCTTCAGATGTCTTCTAAAAGTCTGGTACAGTGGTACCTCAGGTTACATACGCTTCAGGTTACATACTCTTCAGGTTACAGACTCCACTAACCCAGAAATAGTACCTCGGGTTAAGAACTTTGCTTCAGGATGAGAACAGAAATTGCACAGCAGTGGCGCGGCAGCAGTGGGAGGCCCCATTAGCTAAAGTGGTGCTTCAGGTTAAGAACAGTTTCAGGTTAAGAACGGACCTCCGGAACGAATTAAGTACTTAACCTGAGGTACCACTGTAGTTGTTGTTCTCTTTGACATCTGGTGGGAGGGCGTTCCACAGGGTGGGTGCCACTACCGAGAAGGCCCTTTGCCTGGTTTCCTGTAGCTTTGCTTCTCGCAGTGAGGGAACCGCCAGAAGGCCCTCAGAGCTGGACCTCAGTGTCCGGGCAGAACAATGGGGGTGGATACACTCCTTCAGATATACTGGACTGAGGCCATTTAGGGCTTTCAGTTCATGATCTGTGTACATGCGAGCAGCAGCTCCCGAGCCTAGAAGAGGAACGACGCATTCTGGGAGCTCTCATCTCCCCCTCCTTTTCTCTACCCTACTTGGTTAGCTGTTGTTTATGAGGAACAAGGAAATTCGTATGACACCCGTATGGCAGGTCAAAGGAAAGTTGGCATTACAGCCGCCATCATCACTGAGTATGCTGGCTGGGGCTGATGGGAGTTGGAGTCTAACAATATCTCGACGACAAAAAGTTCCCTATTTCTGGGGAACATCTCCTCCCATATAACACCCCTCCCCTCCGGCACATCAGATCTTGCCACCTTATTCTGGGTTACATCTTATAGGGAGGTGAGTTCAGCCTCAAGCAGCAGGGTCTTCTCTGCTGCAGCCCCAATGCTTGGGAGCTTTCTCCCAAAGCAGGTTTCCACTGCTTCCTCTCTGCTAGTTTTTTGCAGACAAGCAAAAGTCAATGTATCCCAGCTGAGTTTTGAAAATTAGAGTTGACTGTTCTATGCTATGTCCTAGAGCTGTTTTGCTGTGCTTGGTTGTTGTTTTTTGTTTTTGTTTTTCACAAACAGTTGTTTTATTGCTTTATTTAAGTTTGCAATACACTGTGATCCACAGCTGTCAACTTTTCCATTTTCTTGCGAGGAATCCTATTCAGAATAAGGGAATTTCCCTTAAAAAAGGGAAACGTTGCCAGCTATGCTGTGATCTGTTTTATAAACAGCAGTATATAAATCAATTTAAATAAAGGAATGAGGGAGAGGAGAGGTGCAGCCACAGAGATGTCCTAGCATGCATTTGAAGACTTTAAAAAAAAAACTCACCAAAAGATCCTAAGAAGTTCTTGGATCCATGTGCTGCTTCTGGGCACATTTTGATTATTTCATGGGTTTCAGGTGCCAGCCACAGTGCTTTCTACCAGGCAGGGCTGTCCCACCCATGAGGCAACTGGCTCAGGCGCGGCAGGATCCACAGGGGCAAGAAATCCCAATGCAAATTCCCACCCACTTTGTTCATGACCAAAATCTTCAGTCACCCTTTCTTCCCTGGAAAGGAGGGGAGCACCATTTTGTGATTTGCCTCAGGTGCCAAAATATATTGGGACAGCCCTACTACCAGAGGTCTGCGATGTGCTGCTCTCCAGCTGTTTTAGACTACAACTCCCATCATCTTTTACCATTGCCCATGTTGGCTGTGTTGAAGGGGTTCCTGCTCTGTACTGTCTCAGGCCAGGCCTGCCTAAAGTTAGCTAAGCTTCATTCAAGGGTGGCTGGTTGCAAGCACAGAGTTCTACAACTAGAATCAGGCAGGCAGTTGCTGGGGAAGAGGTCTCAGAAGCCCTGCCATTCTTGCGAAAACTCTCTGTGCAGACCACTGTGGATTCAGACCACCAGCTGCCTTAGGAATACATTGGGCAACAGCCTTGAACAACGCTCCCTGATTTCCCTTGCAAACTCTCCATGCAAAACCTGACAATAATAGCCAGGAAGCCACTGGAACGTGGATCGCGTTCTGTCATAGTAAAGTCGTAGCCAAATCTAGTTTCAAAGAAGAGGAAGCTGAGCAACAACGGTGAAGAAATAGAAGCGAGCGAATTTATCTTTTAAAAAAAAATGCGGAAGAAAAAAATCTGCTTCGGTTTCTAGAGAGGCGGGAGTTTCAGTGATGAGTCTGAGGAAAGTCAGTGGAAAGTCAGCATTGGGCAAGCTTGGCTGTTTCCATGTTCTTAGCTTTGTTTACTAAATACAAGTTGAAATGCTAAATTAGATAATTGTCTAGGGCAGCGGTGGGGAACGGGATCCAGCTGGCAGGCCAGATCCTTATCGTTCTGACATCCTGTGGCCCAAGTATGACAGGAGAACAAAGTTGACCCCTGTCCATCACCTGGTGGTGACAGCTATGAAGAGAGCAATGCAAGCCTTGGCAATCAGCTGGCCTTCAGGTCCTGCACGTACTCCAATGGCCAAGTGATTTTCAGGGCTGGCACTACACCTTGCACGGAGCTATACATGCCCCTTGGGCCTAGTCACAACTTCACCTGCCCCATATATGACATCAGGCAAAGGGCAGGGAGAAATGGCTTGGCCAAAGCAACCTTGTGAGAGTCAGATGGGGAGGCCTAACTATGCTTGCAGACCAGAGATTTTCCCCGTTCTGCTCTAGGGCACCAGGAAATTTTCCAATGCACATGGAACATTTGCAGGGTAAATTACTGAAACTTGCCCAGGAAAGATTCTGGAAAACCCACATTGTTGACCAGAACACAGCTTGAAGGCCATTGCTGTAGAGAACATTTCTACTTTGGAGCAAACCACGCACACATACCCCAAAAAAGTACTAAAGTGTTTTGGACAACGAAACATATGGACATATTCATTTTCACTTATGAACAAATAGGACCAGATGTTGATGGTCTTGCATTCACAGCTGAACCTTTGTTCAGTTCATGGAGACAGACGGGGTGGCAGCGATTCCCTGCCCTGCCCTCCCACTCCTTTTACCTCTTAACTATGTTCTCAAGTCGTTGAATTTATGGAGGCTGTGGGCTGAAAAGATGTAGGAGGGGAGAGGGGGAAATAGACTAATTATATCCCCACACCCATTCTGAAATTTGGGAGGGGACAAGTCTCCCCTATAATTACACCCACGGAGATGTGAATTAATAGTTTCTGTGTGTTCAGCATGTTGCGCTGCAGCTCAGGGTCAGCTTGACCAATCTGCATGTTCTTGGTTCTTACACTATTATTACCATTCCACGTCAAATTACACGGTGACATTCAAAGATGTCTAGGATGCCAGAGCCTAATATTTCTCTCAAATGTCAGTGGTATCTCAAGGACACCTGCGTGAGTCATCAGGTTCAGCCCCTCCCCAGAAGCAGGAATCTTTCTTAGAATTACTTACTTCAAAAGACTAATCAGTGATATTCCTCGTGTGAGAGGGTGACCTTGGCTGGAAGTGATCTCACTGTCTCAGGGACTGAACTCATCCATGCCTAGTCAACAAAACCTAGACCTGGTTCTCCATGGAAGGGTTAGTTATGTTTGTGAAAGGACCTTGATGGAATGTTCCCTCCAATTTCACTGCCCACAACCATGGGGGCAGAACTCTTTCAGCTAAGGGGGCATGTAGAGGGAGGACTCAAAACTCAAAACACGACTTCTGTCGCTTGACAGCTGACAGCCACCATGTTGAATTCTCCTTAATATATCTCCCAGCAGGAAGCTATGTCATGACACAACGTTGTTCCAAGGAGCATTCTGGGTAGGAAATGGTGGCCTCTATGGTTGGCTACCTGAATACATCCCACTAGCAACATTCCAGAGGCATTATGGGGGGCGGAACATGGCATCCGGCGGCAGCTGGCCATCAGGAAGAGACAAAAAACAACGAAGAACAAAAAGTGAAACACAGTGTGCCGCAGCTAGTAGACCACTCCATGCAAACTCTGAACTGTATTTTATTCTCTATCAAAATAGCAGTACATGTGAAGAGCAGTACATGTGAAAAGGATCTAGGAGTCTTGGTTGACCACAAACTTGACATGAGCCAACAGTGTGACGCGGCAGCTAAAAAAGCCAATGCAATTCTGGGCTGCATCAATAGGAGTATAGCATCTAGATCAAGGGAAGTAATAGTGCCACTGTATTCTGCTCTGGTCAGACCTCACCTGGAGTACTGTGTCCAGTTCTGGGCACCACAGTTCAAGAAGGACACTGACAAACTGGAACGTGTCCAGAGGAGGGCAACCAAAATGGTCAAAGGCCTGGAAACGATGCCTTATGAGGAACGGCTAAGGGAGTTGGGCATGTTTAGCCTGGAGAAGAGGAGGTTAAGGGGTGATATGATAGCCATGTTCAAATATATAAAAGGATGTCACATAGAGGAGGGAGAAAGGTTGTTTTCTGCTGCTCCAGAGAAGCGGACACGGAGCAATGGATCCAAACTACAAGAAAGAAGATTCCACCTAAACATTAGGAAGAACTTCCTGACAGTAAGAGCTGTTTGACAGTGGAATTTGCTGCCAAGGAGTGTGGTGGAGTCTCCTACTTTGGAGGTCTTTAAGCAGAGGCTTGACATCCATATGTCAGGAGTGCTCTGATGGTGTTTCCTGCTTGGCAGGGGGTTGGACTCGATGGCCCTTGTGATCTCTTCCAACTCTATGCTTCTATGATTCTATGAAAACTGACCATCTGATTTGGGGGTGGGGGTTCACAGCCCTGTTCTTGAATTTTGCACAAAGTTTTTCTCAGCACTACTTTGGGATGTACCACTGCAACTGCAGTTGAGGGCTCACAAATGGGATGTGAATGAGATCAGGGCCGCCCCTCACTTGCTGAGGGCTTCTGCTCAAGGTTCAATCAGGATTTGACACCCCCTCCTTTCCATAGCATACTGGAGTGCTTCCTGTCACATGATCACATTGTGGACTTCCCTGTTCCTGTGTGCCATTCCAGTGGAGGCCACTGGCAGGGCAAACTCAACGCAATAGCAGTGCAAGATGAGGAGACCTAGATATCATAGCAGTGGAGCGGACAACTCGCCAGTGATAGCCATTTTCAAGCACATCCCCATGGTGGCTGTAACACACTGCCCAGTTCTTTAAAAGCTCTGATGATGGAGAGTCTTCAATTACTCAGAATGGTCACCCCATTTCATTCTGAGGTCTACATTCCATTGTAGGTCAAACAAAACCAACAAAATAAACCTCCCCTTTACCCCAGCCTTATTACCAATTCTCAAAAGAAGAAAAACCTGACAAGTCTCCACTCTTTTGTCATACCCCAAGTACTTCCAGTTTTTCATCTCCATCTTTCCTCATATGATTCACAAGTTTCAGGAAAATGTGGAAATTCTAGTGCTGGGAATTTCATTGGAAGTTCATATGGGGTCATGCAGTAACTTGCTGATGTCATAAATGCTGGGTTCACCTTCCAGTTGTTGTTTTGATGAAGGCGATGATGACATAACTTTTTGCCCGGGCTTTCCCTGGATCCCTAAATATCTGTTTTAGTTCCTTCCATATGCTTTCTTGTCTTTTTATATTGCTGTTCTATTGGTTTTTTGTTGCAGTTTGGTTTTAATGATATATTGCTTGTTTGTCTTAGACCATACACGGCTCAGAGATTTTTGAACTAGGAAGCGGGTTAGAAATGATTTTATCTAAAGCAAATGCTGACATTGTTTCGTGAATTGCCTCCCACATATGTTTCCCAGGGTGACTTACAGGCAGTTCAAATCCCCGCGACCCAGAGAGCTCCTGTTGCTCTGTCCCAGCTCCTGCCAACCTAGCAATTCAAAAGCACACCAGCACAAGTAGATAAATAGGTACCACAGTGGTGGGAAGGTAAATGGCGCTCTGGCTTCTAAGTTACTTACCTAACTGAACAAACACGTTGGTTCTGCCCCCAACAAAAAGCCTGCCCTCCCCCACTGAGTTCTGCCCCCCCCCAACAAAAATCCTGGCTACGCCCATGTCATCTACCCTTTTACTTTTACAGGCAAATCCTTAAAAACACCTGAAATATTTTTTTTAAAAGAACTGAGTAAGGGTTGAAAACACACACAAAAAGAACACCTAAAGCAGAAACCTTTTCAATGAACTGGGAAATTTGTGAACATGTGTGTCACACACAGGAGGCCTTGACAACTATTACATGGAATTCTTGTTGTTCATGAGGAAATAAAGCTCTGGATCAAAAAGGGCCGCAGAAGTAACCAAAGCAATAACACAATTCACAATTCGGATTAATTCAAGTGGTGATTATTTGCATTTTTATGTAAATTGATAGCCTAGTCTTATAAAATGTATTTAATTCCAGTGTAAAGTACAAATTTATGCACAGTTTTTGACTGGCGTGAGGAGATTCTAAGAGCACACATTAAAAACCAAATAACACAGAGAAGTATGTGCCACCCAGCAAAACTCTACTGCACGTTTAATTAAAAGATTCTTCCGTGTGGTGCCTTGCTGTAATTGCTTCCTGTTCACCATGCCCAAAAATTATTGATGAATTGCCCCTGAATTGCCCCACTTAATTCCTTAGTTCCAGGGGCTTTAATTACTGTTTCCTCTCACTGCTTTTATTTTTATTGCTCTACATGGTGAGAAAGCAAAATTAACAACAGACAACAATAACTAAAGTGGGGAATACAGGGAGGCTAATTAAGAGACAATTCAATAATACCATATCCCCCACTGGTCAGGAGAAATTATAGGGACAGGAGCCACAATAAGAAAGCTTCTAATTAAGAACTACTTAATTAGTCGTTGTAAAAACTTCTGTTTAATTTAAAGAACTAGCACCCCAGTTTGCATTTTCCCTCTTCTCTGCTTGTTCCTCCCCCCTTCTGTGTCATGACTTCTAGACTGTAAGTCTGTTGCTCTAGGAACCTTTTTGGCTCTCCCTCTCTATATAAATAAATAAAAATAACCAAAAACTCATAAGCTCTGAAAATCTACACTATGAAAGCAACTAGCAGGACAGTGGGTGGTTGTTCTGGATTCATTAATCTAGAACAGGAGTGTGGTTTTCTGTGCACAATGTAAAATGAACACATACTGAATCAGTACTAGGAGGTTTTATAAACCCAGTACAGTGGTACCTTGGTTTTAGAACACTTTGATTTTGGAACTGACTTCCGATTAAGTTTGAGAACAAAGGTACCACTGTATGCCATTGCACTTGCATTTTGCAAAGATGTGTCTTCAGATAGTCCGCTGATATTCTTGAGAGGGGTCCATGCAAAGTGGGGAAACGAGACTTAACCGAAAAGATGTCTCCACGTTCCACAGCTAGTATACTAAACTGAAACACTGGAAATAAATTATGTTCCGAAAAGTAATCCCCAACACCCAATGCATTATTCAAATCAAGCAGATTTGCATAACCATGTTGCTTGCTTAGAGGTTGCTTGGTCAAGGAAGATGAATGAAGAAATCCTCAAACTGATGTCGGATGGAGAGCAAGTGGGTATTCAGACATGTTTAAAAAAGGTAAGGGACCCCTGACCGTTAAGTCCAGTCGCAGACGACTCTGGGGTTGCGTTGCTCATCTCGCTTTACTGGCCAAGGGAGCCGGCGTTTGACCGCAGTTTTTCCGGGTCATGTGGCCAGCAGGACTAAGCTGCTTCTGGCGCAACGGAACACTGAAACCAGAGCAGCGCACGGAAACACCATTTACCTTCCCGCCAGAGCGGTACCTATTTATCTACTTGCACTGGCGTGCTTTCGAACTGCTAGGTTGGCAGGAGCTGGGACAGAGCAATGGGAGCTCACCCCGTCGTGGGGATTTGAACCGCCGACCTTCTGATCGGCAAGCCCAAGTGGCTCCATGGTTTAGACCACAGCGCCACCCACGTCGTGTTCAGACACGTACACACCCACAAATACCACAAGCTCAGGTGCAGTGTTATGACTAGAGGACCGCATGGAAACACTGTTTACCTTCCCACCAGAGCGGTACCTCTTTATCTACTTGCATTGGTGTGCTTTCGAACTGCTAGGTTGGCAGAAGCTGGGACAGAGCAATGCCCAGAGATTAAAAATTTCCATGCTCTTCCAACTGAGCTCTATTTGCTGGAGCACATTGCCTTTGCAATCAAAACAAAAGCAATAACTTAGAAGAAGCATCCTTTAGCACCAGTCTGAGCCATCGACAAGACCCACAACAAAGGGATTCGGGGGTGTGATAATTTTGTGGTGAAATCCATCGCTACAGTGTGGTTTCAGCCATGCAGTGTGTAGAGAGAGAAAATACTGACTCTAGCATGAACGCAGCGGGAAAGTGATTAGGTCCCACAACAGGCCTTTGGCTGAAACGGAGAGATATGAAGACCCTCCGTGGGGTAAAATATCACGAACGACCACAGCTCTATTCTTTGGAGGCTCTGATTGACTACTTTGACCACAAACTTAAATGCTATTGTAGGATTGGGGCAATGACATGAATTTCCATGCTTGCTTCTCTAGGAACATAACTGGACACCTGAACAAAGTGCAGTTTCAGAGAGCGGAATTCAGATTTCAATCCCAGCTGCAGGGATTTAACAACAGAAAGACATACTGCTGTAGCGCAACTGCTTTTTTTTCCTTTTTATAAGATTTTATTAAGACTTTTCATAATACATTACCAAAAAAAACACAGAAAAGAAGAGAAGAGAAAAAGAAGAATACGAAGTCCTCTCTCACAGGTAAATCTTAACTCTTACCCCACTCAGAAAGAGGTGAATTCTCCCAGCTCTCACCTGGGAGCTTCCCTTTCTTCTCCTAGCCTCCCATCCTGGGAGATCTTCTCTTCCCTGCTTCTCACACCAATCATCCATCACCGTCACAATTCAAAGTGTTGGTGCTGACCTTTAAAGCCCTAAATGGCCTCAGTCCACTATATCTGAAGGAGCGTCTCCACCCCCATCGTTCTACCCGGACACTGAGGTCCAGCTCCAAGGGCCTTCTGGTGGTTCCCTCGCTGCAAGAAGCCAAGTTGCAGGGAACCAGGCTGAGGGCCTTCTCGGTAGTGGCACCCGCCCTGTGCAACGCCCTCCCACCAGATGTCAAAGAGAAAAATAACTACCAGACTTTTAGAAGACATCTTTAGGGAAGCTTTCAGTGTTTGATGCATTACTGTATTTTAATATTTTGTTGAAAGCTGCCCAGAGTTGCAGAGTGCCTGGGGAAACCCAGCCAGATGGGTGGGGTATAAATAAATTATTATTATTATTATTATTATTATTATTATTATTATTATTATTATTATTATCATCTTCATAGCACAACTGTTCAAAGGGCCTCACATGCATTGAGTTGGTTCGCACAACATGCTAAGCCAAACCTCATTTCTTTTTGGGCCACAGCTTGTAGAGGCAGCTTGGTCCAGTTCAGAGGCATTCCCAGTTCAAACAACACACTGAACCAAACCTGTCATGGCTGCAAAAAAAAGGATTCAGGGTTGCAGGATCATCTCCGAGAGATTGTAATGTCCACTTACTGTAGACAAATGGGCTGAAGAGTCAAGAGAGACACTTTCTTAAGGCGCCTTGGTGAGCTCATGGCAGAGGTGACATTTGAAGCAGCAACCTAGCTGTGATTTAGGCATCCCAGTGGGCCTTTCCAAAGCTTACAGAGGTCCTTTCCAAATCTACAATTCCTTGATTCTGAATTGATAACTATGCTTTAGACACTATGTTATGCCAGTTCTCAATTTCATTTAATTTATTTTTTGCATGCATTCTACTGAACTGTACTAATTTCTGGTGAATGCTGGTCTTCTGCCTAGCAGTAGAGGGTTGTCTACTGGGCACTTACCGTATTTTTCGCTCTATAACACGCAGATTTTTTCTCCTAAAAAGGAAGGGGAAATGTCTGTGCGTGTTATGGAGCGAATGTGTGGTCCCTGGAGCCGAAAAATGAGGCAAAAATCAAACCGCGCTTCAGGGAGAAGGGAAGCCTGAAGAGAGGAAGTGGTGGCTTTCCTGCATTCTGCCTCAGGGTCTTACTGCCCGCCCTCTCTGTTTCGTTGCTGTGTTTGCTCAAACGGAACAAAGAGCAGGGGAAGCCCCTCCCCTCCAGGCAAGTAGAGGGGAAAGCAGAGCATCCGTCCTTCTATCCTCTCCCTGCTCCGGAGGAACAATGTTTGTGAAGGGAAGAGAGATTACAGGTTCGGCTTAAAATTCTGATTTGACTTCCTGCTTTTTGTTTTTGGAGACACACAGCATTCAAATATGCTTTCTTCCATTTAAAGAGGGAGAGAGAGAGAGCACACGCTGGCTGGCTTGTGTGGGTGGGTGGGGGGGAACTTTTGCCTTCCTTTCCTCACGTTATAGCCCTCTCCTGCATTCTTAGCCTTCTGTGTTTTTCCTTCCCTCCCCACTTAAAATGTGGTTACAAAGCATGGATCCACATGGATCCTCAGGATCTTTGCATTGGGTCACCCCAAATTCACCATCAGAGCACACAGCATGTCCATGGCTACAGCCTGCCCCCCCCAAAAAAAAATCACGCACCCACTGTTGCCTGGGGCTGCAATGGTGCAAAAACGTGGTTACAAAGCATGGATCCACATGGATCCTCAGGATCTTTGCATTGGGTCACCCCATATTCACCATCAGAGCACACAGCATGTCCATGGCTACAGCCTGCCCTCCCCCCAAAAAAATCACGCACCCACTGTTGCCTGGGGCTGCAATGGTGCAAAAACGTGGTTACAAAGCATGGATCCACATGGATCCTCAGGATCTTTGCATTGGGTCAGCCAAAATTCACCATCAGAGCACATAGCATGTCCATGGCTACAGCCTGTCCCCCCCAAAAAAAAAATCACGCACCCACTGTTGCCTGGGGCTGCAATGGTGCAAAAACATGGTTACAAAGCATGGATCCACATGGATCCTCAGGATCTTTGCATTGGGTCAGCCAAAATTCACCATCAGAGCACATAGCATGTCCATGACTACAGCCTGTCCCCCCCAAAAAAAATCACGCACCCACTGTTGCCTGGGGCTGCAATGGTGCAAAAACGTGGTTAAAAAGTATGGGTCCACATGGATCCTCAGGATTTTTGCATTGGGTCACCCCAAATTCACCATCAGATCACATGTCTGTGGCCACAGCATGAAGCACAAAAATGATACGTCCACTGTTTCATTCAGAATATTTTTTCCCTTGTTTTCCTCCTCTAAAAACGATGTGCGTGTTATGGTCAGGTGCGTGTTATAGAGCGAAAAATACGGTATTTGGGCTACAATGTTATGTTTTCTTGCTTAGCTGTTGAAACTAACTCTGCAAACAAGCACAGGGCTCCGAAAATCCTTAAAAGTACTGCCAGTGAATGTCATGTAATCAGAGCAACTTTAAGAACATGTTTATTACCCTGAAATGTGAAAAATATAATATGGGGGCTGCAAAGAAATCTATATTTTGGAAATGGAGGCTCTCTCAGGTAATGATAAAGGAAAACTTTGCTTTGGTTTGTACTTTACAATATGCAAAGCAAAACAGGTCCATCTTTTGAAACCTGCATTTTGCTGAATTTTGCAAAGTTATCCAACCCAAATTGTGTATATCAGGGGAAAGTATGGATGAAAATTCACATATTATTAAAAATAACATTTAAAATGCATTATATTAGGGGGAATTGCTTGCAAACAAAAACGCTTGCAAAAAAGAAGACATCTGCTCTAAAATGCTGACGAATTTTCGTTAGGAATTTTCGTTAGTCTTTAACAAACAAAAAAAGCAAAACAATGTGGAAATGTGGCAAAGTGAACTTAACGTAAGACTGAAATAATGAGAAACTGGGAGAAACAGAAATCGACAGTTTTGTCAAACTTGGGGAATAAATACCACTGGACTCGGGGCTAACCCATTCAACTGCCGTCTTAAGCCTCTGTGTGTATATTCCCTGTGTATTCCTGCACTTAACTCTTGCTACACCTGCTTCTTCCTCTGCCCTCTCCCTAGGTTTTTAGCTCCCCTTTACAAGGAGCAACCTCCTTGCTTGCCTGTGTTGCACAGGAAAGCAGCACATATAATGACAGCACTATAAATAATATTACTAATAACGTCAACAGCAACACTAAAAGACTTGCTTGTTTGGCTCGCGCAAGATCTTTCTACGACGCGAACCGATTTTGTCAGAAAATACAGAGAACCTAGAGCTACCGCCCACGTTTCGCCTAGAGCAACAGTGAAAGCAAAATCCGGAGAGTTTCTCATGCAAAAGATGTGAGGAATTTGGGAGGAAAGCAAAAAAAGGTTCCGTAAATACTAATAAACATTCATGGGGTGGCAGTGGCAGTTGAACTTCCTGCATGTCACAAAGCAATCACTGGATTTTTCCTAAAGAGATATTCGAGGCGAATTTTGAGCTTCTTCCTCAGTTAAATTTCAAGGAAATGTTCGGTACAGCTAGCAACGTTTTCCAGCAAAGTTTGAGGGAAATGTTAAGCCTCTGAAGTCTTTGGACAAAAATGGGTGTTTGTGTACAAACATGATAAACACATTGTTTTGTGTGTGTGTGTGTGTTTGCAATTTCTTAACAGATATCCATGAGACGATTGTGCCTCAGAAATCTCAAGAGGTACAAAAAGTTCAGTGTCCCTAATTTTGGTGTGATTTAAGGAAACCCACAGTCCAACCATCAATGGATTGTTTAAATAATCTGTACTCCAGTCCAAGCAATTCCTACAAGACTGATGATATCAAGCTGCTCTTTACTAAAGAAACTGAACAACGCACTATTCACGAAAGGCCATATAGCAGTTTTCCACGAAGATTTCAGGTACGTATTATGCAGAAGAAGAAAAAAGCAAATGTATACATCCTGGCTAAGGAAGGGGAACAATTTGATTCCATTTACATTTAAAAGTGAATCTGCCTGATTTGTAATTTACAGAACAATACACAAACTGAAACACAGCCATCTTCTTAATTTAAAAAATTCACACCTCTGAATTTTTCAGGGCACTTCTCCAAGCAAGTAATCTGTACAAAGAGGCATATAATGGACTGTGTGCATCTATTATTATTGACAGCATACAAAAACAAGTTATTTTTTGGGGGGGGAATGCTTTCCAAAAGCGTGTTTATCAGGGGAATTGAACACAAAACTTCAGGAGTAATTTGATGGTGAACTTTCACAAGGGATTTTTTCTTTTAAAAGAAAAAGAAAACAGATGTAGAAATCTTAAGAATGGAAAAATGGGAAACATAGATTGACAGATTTGTTCATCTCGAATCCTGGGCTCATTCAGGGCTCATTCAGCTATGAGAGGCAAGAGGTTAAACTATCAGTTTAACGATCAAGCACATCGCTGCGATTTCTATGTCACACCATAAGGTATAAAACATTATTTTCACCATGATGATCCAGAGAATGTTTGCAACATTTTTTTAAAAACCAACATACACCTAAGTCTGCAGTCCTATACACACTTACTTGGGGCCTACTTCTGAGTAGACACACACAGGTTGAACTGTGAAAAGACAAAGATGAGTACCTCATCTGTTTCCTAGTATCTGATTTGCAAAAAGGAGGGGAAAGCCACACAAAAGTTGAACAAAGCTATTCACAGGATATTCCGTCCCGAGTTTCGGATCACAGTGACACAGTGGTTATAAGATAGTTTCTTGTTTTCCGTACATAATGACAGACTTCTTCCCTGAGAGCAGTGGAACCAGTCGCTCTGAGTGGCTTTTAAAACTACAGCCCTGAGCATCCGCAACATTAAATTCCAGGGTAAGTCTTTACTCAACATGTTTGTAGAGGCACAAAGGAGCATAAAGGCGACCATCAGATATACGAATCAAACCCCATGAAAAAGGGAGATTCAAACAAAGCTGAAAGAGACAATTTTGTCGGATACAAAAATCCAGTATGCCCAAACTCACAGTAAGACACTAAAACAACAAGGTATGTCCATGCCACATTTTAGCAGCCAAAAAAGAAAAGAAAAAGAAGATTAAAAATAATGTATTGAATCCAACATGGGGGGAAAACATGCAAAATTGAAGATGCTGTTACTATCTGCTGGGTTGACGTCAAGCCAAGACGCCAGTGTGTTTTGGAAGGATTTAAGAAGCACTAAAAAGACAGGAGAGAGAATCACAGCTTCTCCTTTGAATAGCAATTAACAAAACATGTTGGCTGTGATAGACTGTAAAAGAGAACAACAAACCGAAACACGCTAGGGCACTTCAGGCAGACTGGAAACATTTTTTTAATTAACCAAATTAGCCTCTGCACAGAGAAGACAGGATGCTTCCTTGTGATTAAATAAACTTGGAAGCACTGAAAAATAATAAACTCCAACCACCCTTTCTCGGGGAAAGAGCGAAGCAGGCGGGGGGGGGGGAGAGAGAGAGAGAAGACTAGTCTGACCTACCTCCGCAACTCTTTCCTCCTCCTTTCCCCTGGAGCCTTCAGTCGTAAAAACGTGCTGTTCTGTTTTAGAAAGACATCTGCAAAAAGGCATTCTCCCCGTGCGTCTGCAGCAGAACGTAGTAGCTTGTCCCTCATTTGAAAGAGGAAAGTTAAGCCCTTCTAGGAGCGGTTTGAAGGATTCCTTCCCACCACTCCCTCTAAACCAAAAGAATTTGGCAGCCAGCCCTGGCTGTCCACCTGTACGAAAGGCTTAACAGTACGCGGGGGAAGCTAGCGCCTGTTTCGGATGCTCCCTTCTCAGCAACTGCCTTCTTCTGAAAAGACTTTCTCTCTCTTCCCTCCTTTCTTCTTAAAGAAAGGCAGGCTCTTGCCCAGGCTTCTGCCATCTAAGCAGCAGTTTTGCAAACCGAGAGCACAGGCTCCGAATAACTAACTAGACAAATGGCAGATTTAAAAGGCAGATATAGTTAAAACATAATTAAATTAGGGGAAAATGCAATCAGTAACACCTTAACTATTAAGAATGCATTCCTTCTGTGCAAATTTAAAAGACATCCGTGGATCACAGAGAGCTTAATTTACACACACACATGCAATATGCCATAAAATATCTATGCCATGCAAGGTTTAAACCTATTGTACTGCAAGATATAGTGAACTGTGTTTGGGGTATGTGTTTAGAAGGGAGCAGGGAGGAGATTGCTTGATGTAGGTTTGCCTCTGCTAACCTGGTTACAGATTACATTGGTACCTCAGGTTAAGTACTTAATTTGTTCCGGAGGTCTGTTCTTAATCTGAAGCACCACTTTAGCTAATGGGGCCTCCTGCTGCCACCGCGCCGCCAGAGCACGATTTCTGTTCTCATCCTGAAGCAAAGTTCTTAACGTGAAGCACTATTTCTGGGTTAGTGGAGTCTGAAACCTGAAGCATATGTAACCTGAGGTACCACTGTACTGGTTACAGGGAACCAGGCAGAGGGCCTTCTTGGTAGTGGCACCTGCCCTGTGGAACGCCCTCCCACCAGATGTCAAAGAGGAAAACAAGTACCAGACTTTTAGAAGACATCTGAAGGCAGCCCTGTTTAGGGAAGCTTTTAATGTTTAATAGACTATTGTATTTTAATATTCTGTTGGAAGCTGCCCAGAGTGGCTGGGGAATAAATAAATTATTATTAGTAGTATTATTATTAGTATTATTATTATTATGCCTTCCAGAGGTTTTGACTACAACTCCCATAACGCTGGCTAGTCCAAAACTTCTAGAGGGTTTAGCGAAGGCAGATACAGGGCATTTTAAGGGTAGTAGATTTGGGACGTTGACAGCGTATGAAACAGCAGTTGCGGAGGGATCTAGCCAGTTAGAAGAAGGAGAGGAAAAATGGGTGAGCAGGGTAGAGGCGATTATCTGGGCAGGAATGTGTGTAGGAGATTACTAGTTCTAACTACATCCATCCCAGGCTGAATTCCTGCACATAAGGGACTGAACCCCTAGCCTGATAGCTTGATAGCACATGCCATGCTATTATTAATATATATAATACAACTGCAGTAAAATGAAGTGGTAGAATCCTGTGGTGGTAGAAAAACAGACCCTCCAAGTGTCCCTATTTTCCAAGGACTGTCCTGGATTTACAGAAGCCGTCCTGGTTTCTGATTTGATCCTGGAATGTCCCACTTTTCCTTAAAGGTAAAGGACCCCTGACAGTTAAGTCCAGTCGCGAACGACTCTGGGGTTGCAGCGCTCATCTCGCTTTATTGGCCGAGGGAGCCAACGTTTGTCCACAGACAGTTTTTCTGGGTCATGCGGCCAGCATGACTAAGCCGCTTCTGGTGAACCAGAGCAGTGCATGGAAACGCCATTTACCTACCCGCCGGAGTGGTACCTATTTATCTACTTGCACTTTGACGTGCTTTCGAACTGCTGGGGGGGGACAGGAGAAGGGACCGAGTAACGGGAGCTCACCCCATCGCGGGGATTTGAACCACCGACCTTCTGATCGACAAGCCCTAGGCTCTGTGGTTTAGACCACAGCGCCACCCGCGTCCCACTTTTCCTTAGGACGTCCCTATTTTCATCAGAGAAATGTTGGAGAGTATGGAATAGATAGTACCACTACATGTTTTGGAGGTCTTTTCTTTTGAATGCACTACCACATTTTTATTTTTATTTTAAATACCCTTTAAAAGCAGCAACAAACTTTTGCACCAAAGAGAAATCAGCTCAGCTCCTTTCCTCTTGTGCAAGCTTCCTCTTCCAGGGAAGAGGGTGATTTGCTTTGCTTTTAAATCTAGGGGTTGCCATATGTCCTCTTTTTCCAGGACACCTCCTCTTTTTCATGGGTATGTAAAATGAAAGTCGTCATAGCGATCCACAGTTAAAAATTGAAGTCGGCAAATGTGTCCTCTTTGTTGCTCTTCAAAATATGGCAACCCTAAATCTCCAGTCCGTCATATTCTGTTCTACCACCTCAGGAGCAATTTACCTCTTAATTCCCGTCTCATTCTGCATGCTTGAACCGCCAACTTGGAAGATCCCCATTGAAATCCCGACTTGACTATGAACCATTCTTTGGGTGCCTTTAGGCATGTCTCCCCTACTCCTCCCCGCCCCCAGCCTCAGTCCTTCCATCTGCCAAATGGGAGTGATAATATTAATCGAATTTATGAGGTTGCTGTAAGGACTGCCGAGATCGGAATACTCTAAATAATTCCATGGAAAGGCTAAGTTTGATTACCCTTATCGACGACACCCAAAACTTTATCCAGCCCAAGTTTTCTGCTTGCTAAGGGCAGAACTCCTAAAATACGACCAGCCAATTCAAATGACGAACAAGCAGCAATCTGCGTGCTGACAAGTTGGGTGAGGCTTTACTTTAATTGCAGAAGTTGAATGCTTAGGGAATTTTTTTTTTTAAGGTTTTGGAATCCTTTGGTTTCTGAACGTCCTCTCCCACCTTTCTCCTACAATCCCACACCCAACCCGCTATCAGCAACTTCTCTGGCTACTGGCTTTCTAAGGAGTGTCTGGGTACATTAATCAGCAGAGCCAGTGCAAACCATATGCCTGCCCCGAGATAAGGTCCTAGCAAAATCTGGGCCATGTCCAGTAAATGCCAATCTACCCAGCCTTGGAAATGAAGAAGAAAAAAGAAAATTGCCTCCCAGTGTTTTTCCGGTTATATTGCCCTCGGAGGAATACACCCTTGTGTATATCTGCTCTTCCACCTCCCAGTTTGAGCCCCCACTGATCATGATTTCTGGGAGGAGAGTAAGTGTAGAAAGAACAAAAGGCTAGCACCGTAAAGTTGATCATGGGAGGAGACAAGCTGAAGGGCAAAACCCCTGGCATAACCAGCCAAAAGGCAGTAAAGGTCTCCCCTTAAAGGGCTGCCACATGGAAAATAGTAAAGGCAAAGGGACCCCTGACCATTAGGTCCAGTTGTGACCGACTCTGGGGTTGCGGCGCTCATCTCGCTTTATTGGCCGAGGGAGCCAGCGTACAGCTTCCGGGTCATGTGGCAAGCATGACTAAGCCGCTTCTGGCGAACCAGAGCAGCGCACGGAAACACCATTTACCTTCCCACCGGAGCGGTACCTATTTATCTAATTGCACTTTGACGTGCTTTTGAACTGCTAGGTTGGCAGGAGCAGGGACCGAGCAACGGGAGCTCACCCCGTCGCAGGGATTTGAACCACCGACCTTCTGATCGGCAAGTTCTAGGCTCTGTGGTTTAACCCACAGCACCACCCGCGTCCCTCTTAAGAGACCCATAATTCCTCTGCCAAGAATTCCCGTTTCCCCTCCATCTCCTCTGCTTCTCTCATTGGCTTCCTTTGCCTTATTAACTTTTCCATAATTTTTTGTTTTGAGTTGCCTCTCAGGCTGTTCGTCAACTGCACCATTTCAGCAAATTTTTGTAGCTTGTTATGCCAATCCGTTATTGTCGGGACTTCTCCTTCCTTCCACCCCTTTGCCACTGAAGTCCGAGCTGCAGCCGTTGCATGTAAGAATACCACCCTAAAGGCCTTCGGGAGCAAGCGTGTTTCCTGCGGCCCCAGAGGGTAGAGCCCGAACCAACAGAATCAAAACTCAGGGAAGGAGATTCAGATTAAACGTTGGTAAGAACTTTCTGGTGGCAAGAGCTGTTCGACAGTGGAATGCAAACTTATACTGAAATGGCGAAATTAGCTACCAGACGAAGAGGACATAATGGCGAAGCGTTAAAGGAGGAATAGAGACCATTGATGGATTATCTATCAAAGTATCACCCATACATGCAGTCGAGGGCAGGATTTGAAACAGAAGCAGTGGATTACTGAAAGAACTCAGAATAGCAAAGTTCAGATAGTAAAAGCACATGTATTGTAAAACAGCTAATAAAACGAAGTAAAAAACAAACATCAGGAAAGGAGGGGTGGGAAGTCAAAAAGAAAGTTATGTTGATGGTTTTTTTGTATAGGATGGTAAATGTTTTGGGGTTTTTTTTGGAGATTTAATAACATTTTAATAGATATTCCTTTTTTTCTAGAAAAGGAGGTGCAGGAACTCCCACTTTTTTAAGGAGCAGCCCATATAACCTGGCAAGTAGGACTAGTAATCGCTGTCAACTTTTCTTTTCCAGCCCGTAGTTCGCCGTCATTATTTTTCCAGCATGTGAAACAAACCACATAACAATCACATCATTAATTATGCTATTACATGTGGCTACAGCTTTGGGCTTCCCCCAATGAATCCTGGGAAGTGTAGTTTGTTAAGGGTACTGAGAGTTGCTAGCAGATTCCCTGTTCGCCTCCCAGAGTTCCCTGGGAAGAGGGACTTATTTTAGAAGTCCATTCACCACTTTTGGTGCTGCAACACTGCGAGAAGGAAGAGGCTTCGCTGGGCCCTGACGGAGGAATTCAAACTGCTGTGCCCTTCCTGGTGGGCAGAGGAGGCATAAGCCCCGCCGTCTATCAGGAACCAGATCCAAGCTTGCACCCTTCTTTGGCGAATGGAGGTGAAGGCTGGGACCTGGGCTGTGCCAGGGGGCAGAGCTGCTGGAGCAGACAGGGGGCTTCCCTCCGATCTGCCCCTTGCCCATTTAAGCAGCCTACATCTGGGGCTCAGCCTGTTGGTTCCTATGCCGGGTTTTCCTGCCCACCCAACCATGGTTTACACTGCCAGTCAATGACTTTGCTGTGGCTACGGTGGTCGCCGTTCTTTATGGGGCCGGGTAGGAATTAGCCCACCGGGCTAATTGGCACTGACCCGGTGGTTTTGCCTACCTCATAGCAATCGTCACAACTGGTTGGGCATTGGGGCAATCCTTTGTTTTGGACAGAGGGGAGGTTGTGGTCTCCGTCTGCCCCTCTAAACGCTGGGGTATCCCGTTAAAGGGATCCAGGGGGAGTGACCATATCCGTGTGCCCAGGGGGGCCAGGGCCGAAGGCGCTTCCCCCCCACCACGGTGGTCCCTGTGGGGTCACCCTATGAACCCCCCATCTGGAATGACCACACATCACTTCCGGCAGGCAGGCTGGAAGTAGTTAGTTTACCCCATGCCCAAACCAAACTTCTTTTGTCTTTACAGTGGTACCTCAGGTCAAGAACTTAATTCGTTCCGGAGGTCCGTTCTTAACCTGAAACTGTTCTGAATCTGAGGTACCACTCTAGCTAATGGGGCCTCCTGCTGCCGCTGCATGATTTCTGTTCTCATCCTGAAGCAAAGTTCTTAACCCGAGGTACTATTTCCCGGGTTAGAGTCTGTAACCTGAAGTGTATGTAACCTGAAGCGCATGTAACCCAAGGTACCACTGTATTAAAAACATGATAAAACATCAAACATTAAAAACTTCCCTAAACAGGGCTGCCTTCAGATGTCTTCTAAAAGTCAGATAGCTGTTCATTTCCTTGACATCTGATGGGAGGGCGTTCCACAGGGCAGGAGAGGAGTCTGTAACTTGAAGCGTCTGTAACCTGAGGTGTCTTTAACCTGAGGTACCACTGTATTCAATAAAACCGGGCCTGTTTTGACCCCAAACCAGTCTTATTGGTCTCTTATTTATATAGGTTTGGATATGGGGAGCCTGATGCCTGGTCCTGCCACCACTCTGTGAATTGTTACTCTGTGAGGGGAATAGGAACTTCCTAAAAATTCTCAGCACCCTTAACAAAGCACAGTTCACAAAATTATTTGGGGGAAGCCGTGACTGCTGGAAATGATATGATACTGCTTTAAATGTATAGTATGGACAGGGCCTTAAAGATTTCAGCAGGCTAAGAAAAAACTCCTCATCATTTTCCTGAGTTGAACTGAGCCACTGATGTATCTTCTGCTTATAGTCACAAAACTTTATTTCCTTCCTTCTTTCTTCCCTCCGCCTCTTTTTGCTGCAGGCAAACATTTAATATTGCTTCTCCCGAACTAAAATATCCAGCTGACCCGATTTCCTCCCTCTGCTGCCATCCTCCGTATTACGTCTCAAAAAGTGCTCCAAGACTGAGAATGTATTGACCGAGTTCCAGTTGGAAATTAAACTCTTTATGGCCTTCCTACAAATCCAATGAAAAATATATACATGTCCATGAAGAAAATATGCTACAGTCTTCTAATCGGCCACATTGCACCACCTGTTGTTTAATAGATGACCTGTCTTAGCAATCCGGCAGAACGGTGCATTTTTCACTCCAGGTTCGAAACGGAAAGACGTGGGTTTTATGCACTTCTAAGTAGAAGTTGCTGATAGCTGCAGTTGAGATTCCCCACGTCACTAGTGGCAGGGCCAGAGACAACAGCGGACAGAGAGAGATGAATACAGTGGTACCTCAGGTTAAGTACTTAATTCGTTCCGGAGGCCGTTCTTAACCTGAAACTGTTCTTAACCTGACGCACCACTTTAGCTAATGGGGCCTCCCGCTGCTGCCACGCCGCCACCACGCGATTTCTGTTCTCATCCTGAAGCAAAGTTCTTAACCTGAAGCACTATTTTTGGGTTAGTGGAGTCTGTAACCTGAAGCGTATGTAACCCGAGGTACCACTGTACAAGGTTCACTTTCATACAGTAGGTTAGTTTCTGTTGGTTCAGAAAAGATCTATGTGAGTCAGATTTTTAAAACACTGTTTATGGTTTATTTTGCTGCCGCCACAGACCACCATTTCCCCCCCACCCTCAAAACACCTCAGACACAAGATTGCTGAAACACTGGGCAGTGGGGGGGGTGCCCTTCCCAACCAGTGTTGCCCCTCCTAAAGTTTTGGGATTTTTTGAAAGAAAGAAAAGAATTGTTTTTCTCTTTATAATCACTATTATTTGCAAGATCTTTCCCCCCTCCCTTAAACACCCACCCACCCTTGGTTATTCCATCACACTGTCACAACAGAAACATTGCTTGTGGGGTGAGGGATGTGGCGTGATGCTGAACTGTGAAGATTGGCAGGGAAGAGTAAATTAATTTCCTTAATTGGCCGGCTGGCGCTGGCATCAAGGAAAACCTGCAGCCCATTTGCATGAGGCTGGGACGGAAGAACTTTTGGCTTTAAGGAACTGGTTTTGGAACTGGTTGGTGGATGATGCTGACTCCAGAGAAGGAAAGGGCGTTGAGGGAAAGAGGCAGGGAAGGGTGGCTGTGGAAACTTGGGCAAGAGGAGGGAGAAACTTTAAGAGACCTTTCATTGCCCACATAACACAAGCGTACAAAGTGTTAGAAAATCTGCAAATTGCTGCAGGAACTGTGGAGAACTGAATTCAAAGTTGGAAAAACAAGAGACAGAGAGAAACAGATCTCTAAATAAACCAGGGTTGATTTGGACATTTATAAACTTTACGTGGGGCTACCTTTGAAGGTGCCCCGGAAACTACAACTAATCAAGAATTCGGCAGCTAGACTGGTGACTGGGAGCGGCCGCCGAGACCACATAACACCGGTCTTGAAAGACCTGCATTGGCTCCCAGTACGTTTCCGAGCACAATTCAAAGTGCTGGTGCTGGCCTTTGAAGCCCTAAACGGCCTCGGTCCAGTATACCTGAAGGAGCGTCTCCACCCCCATCGTTCAGCCCGGACACTGAGGTCCAGTTCTGAGGGCCTTCTGGTGGTTCCCTCCCTGCGAGAAGTGAGGTTGCAGGGAACCAGGCAGAGGGCCTTCTCAGTAGTGGCGCCTGCCATCAGATGTCAAGGAAATAAGCAGAAGACATCTGCAGACAGCCCTGTTTAGGGAAGTTTTTAATGTTTGATGATTTGTTATATTTTTAGATATTTTGTTGGAAGCCGCCCAGAGTAGCTAGGGAAACCCAGCCAGCAAAGAGGGATATAAATATATTATTATTATTATTATTATTATTATTATTATTATTATTATTATTATTATCTGCACTCCCAAGGTTCAATGTTGAGGCAAAATCATTTTTTACAAAAGCTATGCCTACTTGCTCTTAAACTATTGATTTTATAAGGCTGAAAGACCATCTCCTTCCCGGGAGATGGCAGCTTCTGTGGCAGCTCCTAAGTTGTGAAACTTCCTCCCCACAAAGTTGCGCCTCACACCTTCACTACACGGTTTGCGGGGAATGCTGAAGATGCACCTCTTTACCTCAGCCTTCGCCGCCTAAGATGTATCACTCTAGGACCCACCCATCTCTTGCGATCGCTATTTGTTTCAAACAGATCTCAATCTTGCTTTTTAAACAGTTGTGACCCGCCTTGGGACCTTAAGGGGAAGGGCGGGTCAATATTCACCACCACCTATATTTCGATAATTGTATTATAGCTACTTGTTTTTAACCTCTCTTGAATTGGCATTTTATATATATTGCATTCAGGTTTTGTTTTCACAAGCAGCCTATAAATGTCATTAAATAAAATAAACACATCAATAAATAAAATCCCTTCAGGCACTGCTGGCTGGGAGTCCCAGGCAGACACACTTGGAGAAATCTTCTCACATGCTCCAAAAGTGACCTGGCATAGGACAGATAGGATCTCTGTTGGATAAAGAGAGAGCTCATTTATTTGGGTATATTGTTCGGAAGTCCTAAATAAAAGGGGTTTGAAAACGCCGGGCACCCATTTCGGATGGACAATGCTCGGAAACGCGGAAATAATCTTCCCACTTGCCGTGGTACCACAGAGCTAATGAAACAGATGAATTATATATAGAACGGACCCGTATCGCTTCTCCCTCCCCACCTTCTGGGGAACATTCAGTCACACAATACGGCTTCCTATGGGCAGCAAACACCCGGCAGGGAATATGCAGCTTTGTGCTATCACTCTCCCCATCAGACTGCTGTCAATCGGAGCCCATAACTTGGCCATATAGTCTAAACGCAGCGGGAGACTCACCCCAGTCTTGCATTCATCGCCCGACAGAAACTCGAGTTCCCATATCCACCCTGAACTCTCCCCTCTCCTTCCTGGGATGGGTGGAGGTGGCAAAAGCGCAAAGCCTTATTGAGTCAAAATAAACACAGGCTTTAATAATAGTAATATAAAAGGGCAAGATTTGTTAAACAGAAATAGAAAGCCGAGCAAGCCAGCCCCTTGCAGGAAGTCCGAATGGCCCAAAAATGCTGTGGTCACCTCGACTCAAAAAAGGGTAAGGGTTCAGAAAAGGGCAACAAAAATGATCAAGGGCTTGGAGCAACGTCCTTTGTGAAGAAAAGCTACAACATTCGGGGATTTTCAGTTTAGGAAAAAATGGTGTGCGATATAGGGGTACAAAATGGTGGATGGTTTGGAGGAAGTAGATAGGGAGATTTTTTTTCTCTCTTGCTCACGATACCAGGAGCCATCTAAGGAACCTGAATGTTGAATGATTCAGAGCAGACAAAATGAGGTGTTTATTGACAGAATGTATTACTGTGGATTAAACCACAGAGCCTAGGGCTTGCCGATCAGAAGGTTGGTGGTTCGAATCCCCATGACGGGGTGAGCTCCCGTTGCTCAGTCCCAGCTCCTGCCAACCTAGCAGTTCAAAAGCATGTCAAAGTGCAAGTAGATAAATAGGTACTGCTCCGGTGGGAAGGTAAATGGCGTTTCCGTGCGCTGCTCTGGTTCGCCAGAAGCACCTTAGTCATGCTGGCCACATGACCTGGAAGCTGTACGCTGGCTCCCTCGGCCAGTAAAGCGAGATGAGCGCCGCAACCCCAGAGTCGTCCACAACTGGACCTAATGGTCAGGGGTCCCTTTATCCTTTACCTTTACATAGCTAAATTGTGGAATTTGCTCTCACAAGGTGCGGTGATGACTAAGGCTGGGCGATATATCAATATATCATCCAAAATTGGTTTGAAGTCCATATTGTGATATCGGTTTCATAATTTTCAACCCGGCAATGTACGGCAAACCATCTGCATAGCTCCATCCTTATTTCAGACATTGTGATATATCGGTATATTATGATGTTTAGCTGGTGATATATCGCACTATTGAAAACCAGATATCACCTAGTGATCACTACCAACCTGAATGGCTTTAGAAGAGGATTTGGCCAAATCATGGAGGACACGGCTATCAATGGCTACTTGCCGCCACAACAACTACTATATGTTTTACCTCCACTGTCAGAGGCAATATGTCTCTGAATACCGGTTGTCAGGAATCATAAGTGGGGAGAGCACTTTTGTACTCGATTTCTGCATGCGGCCACTGTGAGAATGGGATGGTGGACTAGATAGGCCTTTGGTGTGATCCAGCAGGCAACTACTGTATTAATTATTTGTGAAATATGCATATTCTAGAGTGAAGGGTCCCTGGAAAAGACCCTAATGTTGGGAAAGATGGAGGGCACAAGGAGAAGGGGACGACAGAGGATGAGATGGCTGGACAGTGTTCTCGAAGCTACCAGCATGAGTTTGACCAAACTGCGGGAGGCAGTGGAAGACAAGAGTGCCTGGCGTGCTCTGGTCCATGGGGTCACGAAGAGTCAGACACGACTAAACGACTAAACAACAAGAGTGAAGGGGAGGGGGCTTGCTACCTTTCGAATGCTACGTCGTATAATGCATGCAGACAGAGGAATGAGGAATCTCCAGAAAAGCAGAAATAATAATAATAATTTTAAAAGATGCTAGCTTGTTTTAATCACGCTCCCGCTGTATAGTTAACAGCAACCTGACACACAGAAATGTATCAGCTTTTCCTAATGTGGAGATAAAGGGTGGTCAAAGCTTCAGCTGCCTGCACTGTGTGTGTCAGGTTGCGTTCAAGACGTAGGCGGAAGAGCAGTAAACAAAAAGAGGAAGTGGCAACCCAAGATGCAGGCATCTCTTAGATCAGGGGTCAGCAAACTTTTTCAGCAGGGGGCCGGTACACTGTTCCTCAGAACTTGTGGGGGGGCCGGACTATATTTTGGAAACAAATAATGAACGAATTCCTATGCCCCACAAATAACCCAGAGATGCATTTTAAATAAAAGGATACATTCTACTCATGTAAAAACACGGTGATTCGCAGACCATCTGTGGGCCAGATTTGGAAGGTAATTGGGCCAGATCCGGCCCCCGGGCCTTAGTTTGCCTACCCATGTCTTAGATTGTGCCTGTGGCCCCATTGTGAGGTATGTCCGTAGCTCTTTCACATCATGTCATTTTGAATGCCTCGCCATGTCAAAATACGTCTTCTTCCCTTTTTTCCACACACCCCCAAAAAAAGGTGTGTGGGGAGAGAGAGAGGGAGAGAGAGAGAGAGAGAGAGAGAGAGAGCGCACTCTGCTGGCCCCCTAAATCAAGGAAGGGGGTGTTGGGATACTGCCAGGGAGATAAAGTCCAGCATGACCCCCAAGCCGGCTGTCGGACGATCCATCGACCTCCCGTAGACACGCAGTATCAGCAATTAGCGACATGAGCTCCAGAACATTCTAGAGCCGATGCACACTCTTTATCAGCAGATAATGCACAGCCAAAAGTTGCACTCAGGAGAGCATTATTTACAAGTTTTATTCTGTGTTGATCAGAACAAAGAAAGATATGACTGCCTGCATCAGTGTCTCCAGCACAGAGAGAGAAACGAAAGCAACGACACAACAGAAACATCCTGTGAAAACAGGAAATACGCAGGCTGTGACACAAACATCCTGCTCCCTTTTAAGGTGGAACGGAAATATCCTAACAGGGGGAACCTGCAGCGCTCCATGTTGCTGGACTTCAATTCCCATCAGTCCCTGCTATAGCCGGGGTTTGTGAGAGAGGCAGTCCCACAAAACGTTGAGGGCCACAGTTTCGCCAGTTGTGACCTCCTGAGAGAAGGCTGGAGTCCAGGAGTTCAAGCTCCAGGAGCAAGGAGAAAGAAAGCATGGTTCCTCCATTTCTCTAACCACCCAATATATCTAACTTCTCCTGGAGGCTCCTGGCAGAAAAAACAAAGGCTGGAACTTGGGCTGCTCAGCAAGCCAGAGCTCTTCTCATTTATACTTGGGCCACCACTTTGCTTATAGTACTTGAGACACTCAGCACATCTGCTTTACCATTTAGGGGAATTTGTGCTCCTCCAGTGGTTGCTGGACTCCAGCTCCCATCAGTCCCAGAAAACTGGTCAAGATTGATGGGAGTTGGAGTTCCAACAGCTAGGTCACACTTAAATCACTATTGTACAACTTCAACAGTCATGAATTTGCCCAAAGAATCCTGGGTGGTATAGTTTGTTAAATGTGCTGAGGGGTATTAAAGGTAAAGGGACCCCTGACCGTTAGGTCCAGTCATGGACGACTCTGGGGTTGCGGTGCTCATCTCACTTTATTGGCCGAGGGAGCCAGCATACAGCTTCTGGGTCGTGTAGCCAGCATAACCAAGCCGCTTCTGGCAAACCAGAGCAGAGCACAGAAACGCCGTTTGCCTTCCCGCTGGAGCGGTACCTATTTATCTACTTGCACTTTGACGTGTTTTAGAACTGCTAGGTTGGCAGGAGCAGGGACCGAGCAATGGGAGCTCACCCCATCATGGGGATTCGAACCGCCGACCTTCTGATTGGTAAGCCCTAGGCTCTGTGGTTTAGCAGACCCCAGTTCTCCTCACTGAGTTCCCTTGGAAGAGGCATTGATTGTCGCACCACTCTTGTAATTCTAGCTCTGTTAGGGGAAATAGAGGTTCCTCGTCCCCAATTTAGGTCAAAGCAACGTCTGCTTTGCCAGGAAGCTCTCCAGGGTCCTGTTGAGCTCACTCTGCCCTTGTAATCTGGATCCAGTTCCTTGGAAGCCAATACCTGTTGCCTGATATGGACCGTGAGGTGACAGATGACTCCAGCTGCAGCCAAGCCCCATTCAGACTGTCCCTGGCACCCCTCAGGTTCTCGGATCATTTGATACAAGACAGAAAAGCCCTTTGGCAACTGTCCAAGGAGAGCTACTGTGCTCGCCCGTTGACACAGAGAGCAAAGAGAACACTTTTTAATCGGTCTTACAGATGGTGATAGAGCGCAAGGGAAGGGAGAGCCTCTGAGCAATTTGGAACGCAAGCAGTTTAAGACCTGCAGATCAAATACGGCAAGTTATTTGTTTGTTTCTGCACAAGAGGAGATGGTTCCAGAAATACCCTTGAAAAGAATCAAAGCACTTCTTGGTCCAAAGCCAACCTTTTCTTCCCGGCACTGTGTTGCAATTAAGCAGCCCACATGGAGTTCAAGTGCCAAGCCTGAGGGAAGGAAGGTCTTAACAGCAACAGTTGAGTCTTCTTGGTTGGCTTCAAGAGCGTGAACTGAGCAAGGGATTCCCAAGGCTCAACTCTCAAGCCTATTTTCAACATCAGTGCCATTGAATGCTACACTTTCTTGCATGGGGAAGGGAGGTCCATCAACCCCCGATACTTGAGCACTGATACTTCCATTGGCATTCCTTAGTGTGGATAGAGAACTTGTGGCTCTCAAGATGTTGATCTACCACTCCCATCATCCATTGGCCATGGTGGCTGGGCTTGATGGGAGTTAACAACACCTGGAAGACCAGATGTTCCTATACTCTAAAGGAAGACTCAACACACCTCTTCAAAACTTGGCCACTCCTATTCCATTGGAAGATGCCGGCATGAAAAATATTACGCACCCACAGAAAATTTTGGTACTTTAATGGGAATTGCAGCATAATCTCTGGATAAGTTGTTTCTCCAATAGATGGAGAATCAGCCCTTGAGCCTCTCAACCTGCTTCTTCCGTATGACGCAGTGTCTGGGGCGATTTCCTCTTCCTTCACCCAATCTGGCTATGATGGTCATATAAGCCTTAGCAACATCTAGACAGGACTGCTGTAACACACTCTGTGGAGCTGTCTTTAACGACTGTTCAGAAACTTAGGGTATTTCCAAACACGGCAGTCAGGCTATTAACTAGAACCAGGCTATTTTTTTTAACTGCTCTTTTGTACGAACTACACCAACAACCAGTTTTTCTTTTTCAAATAACATATATTCCATTTCATACTTCAAAGGAGTGTCAAAGCGGTTTGCCAACGTTGCAAAAATAACACAAATCCTCATTCTGTTTGCACCAGGGCCAGGGTATTTTCATGTTTGTATTCTGTTAAAAGAACTACGTATTAACCGTATTGTGATATGCACAGAATATGCATTCTAATAATAAATAATTTAGAAAAAAAGAGGGAAAGCATAGTTGTTAACAAACATAAAGGGCTCTTCTTATCAAGGATATCTAACAGGACATCTCATTGGCTCACTTTCTGCCAATTTCTGACCTTTCTTCATTTAAACAGGTATTTGGCCAGGTTTTTATGTTCATTTTTTCTTTACCCCACATTTACAATCTGCGCTTTTGATACTGATTATTATTATTTTTACTTTCTGCTGTTAATTGTCTGGTGTTTTTGTTTGCTTGCTTTAAAAATAATAATAATTCATTGACTATGGTAGCTCCTTTGAGTGCTTAACCATGAAATGGAAAGGTAGGATCGAAATCCTGAGACAAATAAATTTAAGAAATACATCTGAGCAGTTCACCCATTTCCCCTATTAGCTTAGGAAAACCTGCTTCTTTACCACACAACTTTCAAGCAGACCTGAATCCCCAAGGCATAATAATAACAATAATAATAATAATAGGTTCCCATAGATTCTGTTCCTTTTCCCATGAGTAAAGCTGCAGTCCCCGATAAGGGCAAAGCAAAGCCCCAGGCCAAAACCAGCATTTCTCTTTGCTGCTCGAGGATAAAGATCGGGCAGCGAAATCACACTGTAAAGGATAAACTCTGCAACAAATTCACCCTGGATCAGGCAGGGCACTATCTGTGCACAATCATGTAGCAATAAAGGAAACACGCTGCAGATCTCATTCCTGCCGATGTCTTCCCCAGAAGCTGTCCTTTTGCAATCAATGGCATCGGCTCACGTGACAAAGAACTTGTACATTCAGTCCTTGCGCTCCAGAAGAGGCGACTGAGCCAAACCCACAGGATCGATAAAGCAGCAGCATATGCAAAAAACCCTCTGTGTTTACTAATGTTTCCAGCAGCAGAACCAAACACAACACTGATTCATACTAGGCGCTCAATAGCAATAAGTTATTTGTACAAGCCAAAGCTGAACTTGTTCATAATTAATGGTAGGCACCGGCCCTGCTGGCCATTTTTCCACAGCTACTTTGAATAGTGTCGAGAGAGGGGGGGGACCACACCCCTTTTTGCTGAGTTTTGGTAAAGGTAAAGGACCCCTGACGGTTAAGTCCAGTTGCGAACGATTCTGGGGTTGCGGCGCTCATCTCGCTTTACAGGCCGAGGGAGCTGGCATTTGACCGCAGAAACCAGAGCAATGCATGGAAACGCCGTTTACCTTCCCGCCGGAGAGGTACCTATTTATATACTTGCACTGGCCTGCTTTCGAACTGCTAGGTTGGCAGGAGCTAGGACCAAGCAATGGGAGCTCACCCCGTCGCAGGGATTCGAACTGCCGGCCTTCTGATCGGCAAGGCTCAGTGGTTTAGACCACAGCACCACCCGCGACCCTTGAGTTTCGGTAGCTCCTTTCTAAAATATCTGCTTACCCAGATAGATTGCCCCCATGATGGCATCATCATGAAGCACACTGACTGTTTCTGATTTTGCGAGCATTGGTTGGCTCCATCAAGTTGGACACTTCCTGCTCACGAGGGCCATAGCTCAGCAGCAGAGCGTTCACTTTTGCATGGAAAAGGTCTCAGGTTCAATCGCCAGCGACAGTTCCAGGTAGACCAAATGGGCCAAAGTTTTGACACAGTATAAGACAGCTGCCTATGTTCCTACGTGATCACAACTTAATTCAGAAAGAACCAGGAAAGGAGGGATGACATATACGAATCAGTGGGAGGGAGCTGAACCAGAGTTTAAAATGTCGAAGTTTAAATAATTTTCAAGCAAATTGCTAAAATTGTCATTTTCAACCTGAAAAGAAATCTGTGCTGGAGTACTGGATAGTCACTTGAGCAACCCCCGAACTAACAAGAGGAAGGCAACAAGTAATGAAAGGGGATGGAAGATGGAAAGTACATTTCCGAGCACAATTCAAAGTGTCGGTGTTGACCTTTAAAGCCCTAAATGGCCTCGGTCCAGTATACCTGAAGGAGTGTCTCCACACACACACCCCATCGTTCAGCCTGGACACTGAGATCCAGCGCCGAGGGCCTTCTGGTGGTTCCCTCAGTGAGAGAAGCCAAATAACAGGGAACCAGGCAGAGGGCCTTCTCGGTAGTGGCACCCGCCCTGTGGAACGTTCTCCCACCAGATGTCAAAGAGAAGAACTACTACCAGACTTTTAGAAGACATCTGAAGGCAGTCCTGTTTAGGGACGCTTTTAATGTTTGATGGACTACTGTATTTTAATATTTTGTTGGAAGCTGCCCAGAGTGGCTGGGGAAACCCAGCCAGATGGGCGGGGTATAAATTTAGTAGTAGTAGTAGTAGTAGTAGTAGTAGTAGTAGTAGTAGTACCATAACCTGGAATCTGTGCCTCGCATCCTAAGAGTGGCAAGGATGGTAACTGAGGCTGAATGGAGTTGGGGAGACTCCTCTGTCTTCCTACTCAAGCTTGCATGCCACAGAGAAGGGCTCTTCTTCTCCCTGATAAGCTAGCTTTTTGTATACCGGACATTTTGGCCAAGGGAAAGCTGCGGGTGGGCTTTCAGGTCGTTTCCTTAGGTACACCAGGGACTGTTGCAGCCAGAGGCAGGAAGGTTGCCTCTAATAAAGATTCCTTCAGATGCCTCAGACAACAGACTGGGCTTGCATGTAGACTGACTGGAAACAGGAAGGAAGTTTCTCAAGGTCAGGATGACCACTGATCATGTGTGTACGTGTGTGTGTGTGTGTGTGTGTTTAAGTTCATTGGCCAATCTGCTCCAAAGGAAAATCCCTCCTGACTCCGGTCAGACAGATCCTGCACATCCCTGTTTTAATTTCTATCCCCCACCCTTTCTGCTTTTGTCCTGCTTTTTCATCTTCCCCCTGCAATGCGCAACTTGGCTCGATTGCTTGATTCACCTGGGGCCGGTGGCTTTTCAGGCAGCTGAAACCGACTTGCATCACACAGTAATCTGGATTGTGTGGGCGCTCTGTGCAGGACAGTGGGCAGTGTCAGATAGGACTGAATTGCCTACCATTTAAGATTTAAATGCATACAGGGTAGTGCTATTAATGGTTACCGGCCACATGGAACCCTCCCAGTTCAGTACACCAGCTGCTCGGAATACCAGGTGTTTGGGAACAACAGCAGGAATAGGGTGCCAGCATTTGGGAGGTGGAATTCAATAACATTCAGGTTTATGCAATTACTGTAAAGTGCTTTGGAGCAACACATCCACTTTTTATGACTATTTGCTGTTAGGCAAGTGACAGGGTAATGCATTAAGAAAGTGGAATATAGAAGTGATTTATGGGAAGACTTATTACCTCCACACAAGGGAATCAAGATGAGTGTTCATTGTCGTACAAACGTCCCATTTTTTTATTTCTATACCGCTTTATATGTTTAATAAAAATCTCAAAGCTGTGTACACCGTATTAAAATCAATAAACAAATAAAACATTAGCTGGGTGATGTTCCTCCGGCCTCACAAGGAGCCTCTTCAGGGTGACTGGTGTGTCTGTGCCCAGTCCCCTAGGCCAGGTGGAAAGGGCCTTGTGGGGTGTGGCCTCAACACCCCACAGCCGGGCGATGTTCCTCCGGCCTCATGTTCTACGCACATGATCTGCCAGTGACATGAATAACATGCAGGTGCTCTCATGGCTTGGTTCTGACGCAGAACTAGGTGGCTGATCAATTATTACCCTCACTATTATTCACTGAATTTCTCTACTGCCCTTCATGCTAAAGCAGTTTAAAATAAAAAAAAACCACAGAATACACACCATAATAACAAACAATAACAATAACCCTCACACACGGTTTTAAAAGCCACAGATTGGGATAAGAGGGATGTTTTGCCTGGTGCCTAAAGATATGTAATGAAGGCACCAGGCGAGCCTCCTTGGGGAGATCAGTCCACAAGAAGGGGGCCGCTGCAGAAAAGGCCCCATTCTTGCGTTGCTGCCCTCTGGATGTCTGGTGAAGGAGGCACATGAATAAGGGCCTCAGCTGATGACCGCAGGGTCCAGGTTAGTTCAAATGGGAAGAGGTGGGCCATGCCCACTTTAATAATAATAATAATAATAATAATAATAATAATAATAATAATAATAATAATTTATTATTTATATGCCGCCCATCTGGCTGGGTTTCCCCAGCCACTCTGGGCGGCTTCCAACAGAAAATACAATAACCTATTAGACATTAAAAGCTTCCCTAAACAGGGCTGCCTTCAGATGTCTTCTCAAAGTCTGGTAGTTGTTCTTCTCTTTGACATCTGGTAGGAGGGCGTTCCACAGGGCGGGTGCCACCACCAAGAAGGCCCTTTGCCTGGTTCCCTGTAACTTGGCTTCTCGCAGCGAGGGAGCTGGACCTCAGTATTCAGGCAGAACGATGGAGGTGGAGACGCTCCTTCAGGTATACGGGACCAAGGCACTTTTGAGGAATTTGGGATGTATCAGACCCATCACAGAGGCAGCAATTGGGGAAAGAGCAGCTTGGACAGGCAAGTGCAATAATGTGAGCTCAAAGAGGCTTCAGCCAATGGTTGGCATCTGGACTCAAGACCTGGGAAGACATAAGCCATGCATGGCAAAGGCCACGTGTCCACAGAGTGTCCACTGTCCCGAGGAGGCAGGGACAGTGATTCTTCAAAGCAGGGAGGGGACACCATGGAGAGGGCAGATAGTGTCAAGCATCTGTTTGCCTTCATCAGGAAAACCCGCACAAAAGCCCAGCAAATGAAATGACACAGCCAATCTTCTGTGTCAGGGTCAGCCTGGGTGGAGGGCAGCACACTGGACATCTGTACTGCAAAGGAAGGAACTTGGGCTGTTTTTTGTGCCCACAGCACAATGACTGCGGAGAGGTCTGGCCTACGGAGAAAAGATAAATGGGAGCTGGGAGCTGGGCTGGGGAGGCAGGAAGTGGGTGGATGTTGCAACAACTTCCTTGTTCAGTTTATATCACCCTGGTTCAGATCTTCACTTGACCCACTTAAAGATTTCTGGCTCTCAATACAGTGGTACCTCAGGCTAAGTACTTAATTCATTCCAGAGGTCCGTTCTTAACCTGAAACTGTTCTTAACCTGAAGCACCACTTTAGCTAATGGGGCCTCCCGCTGCTGCCGCGCCGCCGGAGCACGATTTCTGTTCTCACCCTGAAGCAAAGTTCTTAACCTGAGGTACTGTTTCTGGGTTAGTCGAGTCTGGAACCTGAAGCGTATGTAACCTGAAGCGTATGTAACCCAAAGTACCACTGTATCTGGCTTCAAGAGCCCCTTCCTGGAGTAACAGAGATTCCACATCCCAAAGCTGATTGGATATTATCGATAGATTGACTACAAGACTAAGGGCTTATCCCTCTTGCCCCAATCTTTCCAGGCACAGATCCTTTCTTAAAAGCTCTGTGTCCAAACGTGAGTTTTTCTGCCTGCAAAAACCCGCTCTTTGGCACTCAATTGGAGCAAACTTCAATTGGGGTTTTCTGTGCATTGCTGTTCGCTCTGGCGGAGTGCTAAAGAGCAGGTTTTCACAGGGAAAGCTTCAGAGCAGGAAAAAAAGGGTGCTCAGAAACAGAGGTTTTGATCACAAACCACGCTTGGAAAGCACAGAGGAAAGGGAAGTGTGGATAAGCCCCAAGCGTCAGGGAATCATGACAGAACACATGGCCATAAGAATAAACAGCGAGAGAACACCCTTCATACACAAATATCACTAATAGATTCTGTTTCAAAATATGCGGTAGAGATCAGATCTGCCTTGGTAGAGAATTGGAGGGCAGTCCTATTGTAAGGTGCACTGGGCTCAGGCAGTGTTAAGTCTCCAAACATAGCTCAGCCAATGAAACATTTGGGTGAGCTGTGCCAAAGTCAGTGTAAATCTGCCCCCCCCAGGGGCATTGTGGGGGGCCAGAGGAAGAGACTTAGTCTGAATCTTAAGCGCATTCAGCTTGGTCACATGACCTGGCAACCCAGCACAGAACACTACTTTTAAAGGATTCTTTTCTCTCTTCCAGGCTCAAACAGAGCATCACCAGCCCCTCTGATGAACCATAATAATAATAATAATAATAATAATAATAATAATAATAATAATAATATTTATACCCCGTCCATCTGGCTGAGTTTCCCCAGCCACTCTGGGCGGCTTCCAATTGAGTGTTAAAAATAACACAGTATTAAATATTAAAAACAGGGCTGCCTTCAGATGTCTTTTAAAGATAAGATAGCTGCTTATTTCCTTCACATCTGAAGGGAGGGTGTTCCACAGGGCGGGCGCCACTACCAAGAAGGCCCTCTGCCTGGTTCCCTGTAACCTCACTTCTTGCAATGAGGAAACCGCCAGAAGGCCCTTGGTGCTGGATCTCAGTGTCCGGGCTGAACGATGGGGGTGGAGATGCTCCTTCAGGTATACAGGACCGAGGCCGTTTAGGGCTTTAAAGGTCAGCACCAACACTTTGAATTGTGCTTGGAAACGTACTGGGAGCCAATGCAGATCTCTCAGGACCGATGTTATGTGGTCCCGGCGGCCACTCCCAGTCACCAGTCTAGCTGCCGCATTCTAGATTAGTTGCAGTTTGGAACCGGTGCAATTGTATGCCCGCTTAACTTTAAGGCTTGCTTTAAGCCATCTTCTGGTGCATGGGGTTGGTTGCTTAGTGGGAAATCTATGCTGAAACCTATCCAAATGGCTCAAGCAAGCAAGCAAGCCTTGCCCATTGCATTCTGCAAATGGTAGCATAACCTTTGCAAGTCAAAATGCTTCCATGCGCCAACACAGGTCATTGGTCCGTCTCAGTATTGTGAACATCTGTGTTTAAGAACCCTGGGTCGCCAGACACTGTTGGATTACAACTCCCATCATTCCTGACCATTGGCAAAGCTGGATGGGGATGATGGGAGTATATAATTCTATTTGGGGGTTTTAAAATTTAGATGCTATTCAATACCATTGTTTCCAAGTCGTGTGGAACAGAGATACAGAGGACTTCCTAAACCTTTCCTCCCCACGGACGACTTGAAAACTGCTGAGGATCTTGCCGGACCACTATTTTGCAGTGTTTGAGTTACAAACAACAGGATTTTTGGGGTCTGTTTCAAAGCGGGACTTCTGAATCGGCGCATCTCCAAACCCTGAAGAAGAGACTTGTCAAGAGAGGCGTCAGGTGTGAGCCTCGTAAATTCCACTTCTGCAACGAGCCCACGATTGCCAGAGTTACTTAGCCGGCTGATTAGGAGGAGGGGAGAGCCCTACAAAAATGCCACAGTAGCTACTCCTATCATCTTGCGACGTCCAAAGGGCATCTCACTCATCCAAAGATTGCTAAGGAGTTGTTCCACAAGAAGATGAGCACCCGCTGCCCTTTACCCAACTCCAGGCAGACCCTTCCCCCATCCGTTTTCATTTTACCTGTGCGACATTTTAACTGGCTGCACAAATCTGCCCTATTATGTCCTTGAGCATTAATTAACTCATCAAGAACATACGGCAACCGCCTGATGTCTCGGGAAAAGGATTCTGGGTAATGGCTGCCTGTTCCCCTTGATTTTCATTTGCATTTGACTTTGCCACCCGATATACAGTCTGGAAAAACCAGAGGGGGGTGGTCTCACACACACAAAAACCTTTTTTGAAATTTTGCTTGTAGCTTCTGCTAAGAGCTGCTCCTTCTAGGAAGCTGGGGCCAGAGGCTAGTGAAAGGGAAAGGGTAAGAGTGTGTGTTAATGATTAAATACCTGGGGTGTTTAACCATAGCAACCTTCATTTATCGACTTCAGATGGTGGCAAGCAGAGAGATGTTCTCCTATAGTTACCTAAGGCCAGGTCACTGTGCAAGTCCAGTATGTCATAAGGTGCAGGATCCTCAAACATGTGATCACAGTGAGTGTGTGACTAAGTCAGGAGTAGCAAACATGGTGCCCTACAAGATCTAGCACCTGGCTAGCAGGGCCAATGGTCAGAGCTCTGCAGAGCTGTAGTCCAAAACTTTGAGTGGGCACCATGTTAGCTAGCCCTGAGCTAAGCCACACCTATTTTTCCAAAGGCCTCCAATATAGAGATGAGAAATGTAAACTGGGAAGCTGTACATGTGCAAAGTTCTGCTATCTCAACATTAAGTAAGAAAATATAATATGTATGTATGTATATGTATATAGAAGTTTTGTTGTTGTTGTTTAGTCGTTTAGTCGTGTCCGACTCTTTGTGACCCCATGGACCAGAGCACACCAGGCACTCCTGTCTTCCACTGCCTCCCGCAGTTTGGTCAAACTCATGCTGGTACCTTCGAGAACACTATCCAACCATCTCGTCCTCCGTCGTCCCCTTCTCCTTGCACCCTCCATCTTTCCCAACATCAGGGTCTTTTCCAGGGAGTCTTCTCTTCTCATGAGGTGGCCAAAGTATTAGAGCCTCAGCTTCAGGATCTGTCCTTCCAGTGAGCACTCAGGGCTGATTTTCTTCAGAATTGATAGGTTTGATCTTCTTGCAGTCCATGGGACTCTCAAGAGTCTCTTTCAGCACCAGAATTCAAAAGCATCAATTGTTCAGCGATCAGCCTTCTTTATGGTCCAGCTCTCACTTCCATACATCACTACTGGGAAAACCATGGCTTCAACTATACAGAAGTATACAGAAGTATAGTGTCTCAATCAAGGGAAATGGTACCACTCTTTTCTGCCTTTGGCGGACCACACCTTGAGTACTGTGTCCAGTTCTGGGCGCCACAATTTAAGAAGCATATTGGCAAGCTAGAACGTGGGCAGAGGAGGGCAACCAAGATGATCAAGGGTCTGGCAGCCAAGCCTTATGAGGAATGGTTGAGGGAGTGAGGAATGCTTAGCATGAAAAGTAGGAGACTGAGAGGAGGTCTGATAGCCACCTTCAAATTTCTCAAGGGCTTTCCCATGGAAGATGAACATGGCTTGTTTTCTCCTGCTCTGGAAAGGAGGACCCAAAATGACAGCTTCAAGTTATAAGAAAGGGGATTCCGACTCAACATCAGGAAGAACATTCTGACAGTAACAGCTGTTCAGCAATGGAATGGTCTCCCTCGGGAGGCTGTGGTCTCTCCATTGGAGGTTTTTAAGCAGAGGTTGGACAGCCATCTGTCACCGGATGCTTCAGTTGAGATTCCTGCATTGCACTGAACTAGATGGCCCTCGGCGTCCCTTTATAGCTGTCAACTTTTCCCTTTTCTTGTGAGGAATCCTATTCGGAATAAGGGAATTTCCCTTTAAAAAAGGGAAACGTTGACAGCTATGGGTGCCTTCCAACTCTACAATTCTGTGATTCCACGTGTATTTACATGCATATTTGGATAGATGGGTGGTCAGGAGTTGCTGGGAACTGTGGACAGCTGCCCCATGTGGTGAGCCAGTGAATTGGGAGTGGCACCCTTCTCCATGAAGTAACCTTCACAACCCTGAACTGACTCCATCCCCGTTGGCTGCCTGGAAAGTATTGGGTATCAAAGGACCTCCTGTTCCAGATGAGCTTTGCTTGCGCAGCAAGGCCATCTTGAACCCTAGTGTGTTCCTGTATTCTTACCAGACATTTATTAATTACCAACATTTGAAGGAAATGTTCCAATTAACATTTGTAAAAAAAAACCTGAAGCATTCTTGTTAGGGATTGTAGGAAAAGACCTGCCAAGGAAACTGAAAAACATCTTCATGTACGTGACAACGGCGGCAAGAGTCTTAATAGCACAAGGATGGAAGAATGAAGAAATCCCGACCAAAGAACTGTGGCAAGAAAAACTGATGGACTATGCGGAATTGGCGGAATTGAGACACAAACTGCGTGATAAGGACAACTGTGACTTTAAAGAAGAATGGGAACCTTTGTCAAAGTAGGTCTTGAATAAACATATACAAATTTATTACAGTGTTTACCTCGGGTTAAGTATTTAATTCGTTCCGGAGGTCCGTTCTTAACCTGAAACTGTTCTTAACCTGAAGCACCACTTCAGCTATTGGGGCCTTCTGTTGCCACCGCGCCGCCAGAGCACAATTTCTGTTCTCATCCTGAAGCAAACTTAACCTGAAGCACTATTTCTGGGTTAGCGGAGTCTGTAACCTGAAGCTTATGAAACCTGAAGCGTATGTAACCCGAGGTACCACTGTATTGGTAATAGATAAGATAGATAAATTAAGGATCTTTACAATTTTATTATATGCAAAGAATAACATGTGCTGAAAAACCAGAGAGGGGAGCTGAGGGAAGTTGGGGGGTGGGAGTGTTTTTTTTGGGGGGGAGGGAAAAATAGGGGGGAATGAGGATGATATGTTTTTGATAAATTGTTATGTTGAAATTTCTAATTAAAAATATTCCAAAAAATTACCAACATTATCACCATCATTTAGTGTACATATCGCTTAGTTGCCAAAGTAGCTCCTAAGCAGCTGAGGTTTTGGTTCTGGCTTCCTCCTTAATCTGCATTTCCATTCACTTCTGACCCACTTTTTGGTCTTGACTACTGGCCTCTCCCATGGTTCCTGACTCACCTCGGACTGATGCCCAGCCCTGATATATGCAGATAGGTAGGGAAGGATTCCTGCCCAACAATTGAAACCAGGAATGGAAAATCTTTTTGACCCAGCAGACCAAACCCTTATTGGTCCCCATCCCCATTGGTCAACTCTGACAAGTGGGTGTGACAGCCCTGCTGCCAATCATCTGACCAGATGACTGTCAGCTGTGTTGTCAAAAGTCCCTTATGCAATGCTTTCCAAGCACCAACCACCAGTGGTTGTGGGAACTGCAACTTTTGCCCTCCTGGTGCTCAGCGTTTCCCAAGCACCAGGCTGGTGAGTCTGGTTTCTGCAGGGATGGGCTGTGCAACTGGGGAAGTCATGCAGGCAACCCCCAAAGGTCTGGAGGGTGATTTCAACCCTGCTTCCTGCAGGGATTAGCTGTGCAATCAAATTCCCCGTGGGGGAAACAGTTAAATCTGCTATGATTAAATGGGCACAGGACGTTGGTCATAACATTATGTTTGCTGACTGGGAACAGTTGTGGACCACAGGTATGAAATTTACAGCATGTAATGCCCTAAAAGATTTACAGGTGGTACATGACCCCAGTCAAGCTTGCAAAAATCTACCATTTGCCCGATAATAAATGTTGGAAATGTAAAGAAACTGAAGGAGCATTCTTTCACCTTTGGTGGACGTGCCCAAGGATTAAGGCTTTCTGGGAAATGATATATAATGAACTGAAAAATGTATTTAAATATACCTTCCTGAAGAAACCAGAGGCCTTTCTGCTGGACATGGTTGGCCAATTGGTGTCAAAGAAGGATAGAACTTTCTTTATGTACGCTACAACAACAGCAAGAATACTCATCGCAAAGTATTGGAAGACACAAGATCTACCCACCTTGGAAGAATGGCAGATGAAGGTGATGGACTACATGGAATCGGCAGAAATGACTGGCAGAATCCGAGATCAGGAAGAAGAGGCGGTGGAAGAAGATTGGAAAAAAATTAAAGATTACTTGCAGAAATACTGAAAAATTAATGAATGTTAAAGGGATGTTGGATTGAAAATAAGTGGTGTTGGTAAAAAGATTAACAAGAATATGTAAATATGGATTGACAATGGAGGAAAATATATATTTATAATAGGTTAAGATGCTGAGTAATGGATAAATGATAGAGGGTAAGGACTTGCTGAATTAAATATTTGAACTGGAATACAAAAAGGGAGGTGTGAGGAGGTCAGGAAACTAGTAAATGAAGTATATGATATGAAACTATTGGTTTTTTTTCTTTTCCTTTTTTCTGTGTTAACTGTTTTCTATTTTGTATTTTCCATGTGTTTGGTTTCTGTATTTTTGTATTTTTTTTATTTTATTAGGGTTATTCTTTGTTCTTATTTTTTAAGTTTAAACTTTGAAATTCTCTAATGTTTGTAAAACTTCAATAAATATCATTCAAAAAAAAACACAACAAATTCCCCGTGGGGAACTCAGTTGCGCAGCTGGTCCAGGCATGACTCTACCTGCTCCACATGTGACATCACAACTGGTGTCAGGTGTGGGTCAGGTGAATGGCCTTGTGGGACAAATTAGGGTCCATGCCTGGCCAAACTTCACCTGCAGGTGGAGGTTCTCCTCTCCTGATTAAGACAATAGTGGTCAAGATGGGCCAAGAGTCTGAGTAAAAAGGTAAAGGGACCCCTGACCATTAGGTCCCGTCGTGACCAACTCTGGGGTTGCGGCGCTCAGCTCGCTTTATTGGTCAGCGTATAGCTTCCGGATCATGTGGCCAACATGACTAAGCCACTTCTAGAGAACCAGAGCAGTGCATGGAAATGCCATTTACCTTCCCACCAGAGTGGTACCTATTTATCTACTTGCACTCTGACGTGCTTTCGAACTGCTAGGTTGGCAGGAGCAGGGACCGAGCAATGGGAGCTCACCCTGTTGCGGGGATTCGAACCGCCGACCTTCTGATCGGCAAGTCCTAGGCTCTGTGGTTTAACCCACAGCGCCACCCGCGTCCCTAAGAGTCTGAGTAGGAGGTGCCATATCATGGACTGAGTCCATGATATCTCCTGTCAAAAAGATATAAGGATTGGAAGAGGCCTTAAAGTTGCTTCAATACCAAGCAGTTTCATACACTACTGGCTGGTGAGTCAATTTCTCAATTACTATTTTCTAAGCCACAACTTTTGTTGGGATTTGGGCGTTCTTAAGAATGCCCAAAGCCAAGCATTTTATTTTCCGTGGAAATGTGGGGGTTGGCACTAGAATGATCGCTGGGAACATGAACCGAGAGCACTCTGTTGGTCACGACATCTACTTTTGTGACATTTCAACCCTGGCCCTGTTCTAATCTTAAAACAGACCAGTAAATGCCAACATTGACCGAGCTTACGGCAACACACATTGCCCTTACAGTAAAATGTATCAACTTACTTTGCATAATTTAATTGATTTCTGCTGGTTACATGAGAAGGTAATGGGAGCTCTTTAGCGCTGTGAAGCACCACTTTTAACAGTTCCTAGTTAAAATTCCCATGTTACTTGTTTTCCGTTGGATCCAGAAACTACCTCATAATGTCAATTATCTGGTGCACACACAAAAAGTTGCCGAAACTTGCAGCTTTACAGGCTGTTGGGTGTGTGATGCATGTTTCTTTTATATATATACAAATATTTATTAAAGTTTTCACAGTATTACATAATGAAAAAGAAAAAAGAAAAAAATAGGAAATAAAAAACAGTTAAAAATAATTCCATCTTTACATCACTTATCTTTCATTTACTTGTTTCCTAGACCTCCTCATACCTCCCTTTTTTGTATTCCAGTTCAATTTATTAGTTCAGCAATTCCTTTCCCTCCTGGGTGTGTGATGCATGTTTCAATCACAAGGTTAGAGAGCTAGACTAAGACTGGGGACACTTAGACTCAAGCCTCTACTCCTCTACGAGTGGTTTGATGCTTGTGTCCTGCAAATAGGCTTCCCATCTGCTTGACCAATGGAAACAGAATACAGTGGTGCCCCGCAAGACGAATGCCTCGCAAGACGGAAAACTCGCTAGACGAAAGAGTTTTCCGTTTTGGAGGTGCTTCGCAAAACGAATCTCCTGTGGGCTTGCTTTGCAAGACGAAAATGTCTTGCGAGTTCCTGCTGATTCCCCCCCTTTTTTTCTAAGCCGCTAAGCCACTTATCAGCTGATCCGATCAGCAGATAAGCCGCTAAAAGCCACTAAAAGCCTCTAATAGCGCTAATAGCGCTAATCCGCTAATCCTTCAATGGGCTTGCTTCGCAAGACGAAAAAACCGCTAGACGAAGAGAATCACAGAACGGATTCTTTTCGTCTTGCGAGGCACCACTGTACTAAACTAGGCAGGACTTTGATCTCACCCAGCGGAGTTCTTCTTATGTTCTTAAGCTCACTGAGTAACTCCCTCAAAGTCTAGTCTACCCTACAAAGTTGTTGTGACGATGGAATCATGGGGACACGAATAGATAAAGCAAATACTTGCTTCCCCCAGGCTCCCCACATTCCCCCCCCTCTCTCTCCCACTTAGAATAGCTTATACACTGGGGGTTGAAATCTCCCAAAAAAAGATGTTATTTTTTTTCTGTATGCCACAACAGCTGCAAGAATACTGCTAGCGAAGAATTGGAAGAAACAAGATTTACCAACTATCAAAGAATGGCAGATGAAGATGATGGACTATATGGAACTTGCCGAACTGACCAGGAGACTCTGAGACCAGAGAAAAAAGACGGTGGAAGAAGATTGGAAGAAGTTTAAGGAATATTTGGGGGGGAAATGTTAATATTTAAATCTTAGAATAGCTTTGGAAGTGGATATAGGCGGTAGGGTTAGAAGTAGAAGATAGTGTATTTTATAAGTGATAAAATGTGAAGTTTTTTATGGTTAAAGTAAGTGGGGGTGGGAAAGATGGTTAGAAATTATGATATATGTCAACTGCTAAAGATGAAGTAAAATGAAAACCAGATGGGGGGACTTGGGAAAGCCCACTTAACAATGTTTAGAAAAATAAGGATATGACAAGAATTTGTTTGTATTGTTTGTCTTTTCTGTTTGTGTTTTTTATTTGTGTTATAAAATTGGGGGGGAGACAGAATAGCTTATACACCTTCCTCTGCCCCAGCTGCAACAAAACATATCTCTCCTGCATCAGTCTCTCCAGCCACAGCAGGCGCTGAAACCTTCCAACAGCTTGACCTCATCCCCAAAGGCACACTCCTCCATTGTTTCCCAAGACAGGCAGATGCCAACAAACTTAGAAAAGCTCACACACAGTCCTGAAACAGTCTCTCATCTAGGCAGGTTGATAAGCCAAACTCGGTAATTTATATTTTGAAACTCATTTTAACCTTGATCTTTAAAAAACCATGTCATCTCCCCCCTAAACCACTTAGAGGTTTTATTTACAACAAAGTGGTATGCAAGGTCTAATAAATAAATAATTTCAGCATGGGGGAGCATCCTCTTTGCTGCCAAGCTGGTCTGGGCAGGCTCTCCTCACCTCTGATTTCTCAGCCAGACCCCACAGCCTGATTCACAGCCCATTCCCTGGGTCTTCTCCTTCACCCTTGTCGCCTTTGACCATTGCCTGGCCTCATTAGAGGCGTCCAGCTTAGCCCTCTTAGTAAAGGTAAAGGGACCCCTGACCATTAGGTCCAGTCGTGACCGACTCTGGGGTTGCGGTGCTCATCTCGCTTTATTGGCTGAAGGAGCCGGCGTACAGCTTCCAGGTCATGTGGCCAGCATGACTAAGCTGCTTCTGGCGAACCAGAGCAGCGCACAGAAACGCCGTTTACCTTCCCGCCAGAGCGGTACCTATTTATCTACTTGCACTTTGACGTGCTTTCGAACTGCTAGGTTGGCAGGAGCTGGGACTGAGCAACGGGAGCTCACCCCGTCGCGGGGATTCAAACCACCGACCTTCTGATCGGCAAGTCCTAGGCTCTGTGGTTTAACCCACAGCACCACCTGCGTCCCTCTTAAGAGGCCCATAATTCCTCTTCCAAGAATTCCCCTTTCACTTCCATCTCCTCTGCTCATCTCATTGGCTTCCTTTGCCTTATTAACCCAGCGTGTGAACAAACAAGGCTGTGTGGCATCAGTGACCCTCTCGGAAGGAGCACCAACCCAAACCAATAATTTCCTGCTTTCCTTTTTGAATATTCACATGAGCCGAATCACCTTCTGGCAGCTCGGCTGTTTCTTGAAATGGCAAGGAGGAAGAAAGCGACCAAATGATGGCCTGCCTTTCTAAAATATCAGACTGTATAGCAAGTCCCTCCTGGTTTTCCCAGTGCTGGCAACTGCTCTAGCCTAAAGCTGTCCCCTCCTTAACTTAAAGAAAACAAAAGAGATTATTGTGGCCTTTAGGAAATGTAAATTGAATACAGTGGTGCCTCGCAAGACGAAATTAATTCGTTCCGCAATTCTCTTCGTCTTGCGGTTTTTTCATCTTGCGATGCACGGTTTCCCATAGGAATGCATTGAAAATCAATTAATGCGTTCCTAGGGAAACCACCTTCAGGCCAGGTCCGGGGACAGTCTGTCCCCGGACCTCTTCTGAAGGCTGGGGGAGGGACAAGGGCTTTTCTTCCCACCCCCAGCATTTTAAAAAACCCTGGGACGGCGGAGGACTTCTCCGCTGTGCGGGGCGATCTTAAAATGCTGGCGGGCGGCATTTTAAAATCGCTCCGGACAGCGGAGGACTTCTCCGCTGTCCGGGGCGATTTAAAAGCCCCTGGGAAGGCAGGCAGGGGGGACAAAGACTTTCGCCCCCTGCCCACCTTCAGAAGGTGTCCCCCCCCCGCCCCACTTCGGAACAGCTTTCCGAAGTGGGGCGGCTGAGGCAGGTGTTCCCGCCCCCCCTCCCCACTTCGGAACAGCTTTCCGAAGTGGGGCGGCGGGGCCAGGTGTCCCCGCCCCACCTCCCCATTTCGGAACAGCTTTCCGAAGTGGGGCGGCGGGGCCAGGTGTCCCTGCCCCCCTCCCCACTTCGGAACAGCTTTCCGAAGTGGGGCGGCGGGGGCAGGTGTCCCCGCCCCCCCGCCCCACTTCGGAACAGCTTTCCGAAGTAGGGCGGCGGGGGCAGGTATTCCCGCCCCCCCTCCCCACTTCGGAACAGCTTTCCGAAGTGGGGCGGCGGGGCCAGGTGTCCCCGCCCCCCCGCCCCACTTCGGAACAGCTTTCCGAAGTGGGGCGGCGGGGCCAGGTGTCCCCGCCCCACCTCCCCACTTCGGAACAGCTTTCCGAAGTGGGGCGGCGGGGCCAGGTGTCCCCGCCCCCCCGCCCCACTTTGGAACAGCTCCCCCCGCCTGCCTTCAAAAGCTGTCCGGCCCAGGCTTCCCGAACCTTTCCGCCAGCAGCGGCAGCGCTGCCGCTGCTGGCGGAGACTTGCCGGCATGCCCAGGCTTCCCGGACCTTTGCGCCAGCAGCGGCAGCGCTGCCGCTGCTGGCGGACACTTGCCGGCATGCCCAGGCTTCCCGGACCTTTGCGCCAGCAGCAACAGCGCTGCCGCTGCTGGCGGACACTTGCCGGCATGCCGAAGCCTGCGCGCAGCGCGCCCAGGCTTCGCGGATCTCTCTGCCAGCAGCGGCAGCGCTGCCGCTGCTGGCGGAGACTTGCCGGCATGCCGAAGCCTGCGCGCAGCGCGCCCAGGCTTCGCGGATCTCTCTGCCAGCAGCGGCAGCGCTGCCGCTGCTGGCGGAGACTTGCCGGCATGCCGAAGCCTGCGCGCAGCGCGCCCAGGCTTCGCGGATCTCTCTGCCAGCAGCGGCAGCGCTGCCGCTGCTGGCGGAGACTTGCCGGCATGCAGAAGCCTGCGTGCAGCGCGCCCAGGCTTCGCGGATCTCTCCTGCCTTCAAAAGCCGTCCGGGATAGCAGGAAGCGCTTCCCTGCTATCCCGGACTGCTTTTAAAATGCTGGCGCTGGGGAGCAAAGCCTTTGGGCCCCCGCCAGCCTTCCTGGACCTCTTCTGAAGGCCGGAGGGGGGGAAAAGGCTTTGCTCCCCACCGCTAGCATTTAAAAGAGGTCCCCGGAGATTTCCCTATGGGCTTTCGTCTTGCGAAGAAAGCCCATAGGGAAATTCGTTTTGCGAAGCGCCTCCAAAACGGAAAACCCTTTCGTCTAGCGGGTTTTCCGTCTTGCGAGGCGTTCGTCTTGCGGGGTACCACTGTATTCAGCCACTTATTATTGAGGGGAAGTGTGTGGAATAGGTCTTGGTGTTTCGATTTCTGGGAATGGAGTTGAGAGGTGACCTAACCTGGGGAGAAAACAGCAAAGACCTGATGAAGAGAGCACAGCAGAGGTTATATTTTCTGAGAATCCTCCAGAAAAACAATCTCTCAAAGGACCTGTTGATGGCATTTTACTATTGTACTGTGGAGAGTGCATTAACTTATGGTCTGTGTGTGTGGTTTGGGAGCTGCACGTTCAGGGGAAAAACAATGCTGTCCAGGGTTGTAAAGACTGCGGAGAGAATAATTGGGTGCACTCTTCCCACCTTGGATCAAATCTATGCTTCCAGGTGCTATAAGAAACCTGCAGAGATAGCGCAGAATAGTGCGCACCCCGGAAATGATCTCTTTCAGCTTCTGCCTTCTGGAAGAAGGTACAGGGTTATAAAGACTAGGACCAGCCGCCTGAGAAACAGTTTCTATCCAAATGCGATTTTGGTTTTAAACAGAGTGTAAGGAGTCTCTGTGGGAGTATATTGTACAGTGGTACCTCGGGTTACATACACTTCAGGTTACAGACTCCGCTAACCCAGAAATAGTACCTCGGGTTAAGAACTTTGCTTCAGGATGAGAACAGAAATCGTGCTCTGGCAGCGCGGCGGCAGCAGGAGATCCCATTAGCTAAAGTGGTGCTTCAGGTTAAGAACAGTTTCAGGTTAAGAACAGACCTCCGGAACGAATTAAGTACTTAACCCGAGGTACCACTGTATTTAAAAATTGGGTATCAGAATTTTTAGGAGGCTAACCAGATTTTAATGGCTGGGATAGCAGGCTTGTTGGTTTTTGAATGTCTTATGTAGATTTTTCAATTTTGTTGTTCTGTATGGGACAATGATCGCCAAAGAATTGATGGTTTGAATTATGGTGCTGGAGGAGACTCTTGAGAGTCCCATGGGCTGCAAGAAGATCAAACCTCTCCATTCTGAAGGAAATCAGCCCTGAGTGCTCACTGGAAGGACAGATCCTGAAGCTGAGGCTCCAATACTTTGGCCACCTCATGAGAAGAGAAGACTCCCTAGAAAAGACCCTGATGGTGGGAAAGATGGAGGGCACAAGGAGAAGGGGACGACAGAGGACGAGATAGTTGGATAGTGTTCTCGAAGCTACCAGCATGAGTTTGACCAAACTGCGAGAGGCAGTGGAAGACAGGAGTGCCTGGCGTGCTCTGGTCCATGGGATCACGGAGAGACAGACACGACTAAACGACTACACAACAACAACATGGGACAATGACAATAGAGATTATCATATCGTATCGTATTGTATCGTATTGTATCGTATCGCCTCGGAAATATAAATGCCATCTTCCTTACTGTCAGGCTGGTCTTGCCTGACTCTCCCACCTCCAATCCCTCTGCCAGCCGCTACAGCCTTAATTCCTGTGAAGGCAGATTGAGGAATGCAATGTAACCACAAACACCCTCTCGCCTCTCCAAAGGAGAGATGACCTCAACTCCCTCTCCCCCTCCGGCCCAGCCCAATCTCGCTCCCGAGGCCGGGATGTTTTTCTTATCCCTTCCTACACGTTTTCGCACAGCTCGCCCTTCAGTCTCCGAATGCACCCGAGTTCGGCACAGAGGCGGCCAGGGTTTTTATTAACTTGCAATTAACACACAAGCGGTTCATAAGGGTGGGGGAGTTATCTCCCTTTTCGTTCTACTGACTTTGAGCAAATGATAAGGCGCCAGGAGATTCTGGGACATTTAACAGATGCAGGGTGGGCATATTTTGGCAGGGTTAGTGCGTTGCAGCGACGCAAACCAACTTCCCCAACCCCCAGCAAAACAGCAAAGGGTCCCATGACAGCTTAAAGACTAAGAATATTGTTACAAAAGTTGTGTGTCACACCCCACACTCTCTGCAAGATTTCAGGGGGTTCCAGGCACTCCCTCAGGTCTGCGTTCCTTTGGAGAATTGAGACACAGCAGAGAGTGTCTTAGCTTTCAGAAATATGGTTTATTCACCTATTTATACCTTCAGTCTGCATGAAGGGAGTCCAGATCTTACAGCAGGTCATTCCAAGAGGGGCTTGTCCCCCACAGCAGTGCAGCCAGCCTTCAGCCAGCCTGCCCAAGATGGATGCCCGTCTCTCTTCCTGCTCTTTCTTCTTCCCAGAACACCTTGCTAAAAGTCTCCCTTTTCCTGTCTCTTCACACCCACGTTGGCACCTGTCTCCCCAGGCTAGAGGCTTCCTCTCAGATGGCCCCTTTGTCATGTTAACAGATTTGCTCTTCGCTGAGCCAGTGTTATGTACTGAGTTGATCCAAGTATATTTCAGCCAGCCAGGCTGGTTTGCATGAGCCAGCCCAGGAATTCCTTGTCCGGCAGTGTTGTGCAGCCTGTACTTTCATCCATATCCCAATTAATGCAAATCCTACCATTCATTAATTTCTAGGGCTTAGTGGGAGGTCCCCTGATCTATAACACCATATATGACTTGCAGCAGAGCTTCTGGCATTGAAGCCATGAAGCGAGAACCTAAACAGGAAGGTCCATTTTAACTCAAAAGAGACTGCTATTATGGCTATTCGGAGCACACCCCTAAGCGCTAGTCGCTGGGAATCGCAGGTTGGAAGAGTGTTATTGTGCTCAAGCTTGGGGGAATTCCCATTATGTCATCTGGTTAATAATAATAATAATAATAATAATAATACTTTATTATTTATACCCCGCCCATCTGGCTGGGTTTCCCCAACCACTCTGGGTGGCTTCCAACAGATTAAAATACAATAACCTATTAACCATTACAAGCTTCCCTAAACAGGGCTGCCTTCAGATGTCTTCTAAAAGTTTGGTAGTTGTTTTTCTCTTTGACATCTGGTGGGAGGACATTCCACAGGGCAGGCGCCACTACCGAGAAGGCCCTCTGCCTGGTTCCCTGTAACTTGGCTTCTCGCAGTGAGGGAACCGCCAGAAGGCCCTCAGAGCTGGACCTCAGTGTCTGGGCAGAACGATGGGGGGGGAGATGCTCCTTCAGGAATGGAGGATGAAATTGATGGACCACGCAGAATTAGACAAATTAACAGGAGGGATTTGAAACCTGCGGGATCAGAGATTCTTAGAAGACTGGAGCAAATATATGAACTATTTGAAAAGTAATTGTGAGGAACAGATTATGCTAGTAGGACTGCAAGAAGTTTCGTAAGGTGGATCATTTGAAATATTGCAAGAAAGACTATGAAGAGAATTATTAGTTAGGGACAATTAAATGCAATACAGAAATTAAGAAATGCAGAATAAAGAATGGGAAAGCATCAGAGGTTTTGACGGAAGTCTAAAACATTGTATAAGATGAGGAGTTATGTTGTATGACTGTTGGGACTGATATGTTAAAAAATCAATAAAAATGTATAATTTAAAAAAAGATATAAATGCAACGAACATGTCAAAAAAATAATGATGATCATTGCTAAGGCAGAGGCAGGGAGGGTATTTCTGTTCAGATTCCATCTGCTAAGAAAAGGCTTTCTGTGCAGAGAGCCTTTTTGGCTCTGACGACATCTCCTCCTCCCTTCTCCACTTCCCACGCACTTTGGCTTCCCCACGCCTGGTTCCATCTCTGTCCATCTCCAAAGCCCAGGGAGGGGCGTCTCTTTCATTCATGTCCTCCACCACTCCCCCTCTTTCTGGAACGCTTTTCCTTTCCCCTCCCTTTCCTCCATCTTCAGTCCTCTCCACCCTCCCTGCAAGCAACTGAGTCACTTCCTCCTCCTCCTCCTCCCTCTCTCCATAATTCTCCCTTTTTTTCTTCTTCAAACCTCCTCTGCTGCCTTTGGCCAACAGTCTGCTCTCCCCGAGGGCACAATCCTGCAAATGTTTGCCACTGTGAAAAGATTTCTTTCCCCCATGGTTGGCCAGCAGGCTGCCCTTAAGAGAGGTCAGGGAGGGGGGAGGAAGAAATACTTCTTCACACAGTGCATAAACTATGGAACTCACTGCCACAAGAAACAGTGGTGGCCACCAACTTGGGTAGATTTTAAAGGGGGCCAGACAAATTCACAGGGGAGGACAATATCGACTTGGTGAAGACTTGATGTTTTCATCCCCCAAAAAGTTTTTGATTTGAGTTTCTACTGAAAGGAGGCTGCATTTTAATGTTGTATTTTAATCTTGTTTTTTAAGTTGTATTTCAATCAATGGTTTTTATATCTGGTGTTAGCAGCCCTGAGCCCGGTCTTAGCTGGGGAGGATGGGGTATAAATAAAAATTATTATTATTATTAGCCACAATGGCTATGTTCTGCTTTCGCTGTCGGAGGCAGTGTTTTAATTTGCTTTTCAGCTTATCGTCAATTTTAATAATTTTTTTTAATGTTTCGGAGTTGTTTTAAACTGTTGGGTTGTGTTTTTTTACTGGCAATTCTTTTGCTTCATTCCCTTTGTAAACTGCTCTGAGGTTTCGCTACAAAAAGAAAGAAAGCAGCGTATAAATTTTGTGAAGTAAATAAACAACGTCTCCCTCAGCTCCATCTTTAACCCAGCCTGAGCAGGGGTGTGACTCCTGGTGTGACACTCAACCCTGGTTCCCTTCATCTATCCCTCCTTCCATTCCCTTACTTTGCTCTCCTCCCTACCTCCTAATCCTATATTGGAAGCTCCTTGGGGCAGAAACCCATCTTCTCCTTCCCTTAAGAGAGCTCCAAAAAGCCCTGCCAAACGATTTTGGCTCCATGGGAAATGACAGCACTTGTACTCGCAGTAAATACTAAGGACTATTATGAGTTTCTTGAGGGAAGGAGCATAGTGCGGTGAAGTAGCAAGGATGCACGTCAACAAGATTAATGGCGCTTCTCATTCCTAAAGATTTTACACACACACACACACCAACACTTGGGCGCCCTTTTCCGGCCACTTCAGAGACCCAGACTGCTCCAGCTCTCATTACAAGCTATTAGGACTGAACAACATGTTTTGAAATGAGAAGCTTCTCTATTCTCCCTCATTTTAAGTTCCTCGTAAAAAGAAAAAACTGGAAAAGAAAGGAGTCCGCCCACATCGGGGAATTTCTCCCCAGCTGCCGATTCAAAGTTCCTCTTTTCCAGGGAAAAGTGACTTTGACACAGGATTAACTTGACCACAGCAAGGCTAAGTCCTGCAGGAGATATAAGCCAAGCCTGGAGGAAAGGTCTTCCTGCAATTTATATCCGGGGATAGGCTGTAATCCGAGTTGTTGTCGTCATTATCATTATCATTATAATTTTAATTAATTCTGCCCACACCCCAAACATAATGAAGGCAGCAACCTGCATAACTTATGCAAATAGGGAGCCAACTTGCATAATCGTGTCTCCAGATTTGCAAATTTTGTCCCAATGATGCTAGCCGCGGTTACGCAAGGCATGAATAGGCTGCGTTCGGATGCTGGAAATCTTGCCAACGCATCGTTTCGCAATTCCGAGGCTGCAACTTCCAGGTAATCCTTTGCACCCATACGGACTAGAAACCTGTTTAAGGAAATAGTGGCAACTGAGAATCCCAGTGACCTGAATTTTGCATCCACTACCGCAATTCCCACCCCCTTTGCACGGGAGGAATTGCAACAGAAAAATCTGATGATTATTATTATTTTAAAAATCCATCTGCACACCGGAAATAATTATGGCCTACCTCTCAGGGGTGCTGTGGAAGCACAAAAGATAATAAAGCACCTTCAAAAGACCTTGTGCCTGAGGAGTGGTAGGATCCACATTTTCCATCCTTTCTCTACCCTGAGGAATGCTAACAAGATTGAGAGATTACATCTGGAGCTGTAGATTCATGCGTTTAATCAAAGCACAAAATAAAGCCCAGGAAACGCTTTAGCTAAGATTCCTGAATCACAGGGGGTTGGATTAGATGACCCACAGGGTCCCTTCCAACTCTACAATTCTGTGCTTCTATGAACCTCAGCCAGAACACCTACCATGGTGTGGTGGTTAAGAGCGGTAGTCTCGTAATCTGGTGAACCGGGTTCGCTTCCCTGCTCCTCCACATGCAGCTGCTGGGTGACCTTGGGCCAGTCACACTTCTCTGAAGTCTCTCAGCCCCACTCACCTCACAGAGTGTTTGTTGTGGGGGGGAAGGGAAAGGAGATTGTTGTTGTTGTTGTTGTTGTTGTTGTTCTGCCAAATTTGTTAGGTGTGCAGGACACACATACAGTCCCACAGATCGCTTCCCACATCTGTCATGTATGACCTAGCTGAGATTCCTGCATTAGAAGAAGAATTTGGATTTGATATCCCGCTTTATCACTACCCTAAGGAATCTCAAAGTGGCTAACCTTCTCCTTTCCCTTCCTCCCCCACAACAAACACTCTGTGAGTTGAGTGGGGCTGAGAGACTTCAGAGAAGTGTGACTAGTCCAAGGTCACCCAGCAGCTGCATGTGGAGGAGCAGGGAAGCGAACCCAGTTCACCAGATTACGAGTCCACCGCTCTTAACCACTGCACCACACTGGCTGCCTTGCTTCCTGCCACGGCAGGGGACTTTATTAAATTTAATAAAGAAATTAAAACAAATAAGGGAACCTGAATGGTGTTCCTGCTACAGACCAGCAACCTTAAACCGAGGACAGCGTGAGGTGATGGCTCTACACAAAAGCGAGTGCAAGTCCTTTGTGAGAGGCAATACAGTATAGTGGTTAGTGTGCCAGATTCGGATCTGGGAGATCTGGGTTCGAATCCCCACTCGGCCACAAAGCTCACCGAGGAAACCTTGCCTCTCAGCTCACTGCCTCTCAGCCTAACCTACCTCACAGTGTTGTTGTGGGATGAAATGAGGCAGGGGAAACCAACTAGGCCACCTGGAGCTCCGTAGAGAAAAAGGATGGGGCATAAATACAATCTATGAACAACAAACAAATGAGAAGAGGTGTCAGGCGGCTATTTTCCTGCGGGGCGACACACTGCCTCGGTGGAACACAAGCTTAGTCGTCACGGTTCATTCATGGCAACAAGACTGCCTCAGCTTGGCAGGGCAGAAGCAGGCCAGGGAAGGGAAAGAGATGCTCTCGGGCTTTTTGAAGGCAAGTGCGGAAGCCCATTTGCCACCCTGCCCAAAGCGCTACAAGGAGGCTTCGCTGCCCAAAATACACAGCAGCCTTCGACGCTGGTTCAGTAGGTGGGCAAAAGCTGTCAGCTCCTGTCGGCATGGGAGGAATGTGAAGTGCCAGCCTGCAAACAAGGGCACTGTCTGAAGCGGGTGGAGGGCAGCTTGGTCTCGCAACGCCCCTTTGGGATTGTCAGAGACAATTAGGGTGGCTCTCTTCTCCCGTAAACGAGCACTTTCGGTACTCGACCCGAACACCACAGGTGGAAAATTGTAAGTTGCCTGCTGACTCAGCCTGCGACACTCCATTCTCTGTGTTCATGGGTGCAGCAGAGCGCACAACGTAATGTCAGAAACATTTGCACTTAAACATGGTTTTAGCCAGTGCACATTTTACCCCCAGGGGATACCGGCACCTCTTTTGTTGGTTGTTGTTGTTAAAAAGTGTGGCACATACTGTAACAATTTCATGGTGAGTACTGGCTCCTATTTTTCTGGGGGGCGGGGAGCACTGGTTTTAGATCACTGTTCCTCTAGAGCAGCGTGTCTCAACCTGTGGGTCCCCAGATGTTGTTGGACTACAACTCCCATCATCCCTGAGCTCTGGCCTTGCTAGCTAGGGGCGATGGGAATTGTAGTCCAACAACATCTGGCTACCCACAGGTTGAGAACTGCTGCATGGGCAGGCAAACTAAGGCCTGGGAGCTGGATGCGGCCCAATGGCCTTCTAAATCCGGCCCATGGACGGTCTGGGAATCAGCATGTTTTTACATGAGTAGAATGTGTGCTTTTATTTAAAATGCATCTCTGGGTTATTTGTGGGGCCTGCCTGGTGTTTTTACATGAGTAGAATCATAGAATCATAGAATCATAGAGTTGGAAGAGACCACAAGGGCCATCGAGTCCAACCCCCTGCCAAGCAAGAAACACCATCAGAGCACTCCTGACATATGGTTGTCAAGCCTTTGCTTAAAGACCTCCAAAGGAGGAGACTCCACCACACTCCTTGGCAGCAAATTCCACTGTGCTCTTACTGTCAGGAAGTTCTTCCTAATGTTTAGGTGGAATCTTCTTTCTTGTAGTTTGGATCCATTGCTCCATGTCCGCTTCTCTGGAGCAGCAGAAAACAACCTTTCTCCCTCCTCTATGTGACATCCTTTTATATATTTGAACATGGCTATCATATCACCCCTTAACCTCCTCTTCTCCAGGCTAAACATGCCCAGCTCCCTTAGCCGTTCCTCATAAGGCATCGTTTCCAGGCCTTTGACCATTTTGGTTGCCCTCCTCTGGACACGTTCCAGTTTGTCAGTGTCCTTCTTGAACTGTGGTGCCCAGAACTGGACACAGTACTCCAGGTGAGGTCTGACCAGAGCAGAATACAGTGGCACTATTACTTCCCTTGATCTAGATGCTATACTCCTATCGATGCAGCCCAGAATTACATTGGCTTTTTTAGAATGTGTCCTTTTATTTAAAATGCATCTCTGGGTTATTTGTGGGGCATAGGAATTGATTCTATTTTCTTTTTTTCCCCAAAATATAGTCCGGCCCACCACATGGTCTGAGGACAGTGGACCAGCCCACGGGTGAAAAAGTTTGCTGGCCCCTGCTCTAGAGAAAAGGATGAAGACTAGTCTGGCACCTCCACAATCCTGAGCGAAGGCAACCTGGAGGTCATCTTGTAGACTCTGTTGCAAGGTGGAGATTGCAGGCTGAGTTGTCCCTTCCAGGTGCCAGACAGAGCTATCAGGTTACACACCTAGGATCCTGAGATAAAGCAGCCACCTGCAAACTGTTCTGCTCAGTGAGCTCATCAGGAGGGTGTTTCCAGGGAGCTGCTTCTCTCCTAGACACCCAGAATCTGCAGCGACGTAACTATGGAACTCTACATTAATAGCTGAGTGCAAATGCAATCCACAAGGAGCGTCTCCACCCCCATCGTTCAGCGCTGAGGTCCAGCGCCAAGGGGCCTTCTGGAGGTTCCCTCATCGCGAGAAGTGAGGCTACAGGGAACCAGATAGAGGGCCTTCTCGGTAGTGGCACCCGCCCTGTGGAACGCCCTCCTATCAGATTTCAAAGAGATAAACAACTATCTGACATTCAGAAGACAGCTGAAGGCAGCCCTGTTCAGGGAACTTTTTAATATTTAACGCTGTACTGTTTTTAACACTTGATTGGGAACTGCCCAGAGTGGCTGAGGAAACTCAGCCAGATGGGCAGGGTATAAATAAATTATTATTATTATTATTATTATTATTATTATTATTAAAAAAGCCACAAAACACAGAGCTGAAAACAAGAAGAAGAACAATCATATCTTTCATTCGCCAAGATAGGTGTATTTTAAAATATTCCTCCTGTAAGTCGAAGCATTTTTACACAGCTTGAAACAAATGCACTGAGTTGCATCAAGTGAAACAAATGACTGGAAGATTCGTGATTTTAAAAAAAACAGAAACACCCCATCTGCAGGGCATCAGGTTGGGAAAATGTGGTCTAAATTGTTCTGGAAAGTCCACTCTATGTGGGCAAGAGCACGGACCCATGCGCTAGGATGCCGTTCATGGCTGGGAGCCATTTTGATTTGTTTTGATTAGTTTTTATTAAATATTACAAGAAAAGAAAAAGAAATAGAAACAAAAATCAATACATAACACTGTAAACACATTTGTCTACGTATTTTCCAACATGCAGACTAGAAAAGAAAAGAGATGAAAGATAAATGAAAAGGAAAAAGAAAAAGAAAAAAATACCGTATTTTTTGCTCTATAAGACTCACCTTTTCCCTCCTAAAAAGTAAGGGGAAATGTGTGTGCATTTTATGGAACGAATGCAGGCTGCACAGCTATCCCAGAAGCCAGAACAGCAAGAGGGATTGCTGCTTTCACTGCGCAGCGATCCCTCTTGCTGTTCTGGCTTCTGAGATTCAGAATATTTTTCTTCTTCTTGTTTTCCTCCTCCAAAAACTAGGTGCGTCTTGTGGTCTGGTGCGTCTTATCGAGCAAAAAATACAGTACTTTTCATAATCAATAATACCAAATTTATACTTCAAACATTGCAATATATAAATCCTAGTTAAAATATTCTAAAAGACTTCCACCGCATTCACCACACGTCTCTTAGTTTCTAGTTCACCTTTACATCTGCCATTTTGAGAGGATGTCCTTGGGTGAAGCAAGACTAACAGGCTTTTCTATAATACATATAGGTTTAACTGTACCAAAAATATTGGCAGCATCGAGCCTCGCCCCTTCCACCCAGGTGCTTGGGGCAACGCAGAGGCAATTAAGCCACGGTAATAACAATTAAAGCGGATTTAATGTATACACAATGTAAGAACATGCTGTATTAATAAGGGAGACATTGTGGTATCATTCAGGCAGGGCGCGGGTCTCCTCCCTTCTCCACTGAATCACATCTGCAGAGAGCTAGTCATTAGCATCCCAAGAGAGGGCCAGGTGTTTGGATTCCTGGTGGGTCTTCAGGGAGGTCTGGGTTTTATTATTCCCCTCCCCAAATGAGTTTCCAACCTGGCACAGCCTCTGCATTAATAGCCTTATGTGAAAGTTGCTGCAACGAGGAAAAAGTGTGCTCTTTCCAGTGTGGAGCCAGTGTGGTGTAGTGGTTAAGAGCGGTGGACTCGTAATTTGGTGAACCGGGTTCGCGTCTCTGCTCCTCCACATGCAGCTGCTGGGTGACCTTGGGCCAGTCACACTTCTCTGAAGTCTCTCAGCCTCACTTACTTCACAGAGTGTTTGTTGTGGGGGAGGAAGGGAAAGGAGAATGTTAGCCGCTTTGAGACTCCTTCGGGTAGTGATAAAGCGGGATATGTGCCTGGCGTGCTCTGGTCCATGGGGTCATGAAGAGTCGGACACGACTAAATGACTAAACAACATATATATTACAGGCATGGTTAAACTTGGCCCTCCAGATGTTTTGGGACTACAATTCCCATCATCCCTGACCACTGGTCCTGTTAGCTAGGGATCATGGGAATTGTAGTACCAAAACATCTGGAGGGCAAAGTTTGGCCATGCCTGATATATTAATAACTTGGTACTCATGTAACATTTTTACACGTATTTAGTGTAAAAAAAATATTAATTTACGTTGTCTCTTGTTGCTTCGGGTTTTTGTGTGTGTGCTGTTTAGGGAATTTTAAAAATATATTAAGTAGTCTGGAAATTAAATCATCCATAATCAGTCCATCGCCCAGCCCTGTTCAACAGGCTAGAGGTGGCCTATGGAACTCCGAGTTCAAGTCCTCAGTTAGCAGATAGGTATATTTTACATAGGTAAAGGTAAAGGGACCCCTGACCATTAGGTCGAGTCGTGGCCGACTCTGGGGTTGCGGCGCTCATCTCGCTTTACTGGCCGAGGGAGCCAGCGTACAGCTTCCGGGTCATGTGGCCAGCATGACCTAAGCCGCTTCTGGCGAACCAGAGCAGCGCACAGAAATGCCGATTACCTTCCTGCCGGAATGGTACCTATTTATCTACTTGCACTTTGATGTGCTTTCGAACTGCTAGGTTGGCAGGAGCAGAGACCGAGCAACCGGAGCTCACCCCGTCGTGGGGATTCAAACTGCCAACCTTCTGATCAGCAAGTCCTAGGCTCTGTGGTTTAACCCACAGCGCCACCCACGTCCCGATATTGTACATACTCAATGTCAATTAAAACACAAAGGGGGGGGGAGACTGGAGAGGAAGGATTGTACCCAGGCAACCACTTGTACCTGACTGCACCCTCCACTCGTCTCGCAGTTTGGGAAGCCAGGATGCAGAGGGTTAATGCGGGACCTTCTGCTCTGTGCTGATAAAAAGGCTGGGAACTGTTCCCAGCCAAAATCTTTAAAGCCCTGACCTTATCTGCTTTCAAGTTACTCCTCAAGAAAGAAAACCACCCACAGCCCACTCTCTTTCCAAAACACACAGGAAGCAGCAAGCTGATAATTTCTCCACAGGTGGTTTCTGCTACCTCTCTGACCCGGGTTAACCGTTTCCCCCCTCCCCTCCCTTAGGCTGAGGAATACATTTTGCTTTAAGTCTGACTCTTCTTGATATATTACAGGTCTTGCTTTTAAAGTGCGACTCGCCCAAGCTGTGGGAAGCAAGTGGCTAGCTATGGGAATGGATGGAAACAGAAACCAGAAATTTCTTCTGAATAAGAGAGGCTATTCTTATGTTCTTATTGACTTAATAACTTAAGATAATAAGAAGAGCCTGCTGGATTACCATATTTTCGCCCTATAGGACGCACCGGCCCATAGGACGCACCTAGATTTAGGGGGGGAATAAAGGGGGGGAATTATTTTTTCCCCTCAGGTGCGGGGCTGGGGCGGGGGAAGCTTGGGCTTCCTCCGACGCCAGCCCCCAGAACAGGACCCAGAGCGATGCCGAAGCTGCATGCAGCTTCGGCATCGCTCTGGGAGCTTGCGGGGCTGGAGGAGGGGGAACCCCTCCGCCAGCCTTCTAACCAAGTCGGGGGACAGCGGGAAAGGCGCGCTGTGCCTCCTCGCTGTCCCCCGAGCTTGTGGGGCTGGCGCTCTCCTGAAGCCTGGAGAGCAAGAGGGGTCGGTGCGCACCTACCGCTCTCGCTCTCCAGGCTTCAGCGAAAGCCTGCATTCACCCCATAGGACGCACACACATTCCCCCTTCATTTTTGGAGGGGGAAAAGTGCGTCCTATAGGGCGAAAAATACGGTAGGTCAAAGGTTCATCTAGGCAAACTAAGGCTCGGGGGCCGGATCCGGCCCAATCGCCTTCTAAACCCGGCCCGCGAACGGTCCAGGAATCAACATGTTATAATAATAATAATAATAATAATAATAATAATAATAATAATAATAATAATATATTTATACCCCGCCCATCTGGCTGGGTTTCCCCAGCCACTCTGGGCAGCTTCCAACAAAACACTAAAATACGATAACCTATTAAACATTAAAAGCTTCCCTAAACAGGGCTGCCTTCAGATGTCTTCTAAAAGTTTACATGAGTAGAATGTGTGCTTTTATTTAAAATGCATCTCTGGGTTATTTGTGGGGCATAGAAATTCGTACATTTTATTTTTTTCAAAATATATTCCAGCACACACACCCCCACAAGGTCTGAGGGACAGTGGACCGGCCCCCTGCTGGAAAAGTTTGCTGACTCCTGGAAAAGTTTGCTGACTCCTAGCTGTAGAATCCTATGATTCTATAGAATCGTAGAGTTCGATGGGACCATGAGGGTCCGATCCTGCCATGCAGAAATCTCAGCTAAAGGATCCATGACAGATGACCATCCAACCTCTGCTTATAAACCTCCAAGGAAGGGGAGTCCACAGTCTCAGAGGGAGACCGTTCCTCCGTTGAACAGCTCTTACGGTCAGAAAATTTTTTCCTGATGTTTAATCAGAATCTCCTTTCTTGTAACTTGAAGCCATTAGTTCGAGTTCCACCTTCCAGAGCAGGAGAAAACAAGCTTGCTCCATCTTCCATGGGACAGTCCTTGAGATATTTGAAGATGGCTATCGCGGGTGGTGCTGTGGTCTAAACCACTGAGCCGCTTGGGCTTGCCGATCAGAAGGTCGGCGGTTCGAATCCCCGTGACAGGGTGAGCTCCCGTTGCTCGGTCCCTGCTCCTGCCAACCTAGCAGTTCGAAAGCACGTCCAAGTGCAAGTAGATAAATAGGTACCACTCCGGCGGGAAGGTAAACGGCGTTTCCGTGCACTGCTCTGGTTCGCCAGAAGCGGCTTAGTCATGCTGGTCACATGACCCAGAAGCTGTATGCTGGCTCCCTCGGCCAATAAAGCGAGATGAGCGCCGCAACCCCAGAGTCAGTCACGACTGGACCTAATGGTCAGGGGTCCCTTTACCTTTATCCTCTCTCCATTCAGTCTCCTCTTTTATAGGCTACATATACAGTGGTACCTCGGGTTAAGTACAAATATATGAACTATTTGAAAAGTAATTGCGAGGAACAGATTATGCTAGTAGGACTGCAAGAAGCTTCGTAAGGTGGATCATTTGAAATATTGCAAGAAAGACTATGAAGAGAATTATTAGTTAAGGACAATTAAATGCAATACAGAAATTATGAAATGCAGAATACAGTGGTACCTCAGGTTAAGTACTTAATCCGTTCTGGAGGTCCGTTCTTAAGCTGAAACTGTTCTTAACCTGAAGTGCCACTTTAGCTAATGGGGCCTCCCACTGCTACTGCACCACCGGAGCACGATTTCCGCTCTCATCCTGAAGCAAAGTTCTTAACCCGAGGTACTATTTCTGGGTTAGCGGAGTCTGTAACCTGAAGCGTATGCAACCCGAGGTACCACTGTACCCAGATCCTTCAACTGTTCCTCATAAGGCTTGGTTTCCAGGCCCTTAAGCATCTTGATGATTTGGGGTCCCCTCCCCTCAGTTAAGCCCCCCCCCTCCCACCCACCCGTCTGCTATGACTTTTTAGACTCTCGCAAAGCTCTGGCATTTCCCACTTGTGTGTGGATGCTGTTGTGTTGACTGCAAAGCTAAGAGCGTGCAGAGAGTGAATTTGCTCTGTGTGTGTGTGTGCGTACGTAATATGCAGCGGCCCATTTCACACAGCGACTCCATCCCCCAAAGTGTCCCTGAGAAATGCAAAACTCGCCGAGCCATAAGTTTAATTGGGAAGTGCAGTGGGAGGGTGGAGGGGAGTGATCTTATTTATCTACCAAGAAGTCAAATTCCCAGAGACTCTTCCCAGAACTCTCCTCCTCACCCAGCTCTCCCCAGCACCTTTTTTGCAAAAAAAAAAAAAAAGCCCATAGCCTTCAGCCCAAGCAAGCCATTAACATTCCCTTCGTCTTGTAAATATTGCCTGAGAGATCCAGCCTCTCTCCTGGCCTCAATTAATTGTGGCCTGGGGGAGAAGGAGATAAGTGAGTGCTAAAACTTTAGCTACAGCTCCACAGATGGTAAAAATAAAGTTTGATGTGACAAGCGAGGGCAGCCTGGGGAATAGGGAGCTGGTTTCAGAGTAGACGCTTGCTGTTTAAAAAAAAAAGAAAAGAGGATTTTTGTAATAATATCTCGCGCTTTAAAAAATAAAATGAATCTGGTCCCAGTCATTAGCGTGTTCTCTGTTTCACTTAATGATTTTTGTGGTGGGGCACTTTTGCACTTTCGGTTTCCATTGCTGGAGCAACTGTGCTGACATTGTAATTATTTGGTCCTTAGGTGTCCCTGTGACACCCTCACCCGCTTGATATTATTCTTGGCGTGTTTTTTCAAGAGGCCATGGAAGGTGTCTCTCCCGGGAAAGACCTGGGGAAGAAAATTCTGCAGCCGAGCCAAAAAAAAATATTAAAATTAAAATCACTGCAAAGTTTGTTGAGTGTTGCTTATTTCCACCATCCCACAACTGGGTGCAAAGTCTACTTGCATTGTTTGGAGGGGTGAGGTTTGGGTTTTGGTCTTTTGCAAGCGTCACCCAAGAATGGCCATAACCCAGAAAACTTCCAGAGAGTGCCCTGCAGGCAAAATTTCCTAGATTGGGAGAGACCCTGCCTGAAACCCTGGGGAGCCGCTGCCAGCCGGTGTCAACAACATTGGGCTAGGTCAGGGGTTGGCAAACTAAGGTCTGCAGGCCAGATCAGGCCCAATTGCCTTCAGGATCCGGCCCATGGACTGTCCGTGGATCGGCGTGGGGATTCTGTTTGTTCGGGCTGCACCATTTTTTTCCTGCACCATTCCATTTCCCCCTCTCCCTCACACACACACACCGCGGCAGCACCTTCTCCCTCCCTCCCTCCTGGCTTCTCCCTGCCCTGCCTAGAGGAGGAAAGGAGCTGAGCTGGCTGAGTGCCATTTTAAGCAGCCCCTCTCCAGAGCCAACCCTTCCTGCCACCGCTACCACCCTGGTGATCCTGTGGGCCATACAGCGAAGCAGACGAGCTCTCTCTGCCTACCCACGAGAAGCAGCAATGGTGGTGGTAGCAGCCCCAGGGAAGGTAAGTGCAGCGGCTGGGGCTGGGTAATAATAATAATAATAATAATTTATTATTTATACCCCACCCATCTGGCTGGGTTTCCCCAGCCACTCTGGGCGGCTTCCAACAGAATATTAAAATACAATAACCTATTAAACATTAAAAGCTTCCCTAAACAGGGCTGCCTTCAAATGTCTTCTAAAAGTCTGGTAGTTGTTGTTCTCTTTGACATCTGGTGGGAGGACGTTCCACAGGGCGGGTGCCACTACCGAGAAGGCCCTCTGCCTGGTTCCCTGTAACTTGGCTTCTCGCAGTGAGGGAACCGCCAGAAGGCCTTCGGCACTGGACCTCAATGTCCGGGCAGAACGATGGGGGTGGAGATGCTCCTTCAAGTATACTGGACCAAGGCCGCTTAGGATTTTAAAGGTCAGCACCAACACTTTGAATTGTGCTTGGAAACGTACTGGGAAGAGGACTACTTGCCCCCCTCGCCTCTTCTTCCAGCTCCCCCCCTTCTCCGGCCCACCACAAAGTCTGAGGGACAGTGGAGTGGTCCACAGCTTTTAAAAAATTGCCAACCCCTGGGCTAGGTGGAACAATGATCTGACTCAGTATAAATTGCCATTCTATATGTTCCCTGGATATCATGATAAAGCAAGACCCCTACTCTCTGAGGGCTCATCCCCACTTTGTCTCACCGCTTCTCCCTGTGAAAACCCGCGTTGTCATGATGAATCAGACCAGACAGCAATGGGGTTTTCTGCAGATTGCTGTTTGTTCCGATTCAGCAGTAAAGAACATGTTTTCCAGGGGGAAGTTGTATAGCGGACGTGAAACCACTCGCAATCGTGCCTAGGCAGCGTGGAAGAAGCGGAAAAGGTCTTAGAGACATTCTTTCTGGACACGGGACAAGAGGAACGAGCCCTTAATCTTTAGATCATAGAGGGGTTTGGGGCAGGTGGTATTATCACACTGTGATAATACCAGGAAGGTCAGAGGTACCCTATCCTTCATTTGATCTAGCTCTAAAGCTTGGTGTCACCAGCAAATACAATTGAGGTGGATCGTGGGTGGGGAAGCTCACACAGTGAGGAGGACTCCAAAATAGTAAAACTGGAAGGTAGAAGCCACAACAGGGCTGGAGATTCCTCTGGAACTATAACATCCAGATGAGCTCTAAGGGGCTGGTTCCGCAAGTGGTGAGAAAATGGCAATTAACCACAGGGGTGGTGCCTACATCCTCTCATCCTGCCTAATTTATCCCCCAGCTTAATTAAGAAGAGGAGACGGCTTGCTTCAGCTTTTTAAGGCAAGCCACAACACCGCCAGAAAATAACCGATCCCACGGGCGTTCTGCAAAGAAGCATTTCTTCCCATTGTAAAAGACCAACAGGTTACTTGGAGAGCAACCAGGCCTGTGTCTAAAGATGCAATGAAACATCTTTTTTTAAAAAAATAAAATAACTTTCTTTTTTAAAAGCAAAAGCCACAGCAGTGAGAGATTTCATCTTTCTAGACCCCCTCCGTATAATACAACGCTGCCAAACGGGACCCCCATGCTAATATATTTTCCTTTGCATTGTAAGGTCCCCATTACGAAGTCCTGCAAGCAACACTTTCAATACCAAGGCACAAGAAAGGGGAGGGGGGGCCCTCGCTGGCTCCTCTGCTTTCTTTGAAGCGTGCTTTTTCCAGGATGGACAGCGTTTGATCTTTTCACAAGCAGCTCTTAACCATGGAACAATTCTGAAAGGGGGCAAGCGGAGGCCAGAAAGTTGGTCTCCAAGCGGCATTTTTGAAACGTTTCGTTAGCTGCGCCTGCGGGTTCCAGGGGAGCGATTCTGCCAGGAGGTGCGTCGAGAACTTCCAAATTAGTTGCCGGGGTCTCGGGATACTGATTATTCATTTCGTCCAAATATTAGCGAGCGCCTTCTGCCCTTTTCAAAGCCTGCACGTAGGATCTTTGATGCATTGTGTGACTTGAAAGCCCAGCACCTGAAGAAGGAAGAAGACTCCCCCACTCTCTTTTTTTTAAGCCGGGGGCTGGAGGGGGGGGGAAGCCAACGCTTTCATATCGAATGGATTCCGTTCTCTTCTGCACAATGCATTCAATGGCGTCGAAACCATGACCTGCCTTGTGTCTGAAAGGGCTGAAATCTCAGACGTGCAAGGATGAAACAGCCGCTCGTATCAATACAGAAGTGTAAATGCTCACAGCTCTCTATTAACAGGAGGACATTATCTATAGCCCCCTCCCTCCCCCCAGCCATGAAAAACCAATGAAATTGGATGCAGAGATGGCTGGCCCAGGAAGGGGTGTCTGCGCTAAGAAGTGACCCCTTCTTCAGCTCAATCTCTTTCTCTCTTTGGGGTGCGTGAGGACGGGAGGGCCGGAGTGGAGCACAGCTGGAAGTCAAGCCAACCTAGATTCATTTCCTTTTGAAAAGACACCCTCTCTCTTTGTTAGCGATGTTGCAAACTACCCATTATCGCGCCCTGCTTCGCATCCGCTCCATGAGAGCCTTGTCAGATGCCTACAACTCAACAGTGGTCCTGCTATTATCCCCAGAAGTTGAGCAGACCTTTCCTTTCAGGAGGAGCTGTACTATAGAAAAGGGAAGTTTTATGAACGCATCCCTCAGATGGAAGCCAGAAGACTTAGTGTAGGAGGGGGAGCTTCTACATATAGGAAAATCAGGTACAGCTTCCCCAAGAACCATGAGCCATATGGACTTCCTTATACTGAATCAAAGCATTGGTCCATTTAGCACAGTACTGTCTACAGCAAGGTTTCCCAAACTTAAGTCTCCAGCTGTTTTTGGACTACAACTCCCTTCTTCCCTAGCTAGCAGGACCGATGGTCAGGGATGATGGGAATTGTTGTCCAAGAACAGCCTGAGACCCAAGTTTAGGAAACCCTAGATCAGTGTTTTTCAACTTGTGGGTCCCCAGATGTTGTTGGACTACAATTCCCATCATTCCTAGCCAGCATGACCAATGGTCAGGGATGATGGGAGTTGTAGTCCAACAACATCTGGGGACCCACAGGTTGAGAACCGCTGCCCTAGATAGACACTGACTGGCAGACAGGTCTGGATTAAGACCTTCAGAGGCCCCCAAGCACTTAAAAGATTTTGGTGCCCCCATATATATCTAATTCAAAATAGAAACAATAATAAACTGTAAAATAAAATTTCATTTTTTCAAAATGAAACGAAACCTACAGTAAGATGGAAAGCAATGTTTATCTTTTCACTTCCACTTTATTTATATTTGAAAAATCTTTTTTCTCATTGCAAAGTCTTTGATCAGATCCTCAAGACTAATCTTATGTAACACATCTGCTTCAATACTTGGTAGAGATGGGGCACACAACCTGCCTTGTTGCACTGTTGTCCTATTGGGATTCTTAATACATTTCAGCTGAGAAAATGAACACTCAGCTGAGCAGTTTGAAGCCATTAATGTTAAAAAATCTGGCAATGGAAAATGACTTCGGTGCCCCCTTCCCTTTATGCCCTAGGTAAAGGTAAAGGAACTGCTAGGTTGGCAGGAGCTGGGACCGAGCAACAGGAGCTCACCCCGTCGCGGGGATTCAAACCACCGACCTTCTGATCAGCAAGCCCTAGGCTCAGTGGTTTAGACCACAGCACCACCCGCGTCCCTCTTTATGCCCTAAGCACATGCTTATTTTGTTTAATGGTTAATCCAACCCTCTTGGCAGAGCTTCAGGCTATGGACCTCCTAACCCTACCTGGAGATGCCAAGAATTGAAGATGGGACCTTCTGTGCAAAGCAAACACTCTAACCCTGAATCACAGCCCTTTCCTGTTGAAAGTAAGACCTAAGAACAGTGGCAGAGCATATGTCCGCATTGCCCAGGGCAAGTGCGCTCCAGAGAGGGGGCATGGTGTGGAGGGTGCCCCCCCCAGGTGCGGAATAGCAAGCCACCCATGGCGGACATTTGGCGCACCAAAACTGAGTTACAATTCCCAGAGTTTCCTGGGAAGATGGGTTGACCGTTAAATGCCTCTGGGAATTGTAGCTCTGTAAGGGGAACGGGGGTCTGCTAACAACTCTCAGCACCCTTTACAAACTGCAGCTCTCGGGTTCTTGAGGGGAAGCCATGACCAGCACCATTAGGGCTTTAGATGTGCGGTGTGGTTCGAATCACAGAACTGCAGTGTTGGAAGGGGCGCCTGTGGGATGTGAAACACAAGAGCAGTCAAGTAGAACATTCCTAGAGTGAACATGTTTACACATGGGGAGGAATGTTTGTCCAGCCAGCAGGTAAACTTCCTGTTTCCTTCTGAGCTGGGACAGACTCCCTCTGCATGTGACTAGAGGTGGGTGTGGCCTCACCTGTGCAGGTAATGACAAAAGCACAGGGTAACCATCTCTCTCTCTTTGACTACATTCATCGAAGAAGCAACATCTGCTTAGCCAAAGATGCTCTCTTGGCCTCCAGCCAGGAGAGGACAGAGGGACTGTCTCCTTATGAGATAGTTTCCAGGTGTACGTTACTTTTCTAAGCTTCTGGGATCTGATTGTGAACAGAACTCTTTTTATACTTTTATAGAAGACTGTGTCGTGTCTTATCTTTTATGAGGGAATAAGGGGGAAATACCAGAACAGTTATTATAGAGGCTTTAGCGAGCCTGAGCAAACGCATCCGCTGTGAGTTTAAAAGGGGGAATGTTACTCTGCTAAGTTGTGAACTTGTTTACACAAGTTGGAAAGGCTATAATCAAACAATATATCCTCTCCTGCATCCCTGAACATTCCCACAGCGCCGAGGGTCACCCCTAAAATGCAGGGCTCCATTGGACTTGCTTAAAGCACCGCTTCCATTCAGAGAACCAGCAATCTGAGAACAAGCCACCCGGATGCTCCCTCTTCCCAGGAAGTTGAACTCTCCTGTTGGCAGGTTTGGGACACTGGCATTTTGCAGAACCCCATAATGACAAGACTGCCTGTGGCTGAGTTGCTGACAGCACTTGGAAGTATGTTTCTCAGCAAGCAATTTATGCTACCACCCTGCCGTGCTTGGCTGCCATTAGGCAGTCAGTCCCCAGGTTTGAAAGAAGTTCATTCCAGTCCCTCGAGTGGGTCGCCTTGTTATTGGGGTCCCACCTCGCATCACCTTTTGACTCTAAACGCAACAGACTCTAAATACAGCAGCGTAAAGATACCCAAAATAATGAGCTATAGCGCGATCTCTGCACTCACGCTATGCATATAGTTGCAAGTCTCTCTCTGTTTAAGTAGATGTCTTAGAAGCCCTTATTAAAAAGGCAATCAAGGCATTTATGTATTTTGTTCTATATTTTTAAGGGAGGCCCGCGTGTTGCAAAACTGGCTTGCTGGCAGCAAGCTGACAGGTCATTACTTTGCATCCTCCAAATTCTATGTGCTGATAAGAAAACAGCACCAATTTGATGTTTTATCAGTTTCCCGGATGGAAGGGGGAATTATGCAGGCCTAGATAACGATTCTAACCACTTTGCCATAGATTAGAGTTTCGCTTTTGGGTGGAGGGATCGTTATAACCACAGTATGTGTGTATACATCCACCGTAGCAAACTTTCTTCCCTTGCTCACAACCAACACTAAAAAGCAGACAAAGAATGTTATTTTGAAAGAGGAAGAGCAAAAGGCTAAAGTATGGGGGCAAAAATTAGGGATACTGCAGGACACTGAGCAAAATCAATCTGTAACACTCATTGTTCCAGCTTACAGTCTAAAGGTACATGAGTAGGGTTGCCATATTTCAAAAAGTGAAAATCCGGGTGCAAAAGTTGGGGATTGTTGTAGTTTGGCAAAGTTGTTGAGCAAAATCTCAAAAAAAAAAAAAGAGAGAGAACTTTTGAGCTATTTTTAATGAGATTTACCAAAACTTACACTACCGACATGGGCTGCCATACACCCGGATTTTCCTGGACATATCAGCAATTTCCGCTTGGGCGCTGTTTAGGAGGGCTGAATACCAGCTATGTCCGTATGGCAACCCAATACATGAGGCTACCACCTTGCTGAAGCTAAGCAGGTCTAGGCCTGGTCAGTAACTGGATGGGTGACCATGCTAGGAACACATATATATACCACCTTGGACTCCATGGCGGAAATGGGTGGGATATAAATTGTTGTTGTTACTGGCATCCGTCTGCCTCAAAGGACAATGGAGTGTGCCTTGGGGGGTGAACTCAAACTGCAGCATCAAAGTGACCTCTCTGGGGTGCAAGCCTGGACAGTGTGTAGGGAGGTCCTGGGCTGGCCAAATGACAAGACCCTGTTGTAAACAAAAATGGCATTTTTCCCTTATGGGGAACACAAGAGCCCTTACAGAGTCCTTTGTAGGTTCTCCATCAGTCAGAGAAAATAAAAGAGGCCAACCAGAGAATATTGAGAAGCAAAGCAGCTAGTAAGCCTGATCTTTATTGATCTGTTGCAACAGGGTGCTCCCCTCACACGCAGGTAAGGAGGAGGAACCCAGAACAATGGCGCGCAAGGCCTTATAAAGACATTTTAAATTCCCTGCCCTGGAGCTCAAGACCACCCCTCCATACATTATACATACATCACAGAAGGGGTGTATCCCAAGACCACCACACACACACCCCGATACATCATACCTACATCACAGAAAGGGAGGTTTACAGCAGAAATCTGAGTGGTTTGTTTACCTCCTGTCTGCCAGGTTACCTGTTTAATGGTCACTTGATTGGATTGCCTGGGAAGCCTGGCCAGTCTTTTGTAATGATAAATACTTAGTTCCTGAGCCAGGTCACAGCCTCACTCCCTATTCATATCTTACATGTGCCCTTAAGACAGGATTTGTGAAGGAAAAGACAATGGGGAGGCTTTTCCATTTTCCTTTGACCTTGCAGGGAAAACATTTGCTCAGTTTGGGAATCAAAATGGTTTCAGGTCGGTCTTCCTGCGCTGATCTATGTATGTGCTAGGTTGGTACACTTATGAACATTTAACAGATATCTAAGACCTCAAAATTCCTATCACAACCCCCCTCTCGGTCTCGCTGATGTGGTCCAAAGGAAAGCAGAGCAAGATGCTTGGCATCATCTTGGCTGCAGGAGTTGCTGGAAAGAGGTGCTGAGCCGAGGAGGCGCCAAACTGAGAAAATCCATAATTAAAGAAGATCCCAAATGGGAGGGCCTTTGTTGGCAAGGTGATGTCTCTAATTTTTAAGACAGCATCTTAAAAAGCAGAGACATCACCTTGCCAACAAAGGTCCTTATAGTAAAAGCTATGGTTTTCCCAGTAGTGATGTATGGAAGTGAGAGCTGGACCATAAAGAAGGCTGATCGCCGAAGAATTGATGCTTTTGAATTATGGTGCTGGAGAAGACTCTTGAGAGTCCCATGGACTGCAAGAAGATCAAACCTCTCCATTCTGAAGGAAATCAGCCCTGAGTGCTCACTGGAAGGACAGATCCTGAAGCTGTGGCTCCAGTACTTTGGCCACCACATGAGAAGAGAAGACTCCCTGGAAAAGACCCTGATGTTGGGAAAGATGGAGGGCACAAGGAGAAGGGGACGACAGAGGATGAGATGGTTGGACAGTGTTCTCGAAGCTACCAGCATGAGTTTGACCAAACTGCGGGAGGCAGTGGAAGACAGGAGTGCCTGGCGTGCTCTGGTCCATGGGGTCACGAAGAGTCGGACACGACTAAACGACTAAACAACAACAACATTTGGAAGGGGGGCAAATGTTGGCCCCACTCAGGGTGCCATATTACCAAAGATTACCAAAGTCCAGCCTGATGCCTTGTTTTCCCTATTTCTGCTTAATTTGCTTCTTCCCGTAACTTTCTAGAAACGGAATGCAAGTTGTATTGTTTGTGTACAGGTGACTGGCTTTATTTTCAATGTTTCTTTACAAAGCAACAAAAATAAATATTCTTTGCAGTTCTCTCCTTCTTGAGCATGTCTGCTCAGAGGCAAATCCCACTTACTTTAACTTTCTTTGGAAATAAGCGTGTGCCCTTAAGTCAATAGTCTTGGCTATGATTTCTCAGAAACAGCCAACTTTAACTAGCTCATTTATGGGAGTAAAAGAGGAATTTGCTATATACTCACTGTTTGTCTCGCCTCTGTGTCAAACTTCAGAAAGGCATTTCCGCCCGTGATACTCTGATCACTTCCTAAAGGAAGAAAGTTCAAGAAGAAGAATATTGGAGATAATGATCAGGTCCTTGTTTACACAGGTAAGTGATAGACGCCCTTATTTCAAACTAGCAGAGGTTTCCGAGCACCATAGCCTTGAGAGGGGGACAGCCTCCCCCAACCTGGTGCCCCCTCCAAATGTTTGGACTATAATTTCCTTTGGTCCAAAATCTCTGGAAGGAGCCAAATTGAGGAAGGCTGCTGTAGAATATGGTCGCACCTGTTCCCCTCCCCCAATGACAAGTTGACACTTGGCAGGGAAATTGTGCAAGGGGAAAAAAATAACCTTCCTCTGCCACAGTCCCAATCTAGATAGGCAGCCCCCACCCCAGCTGATTTTTATAAACAGGGGAAATTGTTATTGTAGGTGCATTTTGGAATCACAAGCTAAGAGTCACAGCTTTTCCTAGCTTGGGCCATGTTGATCACTGGGACAAGACGGTTTGATCGTATTACACCGATCCTGGCCTAACTGCACTAGCTTCTGGGCCCAGTTCAAAGTTCTGGTTTTGACCTATAAAGCCTTAAAATGGCTCAAGACCGCAATGCCTCAAGGACCGCCTCTCCCCATCGAAACCAACCCAGACTCTGTGTTCATCATCTGAGGTCATCCTTCATGTGCCTCTTCCACATGAGGTCTGGAGCATGGCAACATGGGAACAGGGCCTTTTCTGCAGTGGCTCTCCCCAGGGAGGTTCGCCTGTTGCCTTTATTATATATCTTTAGACACCAGGCAAAAACATTCCTCTTCAACCAGGCCTTTGGCTGATTAATATTATAACCTGCAGGTTAAGAACTTCATTCGTTCTGGAGGTCCGTTCTTAACCTGAAATTGTTCTTAACCTGAAGCACCACTTTAGCTAATGGGACCTCCCACTGCCGCCGCCACGCAATTTCTGTTCTCATCCTGAAGCAAAGTTCTTAACCCGAGGTACTATTTCTGGGTTAGCGGAGTCTGTAACCTGAAGCGTTTTTAACCTGAGGCGTCTGTAACCCGAGGTACCACTGTACAGCCTTTTAAATGTATTTGTGGGAAAGGGGCGTTATTGTTTAGTTGTTTCTGTCTTAGCTATTTATTTGTGCTTTTGCCTTGTATTTTTATCTTATGAACCGCCCTTTTGATAAAGGGAAGCATATAAATCTAATAAATAAAAATAAAATAAACTTGGGGCCCTCCATAATTTATTAGGCTACAACTCCCACTATCCCTTACTGCCTTCGCTGTGTTAGATTGTACAGGCTCCTCAGAGCAAGGAACCTGTCTTTGGGCTGTGATTCTGATTGCAGCTGGTGGAGCTTGTGGTCCAAAACAACTGAAGGCCCTCAGGTTGGGGAATGCTGCACAATTGCCGTGAATACTGTTGGGAAATGTTAATCATTCACCACTTTGGCTCCTTTTACTAAGAAGCTGGTTCTCTCATCAGAGTTGACTCAAGCAGAAATAACAGGAAAGAAACAAAAAAAAGCATAATCCTTTATATTTGCAGGTGTCCACGCACTCTTGAAATTTCATTCCTGGCAGATAGGCAATGAGCATGGACCCTTCAAGCCTCGACGGTTACAAAGGGATTCATCCTGCACGGCTAGAAAGGGTGAACAGCCACTATCCATTCCTCCGTGGTCTGAACACCCCTTTCTAGGTTGGAATGGACAGGATGTAATTGGCAGCCTTGTTCCATATGAACATATGGACTGCCTGTGTTAATGGATACAGTTAAGCCAGGACCGACAGAATGTTTTCATGGTGAGTACCAGATGAAGATATTTATTTCCCTTTTCTCTGCTGTAGCTGCAAAAATAATTGTTTTTTAACGCGTGCCCCCACTGCTTTGCAGTTGCTGTATTTCCAAAACCATCTCTCCCCCCCCCATGACAGGTGCACCCCTTTAGGAAGCAGTGGTGTTAAAAAAAAAAACACTAATAAGGAAATCGAGATGCAGCCGACAATCCCAGGAGGCAAACTGTGCCGGGCAAGGCACGCGACAGTTTGCAGAACGCTCGTCAATATCCTTTAATTCAGAGCGCAAGCACAGGCTTGCACTAAGGTCAGCAACAAGCGCCATCCGCCGCCCCGCTCTCCCTTCCCCAAAGCTGCTAACGATTCCTTCTGCTGCGGAGACCCTTAACAGCATCCGACCTCCTGCCCTTTAGCCTGTCGCTTCTCCTTCGTTGCCGCGCCAGCCAAGATCATTAGGCTGATGTGCAACGGCTGTGCTCAAAGCTAATGGTTTGGTCCCTGGCCACAAAGCTGATAAACACCAGCAAGCCATCAACAAGAAGGGAAAGGGGAATGCTTCGTGCAGCCAGCTCAAAAAGCGGTCTTACAGGAAGTCCTGATTCCCTACAAGGGGTGAGAAAACTCAGGTCTCTCTATTTGGCCAGGGAGATTCTCCCCACACCATCCGCCAGCCATTCCCAAACCAATCCTCTCTCTCTCTCTCCAGGACATGACCTTCACCAGCTTTCCTTTGCACCCTCTTTTGGTGTGTTGGCCTGGCTGGAATGTGTCCTCAAACGCTGATATTGTGGACTGGTTGGACGCAGAGGAATGGTGGGAGTAATAATAATAATAATAATAATTTATTGTTTATACCCCGCCCATCTGGCTGGGTTTCCGCAGCCACTCTGGGCGGCTTCCAACAAAACACTAAAATACAATAACCTATTAAACATTAGAAGCTTCCCTAAACAGGGCTGCCTTCAGATGTCTTCTAAAAGTTTGGTAGTTATTTTTCTCTTTGACATCTGGTGGGAGGGCGTTCCACAGGGCGGGTGCCACTACCGAGAAGGCCCTCTGCCTGGTTCCCTGTAACTTGGCTTCTCGCAGAGAGGGAACCAGTTAGGGAACCACCAAGGGAAGAAGGCTCAGAGCCCAGGAAGTGGTGGTGAGACGACAGTGAGTGGTGAGAGGGAAAAGGCTGGGAGGAAGAGGTGTGGGAAGCTGAAGGGCTTCATTTTCATTTTTTATTTGTATGCCGCCTTTCCAGTTAAAAAAACAATGCTCAAGGCGTCTTACAGCATGACAAGATTTACATAACTACAAAAGTCATAAACAATAAATAAACCGCATCCAAAAATGTTAAGTTGTGGGTGAACACATCAGACAACACAGCGATTCTTCAAACAACTCTTGTTTATTCACAGGCCAGGACAGAACTGAACTGAACTGAAGGGTTCAGTCAGCCTGCTTATATAGAGCTCCAGTACAACGTAACTTAGCAACTTTCTAAAACTATCCAATCACTGAATGTCACTTTCGATCCCTTATTTGCATAACTATCTACAGTATCCCCCTGCTGGCCCAGGGTGAGAACTTCAGTACATAACAAAAAAAAATACACAACCACATGGAAAGCAATTTCCACATAAATCAAAATCTAAAACTAAGAATACAGCATTAATATCACAGTTTCTTTGTGAGCTGGGGGAGTTTGCGGCGGAGAGAAGTCCAGAATCAGAGGCAGAAATGCCATTTTGACAACACAGAAATCGCTATCTGCATGAGTTAACCCCCATCCCATTCCCATTCTGAAGCAGAGCCAGCCGCACAAATGCAGATCTGAATCACCATCATGCGCTGCGTGTGCAAATAGCATTATTGCGCAAAGAACGCTTTCATCATTCATTAATAAGCCACAGATTTGCTGATAACATTTACACCCTTGCAGCAAGTTTGGGACACTTACCTGCAACCTCACACCTGGGCTGTGTGTGGAAGAACCACTGCTATTCACGACATGCCAAGCCTCAACATTACCTGCAGGCTCATGGCTATGGGATCCCAGGAGCCTCGCCCACTTGCCCTGTAATCTCCATTTTAGCTGCTCTCCAACCAGCTGGTTGATAAAGAGCTGCAGAGCTTATTATGGGGAAGGGCTGTAGCTTAGTGGAAGACCACTGCTTTGCATGCACAAGGTCCCAAGTTAAATCTCTGGCATCTCCAGATAGGGCTGGAAAGGACCCTGGCTGAAATCCCAGGGAGAAACTGTGCAGACAATACCAAAGCAGATGAGCCAATGGTCTGATTCGGCACCTTCCTATGTTCCGATATTGATTATTGAGGGGAAGTGTGTGGAACAGGTCTCGGTGTTTCGATTTCTGGGAATGGAGTTGAGAGATGACCTAACCTGGGGAGAAAACAGCAAAGACCTGATGAAGAAAGCACAGCAGAGGTTATATTTTCTGAGAATCCTCCAGAAAAACAATCTCTCAAAGGACCTGTTGATGGCATTTTACCATTGTACTGTGGAGAGTGTATTAACGTATGGTCTGTGTGTGTGGTTTGGGAGCTGCACGGTCAGAGGAAAAAACATGCTGTCCAGGGTTGTAAAGACTGCGGAGAGAATAACTGGGTGCACTCTTCCCACCTTGGATCAAATCTACGCTTCCAGGTGCCATAAGAAAGCTGCAGAGATAGCGCAGGATAGTGCGCACCCCGGAAATGATCTCTTTCAGCTTCTGCCTTCTGGAAGTAGGTACAGGGTTATAAAGACTAGGACTAGCCATCTGAGAAATAGTTTCTATCCAAATGCGATTTTGGTTTTAAACGCAGTGCAAGGTAGTCTTTAGGGACGCGGGTGGCGCTGTGGGTTAAACCACTGAGCTTAGCGCTTGCTAATCAGAAGGTCGGTGGGTTGAATCCCCGCGACGGAGTGAGCTCCCGTTGCTCAGTCCCTGCTCCTGCCAACCTAACAGTTCGAAAGCATGTCATAGTGTAAGTAGATAAATAGGTACCACTCCAGCAGGAAGGTAAACGGCGTTTCCGTGCACTGCTCTGGTTCGCCAGAAGCGGCTTAGTCATGCTGGCCACATGACCCGGAAGCTGTACGCCGGCTCCCTCGGCCAATAAAGCGAGATGAGCACCGCAACCCCAGAGTCAGTCACAACTGGACCTAATGGTCAGGAGTCCCTTTACCTTTACCTTTAAGGTAGTCTTTATGTGAGTATATTGTATTCAATTATGGGGTATCAGAGTTTTTAGGGGGTTAACCAGGCTGAGATAGCAGGGATAGCAGGCTTGTGGGTTTTTGAATGTCTGATGTAGATTTTTTTTCTATTTTGTTGTTCTGTATGGGACAATGACAATAAAGATCATCGTATTGTTTCGTATTGTACTAAAAATTGAGATTTGGAGGCTGCTAGACTAGTGATACAATCTTGAGAAAACAAGAGGAGGAGGAGATGTTTGATGCTCTTCCTGCCTGCCTGTCCTCGTTCACTCAGATTACAGGGCTTCTCTATGTGCCTGTGAACATCATCTGCTGGAGATGGGAACACTGGATGGAAGAAGCTGTCTTACACCAGGTCAGACTATTAGTCAATCTGACTAGGAAGGAAAGTAGCTCAGTGGTCCAGCCTGGGAGAGACTCCCTGTCTGAAACCCTGGAGATCAGCTGCCAGTCAAGGTAGACATTGCTGAACTAGATGGAGCAAAGGTCTAACTTGGCATCTTCCTACTCCTTCTGTCAGGGACTGTCAGGACGCTGACAATTGTGCACAGGGGAAAGAGGGGCTGGAGTCTCAGGAGAGAGGAGCCAGTGATTTGTGGGGAATTGTACCAGCCAGGAGGCAAGAGTTGGAGGCAGGGGAAACTTCAGAGCTGGAGGGTGTGGGATGAGCCAGAAGAAGAGAAGGAAGAGGCAGATCAGGCAAGTGCTTCCCCACCAATGTCTCCCAGAACCAGGATGTCAGGTGTGCGTGCAGGAGCCAGGCCCTGTGACCAATAGGACTCTGCAGGACTGGGGTCTTCCTAAGTTTGTTCTGAAGAGGCAAGGCGCGGCCACACAGGTGAGGCTGATTGGTAACTCACAGCACCTGGTGGCAAGAGCCAGGAAGTGATATAAGGTCAGCATTTTCCCTTCAGCTCTTTACCACAGCAACACATTCCCTGCCTTCCTGCATTTGACTCCTTGCTTCTTGATCCTTGGACCCCTGACTTCGGGACTCCTTGCTTCTTGATCCTCGGACCCCTGACTTTGTGACTCCCAGATCTCTGACCCTCGGACTCTTGGCTTTCTGACTCCTGGCTTCTGGACCCCCGTTCTTGCTCCCAGCCTCTTGCCCCTGGTCCCAACTTCCCCATCTGGGACTTTGATTGCCCGTGAACCAGACTGTGACACAGGAGGGGACTGAAAAGGGATGAGCGAAGGAAGTTTCCATGCAGGTGTAGTCTCTGCTTGCAAGTGTGCAGCCTATAAACTGGTGGAGGGGAAGTGGTCACCTATTGCTGCAACTGCTCCATAGAGCGCAGACCTGGGAACAGCTGCCTAGATGCTAGACAGGTGTGTGTGGGTATCTAGAGCTGCAGAAGCGACTGTGTTATCTTTGACAGTAAAGAGTTAACTCTCTGCTGTGTGCATTCCTTTGGCTGGGAAGCGCCCTTGGCACCTACTGGCTATCTAGGGCAGGGCCAACAATGCAACACCCACAAATACATATGTGACTGCAGGGTCCCCTCCCACCGCTGAAGTTAGATCTGAAAGAAGCTTTCTATTGTAATCAGTGAGTGTGTGTGTGGTGTCCGTGACAGTTTCTCCAGCTTGCAAATGTGCCCTCCTGCCCAGAAAAAGCCCGCTAGTGATCTAGATCAGGGGTCAGCAAACTTTTTCAGCAGGGGGCCAGTCTACTGTCCCTCAGACCTTGTGGGGGGCCAGATTATATTTTGAAGAAGAAAAAATGAACGAATTTCTATGCCCCACAAATAACCCAGAGATGCATTTTAAATAAAAGCACACATTCTACTCATGTAAAAACACCAGGCAGGCCCCACAAATAACCCAGAGATGCACTGAAAATAAAAGGACACACTCTGCTCATGTAAAAACACACTGATTCCCGGACCATCCCCGAGCCAGATTTAGAAGGCGATTGGGCCAGATGCAGCCCCCAGGCCTTAGTTTGCCTACCCATGCTCTAGAGTCTCAGTGTCTTTTCAACAGCCTACTACTCCATTTGTTTAATTTGAGACACAGGAGACTGAACACGGGAGACATTCTGCATGCAAAGCCCGTACTCCACCGCTGAGCACCTGAGACCCGTGGCATCTGGGTAGCCCCTCTTAAACAGAGGGTGCTGGACTAGATGGATGGTGGGCCTGATCCAGCAGGGCTCTTCGGAGTCTCATTCCCAAGCAGCTTGACTGAGAATAATCTCCTCCACCCTCCTCCATCCCAGGCTGAAGAAGTTGGTCATCCTTCTTCTGAAGGACACTGTCGTTTTTACTCATACTATCAACAGGATGGACTCTGAGAAACCCCAAGAACATCAATCAACCCTTTCCAGCTGGGAGGAGCAGATTGGAGAAAGGGGGGGACACACACACCTCAGGATCCTACGCGGCTGTCTAATTCAAATTGCTCTACGGCCGGTCTAATTTCTCCCCATCGACTTGAGGAACAAAAACTTATATTCACCACAAGACTATCGCTGTGTTTCTCTCCCACCCACCCTCCAGATCCAGATGCAGGTTTTCTTCCTTTTTCTTTTAAGTCTCTACATTCATTATTTGAAAATTGACTGATCTTCTTTTTGGAGAGCTGCGCACTTGTTTGTATAATAAAATGACGGGGCAGATATACAGATTTTCCACCAATTCATTCCCCCTCCTTTCGAAAAGAAATCTATTCATTTGAACAAACGCCAGATAAAACCTTTTGTGCTCGGTTTTGTTCCGTCAGATAGCCGTCTCCTTCTTCTTTTCCTGCCTCCACCCTTCTCTCCTTTTATTTCTGCGTGCTGATAACGAATGTTCGCCGAACGAGCCCTAATCCAGACAAGTGACTGCTTTATCAGTAGCTATAACTTTGCGTTTTTAATTTCTCCCGGTAACTGGGAATTGCTTGCCGCTATCTACATCTCAAAATACCTCAAATGTGGGGTGTGGATTCCCCACAGCCACCAGCTTCACTTTTCCTATCGCTGCCGAATTCTGGTTGGGCCATTATTTGATAGCACACATCAAGTATGCTCCTTCTAACTACCTTTATATACGGTTGTGCCTTTTGAAAGAAAGTTGTCCTAACAGCTGGTATTGCTCAAAGACTGGGAAGGGATGAGAGATGGTGACAACAAATAATCATTAACTATAGCACTGCCGGCCATCAAAACCCAACTGCATCTGTTACAATCTCTTGATTTGTATTTCCTGAACTGGTAATCGGGGGCCAATGAACCTGGTGATAGCAAGCAGCAGTCCAACTGCACCAGGACTTGTGGAACTGGAACCATGACACCCATGAGTATCTTCCCTTGAGCTCGAGGAACCATGCATCTCTTGCACAACAACCACCTAGGGAGTGAACCAGATGGGAGAACATGGAGAATGTCCATCTCTCGCCAAGCATCTCTCACACAACAACTACCTAGGGAGTGAATCAGATGGAAGAACATGGAGAATGTCCATCTTCAGGCCAGTAGACTCCCTATAAGAGACTGTGCCCACAAAGGAAGCAGAGCATGAGACTTAAAAGGCCTTGGTTCGCCTTGGAGAAAGTGGCTCACAAGGAGCTCTCCTTGGTCCTACAGGAACCAACCTCCCTTGCTCCAGAAGACCAGAGTGAGGCAGTCCAGGTTTAACTACATGTTCAGACACCACGGCAAGCTGTGCTTAAGCAAAAAAAGATGCAAGAGCTTCTGAATTCCAACTCACAGTAGGGCTGGGCGATATATCATCCAAAACTGGTTTCAAGTCCATATCACAATATGGGTTTCATCATTTTTGACCTGGCACTATATTGCGATTCATGATGTATATGCAAAAACCACAACGTAGGGGAAAACCGTGAAGCCAGCCAGTGTCTCTATGTGGCTCCATCCTTACTTAAGACATCATGATATATCAGTATATTGCAATGTTTAGCTGACGATATATCGCGTTGTTAGAAACTAGTCATCGCCCAGCCCTACCTCACAGCTGAACTGAAGAGAGATGGAATGTCTTTTTGCTTCTCTGAGTTACTGAGGTCCAATTTGAGCATCAGGAAGATAAGAATCTGCCTTACGCCACATCAGACCATTGGTCCATCTAGCCAGTACTGACAACACTGATTGGCAGCAGCTCTCCAAGCGTTTCAGACAGAGACCTCTCCCACCCCGACTTGGAGACGCTGCAGAATGAACCCTGGGATCACCTGGAAGCAAACCAGATGTTCTACGACTGAGCCGCTGCCCTTCCCCAAAGCTCGCTTCTTCCTGTAATCCTGAACTATGGTTTATCATTTGTCTGAACTAGCCCACCAACTCCTCCAGGAGGTGCCTGCTAGGAAATGTGCATCATCTAATAGCTAAGGCCCAAGGGCAGCTTCGAATAAAAGGACACTGTGGCTTTATTGCGGTGCCGAAACAACTTTCCGACGCTCACCCTGCTCCACCCAGTTTTACAAGCACCCTTGGAGCAAAGAGCTGGATCAAAACGCCCTGAGCATTTCCAATCCAAAACAGAACCATTTCTCTCCCAGTGTGAGCGCCGGAGGTGAAAGAGCAGAGAGGGGGACATAACACCCTATTCTGCAGTTTTTCAGACCTTCTCCATCCAGTAGCCTACAACCCCTGGAGCACTTTTGCAGCTGTTCCCTTTTTTAAAAAAAAATACCTACATGTTTTATTTCCATACGGCAAAGGGTGGTTGTATAAACTAATACAGTGGTACCTCGGGTTACATATGCCTCAGGTTACAGACGCTTCAGGTTACAGACTCCGCTAAAGAAATAGTACCTTGGGTTAAGAACTTTGCTTCAGGATGAGAACAGAAATCGTGTGGCGGCGGCAGGATGCTCCATTAGCTAAAGTGGTGCTTCAGGTTAAGAACAGTTTCAGGTTAAGAACGAACCTCCAGAACGAATTAAGTTCTTAACCCGAGGTACCACTGTATAAACATACGTACAGCTGCGCTAAAAAACCCAACCAACAGGCCCCCTGAGAAACGAAGCAGGGCCTATGCAGGTTGCAGATCCAGCATTTGAACTGCTAGTAGCTGATCCAGTTTTTGAGTCAGATTCACAACACAAGTGAGTGGTGAAAAATTCACTGACTCCTGCCATGTCTTTCTCTCTTCGCTCTTCTTCCATGCCATGTCTTAGAAGAAGAAGAGTTTGGATTTGATATCCCACTTTATCACTACCCGAAGGAGTCTCAAAGCAGCTAACAATCTCCTTTCCCTTCCTCCCCCACAACAAACACTCTGTGAGGTGAGTGGGGCTGAGAGATTGGAGGAGCAGGGAAGCAAACCCGGTTCACCAGATTATGAGTCCACCGCTCTTAACCACTACACCACACTGGCTCTAAGGTACCAGTTGCCTCTATACCAGCTGTTGTCAGGTTGTAACAATGGCATGGGAGGAACCAAAGATTAACATGCCCAGCAATAATTTTATTCTCTGGGTCTGTTGACTTGGAGCAAACAGCACCTCGGAAAAATCACAGATCACCTGCTTTTACTGCCAATACCTCCAGAACGAATTAAGTTCTTAACCCGAGGTACCACTGTACGCTTGAAGCACAACTGAAGCACATTTTCCCGGGCAAGAATTCTGGGCACCATAATTTGTCAAGGGTTGCTGGGAATCATAACTCTGCAAGGGTTAAACCAGAATTATTGTGTGGGGGTGTGTGCATTGAATGTGCTTTAAAGGCATAGTATGTACACAGCCAAAGACTGGCTATAATCTAACCTCCAGAAAAGCTTTGTGGGAGCAAACCAGGACGAGCGCCCAATAAACAGCTCGTCTGGTGGAGCCCCTAGATGAACGAGCCAAACTGGCTTCACCATGACCGTCTGTTCTGGGAAATGTCTTTAGCTGGTCAGAAGATGTTTGCAGCCGGAAGCTGCCAAACAGCCTCCTCTCTCTGCACAGCCCATCTCGCCCTCCGCCCTGCTTGGCACTTGGCAGGCAGGGAAGGGCACCGCAAGCAGCTCTCCAGCCAACACCCCGCCCTGAGAACGGGGCCTCGCCCAGGCCCCGAGCCCTTCCCCATGAAAGGGCGAATTCCTGGATGGGCCCCAGCTGTCAGCTCCCACCCTCAGTGGCTGACAGATTTGCATGAGTCCTAAAGGGTGGGGCAGGTGCTTTTCCTCCTCAGAAGGGTGATCCAGCTTTAACCCTCGTCCGTCCAGGGTCAGCAAAGACTCTCCTGCCATTGCGGTAGCACACCTTTGTAAAACGGAAGGAGGAGGAGGAGAACGAGACGCAAGTCCAGCATTGGAAACGGCAGCATGGCACATTCTGCCATGCAGACTGAGATCCCCTTGGCTGCAAACCCAGATGCTGTCATTCTCCATCAGAGGAAATATCAACGGGAGACTGCAGTGTGAAGCGCCTGGCCAGGAAGTTCGATTCTATTCACTTTGGCTTGAATCATGACGGTGATTTCCTGTCCTGTGACAGCAATCAGCTTCTGCCGTCTATGCTCGGCAGTCTGTGGTCTAGGTTGGATTAACACAGGTCCTGAAAGTCCTACATTGGCTCCCAGTACGTTTCCCAGCACAATTCAAAGAGTTGGAGCTGACCTTTAAAGCCCTAAACGGCCTCAGTCCGGTGTACCTGAAGGAGCATCTCCACCCCCATCATTCTGCCCGGACACTGAGGTCCAGCGCCGAGGGCCTTCTGGCAGTTCCCTCACTGAGAGGATACAGGGAACCAAGCAGAGGGCCCTTTCGGTACTGGCACCCACCAACCCTGTGGAATGCCCTCCCATCAGATATCAAGGAAATAAACAACTATCTGACTTTTTGAGGACATCTGAAGGCAGCCCTGTTTAGGGAAGCTTTTAATGTTTGATGTTTTATCGCGTTTTTAATACTCTGTTGGGAGCCGCCCAGAGTGGCTGGGGAAACCCAGCTAGATGGGCGGGTTATAAATAACAATTATTATTATTATTATTATTACTGCACCATGTTATACGTGGAGCTGCCTCTGAAGACATTTTGGAAACTTCAGCTAATGCAGAATTCAGGTTGCTTACTGAAGATAAGACTGTTTGAGCATATTACACCGGTTCTGGCCCGACTGCACCAGTTGCCAATTAGTTTCTGGGCCTAATTCAAAGTGCTGGTTGTGACCTATAAAGCCTTACATGACTCAAGACCTCAAGGACCGCAATACCTACCTGGAGCCTGAGATCATTTTCTGAGACCCTTCTTCATGTGCCTCCTCCACAAGAGGTCTGGAGAGTGGCAACACAAAATGGGCCTTCTTTGTAGTGGCTCCCCATTTATGGAATGCTCTCCCCAGGGAGATTCATCTGGCAACACCATTATATATCTTTTGGCGCCAAGCAAAAGCTTTCCTGTGGTGTGGTGTAGTGGTGAAGAGCGGTAGTCTCGTAATCTGGGGAACCGGGTTCGCTTCTCGCTCCTCCACCTGCAGCTGCTGGGTGACCTTGGGCTAGTCACACTTCTCTGAAGTCTCTCAGCCCCACTCACCTCACAGAGTGTTTGTTGTGGGGGAGGAAGGGAAAGGAGAAGGTTAGCCGCTTTGAGACTCCTTAAAGGGAGTGAAAGGCAGGATATCAAATCCAAACTCTTCTTCTTCTTCTTCCTCTTCTCCCAGGCCTTTGGCTAATTAAACAATCTATGGCCTTTCAAACTATGCATGGTATTGTTTTGTTTGTCATTATGTGTGGTGTAGTGGTTAGAGTGTTGGGCCAGGACCTGGGAGATCAGGGTTCAAATCTCCACTCAGCCATGAAGTTTGCTGGGTGACTTTGGGCCAGAAACTGTTCCTTCCCTCTAACCAACCTTTCAGGGTTGTTGTGAGGGGGGGGAAGGAGGGGCTGTGTATGCTAACTTGCGCTCCTAAGAGGAAAGGGCAGATATAAATGTAACAAATAAATATAATTAAATGTTTTCTCTCTGTCTTTATGCCTTCATGTGGGTACAGACAGATGGATGGATGGGCAGACTGACAGCTCTGCCAACTGAGGTTTACGTACCTGTTGGCTCTTGTCCACAAAAGCTTATACTACAATGGAGCCGCTAGTCTTTTAAGTGCCACAAGGTTATTTTAACAGACTAAATGGCCCTCTGGAAACAGTTCAGTAAGGAAGTTGAGAAGATGCAACGAGGAATCAAAAGTCTGGAAGGAACTGTTTGGTCCGAGGAAGGGCCCTAGAATGCAACTGAATTTAGCACATGTGTTTTATCTGTGTGTTGTAAGCAAAGCTAAGGGACACGGGTGGCGCTGTGGTCTAAGCCACAGAGCTTAGGACTTGCCGATCAGAAGGTCAGTGGTTCGAATCCCCACAATGGGGTGAGCTCCCATTGCTCAGTCCCTGCTCCTGCCAGCCTAGCAGTTCGAAAGCACGTCAAAGTGCAAGTAGATAAATAGGTACCGCTCAGGCGGGAAGGTAAACGGCGTTTCCGTGCACTGCTCTGGTTCTCCAGAAGCGGCTTAGTCATGCTGGCCACATGACCCGGAAGCTGTACGCCGGCTCCCTCGGCCAATAAAGCGAGATGAGCGCCGCAACCCCAGAGTCAGCCATGACTGGACCTAATGGTCAGGGGTCCCTTTACCTTTTAAGCAAAGCTAAAGAAGAAAAAAAACCTAATCTGGCCAAGCTTGCCTCCTGTTGCATCTGCAATTGACTTCGACTCACTCTGACCAATGAAGTTATGAAATGGAAAATCTTCTTCAGAAATTTTCCAACTCACATTGGGGGGGGGTTGGGTTCCTGGGCAGTTGCCCAAGAATACCAGGTGCTGATACCTGCCTGGTGAGTTAAGATCTGAATATACCTGAATTTGGCTAGTTTGGATCTTTGATTGGCACCCCTGTGCAGGCTCATGGGAGGAAGGCTGGAAGGTTTGGATCTTCCATGCCTTTTGTGGTTCCAGCCCATGGCCTGCCACCATTTAGGAGTCTAAAGCAGGTTTGCACCTAATAATAATAATAATAATAATAATAATAATAATAATTTTTTATTTATTTATACCCCACCCTTCCTGGTTCAAAAACCGGGTTCAGGGCGGCTAACAACAAATTTAAAACACTTAATTGTAAAAGCAGCATAAAAAAGTATAAAAACATTAATAACTATAAAATTCAAAGTTCAGAAATCAATTTAGGGGAAATCCATCTAATAAGCATTAGATAATCCCCAGGGCTAGCTGGCTGAATTGGTCCTACTTGGGCCAGTGAGGAGACCAGGGGAGAATTAGCTGTGGGGTCTCAGAGCAGGTGATCTTCATAAAAGAGGAGGGGGAGGGAAGAGAAGGGAAATAAAAGATCAGGCTGAATTCAAATTAAAGGCCAGGCGGAATAGCTCTGTCTTACAGGCCCGGCGGAAGGAGGTTAAATCCTGCATGGCCCTGGTCTCACGGGACAGAGCATTCCACCAGGTCGGAGCCATCACTGAAAAGGCCCTGGCCCTGGTGGAGGATAATATGACTTCCTTAGGACCCGGGACCTCTGAACTATGGTTATTCATGGACCTCTGCGGCGCAGACCAGGAGAGGCGGTCCCGTAGATAGGAGGGCCCTAAGCCACAAAGGGCTTTAAGAAATAATAAATGCCCATAGTGCAGAAATAAACATGGCGGCGCAACGAGCATCTTTTGAAGGTGCCGACCCCCCTTCAAGTTGGCCCTTCCCTCCCCACCGTGCCTCTGAAAGAAATTCCAATGGGATGGTATTCCGGTTGCTGACATCAGATTAGCGGCATGTTGTTTTGCATGCAAAGGGTGCTGCCGATCAGTCGGGCATGCTAATCTGCACTTGCAGAAGCATTTTGGAGCCGTGTGGCTGCCTCCTTTCCTTGCGCAGAGGTTGAGTGAGTTGCCGTATCTGCGGCTGTTCCCCCCTTCCCCCCCCCACCAGGACTCTACCTGAAAGAGATTTTAAGTGACGGCAAAAGTACCAGAGATTGACTTGTCGGGCTTTGAAATCTCGGCCGCGAAAAGGGAGAGTGTGGGGCTGCGGTGGCTTTGCTAATTCTGGCTAATGACTCTCCTCGGCATACTGAATTAGGGAGACAATTGCCTTCTGAAAGTCTGTCAAGAGTTGCATGATAAAATGCGCCTTATTGTACTACCAAATGGAGCCGAGTTTGGCCCGACAGGGCACCTCTCATCTCCCGCGCGTTTTCCCCCCAAAGTGCTTCGCAAGGTAATGAGCTGAATACCACGAGTGTAGCTAAGTGGAGTAGTCATTATCAGCTCAACAATAGCTCTCGCACAACCTCGCACGCCGAGAGAGAGGAAATATTGGCCGGAGCATTGTGGGGGACCTGGCAGTTGTGATTGATACATTCCATCAGATCTTTTCGAGACGGCGTTTGAGACGCTCTGGAGGAGTCCTATTGTACGTGCCTCCTTTAATCCAACATCCCCTCCCTGCGAAGACCGAGGGAGGCATGCGGGGCACGGAATACGTCTCGGCTGTCCGAGTGTGGGCATTCGGGTTGACAAATGGACGAACGGCAAATTAATGAGTTATCTACGGCTATCTTTCAAAGGGACGGGAAGAAATAGGAGGCATTAATGACTAGGCAAGGGACTATTATGAAGGGTACCTTATCTGTAGCCAAGTGGCTGAGGTGCTTGTCCAACTGAATCTTCCTATCTCATCCCTGCTGTCCGGCTTATGTGTCTGCTGTGTATATTGGTGCCATGTGATTGGCAGAGAGACTAAATCTTATAGGTGAGGGCATTCAGGACCATGTAACTGGGCACCTATTAAATGCAAAATGACAGCTCAGACCTGAGGTTTTTTTACCTGCTTGCTTTTGTTTGAAAACAAGCTTTGTACATAGGGTCAAGTAGTAGATTGGTCTTCCCCAACACCAGCCAATATTTCCTCTCTCTTGGCGTGTGAGGTTCCATTTGTTCATGATTTCTTCATGATGGTGAGGACTAGTGGGAATGAGGGTTTTGAATGGCTTTGAAAGAGGATTGAACAAATAAGATATACTATTCATTGAATTGTAGATTTCAACAGAAGTAGCTCATAAAGTTCAACGGAAAAAGTAGAAGACCCAGTGGATCAGTTCATCCTCTGATCAGTTTGTGCATAAGGTCCATATATGTGAAAGTGTCTATTTCACCTGTCTGTTCATAGAGTCCAACAATCCACACCAAAGGTTGTTACAGTTCCACAGAATCCTTTCACAGAGCCTAAGACAAGGATTTCCGGAATGTTAGCCTTGTTTTGCCATCCTGGGCTTCATCAGTAGTGCCAACTCATACAGTGGTACCTTGGGTTAAGAACTTAATTCGTTCTGGAGGTCTGTTCTTAACCTGACACTGTTCTTAACCTGAGGTACCACTTTAGCTAATGGGGCCTCCCGCTGCCGCCGCGCTGCTGCCGCACAATTTCTGTTCTCACCCTGAAGCAAAGTTCTTAACCCAAGGTTCTATTTCTGGGAGTCTGTACCAGTGGTTCTCAACCTGTGAGTCCCCAGATGTTGTTGGAGTACAACTCCCATCATCCCTGAGCTCTGGCCTTGCTAGCTAGGGGTGATGGGAGTTGTAGTTCAACAATATCTGGGGACCCACAGGTTGAGAAAGGCTGCGTGTAACCTGAAGCATCTGTAACCTGAAGCGTCTGTAACCCGAGGTACCACTGTATATGATATCACAGGACAGTGGATCTTATAGCATAGTAGTAGCTATAGTAAGCTAAAGGTAAAGGGACCCCTGACCGTTAGGCCCAGTCGTGGCCGACTCTGGGGTTGCGGCGCTCATCTCGCTTTATTGGTCGAGGGATTCGAACCGCTGACCTCTTGATCAGCAAGCCCAAGAGGCTCAGTGGTTTAGACCACAGCACCACACCAACACCACCTTTTTGTGGAAGGTATCCACTGACTGTATCTACCAGCCACCTATGGAAATTTGGTGCCTGTTTGGACAGCAATAGTCATACTGTGTGTCTAGGTGGAAAAGTGAGCCAGAAAGAAAGGTGTGGCGCTGTTAAGGAGGGGGACCGAGTCAAGAGCATGCATACACAATTAAATGGTGTGGGAAGGTAGGATAAGCCCACAAACCAGCCAGTACAGCAACAGGTAGCCAACTAAGCTTGCCAAAATAGGCAATCTACTTCTCTCGTTTGGAAACCTGGGTGCTTGGAGCTAGAGATGTAGCAAAACTGGATCTGGGTTGCTATGAAACACTATGGTAGGTGGCAGCTGACATGCTGTTTTGCCAAGACAAGACACCCTTGTGGCTGCTCCTTCAGCAAATTCACTCATACAGGATACCACTCGCCTGCAATGGCTCACAGTGACCAGAATATCCCCAAACAACTTTTAGAGGTGAACTACCAAAGCAGGGACACGGGTGGTGCTGTAGGTTAAACCACAGAGCCTAGGACTTGCCGATCAGAAGGTCGGCAGTTCAAATCCCCGCAACGGGGTGAGCTCCCGTTGCTCGGTCCCTGCTCCTGCCCACCTAGCAGTTTGAAAGCACATCAAAGTGCAAGTAGATAAATAGGTACTGCTCTGGCAGGAAGGTAAATGGCATTTCCATACACTGCTCTGGTTCGCCAGAAGCGGCTTAGTCATGCTGGCCACATGACCCGGAAGCTGTATGCCGGCTCCCTTGGCCAATAAAGCGAGATGAGCGCTGCAACCCTGGAGTCGGCCATGACTGCTAGACCTAATGGTCAGGGGTCCCTTTGCCTTTTTACCAAAGAGTAGGAATGGGGCATCAGTATCCCTCCAGAAGCTATTGGGCACCAATGCTCATCAACCTTAAGGGATGTTGTGGGATGAGGTCATTGAAAGACTGGATAGCCCAGCTTGTTAGAGTGTGATGCTGATAACGCCAAGGTTGCGGGTTCGATCCCCAAATGGGACAGCTGAATATTCCTGCATAGCAGGGGGTTAGACTAGATGATCCTCAGGATCCCATCCAATTCTATGATTCTATGAATAGCTAGCGACCCACAGAACTTCCACATTACCCCATGCCATGGCCAACAATAATCCCCATACTTCAGAGAAAGCAAGATTCTCACAACCTCATCAAAAGTCAAAACCCACCCACGCACCATTTCAGGTACACTCTGAAGAACCACTCTGTCCTCTAGGGAAAGACAGAAGATCATTTTTATCCCAACACAAATCATTTTGAATGAGCCAGCCCGCATATGAAATATTTCTTAAGCAAGACGCTACACAGCAAAAGCCCCTGCTCAGATTTTGTCATAACCCAAAATAAACCAAACTTTATAGGTTCTAATTCTGGCCTAATCTTCCCTTGCTATGCTTGTATGGTTTCTAATTATTTTGTCCTCAAGCTCTGCCTTGATGAATGGCTGTACCTTTTCCAATACACAGTGACTTGTAAAGTGCCTTAAAATGACTGATTAGCTCCTTTTGTTAATTTCCAATATAAAGAAATCAGCAGATAGCATCCAAATGTAGTTTCATCAGTTTTTAAATTATCACAATTAGAAGGGAAAAGAAGTGGGTCACAATTTGTACAGAAATTCCCAATCTAGGCACACACAAAAACATTAGATTCCCCCTCCTCTCTCTGAAAAGTTGTTAAAGGCCATAAATCCATTATCCAGATACAGATCACTCAATAATTTAATGTCTTTAGCTTGGCATGCTTCCCGGTACAAATTCCCTTTATCTGCCATTATTTTCAGGTTATAACAAATTGAGGAGTAGTTGGCGGTTTTGAAATCTTGAAGAGATAGAGGCAATCATAAAGAGTTCTGAATACAGCTGCCTCTTTGATGCCAAGAAGTGTTCCATTAGTGAGCAAGGGGGAGAGAAGACCGGAGGGAAGGAGAACAGAAGGTTGAATAGAACTTTTGACATAAATGTCCACGCCCCAATTGTTTTCTAGACTCAGGGGCAACTTTGGTGGAGGAGGGGGAGAACACATTTTTTGTAGCTGGTCCTTCCTCAGGACAAGAAAGAAGATTCTGACGAAGCATCGGGAAGAACTTTTGGACAGTGAGAGCTGTTCAGCAGTGGAACAGACACCATCAGAAGGTGGTGGACCTCTCCTTCCTTGGAGGTTTCTAAGCAGAGGTTGGAAAGCCAACTGTCATGGATGCTTTAGTTGAGATTCCTGAATTGGACTAGATGATCCTTGAGGTCCCATCCAATTCTGTGAGATGATGGGCCACCAGTTGTCAAGCAGATCTATAATCCCCACCAACTCGCACCACAACTTCAGTTGGAGCCCAGCTAGTCACTTCTTGGAACCAGGCCAACAGAAAAGGAAAAGATGGACATCATTTGCTAGGGAATGGCAGGATCCACATCCCAACTAACGCCCAAGCGTGGAGGCGGAGGGGAACACATAGTGTGCCCAGATGGGATGGGTGGAACAAACTTGAAATGTTTCTGCTATTTGCCTTAAGTCATTGGGGAAAAACTCAGTGTGACAGGATAACTCAATGTTATGCTTAGTAGATGGGCTACACATTACCCTCAGTAGGGCTGAAGCAACCATGCTCTGACTCTCTACTAACAGCCTTCGGAAACTGGAAGGGTGTTCTGTGAAATCATACCAAGAAGAAAGGAGATGCTGTTGGCCAGCTGACTTTTCGGTTCTATTATCTCACCTAGCAAATCTTCCCCAGCAGTTGGGAGGGGAGGAGAAAGTACTACTGGACAGCCTAAACCTTGTTAACTAAACAGCTATGTCAGATGTCACAAGGGACCAATGATGTTCCACCTTTCCTTGTAAGTCTGCAGAATATCTCCCAGTTCTTCCTTTGGAGCAACTCTACCTTCACTGTCAAGACTAATAAGAGCCCTGCTGGATCAGGCCAATGAACCATCTGGTCCAGCATCCTGCTCTCACAGTGGCTAACCAGATACCTGTGGAAAACCTGCAAGTGGGACTTGAGCACAAGAGCTCTCTTCCCCCTCCTGTGGTTTCCTGCAAACTGGTATTCATAAGCAGTACTTCCTCCAGATGTGGAAACTGTCCTGGTACTTGACCAACTACACACCCTTCCTTGCTTGTCCTATGACATGTTTAATCCAGAGGTAGCCATCATGGCACCTCTAGTTGCTGCAGACTCCAACACCAACATAAACCATAGTCAGCATGGTCACTCGCCAAGGATTATGGGAGCTGTAGTCCAAAACATCTGTGAAGCATCATACTGGCTATCTTGGGTCTAGCCTGTTGTGACATGTAGCCTGCCTGTGGGCTTGCACCTTCATTGCTCCATGTGCTTGCCAGTCCTGATGGACAACTCTTCACTGAGAGTCACAATCCAGCTATGGAAATTGCACCACCTTGCAGCTAGTTACTACCATCAGCATCAACAGGTAGTGGTTGCCCACTGGTGCAGATTACAGTCTGGTAGCACATGACTAAGCACAGACTAAATCCCAGCTGATTTCTGCATATGCTCTATGATGACATCCATTTCACAAAGGAATGCTGTGCAAATGAGCCAATGAACCAATGGTTCGTAAGGTCTGCATGCAAAAATGAAAATGTTAAGTACACTTTTGTTGTTGTTTAGTCATTTAGTCGTGTCCGACTCTTTGTGACCCCATGGGCTGGAGCACACCAGGCAGTCTTCCACTGCCTCCTGCTGTTTGGTCAAATTCATGCTGGTAGCTTTGAGAACACTGTCCATCCATCTCATTCTCTGTCGTCCCCTTCTCCTTGTGCCCTCCATCTTTCCCAACATCAGGGTCTTTTCCAGGGAGTCTTCTCTTCTCATGAGGTGGCCAAAGTATTGGAGCCTCAGCTTCAGAATCTGTCCTTCCAGTGAGCACTCAGCGCTGATTTCCTTCAGAATGGATAGGTTTGATCTTCTTGCAGTCCATGGGACTCTCAAGAGTCTCCTCCAGCACCATAATTCTTGTAGAAGATGTGTTCCCTCGTCAACCAAGGAGGTCCTGAAGCCCAGTGGTGCTAGAGCCTGGTAGGGGGCAAGGAAGCAAAATGTGGGAAGTGAAATCTTCTGGGTCTCTGGGCTTGGAGGTTAAAGGAGACTAATAAAAAAAGAAAGGGTGCCATAGATCTTCCGGTTCATGGACAAGGTTTTCCGGTTCCATAACTGCCACATTCATTCTAAACCAGAGAGGGGGAGATTTCCATAAAGCAGAAATTAAAAAGTACAAACTTGGGAATGGCTTTGTTCTCTTGAGGCTCAAAGGGAGTCGAAAGGTCCAAAGCCAGCACACAAGAATATTAAAGCAAATAAATCAAAAGAGAGAACCGACCTCCTCGGGTGTTTGTGAAAGAAGCTAGAGAAATCCTCCCTTCCTTTCTGCATAACAAGAGGCCATTGCAGAACTAGCGATGGCCCAGAATTTTGCCGTCATTGGATGAAGCCATGACCTGCTCTTTCTCCTAGAAAGGTGACGATCCGTCATTGGGATAAAATGGTGCAAGTAGCACAGGAAAGGACTCAGTTCAAGATTTCTTGTAATACTTTATCCTGCTTAACTTTGGAATGTTTTGCAGTGTGTTTTTTTAGGATGCTGTATTTTGACCTTCGTTCGGTCTTACATGTGAGTTGCTTTGTTCCATGGAATAGTGGCATAGGAACATGGGAAATTGTATTACACCAAGTCAGACCATTGGTCTATAGAACTCAGTGGAAGTAGCTCTCCCGGTTTTGGGGACAGTCCCTCCTTGCCTTACCTGGAGATGCCAGGGATTGAACTTAGAACCTTCTGCATGCAAAGGAGATGCTCTACCACTAGCTATGACCCATCTCCCAGAGAGAGAGAGAGAGAGAGAGAGAGAGAGAGAGAGATCCATTCCACTCCAAGGGTGGCCCAGAAATTTCGGTTCTTAGAATGCATTAAAAAAAATGATCAACATGCCATTTTAACTAATACATACTAATAAAGGTAAAGGGACCCCTGACCATTAGGTCCAGTCGTGGCTGCAGCGCTCATCTCGCTTTACTGGCCAAGGGAGCCGGCGTACAGCATCCGGGTCATGTGGCCAGCATGACTAAGCTGCTTCTGGTGAACCAGAACAGCACATGGAAACGCCGTTTACCTTCCCGCCACAGTGGTACCTATTTATCTACCTGCACTTTGATGTGCTTTCGAACTGCTAGGTTGGCAGGAGCAGGGACTGAGCCACGGGAGCTCACCCCATTGCGGGGATTCAAACCGGCAACCTTCTGATCGGCAAGTCCTAGGCTCTGTGGTTTAACCCACAGCACCACCCATTTCCCAATACAGACTAATACATGCAAGCAATTTTCCATTTTTAAATGTCCTTTTTACTACAATATGCATTTTTACTCAGTTTTCCCTAACACATACATTTTGGTAGACACTATTCGGTCAGTGAACTGCATCAGAAAATTTGGAGAAGCGCAAACCTCGAAGGTTGGCTGTGTTTGGGTTCATCTATTGGTTTGAGAAGTCAGAATCGGGTGGCTCCTCATTAAAATGCAGAACTGAATTCCTCCTCCACGCCTAGTGCACACAGAGATGAGAACTTCACCAACGGGAGGCTGCATTTGGTTCCTGCCTCATGGTCATTCTACCTCACCCATGGGTGACGTATGGGAGGCAACTGCGGAGACATTTTTTCACCCTGAGCCATGAAAAACAAGACAGATCTTGAAGCAAGAACTACTGGAAGACAGCAATCCCAAAGATCAGAAGCCTTGAACCAGCTGGTCTCTGTCTGTCTCCTTCTCTCTTAAAAATCCTGTCTGTGTACTCCAGACACAAAACACTCTCGTCCCTAAGTTGAAAAATGCAGACCAGAAGCTCAGCTCTCAACCAGTTTCTTCCTTCCCTGCTTTCTTGATACGGTGAAGAAATCCTCCGACATTCTCTTGTAATACTCGCTTGCAAAAAGGGAACAAAGGTAGAGGGCCTGTTCCCCTAATCCTTTCCCCTCCCCACCTTCGCCCAGGGGCAGGCACTAAGCTGCAAGTTATGACAAATGTTGGGATATAAATGCAGAAGCAAGCGAAGGGAGGGACGGGCAAAGTCCTCCCAGGTTTTGAGCCTTTCTGGGTCGAGCTGTAGCTTGCTAGCCCAATGAAAGGGGTGGGTTGGCACACGGTGTTGGTTTCCTCACTAGAAAGAGAGTACACTGTGTTTTATCCCGGTCTTGATTCACTTAATTCCCACCCACCTCCAAAGCTCTGTGGAAACCTGGGGAGAGTGCCTCTGGAGTAAACACTGAACGGGCCTGTCAGACTCAAGATTCCCAACTGATCCAGCAGGGAATCTGAAGAGGATGTTGGTTCTACTCCCCATATTTCTCATTCCGCCGTAGTTGCCTCACGGCTGGTCCCCCTAGCCAACGTTGAGATAGATGACCAGTTGTGAAGCAAGTGCAGTGGGAAGTCAAAAAGACATTGTTGGGTGAGGAACCAGTATATTAGCAAGTTGACTGAATCAGAGTAGGGTTAACCATCGGGAGAAAGAGTCTACAGAGCAAGGACCAAGCCATACTGGGCACCTGCTGTAAAGAAATTTGGGCATTTGTGCTTTTACGAATTTGTCACATTCAACTGCCCCCTCAGCCACTGGCGCTGCTAACACAGCTGTCATAAAACTGGTTCACGGATAGGGAGGGGCAAGTTTCTCCATTTCAGTTTTTCTCAGTTTTCCATTTTCCCTTCTTAGGCTCACAACTCTACTCAGTTTGTGAATTATTATTGTTTTTCAAAGTACCCACGAAAACTCACCAGCATCTTAATGCATAATTATCATAATACACTGTCACCGGCCACCCCAATCCCTGCCAAGCCGTACATGGAATTCCAGGGGTTTTGGCTTTGGCGACTGTTGCAGTCTTACGAAATACAATTTGTTCACATTTTCATACCTGAGTTTAGTTGAAGGGAGTTCAGATCATACAGCATGATTCATCTCAAGAGGGGCTTGTTTCCCACAGCAGAGCAGCACTGGATTCCAAGACATATCTCCCAGCCTACTTTGAGTCAGCCTGCCCAATCACACCTTGCTAAAAGACACTTTTCCTGTCACCTCACACACAGAGAGACACTGTCATCTTGGCAACCTCTGTCTGCCCAGGCCCAAGGATTCGTCTTAAGATGGCCATCAACACCTTTTGTCACGTTAACGGCTTTGCTCGCCACTAGTCTGCCTAGGCTAGTTTGCAGAAGCCAGCCCAGGGATTCTTTGTCTGGCACAGTGCTGCAGCTTGTATTTTCATTCATATCCCACATAACCAAAATCCTAACGTTTATTAATTTATAGGGTTTAGGGCTAACCCACCCCACCCCCGCAAATATATACAGTGGTGCCCCGCAAGACGAATGCCTCGCAAGACGGAAAACTCGCTAGATGAAAGAGTTTTCCGTTTTGGAGGTGCTTCGCAAAACGAATTTCCTATGGGCTTGCTTCGCAAGACGACAATGTCTTGCGAGTTCCTGCTGGGTTTTTTTCCTCCCCCCCCCTTTTTCTAAGCCGCTAAGCCGCTTATCAGCTGATCTGATCAGCAGATAAGCCACTAAAAGCCGCTAAAAGCCGCTGATAGCGCTAATAGTGCTAATCCGCTAATCTGTCAATGGGCTTGCTTCGCAAGACAAAAAAAACCGCTAGACGAAGAGAATCACAGAACGGATTCTTTTCGTCTTGCGAGGCACCACTGTATACAGGTTTTTATTCAATTCTGTCCAACAGACAATTTTTTGTAAAGCAATTTCCCACACACTGCAGTTTAGTACATGATCATCATCATCATTGTTATTATTATTTTACAAATATGTGCACTTTTGTGCAAATTTCACCCTAGTGTTTGCATTTTTTGTATACATTACTTGGCAGCAGAACTGCATGGCAAAATTCGAAGTCGTGTGCGTGTGAATGGTGAAGCCTGGCTGTCTTTCAGTTCTCGTATTCTTTCAGAAAGTGCCAATCAGGTAGGTCTGCCTTCAAGCATGAACTGAATTGAATTTCTCCCCCACCCCTACAGTCACAGACTGGTCCTGGGAGAATCTGAGAATTGTAATTTCATGGTGAAGGAAAGAACAGCCACAACCAAGCCAAGAACAGGCCTGGGCTTGTGTAGAAGTGATCCAAGCCAATCGGAGACCACAATGTGATGACAGGACTAAGATCAAGCCCAGCCCAGTTAGCGAGGGCAATGATTCCTGGATTGGTCAGGTGGGTGACCCTAACCAATCAGGAGAACATTACCTCTCCTCTAAGCAGTCAGAGTGTTTGCGAATTGGCAAGAAAGGGGATGGGATCCACCGCTTTTCAAGTTTAAGGGAGGTGATCTGTAGCATGATTTGCAATTCCATTCCTCTCCCTCTTTCGACAAAGCTCTTGCATTAGAGACAAAGGAGAAATTTGATTCAGTTTGGCATTCGAAGTTGCATTCACTACCGTATTTTTTGCTCTATAAGACTCACTTTTTCCCTCCTAAAAGGTAAGGGGAAATGTGTGTGCGTCTTATGGAGCGAATGCAGGCTGCGCAGCTATCCCAGAAGCCAGAACAGCAAGAGGGATTGCTGCTTTCACTTCAGAATATTTTTTTCCTTGTTTTCCTCCTCCAAAAACTATGTGCGTCTTGTGGTCTGGTGCGTCCTATAGAGTGAAAAATACGGTGATTTGCACCTTCCGAAACAGACATCCCTCGAAATTTGTACTACTCTGGATTTTGCAGCGCAGTCAAGTAATATTTGCAAAAACACATCTGCTAGGGTAAAGTGCACGTTAACATGCATATATAAGTGTAGCAGGTAGAAATGTGTTATATTACGGGAAATATAAATAGTAAGGAAAATATGCTTTGCAAAAACGTGTATACAGTGGTGCCTCGGTTTACGAACTTAATCCGTTCCGGAAGTCCGTTCTTAAACTGAAACCATTCTGAAACCGAGGCATGCTTTCCCTAATGAGGCCTCCCACCGCTGGTGCCCTTCCACCATCCAGCTTCCATTTTTAGACCAAGGTAAAGTTCGCAAACCAGGACACTACTTCCGGTTTTGCGGAGTTCGTAAACCGAATAGTTTGTAAACAGGGCTGTTCTTAAGCCGAGGTACCACTGTATTAGGCAATGTTGCATGCAAAACTGTGTGTATTAAGAGCAATTAACAGTAAAATGCAGGTGAATTTTCATGAGGACTTCTTTTTTAAAAACAACAACAACAACCTGATGTGGAAATGTGGTACTGAACTTAAGGATGGGAAAATGAGAAGCTGAGAGAAAATGAAATTGACAGATTTGCCCATTCCTACTTTCAGTTGGGGGGGGGGAGAGAACGAGCCTTCGCAAAGGAGCAAGCAATGTTATGCCTTTTCACAATCATAGGGGGCAGGGTCTTGGTTTTTTTCATATCTGATTAAAGTTTTTTTCTCCATTCACCTTCTCTTTTGCTTTAGCACTGTGATCTCCACATTAAGGCAACAAATCTTATTGCAACACAGTAAGTAAATAAACACTCGGGCAAATGGGTTCTCTGTCCTAGTTTGCACCTCTGACCTGTTTTTCCACATGGGACGGTGGAGCGGGGGTGGGGAAGAGAATGGCTGGAAGCCCAGCTGGCGACCAGACAAAACACTGTTGGCCTAATTAAGGTGGAAAGTTTGGGTATTTTTTATCTATTATGAGCAACCCCCAACCTGGTGCATTAATGGAAGCACAAATCGGAGACCAATCAGCTCCATGGGCTGCTTGCTTTGAATTTCTTAAGAAAGGCTTGTTTTCTTTTAAGTGTACGTGAAAGGGAATACATTCCTCGCTGTCGTCTGATTGCAACAATTAGTTTCCCTGCCATGAAGAATCACAAGCAGAGCATTGACTCCTGCTGGCCTCCCGCCCACCAGTGTGCCAAGAAACAGTCCATTTTGAAAACACGGTGTGCCTTTGAGGGAGAAGCTTTCTCCCATTAAGTCGGGCAACAAGCAGCTTATCGGCCATTTTCACGCAATCAATTCTCTTGGCGACCCAAGGGCACCGTCCGCTGAAATTTACACAATGCCCTTCGTTTCAGCAGGGCTTGCACAGGTAAGATTGCACCGAGAATTCCGCTTTTGTGAACTTTGTGAGAGGAAAGGGATGCAGGATTACTTTGAATGTCTCGCAGCAAATCTCCCCGCCTGTACGGGACAGAGCATCTCCTGGTTCTCCGCTCAAGCAAAGAGAATTTTAGCCTCCCCTCTTGACCTAAATCGCAAAAGCTTTACAGCTTTAACAAACACCGGAGAATGTCAGCGTATGCTCACCCCAACACCGTTTCAATAGCTTCAGGCCAGGCTTAGCTGACACTGGCCAATAGATGCATGTAACTAGAAGAGGATGGACTTGGATAATAGCATAGAAAAAGTAGGTGATGGGGATGTGGTGTGTTAGCAGCAAGGCCTAAACTTGCAAAACCCTTGCAGTTTGCAAAGCCGAAGAGAAAACCAGCGGGAGAAGTAGCTGATCCAGGAAGTGGAGCAAAGCCTGGAGTGTGAAGACATGCGATAGTATCAAATCGTTAAACAAACTGTAAACAGGTAAAGGGATCCCTAACCATTAGGTCCAGTCGTGACCGACTCTGGGGTGGCAGCGCTCATCTCGCTTTATTGGCTGAGGGAGCCGGCGTAAAACCTCCGGGTCATGTGGCCAGCATGACTAAGCCACTTCTGGTGAACCAGAGCAGCGGACAGAAACGCCGTTTACCTTCCCACCAAAGCGGTACCTATTTATCTACTTGCACTTTGACGTGCTTTCAAACTGCTAGGGGGAGAGGAGAAGGGACCGAGCAACGGGAGCTCACCCCGTCGCGGGGATTCAAACCACCGACCTTCTGATCGGCAAGTCCTAGGCTCTGTGGTTTAACCCACAGCACCACCCGAAAACAAACTGTAGCAAATCAGAAATTCAGCAGCCACAGGTGAATGGAGAACTAAGTGGTACTTAGTGCAAAGGAAGAGGAGGGTATGAACGCAAGAAAAGCCAAAGGCCTATGTGGTCCAGCAGTCTGCTTGCCACAGCAACCAGCCAGACACCTCTGGGGAGCACACAAGGATGTGACTGCCATAGTGCACTCCTGCAAGGAATCTTATCAGTGCAGAAACCTAAACGCAAGTGAATTTTTCACGGCCACCCCATTCCTGTGACTGTTGTTTTCTTTTGTTTTGCCCTTTTCTGAACTTTTTCCATCTCCTCAATACTCTTTTTGAGGTGAGGAGACTAGGCTCTCACATAACAGCCTGGCAAGGTTCATTTCCAATGACAATAACAGAAAACACTCTTACGGTTCTCCTCCGATTTTACCAAAATAATAATGCACTGTGTCTCCTGTTCCCCTTTGCCTCTGTTTTACTTTACATGCAGTCTAATGAAGATTTATAGGGGACTCCAAAGCTCGCCTGTAATGGGTATGAGTTACTCGTGAGTAAACTGGTGCCTTTCTCAGCTAATTTGCCTTGTTAAAACTTTCTGACTGCACAGCCCCTTCTCATGGTGGCTGCCTCAGTTACTGGCAGAATCCGTCAGTGGGCGTTTCTTGAACCTCTTCCAACATAAAAGTTGTTTGACACCCAGTCTCCTCCTCCTCTCACTGCGCGGGAGTCTTCTGCGCAGGGAAGGCGTGGGTAGTGGAGGACCTGGGCTCTCCTCACTGATGTCCAGTGAAGAGTCCTGGAGCCCTCTCTCCACTTCCCCGGTCTACCCCCCTTTATTCCCGGTGTTGCGCTGATTGGCTTCCCCCTCTACTGAGCTGTTTCTCCCCCTGCTGCTGGGTCCTTCGCCAGCATCATCTGGGAGCCTCCCCTTCGCCTCTCGCTCCGATGTCAGTTCCCTGACATCGCCCAATATTTCTTTCTTTCTTTTTAAGATATAAGAAGATTAATATAATTATCATCTTATATACTCCTGGTATTGAACACAATTATAACATTTATAGAAAACAAATTTAAAACTGACTTCCAATTAATCTCACTGTACTTTGTCTATCCATTACTTTATACCGCACAGTTACATATTTCTTATATAATTTCTTTTTACCTCCCTACGAACTTATATTTATACAATACAGGGATCAGTCTAATTCTGCCAAGATGTTTCCTTTTATTCCATAGTTTTCTAAAATATTCTTTAAAGATTCTCCAATCCTTATAGACTTTTATAGCTCGCCCAATATTTCATGACATTTATTCTGGTCCCAATAAATTGCCCAACTGTGTGGACCAACTCACAGCTAACTGTGTATTTTGCAAAGTGCACAATAGCACCCCTAATTTCATCTGTGAAATGCTGGGACTGACAGTACATAGGTGCTCGTACACACGAATAGAACATTTTGGTGGCAATTGTAGAATCCAAGTTATTGGACTCTTGCAGACCAAACTTGTTCCGCAGGGACCCAGCTCCTACAATCCTGACCTCTCCAAGCCTTTCTTTGGGATCAATTAACCTAAATGGCTGACCTCTTTCTCCCAATCTGTTTCTCTCCCACTTAAAAAGAAACACCCAGGCAGATATGAGCACTCTTGTGAAGAGGCTCTGATTGCCCTATTGTTTTCAAAAGTGGTTGCATGTAGAGCAAGGCTGACGGTAGGTAGCTGCTGGAGAAAACTCTGTACCACTTAACCGCCACGTTCCTCCTGGGGTCATTAATTAGGACCAGAAAAAGAAACTAAAATAAAGATCATGGAGGTACTTAACGTGATTGCTAGGAGCAACGCAGAACTGAAAAGGGCAGAGTCAATGGACATCAAAGATGCTGTGGATCTGAAAATGAAGTCTGTCTTAAGAATGATACAAAACATCCCTGACTAGCAGGAGTGGAGATGTCACTTGGCCAGGGTCTAGCTCAGCCTTCCCCAAGCTGGTGCCCTTCAGATGCTTTGAACTACAACCAGGAATGAAAAGGGAAAATATCCCACATGTACCGGTGAGTCCAATCTTCATAAAAAGGGGAGGGGGAGGGAAGGAAGGGGAATAAAAGTTCAAATTGAAAGCTAGGTGGAATAGCTCTGTCTTACAGGCCCTGTGGAAGGAAGTTAATTCCTGCAGGGCCCTGGTCTCATGGGACAGGGCATTCCACCAGGTCGGTGCCATCACTGAGAAGGCCCTGGCCCTGGCGGAGGATAATCTGACTTCCTTAGACTGATGAGGTCTAAAGGAAAGCAGAGCAAGATGATTGGCACCAGCATACAAGGAGCCATCCAACCATCTTAGGCAGATTTGTGTAGGGTTTACTCCTTTCTCTTTTCTTCTCCTGAAGATATCCCACATGTACCGGTGAGTCCGACTCACTATTATGTTCCTAATGAGTGTTTGAATGCTGGAGTTTTCTTTTCCCCAGGCACACTGAACGGTGATCGTGATCATCCAGGGCGATTGCCTGCTATTCCTATGAAACAAAAACATAGATCCATAGACTAATCAAAGGGGTTTCTAATTTATTTTCCATTACCCTTAACTTTCACTTACGCTGCAGAACCCCGTCTTGTAAACCTCCCCCTTTCGCACAAAGTGTCTATTTAAGGAAGTAGGTAAAAGAACTTAAAAATAGCTATTCTCATTCAATTTATAACACACTTGTTAGCATTTCTGACGTTGACAATTCATAGACACTAAAATACACACAGGAGCTTGGGCTTGCCTGAGGGGGAAGTAAAATGCCCTCCGGTCACCAGGTAAAGCTATCCAATTTGGCTTCTATTGACTCTTAGCCAAGTGGACCAGCTAAAATTAATATCTATCTTTGTTATTGTAAGATTTTGTTTCTTCTGCTGCTGCTCCCTGCCTTGGAAGGGATTTGTGTGCTCTAGTTAACACTAGATACAGATCCAAATAACTTGTGGCTTTTATATTTTTCCAAAGGGAGAACATCGATTGCTTCTTTGACCCGCTCCGTTTGATGCAACTTGAGGCGCTGTGCTTTTGGCACACTACCTAATTAGTCCTCAAAGCGTTTCTGAACCATTGTCTTTAAGACACGGAGCAGAGCAGCCTCCATCAGGAGAGATGGAACTGCCAGTTGCTTTCTGCCATGATGGCTAAGGAAAGCCTCCATCTTCACAGAAAGTAGATCACTGTACAGTGGTACCTTGGGTTACAGATGCTTCAGGTTACAGACTCCGCTAACCCAGAAATAGTACCTCGGGGTAAGAACTTTGCTTCAGGATGAGAACAGAAATCGTGCTGTAGCGGCAGCGGGAGGCCCCATTAGCTGAAGTGGTACCTCAGGTTAAGAACAGTTTCAAGTTAAGAACGGACCTCCAGAACGAATTAAGTTCTTAACCCGATGTACCACTGTATATCCCACACAGGGCTGCCTCTGAAGACTTCAGGCTGGTGCAGAATTTTGTGGTCAGATTGCTCACAAGAAACTGGTAGTTCTAACGGTTCTAGCACAACTGAGCTGGCTTCCAAGATGATTCCATTAGGGACCCTCTGCCTGATTCTGTAGGGCTTGTCTTGTGTTCTTAGCCCCATTCCCAACAACATGTTAGTCTCCTCTTATTTTAACACCCAGCCTAAAGAAACTGCTAGAAGCTGTCTGCATGGGACAGCAGCCACACCCCGAGTAAAGGCTTTGACTGGCTGGCTAAACCAGGTGAGGGTAACCGATGGGTCTCAAACCCCCAGTGAGTTAGGGACTGCTCTTGCATGCAAAGACAGGCTCCAGAGGATTGAGTGGGTGAGACCAAGAGTGGGTCCACTGGGCAAGAAGGAGATTTCTGCTCAAGCTGTAGAGGGAAGTGAGGGGCAGATGAATGAATGAATTTATTATTTCGGTCACAGACCAGTTCCAGCTCACATACAATATCAGGGAAGTCATAAAACACGATAGGGATACATTTGGATCTGCAATTGGGTATAACAGGGACAATACAGATATAGCAGCAGTTAAAAATATATGTTAAATCTTAATCACTAAAATATAACCTAAAATTGTCATTTAAGGCCTTAGTCATTATGGTAGCACAGCTTGTTCCCTAAGTTTTATGGCAGTCAGACAGAATTTGGCCACCCTTAGTGTGATCTCTGGACCCTTGCCCTCTACCAGGGATTTTAGACATTGAAGTTCAGGCCTGAAGTGAAGGACATGAGGCAGGAGTTGGTAATGCAGGTGAGCTGTACACAAGCAAGCTGCCAGCTAGCTCTGCCGAGGCTCTTTTTATTAGCACAATATGCAAAACCAGTCAGATACATTTTGGACTGTGCCCTTTATATATGCCAATCATGCGATCGTGGGGTGGTACAAAGTTATTCTGGCACCTGCTTCCACCATGTCACTTTCCCCTTGAACAATGTATAACAAAGGAGACAAAGGTCACAGACAGGACACGGCAGACCACTGAGAAAGCCAAAGGTTAGAAAGAGGGCATGATGTTCAGGCAGCTGTGGCTCATCTGTGGATGGAAGTGTGCCCCACACCTGAAGGTCACGCGTTCAGGACCCATTTGGAGATTTTTGTATAGCAGGGATGATAAATGCCGAGTGTATATCCCCGTAGAAACAACAGCGTAACAAGGCATGAAGAGACAGTTTCTACCTTCATCAAACCTCAGGGGCAGACTCATTCCACGTATAGTTTACCCTCGAATCTGCCCTGCAATAAGGCAGATGGCAGCATGTTGAATCTAGCGAGGGTAAACGAGGGGCAAATGGGACTTGTCAACCTGGGAAGGTAGTCTATCTTGGAGAAGGAAAACTCTGATCCTAAGTCTCTGCTGCCTTGAGGGATATCTTTGAAAAGGTTGAGGAGTAAACCCTACACAATCCAGAGCAGAACCCCTAAGAGGGTTGAATGGCGCCTTGTACACCTCCTGAACTGCAAAGTTTGTGCAAGCAATTTCCCCCAATGTGTCTACTGGGCAGAAACCTGTATCAAAATGCATCTCTTAGGAGAAATGTGGAAGAAAATACATACCAAGGTGGAAAGAAGATAAAGCCCCGACCAGAGACGAATGGTTGATGAAGAAGATGGACTATGCCGAAATGGCGCAAATGACCAGGAAAATCAGAAACCAGGAAGAGAAGAACTTTAAGAAGGAATGGGAAAAAATGTACAATGTATTTAAGAGAGCACTGTAAACAACTAAAAACTTTGGCAGGATTTGAGTAACACTTGTAATGTATTAAAAACTAAGGTAAACAATGGATTGTTTAAGAAAAATAGAGAAAATAAGTGAAGCATTTGAGGGAAAATGTTTGATAATGGTAACAGAGGGAAGTCAAAGGATTCAGGGAATTTTAAATGATGATGATGATGATGTTTAATGTTTGAATTTTAATATGCAATGTAAGACTCAATAAAAAAGACTTGGAAAAAAAGAAAAGAAAATACATACAAATGTTCATGCACTTTTAAAAACAGATGCATAAATGAAGCAAACAGAGTGTAAGGCTGGAAAAACCGAGGAACTGAAAGTGACATATTCATCTATCCTTAGTTGCCACAGGTACTTGCGGTGGGAAGCTGTGACTGGCATCAGGTTCCCACCGTAAATACGTAAAGCGAACCACAAATGTTGCCTTTGGTTCTTGGGGAGGAGGAGGCTATGAAGCAGCAACCTGCATGGAGGCAGGACAGAGACCGCACACATCCTCTGCAAGGAACAGCAGCGGAAGGCGACGATGGCTGCTTTGTGACACATTTTCTCAGCTGGTCCTGAGAGAGCGTGTTTTTGCTCCAGCTCCGCACACAGAAACTAAGGATGCCTCGGGAAGCTCTTCCAACTGGTGCCGGCCAAAATAGGGAAAGGATGTACTTAGGTGTCAAATCACCCACTGGGAGCGTTCTTCAAAGCTGGCAAGGGAATCTGCGTCCCTCCTTTAGTCTTGCAGTTTGGAAATGCGGCAAAGACCTAGCATGGTGTTCGATGATTCTCAGAGTAGACGCATTGAAATTAAAGAACATGGCTAGGTTGGGTCCATTAATTTAAGTGGGTCTAAGGGACGCGGGTGGCGCTGTGGGTTAAACCACAGAGCCTAGAACTTGCCGATCAGAAGGTCAGTGGTTCGAATCCCCACCACGGGGTGAGCTCCTGTTGCTCGGTCCCTGCTCCTGCCAACCTAGCAATTCGAAAGCTCATCAAAAGTGCAAGTAGATAAATAGGTACCGCTCCGGCGGGAAGGTAAATGACGTTTCCGTGTGCTGCTCTGGTTTGCCAGAAGCGGCTCAGTCCTGCTGGCCACATGACCCGGAAGCTGTACGCCAGCTCCCTCGGCCAATAAAGCCAGATCAGCGCCGCAACCCCAGAGTCGGTCACGACTGGACCTAATGGTCAGGGGTCCCTTTACCTTTACCTAAGCTGAGCAAAACACAGTTGAATACCACCCCTTGACCTTAACGCTGGGCTATGGAAGCCAATGGTGATTCCAGAAACCTTACTTATTGAGCATTCATCTCAGATTGTTTGCAGAGAAGTGAGACGGCGTTGGCTATTTAACGAGCATTTACACTTATTTGTTTTCTGGGATGTATTGCACCAGGCAAGCATTTCCCCAAACTTTCCCAGGCAGTTTTCCATCACTAGCCTTTTCGCAAAAAAATAAATAAAACAAAAACCCAACCTATTTCGGAAGCGGGCTTATTGCACAAGCCCTCCAATCAGCTTTAATTGCGCACTCTGAATTTGTCAGGATGCGACTGAATCCCACCCCAAAAATAGCAACCGCCTGGAGGTTGCCTCCAAATGCAACAACCGTGGCTTGAAAGCTATAAATCCATTACCTAAACAGACAACCATTATGTCTTCATAAAAATGACTTGTATACTGCAATTTCATAACATAACAAATCCAGGGTGGTTTGGTACAATTACACATACACAATAAAACACACACAAATTACTGATGGCCAGCGAACGCTTACAGCAAAATGTTTTTTTTTAATTGCCTGCATAAGCCTGGCAGCGTAAAAAAAAACGTTTCAGTATGGAAAATGCCTGTTGAATCCCTATCAGAAGATCCATATTAAAGGTTTTGTTTCTTGCTGATGTCCAATGAGCCTCACCAACTCGGTGGATGACCAGCAACACTCCTACAGGTGATCTCGGTGGGATACCTAGGTGGTCCCTAAGAGATCCTGGACCTGAGCTGTTCAGGGATTTGCAAATTAATACAAGGACCTTGAAACGGGCTCAGTAGCCTGATCCCAGATTTTAGTGGGTCCATATGATGCCCACAACTACCATCACTGGGTGACCTTGGAGCACAGTTATAGCCTCTCAGCCTTACCTACCTCATAGGGGTAATAATAATAATAATAATAATAATAATAATAATAATAATAATAATAATAATAATATCTTTATTGTCATTGCCTCCTCTCAGGGACAACAAAATTACTTGACTGCTCCATAAAAACACTAATTAAACAATACAGTATAGTATAGCAAGGAAGATTAGATGACTTTCAAAGTCCAGGCTTCCCATTCAGGGCCGAGATCGCTCTGGAGAAGAAGCTGTTCTTAAGACGGCTCGTTCTTGTCTTCATCGTCCTGTATCTCCGTCCCGACGGCAGGAGCTCGAAGAGACAGTGACCAGGATGCGATGGATCTTTTACTATGTCCAGTGCCTTCCTATGGCACCTTGTGGCATAAATCTGCTCTAAGGTGGAGAGTGGGCAGCCAACAATGCTCTCTGCTGCCTTAACAACCCTGCACAACCCCATCCTGTCCTGGGCAGTACAGCTTCCGTACCACACACATAAGCCATAAGTGAGCACGCTCTCAATGGCACAGTGATAGAAGGCAAGCAGCAGTTTCTGCGGAAGATGGTTTTTCCTTAGAATTCTCAAAAAGTACAGTCTCTGCTGTGCCTTCTTCACAAGCCCCCTTGTGTTGACACTCCAGGACAGATCCTCTTGTAATTCAATGCCCAGAAATCTGAACGTTGCTACCCTCTCCACACGTATTCACATATAATAATAATAATTTATTATTTATACCCCGCCCATCTGGCTGGGTCTCCCTAGCCACCCTGGGCGGCTTCCAACAAAGTATTAAAATACAGTGGTCTGTAGAACCATGGGTGCCATTTTGAATTCCTGAGGGGGGGTGAGAAGAGGCTATATTAGGTGTTTTGTGGCACCAGTTCTATAGTAATTACTCTCCATTTTGTCCTGGGGTAGATTTTTGAAAATTGGGCGCACCTCCCCCACCTTATGGGCAGAGGAAAGCACTCACCCACTCCTGACTGTAGTTCTAAGAGAATGAGTGGTAAAATCTTAGCTCAGCCATGAACTCCCTGAATACCCCTAGGCAAGGTGTTCCCTCAGGGGGGATAATGCTCCAAGGCTTTTCCTAACAACTAACTGGGTTCGTGGTGAGGATGAGATTTGAACCGAGGAGTTAGTTGCTCATAATTCACACTCTTAGACCCCCCCCCCCACAATGTGCTGCCTGAAAAGCAACAGTATTTCAGGGCCCAAATATTGCCTGAACCACCAAAATGTGAACCCAGCTGGTGAGTAAATGCACGATATAAAATTAGTACACGGGTGAAGTAAAGGCAGCACCAAAACAATAGTTCAAAAGCCATTCCCAATGAATTGTCCCACAGCACCTTTGGGCGCTGGGCATCCCTTCTAAGGAGATTAATGTGCTGCCGTGCCTCTTCTGCGAAACTATTTATCATAAAACTAAAAGTAGGGCAACACCTTTGTTATGCCCAACTAATTATTCATTGCAATCCATTCTAATAACATATCGGCGCCTTTATTAGGTCCTAATAAAAGTATAAGTCTACTGTGACTTCTGATTTCACCACCACCAATGGTGGGCCAACACACCTCAGTCCTCGGTGAAGCTTTGAGACGACTCCAGTGAAGGATTTGAGGAGATCTCCTGACCATCTCCTGATGGTCTCTGCTGACTCTCCACAGAGAAGAGGAGGCGTGTCCTGCCTATCTACTTATTCTGCCCAGCAACATATCTGTGTGTGTGAGAGAGAGTCAGTCAGTCAGTGTATCGGAGAGAGTGAGAGTGTTAGAGATCCTAGAGATAAGGTTGCTGCTAAGAGCAGCTGCAGACTCTCAGTGTAGCATTGATTTATGCTTAGAATATTCAGCTCTGTATATAGTTTTGTATCATAGTTGTAGTTACAGAATAAAAGGAAGATATTCTACAGAGCTGCTCTCCGAGTGGTTTATACTCTGCAAGACTCTGCAAAACTCTGCTGCGCAACGACTGTATTATTGAGACAGTGAATCCGGTGCTCTCAGCTCTAAGCTGTGAGTCCACAGCACTGTGACCTGTTCCTGTGGGAAAAGGAGGTCTCTGGCGGTGCTACCCAGCTCGCCCAGCCCAGTCGGGGTTGAGGTGCATGAGTCCAGTTGGTGCACTGGCTCTAGGGCGATGCTGACAGGATTTGCACACAGGGCTTGGTGATGGCCTCTAGGGTGTGACAAAGGGGTTTGACACCCAATTCATACCTGAGTTCTGGGTATGCTAACGTTGCCAAAGAGATTCCACAGTGCCAATTCCAAACAGAGAATCTGTGCCCTCACCTGGTGAGAACCGGTATTTAAGCTATGAGGGAACTACTGAACTACCAGGAATTACCAGGTCACACCGCTTGGGGGTGCGTTCGATTTAGGGGCCTTTGCCAACTTGATGCCCTCAAAATGTTTCGGAGGACAATTCCCATCATAGCAAACACTTTCCCTGAGGGTTGCTCCAAGCTAAAACACAACCACTCAAGCACAAGGGAGAGCTACCCGCTAGAGCATAGCTGTCAACTTTTCCCTTTTCTTGCGAGGAATCCTATTCGGAATAAGGGAATTTCCCTTTAAAAAAGGGAAACGTTGACAGCTATGTGCTAGAGGTGTGCACCAAACACAAGATTTTATTCGGACCCCACTTCAGGATTTCAAAAAGTGAGTCGATTCTCCTCAGACCACTTCTGAGGGCGGTCATTTTGCCTCAAGTTCATGTCAGAACCTCCTTCCAAAGCTTTGTGCCACTCTAGTGGTCATCACAGGGAAACCAGCAAATGGCTGTTGGTTTGCCTTTTTGACTAAATTGGATAAGAACTGCAAGCACAGCAGCCCCTTCTGAGTGGGTGATGCTTGCCAAAGGGATGCAGGGTTTTAAAATTTTATTTATAATTTATAGGAAGCCGGTGGGCCAACTCTAGTCCAACCCCCTGCCGTGCAAGAATATTCAAAACAACCAAAAGCAACACATGGCTAATAATGGACTAACAAGTGTTTATGCAAATTCCTAAACAAAAAGTATGTCAGAGTCACACATATAAATGTTCATTGAACAGAAATAGAAGGTGTAGACATTCAGTATCACTAAGAAGGAGACCAAACACCTTTCAACAGCCCAAAAGCTGCAGATACCTTTATGTGGTGATAGGTGCTCCGAACGTAGAACTGTATCTTTAAATTTCCTTAAATTATATGTGATTCAGTACACCTGTGGGCAGCCTTTATAATGCTGCTAGGGCTTTGCCTTCAGTATCAGCTTACTACAGTATCAAGTGACTGCTGATCCATTGCTACTTTATGTACCTATAGGGACAATTCATTGGATATGTATTTTTTATTTTTTATTGTTCATACAGGCCCGTCATTTCAATTTCTGTATTATATTTGAATTCAATGGATTTCTATTTCTAATATTGTCAGCTGATGAAGAATCCTCATTGAAACAGTTCAATTATCCAGAAAAACTGTTGTTCTACGTTATATTTGTGACTCTGACATACTTTTTGTTTATGAATTTGCATAAACACTTGTTAGTACATTATTAGCCGCGTGTTGCTTTTGGTTGTTTAGAGTTCTCTGTTTTGCAACATGGGATTTCCTTTGTTGTACACGCAGGAATATGCAGCTGTCCCATACAGGGATCGAACCTGCAGACTCGGTGTTATCAGCACCACACTCTAACCAACCCAGCTCTTGGTTCTCTTGGTCCTAGGTTCTCTATATGGCCTAGCTCTTGTTCTCTATATGGCCTAGGACCCTCATACCTACAGGACCGCCTCTCCTGGTATGTCCCACGGAGGACCTTACAGTCTTCAAACAAAAACATATTGGAGATCCCGGGCTACAGGGAGGTTAGGCTGGTCTCAACCAGAGCCAGGGCTTTTTCGGCTGTGGCCCCGATTTGGTGGAAAACACTGTCACAAGAGACTAGGGCCCTGTGGGTCTTGACATCTTTCCGCAGGGCCTGCAAGACGGAGCTGTTCCACCAGGCCTTTGGCCAAGGCACAGCCTGACCCCCTCCTTTGGTAATCCTCACAGAACTCTAGCCCAATGGTTGCCATTAATTTGATTCTGAATTGATTTTAGAATGAATTGATTTTAGAATGCTGTGTTACTTTTATTGATGTTAGCCACTCTGAGCCCGGCTTCGGCTGGGGAGGGCGGGATATGAATAAATTATTATTATTATTATTATTATTATTATTATTATTATTATTATTATTTATTATCCAGGCCGTCAAGTGCTTGGCAGCCGTGATGCAGGAGGCTTTGGCAGCACACACACTAAAAAGTCCCAAGTCTATAGGTTGACAATGCTGCTTTCTGCAGGGACTGTGTGCCCCACTGAGCTCCCCATGGGGAACTGGGCTGTGCGGCTGACCCAACCGCATCTCCACCTGCCCCACAGCAAGCAGGGCCGGAACACCCGCCCCTCCTGCAGCTTCCGGCAACTGCTATGCGTTACTTACACACTCACTCACTCACACCAGCAATGGCAACCAGCCGCCTTTCCCATGTGAGGCTGCTCGGGGATGTTTTCCTCGTGCCAAACAAAAGCGGAGACCTAGGATTCACCTTGCCTTTCAGCTAAGCCTATGCGGAGATCACAGAAGTGGATGTTCGTGAGGCAAACAGAGCAAGCATCTCTCTCGGCAGCTGTTGATAGACCAAGCTGACCTCCCGTGTGACTTGTAAGCACAGATAACGGGTACCAGGGAGAAGAAAAAGGGGGGAGCGAAGAGCCTGGACTTGTGAAGGGAGGAGGTGTGTGTGTGTGGAGAAAGAGAGGGGGGAAGCAGGAACATTGAAAAGCCCGTTGCAAGATGCTCTGTAATGGGATCTGCCGGATAGGAAAGAGAAACCACTATGTTCAGTTGCAGTGTCTGTGTGGAGGGGAGATGGGATGTGAAATGGGTTCTTGCCTGCTCTCCGGTGACCTGCATGGCTCCCCCTGATCTTCATCTGCTCCCAAGCCCCCATGGGTATACCTGAGGGAGCGTCTCTACCCCCATCGTTCTGCCCGGACACTGAGGTCCCGCTACAAGGGCCTTCTGGTGGTTCCCTTGCTGTGAGAAGCCAAGTTACAGGGAACCGGGCAGAGGGCCTTCTCGGTCATGGCGCCCGCCCTCCCACCAGATGTCAAAGAGAAAAACAATTACCAGACTTTTAGAAGACATCCGAAGGCAGCCCTGTTTAGGGAAGTTTTTAATGTGTGACATTTTAAAGTATTTTTAATCTTTGTTGGAAGCTGCCTAGAGTGGCTGGGGAGGCACAGCCAGATGGGTGGGGTATAAATAATAATAATAATAATAATTAATAATAATTAATAATAATAATTAATAATAATAATAATAATAATAATTAATAATAATAATTTAATTTATTATTAGTCACCTCCTTAGAGACATGGTAGAAGGGGCTCACTCCTACAGATCGATCTTACAAACAGCCGCAATCTACCAACATTGACTTTAGTTGGGGCTGGGAAAGGAGGGCCACAGTCCATTCCGGGCAATCGTATGGGGGCCATAGGCCAGTGGTGTGCGGGGCAACTGATGTAAATTTTACCTTTGTATGCAACACGGGTTTTACAGAACCCTCCCTGTTCTCCATTTAGGGAAGTGAAAGGCATTATCCGAGTTTGAGGACACGTTCCAGGCAGGCAGAAACAGTATGAAACAGAGCTGGTAAGGGCCGTGCCCTGGGGTGGTTGTGGAAAGTGAAAATAATCCCAAGGATCAGACAGAGAGGATTGAGGGGCTCTATTTGGTCCCCAATCCAAGGTTTCCCCATCACTGCCATACAATAATCCAACTGGATGCAGCCTGGTTTACTCCTGAGCAGGCAGGTATTAGATTGCACTTTTGGAATACATTTCAGGATCCCTGTATAAGACCTAGGAGTCAATCTAACTTGAGGTGGCAAAATTAGCTGGCCACTTCCTGTGGGTTGTCTTCCTTTCAACAAGAAGGCTGATTTAAATTCATTTTTATTTAACAGCGTTTATATATTGCTTGGGACGCGGGTGGCACTGTGGTCTAAACCACAGACCCTAGGGCTTGCCGATCAGAAGGTCGGCAGTTCGAATCCCCACAATGCGGTGAGCTCCCGTTGTTCGGTCCCTGCTCCTGCCAGCCTAGCAGTTCGAAAGCACGTCAAAGTGCAAGTAGATAAATAGGTACCGCTCTGGCGGGAAGGTAAACGGCGTTTCCGTGCACTGCTCTGGTTTGCCAGAAGCGGCTTAGTCATGCTGGCCACATGACCCGGAAGCTGTACACCGGCTCCCTCGGCCAATAAAGCCAGATGAGCGCCGCAACCCCAGAGTCGGTCACGACTGGACCTAATGGGCAGGGGTCCCATTACCTTTACCTATATGTTGCTTAACTGCTTTAACTGAGATTCCTGCATTGCAGGGGGTTGAACTAGATGGCACTTAGGTCCCTTCCCCCTCTTAAGATTCTATGAATTAATTGCGATGAAAGCTGCTTACAAAGAAGTTGCATCTTCTCCTCCTCCTCAACCAATGTTCCATCAGCCCATGCTCGCAAACACTGGCATGATTAATGATGGACGTTGCTTGGGCATTGCACCGTAGAATAAGGAAGAGATTTCTCCTCTCTAACTTACGACTGTGCTGGACCAGAAACGCCAGTCGTTGGCCATGCTAAAGCTGGTGCCCTCTTCAAAAGGAAGAGACAGGGTGTGTGTAGCTTGTTGGGTCAACATCTCAGCTCATCCGTAGTTGCGCAATTCAGCAGCTGTGCCTTTAGCCCTTTCCTTGTCCATGTACAGTGGTACCTCGGGTTACAGACGCTTCAGGTTACAGATGCTTCAGGTTACAGATTCCGCTAACCCAAAAATAGTACCTCGGGTTAAGAACTTTGCTTCATGATGAGAACAGAAATCGCGCAGCAGTAGCACAGCGGCAGCAGGAGGTCCCATTATCTAAAGTGGTGCTTCAGGTTCAGGACAGTTTCAGGTTAAGAATGGACCTCCAGAACAAATTAAGTTCTTAACCCGAGGTACCATTGTACAGTGGTACCTCTAGATGTGAACGGGATCCGTTCCGGAGCCCCGTTCCCATCTAAAAGCAAACGTAACCCGTGTCCGCATGTCTGCGTGTGCGCGGGTCACGTTTCGGTGCTTCTGCGCATGATGTCATTGAGCGTCTGTGCATGCGCAAGCGGCGAAACCCAGAAGTAACGCACTCCGTTACTTCCGGGTTGCTGCGGAGCGCAACTCGAACACGCTCATCCCGAAGCACATTCAACCCGAGGTATGACTGTCTTTGCTGAGATTTATGCACTAGAGTTTGCCAGAACCCAAGTTTGAGATCTTCATCCAACAGCCAGGGCAGAGGGAGTGCCCCCAAAATGCCCCCAGCTCCCAACTTCCCCTGCAAGGTGGGAGCCGGCCACACAAGAACATTGCTCCCCAAAACCATTATCAGCAATATTATGACAAGCCGGGGCGTGGTTGTCTGGGTGAGCTGATACATAAAGCATTCCTTGGTCTGTTAATCCCTTTGTTGTCCTATAAGCACCGCATCAGATGAAAGAGGAGCACAGCGCTTATATGAAGACAAAGATTTGCTTCTGTCGGGATCCCGTTGGGTGGCTTTCGGGAGGTGAAGTCTGACAGACGAGCAGAACGCTCTAAACGACTATTGTCAGGGATCAAAAGCAGCAGCAGCAACAAAAGTTTTTAAAAATTAAAGAGCCGATATCTAACAAAGCTTAAAAGAGGCAAAACTACCCCACCCTGTACATTTAAGCTCCGGGCGAACTGTGCCGTTTTCTATGGAATGAATCGCATCAGATCTTTAGATTTGAAAAGAGAGAATCAGTGGTTTGCTTTATTACAATGAGCTTCCTTGGACATGCCTGACTCTGCAAGTCTTTGCAAAACACACACACACACACTACAACAACCCAGCATTATTCTGTTGTTATGGCAGGCAGGGTTCCCCTAAAACAAATTGTAACAACTTTGGCGCTCCCTAAAATAGAGCTTAGGGTCTGCCCCAAAAAGGTGGGAGTTTCTGCACCTCTTTTTCTAGAGAGAAAAAAGCACTGGTGGCAGAGGTTTTTTTCAGGGCGGTCAGTCTGCATGATGCCTTGAGTCCCTTCCAATTTTGGGCGTTCTGTACCCAACAAGGATTAAAATCTGTAAAGAGGATTCTGCTGCTGCAAGTGTCCCTATTTTCCAAGGACAGTCTCCGATTTACAGAAGCTGTCCCGGTTTCTGATTTGATCCTGGAACGTCCCACTTTTCCTTAGGACATCTCTAACTGGAACTAACGGTCAGGGGTACCTTTACCTTTACAGCTGTCCAATAATAAGAGTTTTCTGGGCAGCTCACAAAATAAAACAAAAATGCAGTATTAAAACGCCACACGAAACAAAAAATTGTCAATGCATTGATTTTAAAACTGGAATACCACTAAAACACAATTTTAGAATCTCAGCATGGATCCAACATTCTCCTTCTGCTGGTTTTTCCTCTATGTCCAAATCCTGCAAATCGCAACTCTTGGTTTTGCTGTCAGCTCCACACTTGCCTTGCCTGTTGGGACAACCTTATGAGAATAGGCATTGACCTGCCTCTCCGGCCAATTCTATCCATACCCTTCAGTTAGATTCTTCCGAGCCCCTCCAGCTCACAGCAATCAAGCGAGATAAGGCTGAATGCCAAAACTCAGTTCCACTGAATCTGCAGCTCAAACCTTTGGCATCCTACCAAAACAGTCCTTTTGAAATCCAGTCTCGGCTTAGCAAATTTCATCCTTTTTCCTGATGAATCTGTCTGTCAGCACCCGTAACAGGTTGACAGTATTCTCTGTTTTTCTCAGCCGATTTCATTAGATTGCTTTCTTAGCTCTTTCCTTTGTCTCATTGTGGCTTGAGAGTCGTAATCTTGTGATAGCTATAGGTTGCGTTAGAACAATAAATTATTCTGGTGCACCTATAGACTTGGCTTTTCCCGTAATTTTTAAACATTATGAGGACTCACGCCTGAATTTCCAGGGGCCTAAATTCACCGAGAAATATCCCAAATGGAGGCCAACACCAGGGCCGAGCAGAGAAGAAGGTCTGTCGTCACCTGACAATTTTAAGGAGAGAGAGGGCATCAGCTGCAAACATTGCCGTTTCATGAGAGGCAGTGTGGTGTGGTGGTTAGAGTGCCAGTGTAAGACCTGGGAGACCAGGGTTCAAATCCCCACTCAGCCATGGATCTCACTGGGTGACCTTGGGCCAGTCACAATCTCTTGGGCCAACCTACCTCACAAGGTTGTTGTGAGGATGAAAGGTGGAGCAGGAGAACCATGTGCGCCACCCTGAGACCCCTGGAAGAGGTAATAAATGTACAGGGCTAGTGTAGGCAAAGAGCTCTTAATATGCAAAGGTAAAGGTAAAGGGACCCCTGACCATTAGGTCCAGTCGTGGCCAACTCTGGGGTTGTGGTGCTCATCTCGCTTTATTGGCCGAGGGAGCCGGCGTACAGCTTCCGGGTCATGTGGCCAGCATGACTAAGCCGCTTCTGGCGAACCAGAGCAGTGCACGGAAACACTGTTTACCTTCCCGCTGGAGCAGTACCTATTTATCTACTTGCACTTTGACATGCTTTCGAACTACTAGGTTGGCAGGAGCAGGGACCGAGCAACGGGAGCTCACCCCGTCGCGGGGATTCGAACCACCGACCTTCTGATTGGCAAGTCCTAGGCTCTGTGGTTTAACCCACAGCACCACCCACGTACAAATGCTAAGTATTATTTCCAAAGCGCAATCCCATGGAGGTGACCACCATGCTCATGCTCTCAGTCCATGGCAATCTATGGTGGGTGGGCTTCAATGTGCACATGAACCTTCCCTGCCTACAAAGCAAAACTAGGTTGTGCTGAAATTCCACGCACCCTGGGGCACATACAGAGCTCTGGATCAGAGCACCCGCCTATCGATTAACATTGCGCAAGACAGACATTCCCACTGACACATACATTTCCCATGCCCCTCCCCTTGTTCTCCTTATGCACAGGGAATGCATTCTCTATGAGTCAACGTAGCAGCAGTTCATAAAACCCTTTATTTGCATCTCGGATGGGTTTGTGAGAGTTGCACTTCTGCAAAGGAAACACAAGACAGGAGAGCAGCCAAGCAAGAGATAATAACTTCTTCTGTCGGATCTACGGGGTGGGCAAATTTGAACCATTTCAATTTTTTCCACTCTTCAGTGCAGCTCCCTACATTTCCACATCAGTTTGCAATTAAAGGAGGGGGGGTTATTGAGAAAGTGCATCAGCATTTGAGAGCTAATTTCTCCTAAGATGCATATTTCTTGCATGCCGTTTTCCCTCTTATACTCATATCTGCAAAGCTGATTCCCCTACGATGAGCATTGTTCTGTACAGGTTACTGGAAAATTTGCACCCAAAAATCCGTAGAGATTTCGTGCAGATTGCTGGATTCAGAGAGGTGCGAACTTTGAAAGCATTCTGAGTTCGGGAAGGTTTACTCAGATTAGGTAGGATTCCCCTTGAAATGCAAAGTGAATCGAATATCTAACCCCCGCGGTCCCTAAACAGATCACACATTCTTTCATTGCTGAACTAAGCAAGGAGGGTACTAAATGAATGCAGTTGACTGGGCAGCCTATAAGCAAAAGAGCCGGTCAGCTAAATCAAGCCATTTGTGGTGGCCCAGGGTTTGAAAAAGGAGGAGGGTGGGGAGGTTAAATTGTGCCCAATCACTGGGTTACTATGCAACCAGATCAAGTATTTATGCAGGAGGATGTTGGGAACAGACCACACCCTTTCTGATGGCTTTGTTGTCTGAAAAGCAGGCTGCCTACCCTAGAATCCCAGTCCCTATATTTGTCTCGGGACACAATTGCATGTTATGAATGCTTCTTAAAAGTGTGGGCTACGCAAATGGCATTGGGAACATTGGGGGGGGGGGAGTTGAGTGAAACTGAAAGCAAGCCAGTCAAGTGCACCAAGAAGGTGCAAATTGGTTTTTGAGGAAACTGTGCAGCAAAATCTCCACAGACGTTTCTTGCAACCGCTAGGGCTACTGAAATGAAGTCTGCTTGTTTGGTTCCTAAATATAATTATTTCACTCTGGGCGGAAAAAATCTGTGTTTCCTGATATGATCCACAGAAAGGTAAAGTAAAAAGGTAAAGGACCCCTGGACGGTTAAGTCCAGTGAAAGGCGACTATGGGGTTGTGGCGCTCATCTCGCTTTCAGTGCTGAGGGAGCCGGCATTTGTCCGCAGACAGCTTTCCAGGTCATGTGGCCAGCAGGACTAAACCACTTCTGGTGCGAACTTCCGGTTCGGCGCCAGCGCTAATGGCTGCTCCCTCTCCGAGCTCCGGAGAGAGGACGGCTCTGCGAGTTCGGGTCTGACCCGCTACGGCAAGCGGGGGACCCCTAAAATCACAGGAACGGAGCCTGTGAACAAGGAGATTCGGTGGGCACCTGAAGCGCCCCCCTTTACCGCAGAAAGAGCCTTTTTAAAGGCTCCGGAACGACAACGGGGAGCGCGGTGCTGAGAATCGCTACCCAGCCCGCAGGGTGAAGCCGCGTCGCCATTAGTGGAGAGCGCCGATTCCCTTCCTGAACAATTTGGACAAAAAAGACCCGTGAGTAAGATTGAACTTCTATTCGTGTCAAAACTACCTGAAATTAGGCTGAAAACGGGAAAGGCAAAAATTAAGGAAGTCTGCCTTCCCCCGACTGCATGACAATTAAAGCAACGAAAGTTACTAAGCTGCATCCGTATGGGATATTGTTTTTAACTGCTTGAATCCGACATTTGGACTTTGACTATCCCCTCTAGCTTGCAGGGCAGAGGGGAGGAAAAAGTGACTTTATAAGCTGCATGACTAACTTAAAGGAAAAGGAAACTCTCTGCAGCCTTCAACCTGGCACAAACTGCTTATAAAACAAAGGAACACTGAACTGACTTCAGACTCCTGTGAAAGTAACAAGGTGGAAGTCTCATTGTCTACTTGTTACAAAGTTTTGGGACTTTGTGGACACAATATATCAGGGAAGGCTGGGACTCTATCTATTGGGAAAGTGTTGCAATATACATAAAGAAGCCTCCTGATAAATTCGCTTTTTAAATACTCTTTGCCTTTGTTTGTGGACATTTTGATTTGCTCCCTCTAGAGGGTAAATTAAAAGTTGCTACGCTTTGGGACAGTGGAATTTTCCTTTAGGAGAAAGCTCTCGTGGGAAACGACCTTGGGATATGAGTGGCCCAGCAGACGAGATAAGCACGAGAGCCAAGACAAGGCAATATCAACAACAGCTACAGCAACACAAGAAAAGAGGCTCGATCTCAGGTATAACTTCTACAGTGACAACAGGACAAGAAAAAGGTACAGCAGTCTCCATGGATGCAGTATCGCAAGCCCTTCTTAAGATAAACCAATCTCTGGAGAATCTAACAAAGCAGACGGCAGAAAATACCAAGAAATTGACAGAGAATTCACAGAAGTTGACAGATTTAACAACAAGACTTGACCTGAATACAGAATCTATAAATAGGCTCACGCAAGAAAATTCTGCCACACGCCAAATTGCGGAGGAAGCCAGAACTATTGCTGGAGAGACCCAGGAAAAATTAGAACCGATTGCCAGGAAGGTCTATGACCACGACGCAACTCTGGCATTGTGGGAACTACAAAGAAAAGAAAGGAATCTGAAATTACGATCAATTCCAGAGGACGAAGGAGACAATCTTACGGATTTTTTAACGAAAGAGTTTGCTGATGCCTGGGAAGATTTAGAGGAAGACGAATTTAAAATCACAACAGCATTTAGACTGGGCAGAAGACAGAACAGAAAGGCACCGAGAGACTGTCTGATTACCTTGAGATCGAAGGAGGAAAGAGACAAAATTTTAAGACTGCATTTTGAAAAGGCCTTACAAATTGGGAACTCACCGATACAGATCTTTAAAGATATTCCTAAACATATTTTGGACTTGAGAGCTTCTTATAAGGATTTGGTTTACCTGTTGAAGAAGAACACCATTCTCTTCAGGTGGGAATTTCCACAGGGACTGTCCTTTGACTACAGGGGGAAGAAGGTGAAAATAAAGACGATACAGGATAAAGACAGGTTCCTGCAAAGAAATCAAGAAGATTTACAGAAAGGAACTGTAGACCCAATTGCTGAGCAAAAGAGTGTAATAGATATCTTGAACCTTTCGTTTGGACAGAACCTTCCACCACCAACAGAGGAGGAACAACAATTGGGAGCTGTTGGAGGAATACCAGAAAAATAACAAGATGGCCCTGCAATTCCTTAGCTGGAATTGTAATGGGATGAACATGCCTTTGAAGAGACGACAAGTATTCCATATTTTGTACAGAGAACAACTGGACTTGATTTGCTTACAGGAAACTCATATAACTAGAGCTCACAGGAGACTGCTTATGAATAAAAAATTGGGACAAGAATTCATTTCGTCGGACAAAGTGAAAAAAAGAGGAGTTGTGATTTATGTAAAAGAGAAGTGGGCTCCAAAAATGATTTTTAAAGATGAACAAGGAAGATATTTAGCGGTGGAGATACAGGTACAAGGAGAAAAAATTTTGATAATTGGGATCTATGCACCAAATGAAGGCAAAGCAGAATTCTTCAAAAAACTTCATGAAACTTTGACGGATTATTTGGAATATAATATGATAATCATGGGAGATATGAATGGTGTAGTTTCTACAAACATGGACAAGACACAAAGACTGACACTTACTAAAGAAGGGAGACTCCCGAAGACTTTCTTCGAAATGACTGAAAATATGGACTTAATAGACATTTGGAGAACAAGGAACCCTCTTGAAAGAGAGGGAACCTTTTTCTCCCAAGCAAAGATGACCTGGACCAGAATCGACCAAATATGGGTTACTAGTGGAATGGCTCCGAAGATTAAGAAGGTAGAAATCTGCCCAAAAACCTGTTCCGACCATAACGCCGTGAAGATGGAAATGAAATTTACAACAACTGGTCAGTTTAGATGGAGAATGAATGACACCCTGTTTCGAGATAGAGAGATCCACATGAAGGCCCAAAAAGCTTTAAAGGACTATTTTGAAATCAATCTAAAGGGCGAGGTGGAAAAAAGAGTGATCTGGGACGCAAGTAAAGCTGTGATGCGAGGGTTTTTGATTCAACAAAATTCAATAAAGAAGAGAAAGCAGAATGAGAAAAAGGAAATTTTTTTGGAAAAGATAAAAGAAGGAGAGAAAAAATTAAGGTCAAAACCAAAGTCCCAGGAGACTTTGAGGGAGATTAAGCTGTATCAAACACAATATATGGAATTGATGAACCAAGAGATAGAGTGGAAAATAAAGCAAATGAGACAAAAGACATTTGACTCGGCAGACAAATGTGGTAAACTTCTGGCATGGCAACTCAAGAAAAGACAGAAATTAAATACAGTTACAAGTTTAGAAGTGGATGGAAAGATTATATCTAAACCAAATGAGATAAGAAATTGTTTTGTGAGCTATTTTAAAAAACTTTATTCCCAAGGATTACAAAATGAAGAGGACATAGATAAATTCCTTAATAAACATGGATTACAAAAAATTTCTCATCAAAACAAGGTGGATCTAAACCAGAGAATAACAGAACAAGAGATAGAGGGTGCCATTCAGGACATGCAACTGGGCAAATCTCCAGGGCCAGATGGACTGACTTCCAGATACTACAAATCTCTAAAGGAATGGTTGATACAACCGTTAAAGGACGTCTGTAATGAGATCTTAGAGGGAAAAAAGGCACCCGAATCGTGGAAAGAAGCATATATTTCACTCATACCAAAGACAGAGACTGAAAAGACTCAATTGAAGAACTACCGCCCAATTTCGTTACTCAATGTGGATTACAAAATTTTTGCAGACATTTTAGCAAAAAGATTTAAAAGAGTATTGATGGAGAAGATTCACAGAGACCAAGCAGGCTTTCTCCCAAAGAGACACCTCTCAGACAATGTTAGGAATATAATAGACATTTTGGAAAAATTAGAGGTGAACATAAATACTAAAGCAGTTTTGATATTTGTGGATGCGGAGAAAGCCTTTGACAATATTTCGTGGAGTTTTATGAAAAAGAATCTTCATGGGATGGGGGTAGGACAAGGATTTGAGAATGGTGTGGGAGCAATATATTCCGAACAAAAAGCTAAGCTGATTGTAAACAATGTAATAACTGAGGAACTTAAGATAGAAAAAGGAACACGACAGGGGTGCCCAATTTCTCCATTGCTTTTTATCTCGGTCCTGGAGGTGTTGCTGAACATGATTAGAGAGGACCAGCAAGTTAAAGGTGTAAAGGTCGGAACCAAACATTATAAGTTAAGAGCGTTTGCAGATGACCTTGTATTGACCTTGCAAGAGCCAAACACTAGTACAAAAAGAGTGTTGGAAATAATCCAACAATTTGGACAGGTAGCTGGATTTAAATTGAATAAACAAAAAACTAAAGTCTTAGGGAAAAACCTAACAGATATGGAGAAGAATAAGTTTCAAGAAGAGACAGGTCTGATGGTGGTTAAGAAGGTGAAATATCTAGGGGTTAATTTAACATCTAAAAACTTGAATTTGTATAAGGATAACTATGAAAAATGTTGGTCAGAAATTAAAAAAGATCTAGAAATATGGTCAAACTTGAGATTGTCAATGTTAGGCCGAATTGCAGTGATTAAGATGAATGTTTTGCCTAGAATGTTATTTTTATTTCAAACTTTGCAGATTATTGACAAGATGGACTGTTTCAAGAGGTGGCAGAAAGACATTGCGAAATTTGTCTGGCAGGGCAAAAAGCCCAGAATAAAATATAAAATATTAACAGATGCAAAAGAAAGAGGGGGATTTGCCCTGCCGGACTTAAAATTGTATTATGAGGCAGCAGCATTCTGCTGGCTGAAAGAGTGGATGCTCCTCGAGAATACAGATATCTTGGATTTAGAAGGTTTCAATAACGCATTTGGCTGGCATGCATATCTATGGTATGACAAAATCAAAGTGCATAGTGCCTTTAAAAATCACATTGTAAGGAAAGCGTTGTTTAATGTTTGGATGAGATATAAAGATCTGTTGGAAAATAAAACCCCTAGATGGTTGTCACCCTTAGAGGCTAAGGCCCACAAGAAAGTCAATATGGAGGTCGGATGGCCAAAGTATTGTGAGATTCTAGAACAGGATGGAGAGAAATTGAAATTAAAGAGCCATGAAAAACTAAAACCCAAAGTACAAGATTGGCTCCACTATTATCAAATAATGGAGGTTTTTAAACAAGACAGGAAAATTGGCTTCCAGGTGGAAAAATCAAAACTTGAGACAGAATTGTTAGAACCCAATACTAAGAATTTGTCAAGAATGTATAACTTGCTGTTGAAATGGAATACACAAGATGAAACAGTTAAATCAGTTATGATTAAGTGGGCACAGGACATTGGTCATAATATTATGTCTGCGGACTGGGAAAGGTTGTGGAACACCGGTATTAAATTTACGGCATGTAGTGCTTTAAAGGAAAATGTGATGAAAATGGTTTATAGGTGGTACATGACCCCAGTTAAGCTAGCAAAAATTTATCATTTGCCTGATAACAAATGTTGGAAATGTAAGGAAACTGAAGGTACTTTTTACCATCTTTGGTGGACATGCCCGAAGATTAAGGTTTTCTGGGAGATGATATATAATGAAATGAAAAAGGTATTTAAATATACCTTCCTTAAGAAACCAGAGGCCTTTCTCTTGGGCATTGTCGGCCAATTGGTGCTAAAAAAGGACAGAACTTTCTTTATGTATGCAACAACAGCAGCAAGAATACTGATCGCAAAGTATTGGAAGACACAAGATTTACCCACCTTGGAAGAATGGCAGATGAAAGTGATTGACTATATGACATTGGCGGAAATGACGAGCAGAATTCGTGACCAGGGAAAGGAGACTGCGGAAGAAGACTGGAAGAAATTTAAGACTTATCTTAAGGACTATTATAAACTTGATGAAGTTTAGAATGTCGAGATTTTATAGAGAGAAAGGGTTGCAGTAATATAAGATTAGATCAAGAAAGGACTATGATGAATTAGGACGGGGAAAAACATTTATAAGTTGCTATAAAATTTGGACATGAGGATGCAGAAAGGGGAGGTATGGGGAAGTCCGAGGAAAGAAGTCTATGAAAGGTCATTATGAAATTACATTTGTTTGTTTGTCTGTTTTTTTTATGTTTGTTTGTTATAAAAACTTTTGTAAAACCAATAAAAATTTTATAAACCACTTCTGGTGCAACGGAACACCGTGACAGAAGCCAGAGTGCACGGAAACACCGTTTATCTTCCCGCCATAGCGGTACCTATTTATCTACCTGCGCTGGCATGCTTTCAAACTGCTATGTTGGCAGGAGCTGGGACCGAGCAATGGGAGCTCACCCCGTCACAGGGATTCGAACCGCCGACCTTCTGAACGGCAAGCCCAAGAGGCTCAGTGGTTTAGACCACAGTGCTATTTGCCCACTCCAGCAGGGGTACTGCCTCTCCCCTAACACCCCATATATCTTGAATACACCTGCAGAAATACACACACATTGACAGAGCCATTATGAAGGAGCACTAAGTTTCAGCCCCATCTCGTTTATGGGGATGGCAACACTGACTAACCTTTATTTTGTTATTTAAGGATGCACATATGGGAAGCCCTTTTGAGTATTAATAATAATTTATTATTTGTACCCCTCCCATCTGGCTGGGTTTCCCCAGTCACTATGGGAGGCTTCCAACAAAGATTAAAAATACATTAAAATGTCACACATTAAAAACTTCCCTGAACAGGGCTGCCTTCAGATGTCTTCTAAATGTCAGGTAGTTGTTTTTCTCTTTGACATCTGATGGGAGGGTGTTCCACAGTGCGGGCGCCACCACCGAGAAAGCCCTCTGCCTGGATCCCTTTAGCTTTGCTTCTCGCAATGAGGGAACCGCCAGAAGGCCCTCGGCGCTGGACCTCACTGTCTGTGAAGAACGATGGGGGTGGAGACACTCCTTCAGGTATACTGGGCTGAGCCCATTTAGGGCTTTAAAGGTGTGTGTGTGTGTGTGTGTGTACACACACACACACACACACACACACACAGACATATATATATATGACAGTACATGAGGTAACAGTGTGATTTGCTTTCTATTTTCCCTGTGACCAATAAAGAAAAGCCAAATTGCAGCCTATTTCTCTCTTCTTTCTTATTTCATCCTCACATCATTAGTTGGTTTGACCAAATACAGCCTAGTCCAACAACTTTTCCTCTGGTCTCTTTTACAGAAAGGCTTCTCATTGTGTTGTGCTTTTAGAACCCTTGCACCAGTGATCATCTATGAAACTAATTCACAGTCTTACTTTTTCAAACTTTGATAAAAGCTGAAAGAAGTCTATTTACAGTGAGTTCTGATTTCCTAGGATTGCACTGATTAAAGGCCATCCTACCTTGCACTGGGGACGCAGGTGGCGCTGTGGTCTAAACCACTGAGCCTAGGACTTGCTGATAAGAAGGTCGGCGGTTCGAATCCCCGCAACGGAGTGAGCTCCCGTTGCTCGGTCCCTGCTCCTGCCAACCTAGCAGTTTGAAAGCACGTCCAAGTGCAAGTAGATAAATAGGTACCGCTCTGGTGGGAAGGTAAATGGCATTTCCGTGCACTGCTCTGGTTTCACCAGAAGCAGCTTAGTCATGCTGGCCACATGACCCGGAAAAACTGTCTGCGGAAAAACGCCGGCTCCTTTGGCCAGTAAAGCGAGATGAGTGCTGCAACCCCAGAGTCATCCGCAACTGGACTTAACTGTCAGAGGTCCTTTACCTTTACCTTACCTTGCATTGGGTCCATATACCTTCATGTGTTACGTTTTCTCCAAAATCTAAAGCTTGGCCAACTCTTAAGCCTCCTTAGCAGCTACACACAATGTAATCAATAAATTTAAGCAACAGGTAATGTTGTTTATCATGTTCTCACCTTGCATTTGCCTCCAATTCTCAGCAGTTCAGCTACCAAATAATTATTTGACACCAGCTCACAAAAACAGATTGTTTGCTATTTCCACACAGTGACTGTCCTACTTCTATACAATGGCCCGGTTCACTCGTGACAGTATGCCAAACTATGGCTTACTGGGACTGAGCTAATGTGCTGGTTTGCAAGAGAGAAACTTGAGAGTGTCATCTGAATCTGGGGCTGCAGTTAAGCTCTCACCTCCTTGACCATGAGCTGTAAGCCAAGGTCAAACCTCTGTTGGGCATGTGCAAACGTAGCCATTGTTCATCAAGCTCGCATACCCGCCTCTTGCTGTAGAAAGCCAAATAAAAATAAATGCTGGACTTTCTGAATTTGTTTTGCATCAACGTATTCCATATTGCATATCTAGATTGTGTTACACTCCCCATGCAACTTGATGCAACTCCTACCACAAATTCGGTACCCTCTGTTATATGCTGATTAGAATTACCTGGAACAGAAAATTTAATTGAGGCCAATAATGGGATTTTAGCGGCTGGCATCTGCCTTGCAAATGACAAATTCCCTTGGAACTGTCTTTCCATCTTAACTTCCTGTAAAAAGTCCCAGTGTTCTCTTTTTCCTCTTGCCCCATTGTTATTTATACATTTCCATTTTGTGCTGGAAAAAGGGCCAGGCACAGTGCAGGATGAGGGGTGCAGAGAGGAAAATGGTGGGTGGGTGGGAGACTTAATTAGCACATCCCTCCTTCCTGTCATCTCTCCCCTGAAATTGTCCCATTCCCTTCCTTTGCAAGTTACTGGCAAACAGAACAGGGACTACCAAATGTCCAGTCCTGGCCTCCATGTGCTGGGCCCGGGGGTAACCCTTGAAACGCGGTCCAGGACCAGTCCAGAATCCGAAGGTTCTGCTAGGAGTCAGTCCGACAGAGCCAAGGCAGGAAACCGGCAAGGACAGGTACAGGAGCTCAGGCAGGGTCTAGCATACAGCAGTGTTGCTCCCGCAACCTGGGGCGGGGTCCGACAGCCTTTTATCTTTGTCGGGGTTACGGGCAGTCCTAATCCCCCGGCGAGTCACCTCCCTGTTTTGCCCGAAGGCAAGCACTCATCCTGCGAGTACTCAGGTCTCTCCTTCTCTCAGACCTTAGTCTCTGCAACTTAGGAGACGTTGGTGGGTTACTAGACCCCATTAGCTAAAGTGGTACCTCAGGTTAAGAACAGTTTTAGGTTAAGAACGGACCTCCGGAACGAATTAAGTTCTTAACCTGAGGTACCACTGTATTGTGTTTTTAATATTCTGTTGGGAGCCACCCAGAGTGGCTGGGGAAACCCAGCCAGATGGGAGGGGTATAAATAATAAAATTAATAATAATAATAATAATAATAATTAATAATAATGAAATTATCTTGCTGTACCACTGATAATGGTTACCAGCATCACAGGGTTGCCATGAAGGCAAAACCTATCAAATACAGCAAAGCACTTTAAGGTATATATGCTACCCACCCACCCCAATATATTTTTATTTTTGTGACATTCCAGTCAACCAGGGATGATGCCTGGGTCTGCACAAGAGGTCCCCTGCTCTGTGAGATCCCGGGGAGGGTGGGGGAAGGAACTGAGAAGACCCCCAGCCTGTCATACAGTTCCCAAAGGATACTGCCTCGCTTCCCTGTCAGATATCAAACTGGTTCTGAGATTGCTTTGATGAAATAAGGTGGTGTGTCATTTGGAGACTTCCTTGATTGGCAGTGTTTATCTCTGTGGGTACCAAGAAACTCCACTGAAGGCTAACTTGCTTCCGAGTTCCAAAATTGCTAAATTGCTCCTTGTGGGGAACAGTGGTGCAGGACATTCGAGTCCCATTTGCAGACGGACAGACGCTCTTGGACACAGAAAGTTGGCTGGCTGGTACCAAGTCAGACGTTTGGGCCCATCTAACCCAGTGCTCTCAACACTGACTGGCAGCTGAAACTATTAAAGAAACTGTTGCCCGGGCCTAAGCTGCTGTTTGCAAGGGTGTGGCTGCTCCATCCTATCTCCACAGCAGCTAACCAGACTGCCTATAGCAAGTCTGAAAGCAGGACCTGAACAAAGCAGCAATCCTTCAAACAGCTCTTGTTTATTCACAAGCCCAGAACAGAACTGGGCTGAAGGGTTCAGCCAACCTGCTTATATACAGCTCAACTACAAAGCAACAGTAACCACTTTCTGTAACTATCCAATCACTGAACGTCACTTTCAATTCCTTATTTGCATATGTGGACCTGAGTGAAAACTCTCTACAATATCCCCCTGCTGGCCCAGGGTGAGAACTTCAGTACATAACAGCGCTCCTCAGCTGTGATCCGCAAGAACTTGTCTACAGTCTCCAACAATGGAGGTACTGCTACACAGCCACCTGCCAAAGCTTCCTTGAACATCTCACAGCTGAGGGGAATGCAAGGGGGGCAAACAGGTCAGGACCACAATACCTCAAGGACCGCTTCTCCCCATATACACCGTCCCGGACACTGTGTGTGCCTCCTCCATGTGAAGTCTGGAGGGCAGCAACACAAAAACAGGCCTTTTTGTGGTGGCTCCCCACTTGTGGAATGCTCTCCCCAGGGAGGTTCGCCTGGTGCCTTCATTATATGTCTTTAGGCACCAGGTGAAAACATTCCTCTTCAACCAGGCCTTTGGCTGATTAGATAGCAGGAGAGGACAGCCTCTCCTGGTATGTCCCACGGAGGACCTTACGGTCTTCAAACAAAAACATCTTGGAGGTCCCGGGCCACAGGGAGGTTAGGCTGGCCTCAACCAGAGCCAGGGCTTTTCCGGCCATGTCCCCAATCTGGTGGAACGCTCTGTCACAAGAGACTAGGGCCCTGCGGGACTTGACATCTTTCCGCAGGGCCTGCAAGATGGAGCTGTTCCACCAGGCCTTTGGCCAAGGCGCAGTCCTTCTGAAATCCTCATAGCACTCTAGCCCAATGGTTGCCGTTAATTTGATTCTGAATTGATTTTAGAATGTATTTCAATTAATTGATTGTGGTTTTATGTAAACTGTGCTATTTTTACTGTTGTTAGCCGCTCTGAGCCCAGCTTTGCCTGGGCAGGGTGGGAGATAGATAGATGATAGATAGATAGATAGATAGATAGATAGATAGATAGATAGATAGATAGATGATAGATAGATAGATAGATAGATGATAGATAGATATTATGCAGTCTATTAAATGTGGGGAGGGGGTTCCCCCTAAAAAGAGCTCACCAACTTTGGGTGCAGTTCCCCTTAAACAAAGGTCAACAAATTCTGCCACGTCTTTTTCTAGAAAAAAGCCCTGCCGACACTTCTTTTTATGCTGTTAAAAACTCTGGTACTTACTGTGATCATTTCATGGTGAGTTCTCTCCTTTGAGACTTGAGACTTTTAAATGTGTCTATGGGAAGGAATAATGGTATTGTTTAGCTGTTCCCTTTCAATTATTTACTCGTTTTTATCCTGTATTTTATTCTGCGAGCCGCCCCAAGATCTTACAATAAATAATAATAATAATAATAATAATAATAACAACAACAACAAGAACCTCAAAATTATGGTCTGCACCTGAGGTCCCATACTAAGCAGTGTAGGATTTTGCCAGTCTCTCCAGATGAGGAATGCAAATCTGCTTCAGGATCTAGTTGCAGGTGGGTACTGCTGGGTACATGTTAGAATGGTTCCCTCATACAAAAATAAAAATAATTCTAAAAATCCCTGCACGCAGAATGCTAGCATGTCAAGAAGAATGGTGCTCCCTGCCACGCTAGCTTTCTGCATGCAGGAATTTATTTATTTTGCAGTAAAGCACCTTCAAACATACACAGTCTGAGAAACATATTTCCATTATTAGACGATTTTGCTGAGTGAAAACACAGAAGACAATTTAGAAGAAGAAAACAACAACTCCCTTCCTGCCCAGTAAGTAGTTTGACACAACGTGAAACATAATGTGGCACTTTGAGCAGAACAACTTGATTTTTTAATAAAGATTGGGGGGGGGACGACGACAATATCGCCTTCACAGTTCTCCACCCTTCCATCTAAAGGGCACGATCTAGTCCTCCAGTGATTTAAAAACACACACACACACACCAAAAAAAAGAAAGACTGCAAAGCTGAAGATGATTAGACGCCATGAGAATTCAGGCAGCAGCTCCCCAAACTCTGCAGCAGACCGAGACAGCTGCAGAGGCAAGCTGTGAAGAAGATTCATCCAAGGGTCCCTGACCCCGTCTCACATGCCAGGATACCGAAAGAGAGGAAGTTGCCGGCGGCCATGGGAGATCTCTGGTGGTTGCACTGCGGCAAAGGGGAAAGGCCAGGCAAGTCAGAAACAGCCGCGTCCTGCTGTTATTGGTATTGACAATTAAGACGAAGAACGGAAGCAGGGAAGCAACGGTAACAGGATTTGTGCGGTGCTCTCCCCGAGAACGCAGAGGGCTTCCCATATTCATATCCTCATTTAAAGAATAAAATACAGTGGTACCTCAGGTTAAGAACTTAATTCGTTCCGGAGGTCTGTTCTTAATCTGAAACGGTTCTTAACCTGAAGCACCACTTTAGCTAATGGGGCCTCCCACTGCCACTGCGCCGCTGCTGCACAATTTCTGTTCTCATCCTGAAGCAAAGTTCTTAACCTGAGGTACTATTTCTGGGTTAGCGGAGTCTGTAACCTGAAGCATCTGTAACCTGAAGCGTATGTAACCCAAGGTACCATTGGGCAAATTTATGGAGGAGAGGGCTGCACGATTTCTGTTCTCATCCTGAAGCAAAGTTCTTAACCTGAAGCACTATTTCTGGGTTAGCGGAGTCTGTAACCTGAAGCGTATGTAACCTGAAGCGTATGTAACCCAAGGTACCATTGGGCAAATTCATGGAGGAGAGGGCTGCACAATTTCTGTTCTCATCCTGAAGCAAAGTTCGTAACCTGAAGCACTATTTCTGGGTTAGCAGAGTCTGTAACCTGAAGCATATGTAACCTGAAGCGTATGTAACCCAAGGTACCATTGGGCAAATTCATGGAGGAGAGGGCTGCACGATTTCTGTTCTCATCCTGAAGCAAAGTTCTTAACCTGAAGCACTATTTCTGGGTTAGCAGAGTCTGTAACCTGAAGCGTCTGTAATCTGAAGCGTATGTAACCTGAAGTACCACTGTAAAGGTTTGTCAGTGTTGCCATCCCCATAACTGAGATGGGGCTAACAACAACAACAACAACAACAACAACAACAACAACAACAACAACAACAACAACAACTTTATTTATACCCCGCCCTCCCCAGCCAAGACCAGGCTCAGGGCGGCTAACACCAGGTATAAAAACAATTGATTAAAATACAACTTAAAAACAAGATTAAAATACAACGTTAAAATGCAGCCTCATTTCAGCAGGAACTCAAATCAAAAACTTTTTGGGGGATGAAAACGTCAAATCTTCACAAAGGCCAACTATCCAGTCTGGTCCTACATGGGCCAGAAAAAAGACAGGGAAGTCCCCAAATAGGAGTTCCATCACAGAAGGAGAAAGGAAAAAGGAAAGAGGGCTGAGGCTTAGTGCCCTTCCATAATGGTTCTGTGAGTGTGTGTGTATTTCATAGAATCATAGAGTTGGAAGAGACCACAAGGGCCATCGAGTCCAACCCCCTGCCAAGCAGGAAGCACCATCAGAGCACTCCTGACATATGGTTGTCAAGCCTCTGCTTAAAGACCTCCAAAGAAGGAGACTGCAGGTGTATTCAAGATATGGGTGTTAGGAGGGAGGTAGCACCTGTGAAGAAGGTGGTGAAGGTGGTGCTGTGGTCAAAGCCACAGAATGTTCGAGTCTGCACGATGGGGTGAGCTCCCATTGCTCTGTCCCAGCTTCTGCCTACCTAGCAGTTCGAAAGCGCACCAGTGCAAGTAGATGAATAGGTACCACTACGGCAGGAAGATAAACAGCGTTTCTGCGTACTCTGACTTCTGTCACAGTCTCCCATTGTGCCAGAAGCAGTTTAGTCCTGCTGGCCACGTGTCCCAGAAAGCTGTCTGTGGACAAACGCCGGCTCCCTTGGCCTGAAAGCGAGATGAGCACCGCAACCCCATAGTCTCCTTTCACTGGGCTTAACCATCCAGGGGTCCTTTACCTTTTTACTTTACCTTTCTGTGGATGATATCAGGAAAGGCAGGAGGGAAACAGAATCAACCAATCAGACGGGACTCATTGTGCAAATAATGTATATAAAGCCTGAGGTTTTTTTGGGGGGGAGGGAATTCATTCACTGTTTTAGAGCTGCAATAAGGAGCATGATATCATTACGCGACACCGAGTATATTTCACAAATCATTCTCCCATCATTCTTGCGGGCTAATGCAACAGATGAACCTATTACGGTGCCAGATGCAACACTCTCTGCACTGAGCGGGAAATTGGTTGCAAAGACCCTTTCCCTCCCTCCCACTCCCTGGCCTCACTGCTGACCTGTACTCATTTGCTCCCAAACCAGCGGGTTAGATGGATATGTGAACCAAAGGGGGCTTGAGGGGGTCTTTTAAAGTGCGGAGCTTGGCAGGCGAATGAGGTGCTGAGCTCACCTGATTGACCTCCCTCCTAGTCCTCAGCAGGAGTAAGCTGGCAGCAGCTGATCTCATTAATAAAACAGGCCTTGCCTCCCTTGGGTTCACCGCGGTGCTCATCAAGATTTCACCTTATGCTCAAGCAGCCAGTGCCGCTCCATACCCCGCGCTGAAGAGAATCGGGGCTGTCAGTTCATCTCCGCCTGACATACCGGAAAGTGCGGAAAGACAGGGGGTGGAAAAAATACCCACACAAAATGTGAAATGGAGACAGGTTCCTCCTGTGACCTAAAGGATAAGAAGGCAGTGCCTATATTTAAAAGTGGCTCGAGGGGATAGCTAATGAGATCTGGCCCATTTAAGCTTTACGCCCGGGCCCGGATTCTCGAATCATCATCGTAAACACAGGCCCAGGAGAAAACTAAAACTTCCACGGCTGGTATTTAGGTTGCTACACTTGCCATTTCAGGTTGGGCAAAATTCCACACTCCAGCGCTGTGGTCTAAACCACCGAGCCTCTTGGGCTTGCTGATCAGAAGGTCGGCAGTTCGAATCCCCGCGACGGGGTGAGCGCCTGTTGCTCTGTCCTAGCTCCTGCCAACCTAGCAGTTCAAAAGCACAACAGTGCAAGTAGATAAATAGGTACCGCTCAGGTGGGAAGGTAAATGGCGTTTCCGTGCGCTCTGGTTTCCGTCACAGTGTTCTGTTGCACCAGAAGCGGTTTAGTCATGCTGGCCACATGACCTGGAAAGCTGTCTGTGGACAAACGCCAGCTCCCTCAGCCTGAAAGCGAGATGAGCGCCGCAACCCCTTTAACTAGACTTAACCACCTTTAGCTGGACTTAACCTTCCAGGGGTCCTTTACCTTTACCTTTTAGTAAAAGAAATGGAAAAGCACTCACAGGGGTACAGATTTGCGTTTTTATCTGTGCTCACTGGTGAATGGAATTTCTAAACCCAAAAAATACCCTTCAGAGGTATATAGAAGCTGCATATTTTTTAAGACGCTTATTGTCAGAAGATTCAGGTAGGTAGCTGTGCTGGTCTGACGCAGTCAAAATATATTTTTAATTTTTTTTAAAAAAAATGTCCAGTAGCACCTTAGCAACCAACTAAGTTTGTTCTTGGTATAAACTTTTGTGTGCATGCACACAAAAGCTTATACCAAGAACAAACTTAGTTGGTCTCTAAGGTGCTATTGGACAATTTATTTTAAAAAAATATATATTTATTGTCAGAAAATTAAGGCATCATCGCCAACTGACTCTGTTTACCAGAGAGAGTTCTTATTCTCTGATACATGTCTCTTGGAAAACATCCGGTTTACAGCTCACCTTATCACACCCCTTTAAAAAGTCATGACTTCCCCCAAAGAATCCTGGGAACTGTTTGGAAACAGGGGTCTCCTAACAGCTCTCAGCACCCTAAACAGACTACAGCTGCATTCTTTGGGGGGGATATGACAGCCATCTTCAAATACCTGAAGTGCTGTCTCATGGAAGATAGAGCAATCTTGGGGTAACTGTGCCCCTGAAGGACCAGGTGTGCAGCCTGGGAGTCATTTTGGACTCACAGCTGCCCATGGAGGCACAGGTTAATTCTGTGTCCAGGGCAGCTGTCTACCAGCTCCACCTGGTATGCAGGCTGAGACCCTACCTGCCCATGGACTGTCTTGCCAGAGTGGTGCGTGCTCTGGTTATCTCCCGCTTGGACTACTGCAATGCGCTCTACGTGGGGCTACCTTTGAAGGTGACCCGGAAACTGCAATTAATCCAGACTGATGACTGGGAGTGGCCGCTGAGACCACATAACACCGGTCCTGAGAGATCTGCATTGGCTCCCAGTACGTTTCCGAGCACAATTCAAAGTGTTGGTGCTGACCTTTAAAGCCCTAAATGGCCTCGGTCCTGTATACCTGAAGGAGCGTCTCCACCCCCATTGTTCAGCCCGGACATGAGATCCAGCGCCGAGGGCCTTCTGGCGGTTCCCTCATTGCTAGAAGTGAGGTTACAGGGAACCAGACAGAGGGCCTTCTCGGTAGTGGCGCCCGCCCTGTGGAACGCCCTCCCTTCAAATGTGAAGGAAATAAGCAGCTATCTTATCTTTAAAAGACATCTGAAGGCAGCCCTGTTTAGGGAAGTTTTTAATATTTAATGCTGTATTGTTTTTAACACTTGATTGAAAGCCACCCAGAGTGGCTGGGGAAACTCAGCCAGATGGGCGGGATATAAATAATAAGTTGTTGTTGTTGTTTTGGCTTTTTTGGTGCTTCAGACAGCAGGACCCAAACCAATGGATTCAAAGGACAAAAAGGAAGATTCCAGCTAAACACCAGGTAGACCTTTCTGGAAGCAAGAGCTGTTTGACAGTGGGACGGGCTTCCTCAGAAGGTGATGGGCTCTCCTTCATTGGAGAGGTTAGATGGCCATCTGTCAGGAGTTCTTTAGCTGCGATTCCAACTCTGCAGAGGGTTGGACTAGATGACCCTTGGCATCCGTTCCGATTCTAGGCTGCAATCTTGGCATGAGGCACTACTGAAAAAAGAGCTTCCCTTTCTCCAAGAGGCCAAAAAAAAACCACACCAAAAATCACCACCACTGCATATTTCTAAAGCACCCAAGTTACGTAGCACTGATTCATAATCCGATTTGGTGGTGGGAGCAAAGGAAAAGATGAGCAACTTCAGGCATGCATCAGGTGGTAACTTTTCCAAACACTCAGCACTGGGCATCTGTTGTGTTTTGCTGCAGTCACTGCCAGTCCTCCCTCTGACCTCAACAGGAAGAAATCAGGGCAGACTCAAGAGCCTTGGAAAAAATCATTCAAATGGATGGGTGATATATTTTCCCCCTGTTGTTTGCAAGCAAATATAACTCATTAAGGAGAGCTGGGCGTTTCAGAAGAAATCTTTTTTAAAAATGGAGAATAATGAAACATCTAGCATTTCATGCAAGGCTCCAAATTTCCTGCACCCAAAAACCATAAAAACCTAATTTGGCATCAAAGAACCCAACATTTTCTTCTTAACCATTTATTTCATTATTATTTTTTAAACCACCGTCCCATTGCCTTTACCAAGCGCTCATGGTGGTTCACCACAACCATCATAAAAACACTAAAGCAAATAATGGAGCAGAGGTCGTTTCCATACTTCTTTTGGCAAAGCTGACTCCTTGCTTTGAAGGAGACAGGCTTCCCAAGGAATCGGAAACTTGCTGGCGAGGGCTATCAAAAAACATGCAGAAAGAAGCATTAATGTTCCACGGCCACCTCAGGATCAGCGATTGCCTCTTTGGTCATGCTTTACAAGGAGGAAAAGACTCTCTGGAACATTGGAGTCATTTATTTTATGTACCTGTTTAAATGGTTTTACCCCATTCACTCGCTGAGATTTGAAGATTCACATAGCTGCCTTTTGTCCTAGCTTGGCGACATCACTTCTCTTCCGATGGGCTCCTCCTGATCTTGCTCACCACCCTCAGAAGGTAAAGGTGCCCCTGACCATTAGGTCCAGTCGCGAACGACTCTGGGGTTGTGGCGCTCATCTCGCTTTATTGGCCGAGGGAGCTGACATACAGCTTCCAGGTCATGTGGCCAGCGTGACTAAGCCACTTCTGGTGAAACCAGAGCAGCGCACGGAAACGCCATTTACCTTCCCACCAGAGTGGTACCTATTTATCTACTTGCACTTTGACGTGCTTTTGAACTGCTAGGTTGGCAGGAGCAGGGACCGAGCAACGGGAGCTCACCCCGTCGTGGGGATTCAAACTGCTGACCTTCTGATCGGCAAGTCCTAGGCTCTGTGGTTTAGACCACAGCGCCACCCGCGTCCATTGCTCACCACCCTTACTATTTATTAAATTTATATAGTATACAAAGTATATAAATACTTTCAGGCCAGCTGCTAACCTGAGCAACAAGCTAACTCTGAAATTGTAGCTGCTGTCATTCAAGGTGTCAGCACGAGTGTCCAAAGCTCTAAATGGCTTGTGACCCAGTTACCTAAAACAGCTCCTTCTGCAATCTCCACCATTTTGGCCCCTACAATCAGCAAGAGGGGCTACAGGTGTCTGTCCATTTGACAACGCTTGTCATTTGAAGTTACCCATTTGTAGAATCCCCTCCATGGTGATTTCTGTCTCCGTCTTTATTAACTTTAAGGAGGGGTTTCAAAACATTCCTGTCCACCCAGGCATTTGATGGCTCACATTCCGTTCCTGGCAACTCTGACATTATGAACTGTGAGAGTATGTGGTCCTCTTGAGACATTTTTACATGGCTTTTAGATGTTTTTAATTTTTTTTTTGTTTTATTATTAATTGCACAGTTTTATCACTGAGGTATTTGTTGCCCTGGGCTCCTTTACGAAGAAGGGGAGGGTATAAATTTAAGAAATATCACCATGTTGCTCCTCTACCTGGATGACTGTTTTATTCTGTCCCGTTATTCTCCTGGGATATCTTCGGGAGAAGAAAAGGCAATGCAGGAATCTCCACTAAAGCAACCATGACAGATGGCCAGCCAGCTCCTGCTCCTCAACCCGGGGGCTCCCTCCTCCTCCCTCTTCAAAAATTCCTGGAAATCCTCATTTGGTAAAGAGACTAAAATTTATTCTTACTTATTTATTAGAGAGAAAAAGAGAGAGCTCTAGGCTCCTCATAGAACCATAATTCGCAGTGTTCCCTGTGGAGAGGGATTGAAGATTAACCCAGGGTTTCCAAATCTGGGTCTCCACCAGTTTTTGGACTACAATTCCCATCATCCCTGGCTAGCAGGACCAGTGGTCAGGGAAGATGGGAACTGTAGTCCAAAAACAGCTGGAGACCCCAGTTTGGGGAATCCTGGATTGAACTACGTTAAGAGTGCAATTTGGTGCACACTCACCCAGTAGGAAGCCTCCATGTGCATCACAGGATTTACTTCTGAGTAAACATATCAAGAGTCATGCTGCGCACCTTTAACAGCTCTCCCTTACTGGATCAGGGCAATTGCTTTTTTAATTCAAAATTTCTATTCGCACTTAAAATAAAATAAAAACTTGCATAACTTAACTGGGTTTGGAAGCTGGTTGTGCCATGTAATTCTGTTACTCACTCCCAGTTCATGCTTCCCACCCAAAAGTATAATCATGTTTCCTAGCTAGAAAAGTGAAGCGGGAGGGAAACTATAAAAACACTTACGCAAAGGTCATAATAACAATCTGCAGAGATCTTTACAGCTGCCTCTCTCTTATTTGAGGGATCCGCTTCTAACCATCTCCTACGCGTTTGTTATTTTTGACCTTTGCACATGCTTTTTTTTTTTTAAGGGGTGGGGAAGGCAGAGGAGGGGAGAACCCACACAGATTTGGAAGTGGTTTTAAAATCCAGGGCCCAAATATTGAGACTAAAATTTATAAATATGGGAGAGTGCCTGGCCACTCAGAATAAGCAGAATCATGGGCGTAGCGAAGCGGGACACATTTTTTGTTTTGTTTTATTTCTTGCTCAGTGCCCTTTTATTTGTGGGGGGGGGAGACAGAGAGAGAGAGAATATTTCTGGACTATAACACCTCCAATCCTAGGTGCGTTTCTGTGAGTGTAGGTACCAACAAAGTCAAATACCCAACATGAAAACCTAAGTATGCTAAGGGCTAGAGGTGCAGAGGATTTCCCCACCCACACATTCCGAATAAAAGTGCACACCTTCCAACATTGCTCTGATGAAAATAGGGGTGTCCTATTCTATTATTGGAAGTGAGAGCTGGACCATAAAGAAGGCTGATCGCCGAAGAATTGATGCTTTTGAATTATGGTGCTGGAGGAGACTCTTGAGAGTCCCATGGACTGCAAGAAGATCAAACCTATCCATTCTGAAGGAAATCAGCCCTGAGTGCTCACTGGAAGGACAGATCCTGAAACTAAGGATCCAATACTTTGGCCACCTCATGAGAAGAGAAGACTCCCTGGAAAAGACCCTGATGTTGGGAAAGATGGAGGGCACAAGGAGAAGGGGACAACGAGGACGAGATGGTTGAACAGTGTTCCTGAAGCTACCAGCATAAGTTTGACCAAACTGCGGGAGGCAGTGGAAGACAGGAGGGCCTGGCGTGCTCTGGTCCATGGGATCACGAAGAGTCGGACACAACTAAACAACAACAACAAATGCTGTTGTTGTTGTTATACCCCATCCAACTGACTAGGTTGTCCCAGCCACTCTGGGTGGCTTCCAACATATATAAAAACATTATAAAACAACAAACATAAAAAATCTTCCCTATACAGGGTTGCCTTCTGATGTCTTATAATCTTACAGAGTTAGTTATCTCCTTGGCTCGGGGGGGGGTGTCACATAACCCTCCAACATTTCTCCAATGAAATCAGGGGCATCCTACCATAACCTCCAACCTTTCTCTGGTGAGTTGAGGGGCGTCCTAAGGAAAAGTGGGACATTTCAGGATCAAATCAGAAACCGGAACGGCTTCTGTAAATCCAGTACTGCCATTGGAAAATAGGGATCCTTGGAAGGGGTTGGACTGGATGACACATGGGGTCCCTTCCAACTCTACAATTCCTACGAAGCGTTATGGAAATTATGGGGGGGGGCACATCTTTAAAGTTAAATGTTACAAATATTATGCCTGAATGTATCTGAAATATACTCGCAAAGTGACTTCATGCTCTTTATTCAGCTCATAGTGGTGAGGAGGAATGAATGAATGTCCCCCCACAGTATCTGCTTTATATACATTATTTACACAATGGGCTGCACATGATTGGCTAATTCCGGAATTCTACTGTAAGCCAATCAGGTTGTGGATTCACTTCTATCTGGAGCAGGATTGGGTGGTTCCTGCCAACCAATCATACTGCTGCATTGTTCTAGGACCAATCAGACTGCTGCATTCTGAATCCTATTGTTCTAGGACCAATCAGACTGCTGCATTTTGGATCCTATTCTTCTAGGACCAATCAGACTGCTGCAATTTGGATCCTATTCAACTCAGTACATAACAGTATCCCTTCAACTTGACAGCTCAGGGAAGTTACCTAGCTTTAAAAAATAATATAAAATCAACTCCTTTGCCAGTTTCTTTCATTCCAAAGCTATTTTCTCCTTGAAAAAGAACTCCAGGAAGTTCCCAGAGGTGACGATTGCTGAGCTGATTGTTGGCCAAGGAAAGCCTAATCCCATCAGGGAACTTGCCAAAGAGCCAGACATGCAAAGGAAGTTCCATTGTACTTTGGGTGGTGGGACTTCAGAGGTGTTTGCCTATGCTAATCTTATACCTGAGTCTTGCCCTGCCATGTCTGCTTATGCTAATCTTGTACCAAGGACTTGTCTGGACATATCTGCCAAGGTTAAACTAGTGTAACCCCTGTCTACCCCTCCCCTTTTGTGACATGTCAGTGATGTACCAATGATGTAGCAATGATGCTGTACGAACTGTATTCTGGGATACGGTGGGAAAGTTTTAAAAGTCTTTGTCACCCCATCCTTGGGGTTCAAAATTCCTCTTTGAACCTGTTGCGCAATAAACTTTGATCTACAGCTATTTGCTCCGGTTGGTGGCTGGACTCCTTCCTTTATTCCGCAGGGACCCACGGGTTCTACCCGACCAGCTGGGTGACTGAGCAGCCTCACACCTAGATGTTTCCGTAACAGAAGGCATGCAAAATTTTGCATCCACATTCAAAAGATGTGCTTGTAAAGGGAGAATCACAGAACGCGCCACAGCTCTGATTGGTGACACTGCTGGAAGCTACCGTTATAAGCATACAGACAAGTGATTGTGCCCCCTATTCGTAGGGAATATTTGAATGAGGTTTTTCCTTTCTTTCTTTCTGGAGTCCAGTGGCTATAAAGCCCCAGCCCGCTTCCTCAAGCGTTCCATGTTCTTCCGATGGCAGAAAAGTTTGTTGTGACAGCTGTGGTGCAAAGGCAGTGATGGAAGCCATCTGTATTCATGGGGCAAAAGAGAAGGTCGCTGGAAAAAAAACCCTCTGTAGAACGGAGAATATCGCACGTGATTTCCGCCCCCCTCCTGTCATCCCCACTACTGCAATAAACTCCTGTGGGTCCCTGCTTAATCAGTTCTTTAAAAGCCATAATCAGCGGCTTCGGAATGGGAAAAGGGCAATCACAGAAATATCAACCCTAATTGAAGTTCAGGGGCATGAGATTTGCCTGGAAAACTTAACCTTTAAGGGATCGTTGTTACACTCATGGTTACAGTTTAAAAGACACGATGCACCTTCCTTCCCCACCCCACCCGCCCCCACACTTGCTGAATGTGATTAAATTATGGCAACACTGGCGATTCATTTTTATCATAATGCACATTTAAAAAACAAAACCAGAACTTTAGAGAATCATATGCAACATAATCAAATGCTTCCGGAAAACCCGAGGAAACCCATTTTAATAAAGGAAATGGCAAAATTAAGTTAGTGACATATGTAGACATATCTATATATCTATAGATGATGATAGATGATAGATAGACAGATAGATAGAGATGATGGATAGAGAGATAGATGTGATAGATAGATTATAGATAGATGACAGATGATATAGATAGATAGATAGATGATAGTTAGCAGATAGATGGTTAGATAGATAGATGATATAGATACAGTGGTGCCCCGCAAGACGAATGCCTTGCAAGACGGAAAACCCGCTAGACAAAAGGGTTTTCTGTTTTTGAGCTGCTTCGCAAGACGAATTTCCCCATGGGCTTGCTTCGCAAGATGAGAACGTCTTGCGAGTGTTCCGATTTTTTTTTGTTTCCCCCCTTTTTTCTAAGCCGCTAAGCCTTTAATAGCCGCTAATCCGCTAAACCGCTAATAGCGCTAATCCGCTAAGCCGCTAATAGGGTTGCTTCGCAAGACGAAAAAACCGCTAGACGAAGAGACTCGCGGAACGGATTATTTTCGTCTTGCGAGGCACCACTGTAGATGATATAGATAGATGATAGATAGATAGATGATAGATGATAGATAGATGTTATAGATAGATAGATAGATAGATAGATAGATAGATAGATAGATGATGATAGATAGATATAGATAGATAGATAGATAGATATAGATAGATATAGATAGATAGATATAGATAGATGATTAGATAGATAGATGATAGATAGATAGATAGATAGATAGATAGATAGATGATAGATGGATAGATAGATAGATATAGATGAGAGAGAGATAGGCCATTTTAAATTCATCAATTAGTTGGCTTCTCACGCTGTAATTAGAATGAGTCTCTACCCCCTGACGTCTCTACCCTAGTCTGGCTGAAACAGGCATGTAAAGGTTTGTACAGTTACACAATTCAAGCTAGTAATCCAGCACCCGAAATCTGTTTTAAAAGAAAACGCATAATTAATGGTTTCGAATCTTTTTGATCCAACAGTTTATCAGTGTTCTAAATATGGAAAAGAAATAAGTTGAGTGGCCCATTTTTAAGCTGAGGGGAAGAGAGCTGAAGGGCACACTTTAATTCCGGCTCCGATATGTCAGTGTACTGGAGAATGGGAAAGAATAATAACAACATTTCATTTTCATCTTCTGACAATGAGTACTAATGTCTGCGCCAGCTGTGCATGTCTGCCCCCAGCCCAAGCCAACAAGACTCTTGCCCCTTACAGTTCTCCTTAAGAGTTAAAACAAAGGCAGCTGATTATTAGGTTTTTAATTAAAAGGCATTAGCAATAACCTCATGCTGATTTACAAGGCAATAACCTTGTCTCCAAACTGAAGCGCTTCCATTGGCAAACTGCCATCAATAAGCAAACATCCACACACAGAGAGACTCTATAAAAAGGCAAGATAGCATGGCAATTTTTGAGACGTAAAGCAGAATTAATATAATGTTCTGCTGAGAAACGCAAGATTCTTTCCTCACACTACCCAGTTGCAATGCGGGTCCTGTGAGATGGAGGTCTCAAGAGAGCAGCCTGAAAATCTATATGAGAACTACTATTGTTAGGGATGCGGGTGGTGCTGTGGGTTAAACCACAGAGGCTAGGACCTGCTGAAGAGAAGGTCGGCGGTTCGAATCCCCACAACGGGGTGAGCTCCCGTTGTTTGGTCCCTGCTCCTGCCAACCTAGCAGTTTGAAAGCATGTCAAAAATGCAAGTAGATAAATAGGTATCACTCCAGCGGGAAGGTAAACGGTGTTTCTGTGCGCTGCTCTGGTTCGCCAGAAGCGGCTTAGTCATGCTGGCCACATGACCTGGAAGCTGTACGCCGGTTCCCTCGGCCAATAAAGCGAGATGAGCGCCGCAACCCCAGAGGCGGTCACGACTGGACCTAATGGTCAGGGGTCCCTTTACCTTTACCTTTACTATTGTTAGAGGGTTGGACTAAAGCTGGGAGGTCCTGGGTTCGAATCCCTTCTTGGCCATGAAGCTTTTGGGAATTATAGGGACAGAACTACCTAAATTGTATAGAAATTTATTTATGTAGCAGCAAGAATGTGACTTGCCCAGAAATGGAAAGAAGCAGAAGTCCCAGCAAAGGAAGAATGGATACAGGAACTTGTGGAATATGCAGATATGGCAGAACTCACCGGAAGAATAAGAAATCAAGATAACAAACTTTTTATAAAAGAATGGAAACGGTTCATTGAATATTTACAGATAAATTGCAAACAGATAAAAACACTGGCAGGATTATTGTAATAACATGCAGTTTCTTAACAGTATATATCTAAAGTAGATAATTAAATGAGCAAATTAAATGACTTTGGATATGCGGTAGATATTTAAAAATAAATGTAAGGAACCGCCGAAAGTGGGGGAAGGAAGTCAAACTTTGAAATGTTAAAATGATTGTAAAATTAATGAAACGTATAAATTTGAAAAGTATAAATAAAAACTTTTTAAAAAAAATAAGAAAAGAAGTGACCTTGGGCCAATCACTGCCTCTCAGCCTAACCTGCCTCACAGCGTTCTTGAGAGCAAAACAGACAGGATGGGGAAAATACCGTATTTTTCGCCCTATAGGACGCACCGTCCCATAAGACGCACCTAGTTTTTTTGGGGGGAAATAAAGGGAAAAAATTATTTTCCCCCCAGGCGCGGGGCTGGGGCAGCCCGAGCTTCCCCTGACCCCAGCCCCCAAACAGGCAGCTCTCTGCAAGCCGTGGGAGCGCGCAGGCTTCGGGATGCCGGCAACTCTCCCCAAGCAGCGGGAGCGTTCCCGCTGCTTGCCGAGAGGTCCGCGAAGCCTAGAGAGCGAGAGGGGTCGGTGCGCACCTACCGCTCTCGCTCTCCAGGCTTCAGCGAAAGCCTGCATTCGCCCCATAGGACGCACCCACATTTCCCCTTCATTTTTGGAGGGGAAAAAGTGCGTCTTATAGGGCGAAAAATACGGTAATGCATGTCACCTCGAGTTCCTAAATTTAGGATATAAATGTAGATGACGACAGCAATGATTTGAAGCCCATTCCATGTCAAAAGGGTAGGTATAGAAAACAATAAATTTCGGGGAGGGGGGTGGATGGAGGAACTTTTAAAAAATAATAATAAACTAGGCAGGCTTTAGAAGGGATGCGGGTGGCACTGTGGTCTAAACCACAGAGCCTAGGGCTTGCTGATCAGAAGGTCAGAGGTTCGAATCAATGCAATCGGGTGAGCTCCCGTTGTTCAGTCCCTGCTCCTGCCAACCTAGCAGTTTGAAAGCACGTCAAAGTGCAAGTACATAAATAGGTACCGCTCCGACGGGAAGGTAAACGCCGTTTCTGTGTGCTGCTCTGGTTTGCCAGAAGCGGCTTAGTCATGCTGGCTACATAACCCAGAAGCTGTCTGCAGACAAATGCCAGCTCCCTCGGCCTATAGAGCGAGATGAGTACGCAACCCCAGAATAGTCCGCGACTGGACCTAACGGTCAGGGGTCACTTTACCGTTTTAGGCAGGCTTTGCCTTGCCTGCAAGAAGGTTGTCCCCCCATTCACAGGATCCCACACGCCCCAATTCTACCCATGTTTACGTGGAAGGAAGTCCAGCCCAGTTCAATAATAATAATAATTTATACCCCACCCATCTGGCTGGGCTTCCCCAGCCACTCTGGGCAGCTTCCAACCAAATATTAAAATATCTCGTTTTATTGGCTGAGGGAGCCGGCGTACAGCTTCCGAGTCATGTGGCCAGCATGACTAAGACACTTCTGGCGAACCAGAGCAACGCACAGAAACGCCGTTTACCTTCCTGCCAGAGTGGTACCTATTTATCTACTTGCACTTTGATGTGCTTTTCGAACTGCTAGGTTGGCAGAAGCTGGGACCGAGCAATGGGAGCTTACCCCATTGCGGGGATTCGAACCGCCAACCTTCTGATCGTCAAGTCCTAGGCTCTGTGGTTTAACCCACAGTGCCACCCACGTCCCTGTATAAATGGGTAGTGTAACACGATCAGAAAGCAAACGGCACCTGATTTCTGTCTCCTTTGAGATGAATGGCAACTGGTGTGTGTGACCTTCCCCTTTCTCCTCTTCCCATATCAGCACAGAAGCCACTTACCTTCTTCGGTTTTTAATTGACAGAGAACACGGTCAGCGGCACACCGCTGAGAATTGATGCGGAAAGATGCGCAGCGAGTTCCCAAATGTCACACTCAACTGCCCGGAAGGCATGGAGAAATCGGCAGCTGCAGGAGGAAATAATCTGCAAAAGCAGCCTCAAACACGCAGCTTCCAAGGGAGGAGGCCTTTTCCGAGTTGCACGCTGTGATGGGAGGCACACGGGCTGCCAACTCGCCTTCTGGAGGGACACAGAGCACAGGGGGCTGCTTTGTGCTGAGCTGGACCACTGCTCCATGTAGCTCAATATTGCCTACACTGTCTAACAGCAAGATTTGAGGCCAGGATCTTTCCCTGCCCTACCTGGAGACGCCGGGGATTGAACCTGTGACCTCCTGCATGCAAAGCAGAGGCTATACCACTGAGCTACCTCCCTTCCTAGTGGACAGTTCTTAGACAGATGGACTATGTCAGGACTGTGTGCAGGAGCCAGGCCCTGTGACCAGTAGGACTATACAGGACTGGGGCCTTCCTAAGTTTGTTCTGAAGAGGCAAGGCGCGGCCGCACAGGCGAGGCTGATTGGTAACTCACAGCACCTGGTGGAAAGAGCCGGGAAGGGATATAAGGTCAGCATTTCCCTTTGGCTCTTTGCCACAGCAATACACTTCCTGCCTTGCCGTGTTTGACTCCTTGACTCCTTGCTTCTTGATCTTTGGACCCTTGACTTTGTGATCATTGCTTGATCTTTGGACACTTGACTTCATGACTCCTTGGTTCTTGATCTTTGGACCCTTGACTTCGTGACCTCCTTGCTTCTTGATCCTCGGACCCTTGACTTAGTGACCTCCATGCTTCTTGATCCTCGGACCCTTGACTTAGTGACCTCCATGCTTCTTGATCCTCGGACCCTTGACTTAGTGACCTCCATGCTTCTTGATCCTCGGACCCTTGGCTTCCTGACTCCTGGTTCTGGACTCCCGTTCCTGCTCCCACCCCACCATCTTGCCCCCGATCACAACGTCCCCAGCCGGGACTTTGATCGCCTGCATCAAAGCCTGACCTATGAGGAGCAGTTGAAGGAGCTGTGTATGTTTAGCCTGGAAAAGAGGAGATATGATGGCCATCTTCAAATATCTCAAGGGCTGTCCCATGGAAGAAGGAACAAGCTTGTTTTCTCCTGCTCTGGAGGGTAGGACCAGAACCAATGGAGTCAAGTTGCAAGAAAGGAGATTCCAAGTCAACATTCAGAGAAACTTTCTGACAGCAAGAGCTGTTTGACAGTAGAATCGTCTCCCACAAGTAGCGGTGGACTCTCCTTCCTTGGAGTTTTTTAACCAAAGGTTGGATGGCCATCTGTCATGGACGCTTTAGCTGAGATTCCTGCAATGCAGGGGGTTGGACTTGATGACCCTCAGGGTCCCTTCCAACTCTATGATTCTGTGACCTGATATAAGCATCTTACATCCTATGCTTGCATCTCCGGGGGATGATGTTCACAGGTGCAGAGATAAGCCCTGTAATATGAGGAAACTAGAACAGGCAGACAGGAGGAGCATCAGACATCTCTTCCTCCTAGAGGAAAGGCCTTGTTTTCTCAAGATTGGGGGGGGGGGAGGTAAAGGACGCCTGGACAGTTAAGTCCAGTCAAAGGCAACTATGGGGCTGCGGCGCTCATCTCGCTTTCAGGCTGAGGGAACCGGCGTTTGTCCACAGAGAGCTGTCTGGGTCATGTGGCCAGCAGGACTAAACCACTTCTGGTGCAACGGAACACTATGATGGAAACCAGAGCGCACAGAAACGCTGTTCACCTTCCCACCACAGTGGTATCTATTTATCTACTTGCACTGGTGTGCTTTCGAACTGCTGGGTTAGCAGGATCTGGGACAGAGCAATGGGAATTCACCCCGTCATAGGGATTCGAACCGCCGACCTTCCGATCAGCAAGCCCAAGAGCCTCAGTGGTTTGGACCCCTGTGCCAGCCCAGTCTAGCAGCCTCCAACTCCTCTAATTCTTAGTAGGAACATCGGAAGGTGCCTCAGACCATCGGCTCAGTGTTGTCTGCACAGTTTCTCCCTAGGAATTCAGCCAGTGCTACCTGCAGGTGCTGGGGATGGAACCTGGGACCTTCTGCATGCAAAGCAGGTGTCCCAATACTAAGCTGTGGCCTTTCTTCTGGCAGTTAGAGGGTGAGACCACAGCAGCAACCTCTGCCCTCAGCATGCCCACATCCATTGTAAGGACTGACACCTACTGGCCATCCTTTTACACCTATGAATGCACAAATATCAGGTCAGATATTGCCCCATAAACATGTGTGTGCAATGGGCATGCTGTCCATGTCCGGAATTTTTTTAAGGAATTCCACTTTCTCAGATACTGTTTTAAAGAACAGCCATGTGTTTGTGCTTAGAAAGAGCTTTCATTTCCCCTATTCCCTCACAATACTCAAAGTTCCCTGGGAAGAGAATTGCAAGAGGATTAGGGGGTCTACAAAGAACAAAGACCACAAACTTGACATGAGCCAACAGTGTGCCGCGGCAGCTAAAAAAGCCAATGCAATTCTGGAATGCATCAATAGGAGTATAGCATCTAGATCAAGGGAAGTAATAGTGCCACTGTATTCTGCTCTGGTGAGACCTCACCTGGAGTACTGTGTCCAGTTCTGGGCACCACAGTTCAAGAAGGACACTGACAAACTGGAACGTGTCCAGAGGAGGGCAACCAAAATGGTCAAAGGCCTGGAAACGATGCCTTATGAGGAACGGCTAAGGGAGCTGGGCATGTTTAGCCTGGAGAAGAGGAGGTTAAGGGGTGATAGGATAGCCATGTTCAAATATATAAAAGGATGTCATATAGAGGAGGGAGAAAGGTTGTTTTCTGCTGCTCCAGAGAAGCAGACACGGAGCAATGGATCCAAACTACAAGAAAGAAGATTCCACCTAAACATTAGGAAGAACTTCCTGACAGTAAGAGCTGTTCAACAGTGGAATTTGCTGCCAAGGAGTGTGGTGGAGTCTCCTACTTTGGAGGTCTTTAAGCAGAGGCTTGACAACCATATGTCAGGAGTGCTCTGATGGTGTTTCCTGCTTGGCAGGGGGTTAGACTCGATGGCCCTTGTGGTCTATTCCAACTCTATGATTCTATGATTCTATGATTCTAACTCTCTCAGCCCTTAAACTACATTTCCCAGGATTCTTTGGGGGGAACCATGATTGCTGAAAGTGGCATGATACTTAAATGCATAGTGCAGACGGGGCCATAGTGAGATTTGCTGGGTTAGTAGAAGAGCAAAGGGCCTTTGCAGTAGTGCCTCCCCCTCCCCAGTTATGGAAAACCATCTCCAGGGAGACCCATAAGATACCTACTCCAATATCTTTTCAGCCCCTGAGAAAGTCATTTTTATTTCCCCAGGCCTTTCGAACTATGTTGCTGTTCTAATATTGTTCAGCTCTATGGATTCTTATCCCTCTGCTCTCCATTTTTAAATCCGTACGTCTGTATGTTTATATTTTGATGCCCTTCATTTTGAATTAACCGTTTCGGTTTTATTACTGATGTGTTTTTCCACTTGTTGCTTTTAACGGAATGATGATTGCTCAAAGAGATTGTCTATATGTCACACAAGCCATTCGCTGGACCAGTGTTTTAAGGTGGCATGAAAAATAATGTAAATAAATTAATAGTTCTAATTTGTGGGATAAGGACAGAATCCCTTGATGCCCAGAGAAAGGAGCTGCTATTGAAGCAAGCTGGCAATTACTATTAAAGAGAACATGACACAATAAGAGCTCCAGTTATAAACAGCTGCTCATAAGCGCACCCATCGATTCTTGATTTCATCACAGAGGCAGTTTAAAAGGGCTGCAGTTTTCTTTTCTTTTTTAAGGAGATGAACTGCACAGATCTAAACATAAACTACTCAGGTCCAGCCTTGTCTCTCATAAAACTTCATCAAGGCTGCAGACTTAAGCATTTTTACAAGGAAATTGTCCTCATTTGATTCCATGGGACTTACTTCTGAGGAAACTCCACCAGATTGGGCTTATGCCCAATTATTTTTACATTTGGCACTTTACAAGCCAAAGAGACAGGAAGTTTCCAGAAGATGAGGAAGTGAGAGGTATAAATAACACTCCCTTGGTTAGAGGGCAACACCCCAAAGTCAGCAAGAAAGAAAGAAAGAAAGAAAGAAAGAAAGAAAGAGAAAGAAAGAAAGAATTATAATGGTGTTTGTCCATTTTTTAAAAAATTAAATCAGCATTAATTTCAGATACATTTCTAACACATGGGGAAAGACCATTTTTCAAAAATCAATATAGCCTCTTGAACAACACAGGCAACCCACCCATTGTACTCTTTCAAACCCTGCTCCAGCTTGAAGTGTTTCAACCCAATTATCAATATATTTCTAGTAAACTAGCAGTTTGCAAACTGAGTTTCTGGGGATTACAACCAGAAGATGCAAAGAACTACGGAAGACGTACTAAATGCTTGGACCAGAGGTGGGGATACTTTGGTCTTCCAGATGTTGCCAAACTCTAAGTCCATTCAGCAAACAAAGCCAATGGCCAGGGGTTGTGGAAGTTGTTGTTCCGCCAGAGGTGTAGGAAGGGGGGAAGGAGGGGGCGGGCCACCCTGGGTGCCACTCTGGGAGGGGTGACAAGATGGCCCCTGCCTCCCCCCAGCTGTAGAGCAGCCGAGGGCGTGTGCAGTAGTTGCCACTCGCGCACCATCCGTACAAGATGGCACTCACACAGCAGCCTGCACGGTTGCCGTTCAAGAGGCAGCCCATACAGCTGCACGCGAGCAGCAGCCCATACGGAGTGCACATGTGCAGCATTCTGTACAGAGTGCGCACGATGCCACACATGCACAGTCCATACGGGCTGCGCCACCCTGGGTGCTGGAGAGGGTTCCTCCACAACATCTGGAGGGCCAAAGGTTCCCCCACATCTTTGGGGGGGCATTTGCTTGGCATCATCAACAGTCAACAACGTCATTTCCAGGGCGTATATCATTCACTGCTCTCTGGTAAACGAAAAAGAAAATTCTGTCTTTCCTGAGAGCATAGTTCTTAGATCTGGACAGCCTTCTGCAAGCTCATGTTTTGGAGTACAACTTCCCACAGCCTCAGCCAGCACAGTAGGGCATCTGGTTAGGGAAGGAAAGCCTACGGCTGTAGAGAAACAGCAAAGCCAATGGTCAGGGAGGATAGAAGTTGGAGTCTGCATTCAAATATTCAGCTGCCTTGCTAGGGAAATGCAGCCCTTCTTGGAGACAGAAGGCTTGACGGAGCTGTGGAGCTTGTTGGGTCAACATCAGCCTTCCCTGGGAGCTCTCCCTGGTCCTGAAGGCCCTTTCCATAGGTTTGCTACCCACTGCAAGATGATTTCCTCCAAAGGTCTGTTTCCTCCAAGTTTTGCTTGGCATCCCATGAGCAAAACAGGAGCTAGCCATGGTTTATGGGTGAAGCTTGTAAAACACAGAACCCGGGCTCAACAAGGCCCAGGCATGACCCACAGCAACCCTTGAACATGGAAGGGTTACTTGCACTGAGACAAACCACTCACCCATCTAGCTACAGCAATTGGCAGCGAATCTCCAGGGCTTGATCAGATGTGTCTCCCAGCACTAGCTGGATATAGCAGGGATGGAACACAAAGCAAATTCTCTAACACTGAGATACCACCCCTAACCCTTCACTGAAACTTCCTAAGGCAGACATCTTCCTTACAGATGTTGCTGGTCTACAGTCCCATCATCTCTGATCACTGGGCGCACTGGCTGCCACTGGTGGGAGTTTGTATCCAACGGTGTCCATGAGCAAGCAGAAGAGACTTCTGCTAGCCAACCATTGAAAAGAGCAGTGCAGCTATTGGGGAGTGGAGATTATAACAGAGTGGAAAGCAACGAACTGCAGTGAACAAGACGGAGTGCGAAACTTGCAATTTGCCTGTGTTTGCAGCCAAGAGGAAAGGGTGTGGATTGGTGGCAATGACTTTTAGTCGTTGGAGAAGGAGACTGGGTGATCAGGATGTTTAAGCTGGCAGCACTGGGGTTGGGCGGAGAGTTGTTCTCGCCTGCTAGAGGGTTTTTTTGAAAAACCAGCAGCATCAGGGAGGAAGAAGAGTTCAATTCTGGGGAGCCGGTGATCAGGGCTGGCTGATTTGAGCTCTGTGCCTTTACTTAGACCACTAAGAAAGACCAACGCTAGTCAAAAACACACATTGCTGTAGGACATACAAGAATGATTGTTTAGTTGCTCAAGAGTTACAATGAAGCCGTTTGCTTTTCCTTTTTGTGGTTACAAAGTAGGCTGCATGGATTTGTGTAAGAGCTCATAACCCACCTACTCTCAGCAGCCAGAAGCATAATAATGATAATAATAAATTTTATTTATATCCCGCCCACCCCAGCCAAGACCGGGCTCGGGGCAGCTAACACCATGTATATAAAAACAATTGATTAAAATACAACTTAAAAACAAGATTAAAATAAAACATTAAAATGCAGCCTCATTTCAGTAGAAACTCAAATCAAAAGTTTTGGGGGATGAAAACGTCCAATCTTCATCAAGGCCAACTGTCCAGACTGGTCCTACGTGGGCCAGAAAAAAGCCACAGAAGTCCCCAAATAGGGGTTGCATCACAGAAGGAGAAAGGGAAAGGGAAAGAGGGGGAGGGGATCAAGTTGATTCCAAGGCAAAGGCCAGGCGGAACAACTCTGTCTTACAGGCCCTGCAGAAAGAAATTAGATCCTGCAGGGCCCTGGTCTCATGAGACAGAGCGTTCCACCAGGCTGGAGCCAGTGTTGAAAAGGCCCTGGCTCTGGTTGAGGCTAATCTGACTTCCTTAGGGCCCGGGACCTCTAGGGTGTTGCTATTTATGGACCTTAAGGTCCTCCGTGGGGCATACCAGGAGAGGCGGTCCCATAGCCAGACACTGGAGAGACCTGTCAGGAGTAAGCATAGGCCAATGGTATCAAATAGTATGGGAAACAACCTTATTAGAAATACTAACCAACAAACTGAAACTGACATGGGGACAAACAGAAGAAGATGCCTTCACCCTGGTATGCTTACCCTTTATCACATACACAGCCCAACAAGACAACAACAACAACAACAAAACCCAACAGCATTTGAATCAATCTGGTTAACCTGATCCAAACACACACTCCACTCACACACAAAAACAAATATCACTACAGCCAATCAAAGACAACCAACCACACCCTAGGCCAGCCCCAACCTCTCTCACCACCAAAGAAATACAAGCAAATAGTAAAGAGAACATACACAAGTGGCGATGACACAAAACCCCACAAATACACTAAGTAGAACAGAAGCATTGCGACCAGACTCGGACCCCTCTTTCCACCTTTTCTTCCTAACCTAACATTGTACAGTGGTACCTTGGGTTACATACGCTTCAGGTTACATACGCTTCAGGTTACAGACTCCGCTAACCCAGAAATAGTGCTTCAGGTTAAGAACTTTGCTTCAGGATGAGAGCAGAAATTGTGTTCCAGCGGCACAGCAGCAACAGGAGGCCCCATTAGCTAAAGTGGTGCTTCAGGTTAAGAACAGTTTCAGGTTAAGTACAGACCTCCAGAACAAATTAAGTACTTAACCTGAGGTACTACTGTATACAACACTAATGTCTCTCAACAAATGAAACTGATCTGTAAAAAAAACACAACTTGAAAAAAGAGACAATGCATGTGTATTTTTTGTAAATTAAGAAATCTTTAATAAAAATGTATTTAAAAAAAACCAAAGTAGGCGGCATGGATTTGTGTTTGTGAATATAATCACTTTTTTATAACTAAGTGCCTCCCATCAGCTTTGGTAGGTGCCATAGTTGCAACCCTATCTGGATGGGGACAGCCTAGCTTCTGTTGCATATACAGTGGTGCCTCGCAAGACGAAATTAATTCGTTCCGCAAGTTTTTTCTTCTTGCGAGTTTTTCGTCTTGCGAAGCACGGTTTCCCATAGGAATGCATTGAAAATCAATCAATGTGTTCCTATGGAGACCGTCCGGGGACAGAGGGGAAGCGCCGCTCTGTCCCCTCTTTTGAAGCAAGGGGCTGCGGGGAGAAGATCGCTTCTCCCTGCCGCCCCTTGCTTCAAAAGAGGTCCAGGGACAGCGGGGAAGACGCGCTGCGCTTCCCGCTGTCCTCGGAGCTTGCGGGGCAAGCTTCGTTTTGCGAAGCAAGCCCATAGGGAAATTCATCTTGCGAGGCAACTCGAAAACGAAAAAACCTTTCGTTTTGCGAGTTTTTCGTCTCACGAGGCGTTCGTCTTGCGGGGCACCACTGTACCCTGGTGACTTCTCTGTTAGATTACCACAATGCATTATACATGGGGCTGCCTTTGAAGGTGGTTCAGAAACTCCAGCATTAAGAAGCCAAATTGTTGGCTGGGACCAGGTGGTCTGAGCATGACCTGAGTGCATTAGCTACCCCTGGCTTCTGGGCTCAATTTGAAGGAATGGTTTGGACCTGTATTGTGGCTCGTGATGCCCCAATACCTCAAGAACCACCTCTTTCCATACGAACCTACCCAGATTCTACATTTCTCATCAGAGGCCCCTTGCCATGTGTCTCCTTCAAGGGAGGTGCCAGAGGTACCAACGAGAGAGTGGGCCTTTTCAGTGGTGGCTCCCTGGCTATGGAATGCTCTCCGTAGGGAAATTAGCCTGGTGCCAATCTTGTCAGTGTTTTCTCAGCCCGGCAAAAACACTCTTGTTCACCCTGGCTTTGGGGTCTTAAGATCGTGGCCTGTAGGATTGGTTCTTTTTGTGCTTGTTTGTGGGTGAACATTTACAGTCGTACCTTGGATCTCAAACGCCTTGGCTCCCAAACAATCGAAACCTGGAAGTTAGTGCTCCGGTTTTCGAACGATTTTCGGAAGCCGAACGTCCGGTGCGGCTTCCGATTGGCTGTAGGAGCTTCCTGCAGCCAATCAGAAGCCGCACTTTGGTTTCCAAACGTTTTGGAAGTCGAGCTGACTTCCGGAACGGATTCTGTTAAACTTCTGAAGCACGACTGTCCTCCGTTTGTTTTTTTATTTGTGGGGTTTCAAATAACATTTGTTCTGTATTTTAATATTTTGTAAGTTGCTTTCAGATGACTTGTAGAAAGCAATGAAGATAAATAAGGAAACGGACACATGCAGACTTGATACTTGATTCTCCTGCTACCTCCTCCATAAATATATATATATATATGGTTTTGCAATGACAACTTTGAGGTTCCTGTGCAGCTTTGCAGAGGTGGGGGACTTGATCCTCAGAGCCACGTGAGCAGGATGCCCTGTTGCAAAGAGACTCACAGACATTCCTGCAGCCAGTCGAGGTGCCAACTTGAATAAAATATTGGTGGGGGGCCGCCAGGTAAGCCCTGCCCCACATAATCGATCACAAGACACAGCATGCACACACTGTCTGAATGGCAACGCCCATCAACTTTGTGGGGGCCCAGCCCCTCAAATATTTTATGGGGTGGGCCAAAGGTCCCTCATTCCCTAGGAGTTGGATCCTAGGGTTTAGGATCCAAGGGTTTAGGATTCAAGAATTAAGGACATACGGTCACTGGGAGTGACTTGTTCAAGGACACAAGGCATGGAGAGTTCATTTGACTAGTGGTTAAGGTGACTATGGAACTGGAAGACAGTATTACCTATTTATCAATTCAAAAGCATTTCTAAACCACTTTCTATTTCCAATTCTCTAATCGGCATGCAAAAATACAGCACAAAAGCAATAAGACATTTAGAAAAACAAGGCAGTATCATAAACATAGGAAGAAACGGGAATTCAGTAATAACAAGATCTAATTTTACAGGTCAAGGGAAGTCTGTGCAAAATGATACGTCTGAATCGACCAATGGATGACGTGTCACGTTATCTAATAATCTAAAGACAAACAGTGTTGCGTCTTTATTTTTAAATGTGACCCGCCAGAGCTCCAGGGACAGAGAAATCAAAAAAACCCAAATATCTATTTCTGCAGCAAAGCATTAGTGCAGATGTAGAAACAGTTTCTTCCCCTCATTTGGACAAAAACTTTAAAAAACCAGAAAAACGGGGACCAAATGCCCTTTGACCTCACCAAGGGCAGCCCGAGCCTCTCTGTTAATGACCACATTTTTAACTTTTTCTCCTTCTTTTTTTTTTTACAACAATAAAAAGAGAGGGAGCGTGCGATATAAAAGTAGTGTGTAAGAACGAAGTCCTGTCAACAGTGATGGGTGTTGCCAGGCAACCAGGAGGCAGAGATGAGAGATAATAAGGAAGAGGGCCAAAGTCACAGAGGTGTCAGTGACAGCTGGAGAAGGGTGAGAAGAGGTTCCTGCTGCTGGACAGAATTAACCCCGTGTGCTCCTAAAGCACAGGGAAACAGAAGGAGAAAGCAAAACAGGCAAAAGCAACAGTCCAAGAGGCTCTCTATTCTCTCTGCCCAGAGACAATGCGCTGGTACTGCCAGAACCCAAACAGACTGGGAATTAGATCAGGGCAATGAATTTCCTCCTGGCAGTTTCAAAGAAAAGATGCTCAGGGTGTGTGTGGTTGTTGCTGTTTTGCAACAGGTCGTTGACTCATTAATAGCGCATTCATGCTGAACCATCCACACACACCATTGGGCTTTATGCGTTTCTCTACAATGCTTCCCCAATGTTAGAGCACCGATGGTGTCTGGAAGGGCACTCTTGCACTGTACGGCAACAAAAGCAGGACACACACCCCAGAACCTTCGTGGTAAAGAAACGTACAGGATTTTGTGAGGGTGTTATGTGAAATGCACTATTGGAAATGAAGCTATTTCAATACTACAGTGGTACCTCGGGTTACAGACGCTTCAGGTTACAGACTCCACTAACCCAGAAATAGTACCTCAGGTTAAGAAGCTTGCCTCAGGATGAGAACAGAAATCGTGCAGCGGGAGGCGCCATTAGCTAAAGTGGTACCTCAGGTTAAGAACAGTTTCAGGTTAAGAACGGACCTCCAGAACAAATTAAGTTCTTAACCCGAGGTACCACTGTACTGGTATTGAAAGTGGGATTGTGTATGACTGCCCTGATACCATCATGAGCACAAAACGTCACAAGCCATGCACAATAAAAAAGGACGTCCGGAATTATACGCCTTGTGCAGAAGATGAGAAATCAAACTGTAGCAATTATGTGAAGCAGACTAGTGGGGAAAATAGGAGCCCCTACCCCCAATTAGTCTGCTTCACACCTTTGGTACAAATTCAGGCAAACAGCATCCAACCTGCCAGGGAAAAACAACCTTAACTAGCTGAGAGCAGGTCACAGCATTCCCCTCCCCATCCGCAAAGATTACAGAAGGCTCCCAGGCTATTGCAGCTTGGGCTGGGAGCCAGAGTGTAAGGAATAGCTGATCAGATAAAGAGGTAGGGAGAAAAGGTTTTATCACTCTCCGCAGAGCCTCCAAAGATGGCTGCACCCACTCAAAAATCACTTTGCGGGCCCCCATGCCAACCCTGTCCTTAGGGCCCCTCCCCCCTACAAAGGAAGAGACCTGACATGGGTTCGAATTGGCCACAACTTTACTGAATTCAGATTTCAGAGGTAGGCAACCTGGCCTTGGCCTTGGAAGGCATCCTTCTCAACCCCACGGGGGGCTGAGGATGTGCAGGGAGACAGCTGCCGTGTGAGGGGACTGCAAAGCGTGAACTTACACAGCGTGCCCACGCACAACGCCAAATTGGGAGTTTGACCTTCATTCCGCCGCTCTAGGGCCAGGGACTCCACAAACACCCTCTAACGAGCCCTGCAAAAAGGCCGCCGCATGGGGGTACATGAGATGCCACCCCCTTTCACTCAAAGACAGACTAAAGGATACCTAACAAGGCCCCAAACCGCCACCCGAGGCCCAGGGGCCTCGCCGCCAAGGAGCCTACAACTTATTTATTAAATCAGTATACCGCTCTTCATCCAAAGATCACAGGGTGTGTCACGATGCAAAATTTCATGCAAATTTGCCTGGCAGGGAAGCGGGAGCTATGCCTGTTGAACATCTGCCTGCCCTTCAGCTCAAGCCACTGCAGTTGCACAAGAAACAAAAGCACGGTAACCCTTAGGGAGGCAGTACCACAGAGCCTAGGACTTGCTGATCAGAAGGGCGGCAGTTCGAATCCATGTGACGGGGTGAGCTCCTGTTGCTCGGTCCCTGCTCCTGCCAACCTAGCAGCTTGAAAGCACGTCAAAGTACAAGTAGATAAATAGGTACCGCACCGGTGGGAAGGTAAACGGCGTTTCCGTGCACTGCTCTGGTTCGCCAGAAGCGGCTTAGTCATGCTGGCCACGTGACCCGGAAGCTGTACGCCGGCTCCTTCAGCCAGTAAAGCGAGATGAGCGCCGCAACCCCAGAGTCGGTCACGACTGGACCTAATGGTCAGGGGCCCCTTTACCTTTACCTAATGGTCAGGCAGCATTGCAGCCTGGCATGAGAGATCTGGCACAGACTGGGCAGGATTGCAGCGTGCCCACAGATCGACCAATCTTGGGCAGTCTTAGGTGCAGGAGTTCGCTAGGGGGCAGCCCCAACTGGCCAATAGGCATCTCTTTGGTCCATTCCCAGGTGGCAGCGGCGTAGCGTGGGGGGTGCAGTGGGGGCCGGCCGCACCGGGCGCAACATCGGGGGGGCGCGCTCGCACTCGCAGCTCTCTGCCCCTACCTGGCTCACTCACTCTCTCTCACTGCAGTGCTGGCTGTGCGAATCTGATCCGAGCCGCCGGGTCGCCGCCCATTGTGGAGGGGGGGTGCCAGGCGTGCGGTGCGGTGTGGAGAGAGAGCGAGGGACTATCTGGGGGGGGACAGTGCAGCGGGGGGCGCGAATTACTTGCCTTGCCCCGGGTTAGGGGGCGCAAATTACTTGCCTTGCCCCGGGTGCTGACAACCCACGCTACGCCACTGCCAGGTGGGATAAATTGAAACCTGACCATGCTTCTTCCACAGTTCGTATTCGGGTGGAGGGCTTCACTGTCTATGCGAGTGTCGTCACCTCTGCAGACCCCCCCCCCAAAGGCTGGCACCTGTTCAATTACCTTAAGAATATCGTGTGTGCTAGATCCCTGGCTGGTGAGATCACAGTCCTGCCTCTCTGAGATTGCAAAGCAAAGCAAAGCAAAAGCTCCACCGTGTCTTGTACACAAAGATGAGCAGGGGAAGTCCTTTGGAGATGAGCTTTCCCCCTTTAGAAAGTGTTATGCCATCCTAAGGTATGGTTGCCACATTTTTTTTCAATGAAACCGGGGGCACTTTTCGATTTTTTTTTGTTTTTTGTTCTTTTTTGAAGCTGAGTAGCAACAGGGAGTCAGTAGTGGGGATGGTGAGGCAAAAGACCCTGGGCCCAAGCACACATGCATATTGTATAAAGGTGCAAAGCCCTTCTTTCATACCCTGTGGAACATAAATGCGCAGAATTTTTTAAAAACTGGGCAATGGCGTGACTCCCGAGCCTCCCCCGATCTCTTGCCTCCTTCCTCCTTTGTTTTGACTGATCGGGAGAGGCTTGGGAGCCACAGGAAGGCGGCTGTTGCCCAGTTTTTTAAAAAAAACTCTGCACATTTATGTTTCATAGGGTACAGAAGAAGGGCTTTGCACCTTGCCTGGCAGAGAAACCATGCGCCTTGCACCCCTTCTGGGCAGCACCCGCCTGCCCATGACTCCTGAGCCTCCCCCGATCTTACGAAACAAAGGGGGAAGGGGGCAGGAGATCTGTACCACCGGACGTCCCTGGTTCCCCTTCGGCAATGGCGTCAGCAGCAAGCAGGTTCAGAAGCCAACCAGAGCCAACTGAGCTACCAGGCTGGCTCTGGGCTGCTGAGGCTGCTGCTGCCACATTTCCCGGGCACAGATTTGCAAATCTGGGGATATTCCGGGGACGGAATTTGTCCCGGGACAGATTTGCAAATCCGGGGACTGTCCCCAGGAACCGGGGACGTCTGGTAACCCTATCCTAAGGATCACCTGACCCTGTCTTTACGGATAAGACCAGTTAGAGAATCCGGGTGCATCTGTGGTACAACCTCAGGGCTGTATATATTTCAGTGCAATAAAAATAATATTTGAAATAATTTGTGCACCGTGAATAGCTCCATCCCTGAAAGCAAGACTGATTTATCTTCCACCAAACATTGGCAGCTGGTGTATGCTTCAAATTCTCTTTACCACTTGGCAGGGCGAGGTGGATAACCTCGCTGTTTTGGTCAGTCTGTCTTGTGTGATGCATATTGATAATTTAGGGAAACCAAAGGAACAGCATAATTTGGGAAAACCAAAGGAACCCAAAGGTGCTCAACTTTGGCCACACTGAGTCTGGAACTATTGGGTACCCTGGATAATTATGTCCCAGAAATGCCACCTCCAAGCTCCTGAAAAACTGGTTTGTTTGCACAGCTTAAGCCTCTCATCGCAGGAAATCTGGTTCAGCTCTTATTATTAATTTCACATATTTATATACTGAAAAACAGTCCCTATTCTAATAATAATAATTTTATTATTATTACCCTTCCTATCTGGATGGGTCTCTGAGCCATTTACAAAGCAAGAAATGCAAGCTGCAATACGACGCACTGCGGTGTCGAACAAATCTTTCGATGCCTTGCAAGGAAACGACAAAAGCCCCCAAAATAACAAAAAAAACACAGCAGCGCATTTTTGAAACTTCTTTCGAATCACAGATCCCTTAGCCAGTTGTTGTTGTGGGTTTTTTTTAAGTGCAGACCAGGTAGCTGCTTTCTTAACATCACATTACTCAAAGAGGGAGTATCGCATCCCTTTTTGCACCAGTGGGCTGTAAAATTAGCAGCACTCACAAGTGCTGAGTTTAAAATACAAAATGGGACACACCCTGCTCCCTGGGAACACCTGCCTCCCCTTTCCTTTCCCCCTCCCCTGCTTTCCGCATCCTCCTTCTCTCAGCTTGCCAAGCGCCATTTGTTACAGCTGAAGTGTTTCCTTTTCTCTCTCAATATTTCCTGTCTGTCCGGCATCTTTTTCGTAGCTCATAAGGGATAGAGATTTAAAGTTACATCATTCCCACCCTCATACACACATCCTAACAGAAGGGGGTCACGTAAAGAAGGGGGCAGGTTGTGTTTCTGGGTGCTCCTGTGTTTCCCCACAAAGATTTCATCAGGTATTACTATCATTAGGGACACGGGTGGCGCTGTGGGTTAAACCACAGAGCCTAGGGCTTGCCGATCAGAAGGTCGGCGGTTCGAATCCCCGTGACGGAGTGAGCTCCCGTTGCTCAGTCCCTGCTCCTGCCAACCTAGCAGTTCGAAAGCACGTCAAAGTGCAAGTAGATAAATAGGTACCACTCTGGCGGGAAGGTAAAATGGTGTTTCCGTGCGCTGCTCCGGTTCGCCAGAAGCTGCTTAGTCATGCTGGCCACATGACCTGAAAGCTGTACGCCGGCTCCCTCGGCCAGTAAAGTGAGATGAGCGCCACAACCCCAGAGTCGGCCACGACTGGACCTAATGATCAGGGGTCCCTTTACCTTTACCTTTATTACTATCATCATTATTATTTCCATTTGTTTATACAAAAGAGGTCTCAAGCTGCACACACCATACATTTAAAGCACATGTGTTCCCCCTGAGAATCCTGGGATCTGTAGTTTGTCCCTCGCAGAGCTACAATTCCCAACTCCACCACAAACTACAGTTCCCAGGATTCTCAGGGGGGAATAATGTGCCTTAAATGTATGGTGTATGCAGCCTCAAAGCAACTTTACGAGATAAAATGCAAACACATAAATTAAAAGCTATAGTTCTTTTTTTTAAATGTACAATACAGTACTGTACAGATTTCCTAAAATGCTCATCCAGAACCACAATGAGGACAAGTCCTACCCCACACTAATAAAAGAGGGGCATTACATTAGAGGTTAGCTTAACTACCAAAGACCTGAGTAAACAGAAATGTCTTAGCTTGCCGAATAAAAACTGACCATGGTGGAGCTAGGCGAGTTTCCCTGGAGAGAGACTCCCCAAACCATTTTTGGAGACCCCCACCTACAAAGCCTTTTGTGGTGACATCCCAGCAGCATAGGATCCATGGGGCACCAATTGCATCCAAAACCAACCTACTCTTGGTTCGGGAGCGAGAAAATATAAAATAGCAGGCGAATAACCCACTGAAGGCACACTGGCAAAACTATCCATTATGGAAATACCAATAGCCTGTGAACTCTCCAGGTTGAACAGCAACCAAAAACAGCAACAACCCTGAGTTAGAACACCTCCCACAAAATATTGCAATGTGAAGTTTGGGGTTTTGGCAGCCCCCCCCCTTTTCCAGGCAACTCCAATCCACACCCACCCAGGTTTTCCATTCCCACCTCCCTCCAAAAAACACACAACCTTCTGGGGACATTGAGCATGCGCAGACCTCACTGGGCTGTTTTGCGGGGGAGCTTACTCACTTGGGGAGGGAAATGCTTCTGCAAACCTTGGGTCTCCCCCAAGCCTGCAGATATCTCATTTTTGTGCATGGATGGTTTTTGTCTTGTCAATTGAGGGATCCACAGTGGGGAAATATTTGCCTCTCTGATTAATATCTCCAGGTTCTCCGAGCCGGGCCACTCCTTTTCCATTCCAACAGTGGCTAGGAAATGTATGGGCAGGGGAATAAAGGTGATGCAATTGAACTCCAGCACCTGGTATTGAGGGACGCAGGTGGCGCTGTGGGTTAAACCACAGAGCCTAGGGCTTGCCGATCAGAAGGTCGGCGGTTCGAATCCCTGCAACGGGGTGAGCTCCCGTTGCTCAGTCTCTGCTCCTGCCAACCTAGCAGTTCGAAAGCACATCAGTGCAAGTAGATAAATAGGTACCGCTCTGGCAGGAAGGTAAACGGCGTTTCCGTGCGCTGCTCTGGTTCGCCAGAAGCGGCTTAGTCATGTTGGCCACATGACCGGGAAGCTGTACGCCGGCTCCCTCGGCCAATAAAGCGAGATGAGCGCCGCAACCCCAGAGTCATCCACAACTGGACCTAATGGTCAGGGGTCCCTTTACCTATCTGGTATTGAGAGATAGACTGCCACCGTATATGGAAGTTCCATTTTTACCTATTATGATGACTACCCCTTGATAGACCTAACCACAACGAATTGATCCAATCATTTTCCTCCTCCTCATTCCAATCGTCGCATTGGCAAATGCGATGAGAGCTCCCCCTCCTGTTCTTGATGGGTCGTAATCATAGCTAATTGGGAAATTTGCAAGAAAACTCTTCAGCTTAGGAAATGGATTGTGCCAAACTCTCCCCTCTCTCTCTCCCCCTTCCTCTAACTTTTCCACAGTTCCAGCCACAGCTCTGAGCCTAACATGGCTCAGAGGAATTGGTCTACAGAGGTGTTGCAATTATGTCCGTAATAAGCTAAAAAAGTCTGCCTCTCGTTCACACAGCAGTGCCCTGAACCTTTCCTCCTACGGAAGCTTTGCAATCAATTTCAAGCAGTCCTGCGTCTTAAAGAGAGACACTGTGAAATTTAGCATGGAGGAGCGAGGGGAAGAGCAGTGATCAGTCCTAACAGCAGTTCTCTGGAAAGCGACACCTGTTCTTAATGCACAAGGTTGAGCAAACGGGGTTGTTGCTTTAAAAAAATTGCGTTGCAATTTCCACAAATCACCCTAGGAGGCTATCTTAACTGAGAAAGGAGTTCTCATTCAACTATTGTTTCTCGCTCTGTGCAAAAGCTATTAAGCAGAGATGGTGTTGCTATCTTCCAGGAGAATAAGAGAGAAAGCTGGCCAAAACCCTCCAGGAAAAAAGATCTGAAGTCTTTGACTGGCAGGAGAAAGCACTCAAGAGCACCGCAGGGGAGAATCTCCTCTCTGGCTAGGAGGGAAGACAGGCTGGCTGACCTAATAGGCCCATTCCCGTCTTTATTTTCTATAATTTTGGGGACCTGCAGCGCACAGGAAGGAAGGGGAGAGAGAGAGGCTGTAAATGTGATAAGGAACCTCGAGGGAAGGAGATTGCTACGAACAGCATCATGGCTTATTGCTCGTTTCGAAAAGGAAAAGAAAGAAACACCAACTTTTCCAAAGCCAAGACTGAACATGAAGTCTGAATGGCCTGCCCTGGCTATTTGGCCCACAGCTAGGATAGAGATGTTTTTTATTTTTGCAATGGAGAGCAAGTTAAGAAGCACTGTAAATAAACTCCAATGACAGGTTTGCAACCTGAAGTCATGCTAGGCTTCTGCTGTCCTCTAGGGGGCATCTGTAGACTGGAAAGTTCAAGAGGCAGGGAGCCATCAGTATGTCTCTGTGCAGAAGGAGGCAGGGCCTTCAGCATCCCTGCCAGAAGCAATACTGCTGCTGCAACATGCCTTACTGTAGCAGCAGCAGCAGCAGCAGCAACATCTTGGTAGCTCAATCGGTAGAGCATGAGACTCTTAACCTCAAGGTCATGGGTTCAAATCCCACGTTGGGCAAAAGATTCCCGCATTGCCGGTGGTCAGAGAAGATGACCCTTCAAACTCTACCATGCTATGATCCTAGGATCTGACGGAGGAGGCCATTGCCTCCACCTCCTCAGCTATCCATCCCTGCTAGTGCCACCCATGGAGGAACGAGCTGAGCGATAGGGAGCCCCCACCCCAAGTGCAACCCGTTAAACTGGGGGGGGGGGTCAAGATGCATTCAGCTCAATCCCAATGGCAAAGGAGGCTTCGTAAGGCTAGGCTTTGGGGCTAGACAGCAAGGCGATCCAGGTAGAGACAAGTTGATGTTAAGCACCTGAGGTCTTGCGAGGGCATCTCCTGCAATATGCTAACAAGTTAAAGAGAAATATGGCTGGCAAAGGCTGTGGCAGAAGATCAAGGGAGTACCAGCACATCATCTTAGCTAGGGATAAGCAACCTTGGTATTCTGTTAAATTTGGGGGCTACTCCCATTCACACACACTGCTTTCATTCATCCCATGCACAGTGGTACCTTGGGTTACAGACAATTCAGGTTACAGACTCCGCTAACCCAGAAATAGTACCTCAGGTTAAGAACTTTGCTTCAGGATGAGAACAGAAATCGCACAGCAGCAGCAGGAGGTCACATTAGCTAAAGTGGTGCCTCAGGTCAAGAACAGTTTCAGGTTAAGAACGGACCTTCAGAACGAATTAAGTTCTTAACCCGAGGTACCACTGTACTGCTTACTCACTTTACCTTCCAGCCTCAACCACTGTATTTCTTGTTGGTGCTGTTTATGAGCCTTCCCTTAAGGATCCTTATAGCAAGTCAGAGCTCAGTACTGTCTAAACTAACTGGCAGTAGCTCTAGCCAGTGTGGTGTAGTGGTTAAGAGCAGTGGACTCGTAATCTGGTGAACTGGGTTTGCTTCCCCGTTCCTCCACATGCAGCTGCTGGGTGACCTTGGGCCAGTCACACTTCTCTGAAGTCTCTCAGCCCCACTCATCTCACAGAGTGTTTGTTGAGGGGGAGGAAGGGAAAGGAGAATGTTAGCCCGCTTTGAGACTCCTTCAGGTAGTGATAACGCAGGATATCAAATCCAAACTCCTCTTCTTCTTCTTCTTCTTCTTCTTCTTCTTCTTCTCCAGGTCATTCCTACCAGGGAGCTTTCTCTGCCACTGAGCTATGGCTATTCCCTTTGGCCAAAGGAGTCAAGAGGGCTGTGAAGCCAGCAGCCATTAAATGAGAAGCAGCAAGGGGCTGGGGGAATGCTGGGACTTACCTGGACCCCGCCCCGCCCCAGGTCATGCAGAGAAGCCAGCTGTGTCACCCTAAAAACTAGATTTCAGCCTTTAAGCAACAGGATTCTGTGCAGCCATGATGACCAGTAGTCACTGAATATGTCCTTGTGGGTTACTGCCAGATAAATGAATAATGTTCTTAAATGGCATGACATGTAGCCAAATCCTGTGTCCCATTAAATGTAAGGGAGCTCACTCCTGAATAAGCATGCACAGGATCGCAGCCTAAATATGTTAAAAGCCAGTTTGAGCCCAATCCAACATAAAAGGTAAAGGTAAAGGGACCTAAGGTCCAGTCGTGACCAACTTTGGCGTTGCAGCGCTCATCTCGCTTTATTGGCCAAGGGAGCCAGCGTACAGCTTCCGGGTCAGGCGGCCAGCATGACTAAGCCGCTTCTGGCGAACCAGAGCAGCACGCAGAAACACCATTTACCTTCCCGCCGGAGTGGTACCTATTTATCTACTTGCACTTTGACGTGCTTTCGAACTGCTAGGTTGGCAGGAGCAGGGACCGAGCAACGGGAGTTCACCCCGTCGCGGGGATTCGAACCACCGACCCTCTGATAGGCAAGTCCTAGGCTCTGTGGTTTAACCCACAGCACCATCCGTGTCCCTCTAATCCAACCTACTTCCTAGCAATTGTCCTTTTCAGACTGCACCCCCACCAAAAAAAAATCAAACGTTCTCAGTAATAATTCACTTGTAATAACATTTGACCTTATCTGCAAAGGGACTTTTTCATAGATGAGAGTGACTGAAAATAAGCAATTGTTCCAATTGTTTGTCTTCATTCCTCTGGGGGTGAAATTAAGAGAATACACGCTGAGGCTGCAATCCTTTGCTCACAGACCTGAACTCAGTGGGTCTTACTTCTGAATAGACATGCACAGGATGGCATTGTTAGGAGTAATGAGAGACTTCCAGAATTACCTGTTATCCGGTTCTCCCTACACTACAATTAGATTCCATAAAATATCCCTAAGGGGCATTGATACAAAGCCTCCAGATAACAAGGTCACAGGACTTCCTAGACAACCTGTTTCATAGGCAAAATCAGACTTCAGTGCAATCCTACACCATGTTTACTCAGAAGTAAGCCCATTGGAGATAAATGGGACTTTTGTCTCAAGGAAGAATGTGTGGGATTGCAGCCTTGGCCATAAAGTTGCCATCTATTAAACAACAAACAAAAAGCTTGCTTGCAGCTAAAAATAATAATAATCCTGTTATTCTGGCAATCTGACAATTTACAACATTCAAGAACGGAAAATAAGAGGGTCCCAGTATAATTGCAACTTGATGCACCCCATGTTTACACGGAAGTAAGCCCACCTGCGTCTCATACAGCTTACTCCAAAGTGTGCACAGAACTCCCACCTTTACAGTGATACCCTGTAGCAGCTTACCAAAAATAAAGTCCCATTGGGTTCAGTAGCACTTACTCCTAAGTGAGTGTGCACGGAACTGCATCCCTGAAGTGATGTTATGACCGCAGAAGTCCCACGTTCAAAATCTTGCTCAGCCCTCGAAGACATGACACAACCTCTCTCTTGTTCCAGTAATAATAATAATAATTTATTATTTATACCCCGCCCATCTGGCTGGGTTTCCCCAGCCACTCTGGGCGGCTTCCAAAAGAATATTAAAATACTATGATACATCAAGCATTAAAAGCTTCCCTAAACAGGGCTGCCTTCAGATGTCTTCTAAAAGTCTGGTAGTTGTTCTCTTTGACATCTGGTGGGAGGGAGCTCCACAGGGAGGGCGCCACTACCTTACAGGGCTGTCGTCCCTTTCAAGGAAACAGGCACCGATGTCAGAAAAACCCCTCCTGGTCAGCCATCGCTCTCCAAATGAAGGGAGGAAAAAGTCTAGTCGGAAAGCCAACTCGTTTTTTCAATATCCGGTACCGGCTGAGATGTTTTGCTACTGCGGGTACCGAGAACAATCAGCCACCTGCCTCCCCTCACTCATTTTGGAGGGTCGTTTTTCCTGAAAGGCCATAAATTTCCTTGGTTTTCCCTGCTGCATATGGCGATACATCTACCGACCTCTCATTACTGGGCAGTATGTTTTAAGTAATGACCCTAGGTTTTATTTTATTTGGGAAATGTCAATTTGGTGGGGGTGTTTTTATTAAAAGGGTAAGCTGGAAAAGTCTGATCGAAACGAGAAGCGCCGCACATCGAAAAGCGCTGCGAACGAAACGGCTTTCCCATTTGCCAGCTCCCCACACCACGAGACAGCTTCCTTGCAAATTCAAACAAAAACGGAGAATGAAGGTTTGTGGGAAAACGCTCCACGCGGGCGCATTTCAAATCCACTCGGATTCTCTCGGAAAAACTACTGCACCCAAAAACTTCCTTCTTTTGAAGGAAAGAAAAGGAGAATAGGAGAAGGGAAAACCCACCAACCACCTGTGCGCTCACGCCACCGTTGCGCGCAACAGCTCCGTGCGCAAACCCTGATCCGGCTGGCACAGAGCCAGTGGCCGCTGTCCGCTCGCCCGGCGCCCGGCTCGCCTTAACTCCCTCCCTCCCGGACCTGCGACGAAACCCTCCCTCGCCAGCGGGGGAAACCGGCGGCAGTTGCTACCACCGCCGACCAAAGGAGGGCGGAGAGACAGAGGAGACTCGATGGATGGATGGAAAAGAAGGAAGGAACGGCACCAACCTGGCGGCGAGGCTGCCTGCAGGTGGGAGAATCCTCTCGGCCCGGCTCCTCCTGGGCAGCCGCGGCGGAGGCGCGCCTTCTCCTGGTCGCCGCGGCCGCTGTCCGCTTCCCCGGGCTGTGACAGCGACCGCTGGGCACCCAGGGCGGCTCGGCGCGCCTTAGCGCAGGCGGACGCGGCAGCACCTGCCGCCGAACTTGGGCAGCCTCGAAGGACTGGCTGGCTAGCGGCTGGCTGGCTGGCTGGCGTCCTCCACCTTCCCTCTCTCTTTCTCTCTCTCCAGGCTGTGGAGGTGGCGGCTGCAGCAAAGGGGCTAGGAAAGGAGGGGTGGTGGGAGAGATCAGGAATGTGCAAAGGGCCCGGATGTCTGGTGTCTCCAGCCTGCTCCCTCCTTCCTCCGCCGCCCCCTTTACGCGCAGCCACTTGGCGTGGCGGGGAATCTCCAGCGCTCCTTGGGGAGTCAAACTGTTGCTGGAGGCGAAGGAGGAGAAGGAGGAGGAGCTTTAGTCGCCTCTGTCGGGGAGGAAGCTTTTCCTTTTTTTAATTAAAAAGAAATAAGCGCACACACAAAGATTGAAGCGCTCCCCGCGCCTTTCCAAAGCGCCTCTTTGCAAACCATTGTCCTTTTTGCTCAGACTCCCCTGGCACCTGTTTCCAGCGTGCGAAGCTTGCTAAAAAGCCTGGCACAGGTCGCTAGGAGCAAAGGCAAGGCGGGTATATTGTCAGAATATTCGGCCGGTGGCGGCCGGTGAGGTATCAGAGCAGAAGGAAAGAAGGGAGCGCTTCTTCGAGGGGCGCGCGCCGGCAGGAGCGCAGCAGCGTGCGGCTTCCACGGCCAGGCAAGATCACGGGAGACAAGATAGCCCTGTCAATGGCTGTAAGACATGGTAAGCTAGATGGAACCTCCATAGCCAGAGGCAGTGTACCTCGGAGTTCCAGCAGGTGGAGAGAAAGGGCAGAAGTGGTGTGGTTACCTTCTGTGAGCTCCCCTTGGAGCATTTGACTGGTGAGTGTTAAGGCAGAAGCCGGAGAGGTGAGTGAACGCTCAGTCTAGTCCAGCAAGGTCTACGTAAAAGGTAAAGGTACCACTGACCGTTAGGTCCAGTCGCGGACATGCTGTGCAAAACACACACAGAAATACAACCTTCAGCACAACCCCCAATTAATTCCAAACACTTTTTAAACCACTGTGAGATTTCGCGCCCTTGAGCGAGCACCAGAACTACGCAGAACTGTTAAAAAAAAATATTGTATTTTAACAGTCGTTTAGGTCGGGCGGGGCCTGATTTCTCGTTTGTAGGGAGCTATATGTACAGGGATGGCATTAAACATTTCCCTGTTTACACACACATAAAATCCTATCTATTCTTAATTCAGCAGGCGCACCTCCCTAAATTTATCCTCACAACAACAACAACCCTATGAGGTGGGCTAGACTGAAAGATTGGCCGCATCCTTTGGGAAAGAAGGAAAGCTCTCTGCGCACCGGGCATTGGCGTCGCTAGGGAGGCGTTTCCTTGAGACGCAGCGCGCTGGGTTTCCTTAAGAAAATGCGTTCCGGAGAGAGAGAGAGAGAGAGATCCCGTAATTCATTGCCAAAAGAGAAAAAGAAGCGGAGAGAACCGCCTGCCAGGGATGGGCTCTTTGATTGTTTGCACTGGGGGAGTTCCTGCTTGCATTGCTGGCGTGTTCGCGCCTAGCTGAAAGGAGGCGTGCCGCCTTCGTCTGGACTTTCCGGGCTTTTCTTGCACGCACAAAAGAGACGCCTTTTCGCCTCCAGCCGAAGGAAAGCGGGGAGAGCCCTGCGCAAGCGGGCGCGGTAATGAACGCGCGGAGGAAGGTTATGGTGGCGCAGGACGGCGTGTGCGCAGTAGCCTTCCTTCATAGCCCCGGGACTAAACTCCAAGGCAAGGGGTAGGAAAGGAAAAGGGAACCTTTGTGAGCTTAAGGGACACATTCCCATTTGCACAGCTTTTCCAGAGGCCACATGCCAGGGGTGGCCGAAGCCAGAGGCAGAAGTGGGGAAGAGCAGCGAATGTAAACTTTCCCATTGCGCAGTAGGCTTGGGGTGTTAGGAGAGGGGTGGCACATTGGGTAAGGAAATTGTTGTGCCCCTTTTTGGGTAGTTTGGCCACCTCTGGTTCCCACCTTGCACTCAGCTCTTACCTGTGGCTTCCTAAATAAGCTGTCAGCATGCAACAGCAGCCACAATCCCAGGGATGGCTTTGATTCGCCGGCTAAACCAGGTGGAGGTAGCCGATGGATCTCAAGCCCTTGGTGAGTTAGGGACTTCCCCTAAAGACAAGCTCCGGTGAATTGATCAGATGAGACCAATAGTGGGTCCAGCGGTCAAGAAGGCGGTTTCTTCGCATGCTGCAGAGGGAAGTGAGAGGCAGACGGGGCTCACATACTCTCCAGCATTTCTCCCATGAAAATGAGGATGGCCTATTCCATTATAATAATTTTAATATTTATACCCCGCCCATGTAACTGGGTTGTCCTAGCCACTCTGGGCGGTTTCCAACATATATAAAAGGGTAATAAAACATTAAGCATTTAAAAACTTCCCTAGACAGTGGTACCTCTGGTTGCGAACGGGATCCGTTCCGGAGGCCTGTTCACAACACGAAAAGCCCGCAACCTGAAGCGCCATATCTGCACAGGTGCGTAGCATGATTTGGCGCTTGTGCGCATGCGTGAAGCGCAACTTAGCGCTACCATGCATGCGTGAGCAGCAAAACCCAGAAGTAACCCTTTCCAGTACTTCTGGGTCGCCGCAGGATGCAACTTGAAAAAACATAACATTAAGCAAACGTAACATGAGGTATGACTGTACAGGGCTGCCGTCAGATGGCTCAGGGGCTGGATAACGCCATACCCTTGAACATATCTCCGATGAAAATAGGGGCATCCTAAAGAAAAGCGGGAGATTCAGGGGTCAAATCAGAAACCAGGACGGCTTCTGTAAATCTGGGACAGTCCCTGGAAAATAGGGACACCGGGAGGGTCTGGGCTCACCCACCTGGGAAAATAGCCCATCTAGGAGAAGGAATACTCTGATCCTAAACCTCTGCTGCCTTGTGGGATATCTTTAGGAGGAGAAAAAGCTAAGGAATAAACCCTTCACAAATCCAGAGTCCCTAAGACGGTTGGATGGAGCCTTGTACGCCTCCTTCTGGCAACTCCTGCAGCCAAGCTGGTCTGTTGGAACACATCAGTGAGCCCAAGACGGTGGTCTTCTCAACAGAGCAGCTCCAGGGAGGTCACTTTGGTGCTCCTAACACAGTGGTTTGACTTTGCCTGAGGAGATGCACTCCATTGTCTTTAGAGACAGACGGATGCCAACGACAACAGTAGGCTCGGTTCTACATACACCAACACTTCCTCTGTCCTCTATTCAGGCAATTAAGTGGCAACATCAGAGTTCAAGGACACGTTCCCACCAGACAAAGATGTGGGAGCCAGCGAGTGGTGTGGCCTGGGAGAGAGTCCCAGGGAGCGAATATAAACACCTTGAGGGCCATCAGGGAGTTCTCCCTACAGTTTAGTCTCAATCTGTTTTGGTCTCTTTCAGTTTAGTCTAAACCAGTGTTTCCCAACCTTGGATCTTCAACTGTTTTCAGACTAGAATTCCCATCATCTGGAGTATAGCAAGCAGTAGTGCAGTCTGAGCTTCTGTGCATTGCTTAGAACAAAGCTAAGGTACTGTTTTCTCCAACGCTGGTGTGCTCCCACTGCTGGTGTTGATGGAAAGATTCCATCAATGGTGTCTCCGAAAAAAATTACACATCACTTGGGAAGGCAGGCGAACAAATGCCAGTGTACTGGAAGAAGCAAAGATCACCAGTATTGAAGCAATGATTCTTCAACATCAACTTCTTTGGATTGGTCATGCTGTGCAGATGCTTGATTATGTTACCCTGAGCAATTTGGCACCCACCTAAACATCTTATTTTCCACAATAATTTCTTTATACATTATTATTATTATTATTATTATTATTATTATTATTATTATTTTGCACTCCCTTGGCTTGCTGCCCTGTACAGAGGAACCACCTGCACAGCCCTAAATCCGGCGCTGCTCCCCCACCGCATCCTGGGAACTGCAGTTTCTTAAGGGTGCTGTGAATTGTTGCTCTGTGAGGGGAAAACTACAGTTCCCAGGGTTCTAGGTTGGGAAAGCCATGCGCTTTAAATGTGCATCGATTTGATTTGATTTGTTATATTTCTGTGCCGCTTTTCATTCAAATGAATCCCATTGGATGGGCTTTAAAGGTATGGTGTGGATCTACTGGAATCTTTTATCAGCGGGTGTGACCAGATGACTGGCAAGTCTCTGCTGTTGTTTGCGCATGTGCAACAGCTCCCTGAAATGCAGCCGTCTCAGCAACGACAGCAGCTTCAGATGGAAGCTGGATGGAGGGAAAAGGGCATCAGACGGGAGTATTTCTCAAGCAGCTACGGAAAACCTATATGGCTATTATCTGTGTGCTTGGCTTCAAACACCTTCTTCTCTCTTTGGCGATCCCTCTTAGCCGAACACGGCTTCCATGAACACGGTTTTAACAGTGAGTCCGTAAGTGACTGTGAACACGGTTTTAACAGTGAGTCAGTAAGTGACTGTGGAGGCCAATTCTGGATCCACACGTCCTTCCACAGTGGGGACATTGGTTTCCGGGCGGGAGTTGATCATGCTGAGGGTTTGCCAAGCGTGCCTTCCTCTTAGCACACTTTTTCCTTTCGTCCTGAGTTCAAGCATCTTCAAAGCCCACGACACCTTTGGTAAAGGCTGTTCTCCAGTTGGAGCGCTCACAGGCCAGTGTTTCCCAATTGTCGGTGTTTATACAACATTTTTTAAAATTTGCCTTGAGAGAGTCTTCAAACCTCTTTAGTTGACCACCAGCATTAAACTTTCCATTCTTAAGTTCGGAATAGATCATTTGCTTTGGAATTCCCATCACCCCTGACCACTGGGTCTTGGTAGCTAGGAATGATGGGAGTTGTAGTCCAAAACCAGCTGGAGAAGCAAGGTTGGGAAACACTGGACTCTAAACCATTTCCCATGCAATTTGGAGAGGTGCCGCCACCGCCAGAGATCCCTGGAGTCTACCTAGCCCTGTATTGTCTCAGTCAATGGAAACAATATTGCACGAGGTGCACCAGTGGTTTGACAAAGATCCATCCCCAAAGCAGTTTTGTGCCTTCATTTCCAGGAACACCCCATGCAATCACTGCCAAGACATTGCAGTCCTGTCTGGAGGGATTCCTAGGTCAAATATGTCTTCCTGACTCTGAATCATTTCCCACCCTTACCAAGCGAATCTCTGTTGCAAAGGGTAAATTTAGCAGAATTCCAATTTTGGGTGGCCATATGCTTAAGTTAGAGAGCACAGCTGGCTGGTGAGGAACATCTGCCAAAGTGTTTCTAATGAGGGTGAAACAGCGGTAACCGGTTGTCATGGAATCATAGGATTCTGAGAGATCTTGAAGGGTCAGCGAGTTTACCCGGCTGCCATTGACAAGTACCAAGGAAATTATTTCCCCCTTATAGCAGTAGCCAAGCCTAATCAGTCAGTCAGATAATGAGACCGGAACGAATCGTGAATTGCATAAATAAGTGCATACGCAAAAACAGAAACAGATTGTTCAGTAATGTGTGTGAATGAGCCGCTACAGATCCGACAGCAAAATTGCAATTCTCATGACGCCTCAAAGCATCCAGTGAACATTCAGCTGTGAGTCGTCAAGCATTGAACATTCATGTGAAGCACTTAGGCATGAGTGAACTGGACCATTCTTGCCATGTTCTTTTTCCCCCCAGATTAATTCCTGGCTCAAATACTTTATTGACAGGCAAACAGTCTCAGATCTTTAGCCTCTGTCCCAAGGTGATGATTAGGCTGCAATCCTTTGCACGTTTTCCTGGAGGAAGTTCTGCTAAGAGGTGTGTGGAGGAGGAGTACCTCTGGTGAGGAAAACGTTGTGCTCCTTCTGAGGTCGTTTGTCCACCCTGCACTCAGAGCTCACCTGTGGCTCCTAGAAACTGTCAGCATGACAACATTGCAACACTGACAGCGGCCACACCACAGGAAAGGGCTTTGACTGGCTGACTAAACCAGGTGAGGGCAGCTGATGGGTCTCAAATGCTTGGTGAGTTAGGGACTTCACCTGCATGTGAAGTCAGACTCTGGTGGATTGAGCAGAAAAGACCAATAGTGGGTCCAAGAAGAAGGTTTCTGCACGTGCTGTAGAGGGACGTGAGGGGCAGATGGGACATGTCAACCTGGGAAAGGACCCTTTTCGGATTATCTGAGAAAATATTATAGTCAAATGAAATCACAGGCAGGACTTGAGGAATGGTAAAGGGGTGTAATGTAGGATACAGGTATATGTTTTGGAGAAATATTACTTTTATGGCAGTAGATGAATGATCTGAATTGAAACATCACGGAATAAAGGGTGGAAAGCCAAAATTATAAGGGAATATTGTGCTGAAATTGAACTGAATTTGTTAAATTGTTTGAAAACTCATAAAAAAAATTTAAGCAAAAAAAGGATCTTGTCACAAAGTAGAATTTCATATTCAGCAACCTGCTTTTCACCCTCTGCTTGCAACTTCCCCCCTCCTTGTTGGTGCTATTTCTAAGGGCTGCAGTATCCCGTTCTTCAGTAAGACTTCCATCCGGAAGGTTTCACTTTTGACCAAGAGGGTTAAAACACAAAAACATGCAATGCTGGATTTAAAAGCACATAAACTGAAGCGGAAATTCCTGACACCAAGGGATGGGACATTATGAACAACCCGAAAATGTGATGATGATGCTTGCAATAAAACCCAAGGAACTAGGGATGTGGACAGTTTTCCACGCATCATTTGCCATCTGGGAATATTGCAAGCTGTTTTGCCCAGATGGCCCCACCCACTTTGCAGCCTCTGTCCCTCCCAGCACGAGCCGTCCCATCAGGCTACACTGATATTCATGTGGGCAAAAAACAACAACATTGCATGTGCTCCTGCTCTGCACGTTCCCAGACTTGCATGCAAAATCAAATACTTTGCATGCAAAATTAGATATATAACAGGCAGGACATTGTGGCTGCTTTGGGCTCTCCAAGTACATCACGTTGCAGGTAAATTTGACTCACGCATCAGACCTGCCAACTTTACCCCTTGGGGATAATATCACAATATCCGATCATATCATGATGTTACGTAGCATTGAGCACCCAAAGCATTTCCCATACATCCCATTGTTGCCATTCTTTTAAGAGGAATTGTTGTTGTTGTTTAGTCATTTAGTCGTGTCCGACTCTTCGTGACTCCATGGACCAGAGCACGCCAGGCACTTCTGTCTTCCACTGCCTCCCGCAGTTTGGTCAAACTCATGCTGGTAGCTTCAAGAACACTATCCAACCATCTCGTCCTCTGTAATCCCCTTCTCCTTGCCTTGTGCCCTCCATCTTTCCCAACATCAGGGACTTTTCCAGGGAGTCTTCTCTTCTCATGAGGTGGCCAAAGTATTGGAGCCTCAGCTTCAGGATCTGTCCTTCCAGTGAGCACTCAGGGCTGATTTTCTTCTTGCAGTCCATGGGGCTCTGAAGAGTCTCCTCCAGCACCATAATTCAAAAGCATTGATTCTTCTGTGATCAGCCTTCTTGATGGTCCAGCTCTCACTTCTATACATCACTACTGGGAAAACCATAGCTTTATTCAACATCTTTATCAATGACTTGGATGATGGACTCAAGGGCATCCTGATCAAATTTGCAGATGACACCAAACTGGGAGGGGTGGCTAACACCCCAGAGGACAGGATCACACTTCAAAACGACCTTGACAGATTAGAGAACTGGGCCAAAACAAACAAGATGAATTTTAACAGGGAGAAATGTAAAGTATTGCACTTGGGCAAAAAAAAAATGAGAGGCACAAATACAAGATGGGTGACACCTGGCTTGAGAGCAGTACATGTGAAAAGGATCTAGGAGTCTTGGTTGACCAGAAACTTGACATGAGCCAACAGTGTGACGCGGCAGCTAAAAAAGCCAATGCAATTCTGGGCTGCATCAATAGGAGTATAGCATCTAGATCAAGGGAAGTAATAGTGCCACTGTATTCTGCTCTGGTCAGACCTCACCTGGAGTACTGTGTCCAGTTCTGGGCACCACAATTCAAGAAGGACACTGACAAACTGGAACGTGTCCAGAGGAGGGCAACCAAAATGGTCAAAGGCCTGGAAACGATGCCTTATGAGGAACGGCTAAGGGAGCTGGGCATGTTTAGCCTGGAGAAGAGGAGGTTAAGGGGTGATGTGATAGCCATGTTCAAATATATAAAAGGATGTCACATAGAGGAGGGAGAAAGGTTGTTTTCTGCTGCTCCAGAGAAGCGGACACAGAGCAATGGATCCAAACTACAAGAAAGAAGTTTCCACCTAAACATTAGGAAGAACTTCCTGACAGTAAGAGCTGTTCGTCAGTGGACTTTGCTGCCAAGGAGTGTGGTGGAGTCTCCTGCTTTGGAGGTCTTTAAGCAGAGGCTTGACAACCATATGTCAGGAGTGCTCTGATGGTGTTTCCTGCTTGGCAGGGGGTTGGACTCGATGGCCCTTGAGGTCTATTCCAACTCTATGATTCTATGATTCTATGAACTATACGGACCTTTGTTGGCAAAGTGATATCTCTGCTTTTTAAGATGCTGTCTAGGTTTGTCATTGCTTTTCTCCCAAGAAGCAGGCGTCTTTTAATTTTAATTCCGTGACTGCTGTCACCATCTGCAGTGCAAAAGATTCCATCAATGGTGTCTCCAAAAAATTTTACACATCCCTTGGGAAGACAGGCGAACTAATGCCAGTGTACTGGAAGAAGCAAAGATCCCCAGTGTCAAAGCAATGATTCTTCAACATCAACTTCGTTGGACTGGTCATGTTGTGCGGATGCCTGATTATTGTCTTCCAAAGCAACTACTCTATTACAAACTTAAAAATGGAAAGTGTGGTGCTGGTGGTCAACAAAAAAGGTTTAAAGACTCCTTCAAGGCAAATCTTTAAAAGCGTAGTATAATCACCAACAATTGGGAAACACTGGCCTGTGAGCACTCCAATTGGAGAACAGCCTTCACCAAAGGTGTCATGGACTTTGAAGACGCTCGAACTCTGGAGGAAAGGGAGAAACACACTAAGAGGAAGGCACGTTTGGCAAACCCTCACCTTGATCAACTCCTACCTGGAAACCAATGCCCCCACTGTGGAAGGACGTGTGGATCCAGAATTGGGCTCCACAGTCACACACCATTCAGACCATGTTCATGGAAGACAACCTTACTCAGCTACAAACGATCACCAGAGAGAGAGAAGAAAGAGAGAAAAACCCGCTTAAGGATGTACAGTATTATTATACCCATATTACAGATGAGGTTGCTGAGAGTGAAAGGGAGACTTGCTTGAGATGAGATCTGAACCCAAGGTTTTCCATTTTGTGGCTGTCTCTTAGCCACAATGCAACGTTCTCTAAGGAAGGAAGAAATATACAGTGGTAACTCAGGTTACATGCACTTCAGGTTACAGACTCCGCTAACCCAGAAATAGTGCTTCAGGTTAAGAACTTTGCTTCAGGATGAGAACAGAAATCGTGCTCCGGTGACGCGGCAGCAGCAGGAGGCCCCATTAGCTAAAGTGGTGCTTCAGGTTAAGAACAGTTTCAGGTTAAGTACGGACCTCTGGAACGAATTAAGTACTTAACCTGAGGTACCACTGTATGCTCAACTCTTCTGCCCTCAGGGCCCTCTGGGCAGCTTCACATGTAGGAACTGCAAAACAGAAAACATATTTCAGAAAGTGAAAGTATGAATTAAAAACTATCACAAATAAACTGAAAAGAGCAGGCCACAGCACAGTAAAAACAAGGCAAAACATAGCTTCTAAGGCCAGCAGCAGTGTAACTTTGAACATGAAAAATCTGTCAAAAGAAAAGCCTTTTCAGCTTAGAGTGAAAACAAGGCCAGAGAGGCGATCTGGTGGCTCTCCTCAGGGGTGATATTTGAGAGTCTCTGGGGCCACCACTGAAAAGGCTCTGTCTCTTAAGCAAATGAAGAATAAGCTCTGAAACCCTCAAAATGGAGCCTAGAGACAAACAGGCAGGCAGTTACTTCGATGCAAAATTGGAATGACATAGCCCAGTCAAAGGAACCAGAAAACTATCTAGCAGCCATATTTTGGACCAATCCCCAAGTTGTTTTTAAAGGCAGATACGTGTAAAAAGCACTGAAGCAGCCCAGGCTGCTTTGTCTGCTCAAACATTTATCCTAAAGGCTGCTTTGCCTCATTAAGCAACACAGTTTGCATTGATCCCTGCCTGTTGCTAGTGTAATCCTCTACTAAATTGTATTCATTCCTTCATTCGTAATATTTATATCCTGCTCTCAAAGGGGCTCTCAAAGTGGTCTCCAAAAGATGCTCAAACCTAGTGCTTCAACAGGAATGACATAGGGTGTCCACAAGGAACCGGATTAATCAGGCAGGATTTGCTACCCTCGTCCTTGTGGTTCCCAGGGATCGAACCAGGAAGTCGCTCCCTCTGAGACACAGGAAGATAGGAAGCTGCCTTCTACTGATCTGGACTAATGTCCTTATTAGCCTTACCTGGAGATACCAGCGACTGAACATGCAAAAGGAGATTTCTACCACTGAACTATGGCCCTTTGGCGGGAAACTCCCTTATTCCAGTGCCGTTTCCCGCTGCTATCCCGGATTGTTGATATCCCGTAAATTTCCCGGGTTTCAAAGGAAGCAGCTCCTCTCCTTCCCTCCCTGCCGGCCAGGGAGGCTCCTCAACTGCGTTGCTTGGCTGCGTTGCTCACCAATAAGGAGTCTGAGAACGACAGGGGTGGAGCTTGCATGCCTTGAGCCAATCAAATCGGCCGCATTGCCTGGGGACTCGCCTTTGCTCAGCGCTTCCCAGCGGAGAGTTGATGGTGTGGTTTTCCTTGCTGCATCCCCTTTGCCGGGTTGCTGCGCTGTGGGAACCACCTCTTGAGGCTTCGTTTGGCTGCTGGCTCAGCTTTCTGCCTTTGGGCCTTTGGCTCGGAGGGGCTCTACTCTGTGTGTGTGTGTGTGTGTGTGAGAGAGAGAGAGAGAGAGAGAGAGAGAATGAATGTGTATGTGTCACTTAAGCTGATAGTAGGAATGCTGTAGCTTCACACCCTTACCTTCTTTATTTTCTTGGATCGACTCAACGGGTTTACTCCCAGATGGTTGGACTGAGGCAATAATTATCCCAATCTACAAAAAAGGTCCCATGACAGATCCGGCGAGTTATAGACCAATCAGCCTTCTGCCTATACTCAGCAAACTATATGCCAAACATCTTTATACCAAGCTAACTAGCTGGCTGGAAACTGAAGCTATTCTAGCGGAAGAGCAAGCGGGTTTCAGGCAAGGCAGATCCACCATAGACCATTGCTTCACCCTAGCCTATTTAATTGACAAATATGCCAAAAAATCCCGTGGGGTGTTATATGCAGCCTTTATTGATCTAAAGGCTGCTTTCGATTCAATTCCACGTGTAAGACTCTGGGACAAATTGAGCACCTCTAGCATAGACAAAAGACTATTATTTCTGATCAGCTGTTTATACAAAGACACGGTGCTGCATGTAAGAACTTCGTTAAATGGCCATCTTATAGGACCAGTTCCTGTCAGTAAGGGGGTCAAGCAAGGCTGTATCCTGGCTCCAGTTCTATTCAACATCTACATCAATGATATGGTTAACTGTTTGTCATCTCCGGACTTCCACGCCCCCAAACTGGCTGACAAAGCAATATCAGTGCTTTTGTACGCTGACGATGCGATACTCCTATCCCGAACAAGAATAGGTTTAAATAGGCTCATAGATGAATTCTCAGCATATTGTAGAAGAGAGCAACTTGCAATAAACTATCAGAAAACCAAAATCATGGTTTTTGCAAGGAAACACAGACAGTACAGCTGGAGGATGGATAACCAGACAATTGAACAAGTCAAAGCCTTCAAATATCTGGGTATCGTTTTCCAGTCGACCGGGTCCTGGGATGTCCACCAAAAATGTGCCAAAGAAAAAGCTGCTCAAAGCATCAAGATGCTGTCCCGCTTCTTCTATACGAAGGGGGGCAGATACATCCCAGCAGCCCTTGAAGTTTATCAAGCAAAACCTCTGGCGCAGTTATTGTACGGGGCGCAAATCTGGACGGGGACCCATTGCTCCAGTCTTGAAACTGTCCAGTCCAAATTTCTAAGGCAAATACTCGGTGTCCCCCCCTGTGTTCCAAACGCAGCATTGCGACTCGAGGCCTGCCTTCCATCTGTGGAAACTCGGACCTGGCAGAGAACATTTAATTATTGGCTTCGTCTTAATCTGAATCCTCCTGGTCTACTGCCGTTAGTAATGCAAGATCCTCACGAAAGCAAGTGGTTTAAAACTGTGCATAAAAAACTCCTTACATGCGGTCTGCACTCACAGTCCCTACTATCAATGGGCCTCATCAAAGCAAAGAGTCTAATAGGCCAGCGCCTGAAAGACATCGAACGACAAAACAACCTGACTATCTTAAAGAAACTGTGCCCATGGTATACCTACTTTCCCCCTTCTCATTTTGACTCTCCAGCCTCATATTTGTCTAAACTAACCATCCCAAAATACAGACGTGCCTTTACATTGGCTAGATGGGATGTTCTTCCCTCTGCTGTACTCGAAGGTCGTTACCAAAAGACCCCATTTGAAAAACGACTCTGCCCATGTGGAGATGGTAACACGGAAACAGTGTCCCACGTCCTTTTTTCTTGCCCTCTTTACAAAGACCTAAGGAATGAGATTATTACTCCACTCATTCTCTCCAACCCCGGCCATTCAACAGACATTACACTGCATTTTCTATTATCTGATACGAACAGTCAGATAACAGAGAAGGTCGCGAGGTACATCGAGAGAGCTGTGAAACTGAGGGCCACCATCTGAGTGACAGACCTGTTCACCCGACGGACCTCCTTTTGTCTGTTCTTTTCTTCCTTTTATCCCTATTCTCATTTTTAACTTTTGTACAGCTGTGGCCTGTTGGCTTTGCTAATAAAGTTTTGATTTGATTTGATTTGATTTCACACAATGTGTAATTAACTTGGGGGATTTTTTTACCGCAGGATGTGGTGAGGTGGTCAGTACTTTAGATTTACAAGGGGATCTGAGAGATGAATGGGAGATACAGTTTGTCATTATTAATGGACAGCTAAATAGAAACTTAACCCCAAAAGTTAGGAACAAGATTCAAATCCTGACTGGGTAACTTTGCTCACTAGTAACATTGAACCACAAGGACGAGATGGTTGGACAGTGTTCTCGAAGCTACCAGCATGAGTTTGACCAAACTGTGGGAGGCAGTGGAAGACAGGAGTGCTTGGGACAGGTGAGGCTGCTGATCTCTTATTTTGGCTGCTGATCCTTTATTTTCGAGGCTGCTGATCTCCTTATGGAGAGCCAGTGTGGTGTAGTGGTTAAGAGCAGTAGTCTCATAATCTGGGGAACTGGGTTCACGTCTCTGCTCCTCCACATGCAGCTGCTGGGTGACCTTGGGCTAGTCACACTTCTCTGAAGTCTCTCAGCCCCACTCACCTCACAGAGTGTTTGTTGTGGGGGAGGAAGGGAAAGGAGAATGTTAGCCACTTTGAGACTCCTTAAAGGGAGTGAAAGGCAGGATATCAAATCCAAACTCCCCCTCCTCCTCCTCCTCTTCTTCTTCTTCTTCTTCTTCTTCTTCTTCTTCTTTTCAAATCTGAAAGTTGACAGCTATGACCCCATTTTGATAAGACTCTCATCTGAAAAGGAGAGGAGGAGGAGGTCCCTCCTCCAGGCAGACCCCATTCCGCACTTTGCCATAGCAGGTTCGGACCAGAGGGCAGGAGTGAGAATTGTGCCACCTGAAGACTCTCCACCCTCTTCCTCTTTCCTCCTTTCAGCATACAACTTGGTTGGATCTGAACTGTTACTGGCTGCCTTTAGCTGAGACTAGAGAGAGGTGTGCCAGAGATCTGGAAAGTTGACAGGCCAAACAGAGTGACATAGAATGGCCTAGGATCGGCGGGCTGGGGGGAAATCCACAGAGGAACAAGGAGGAGATAAGCTCAATAGCCTTCAGAGGCCTTCAGAAAGGCCATGTCAAGGACACTTCCCAGCCAAAGGAATTCACACGGCGGAGAGTTAACTATTCTCAAAGATAACATTTACAAGTCGCTTCTTCAGCTCTGGGTACCCAAAAAAATCAGTCTAGCATCCAGTTTCTTCCAGATCCCAGTTACACCACAGTGGTACCTTGGTACACAAACTTAATCTGTTCCGGAAGTCCGTTCCAAAAAGCAAGACGCGCTTTCCCATAGGAAGCAATGCAGAACAGATTAATCCGTTCCAGACTTTTAAAAACAACCCCTAAAACAGCCATTTAACATGAATTTTTCTATCTAATGAGACCATTGATCCATGAAATGAAAGCAATAATCAATGTACTATACTATAAAATAAATAAGACAGTGTTGTAGATGATTAAAAAAAAATTCCCCTTAGCTGCACTGATGATAGTCATTGTTTGGATGGGGGGGGGGGCTTTTATCCATTTCGGCAGTCACACAATCATTCAATCAGTAGCTGAACTGGGTCCCACACAGTCACAAAAACAAATTAACCAAAAAAGCCCCAAAAACGAAAATGCAAAATAAATAGCAAAAACAAAAGCACCAAACTGAATCCATTCTGGAAGTCCATTTGACTTCCAAAATGTTCGAAAACCAAGGCGCAGCTTCTGATTGGTGCAGGCGCCCCGGAAACAATACCCAACAGCAGCATCGAATGTTCAGCTTCTGAAAAATGTTCAAAACCAGAACACTTAATTTCCGGGTTTTTGGAATTTGGGAACCAAGGTGTTTGAGAACTAAGGTACCATTGTATTGCCAATAGTTGAACGGCAGTGGTGGAGAAGTCCTCTTTGAAAAATAACTGTATTGTGGATTTTTTTAACATTTAAACAAAGCATAACAAAGACAGCAATGAACACAAGTCTATACCCTACACTGAGAGGTGGATCAGTATGACAAAAAATACAACAGATACACATCATTGGATTTGAGAGAGGTTCACATTTAATCCAGAACCATTATCCCAAAGATCACCGTGAGTATTTGGTGGCGTAAAATTTTCTTTTTTAGTGGCATATTCAATGAAGTGATACACTTCTACGCAATTTTCTTATTTGGTTCCTTTCCTTTCCTCATCTCTTTAAGGCTACAGGTTAAATTTTCCATCTGTGCCATCTGTCTCCATATGTCTTGCTGCCATCGTTCTAATAAGATCAACATACAAGGTTTTTATTTTTATTATTCTTTTTGCAATTGTCAACTTTGCTGCTGCTAATAGCACAGTAAATAGATCTTCAGACGTCACTCTGCCTACTGAATCATCATAATCATCATAAATGTCCAATAAGGCCACCAGTGGAAAAGGATGGGATGTTTATCTTGTGATTTTTACCCATTTTAATAAAAGCATGTATTTAGTGGTACAAGAGCTCATCATGACAACCCCATAGCTATACATCTGAGGAGAGACCGATGCTGGTTTAAATTTGGAAATAATTGGAATTATTTTGATATTAATTGGAATCTGTATAATTGGTGAAACTCTGGTAATACAGTATTGGGTAAATATTGGAAAATAAATAAATAATAATAATATTAAAAACAAAACAAGGCCCAGGCATGGAAGAATGTGATCTCTGCATTCAGTTTTTTTTTGTGATAAAATAATTATTTCCACATATGAAGTGTTCGTTGGTGTGTGTGCGTGCACAAGCAGGCAGTTAAAAATTGTGTGCAGGCCTTTTTCCCCAGCTGGAACGAGGGCATTTTTTTCAGGGGGAACTCACAGGAACTCAGTTCCGCCACCTCTCAAGTGGGTACCATTGCTATTCTAAGAGAACAAGGGTTCGTGGTGAGTTCCGGCATCTCCTTTTCTTTTCTTTTTTTTAAAGATATTTATTAAAGTTTCGGCATATTACAAAAATAAGAGAAAAAAGTAAAAGGGGGAAAAAACAAAAATGAAAATACAAAGTAAAAACAGTTAAAAACAAATCAGTCTTTCCATATCTTATCTTTCATTTGCTTGTTTCCCTGACCTCCTCACACCTCCCTTTTTGTATTCCAGTTCAATTAGTTAATTCAGCAAATCCTTTTCCTCTTTGATTTTATCTTAATCTTTTATCTTAATATATTATAACTTTAGGTTATCACCTGTTAGCAATCCACTTTTACATATTCCTTTATAATATTGCTGCTAAAAACCACTTAACTTCAATCCAACATCATTCTAACATTCATTGATTTTGCAGTATTTCTGTAGATAATCTTTAAATTTCTTCCAATCTTCTTCCACCGACTCTTCTCCCTGGTCTCGGATTCTGCCAGTCATTTTTGCCAGTTCCATGTAGTCCATCACCTTCATCTGCCCGGCATCTCCTTTTCTAGAGTAGTAGCACAGGTGAGGAGGAGGAGGGCCTTTTCAGTGGTGGTGCCTCTCTGTATGGAATTCCTTGTCTACAGGGATGTATGCAATAGGATAGCCGCTTTGGTTAGGAGGGAGGTTCAGTATCTTCCTATTTAAAAAGGTATTTGGTGGACATGTCATATGCTTCCTGTGGGTCCTGTAGTTTCCTTTTCCTCTGCTGTTTAAGTTTTTCTCCCGCATTTTATTTTGCATTTTACAGGTAATTAAGGCACCCGGAAACAATGCCAATAGCTTGTTGGTCCACTGCGGGAAACAGCAGCAGCAACAACGACAAGAAGAAGACCAGCTAAAATATGTTGCAAAGTCATTAATACCCAAACCAGACTCAGATCTTTTACAAGTTAAAAATTATAGGACGATTTCATTATTAAATAATGATTATAAAATATTTGCTAGTATCCTTGCAAATAGGTTGAAGAATATTCTAAATGAAGTAATTCATGAAGACCAAGCAGGTTTTCTTCCAGGCAGACAGATGAAGGACAATATAAGAAATGTCATAAATATTATTGTATCTTTGATGGCCAGGAATGAAAAGCAAGCAGCACTGTTTTTTGTGGATAGAGAAAAGGCCTTTGATAACGTATCTTGGGAATTTATGAATAAAAATTTGGAGTTAATGGACTTAGGACAACGGTTTATAAGAAGTATAAAAGCAATATATTCCGATCAAAAGGCAAAACTTATAGTGAATAATGTTTTAACTGAAAATATTGAAATTACCAAAGGTACAAGACAAGGGTGTCCATTGTCACCACTACTATTCATATCGGTACTCGAAGTCCTCCTGATGACGATAAGGAAAACAAGAAGTTAAAGGAATTGCAGTCGGAAGAAAGGAACATAAAGTTAAAGCCTTTGCTGATGACTGGATACTAACAATAGAAGAACCGTTAGTCAGTACTAAGAAAGCATTAGAGGAAATTGATAAATTTGGACAAGTAAATTAAAACCATACGAAGAGGTGAAAGGATTTGTTAATGATTGGCTGCATTACTACCAAATTAATGAGATGCTTAAGGATGATCTGGAGAAAAATGAATTTGGAAATATCAAATCCAAATTTGAAATTGAAATATTGAATAATAAGTATAAAATATTGTCAAAAATGTATAAACTATTGTTGGAATGGCATTTGAAGGATGAAGAGGTAAAGTCGGTAATGATTCATTGGGCTAAATATTTTGGTTATAAATATACAGTTAGAAGATTGGGAAAAATTATGGAAAGAAGGAATAACATTTACAGCATGTAATGCTTTAAGAGAAAATGTGATGAAAATGATGTATAGATGGTATATTACACAGGTGAAGCTAGCCAAACTTTATAAGGTAAATAACAAATGTTTGAAATGCAAAGAAAAAGAAGGTACCTTTTATCATATGTGGTGGGAATGCAAGAAAGTGAAAGGCTTCTGGGATATGATATATAATGGACCAAATTTGCAAATTATTTGAAAGACAATTGTATTCAATCAACTCCGTTGGTAGGATTGCAAGAAGCTTTGTAAGGAAATGTACAAAAACCACTGCAGATAAGAATAAGAATGTATGATGTTTTCATGTTTTTGATTTTAAAGCAATGGTTAAATAGTGAAAATGCAGAAATTTGAAATAAAAGATAGAAAATCATAAGGAAGGTTTGAAGGAGGTCAGGGCCCTACAAAGCCAAAATGTGTAATATAAGAGGAGAGATTGCAATGGAAAGTATTATTGTAAAACTGATAAAAATGATATGGGGGGGGGGGAATATGTTGCAAAGTACCTAGAAAGCTTTTCAGGTCCCCATAAACTTTTTCTTGGGTTGTGTTAAACAAGCAGGGGAGGGGGAGGATGTCACCGGGGGGGGGGGCGACAACAAAAACTCAAAGCCAGTGTGGTGTAGTGGTTAAGAGTGGTGGACTCGTAATCCGGTGAACCGGGTTCACTTCCCCGCTCCTCCACATGCAGCTGCTGGGTGACCTTGGGCCAGTCACACTTCTCTGAAGTCTCTCAGAGTGTTTGTTGTGGGGGAGGAAGGGAAAGGAGATTGTTAGCTGCTTTGAGATTCCTTAAGGTAGTGATAAAGAGGGATATCAAATCCAAACTCTTCTTCAAATCCAAACTCTTCAAATGGTGCATTTTATAGGATGGACAGAAGGAGCCCCCCAGGAGAGGCTGCAAGGCGAGATGCAAAATAAATAAATCTATGAGACGTATTAAACGGATCAATGAACATTCCTCAGGCATTAGGAATGGGGAGTGAGGCCAGCACAGGCAGGCAGGGCTGCCAAATGTCCCTTAATACAGGACATTGCGATCCTGTTATCTGGTTCTGGAAGTCAAAGCCCAGGAAAAGAGAGGGGATGAGATCAGTGGGAGCAGATCCAAGTCTCCCCACCACCCCAGAAAGCAGGACTAAATGGATCCAATTTACTGGATTTCTATCCCGCCCATTCTCCCGAAGGAGCTCAGGGCAGCAAACACATCAAATCGAAAACAAGAGCAAAATGTCTAAAAACAATTAAAAACAGGCGAACTGTAAAGGGTTTGCGTTTCAGCTTTAAGGGAAACTACTGGGCAGTAAGAGTGACTCAACCATGGAATCAGCTGCCCAGAAGAGGGGTCACCATACGCTTTTTTTTAGCCTCTGGGCTCATCTACATGCCAGAGAAGCTGTTGTGACTGCTGTTGTTGTTGTTGTAGTTTAGTCATTTAGTCGTGTCTGACTCTTCGTGACCCCATGGACCAGAGCACGCCAGGCACTCCTGCCTTCCACTGCCTCCCGCAGTTTGATCCAACTCATGCTGGTAGCTTTGAGAACACTGTCCAACCATCTTGTCCTCTGTCGTCCCCTTCTTCTTGGGCCCTCCATCTTTCCCAACATCAGGGTCTTTTCCAGGGAGTCTTCTCTTCTCATGAGGTGGCCAAAGTATTGGAGCCTCAGTTTCAGGATCTGTCCTTCCGGTAAGCACTCAGGGCTGACTTCCTTAAGAATGGATAGGTTTGATCTTCTTGCATTCCATGGGACTCTCAAGAGTCTCCTCCAGCACCATAATTCAAAAGCAACAATTCTTCAGCCTTCTTTATGGTCCAGCTCTCACTTCCATACATCACTACTGGTGCGACTGTACAACGCCCCAACTATGTGCACATCACAACCTGCTCTGGTCGGCTCTAGAAAAATGCTTTCCTCAACAGCCCTGCCAGGTTGGCTCAGCTGAAGAGATGTTGGCTGGCCCAAGATCCTGCTGGCTCTCATTCTCACGAAGGTGAGATGTTTTTAATCCTTTTTATTTCTGAATTTTAACTTCTCCTTACCCACCCTGGGACCTGCTGGTGAAGGGCAGGTGATAAATGGCATCATCATCGTCGTCACCAAAGTCAGGTCAGTTGCAAATGAAGACAGGTAAAACGGATGGTCTATCAAAATATTTTGTGAGCAGATGCGAGTATTTTCCCCTTCTCCTACTGACCTGAAAGGCTGGATTAAGGTAGAATGAAAGTGAGCCCATGGGAATAACAAGAACTCGCCGCAAACCAGCCCCTGAGAGCAATGAGCACGGATTGCTAGCATTTTATAGCAGCCATAATATATTTGCCAAGTTCTTGCATCCCCTTGTGGCCGATTTCAGAACAACAGGGAGGCCTAGAGAATTCTGATAGAAGTTGCTAGACTGGAATATGAATGCATAACAGATTGGCATATATATATATATATATATATAATCTTACACAACTTCCGGAAAACTAAACTGTGGCTTGCATTTATACCCACGGAGCCCTTCTTAAGAGAGGTCTGCTGTTGGCAAAAATGGCAGCCCTGGCAATGCCCCTGTGACTCTGGGCAAATAGATAAAACAGAGCATGTGCTTCTCTGGTGCCTATACCATAGAGACATTTGTATTAGCCTCATCTCCCCACTACTCCATAAGTACCCAGGGCACACAGAACAATTCTATACCTCCCTGCTGCTTTCAGATGCCAAGCCTGCTACAACATACAATGATGCCAGATTCTGCACAGCAGTGCTCAAAATTCGTCGGATGATGACCTGTGCCACAAACTAGATTTAATGAATATTCACATCAGAGTGCTCTCTAAATTGGTAGTTAGTAGTCTTTTATACGGGTGACGCGGGTGGCGCTGTGGGTTAAACCACAGAGCCTAGGGCTTGCCGACCAGAAGGTTGGCAGTTCGAATCCCCATGACGGGGTGAGCTCCCGTTGCTCAGTCCCTGCTCCTGCCAACCTAGCAGTTTGAGTGCAAGTAGGTAAATAGGTACCACTCCAGTGGGAAGGTAAATGGTATTTCCATGCGCTGCTCTGGTTCACCAGAAGCAGCTTAGTCATGCTGGCCACATGACCCGGAAGCTGTACGCCGGCTCCCCCAGCCAGTAAAGCAAGATGAGTGCCGCAACCCCAGAGTCATCTGCGAATGGACCTAACAGTCAGGGGTACCTTTACCTTTAATAGATGGAAAAGTATAGTATTTGCCCTGTCATGTTGAAAAACTGTGGAGAATGTTCGAACGTTGAGAGATTTTCTGTGTGGGGGAAGGTACACTATTTTTTATTACCTTTTTCTTTTGAAATTTTGTACCCCTAAGAATTTTGTGCGCAGGGCAACTGCCCCTGTGGCACTGCCTACGCTACGCCTATGCTATCCTCATAGGATGTGAAGGCTTTGCAATCTCTCCATCCAGGTGCCGGTTATATATATGTATAGATAGAACCATATATAATAAAGACACCACAGTCTCTGCTGTGCCTCATTGTCTCAAAAGGGAACACAAACCGTGGTAAGCACACCTGGAACCACACACTTCTTGTGGAGATTGGGGTGGCATGTGACAGTAATAACACTTTGAACTTGGCCAGGTAGCAGATGGCAACCAGTTCCAATCTCAAAACGCAGCTCACGTGTTCTATGCTGGCAAGGCCACACTCCTGTCAGCAACCGGGCTGCAGCATTCTGCACTAACCGTAGCCTCTGGATCAAGCGCACGGGACACCCCACTTAGAGCGCATTGCAGTAATCCAGCCTTGAAGTAACCGACACATGAACTGCTATGGCCAGACTTCCCTGGTCCAAGAACATCCCCACCTATCTTTTTAATAATAATAATAATAATAATTTATTATTTGTACCCCGCCCATCTGGCTGGGTTTCCCCAGCCACTCTGGGCGGCTTCCAACAAAGATGAAAAATACACTAAAATGTCACATATTAAAAACTTCCCTGAACAGGGCTGCCTTCAGATGTCTTCTGAATGTCAGGTAGTTGTTTATCGCTTTGACATCTGATGGGAGGGCATTCCACAGGGTGGGCGCCACTACCAAAAAGGCCCTCTGCCTGGTTCCCTGTAACTTGGCCTCTCGCAGTGAGGGAACCGCCAGAAGGCCCTCGGCGCTGGACCTCAGTGTCCAGGCTGAATGATGGGGGTGGAGACGCTCCTTCAGATATACTGGACCGAGGCCGTTTAGGGCTTTAAAGGTCAGCACCAACACTTTGAATCGTGCTCGGAAACATACTGGGAGCCAATGTAGGTCTTTCAAGACCGGTGTTATATGGTCTCGGCGGCCGCTCCCAGTCACCAGTCTAGCTGCCGCATTCTGGATTTTTCTGCTGAAATAAAGAAAATTTGTAACAGGTTTGGGTGTAACCAGGAATGGGTTTTTTTGTGGGGGAAGACTGTGAGCTCTGTTCATTTTCAGTTCTCGGAACAAATTTGTGGATGCAAAAGTCTTTTGTTTTCAGTGTATGTCTTTAGCATCAAGCTCTGATTGGATACTCATGTTCAGGATTTCAGAGGGTTACGCCCCATTCTCCCTCCCAGTTTTGTTTTGATTTATTATATTTCTGTGCCACTTTTCATTCACATTTTTTCTGTCTCCACAACCCGCCCCCGACTGACACACACAATAGTCAGTAGGCACCAGGCATGCTTCTGCAATTAGGGGAATATCCAATATTGAAGGATCAGTCTAAATAGCAGCTTTTCCAGATTAGAGAAGGGTTCCTGAAACACAAATGTAGAAGAATTTTATTGCCTACTACAAAATGAAGGGGGGGGGACCAATGCAAAGATCTGTAGAGCAGAGAGGCCGGTTAGCTGTGAACTTCCATTCCACAGGCTTACTTTTAAAATTATTGATGCAGATTTTATGTTCAGGCTACTCGTTCTAAATATGAGGTCTTTACGTTGGGCTGTGTTTAACTATCCACTAGAGGGCAGTTAAGCATTGGCTTAACCAAAAGCATCTCACTTCAAGCAACACACAGGTCCACAGGGAAACTTGAACTATTGCCTAAGCCAGGTTGCTGTGATGGATGATATTAATAATTCTTAGCACTTACAGAGACATGTTTGAGTGTCCAGAGCATTGCACATACATTGTCTCAATCATCTTGTGAGGAAGGTCGGTGTTACGATCCTCATGCGGAACTGTCGCCTGTCTTTATTGCCTTTCCACTGTGACATTATGCAGCCAAACACTCAGAGAATTTGCAAGCCACCCCATAGCTTTTCCTGGGAGTGAGTTATTTTGCATGCACACTTCGCCAGGGCTAAGTCCCATTGGCCACTGTGGGTCTTACTTCTGAGTAAACATGTATAGGATTGGACTGCATATTGCCAAAAAAGCAAAAAACAAAAAGGGGGCATTTTGACAGTGTTCATTGTGATTGGTTTACTTTTATTATTTGTCACAATAACTATGGCAATGTTGCTAAGAATTATTTCGGGGCTGGGGAGAAGGCAGGGTTGGGTTATATTCTTCAAGTTTCGTAGGAGCTCATCCTGCTTCTTGTGTGACGATTGAATATAACATTATTCAACTCCTCGAACGATTCCATCAACAGTGTCTCCAAAAAAATTTCACATCACTTGGGAAGACAGGCAAACTAATACCAGTGTACTGGAAGAAGCAAAGATCACCAGTGTTGAAGCAATGATTCTTCAACATCAACTTCGTTGGACTGGTCATGTTGTGCGGATGCCTGATGATCGTCTTCCAAAGCAACTACTCTATTCCGAACTTAAAAATGGAAAGCATAATGCTGGTGGTCAACAAAAGAGGTTTAAAGATTGTCTCAAGGCAAATCTTTAAAAATGTAGTAAAAAAACACACCAACAATTGGGAAACACTGGCCTGCAAGTGCTTCAATTGGAGAACAGCCTTTACCAAAGGTGTCAGGGGTTTTGAAGACACTCAAACTCAGGATGCAAGGGAGAAACGTGCTAAGAGGGAGGCACGCTTGGCAAACACTCACCGGGGTCAACTCCCACCCAGAAACCAATGTGCTCACTGTGGAAGGACGTATGGATCCAGAATTGGCCTCCACAGTCACTTACGGACTCATTGTTAAAACCGTGTTTATGGAAGACAATCTTACTCGGCCAAAGAAGAAGATTCTGCATCCATGCTGCCAAATGTCCAGCTCTGAGGATTTCATCCCTCTAAAACCATGGCACCAACAAACAAAAGATACTCTTTCACACACACACACACACACACAGTCAGGAAAATGGGTTGTAATGCCATACCCTACGCACAAAATTACAAGTGTTGTCGCAGTGCACACTATCCACACAAATTGCAACAGGCCCCAACGTTTGGGGAGATTATTGTGCAATAATCAACTAGATTTGCAATATTATTTGCAGTGGATACATCTCCAGCGTTGGCAGGTTTTTCATTTCATTTTGGTATTTTGCTGTAAATATCAGAACTATGAAATGCTGCAGTTAAAGTAGAGGGAGGCGGCTCTTTTGGTTTTGTGCATCTTTATCTTTCTTCATTACATATTTGTATCTTGCCTTTCTTCGCAGGACTTCAAGGTTGTGTATGTTACACTCCCCGCCCTCCCCACCAGTGGCGTAGCGTGGGGGGTGCAGGGGGGGCCGGCCGCATCGGGCGCAACATCTGGGGGGGGCGCGCTCGCACTCGCACCTCTCTGCCCCTACCTGGCTCACTCACTCTCTCTCACTGCAGTGCTGGCTGTGCGAATCTGATCCGAGCCACCGGGTCGCCGCCCACTGTGGAGGGGGTGGGTGCCAGGCGTGCAGTGCGGAGAGAGAGCGAGGGACTATCTGGGGGAGGAACAGTGCAGCGGCCGCTCAGCGCAGCGCTGAGCGCCGGAGAGAACCACACCAGACCAGACCAGGCAGCAGCAAGAAGAAGCTGGCAGCGGCGGCAGGTTAGGGGTTAGGGGGCGCAAATTACTTGCCTTGCCCCAGGTTAGGGGGCGCAAATTACTTGCCTTGCCCCAGGTTAGGGGGCGCAAATTACTTGACTTGCCCCGGGTTAGGGGGCGCAAATTACTTGCCTTGCCCCGGGTGCTGACAACCCACGCTACGCCGCTGCTCCTCCCCACCCTTTAATATTTGTAACAGCCCTGAGAGGTAGGCAAGGTTAAGTTAATACATGCACATAAAGCAGCAGTTCTTGCCAACGGATACAGTAATCTGTCTACATACTGTGTACCAGACCCAGGAAATCCTGTTGGTATCCCTGTGTAATTTGGGGGGGGGCCATAATTATGGGTCTTTTAAGACAAGGGTCTTCCAGTTACGTTTATAAGTTCTTATAAACCACAGCACAGGTAAAACTAAGTTTTGAATAAGGCACAGGAAATGCCACATCAGGACAGTGGCCGTGAATCTAACTGTTCAGAGGATATACTTGGTAAGATCAAATCAAAATTATTAAAGGCTTGCTGAGCTTCACAGATCTTGAGTATCGTTTCCTTCCCCTTCAGACAAAAAATAGTATGTGCAAGATACTTTATATTGTCAAACCTCTGTATAAACATTAATCAGTCCCAGCCAAATGGAACATATACCTAGATAATTCTGATCTATGCTCTATGGTGTGTGTGTGTGTGTGTGTGTGTGTGTGTGTTTGTACGTATGTGTGCATGTTTAAAGAAAGCTGTCTAGCTTTGAAATATTATATTAATAAATGCAATAAAACTGTAAACGGTGCACTGCACCCAGAAAGAGAACCTCCATTCATCTGATATGGAATATGTTATGAATGATTTACTGAGCTTCAGCTGACATCTGAACAAAGGAGGATCTGAGTGGTAATATCTTTCAAATTATGAAGACACAGGACCTTATAAAGATGCCTCTGCTGTAGATTATGTCTAGACAAGTTATTGCTAAAAATTAAATGGGAGCTTCTCCAAATGACGGGATTTCACAATAGGGTTATAATAATCTGTATACTGCAGAGCAGTGTTCCCTGTACTCCTGATAACTGTAGTTGCTCATTTCCCCCCTGAATTAAAATCCAGAGATATGCAGAAAAGGAAGAGCTAGAATTACACTATCTCCAAGAAGCCCCTTTCTGTGTTTCTGCATGAGTCCTTGTTCGTTATGTTTATGTCTTGTCATGCTTGGGTCTGACGCTGGAGCCCATAGGTAAGGCATTTCAGGACCACGGAGAGCTCAACGTGAGCAACCTGATCCCACAGAGGTTGAGAGCAGACTGGGGGCTTTTAAGCTTCAGGCCACCTCTTCTAGGCTCCACCCCCTTGTGGAACTTCAGATTCTTAAAGGGCCAGCCCTCAGGCCTGAAGACACTCCCTTCTTGATTTCATGGCCTTTGGTCGGCTGGAGACCCTGTACTACTAGTGGGGAGCAGTGGGGAGGCATTTGGTTCCTCGGGCTCAGGGGAAGGTGCGTCAGCACCCTTAGCAAACTACAGCTCTCAGGATTCCTGGTTGTGAGGGGAACCATGACTGTTTAAAGTGGTATGATACAGCTTTAAATGTATAATGCAGAGGGGATCCCATAAACTAATTATGTGTTGTGGTTTACGCCTGGGATGAGGTGCAGACTGCCCTGTGTTCAGTTGGAAAACATATGGAGACAATCGTTCATATGAGAGTACAGTAGTACCTCGGGTTACATACGCTTCAGGTTACAGACTCCGCTAACCCAGAAATAGTGCTTCAAGTTAAGAACTTTGCTTCAGGATAAGAACAGAAATCGTGCTCCGGCAGCGCGGCGGCAGCAGGAGGCCCCATTAGCTAAAGTGGTGCTTCAGGTTAAGAACAGTTTCAGGTTAAGTACGGACCTCCGGAATGAATTAAGTACTTAATCCGAGGTACCTCTGTACAAGAAATAGCAAAGAGTGAGATTTGTTTATTTTTACCATATTATTGTGTTTTATACAAACAAGATATATTGCAGCTTTGGACTTCCTTTAGCGTATGATGGCCAAATCCAATTTTAAGTTCATAAAATATGCACTCATTTAAACAAATGATGTGCTTGCGAAGCCAGACACTTTAGGGAGCAGGCAGTTTGCAGACATGCACTAAAGCTGCATTTTTCTGTTTCCAACATAAAAAGCACTTAAACAGTAAGTACCATATTTAGCATTTTTCCCAGGGACCAATAAACTCCAGAGGCATGAATAAGCAGCAGCAGGATGACTCTCACAGTCTACAAAGAGTGTCTTAAATAATAAAATCTGGTTATCCTCATGTCAGGGCAATTAAACGAAAAACACTCTCCCTTTTTTGCAGCTACCGTGGAGCTAAAATGTGTGGGACTGCCACAAAACAGATTAAATAATTTGTCAAGTTCTGCAGGGGGGAGAGCTTCTCTACTTGTGCGCTCAGAAACTCTGAATATCTGGTATTATGTGTTATCATTGTCTTGTATTGCAAGGCAGTGTCCTTCAAACTGCAATTTATAAGATTGTGTACACATTACTGTTTACTCCGGCTCCAATGTGCTCCCATTGCTGGAGTTTGAAGTGGAGTACCCCTGACATTAGCCACAATCCATATTTACTCTGTAGTTGCTTGAGAAATACTGTTGATTGATGAGCTTTCCGGCAAACCAGCTTCCATCTGATTTGAAAAAGTAAGCTGTGGTTCAGCTGGTGTGGGTCTATTTGAGACAGCCGTTGGGCATGTGCAGACGATAGCTTCTTTGAATAAATGCAGGGGGCAAGAATACCACCTTGCTCCATGCGATGTGCTGACGTCGTGCACACACCATGTGCTGTGTTGAGGTGTGACGCTCGTGCCAGAGTGTGCATGCCATGTGGGCTGTGTGATTAAGGTGAGCATGTCACACAGAGTGCATGGGCAGCCGCTGCAAATTTTCCCTTCTTGAAAATTTTGGGGGGCCCTCCTCCCCCAGCCTCCCCTAGATGGCACCTATGCAGGGGGGCAGGTGTGTGAAAGCAAATCAGGTAACATGTCTCAGGTGAAGACATCCTTGTCCCCTCTGCTGTTTACATCTATATATAGAGAGAACTGGGCCAAAACAAACAAGATGAACTTTAACAGGGAGAAATGTAAAGTATTGCACTTGGGCAAAAAAAATGAGAGGCACAAATGCAAGATGGGTGACACCTTGCTTGAGAGCAGTACATGTGAAAAGGATCTAGGTTGACCACAAACTTGACATGAGTGTGACGCGGCAGCTAAAAAAGCCAATGCAATTCTGGGCTGCATCAATAGGAGTATAGCATCTAGATCAAGGGAAGTAATAGTGCCACTGTATTCTGCTCTGGTCAGACCTCACCTGGAGTACTGTGTCCAGTTCTGGGCACCACAGTTCAAGAAGGACACTGACAAAATGGAACGTGTCCAGAGGAGGGCAACCAAAATGGTCAAAGGCCTGGAAACGATGCCTTATGAGGAACGGCTAAGGGAGCTGGGCATGTTTAGCCTGGATAAGAGGAGGTTAAGGGGTGATAGGATAGCCATGTTGAAATATATAAAAGGATGTCATATAGAGGAGGGAGAAAGGTTGTTTTCTGCTGCTCCAGAGAAGCGGACATGGAGCAATGGATCCAAACTACAAGAAAGAAGATTCCACCTAAACATTAGGAAGAACTTCCTGACAGTAAGAGCTGTTTGACAGTGGAATTTGCTGCCAAGGAGTGTGGTGGAGTCTCCTGCTTTGGAGGTCTTTAAGCAGAGGCTTGACAACCATATGTCAGGAGTGCTCTGATGGTGTTTCCTGCTTGGCAGGGGGTTGGACTCGATGGCCCTTGTGGTCTCTTCCAACTCTATGATTCTATGATTCTATAAATGTGAACTGAAACACAATGGCAGGAAGGGAGGGGAAAAACCTTGCTGTGTTTGAAGTCACTAATATGTACATATACAGTGGTACCTCGGGTTACTTACGCTTCAGGTTACAGACTCCACTAACCTGGAAGTTGTGCCTCAGGTTAAGAACTTTGCTTCAGGATGAGAACAGAAATCGTGCTCCGGCGGTGCAGCAGCGCAGCAGCAGCAGGAGGAGGCCCCATTAGCTAAAGTGGTGCTTCAGGTTAAGAACAGTTTCAGGTGCTTCAAGTTAAGTGGTGCTTCAAGGTTAAGAACAGTTTCAGGTTAAGAACGGACCTCCGGAATGAATTAAATACTAAACCTGAGGTACCACTGTAGTAGCCTATATGTACGCGGGTGGCGCTGCGGTCTAAAATCACAGAGCCAAGGACTTGCCGATCAGAAGGTCGGTGGTTCAAATCCCCACAACGGGGTGAGCTCCCATTGCTCGGTCCCAGCTCCTGCCAATCTAGCAGTTCAAAAGCACGTCAAAGTGTTAGTAGATAAATAGGTACCACTCCAGCGGGAAGGTAAACAGTGTTTCCGTGCACTGCTCTGGTTCGCCAGAAGCGGCTTAGTCATGCTGGCCACATGACCCGGAAGCTCCCTCGGCCAGTAAAGTGAGATGAGCGCTGCAACCCCAGAGTCATCTGTGATTGGACCTAATGGTCAGGGCTCCCTTTACCTTTAGTAGTAGCCTAAACCTGCTATTTGCTTTGGCTGTCCTGTTTCTTCTTTGCAATTGCCTCTAAGCATCTCTGAAGTGCCCAACACCTTCACCTGACTGTGAAGTTTGCAAGCAAGAGAATTGTCTCATTTTTCCCCCTCCTTAGACTCAGAGGGACTATTAATTGCATTGTTCACGTTTTAAACAAACAATGTGTGTGCTTAGCTCTTGTGGGCAATTGCTGTTATGATTCTGTATAATTAGCGTTGCAAGTAGAGAAAAAACAGTTCACTATTGATATTTGCCATTTTTATTTCAACTAAGACCTGCAGAACACAGAGATTACCCAGCTTACCATTAAGCACAAACACACAAACGTTCCTGTGTGCTCAGTCCCTATTCCAGGCTTTCTCAAACTCGGCCCTCCAGATGTTTTTGGCCTACAACTCCCATGATCCCTAGCTAGCAGGACCAGTGGTCAGGGAGTATGGGAATTGTAGTCTCAAAACATCTTGAGGGCCAAGTTTGAGGAAGCCTTCCCTATTCCATGAGCAGTTCTGAGTGACATGGAAGCACATTGTCTATGGCAAATGCAACTTTATTAAAACTCAGGCTATGTGAGTTCTAAGTGGAACTCTGGCTAGCAACCTGACGACTTCTGGGACCTATTGACGTTTTTAAGCTGTATTCAAGGGACCATAGCTGTCAACTTACAGATTTGAAAATAAGGGACCAGTAGCCTTGAAAATAAGGGACCAGCAGCCAAAATAAGGGACCTGAAGCCTCACCTGTTCCAGGCACTCCAGTCTTCCTGTCCTCCTGCAGTCTGGTCAAACTCATGCTGATAGCTTTGAGAACACTGTCCAACCAACTTTGTAACCAGAGGTTCAACTGAATAGAATCTGAATCACATGCACCACAAGGCCTATGCAGCCTCAACTTAAGATGGCTCCCCGGCCTGGCTTTGCACTGCAAAGTTTTCAGCAGCATGTGCAACAAAATGGCGTCCAGCATTCAAAAAACCCCTCAGCTTGCATTAACTAGCCACACACAAGGCATGCAAGCTCCACCACCCAGTCATTCTTAGACTTCTTATTGGGTGAGCAACACAGCCAAGCAACACAGTTGGAGCCACCCTCCTCCCTGGCAGGGAGGGAGGGAGGGAGAGGAGCTGCTTCCTTTGAAATTTAAGGGACATCATTTAAGGGACATTTAAGGGACATCCATCAATAAGGGACAGCAGCGGGACATGGCGCTGGAATAAGGGACTGTCCCTTCAAATAAGGGACACTTGACAGCTATGCAAGGGACAGCTCCACATACTAAGCTTGACAGAGTTAACCTTTTACCTATGAACCATTCTGTAATCTGCCAACATGGCCAGATGTTTGTTCACCCGCAACTCCCCTGTTTTATTCCTATCTTGAGAAAAGCAAAGGGGCTTAAGAGACAAGGAACTTGGTTAAGCAGGTATTGTTAATGTTGCTTGCTAACATAGCACAATGCACAGGTAGTGGAAATGTTTTTGGAGCTTCAAAGTGGTTATACTGGAAAACACAGGTAGGGGACTCGCAGCTAACCGAAAGTCAAGTATTTTGTTTTGAAAGTTAGTGGAAACTTTGTTGGGAAGATGCAAGGACAATCAAAGAAACATTTAAACATTTCAGTGTAGCTCACACCTCTCATTGTGTTTAAGGTACATATGCAAGAGGCTCGTTTATAATCATATTTTGGGAATTATTCATGTCCATATGTTTTATAGTTGTTTTATAGTTTCTGGATGTTTCAGGATCATATTATAAAGTAGTTGTGTTCTGTATTAAAAATCAAGCACTGCTAGGAGCTGTTCCTTTTTGTTTTCCAGTGTATTTCTTATCAATTAAAAAATTGGTGTGGAGCAAGCTAGTTTTCATCCCAAATGTGTGGCCCGGGGGGGTGGGGACTGAGAACCACTGTGCTATAATCAGTCATTTGGAAGCACTTACAATGCCATCTGTCATTCACTAAAGGTGTCCAGAGATGGAGACTGCTAACAGATCCCTGTCTATTTCCTTGCAAGAGCTTCACCTTGGCTCTGACAAGAACATTAATAAAAGAGTGTGTCGGGGTAGCGATGCTGAGCAACGGAAGCTACAAGTCAGTGCAAATCTGGAGAACACAGACAGCCTGTAGCCTAATAAATGGTACCCTTTCTGCAGCCTGAGTCATCCCTTGATGTGCTGGTCTTTAATGAAAATCAATGATGCCCTGCCTAGGACCAAGTTACATGTTTGAAATGCTGTGGATAACAAATGGCAGTAGCTCTTGTCTTGCCTCCCACCTCGCTCAGATTTCTCCGGAGCCAGCTTAGTCTCAAGGCGAGGTCAAATTTCCTTTAGATGCAAAAGGGGTGCAGTTAGACTTGTGCAGTTAGACTTGGATGGGGCAGAGACCATCTCATACCCTCTAACACTTGGAAGCCAAAATCTGGCACACCACATTCCCAGACACCATCTTCCCATTTTTTTTTATTGTGGGACTAGGGGGCTGTTATGTACTGAGCAATAGGATCCAGAATGCAGCAGTCTTATTGGTCCGCAGTAGCCACCCAATCCAGCTCCAAGTGGAAGTGAATCAGCGACCTGATTGGCCTGCAGGAGCAGCCAATCAGGCTTCTGAAGGAGGTGAATCCCCAACCTGGGTCGGCTGGCACCAGTTTAGAATAGGGGTAACTTGTTGTGTCTTCCTATACCTAGGATTGTCCTGCCATCAGTTTTCATGCAGCTATAGGGGCCTGTTAAAAAGCTGGCAACCCCATGGTGAGCGAAGTAACTGTTTTGTGTGGGTGGGTCTGGAGTGCTAGAATTTGGGCAAAAGGTCTGAAAGGGAAAAACCCAGAACAAAAGGGCATTTCCCCCAAGTACTGATACCCACCAGAGGTGTGAGGTTGCTATGGCAACATGCCGACAAAATGCTGTGTATGAGGAGGCCTGAAATAAAGAACAGCAGGATCCAACAGTTTCAGAAGTTTCTTTCTTTTTTAATTTAAAGACCAGCAAAGTCACTCCGAATCAAATTTGTTAGATTTCCAGTACGCTTAGGTCTCCAACTATTGTTGGACAACAACTCCCATTTTTAATTTAAAGACCAGCAAAGTCACTCCGAATCAAATTTGTTAGATTTCCAGTACGCTTAGGTCTCCAACTATTGTTGGACAACAACTCCCATCATCCCTAGCTAGCAGGATCAGTGGTCAGGAACAATGGGAGTTGTAGTCCAACAACAGCTGGGTACCAAAGTTTGAGAAATACTGTGTTGGGCTGCAATCTTGAACCCACTCATTTGGGAATAAACTCTGTTGAATTCAATAGGACTTATTTCTGAGTAGATGTGTTATGTACTGAGCTTGGATCCTAGAACAATAGGCAGGTAGGATCATAGAAGGCAACAACCTGATTGGCCAGCTGGAGGGGCCCAATCAGGTCCCAGGAGAAAGTTAATCAGCCTATTAGGTTGGTAGGATCCTAGAATGCAACAACCTGCAGGAGCAGGAGGGAAGCAGAGTCAGCCAATCACAGGGGACCCATTGTGTAAATAATGTATATAAAGACTGAGGTTTTGGGAGGAAATTCATTCACTGTTTACAAATGCCAGCATCTTTTCTGTGCTTTGATAAATACTTCCAGTTTCTTTCATCTTTGAGCTGACTCTGGTCTCTTTCTGATCGCCCTGGAGGAAGCTCAGTGGAGTGAAATGTCGAACCTGTTTCCAGTATACAGCTTAGGACAAATCTTTTTACCTCGGTCAGCCTCTGGCTATTTTGGACTACAACCCCCATCAGCCTCAGCCAGGCTGAGCTTGCTGAGGCTGATGGGAGTTGTAGTCCAAAACATCCTAATGGCCTTAGATTGAGAGAGGTTGGTCTAGGCCTTTGGATGACTGGATGTTTTCTCTTCCCATTTGCTGCTGTTTTGTTGCTTTGTCATGCTTTGCTTTTTGTGGTTTTAGTTTATTATAGGAATGTAAATTGTACTTACCTTATTTGTGGTATTTTTGCAACTTACTGCGGGACCATGATTAGGGGGGAAGTGGGGTGGGGTATGGGAAAGAGATGTAAAAATAACAAACAAAAGTATCACCAGCCCTGAAAATGGAATAATGCCTTCAGGCTGCACTCCTGTACGTTTTTTACTGAGAAGTAAGCCTCACTGAGGGGACACGGGTGGCGCTGTGGGTTAAACCTCAGAGCCTAGGACTTGCCGATCAAAAGATCAGCGGTTCGAATCCCCGCAATGGGGTTGCTCGGTCCCTGCTCCTGCCAACCTAGCAGTTCGAAAGCACGTCAAAGGGCAAGTAGATAAATAGGTACCACTCTGGCGGGAAGATAAACAGCTTTTCCGTGCGCTGCTCTGGTTCGCCAGAAGCGGCTTAGTCATGCTGGCCACAGGACCCGGAAGCTGTACGCCGGCTCCCTCGGCCAATAAAGCGAGATGAGCGCCGCAACCCGAGTCGGTCACAACTGGACCTAATGGTCAGGGGTCCCTTTACCTTTAAGCCTCATTGAACCCAGTGGGACCGACTTCTGAGTGCATTGGGTTAAACTGTTTGATGTAGCATATTAATCTTGGTCCCACAACAGGCCAGGCCAACAAGAAGCAAATGGAGACAGGGCTCCTGCACCTTTAATAGCCATATAGATGGAGAAATTTCAGCAGGTATCTCCTACACAACTATAACAGGGGGCACGTCGTTGTCCTCTTTTCTTTTGCATCTGGTCCTTTACAAACAAATCAGCAGTTCCACAGCCTATGGCGGTCTGCTGCCTCGTCTGCAAAATTACTTCAGAAAAACTAAATGTGTTCTCATTTCTGGTCCGCCTTCTGAGAGTGGTGCTCTGAGTGATCATTCTAGATGCACCTCTGTTGGCAAAGAAACTCCCCTCCCTGCTGCAATCACAAGAATCCATGTGGCCATAAAATATTTTATATATATATATATATATATATATATATATATATATATATACACACACACACACACACACACACACACGTATCATTTCCAACAATAATTTAACGTATTTTCATATCTTATACAGTGTTTTAGACTTCCATCAACCGCATCTTGCAATACTACTAGCATAATCTGTTTATTACAATTGTTTTTCAAATAATCCAAATATTTACTCCAGTCCTCCAAGAATCTCTGGTCTGCAGCTTTTGAATCCTTCCTGTCATCTTATCTTATGTAATTCTGCATTCTCCATTGATTTCACGTATAAGCTAAAGCTATAGCTTAGGGTGCCACTCTCTTGGGGGCCCCAAGAAAATTTAAGGGGGGAAAAATGGATGTACATTTCCAGAATATAAGATAAAAAACAAATAAAATAAAACCTACATACAGCAACAGTGTTTTGTGTTGTGTAGGCTCCTGTGGTGTAAGTATTGGGCCCCGCCTGCTCCCTAAAATATCACTGGTTTGCTCATTTCTATATATAGGGTGCCTACATTCTGCATATTTTGTTATGTGCAAATGCCTTTAGATACCTATTAGGTCCACAAATTACCATCTAGCATATATTCAACACAAAAAAACATAGCGACAATTTGTTGTTGACAAAGGTCAGCTGGACATATAAAGGGCCCCATTTAAATCCGGCCCTGCGCAATCGCAGCGCCTGGAGGGGGAAAAGACTCTCCCATCCGATCGCGCACGTCCAAAATACAACCCCTCCATCTCTCTCTCTCCTCCCCTCGAAGAGGAACTACATTTCCCAGGAAGCTTAGCGCGTCCCTTTCTTTTTTAAAGTCTATGCACGTGGCTCGTTGGGAGGAGTTGGGAACGTCACATTCCTGCATTCTCTTAGCCTGTGTCACAGGAGCCCGGTTTCTGTGTCGTTGGACAGCTTGGAAAAATAAGAGCGAAAATAAGCCCTCCTTCTGCCTCCACCTTCCCAAGCTCTTCCCAGTCGGGACTCATGCACCTCCAAGAAGGAATTTGACCCCCTTCCCCTTTCCTTCCTCCCTCGGAATCCACCCAGAGACTCCCTTTTCCTCCTCTCCAGCCTAGCCTTGGCTCTCCAGAAAGGTAATCATCATCATCCGGCGCTGTTGTGGGTTTGGGCTGCTATGGGGTTATCTGTAGGGCTGTGTGAATGCGCGCGCGAGGGTCCTTTTGTGGGCATCCGTGCTGCGCCTCGATCGCCAGCAAATGACTGGTGGTGATCTATATCCATGCGTACGCGCCCGACACACCACAATACCTCCCCCAGCCTGGAGGCGTTGCAATAAAAGGGACGAGGAGGGAATCCTCCTTTTTACGCATAGGATCCAAACGCGTTTTTACGCATTGGATCGCGCGCAGGTGATGGTGGTGGAGCCCTTTCTCCCGGGGAAAAGCGGGGAGAGAAGGCGAAGGGCGCTCGGGGTCTCTCCCCTGTTGTTGTGGCGGCTGCGTGACACCCGCGTAACTCAGGCGGGGGGGGGCGAGGCGGGGCTCCCCTTTGTTTTGCAACCGGGGGACCAAGTTGCAAGGTGTTCCTGCGTTTTTGCTGCGGGGAGGAGGGAATCTCTGCTTCGGATCAAAATAGGAAGAGGCGGCTGCTCCCTTCCCCCAGTTTCCTCTTCTCCTGCGTCTGCATAGGCCAAAACTGGAACGGAGTTTATTTTGCTTTCTTTTCTCCCCCCCAACAAATCGGTCCCATGTGATTCTCTCCCCACCCCCCTTCTGCGTGGATATGTGCGTGTCGATTGCATGTTGTCTAGACTTCAACTCCCCCTCCCTCTTTTCTCCTCCCTCCCCCTTCATGTCGGCTCCCCCCACCCCCACCCGCTTTCTCTTCCCCCCACCTCTCCGTTTCCAACCAGTGCAGTTTATGTCCGGGAAAGTCTTTTTCTGATTTGCAGCCCGGGCCTGGTGGCATTTATCTCAGCCCTTTTATGAAAGGCATCATTCCGGCATGATCTCTCCCGAAACGCGCAGATAGGCTCCCTTGCCCGAATTTGGGCGGGGAGAGATAGAGAATGGATGTTACTCGTAGTTGTAATTTTTCACGAGCTGCGCTGTGTGTAGTAAAAGGATTCAGACTCACCACTCACTATTTAATACCCCCTCGCCTATAAATCCTTGAAAGCATGTGTGTAATTTGATTTGAGCGTATATTATGCAACTGCGTATGTCTTTTTGGTGGGTATTTTGTTGGGTGGGGAGGAGGTGGAATGGAAGATTTGTGATCTCTCCAGTATTTCCTGTGTTAAAAAGTCCTCCAGAATCATAACCCTCCTCCATTGATGATGTATCTTGAGGTCATCTCCCTCCATCCCTCCCTCCTCCGTAATACGCGATTAATTGTTCAGAGGCTATTGTAATCCTTTTCAGCTGCCCAATGGCCCTTGCTGCTTTACACAGATTTTTCTGAGCGATTCCACATCCACACACTTGGATTGTTTCGCTCTGTCCGAGAGGTGGTGGGGTTCATGCAATTTCGGTTAAATCTGGAATGTTTCAAGATTGCATTATGGAAAGGGAGAGCCGTGGCCAGCACGGTCCAAGCACCCGTGGGTTTTTAAAAATGTCATGCGTTGATAGATACTCAGGTTTGCCGTGTTATTAAAATGCAGATCTTAGATTATCCGGATTTTCAATGTTCTGGGGTTTTAAGTGAGCCAAAGGGTATCCTTTGTGTGTGTGCGTGCGGGCAGCACATTATGTTCAGGCAGTGTGCAGTTCTACACAACGCTCTGTTGGGTGACAGTGTGATTTGGGGCATATCCTAGCTGGATTCCTTTTCCATATATCAAAAAAAATCTAGCAGATTTCCATTAAAACAATTAGATTTAGTTTGCACGGAAGCCAGTGGCCTCATTTTGAGTGTTAATTCTTGACGTGGCAAGAACATTTCCATTCCGAAATCCCTGATATCGTTTTTAATCTCACGCTGCCTTGTTACCAAGGGGGAAGGAAAGGGGTTTGAGCGATAGATAAGAACAGAACATCCCAGAGCATCGTCTCCTAGTACTGTCATAGAGCAGAGGCTCAGGTGCTTTGCCATTGGTGACATTTCCTGCATTGTCCCATTGAATCCAGCTGTGGTTACCCCAGGCATGTGAGCATAGGATTGTAGCCTTAAGATCCATCCTCTCTGCATGGATAATGGGGAGCGATCCTAGGCTGGATCAGCTTTCAGGCACGTTATGGGTGCGGTCCATTTTTTAAATATATATAATATATTTTTCCTGCAGTGGTTTTTATTCTGGTGCTTCGGGGTGATTTTTGTACCTGCTGCCCTTAACTCATCAATCTTGTAACAAGGTGCGACTCCTAGGTGATCATTCCTGCCATTCTTAGTTACGGGGAAGGATAAATGCTTCCAAAGGCCAGAAAGCGGAAGGTGAGTGGGGTGGGGGCTCTTGCTCCTAGCCTGTGCCACGTAAGAGCTTTCTGTACATGAGTTTATGCTGCAGTATTGAGGGGAAGAACAGATTGCGGGGGGAGCAGCTAGATCAGAGAGCAAGGCTCTCTCTTTCTGCCACAGTCCTTCCCTTCCTCCAGCTTCCTTCAGGGGAAACACATCTTTGCATTTAGCAAAATCACCACCAGCTCTGCAAAGAGCTGTCTCTGCTTTTTATCTGCTGTATTTAAGAGGATGCTCACCTCAATGTGGTGTCAGGTTTGTGAAATCAGGCGCCGAAATGTCCGATATCTTGACGGCTGGATACTGCTGCTTCTCAGAGGTCTGGTGGGCAGCCGGATTTGAATGGTGGGCTTCTAATCGGAAACACAAACTGCTGTTCTTTTAATCCAAGTTTTTGTAGGTGGGTAAATTGGAAAATGAATGGAGCTTGGATACACTAGCGTGTGCTGTATTTTAGCAGCAAACCGTTTCCCCTTTTCTCATTCAAAGTGCACTTTCTCTCAATGAGAGCTAGAAACTTGTACAGAAAAGTAATTTTGTCCTATGTGAAATGAAATGGTTTATCTAGTGTGCCTTTGCAGTACACGCAGGAAGAATTTGCTTTATGAATCCTTGTGCAGTGGGATTGTGTGTCATTAGCAAATCTTTAGGGCGGCACAGAGCACAGTGTGTTTGCTATTTCTAGAGCAAACTGCTGCATTTTGGCAGTAGGATATAATCATAATATGGTACGTAGCCAAGGCTTGTCCTCTGATTACAGCCATGGTAAAGGAGGTGAGACTTCGGCCACAATCCCAGGTTCGGATGACACACCAAGCCAAACAAGCATATCACACTGACCTAAGAGAACCGGAGAAGAGCAAAACACCTGTGATTTTCTCCTCTGAAACCAGCATGTTTGTGAAGTCATGGTAGGCCATACTGGGGCTTGCTCTTCAAAGCAGACCTTTGAGTTCAAAGTAGACCTTTTAGCTTGCAAATCCCCCCCCCAAAAAAAACAACTCTCACACATGGGTTTAAAGTTGGTTAATCACTGCCTTGGCATCACCAACCATGGTTAGGCCTATTCCTGGTTTGAAGCTGCGTTTTGGTGCTGCTTAGCAAATTCTGGCTAAGAGAGCCTGGCAAACTTTTAACAGTAGGTGAGGTCAGTACAGTGGTGCCCCGCAAGACGAATGCCTCGCAAGACGGGAAACTCGCTAGACGAAAGAGTTTTCCGTTTTGGAGGTGCTTCGCCAAACGAATTTCCTATGGGCTTGCTTCGCAAGACGACAATGTCTTGCGAGTTCCTGCTGTGTTTTTTTCCTTCCCCCCCTTTTTCTAAGCCGCTAAAAGCCACTAATAGCGCTAATCCGCTAATCCTTCAATGGGCTTGCTTCGCAAGACGAAAAAACTGCTAGACGAAGAGAATCACAGAACGGATTCTTTTCGTCTTGCGAGGCACCACTGTACTTAAGGTGACACTTAACGGTGATTAGGAAGGATAGAGGAGAATTTGCATCTGTTGTCAGGTCCCTGTGGAGAAGTGATCATAAGATATTCGGCATCTTACACCTAATCTATACAGTACTGTGGTTAAGTGATGGCATAGATAGCTATGCACATTGCTCTCAGTGTGACTCCAGAACTGGGAACTCTATCTCTGTGAGGGGTAAACTACAGTTCCCATGATGCTTGTGTGTGTTTTAAATGTAAAGTGTGCATGCAGTCTTACAGTTGTAGCCCCAGACACTGATGTCACTGGGAAAGCTAATGTAGACCTTGCTGTTTCTGTACCATTCTTCCTTTAAACCTGGTGCCTTCCAGCTGTTTTGGACTACAATTCCCATCAGCTGCAATCAGCACTGTCATGATGGCTTTTGTAGTCCAAAACATCTAGAATGCACCAGGTTGGGGAGGGCTGAGCGTGAACCTATCTGGAAAGGGAATAAGAACCAGATCTTAAAATATTTAAAAACAAAATACCGTGGTGCCTCGCAAGACGAAAAGAATCCGTTCTGTGATTCTCTTCGTCTAGCGGTTTTTTCGTCTTGCGAAGCAACCCTATTACCAGATTAGCGCTATTAGTGGCTTTTAGCGGCTTAGAAAAAGGGGGGGAGGAAAAAACCAGCAGGAACTCTCAAGACATTTTCGTCTTGCGAAGCAAGCCCATAGGAAATTCGTTTTGCGAAGCACCTCCAAAACGGAAAACTCTTTCGTCTAGCGAGTTTTCCGTCTTGCGAGGCATTCGTCTTGCGGGGCACCACTGTAAAAGTTCAGCAACTCTTGCTAATAAATATACTGCAACCAAGTTAGGAATGACCAACTCAGGAGTGCCCTAGGAATTAGAGGAATTCTAAGCAGTAGGTCCTCAGAACTCATTGGAGGAGAGGGGATTTCACATATCTGGTGCCCCCCCCCCCCAGGATGAATGCATAATTTTCCTTGGCAGGTCATAGTTCAGCCAATAGAACTACTTCTTTCCAAAATGCCTTGTATGAAATGGAAACAACCTTATTTGTTGCAGGGAGAGGAATGGGCCTAGGGGCTGGGCCACTTTGCGTGGTGGTAAATGAATCTGCCTTTCGCAAAGTCAGAGCATTTGTCAATGTAGCCCAGAGATGCCTGTTCTGACTGGCAGTGGTTCTCCAGTTTCTCAAGGCGAGGAGGGCTCTCCCCCCACCCCCCGGTGCACCAGATATGTTGTCATTTAGACGTGTCCGACTCTTCATGACCCCATGGACCAGAGCACGCCAGGCACTCCTGTCTTCCACTGCCTCCCGCAGTTTGGTCAAACTCATGCTGGTAGCTTTGAGAACACTGTCCAACCATCTCATCCTCTGTCGTCCCCTTCTCCTTGTGTCCTCCATCTTTCCCAACATCAGGGTCTTTTCCAGGGAGTCTTCTCTTCTCCTGAGGTGGCCAAAGTATTGGAGCCTCAGCTTCCGGATCTGTCCTTCCAGTGAGCACTCAGGGCTGATTTCCTTCAGAATGGATAGGTTTGATCTTCTTGCAGTCCATGGGACTCTCCAGAGTCTCCTCCAGCACCATAATTCAAAAGCATCAATTCTTCAGCGATCAGCCTTCTTTATGGTCCAGCTCTCACTTCCATACATCACTACTTGGAAAACCATAGCTTTAACTATACGGACCTTTGTTGGCAAGGTGATGTCTCTGCTTTTGAAGATGCTGTCTAGGTTTGTCATTGCTCACCAGATATACCTGGCCCTTTTTAACTGGTGATGCACCAGGGACCTCCTGTAGAAGAATCATATGTTTGACCACTGAAATCCTGTCTGTTATTATTATTATTATTTTTAATCCCACTTTTACTCCCAAAGGAGCTCAGGCTAGCAAATAAGTGCTAAAACAAAAACATCCTTAAAACTATTGCAATGCAGATGCAGACCTGGAAAGCCCTGCCCTGGAAAGGCTCTTAGGAAGAGGGAAGTTTTTAAATAGGCGCCGAAAAGACGACAGAGCTGGCCCCCAACTTTCAATGGGAGGGAATTCTAAGGGCCTGGATCCTATACTGTGTGGGGGACAGACCTCCTGATAATACGGTATCAGGAGGAGGCCATCCACAGAGGTATCTGCAGGAGACCCATCGACTGGGTGTACAGTGGTAACTCTGGTTACGTACTTAATTCCTTCTGGAGGTCCGTTCTTAACCTGAAACTGTTCTTAACCTGAAGGACCACTTTAGCTAATGGGGCTTCCCGCTGCCACTGCGCCGCCGCCATGCGATTTCTGTTCTCATCCTGAAGCAAAGTTCTTAACCCGAGGTACTATTTCAGGGTTAGCGGAGTCTGTAACCTGAAGCGTCTGTAACCCGAGGTACCACTGTTTAAAGTATGTGGAATATGCAGGCCTAGTTTGTTTATTTCATGGGTAGGCAAACTAAGGTCCAGGGGCCGGATCTGGCCCAATCACCTTCTAAATCTGGCCTGCAGACGGTCCAGAAATCAGCCTGTTTTTACTGGAGTAGAATGTGTGCTTTTATTTAAAATGTATCTCTGGGTTATTTGTGGGGCATAGGAATTCGTTCATTTTCCACCCCCAAAATATAGTCCAGCCCCCCACAAGGTCTGAGGGACAGTGGGCCAGCCCCCTGCTGAAAAAGTTTGCTGACCCCTGCTTTATTTAATGATTTTATTACATTTCTATATTGTCTTTCATCTGAGAATCACAGGGTGGTTTATTTGTGGTGATGCAGTGCTGGGAGCATCAGCCAAAAACTCCTCTCTCTCTTTCTCTCTCTGGGGAATGGGGGAAATGTCCTGTGTTGTTCCCCTCCACCCCTTTTCATATCACACACTTGTGCCATGCGCATTCTAGAGATCTCACAGCTTGTTGACAGGCCGGGAGGGGGGTTGCAACTTTGATATGTGAAATATAGGCCTTTGCAGAGCTAACAGATGTCTCCTCCAAGCCGACACTTTTCAGTGGAGTCAAGTCACACATTCCGCTTGCTAGCCCTCACGTCTTGCAGTGGCATTCTCACAATCGCAGAAATCTCAGCCAACTGTGCCAATAAGCCTTGGGTGAATCAATGGATAAATCAGTGCAGATTTGCATATGGGAAAAACCAGTGAGTGGTATCTACTGTAGTGCCAAGTGAACATTCCATCGGCGCGAGGAATTCCTGCTTGCAGAATGGAACCTTCTTTCTCTATTCCCCCCAGTAGGGCTGGGCGAAATATCATCAAAAATTGGTTAGAAGTCCATCTTGGTTTCATAATTGTTGACCTGGCAATATATCGTGAAACGTGGTGTGTGCTGTCTGTGCTATGTAAAAAAAATTATAATGTGGGGAAAACTGTGAAGCTAATCAGTTCTTCTCCATACCTCCATCCTTGTTTCAGACATCGTGATATATCAGTCTAATGTGATGTTTAGCTGGTGATATAACATGTTAAAAACCAGATATTTCCTTCCCCCCCCCAAAAAAATTATTCATTTTATAATACAGCTAAACAACACAAGCAGAAAAACAGACAATCCAAACAAATTCTTGTCTTATCCTTATTTTTTCTAAACGTGTTTAGGTGAGCTTCCCCAAGTCCCCCCATCTGATTTTCATTTTACCTCATCTTTAGCAGTTTACATATGTCATAATTTCTAGCCATTTTTTATCGCACTTTTACCATAAAAATCTTCACATTTTATCACTTACAAATAATACTATTTTAAAATACACTATCCTCTACTTCTAACCGTACAGCCTATATCCACTTCCAGAGCTATTCTAAGATTTAAATATTAACATATTTTTTCCCAAATATTCTTTAAACTTCTTCCAATCTTCTTCCACCGTCTCTTCTCTCTGGTCTGAGTCTCCCAGTCAGTCCGGCAAGTTCCATATAGTCGAAAACCAGATATTTCCTACTCCACAGCTATGTTCCAGGGGTTCCCCAAACAACTACCTTCTGGAGCAAATTTGGGGGGAGTGTCGGTGGGGTGGGGAGTCGTGTTGCATGAGTGGAAATAGATGATGCTGATGGGATGCACTGTTCCAACACCAATATTTCTGAAGAAAATACGTTTTCCTTCCTCCACCTGATGCATTTCCAGGTATTGTCAAGACTCCCTCCTGTCATCATCTGAAGGGCTGAAGGTTAGGAAACTCTGGTGTACATTCTTCCTATTCTTCACAGGTCCTTAAAGGTAAAGGTAAAGGGACCCCTGACCATTAGGTTCAGTCATGGCCGACTCTGGGGTTGCGGTGCTCATCTCGCTTTATTGGTACAGCTTCTGGGTCATGTGGCCAGCATGACTAAGCCGCTTCTGGCTAACCAGAGCAGCACACGGAAATGCCGTTTACCTTCCCTCTGGAGTGGTACCTATTTATCTACTTGCACTTTGATGTGCTTTCAAACTGCTAGGTTGGCAGGAGCAGGGACCAAGCAACGGGAGCTCACCCTGTAATGGGGATTCGAACCGCCAACCTTCTGATTGGCAAGTCCTAGGCTCTGTGGTTTAACCCACAGCACCACCCGCGTGGCGTCACGGATCCTTGTGTGAACGCAATTAGATATTTAAACTTGGGATAAAAGAAAAGCCTTATATATTGAAATGAACACTGCCTCCCGTGTTCCCAACCATCCTTTTGTGCCTCTTTTGCCCGTTACTCAGTACGTTCCATCTCTGAGAAGACCTGAAATGTTTGCAAGTCAGATTAATACCTTAACGAGGCAGTATCCATTACGATATGTAATGGTTTCCCTTTGTCCCAAGTTGAAATACCTGTTGTGTTTTCTGTAAGTGCCCCTCAAACAGTGTGTTGCTTGAAACATCCCGATTGGATTTTTTAAAGGATTTAACAGGTTCAGTTAATTTATGTCGCCTTGGATCGGTACGTTGCAGCAAACTCTGGCCTACACATGCAAATACACCATTGCTGTGTAGAATGCAAAATTGAATCTTGCCGTTTTTGTAAGATCATAGAATCATAGAGTTGGAATAGACCACAAGATCAGGCAAAGAATAGCAGGTAAGTTCAGTATCCTTTTGTTTGGGTGTTGCTGAATCTGTGGTCTGGCTCAGTTGACATCAAACGGCTCTCAAGTTGCCATAGTAGCCCCTTGAGGATTCCCCCAGAGGAAGGGATTTCTGATCCTGCTTATGATGGTGCAATCAACACTAAATCCGCAGCTACTCCGATGACGTCAGGATGGTTACGTCAGCCTGTCAGGATCTTGCCCTGCTAAACAAAGCCTTCCTGAGTTACATGGCTGCTCTTTGTCTTTGGTCTGTGTGCATTTAGGGCTCATTTCTCCCCCCTCAAAGTATTCTGGGAACTGTAGTTTATTCTTTACAGTCCTCAGCATCCTTAACAAACTATAGTTGGATACTAAAGTTGGGTGCTTTAAATTATTATTATGAATAATAATAATAATTATAATATAATTTATTATTTATATCCCGCCCACCTGGCTGAGTCTGCTTGCCTCTTCTTCCCTTTGGCAAATGACTACTGTTTAAATGGCGACGAGATCGCATTGGCCTATTTATTCTGAATGTTTATAAGTGATGCCAATAAAGGTTTGGTGATGATGCTGGTGATGATCTGGCTGAGTTTCCCCAGCCACTCTGGGTGGTTCCCAATTGCGTGTTAAAAACAGTGGCAAAAGCAATTCATTTCTGTAGCGAGGTGAGTTTCACACTTTTGTGCACGCATGTTGTCCTGCTGACTCTTTTTGGTTCTTTACCTAGTGTTGCACGCCACCTCCGTCTCCCGAGATTCCAGGGGTTCCAGGCACATGCCCAGGATTCGTGTTTCCTTTTGGCAATGAGGCAGAGCGGAAACTGTGGTGTCTTTATGATATATGGTTTACACATATATACAACCTGAGCCTACAATGGAGGGGTTCACATCATTAACACTCCAAGAGGGTCTTGCTTCCCCCATAGTTGCAGCCTTTTCAAAAATAGCAGTGTGCCTTTTTTCAAGGTTGGAACTGAGCTATTTGGTTGAGCATTGAATTGCCGTTGCATAGTTCCATTTCGGGCTGACCAGAAGAAGATTCACAAAACAGATTGAAATCTGGTTATCTTGTTGTTGGAGTTCTGTTGGAATTGCACCAGCAACAAGTATACATATAGTTATTGTCTTGGACTTATTGCAAGAATATTAGGATGGGGTTTTTTTACAATGCCAAAATAATAATGACATACACAACTCAATGCAATGGTGCCTCGGTTTTTGAACGTCTCTGTTGATGAACGTTTTGGAACTCGAACGTCATAAACCTGGAAGCAAATGCTTTGGTTTTCAAACGCACCTGAGAAGACAAACCAGAAACGTGGCTGCCTTATTGAGATTTCTGTTTTGAGTTTTTGGTTTTCAAACGTTTCGGAACTCAAACAGTCTTCCAGAAAGAATTATGTTCGAAAACTGAGGTACCACTGTATTGAGTTGTGTATGTCATTATTATTTTGGCATTGTAAATAGCATTTGAGACTTTAAGTATTAGAAGGCATTGAACTTTTGTACGTTACTGTTAATGAATTTTTGTAAACCACATACAGAAGTATTTAGTTTGTGATTTACTTCTGTATTCCTTGGAAAGTTGTATTGATCTCTGCCTTCCCAGCCTGCAGCCCTCTAGGTCACATCACAGCAAATTCTGACCCTCTCAAACTCCTGCTTTGATCTTTTAAGAGTTGGGGAAGGAGCCCCACCCATTTCCTTTGTTCTCCTAATGGCCCATCACCCAGGTGATTACCCGAATCCGGGAAGCTTGCCTGATTTGTTCCTCCCTCTGTAATGTATCGCCAGATCGTGATGTTTGGCTGGTGATACATCGCAATGTTGAAAACCTGACATCACCCAGCCCTAGAGTAAATCCAACCCAAGTCCAGAGTGGAGTCCCTAAGACAGTTGGATGGTGCCTTGTATGCCTCCTTCCGGCAACTCCCGCAGCCAGGCTGGTGCCAAACGCATTGCTCTGCTTTCCTTTGGACCACATCACTGAGGCCGTGTGTGTGTGTTCTTGTTGTCTGCGCAGCCCAGGACCTCCAGGCACACTGCCCAGGTCTGCGCCCCAGAGAGGTCACAATGCTAATGTGGTGGTTTGACTTCACCCTGGGGGAACACTGCTTTGTGTCTCAAGACCGACGGATGCCAACAGCCACCCACCAGGGAAGTTAGTGCATGTCCTTATCATGGGGGTATTCAGTATTCGGAGCTGCCTTTCAGTGGTTCAGACAGTAGTGTGTTGTTGATTTCTTCCGCAGGGAGAGGGGTAGAAAACTAAAACCAGCACCTGCAGTTTGAAGGGATACAGTCCAGGAAAGTCCTGTCCCACTATATTTTTCTGATTCCCAACCACCTTTCTTTTTTTAAAGCTCTCTGTAAGTTGCAGCAGTTCCTGCCATCTGGCTATGCAAATGCTCATGCAGGATTTTGTACTTTGGGTCCAAGGGTAAAGCTTGCATCATGCAATCTGATCGGGTTAGTTACGTTGCCCTTGGCTGAACAGCAAACACACACTCATGCTGTCTGCTGTGCAGAGAGTGCTGTCCGGCAGTTATACTGCTTGAAAGGTAGCTAAAAGTTTTCCTGACTTTGCATCAAACATGCCTTTCCAGGTGCAAGCCACAGTCTCTTTCTCAGAGGATGCTGGGAAGCTTGGACAATTGGTGGGCTCCACATATTATTATTATTATTATTATTATTTATTATTATTATACCCCGCCCATCTGGCTGGGTTTCCCCAGCCACTCTCCATCAAATATCAGATGGAGATTCTTACTTTGTCTGGGGATCACCCTTCTGGTCCTGATGGGAGTTGCAGTCCCCAAGGTCTGGATTGCACCAGGTTGGGGAAAGCTGGAGTAGATCATTACACAGATTAGAACCGCGGTACTTCCTTTTGAACAAATTGCTCTTTCTGCAGGCTGTTCTTAGAAACACAGCTGTCTTCCTGTGACTTTTCCATGGGGAAAGGTTCAGTGGGGCAGTGGTAGAACAAATACTTTGCATGCAAGAGGTTCCAGGTTCGATCCCTGGCGCCTCCACGTAGGGCTGAGAATGTCGCCTGACTAAAACCCAGGAAAGCTGCTGGCGGTCAGTGTAGACAGTCCTGAGCTATAGATAGACCAGTGGCCTGACTTGGTGTAAGGCAAGTTCCTGTGCATTTGCAGCAGGTCAAAAGTGCGTCCATCTTGCTCTCCGTGGCAGCATCTCTCCTGGGTGTTTTCCATATACCTGCTTCTTGTTGGGGGTCGAACCTGAACCTGTTTGCATGCAAAGCAGACAGTCCAGCCACTGAGCTGTGGTTCGCCCTTTCTTGCGTGTACAGTCGTACCTCGGAAGTCGAACGGAATCCGTTTGGAACAGAATCCGTTCCAAAACGTTCAGAAACCAAGGTGCGGCTTCTAATTGGCTGCAGGAAGCTCCTGCAGCCAATCGGAAGCCACATCGGATGTTTGGGTTCCAAAGAACGTTCGCAAACCGGAACACTCACTTCCGGGTTTCAAGGTACGACTGTACAGTGGTACCTCGGGTTACAAACACTTCAGGTTACAAACGCTTCAGGTTACAGACTCTGCTAACCTGGCAGTAGTACCTCAGGTTAAGAACAGGATGAGAACAGAAATTGCACTGCAGTGGCAGCGGGAGGCCCCATTAGCTAAAGTGGTACCTTAGGTTAAGAACAGTTTCAGGTTAAGAACAGACCTCTGGAACGAATTAAGTTCTTAACCAGAGGTACCATTGTATTGTAAGCTGCTCCGAGTACAAGTCTTTGTGTGGGAAATGACGCAGCTTGTAGTAGGATTGGGCATCAGTTGTGCAAAACAAACGGCGAAAAATCTCAATGCTCAGGATAAACGGCACATAAATAAAAGGCAAATGTGCTGACATTGTATATATACCTTTCCTCGAAAATGTGTGCGCTCACACAAACACACATCCCTGGGGAGATGTGCATTCCTCAAAACTCTGGAAGCCAGCCAGAATAGACCTCTGGCAATACAAGGGCACTTCATGCATTAACAATATCATATGTGCTGAGATTATTAAGGTTGTTGTTGTTGATCAGTCAGTGTTCATTTCACAGCAGGCTTCCCCAAGTTGGTGCCCTCTAGACATTTTGGATTTACATTTCATTTGTTGGCACTGTCTAGAGCGTTAGTCGTGATGCTCTCTTCGGAGAGCTGCTGCAGAGTATAATCATCCTCCAACAAGAGGCTTCTTCTAAAATAATTTTTAGTTACACATTCTCTTTTTTGTTGTTGTTAAAGGCTCCAATTTGTAGTTAAAATGGCATCCTTCCAGTTTTGGTTTAGAAAAAATGTGAGTTGGCTACTTAGCAATCTGGGGATGTCTGGATGTTGTTTAGTTGTTTAGTCGTGTCCGACTCTTCGTGACCAGAGCACGCCAGGCCCTCCTGTCTTCCACTGCCTCCCGCAGTTTGGTCCAACTCATGCTGGTAGCTTCGAGAACACTGTCCAACCATCTCGTCCTTTGTCGTCCCCTTCTCCTTGTGCCCTCCATCTTTCCCAGCATCAGGGTCTTTTCCAGGGACTCTTCTCTTCTCATGAGGTGGCCAAAGTCTTGGAGTCTCAGCTTCAGGATCTGTCCTCCTAGTGAGCACTCAGGGCTGATTTCCTTCAGAATGGATCGGTTTGATCTTCTTGCAGTCCATGGGACTCTGGATGTCTGGATAAAAGGGATCAAATCTTGGAGAGCGTGCAGTTATGCATTCTCGACTCTGCAACCTCAGATCAAAAGTAAATTCTGTCGGCCTGAATGGAGCTGACTCCTGAGTAAGCGCAACCAGGTTCAGGTTGCAAGTTGTACATTATCACACTCACATCCTCTTGCGATTAGCCGCTTGGCAAGAGACGTTGCAAGCTGACTCCTAGGGAGCAGTAGCCAAACTTGTTTTGCTGCACACATGAGTCCTTTTAGACACAGTCTGGGACAATGGGGGGTTTGCACGCGATAACCTCCTTCGAGCAATTCAATATCAGATGTGTGAACACCCTCTCGACATCAAGCAAGACTGACTCAGCTCTTAGATTCTGCTGCAGGTTTCTGTTGGTGCACAGCCAGGCTTTATTTAGTTATTTATATTTTTGGCATTTGTGGGCTACCCCATAACACAACATTATCTGTGCAGTTCTCAATTATTATTATTTTAAAAAAACACAGTTTCCATTGCCTGGGGTTCCCATTGCCTTGGAAGGAGATCTATCTGTGTGTAGATCCATGGGCACACCAACCCCAATGCAGAACAAAGAAACAAACATTATAAGGAACTTGTAAAAGTGTAAACAATAACAACAACAACAACAATTTATTATATATACCCCGCCCATCTGGCTGGGTTTCCCCAGCCACTCCGGGCAGCTTCCAACAAAATATTAAAATACAGTAATGTATCAAACATTCAAAGCTTCCCTAAACAGGGCTGCCTTCAGATGTCTTCTAAAAGCCTGGTAGTTGGTTTTTCTCTTTGACATCTGGTGGGAGGGCGTTCCACAGGGCAGGTGCCACTACCGAGAAGGCCCTCTGCCTGGTTCCCTGTAACTTGGCTTTTTGCAGCGAGGGAACCACCAGAAGGCCCTCGGAGCTGGACCTCAGTATCCGGGCAGAACGATGGAGGTGGAGACACTCCTTCAGGTATACTGGGCCGAGGCCATTTAGGGCTTTAAAGGTCAGCACCAACACTTTGAATTGTGCTCGAAAATGTACTGGGAGCCAGTGTAGGTCTTTCAAGACTGGTGTTATGTGGTCTTGGTGGCCACTCCCAGTTCTGCAGATCAAAGTGGTTGAGGCCATGTGGCTTTGCCAATGGGTGTGTTCAGAGTGCTGTCTGGTCCTGGCTTATTATAGCATCTCCCTCCCCCCCCCCCCAGTTATTGTGGTCTGTGGTGGGCAATTCTGACTGACCACCACCCTTGTCCTTCTTAACTTGGCACATCTAATTCGTGTTCGAAATTAGCCAGGCGCCAGGTACTTTTTGCGACTGGCAACTGGTCCAGTTGCGACCTAGCCTTAAGAACAGCTAAAGCCGTTTTAAAAACAGCACCGGGGTCTAGGTTTAAAAACAACACAGAATGAACACACATGGCAGAGTCCTTTTTACATTGGCTTATGCTGATAGAAAATACTTAGGTCCCTGTCTAGTTGACAGCGTTGGATCCAGAAACATTCCTAAACTGTGATCCTGATCCTGAGCACAGCACCTTCCATCACAGGCTGAACACCCCTGCAACACGCTGTAAATCCGACTGCCTATGGAAATAATCAGGGCAGCTTCGAATAACCCAAAACAGGGTGTTACAATAGCTAACGGGGACCGGACATTTTGAGTGCACGTGAAACAGTGGTAGCGGTTGTCTTTTGGCCTGAGGGACGCATTTGGTTCTGTTTTTTGTTTTTCCCCCATTTTTTTTTATTGATTTTCCAAAATTTTAAACAAACAAACATAAATCATAACTGAACTTGGTCCAATCTTAGTAACGTTGTTAAATGACTTCCTCAAATTCCCTTGACTGAATTTCATTATATATCATTGTAACGGTTTTCCAAAATAAAATCTCATAACATTTACTTAGTCCTCTTAACATCTCTGTTTCTTTTCATCTTAACTTTAAACATGTTGTTCTCTAACTTCACATACCGTATTTAAATCCTTAGCCTAGCTATTTTTTTTGCAAGTGTTTCTATTTAATTTATCTTAGCATATTTGAGTAAATAGTCTTTGAAATTCTTCCATTCTTCCTGGTGCTCCTTGTTGGCTTTTTGCAGTATAGTGACGCTGCAGAGAGCTTGCTGGGGAGATCATGCATTAAAAAGAAAGGACTCAAAAAGTACTTAAAGGTTTTAATAAGAAAAACAAAAACTCCATTTACACTAAATACATCAACAAACCAACATGACCCAACCACCAACCCATCCCCCAGGGTAATGGGAGAGCTAGGTGCTGCTCCTTATATACTCTACCCAAATGCTGGCACGCCTTAATCAAATACAACTCAGCAGCACCTGCTATGTTTCACAGCTGTAAAGCTGGGTCTCGCTATCTTGCTCTGGCCCTTGCTCTGGCCCCTTAAAGACATACACATGGAGTGGAACAATGATGAACCTTTACATTTAAAGAAACCATTCAACACTCCTCCTCCTTCTGGTCATGGACTCTTCCTGTCAGGTCGGCCAGCTCCGGAAAATCCATCATCTTCACCTGCCATTCCTCCACTGTTGGTACTTCTTGTGTTTTCCAATTCTTGGCTAATAAAATTTGAGCTGCAGTTGTGGCATACAAAAACAGTCTAACATCTTTTTTGGGCAATTCCAAACCTGTTATTCCAAGAAGAAAGGCCTCTGGTTTCTTACCAAATGTATATTTCAACATTTTTTTCAGTTCATTATAAATCTTCTCCCAGAAGTCTTTCACCTTGGGACAGGTCCACCACATTTGATAAAAGGTACCCTCCTTTTCTTTACATTTCCAGCATAGATTATCACTATTGTGATACATCTTTGCTAATTTTACAGGGATTAAGTACCATCTATACATCATTTTCATAATGTTTTCCTTTAACACTGTATATGCAGTGAACTTGAGGGGGCCGCATTTGCTTCTGGGCAGTCTTCAGGGGCTGCATGCCAGTGGTTTTGCGAGGCCAGGGACAATAGTGAGTGGAACAATGAATGTAGTCTTTACCTTTGTGCACTATCTACCTTTGTGCATACCCCTCCTAATTCTCCACCCCAGGAAACAAGAGCCATTATCGGAATTCAAGGACACATCCCAGTCAGGTAAAAACTTTCAAGCAGCGTGTAGATCAGGGCCAGTACTGTCTGTAGGCTGAGGAGGGTGTGTGGCCTGGGGAGACTCCTGGGGGCCAGGTTGAGGGGCTTTGAGGGCCGCATTTGGCCTCCAGGCCGGAGGGTCACTTCTTTTGCTCTGGACATTGTCATCCCTTCTTAATAACACAAAGAATGGGATTTATAGTTGCGACTTTGCATGCTGAAAACATTGCGGGAATTGTGAATGACAACTCCATTTCAGTTTAGGGTTGGTTGCAGCAAAAAACAGCTTTGGGGCCCATTTAAAGACTAAAACTTAACATAGCACAAGCTTTTATAGAGTCTGCTGCATCACATTATCTATACAATGGTACCTCGGATTAAGTACAGTGGTGCCCCGCAAGACAAATGCCTCGCAAGACGGAAAACCCGCTAGACGAAAGCGTTTTCTGTTTTTGAGCTGCTTCGCAAGACGAATTTCCCTATGAGCTTGCTTCGCAAGACGAAAACGTCTTGCAAGTCTTGTGATTTTTTCTGCTTCCCCCCTTTTTCTAAGCCGCTAAGCCTTTAATAGCCGCTAAACCGCTAATAGAGCTAATCCGCAAAGCCGCTAATAGGGTTGCTTCGCAAGACGAAAAAACCGCTAGACGAAGAGACTCGCAGAACGGATTATTTTCATCTTGTGAGGCACCACTGTACTTAATTTGTTCCAGAGGTCCATTCTTAACCTGAAACTGTTCTTAACCTGAAGCACCACTTTAGCCAATGGGGCCTCCTGCCACCGCGCCGCCAGAGCACGATTTCTGTTCTCATCCTGAAGCAAAGTTCTTAACCTGAGGTACTATTTCTGGGTTAGCTGGGTCTGTAACCTGAAGCGTATGTAACCTGAAGCGTATGTAACCTGAGGTACCACTGTATGCAGTTAAGAAAAATAGGGTTTTTTTTGGGGGGGGGGATACTGGAGGAAGCCTGAAATTGGTTTCCTGGTATCTGAAATTCTTGTAATGCAGGATTTTGAGCCTAGTTGGTCTGCCGGATTAATTAAAAGCCACACTCCCGCTGTTCCGGGTTTTCATTAAGCACTTATCTCTGTGTGTTTTTTGCTTTCGTTGAGGATGGTTAAAAAATGTGGCTGATGAGCTCGCTGAACTTTGACCCTCTTCTGCTTCATCTGGATAGTCCAGCTTGACCCATCAGAGCTCCACAAAGAATCTCTGATGAAGATTTGGATCTATGCCCTCCCCGTCCTGTAATATAATTTCACGTAAAGGTTAAGAAGAGCCTTGGAAGAAAGAAAATTGCGTGTTAGCTGCAGATGGTGGAGAATCCCCAGAGCGCAGGTTTCGCTAGAGAAACTGCAACCCTGTGATCAGTTGACTGACCGATATTTAAAGAATTAGTTCAGTGACATGAAACGAAGAGAATTGGCTAATCTAAAGCAGAACAAAACAAAAAACCTTGTCTACTCATATAGAGGAATTCAATGCCTATTATCTCCTGTTATCCTAATTCGTAGTTGTTGTTTTAATTGAGTTTTCCAGAAACAAACACAGTTAAGCAATATGAAGTAAATCATAATAAATTGAGAGGAAAGATGGGGAATGGCTGGAGGTCCAGACCAGTCACGTAGAACAAGGCTATCAATGGCTACCAGCCGTGATGGCTGTCCTCTGCCTCAATGGTCAGAGGTAGGAATGCTATCAATATATCTTCAGGCACAAGGCAAAAACTTTCCTCTGTGATAGATATTTATTTATTTATTTATTTATTTATTTATACCCCACCCATCTGTATGGGCTTCCCCAGCCACTCTGTGCGGCTTCCAAAAAATAAATAAATACTGTAATACATCAAACATTAAAAGGTTCCCTAAACAGGGCTGCCTTCAGGTGTCTTCTAAAAGTCTGGTAGTAGTTGTTCTCTTTGACATCTGGTGGGAGGGCGTTCCACAGGGAGGGCGCCACTACCAAGAAGGCCCTCTGCCTGGTTCCCTGTAACTTGGCTTCTCGCAGTGAGGGAACCACCAGAAGGCCCTTGGTGCTGGACCTCAGTGTCCGGGTAGAACGATGGGGGTGGAGACGCTCCTTCAGGGATACTGGACCGAGGCCGTTTAGGTCTGTAACCAGGCCTTTGACGAAACAAAATAAGAAAATTCCTTCCAGTAGCATGTTAGAGACCAACTACAGTGGTACCTTGCAAGACGAATGCCTCGCAAGACGAAAAACACGCTAGACGAAAGAGTTTTCCGTTTTTTGAGTCGTTCCGCAAGACGAATTTCCCTATGGGCTTGCTTCGCAAGACGAAACGCCTTGCGAGTTCTTGCGAGTTTGTTTCCTTTTTCTTAAAGCCGCTAAGCCGCTAATAGCCGCTAAGCCGCTAATAGCCGTGCTTCGCAAGACGAAAAAACCGCAAGACGAAGAGACTCGCGGAACGGATTAATTTCGTCTTGCGAGGCACCACTGTAAGTTTGTTATTGGTATGAGCTTTCGTGTGCATGCACACTTCTTCAGATACCCACACGGCTACCTGCCTGTAACCAGGCCTTTGACCTTTAACTATCTGTGGCCTTTCAGAGGTGGGTGGGATGTTTTGAATGTATTTCTTTTTCCTCTTAATTTTAATGTATCTACGTGGGGCTTTTGTCTGTTTGTTGGGTTCTAAGTCACTTTGGTTTGCCCTGGGCAAGATAAAACTGGTTGGCCGCTCTAAGACCAGGGTCGTAGGCTAAATGGGACAGTTGCTCAATCTGGCAGGCTTTTATGTTTTGTTTTGTTTTTAAATGTTTTTAAATGTTTTTATTAGCAATTTCAACATAACAAAACATAGAATATTCATTATTTTTCCCCCTTGCCATCCTCGAACCCTCCCCCCGAGACTTCACTCAGCTCCTTTCTCTGATTTCTCAACCCATATTATTCTTTGCATGTTATAAAATTATACAAATCCTCACATTATATATCTACCATGTTATCAATCAATAAATTTGTGTATGTTTATTCAAAACCTGCCAAGGAGTCCAAATAATTTTGTTGTCTTTTTAAGTAATTTGTGAAAAGTTCCCATTCTTCTTTAAAGTCTCAGTTGTCCTTAACTCGCAGTTTGTATGTCAGTTTGGCCAATTCTGCATAGTTCATCAATTTCTCTTGCCACTGTTCTTTTGTCGGGGTTTCCTCATTCTTCCATCCTTGTGCTATCAAGACTCTTGGCAGGCTCTTACGTCCCATTGCTCAGACATCCAAGCAAATAGATCTCTGCAAGGAGTCCACGTATCGGAGAACTTCCCTCTCTATCTCCTCTTTGACATCCCAGGGACTCTCCTCCTCTCTGTTGCAGCAAAACAAACAGATTTGGTGATGGGCCTGATTCCTGGGCATTTCTGACCTTTGCTAGTGTCATAAATGGTTTCTGTGTATTTGCTTCCTGTGGTAGGTCTGGCGTGGTGAGCCTGGTTGCAATTCTGTACACACTTACCTGGGAGGAAGTCCTACTGAAATCAAGCGGGGCTTCTTAAAGAGACGTGTATAGTATCGTACTCGAAGAGTGTAAGCTACCAATTGAGAAATCTCTGGTTCAAATCTCTCTTCAGCCATAAACTCACTAGTTGGCGAAATGCAGTGGTGCTTCAGAGGCGCGCGGGAGTTTTGCAAGCACCGACAACCGGCTGGTTTCAAACCGCAGGGCCACGGGAAAATAGGTCACAGGATAATTGTGGCTAACAGGCAGGTTGGTTCTGTCCAACTGCCAAAGCTGGCTCACTGGGCAGATTGGAAAGGTAAGGATCTGGTAAGAAAAGCCTCAGTCTCCACCCTTGCAATATGCAGGATAATATGTTTTGTAATGTGTTTGAAACCAACCCTGGGGTTGAGAATTAGAAAAGGGTTCTCTCTCTCTCCTAAATACAGTCACACCTCGGGTTACAGACGCTTCAGGTTGTGCGTTTTCGGGTTGCGCACCGTGCCAAACTTGGAAGTACTGGAACGGGTTATTTCCGGGTTTCGGTGCTCACGCATGCGCAAAGCCACCAAGTCGCGCTTTGCGCATGCACAGAAGCGCCGAATCGCGATCTGCGCGTGGGCAGACGTGGTGCTGCGGGGTTGCAAACGTGCCTCCCGCACGGATCACGTTCGCGACCCGAGCATCCACTGTACATAAATGAGACTGGGGTGGGGACTTTCAAATGATGTCAAATGTTACCTCCAGGCTTTCTATAGCCCAACTGCCAAGACTCTGGAGGGCCTCATCTAAACTTTGGGGGAAGCCACGATGGTTAAAGGTGGCATCACAGTCCTTTAAATGTGTAAGGACAGATGGGGCCTTAAAGCACATGACCGACCCCCCCCCCCAAAAAAAGCAATGGTTCCCAATTGGTGGTCTGTGGACCCCAGGGGGTTGTGGCACCATTCACATAACCAAAAACTGCCATAGAGATAGCGCAGTTTTCAAAAGTAGGAGGTCCATGGCTTGACTTTTGATAAACGGGGTCTGCAGTACTTAGCTAATTTGGGACCACTGTCCCAAAGAATCCCATCTAAATTGGTGGAACAGCAGCGCAGGTGTAAGGGAGGACAGCAGAGAGTGAAAAAGAATGGGACTAGGTAGGTTTACAAGTGTAGGATTGAGAAAGGGAGACACAGAAGGCTGTTGCCCAGGTAAAGTTTGAGGCCTGATCTGGAAGCCCTCGCAAATATCGAAATAATAGCATTGGAAGGAGCATCTCGGCCAACTCCCTGCAAAGCAGAAGCCTCGCAAAAATAAAATCTATATGCAAATATGTCACAGGCCCATAGGGCTCTGCGCTTGCGATAAGGCCGTTATAAAATACTACAGTGAACACTTTTCCTTTCTTTTTTCTATCAGGGCATTCGGCCGTCACCAAAGTAAGCTTAAAACCTGTCAAACCGGAAAACTTTATTGATGCTACAACAGCTTGCTTTTCTCTGTGTCGACTTTGGGTTACTTTGGGTCATGGCATGTGCTTTTTCTTGACAGGCAGTGTACATAACCCTGGTTATCGCCTGGCATTGCTGATGTCCAACTTCAGAAAAGTCAAGGGTGACAGCAAGGACACCTCTGACACATCACAGATCCTTCACTTTGTGTTCTTCTGCTGTGCTCATGATCTGGGGTGGGAGATAGGCGTTTTGGGAGCAGTTTGTCTACTGTGTGAGCTCTGGAGGGGAGGAAACAATTTTTTAAAAATGCATTTAATGCACTATCTAGCCGTCGGGTGAATTGTGCTGTGCAAGCCACTGTTTTTCATTGCGGAGAACGATCAGGAAATCTGTTGTATCAGATTTCTAAGTGGAACTCTGAGGGCCATAAGTCCTCCTGTATCTCAATACTGCATATTCTGGATTGTGGTGGTTTGTACTTTTTTTTAGTGCATGGAATTTAATGCATCCTGGAAAAAGAAAGCTCTACACACAAACACATACACACACCAGCTGTTTGCACCCAGCTTGAATTTGGGGAGCAGTATACTGACATAGGGGACGCGGGTGGCGCTATGGGTTAAACCACAGAGCCTAGGACTTGCCGATCAGAAGGTCGGCGGTTCGAATCCCGGCGATAGGGTGAGCTCCCATTGCTCAGTCCCTGCTCCTGCCAACCTAGCAGTTCGAAAGCACGTCAAAGTGCAAGTAGATAAATAGGTATCACGCTGCTCTGGTTCGCCAGAAGTGGCTTAGTCATGCTGGCTACATGACCCGGAAGCTGTACATCGGTTCCCTCGGCCTATAGAGCGAGATGAGCGCAGCAACCCCAGAGTCAATCATGACTGGACCTTTACCTTTATATTGACATAGTACATCATTGGTCCATCTAGCTCACTTCTATTTGCAATGCAGCATCCCTCTGGGGGTTCAGATCAGGAATCTTCTCTAGCCATACCTGGAGATACTGGGGACCTTCTACCACTGAGCCATAACTGTTGCCGTAATTGTAAGTTGGGTATGTAAGGTAAAGGTAAAGGGACCCCTGACCATTAGGTCCAGTCGTGGACGACTCTGGGGTTGCGGCGCTCATCTCGCTTTATTGGCCGAGGGAGCCGGCGTACAGCTTCCAGGTCATGTGGCCAGTATGACTAAGCCGCTTCTGGCGAACCGGAGCAGCGCACGGAAACGCCGTTTACCTTCCCGCCGGAGCGGTACCTATTTATCTACTTGCACTTTGACGTGCTTTCAAACTGCTAGGTTGGCAGGAGCAGGGACTGAGCAACAGGAGCTCACCCTGTCACGGGGATTCGAACCACCAACCTTCTGATCAGCAAGCCCTAGGCTCTGTGGTTTAACCCACAGCGCCACCCGCGTCCCTAAGTTGGGTATGTAAGGGAGGTCAATACAAGGCCTTCCCCCTTTGATATAAGGGAATAAGGCAGAAAATACGGGTAGAAATCTTTGCTGCCATGTGTATTCTGTAGTATCTGTTTTGAACATTAGGGGAGAACAGATCTTGGCTCAGCAGGGGTTGGCCTTCGAATTTATGGGGTTTACTTTGCTCTTTCGTAAAGCTTCAAGGTCCACCAGATGGAGCCAAGTGCAGAATAGGGGCTTAGAACTATGGGCAGACACAGAATAGAAGGACTCTTAGGCCTAGAATTTGTCTTCAGTACTGGAAATGAACTCTTGTTCCTGTCACCAGTGGAAGGAAATCAGGGTCTGGGAAAGGTAATGTGGCCCTTCAGGGCTCCCTGTCTGGCCCCTGAGACTCTACACAGGCCGTACACACAAACAACAGGCTGCAATTCTCACTGGCCCAGCGCTGCACCCTCCTGTGTGTCTGGCCACACCCATCTCTATCATGTGGCCCCCCAAAAGGTTGCCCACCAGGTCATGTGGCCCTGAGGCTTAAGAAAGGTTTCTCGGCCCTGGTTTGTTTTTGTTTTAACTATCTATTTTGTGCTTTTACCCTGTATTTCATCTTCGGATGATGGGTGGTATATAAATGGAATAAATAACCAGTCAATAATCAATAAGCCCAACTTGGTGTAAGGCAGTTTTATGTGTTAAGAATAGCCAACCTTCGTTCATATTGGTCCTACGAAGATTGCCAAGTGTCATTCTCTTCCTCCTGGTCCTCCCACCCCTACCAAAATCCGGCTTTCCACCTTGAGATTCCTTGAGATGCCCTCCTTCTAGGAATTAATTTCTTTCTTCGAAGCGGGAGGAGTCGCCGTTACGTTTCAGTTTGGGCTGTGTGCATTGGGTGGGGGGGGACGCATGTGTGTGCTTTGTTCACATGTGTCTGTGGGGAGATGATGATTGATGGACTGGAAATTGCTGGCTGGAGCAGAATCTCTTTGTGCTTTTCAGGCTGTTCTGCGTCTGCCTGCCTTGGAGGTGATGCAATGGAAGCCGGTGCAGAATGTCGACTGCTATTATTGCCGGTGCAGGATGATCCCTCAGCACCTGAACCACAGCTTAGGCAGAGCGTCTTTTTATACTCCCTTGTGAGCTCCCACCCTCACAAGCTAATGTGATTGTCTGTAGTCAGGACTTGGGCTGGACTAAGGCAGGACATTTAACTGTCTCACACAGTGTTAGAAACTGAGGTGAGAGCTAGGAGCTAAGTGGGATATTAGACCTAGGCTATAGGTGCCGCAATGGAGTTTCTAGGTGCGCTTTTTAAAAACAAAGAATACAGTTACAGATAGGTAGCCGTGTTGGTCTGCCATAGTCAAAATAAGAAAATTCCTTCCAGTAGCACCTTAAAGACCAACTAAGTTAGTTCTTGGTATGAGCTTTCGTGTGCATGCACACTTCTTCAGATAGGTATCTGAAGAAGTGTGCATGCACATGAAAGCTCATACCAAGAACTAAAGAATACAGTGATACCTTTGGTTGCGAATGGGATCCGTTCTGGAGGCCCGTTCACAACCTGAAAGGAACGCAACCCGCGTCTACGCGTGCGTGGGTCGCGATTTGCTGCTTCTGCGCATGCACATGATGTCATTTTGCGCATGCGTAAGCGGCGAAACCCGGAAGAAACCCTTTCCGGTACTTCCGGGTCGCCGCCGGACGCAACCTGAAAATTCTTAACCTGAAGCAAACGTAACATTGAGGTATGACTGTACAAAGCTGAAAATGAATGAACCGCAGCTAAATTCTTATGTTCATTTTTCACATGGTCTAGTCCTCACCTGAAGACTGCAAAAAACAAAGCTATACTTCTCCTGCCTGCCCCCCTTAATATTCTTATGAGGGTCCCTTCGCCAGTCTTCAGAGAGTGGCTGGAAGTGGGGAGGCAGGGAAAAGGTATTTTCCGTCCCCTGCAGTTTTAATCTGAAATCTTAGGCGCAGAGCTCAGAAACTGCTCACATTGACGAAATTCCCTGTTGCAAAATGCGCCTAGAACAGCCTTTCTCAACCTGTGGGTCCCCAGATGTTGTTGAACTACAACTCCCATCAGCCCTAGCTAGCAAGGCCAGAGCTCAGGGATGATGGGAGTTGTAGTCCAGCAACATCTGGGGACCTACAGGTTGACAACCGCTGGCCTAGAACAACTGGAGTTTTCAACGCTAGTCTCACAGGCTAGGAGAGGATTTAACACCTATGCAATGGACCCAAGCTCACTTAGGTGGGGAGTTTCCTTGAGCTAAAGCATTCATGGAAATTCAGCTCATGGCTCATGGCTCAAATTCAGCAATGGCTCATACAGCCATTGGTCCACCAGTTTCAGAATTGGCTCCTTGCTTCTTCTTTTTCAAAATCCTGTTATTTTGTGCTGTTTCACAAATTCAGCCCAGTGTAAATGGAGGATAATATGATGTGCCTTGAATATGATTATTAGCAGACCCCACGAAAGGGAGGGTGGAAGTCGGAGAATTCTATAATTTTGGATTGTATTTTTCTTTTTTATGAATGTAAATCTAAATTGTAAAACCAATAAAAAATTACTATACACACAAATTCAGCCCAGTATTACCCACACCAGAAAATTGGAATAGGAAGAACGCAGGTGGTAATTGTTACTCACAAGTGCTTAATTGTTGGTGGAATTCTAGGAAATGAATGGAACGGGGAAGCTAGCAGAGGTTTTAGAAAGGTGCTGGAATTGTGGTGCCAGATGTAAGGCTAAACCATGGTTTAGCATTGAGAACAAACTTTGTGCTCATCTTTCCCCCTTTCACACCAGTTTCTCTTTATGATTCTAATATTGTTGTTATATCTGATTTGGGCATACTTCGATCTTTGCAAACCATAGTTTCCCTGGGTCAGATGCCACTGCAAACCATGATTTGATTCTTAAATCAGAGGGAAAGTGTGAGCCAGTAAGGTGGGATAGAAATTTTTCTAGCGCTTTATTTTTTTCTGCAGAAAATTTTCAGTTTTATAAGTGCATTAGTCTGTGAAAGATGTCAACTGCAAATACAGTATTAAGCAAGTGTTGCAGTTTTTTTGCTGCATTTACAAGTAAAATAAACATGTTAGCGCATCAGAATATTTTGTTACGCTAACTGAAATTTTTTTGGATGCAAATTTCCCAATGCAAATCATTCTAAATTTTCTGGAAACCCCAGACCACTAGTTATTAGTACAAGGCATGTTCCCAAAGTGCCATGTCTGGTATCATGTCTGAACAGACTTTTTGATATTCGGAGAGATTTCCATTTCGCCCCAGAATAACCTGTTTTCCAAAACACAACACGTTATGTCCCTGGGGAGTTGGTCGACCGGACCGACTGAAATCAGTGAAGCTATTCTCTGTCAGATAGCATCAAACAAGTTTAGCAGTCGGCAGGCACAGTCCACAGATAGCTTTCCGAAAGAATTTGTGTTCGATTTAGATAACAGATTTTCGTAACTGTTGATGTCTGCCAGCTGAATATTCATGTTACCTGCAGGTGAATTTTAAGAAAAGCTCAGCTGGCTAAAATTTAGGGGAGGGGTGTTGAATCACCTTACGCTATTAATCCAGGGAGTCTCATAATGAGTCAGCAGCTCTGGAATCCATACTCAGAATTCCCGGCATTGTTAACCATGCCTTTAAAAGGCTTCCTGGCTTTGTCGGCTTGTCGGTCCCTCATCCAGTACACAAAGCCTAGCTGCAGAGGCCCACAGAGTTTCACCCCTATGTTAACAGTTGACTTGCCCCCCACAAGGGAAGTAAGACGCGAGCAGTGCAGGATCGCCCGGCTGAACCCTTTGAGACTGCAGTGTGGGGACCTCGCATGCTTGAATGCGCCGCACCCCATATAAAATGCTTGTTGCACATAGAAGGCAACACCTAAACTAGAGTCCGTTCTCCATCACAAAATTCACACAGCAATAGGAAGTGGTACCCATAAGATGCACTCTCTTGCATGGTGGATGGTACCCAAAACAATTTTATTTAGAAGAAACTTAAACATTAGGCGGGGACGCGGGTGGCGCTGTGAGTTAAACCATAGAGCCTAGGGCTTGCCAATCAGAAAGTCGGCAGTTTGAATCCCCGTGACAGGGTGAGCTCCCGTTGCTCGGTCCCTGCTCCTGCCCACCTAGCCATTTGAAAGCACGTCAAAGTGCAAGTAGATAAATAGGTACCGCTCCAGCGGGAAGGTAAACGGCGCTGCTCTGGTTCGCCAGAAGTGGCTTAGTCATGCTGGCCACATGACCCGGAAGCTGTATGCCGGCTCTCTTGGCCAATAACAGGATTAGCCATCGCCTCAGCTGCCTCAGGGACTGGTCTCTAGGGCTTTCTGTAAGACCTAGACTGGAACTGCTGCAGACTCTGGTGAATAGGGGCACATACAAAGCGTGGACTGGACTCCCTCACATTACAGTACAGTGGTACCTTGTGTTACGGACGGGGTCCTTTCCAGAGGCCTGCCCATAATGTGAAAAGCCCGCAACTTGAAGCGTCGTGTCGGCACACGGCGCAATTTAGCAATTTAGTGAAAGCCAGAAGTAACCCGTTGCCATGGGACGCAGGACGAAAACACAACCTGAAGCGGATGTAACATGAGGTATGACTGTTGTTGTTGTTGTTTAGTCGTTTAGTCGTGTCCGACTCTTCGTGACCCCATGGACCAGAGCACGCCAGGCACTTCTGTCCTCCACTGCCTCCCGCAGTTTGATCAAACTCATGCTAGTAGCTTCAAGAACACCATCCAACCATCTCATTCTCTGTCGTCCCCTTCTCCTTGTGCCCTCCATCTTTCCCAACATCAGGGTCTTTTCCAGGGAGTCCTCTCTTCTCATGAGGTGGCCAAAGTATTGGAGCCTCAGCTTCACGATCTGTCCTTCCAGTGAGCACTCAGGGCTGATTTCCTTCAGAATGGAGAGGTTTGATCTTCTTGCAGTCCATGGGACTCTCAAGAGTCTCCTCCAGCACCATAATTCAAAAGCATCAATTCTTCGGCGATCAGCCTTCTTTATGGTCCAGCTCTCACTTCCATACATCACTACTGGGAAAACCATGGCTTTTACTATACGGACCTTTGTTGGCAAGGTGATGTCTCTGCTTTTTAAGATGTTGTCTAGGTTTGCCATCGCCTTTCTCCCAAGGAGCAGGCGTCTTTTAATTTCGTGACTGCTGTCACCATCTGCACTGATCATGGCAAAAGGAGCTCACCACATCATTCAGCCATCATCTTGGCTGTGTGGAATGAATTGAGCCATAAGAGTATCTTTGATGATAATTCCTCTGTTCCGTGTGTATGTGGTGGTACACTTTGGGGTTGTTGCTGCTGCTGTTGTTTGCATAATTTATTATTGGTTTGAATAAGTCAGTCTTTCATATACTACCTGGGTTGCCGCGTCTTGGTCACTCCTGCTCTCTTAATGTCTGAGTCTGTATGAGGCGGTTTAATATGTTGGTAATGTTTAAAGTCCCACCTAAAGGCTACAAGTGATTACTTAAACTGCTACAGAACCTAGCAACTGCGGGCTGGGATGCAGGCCACCTATTTGGGGTTGCTTATTCTGGAGAGCTGGAATCATGCCGATGGGTATGAGATGAGTAATATGACTGGTGCATTGGCTGACCACATCAAAACGTCCCAAGACTGCTCAGCCAATATTCTGTAGCTTTCACCTCCTTAATTCTTAGAGGACATAGACATTTGGGTTAGTTTTCTGTGAGATGGTAGACTGTAGGGATATCAGATGTGCCCTGCTGTTTCCCGTTCTCACCCTCTGGGCTCACTGAGGCCCTCGGTCAGCAGAAATGGTCAATGGTTCATGAGTAGGCAAGTGAGCTAAATCACGAGCCTGCAAGCATGTGTGGGAAATATAAGTGAGTGTTGTACAGCTACCCAGTTGTATGTTCCTCTGGGTCAAGGGTCAGCAAACTTTTTCAGCAGGGGGCCAGTCCACTGTCCCTTAGACCTTGTGGGGGGCTGGACTATATTTTGGAGAAAAGAAATGAACGAATTCCTATGCCCCACAAATAACCCAGAGATGCATTTTAAATAAAAGGACACATTCTACTATTCATGTAAAAACACGCTGGTTCCCGGACTGTCCGCGGGCCGGATTTAGAAGGCGATTGGGCCGGATCCAGCCCCCGGGCCTTAGTTTGCCTACCCATGCTCTGGGTGAATATTACCCAGTGCGAGATCATCTGTGCTTGGCAATCTTCTGTGTTTTCATGTCATTTGTTTCTCTGCATTCTGAATTTTGCCTGTGCACATACACACACACTTGGGCCTTTCTAGAATCAAGGAAAGGCTCCGGAATGCCTAATCACCGCATTATTTAAAGTGAAAGATTAGGTGGGTGCAATGTCAAATGAGACAAAATGTTTGATTAGCCAGTTAAAATAAGGCATTGCAGCAAAATGCCAACTCTGAATGGGTTGGAGAAGCTGAGAGCCGACTGTTCCTCCAGGCTGGTGGGGAACCGATAATGAGTGTAGAGAACAGTGGTTAATTAGAGGTTTGGAAAGGAAGCCGGCTTTGGCGTTAAGAGAGCTAAATAGGCTGCCAACCAATGAAAGAATATTTAGGTGATTAATCATTAGTCATTTAACTAGCTAATCAGTTAAGTTTAGGTGAATTTATGTATTGCCAAAACTTCAGCATTTTTGAGATATTAAAGGAAGTGTAAGGTAGCTTGTGCTTTAATGATCCAAAGTTGCTGCTTATTTTTTGGGTGGGGGGGCTGTATTTCCTGCTGCTGGTAATGCATCAAGAGCAAAGTTTCATTTATAGCTCTTCTGGGGTTTTAAAAAAAATGATATTTCCAGTTAATGTTGGCCTGCTAATTTAAGCAAATACAGCTATAGTAGATTGGACTATATAATCTGTGGAGCGAAAATTGCAGGCCTACAAAAGATTATAGCTGTGGAGGTGGTAAAGGTAAAGGGACCCCTGACCATTAGGTCTAGTCGCGGCCGACTCTGGGGTTGCAGCGCTCATCTCGCTATGCTGGCCGAGGGAGCCGGTGTACAGCTTCTGGGTCATGTGGCCAGCATGGCTAAGCTGCTTCTGGCGAACCAGAGCAGCGCATGAAAATGCTGTTTACCTTCCCGCCGGAGTGGTACCTATTTATCTACTTGCACTTTGACGTGCTTTTGAACTGCTAGGTTGGCAGGAGCAGGGACCGAGCAACGGGAGCTCACCCCGTCGCGGGGATTTGAACCGCCGACCTTCTGATCGGCAAGTCCTAGGTGGTTTAACCCACAGTGCCACCTGCGTCCCAATGGAGGTGGTAGGTACATTAATATATATATATATTCATGACAGAGCAGGCAGGTATGGTTAAAAATAAATGTGTGTGGGGGTTTTGGCCAGGAGGGGAGAAGTGGTCAGTCAGAGGTAAGGCACACTTGTGATACACTTGTCTGACACATACATGGCTTAATGGAAGAATGACTACTGGCCTTTGCATAGCTGGTCAACCTGAATCGTCGGTTAGCTGATTTTTTGAAAAGTGAATATTGATTAGGATTGGAAAGATCTGCCAACTTCGGTTCCTCTCTGTTTCTCATTTTTCCAAATTTAAATTCAGTTCTGCATCTTTCTGTTGCAATTTTCTTCAAATCCTTGGTAAAATTCATTGGTATTTTAGTGCAAATTTCTCCTAATAAACTTCTGCATCCAGTTTTGACGGATGCGAACATCTTTTCAAAGTAATTTTTCTTAACATCATGCATTTTGAAGTTATTTCCACTGATATGTTCAGTAAGAAAACTGATTTTCATTGTTCAGTAAGAAAACTGATTTGCAAAATTGGGAGAAATGCGAATTTTGAAGGTTAGTCGTGTTTGGGTTCACGTATTGGTTCAAGAAGTGCAAATTCTGTAGTTTGTCATCAAAATGCAAACTAAATCAAATTACGCTCCCTCCCGCATCCCTTGTTATGATGCAGACTGATTGCATTGCCCAGCCTTGTCATCTGCTCTTGTATTTAGGCCCACACGGCCAATTGTTTGGGTAAGGTAAAGGTAAAGGGACCCCTGACCATTAGGTCCAGTCGTGGCCGACTCTGAGGTTGCGGCACTCATCTCGCTTTACTGGCCGAGGGAGCTGGCGTACAGCTTCCGGGTCATGTGGCCAGCAAGACTAGGCCGCTTCTGGCAAACCAGAGCAGTACACGGAAACGCCATTTACCTTCCAGCCAGAGCAGTACCTATTTATCTACTTGCACTTTGTGCTTTCGAACTGCTGGGTTGGCAGGAGCAGGGACTGAGCAACGGGAGCTCATCCTGTTGCAGGGATTCGAACCGCCGACCTTCTGATCAGCAAGCCCTAGGCTCTGTGGTTTATCCCATAGCACCACCCGCATCCCATGATCAAAGTAGGCCTAAATGTTAAGAAAATGAACATTTTGAATTGTGTCGTCTTGGGTAGCAGGACAGCGATAGAAACTCAGCAATACAAACATGTGTTGTTGTGCATTGAAGGCCCTTGGCATCTCTTCCCCTCCAGCTTTTATTTTAAAAGGAGGAACTCTGGCACAAGTGCCGTATCTCACAACCAGCCTAATTGGGAAGTGCTTCTTTTTTCTAATGTACAACAACTGCACCTAATTTCTTTCTGGCAGATAGTGGCGCCAGATGCCTTGGGGCGCTTGGAATTAAGGCTCAAAAGAGTTTTGCTTTTATGGGCGCCTTCCAAACTTTCACCATGCTCTAGGTAGCATTAAACAGCTGTCGGAAACAGCTGGCAACAGGTGAGCCTCCGTTTCCCTGCTCTGTGCGGATAGAGAGGAGGAGGCGCAGGGGTGATTTCGCCAGGTCTCTGCGGCACAGTTATAACTGCGATTGCCGGCAGAGTCGGAAAGCAAAGCATGGGTCACCCTGCGGAAGCCTTGGGACGAGTGCCCAGTTTGGAGGCGCGCATGGGGAGCGTGTGGCAGGAGCAGGGTTGTTTTGAAAACATGCCTGGAACGACAGCTTTGTTCCGATTGCTAACGCTGCTCTCCTCCCTGAACTCTGCTGATAAGAGCTGGCAGGGGAACAGTGGGAAGTTTCCAAATGGCTTGGATTCAAGAGCCGGGGGTTGGAAAGCATGGCTTGGAGGCTTTCAGGCCTTTCAGAGAGCTGTTTCCACAAAGCTTGCACTGCCACGGAACGCCAGCGGGTTAATCTGTGGAACTCACTCCCCCTGGAAGTGGTGATAGCTACTAACTAACTTTGTTGTTTAGTCATTTGGTCATGTCCGACTCTTTGTGACCCCATGGACCAGAGTACGCCAGGCACTCCTGTCTTCCACTGCCTCCCGCAGTTTGGTCCAGCTCATGCTGGTAGCTTCAAGAACACTGTCCAACCATCCCGTCCTCTGTTGTCCCCTTCTCCTCGTGCCCTCAATCTTTCCCAACATCAGGGTCTTTTCCAGGGAGTCTTCTCTTCTCATGAGGTGGCCAAAGTATTGGAGCCTCAGCTTCAGAATCTGTCCTTCCAGTGAGCACTCAGGGTTGATTTCCTTCAGAATGGATAGGTTTGATCTTCTTTCAGTCCGTGGGACTCTCAAGAGTCTCCTCCAGCACCATAATTCAAAAGCACCAATTCTTCGGCCATCAGCCTTCTTTATGGTCCAGCTCTCACTTCTAACTAATTTGGGTGGCTTTAAAAGAATGATTAGACAAATTCACAGGAGGAGAGGTCTGTTGACGGCTACTAGCTGCGATGGCTCTGCCTTGCCACCGCAGTTCTTTGAATATTCTTCTTGGGTTAACTGAATCATAAGGATTTTAGAGTTTAAAGGGGCCACGAAGACCAGTCTCCTGCTCAGTGCAGGAATCTCCAGTGGTCCTGATAGGTGGCTATCAAACTCCTCATTAAATGCCTCCAGGTGTTGAAGCAACTCAAAGTTGTCTTTGCTCCAGTGCTGTTTTTTTCAGCCGGAGAGCAATTCTGTCACCTCTCAGTTTGGTGTCATTGTGGGCCGGCGCTCCCCCCCCCCCAACCTCTTGCCTTTACATAATTCTGAGAAAGCCCCAAATGAACATTTCAAGTCAAAACAGAAGCTGGCCAGTGTGTGCAGGTCTACACTGTATTTTTAGATCTATGATTCCACCTAGCTCCTCGCCGCGATTGCTGAAGCTGGGGGGGGGGGGCTGGATGGACAAATGAGTCTGATCCTGGTACAAGCGCCCCCCACCCTTCTTGTGCTCCGATCCTGCCATCCTCCGAAGTCTCAGTCCTTCAAGGAAGCATCACTTAGATTTCTTTTTCCTTCTTAAGTCGGAGCTAAGCACCTCCTTTGGAAAGTAAACACAGTTTTGGTCCTGATTCGTTACACGGTAGAGGAGAAGCAGCCACCTGTTCTTTATTCGCTTGATTTTCAAGGCAGCTGATGGAAGCAGGGCAGGAATGGTGTTAGGAATCTGGGAGCAAGGGCCCATGTGGAATACAAAAAGGCAGAAGCAAAGTTCTGCAGCGAGGTAGTCAGTTATTTGCTTGATTGATACGGCTGGCCTGTAAAAACGCGAATTCTCCTGGTGGCTTGCAAATAAAACGCAACCATTTTAGATGCTGTGTGAAACGATAACAACCGAAATGTAGTTAAAACGCAGCTGTTTTTGACTTATTGACAAGAGGAAGAAGAAGACGAGGAAGAAGAGTTTGGATTTGATATCCCGCTTTATCACTACCCTAAGGAGTCTCAAAGCAGCTCACAATCTCCTTTCCCTTCCTCCTGAAGGGCTAGAGTGAAAAGAAAAGTCTTCTCCTGGAGCCAGAAAGAAAACGAAGATGGTTGCAAGGTGAAGCAGGGGCCCAAATTTGAACCCGGGGCCGTTTGCATGCAAAGCAGACGCCCTGCCACTGAGTTGGGCACCTTCCCTTTCTAATTAGGCCAGGTACCCCCAAACTCGGCCCTCCAGATGTTTTGGGACTACATCTCCCATCATCCCTAGCTAACAGGACAAGTGGTCAGGGGTGATGGGAAGTGTAGTCCCAAAACGTCTGGAGGGCCAAGTTTGGGGATGCCTGGATTAGGCACATGCACCCATTGATAAATCTGCCGTCCGCGAATTTGCTTTAATAGTCATCTATAAAAAGGCTGCCAAAGTCCTTGGCCTTAGTCAACTGCGTATCAAAATCCCTGTGTGCCAAGAAGCAGTTTGCCGCTAATAGTTTTTCATAGAATCATAGAGTTGGAAGAGACCATAAGGGCCATTGAGTCCAACCCCCTGCCAAGCAGGAAACACCATCAGAGCACTCCTGACATATGGTTGTCAAGCCTCTGCTTAAAGACCTCCAAAGTAGGAGACTCCACCACACTCCTTGGCAGCAAATTCCACTGTCGAACAGCTCTTACTGTCAGGAAGTTCTTCCTAATGTTTAGGTGGAACCTTTTGCTTAAAGGTTCCTCACCCGCTGTAGGCCGAAGGGCCTTTTGCCGTGTGCTTTGAGGATCTTGTGACTTTGCTTCTGCCGCTAGCATCCGCGTGTCTCGGGAGACAATTTAGGAGGGCGCCTTTGGGGTTGAAGTCAAACCTTTGGAAGGTTTTGTAGCCCCATGGTTTTTTTTTAAAAAAAGGCGCAAAGGATAGCAGAGTTATTTTCCTAGTTTTTTTTTCCACCTAGCTATATCTACTTGCTTCTGTGATTCCTAAGAAATGATATCAGCAAAATTTGACAGGCATCAACCAGAATTTCCAGGTGAATAAAAACAATATCTGGCTTGGTCATCTATTCTGGGGGACTTCAAAGGAAAAAAACCACCACTTTTAATTAAAGGAAGTTTTTTAAAAAATGGATGATTTTATATGCCCCACACCATATATTGAAATAGACACCGTTTGGGCTTCTTCTCTGTCCCACCGTGTGTGTAGGTGTGCATGTTCAAAGGGGAAACCTCCAAACCAAAGATGCAGAGAGGGAAATTGGTGTACCCGGTTATTTAAACGGGGAACACGGCTGCATGCAAGAAATGCAACTTGAAACCTTGCAGAGCGTTACTGGGATCTTTGGCACGGCTGTCGCGGCCTATTTTTGTCTCCCTGGTATGCATATTGTGAGGCGTGCACAAGCACACACACATATACAGAGAGACTTGCACTCAGTGTTGCTGTTTTGCTTGGCTGTCGGCTCTGGAATGTGTTCTGAATCCCAGCCGCGGGTCTGTGTGCAGGGACAACAGCAAAAGAGAAAGAAAGCACAAAAACCCAGTTGCTATTGGGGCTGTAGGCTTGGCTTTATAAAGGGGGATTAGCTTAGGTTGCAAAAGGTCTCCCTGGTGGTCACATGACCCGGGGCTTCTTGCCTGCTCCCCTGGCCTCATGCAGAATTATTTCCGTGTATGAAATACCCCTGCTCATTCCCCAGACTCTCTGCATTTCTGAGAGATGGGGCTGGTGCCAAGCGGTCCTTGCGTTGCTTGCTCGGAGATGATAATTTCACTTCTCATTGCTTTCTTTAGAAAGAAAGAAAAGGTGTTGGCCGGAGGGCTTTGAAGGTAACCCTGAGATGCCTGGCTGCACATCGTATAAGAAGCTGGTTTGCTACGGTCTCTGAATACGCCACATCTCTAAACAGATAACACCTGGTTTCTAGAAGGCAGGATGTGTTAAGAGAGGTCTGATCTGCCGATGCAGAAGGAAGTGAAGTTGCAGGACTAAACTATTAATTAGTTGTTTAGTCGTGTCCGACTCTTCGTGACCCCATGGACCAGAGCACGCCAGGCCCTCCTGTCTTCCACTGCCTCCCGCAGTTTGGTCAGACTCATGTTTGTAGCTTCGAGAACACTGTCCAACCATCTCGTCCTCTGTCGTCCCCTTCTCCTTGTGCCCTCCATCTTTCCCAACATCAGGGCTGATTTCCTTCAGAATGGATAGGTTTGATCTTCTTGCTGTCCATGGGACTCTCAAATGTCTCCTCCAGCACCATAATTCAGAAGCATCAATTCTTCGGTGATCAGCCTTCTTTATGGTCCAGCTCTCACTTCCATACACCACTACTGGGAAAACCATAGCTTTAACTATACAGACCTTTGTTCTATTAAACTATTAATGCAAGGAGCCAACTCTTTTTCCAGCTCTGGCACCTGCATACTTCCAGTCTTTGTTGCAGTATCGGCCACTGATGCTGCTGTTCTGGGGCTGGCGAAATGTTCCTACATGTATAGGTAAAAAAAGGTAAAGGACCCCTGGACGGTTAAGTCCAATCAAAGGCGACTATGGGGTTGGGGCCCTTATCTCACTTTCAGGCCAAGGGAGCCGGTGTTTGTTCACAGACAGCTTTCCAGCTCATGTGGCCAGCATGACTAAGCCGCTTCTGGTGCAATGGGACCATGTGATGGAAACCAGAGCACGCGGAAACGCTGCTTACCTTCCCACCACAGTGGTACCTATTTATCTACTTGCACTGGCGTGCTTTCGAACTGCTAGGTTGGCCGGAGCAGGGACAGAGCAACGGGAGCTCACCCCGTCACGGGGATTGAAACCGCCGACCTTCCGAATGGTAAGTCCAAGCAGTGGTTTAAGCCACAGCGCCACCCGCGTCCCTTTCGAGATGCAAATTAATTAAGGGTTTTGAGATGCAAATTAATTGTCGTCATTTTGCTTGGGCAGCTAGAGTTACCTTTGTATGGTAGTCGAAGGTCTCAGAGTGCTGCTCTGTGGCCAAATGGAGTCCCTTGCAATGCAGAGATCAGGGATTTTTGAGACAGTCTGGCATGGATGCAGCAGGATGCAGCAGTTCTCCAAACTTTAGGGACCGTTAATGGCTGAGACAAGATTGACTCATCCCTGTGTCTGAGGCGACGTTGCCTGCTCTTCCCAGCCTCATCTCTCTGGAAGACCTAACTCAAGAGAAGCTTGTAAAATGAATGACGGGGTAGGTGGAAGCTCCTTTGCTACTTCAAGGCTCTGCCAGTAAGATCCAATTCCCGTATACCAGATGGGGTTTTTCCTCCCTTGAGGAGGGCTTGACTCTTACAAAGGTTTGTCTAGACTGGACAGGCACATGTTGCAGAAGCACTTTTAGGTTTGCCTATTCTCAACCTCTAAGGCAGCGGTTCTCAACCTCTGGGTCCCCAGATATTGTTGGACTACAACTCCCATCATCCCTGAGCTCTGGCCTTGCTAGCTAGGGGCAATGGGAGTTGTACAGTGGTACCTCGGGTTACAGGCGCTTCAGGTTACAGACTCCGCTAACCCAGAAATAGTACCTCAGGTTAAGAACTTTGCTTCAGGATGAGAACAGAAATTGTGCAGCGGCGGCACAGCGGCAGCAGGAGGCCCCATTAGCTAAAGTGGTGTTTCAGGTTAAGAACAGTTTCAGGTTAAGAATGGACCTCCGGAACGAATTAAGTTCTTAACCCGAGGTACCACTGTAGTCCACATCTGGGGGCCCACAGGTTGAGAACCGCTGCTCTAGGGGAATGAGCTCAGCGAACCTTGAGAGAAGTCCAAAGGCCCATTTAGTCCAGCGCTCGGCTCTCACAAGGGATGCAGGTGGCGCTGTGGGTTAAACCACAGAGCCTAGGACTTGCCAATCAGAAGGTTGGCGATTCGAATCCCCACGATGGGGTGAGCTCCCGTTGCTCGGTCCCTGCTCCTGCCAACCTAGCAGTTCGAAAGCACGTCAAAGTGCAAGTAGATAAATAGGTACCACTCTGGCGGGAAGGTAAACGGCATTTCTGTGCACTGCTCTGGTTCGCCAGAAGCGGCTTGGTCATACTGGCCACATGACCCGGAAGTTGTCTGCGGACAAACACCAGCTCCCTCGGCCTATAGAACGAGATGAGCGCCGCAACCCCAGAGTCGGTCACGACTGGACCTAATGGTCAGGGGCCCCTTTACCCTTTACCTTGGCTCTCACAGAGGGCAGGAAGACGCCAGGGGGAAGACCACCTGCAAGGCCTGGACGTAACAACGCTCTCCCCATCTGCTGCAACTTGCATTGATCATTTGGTTCACCCTTTTGTGTATTGGACAAACTGTTGATCAAGTCTGGCACCACCAACGGTAGCTGATAGTATTTCTGAAAGACCTTTGATAAAAATCTTTCCTATCATCTCAAGTCCTTTCTACTGGAGATGGCAGAGGTTAAATTTGGGTCCTCCTGTACGCAGAGTGGGCACTCTTCTCCAGAAGCATTGAATTGCAGAGTTGGACATGGAGCTAAAACCCTTGGGGCTACAGCTTGGGGAGAAAGGTCTATGGTCTCTGAGCGGGGCTGTGGGTTGTGGGTAAGAGTTCAAGGACTAAGTAGAACCATACCTATAATGAGGGACTGCGTTGCAGTTGAACCAGTTTGCAGCGCTAAGCATTTTGCCAGCTGGATTTGGAAAGACATCCCCCATCCCAGTCTGTTTTTCCCCTCCCTCCCTCTCCATTTTCTTTTGCTCAGTCAGCTAGATGACACTGTCAAGAGCAGTCACTTTCATCTCATTACTTTTACTGGCAAAATGATGATACTGGCTGAGGCAAACACTATCACTTGGGGCCAAAACAGACGTCACACTGGAGATGCATGATCAATTCTTCCCTACTCTTATTTTGTTTTGTTTTTTAACCTAAAAGCAGTGAAGGGCTCTGATTTTATTTTATTTTTAAAATCAAAGCCCACCATATTCGGGAGGGGATCTTAACCGTCCCCCCCACCCAACACACACATTTTCCCTTATTTTTATCATCTTTCCTCCCAGGAGCAGCTCTTAACTGCACAGGAAAAAAGGCAGGAGTGTGTATTATGTTTGCTCTCCCAGGCAGGTCTAATAGTAGTTTTGGAAGGGGTTAAATTCCCTACCCATGGGCAGTGACAGAGGGGAGGCTAAAAGGGCAGGTGCCCCCCTCCATGAACCATAATCCCCATACAGTGGTACCTCAGGTTACATACGCTTCAGGTTAGACTCTGCTAACCCAGAAATAGTGCTTCAGGTTAAGAACTTTGCTTCAGGATGAGAACAGAAATTGTGCTCCGGCAGCAGCAGCAGGAGGCCCCATTAGCTAAAGTGGTGCTTCAGGTTAAGAACAGTTTCAGGTTAAGAACGAACCTCTGGAACGAATTAAGTACTTAACCCGAGGTACCACTGTACAGTCAAACCTTGGACGTCAAACAGAATCCGTCTGGAAGTCCTTTCAACTTCCAAAATGTTTGGAAACCAAAGCATGGCTTCTGATTGGCTGCAGGAAGGTCCTGCAGCCAATTGGAAGCCCCGTCAGACCTTCAGGCTCCAAAGAACGTTTGAAAACCGAAACACTTCTGGGTTTGCAGCATTTGGGAGCCAAAACGTCCGAGCACCAAGGCATTTGGGATCCAAGGTACGACTGTATTCCTTTTTTTAAAAAAGTAAATTTATTGTAGATAAATTTATTGAGAGAAGAGGCAAAATCTACAGGCACTATTTTTTTCTATTTTTTGTGAGAAACTAGCCCGATCCAACTCTTCTATTGTTTTTACTTTGAACCCAGACCACCCTGGAAAAATTCTTATCAATGCCATGGCCCCAACTTCCACCCTTCTCTATGCCACGGCTGCAATCAAAATTGAAGCTCATTACTTCTTATCATTTTTCATTTAAAAAATAAAAATACTGGAAGAACAGGTCTGGAAATTCCCATCACTTACTTTACATGGAATATTTTTTGCATAGTACAGTGGTACCTCTGGTTGCGAACAGGATCCGTTCCGGAGGCCCATTCGCAACATGAAAGGAACGCAACGCATCCGCGCATGCGCGGGTTGCAATTCGCCGCTTCTGCACATGCGCGTGATGTCATTTTGTGCTTCTGCGCATGCGCGAGCGGCGAAACCCAGAAATAACCCTTTCCGGTACTTCCGGGTCGCCGTGGGACGTAACCTAAAAGCGTAACATGAAGCGGACGTAACACGAGGTATGACTGTAAAAGCAAATGCAAACACAGGCTATTCGATGTGAGCAGATTCGTGCAATAGTGCTAAAATACAAACAAGCACCTATAAAATATGCATTACACAACAATTGCAGTGTTTGCAGTGTAAAAGATACCTCTTGCTCCGTCAGTTTTCTGCCAACTAATACCAAAATGACAATATTATTAAGAAACTATTCTCTACATTAAAAAAAAGCAACAAGACACATTGCCAGTCTCTTCAGTTTGGTGACATGCCATATTTTAATTAACCATTCCATCTTAGAATGTGTGTGTGTGTTTGTTCCTGCTAATAGTCTGTTGTTATCGTACGTAACATATTCATGAATTCATTCAGATTGCCTGATAAAGTTCCTCCTAATTTTGTCCTGTGTTGCATCTGTTTTGGCAGCCAGCATTTTGGATATATGAACGAGTACTAGGGTGACATGATAATAGGAATATCAATATTACACCGGTGTGTAGGGTGCTTTGGAAAATTGTTAAGGATGCCTAGGTGATTTAAGAGGCTAAGAACAAGGAGTTTAAATAAAACTAACATTAAAGAATAGAAAAACAAGGGAATTACAGAAGAATTTGGTACAAATGAAAATATGTGAATCATGTTTTTGCTTGTATTCTGGTTTATCTTGGATGTAAAGTCTTCTGCTGAAAGGACTGTACATAAAATAAAATAAAAAAGAACAGACTTTGCTTCAAAGATGCTTAGAATCTGAATTCTGTTAAGGGGATAGAGAAAAGTATTTCATCAAATCCTGTATATCCCCCCCCCCATCCCCACTTTCATTGGCCGTATTTTGCCATGACCCTACAGATTTTCTAAATTCCCATATGTTGTCCTCTCCCCTTCTCCTAATAGGGATTATCTCATGGTCTTGGCCAGCCCTTGACCTCTTGTGCCCTTCACATTCTCGGGTTTTCTTTATTATAAAATTATTTATTTTTCCTGCCTCCTTCCAGTTGGGGTACATGTCAAAATGGCTCCCCTGCCTGATGGAGGTAGACGCCATTTTCCAATATGGCCGACAGGAGGCCATTCACTTTCCGAGTCCCACACACACAAACCTCAGGGCCTGCCTGAGAGCCAGCCCAGGTCTTGTGCTGCTTCTGTGCTTCTGGAATACTAGCAAAATCATCGTCTTCTTTGGCAAACAATCACTTGTAGCCGAGTAAGATTGTCTTCCATAAACACGGTTTTAACAATGAGTCCATAATTGACTGTGTAGGTCAATTCTGGATCCACACGTCCTTCGACAGTGGGGACATTGGTTTCCGGGCAGGAGTTGATCACGGTGTGGATTTGCCAAGCATGCCTTCCTCTTAGCATGTTTCTCCCTTGCATCCTGAGTTTGAGTGTCTTCAAAGCCCATGACACCTTTGGTAAAGGCTGTTCTCCAGTTGGAGAGCTCGCATGCCAGTGTTTCCCAATTGTTGGTGTTTATACTACATTTTTTAAGATTTGCCTTAAGACAGTCTTTAAACCTCTTTTGTTGACCCACCAGCATTACACCTTCCATTTTCAAAATACACCAACCTGCATTCCAACATTCAGCCATGCTGTTGGTCACTTCCACTGGGAAATCTCCTTCTGATCTCGTTGCAACATGAGAGAAGCATGGTTTGTGTTGCATGCTGCCACTCTCTGCTTTGGGTTCCTCCCTTTCTTCCCAAAATCTTGTACCCTGTTAAAATGGTGTCCACACACTTATTTACTTGGGAATTTGTGCATAGCTGTCAACCTACAGATTTGAAAATAAGGGACCAGCAGCCTCGGAAATAAGGGATCAGCAGCCAAAATAAGGGATTTTCCCAGCACAGGTATGTTCAACTTCTGAGCCCCTCCGAGCCAAAGGCAGAAAGCCCAGCCAGCAGCCAAGCGAAGCCTCAAGCGGTGGTTCCCACAGCGCAGCAACCCGGCAAAGGGGATGCAGCAAGGAAAACCACCGTCACCTCTCCGCTGCAAAGCGCTGAGCAAAGGCGAGTCCCCAGGCAACGCGGCCGATTTGATCGGCACAAGGCATGCAAGCTCCACCCCCCAGTCGTTCTCAGACTCTTTATTGGGTGAGCAACGCAGCCAAGCAACACAGTTGGAGCCTCCCTCCTCCCTGGCCGGCGGGGGGGGGGAGGAGCTGCTTCCTTTGAAACCCAGGAAATTTAAGGGACATCATCAATAAGGGACAGCAGCGGGACATGGCGCTGGGATAAGGCACTTTCCCGCCATATAAGGGACAGTTGACAGCTATGGATTTGTAGGATGTCATTTGTCCAGGACAGATGTGAGGAACCTGGGGTTCTCCTGTTGTCGGTGAGCTACAACTCCCAGCTCCCCTGAGGCTGATGGGAGTTGTAGTTCAGCAACACCTGGCATGCCAAAAGTTCCCCACATCTGGGCTAGAAGGATGTAGTTCTGAAATTGTGGTTTATTTACTTTTCTTGTTGCCTTGATGCAAATCAACTACTTTATTGTTTTAATTGGAGTTTATCGTACCCTGTCCTGCAATTGACTATGGCGATGAGCAGATTAGAAATGTTAAATTAAATGAAAGAGCCACTGGCCTTTGGGTGATTGATTGGTGTTATAACACCGTTAATGCCTCTCTTCTTGGCATTGCTGTCTGAGCATATGAAGAATCTGCCTTTTACAGCAGGCGTGGTGAACATTTTTGGCTCTGCGAATAGTCGGCCCCCTGACATCACGATGACATCAGGTGCAAGGTGCTGTGAACATTTTTAGAAATTTAGATATATAAGCTAATCACCAAATGACACCTTAAACATAGGTTACGGTCGCCACAAAGGAATGTATCTGTGCCTTTTTTCTTTTCTTTTTTTGCAATGAAGTCTATTATCATTATTCATTTCATTTCTACACCGTTTTAAAATTTAAAGAAAAAATCTCAAAGCGGTTTGCAACATATTAAAACATCAACGAAAACAATACAGAACAAAACGGAAGTCAAGCTTCAAGGAAAATGCTTTCAGATCCGTCTCTCCTTTTTGCTTTCCCCATATTTATTTACCAACCTAATTTATAGAGCTGCCCCATAGGAAGAAGAACTCTCGGAAGCCAGGGTGGTGTAGTGGTTAGAGTGCCGGACCGGGACCTGGAAGATCAGGGTTCAAATCCCCACTCAGTCATGGAGCTCACTAGGTGACCTTGGAGTCAGTCACAGCCCCCTTAACCTCCCTCACAAGATAGTCGTAGGGATTAACTGAGGAGGGGGGTGAACACGGAGAAAACGGTGGGCTATAAATGCAATAAACCCAGCCAGATGGGCAGGGTATACATAAATAAAAAATATAATTAATACAGTGGTACCTCTGGTTGCGAACAGGATCCGTTCTGGAGGCCCATTCGCAACCTGAAAAGAACGCAGCCCATGTCTGCACACATGCGGGTCGCGATTCACCGCTTCTGTGCATGCGCATGATGTCATTTTGTGCATCTGTGCATGCGTGAGCGGCGAATCCCGGAAGTAACCCTTTCCGGTACTTCCGGGTCACCGCAGGACGCAACCTGAAAACGTGCAAACGTAACATGAGGTATGACTGTAATAATAAACAAGCTTACCTGCTTAAGGTCAGCCAAGTGGAGATATCTGAGGCCAACCTGGTGTCCAGAGATCTCCGTGTGGTTGAAATTGCACCTGGCTAATTTTGAACACTGCTTCAAAACGCCTTGCCAAGGTACTTTTAAACTCTGGCCCAGTATTTCATAATGTTGGTTGGCATCTTTGCTTAGAAGACTCTCAGCAGCAGAGACCAGGAGAATCGCAGGCCAGGCCTGAACTTGGAACTCTCCTGTATGTGAAGCACATTCTCGGATCCCCTAAGCTACTCCTCCTCTCAGACCTCCTTCCTTCATGGTCAAAGCCTTACAAAAATGTCTGATTATTTTTTTATTTTTTTAAGGATAAGCTTCACCTCCATATTTCCATCCCCATTCAGCTTGGCAGCGTGTTAATTTCCACCGGCTCATTTCCTTCTAATCGTCATCATTAATTCAGCTTAGGCGTCGCCTAACAAACATGTTCTCTGGGTGACATACAGAGCAGAGTAGTCAAATTTAAAATATAACATGCAACAAAACCCATAACATGACACTGAGAACACTTTTTGGTGCCACCACCATCTGATGCAAGAGTTGGGGGAAGAGTTTCAGGCAGAGGCAACAATTGCTTTTAAGCTCAACGTTATTTGACGGAAATTTAATAGAGAAATTAAAAAAAAATAAATCCCTGCCTTCTCCTCTCCCAGCATGGTGCAAATTTAAGTTAGTAGCCCAGTTTTCAAAAGCTGAATCTGGGTGCAGGATAAACTGCAAATCACATTTGTTCATTTCATAGTTGGAAAACTTTCCTGGTTGTAGAATTCAGCTTTCTTCTTGACACAGAGCTTGGGGTGTTTATTTTCTTTCTTTTGGCACTGAACATGTAGAAACTCTGATTATATCTTGGCATTCCGCTTTCTTAAGCATATCTGACACCTCACAGCAAGCCCAGGTGCACAAAGGCCAAATCCCATCACATTACCTTGGCAGGAGAGCTTACTGCCTAACGATACAAGCCAGGAGCAGGAGGCTAAAGCATAGCAAGGCGGCTGCTCGGGATATTGCTGGAAGTTCTTCTCGTGGACTGAAGTGTGGTAGGAGAGCTTAAGGGGGAAGTGACTCCAGAGGTATTGTTGTGGAGCAACAAGGGCAATGCTTCTCACACAGACCACTAAATGTGAAAGATAACTTCTTGGCTTGTATGCCCCCCACCATAGCTCCTGCCTCCAAACTTCTAGAGCAGGTGTGGAGAACCTCCAGGTGTTGATCATCACCCACCATTCCTGGCCATGCTTGGTGGATCTGATGGGAGCTGATGTCCAGGAACATCTGGAAAGCCAAAGGTCCCTCAGTCCTGTTCCAGAGAGCTCCAGAATGAAGGACAAGGCCGTAGCTCGTGGGTACAGCACTTGTTTTCAGAACGTCGCATAGGAAGGTGTCTTGAATTCAGCGTTGGGTATATCAGCTAGGGGACGCGGGTGGCGCTGTGGGTTAAACCACAGAGCCTAGGAGTTGCTCAAAGTTATGATTTCCCCGGTAGTGATGTATGGAAGTGAGAGCTGGACCATAAAGAAGGCTGATCCCTGAAGAATTGATGCTTTTGAATTATGGTGCTGGAGGAGACTCTTGAGAGTCCCATGGACTGCAAGAAAATCAAACCTATCCATTCTGAAGGAAATCAGCCCTGAGTGCTCACCGGAAGGACAGATCCTGAAGCTGAGGCTCCAATACTTTGGCCACCTCATGAGAAGAAAAGACTCCCTGGAAAAGACCCTGATGCTGGGAAAGATTGAGGGCACAAGGAGAAGGGGATGATAGAGGACGAGATGGTTGGACAGTGTTCTCAAGGCTACTAACATGAGTTTGGCCAAATTGCGGGAGGCTATGGAAGACAGGAGTGCCTGGCGTGCTCTGGTCCATGGGGTCACAAAGAGTCGGACACAACTAAACAACAACAACAACAACAATTACCTCGACTCCCAACTCCATCCCAGCCAGCATGGCCAATGGTCTGGGGCGATGGGAGGCCTACAGCAGTGTTAGAAACTAGGATAGAAAAGCTATTTGTCACATGGCTCCCAGAACTTAGGTTCTGGGTGCAAAAACAAAGTCTTGTTGGGATTTTATTCTTTTACTGTATTCTCTCAGTTGCCACACATGGCAACAAGACTTCTCGGAGAGCTTTCAATCTAACAGTCCCCAGTTGCAAAATGTGCCTGGCGCCCAGCTAATTTCGAACGCTGGTCCATAGGTTCCCCATCCCAGGATTATCAGATACTGGGGACAAAGCACAGTAGTTCTTTTGCCATTCTGTGCTTGTGGACTCCAGATTGGTCCCTGGACTCAGGGTGCCAGCTGGGCTAGGAGGACCATTTTGCCGTGTACAATGCTTTTGACCGTCTTTATGTTCAGAACGTAAGGGACGCAGGTGGCGCTGTGGGTTAAACCACAGAGCCTAGGACTTGCCGATCAGAAGGTCAGCGGTTCGAATCCCTGCTCCCGTTGCTCGGTCCCTCCTGCTGCCAACCTAGCAGTTTGAAAGCATGTCAAAGTGCAAGTAGATAAATAGGTACCGCTCTGGCGGGAAGGTAAATGGTGTTTCCTGATTTTGAGATACAGTGGTACCTCAGGTTACATACGCTTCAGGTTACAGACGCCGCTAACCCAGAAATATTGCTTCAGGTTAAGAATTTTGCTTCAGGATGAGAACAGAAATCGTGCTCTGGCGGCACGGCGGCAGCGGGAGGTCCCATTAACTAAAGTGGTACCTCAGGTTAAGTACTTAATTCATTCTGGAGGTCCGTACTTAACCTGAAACTCTTCTTAACCTGAAGCACCACTTTAGCTAATGGGGCCTCCTGCTGCTGCTGTGCCGCCAGAGCACAATTTCTGTTCTCATCCTGAAGCAAAATTCTTAACCTGAAGCAATATTTCTGGGTTAGCGGAGTCTGTAACCTGAAGCGTATGTAACCTGAAGCGTATGTAACCTGAAGCGTATGTAACCTGAAGCGTATGTAACCAGAGGTACCACTGTACTTACATTTAGCATGATTTGTATACCACTTCGTCATTTTTAAAATATCAGCGCTTTTCATGAAATGGTGTAAAATGCTTAAAGTAGCAATTAGAAGCGGCAGACCTAATAAACAGATAACAAACTAGCAGATTAAAAACAAGAACAACCCCTCACAATGAAACATAATAAATTTACATGTCTGGGTAGGCTTGTCTTAAGGGGGAAGTTTTAGCGGGCACTGAAAGCAGTACAATGAAGGCACCTGCCTAAACGTCAATAGGCAGTGACGTCCAGAGATTTGATGCCGTCCCACCGAGAGATGGATAGCTTGCATGAAATTGCAGCAGGTATGCTGAGTTTTCCCCCAGTTAATAGCATTTTTAATTTTTTTTTTAAGGGGGCCAATGAGCCAAAACCTGAATCCGGATCATTTGCAGTCCCTACTCTGGAGCCAGCAGTTCATTCTGTCCCGCTATCCTCTAAGAGCCAGTTAATTATTTACTCTTCCGTCACCCCCTGTGCCGTGTTTATTCATGTTCCCATATGTCACGCCTCGCTTGGCATTGTCCATCTGTCAGTTCTGCAATAAGAGCCCTGGTGAGTGGCGGCCTTTAACGGCTTCTCTCCATTGTCATGTTGCAGGAGGGACTACAATGGGCTGCGCTTTCATGTGGAGGCTGAAGCAAAACCTTTTGTCGCAGCTTCACTTCTTTCGGGGGTCCGCCTGCAACGCTGCAGAGCGGAGCTCGGAAGAATCTCTTGGCTTCCTGCGCTCGAAGAGCTAAATGTGACCCCCGCCGTCGCCTCTTTTCTTTGCCTCGCCCGGTGCTGAGCCTTTTGATTCCCCATTGTTAGCTGACCTTGGTAATTGGGTCTCTTGTTCGGCCATCTTTGGCTTGCCACGGGGCTCAAAGCACATGCTCGCACAGATTGGAAGGAGCTAATAATGGCTTGCTTCTCGGAACCCCCCCCCCCAAGGGTGGTGAAGGTGTGCGAAAGAGGAACTCCCGTGCTATTTTAATTCTTTCACGTGCGTCTGGCGCAGGGCTGGGCGATGTGAGATTTTCAGCATCGCAGCGCATCACCAGTCAAACATCACGGTTTGAAGACTATACTGTTTCCGAGCCCAATTCAAAGTGTTGGGTGTTGACCTTCAAAGCCCTAAATGCCCTCGGCCCTGTATACCTGAAGGAGCGTCTCCACCCCCATCGTTCTACCCGGACGCTGAGGTCCAGCTCTTGAGGGCCTTCTGGCGGTTCCCTCATTGCAAGAAGTGAGGTTGCAGGGAACCAGGCAGAGGGCCCTCTCAGTAGTGGCGCCCGCCCTGTGGAACGCCCTCTCTTCAAATAACTGACCTTTAGAAGACATCTGAAGGCAGCCCTGTTTAGGGAAGTTTTTAATGTTTGACATTTTATTCCGCGTTTAATTTTCTGCTGGGAGCTGCCCAGAGTGGCTGGGGAAATAAATTATTATTATTATTATTATTATTATTATTATTATTATTACAGTGGTACCTCTGGATGCGAACAGGATCCGTTCCGGAGCCCCGTTCACATCCTGAGTAGAGCGTAACCCGTGACTGCGCATGTTCAGGTCGCGATTCGCCGCTACTGCGCATGCACGTGACGTCATTTTGAGTGTCTGCGTGAGCGGCTAAACCTGGAAGAAATGCGCTCCGTTACTTCCGGGTCGCCGCGGAGCGTAACCTGAAAACGCTCAATGTGAAGCACATTTATCCTGAGGTATGACTGTGTTATTATTAAAATAAAAAAATTCCTTCCAGTAGCACCTTAAAGACCAACTAAGTTAGTTCTTGGTATGAGCTTTCGTGTGCATGCACACTTCTTCAGAACACACTTCTTCTGAAGAAGTGTGCATCCACACGAAAGCTCATACCAAGAACTAACTTAGTTGGTCTTTAAGGTGCTACTGGAAGGATTTTTTTTATTTTGACTATGGCAGACCAACTGTAACTGTATTATTATTATTATTATTATTATTATTATTGAAACAAGCTGCATTAGCTTTAGCAGGTTAGATGCAGGGTGAAGCTGTCACAGAGCTCACCGCCAGAGCTGGGGCCCTTTCTCTCCAGTGCCTCGCAGCCTAGGGCCAATGCATCTGGCCTAGACCACTGCTCACCTTGGGGGTGGGAGGGCTCCCCCCCCAGCTGAGCGAGCCCCGATTCCTCAGCATCATCGGGCTTCACTCAGCTGTGGTGTAGAAGAAACCTGCCCCATCTGCAGCTTGTTTCTCCCTCTGCACAATAATAATAATAATAATAATAAGTTAGAGTGGTGTAATAATAATAATAATAATTTACAGTGGTGTAATAATACAGTGGTGCCTCGCAAGACGAAAAGAATCCGTTCTGTGATTCTCTTCGTCTAGCGGTTTTTTCGTCTTGCAAAGCAAGCCCATTGAAGGATTAGCGGATTAGCGCTATTAGCGGCTTTTAGCGGCTTATCTGCTGTTCGGATCAGCTGATAAGCGGCTTAGCGGCTTAGAAAAAGGGGGGGAGGGAAAAACCCCAGCAGGAACTCGCAAGACATTGTCGTCTTGCGAAGCAAGCCCATAGGAAATTCGTTTTGCAAAGCACCTCCAAAACGGAAAACTCTTTCGTCTAGTGAATTTTCCGTCTTGCGAGGCATTCGCCTTGCAGGGCACCACTGTATGAGGACAGACTGTGATACTGGTGAAACCGCCGTGTTTCTGAGCCCCTCTGCCAGCAGCACCCTTGGATGAAGTTGCACCGCTGGCAGAGGGACTCAGGAGCACAGCAGTTTCAGCACCAGTATACCGCTGAGTGAAACCAACATCGTGGTCTGCTCCTCATACCGGTCCTGGGCGATATAGTGAGATATATCTCCCAGGCCTAGGCTGGCATGTTCCCAAAAGATTTAAGTTTCTGGTTGCCGCTGAAAATCCCTCCCTCCATGCCCCAATCTAAGCCTAAGGGGCACATTCGCACCACAGACTTGAACCGGTTTAACTATCAGTCCTTCTTCCCAGAGGACTCTGGGAATCGTAATGTGCAGCGTTGGAAACAAATGGCTCCTTAAACCAGGGTTACAATAGCCAAAACTGTTAAGTTGTGGGTGAGTATATCAGACGACACAGCGATTCTTCAAACAGCTCTTGTTTATTCACAGGCCAGGACAGAGCTGAACTGAAGGGTTCAGTCAGCCTGCTTATATAGAGCTCCAGTACAACGTAACTGTAGCAACTTTCTAAAACTATCCAATCACTGAACGTCACTTTCGACCCCTTATTTGCATAACTATCTACAGTATCCCGCTGCTGGCCCAGGGTGAGAACTTCAGTACATAACAAAAACGGAATGCCTCATTGCCATTTTGGGGTCAGGCGGCTGGAACGTTGTATTTTTTCAATATAGGTTTTTTCGTTCCTGAAATTTGTTCTGATTCTGCAAATGAAATATCACAGGTAAAATTCTAAAGGATGCGTTGTTGGTGTGCGGAAACAGTGCAGGTCCAAAGATCCCCAGACAGATGGTGGAGACGTGAGCAGTTCTTCAGACTTCTCTGTTTTTAAATGCGAATATTGGCACATAAGTAAAAACCATGTCTTCTCTCTCCTTCTCCTACCCATCCTGCCCTTAGGCCCCTTCCGCTCTTGGCTCCCTATCCAGAGTGATGGAAAATTCCTCTGCGGCTTCTGCCTCGTCTGAGGCAGGGAGCAACCGTTCGCAGGAAATCGAAGAACTGGAGCGTTTCATTGACAGCTACGTTTTGGAGTATCAGGTGCAAGGCTTGCTAACGGACAAGACGGAAGGGGACGGGGAGAGCGAGAAAACGCAGTCTAATGTCTCGCAGGTGCGTACAGGTGGGCGAACTTGGACGAGGGGCTATAAGGTGCAGTGGGGAGAGTACAACGAATCGGGTGCCATTTGCGATGATGAAGAATGGCATTTATATTCTCTCCCCATACGAACTGACCCAGACCCTGCAATCATCGTCTGAGGCCCCTTTTTGTGTCTTTCCTCAGCCAGAGCGCCAGAGGGGCAGCAACACGAAGACGGGGCCTTTTCTGCAGGGGCTCCCCATTTGTGGAATGCGCTCCCCAGGGAGGTTTGCCTGGCGCCTTCATTATACAGTGGTACTTCAGGTTACATATGCTTCAGGTTACATGCGCTTCAAGTTACAGACTCTGCTAACCCACAAATAGTGCTTCAGGTTAAGAACTTTGCTTCAGGATGAGAACAGAAATTGTGCTCTGGCGGCGTGGCAGCAGCAGGAGGCCCCATTAGCTAAAGTAGTGCTTCAGGTTAAGAACAGTTTCAGGTTAAGTACGGACCACCGGAACGAATTAAGTACTTAACCTGAGGTACCACTGTACACCTTTAGGCGCCAGGCAAAAACGTTCCTCTTTAAATGCCTTTTATAAATGTTTTTGTAGGAAGGTTATTGGCTTGTTTTGGTTTTCTTTTTACAGTGGTGCCTCGCAAGACGAAATTAATTCGCTCCGCAAGTTTTTTCTTCTTGCGAGTTTTTCGTCTTGCGAAGCACGGTTTCCCATAGGAATGCATTGAAAATCAATCAATGCGTTCCTATGGAGACCGTCCGGGGACAGAGGGGAAGCGCCGCACGCCTTCCCCTCTGTCCCCGGACCTGTTTTAAAGCAAGGGAAGGCGCAGCGGGGAGAATCGCTTCTCCCCGTTGCCGCCCCTTGGTTCAAAAGGGGTCCAGGGAGAGAGGGGAAGGCGCGCGCACCTTCCCCTCTGTCCCCGGAGATTGCGGGACTGGCAATGGGGAGAAGCGATCTTCTCCCCGCCGCCCCTTGCTTCAAAAGAGGTCCGGGGACAGCGGGGAAGACGTGCTGCGCTTCCCTGCTATCCCCGGAGCTTGCGGGGCAAGCTTCGTTTTGCGAAGCAAGCCCATAGGGAAATGCGTCTTGCGAGGCGGCTAAGAAAACGAAAAACTCCTTCGTCTAGCGAGTTTTTCGTCTTCCGAGGCGTTCGTCTTGCGGGGCGCCACTGTATTTGTATTTGTATTTTGTGTTGTGTTGTGAACAGCCCTGTTATCTTCAGATGAAGGATTTAATAAATAACAACAACAGCAACAATAATATCCCACCTTTTTCTCAAGCTGGTTTACAGCTCACTCTCTCTCCCCCTCTGTGAAGCTCCTCTTCCAGTTATATTATTTATTTCATTTATATCCCAACTTTTTCTCCCAAGGAGCTCAAGGTAGTGAGCATGGTTCTCCCCCTCAGCATTTAACCCCCAAAACGACAGCCCTGTGAGGAAGGTTAGACTGGGAGGCAGTGACTGGCCCAAGGTCACTCAGTGAGCTTCATGGCTGAGTAGGGATTTGAACCCTGGTCCTGGTCCAGGACGAACCACCGCTGCCTCTAGAGCAGGGAAACCAGGTTTTTTTGGGGGGGAAGGGGCTCCAATCCGCCCCCTTGTTTAATTTTATCCATTCCCTGCAGCTCCATCAATTTTAGGCTGTCGATATTCCACAAGTGGCTGACCTGTGGGCAGGCAGGCTAATAAATAAATTTGTGGGGCAGTAGGCTTTCTGCATAGACTCGCAGCAGGGCTGGTTTAAAATGATTCCCCTTCAATCTCCAGTTTCAAGCTCAAACAAAGTTCTTTGTGAAGTTGTTGTTCTCCTCCCGGTTTTACAGGACTGACTTTCCAGGGCTCCCTCAAAGCAGTTGTTTCACATGGCGCCTTTGTGTCCCGTTCTCTTTTGTTTCAGTGGACAGCTGACTGCAATGAACAGGTAGAAGGCAACCGTTCCTCCTCCCGAGGCAAGAACGTAGCACCTCATAATCAAAACCAGGTAAGGGAAACAGGAGCCTTCCGCGAGAAATGTCTGTCTGTCTGTGTTTTGTGGCTTTCTTCCTTGCCTCAAGGTTTCACCTCCCAAGACTTGAGATGTCTTGACAGCATAAAATAATGTTCCCCAGAAGGATTTTGAAGCATGACTTTGGGTTCTTGCTGATAACTGCTCACAAACCTTCCCTCTTAAATGCATCTGAATTTTCACTTGCAATGTACGACTTTGGGAAATTTTATTTCTGGGTGATCCTTCTGAAAAAGGAAGAAGATAGCTTCTGAAAAAGTCTCGTTTTCAACTACACTGCGCTGCTATTTGAACTGGGTGTGAGGCAGGATTTTTCTGCCCAGCCACAACTCACCAGAACTCAGTTCCAGCACCTCTCAGGTGGGCACCATAGCCATTATAAGAGAATCATTCCTGGTGAGTTCTGGCACCCTTTTTTCCTAGAAAAATAGTACTGGTGGGAGCCAGTTTTGAAAGCTGCTTGTTCCTCTGTGTTGTGATCTTCCAGCGTGGCCTATGTTATCCTTCGTTTGCTTTCGAAGCTGTTTGCTAGATCATGAGAAGTTGTTGGGCTCTGATACCTGTACTTACTATGCTACAGAAGCCAAGCTAGCTAAATCAAAACAAAAGACCTTGCAGCGGTGCGAAACAGCCTTTTCTTAACAGTATTTCATAAACCTTAGCTTGTTTGCAAGCTAACTCTCTGTAAGCCGCTTTTAGGGTTTTTGCAATCAAGGGGTATATAAATCTTATCAACAAAATCAGGCACCCCCAAACTCGGCCCTCCAGATGTTTTGGGACTACAATTCCCATCATCCCTGACCACTGGTCCTGTTAGCTAGGGATGGTGGGAGTTGTAGTCCAAAAACCTCTGGAGGGCCGAGTTTGGGGATGCCTGAACTAAATGAACAAACTTGAGCTGCTTAGTTTTGCTGAGGTTTAGCCAAATTCTCCAACTTCATTAGCTCTTTTGCCAAGCACCCTAACCAGAGGTGTTTCCAGATGTGGAAGATTTAGCAGTGCCCAAACCACTGCTGTTCTGCTTTAAGCTGGAAGTGGAAAACCAGCTCTTTCCAGACATCTGAAAACCTGCATCCGAATCATCACTCCTCCTTTATCCATCCGCAGTTATTGGGAGAAAGGCAAGTTGCACTGGGACCACCGTCCGTGGGGAAAGGGTTAAGCGCTCCCACTCCTCACCTGCTGCAATTTGGGAAAGTTGTGGGGGCTGGATATAAAGGCAATGCTATTGGGAAGGGCAGAGCTACAGTAATAGATATGATTACTTCAGGGGAGAAACAGATCGTAGGAAAGGACGCAATCTAGGGACCCGTCTGCCCTATGCAAGTACAGTGGTGCCCCGCAAGACGAATGCCTTGCAAGACGGAAAACTCGCTAGATGAAAGAGTTTTCCGTTTTGGAGGTGCTTCGCAAAACGAATCTCCTATGGGCTTGCTTCGCAAGACGACAATGTCTTGCGAGTTCCTGCTGGTTTTTCCCCCCTCCCCCCCTTTTCTAAGCCGCTAAGCCGCTTATCAGCTGATCCAATCAGCAGATAAGCCGCTAATAGCGCTAATAGCGCTAATCCGCTAATCCTTCAATGGGCTTGCTTCGCAAGACGAAAAAACCGCTAGACGAAGAGAATCACAGAACGGATTCTTTTCGTCTTGCGAGGCACCACTGTAAAGCGATATCATGCCACTTTAAACAGTCACAGCTTCCCAGAAAAGAATTGCAGCAAGTACACTTTGTTACGGGTGCTGTTAGGAGGCCCCTGTTCTCCGCACGGGGCTACAATTCCCAGAGTTTCCTGGGAAGTGCGTTTGACTGTTAAACCACATGGAGAATTGTAGCTCCGCGTGAAGAATAGGCGGTACATGGAGGTACCATTTGTTGTGGGTCTCAGACTCACTTTGGCCCCTGCAGCATAGCCAATGAAGAGGGGTGATGTGAATTGTAGTCCATCACCATCTTGAGATGAGAGACAGGGCTCCTTGCCCTGGGCTTATCTCTGATTGTGCATCACCTCTGAGAGATCTATCCTCCATCAGTTTGTCTATTACTGTGATTATTTTCTCTAGGCCATCTAAGCCTTTGGCAGCAAATTCTATATATTACGTTCCACAAATAAATGCAGTGGTACCTTGGTTCTCAAACTTAATCCATTCAGGACGTCCGTTCCAAAACCAAAGTGTTCCAAAACCAAGGCGCGCTTTCCCATAGAAAGCAATACAAAACGGATTAATGTGTTCCAGACTTTTAAAAGCAACCTCTAAAACAGCAATTTAACATGAATTTTACTATCTAACAAGACCATTGATCCATAAAATGAAAGCAATAATCAATGCACTGTGCTATAAAATAAATAAGACAGTATTGTAGATGGTAAAACTTATTATTTTTTCTTACCTGCACTGATGATAGTCATTGTTTGGATGGGGGGCTTTTATCCATTTCCACAGTCACAAAATCAATCAATCAGTAGCTGAACTGGGTTCCACACAGTCACAAAAACAAATTAACCGAAAATGCCTCAAAAACAAATACTCAAAATAAATAGCAAAAACAAAAGCGCCAAACTTAATCCATTCCAGAAGTCCGTTTGACTTCTGAAATGTTCGAAAACCAAGGCGAAGCTTCTGATTGGTGCAGGCACCCCGGAAACAAAAGCTGACAGACGGGTTCTCAGCGTTTGGGAACCAAGGCGTTTGAGAACCAAGGTACCACTGTATTTTGTTTTATCTGTCCTGAATCTCCTGCCAGCCATTTTCATTGGGTGACCTAAGTTCTAGTGTTCTAGCAGAGAGAGAGACAGAGAACCTTCTGTAATCCTCTTGACTTTTTTCATACCATGCCTAACTTCTAAAACCAGCACCATGCTCCACCTGAGTCACATTCCCCCCCCCAAACCAAGGATTGGGCAACTAGTAACCCTCCCGACGTCATTTAACTACATATCCCATCATTGCAATTCATGATTCATTCCGGCTGGGGCCAATGGAAACGGGAGTCCAATAACAACATTGTTTTTGTTTAGTGTCTGACTCTTCGTGACCCCATGGCCAGAGGACGCCAGGCACTTCTGTCTTCCACTGCCTCCTGCAGTTTGGTCTTCTCTTCTCATGAGGTGGCCAAAGTATTGGAGCCTCAGCTTCAGGATCTGTCCTTCCAGGGAGCACTCAGGGCTGATTTCCTTCAGAATGGATAGGTTTGATCTTCTTGCAGTCCATGGGACTCTCAAGAGTCTCCTCCAGCATCAATTCTTCGGCGATCAGCCTTCTTTATGGTCCAGCTCTCACTTCCATACATCACTACTGGGGAAACCGTAGCTTTAACTATACGGACCTTTGTCAGCAAGGTGATATCTCTGCATTTTAAGATGTTGACTAGGTTTGTCATTGCTTTTCTCCCAAGAAGCAGGCGTATTTTAATTTCGTGACTGCTGTCACCATCTGCAGTGACCATGAAACCCAAGAAAGTAAAATCTCTCACTGCCTCCATTTCTTCCCTTTCTATTTGCCAGGAGCTGATGGGACCAGTGGCCATGATCTTAGTTTTTTTTTTGATGTTGAGCTTCAGACCATATTTTGCGCTCTCCTCTTTCACCCTCATTAAAAAATTATTTAATTCCTCCTCACTTTCTGCCATCAAGGTTGTGTCATCTGCATATCTGAGGTTGTTTATATTTCTTCCCGAAATCTTAATTCCGGTTTGGGATTTATCCATTCCAGCCTTTCACATGATGAATTCTGCATATAAGTTAAATAAAAGCAGGGAGACAATATACAGCCTTGTCGTACTCCTTTCCCAATTTTGAACCAATCAGTTGTTCCATATCCAGTTCTAACTGTAGCTTCTTGTCCCACATAGAGATTTCTCAGGAGACAGATGAGGTGATCAGGCACTCCCATTTCTTTAAGAACTTGCCATAGTTTGCTGTGGTTGACACAGTCAAATGCGTAGTCAATGAAGCAGAAGTAGATGTCTTTCTGGAACTCTCTAGCTTTCTCCATAATCCAGCGCATGTTTGCAATTTGGTCTCTGGTTCCTCTGCCTCTTCTAAATCCAGCTTGCACTTCTGGGAGTTCTCGGTCCACATACTGCTTAAGCCTGCCTTGTAGAATTTTAAGCACAACCTTGCTAGCGTGTGAAATGAGTGCAATTGTGCGGTAGTTGGAGCATTCTTTGGCACTGCGCTTCTTTGGGATTGGGATGTAGACTGATCTTCTCCAATCCTAACTTGCTGGCATATTGAGTGTAGCACCTTAACAGCACCATCTTTTAAAAATTTTAATAGTTCAGCTGGAATATTATCACTTCCACTGGCCTTGTTATTAGCAATACTTTCTAAGGCCCATTTGACTTCACCCTCCAGGATGTCTGGCTCAAGGTCAGCAACCACACTACTTTGTTATTGACAAAGGCAATAACAACATGCATGTCCTAAACTCAAATGTCTCCATGTTTTAGAAATGTCTCATTTCTAACTCGAAAACGTATGTGCTGAGTACTGTCTGTACGTACAGCAGAGTTCTGCTATGTCTTTGTGGTTTTAAATGGTCTCAGCTTCATGAACGCTAAGGTGTTCTTTAAAGGCATATGCACACTGCGTTATCATTTTGCCTATCAGAACAAGCAGAGCTTTGAAAAGTGGAATAATTTTTACTGGTGTTACAGATTAATGTGCGTTGGGAGGACTTGCAGTATTTGCAATTCTGCTCGTGGGCAGGATTCCTTCTTGATGTGTGTTTCCCCGTGGCATCGAGGCTGTTTTTATGGAACCTTCAGGGATGTTCACACATGAAAAGGTTTATAATCTCTTCAAAGCAGCGTTTGTAACCTGGTGCCCTCCAGAAATTTGGGGCTGCAACGTCCAGTGTTCTCAGCCAGCACAGCTGTGGGCACCAGGTTGGCAAAAGCTACTGCACAGGCAGAGAACCAGTGGCCTCCCATCAATCCTGACCACCATAGCTAATGGGCAGGGATCATGGGATTTGTACCAACAGTTCCCCATCCTTGGGGCCAACTCTTAATTTATTAGTGTAAATTTAGAATTTCACACATCACAGAAATCACTTAGAAGGGTACCTGCACCTTTTACTTCATAATTCCATTTTTTAAGGAGACCTAACTCTTTTTTTAATGGAGGGAACCTCTTTGCAGTCCTTCTGGATAGCTTTAAGTGTGGGCGACCCTTCCAGCTAAGTGTGCGCATGTGTCTGTCTCTGTTTGTGTGCTTCTCCTGAGTGCGCATTGCATTTAAGCGCTGTTGAACCCTGCTTATCCTGTTCCTTCCCAAGCTGGGCTCACCTGAGATCAGTTTTGTTTTAACTTGCAAAGAATTTTAGCGTCCCTGATGGACGAGGAACAGTGTACTTTGCTCTCTCAAGATAGCATCACCTCAATCTGTTGCTTGGTCAGACAAGATCTGAAATATATACCGTATTTTTCGCTCTATAGGGCGCGCTGGACCATAGGGTGCACCTAGTTGTCTTTTTTTGGGGGGGGGGGAATAAATCAGAAGCCAGTCAGAAGCCGCGCCAGACGTTCGGGTTCCAAAGAACGTTCGCAAACCAGAACACTCGCTTCTGGGTTTGCGGCGTTCGGAAGCCAAAAGGTTTGACTCTCAAGGCGTTCAGGATCCAAGATGCAACTGTACTTTGGTTCCTGAATCCAGGTCACAGGCTCACCCTATTCATACACAAATATGCCCTTAAGATAGGATTTGTAAGCGAAAAGACAACGGGAAGGCTTTCCCTATTTGCCTCGCTTACTGCAGAGGAATATTTGAGGTCCTTGGAAGAGTCAAAATGGCTTCAGGATTGCTCTCCTGTACCATTTCAGACACATGGGTTATATATTTAGATATGTGTGCATTTATGAATATTCTATATTTGAGACCTTAGAATTCTCAGGACAGAATGCGGTGCAAAATAGTCAGGATTCCTAGTGTCAGGGAACTGACATCAGAGCAAGAGGCGAAGGGGAGGCTCCCAGATTCTGCAGGCGAAGGACCCAGCACCAGGGGGAGAAGCAGCTCGGTAGAGGAGGAAGGGAATCGGCGCAACACCAGGGATAAAGGGGGGCAAATGAAGGAAGCGGAAGGAGAGCTCCGGGATTCTTCTCTGGACATCAGTGAGGAGAGCACAGGTCCTCCACTACCCACGCCCTCCCTGCGCAGAAGACTCCCGCGCAGTGAGAGGAGGAGGCGACTGGGAGTCAGACAGCTTCTATGCTGGAAAAGGTTTAAGAAACGCCCACAGACAGATTCTGCCAGCGACTGAGGCAGCTGAGATGGGCTGTGCAGTCAGAACGGTTTAACCAAGGCATTTAAGCCTAGAACGGCAGCAGTTTATGCACAAGTAACTCAAACCCATTACACCTAGTTCAGGATAACAGATAGGTTTCAGATATTGAAGGCGAGCAGTTGTCTCTAGGCACCCCAGACTTAACTCTCTCCCACCTGCTTCCTGCCCTACAAAAAAAAAAGGCGTTTATTAGCTTTGATAAGTTGCCCTTAACTAAAGTGAGTTGTTGTTTTTGATGTTTCCAGGAAGAGTGGGATCACAGCAGCAGTGGCAGCTCAGGATCCCAGCCTAGTTCAGGCTCCAGGCATGGGTCTGTGTCAAAGTCTGGCGGCCGAGGGAGAAGCAGCCAGTTCAGTCATTCAACCAAGGTATCCTCTAGTGGTTTTGCTGGTGGTGGAAGACAAGACTAGGAAAGCTGGAAGAGATGTCTGGTGATGGCTGTTCATTGGAGGCCTCATCCTGTAAGGAAATGAGTCTTCAGTGTGTGTGTGGCCACATCCACACATTCAAAGCACCGCTGCACCAGTTTATAAACATTTCCCCCCGGAGAATCCTGGGAACTGTAGTTTAAGGGTGCTGAGCGTTGCTAGGAGACCCTCCACCCGTTCCCCTCGCAGAGCTGCGGTTCCTAGAGTGATACAACAAATCGTCCATTCCCAGGAAACTCTGGGAACTGTAGTTTTGTGAGGAGAGAACAGGCATCTCCTAGCGACACTCAGCGCCCTTAACAAACTACAGCTCCCAGGATTCTTTGGGGGGAAGCAATGACTGTTTAAAGTGGTATGATAGTGCTTTAAATGTGTGGTGTGGATGTAATCTGTGTGGCATAAGAGTCTGTGGTTGAATGAACTAGGCCTCGCTCCTCAAAAAGGGCCCACATCCTGTGACCATAACACCTCACGTTCCTACAACTTGATAGTAAATTACACATCTGCACACGTTCATATGAAAAGCTATAATTTGTTGGGTTGGCCCAAAATTTAACTCAGTTTTCCTTCCCCCCCCTTTTTTTAAAAGAATTAGAGTTTTGCCTCATTCAAACAAGAGAAGGAACATATTGATTTTGGGGGTGCTGACTGATGGATGGTAGTTAGGAGAGAAAAAGGGCAGCTCCTTAATGCCTGAAAAATGAAACTCCAACTGAACCACCTTCCTTTTAGGCAGAAAAACAAAATTAGTCCTACAATTCCAGGCTGTGTCTCTCTTTTACTGATTTTGTTTTTTAAAAAATGGACATGAAAAGAAAACATACGGCATCACATGGTGTAAGTTGCAAAGTAAAGTTATCTGTCCAGAAGGACAAGAACTTGACCAACAAAAACGAATGTTCTTCTTCTCAATAGAATTAACAGAGATCTGGAAAGGTTGCTAGCAAGACCCCAAAATCTTTTGAGTGGATAGCAAAATTTTACAGATTTGGATCTTTTTTGAAAATAAAAATCCATAAGTCTACTTTTGCGTTAAGTCCAGTTTCAAAATTTCCAAACCATTAACAAGCCAAGCGATAATGAAGGGTGCGCTTCTTAAGCCCAGTATTTTGCTATATGGGGATTTTGCTCTTGCAAACAGGTGGCGTCCCATGGTTTGATACGAGAGTTTGACTATGTCCACATGTGCTCAGCGTCCTGAGGAAATGTGGCTGCCACAACTGCAATGCGGATGGCTCCTGTGACCAAAATGTAGGGGAAGGTGTGGGTATCATTTGAGTAACACTTGAGTACAGCATTTGCACAGCCCTAAGTGACACTCCCACGTCATGAAGCCTGTCAGCACCTGATAAATCATACACACAAGAGGAGTTGTGCTTTGCCTGTGGACTGTGTTTAGTTTGTTGGGGGCCACAAGTTGTTGTGCGGTCCAGCTTTTAGTGTTTCGACAAGCTAGATGTTGTGTTAGCCTCCAAACTGTGAGCCCATCAAAAGGATGATTGTCTGAATGAGAAACTTCCAGCTACAACTGTTGTTTCAGCCAGAACTTATTGCTGACTATCTGTTTTAAGCGTCGCCTGCCGGAGAATAACAGGCCTTCAGTTATATGGCTTGGGGGGAGGGGGGATGAGGGAAAAATCCCTGATCTCGCTAGGTGCTTTAACTCTCTTCATCTTCCAATTCACTCCATGAACGACAAGGGCTGATTAAATCTGTGTTGAGCCATGTTGTCTATGTACTCCGGGGTAGGTTTTGGTTACAACCCATTTATCAGTTTTATTCCTGATTCACTGTCCAAACTCATCTCAATTTCATTGGCTCACACTGTTCTCTGGAACTGAGATTCGGCAATGGCAGAATTGCCTCCAGATCATCCGTATTTTACGAAAGGGATTCAAGTTTGCACAGCTAAACTGGATCCGTGCACCCTGGCGCTTTAGCCCAGCAAAGGAAAGGAATAAGACTGTTTTTATTTTATTTTTTGCAATTTGGAAAGTGATGGGAGCGAAACGCATTGAGAAGAGTGGAGCGAAGAAATGACTAGCGTGAAGACGTGTAAAACATCTCACAAGAAGACCAGGGTGAATGCTCAGCAATAAAGATTATTGTTTTCATGTATTAGATTTGTATATAAGCAAACTTGGCGCAAGCAAATATTGCCGAATGCTCAGTAAATGGGGAATCTGAAAGCGCTCTCCGTTATTTAAGGCAAAGTTGCATGGTAGACGTCTCGTTCTGCTTGAAAGTAATGAAGATTTTACACCTTCTTTTTAGAACGGCAACAAAGACAATTCCCTTGACATGCTGGGAACAGATATCTGGGCAGCCAACACTCTCGAGTCCTTCAGGTCAGTTCACCTCTTAAAATGTCACCGTACCACCCCGCATTTCCATTCGGTTACCTGCTAATTTTTTCTGCTTGCTTCTAAACCTCTTAATCTCACTGCTGTACAGTGTTCTACCCATTACAGTTGCAATATCTATTCTGGTTTATGATGATTGCTGGGAGGAAGCAAATGTAAAATTCTCAGCTCCAGGCCATCTGCCTTGATGAGCATCCTAATGCTGTTTAGTTCTGCAAGCTGGATTTTTGCCTTTATATAACATTTCAGCTGATTATTAAAATCAGTCAGATTGCCTCAAAAGCTTTTTTTTCCCCCTGCAGAGAGGCAGGCACCAAAATAAGATGCCCTAATAAAATTAGGCAAGATACCTTTTTGGAAAATCTTCACTATTTTTGTTCATAGAAATTATTCTAAGATGCCACCTGGTGGTTTTTCGAAGAAGCAATCTCCACTTCTCACACCAAAGGAAATGCTACTTGTAAGGTGATAAAGGTAAAGGGACCCCAGACCATTAGGTTCAGTCGTGGCTGATTCTGGGGTTGCGGTGCTCATCTTGCTTTATTGGCCGAGGGAGCCGGCATACAGCTTCCGGGTCATGTGACCAGCATGACTAAGCCGCTTCTGGCGAACCAGAGCAGCACACGGAAACACCATTTACCTTCCTGCTGGAGAGGTACCTATTTATCTACTTGCACTGGTGTTCTTTCGAACTGCTAGGTGGGCAGGAGTAGGGACCGAGCAACGGGAGCTCACCCCGTTGCAGGGATTTGAACCACCAACCTTCTGCTCAGCAAGTCCTAGGCTCTGTGGTTTAACCCACAGCGCCACCTGCGTCCCTGTAAGGTGGTACCTACTGCAAAATAAATTGGCATCAAGGAATGAGTGCCTATGCTCATCTAGTCCTCATTCACCCACAGCAGTCTAATAAAAGCACACAAGATTGGTGGTTCATTCAACTCCCAATTGCCCTGTTCAGTAGATCCGTGCACAGTTTTAAAAATCATTTTGTGGTGTGTGCGATTCAACTGCTCCGTGTCTCATCCCCTCTTTCGCTCTCTCTCTCCTTCCTAGCGGTGCCACCTGGGACTTGCAACCTGAGAAACTTGACTTCACGCAATTCCACAGAAAGCTCCGCAACACCCCCAAGCATCCCCTCCCACACATAGACAGAGAAGGGTGAGTAGGTCGCCGGGCTTTGTCCAGAGGAGGGCAACCAAAATGGTCAAAGGCCTGGAAACGATGCCTTATGAGGAACGGCTAAGGGAGCTGGGCATGTTTAGCCTGGAGAAGAGGAGGTTAAGGGGTGATATGATAGCCATGTTCAAATATATAAAAGGATGTCACATAGAGGAGGGAGAAAGGTTGTTTTCTGCTGCTCCAGAGAAGCGGACACGGAGCAATGGATCCAAACTACAAGAAAGAAGATTCCACCTAAGCATTAGGAAGAACTTCCTGACAGTAAGAGCTGTTCGACAGTGGAATTTGCTGCCAAGGAGTGTGGTGGAGTCTCCTACTTTGGAGGTCTTCAAGCAGAGGCTTGACAACCATATGTCAGGAGTGCTCTGATGGTGTTTCCTGCTTGGCAGGGGGTTGGACTCGATGGCCCTTGTGGTCTCTTCCAACTCTATGATTCTATGATTCTATTCTATGATTCTACTTTCTGGTTGGGAGGCAGGAAACCCAAAGACCATTGGAAGAGAAGCCCTGCTGGGTCGTCCCAAAGGCCCTTCTCGTCCAGGGTCACACAGTGACGAACCAGGTGCCCCCAAATGAGAAGGACATAAAAATAGCCTGGTAGATCAGGGCCAATTGCTCATCTGGCACAGCATCCTCTTCTGACCATGACCAACCACTCGCCTATGGGGTTGGAGAACAGGAACGCAATGGCAGCTTCCCCTCCTATGGTTTCCAGCACTTCAGAAGCATTTCTGCCTCCAGCGACCGTATTTTTCACTCCATAAGACGCACTTTTTTCCTCCTAAAAAGTATTGGAAATGTGAGAGCATCTTATGGAGTGAATGGCGCTGCGCAGAGAGGTAGAGCTGCGCAGCGCCCCTTCAGCGAAGCGGGAGGAGGAACGGCGACCCTTCTGTTCCTCCCGCTTCGCTGAAGGGGCGCTGCGCAGCTCTCCCTTTCTGCGCAGCGCCTGTCCTGGAAGCCAGAGGAGGAACAGAAGGGTCTCCTTCTGTTCCTTCTCCGGCTTCGCTGAAGGGGCGCTGCGCAGTTCTCCCTCTCTGCCCAGCACCTCTCCTGTGAAGGAGAGGCGCTGCGCAGAGAGAGAGAACTGCACAGTGCCCCTTCAGCGACGCACTTGTCATGCGAAGCCAGAGGAGGAACAGAAGGGACTTCTGTTCCTTCTCCAGCTTCACTGAAGGGAAGTTCTCCCCTCTCAGAGAGGGAGAACTGCGTAACGCCCCTTCAGTGACGTGCCTGTCCTGGCTTCTGCCTTAGCCGTGCACAGCTGCCCTGAAGAGGCTTGGCGCAGTTATCCCAGATGCCAGAAAAGCCACACGGTATCCCAGAAGCCAGATCCCTCTTGCTGTTCTGGCTTCTGGGATTCAGAATAATTTTTTCTTGTTTTCCTCCTCCCAAAACTAGGTGTGCCTTATGGTCTGGTGTGTCTTATGGAGCGAAAAATACGGTAGTAGCCATCAATAGCCCTCTTCTCCTTCAATGACAGGACACAAGTCCACCAGTCTTCCCTCTTGAACTATCCAGCAGCTGTTATGGTCGGTTGCTTCAAGGATTCCTGTAGCAGTAACAAGCCACATTTGTGGTGTGTCAGCAGCCTCTAAGAGGACTGCTCCTGCGCGAGGTGTCCGCAGTTTGAGGCAGGAGTTTGTTTAGAGCTCATAGAGGAAGAGGAGAGGTTTCAGGAGAAAGACAATTCACTATTTCCCCCCACCCATCCAGTCCTCTCTAGCTGTGCTTCCAGACTTGAACATAACCATATAATTTAAGGTGCTGGTTTTGACCTTTAAAGCCCTATGCTGTCTAGGACCCACATACCTATGGGACCGCCTATCTTGGTATGCCCCGCGGAGGACTTAAGGTCCACAAATGACAACACCTTGGAGGTCCCAAGTCACAAGGTGGTTAGATTGGTCTCAACTAGGGCCAGGGCCTTTTCAGTACTGGCCCCGACTTGGTGGTACGCTCTGTCACAAGAGACTAGGGCCCTGGAGACCTTGACATCTTTCGCAGGGTCTGCAAGACAGAGCTGTTCCGCCTGGACTCAGTCTGACCCTTATGTTTCCCACCCCTTATGGTTTTGATCTGTGGGCTACTTTTAAAATGAGGCTGCATTTTAAATTGCATTTTAACCTTTATTTTAAATTGGGTTTTTTTGTCCTATTACATTTTTTGCTGTAATTTTACTGGTGTTAGCCACCCTGAGCCCAGCTCTGGCTGGGGAGGGTGGGGTATAAACAAAAATTATTATTATTATTATTATTGTTGATGGTGGGTGGTTTCTGGAGATGCAGAAAGGGAAGAAGTATCCTTTTTTACTTTCCACTGCTCCTGAAACCTCCTTTTTATCATGGGCAGAGAAGGACTCAAGGCACACATGTCTCTGACCCTAATCCTCTGACCCAATACACATGAGACTGTGCATTGTTTGGGGTTCAAACAATACAGCCTCCCCTCTATTTTCCTACCCCACCCCCACTGACATCCACAGGTGCTACAAACTTGTTTTGCGTAGATCCTCACTGGGCCGTTTAGAAGTTTTCATTTCGTGGGGTTTCTTTTAATTGTCTTCTAACTTGCTAGCCAATATAATTCTGCATTCCTGGGAAGTAGCCCTTGACTATAGAAACCACTGCCTTAATTTTGTTTTTGCACCCAAACTGGTAGTAGGGTGCCAGACCACCCGAGTTCAGTATTAGGGGATGATGATAACATTAGCAGAGGTAAATTATTACGTGCCTTTTGTTTTAAGAAAAAAGAAGCAGCATGAATGACATTTGCTCTCTTGGGTTGTCGCAACAGCCTTGTAAGACAAGTAAACATCCCACTTCATAGAGGGAAAAGCGAATGTTGAACTGCCCTAGGCCGCCCTGTGCAATGGGTTCCAACACGTTTCCAAGCAGCTAGGAAGCCTGTTTAGAAAACCCTATTGAAATGGAAGGTGTGAGCTTTTCAAGCACCTAAATTCTGCACCCGGTACCTTGTGCTTTGTCCTGTCCTTCTGCAGAATTGTGGCGCACACGCAGCCTTTCGTATAGAATATAGAATCCTTTTGTGCTACTGAAACTTTAAGGTACAACAGATTAAGCAGGCGGTTGCTTCAAAGTCTCATCCTGGGGGTGGGTTTTTAGAATCCTTTCACATCAAAGACATTGGGTCAACAAGTGTTAATCCTGCGAGGAAACGCCATTGAATCCAGTTTCTGCTTTTCTTCCGAAAGAAATGTAAGCATGCAACCAGGGGAAAAGGTTTAGGTTTTTCTGGTTTGTGTTATATTCTCACCACGAGTTCCATAGAAATCCACATTGCCGATTGTTTAATGATGAATAACAGTGGAGTTAGCTTTTCTGCAAATATGCGGTCCATGTGGCATTGAAACTCCTGGCAGTCGTATTTTTGTTGGACTCTTGCTGTTTAAAGAGATTGCAGTAAGCCTTCTTGACCTTTTGCACAGGCTACAAATAGGTACACATGTTTCCACGGGCACCTCTACATTCTAGATTTAAAGGGACTTGCTAAAAAGTCTCTCCCCTCCCCACTTCCACAATGACCCCTGGGAAATGTAGTTTGGTTGGGAGGGGAGTATCTTTAATACAGAAACTGCATCACCAAATAGTTCCCAGGATAATTTCAGGGCAAGTTGTGTAAGCTTGCAGCGTAGATCTTATTTATTTGCTTGCTTACAAGGCCCTAGAGTGATGTACTGTGATACCTTGGTTTACGAACTTAATCCGTTACAGCAGTCCGTTCTTAAACCGAAACTGTTCTTAAACCGAGGCGTGCTTTCCCTAATGAGGCTTCCTGCCACTAGTGCCCTTTCACCATTCAGCTTCCGTTCTTAAACTGAGGTAAAGTTCGCAAACTGGGACACTACTTCCGGTTCTGTGGAGTTCGTAAACCGAATACAGTGGTACCTCGGGTTACATACGCTTCAGGTTACATATGCTTCAGGTTACAGACTCCACTAACCCAAAAATAGTACCTCAGGTTAAGAACAGTGCTTCAGGATGAGAACAGAAATCGCGCGGCTGTGGCAGCAGGAGGCCCCATTAGCGGAAGTGGTGCTTCAGGTTAAGAACAGTTTCAGGTTAAGATCGGGCCTCGGAACGAATTAAGTTCTTAACCTGAGGTACCACTGTAGTTCCTAAACAGGGCTGTTCTTAAACCGAGGTACCACTGTACATCAATGCAAATAGTAAAGCAGGTTGAATACAATCCTGTAACTCCTTAAGTTACAAAAGGCAGCATTAAGTTATTAGTCAGTTCCATACAAAATCCAACCGCAGGAGTTCATTTAACAGTTCTTTACCCCACTCCTCCTCCCCAAACTTGCTGAGATTTTTCTTATTTTAAAAAAAATGTAATGAAGTGGTCAGATGAACCTTTAAATGTGCCCAAAGTGCACGTGCTTCTCAATGCTTGCACTTCTACTTTACCTGGAATATTTTTATCACTGCTGTTTACAGGGAAAGCAGCCAAAAAGCCCCTTCTCTGTGTACCTTTGCTGGGCTCTGTGCGTTGAGAGGAGGCACAGACAGGCCTCCCTCTGCGTGCAATAAGCTCCCCTTCCTGCTATGTTATTTATTTCACTCATACCCCAACCTTTTTCGCCCAGGAGCTCAGGAATCGTATAAATGGTTCTCCCTCTCCTACCTTTGTGAGGCTGAGAGGCAGTAAGGCCCAAGGTCACACCAGTCAGCTTTGTGGCTGCCTTGGGGATTCGAACCGCTGTCTCCCGGGTCCTAGTCCAGCACTCTTAACTCAAACCGCAGCTGCCTCTGTGTCCAACCACAGACCTGCAATGAGCTTATTACTATTCTCTGGAGCTGCCATGATTTCTTTTGGGAATGTGTTCTCGTGTCACAATGGTACGCATCTCAGCAGCTGAAAGCCAAGTTGCTTTATTTATTTAATTTATTAAATCTGTATACTGCCCTTTGTCCGTAGATCTCAGGGGTGCAGTTCGCAGCACAGATTTACGTATAAGCTAAACAAGCTATAGCTTAGGGCCCCACTCTCTTGGGGGCCCCCAAAAAAATTAAAGGAAAAAAGCCTGGATGTACACTTCCAAAATATAAGATAAAAAACAAATAAAATAAAACCTACATACAGCAACAGTGTTTTGTGTTGTGTAGGCTCCTATGATGTAAGTAATGGGCCTTGCCTGATAGCCTGCTCCCTAAAATATAGTGGTACCTCGGGTTACATATGCTTACAGGTTACCAGAAATAGTACCTCGGGTTAAGAACTTTGCTTCAGGATGAGAACAGCGGCAGCGAGAGGCCCCATTAGCTAAAGTGGTGCTTCAGGTTAAGAACAGTTTCAGGTTAAGAACGGATCTCCAAGGTACCACTGTATCACTGGTTTGCTCATTTCTATATATAGGGTGCCTACATTCTGCATGTGCAAATGGCTTTAGATACCTATTAGGTCCATAAATTACAATATAGCATATATTCAACACAAAAATACAGCGACAGTTTGTTGTTGAAAAAGGACAGCTGGACATATAAAAAGCCCCATTACCTTCAGTAGCTTGGGGCCTCATTAAACCTAAATGCAGCCCTGCATAGAAAGACAATATAAAAACCACAAAGCGCATAATAAAAATAAGAACACAAATGAACTATCCCCCACCTCACATTTAAAAGGGTATCGGATGTTGGTCAGCCAGAGGCCTGGTGGAAGAGGAACATTTTCGTGTAAGGTGGATCGTTAAGACATGGGAATGAAAATTGGAGCCGGGGAGGGGCGTGGAGAAGAAGAAAGATCTTTCGGCATTTGCCATGTTGGGAGAAACACCTGCCGGAGTTTTGTTTTGTGGTGTTTGTCACTCCTTTGTAAGCCATAAGCCGCCAGCCTGTGCATGAACACATTTTCACGCACGGTGTTCATTCTCCCCTTTGTCTGTCCCTAACTCAGGATCGGAAAAGGGAAGAGTGAGGACGGAGATGGAATCAACCTCAACGACATAGGGAAGGTTCTCCCAGCCTGGCAGGTGAGTCTTTCCCCAGATCTCCTTTGTACAACTTGTTCTGTCTGCTTGACACCCAAACAGGAGAGCCGTTCATCCCCCAAGCTCCCAACTGTGTCTGAAATATGCTCGGTCTCTGGCCATTCAGAGACCTTGCTGTCGTTGGAGCATTATGTTCTATAAAGGGCTCCCCCCCACCCCATTGTCTAAATTGCATTTATGGATTTTTGAGTTTGATGTAAGAATACACATCACATTTGGTATTTGCAGAATGAAGCCCATGTACATCGGTGTAAAGGGTTGCATCAAACACATCACTGGGATAACGTTTTAGGCCAGGGGTGAAATTAGTTATAAGGGGTATAAATATTTTTACTACCCTTGAGTTGTGGACTCAGAGGAGCACAGGGTCGTTTTTCACACAGAAGTGAGGACTGAGAGTCATTAGTGAGTTAAAATCAAATTATAAGGAGGTAATTGCTTTTTAATAAAAATTGTTTTTTTAAAAAAGTGATTTCTATAATTATATTTTGTCTGCAATATTTTCCACAGAGGTGTGGGCATGATATATTATTAAATGTAGTGTTTTTTTCTAAAAAATAATAATAAATGTTTAGAGGTACTCTTATTTTCCCACTCATATTGAAATACTGCCCCTCAATGAGACCAAACTTAGATTCACAAAATGCTTAGGGGTATGCGTACCCTGCGCCCCCCCCCCCCGAAAAAAGCACTGATTAAAAGTATTTTTATTTACATATTTTTTTAAGAATTTGCCCTCTGAGCTCATGCACAAGGAGATTCCCCTTTCCTGTGTTACGTGACTGAAAGGCTCCTGGCATGTTTTCTTAAGCGCATCTGTTAGGAACAGTCTCCACAATATCAAGGTTTTGGGACAACTGTTATCTTTGTGCTTCCTTGCTGTGGTGCAGTCAGAATTTGGCAGGTACAGCCGGCCAGCACAGCTGGATATTCTGAATACATGGATGTCAGATTATGTACAGTATCTGTTTCTCGGTGCTGTGGTGTTTCAAAAGATTGTCGGTTGTCAATGAATCGTGTCGAGGCCGCAGTTTCTTCGCAAAGTTTTCAGTATTTTTTTATTTTTATTTTATTAAAATAATTCAACATTAATACATACATATTACAAATATACAGACAAACATACATTTCATACAATCCTTTAAAATATTCATATATACCCACACTCAATCCCACACATACCTCCTTTTCCCACCACCATCCCTCACCCCTCACCCCACCCTTGTGTTAGACTTCCAGTCTACTCAATTGCAATTTCTTTCCACTTCTATTATTTTCTTTCACACACTTTTAAACCAACTCTCTACTTCTTTTTCTGTTACACATTGTCATCCATCCTTTTAGTATTTCAGTACTTATAACGGAACTCATTTATTCTAATAGGAGTTCTGATTTTTGTATTTTCATTATAAGTACAAATCGCATAAAGTGGGGAGCGCTCTTTAAACGTACCCCCTCTGCCGCTCTCTCTTCAATCCATACCAAAACTACCACATCCAAAAATATCCACAACAAGAATTGAAGCACTGGGGCTGGCAGGAGACTGGAGGACGTGTGGGAAAACCGTGGCTGCTGCTGTGCTACCCCACAAATCGGCTGCTACCTGGGGAGGCTGAGCAGTGTAAACAAAGCCCCCTGTGCCTGTGGTCTCTTTGGGGGCTTCCTCTGCCCTCACTGACTTCTTCAGGCTCCGGGGAGAATCCCCTTGCCAGCCACAAGGACATTCCAGCTCCCTCCCGCCATTTCCAGGTACGAATTGAATTGCTTGATTATTTCCCGCGCATCTACATGGTCGCAGGTGAGTTAGAACGTGCGTCAGTGGGGGCGATGCCTGTAGCCAATGTTCATTTAGCGCCTTGAATTCATTCCTTGGTATCCGTCGCCCCGCAGAGATCAAAAGTTTTGAATAGGATGGATAAATAGGGGAGCAAGCGCTCCTTCGAACAAAAGCACGATGCCTGCAGCTCCACTCGTGCCCTCGGAGACATCTGGTGCCAAGAACAGCCCACCCCTAAAAAATACTGACATTCAGAAAAAAAGTATTCAGTTGCAGAGAATAGGCCAGATTGTGGTGTGGGCTGGATTGCAGGGTGTGTGTGGTGCCAAGCACAGTTTTTTGCAAATGCTCACAGCACCCCAGAAATGTTGGCAACCCCTGTTGTCATGGGACGAAGGTGGCACTGTGGTCTAAACCACTGAGCCTCTTGGGCTTGCTGATCAGAAGGTCGGCGGTTCGAATCCGCACAACAGGGTGAGCTCCCGTTGCTCGGTCCCACCTAGCCGTTCGAAAGCACGTCAAAGTGCAAGTAGATAAATAGGTACCGCTCCAGCGGGAAGGTAAATAGCACTTCCATGCGCTCTGGTTTCCATCGCGGTGTTCTGCTGCACCAGAAGCGGCTTAGTGGTTTAGTCATGCAGCCACATGACCTGGAAAGCTGTCTGCAGACAAACGCCAGCTCCCTTGGCCTAAAAAGCGAGATGAGCGCCACAGCCCCATAGTTGCCTTTGACTGGACTTAACCACCCAGGTGTCCTTTACATACATATATATATGTACAGTGGTGCCTCGCAAGACGAAAAGAATCCGTTCTGTGATTCTCTTCGTCTAGCGGTTTTTTCGTCTTGCGAAGCAAGCCCATTGACGGATTAGCGGCTTTTAGCGGCTTATCTGCTGATCGGATCAGCTGATAAGCGGCTTAGCGGCTTAGAAAAAGGGGGGGGGACCAGCAGGAACTCGCAAGACATTGTCGTCTTGCGAAGCAAGCCCATAGGAAATTCGTTTTGCGCAGCACCTCCAAAATGGAAAACACTTTCGTCTAGCGAGTTTTCCGTCTTAGATAGATAGATAGATAGATGATAGATAGATAGATAGATAGATAGATTCTTTATTGTCATTACACTAGTGCAACATTGCACAAGTGCAACGAAATTGGATGCCATCCCTTAAAAACAACAAAAGCAAAACAACAGCAACAACCAAACAAACCACCTTCCAACCACACCCACACCCATCAAACTCCCAGGTCTCACTATCGAGTTACAGCATTCAAAAAGGCCACAGCTCTTGGATAGAAACTGTTTTTTAGTCTATTTGTCCTTGACTTGATGTTTCTATACCTCCTGCCAGAAGGCAGTAGTGCAAACAGACTGTATCCCGGGTGAGATGGATCCTGCAGGATGTTGTTTGCTTTCCTAAGGCAACGGGAACCGTACAGTTCTTCCAAAGGTGGGAGAGGGTGACCAATAATCCTTTGGGCTGTGGTTATGACCTTCTGGAGCACCTTCCTCTCCCTAGCTGTACAACTGGAGAACCAAGCACAAATACAGTATGTAAGTATGCTCTCTATGGAGCCTCGGTAGAAGGACACCAGCAGTCTCTCACTCAGATTGTTCTTTTTTAAAAGTGCGAGGCATTCGTCTTGCGGGGCACCACTGTGTGTGTGTGTGTGTGTGTATTATATTTACGCTGCAGCCGTAACATTTCCTTTGCACCAGTTTTCCTGCCGCGACGCCCCTCGAAGGATCCTGGGAATTGTAGTTGGGAACCGCTGTGACTTCTCTGTTCAGAGACCTCTGCCCTCTCTGAGGGAAGTACAGTTTTCAAAGTTCCCTGAGGAGCAGGAGTGACCATTGAACATACTTGAGGCCTATACTCAGAACGTGTTTTGCACTGCCCTTCTCTTAAGTTGAACGGTCAGTTTTGGAGCGGATGCTGTGCCATCTGGCGGCCGTTGGTGGAAGGACACGCTCCTGTAGCAGAGTCATCTGACTGAAAACCTGAAGTGCTGAAGCAGTGCCAAACTCCCTTTTGTTTCATTGCATTTTATTATTATCTATTCAACTTATATCCCTCCTTCCTTCCAAAGGAGCTAGTGGAAGACACCATAGACTTTTCAGATGGATACCTCAGTCGCTTAGAGCGTGGTGCTGATGACACCAAGGTTGCAGGTTTGCTCCCCGTTTGGGACAGTTGCATATTCCTGCACTGCAGGGGGCTTGGGCTAGATCAGGGGTCAGCAAACGTTTTCAGCAGGGGGCCGGTCCACTGGTCCCTCAGACCATGGGGGGGGGTGAACGAATTCCTATGCCCCACAAATAACCCAGAGATGCATTTTAAATACAGTGGTGCCCCGCAAGACGAATGCCTTGCAAGACGGAAAACCCGCTAGACGAAAGGGTTTTCCGTTTTGGAGGTGCTTCGCAAAACGAATTTCCTATGGGCTTGCTTCGCAAGACGAAAATGTCTTGCGAGTTCCTGCGGGGGTTTTTTCCTCCCCCCCTTTTCCCAAGCCGCTAAGCCGCTTATCAGCTGATCCTAAGCCGCTTAACAGCTGATCCGCTAAGCCGCTTAACAGCTAATTCGCTAAGCCGCTTAACAGCTGATCCGCTAAGCCGCTTATCAGCTGATCCGCTAAACCGCTTATCAGCTGATCCGCTAAGCCGCTAATAGCGCTAATCCGCTAAGCCGCTAATGGGCTTGCTTCGCAACACGAAAAAACCGCAAGACGAAGAGACTCGCGGAACGGATTCTTTTCGTCTTGCGAGGCACCACTGTAAAAGGACACATTCTACTCATGTAAAAACACGCTGATTCCTGGACCGTCCGTGGGCTGGATTGAGAAGGCGTTTGGGCCTCATTTGGCCCCCGGGCCTTAGGTTGCCTATTCATGATCTAGACCAGTGGTTCTCAACCTGTCGGTCCCCAGATGTTGTTGGACTGCAACTCCCTTCATCCCTGAGCTCTGGCCTTGCTAGCTAGGGGTGGTGGAAGATAGAGCAGGCTTCCTGAACCTCGGCCCTCCAGATGTTTTGGGACTACAATTCCCATCATCCCTGACCACTGGCCCTGCTAGCTAGGGATCATGGGAGTTGTAGGCCAAAAACATCTGGAGGGCCAAGGTTGAGGAAGTCTGAGATAGAGGAAACATAATAGGTGTTGGGGTGAACATTTGTGTTCGCTTTGCAACCTCTCTTCACACACACACACACACACACACAGAGGGAGAGGGAGGGAGAGGAGGATGAGGAGGATGGCTTTTAGCAGCTTGGACCATCTTGGTCTATTTTGCTCCGTTTTGTATCAACATACCTGTCAGGGCTGCCTCAGGTCTCAGCTCACAAAAGACCAACGCCAGGCTCTTCTTATATACAAGGATGTTTATTGCAGTTCATTATCGGTTCCACAACCGAGGCGCGCAGCCCCGCGTCTCTTAGGCTAGACGTTTGAAGTCCCCTCTGAATCAGTCCCGCCCCTGCACCAGCTTAAGAGGCTTGTGCTAGACCACCTCTTCCTGTCTTTCCTTTTCCGCAGGGTCTTTCTGCCACCCTGGGTTCCTTCCCTCCTGCTTTCCCCTGACGCGGATCCCTCAGATGCCTGTTCCCCCCTCCTTCGTGCTTTGGGGCCAGGCTCCTCCTCCGGGCTTTCTCCATTTCCGCGCGCCTCCACATTTGAACTTGGCGCGCGTTCGCTACCCCTGACCTTCCTCTTGACACTTACACTACTCCCTGTACTACTCTCCGCCTCTTCCGGCAGGACGTCCTGCCCCGATCTCCTTCCCCTGTCTCCATCCTGCTCCGCTCCGTGTGTCACACTGGGAACTCCACTCTCTTCACTTCGTTCCTGCTGGGAAGCCGGCCCCGATCTCCCACTCCTACTCGGGGTTTCCCTGCTGCTTCCCTGCTCCTGGCAGGTCCCCCCTGTGACCCCCCTTGGCCTGACTAGGGGCGCCCCCTTCTGGGAATCCTCCGATTCACTTGAGAGACTCATGGAAGACCTCAAGTCATTGTCATCCTCTTCCTCACTGTCCTGGGATTCTTCCCCATCGCTCTCCGTCTCCCCCCTCACCTGTGCCTCTGTCTCTGAACCCCTGACAATACCTTTTCCAACCTGCTGTTCCTCCAGATGTTGTTGGGCTACCCTGTATATATCCTACTCTCTGATAAATTTTCCATCTGTAACATCCCTTAGCCTTGCTGATAATCTTGCCAGTTCAGTGTACTCTCTTATTTTATTTTGCCGGTCTGACTTAGATGGGATATCCTCTCCCTTCCAGCCTTTTGCAATTATCAGAGAGTAGGATATATTCAGAGTCTGTGTAAAAGATTATGTATGGGATGCAGGTGGCGCTGTGGGTTAAACCACAGAACCTAGGGCTTGCCGATCAGAAGGTCGGCGGTTCGAATCCCCGTGACGGGGTGAGCTCCCCTTGCTCGGTCCCTGCTCCTGCCAACCTAGCAGTTCAAAAGCACGTCAAAGCGCAAGTAGGTAAATAGGTACTGCTCTGGCGGGAAGGTAAACGGCGTTTCCGTGCACTGCTCTGGTTTCAGTGTTCCGTTGCTCCGGAAGTGGCTTAGTCATGCTGGCCACATGGCCTGGAAAAACTGTCTGTGGACAAACGCCGGCTCCCTCGGCCTGTAAAGCGAGACGCACGCCGCAACCCCAGAGCATAGCTGTCAACTTTTCCCTTTTCTTGTGAGGAATCCTATTCGGAATAGGGGCATTTCTCTTTAAAAAAAGGGAAACGTTGATGAGTCGTTCGCGACTGGACCTAACTGCCAGGGGTCCTTAACCTTTATCTTTTTTACTCCATTCAAAACATGTGCACTGAGCTGCAGCCCTTGTCCATTATTCTGAGGTTCGGGGCATATTTCCAGACCTTAAGGGTTATATTTTGGGGGAAGAGGTTCCACCTGGTGGGTTAAGTGCATCTCCTCTAGTCCTCTGTCTTTCCCTCTTTGTTTCAGGCACCCCTGTGGTTATTTTGATAAATACGCAGTTCCATCCAAGACTGTTAGAGTATGGCAGCATTTCCCAGAATGGTCAAATGTTGACTCACTGGGGTCAGTAGAAGTGGGGGGGGGGGTTAAAAGGAGGTTCAAAATGGCCTGTGGAGGAAAAGAAGTTTAGGAGGTACAAAATATGTATTTAGGAACTCTGAGCCTCAGAAATAAAGGGCAGCGTATTTTATAAAACGATTCCACAACACAATATTCTCAGACAGACAGACTGCAAAATTCTTTTCTTGCCTTTTATGGTGTCTAATAATGGCAGTTGAGTAATCTGTGTTGATTTTATATTGATATTTCTTGAATTTGCTTTCTTTACATTCCTAAGAACCTGGGCTGGGGTTGATGATAATTTTATAAGCTTGTCAAAGGAGTCATTGAACGCACAGAATTTGTGAAACCCTGAGCTGGGTGCATTTCTTATTGGGAACCAGGAGGTGGCAGCAGATACCCACCCTCTGAATTATCCTGCCACTGCAATGTCCTGGGTGCATTCCGTTCTACAGAATGCACACTATGACAAAAAAATTAGTGTGCTTGGAATCGTACACAAAGATTACAAGACTGCATTTATTTCTTTTCTTTTTTCAAATGGGGAGGGTGCAACAGATCATCTCTTCAGAATCCTTTCAAGTAAATAATAAATGCAGTTTTTAGGTTGCGCCATTTGCAGAATACTTCATTAAGCAGCACTTTCAAGATGGACTTCAAAGCAGCATCACTTCATGGGCCTTTTTTAAAAAAATGGTGTTTAAAGGATAATGTGTGGAATGGCCCTGGTGAGTGTGTGTGTGTGTGTGTGTGTGTGTGTATGTGAGAGAGAGAGAGAGAGAGAAACCCTAGTGAACTGATGTGACAGGACCTGATCAAGTTTCAGTGTGTTTCCAAGAATTATTATTGTTATTGTTGTTGTTATTATTATTATTATTATTATTATTATTATTATTATTATTACTATCTACTCATCTGACTGAGTTATTATTCCCAGGGCCAGATTTAGGTTTGATGAGGCCCTAAGCTACTGAAGGTAATGGGGCTCCTTTATATGTCCAGCTGTCCTTTGTCAACAACAAATTGTCGCTGGTTTTTTGTGTTGAATATATGCTAGATGGTAATTTATGGACCTAATAGGTATCTAAAGCCATTTGAACATAACAAAATATGTATTTTATCAAAGTAATTGTTGAACTGAAATACAGTTAAGAAGAAGTATCAAAGATAAAGGGACCCCTGACCATTAGGTCCAGTCGTGACCGACTCTGGGGTTGTGGTGCTCATCTCACTTTATTGGCCAAGGGAGCTGACATACAGCTTCCAGGTCATGTGGCCAGCATGACTAAGCCGCTTCTGGCAAAACCAGAGCAGCGCACGGAAACGCCGTTTACCTTCCTGCCGGAGTGGTACCTATTTATCTACTTGTACTTTGACATGCTTTAGAACTGCTAGGTGGGCAGGAACAGGGACCGAGCAACGGGAGCTCACCCCGTCGCGGGGATTCGAACCGCCGACCTGATCAGCAAGCCCAAGAGGCTCAGTGGTTTAACCCACAAGAAAAAGTCTATTAATAGTAAAATTTGGGGGAGGGGGCTCCCAAGAGAGTGGGGTCCTAAGCTATAGCTTGTTTAGCTTATAGATAAATCCGGCACTGATTATTCCCTTCCCACAAAAGCATAGATTCACCTTGCAATTTATGCTATGAGAAAGATGTTTTTTTAAGGGTGCACCTCCCAGAGGCTGCAGCAGAGGGTGATGTGGCTTTTCCAATGCAAGGTGAGCTGGCAGCTGGACGCTGGCAGAGAGATTCTCCCCCCACAAAGCTAAACAGAGCTCTCTGGAGAGGAAGCTGCCGGTGTCGCTTTTCCCAAATAGTGAAATATAGCATGTGTTAGTAGCAGCCTTTCTATACAACATCCTGAACAAGGGTCAGGGCACACGTTCTTCCCGCCGAAGTGGTGGCGGCTGACCTCAGGCTTACCCAAGCGAAAGGAGCCTTGCTCTGCGGAGGCAGGACCCAGCCTGGCACGAGTGCCCTGCTGTGATCCTGGCTCTCGGGAAAGGGGGTGGGTGGGGGAAAGCGAGAGCCGCTGTGGGTTTCCCTGCATTCACGCCGTTTGTCATCCATGTGTATGTGTGAGAGGGAGAGCTTTTCAGCTGGCTGCCCCCCCTCCCGTTGCCTGTCCTGCCTTCTGGGAAGCTTTCTAGAGAAATGGCTGGCCACTGGACCATATTGCTTCCAGCTAGGAGTGGGTGAATTGCTTATACAGTGGATGCCCGGGTTGCGAACGTGATCCGTGCGGGAGGCACGTTCGCAACACGGAGCACCGCGTCTGTGCATGCGCGGGTTGCAATTCGGCACTTCTGCACATGCGCAAAGCGCGATTTAGTGCTTCTGCACATGTGCAAAGTGCCGGAAACCAGAAGTAACCCGTTCCGGGACTTCCGGGTTTCTGCGCGCCTGTAAACTGAAAACGCACAGCCTCTGTAACCCGAGGTGTGACTGTATCAGGAAAGTTAGATTCCAGAGAGAGACAGACAGACAGACTGACAGACTCTAGGCTGCAGAGACAGTGAATCTTTAGGGCTGCAGGGCTGTGATCTGATCTGATATTATTCCATCACTCACAAGCATCACCTAGCATAGCCAGTGGTCAAGAATGATGAACATTGCAATTCAGCAATAACTGGAGGGCTACAGATTATTATTATTATTATTATTATTATTATTATTATTATTATTTAACAACAACAACAAAATAATTACTGTATTTTTTGCTCCATAACACTCACTTTTTTACTCCTAGAAAGTAAGGGGAAATGTCTGTGTGTGTTATGGAGGCGAATGCCTACGGGCGGCGGGGGGGATCTGCTGCAGTCGTGAGCAGAGGATCCATGGTTCCCCTTCCTTCCCTCCTCCGTGGCTCGCTTTGAAACAGCACAGCGGGAGAAGAGCCGCTGAGTGGGGAGGAGAGAGGGACAGAGAGCCTGCTTGCTTTAAAGGAGCAAAGCGGGAGAGGAGAGGAGCCTTCTCCCGTTAAACCCCTCTTCTGCATTATTAGCAGCATCCTTCTCCACCCACCCCACGCGTGCTCCTTGTCCCTTGAGTGCTTTTCCTTCCCTCCCCACTTAAAACCTGGTTACAAAGCACGGATCCACATGGATCCTCAGGATTTTTGCACTGGGTCACCCCAAATTCACCATCAGATCACATGTCTGTGGCCACAGCATGAACCACAAAAATCATACATCCACTGTTTCGTTTAGAATTTTTTTTTCTTGTTTTCCTCCTCTAAAAACTATGTGCGTGTTATGGTCGGGTGCGTGTTATAGAGCGAAAAATACGGTATTTATACCCTGCCCATCTGGCTGGGGTTCCCCAGCCACTCTGGGCAGCTCTCAACAGAATATATAAAAAAGCGACAAAACATCCAACATTAAAAACTTCCCTAAACAGGGCCACCTTCAGATGTCTTCTAAAAGTCAGATAGTTGTTTATTTCCTTGACATCTGCTGGAAGGGCGTTCCACAGGGCAGGCGCCACTACTGAGAAGGCCCTCTGCCTGGTTCCCTGTAACCTTACTTCTGTCAGGAAGGGAACCGCCAGAAGCCCCTTGGAGCTTGACCTTTGCTTGCACCACTCCAAATTTCTTATTGAATAGAAATATGCTGGAAAACAAAAAAGAAACAACTCCTAGTTGTGCTTGTTCCGCAGAACGCAATTACTTTAGTGTATGATCACAGGGCATTCAGAAACTATACAACAATCCAGCTACATGAGAACATGAATCATTCCCAAAATAAAATTATAAACGAACCTCTTACATATGTAGTTTAAGTACACATTCAATGAGAGGGGTGAGCTAGCTTTTGCTAGATAATCTCACAGTGGCGTAGCGTGGGGGGTGCCAGGGGTGCCGGCCACACTGGGCACAACATCTGGGGGGGCGAGTCCAGAGGGAAGGGACAAGCAATCGAGGCTTGTTTGGGGTGGGGGGTCATCGTCTCCGTTTGGCCGGCCCCCCTTGAGGAAGCGGGAACCTCTCCAAGGCGCAGCGCGCCGTCGGTGGAGGGAAAAGAGCCGTGCAGCAGCAGCAGCAAAGCCGGGAGGAGGAGGAGGTGGAGGCGCTGCCTGCCGCAGGATCCGATCCGAGCCTGCTAATCACTTGCTGGGAATTAAGCGGCTCAAAGAGGCAAAGGAAGAGGTGGAGCCGCTGGCCCGGCCGGGAGGAAGCTGGAGAGAGCAGCGCGCCTGGGCGCGGTGAGGTTAGGTAGGTGCGCCCTGGCTGGCTACCCGCCTCCCGGGCTCAGTGCCTCCATGACCCCTCCAGCGGCGATGGGAGAAATGGGGGGGGGGGTCTGGAGCAGCCCCGGCTGGCCTGCTCCTGCTTCTCCCCCGCCTCATCCGGATCTGAGGTGCCGGGGATTGCCAAGCGCGTGTGACGCAAAGGGCCTGCCCACGCGCAGGCTGAGCTCTGTGTGGCGGGGGCGGAGGGAGGCGCTCTGCACATGCTTAGGAGGCGCTCGCCAGTGGCGTAGCGTGGGGGTGCAGGGGGGGCCGGCTGCACCGGGCGCAACATCTGGGGGTTAGGGTAAGGGGGCGCAAATCCACGGGTTAGGGGGCGCAAATTACTTGCCTTGCCCTGGGTGCTGACAACCCACACTACGCCACTGTAATCTCATTTATATTGGATCTGAGACCAAAAAACAAAGAAACCCGCTTATCTCATCAACACAAATAAGCCTTTTTTTTCTTCTCTGATCTTGCATATTTGTCAAAGTTGAAAATCCACAATGGTAAGTTGTGGAGAACTGTAGAAGAACAGCCAGTGCTCTTGAAGACAGACATGAATACTCTTTCTGGTTGTATAGCCATGCTACACTGAAATGTTTAAATGTTTCTTTGGTTGCCCTTGAATCTTCCTGCCTCTCCTGCCACACGCTTTGAGAACCACTGACTTAGCTGCTCTCTGCACACAAACACAGAGAGAAAGTTTTTCTCTCCTGTAACACTAAAACTTGGCAATATCCAATAAAGCCGAATGTTGAAAGATCCAGGACAGGCCGGGGGGGGGGGGGGAGAGACACTTCATTACTTCATTAAGAGTGTGGAATTTCCTCACTGAAGAGATAGTGATGGTCGCCAACACGGATGGTCTTAAAATGGAAGTAGACAAATTTGTGGAAGTCAAGGCCATTGGTGGCTCTCGGGGCTTTGCCCTGTCTTAGGCTCTTAACATTGGGAAATAGCTGCTGAGGTGCCTCAAACAAATATTCTGACAGAGTTTGGCTCTCCGTACAATGGATCGCAAATGTGATCCGTGCGGGATGCACGTTTGCAACCCGCAGCTGCACGTCTGCGCACGGGTGGGTTGTGATTCGGCGCTTATGCGCAAAGCACGATTTGGCGCTTCTGTGCATGTGTGACCGCCGAAACCTGGAAGTAAGCCATTCCGGTACTTCTGGGTTTCGGTGGTCCGTAACCTAAAAAAACCGCAACCTGAAGCATCTGTAACCCGAGGTATGACTGTACTTGTCTTCATAAACCATTTCGCAGGGGCGAAACTAGGCTTTATTTCACCTGGGTCAAAGACTCAGTTTGGCACGTGCGCACACGCGCGCGCGCGCGCGCACACACACACACACACAAACCATATGCATTTGTGTACAGTACACACACACAGGCTGGAAACATCAATGGCCCCCTTCTGGAGACTTCACCCAGGGGTAAAAAAAAAACCTGGCTAGCCCCATCCCCCAGCTCTGACTTAGGAAAGGGATTTAAATTAACCTGGATTGATTTCGCAACCAAAAACACTGTAATAAAGGTAGTAAGTACATGCATAAATGCACACGTGTTTTCGTGTCGCCTGTGCTGCCACCAGCACAAAATTGAACGGTTTTGCAAATTATATCAAAATTATTTTTAACTTCCTTACATTTCTACACAGTCGTTATGCCTGATCAGGACCCTCTAAATTTGCTTTAGATCTAACTTTAGTAGAAAAAGTTTGGGGAAACTTCTTTTGTTTTGTTTTTTTAAAGCTACGATCAAAGTCGTTCTCCCTCTTTGGCGGTGCCTAATATTAGCGTATTAAACTTTGGGCTGCTTGCTAAGTCTACGCTAATGTTTCATCCTTTGTTTGGTACTTAACCAGTTAATGTTTCCTGTTGAGACTAAAAATGGGTTCCTAACTCACTGAATCCTCTCTGTTGTTTTTTCCCCCTGAGCGCCCCCCCTTCCCATCCCCCCTTTAAGCATTTCCTCTGATGTTATGAAAATAGCAACCAATACAATATAGGAGACCAGAAGTTCTTAAAATGCTGGCTTCCTGTCTGCAGCAGGCAGGTAATCACTTAGGAGCCATTGTCAAATGCTCCCTTCCAGTCTGGGATCTTGTGTTCTCTCTCAAGTGTGTGGAACTAAAGCCCAATTTTAACAAACGCCAGACATCTAAGAAAAAACGTGGCGTGTGGGGCTCCACGTGCCTCATTCAAACCAGGAGACGCAAGACGTTTGTTGGTAGCGAGCCAGAGATGTGGGGCAGGGCCCATGTAAACGTGCTAATTCTGTATTCTTGCAAGTAAGCTGGTTTGAGCAAGTTGCTCTCCTGTGTGTGTTGTTTAACACGGCCTGCATTTTATAATGGGCCTTATTCGCCACAGAGGGGGGAAAGGAGCTTTTTGCTTTCTAATTATTATCATTATTACTACGGTATTATTGTTATTATTTATTATTTATACCCCGCCCATCTGGCTGGGTTTCCCCAGCCACTGTGGGTGGCTACCAACAGAATATTAAAATACAACAACCTATTAAACATTAAAAGCTTCCCTAAACAGGGCTGCCTTCAGATGTCTTCTAAAAGTCTGGTAGTTGTTTTTCTCTTTGACTTCTGGTGGGAGGGCGTTCCACAGGGCGGGTGCCACTACCGAGAAGGCCCTCTGCCTGGTTCCCTGTAACTTGGCTTCACGCAGCAAGGGAACCACCAGAATGCCCTCGGAGCTGGACCTCAGTGTCTGGGCAGAACGATGGGGGTGGAGACGCTCCTTCAGGTATACAGGACCGAGGCCGTTTAGGGCTTTAAAGGTCAGCACCAACACTTTGAACTGTGCTCAGAAACGTATAAGAAACGTAATAAGAAAGGACCACTTCAGAAACTTACTTGGTTGCTAAGGTCGCCTCCAGATTGACAGCATTTTTCAGGCATGGCAAGGGCATACGAGGAATTTAGGTTTGTGCCATTGGGAAGGATGAAACCTAAATATACCTTCTTGAAGAAACCAGAGGCCTTCCTCCTGGGCAGAGTCGGCCAATTGGTGCCAAAGAAGGATAGAACTTTCTTTATGTATGCAACCACAGCAGCAAGACTACTCATCACGAAGTATTGGAAGACACAGGAGCTACCCACACTGGAAGAATGGCAGATGAAAGTGATGGACTACATGGAATTGGCAGAAATGACTGGCAGAATCCGAGACCAGGGAGAAGAGTCGGTGGAGGAAGACTGGGAAAAATTTAAGGACTATTTGCAGAAGTACTGTAAAATTAAGGAAGGTTAAAATGACGTCTGATGGAAAATAAGTGGTATTGGTAAAAAGATTTCTAAGAAAATTAAATAGGGATTGATAATTGGAAAATTGATATTTATAACGATAACATCTTGAGTGAGGATAAATGCCAGAGGGTAAGGATTTGCTGAATTTAATATCTGAACTGGAATACAAAATGAGAGGTGTGAGGAGGTCAAGAAACTAGTGAAGGAAGTATAAGATTTGAAATTACTAATCTATTTCCTGTTTTGCTCTTTGGGTTTTTCTTTTTGTCCTTTTTTTCTTTTTTGTATTTTTATGTGGTGGTTTTTTTTTGTATTTTTATATTTTTGTAGTTTTTTCTTTATGTTTAAATGTTGGAATTTTTTATTATTTGTGAAACCTTAATAAATATTATTATAAAAAAAAGAAACCTAATGCCGCAGGAGACAGAATTTGGATTCATAATGACCTTAACATATTGGAAGACAGGGCCCAAATCAACAAAATGAATGTCAGTAGGTAAAGGTGAAGGTAAAGGCAACTATGGGGTGCGGCGCTCATCTCGTTTCAGGCCAGGGAGAACAAATGTCAGGTTCTGCACTTAGTCAGGAAGAAGCAGCTGCACAAATATAAGATGGGGGCCACCTGGATTGCCAGTAATGTGCTGGCTTCCCGCCTGGCTGACCACTATGAGAACAGAGAACTGGACTACAGGCATCCTTTGGCCAAATCTAGCAGGACTCTCCTGGTGTTTGTATTCGCTGGCTTTCCTTGGGCTGGCTGGTGAGTAGATGGTGGAGGCAAGTTTGGGGTTTGGGGGCAGTCTACCTTTCTGCTAACTCTACGGCGGCTACTATTAATGTTATGACTCTCCATATTATTAAGTTGCAGCAGCTGTCTCCCATGTGTCCAGCTAGAGGGCAAGGGGGGGTCAGAACTGACCTCAGTCGAGTCTAGACTAAATAGATCGCTGACCAAGTCGAACGTGCGCCCAAGGGCCTCTTAGCTGGAAAGAACAAACGAGCGCAAAAATAAGCCCATCAGTGTGTGAAGAACAGCCTTCCTTGCAATCACATTATCGTTTTTCTGTGCTTTTTTTTTTTAATGCTTGGTTTAGCAATTAAAAGGCGACACGGCACTTTGGGTTTTTCTAGTCGGCTGCTCAAGGCGACCCTCGTGACACTCGGTTTAAAAACATCGTTATACAATTCTGCCCTGTGTTTTTGGGGGAAATACCTCTCACTATTCCTTTACCAGCAAATACGAAACTTATTTGATTTCATTTTCGTGTTTGGTGGGGGTTTTGGATGGTTTTTTTGTAGACCTGTGTCTCCTTCTGCACACTCGTTCCTCCCCCCCCCCCCCCGATTCAAACCTTGACATGCCAGTCTGGGTGTCTGCCGCTTCCGCCCCCCACAATTTCTCTCCACTAACCCATTCAAAACTTCTTTTCGTTTGCTTAGATTTCTGCTCCTTTCCTGGCTGTGTCTGCCTGTGTGTGTTTGGGGCTGCGGGCGGGAAAGTACGTGATATCTGGCAGGTATTTGTGAATGGGCTTCAACCCTGTGACTCCCCGTGGCTCGGCCAAACCGGGTTGGGAGGCGACGGCGAGGGGAGGAATCAGAAAGTGACTCTCTGCGGCTCGACTTGGCTGGAAAATATTCTCAGTGTGGCAGTTCAGAAGCCAGGAGGAAGCTATCTTCTGGCCTAAAAACAATAAAGGGGTCAACGGCTTGATCCTTTCTCCTACACCCTTTTCCTTCCATTGTGAGATTTATCCAGGCTGCCTTAGAGACCTAAGAGAATAGAGCAAAGGCACATGACATAACGGGGGGTGGATGTCTGGACTGGCCCAGTGCGGTTTTTAAAAATTATTATTCTTGGTTACACCAAACAAAGCAGTCGGTCTCTTGGGCCTCCTGCATTCTCCTCTACGTATGGTGTTGGTAGCAGAGATATTAGAAGCTGCAGGAGTTTCTAGTCTCCCAAGGCCTCCAGTTTTAAGCATTGGGAGGCCGGAATAACCTACAGCCATCAAAGGTTGTGGAAGTCCAGCATCCCAAGACAAGCAAGGCAAGAACTGTCTCGCCAGAGTGGTGCATGCTCTGGTTGTCTCCCACTTGGACCACTGCAATGTGCTCTACGTGGGGCTACCTTTGAAGGTGACCTGGAAACTGCAATTAATCCAGAATGTGGCAGCCAGACTGGTGACTGGGAGTGGCTGCCAAGGCCATATAACACCGGTCCTGAAAGACCTACATTGGCTCCCAGTACGTTTCCAAGCACAATTCAAAGTGTCGGTGCTGACCTTTAGAGCCCTAAACAGCCTCGGCCCAGTATACCTGAAGGAGCGTCTCCACCCCCATCGTTCTGCCCGGACGCTGAGGTCCAGCGCCGAGGGCCTTCTGGCGGTTCCATCCCTGAGAGAAGTGAGGTTACAGGGAACCAGGCAGAGGGCCTTCTCAGTGGTGGCGCCCGCCCTGTGGAACACCCTCCCATCAGATGTCAAGGAAATAAACAACTGTCTGACTTTTAGAAGACATCTGAAGGTGGCCCTGCTTAGGGAAGTTTTTAATGTTCGACATTTTAATTTGCTTTTAATATTCCGTTGGGAGCCGCCCAGAGTGACTGGGGAACCCCAGCCAAATGGGCGGGGTAATTATTATTATTATTATTATTATTATTATTATTATTATTATTATTATTTGTGGGCAAGGTGCTTGGATCAGTCAGGGCAACCACTTGCTCTCTGGTCCCTAATTCTTCTCTGCTGATAATAACTAGCAGAGAGGCTCCACCCGCCTGTCAAATTTTGTGGCATGCGTGGAGAAGAAAAAGATCTGATCCGCCATACAGATCCAATTCCTCGCTCCTGTTCGTGTGGCCTCAGACTGCAAATAAGGCATGGCAAGTTTTGACTGCTATCCTAGCAGGACAGGGGTGTCCAAAGTCATGTCCCTGTCAACTTGGCCAGTTGTTAGGCATGGTGAAGTCCAATACCGTTACCACATTGGCTCCACATGCTGAAGGAGAAGTGAAATTCTCCCCTGAGAAGCTAGCTCTCTGTTCTTTTATCGAGCGGAGCATTCAAAACACGAGTCTCCCCTGAGTCGTGGAAAAGGTTGTGTCTCCTTTCACCCATTTGGGCACCGCAGTTTAAGAAGGATGTTGACAAGCTGGAACGTGTGCAGAGGAGGACAACCAAGATGATCCGTGGTCTGGAAACCAAGCCTTGTGAGGAACGGTTGAAGGAGCTGGGTATGTTTAGCCAGGAAAAGAGGAGACTGAGAGGAGAGATGATAGCCATCTTCAAATATCTCAAGGGCTGTCCCATGGAAGATGGAGCGAGCTTGTTTTCTCCTGCTCTGGAGGGTAGGATTCGAACCCGTGGCTTCAAGCTACAAGGAAGGAGATTCCAACTAAATATCAGGAGGAACTTTCTGACAGTAAGAGCTGTTCGGCAGAGGAACAGACTCCCCCGGGAGAGTGGTGGACTCTCCTTCCTTGAAGTTTTCTAAGCAGAAGTTCAATGGCCATCTGTCATGGATGCTTTAGCTGAGATCCCTGCACTGCAGGGGGTTGGACTAGATGACCCTTGGTGTCCCTTATTCTAAAATCTATACATTGACCCGGCCAAGGACATCGCTCTACCTATTTCGTACGGCAAGCTTCCCTCCATAAAACAGAAGGGTTTTTATTCCACATACACACACACACACACCCCACGCCGTGCTTTGCACGTAAACCCATCCCCGTAAACGGGTTTACTTGAACTGACAAAAAGGTGGCCCTGGGCCAACGTCAACCTTTGGGAAGTGTCTCCATGTAAATGGACACCAGTAACACGTTGCTGCAACCTTTTTAGGTTGCTGGAGCCAAGGATTTCCTCAGAGGTTGAGTGGCTTTCCTGGAGACAGGCTTTCTCGCAGGAGAGGAAGTTGCCGCAAAAAGGGCAAGTTCCCCTCTTTTCGCAGAGCTATACGGCCAGACCTTAAGTACGTGCCGCCTGACACAATCTGTAGGGAACCAGAGGTTGGGGGGTGCGCGCAAGGGAAATGCCACCCCTCCCTCTGCTCTCCTCTGTGGGGAGTGTATGCGGGCCTCTGGGAAATCCTGTAAATGCAGAAAAGGGGGTGTGTGTGCGTCTATTGTATATCGCAGGATATGCAAGGTAAACTCCACCTTGGGCTGCTCCGCACATCCCTTGAAGCGCACACTCACACAAGTTCCCTCGGACCTGCGTTTAATGAGTAACCTGGGAGCGCGTAGCCTCACCCCCTAGTGCAAACATAGGCGGTGCCGATCCGCCACGACAGGGTTTGCTCTGCAGCCAGGCAAGGAAAAAGATTTTACGTTCCCGAGTTTGGCTGAGCCATTTTGCGCTCACGTCGTGGCCGCCCGCTTTTGTGTCAAGTTCTGGGCTCCGAATCGCCTTCCGCACCCTGAGGAGTTTCCCCTGCCTACCCAAGTGAAAACCATGCCTGTTACTACAACAACAACAACAACAACAATAATAATTTTTATTTATACCCCACCTTCCCCAGCCAAGACCGGGCTCAGGGCGGGATAAAAACAATTGATTTAAATACAACATAAAAACAAGATTAAGATACCACATTAAAATGCAGCCTCATTTCAGGCAATTTCAGTAGAAACTCAAATCAAAAACTTTTGGGGGATGAAAACGTCAAATCTTCGCCAAGGCCAACTATCCAGGCTGGTCCTATGTGGGCCAGAAAAAAGCCAGGGAAGTCCCCAAATAGGAGCTCCATCACAGAAAGAGAAAGGAAAAAAGAAAGAGGGGAAGGGGATCAAGTTGATTCCAAGCCAAAGGCCAGGCGGAACAACTCTGTCTTACAGGCCCTGCGGAAAGAAATCAGATCCTGCAGGGGCCTGGTCTCATGAGGCAGAGCGTTCCACCAAGCCGGAGCCAGTGCTAAAAAGGCCCTGGCTCTGGTTGAGGCTAATCTGACTTCTTTAGGATGATAATCTCTCTCTGGGCAAAAAGATTCCTGGGTTGCAGGGAGTTGGACTGGATGGTGACCCTCGCGGCGCCATCCAACTCTACAATTCTGTGATTTTGTGTAGTTGGAAGTGAGAAAACCAGAAGTAGTTTTAGGGGCTCCACACACACAGCCCAAAAAAGGGGGAGAGCCTGCTCCAGATCTCTCCCAGGTGAGAGATGGTAGAGGAGTATCAGGTGGTCCTGTAAATGAAGCCCATCAGTGCTTCAGAGATGGGGAGCGATTCTTTGTGAGTGGGTTTTGTGTTGGAGGGATTGGTTAATAGAGACGTGTGAGGAAGTGGACGGGTAGAATGGATGGCAAGAGTGAGATGGGGTTGTAGCAACAAGACTCTTTTTGTTGGTTGGGGTTTTGCATTATTCTTCCTTGTAAAGGTAAAAAGGTAAAGGATCCCTGGACTGTTAAGTCCAGTCAAAGGCGCTCCTCTCGCTTACAAGCTGAGGGAGCCGGCGTTTGTCCACAGACAGCTTTCCGAGTTCATCTGGCCAGCACGACTAAACTGCTTCTGGTGCAACGGGACGCCGTGATGGAAACCAGAGTGCACGGAAACATTGTTTACCCTCCTGCCACAGCAGTGCCTATTTATCTACTTGCACTGGCGTGCTTTCGAACTGCTAGGTTGGCAGGAGCTGGGACAGAGCAATGGGAATTCACCCCGTGGTGGGGATTCGAACTGCCGACCTGATCGGCAAGCCAAAGAGGCTCAGTGGTTTAGACCACAGCGCCGCCCGTGTCTTCCTTGTAACACTCTCTGGCAGTGCTATTTTTCTAGAAAAAGAGGTGCCAGAACTCATCACGAATGCCCTCACTCTTTCTCCTGGAAAGGCATTGGCACCCGTCTGAAAGGTGCTGGGACTGAGTTCTGGGGAGTTCCCCTTGGGGGGGGGGCTGCTCTCTGACTTTCTTTATATTGCTGTTGTGGATATCAGAAATGTGAAGGCTCTTATACTAAAACGAAGAATAAAACCGCTAGCGTTTTTACGATGCTAAGCAGGGTCCGGTATGGTTTCACGTTGGAGGGGCACTGCGTGTTGAAATTCCTGCATTTCAAGGGCTTGGGCTTGACGCCATCCTACTCTACCATTCTACGACTGGTAAATACAGTGGTGCCTCGCAAGACGAAAAGAATCCGTTCTGTGATTCTCTTCGTCTAGCGGTTTTTTCGTCTTGCAAAGCAAGCCCATTGACGGATTAGCGGATTAGCGCTATTATTAGCGGCTTATCGGATCAGCTGATAAGCGGCTTAGAAAAAGGGGGGAGGAAGGCAAAAAAACCCGCAGGAACTCGCAAGGCATTTTCGTCTTGCGAAGCAAGCCCATAGGAGATTTGTTTTGCGAAGCACCTCCAAAACGGAAAACTCTTTCGTCTAGCGAGTTTTCCGTCTTGCGAGGCATTCGTCTTGCGGGGCACCATTGTACTGCCACGCACTTGCTTCCTGACGTCATAAGGGCGCCTGCTATATTCAGGTTCCGATAATAATGTCTACTTATTTTAACTAAATTATCGTTTTTGATTACTGTTGTTAATTTTTCTTAGTGATAGTTTTATTGTTTTATCTTTTTTGTAAACGGCTTTCAGGGTGTGTGATTTTTTTAAAAAACAACAACTATCAAGCAGTCTATAAATTGGGTGAAATAAATAAAATAAAAAACACCTTGGTCGCCTCGTGTTAGCCTAGGAGCAACACTCCTGGGACTGTGTGTGCCATGCTTCCGAGTAAATATGTGCAGGATAGGACAATTCAGAAAATGTGTGTACTATCACGTAATTCCAATTGGTGTTATGTTGTTTTGTTGCTATGGCCTTCAGCTCCAGCCTCTGAGTAACTTCTCCATTCGCGATGAATATTGGGGACGTTTCCATCTTAGGAAATTAGGTGTTTCTACGAGAACTCCTTCCTTAATCACCACAGACAGGAGACCATGTTCGGTAAGAGGAGAGAGAGCTTGGAGTCATTTGCCTAGCGCAATGTTGTTCTTTTGAAAAGCGTGTTAGAATAGTTTTTCCTCTAGGAAGCCTCAGGCGTTTCCTTCGCTTCCTCTCTTCAGGGTTTGTTTGGGTGGGGATTTCAGGAAGGCTTGTTCACTTGCGCAGGGCTGGCTGAGCAGTGAAAGCCATCTAAGCTGCCGCTTGGGGGCGCCAGTGTGTTCGGAGGTGCCAGCAAAGCAGTGTGTGATTTGAGAGGTGTGACTCCGGATTAGATTACTGCAATGCGCTATGTGTGGGGCTGCTGTTGAAGACTGTTCGGAAACAGCCGCCAAGGCAAGGAAGTCAGAGGGAAGGAAGTCACCAATCCTGGCCCGATTGCACTGGCTGCCCATTAGTTTCTGGGCCCAATTCATAGTGTAGGTTTTGGCCTGTACAATCATACCTCAGGTTACAGACACTTCGGGCTGCACGATTTCGGGTTGCGCACCGCGCTGAACCTGGAAGTACCAGAACAGGTTACTTTCATGTTTCGGCGCAGAAGCACTAAATCACACTTTGCGCATGCGCAGAATCGTGACGTGTGCACGCGCAGACGCAGTGCTGCGGGTTGCGAAAATTCTTCCCACACGGATCACATTTGCAACCCGAGCATCCACTGTGAAGCCATATTCGGCTCAGGATCCCAGTACCTCAACGGACACCTCTCCCCACATGAACCAACACAAAACCTCTTCTTCTGTGGCCCTTCTCCATGTCCAAGGGAGGTGCAGAGAATGGAGGCATGAGAACGGGCCTTTTTGGTGGTGGCTCCCTGTTGATGCAATAATCTCCCCATCGTTTTTGTAGGTGCCGGACAAGAACGTTCTTACTCACCTCAGGCCTTTGGATCTTATTTTTCTGCGTATCTCTTAGTGGGATGGGGTCGAGTTGGACCTGTTTTTCATTTAGATACTGCTTGTGCAATTTAGGTGGTTTTCTCTTCCTTTTTATCCTTCTTTTTATGGTTAATAATAATAATATAATTTATTACTTGTACTCTGCCCATCTGACTGGGTTGCCCCAGCCCCAGTCTGGGCAGCTTCAAACAGAATACAAAAACACACGCAATACCTCAGACAAAAGGAAGACAGAAGGTTGATTGCAAATGCTGTGTGTGTGTGTGTGTGTGTGTGTGTGTGTGTGTGTGTGTGTTCGTTCTTATCCATCATTTCTTCCCCCCTGCCTTTTGCCTCAACGCTTTTCTTTTTTGCGACGTCTTCTCTTCTATTTCTGGTTTTTGCATCTGGGTGCATATGTGGTGGGTTTTTTATCTCTTCACCCTCCCACCCCACCCCAACCCCTCTACTTCTCCCAGCAAGAGCAAGATTAAAGTTATTTGTTCCGGCATTGTGTAAATGAAAATGAAAAGCAAAGGCATGAAGAACGAACTACTCTCTGGGAAGCACCACTTCAAGAGGTTAAGGGAAACGTGCATCTGGAACAAATATAACCCTCGCCGAACTTCCTCAATAACTCAGCCCCACAGAGCTCGCTGCTGCCAGACAAAGAGAATGTGGTTTGCTGTCGAGTCTTTGACTCCGTTTCCCCCGCCAAGCCCACGGAATTTATATTAACCTCCAGCCTTCTTTTGCTAGTGGGAGATCTCCCTTTGCTTTATCAGTTGGTGGTGATGCACGGATCCATCACAGCCCATCTTCAGCTGGGGAGCAAGGCAAGTATCAAGGTTTGTCCACAACCTTGCGGACAACTAATATAGTTCACGCACCGGTGAGCAAAAATCAGTAACGTCACTCTTCTGGGGCATGGGAGAAGCGTTGATGTCGCCACCGAAGCAAACCGACACATTTGTTTTAAATGTTCATTTTTATTTTATTTTAAGTGTTTTCCTACATGCCCACAAAGCAGAGTTCCTCATTCAAGCCAGGGCAGTTAAGCTGTCAAGTCGGGGAAACGTGTGTAGTCTAGAGAGAAGAGAACAAGTTCATGGGAACCCAGACGTGCTTTGGAGGGGAGGCAAAGAGAAAATGTACAATCCCAAAACACCAGAGTTGCAAATATAGAAGGCCTCTTAGTAGAGTGGGAGTCTGCTGCTATAATTATAATTTATTGTTTTATGTGGTTATAGGATGTCTTTCAAGACGGCTCCTCGCAACATCTTAGAAGCAGTAAATAACATTCTTCCCTATATTGTTGGATTTCCACCAGTCCCAGCAATAATAATAATAATAATTTATTATTTATACCCCGCCCATCTGGCTGGGCCTCCCCAGCCACTCTGGGCGGCTTCCACAGAAAACAAAAATACAATAAAATATCAAACGTTAAAAACTTCCCTGAACAGGGCTGCCTTAAGATGTCTCCTGAATGTCAGGTAGTTGTTTATCGCTTTGACATCTGCTGGAAGGGCGTTCCACAGGGCGGGTGCCACTACCGAGAAGGCCCTCTGCCTGGTTCCCTGTAGCTTTGCTTCTCGCAGTGAGGGAACCGCCAGAAGGCCCTCGGCGCTGGACCTCAGCGTCCGGGCAGAATGATGGGGGTGGAGACGCTCCTTCAGGTATACTGGACCGAGGCCGTTTAGGGCTTTAAAGGTCAGCACCAACACTTTGAATTGTGCTCGGAAACGTACTGGGAGCCAATGCAGGTCTTTCAAGACCGGTGTTATGTGGTCTCGGCGGCCGCCCCCAGTCACCAGTCTAGCTGCCGCATTCTGGATTAGTTGTAATTTTCGAGTCACCTTCAAAGGTAGCCCCACGTAGAGTGCATTGCAGTAGTCCAAGCGGGAGATAACCAGAGCATGCACCACTCTGGCGAGGCAGTCCACAGGCAGGTAGGGTCTCATCCTGCGTACCAGATGGAGCTGGTAAACAGCTGCCCTGGACACGGATTTAACCTGTGCCTCCATGGACAGCTGTGATTCCAAAATGACTCCCAGGCTGCGCACCTGGTCCTTCAGGGGCACAGTTACCCCATTCAGGACCAGGGAATCCCCCACACCTGCCCGCCTCCTGTCCCCCAAAAACAGTACTTCTGTCTTGTCAGGATTCAACCTCAATCTGTTAGCCGCCATCCATCCTCCAACCGCCTCCAGGCACTCACACAGGACCTTCACCGCCTTCACTGGTTCTGATTTGAAAGAGAGGTAGAGCTGGGTATCATCCGCATACTGATGAACACCCAGCCCAAACCTCCTGATGATCTCTCCCAGCGGCCGCATGTAAGATGTTGTGAGGAGGGCACCAGGTTGGGGAATGTTGATCTATAACGTTACAGATCATAAAATAAATTTTGAAAGCTGCCTGAAATGCAACAGTCTGTCTAAAATTCAACACAGAACAGGTGTAGATCGTCTTTGATTTTTTTATTTATTGGATTTATATAGCGGTCTTCATCAAAAGATGTCAGGGTGGTTCAAATGATGATGATGATGATGATGATGATGATGATGATGATGATAATAATAATAATAATAATAATAATAATAATAATAATAATAATAATTTATTTCTACCCCACCCATCTGGGCAGCTTTCAACAGGGCTGCCTTCAGAAAAAGTCTGCCTTCTAAAAGTCGGATAGTTGTTTATTTCCTTGATATCTGGTGGGAGCGTGTTCCACAGGTTGGGCGCCACTACCGAGAAGGCCCTCTGCCTGATTCCTTGCAACCTCACTTCTCGCAAGGAGGGAACCACCAGAAGGCTCTCGGAGCTGGACCTCAGTATCCGGGCATAACGATGGGGGTGGAGACGCTCCTTCAGGTATCCTGGGCCGAGGCCGTTTAGGGCTTTAAAGGTCAGCACCAATACTTTGAATAAAAATGATTCCAGCTGACAAAATAATAACAGACGGCAACAGATATCAGCACTTGACTGGCATTGTAATGAGCAACGCAGTGTGAAATCCAGAATTCACCCTGCCTTGGGCTCACGATAAACTGGCATTTAATGCACTTCTGAGCCCTGCAGTTTTCACATCTGCATGTATATAGTTGCGCATGCGCAGTCGGCACTGTGGTAGCCCTGTGTGACCCGCACACAGTTCAGTGACAATTGTCTGCTGAAAACCAAGTGCAACTGGTTCCCATTGCCTGGCCTTGGATGTCTCCAGGACACTTGGGGTTTTTCCTTGGTTGAGGAGAACGTGTTTGTGATGCAATTGACCGTGAGCTGAAAACGCTTGACATTGACAGCACAGGCTTTGCAGTGAGGAACTCCCACCTGTCTGCAATAGATCCACCAACCGAGGGTTCAGAATGCTTGCGTTCCCTCTGCCTCTCAACCACCTCTGGTCTGGTTAGCATCTTGAGCGTCTACGCTCCCACTGTGTGTTCTGACATGCAAACCAAGAAGCAGTTTTTCAAGGAACTAGACCAGGCTGTCAGAAGGTTCCCAGACTTCAAAAACACCTATTCTTTCTGGGAGATTTCAACGCCAGAGTTGACAACGATCATCGCACGTGGGACAACCGCATTTGGTCCTGGCCGCATGAACGAGAACAGACAAAGGCAACTTGAGCTGTGCTCTTATCACAGCGCAGCAGCACAACCGGATGACTTCATCTGCCCCGGCTGCAACAAAACATGTCTCTCCAGTATCGGTTTCTGCAGCCACTGCAACCTTTCAACAGTTTGACTTCTCCCGCAAAGGCTCACGTCTCCCAAGGCAGACAGGTGTCAACCAACCCAACTTGCTCGCTCACACTCTTGTTTCCTCCAGAACTTCCCAAGTTTCACAAAGCATTGCCCAAACTCCCTTTCTGTTTATCTTTGTAGTCCTGAGGACTGGAAACTTGCTTTTTAAGAAACTATCAAGAGTCTACACATGCTGTATTCTGTACCCATTGCCAGTTTCTTTATGCAACTTGACCTGTACAAGTCTGACCTTTTTCAAATCTGCAAGACTCTGCTCACTTTGCTTGGGAATAAATCTCATTGGACTCACTTGGGCTTCCTTTGCAGTACAGTGGTACCTCGGGTTAAGTACTTAATTCGTTCCGGAGGTCTGTTCTTAACCTGAAACGGTTCTTAACCTGAAGCACCACTTTAGCTAATGGGGCCTCCTGCTGCTGCTGTGCCGCTGCTGCACGATTTCTGTTCTCATCCTGAAGCAAAGTTCTTAACCCGAGGTACTATTTCTGGGTTAGCAGAGTCTGTAACCTGAAGCGTATGTAACCCGAGGTACCACTGTAGAGGGTTTGTTCTCTTTGAGAGCCTTCCTGCGCACGTCTAAAGTTTCTGGTGCGGACTCAGTAAAGATTATCTGCCACAGGGAGGTGCTTTTATGCTTTTTGTAACGCTCTTTCCTAAAATTTTGCCTTTTGTTGGCTTTCCCAATCATTTGACTTACGGGCTGCACGTTATTTTGATTTACCCAATATTTCGCCAACCGTGGTTTCTTTCCTGTTTTGTGGACAGTGTGCAGGTACCCTGATACTAGAGTCTGTTTTTAAATGTGACCCCTGGTCCAGGAAATGCATACAAATAAGCAATAAACCCAAACAAAACTAAAATAACATCAGTTAAAACAATTACAGTCACATCCACTCACAAGGTATTGTTCCATTCCCAGCCGTAACATGGGAAAAGAACTCTGGATATCCTAGATCAGATTGTAACTGATTTTTTTGCATTGACTGGCTGATTCTTCTAACAAAGGGGATTTTCTTTTGTGAGTTATTTTTATACTCCTTCCTAAAGTAGGTTATGCAACCTTTGCCTTTTTGAGTGAACCAAAGCAAGCAATGGTGACCTAGAGAGGCTGAAGGCTTGAATCCAGGCCCCTGTATTTGGTGTGAAAAAACCTGTGGTTTCATTCACTTTCTAGCCAGTATCTAAAGGCCACATGCCTTGAGAACCTTTGTTCCCAGGGCACTAGCTGAAGGTGCTAAAAACTGCAATGTGACTGCAATTGAGAGCCACATATCTCTGGGAACACAAATAATTTTACGTGACTGAAGAATTTCCAGAGAAATGGAAACAGACTGACTTTCTGTTTAAAACGAAAACAGAGGTGTTTCTAGTCCTAGGTGATAAACTGATAACATACATCAAGTTATTGAGGGCTATGCTTGTTTTTACAGACCGCAAAGCAAAATGCATACCGTTGTGTAAAAGCAACAAAGAGGCTTGTGGCAAAATAAATGTTAACGAATGTATTACGACGTAAGCTGTCATGGACTCCTGCAGTCTTCATCAGATTCCTGAAATGAAATCTTGTTTTGTTTAGTCGTGTCCGACTCTTCGTGACCCCCCTGGACCAGAGCACGCCAGGCACTTCTGTCTTCCACTGCCTCCCGCAGTTTGGTCAAACTCGTATTAGTATCTTTGAGAACACTATCCAACCATCTCGTCCTCTGTCGTCCCCTTCTCCTTGTGCCCTCCATCTTTCCCAACATCAGGGTCTTTTCCAGAGAGTCTTTTCTTCTCATGAGGTGGCCAAAGTACTGGAGCCTCAGCTTCAGGATCTGTCCTTCCAGTGAGCACTCAGGGCTGATTTGCTTCAGAATGGATCGGTTTGATCTTCTTGCAGTCCATGGGACTCTCAAGAGTCTCCTCCAGCACCATCATTCAAAAGCATCAATTCTTTGGCGATCAGCCTTCTTTATGGTCCAGCTCTCACTTCCATACATCACTACCATAGCTTTAACTATACAGACCTTTGTGGGCAAGGTGATGTCTCTGCTTTTTAATGTTCTGTCTAGTTTTATCATTGCTTTTCTCCCAAGAAGCAGGCGTCTTTTAATTTTGTGACTGCTGTCACCATCTGCAGTGATCATGGAGCCCAAGAAAGTAAAATCTGTCACTGCCTCCATTTCTTCCCCTTCTGTTTGCCAGGAGGTGGTGGCCATGATCTTAGGTTTTTTGATGCTGAACTTCAGACCACATTTTGAAATCTTTGTTGATGGCTATACAGTGGCACCTTGGTTTTTGAACGTAATCCATTCCAGAAGACCGTGAGACAACTGAGGATCAATGGGCAGTTGGCAAAATCCATTGAACAAAATGGGGAAACGCGCCTCAGAAGCCGTTTGACTTCCGAGGCGCAATAAAAAACGGAAGCAATTACTTCTGGGTTTTCGGCATTTGGGTTCCGAATCGTTTGGCTTCCAAGGCGCTCCAAAACCAAGGTTCCACTGTATAAGGGAGAAAATTGCAATGTGGGTCTTGAATACGAAATTAATGGACTATGCAGAATTGGACAAAATGACAGGAAGGATTCGAAACCTGCGGGACCAGAGATTTACAGAAGATTGGAAGAATTATTTGAAGAGCAACTGTAATCAACAAATTATGCTAGTAGGACTACAGGAAGTTTTGTAAGTTGAAATATATGAAGTGTTACAAAGTAGAAAAAGATAGAAATATTGATTATGAGATTGAAATGTAATAGGGAAAATGAAAAATGCATACTAAGAGATTAGATTGGAAAATTTTCAGACAGGACTGATGGAAGTCAAAAAAATTGAATTAGATGTAAAAGTATGTTTAATTACTGTTGAAAATGATATGTTAAAAAAGTAATAAAAATTATATCATGTGGGACTTGAATAAAAATCACAGTTGGTGATCATTATAGCTTAAATGTCATTGAAATTCCTGCATTGCAGGGGGTTGGACTAGATGACTCTCGGGGTCCCACCTCTTATGATTCTATCACAGCTGCATTCTCATGCAAGAATGGTAGCAAAAAATAGCTTTGTTCCCGGCTCCTGCAGCCCCCTTCACTGTGTTTCTCTCAGCCTAGTATCCAGGGAAACCTGGGTGCTGAGGTGCCCTTTAGATATTTTCTCCCACGCAACCAACATCCGCCCGTGTGTGGGTAAGGCAAGTCATTGAAACGCTTCTGCTCACGTACAAAGCAGCTCCCTCGTACCTGAGATCATGTTTGAAAGGGCAGCTGAGTTCAGGGTGCCGGTGAGTCTGACAGTGGGGAAGGTGGCAGCTTCCTGCAAGCAACACCGGTTCCTGAAAGTTTCTCATTTGTTGTAGCCACTGGCGTATTCTCCCCCCCCCCCCCGCCGCCTCCTTCTCTCCTGCAAAGCAACGTCCTGGAGTATTCTAAATCCGTAAGATATTTCACCATCCCAGTGTGTTAAATGCCTTTTCGCAGAGCTGTTCCGGATGGTTGAAATAGCCTGTTATTATGATAGAAGAAGAAGGGGAGGAGGAGGAGGAGTTTGGATTTGATATCCCGCTTTATCACTACCCTAAGGAGCCCCAAAGCGGCTAACATTCTCCTTTCCCTTCCTCCCGCACAACAAACACTCTGTGAGGTGAGTGAGGCCGAGAGACTTCAGAGAAGTGTAACTAGCCCAAGGTCACCCAGCAGCTGCATGTGGAGGAGCAGAGACGCAGAGACGCAAACCCAGTTCACCAGATTACAAATCTACCGCTCTTAACCACTACACCACACTGGCTCATGGAGCAATGGCAGGAAAGGTTTGCAAGGACCCTCTCTGACTCTGTTCACTCCTGTTAGGGGCACAGGAGGCTGCCATATAGCAGGTCGAACCATTGGTCTACCAACAGGGCTCAGCAACCTAAGGCCCATGGCCACAAGCGGCCCACAGGGGTTGTTTAACTCGCCCACTAACCGCCCCCAAACTGAGCCACCCACTTGGTGAGTCCCTGCGCTAAAGCGGCACAGCGTGGGGACTCGCTTCCATGGCACCGGAAACCACACATGCACAGATGCCAGAAATCGCGCACGCACGTGCGATCTGGCCCACAAAGGATCTCTGCTGGAGTGAACCAGCCCAGGCAAGGGAAACCTTGCCGACCCCTGGTCTACTGAGCTCAGTACAGTCGTACCTTGCCCAGAAGTGAGTGTTCCGGTTTTTGAACGATTTTCAGAAGCTGATGCAGCTTCCGATTGGCTGCAGGAGCTTCCTGCGGCCAATCGGAAGCCACGCTTTGGTTTCCAAATGTTTTGGAAGTCGAACGGATTCCAGAACAGATTCCATTCGACTTCCAAGGTACGACTGTATTCTCTAGCCCAGTGGTTCCCTTCTCTAAGAGGCAGGGAGCTTTGGAGGTGTAAATCACAGACTGTGAAGTGCTGGCAGCAAGTTCAGCCTTTTCTGTGGTGGCTCCCCATTTGCAGAGCGCTCCCCCCAGGGAGACTCACCTGGCACCTTCATTACATAACTTTTAGGTGCCAGGCGAAAACGTTTCTCTTCAACCAGGCATCTGGCTGATATTGTTTTGCCTTGCTTTTGTTTCATTGTGTGTTTTGTGTTGTCGTTTTGTATTTCTGTGCTGTGAACCGCCTCATGATCTTCCGACGCAGGGCGGTATACAAATAAATAACCAGTTTTAATGCACTAATCAGACTAGTTTTAATTGGGTTTTGAACGAACACGCAGTCATTTGTTACTGCTCCAAATTTAATTTTGTTATTATCTTCCTTAGTGGGTTGCAGAGGGCTCTGTTCTGAAGAATAATGTTTTAGAAGGTAGATTAGGAGGCACTGGGGACGAGTTTATGGAACCAAGGGGACAGTGGCGCAAAAACATTTGGAAGTGACTGTTCTGCACAGACTGGCAGCAGTTAGCAGGGTTCCAGACAGTCTGTCAGTCATTCCCAGCCCAACCTAGAGATGTTGGGGGTTGAGTCTGGGACCTTGTGCATGGAAAGCAGATGCTCTCCCACAAAAGCCATGGCTTTTCCCCAACAGACAATAATGCACCACAGAGACCAGAGTGCATTTTATTCAGCTGAGTGCTTAGAGGGCAGAAAAGGAATGCCAGCCCACAACTGTGGCTTTATGCTCTGAAGCTCTGACGATCACTGCCTGTAATTTTTGTACCTCATTGCCATTCATCTCCCACCTGACAACTCCCTCCCTGTGTATACCTGCCAAATAAGATTTCGCTTCGTGCATCTGACTGGCTGGGCTTGAGCCCACGAAAAGTGCGTGCCGTAATAAATTTGTTAGTCTTTAAACCTCCACGAAACTCTTGGTTGCTTTTGGTGCAGGAGGTGAACATGCTCCCCCTCTAGAAATTTTTGCAGGAGGAGTGACTGAAGCTCTCTGTTTTGCATATAAGGACACTGTTCAGTATAGGCAACCCAGATGATTGAGAGGTTTAGAGGCTCCCCTATAAAGAAAGTTTGCAGCATGATGTTGGGAAAGATGGAGGGCACAAGGAGAAGGGGACGACAGAGGACGAGATGGTTGGACAGTGTTCTCGAACCTACCAGCATGAGTTTGACCAAGCTGCGGGAGGCAGTGGAAGACAGAAGTGCCTGGCGTGCTCTGGTCCATGGGGTCACAAAGAGTCGGACACGACTAAACAACAACAGTCCCACATATGATAATAGATGGGCCATTGACCCTGATCCAGCAAACCCTTCTTTCATTATGAGGTCATATTCTCTTCCTCCAAGATCAGAGCCATAAACAGAGTGGGCCAAGAGTACAGGACAGCTCTCTTACCACACAGTTCTTCCCTCAGACTTGATGGCAGCTGGACCCCTCACAAGAGAAGGGGGCTTGATGGAGTTCCCACCTTGTACTCTCTTTCCTTGCACCCTTTAGGCTCATGGGCTCCTTTCTCTCCTCGCTTCTGTGGCCTGTGATCACCATGGTTTGCTGTGACGTCTGAGTCGGGCAAACTATGGTTGGCAGTAGGCAGGAACTGCCCCCAAACCAGGATGTTTCAAGCCCGTTTCAAATCATGGTTTGGAGTGGAGTGAAATACTCTCTCCCTCCTCAGTTGTGATTCACTGGCTTCGTGTCAGAGGAGGCTCCCGAAGGAATCCTGGGTAATGGATCATTATGGGTATCCTAAGAGTGGCTTTTACAAAGCTTCTTTTACAGCCGCTCTGCAAAGCACCGCGTTTCATAAGTAAGAGGACGTTTAATGCCTATAGTGGTTGCGACAGCTTTGTAGTTCTGAGAAAATAAATAATACTTTGCAATTTTTAGAGAGCAGCGTCTCCTCTTCCAAGAACCACAGAGCTCTTTACACAAACTAATGAGGCCCCAAAACATCTCTAAGACCGGGCCAGACATACCATAACAGTCGTTCACTGAGGCTCAGACAGAGTCATACACACACACAGAGAGAGAGAGAGAGAGAGAGAGAGAGAGAAAGAAATTCCAGCACAGACTACAGGGCAACGTGCAAACTGAATCCATATTCAAGGGGTCTGGCAATCCAACTAAACCCTCTAAATTCTGTGACTGGAATAAATGTCTGCCTGTTCAGCAGATTAGCATATATTTCATTTGAATGCTTTATATATATGTATTTAGGGTGGGGGTGTGTAGAATGTCACTTCTGGCCGGAAAGACGGGTGTAGAAAGTTGAAACTCAACGGCAGGTTATACAGGAGAGTTGTGATGGTCTGGAAACCATAAGGAGGGGCTTAGACACTTGGAGATGCAGAGAGCCCTCCCATAAAATTGCAAAGCACACAGCATCTTAAAAAGCAGAGACATCACCTTGCCAACAAAGGCCCTGATAGTCAAAGTTATGATTTCCCCGGTAGTGATGTATGGAATTGAGAGCTGGACCATAAAGAAGGCTGATCCCTGAAGAATTGATGCTTTTGAATTATGGTGCTGGAGGAGACTCCTGAGAGTCCCATGGACTGCAAGAAAATCAAACCTCTCCATTCTGAAGGAAATTAGCCCTGAGTGCTCACTGGAAGGACAGATCCTGAAGCTGAGGCTCCAATACTTTGGCCACCTCATGAGAAGAGAAGACTCCCTGGAAAAGACCCTGATGTTGGGAAAGATGGAGGGCCCAAGGAGAAGGGGACGGCAGAGGACGAGATGGTTGGACAGCGTTCTCGAAGCTACCAGCATGAGTTTGACCAAACTGTGGGAGGCAGTGGAAGACAGGAGCGCCTGGCGTGCTCTGGTCCAGGGGGTCAGACACGACTAAACAACAACACACACCAGTGCCGAACCTTTGCAGTGCACAGACGATGCTAATTCAATCCGAATGGAGGACAATTCACTCCTGCCTGCCTGCTGTTTGACGTTTTGCCTTCTGGGTTTTTTCTTGAAGCTTGCAGGTGATGGTTTGTGAGTTCATGGGCTCCCAACCGCAGCCTGCTGGACTGTGGCACAGACCATAGCTGAGTTGCTGGGTCAGGCCAGTCACCCCCTCAATCCAGCATCCTGTTCTCACAGTGGCCAGCCAGTTGTCTGTGGGGGAAACCTGCAAGCAGGACCCGACCACAAGAGTCCTCTTTCCTCCTGTGGTTTCCAGTAACTGGCCTTCAGAAGCAGTGCTGCCCTTTTGGCTAGCAGCCACCGATAGCCCCTTTCTCCATGAATTTGTCTGATCTTTTAAAGCCATCCAAATTGGCGGCCATTGCCGGCATCCTGTGGCAGCGAGTTCCGCAGTTTAACTAAGTGGCTTAAACAAGCACCGCAGGCAATACTGGGCAGGAGGGAACAATAGTCTTGACATTTGGTAAGGGAGCTTCCTATGATCTTAAGCACCCTATTGGATTAGGGGTCCAGGAAGCTTGTGTCCTGTTGTCTTTTGCAGCACAGCCAATACCAACTTTTACCAACTGCACTGGCTCCCGGCGGAGTACAGGGTCAGGTTTAAGGTGCTGGTTTTGACCTTTAAAGCCCTTCACGACCTAGGACCCACATACCTACAGGACCGCCTCTCCCGGTATGCCCCACGGAGGACCTTAAGGTCCACAAATGACAACATTTTGGAGGTCCCAAGTCATAAGGTGGTTAGGTTGGTCTCAAATAGGGCCAGGGCGTTTTCAGTACTGGCCCCGACTTGGTGGAACGCTCTGTCCCAAGAGACTAGGGCCCTGCGGGACTTGACATCTTTCCGCAGGGCCTACAAGACAGAGCTGTTCTGCCTGGCCTTTGGTTTGGACTCAATCGGACCCTTATGTTTCCCTCCCCTTATGGTTTTGATCTATGGGCTACTATTAAAATGAGGGTGCATTTTAAATTGTATTTTAACACATATTTTAAATCGGTTTTTTTTCTTCTTCTTTTTCCCTATTATGTTTTTGTTGTAATTTTACTGGTGTTCGCTGGCCTCAGCCCGGCTCTTGCCAGTGAGGGCGGAGTATAAGTAAAAATTTTGCTTACAGTGGGAGGGGTGGGTTTGTCACCTCAGACCCACAGACCAAATGCCCAGGCTTCTGTACCCGGTCCTCAGAGCTCTCTGCAGGCTATGTCCTTCTACAGCCTTACCCTCTGCCCTCCTTGAGTGCTTTTGACTATATAGAATGTGTCCTTGAACTGTGATAGTCCCTCCTTGCTTGGCTGGACAGGGGGTGAAGATGCGTGCGACTGCGCAGAAACCTCTGGGGTTTTTTTGCATGGCTGTACAAAGGCCATTGTACAAAGGCCATACCCATTGGCTCTGTCTGCTTATGCTTGTCTGGGCACACCTGCCGCTGCCTTGTGGCCCTCAGAAAGTTGTAAATGAAAGAAAGTGGCCCTCGCTCGTGGCCCTGTAGAGCGCATTGCTGGTTCCTCTAGCCTCCTCAACATCTGAAACAGCCCATGAGTGAACTTAACTGGGTGACCGTGAATCTTACTGGGTGTCTGTGAGGCACTCTTGGGGTTGTGGTGAGGAGGATGAAATGGGCACAGGGGGAAACCCATGACCACGGATAATTGTGATTGCAGGCGTTGGGGCAGAGGAGCCAATCCACGCACACTGTACTGTGACCAGAAAATCCTTTATTTACAACACATACACACACACTTGTCAAACTAAACATGAAAATAATAGTACAGAATCAAAAGAAAAACAAACAACAACAAAACACACACACACACAAATACAAATATAAGACATGATAACGTACAAAATTTACACAAAACAAATAATCAATAATATATATGTACCATATTTTAGTTCTTCTTTTCTTCTAATTGACTTCCTTCATCCTCAACACAGTTCTTTTTTTGTAAACTGTCTCCTTTTTAGTTCATTATTACCCCCTTTTTCTTTCTGTTTTTAACTTAAGTACCTTAAATTATTCTGCGGAAGTTCATCGAAACAGGTCCAAGTATTAATTTGAGGGCACCGCTTTTTAAGATGTTCTCTATATTTTACCTATTCTTTTTGGAATTTTTGCTTGGTTTGACCCCTAATTGCCTCTGTCAATCTAGCCAATTCAATATTGTGATCAGAAAATCCTATTGGGATGTACATGGCTAGAAGTAAGCCCCAGCATCAGGAACGAGAGTCTGCCCCCGCCCCCCAAAAGTTGGCCTACATTTGCATCTGCGCCTTTTTGCATCTGGAAATCTGTGCCGTGCCTCAAGTCTCTTAAGTCCCTTGCAACACCCTGGTAGTGGATAAACTTGTAGTGCCAGTCTCTGCATTTTGGGATTGCCATGAAGTACGTTCTGGTTTGTTTATGTAGCATTTTTTGGCCCAAAGGTCAAGGCAGTGAGCAGCATGTTAATGCAGCAAAACACATCATAGAACTTGCAATGGTGTGTGTGCTTCTTTCCCAACTCAGTCCAAAGTGCTGGTTTGGTGACCTGGGATACCTTAAATACTGTCTCACCCTGTTTAACCCATTTTATATTAATGAGCTGAATACACCGAAAGATTTACAAGTCATGGAGGTGTGAAGAGTAGGTGTATGAACACCTAGTTTTTGTTTTGGTTGCTATTTTGTTAATGTTGATACTGTTTTATATATTATAAATGCTGTATTGATTTCTTAACAATATAATCTGACTTTTGCTTTAATTGGGTTATTTTTTTTAGTTGCTCCTTTGTTAACAGTTTCTTTATAGATCGTAATTGTTTCACTGATAGCGGGTTAATTATTCCGTATGACCTATGCTGTATTTGTGATGTTTGTATCATGTTGTTGTTGTTTATCATTTGCAAGCCGCTTTGGGATTCATTTTGAATGAAAAGCGGCGGCGAAGTACCGTATTTTTCGCCCCATAGGGCGCACCTAGTTTTTTTGGGGGGGAATAAAGAAAAAAACTTTTATTTCCTACCCAGGCGCGGGGCTGGGGCGGGGGAAGACTGAGCTTCCCCCGACCCCAGCCCCCAGAACAGGCTGCTCTCCACAAGCCGTGGGAGCCCTCCCACAGCTTGCGCAGAGCTACCCGAAGCCCGGGGCGCGACTGCGCAGCGCGCCCAAGCTTCGGGATAGAGGCAGCTCTCCGCAAGCCATGGGAGCCTGGCGGGAACTCCCACGGGCTCCCAAGGCTTGCAGATAGCTTCCTGAAGCCTGGAGAGTGAGAGGGGTCGGTGCGCACCGACCCCTCTCGCTCTCCAGGCTTCAGCGAAAGCCTGCATTCGCCCCATAGGACGCACACACATTTTCCCTTCATTTTTGGAGGGGAAAAGGTGCGTCCTATAGGGTGAAAAATACGGTATATAAATCAAATCAACTAATCCCTGTTCTGTTCAGCAGTGGGGCTCCGGCAGATACAGCCTTAACTTTCAACAAGCCTTTTAAAGTAGATATCCTTCCCAATCTACATCTGTATTGGAACTGAGGGGTTCCTTCTTAGATGTTTTGATATGTTTTATTGCTTGTGTGTTTGCTGCCCATTGAGAAGAAGGATGGGATCACAGAATCATAGATTGTAGAGTTGGGAAGGGACTACAGGGGTCATTTAGTTCAGTTCTCTGCAATGTGGGAATCTTTTGCCCAACATGCTGCTGGAACCCACAACTCTGAGATTATGAGTCTCATGCTCTAGTGCAGGCATAGGCAAACTCGACCCTCCAGATGTTTTGGGACTACAACTCCCATGATCCCTAGCTAACAGGACCAGTGGTCAGGGATGATGGGAATTGTAGTCCCAAAACATCTGGAGGGCCGAGTTTGCCTATGCCTGCTCTAGTGATTGAGCTATTTATAAATTTAATAAATGATCAACTAAAGGTCACATGACAGTGAACACTTGACTGATGGAGCATCTAAAATTATTAGTTTGCTAAGGCTGCATTTTCCTCTTTCTTGGTGCTGAAACTCTAGCACAGAGGTCCAGTTCTCCCCATTCGGTGACCTGTGTCATTCAGAGGACTAGCTGAAAGATCCAAAAGGCATGGTCCTCTTTGGTTTTAGTGAAGTACCATGATGGTGCTGTGTAAATAATGTTCTTGGGTGAATTCCAAAAGAGTAGCCTTTTTGGATGCATAGAAGGCGATCATATTAAACCTTTTTGGTGCAACGCCTTTTTCATGTGCTGATAGTTGCATAACAACGAGGCTGATTGTGTTGAGCAGTGTGAGATTCCTCCCCAAGTCACAGTAAGTTTATTTTGTTCCAGCAGCTCAAAGGAAGTTGAAATGGATGATTCATTCAAGCCAGCGTTTGAGTCTGTTACAAGGACATCGTAAGAGCCTGGGAGCGCCAGCATCCTGCCTCTTATGAGCTTTAAGTGTCACTGGCTCCTCTTTTTGAATTAATGACTGTCTTATTTCTCCCCTTCCTTTTTCTGCCAGGGTTATCACCCGTTGCCACACGAAGCTGAAATCGCACACACCAAAAAATTGTTCAGGAGGAGGAGGAATGACCGGAGGTAGGGAGAATGCTTTTTGAACGGGCGATGCTTTTTGTGTGTTTATTATCTACCTAAAGAAGGAAAATCCTGCACACATTAAAATCACAGGTGTTCGCTGAGATTTCAATCTGCAGGGAGCAACCCAAAGATGGAAGTCCTGGAGGGTTGTGAGTGGCATGTATTCAACATGTTTTCTTGTGCCCAAGGTCTTGTGCCCAAAGGAAAGATGAGTTATTGGCCTGGTTTTCACATCGTGAAAGTACTGTTTTAGGGGGACAGGGGCGGGCTGGTGTGGAGGACTCCCTGGTCTGAATGGGGTAACTGTGCCCCTGAAGGACCGGGTGCGCAGTCTGGGAGTCATTTTGGACTCACAGCTGTCCATGGAGGCGCAGGTCAATTCTGTATCCAGGGCAGCTGTCTACCAGTTCCACCTGGTATGCAGGCTGAGACCCTACCTGCCCATGGACTGTCTCGCCAGAGTAGTGCATGCTCTAGTTATCTCCCGCTTGGACTACTGCAACGTGCTCTACGTGGGGCTACCTTTGAAGGTGACCTGGAAACTACAACTAATCCAGAATGCGGCAGTTAGTCTGGTGACTGGGGGTGGCCTATGAGACAACACAACACCGGTCTTGAAAGACCTACATCGGTTCCCAGTATGTTTCCGAGCACAATTCAAAGTGTTGGTGTTGACCTTTAAAGCCCTAAACGGCCTTGGTCCAGTAAACCTGAAGGAGCGTCTCCACCCCCATTGTTCTGACCGGACGCTGAGGTCCAGCGCCGAGGGCCTTCTGGCGGTTCCCTCATTGCGAGATGCAAAACTACAGGGAACCAGGCAGAGGGCCTTCTCGGTAGTGGCGCCTGCCCTATGGAATGCCCTCCCATCAGATGTCAAAGAGAAAAACAACTACCTGACATTCAGAAGACATCTTAAGGCAGCCCTGTGCAAGGAAGTTTTTAATGTGTGACATCTTAGTGTATTTTTGGTCTTTGTGGAAGCTGCCCAGAGTGGCTAGGGAAACCGAGGCAGATGGGTGGGGTACAAATAAATTGTTGTTGTTGTTGTTGTTGTTGTTGTTGTTGTTGTGATAAGCCAGACCATGGCTTTGGTACAAATGCATGAGCAGCTGGTGATTTGCCTGGAGCAAGACAAACTGTGAGCCTGGGCCTGGGTTCAAATGGTATAGAAGAATTGCAGAGTTGGAAAGGGCGACAAGGGTCATCCAGTCCAACCCCCCTTTTTGCCCAGCGTGAGGCTCGAACCCACGACCCTGAGATTAACAGTCTCATGTTCTACCAACTGAGCTTTTCCAGGTGTTCATTCCAAGCCATGGTTTAGCAAAGTGCAGCAAAACAAGTGGAGTCTGGCAGAGTATTATTATTATTATTATCATTATTAATAATTTCATTTCTATACCGCTTTATATTTTTAAGAAAGTGGTTTACAGAATATTAAAACATCAATAAACCAATCTGAAGAAAGTCAAATATAGGGTATACAGTCAAAGCAACATAATTAACAGAAACTAAAATATTATCTTAAAGGTTTCAAAATAAAACATTACAAAGGAGGTCAACTACAGAATACATATTTAACCAAAAAAAAAATCTTAAAACATTTCGAAAGAAAACATTGCTAAAGTGAAGTCAAATATAAAATGCACATTTAAAACAGCATAATTAACACGAGAATAAAATATCATAAGCATGACATGGCTGTTTTGCAGGCACAAAAAATGGAGCAAAAGAATCTAATAATTTGGATTTGTTGTCAGGCATAGTAGCCACAGTCTCCTCTTCCCAGAGCTCACAGGCTTGCGTGTTCATGGTTTGGCTTAGCATGACATGCGAAGCAAGCCATTAAGTAGGACAGGACTGGATAAAGGAGTAAGGTAAAAGGTAAAGGGACCCTTGACCATTAGGTCCAGTCACGGATGACTCTGGGGTTGTGGTGCTCATCTCGCTTTATTGGCTGAGGGAACCGGCATACAGCTTCCGGGTCATGTGGCCAGTATGACAAAGCCGCTTCTGGCGAACCAGAGCAGACTTGCAATATCAGGCTTGAAAGACCAGGCAACAGTAAAGAAAATTTGGAAAAGTTCAACTCCTTGTGTCTCTTGAAACAGCTTTTCTGGGCCAGTAGACCTGCAAGGAGTGTTGGAGACCATGTAGGAAAAGGAGGGGAGCATTTTGTCTTAATCGGGGAACCTTTGACCCTCCCGATTTTGCTGGTCTCCCATCATCCTTGACCATTGGCCATGTGGGCTCATGAGAATCTCAGGTGACCCAATTATCAACAGAGGAAATGAACCAAGTGAGTCACTAGCAGCTTACAAAACACTTCTGCTTAAAAAACAGCGGCAACAACAACACAAAAGCACACACTTTTGCTACTCCAAGGGTTTCAGTGGAAAGTAGGGCGCCATTTTCTCAGGATGTGAAGTTAATTAAACATCTTTAAAAACCAAACCAAAATCACGCTAGCTCCACTTGATCATTTAAGTGTAAAGCCAAGCTAACAGTAGGAAGCCCACCTGAGCAAGACTGTAACTGGAAAGTTAGGGACATGTTTGTAATCCTGTTATTTAACAAAGGAACGTCGCTCAGGGCTCTTTTGAACTCAGTAAGATCCGCGATGGGGAACCTGTGGCCCTCCATGTGTTGTTTTTCTCCCATTTTTGTTCTGTTTTGTTTCTTTGGAGGGCTTGTTTTCTAATTCATTGATTTAAGCTGCAAAGTGTACACACTTACTTAGGCATAACTCCATGGGGCTTCTGAGGAAACATGCGCAGGATTGCACCACATGGAATTCAAGGTTCAGAAGCTCCAGCTGGTGCAGATTAGACTGCTCATGGGGTCAGATTGCTGGCAACATTTGCCCGTAACATTTGTGCTGGTTGCCTATATGCTACTAGTGGGTCTTGTGTTGATATGCAAAGCCCTGGACAAACACTTGAACACAACCAGTTCAGGACATTTCATCTTCCTGCTCTTAGTAAGCAAATGGGACAGGATAGCGGCCCAGTATCACCTCAAATCACACGAGCATCAAACTAAAGTTTATACAGGCTGCTCCGAAGCCTTTTGTAGCTGCGAGACGCTTGACTGCCTTCAGTACTCCTTTAGCTAGTGATCTATCACAAGGATGAAAACCAGATATCAGCCAGTCTTAATAGTGACTTTAAGAGACACAACACAAAAGGAAAAAAGGAATAGGGTGAGAAGGAGGAAAATAAGTGTATTCAGGTAGTTTATTATAGGTGTGGGGGCGGTTATTGGCTTGTTTTTATTCTTGTTCTTATTATATATTTTGTGGTTTATTTATCTTGTATTTTTATGCTGTGAACCACCCTGAAATCTATAGATGGAGGGTAGTGTGTAACAACAACAACAACAATATGTGTTTTCATACCTCCTGTCAGTATATCCAGAGTTTCATTTATTTCATATTGTTAAACAGCAAACTATATAATGACCAAAGGCAGTTCTGGGAGCCAATGAGCTAAATGGCGGTTTCCCCTGGTCAGGCCAGTGGAGGTTGCCTCACCATCTCATTCTTCCCTCAAATGCAGCTGGGAGGAATTTCAGCTTGAGGGCGCAGTCCTTGTGGCTAAGAGGGTGAACTGTGAGCAGAGAAACACCCCCCCACCCCCAAAAAAGCTCACCTTTGCCCAAAACTCACTGTGTGGCCTTAGACAAGAGACTCTCTCAATCTCAGCTTTTTCACCTGCCGCGTGGGTACGGTTACAAGGTTGTACCTGGAAAAGGAGGTACTGAGAAAATGTCCCTTTCGCTTTGCAGCACCCCCAGTACATAGGGTAGTGTAGTGGGTGAGCTCGTGAGGTGTTTGTAGTTATGAGATTCTGTCTGGCCTGGTAAGGTGTAGAAAAATCGCTTCGGCATCTTTCCCTGGGATGTCGTGGGTGGAGTGGCAATCTGCCCAGGTTTCATTCCTCCCTTTCATTGCTAGAAGAAGAAGAGCCTCAAGTGAAAGAGAAGGAGATGACAGATTGTGGCAGCGTGTTTAGTGGCTGTTCCTTTCTGAAAGTAGTTGCTTGCCTTGCACAAATTTTCTTGACTCTCATTTTCCCCTCGCCAGCCCATTCCGTCGTAACATGGCTGCCTTTCTACCAGAAGGTTGCATTGTTTTAGTGATGCCCCCTAATTCCATAGCATCCCAGTTTTTTGTTCCACTTCATGCAGAACCACGTACCTGCTAAACACTTACATGGTTGAATAATAGATAATAATAATTTTATTTATTTGTACCCCGCCCATCTTGACTGGGTTGCCCCAGCCAGCCTGGACAGCTTCCAGCATATACAAAAACATAATAAAAGATTAAACATTAACTGCTCCCCTATAAAACGCCTGCCTTCAGTTGCCTTGTAAAGGTTGTATAGTTACTTATCTCCTTAATATCTGATGGGCAGCTGTTCCACAGGGCGGGCGCCACCACCGAGAAGGCCCTCTGCCTGGTTCCCTGTAACCTCACTTCTCGCAGTGAGGGAACCACCAGAAGGCCCTTGGAGCTGGACCTCAGTGTCTGGGCTGGACGATGGGGGTGGAGACGCTCCTTCGGGTATACTGGGCCAAGGCCATTTAGGGCTTTAAAGGTCAACACCATGGGTAGGCAAACTAAGGCCCGGGGCCCGGTACTGGCTCAATTGCCTTCTAAATCCAGCTCACAGACGGTCCGGTAATCAGCATGTTTTTACATGAGTAGAATGTGTCCTTAAAATCCGTCTCTGGGTTATTTGTGGGGCATAGGAGTTCATTCATTTCCCCCCCAAAAAATATAGTCCAGGCCCCCCACAAGGTCTAGGGGACAGTGGACCGGCCCCCTGCTGAAGAAGTTTGCTGACCCCTGGTCAACACTAACACATTGAATTGTGCTCAGAAATGTACTGAGAGCCAATGTATGTCTTTCAAGACCGGTGTTATGTGGTCTCGGCGGCCAGCCCAGTCACCAGTCTAGCTGCCACATTCTGGATTAGTTGTAGTTTCCGGGTCACCTTCAAAGGTAGCCCCACGTAGAGGGCATCACAGCAGTCCAAGCAGGAGATAACCAGAGCATGTACCACTCTGGCGAGACAGTGCACAGGCAAGTAGGATCTCAGCTGGCACACCAGATGGAACTGGTAGACAGCTGCCCTGGAACAGAATTAACCTGTGCCTCCATGGACAGTTGTGAGTCCAAATTGAAAACTGCTGTAAGCCCCTCCTCTCACCCACTGGCTGAGCTGCTGTGATGTCATAGAATGTTCATGAGTATTCTAACAGCAGAGATGGGTCAGTCATAAAATCCTGTGAATCATTACTCCAATGGTTGTAAGGAAAGCAGGAGGCAGATTGTCTGAAGGGAAATTTTCAAAAGGCAAGTGAAGAAATGTGCTCTCCTGGGGAACGGGGCAATGAAAGATGGGTTTGACTGTGATTTGTAGCAACCAGACGAATCTTCGGCTGCACATCTCTTGCGATGGATCCACGTGGGGGAACGAGTTACGATGATCTCACACTGGAAGGGCTTGGTGCATGCTTCTGAGCTTGATGTGCATTTTTGCAAAAACCGCAATTCGGAAGTAACCAAATGCCATGGAAAATTGGGATTAGTTCATCCTTCCTGAGAGCCCCTGAAGGAGCTTACTGTGGCTGATGCTGGAACAGCCATTGTTTGTTGACTGCAAGTCCTACTGCAAAATATTTTATGTGGAATAAAGAGACTACAGAGGAATGGCTCATTGCCCTGGGTCAAAGATTCATGGAGATGTAAATAAAAACAGCTGTAACAAAAAAGGAGGAGGGGCAGGGAAATAGTTTAAATGCGTAGACTATTTAGAACTGTGAAGGGTGAAAGGGGACCAGGTTGTGACTCTGTGGGGCTCCAGCTGGGATTATGTGAGCAAGTGGGAGGCAGGGGCATGTGGGAGGAGTGGAATAATTTTAAAGTAAACTTAGCCGGTGCCTGGTCATTTGATCTCGGAAGAAGTTGACAGGTCTCTTTGTGAACTCGTCAGGAGTGCAAGAACTTTTAGCCGCCCAATGACACAGAATAATAATGTAAAAATTCTGTACGGAATGGACGTCAATGGAGCAAGGAAGTGACAAAATAAATTATTCTATGCTTATCTGGTCTCCAGTTTTTTAATATGCTATTTTGCCCCGTGTTTTACACGATTTCAGAGCAAATTTCACATGCTCTGTGTAGACTCTGCATGTCTACTCAGAAATATAGTCCTTGGAAAAAAGAATTTGTGCCAACGAAAAAGGAATGGCAGGATAAATTATTAGATTATACGGAATTGGCCAGATTAACGGAAACAATTAGGGGACAACCTAGACAAGAATTTCACAAAGAATGGGGAAAACGCAGAGAATACTTTACCAAACCGTGGCCCAAAATATACACGTGGACTTGTTTCGATTAATTTCTACAGGAGACTTTGTGGTTTTTTAAAGTCATAATTAGGAAGAATTGTAATAATCACATATAAAAGAAACAGTATACAAAGAAGTACCGTATTTTTCGCACTATAGGACGCACTTTTTCCCCTCCAAAAATGAAGGGGAAATGTGTGTGCGTCCTATGGTGCGAATGCAGGCTTTTGCTGAAGCCTGGAGAGCGAGAGGGGTCCATGCGCACCGACCCCTCTCGCTCTCCAGGCTTCAGGAAGCTATCCCAAGTCTTGCAAGCCCGGCGGGATGTCCCGCGGGCTCGCAAGGCTTGCGGGCAGCAGCCTGCACCCAAAAGCTGGGGACAGCGGGGAGGCGCAGAGCCGCCACCCCGCTATTCCCCGACCTGATCTGGAGGCTGGCGGGGGGAGAAGCAAGCCTGCTTCTCCCCCCCCCCCCAGCCCCACAACCTCCAGATCAGGTCGGGGAATAGCGGGATGGCGGCGCTCCGCCATCCCGCTATTCCCCGACCTGATCTGGAGGCTGGGGGAGGGAGAAGCAAGCCTGCTTCTCCCCCCCCCCCAGCCCCACAACCTCCAGATCAGGTCGGGGAAAAGCGGGATGGCGGCGCTCCGCCATCCCGCTATTCCCCGACCTGATCTGGAGGCTGGGGGAGGGAGAAGCAAGCCTGCTTCTCCCCCCCCCACCAGCCCCACAACCTCCAGGCTTCAGGAGAGCCCCACCGCCAGCCCCACAAGCTCGGGGGACAGCGGGAGAGGCGCAGCGCGCCCTTCCCGCTGTCCCCTGACTTGTCTAGAAGGCTGGCGGGGGGAGAAGCCTGCTCCTCCCCGTCGCCAGCCCCGCAAACTCGGGGGACAGCGGGAGAGGCGCAGCGCGCCTTTGCCGCTGTCCCCCGACTTGTCTAGAAGGCTGGCGGGGGGAGAAGCCTGCTCCTCCCCGTCGCCAGCCCCGCAAACTCGGGGGACAGCGGGAGAGGCGCAGCGCGCCATCCCGCTGTCTCCCGACATGGTTTGGAGGCTGGTGGAAGGCTTCCTCCTCCCCCAGCCCCACAAGTTCCCAGAGCGATGCCAAAGCTGCGCGCAGCTTCGGCATGGCTCTGGGTCCCGTTCTGGGGGAGGGGGAAGCTCAGGCTTCCCCGCCCCAGCCCCGTGCCTGGCGGGGGGGGATAAATTTTTTTTTGCCTTTATTTCCCCCCCCCCCCAAATCTAGGTGCGTCCTATGGACCGGTGCGTCCAATAGTCCGAAAAATACGGTAAATAAAGAGGCCATTTACAGGATAAAGGAAGTCTTTTATTTTTATGCTATTTTTTCTTTGTGTAAGGGGATAGGAGTTTAATTTTGATAATTAAATTGTCAGTGGTGGTGGGTTTGTTTGTGTGTATGAGTTGTTGTGGACTATGTTGTAAATAAAGTAAAAAAAGTTGTTGTTTTTTAAAAAAGAAATAACATCCTGCTTGTAAGATTGCAGCCTTAAATTGGACTCCCACAACGGCACTCTCAGAAGCCACATCGCATAGGAACTGTAGCCCGAGGGTGCTAAGCCTTAGCAAACGCCATAATCTTCAATGTGCATTTTAAAGCATTGCTGGCCAGAGTTGCCATAGTGATGCTGTGAGTGGAGGGAGGATTTCAGAGATGTGTTCTGCGTGTGTTTCTTTGTTTTGAAATAAGTACCAAAAATGTATACATTAAATACAATAAACAACCGGCGCAAAAAACACACACCCTGTAAACACAAGGACAGAAACGATAATACAGTGGTACCTCACAAGACGAATGCCTCGCAAGACGAAAAACGCACAAGACGAAAGAGTTTTCCTTTTTTTGAGTCGTTCCGCAAGGCGAATTTCCCTATGGCCTTGCTTCTCAAGACGAAACGTCTTGCGAGTTCTTGCGAGTTTGTTTCCTTTTTCTTAAAGCCGCTAAGCCGCTAATAGCCGTGCTTCGCAAGACGGAAAAACCGCAAGACGAAGAGACTCGCGGAACGGATTAATTTCGTCTTGCGAGGCACCACTGTACAGTGGATGCTCGGGTTGCGAACGTGATCCATGCGGGATGCACGTTCGCAACCCGCAGTGGCATGTCTGCGCATGCACGGTTGTGTTTTGGTGCATGCACAAAGCGCGATTTAGCGCTACGGTGCATGCACGACCGCCGAAACCTGGAAGTAACCCATTCCAGTATCTCCGGGTTTTGGTGGTTCGTAACCCAAAAAAACGAACCTGAAACATCTGCAACCCGAGGTATGACTACCATTAAAATTAGTCACCTTTGGTTAATTAACAGTGGTGCGGTAGTGATGTTCTGATCTACGAGCTCAGACATGTTGTTCCTGCAAATGCAGACTTGAGGATGGTACCTGCACTCATTCTGCTCCAATGTAACACAGAGGCACTCCTGCTAGGCTGTCAGAGAGGAATGCTCCCTCACCTGATTTTCCAACCAGTTTTCTGGTAAAAGACGGTCCAGTGTCTCATAAACTCAGCCAACCATTTTTTTAAAAAAAACCTTAAGCACGAATTCCTTCCATTACCACAGAAAACAGGTCAGCTCTTCCTCTGTTTAGCCAAACACAAGGGCTCAGTCTTGACAGTTAAGAGCCAGTTGGCCACAGACAGGAGGTCTGACCTCCTACGGGAGCCAAGGAATACAATTTTGATGGACAAGGTTGGTTTGGCAAACAAGCCCGGGCGACAGTTTTAGCCACTGACCAGCGAAGGCTAATGGCCACTTCCTCCAGCGAAGCACATTTTAAGCAGGTCAGCGCAAATTTGTATCTTTGCAAAGTAAAACAAATCTCTGTGCCTTTAAAAAAATAAATGTTTAAAATAACATTTCTCCAGAGGGGAATTATTCCTGAGATCGTCGGGTGGGGATCGTCGAAGCAGAGCTTCAGAAAGATGATTACTTGTTCCTATGGCGGGTATAAGTTAAATATTTCGCTGAAGTAAGTTTTGTGAATCGCAGTAGTATTCACAAATTGCCTGCTCCTGTGCTGACGTGATTGTTTTATTTGTTTGCACGGCACTTTACAGAGATTGAGAAGACACATCCTAAACCCCAATGGCTAAATATCTAAAAATAAAGAGTTTTTGGTTTTTTAAGTGGAGGGAAATGGAGACGGGGTAAACAGAAGAACACAGGAAGCTGCTGTATTCAGTGGTACCTCGGGTTAAGTACTTAATTCGTTCTGGAGGTCCTTTCGTAACCTGAAACTGTTCTTCACCTGAAGCACCACTTTAGCTAATGGGGCCTCCCGCTGCCGTTGCGCCGCTGGAGCACGATTTCTGTTCTCATCCTGAAGCAAAGTTCTTGACCTGAGGTTTTATTTCTGGGTTAGCGGAGTCTGTAACCTGAAGCGTATGTAACCCAAGGTACCACTGTACTGAGTCAAACCACTGGCCTACATAGCTAGTATTGTCTGCACTGACTGGCAGTAGTTCCCCATAGTTTCAGGTAGGGGGGCATTCCTGACCCTATCTGCAGATGCCAGGGATTGAACCTGCAACCTTCTGCATGCAAATCAGATGTTCTGTGCCTGAGTTCTGGCCCTTCCCCTATCATTGCTCCTGCTACCAGTTACAGATCTTCTTGTTCAGCTATGGCCTTGAGGCACGGCTTAATGAACTTCTGGTTTTGCTGCCTTCCTGACAAGAAACATCTTCATAACGACTGCTTTTGTTGTTGTTGTGCAAACAAAGGGATTCTCTGGCCTCTGTACACAGATGATGGGTTGTGTCTGGCCTGGTGTGTAACAAGTGCTATAGGCCTGCACTATGTCCGTTAATGATAATTATTACAGAGAATGTTCTGTGCTCATAAGCCTGTCTACCTTCTCCTCCTGCTGTTCTCCATGGTGAGAGAGGCACTGGCAAGAATTTCAGGGAGAGACAGCAGTTGACTGCCTGCGTTTAGTCTATTTGTGACCTTCCGCTGGTGACAAAGCCTCCCAAACAGGGGTCCACACATTTTGGCTGCATTTGGCAGACAAATGTTGTTTCCAGTGGTCAGTGAGGTTTCTTGCCCCCTGCCCCACAGAGACAACGCACCGCATTTTTCGCTCTATAAGATGCACCCGACCATAAGACGCACCTAGTTTTTAGAGGAGGAAAACAAGAAACAAGAAAGCACCGCAAAGCCTCTTGAGCGAAGAGGCAGGGTTGCGTGGGTATACCTGAAGCCAGAAGAGGAAGTGGGATCTCTGCGCACCGATCCCTCTTGCTCTTCTGGCTTCAGCGATAGCTGCACAGCCTGCATTCACTCCATAAGACACACACACATTTCCCCTTACTTTTTAGGAGGGGGAAAGTGTGTCTTATAGAGCGAAAAATACGGTAAGTGTTTCCTGTAGTACATGCAGTCTAGTTGTTGGCAACCGTCTGTCTCAGGAGGCGATGCAAGGGTGTGCCTTTGTGAAGTCAAACTGTTGGACTTAGCACCTGCTATACCTGCTATGACATGTTTTGTCGCATCTGGAGCAGATGAGGATGTCCGGTTGTGCTACTGCAGATGCACCATGGCGTTATTTCTCTCTGCGCTCCTCCCAGAGGTCATTCCTCCCCTGGTCACTGCTACAGATACATTATCTAACTGCCCATCCCCAGGCACCGCGGTTGTCAGCAACAGATTTAACTCACAACAGAGTTAATGTTGCCAGCCTTCATGTCATGTTTGAAAACATCTTTGTAACGCAGAGTTGGTCTGCCAGTTGATCTGGTGCCGGAAACCAGCTCCTGTAGAGCACACCCTTGGGGATTCTGCCATCTTCCAATCTGCAGACATGACCATGCCAGCATAGACGTCTAAACCACCGAGCTTGCCGATCGGAAGGTCGGTGGTTCGAATCCCCGCGACAGGGTGAGCTCCCATTGCTCTGTCCCAGCTCCTGCCAACCTAGCAGTTCAAAAGCACGCCAGCGCAAGTAGATAAATAGGTACCACTGTGGCGGGAAGGTAAACAGTGTTTCCATGTGCTTTGGCTTCCATCATGGTGTCCCATTGCACCAGAAGCGGTTTAGTCCTGCTAGCCACATGACCTGGAAAGCTGTCTGTGGACAAACAGCGGCTCCCTCAGCCTGAAAGCGAGATGAGCGGCGCAACCCCATAGTCTCCTTTGACTGGACTTAACCGTTCTTTACCTTTACCTTTTAGACATCACTGAGACAGCAGTGTGAACTTGTTGGGAATGTGGGCTTGGGAGAGCCCATCTTTGTTTGAAACTCTTGGAATTTATTTATGTATGCAGCCACAGTGGCCCGGGTGGTTATATGCCCAGATATGGAAGGAAGATACAGCCCCTACAAGGGAGACTGGCAGACTAAATTAATGGTATATTCTGAGATGGCTAACTTAACAGAGTTTGAGATCAGGAAGAATTTTTAAAGAAAGAATGGGGGGAAATTGTGGATTCTAAGATTAAATAAGGAGTAACTAGAATATGCAACTGTAAAAGATAAAACAACAATGAACCATGGAAGGGGAGGGAAGTCAAAATTATGATGATGGTTTGGTTATATTGTTCTGTGAATTTGTTGTAAAATTGAAAATGAGAATTTACTCTGTTTAGAACAAAAGAATGGACTCCCTCACCCAGTGCTTTTTTTCTGGGGGTGCGAAGGGGTACGCATACCCCTAAACATTTTGTGAATCTAAGTTTGGCATCATTGAGGGGCAGTACAGTGGTACGTCTGGTTGCGAACGGAATCCATTGTGGAGGCCCATTCGCAACATGAAAAGAGCACAACCTGCAGCGGCACGTCTGCTTACGCTCAGGTTGCGATTCGCCACTTATGCGCATGACGTCATTTTTGTGCTTCTGCGCATGCGCGAGCGGCGTAACCTGGAAGTAACCCTTTCCGGTACTTCCGGGTCACCGCGGGACATAACCTGAAAGAACGTAACATGAAGCGGACGTAACATGAGGTATGACTGTATTTCAGTATGATTAGGAAAATGAGAGTACCCCTAAACATATTTTTAGAAAAAAATCGCTGTGGGCCTCACCCCTTACCTTAGGCTAAGTCAGGTTCTGGAGATTGTCTTACTCTGCCTTGGCAATCAACAACCTGTCAGGGGGAATCACTGCCACCTCTACCACCAAGTCAGATTCTGGAGCACATCAGGTGTTCCTGATCAGGAGGTCTGGGCTTCTACTTCCAAACACAGCTCTTTCCTCAGGCAGCTGGCTTGATAGACAGAAAAGCAAACCTATGCCTTCTAAAAGACGAATAAATAAACCCACAAATTAATTTTGTTCTGTAGAAATGAATGACAGCAAGGTGCCACTAGAGGTCACTGTTGCCGCAAGGGCAAAACCTCCCTTCTAGGAACATGGGAAGCTGCCTTATATTGAGTCAAGCCATTGATGCATCCAGCTCAGTATTACTTATATCAACCTTCCTGCATGCCAAGCGCTGAACTATCACCCTTCCCCAGTGTGTAACCTGCCTCCTAGTGATGATCCTGTGCATCTTCTCAGCCCCCTTGAAATATACCAGTGCTCCTTACCCCCAAACTTTGCATTTCACGGCAATGGGTGCTTGGCTAGTCAACACAGAGAGAGGAGTCCCCTGGTTTTACAAGGACCTGAAGAAATTAGAACTTCTCTTGCTGGCCTGCAGCTCCATTTCCTGTTGACATTTCCTTCGGAAATTTCTGCATCATGGTAATCGTTCAGGCCTTGGGAATCATTGGCTTTCAAGAGTCTGGAGAGTTAAATGACAAATGAGACCAGCAAGCCCTACTGTATACAGTAGTCTGTGTTTAAAATTCCTATTCCTGTACATAGAATTCCAGTGAAAGAGGCCAAAACAGAATCAGCTCATGTTGTGATCAGCTCATTAGCTGCAGGTGAAAAATGTTTAATCGGATTTTAATTGGGATTTCCCCGTGCAAAACGGCCTGAGCGCTTAAGAAAGCACTGGAGCTTTGAAATACTATTTTAATTAGAGCGGAGCTGAAATTTCACAGGAGACATCCCCCCCCCCCGCCTTGAGAACTACTGAGAATTTCAATTTTTCTCCCCTGGAAAAAGGAGGTCATGATGCCATGAAATTGTCAGCCATGTGATGGGCATCGCCTCTCACTGCATCTTACTTACATCCAGTCTAGGAGGTGGCATGGGTTATCAGCTTCCTCCTCCCTGGTTCCAGCTTTGCCTTTGTAGAATTCAGCAGGGAGGAAATTGGGGACAAAACCAGAGTTAGTTGCCTCTACCTATCATTGGCTTTAGCGCCATCTACTGTTGGCCTCCCAGCTTTCCACCCTACCCGTTCCAATGGGCAACAACCTCCACCATTATAGGGGGGGGGGGGAATAAGTTGTGCTATTCCCAAGAAACTTTTTTTAAAAAAAATATTCCTGAAGAAGTTTGTTGAAAAGGGCTTCCCGGTTTCTCTGTTTGCAAATAGGATGGAGACTTTTGAGAAGCCATTTGCTCACAGCTCTAATCTAATGCAATTTGAAACAGACGATGTAACATGGAAGCTCTGGAAAAGAAGACACTTCAAAGATGCACCAAATCTTGGCTCCTCTGTAACTTAAATGGCCTTCAATTTCCTTAATTTTATTATTATTATTATTATTTTAAATCTTCTGCGTTACAACCGACAATAATGTGCCCTTTTTGGAAATCTGTGGTGTCTGAAGATCAGTGAGAGGATGCAAGACACCCTTTTGGGCTGCATTTGCAGGCAGAAATCCACCACCCCCCTTTGCAAGGGACAAGAGAAAAATGCCCTTCACTTTTCAGATCTCTGTGATGCAAAATGAGTAGTAAAGATAAAGGGACCCCTAACCATTAGGTCCAGTTGTGGCCGACTCTAGGGTTGCGACGCTCACCTCGCTTTATTGGCCGAGGGAGCCGGCGTGCAGCTTCCGGGTCATGTGGCCAGCATGACTAAGCTGCTTCTGACAAACCAGAGTAGTGCACGGAAACGTCGTTTACCTTCCCGCTGGAGAGGTACCTATTTATCTACTTGGACTTTGACGTGCTTTAGAACTGCTAGGTGGGCAGGAGCAGGGACCGAGCAACGGGAGCTCACCCCATTGCGGGGATTCGAACCGCTGACCTTCTGATCGGCAAGTCCTAGGCTCTGTGGTTTAATCCACAGCGCCACCCGCATCCCGGAAACCAAATAGACCCCCCCCAAAAAAACCCCCAATTATAATGAATAGGAAGTCTGCCTTCTGCAATTCAACTAACCTCTCAAAATCATGAATTTCTTACTTGTGTGTGCAGAAGGTTCAAGTTTCAATCCCAGCAACTTCAGTTGAGATGCTTAGGCAAGAGGAAATGGAGAAGACCTCTGCCTAAGACCCCAGACGGTCACTGTCCATCGGAACAGACAGGACTGAGCTAGATGTCGCAGTTCTCTGACCTCTGATAGGACAGCATCCTGTGTGCGTTGGGAAACCATGCATCAGCAACAAATTCTATACCATACTGTGCGTGGGGATTTGTTGCTGTGTGCTGAGGACCATTCAGGCTCTGTAATTTATTGGCCGAGCTGTTTTCATGTCACATAGGCCAGAGCTACATCTTACCTGCCTCTGGCTGGGCTTGAGATGGTGCTTTGATCTTAAGAGAGCAGGACAAGACGTTGATCCTCTTGGGAAGAAGAAAGCAAAGCCCCAACAGAGTAGCAAGACAAAAGAGGGGAAGACTCAAGGAAAGAAGCTTTGGGGAATTGATGACCCTCCAGATGTTGTGGACTCTGCAGCTCCCTTTCGTCCTTGCCTGCACGGCCAATAGACAAGGAAGATAAGTGTTTGCCTAGCTGCGTCTGCACACACCGTAACCTTCCTCAGGTGAAAACAGGGACATCTATTCTACAGCAGTGTGTTGTCCACTGTGCCCCCTATATACATGCACTGCCAGTGGAATATGGGGAAAAGGTGGGGCTGGCTAAGCTGCCCCAATGGCTGTTACCAAGAGGAGTACAGTGGAACCTCGGGTTACAGACGCTTCAGGTTACAGACTCCGCTAACCCAGAAATAGTACCTCGGGTTAAGAACTTTGCTTCAGAATGAGAACAGAAATCACGCAGCGGCAGCGGGAGGCCCCATTAGCTAAAGTGGTACCTCAGGTTAAGAACAGACCTCCAGAACAAATTAAGTTCTTAACCCAAGGTACCACTGTATGTAACAGTATCATGCTGGGAAATGCATTGGTTATATGCGGGAGCCTTTGGTAAAACCGTAAGGCTTCCATCATTATCATCATCTAATAATAATAATAACAACAACAACAACAACAACAACAACAACAACAACAATAATAATAATAATAATAATAATAATAATTTATTATTTATGCCCTGCCCATCTGGCTGGGTTTCGCCAGCCACCTTGGGCGGCTCCCAACAGAATATTAAAAACACGATAAAACCTCAAACATCAAAAACTTCCCTAAACAGGGCAGCCTTCAGATGTCTTCTAAAAGTCAGATAGTTATTTATTTCCTTGACATCTGATGGGAGGGTGTTCCACAGGGCAGGCGCCACTACCGAGAAGGCCCTCTGCCTGGTTCCCTGTAACCTCACTTTTCGCAATGAGGGAACCGCCAGAAGGCTCTTGGCGCTGGACCTCAGTGTCCGGGCTGAGCGATGGAGGTAGAGACCCTCCTTCAGGTATACTGGGCCGAGCACCGTGGGTGTCAGAGAAGGCATCCATGCTAGATTTTTACAAGGCGGTACTTCTGCTCCACCAACATAGAATCATACAATCATAGAGTTGGAAGAGACCACAAGGGCCATCGAGTCCAACCCCCTGCCAAGCAGGAAACACCATCAGAGCACTCCTGACATATGGTTGTCAAGCCTCTGCTTAAAGACCTCCAAAGTAGGAGACTCCACCACACTCCTTGGCAGCAAATTCCACTGTCGAACAGCTCTTACTGTCAGGAAGTTCTTCCTAATGTTTAGGTGGAATCTTCTTTCTTGTAGTTTGGATCCATTGCTCCGTGTCCGCTTCTCTGGAGCAGCAGAAAACAACCTTTCTCCCTCCTCTATATGACATCCTTTTATATATTTGAACATGGCTATCATATCACCCCTTAACCTCCTCTTCTCCAGGCTAAACATGCCCAGCTCCCTTAGCCGTTCCTCATAAGGCATCGTTTCCAGCCCTTTGACCATTTTGGTTGCCCTCTGGACACGTTCCAGTTTGTCAGTGTCCTTCTTGAACTGTGGTGCCCAGAACTGGACACAGTACTCCAGGTGAGGTCTGACCAGAGCAGAATACAGTGGCACTATTACTTTGACCATTTTGGTTGCCCTCCTCTGGACATAGTCTCTGTGGTCAGTGGGCTATGACCATAAATGGGCCCCTGTTTGCCTACACAAGCCAGGCCCCCTTAGGCCGCTTCTAGTAAGGGGAATTAAGGCAGGGGTTGTGATATGAGATAGCCAAAAGGGAAGAGTTAGAGGCAGGGAAAGGCAGGGAAGAGAGGCAGGGAAACTGGGAGCGGAGGCAAGAGATAAGGGGAGCACATGCAGAAACGATGAGAGGATGAATTTTTGCAAACCCATTTGAAATGGCCACGTGGTCCTTGGGCATTCTCAGGCCTCGAATAAATGTGTACAGTGGTACCTCGGGTTAAGTACTTAATTCGTTCTGGAGGTCTGTTCTTAACCTGAAATTGTTCTTAACCTGATGCACCACTTTAGGTAATGGGGCCTCCTGCTGCCACCGCGCCGCCGGAGCCCGATTTCTGTTCTCATTCTGAAGCAAAGTTCTTAACCTGAAGCACTATTTTTGGGTTAGCGGAGTCTGTAACCTGAAGCGTATGTAACCCGAGGTACCACTGTACTGCAAGAGAGCAAGAACTCCACATCTTTGCAGATTTACTGTATCATCAATCAGCCTCTTCCTCTAACCAAAATATCTTAGATTTTACCGGAAGCCCCTTCCGCTGACGTCAGCGTCACTTTAGGGTTATAACTTGCTTGTAGGTTTCCCCCCAGATTTAAATAAATATAAGAGATGCAATCTTTGTGGTGAGGGGTATGCCATTATGGTGGCCTGACTCCAGGGCTGTTCTGCTTGTAAAAGGAAGTGTAGTGCTTGGAGGTAGTTACTGTGTTATGACAACATGAGACAGAGATCTGCCTCGTTCGCAGGGTTTGGCAAAACTGGATTGTTGACTTCTGTACCTGATTTTATCTAGGAGACAACAAAAGGCTCTAGGGGTGGCTGCGACTTCAAGCTTTTGCAGAAAGGGAAGGGAAGGGCTGTAGCTGTCTAGCTGAGGGTGCGTGCTTTGCATGCCAAAGGTCCCGGGTTCAAATCCCCAGCGTCTCCGGATAGGGCTGAGTAAAGGTAAATGTACCCCTGACCATTAGGTCCAGTCATGGCCGACTCTGGGGTTGCGGCGCTCATCTCGCTTTATTGGCTGAGGGAGCCGGCGTACAGCTTCTGGGTCATGTGGCCAGCATGACTAAGCCGCTTCTGGCGAACCAGAGCAGCGCACGGAAACGCCGTTTTACCTTCCCGCCGAAGCGGTACCTATTTATCTACTTGCACTTTTACGTGCTTTCGAACTGTTAGGTTGGCAGGAGCAGGGACCAAGCAATGGGAGCTCACCCCGTTGTGGGGATTCGAACCGCCAACCTTCTGATCGGCAAGTCCTAGGCTCTGTGATTTAACCCACAGCGCCACCCGCATCCCTAGGGCTGAGTAGAACTGGGCAATATATTGATAAATGGTCGGAAACCGATATGGCTTTCAGATTGTGATACCGGTTTCGGACATTTTGAGCTCTGGTAATACATTGTGCTGGCTCCATGTGCCTGCAGGCGGCAAAGGCGCAGGCAGGCAAAGCCCCAGAAGGTTTCGGGTGAGCACGCTAGACTGGTGTCTGTGGGTACAGTGGTACCTCGGGTTAAGGACTTAATTCATTCCAGAGGCCTCTTCTTAACCTGAAACTGTTCTTAACCTGAAGCACCACTTTAGCTAATGGGGCCTCCCGCTACCGACGCGCCTCCGGAGCACGATTTCTGTTCTCATCCTGAAGCAAAGTTCTTAACCTGAGGTACTATTTCTGGGTTAGCGGAGTCTGTAACCTGAAGCGTATGTAACCTGAGGTACCACTGTATTTGGAGTCGTAGGAACAACTGTTAAGTGTCCGCTTTTGACAATGCAGAGTTAACTACCTGTTGTGTGCGTTTCTTTAGCTAGGGGGCCCCTGTGAAATCTGGGCGCTCTCCTTGCCAAGGGGGCAGGAGGGGCGGCGATACAACTCCTTGCCCAGGGTGCTCCTGATAAGGAGTATAAGGAGACTCCCTGTACAAGCAGCCGCTGCATGTATCAGCCCACATCAGACAGGCTCTGTCTCTGTTATCCTCTTGGCGCCTACGAAAGCCTTTCCTTTTTCCAACAAGCCACTTGAGTGGAGAGTTTTGTCCCAGGCTGTGGACGCGCCGTACATTTAAAGCACATCCTCCTCCTCTACCCCACACTCCAAAAGAAAGAGAGAACAGGATACAATCTGTATATGTGTTGAGCTCGAAATCGTTTTTAGGTACATTTTATTGTTAAATCGCTTCGGGATTTTTTGGCGGAAGCAATTCACAAATGCAACCAATGATATCTGGCAGAGTGGGGCTGCCGCCGCCACATTAAGACCTGTTGCTGCAATAACTTATTTTCTGGGGTGCCAATTGGTTTGTTTGTCTTTTTGTTTGCCCGTTGGGTGTTTTTTCTGCCCTATCCTTCCTCTGATCCGGAGTACAGGACGCCTCCACAAAATTAATTGTTTTTAAAACAAGGATGGCAACGACACCTAACAGCATAGGCACAACAAACAGATCTCTGTAGGGAGGCAGTGTTACCCAGGATAGAATAAATCACAGGCCGGATGCCCAAATGAACAAGAACGTTTTCAATTGGCGTTTTGAGATTACATTTGGGGGGACAGTGCTCCATAGACTAGGCTGCACCACCGAAAACAGCCCTGCCACCCTCCTAGCTTCTGTGCCTTCCAACCTCCTATGTCAGTGTTTCTCAAATTTTGGGTCCCCAGCTGTTATTGGACTACAACACACATCATCCCTAGCTACAGGACCAGTGGTCAGAGAAGATGGGAGTTGTAGTCCAATAGACCGAAGTTTGAGAAACACTGTCCTGAGTATTATTATTATTATTAATGAAATTGCAGTAAATAGGTATTTTTAAAAAATAAATGAGTAAAGCCCATACACTGCTTGTCAGTATAATGTCAGATACGGCTGGTGAGTTCTGTCATTAATGTCTGGGAGGCAGAAGATCTTCTAAAGCCCTTAAAGGTAAAGGGACCCCTGACCATTAGGTCCAGTCGTGGCCGACTCTGGGGTTGAGGCACTCATCTCGCTTTATTGTCCGAGGGAGCCAGCGTACAGCTTCCGGATCATGTGGCCAGCATGACTAAGCCGCTTCTGGCAAACCAGAGCAGCACACGGAAACGCCGTTTACCTTCCCTCCGGAGCGGTACCTATTTATCTACTTGCACTTTGACGTGCTTTCGAACTGCTAGGATTCGAACCAACGACCTTCTGATCAGCAAGTCCTAGGCTCTGTAGTTTAACCCACAGCGCCACCCGCATCCCTAAAGCCCTTGGGTGTTCCCAAATGCAGGTGCAGGTACAAAAAGGAGCAAAAGAAAACAGATCACATGCATATCTTCCGGAATTATCATCCATTGGAAATATTCTGGAAATCCATTCAGGCTGATACCGCTGATAAATTAGGATACCATATCCCCTTGGAACCTAAAATATTTCTGCTTGGCTATCTAAAAGATGATATAATGGAAAATGATCACGAAATAATGGTTCACCTTATAATTGCAGCTAAGATTATAATAGCTAAAAAGTGATACGGGGGAAGAATATATATTCCTACAATATCTGAATGAATCGAGAAGATTTGGTCCATCGAACTATGATTAAGCTACCTTATTATAAAAGAATACATATGAACAGGTTTATGGGGAAACAGGTGTTTTTTATAATGCTCGGAGCAAGAAATTCGGTTTTAATGTCCAAGCTTGTGCTGCTTTCAACCTGCTGTAATAGTTATTTATTTACGCTCTTTACCTTCAGTTTATAGAATCATACAGTCGTAGGATTGGGAGGGACCCCAGGTTCCATCTAGTCCAGGCATAGGCAAACTCGGCCCTCCAGATGTTTTGGGACTACAACTCCCATCATCCCTAGCTAACAGGACCAGCGGTCAGGGATAATGGGAGTTGTAGTCCCAAAACATCTGGAGGACCGAGTTTGCCTATGCCTGATCTAGTCCAACCCCCTGCAGTGCAGGAATCGCAACATGTGCTTCCCCATCCCATTTGAAACCATACCGGACCCTGCTTAGCTTTACAACTGTTCTGGGAGTTTTATTGTTGCTCCGGGGGGGGGGATATGTTTGTTTGATATTTTTTAAGGTATCTATACAGTGGTACCTCGGGTTAAGTACTTAATTCGTTCCGGAGGTCTGTACTTAACCTGAAACTGTTCTTAACCTGAAGCACCACTTCAGCTAATGGGGCCTGCTTCCGCGCCGCCGGAGCACAATTCCTGTTCTTATCCTGAAGCAAAGTTCTTAACCTGAAGCACTATTTCTGGCTTAGCGGAGTCTGTAACCTGAAGCATATGTAACCCGAGGTACCACTGTACTGAGGTTCTGGTAATGTGAAAATATATTTATGTAATTACAAATGGGGAAAAATGTGCTAACAGATTCAGCATTTTTTTAAATAAAAAAAGGAGGGAGAGGACTAAATCAATAACCGCTCTGCTTGTCTTTGCAGGAGGCAAAGGGCTCCTGGGGGAAACAAGTCTCAGCAACACACGGAGCACCAACAGGGCACCGCCAAACACAACAGGGAACACCAGAAGCCCTCGCAGGGAGGCCAAGCGCCGCACTCCGCAGGCCGGCCCGGCCATCACGGCTACAGCCAAAACCGGCGGTGGCACCACAACCAGAAACACTCGCCCAACGACAAGGAGGTGCACAGAAATGCCAAAGAGACTGAGAACCTGAAAATCGAGGACGCCTCTGTCTGCACGGTGCACATCCCCCTGGAGGTCCACCGCGGCAGCGAAGGCACGGACAGGCAGTCACCGCAGTACATCCAGGACCCGGAGAGCAGGCGGAAAGATAGTCTCCATGAGCGGATAAGCGAGAGGCCCAAAATCAACTTGCTCCAGTCCTCCAAAGACAGACTACGCAGGAGGCTAAAAGAGAAGGTGACTCCCTTGCCCCTTGAAGCAAGCTGAAACACAGGCACCCCCAGCCCAGACGTTAGGTAGGGGGAAGCCACTGCTTCGGGCATCGGAAGCCCCGGAAGTGGCGCTCCTGCGGTTGCCGCAGCTGCCCTGCTGCCTCCGCCACAGGCGGAGAAGCAGCGCCGGCATCAGTGCCGATTTTGGGCAGGGTCTCATCCGAAATTGGCTCCCGATTCTCGGCCTGGAGTGGCAGCAGCAGGGCAGGGAAGCACTTTCTGTTTGGGCGCAAGCAGCAAAGTGGGACGAAGCTGCCCCTGCTGTTATATGGGTGTGCACTTATATGCCCAGCAGTTTTCGCAGGGGAGGGCTGAGCTGTTTGGAGAAAGGGGCAGGGCAAAACCCCTTGCCCTCTGATCTCTGGAGCTCTCAGAGAGGCCTTTGCTAGTTCCTGACCCCTTCTTAGAACTGGCTTAGCATGCACATTTTGCTCTGCACCATGAGGTCTAGAAACATTGCAGGTATATCCTGTGCTCTTTCCACCCCCCAAAGGCAGAAGGGTGGAAGCAGCTAGAGCAGCGGTTCTCAACCTGTGGGTCCCCAGATGTTGTTGGACTACAACTCCCATCGTCCCTGAGCTCTGGCCTTGCTAGCTAGGGCTGATGGGAGTTGTAGTCCAACAACAACCCACAGGTCGAGAAAGGCTGAGCTAGAGAGAGCCATTCTGCTCCTGCCAGTTCAAAGTGAGAGTCGCGTTTGTGGATTCTTAGCTGCATAAATGCTATGTGTTCATTGACATTATCATTGTCGCTTGTAGTGCAGTGGGAATGCAGCAACTTCCTGTTTCTCCAAGAAGATTAAAAATAAGCACACACAGCTAGGAGGTTAGCAGACAAACAAATCCTGTCCGAGCCCTTCCCTAGGCGGCTTACCTTGGCATAACCCAGACAATGGGCCCCTTTATGTGGGTGGTGGGGGTTCTGTTGTGCCAGCCTAATGTGATGCTGGCATGGGCACGAGCCAGAGATTGGGTCTTTCTATCCCAAGTGGCAGAGGAAGGAATTCCATGCTGCAGTTGCTAAGTAAGAAGGGAGTCATGGGCAGGGGGGAGACGGAAGAGAGGGAAAGTGTGGATTGGAATTGAGAAACCACAAACCCCAGGGAGCCAACCTTTCCTCCCGAGTTTGCAATAAGCATCCCGCATCACAGACATCTCTAAATATTGTGGCTCCGAGCCACAATCTGGGGTGTCCATTTTAGTAGTTCTCCTTACTGGGAACATAATGTATTGTTTTCATCACGCAGGTATATTTTTTCATCTTCACAAAGGTCTGTGATGGATTGTGTTCAAACCTACCCATATAGATATATGCACAGATATGTGTATATATATTTATATAGGACACCGCTGGTATGTTTTAGTTGGCTTTTTCCAGGGTATGTGCTTTATGTTCAGAGTTGAGTACTATGGAACTCGGGGAAGGTTGATCCTATAGAAAAAAGTGGTTGTTGCGGAATTTCCTTTTGCCCTCTGTCTTCTCTTTGCATTAGAAAGGTTGTTGCCACCAGGTGTCGCTATATGTCATTGGTTTTCTGCCTTAACGGGTCCAGCGCAGTGTCCTCTAATTCCGCGTCTTACCACTAGGTGTCACTCTGTGCTGTTTGTTGCTTTTGCCTACGAGGACTAATACCCCCAAAACAATATACATTCACCCCTATCTATCACCTCTTGTTTAAAAACGTTGCCACAGACATGTGCCCAGTAACCAGCTATGGAAAGATAGTATTTATTGTGCTAATTTCCCTCAACCAAAACACCCATGAGAGATCCAATTTCTGCTTAAAAACCTCCAAGGGCAATCAGTCCATACCACCACCTAAAGGAGTCTGTTCCACTGCCGAACACCTCTTTCCGTCAGAAAGCTTTTCTTAGCCTGCAACGTGCGGCAGAAATTCCACACATATGGCTTTTCAACAGCATCTCATGGTGATCTTGGGATAGCTGCGTTCCTTCAATTCTTTCTGTCAGGTGGCTGTTAAAAGCACAGAGCTTCCATCCTTAAAAAGTGGCCCATTTGGCTGCAGAGTTTTGGACTTGGAAGCCTATCCAGATGTTTGCTTGGAATAGGTTTCTCTTTTGATTGCTGTGGTTTCCTTAAGATTCGTTCCCAGAAGAGGAGCTATAGGCACTTCATCCAGTTCCATTTCTGAAGCTCAGCATATCTGAGCCGAGCTGTTCTAGTTAGTTGCCTGGTGAGCATAGGAACACGGGGTTTATATTGAGTCAGGCCATTGGTCCATCGAACTCCAATTTGTCTGCTCTGACTGGCAGTCGCTCTCCCGGGTTTCAGGCAAGGTTGTCTCCTAATCAGAGGTGGAGCAAGCTGATCGGGCGCCTGGGGTGGCACGTGTGCCCTGTGCCCAGGGGCGGGGCCAGCCAGGGCAAGACGCTCTGCTGGGCCTCCAAGGAGTCTGCCTGACCCTCCCACTAAGCTGCCCTACAGCTGGGGGGAAGGCAGCGGGCGGGCACTGCGGAGCCTGTGCGCGCCCAAGCCACCATGTCTCTCCCAGGAGAGTCGCGTGGCTTGGGCACGCTGCAGACCCCGCAGTGGTGACACCCAGGGTGGACCACCCCCACCGCACCCCCCTTCCTCTGCCCCTGCTCCCAGTCCTACCTGACTGTTTAGGGAAGCTTTTAATGTTTGCCATATTTTTTGCTCTATAAGACTCACTTTTTCCCTCCTAAAAAGTAAGGGGGAATGTGTGTGCGTTTTATGGAGCGCATGCAGGCTGCACAGCTATCCCAGAAGCCAGAATAGCAAGAGGGGTTGCTGCTTTCGCTGTGCAGCGATCCCTCTTGCTGTTCTGGCTTCTGAGATTCAGAATATTTTTTTCTTGTTTTCCTCCTCCAAAAACTAGGTGCGTCTTGTGGTCTGGTGCGTCTTATAGAGCAAAAGATACGGTAATAGGTTATTGTATTTTAGTGTTCTGTTGGAAGCTGCCCAGAGTGACTGGGGAAACCCAGCCAGATGGGCGGGGTATAAATTATTATTTTTTTATTGATTGATTGATTGATTGATCGATCGATCGAACCCGGGACCTTCTGCATCTAGCCCCTAAGCTATATGCCCCTGCCCCAACTGAGCTGAGACAGTTACATGGGATTCAGTGTGTGGTGTAGACATGCCCTCGGATGTTGTGTCCAAGCACCAGTTAAAACTTAAGCTGCTCCTCACTGCAGGTTCGGATTTTTCGCAGCATGCTTAATGTATACTTTAATTGCATAGGCCTCCTTCCACGCTTCCAAACTTGTCGTTTGCTTGGTGCAACTGTGCTGATCTGTCTTTTTTCTTTTTCTTTCCTTCCTTTTTCTTCTCCGCCCCCCCCCCCCCGCCACGTTTCCCTTGCATAACAGATGCCTTGTCTTTCCCTTTTCACGGATCAGGACGAAGTGGCCGTGGAGTCCACCAACCCTCAAAAGAACAAAATGGACAAACTAATTGAAATTCTCAACAGCATGCGGAACAACAGCAGCGGGGTGGACTCCAAGCTCACCAACTTCATGGAGGAGGCCCAGAACTCCACCAACTCCGAGGAGATGCTTGGGGAGATTGTTAGGACCATTTACCAGAAGGCCGTGACGGACCGCAGCTTTGCCTCCATGGCCGCCAAGCTCTGCGACAAGATGGCGCTCTTCATGGTGGAAGGCACCAAGTTCCGGAGCCTCCTTCTCAACATGCTACAGGTAACCAGACAAATCGCAGCCGCGGCTTTTGCTGCCTTTGCGGCTGCTGCTGCTGCTGGCATGCCGTCGCTTACGGAGAGAGAAGTCCGTAAGTTCTGACCGTGCTTGAGCTGCCTCCTTCGTTCCATTCTCACCCAATTAATTTTAGAAAAATGAAAGCATAAAGGGGGAGAGAGGGGGGGGAACCCAGGGCAGCAGTTCTGTGTTTGTTTACAGGAGCGTTTCATGGTTACGACGGACTGATATAATTTTATAGGCGCTGCCCGCCTCCCGTTCTATTTTAAATGCCCGCTTTAGCAATTTTGTGGTCTCTCCAAAGCACATGTGCATCTCACTGTAAGACCAGGTGGATCTGTACTACGGATTCTTTGGTTTTGGACTTTGTTTTGAACTGATGGGCGGCTTCCATAGATTTGGGGAAGGCAGGGCAGAATAGGTAGCCTTGGATTCCTGCCCTGAGGATGAAGGGCCCAGCAGACGGGCGGCTTCTGAAGGTGGTTTGCACAGAATTTCGAAATCGCGTGTGAATCTGGTGGCCTGAAGAGGCTAAAAGAGGCAGGTGGAGGGAGGGAGGGGGTCAAACCTCTCACAGGACCGTGAAGGCTTTTCCCACAAGACATTGCAAGGCAGACCTTTGTCGCATGTATGGAAGCACCGCAGAGTAAGCCCTGCACCAGAATCGAGCCTCCCCAGTGGAACTCAGTTGGTGTGTCTGTGCCAGTGGCGTAGCGTGGGGGGTGCAGGGGGGCCGGCCGCACCGAGCGCAACATCTGGGGGTTAGGGTTAGGGGGCGCAAATCCACGGGTTAGGGGGCGCAAATCCACGGGTTAGGGGGCGCAAATTACTTGCCTTGCCCCGGGTGCTGACAACCCACGCTACGCCACTGGTCTGTGCCATCATAGAGGAACAGACTTGGACCCAGGAGAACATCTGCCTGCAGAGGTCATGTCCCCCAGCCCTCTCTCCAGGCTGAAATTAGGCCTGGAACAAGACAACAAAAGGTTTTTCCAAGCCTGGAAGAGAGCAGGGTTAACCTCAGTAAGCTGCATCATATGTTGTTTATGTCTTAAGGCCCGTAAGACCTTTGCTTCTTATCCCAGAAAGTGAGGGTGTTCTGTGGCTACACAGTAAGGTGTGTCCACACTACAAATTTAAACCAGTTTAAAATACCTTTAAACTGCCCTGGTTCCCAGCCACAGACCTCTGCGGGGTTGTTGCTCTGTGTCGTAACTGGGTTTGTCTTAATGCCAGATTCTCAACACTCTCCTGCAACTACGTTTCCCACAATTCTTTGGAGGAAGCCATGAACAGTCAGCCTAGTTTCTTCAATACAGTGAATATATGTCCTGTCCATGCTCAGGATCAAGCAACAGTGAGTTCACCTAAAAAATATTGGTGTTGGTTCTTCTTCTTCTTTGGCGATCACTCGTAGCCAAGTAAGATTGTCTTCCATAAACACGGTTTTAACATGAGTCCATAAGGGACTGTGGAGGCCAATTCTGGATCCACACGTCCTTCCACAGTGGGGACATTGGTTTCCAGGCAGGAGTTGATCACGATGTGGATTTGCCAAGCGTTCCTTCCTCTTAGCACGTTTCTCCCCTGAGTCCTGAGTTCGAGTGTCTTCAAAGCCCATGACACCTTTGGTAAAGGCTATTCTCCAATTGGAGCACTCGCAGGCAAGTGTTTCCCAATTGTTGGTGTTTATACTACATTTTTTAAGATTTGCCTTGAGACAGTCTTTAAACCTCTTTTGTTGACCACCAGCATTACGCTTTCCATTTTTAAGCTCAGAATAGAGTAGTTGCTTTGGAATACGATAATCAGGCATCTGCACAACGTGGCCAACAAAGTTGTTGTTGAAGAATCCATGCTTCAACACTGGTGATCTTTGCTTCTTCTAGTACACTAGCATTAGTTCGCCTATCTTCCCAAGTGACGTGTAAAAATTTTCGGAGACACTGTTGATGGAATCTTTTGAGGAGTTGGAGATGGCGTTTATAAGTGGTCCATGTTTCACATGCATACAGTAAAATTGGTAGTACAATAGCTTTCTAAACAAGCATTTTGGTTTCCCTGTGAATGTCCCGATCCTCAAACACTCTGCATTTCAATCGGGAGTAAGCCGTACAGGGCTGGATCCCTATAGAAAACAGGATGCCGGGCTCAGTGCTGACTTGTGACAGCTGTCATTTTGCAACTGCGAGAGCCAGGTGAACAGAGGGGACCCCGATTCAAGTTCCTGCTCTGGAGAGATGGCGACCGACTAGCCAATGCTTCTGTCGACCAAATCTATCTGGCAGGGTTATCACAAAGCCGAACGTGCCTCAAGTCAAGGCAACTAAAAAAATTCAGGGAATCTGGGTTTTGGGGGTGGAACCTCAAATCACCAGCGTTTCCAGATTGAATATAAAACTGTTATCAATGTGAGTTGTTGCCAACTTCCTGATAAAACACGAAACAGGCTTTGGCTAGGAGGAGCCAGCAGCAGGGGTTAAGTTCACACCTCCTTCTCACCAGGGATTAAGGCAGAATTGAATTCACGATAAAGCCTCTGCGGAGGCCTTGTGCATTATCCCCGAAGGGTGAAGGACCTTTTTTAGCCTGATGTTGCCAGGCTGTGCAAGGGTGTGATAAATAGGGGATAAGCATCTTTCCTCATTACCGCTAAAGCCTCTGAATTCTCAGTCCAGCCACTGAGCAGGAACGGTGGACCTGAACCCCTCGCATATGGGCCTAACAGATGCTCGTGTTTTTAAAGAAGGCCCTGCGGACTCAGAAGCAAATGGCTGCAAAGGCTTAGGCAGGCTGGCAAGAAGCAGTCTTGCAGCACGCTTCAGCAGAGGGCCTAACACACTCAAGCACTGGCAGGGCTGGGGGCCACGTGCGGCCCCCCAGACCTGTCTGCCTGGCCCTCTAAATCCTACGCAGGCTGCACCCTTCTGCCGCGGACTGGTTGGATGAAGAGGAATGGTGGGAGGAACCAGCTGGGGAGCCCCCAAGGGAAGAAGGCTCAGAGCCCAGGAATTGGTGCTGGGATGTTAATGAGTGGTCAGTGGGAGAAGACTGGGAGGAGGCGGTGGCAGAAGCTGAAGAGGTAACAGGGTTTAGTGAGCTGGGAGAGTTGGTGGCAGAGAAGGGAGGAGGAAGGCCAAGATAAGCCAGTTTGGGGAAGAAGCCAGGATGTCTCCCCCTCCTGCTGCAACAAGCTCCCCTCTCCCCTGGTCTCCCAGAACCAGGAGAGGCATGAAGAGGGCAGAGAAGTTAGATTCATGGAGGTGCAGTCTCAGATTGCTTGGGAAAGACCCTGGAGAGGAGGGGATTGCAGCAGCAGTGGGAAGGCAGGGACCTTCAGACTCTCCGCAACTGCTTCATTGGGCAGAGGCCTGGCAGAGATGAGATGCTGTGCTCATTACATCCTGCTTTTGCTCATAAAGAGTTAACTCCAACTTGCCCAGTGTGATTTATGGCTGGCTGGCTCCTGTCACCTTCACTGCCCTGCTATGCTCTTGTAACTCCTTTTATGTTTACTCCTCCTTAAACTGTGAAAATGCCTCTTCCTTGCCTGGCTGGAGAATGGAGAGTGGCGTCTGTCCGTCACCTATGATATGTGGCCCTCAGAAAGGTTGGCCATGATGGAAAGCGGCCCTTGGGTTGAAAAAGGGTGTGTGTGTGTGTGTCCACTCACATGATAGTGGACCATCATACATGGTGTGCTATGCTCAGAATTGGGCCCAGAATTCTGAGATCGGTGCACTCAGGCCGGGATGGGTGCCATAGGTTCAAACCCATTATATCTGAGCAACCTGGCCACTGAATTCTGCACCGGCTGAAGTTTCCAAACAGTCTTCAGAGGTGGCCCCACATGTTGCAGTAATCTAACTTAGAGGTTGCCAGAGCTTAGGTGACAGAAGCTAGGCTATGTGCGGACAGGGGTGCAGCTGGGGCACCAGCCGAAGCTGATGGAAGGCGTTCTGCGCCCCTGAGGCCACCTCCAGCTGCAGCAATGGATGTGGAAATACCTCCTCGAGGTAACCCCATTGAGAACAGGCAAACCATTCCATTTTCTAAGAACGTGAGGGAGGGAGACCTGTGATTGTGGAGTTTGGAAAGATACTCCCCCTGGGAGTCTTCTGGCAACCATTGTTATAAATACCAGCAGTTGCATTGGCCGGAGTGTGTGTTTGTGGGTGGGGAGGGACGGACGTTAATTGGCTTGCCTGCAAGCTCTGGGTATGTAACCTAAGTTAAAGTATTCCTCTGTTGAAATCTGCGTGCTCTTTATAACCGAGAGGTGTCTGCTTCTGAAGTATGCATAGCAAAGTGTATTAATAGAGAGGGCATCACTGGGATTGTAATAGAACCCTTCTCTCCTTAGCAACCGTTCCTAACAACACATCAAACAGAAGGATGTGATACCTTTCGGGAGAGGAGGTGGGGTCAAGGGAGAAGCACTAAAACTGCCAGATCCATATGCAGTTATTGACACGACCAGGATGTTGCAAGACAAGAGGGCGTGAAAAAGGAGATTGAGACACATCCCAAGATAAGGCCTGAAGCTGGAGAGGGGAAACCTTCCTTAGCCCAAGGGGCACATTCTCTTCTGAGCAACTTCCTGGGAGCCACCATTGCCAGGGGTGGGAGGGGCCAGGAGCGAACAAGGGCGGAGCAACATATATAAATTTTAGCTTTATAATGTTATTGGCATCCGTCCTTCTTGAGATACAATGGAGTGTGCCTCCGAGGGAGAAGTCAAACGGCTGTGTTAGCAGCACCAAAGTGACCTTCCTGGGGTGCAGGCCAGGACAGTGTGTTTGGGGGTTCTGGCACAACCCCACTCTCACTGATGTGATCTAGAGGAAAGCAGAGCAAGATGCTTGGCAGGAGCTGCCAGAAGGAGGCGCCATCCAACCGTCTGCAGATTTGTGTAGGGTTCACTTATTAGCCTTTTCTTGTCCCGCAAGGCAACGGCGGTTTAGGGTCAGAGTTTTCCTTCTCCTAGATGGGCTATCTTCCCAGATTGATGAGCCCCATTTCCCTCTACACCTTCTTGACCAGGGGTCGGCAAACTAAGACCCACGGGCCGGATCAGGCTCAATTGCCTTCAGGATCCAGCCTACAGACAGTCAATGGATCGGCATGGGGATTCTGTTAGTTCGGGCTGCGCCATTCCCCCCCCCGTGCCATTCCATTTCCCCCCCTCTCCCTCCCACACACCGCAGCGCTGCCTTCTCCCTCCCTCCTCCTGGTTTCTCCCTGCCTTGCCTAGAGGAGGAAGGGGGCTGGGCTAAGCTGGCTGAGCCAGTGGCGGCGCAATGGGGTGGGGGGGGCAGTACGCCCCAGGTTCCATGACAGCTTCTAGGAGCCACAGGTGAGAGCTGAGTTTCTGTGGGCATCTCACAGATCCGTCTCCATCCACCCAGAGTTCAAAGACATTCAGGGTGTAAAGTAGGACTGCTGAGGGGCGTGGCTTTGAAAAAGTGGGTGTGGTCTGGAGGACTGGGAAGCTGCATCTGAATGATAGGAGGCCCCCTCAAAATCATGTGTACACCTGACTTGGGTTCTATACTGGAGGAAAGGTGGGATTTAGGCGTAATAACATTAATAATGCCAGTCAGCATCTGATATCCAAGCCCTCTTCACTTAGTACTGAACAGCTCATGGAATCCAGTTTTCTAACATCTGTTCCATTCTCCAGACTTTCATATCCTCGGAGAGACGAACTAAATGTAAAATGAGGAAAGACAAAGTCGTCATCACCAAATATGACAGCCAAGGGTTGAGTTATTTCCCTCCACAGTAGCGTGTGATATACTGTATTTTTTGCTCTATAAGACTCACTTTTCCCCTCCTAAAAAGTAAGGGGAAATGTGTGTGCGTCTTATGGGGCGAACGCAGGCTGCGCAGCTATCCCAGAAGCCAGAACAGCAAGAGGGATTGCTGCTTTCACTGTGCAGCGATCCCTCTTGCTGTTCTGGTTTCTGAGATTCAGAATATTTTTTTTCTTGTTTACCTCCTCCGAAAACTAGGTGCGTCTTGTGGTCTGGTGCGTCTTATAGAGCGAAAAATACGGTAATTTATGCCATACCCTATCGGTCTGTTTCTGGACCATGTCAAGTTCACATGTGTTCATTCATTAAGTCCGTTCCTTCCCGTTTCTACTTCAAACTGTGATTGAGTGATTGATTTAAAATCCACACAGAAATTCATAAAATATTTTTATCGTAAAATGCATTAAAATGCACATTTTACCTCAATGTACGTGTTTCTAAATCTCATCTTAAAGTAGACAGACGTGATTTTGAGGCTTGATGTTTTTAAAGCCTGAGGCAATTAAAAACTGAATTATTTCCTTCTCCTGTGAATCGGCATAGGGGCACCAGAGGTGTTCCCGAACATGCCTTTCCAAAATGAGAATTGGGAGGTTGTAGAACATTTGTGTCTCCTGCCTCAGGCATTTAAAAAAAAAAGCTCTCTTTGGATCAGGCCTTGAACCAAAACGTTTGCCAGGAACTTGGATCCTGTGGATATGAATACAGTATTTACAAAGGCAAAGCTATAAAACAGAAATGGAACGGCTTCATTAAAGGACCCAGACAAGCAAACGCATTTAACTTTGTAGTGTAGGGTTTACAACTTCCTTCTCCCTCAGTGCCGAGGTCTTTATGGTTTATGATTTGTGCTCCGCAAGAGGGGGGGGGTGGAATCACGGAAGTCTCCCTCATTTATCAAGGTCTGATGAGTTATTTTGGTGAGTGAACAGTTATCTGCTGTAACAGATTGAGAATCACTCCCCTGAGGATTGTGTGCAGGTGATTGGCTTGTAGTAGCGTTATTAATAATAATAAAAACCCGACAATCGCAGAATGCTTTTCATCTCTGGATCTCCCGGGAGTTTACGAAGGAAGGTGCGCCGTCGAATGCACCACGTGCCAGACAGAATCCAGCAAAGGAAGTCAAAATGGCTTCCGCGCAGCCGTCCTTGATGCTATTCTGCAAGCTGCGAACCTATAGCAAAGGAGCCAGGATACTTTTCTACCTGAATGGAAGGCTTTGTTCTTCAAAGGCAGGATGTCCAACCGAGGGGGCGGGTTCAAAGTGTGTTGTTTTCCGCCTGGTTTTGCTAGATTTTCCCATCGGGAAATTCTCACAGAGAGGAACCTCAAGATTTTCAGAGTTTTGGTCAAAGCTTCTTTTACAGGCTGTGCAAAAGCAATAGGTAGTTGTCTTTGTCCACTTGAGAAGATCACAGTTGATTGGCACATTTGTCTCAAGCAACTAAAATGCCACCACATGAACAAGCTTTCCAGTTCTCCAGAACTCTCCTTCAGATGAAGCATACAGAATTACATTTTCTTGTAATGCAATGAAACGATTACCTTAAAAGAAACCCAACAGACCAAAGATGGGTTTGACTCTAACTCAGGCTTCCTCAACCTTGGCCCTCCAGATGTTTTTGGCCTACAACTCCCATGATCCCTAGCTAGCAGGACCAGTGGTCAGGGATGATGGGAATTGGAGGGTTGAGGTTGAGGAAGCCTGAACTAACTGAAAGCCTATATTTCGTGTAGGATGGAGTAACAATGAAATCATTGATTATTATCACCTCATTACATCCATGAGATTTTAGCAGCTTTGCTGTGATGGTCCTGCAGGTCAGGTGTCATAAACTGAAGAGGATAGTTCTTGATAGCATCGTCAGCCCAAACTATCATTTAGTTGTTAATTTCTATTGTAAACCACCCCGTGACCATTGGACAGTATAGAAATTCAATAAATATAATAATAAACATATCTCGCCTCAGCCACAAATCTGTTATTCTTCCTTCCTCAGCTTCTTCCCCATTTGTAAAATGGGGACACTACCAGTTCACTTTGCAGAGCTGTTGTTGAGATTACCAGTTCACATAGGTTGTGTAAAGGCACATATAGCCCTTGTTCACACTTCTCATCTTGGCTTGCTGGTCTAGTTTATCTGGGTGTAGTTCTCTATGGTCAGGCTGATGGGAATTGCATTCCAAAATATCTGGAGGGCACAAGTTTGGGGACTACTGCTGTCAGCACATGAGAAAGGCATGGCAAGCCCCAGGGTTAACCCAAAGACCCTTGACTGGTATTAAGACAACCACGTGCGCTTTGCACAAATGTGCACGGCCTAGCCAGGCATCCCATAATGCCTTATAGTGCTTTAGCTTCAGTGTGCAGCCGCATTACCTGAGTGGCAGGCAGCAAATTCCTGTAGGGAGCGCAGCCTTGTAATCAGAGCTGGCCCCAGTCACACTGGAATTCCAGGCATGTGAGGAGCAGGTCACAGAACAATCCAGAATGTTCTCTTCGGCCATATCTTCCTCCATGCTAAAACCCACCAGCGCTTGGTGAAAGTATCGCATGTCGCAAAGCGTTGCTCAATGGCCCATGCTCTTTTTCTTTTTTTAGAGTTTCAGTTTTCCTGCAAGGTACCAAGAGTACGATTTAAAGAGTTCTCTCCTTTTGTGAACTCGAAAGCTTCGTTCATCGTTAAATATCATCGGCCTTGCCCACATTTGCACCATGCATTTAAAATGTGGTAGTACCATGGTAAACAAGGAGCCGGTACATAGCTTGGGGGTACTTTTGGGTCCTTTGCTGTCGCTTGAGGCTCAGGTGAGCCAGTGTGGTGTAGTGGTTAAGAGCAGTAGACTCGTAATCTGGTGAACTGGGTTCGCTTCCCTGCTTCTCCACATGCAGCTGCTGGGTGACCTTGGGCCAGTCACACTTCTCTGAAGTCTCTCAGCCCCACTCACCTCACAGAATGTGTGTTGTGAGGGAGGAAGGGAAAGGAGATTGTTAGCCAGTGGCGTAGCACGGCAAGGCAAGTAATTTGCGCCCCCTAACCCGTGGATTTTAGCAGGGGACAGAGAGCTGCGAGTGCGAGCGCCCCCCCCCAGATGTTGCACCCGGTGCGGCCGGGCCCCCCTGCACCCCCCACGCTATGCCACTGTTGTTAGCCGTTTTGAGACACCTTCGGGTAGTGATAAAACGGGATATCAAATCCAAACTCTTCTTCTCTTCTTCAGGTGGCCTCGGTGGCCCAGAATGCCTTCCATCAGCTTGGCCTATTGGCCCAACTGCGCCCCAATCTGGACAGGGAGAGCCTAGCTTCTGGCATCTATGCTCTGGTAACCTCTATGTTAGATTACTGCAATGTGTTATGCATAGGGCTGCCCCTGGAGATGGTTCGGAAACCTTAGCTGGTGCAGAATTCAGCAGCCAGGCTGCTCACCAGGGCAAGACAGTTTGAGCATATGACACAGATCTTGAGTCAACTGCACTGGCTACCAGTTAGTTTATGGGCCCAATTTGAAGGGCTGGTTTTGACCTATAGAGCCTTAAATGGCTCAGGACCACGTCTCCCATATGAACCAACCCGGAACCTGCAGTCATCATCTGAGGCCCTTCTTTGTGCATTACTGTATTTTAATATTTTGTTGGAAGCCACCCAGAGTGGCTGGGGAAGCCCACCCAGATGGGCAGGGTATAAATAAATTATTATTGTTGTTGTTGTTGTTATTGTTATTATATCTGTGTGCCCCCTCCGCAAGAGGCCCGGAAGGTGGCAACATGAGAAAGGGTCTTTTCTACAGTGGCCCCCTGTATGTGGAACACTCTTCCCAAAGAGATTTGGCTGCTGCCTTCATAATATACCATTAGCTGCTAGGTAAAAATGTTTATAAACAGGCTGATTAACCCCTTTTAAATGTGTTTGGAGTTTGGAGGAGGGGGAATTTCGGGTTTGTGTCTTTTGTTCCTGTTTTTTGTGTTTTTATAACGTACTTTATGTTGTGAACCACCCTGCTACTAATAATAATAATAATCAGCCAATAATAATAATCAGAGCCAGTGTATTCCTCCATGGCCTGGACAGAGCATTGGGGCCAGGTTCAGCTTCCTGCTTAGCCCTGAATTCTGTGGATGGTGTTAGGAAAGTCACAACCCCTTGGTTTTTCATTGCCCAGCCGTAAAACAGAAACACTTCCTATTTGCCCTCCCTCACAGGGGTGTTGTGCGACTGAGCAAAATCAGAATCATCAGGTGCCCAGCACATTAAAGTGTTATAGATATAATTGACGGTTAAAAAGGAAAAAAAAACTGAGATGAAATCCTGCAGCTTACTGCGTTCCTGGGCTCAGCCTGATACCAGGGATTTGTTCCTTTACCCTTGAACGTCTCCGGGTAATTCTGTAGCGACGTGTTTATCTCGTACACTCCTTGGTAGCCAGGGTGTGCAAGCGTCTGCAATCACCCAAATTCCACCTTGAGACATGAGATATGGGGGCAGAGGAGAGGGGGGGGGTTGCCAAGAGAGGAGAAGAGAAGGGGGTTCTGGACGGCTGCCCAAAGAGGCAGGTGAAAATGAAAGCTTGGAATCAATTAGGGCTATAGGCACCTCCGGCTGCGCCACAACTTCGCTCGGAGCTGGGAATGTTCCGCCACGGCCCACTGAGTCTGGCCAAGCCGCCCGCCTTTGCATATTTTTCTTCCCTAATCTCCTGATAGGCTTTCCTCGCTGTGTTTTGTTAATGTTACGGGAGCCGCTCTCCGCCGGGTCCCATGCAGATAAAGCGAGCTATCGGAGAAGCCCGTATTAAGTGTCCGGCCACATGGCTCCACAAAGTTTTCCCGGTGTGTAAGCGGAGCAGCGGCACCTCTCGGGCTGGGCCCGTCTGAGCGGCTAATGTGAATATCCTTTCCGTCACCCCGAGGCCAGCGTGGGAGGAGGGGGGAGCCTGGGTGGCTGGGCGGATTCCTGCCTAGTCAGGCAGGCAGACAAGAGAATTCCAGCCATGCTAACTAGCAATGTGCTGAATCTCAGCCTCAGGCAAGAACGCCCGGCAGCCACTCTCAGGAACAGGCTGCTTATACCTGCTGGCTTGGGCAGAGAGGGGGGTTTAAAGGGAGGGCGGATCCTGGCAACGTCCAGCCACGGAAAGTTTCCTTGCCGTGTTATGTAATGCTCTCCCTTAGGTGCCTCTGGGGATAAGGCAGCAAAGAGGGAGTCCGGAGCAGGCTGTGATAAGCAAGGCCCATTGTGCTCAGAACAGGGAAAGGGCACCAGATCCCAGCAAGGAGAGGAATGGCCAGATTAGCATCGCTGGGATGCTGTCCTGCTGCGTGGTAGGATAACCAGGTGAGGGCAGCTGATGGGTCTTAAACCCTCTGTGAGTTAGGGACTTCCTCTGCATGTGAAGACAGGCTATGGTGGATCAAGCGGACAAGACAAGAGTGGGTCCAACAGTCAAGAAGGCGGCTTCTTCATGTGCTGTAGAAGTAATAATAATAATTTATTATTTATACCCCGCCCATCTGGCTGGGCTTCCCCAGCCACTCTGGGCAGCTTTCAACAAAATATTAAAATACAGTAATGCATCAAACGGGACGCGGGTGGCGCCGTGGGTTAAACCACAGAGCCTAGGACTTGCCGATCAGAAGGTCGGCAGTTCGAATCCCCACAACGGGGTGAGCTCCCGTTGCTTGGTCCTTGCTCCTGCCAACCTAGCAGTTCAAAAGCACGTCAAAGTGCAAGTAGATAAATAGGTACCGTTCCAGCGGGAAGGTAAACGGCATTTCCGTGCACTGCTCTGGTTTGCCAGAAGCGGCTTAGCCATGCTGGCCACATGACCCTGAAGCTGTACACTGGCTTCCCTGGCCAGTAAAGCAAGATGAGCGCCGCAACCCCAGAGTCGGCCACGACTGGACCTAATGGTCAGGGGTCCCTTTACCTTTATCAAACATTAAAATCTTCCCTAAACAGGAAGTGTGGGGCAGATGGAGTTCATCCACCTGGCAAGGGAGCCCATCTAGGAGAAGGAAAACTCTGATCCTGAACCTCTGCGGCCCTGTGGGACATCTTTGGGAGAAGAAAATGCTAAGGAGTAAACCCTACACAAATCCGAAGTGGAGTCGGTTGGATGGCGCCTTGTATGCCTGTTAACTCCTCCTTCCGGCTACTCCGGCAGCCAGGCTGGTGCCAAATGTGTTGCTCTGCTTTCCTTTGGACCGTATCAGTGAGGCTGACATGGGGGTCTTGTCATCTGGGTAGCCCAGGCCCTCCAGAAACGCTGTCCAGGCTTGTGCTTCAAGGAGCCTCCTTGGGTTTGACTTCACTCCCAGAGGTGCACTCCATTGTCTCTTGGGACAGACGGAAGCCAACAACACGCTAGGAGGAAAGTGAGATACAAGCTTCCATTTGCCAGTTCAGCCATTTAGAAGAGGGTCCGAAGAGCCCTGCAGGATCAGGCCAAAGTCCAGCATCCTGTTCGCACAGCAGCCAAGCAGCTGCTATGGGAAGCCTGGAAGAAGGATCTCACTGTCGCTAACCTTTGCGAAGCTCGCATGCAACCTCTGGTAGGTTGCAGGGCTATTGCCCCGTCGTTCCAGCCTATCGCCAGGATACTTCCCTTTCCCCGGACGCTGGCAGCTCACGGCACAACGCTGCATGCAGTCGTTCTGAAGCTTCACATCGTGTCCTTTGGGTCCCCAGTTCTGGACATCATGTCCACCAATGCAGGCTGACCCCTGGCAAATGCACCGCAGGACTGCAAGCCTTCTGCACAAGGAAGGATGCCAATTCGATGTGAAATAGTTGTAAGAGGTGCACAAAATTCAGGCTATTTCCCCCTCCCATTGAAACCCAATCCTGGGTCACTGTCCAGTTGGCTTTTCCTATGCCTGGGGCAGATTGCATTGTCATTCAAAGGGTGGCATCCTGCCCCAAGTCAGGAAAAGAGCCCTGAATCTTGCCAGCTGAAGGACTCAGCCAGTCTAATGCATTAAGTCGTCAAGGCCATCTGCTCCCGAACAGGCCGTCTTAAATCCAGGTCAGTCTGCTAGAATCTCTTGAACTTGAACCTTTTAGTTTTATTGCCGGTGTTAACCGGCTGCAGCGTTGGGAAATCCCAGATCCTGGCACCAGACAACTAATGCCGGAAAGAGCCGGCTATCCTTAGATGGTCCCTTCACATTGCATAAATAAGATGCAAAATGATTTCCTCTCTGGTTTTTCCTGTTCAAAAAAAGTCTTATCTTAAGAGAGCAAGGGGTCTTTCTTGTGAGTGTACTACTGGCAGTGCACGGGTGATGGGGGTGAAGTTGGCACCCAGCTGCTGTGTGGTGACCGAGGCAAAAAGGGGTCTCCTGCTTCCAGAGGGCATCTGTTTGGTGGCTGCAGTGTTGAATTGATGGGAGGTTGGGTCAGCATGTGTTGCCTCTTGATGCAACCCTGTTGGCTGCACAGTCAGTTGCCTGGGGCAGTCTTCTAAGGGTGACACAGCCCTGTTGCAAACCCTTGAGACAACATGAGCCCGCTTTCCCTAGTTAAGGTAAAGGTAAAGGGACCCCTGACCATTAGGTCCAGTCGTGGCTGACTCTGGGGTTGCAGCGCTCATCTCGCTTTATTGGCCGAGGGAGCCAGCATACAGCTTCCGGGTCATGTGGCCAGCATGACTAAGCCGCTTCTGGCGAACCAGAGCAGCGCACGGAAACACTGTTTACCTTCCGGCCGGAGTGGTAACTATTTATCTACTTGCACTTTGATGTGCTTTCGAACTGCTAGTTGGCAGGAGCAGGGACCGAGCAACGGGAGCTCACCCCGTTGTGGGGATTTCTCCAGAAGCGGCCTAGTCATGCTGCCCACATGATCTGGAAGCTGTACGCCGGCTCCCTCGGCCAATAAAGCGAGATGAGCACCGCAACCCCAGAGTTGGCCACGACTGGACCTAATGGTCAGGGGTCCCTTTACCTTTACCTTTTACACTTCGTGTATTACCAGTTCACAGTAGATTTGTTAGCAGCACCCAAGTACACCTAAAGCTCACCTTCCGCACCAAACAACATCTTCATTCTCATCTCCTATTAAGACACCAGAGCTCAATGCTGCAGGACCTTTGCCAGCTGCCTTCTGAGATCTTCTCCTGCAACACTTGGAGGTCAAAAGCTTAAGAGGGTGATTGAGGTGGTCGAGCAGGTATATTAGGTGGCTCCTTTTCATATGAGGGTGCTGTGATCTCACTATTGGTGGGGACATTTGTGTAAATCAGAGGAGGGCAAGCCATGAGCTTCAGTCCTTCCTCTGTGTCTCCCTGTACCTTTCCGACAACAACGGCAGAGAAAACGAGAATGGTTAGATTGAGAAGGGGCGGAAAGTGGGAGAGAGAGAAGGAAAGGAGTGAAAGATGAGAGCATGGCAGAGAAAGAGAAAATCCTATCCCCACCCACTTTGGGGTGTTGGTCCTTCCCATTGCCAGTTCCTGCTACACCTACAGCCTATGGGTGGCCCCCAGCCCCTTCCCACCAAGGTCCTCAGACTTTTAAAAGGGCTACATTGGAAATGATAGCTTTATGGCAGGCCTACCCCTGTCCTGTGGATCTGAAAACCACCCTAGAACGGGTCGTTATCCTTTGCAGAGACAACAGGGTTTGTTTTGTGCCTGCAAGTCTCAGAAGAGGGAAGACCTTTGACAGCCCGCAGAGTTTGTTGGCCTGTTTTGCTCCACTTCCTTTGAGCCGGTTCCATCAACAAAGGCAAGGCTGAAGTTTCCCAGACCAATTTGCATCCAATCTATTTTCAGCGGCTTGCGGTATAAAGGAGAAGGCGGCGTCTCGAGCCACTTCTCCAGCTGCAAACCCCTCTCGTGTGGAGGACAAGCATAGATTCTCAGATAAGCGCGTCGGTTGCCACCTCCGGTCAAGAGGGGCTCCTGTCATCGCTTACAGCTTTCCCAGGGGAAAGAAGAGCACTGCCCTTTTGAAAGCCAATAATAGGGCAGTGAGAATGTGTCTCCGTGGTGCTTAAAAGGACCCAGGGATTCTCCAGGAATGGAAATACAGGTTGCAGGTTGCTGGGCTCAGGTGCCAAGGTGCTCTCTTGAGTGCCACAGTTTGGGGATGCCTTAAGCTGTGACATCGGCAATAGAGCACATGGGATCCCATGATCTTAACACACACATGCACAAAATGTGTGGACCGATCTGCACACTGGGAAGGAGGGGGGATGGCCAAGGCTGGCCAAGGGTCTCTTAGAATCATAGAGTTGGAAGAGACCACAAGGGCCATCGAGTCCAACCCCCTGCCAAGCAGGAAACACCATCAGAGCACTCCTGACATATGGTTGTCAAGCCTCTGCTTAAAGACCTCCAAAGCAGGAGACTCCACCACACTCCTTGGCAGCAAATTCCACTGTCGAACAGCTCTTACTGTCAGGAAGTTCTTCCTAATGTTTAGGTGGAATCTTCTTTCTTGTAGTTTGGATCCATTGCTCCGTGTCCGCTTCTCTGGAGCAGCAGAAAACAATCTTTCTCCCTCCTCTATGTGACATCCTTTTATATATTTGAACATGGCTATCATATCACCCCTTAACCTCCTCTTCTCCAGGCTAAACATGCCCAGCTCCCTTAGCCGTTCCTCATAAGACATTGTTTCCAGGCCTTTGACCATTTTGGTTGCCCTCCTCTGGACACGTTCCAGTTTGTCAGTGTCCTTCTTGAACTGTGGTGCCCAGAACTGGACACAGTACTCCAGGTGAGGTCTGACCAGAGCAGAATACAGTGGCACTATTACTTCCCTTGATCTAGATGCTATACTCCTATTGATTCAGCCCAGAATTGCACTGGCTTTTTTAGCTGCCGCGTCACACTGTTGGCGTCACACTGTTGGGTCTCAGATGATTCTGTCAATTGATGCTGTGAATAATAATAATAATAATAATAATAATAATAATAATAATAATAGTCTGGTAGTTGTTTTTCTCTTTGACATCTGGTGGGAGGGCGTTCCACAGGGCAGGTGCCACTACTGAGAAGGCCCTCTGCCTGGTTCCCTGTAACTTGGCTTCTTGCAGTGAGGGAAGCGCCAGAAGGCCCTCAGTGCTGGACCTCAGTGTCCGGGTAGAACGATGGAGGTGGAGACGCTCCTTCAGGTATACTGGGCCGAAGCCGTTTAGGGCTTTAAAGGTCAGCACCAACACTTTGAATTGTGCTCGGAAACGTACTGGGAGCCAATGCAGGTCTTTCAAGACCGGTGTTATATGGTCTCGGCGGCCGCCCCCAGTCACCAGTCTAGCTGCCGCATTCTGGATTAGCTGTAGTTTCCGAGTCACCTTCAAAGGTAGTCCCACGTAGAATGCATTGCAGTAGTCCAAGCGGGAGATAACTAGAGCATGCACCACTCTGGCCAGACAGTCCGCGGGCAGGTAGGGTCTCAGCCTGCGTACCAGGTGGAGTTGGTAGACAGCTGCCCTGGATACAGAATTGACCTGCGCCTCCATGGACAGCTGTGAGTCCAAAATGACTCCCAGGCTACGCACCTGGTCCTTCAGGGGCACAGTTACCCTATTCAGGACCAGGGAGGGAATGCCCTCCCATTGGATGTCAAGGTGATGGACAACTACCTGACATTCAGAAGACATCTTAAGGCGGCCCTATTCAGGGAAGCTTTTAATGTATGATATTTTAGTGTTTTTTGGTTTCTGTGGAAGCCGCCCAGAGTGGCTGGGGAAATCCAGCCAGATGGGCGGGGTACAAATAATAAATTATTATTATTATTATTATTATTATTATTATTATTATTATTATTATATAATAATTTATTATTTATACCCTTCCCATCTGGCTGGGTTTCCCCAGCCACTCTGGGCGGCTTCCAACCAAATATTAAAATACAGTAATACAGCAAACATCAAAAACTTCCCTAAACAGGGCTGCCTTCAGATGTCTTCTAAAAGTCTGGTAGTTGTTTTTCTCTTTGACATCTGGTGGGAGGGCGTTCCACAGGGCAGGTGCCACTACTGAGAAGGCCCTCTGCCTGGTTCCCTGTAACTTGGCTTCTTGCAGTGAGGGAAGCGCCAGAAGGCCCTCAGTGCTGGACCTCAGTGTCTGGGTAGAATGATGGGGGTGGAGACGCTCCTTCAGGTATACTGGGCCGAAGCCGTTTAGGGCTTTAAAGGTCAGCACCAACACTTTGAATTGTGCTCAGAAACGTACTGGGAACCAATGTAGATCTTTCAAAACCGATGTTATGTGGTCTCGGCAGCCGCTCCCAGTCACCAGTCTAGCTGCCACATTCTGGATTAGTTGTAGTTTCCGGGTCACCTTCAACGGTAGCCCCACATAAACATCAGGAAGAACTTTCTGACAGTAAGAGCTGTTCGACAGTGGGACAGACTACCTCGGGCGTTTGTGGGGTCTCCTGTATTGGAGGTCTTTAAGCAGAGGTTAGATGACTGTGTGTTGTGGATGCTTTAGTTGAGATTCCTGCATTTCAGGGGGTTGAATCCTTGGGGTCCTTTCCAGCTCTCATAAACAAGTCCCAATGAGTTCAGTGAGACTTGCTCCAGGGCAGGTATGTGTTGGGACTGCACCCTCTCCAGCCTCCCTAATGTAAAGGAATAAAAAAAGACGAGGGTGGTGCTGTGGTCCAAACCACAGAGCCTCTTGGGCTTGTCGATCAGAAGGTCAGCAGTTCGAATCCCCACGAAGGGGTGAGCTCCTGTTGCTCTGTGCTAGCTCCTGCCAACCTAGCAGTTTGAAAGCTCCAGTGCTAGTAGATAAATAGGTACCACTGCAGCGGGAAGGTAAACGGCATTTCTGTGCGCTCTGGTTTCCGTCACGGTGTCCTGTTGTGCCAGAAGCGGTTTAGTCATGCTGGCCACATGTCCTGGAAAGCTGTCTGTGGACAAACGCCAGCTCCCTCAGCCTGAAAGCGAGATGAGCGCCACAACCCCATAGTCGCCTTTGACTGGCCTTAACCGTCCAGGAGTCCTTTGCCTTTTTACCTTTCAATAAACTAGCATAGGGTTGTATCCAATGCGAGTCCTACTCGGAGTAGACCCATTGATGTTAATGGGCGTGTCTGACTTGGCTCCATTAATTTCAGTGGGTCTCCTCTAGAGTTGGACTTGCGTTGGACACAACCCGGCACTATTTTATTACACCAAACCCGCAAAACTGGCGAGGCAGAGGGGAATGAATTTCCCAGGAGTTCTGAAGCCCGGTGGCCTTTTCTCCATCCAAGCCCAATGCCACAAGTCACTTTGCTGTCTGCAATGGGGTGTTTTTAAATATATTGGTTGCTTGCATTAACTTTCCCCTTTTGCTCATCTACCTGCCAGCATTCCTTCTGCTTCAACCTTTAAAGCCGAGATTTGCCCGTCAAGTGCACACTCTGATATAACGTGGCATCTTTGAAGCTTCGTAGGGGCCTGAGCCACCTGTAGGTGGCGCCTATGTTGTTTAGGACCTGGTCAGACACAAATACAAGGTACCGTATTTTTTGCTCTATAAGACTCACTTTTTCCCTCCTAAAAAGTAAGGGGAAATGTCTGTGCGTCTTAAGGAGCGAATGCAGGCTGCGCAGCTATCCCAGAAGCCAGAACAGCAAAAGGGATTGCTGCTTTCACTGCGCAGCGATTCCTCTTGCTGTTCTGGCTTCTGAGATTCACAATATTTTTTTTTCTTGTTTTCCTCCTCCAAAAACTGGGTGCGTCTTGTGGTCTGGTGCATCTTATGGAGCGAAAAATACGGTGCTTAATACACACAAAATGCACTCAGTCCCTCTGCTACAGGCTTGAAGCAAGCACTTCAATGTCTGCTGTGTTTTGCAAGTGTCTTTCTCAATGAATTTTGTTCCATAAAGTGGAAATTAAAATGCACCAATCATAGTTAAGCATTTTGGGGGAAGTGGATGCATTGCGGACACTGTGTGGGTGTGTTTCCTGGCCTAGCTAAGAAGCATGACTGCTGTTAATGAACATCCAGCATTTTTCTCTATTAACCTTGCTTTAAAAGGTGGGCGGGAGGGGGGGGAGAGAAGCATGTATAATATCGGTGGAGGCAATAATTTGATCCAGCTTGACGTTTTGGCATGTAAGCCAAGGTCTGAACCGCACGAACGGTTTCTTTTTTAACCCAAAGTAATGAAGATGGCTTGCATAATTCAAAGCATTCTGCAGAATCGCCGACTAATTAAGTTCCCCCCTGGAATCGCTTTGCAAACACAGGGCCCGCAAACATGCTGTGCCTGTTGCCACCCTGGCGAGCGAAAGCCGGACTGTGTCCCACGGAGCCGCCACGGAGATAATAAAACTGCTCTTGATATTACCCAGTGGGACTAACCAACAGGTGACCTCCTACAGGGGAGGCAGCAAATGGCAAGGTGAGGATACCAGCGGTGCAGGGACCCCACCAACTCCTTGGAACACCCCACTGTCTTGCATTTTTGCGTTTCCATGTGGAAGGAACTTGCCCAGGGTTCAAAGAAGAAGATACATATACTAGCCCACAGCAAAGCATGATGTTACTGTGGTGGGCACGCTGCTGTATGTCAAGCATCTGTCAGGTATTCTTTAGCCACGATTCCTACGCTTCAGGGGGTGGACTAGATGACCACTGGTGTACCTTCCAACTCTGAAATTATATGATTAAAAAAGAAATCGGGGGGGGGGGGGCGGGGAATCAAGGGTCTGGAAACCAAGCCTTATGAGGAACAGTTGAGGGAATGCTAAAGTGGAGACAGAGGAGATATGATAGCTATCTCAAAATACAGTGGTACCTTGGGTTAAGTACTTAATTCGTTCCGGAGGTCCGTTCTTAACCTGAAACTGTTCTTAACCTGAAGCACCACTTTAGCTAATGGGGCCTCCTGCTGCTGCCGTGCCGCAGGAGCACAATTACTGTTCTCATCCTGAAGCAAAGTTCTTAGCCTGAAGCACTATTTCTGGGTTAGCGGAGCCTGTACCCTGAAGTGTATGTAACCTGAAGCGTATGTAACCTGAGGTACCACTGTATCTAAAGGGCATGGACTTGTTTTCTCCTGCTCCAGAGGCTAGGGCCCAAACCAATGGATTCCAGTTACAAGAAAAGAGGTTCCAACTAAACATCAGAAAGAACTTTCTGATGTTAAGAGCTACGGAACAGTGGAACAGACTCCCTAGAGAGGTGGGGAACTTTCCTTCCTTGGTGGCTTATAAGCAGAGGTTGGATGGATATCTGTCATGGATGCCTTAGCTGAGATTCCTTGCAGAGGTTCTCAACCCTGCCCTGGGATCATGCTTTCCCTAGGGGGCCAATGGCAGGGCCAGGGCTTTGGCTTGCATCAGAGAGGCAGATAAGCAAAGGCAGGATGAAGCAAAGCATAGCGGTAAGAATGGAAAGAGGTGTAACTGGCTGGTCTCAAGTCCTCAGCCAAACAGCAGCATATTCCCAGCTCCTGGGTCAGCCCCCCCCCCCCCTTGCAGACTAAACAGTTCTCTTCCCCTCTGTCATTTCGCGACCAAAAGAATTTAGAAAAGAGCCTGCAATTGCTCGCACAGCCCTACCGCCTCAAATATCTACGGCTTCGGTCTTTCCGTCGACTCCCTTTGTTTTCTGCATCTGGGCTAAGCCACTTCGGGGTGCTGGCAGGAGGAGTGCAACGTGACTGAATGCCTCCTCCATTCGAGGCAGCTCCCCGCAATTCGAAAGCTAGTGTGCCAGGGACAAACCTAGGCTAAGCCCTGTCTCCCTGATGCACTACTTTTCTAATGTACAGGGGATTTCTTGCATGGAAGCACGGTCTGTCACGAAAGTGTGTGTATGTGCTGCAAGCCCAGGCACAAGACTTACTACCTGTGCGGACATTAGGCTTTAGTGGCAGGTGTCACCTCTCATATTTCTTAGCATTCCTCAGAAGTTCCTGCATAGGTCGCCAGATCATTGATTCTACACAAACAGTGACGGTAGCTACAACCAATTAAACGGGCCTCAGTACTAGGTATAAGTGCAAAGCACACGAATTATTTCTAGATCAAGGGAAGTAATAGTGCCACTGTATTCTGCTCTGGTCAGACCTCACCTGGAGTACTGTGTCCAGTTCTGGGCACCACAGTTCAAGAAGGACACTGACAAACTGGAACGTGTCCAGAGGAGGGCAACCAAAATGGTCAAAGGCCTGGAAACGATGCCTTATGAGGAACGGCTAAGGGAGCTGGGCATGTTTAGCCTGGAGAAGAGGAGGTTAAGGGGTGATATGATAGCCATGTTCAAATATATAAAAGGATGTCACATAGAGGAGGGAGAAAGGTTGTTTTCTGCTGCTCCAGAGAAGCGGACACGGAGCAATGGATCCAAACTACAAGAAAGAAGATTCCACCTAAACATTAGGAAGAACTTCCTGACAGTAAGAGCTGTTCGACAGTGGAATTTGCTGCCAAGGAGTGTGGTGGAGTCTCCTACTTTGGAGGTCTTTAAGCAGAGGCTTGACAACCATATGTCGGGAGTGCTCTGATGGTGTTTCCTGCTTGGCAGGGGGTTGGACTCGATGGCCCTTGTGGTCTCTTCCAACTCTATGAGTCTATGATTCTATTTTGCTTCAGTACAAACAGTGGGTCTCCTGTATCAATAAAACTGCAGTAGTTTTTGAAAAGGAGAACTGTGACAGGTGGCTTTGAGCTTTGCTTTTTGCTTTTGAGAATGGAATGCACCTAGGAGCATTGCTGACTCTCACCCAGAACCGTCTCGCTAAAATATCTTATCCCAAGCCTCTTCCAAAATGGTGCCTCGGAGAGGCCAGTTCTAGCTTGGCAAGCTTCTGCTTTAAAAGATTTCAGTGAGGAAGTTAAACCTCTTGCCCATGGGTAGGCAAACTAAGGCCCGGAGGCCGGATCCGGCCCAGTCGCCTTCTAAATCCGGCCCGCGGATGGTCTGGGAATCAGCATATTTTTACATGAGTAGAATGTGTGCTTTTATTTAAAATGCATCTCTGGGTTATTTGTGGGGCATAGGAATTCGTTCATATATTTTTTTACAAAATATAGTCCGACCCCCCACAAGGTCTGAGGGACAGTGGACTGGCCCCCTGCTGAAAAAGTTTGCTGACCCCTGCTCTTGAGTATGTGCATCTTGACTTTGGTGTGCACGCACTCAGGTATACACTTAAGTACAGCCTGAGTGCAATGCAGCTGTGCAGGCATGTTTTATTACGTTGGTCCCTAGCAACTGGTATTGAGAGACATACTGCCTCTGATCCTGGGGAAGCCATTGCTATCCTCTTATCCTCTGTGAATTTGTCTCATGCCCTTTTAGTGCTGCCTAAGTTGGCTGGCATCATAAGCGAGTTCCATAGTTTTAACTGGGTGTCGGATGGAGAAGTACCGGTACAGTGGTGCCCCGCAAGACGAATGCCTCGCAAGACGGAAAACTCGCTAGACGAAAGAGTTTTCCGTTTTGGAGGTGCTTCGCAAAACGAATTTCCTATGGGCTTGCTTCGCAAGACAAAAATGTCTTGCGAGTTCCTGCTGGTTTTTTTTCCTTTCCCCCCCTTTTCTAAGCCGCTAAGACGCTTATCAGCTGATCCGATCAGCAGATAAGCCGCTAATAGCGCTAATCCGCTAATCCGTCAATGGGCTTGCTTCGCAAGACGAAAAAAATGCTAGACGAAGAGAATCACAGAACGGATTCTTTTCGTCTTGCGAGGCACCACTGTAATTCCTTTTGTCTGTCTTGAATTCCCCACCATTCAGCTTTATTGGATGGCAATGGGATCTAGTATTATACAAGAGGAGGAGAAAAACGCCTCTCCACTCTCCCCACACCAGGCAAAACTTGCCTTTTGTTCTCTAAACTAGCCAGCCTCCAAATATTGATCCGGCCCCACTCATCATTTTGGTGCAACAGACAGAGGCTGTTGAAAAGTAAACTAAGGCAACCAGTGTTCGAAATTAGCCAGGTGCCAGGCGCATTTTGCTACTGGCGCCGGTCCAGTTGTGACTACGTGAAGGTTCAGTACAGTGGTACCTTGGGTTACATACGTTTCAGCATACAGACACTTCAGGTTACAGACTCCGCTAACCCAGAAATAGGACCTCGGGTTAAGAACTTTGCTTCAGGATGAGAACAGAAATTGTGTTCTGGCGGCGTGGCAGCAGTGGAAGGCCCCATTAGCTAAAGTGGTGTCTCAGGTTATACGGACCTCCAGAACGAATTAAGTTCTTAATCTGAGGTACCACTGTATACCTGAAGGAGGGTCTCCACCCCCATCGTTCTACCCGGACACTGAGGTCCAGCGCCGAGGGCTTTCTGGCGGTTCCCTCGCTGCGAGAAGCGAAGTTACAGGGAACCAGGCAGAGGGCCTTCTTGGTAGTGGCACCTGCCCTGTGGAACATTCTCCCATCAGATGTCAAGGAAATAAACAACTACCTGACTTTTAGAAGACATCTGAAGGCAGCCCTGTTTAGGGAAGTTTTTAATGTCTGGTGTTTTATTATATTTTTATAATACCTCCAGGGTGACTGGAGAAACCCAGCTAGATGAGTGGGGTATGAATGAATGAATGAATGAATGAATAATAGTATTAGTATTATATTCCTTTGTGGCGACTGCAACCTAGATTCGAGGTTCCATTTGGTGCCCAGCTTATATACTTGAGTTTCTCACACTGAATGCAGCAGATCCTTCAGCAACACAGTGTTTCGGTGTATGTGTGTGAGCCAAATGCACTTTCTCCATCTGAATGAGTATGTGTACGCCTTCATTGCAGGGGGTTGGTCTGGATGACCCCCCATGGTCCCTTCCAACTCTACATTTCTCTGATTCACATTGCAGTACATAGGAAGCCACCGTGTACCGAGTCAGACTACTGGTCCATCTAGGTCACCAGTGTCTACACTGCTTGGCTGTGCCTTTCTGGGGTTCTAGGCAGGGGTCACTGAATCTTAGAACTGTTGGAAGGGACCTCGAGGGCCATCTCTAGAGTCCAACCCCCTGCCAGCCCTACCTGGAGCTGCTGGGGATTGAACTGGGACCTTCTGCATGCCACACAGGTGTCCTGCCACTCAGCCATGGCTCTTTGAGTGCCCTTGAAGGGGGGGAGGGAGCTCAGAACTCTCCAGGTGAGAAATGAAGCCACCTTATTCTGCAGTTTGCCTAAGCCGTCTGCTGAGTTCATGACCAAGGTGAGATTTCAGGCCGGATGCTGCCTTCAGAAATAATAATAATTTTAGTTATTGGACTATCTGACTTTTAGAAGACAGCTGAAGGCAGTTTTTAATGTCTGATGTTTTATTATATTTTTAATATTTTGTTGGAAGCCGCCCAGAGTGGCTGGGGGAACACAGCCAGATGGGCAATGTATAAATTATTATTATTATTATTATTATTATTATTATTATTATTATTATTATTCCCCTGTGGTGACCGCAACCTAGATTCATTCTTTCTGTGACACCCAGGGCCGGATTTAGGTTTGATGAGGCCCTCAGCTACTGCAGGTAATGGGGCCCTTTATATGTCCTTTGTCAACAACAAATTGTCACTGTTTTTTTGTGTTGAATATATGCTATATGGCAATTTATGGACCCAATAGGTATCTAAAGCCATTTGCACATAACAAAAATACGTATTCTCTCAAAGTAATTGTTGAACTGAAATACAATTAAGAAGAAGTATTTTAATAGTGATATAATTATTAAGCTCTAACTTAAAATGATTGGGGGCCCATTACTTACATCATAGGAGCCTACACAGCACAAAACACTGTTGCTGTATGTAGGTTTTAGTTTATTTGTTTTTAATCGTATATTTTGGAAACGTACATCCAGTTGTTGTTGTTTTTCCTATAATATTTTGTGGGGCCCTAAGCTATACCTTGCTTAGCTTATACGTAAATCCGACACTGGCTGACATTGCTGGCATTTTGCGCTTACGATCGATCGTAAAAGTATCGAAAGAGGAAGAAGACCCCCGATAAGTGCACACATGAATGGCACCTTCCCTTTGCATCCCCACCCCCTCGCTCCCTCCCTCCCCTCTACCCTTTTAGATTCTCTCGCATCTCTCTTTCCAAACTTGGCAGCTCCCCATAGACTCCTCGGCACCTCAGCCTTATAAAATGGACGCCCTGCGAGTGTGAAGCTTAAAGGAAGAATGCGGTCTGTTGGCAAACTCCAGCTCATGGTGTCCACGGCCTACTTGCTTGCATGTGACAGGGGACACGGCCGCTTCTGGTTACATCCTCTCCTGCTTTTTCGGATTGCAAAACTTTCCGGCCTTCGGTTCAAGCATCAGTGTGTGAACAGACAAGACAAGAGCTTCATAATACTGTCGCATGCATGCATCTTCCACACCTGTCAAATGCACTGGTGCAATATATATTTTACAGCCACCGCAGGTAGTTCAGCTGTGTTAGAAACAGAGACATGAAAGCTAGGAGCTAAATCTTAAACCTAGGTTTATGGGCGCGACAACGGAATGTCTAGGCTCGCTTTTTTAATCACAAGAATACAAAAGCTGAAAATGAATGAACTGCAGCTAAGATTCCAGTTACAGATAGGTAGCCGTGTTGGTCTGCCATAGTCAAAATAAAAAAATTCCTTCCAGTATTCCAAATAATATTCCTTCAAGCTCTGGGAGGAAGACCTTTCATTGCCTACAGACAGCCACCCAATCTTAAACAACTCCTAACCCACAATAATACTACAACCAGACTTAACACGGACACTGGCACCAGAGCCTGCAATAAACCCAGATGCCAACTTTGCTGCCACATACACCCGGACAACACCATTACTGGCCCCAACAACATCACACATACCATCTCGGGACTATTTAATTGCTCATTGTCTAACTGTGTATGCCATCAAATGCCAACAGTGTCCTTCAGCTCTCTATATTGGACAAACAGGCCAAACCTTACGACAAAGAATAAACGGACATAAATCTGACATCAAGAATCACAAAACAGAGAAACCAGTAGGAGAACACTTCAATCTCCCAGGACATTCTATACAAGATCTCAAAGTAGCTGTTTTACTACAAAGGAATTTCAGAAATAGACTGGAAAGAGAAGCTGCTGAATTGCAACTCATTACCAAACTTAAAACCATGGAGAGACCTGGTCTGAACAAAGACATCGGATTCTTATCTCATTATACATGACTAAGCCATTTTTCACCTTCTCACCCCTTGCCTTTTCCTGTAAGACCTATTGCAGTCGTTAAGAGTCGTCAACAGGCTCATCTCAGCTATCTGCCAATCTCCCATTCCCACCACCCTTCTGAGTAATACCCCTCCCCACCTTCTCACTATATAGAAGGATCTGGCAACTTCTGTTTCAGTGTATCTGAAGAAGTGTGCATGCACACGAAAGCTCATACCAAGAACTAACTTAGTTGGTCTTTAAGGTGCTACTGGCAGGATTTTTTTTATTTTGACTGCAGCTAAGATGTTATGTTCATTTTTCACATGGTCTAGTCCTTCCCCTGCCCACCCCCTAATATTCTTAAGAGGAGTCTCTTCTCCAGTTTTTCCTTCCACTCTGCAGTTTTAATCTGAAATCTTAGGCGGAGTCCTGCGCCCAGAGCTCAGAAACGGCTTGCGATAATGAAATTCCCTGTCGCAAAATGCGCCAGGAACAATGGGAGTTTTGAACCCTGCAATTCAGAGATGCAATTGGATTGCAGCAATGTACAAATATTGTTGGGAACAATGCACCCTAATCTTGGAAGTATCCTACCAAAGGGCTGCGTCCGGCATCCCCATTTCATCCTCAAAACAACCTTGTCCAGGAGGGAGTGAGCAGCCCATGTTCTCCTGGGAAGCTCCATAAGTGAGTGGGGATTTGAACCTACGCTGTGTACACACCATACTTTTAAAGCACATTAACACACATACATACACCCCCCCCATTCTGGGAACTGTAGTTTAAGAGTGCTAGGAATTGTAGTTCTATGAGGGGTTGGCTACAAGTGTTTTAAAGGCAGCAGCCCTATATTTCGCTCTAACCACTGCACCACACTACCTGATGCTTCTCTGGGCTCCACACTTGGAACTGGAAATGGGGTCCTTTCCACGCTGCCAGCATTCCCACCCGAAGCTGCCAGCTGATTCTGCACAGCTAGCTGCCCTGCCAGTAACTGGAGCCCAGGGGCTTTAAGACAGCATTAGATGAATTCACAGAGGATGTGACCTGCAGTAGCATTTTGTCACCGCAGCTAAACAGAGTCTGCCATTTAACACAGCACCTCAGATTTCATGACATGCTTAGCTATTACCACTCTGGCCATGTAGTCACTCCCACCTCTAGTAACAAAGGGTAAAGGTGGTTTTTATTTATTTTTTGTTAAGGTTTCAACACTGACAGCTTGTTTTCTTTTTTTATCCTTTATTTTTTTGGTTTTTCAAATCAAAGTTGCACGATCACATATCCAGAATACACCATAAAAACAAAACTCCAAAGAATTTCCTGGATTTCCCTCCTCTCCTTTGTGGGTTCCTATTATATAATAATTATAATAATAATTTATTCCATGTCCATCTGGCTGGGCTTCCCTTACTGTTAACCATTCCCTCCTGTGTCTTTTATAATAATCCAAATTTCTTACATCTCCATTATATCAAAAATTCACCATTAAACTACAAGTGTTACAACGATTTTAACTTTTTGCAATGGTTTTTAAGATGAATTATAAATTTCCCCCATGGGTAAAGGTGGTTTAAACCACCCAGCCTCTTGGGCTTGCCGATCAGAAGGTCAGCAGTTCGAATCCCCACAACACGATGAGCTCCTGTTGCTCTGTCGCAGCTCCTGCCAACCTAGCAAGTAGATAAATAGGTACTGCTGTGGTGGGAAGGTAAACAGCATTTCTGTGCTCTCTGGCTTCCATCACAGAATTATTATTATTATTATTATTATTATTATTATTATTATTATTATTATACCCCGCCCTCCCCAGCCAAGACCAGGCTCAGGGTGGCTAACACCCGATATAAAAACAAGTTGATTGAAATACAACTTAAAAACAAGATTAAAATACAACATTAAAACATTAAAATACAACCTCATTTCAATGGAAACTCAAATCAAAAACTTTTGGGGGGATGAAAACGTCAAGTCTTCACCAAAGCTAACTTTTCAGACTGGTCCTACATGGGCCAGAAAAAAGCCAGGGAAGTCGCCAAATAGAAGTTCCAGAAAGCTGTCTATGGACAATTGCCGGCTCTCTCGGCCTGAAAAGCAAGATGAACATTGTACCCCATAGTCGAATTCAACTGGGCTTAACCGTCCAGGGGTCCTTTAACTTTACCATAGCTCAGTGGAAGAGCAGGGAGTTGGACTAAGCACCCTTGTGGATTCCTTCCAACTATATGATTCTTTGTTCTTTGCATGCAGAAGGTCCTATTTTCCAGTCTCTGGGTAGGGTTGGAAATGTCCCCTGTCTGAAACTCTGGAGAGGCACGCCTAGCCAGTGTAGACCAAGGGTGAGCTTGTCGTAATGTTCCTGGGCTGCAGCTCCCACCATTTGTGACCATTGGCCATGCTGGCTGGAGCTTCCAGGAGGCCACAAGCAGCTCACTTCCGGTGCAGACAGCACTGAGCTACTAACATGGATCAAGGGTCTGGGTCGTTATAGGACAGTTTCCTCGGCTGAGCTGAGGGCAAACAGGACGAAGAGATGCGAAATACAAAGTGGGTGCAAGCGGTGTGTGGTGGACGCACTCAACAGGAGCGTCCTTGTGCGCATTCCTCATCGGGTTACGTCTCTTCTGTGAAAGACCAGCGGCTGCCGAGAAGGCTGCGAGGGGAAATGCCGGCACTCGCAGAGCCCCACTCCCTTACTTGCTCTCCGTTTTTGCTGACCCGAAGGCACCCACCAGACTCCTTGGCACCTCTGCCTTGAAATGAAGACGTAGCGAGCGTGTTTGTGCGTGAGAGAGGAAGGAGCTTGGAAAGAGGGTGTTGGAGATGTTCAGCAGCCAGCTTGCTCCTTCGCAGATGTGCGTGTAAGTTTTCTCCGGGGCCCTTTGGAGAGAGAGAGATTATATGGGCTCTCCAATTAAGATGGAACGGAAAACCCAGTGGTAATCTTCTTCCTCCATTATTGGTGACAGCAATGCTCCTGAACTGCTGGGAACTGCAGCAGGGGAGGGCTGTTGTGTTCAGGTCCTCTCATAGGTATCTGTCTGGCCACTATGAGAACAGCATGCTGGACTCGATGAATCACTGGCATGATCCAGCTGTTCCCATGTGCTTATATTTACAGTATTTTGGTAAAAGTTGGGGCTTTCCCCCCTTCCCATTCCTCCTTTGTTGCTGAGTGTCTGAACATCTTGGGAGCAAGTAGCTTGAGAGCCAGCGTGGTGTAGTGGTTAAGAGCAGTAGACTCGTAATCTGGTGAACCGGGTTCGCTTCCCCGCTCCTCCATATGCAGCTGCTGGGTGACCTTGGGCTAGTCACACTTCTCTGAAGTCTCTCAGCCCCACTCACCTCACAGATTGTTTGTTGTGAGGGAGGAAGGGAAAGGAGATTGTTAGCCGCTTTGAGACTCCTTCTGGTAGTGATAAAGCAGGATATCAAATCCAAACTCCTCCTCTTCTAGCATGGCCCGCGCTTCGTCCAAGGTGGATTCCCCAACTCCCAGGACCTGCCTCAGGCATTTTAGTGCCTGCTGTGGAAAACAGTGTCCCTACACACACAAGTAAATCTTACGCTCTGGACACTTCATCTGCATGAGACCTGTGCAAATCCCTAGGAGTGGCACATGAGGGCAGTTTTATACTGTACAAAAGAGCATTCAAGCGCATGGTTCCCACACCTCCAGTCAGCTGTGATGCAATCCAGAAACGGTTTTGTCCGCTGTTGGCATGGAATTGTCCCTCTGCTGCATCGCCGCCTTCCGCTTCTGCTGGAATGCCTTCCCACAAAACAACAGGGCAAATTACAAACCAGCATTGTGGAAGGGCACGTCGTCTCAAAATGGGGCTGAGTTCGAGTTTCGGATTAGTGTGGAGATGGATGGAGATGGATGGATGGATGGATAGATCAATTCCGATCGATAAATAAATAAAGACAGAAGGCAGACACACCTATATACCTCAGTTTTCAAATGTTTTGGTTCCTGAACATCGCAAACCCGGAAGTGAGTGTTACAGTTTGCGAACTATTTTTGGAAGTCAAACGTCCGCCGGGGCTTCCGATTGGCTGCAGGAGCTTCCTGAAGCCTATCAGAAGCCACGCTTTGGTTTTCAAACGTTTTGGAAGTCGAACGGACTTCCGGAACGGATTCCGTTCGACCTCCGAGGTATGACCGTATAGCGTTTGCTTCCCTGATTTCTTTGTCTGGCAAATTGCTGCGAAGTCGCAGTTCCTTGCAAACCTGTTCGGACGGTGTCACGAGCACATTACCACGTACATGTGAGACAGGCTGCTAAACTGTCGGGTTTCCATCCAGGAGCCCCCGCAGCCCTCTTGTAGGCCTGCCCCGAGACCACTTCCTCCTGGGCCCCCTTTCGAAGCATCCGAGCCCTGGCTCTGTTCACATCTGGCAGCAGGCTGACTTTTCACACCACAACGCAAACTTGTCTGAGAGGCCTCCCGGGAGTTCCAGCTGCCTCTCTTGGGCTTCTAAGGAAGGGGGTGGAAATATGGGGGTGGTGGGGGAACTTAACAGCAAGGGGGATTTTGCACCATGAAGCGGAGGTTGCCCGGCTGAGCTATTTGTGACGTGGCCGGTAGGGCCTTGGAGAATCTGCTGCATAAACAACCACAGTAATAAGAACCATGAACGGATTTCTGCGTGCATGAATTCATGACATGCACAAATTTCTCTTGAATGGCATCTATATCTGCCTGTCTATATATACAATCCGGTTTCCAGCATTCTGTCACACTCTCCGCACGACTAAGAGATCATGCATGGGGCTGTGCAGGAAGAGAGGCCGGCTAAATTCCACGAGGCTTGGTTTTCAATGGATGGGGTCAGTGAGAGCAGGTTCACCCCCCCACCCACCCCCATTTCTCCCAACCGCACCCTTTCCTTCCTCCTGTTTAAGTGAATGGGTGCTTACCCCTGTGATGGCCTGGGACTTGGGCTCAGACTCGGAACCAGAGGAGTCTCAGTCCGCACCGGATCTTTTGCCTCAGGCAGCATCTGAACCAAGTCTGGGGCCTGATCCTGAAGAGTCCCAGTCTGCACAGGTTCCCCTGCAACAAGCACCAGCTGGGCCGAGTCAGGGGCCTGAGCCTGCCCTGGCTCCAGATGCGGGGATGACCTCGTTGCCTTCAGCTGGGCCATCACTTACAGCAGCTCCACTACCGGTTGGGTCAGGGGAGGCTGAGGCGGCCCCTGGGTCTAGTAACCCACCGACGTCTCCCGAGCTACAGAGACTAAGGTCTGAGAGAAGGAGAGACCTGAGTACTCGAAGGAGGAGTGCTTGCCTTCGGACGAGACAGGGAGGTGAGTCACCGGGGGATCAGGACCAGCCGTTCCCCGACAAAGATAAAAGGCTGTCGGGCCCTGTCCCAGGTTGCGGGAGCAACATTGCTGTTTGCTAGACCCTGCCTGAGACCCTGTGCCTGGCCTGACCTAGCCTGCCTGGCTTCCTGCCTTGGCCCTGTCGGACTGACTCCTCGCGGAATCCTTGGATTCAGGACCGGTCCTGCACCGCGTTGCTTGGGTTAACCCCCGGGTCCAGCACAACCCCAACGGGGAGAAAAGTAAACTAGCCTTGTGTTTAAGCTCTAGCCCGGCAGCACAGGATTCCATTCAGGCAAGTGAGGAGGTTGGTAGAGTGCTTTGCTCCTCTCCCGCCGGCTTCCAGCAAGCTAGCGGACAGTTATGCAGGCCAGTAAATTTGGTGGGCTTATTTACAAGGCTGGAGTAACCACTATACTCCGCCATAACAATCGGTATTTTGTGGGTGCCCAGAAAACCTCTGGCTGCCTGTTTTTTGGAAACAGGATGTGGAACCTTTGCTCAGACCCTGCAGAGGTCTTCTGATGTCAGTGGTAATAGTACCGACCTACCTTTTAAGGTTGTTGTATGGTTTATTGAGACAACGTATGTAAAGTACCATATTTTTTGCTCTACAAGACTCACTTTTTCCCTCCTAAAAAGTAAGGGGAAATGTGTGTGCATCTTATGGAGCGAATGCAGGCTGCGCAGCTATCCCAGAAGCCAGAACAGCAAGAGGGATTGCTGCTTTCACTGCGCAGCGATCCCTCTTGCTGTTCTGGCTTCTGAGATTCAGAATATTTTTTTTCTTGTTTTCCTCCTCCAAAAACTAGGTGCGTCTTGTGGTCTGGTGCATCTTATAAAGAGAAAAATACGGTGCTTTATACACTCTCAAAGTGCTATATAAACGTGAGGCATTGCTACTGCTAATTAAACCAGGCTCCTACCTACCGTCTCTTTCTGTCCATTTATTTTAACCAAAACAACATCACAGGATTTTGAGAAGTACGTAGTTTGATTGATCATGGCATTCTGATCCACATAAAAGTCCCGGAAGTGAGAGCTGGGTTGGATTGCTTTAAAACGTGAACTCCTCGTTGCTAATATATACACATACCGGCATCTAAACATGCAGTTTCTCAAAGTCCTATCTGGACCCTTCTTATAGCCATCGAGGTAAATGGGAGTTTTATAACTGTATTATTAGGAACATTTTCTTTGAAGGGATTTATTGGCATTGAGGAGAGCTTAAAATAACGGAAAGCCAGCAAGGATCACCGGTGTGTTATAGTTCACGTATTCCTAGTTATCTGGCCAGCTTCACAGCAGCTTTTAAAGCACCCAGCATGAACTACTTACAGCTAATGGCAGCCCATTGCCAGTGATAAATATGGAGAGGTGCATTTTCTATTTGAAGCCTTTGAGCTGGCAACAAACCCCATTGCTCTGGCCGTAGTCAAAACATAAAATCTCCCGGAATTTGTTAGTTAAGATGAAAAGCGTGCCTGCCTTGCACTTTTAAAAGGTTTGGCTCCCCCCCCCCCTTCTCTCTCTCTCTCTCTCTCTATATATATATATTCTATAGGGACTTGCCTTCTGAAGCAGAGTTTAAAGAAATACCAAATCAAGGACACAATCCTGCCTATGTCCGGCGTTTCTGAGCCCTGCTGCTTTCAGCTGAAAAGTCAAAACACATGGACAGAGCGCAGCCCTAAAATATGCTTGTGCGTTGTCCGAGTTTGTAATGTTTCCACATTTTAGAGCAAACCTATATTGCCCAAGTGCCAGTTGTGTGCCCTAGCAAATGAATTGTTTTATGCAGCTCTGTAGTCTATCTTTGCCCCACTGTTTCCCATGGGCTAAGGGGTGGCATTGGAGGAATCCCATCAAAATGTTGGGGCTGCCTCCCCCTGTGCCCAAAGTGTTCACAATCAGAAGTCTGTGCTACCAAGACTTGCTAGGAATCGGTTCCCAATTAACTCAGTAGACTTTTGCTTTCTCTCTCTCTCTCCAACTTGTTGGTTCAGAACAGGGATAGGGAGCCCCCAACCCACAGAGATTTTCTTCAGCTTAATTACTATGTATGGAGCAGATCTTCATAGAGGGATGTGTTTCTGTGGTGCATGTTGTATGTGTGTAAGGTACACATGTTTGCGGAATCATGTCCACTTTTATTTTATTTTCTACTCGCCGTCAACATGCAGCCACAGACAGGTAGTACTTCTACCTGTCTGAAATAAGGGCCCCAGCCAACCACCTTAGAAGTGTAACACTCCCTTTGGCGATGATGATGAAGATATACAGTGATACCTGGAGTTACAAACACCTCAGATTACAAAAGCTTCAGGTTACAAACTCCGTTAGCCTGGAAGAGTTACCTCGAGTTGAGAACTTTGCCCCAGGATGAGAACGGAAATCGTGTGCCGGCGGTGCAGCGGCAGCAAGAGGCCCCATTAGCAAAAGCACGCCTCTAGTTAAGAACAGTTTCAGGTTAAGAACGGACCTCCGGAACAAATTAAGTTCATAACTGGAGGTACCACTGTAGTTATTTATTCATAACCCACCTTTTTCCCTGACAGGGACTCAAGGCAGCTTACAGATAAAAATACACACACATTTGATGTTTCTGGATAGATCGATCGATTGATAGATCGATCCAAGCCCTGCTGTTACCTGCCCAAGGTGGGTATGTCTTGGCTGAAACAGCCTCACAGGCCAGAGGCTTGACAGACCAGGTGTGTCCTCTTGGCTGGTGGCTCCCCAACCCTGGTTTCATACATAGCCAAGCTCTGACTCATCCAAAGAGATCCTTCCCATTTTAGGTTGCAGTCATGGGGAGTTACTCACGGAGGCATCACATTCAATGGCAACACCCAAAGACTGAGATTCTGAAGGTCCACAATCCGTATTACTTTTAATTTTTAAATAAATAAATACCAGCTTTAAGAGCAAGGAGCCAAGTGGCTTACAATGGCACCTTCCAGATGTTGACTACAAGTCCCATCATCCTTAGCCATTGGCCCTTCTGCCCGGGGCTGATGGGAACTGGAGTCCAGCAACATCTGGGAGGGCACCATGTAACAAATAGTAAGACATCTTGACACTATAAAATGGCCCAGCTAGCAGTTCATAAAGACGCACACCAAGTGTGGAATAATTTCAAGTCATTCATCCTCGGTGCCCTTTTTCAGGAACCTCCCAGATTTTCTAATATCTTTTAATATATGTTAAACATCATGGGGTGTTCTACGTGGCCTCCTAGACTGGTGGCAACGGATTAGTATTATCTTTCGCAGGGACGCTCTGCCGCTAATGATCATCTTTGAGTGACTGACGTGTTGTTTACGCCGTGCTGATTTTATTACTGGGCGAGTTTTATTGGTGTGGAATTGTAATATTGCTTTAATTTCATTTGCATCAACTTGTCGCCTAGAGAAGTATTTTCATGAGGTGACTAATAAATAAATAATATATGATCAGAGTGCGGTCAACTTTTTAGCAAGATTTTATATATATATATATATATATATATAAATGCAATCGTGTATTTCCATGGGGGAGAAAATGAAGGCATCGGGAGCAACTCTCATGGAACGGGCTTTCATCCCCTGGGATTTGCCTGGGGTACAAGGGTATTTTTCCTTCTGTTTTTCTGCCTTAAAGCGTTGTTTTTTCCACTGGCGGTTCTTGAGACAGGGCGGGGTCAAAACCCGCACAAATGAATGCATGGCTCTTCTGCCCCCCCCCTTTATTTTTGCTTTAGCACAGCTGTTTCGTTTTGCTGCCTGAATCATAATCCAGAATCCATGTGGTTATCCTAAGCAGCTCAGATCATGCATTGGAAATTGCAGGACACTTCGCAGCTTTCAAAACCCATTGATGTGGTCCATGGTTACAGGAAGCAAGAGAGTAAATAAGCAGTTTACCTCAGAAGCTGGGGGTTTCAGCGGCAACCGTTGGATTTCTAAGGAAGAGGACTAGGGATAGGTCAGGAGGCTTCCAGAGAGATGGTGTTGTTGTATCCAGTGTTGGGCCTACTCACCTGTACATACAAGACAGACCTGTCCTCTTTATAGGCTTCGGTTCCTGGATTTCTTTGCAGAGATGATCTTGCTTCATTAAACAAGTAGTATACCTTACTGCTTCTCCCATTTGCTCCCCCAGAAAACCTTGCTTAGATAACATGCCTTTTGATGTGGCACCAAGATGCACAGACCATAGTTCAACTCAGGCATAGGCAAACTTGGCCTTTCAGATGTTTTGGGGCTACAGATCCCATGATCCCTAGCTAACAGGACCAGTGGTCAGGGATGATGGGAATTGTAGTCCCAAAACATCTGGAGGGGCCGAGCTTGCCTATGCCTGGTTCAACTCTTTGCATTTTGCTTTGGTTCCCACACGTTGTGTGCTTCGCTAATCTTCCAAGGAGTTGTTGTTTTTCATTTTGTGTTTTTATGTTGTAACAGCCCTGAGACCTGCAGATATACAAATTTAATTTATTAATTGTGAATTGAAGAAGAAGAAGAAGAAGAAGAAGAAGAAGAAGAAGAAGAAGAAGAATTAATAATGCAACCTGCTCCTGGGACCTTGTAATGGAAGAGATTTGCCTCTCCACATTCACATTTTCCTCCCCTTCTTCTTCTTCTTTTTGCAGAAAGACTTCACCGTGCGGGAAGAGCTGCAGCAGAGCGACGTGGAGCGCTGGCTGGGCTTCATCACCTTCCTCTGCGAGGTCTTTGGCACCATGAGGAGCAGCACTGCGGAGCCCTTCCGAGTCCTCGTCTGCCCCATCTATACCTGCCTCAGGGAGGTAAGGCAGCTCCGGGGTCAGCCAGTGACAAGCCACACGGCATGTTTGACAACAGGGCGCCCCAGTTTTGCAGCTTCCAGGCCGCCCCACCCCCTCACCTTTTCCTTATTAGCGCTTGATAACCCTTTCTCCGCCAGTTTCCTTTGTTTTATTTTTAGAACAAAGGGCTTGTTCCAACCAGAAGGAAGGAGGAAGGGAGGGAGGGGGAGAGAGAGAGAGAGAGAGAGAGAGAGAAGGAAGGAAGGAAGGAAGGAAGGAAGGAAGGAAGGAAGGAAGGGAGAAAGGAAGGAGAAAGGAAGGAGAAAGGAAGGAAGGAAGGAAGGAAGGAAGGAAGGAAGGAAGGAAGGAAGGAAGGGGAAAGAAGGGGGAAGAAGGAAGGGGAGAGAGAGAGAAGGAAGGAAGGAAGGAAGGAAGGAAGGAAGGAAGGAAGGAAGGAAGGAGAAAGAAGGAAGGGGAGAGAGAGAAAAGAAAGGAAGGAGAGAGAGAAGGAAGGATGGATGGAAGGAAGGAGGGAAGGAAGGAAGGAAGGGAGAAAGGAAGGGGAGAGAGAGAGAGAGAAAAGAAAGGAAGGAGAGAGAGAAGGAAGGATGGATGGATGGAAGGAAGGAAGGAAGGAAGGAAGGAAGGAAGGAAGGAAGGAGAAAGAAGGAAGGGGAGAGAGAGAGAGAAAAGAAAGGAAGGAGAGAGAGAAGGAAGGATGGATGGAAGGAAGGAGGGAAGGAAGGAAGGAAGGAAGGAAGGAAGGAGAAAGAAGGAAGGGGAGAGAGAGAGAGAGAAAAGAAAGGAAGGAGAGAGAGAAGGAAGGAAGGAAGGAAGGAAGGAAGGAAGGAAGGAAGGAAGGAAGGAAGGAAGGAAGGAAGGAAGGAAGGAAAACACCCAGCCCCGACTTCTCCCTTCTCGAGAGTTATCTTGGAATGATTATCATGGAGGGATACACATGAAAACCATTATGGGCAAATGGATTTAGTATTCCAACGTAATATTTCAGGACCCCCAAGCGGAATAGGCAGAGTGCTAGGCAGAGAGGCTGTACCATTTAAGAGTTGCACCGAACCGTAATTCTGCTGTTGCTTCAGCATTGCTGCGACCTGGGAGCCCTTAGGAAGGAGAGCAGGAGACGAAGGAACAGCAGCAGGGAAGGGGGAAGAGTTATCTAATTGGTCCAAACAAAAGCCAGCCAGCTCTTTGCCCTGCAGGCTTACTGTGCAAAAGCCGTTTCACAACATTCAGTCCAGTCTCCTGTCGCAGCAAGGAAAGGAGCCTGAGACAGGGCTGAGGGCAGGATTCCACTCAGTAATTACTCAGATAGAACGACTTCCACTCGCAGACAAAGGACTTCCTCCCCTTCTCCTCGTCGCCTTGGAGAAGAAGGGCCAGAGCTCAGTGGTAGAACATCTGCCTTCCCTGGCATCTCTAGGTAGGATTGGGAGAGATTCCTGCCTGAAACCCAGCATGCTCCCCAGATTTGCTCCAGAGGATTCTTGGAAGCAATAGGACAGATTTACGGGGCGGGCTGGGAGACGGGAAGAAGATTCTGTCACTCAAGGAGAAATTATTGTGCCGATGGAACTTTCACCTTAGCGCCAGGTTGAATTCCACTCTTACCGTTATTCACACACACATTTAGGAACGTTAAGATAGGGCTGGATCAGGCCAGAGAACCATCTAGCCTAGCACCCTGCTTCTTGCAGATGCCAATGGGAAACAGGACCTAAGTGCAGCGGCTCTCTTAATAAAATAATAAAATAATAATAATAATAATAATAATAATAATAATAATAATAATAATAAAAATAATACTTTATTTATATCCTGCCCTCCCCAGCCGAAGCCAGGCTCAGAGCGGCTAACAACAGTAAAATAATACAGCATTCTAAAATCAGTTCATTATAAAATCAGTTCAAATCAAATTAATGGCAACCATTGAGCTAGAGTTCTGTGAGGATTACCAAAGGAGGGGGTCAGGCTGTGTCTTGGCCAAAGGCCTGGTGGAACAGCTCTGTCTTTCAGGCCCTGCGGAAAGATGTCAAGTCCCACAGGGCCTTAGTCTCTTGTGACAGAGCGTTCCACCAGGGGCTGAAAAACCCCTGGCTCAGGTTGAGGCCAGCCGAACCTCCCTGTGGCCCGGGATCTCCAAGATGTTTTTGTTTGAAGACCGTAAGGTCCTCCGTGGTGATGTTCTCCAGCAGCTCATTTCAGGAAATCTGCTGCTTCTGAATGGGACACGGGTGGCGCTGTGGGTTAAACCACAGAGCCTAGGGCTTGCCGATCAGAAGGTCGGCAGTTCGAATCCCCGCAACGGGGTGAGCTCCCGTTGCTCGGTACCTAGCAGTTCGAAAGCACGTCAAAGTGCAAGTAGATAAATAGGTACCGCTCCGGCGGGAAGGTAAACGTCATTTCCATGCGCTGCTCTGGTTCGCCAGAAGCAGCTTAGTCATGCTGGCCACATGACCCGGAAGCTGTATGCCGGCTCCCTCGGCCAATAAAGCGAGATGAGCGCTGCAACCCCAGAGTCTGTCACGACTGGACCTAATGGTCAGGGGTCCCTTTACCCTTTACCTTTACTGCTTCTGAACTTGGAAGGTTTTCACTTAGCCAAGTGAAACAGTTAGCCACTGATAGATCTTTCTGCACTATGAAGTTCTCGAATCCACTTTTGAAGCCCTCTAAGCCGACCTTCACCACATCCTGTGGCAAAGGGTTCCATAATTTAACTTGGGATGACTCCCAGGTTGCAGTATTGTGACGTTATACTGGACAGAGTAAACAGGCTAGAATTGGCAAGGCGGCTGAGGAGCGGTGAAGCGGGGCTGGATGTGGGGCTCGGGGAATCCCTATGCTGGGGTGAGGACAGGCATTTTGCTAGTTAACCCTCAGGCCATCGCTGCCACCAGTTCACTGCAGAGTCTTCTTAAAAGTTTGCAGGAGGCAGCAAAAAAAAGGCACTTTTTGGAATATTTGCACCAACTCTGTCAGCTCTCACGAGTTTTATATTATTAAAGGCAGACAGTTTAACTGCGATCTAGCCGCAGGAAGTGTTTCCCTGAGTCATTTCATTCTCATCTGTGTTTTGTTTAACTTTTTTTCCCCCATTCATGTTTGCTTCCATTCTTAGAAAGCTTTGGGAGTGTGCTTAATCCCAGCCATTGAGCACCGCAACAATGCAGTGTTTCAAATAAAGGAAAAGTAGCCTTAGCAGGACTTATCGCAAAGAGCACAGCTACCCAAGAGACTTCAGTTTGTTTGGTTGTTGTTGGTTTTTTGAAATCGCAGCCGAAACAGCAATACTGTAAAAGCTCACTGCGGTTTAGAGGACTGCAAGAATGAGGTGTCGGGCATAGGAGAAATTAATTACCTGCTTTCCCAAAAGCCCCCTGAAACTGCCTCGTGTGTCTGTGTGTATCTTAGGAAGTTGCCTTAGACCAATCAGTCCATTTGCCTATCTAGCTCAGTATTGTTTGAGTGACTGACAGTGGCTTTCAGGCAGGAGTCGTTGCCAGTCCTAGCTGAAGATGCAATGGACTGAACCTGGGATTTTCTGCATGCAAAGCAGAGGTTGCATCCCTGAGCTATGGCCCTTCCCCTCTGAAAATAAGATTTCCCAATCCATGTATAGGCCACACACCCGTGGCCTAGTTGTTACCACCATTACTCCCTAAGGAGCTAAGCCGGTCAGTCTTAACATCCTATAAATGATGGGGCCAGGCAAGTCTCCCTTGGGAAGAAGTTTCCGCCCATTTAGGTGCCACCACTGAAAAGGCCCTCTGTCACTTAGGCACCCACCACGTGTGAGATGGCTTGGGGGGAGGGGCACAGTAGCCCAGAGGCTGGGGATTTTATTTATTTATTTCGTTTATTTCATTTCACAAGATTTATACACCACTTGAATAATAATTTTTAAAAAACCACCCTCCAAACAGTTTCAAAAACTCAAAAGTGGTTCCTGCTCTGTTTGGCATTGGAGGATTAAACCAGAAATGTCCCCTACATTCATACCCCCCCCCCGCCATTTCATACTAGAAAACTGAACGTCGTCATTCTTAAAATGCTACATTTTCCAAAGCGCTTCATGTATATTATCTCAGGAATCCTTGCAACAGCCCTTTTTAGGAACCCAGTATTATTATCCCCATAGTGCAGGTGGAAAAGCTGAGGATAAGAGAGAGAATGGCTTGACTAAAGCCACCTAGTGAACTCATGGTCAAGGTAGGATTTGAACTGGAGACTTCACGGCGTGTGGTGCAGACTGCCATCTGTCTTGCCTTCAACAGTGTGGATTGTGTGGCCAGGAATTCAGGACAGAATCCCACACTGCCCAAATACATCCTTTTCTGATTCTGGAGCTGGGGGGGGTAAGGCAAAAGTGCCTGGAATTAGGCACTCCTCGCCACTGAAATCACCTGAGCTTCAAGCAACAAAGCTGGAGCAAGGAGCAACCCCAAGCTGTGTACCTGCTGTTTCAAGGGGAGCGCAATCACATCTGGAAAATCTCCTCAAAATCGTGGACCCAAGAACCTGCAGCCCATAGCACTTCTTTTTCCTGGATTCAGTTTTTTTGGGGGTTCTTAGCCCACATCCAGCCGCTATCCTGCCTCACCTGCCTCAGGTGGAACAGAGAAACAGTGCATATTGGTTCCTCCTTGTTCCAGATCCCCTGAGGACACATCTCAGCAGCTTCACCTAGAAAAGCATGTGCTCTCCTTGTCTCTTTCCTGACAAAGGCCCTCAAGCAAAGAACCCAAGGCTGTCACAGGGCCAAAAGTGGGCCTGGAAACAGACTGAAATGGGTCCAGATCATCATCATCCATTTGTGTTGAAGCACCATCGCCTTCTTGAGCACTTGCCCCCAAAGCAGACATTTGCAACTAGCCGATAGTTGTCTAAAATTCTGGAGTAAGGAAGGACATCTTAAACAGGAGGTACATCACTGCCTCCTTAAAGTGTGGAAGAAGAAGAAGAAGAAGAAGAAGAAGAAGAAGAAGAAGAAGAAGAAGAGGAGGAGGAGGAGGAGGAGGAAGAGGAGTTGTTTGGATTTGATATCCCGCTTTATCACTACCCTAAGGAGTCTCAAAGCGGCTAACAATCTCATTTTCCCTTCCTCCCCCACAACAAACACTCTGTGAGGTGAGTGGGGCTGAGAGACTTCAGAGAAGTGTGACTGGCCCAAGGTCACCCAGCAGCTGCAAGTGGAGGAGCGGGGAAGCGAACCCGGTTCACCAGATTACGAGTCCACCGCTCTTAACCACTACACCACGCTGGCTCTCCAGCACCTTTATACAGTACTCCTCTCTGTAGTTTGCTCAGCGGCAAGATTTGACCCTCTTCTAGACATGGCAGCTTGGCCCTTCTGCAGTGCCAGAAGGCGTTGCAGATCAGCTGTAAGCGTTGCAGATCAGCTACTGTTTCAGCTCCACCGGTGAACCCACAGCAAGCTGCTCCTGGAAGAGGAATGCCGTGCCAGCTGGCAGAGGAAATGCCCTCCCTCTTCCCATTTCCAGGTCTAGTTAAAATGTGGGAGGGAAGCAATAAGAGTTGGCGAGTGAGGCCAAATGCCGTCTCCTTGGAAGAGGCTTTGTCACTCACATGGTGTTGCTTTCATCACTTCCCTTTCCTTGTCCTTGCTCTGGGGTGACCTGCCAGAGTCGCCCTCCTGAGAAATGTAAACATGGATGGCATAGCACTGCCCATAGGGGATGCGTGGAAACAGACTGGACCCCCTATCACTTGATGGGCGAGGAGCTTTCAGAACGCCTTCTCTTGCACCCGGGGTGTGTGTGTGTGTGTCTTTCTTGTGCTTTGTGTTTCCCAGCGTTCTTCAGATGAAGTCACACATCCTCTTCTCACAAAGTTAGTGCAGCTTCAGACAGCCAGGAAATGTAGTCTGTCTGCCAGCTGGGTGGTTCTCCCACATGGGATGCCAAGGAATCTTCTGCATTGTGTTATTCTAGCTCCAAAAGCAAAGGCTGCTCCTCGTCTGACGGAGGAGATTAACTCGACTCCCACCATTTCCTTCCTTCAAAGGCAGAAGAGGCAAGGAGTGAAGGATGGCTGTCTCCAGGCTGCCCTGCCTGGGGTCCTCCCAGAGACAATTGGGTGGCCCTGGTGGACCAAGAAGATAGCCATGGAGAAGGGAAGGTCTGGAGCAAACTTCCCCAACCCAGTGTCCTCAGCATGTTTTGCAGTACAATACCCACCATCCCAGGGACGTGGGTGGCGCTGTGGGTTAAATCACAGAGCCTAGGACTTGCCGATCAGAAGGTCAGCGGTTCGAATCCCTGCGACGGGGTGAGCTCCCGTTGCTCGGTCCCTGCTCCTGCCAACCTAGCAGTTCGAAAGCACGTCAAAGTGCAAGTAGATAAATAGGTACCGCTCTGGCGGGAAGGTAAACGGTGTTTCTGTGCGCTGCTCTGGTTCGCCAGAAGCGGCTTAGTCATGCTGGCCACGTGACCCGGAAGCTGTACATCGGCTCCCTCGGCCAATAAAGCGAGACGAGCGCCGCAACCCCAGAGTCGATCACGACTGGACCTAATGGTCAGGGATCCCTTTACCTTTACCTTTGCCCACCATCCCTGACTGTCATGGCATGTCCAGAGAGTGGAATTAGCTCTTTATTGTCAAAAGTGCACTTATTAGGTTAGGGGAAGGCGTTTCCATCCGTCCTACGTCTCTCAGCTACTCCTTGGCATGCACCCTGAAAGTACTGCTCCTTAAAGTTCTTGCGTTTGACACATGTATTTGCTAAGACATACGTGGAACACAAAAAGCTTTTATCTGGACATTACATTTAGAAAAACTGATTCATTTCTACATACATGGAACACAGAAGCTTCTATTTGGACATTACGTATATAAGAACTGATCTACAGTCATACCTCGGGTTACAGCTGTTTCAGGTTGTGTTTTTTCGGGTTGCAGACCGCCAAAACCCAGAAGTACCGGGACAGGTTACTTTCAGGTTTCAGCAGTCGCACATGCGCAGAATCGCTCTATGCGCAGAAGCGCCGAATCGCAACCCGCGCAGATGCAGGTTGCGAACGTGCATCCCGCACGGATCACATTCACAACACAAGCGTCCACTGTATTTGTATTTCCTGTTCTAAATGTTGGTCCTTAATTGCTTCTGCTCAATTAGATAATGTGAAAAGAGTTATGTTTATATGATGCATAAAGAATTTATATAGTTAAACACAGCCAGTTATGTTGTGGGTATACTTGCAAAGGAGACCTCAGCTTATGTATCTTGCCCACCCAAGCTGCGTGCAAGCAGGCCATGACTGCGCCTGTGTATAATCTGCCCCTGCTCCAATCCTGTCCTGGTCCCAGGAGACAGTGGAGGTGAAGATGTGGAAGACCTTGACTCTACAACAGCCTGATCTCTCCTCCTGCACCCCTCTGCATCTTCTCCTGCCTGTTCCAGGCTCCCCCAGATCATTGACCCACTTCTTCCAAGTCAGTCTCCAACCCCTTCTCCCAGTGCCCCACTCCTCAGGGTTCCAGCCAGTCCCTGACAACTATTGCTCACACTGGAGGGTGCAAGGTTGCGGGAGGCTGGTCTAATGTAAGGGTGGGGAACTTGCAGCCCTCCAGACATTGCTGGACTAAGCTCTCATCCTCCCTGACTATTCTAGGTGGTGCTCATGGGAGTTGAAGTTCGCAGGTACTCCCCACCCTCCAGTCTAATGGATGGATCAATATGGAAGCTATAGAAAATCTCTAGTACATGAAAGGGTTTTCTAAGTGGCATCTCACTGTGATTTTGCTTTCTTGTATTTTTTACAGTTGCTGCAGTCTCAGGACATAAAGGAAGATGCTGTCCTTTGCTGTGCAATGGAGGTACGAATACTGACATTTTCATCTTGAGACACAGGCCGGGAGATGGATCCCCTCTTTTTTTTGCTTTCTTGTTGGTCTCTCTGTGGTTGAAAATCAGTCAGTGGATGAGAAAGAGGGTGGGGGAGAGCCTCGCCAATAATCGTTTGCACCCCACCTCCCATGGTGTAGTGGATAGACTGGGACTTGGGAGATCTTGAGCTGCTTGGAGAAAAAGGTGGGGTATTACCAGGGCCGTCCTTACCTGGGGGGTGCAAGGGGTGCAGGGCATCCAGGCGCCCAATTTTGGGGGGCTCCAAATGCATAGCTACTGTATACTGGTCCCTCTCGATTGGTGGCAGTCAAAAGCAATGGAGCGAAAGTCCCAACGAGTCAAGAAACAAAACAGTTTTTTCCGTTGTTACAGGCAAACGAGCCCTCCCCCCCAAAAAAAAGCTCAGTAACTTTGAGTTTGCCCCCCCCCAAAAAAAAGGTCAACAACTTTGGCTTCCCCCCTCCCAAAAAAAAGCTCAACGAAAGTTAATTTGGGGGCGGCTAAACTAAATTTGGGGGTGCTGGGTGGATCTTTGCACCCCGGCGGCGCAAAAGCTAAAGACGGCCCTGGGTATTACTGCCATAAATAAAATAAATTGTAATCCTGCAAGAGTAAATATCCAAATAGGGCCATAGGGTTGCTGTGTCCAGCCGCCCTGATGTTGCATTTGAAAGGCAGGATATGAATCAAAATAATGTCACTGTTTATTTATTTCCATTTACGAATTTCTTACTATAAAAGCACCAGCCATTGAAACTGCCTCACATATAAGCACAATTAAAATGGTTTTGCGTACGAAAACAAATTCAAAGATGGAAGGAAGAAACAACCCCAACCAGAGAAGAATGGCAAACCAAGTCGATGGACTATGCTGAAATGGCAAAATTAACTGGGAAGCTCAGAAATCAAGAGGACAAGAACTTTAAAAAAGAATGGGGAAAGTTTATAATTTATTTACAAGACCATTGTAAGCAGGTTAGAACATTAGCAGGATTTTAAACACCACTTGTAAAGTAACGGAAAGTATAGATAATTTGGAAGGATAACATTTGGACAAGTATTGACATGCGGTTGTAAATATTATCATTTGGACCCATGGAAGTGATGGGGGGGGTCAGGAGATTCAGAGTAATCTCAATATTTGGATTTTGAATTGTGTTGGGGTGGGTTTTGTAAGTTTATACGTTTTAGAGTCAAATAAAAATAAAAAATAAAAAAAATCTAAACCAATGCAGATACAGAATGGGATAAAACTGCTCATTTAAAAGGCTTGCTGAAAAAAGGCCTTTAGCAGATTCTCAATAGACAACAGAGAAAGCATCTGCCTCCAGCGAGGAGTTGCCACCATGCTAAAGGCCGGATTCTGGTATCATTTGAACTGGACGTCCTAATGAGGGAGGGAGGGGTGTTATTGGTCTGCTTTGTTCTTGTTTCATCATGTATTTTGCGTTTTTATCTTGCATTTTTATGATGCGAAACCGCCCTGAGATCTACGGATGAAGGGTGGTATACAAATTAAATTAATAAACTGAATATCTGCAGGACGGCGTCTCTGGCAGAGCGCAGTATATAACGGATGAGATGATATTTTAGGTATCCTGGTCCCAAGCTGTACCGCCATAACTTGGGTTACAGCCTCTTCAGGTTGCGTCTTTTTGGGTTGTGGACCGGAACGGGTTATTTCCAGGTTTTGGCTGTCACGCATGCGCAGAAGCACTACATCGCACTTTGCACATGCGCAGAAGCACTGAATCACAACCCGTCTGTGCGCAGACGCATTTGCAACCCGAGCGTCCACTGTATAGGACTTTGTACACCAAAACCAGCCGTTTGAACTTAGCCTGGCCGCTCACTGGCAGATGCTGCGATCCTTTTAAGCAGAGACGTAGCCTGATGGCCGCATTCTGATCCCATGAGCCTCTCTGGGCTGCTGTGTTTTGCACCGACTGCAGCCCCAGAGCGAAATGCGTACGCTTGCCCAAAGAAAAGCAAAACAAGACGAGACTTCCTTCTCCACCTCCTTTCTTCCCAGGTGGAGAGAGAAGGTGGACTTGGTGGCACCAGGGCAGGACGGGCCCTCTTTAATGCCCAGCGCTTGACCCCGTTCTCATTCTCTCTCTCTCTCTCTTTCTCGACAGCTGCAAAGCACCGGCCGGCTCCTGGAGGAGCAGCTGCCCGAGATGATGATGGAGCTCTTGGCGATTGCCCGCGACAAGATGCTGTGCCCCTCGGAGTCCATGCTGACCCGGTCCCTCCTCCTGGAGGTCATTGAGCTGCACGCCAACAACTGGAACCCCCTGACGCCCCCCATCACACAATACTACAACAAGACAATCCAGAAACTGACAGCCTGAGTGGGAGGCGGGGTTGGTGGTGGAGAGCCAGGAGGAGGAGGAAGACACGCACTTTAAAAACAAAACAAAAAGCAAAACACAACAGGAGAGAGAGAGGAGAAAGGATTTGGGCAAGGAACTGAGCTACAGCAACCAGGGAAAGGACCGAGCGACCTTTTGTGGTCCAGATACCTAAGAAGACAAACTCCCAGCATGCGTACGAATATGTTCCTGGGGGCGAAGCATGTTTCTTTTCAGCCCTGTCCTCAAGTGCCGTCACCGCCCCCCACTCCCTCCGTGCCTGCTATTTTTTGTTTCGAGGCTCCCCTTTCTCCATCCCGCCCCCGTCGCTCATTCAGCTCCACATCCCGCCGGGTCATTGTTTCGGTTCGAGAAAGAACACGGCGGACATGAATAGGGAGCGCGGAGAGCCAGGCAGAGATGGCTTTCACCAGCCGCCTCCTGGCTTGCAGTGACCAACTGGCGGGAGGCAGAACGCAGCAGATGTCTTTTGGGGGGACAAAGGCAGACACGTTCCACACCAGACTCTGGTAATTGACAGCTTTTGTCAGGCAAAGAGACACCCCCCTCCTCCCCCCCTCCTTTCTTCCACTCCTCTTGTCTTCATGGTTTTGTCTCCTTCGCTTTCCTCCTGTTCCACCCTCCTTTCATCCGACCCTGAAACCCCCATTCCAGATTAGACATTCAGAGGGGATAAAATTCTCTCTTTCACTCTCTTTTTTTTCCCCCTCCCAAAAAAGAAAAATTGCACTGGGTATCTTTTCTTTTCTCATTGGTGTATTATTTTTATGCACATTATGTATAGCATATATCTTATATATACGAACGAACGGACAAATTGCTATCTTGAGTTTTGGGAAGCAAAGATAATGTTACGACGCAAGCGGAGGGTTGCTTGAGGACCTCGAAGTACCGGGAGCGCAACCCCAAAGCCACTTTAGAAGTATTATAGCTACAAAACGTCTTTGCCGGTGGGTTCGCATTAACAGCCTGATTCCATGATTATTTCACCGGGACTTGTTTTCCAGATAAAAGGTCAAATCCACACGTTGCAATTGCTGTCAGAATACACCAGCGTTGGTACCAGTTTCCTGAAGGGAACGTCTAACATAGTGATTTCATACAAAAGTGTTGAAATCTTTTAATTGCTGTGTACATAAGTGTTTAAAGAAGCGTATGCACAGGGACAGAGGATATCCACACGTTAAGAGTTCAGTACAAGAAACACTGGTGTTTCTCTTAGCAGTTGCAATGTGTGGATGTTCCTTAATCATGCGCTTAAATTATATTAAATTAAAGCATATCTTAAATGAAATTCAGAGCAGTGCGCCAGATGATTTCAGAAACAGTCAGTCTGCAGCTAATCGGCTGAAGTTGAAGGTTGTGGGGGATGACATTTGTCAGCTAATCAAGAAGCAGCTCAGCCTTTGAGTTGGGGTTTGTGTGTTAACACTTTTCCTGCTTACGAACGGCTTTTTAATTCCAGTCTTATTCCTAATTATGCAGTTGAACGGTGGCCCCTTATAGTTAAGCCTAGAAACGAGAAAGAGAATTGGGGTGGGAAGAGGGGAGTGGAAGTTGTTTTTAGAAGCCAGTAAATAGGAGGAGATATGTACGTATGTATGTGGTATTTGAAGTTTTGGACAGAGACAGAGAAAAAAGGAAGGAAGGAAGGAAGGCTTTTGTGTTCTGACAAGAAGAGTTTCATTTTTATGGGTTGTATCCAGTGTGAGTCATATTCAGAGTAAACCCATTGACACTGATCGACTTAAGTTAGCCATGTCCTTTAATTTTAGTGGGTCTAGATACAACCCTATGTTTATTTTCCCAGTACTTATTGTGTTGCAGAGCAATAGTGTTTTAGCTGAAACCTGCCATCTGGTTATTTCTCCCACTATAAGGCCAGTTTTCTGAGTGAATAAGCCACCCAAAGAGGATTATTTATCTGTGTGAGATGAAGTTTTTAGCTGCTGATAATAATAATAAATTATTATTTATACCCCGCCCATCTTGCTGGGTTTCTTCCAACACTCTGGGTGGCTTCCAACAAAATATTAAAATACAATACTCCTTCAGATATTAAAAGCTTCCCTAAACAGGGCTGCCTTAAGATGTCTGTAGGGAGAAGGGAGTTACGGTGGTGAGGCCTCCGTCAACCTGATGCCCTCAATATGTTTTTGGACTACAGTTCCCATCAGCCCCTGCCAGCACTGAGTTGCCCAAAAGCATCTTCATAGAATCATAGAATCATAGAGTTGGAAGAGACCACAAGGGCCATCGAGTCCAACCCCCTGCCAAGCAGGAAACACCATCAGAGCACTCCTGACATATGGTTGTCAAGCCTCTGCTTAAAGACCTCCAAAGTAGGAGACTCCACCACACTCCTTGGCAGCAAATTCCACTGTCGAACAGCTCTTACTGTCAGGAAGTTCTTCCTAATGTTTAGGTGGAATCTTCTTTCTTGTAGTTTGGATCCATTGCTCCGTGTCCGCTTCTCTGGAGCAGCAGAAAACAACCTTTCTCCCTCCTCTATGTGACATCCTTTTATATATTTGAACATGGCTATCATATCACCCCTTAACCTCCTCTTCTCCAGGCTAAACATGCCCAGCTCCCTTAGCCGTTCCTCATAAGGCATTGTTTCCAGACCTTTGACCATTTTGGTTGCCCTCCTCTGGACACGTTCCAGTTTGTCAGTGTCCTTCTTGAATTGTGGTGCCCAGAACTGGACACAGTACTCTAGGTGAGGTCTGACCAGAGCAGAATACAGTGGCACTATTACTTCCCTTGATCTAGATGCTATACTCCTATTGATGAGGCCCAGAATTGCATTGGATTTTTTAGCTGCCGCGTCACACTGTTGGCTCATGTCAAGTTTGTGGTCAACCAAGACTCCTAGATCCTTTTCACATGTACTGCTCTCAAGCCAGGTGTCCCCCATCTTGTATTTGTGCCTCTCATTTTTTTTGCCCAAGTGCAATACTTTACATTTCTCCCTGTTAAAATTCATCTTGTTTGTTTTGGCCCAGTTCTCTAATCTGTCAAGGTCGTTTTGAAGTGTGATCCTGTCCTCTGGGGTGTTAGCCACCCCTCCCAGTTTGGTGTCATCTGCAAATTTGATCAGGATGCCCTTGAGTCCATCATCCAAGTCGTTGATAAAGATGTTGAATAAGACCGGGCCCAAGACAGAACCCTGTGGCACCCCACTAGTCACTCTTCTCCAGGATGAAGAGGAACCATTGATGAGCACCCTTTGGGTTCGGTCAGTCAGCCAGTTACAAATCCACTGAGTGGTAGCATAGTCAAGACCGCATTTTACCAGCTTCTTTACAAGAATATCATGGGGCACCTTGTCAAATGCCTTACTGAAATCAAGGTAGGCTATATCCACTGAGTTCCCTTCATCTACCAGGCTTGTAATTCTGTCAAAAAACGAGATCAGGTTAGTCTGACATGACTTATTTTTCAGAAATCCATGCTGACTATTGGTGATCACAGCATTCCTTTCTAGGTGCTCACAGACTGTTTTCTTAATGATCTGCTCCAGAATCTTCCCTGGTATTGATGTCAGACTGACTGGGCGGTAATTATTTGGGTCCTCTCTTTTCCCCTTTTTGAAAATAGGGACAACATTTGCCCTCCTCCAGTCTGCCGGGACTTCGCCTGTTCTCCAGGAATTCTCAAAGATGACTGCCAGTGGTTCTGAGATCACATCTGCCAGTTCTTTTAATACTCTTGGATGCAGTTCATCTGGCCCTGGAGACTTGAATACATCTAAACTAGCCAAGTATTCTTGTACTATCTCCTTAGTTATTCTGGGCTGTGTTTCCTTTGCTGAATCATTTGCTCCAAATTCTTCAGGTCGGGCATTGTTTTCTTTATTGGAGAAGACTGAGGCAAAGAAGGCATTGAGGAGTTCAGCCCTTTCTGTGTCCCCTGTTTGCATTTCACCATCTTCTCCTCTGAGTGACCCCACTGTTTCTTTGTTCTTCCTTTTGCTACGAACATACCCATAAAAGCCTTTTTTGTTGCTTTTAACCTCTCTAGCAAGCCTGAGTTCATTCTGTGCTTTAGCTTTTCTGACTTTGTGTCTACACGTGCTGGCTATTTGTTTGAATTCCTCTTTGGTGGTTTCCCCCCTTTTCCATTTTTTGTACACATCCTTTTTTAATCTTAACTCAGTTAAAAGTTCTTTAGATAGCCACCCTGGCTTCTTTAGGCACCTTCCATGTTTCCATCTCATTGGTATTGCCTGACGTTGTGCTTTTACTATCTCCCTCTTAACAAACTCCCAGCCATCATGAACTCCCTTTCCTTTTAGTATTACTGTCCATGGGATCTCACCCAGCACTTCCCTAAGTTTTATGAAGTCGGCTTTCTTAAAGTCATGATCACTCGCGCCTAATGATCCTTCCACTTCTACCCCACTAACCAGCTCATCAACATTGGTTAGGACCAGATCTAAAATGGCTGTTCCTCTTGTTGTTTCTCCCACTTTCTGGACAATGAAGTTGTCTGCAAGGCCAGTGAGGAATCTGTTTGACCTTATGCTCTTGGCTGAGTTTGACATCCAAGAAATATCTGGGTAATTGAAGTCCCCCATTACTACTATCTCCCTTCCTTTTGCATGCTTGGCCATCTGTTCCAGGAAGGCATCATCTATGTCCTCCGTTTGGCTTGGGGATCTATAGTAAACTTCCACAATGAGGTCTCTGTTATTCTTCTCTCCCTTAATTTTGACCCAAATGCTCTCACTTTGGCTTTGAGGTTCTAAATCTTGGATCTCTTCACAGGTATACACATCCCTGACATATAACGCCACTCCTCCTCCTTTCTTGTCTGGTCTGTTTCTCCGAAATAGATTGTATCCCCCCATTATTACATTCCAATCGTGGGACTTATCCCACCAGGTTTCAGTGATGCCTATTATGTCATATTTAGTTTGCTGTACCAAGAGCTCAAGCTCATCTTGTTTATTTCCCATGCTTTGCGCATTAGTGTACAGACATTGAAGTCCATTAATCATTCCCCCATGTCTCTTATTTAAGGATTTTTTCCTCCCACCACTAGGTCTGCGTGCTGTTTGCTCCATTTGGTCTATGACATTTGGATGATCATCTTCATCAATTGATAGACTCCTACCTTCAGGAGCACTGTCTCCCTCCCCCACATTAGTCAGTTTGGTTTTTATGTCAGTCACTCTGGTCTGGAGAGAAACTCCTGCTGGGCCTGAGAGGCAGATTTAGTCCCCTCAGGAGATACTGAGCTGGGCTTTGTTATCCAGTAGACGAAAGATAGGGAGGAGGAGGGTCTCTCCAGAGAACAAGGCTCCTGAGAACGTGTAGAGTTCGGATCCTGAGTCAGCGTCAGAAAAAGACACACGTCCCCCTTCATAGTCCAGAGTCACCCAGATCCTCCTGGGCTTCTCCCTCAGGGACAGAGGAGAGGAAACAGAGGAGGTGCAGGCCAAGTACTCATCTCCCCTCTTCCCCAGATCCCTCTCTCAGGACTGAATTTGAAATAGCCCTTTCTCTCCACAGACTTCCTGGCAACCCCCAGAGTCCAATATTCTCCACTTCTCACAGTGACTTCCCAGAAATGTCTGCCTGCTGTGAATCCCTCACGTCCCAACACAGAAGGCCAGTCACTGAATCTCTCAGGATTGTCAGGCAGGGCTTGAGGTTTGTCTCCATATATCACACTTTGCTGATCCTCGGACAGGATGAGTTCAGGATTGGCTGTGTCTGGATCCAGAGTGACATTTGCTTTCTGAATCGGTTTTCTGTATAACACAGCATCTTTCCATTGTTTCATTGTATCCTCCACAAGGTGATTTAGATCACAGGATTCCAAGATCCTGTTCCTCAGCTCTGGAGGGAAAGTCAGTGGCTTCTCTGGACTCTCTCTTTTCTCATACCTCTGCAGGGTCCTTCTCACATCCTGCAGGAGTTCACTCGCTGGCTGCTGACTCTTCTCCTCCATCTCCTGGATGATCCTCTCAAGAGAGGAGAGTTTCCTGGAGAGTCTGGCCAGCTGCTCATCCCTTCTCCCTGCAATCTCCTTCTCCACTTCTTCCACATGAGTCAGCAGATGCTTTTCTTGTTCTTCCAGGAACTGGCGCAGTTCTCTGAACTTCTCCACGGCCTTCAGCCTCTCCGTTTCTGTTAATTTCAGGAGGTCTTTGCTTTCCTTGTCCAGGGCTGCTTGATAGGCCAGAATTTCCTCTCTCTCTTTCCTCAGAATCTTCAGGCGGCGACAGATCTCTCCCTTTTTTCTGTGCCAGCCCTGTGGGGCTCAGGGACCCAGTTAGGTCACCCCTTGCTTACAGACTTCCATCTAGTCTTTGCAGATGCTACTCAGGGATATCAAGGGAGATCCCTCCATCTTGACCAAGGTTGATGGAGACTGGAGCAGAGGAAGGGTGGCACAGCTGCTAAGGCAAGGTTCCTTCTGAGTACTTCACACCACAATTCCCGCTTCATTTTAAAAGCAGCTCTGTCCTTGGTTGGGGCCAGAAATGGCCACAGGCCTTTCGATAACAGTGTCAAACTTAATTGTGAGGCAGGATGAGGCCTGGTGCAAGTCACGGCACTTCGTGTTGTTAACCGTGTTTAAGGTTTACGTTTTGGTTTATTAGATTTGTGAATCCCTTCCAGCAACAAGAAGCCCTGAAGCGATTCACAAGAAGAATAAAGCACAGTGGTGAAAACAATGCAAACATCCAGTCATTTGGGCTGTCCTGATATGACCAAAAATGCCATTGCCTGGCACGGGAAGGTGGCAAAGTTGGTGTTAGGTGGGCCTCGCTGCAGAGAGCATTCCATCAATGGGAGTTTCGACAGAAAAGGTCTCCCTCGGAGGTGGCACACAGAGAATCAGTCGACAATCTCAGGGTCTGGGCAGGTTCATATAAGGTCAAGGTGTCTCTTTAGACATATATAATGCTTTAAGGGTCCACACCAACACATTTAAATGGACCCACGTAAAAATCAAGCGTGCATTATTTGTCGGTAGCAGACAAAGTATGCCCATAGACCACCTTGGTTCCACTGCACAGGAGTTGTCTCAACAGCACAGACAGGATTGAGTATTCAGGATCTAGGGCAGGCATCCCTCCTGGACCGGCCCAAGGGCTTGGCCCTCCTGAAGGCCCTTATATTGTGGGGTTGGTTGCCTTGGAATCGTCTGGACATCCAGTGGATTGGGCCCCCAATCCTTCCAGTTCCACCAAAAGCTCAGGGATTTTTCAAGCAGCGTCATAGGGAGCAACCTAAAGCGAGGACGCCCCAATCTAGAAGTTAGCTATGAGCACATCTCCATTGCAGACTTTAATAAACCTGTTTTTAACTGTCAGGGCTTTAGTCTTAACATCCCAAGGGAAAAGTAGTTCTGTAAAAGAATCTCGCAGGGCCCCCACCCCTTTGCTGCTAGACTGGGTGAGGAAGTGCAGTTTAAGTTGGCACATTTTGGGGTACCATTAAAGAAGCGGCAGATCTGGTTTTAAACCAGATTTTCTGAATCGTAAGGGCATGGAAAGAGCCCTGCTGGCTCGCTTACACCCCCAAGGCCTATCTGGTCCAGTAGCCGATTTCACACATTGGCCACCCAGTAAACCCGAATGTGAAACCCACAAGGAGAAGGCAAAGGGCAATGGCTTTCTCCAACAGCTGCTTCCCAGGGACTGGCAGAGGCGTGCACACACCTGCCAGTCCTTGGAGTAGCAGCCATTGATAAAACACATCAGTGCATTTCCTTGTCATTTTCCTGGTGAGAAAGAAGTGGGTTAGTCACACAAGGGAATCAAATCAGCATCATTTGTGCAACCAGAATTTGACAGTGAGAGACTGAATCCCACCCAAAAACAGTGATAGTCTGGGAGCTCCTGCTGCCAGAAAATGCTGCAAGGGCCATTCGCTTAGGAAGGAGGATAAGAGAAGTTCATGGAGGAGGGGAGGAAACCAGCAACTGCTAACTGTTAGCAGGCAGTCTTCCTTGTAGCAACTCTTAACTGGGAGCAGACAACAGGGGAAGTGTGTTATCTATGTGTCCTGTTTCACTGCAGTTTACCCTAAAATTAAGATTTGCCACATGTAGGCTCCCAGCTTGAAACCTTGTTGTGAGACTTTCTGAGGAGGCCTGGGGCTTTTGCAAAGGGCATCAGCCTTCATCTCCCTTGCTGAGCTGCAATTTGGGATTACTTTCCCAGTTGTTTGGCCACTTCCCTTCTGCCTGTCCCGAAACGCCTGCTAATCTGTGTGGCACCTAAGTTTTCAGAGGTAATTTCGGCCTCGGTGGCACTTGGTGTGTGTCCCTTGCAAACTTATTTTCCACCCGTCACTATTGCAAAAAAAACCAACCACCCCCCTGTGCATTCTTTCTGGTTTAGGCAAACGGAAGAATCTCTTCTCCTGCAGTAATTGGAAAGGAGCAAAGAGGTAGAAAACAACAAAGAATTAATACGGCCACAAACTGCCTGGTGTCATATATGGAAGTGCAGCGTTCCTCCTCTGTTCCATTCAGTGCTTTCAGTTTGACCTACGAAAAATATTAAATGGAGGGCAGAGGGCGGTCCTACTCCAGCACAGACCTATATTTTACTGCCTTTCGAAAGCCCTAAATTTCCACTTAATCACTTGCAATTTTCTTGGACTATGAAGAGGGAAAGCAAAAGCCACATGACGGTAATTCTGTTAAAGTGCTTTGCTGCCGCCAGCCATGAAAGCTCCGGTCAGGGATGGCCTTTAATAGAGATTGCTTTTGAATAGCAGCCGTGGACCCAGCCTTAATGGAATCAGTCCCATTACTTCCTTCTGCAGCCCTGGGTTTCCTCCTCGGCCTCCAGTGAGCAACATCTGTGTTCATCTCCCAATAGCGGTGTGTCCCAGTGCCCTTCCATGACTAATTTATATGTAAGCATCCTCCAATTTAATTTCTTCCAGCCAGTGTCTTGATTATTTAACCTGATGTTCTGATTGTTCCACTCATCTGTGGAAATCTAAATGTTGGTGAAAATTATACACAGCTTCTCCTGAGCCCTTTGACATCAACAAATTGTTGGTGTGTTGTTGCTTTTAAAATATAACAACAACAACAACAAACTAGTGGCTTCCGATTGGGGGTGCTTTTCCTCAGGTAAATGGAACTTCCACTTGCAGCTGCAGTATACATCAGAAATGCCAGATGCTGTAGGCAAGCCAGAAAGAGAAACATTAGACCTCAATGCCCTCCTTCCCTGAGCTTCTCTGAGACAGAATCTTTGTCGTATCTGTTATAGACAGAATCCTGCAGTAGAACAACTTTGGGCTGATCCAGCAAGACAATCTCTTATTTAGTTGAGATGCCTCTGCCAAGCTCAATATGGAATAAATCAGCTACATCACCGTCCAGTAAGGCTTTTGACAAAGCTCCCCATGATATTCTTGCAGAGAAGCTTGTAACATGGGCTGGGCAAGGTAGTTATTTGGTGGATTTGTGGCCAGTTGACTGACTAAACCCAAAGAGTACTCATCAATGGTTCCTCGTCATCCTGAAAAAAAGTGACCAGTGGGGTGCCACAGGGTTCTATCCTGGACCCGTTGTTGTTCAGTGTCTTTATAAATGACTTGGATGAAGGAATGGAGGGGACGCTCATCAAATTTGCAGATGACACCAAACTTGGAAGGGTAGCTAATGCTGCAGAAGACAGAATCAGAATTCAAATGACCTTAACAGATTGGAGAACTGGGCCCAAGCTAACAAAATGAATTTCAACAGGGACAAATGTAAGGTTCTGCACTTAGGCAGGAAGAACCGGCTGCAAAAATATAAGATGTGAGGGGTAGCTGCCTTGCCAGTAATTTGAAAGGGATCTAATGGTCTTGGTGGACTACAAGCTTAACATGAGTCAACAGTGTGATGCAGCAGCAGAAAAGCAAAGCTGGTGCTGTTCTAGGCTGCATCAACAGAAGTATAATCTCCAGATCAAGGGAAGTCATTGTACTACTCTGTTATTCCACCTTGGCCAGACCACACCTGGAATACTGTGTCCGGTTCTGAACACCACAATTTAAGAAGGATAATGACCAAGCTGGAACATGTGCAGAGGAGGGCAACCAAGATGATCAGTGATATGGAAACCAAGCCTTATGAGGAATGGTTGAGGAAGTTGGGTATGTTTAGGCTAGATAAGGGAAGACTGAGAGGAAATATCTAAAGAGCTATCACATGGAAGAGGGAGCAAAAAAATTAGGAAGAACTTTCTGATGGTAAGAGCTGTTCGACAGTGGAACAGACTCCCAGAAGAGATGGTGATTTCTCCTTCCTTGGGGGTTTCTAAGCAGAGGTTGAGTGGCCATCTGTCATGGATGCTTTAGTTGAGATTCCTGCATTGCAAGGGGGTTGGACTGGATGACCCTTGGGGTCCCTTCCAACGTTACAATTCTGTGAAAATTAGCTGCATTTGGATCAAGGGCCAGATAGCATTTCATACACCTACACTAACATACTGTATTGGGGACACCATGACTGAACCCCACTAAACTGCGAGTTTCTTACACCTGCGCTTCTTATTCAAGAGGCTTCCCTTCTTCTGAGCTGAAGGTTTTGGGTTCTTTCATGGGGGATTGTGGTTCAGATGAACCTAGCAAAATGTGAGTTTGTTCCAGGAGGGGCTGTTCACTGTAGAGCCCCAGGAAGGTGGTGCAGTGCTAAGATGCAGAGATGCAGCGCACTTCGTAGTGAGCCCTTAGCTGGTGGCACAGTGATGTACCTTTCCCATAGGAATGATGGGCAATCAATTCTATGACTTCTATGGGATCAAGGAAGAAGTGCACTTGGAGATGTCACAAGGGGGATGGCAAAAGTTGGCCTCTGTCCCTGGGGACTCAGGACAGTGAGAATCAAACCTGCTTCACAGCTCTTTCCTGAACCTTGTTTCTTGGTCACACTTGAGTGTGACAGCATAGTGATGGGGGGGGGATAGATTTAAAAGTCTGGAGAAAAGACAGTAAGAGCTGTTCGACAGTGGGATTTGCTGCCAAGGAGTGTGGTGGAGTCTCCTACTTTGGAGGTCTTTAAGCAGAGGCTTGACAACCATATGTCAGGAGTGCTCTGATGGTGTTTCCTGCTTGGCAGGGGGTTGGACTCGATGGCCCTTGTGGTCTCTTCCAACTCCATGATTCTATGAAAATTAAGTGATTGGCCTTCCCCTTTCTGTACCAGGAATGAATTGATATTTCAGCATATTGTGGTAGCGCGGAACAGCTTATTTCTTTGTAAACACTTTGTGGTGGTATCCAGCCCCAGTTTTTTGTTTGTTTTTTTTCACTGAAGGATCTTAGACTTATGTAGCAACCCTCCCTTGGGAATCTCATACAGAGCAACTCTTAAGGGAACTGTCTTCTTTACTCTGAATTCTAATCTGGAATGAAAGGTCCACCCCTTGTTCTGTTCTCACAATTACCGCAACGTTTCAGAAGAACTCAAGTACACCAGACAAACTTCGGAACGCTTTTAGCTACCCTTTCGTTTGACAAGTGGGTTTGCATGAACAGGGAGAAGGGGGTTTCCTCCACTCTTCCTAAAGATTTTAGTGAAGCGTGATCCACAGTCCTGAGCCGCTCGTGTGGATCATGCCAGTTCCGGGGTAAATTAATCTGGTTTAATATTGCTCTCTGCTCCAGGGTTTGGATGGTTGTTTTTTTTTAAAAAAAAAGTGGATGGTGAGTCCCCTTTTTATTTCCTATGCTCTCACAACACTGGGTCCTGTATACCAGGACTTCCTAACTTTTCGGGGGCAGCCATTAGGCTATCTGCACCCTGTTCCAAGGGCTGGAAGAAGCCCAGCCTCTCACAAGAATACAGGCGCCATAGTACACTTGGCTCAAGCAATAAAATGTTTCCCATGCGCTTGTTTGGTATGAGGCCGTTGACTGGGGACGGAGTAGGAACAAATAGGTCTTCTCAAGAGGAGAGAGGGGCAGTCGTAGCCCTTTGCCTTTCCAGAACGAGATAGCAACGCAGGAACGCTATTTGCGTGAAATCCAAATGCAGAACTTTTAGGGGCAGGCGGTTTCTTTTCCACTCAGCTGCAGTGCTGAGCAAAAGTTCTTACCGCGTCTTGATCGAAATCCAGGACGCTCGGTGAAGACCAGGTGAAATTGCAGGTCTCCCTCAAAGCCTGCCTGTTGGAGAAGGACAAAAAAACAACAACGGTAGCTTGTTAAGTGATCATGTGAGCATCCTTGAAGTTACTCATTTCTGTTGCGATCCTTTGCACAATGGGGTCTACCTCCGGAAAACGTACGCCTTGGATTGCAGCCCTGGTTCTTATTCCCCACCCTGTGGATATGTCTGGTGTTGTTGTTTTTAATTTATTTAAAGCTAATTGTTTTCTTAAACTGGCTAATCATTAATACTCCTATCAACCTGGATGCACATCTAGGCTCTGCAGAATTAAGTTAACATTTAAGCTATCAAAATCCTGTGTCAAAAAAACCCAGTATGGAACAGTGGTTTTCTTTAGAACACAGAGTTACGTTAACGATTTTTTTTAATTGAAAAAAAATGTATTTATTTTGTTTGAAAACCAACATTTAATTTAATCATTTATCATATTTTGGGTTTTTTAAGTGCTTTTGTTTAAAAAATATTGTTAATTTTTTTTTAAATAAAACCCATTCTGGAACTGGGGAGACTTAGATGTTTGTAATAAGAGGAAAGCGGCTGGGGAGAAAACACTCCCATCATTTCCAACATTTAATAGACTGTTAAGGGAAGGGAGAGGACAATTCTTCATGGCAATTCAGTTTTGTTTATGGAACATCCCGAACCGCTGTATGCTATAAAATACATCATCTGAGTAATAAAAGTTTCAAGCTCGACAGTTTGCCATCTCTGTTGATATGTGGTATCAGTTCTGGTGGTCTTAAAATACTTGCTTATTTTGTTTGGCTTGGAAGGAAGAATGGGAGAAAGGAAGCCATTACAGCAAAAAAAAAAAGTACAAAACCCCTGGGTTTGGATGGAGCCATTTTTTCACTTTTAGAACAGCTGGAACGGACTGTATTGTTCATTTGTGTGCTTGATCCAGCAAGAAGCATCCATTTGCTGTTCCCAGCGACTCCGGTCTTTAAATGCTCACCACACAGCAAACACACACAGACATTTACAACAGTCCCTTTCAATTGCAGTGGAGAGGGCTGAGCATGCTACTGAAACCATCACACAATTAAACAACCTTCGACGGCAATCCTATCTCCATTTACCCTAGAGTAAGCCCCATTAAGCTAGAAAACAAAACAGCGTGGGTGGCTTTGAAAGCTACATTTTCTTTTTTTCATTTTCTTTTTTCATATCATTTTTATTAGTTTTACAATAATACTTTCCATTGTCTCCTCTTATATTACACACTTTGGCTTTTTAGGGCCCTGACTTCCTTCAAACCTTATGATTTCCTATCTTTCATTTAAAATTTCTGCATTTTCACTATTTGGCCATTGCTTTAAAATCAATAACATGAAAACACCATACATTCTTATTCTTATCTGCAGTGGTTTTTGTACCTTTCCTTACAAAGCTGCTTGCAATTGAGAGCCAGTGTGGTGTGGTGGTTAAGAGCGGTAGTCACGTAATCTGGGTAACCGGGTTCGCGTCTCCGCTCCTCCACATGCAGCTGCTGGGTGACCTTGGGCCAGTCACACTTCTGTGAAGTCTCTCAGCCCCACTCACCTCACAGAGTGTTTGTTGTGGGGGAGGAAGGGAAAGGAGAATGTTAGCCGCTTTGAGACTCCTGAAGGGGAGTGAAAGGCGGGATATCAAATCCAAACTCCTCTTCTTCTTCTTCAATCCTACCAATGTATTTGATTGAATACAATTGTCTTTCAAATAATTTACAATTTGGTCCAGTCCTTGATGAACTTTGGGTCCCGCTGTTCTCGGATTCTTCCCGTCATTTTGGCCACTTCCGCGTACTCCATTAGCTTCAACTGCCATTCTTCCTTGGTAATTCCAGAAAGCTACGTTTTCAAGGGCGTCCCAACATGTCCTTTCCTCGTCCATTCATCACTTCTGGTGGAAATCCACCATTATTACCGTATTTTTCGCCCTATAGGACGCACTTTTCCCCTCCCAAAAAATGAAGGGGAAATGTGTGTGCGTCCTATGGGGCAAATGCAGGCTTTCGCTGAAGCTTGGAGAGAGAGAGAGGCATCGGTGCGCACCGACCCCTCTCGCTCTCCAGTCTTCAGGAAGCTCTGTGCAACCCTCGGGAGACCGGTGCCACTTCGCGCCCGCCTCCCGAGGGTTGTGCCGAGCTGCCTGCAGTCCTGAGGCGAGCGCAGCTCTGCGCAGCCATCCGGAGCGGGGCACGAAGTTGCGCCCGCCTCCCGATGGCTGCGCAGAGCTGCCTTCTGTCCCGGGGCGAGCGCAGCTCTGTTCAGCCATCCGGAGCGGGGCGCGAAGTCGCACTCGCCTCCCGATGGCTGCGCAGAGCTGCCTGCATTCCGAAGCCTGGGTAGACCGGCGCGACTTACCGCTGGCCTCCTTAGGCTTGCGGATAGCAGGCTGTTCTCGGGGCTGGGATTGGGGGAAGCTCGCGCCTGGGGGGGAAATAATTTTTTTTCTTTATTTCTCCCCCCAAAAAAACTAGGTGTGTCCTATGGGGCGGTGCGTCCTATGGGGCGGTGCGTCCTATGGGGCGGTGCGCCCTATGGGGCGAAAAATACGGTACATTTATGACGGCTGAACTTTCCACAGGTATACTGGGGGTGGGGGCTCCTCAGGGACCATATGTGCTATCCCAAATCCTTCTGGCTGTTCTGTTGGCTTCTGGGCAGCGCTAGGAATGCACCATATCTTGGGTCTGGATGGAACCATTTTTTTCACTTTTAAGAGTGGCCAAAAGAAGTTGTGTTGTGCATTAGCAGCCACTATGCCGGGGACATGAGAATGCTCTTTTTATTTTTCTGGGAAAAGACCTTCAATGAACTACAACTCCCCAGTATGCCTTTGGTGGGGATGGTGCAAAATTTCACAGCTTAGATATTGAGTCACTCATAGCTTGGTGGGTTAGAGCGTGGCGCTGATAACGCCAAGGTTGCTGGTACGATCCCAGTATGGGGCAGCTGCGTATTCATGCATTGTAAGGTGTTGGACTGGATCAGCTTTCCCCAACCTGTGGGTCCCCAGATGTTGTTGGACTACAACTCCCATCACCCCCAGCTAGCAAGGCCAGAGCTCAGGGATGATGGGAGTTGTAGTCCAACGACATCTGGGGACCTACAGGTTGAGAACTGCTGAACTAGATTATCCTTGGGGTCCCTTCCAGCTCTCCAATTCTATCACAGGTGTGTGTTCTGGCAGACAGAGAAGTGCCACTGTTTAACAAGCGCAGTCTCTGAATTTGATTTGATTTAGCAGTGGGCTTCCCTGAACCAGCCCACCTCATTACTGTTACTGCTAGTATTATTACATATTAATCAATCCCACCATGAGCTCAAGGGGTGGTGTATATAATTCTCCCACTCTCCAATTTATTCTCACAACAACACTGTGAGGTAGGTCCAGCTGAGTGATTGGCACAAGGTCACCTACTGAGCTTCACCATTGAGAGGGGATTTGAACCCTGGTCTCCCAAAACTCTTAACCGCTAAATGCTGGATGTTATTGGCAGAAGAAGAAGAAGAAGAGTTTGGATTTGATAACCCGCTTTATCACTACCCGAAGGAGTCTCAAAGCGGCTAACAATCTCCTTTCCCTTCCTCCCCCACAACAAACACTCTGTGAGGTGAGTGAGGCTGAGAGACTTCAAAGAAGTGTGACTAGCCCAAGGTCAACCAGCAGCTGCAAGTGGAGGAGCGGGGAAGCGAACCCTGTTCACCAGATTACGAGTCCACTGCTCTTAACCACTACACCATGAATCAAATATGCCTCTTCCTGGACTGCATGACATCAAGGCACAGGAGGCCATTTGTACATTTGAATGCTCTCCCAACCTGCACATAGAAAACTTGAAGGAACTAGGCAGCACATAGCGTCCTCCTGGTCATGGGATGTCTCCATTAACAGGAAGGCTTTTTCTTCCTGCAGGACATCTTTCAAACATGCCTGAAGACATGAAGACAGAGCAGGTGCAGCCCAGGAAAAGTGTTGCCTTGTGATTCAGGGAACGTCTAAACTGGGCTATAGAGAGGCGTACAATAGCAGGGGTAATGTTCCCCTCCCACGCTTGAGCATCTCTGTACATGCACCCAGGTGCGTTTGAAAAAGGCACTTAGTGTTTCTGCGTGCAAAAGAACCCAATCATTCTTACTCAGAAGTGTTTTCCTTTAATCTGTGTGATCTATTATATTCAACCTGGTGTTGGATGGAATTCAAGGAAAAGGCAGTCATTGTAGTGACTCTGAAAAAAATGTACTCCTATTCATGGCCTATGCGTTTGTCCTTCAGTCTTGGCGTTGCTTTCCTTCTAAGCAACAAAGGAGGAACATCCAGCGCTCGCATTCTTTTTGTCTCTGTCATGTTTTGTCTCCTTTCTCTCTGCAACCATGGTAAAAAAATCTGTGCCCTTTCTACACACTCGCCCCAGTCAAGCCAGGGGCAGTACAGAAGCTCTCCGCGCAAGAGCCCAGCCAACTTGAATAAAATATTGGGGGGGGGGGAGATAAGCCCCACCCAGCATAAACGATCACATGATGCGATGCACATACACCATATGAATGGCAATGCCCTTGTGGGGACTCCACAAATATTTTATTGGGGGCCAAAAGGGTCCTATGAACCCAGCCAGCTTCAGCAGGCAACACTTGAGTACACAAAGCTGGAATTCTCCAGGATTTAGGGCTCATTCACATCCATGGGCATAGCCAAGGGAGGCAGGGGGAAGCTGCTCCCCCCCCCCCAGTCAAGTAAATAATAAAAATACTTAACTAACGAACCAATCATATTGCAGATAGCTTGGTTCTGCCCCCCCCAAAAAAAAAATTGATCCTGGTTATGCCCATGTCCACACATCCATTTGCCCTTCCACTCTCCACCCCCAGAAAACCCACGGTTTAGGGATGAATTGGAGCACACAGCAATTGGGTTTTCTTTGTTCTGATTTCTCACTAAAGTGTGGGGTTTCCAGTGGAAATCAGGAGGGCAAAGGTTGGCCCCCCGCTTTCTGGTCATGGGACAAAGTGTGGACAAGCACTTAATCTCGCCCATCCAATATTCCTTCCAGTCAGCTAATCAGTACAAATGTTTTCTGAAAGTGGATCAGATATCTAGCTCAATCCCTTATTTCATATATATTTTTTAAAGGAGGGTGAACAGCAGCAGAGCTGCTCCCCTCACACCGCAAACTGCAAGACTGCCCCCCACCCCCATCTGTTAGGCATGGAAGAAGGACCACACGTTACTGTCATGAAGAGGGGAGTTGCAGCAGCATGGTGAAAAGGTAGGTCTTGTCTTTTCAGGAGGAAGTCTATGGTCACTTGCCAGCAGCCTGTTTATTGACTCGTTTGCAGGGAGATTAGATGATGCATCAAGCCATGGGTAGGCAAACTAAGGCCCGTGGCCGGATCCGGCCCAATCGCCTTCTCAATCTGGCCCGCAGACGGTCCAGGAATCAGTGTGTTTTTACATGAGTAGAATGTGCCCTTTAGTTTAAAATGCATCTCTGGGTTATTTGTGGGGCACAGGAATTTATTCATTTTTTTCCTCCAAAATATAGTCCACCCCATCCCAAGGTCTGAGGGACAGTGGACCAGCTCCCTGCTGAAAAAGTTTGCTGACTCCTGGATCAAGCAAGCACAGTTTCCCATCACTTTCCTTATCAGAAAATTTCCAATCTTTTGGGGAAACAGGTTTGTTGCACACGAGTGCCAAACAAACTTTAATTGAGTACCCTGAAGTTGCCAGTATTATTAATTACATTTATTAGTCACTTTAAAAACAACAACTCAAAGTGAGTTACAAACAATAAAAGCAGATATTTAAAAGAACAACCAAATATGCTTTGTTTTAAAGGGGAAGTTGTTGTTGTTATTATTTAAATTTGTATACAGTGGTACCTCGGGTTAAGTACTTAATTCGTTCCGGAGGTCCATTCTTAACCTGAAACTGTTCTTAACCTGAAGCACCACTTTAGCTAATGGGGCCTCCTGCTGCTGCTGCACAATTTCTGTTCTCATCCTGAAGCAAAGTTCTTAACCCGAGGTACTATTTCTGGGTTAGCAGAGTTTGCAACCTGAAGCGTTTGTAACCTGAGGTACCACTGTACTGCCTTTCACCCAAAAATCACAGGGTGGCTCAAAAGATAAAAACACAAAATGAGAACACAAAATACATAATAAAAACAAACCAATAACCCACCCAAACAAACTAGAAAGACTCGGGGATGTGGTGGCGATTTTGCTGCGACATCTGTCACCCCATCGATCACCAGGGTTGATATGGCTAGTTGGATGTCCCCTTCCTCCCTCGCAACTCCATGTGCATCCCTCCAAAGTTGTGTGTTCAATGGGAGAGGATTTGCCATCCCGTATAGAAGGTGCATATTGGTCTTCAGTCAAGGGAAGACAACAGCTGCTTTGCTCTGCTAGAACCTCCTAGCTAGCTAAAGGACCATTTGTAGGAGAGTGTAGCATCCAAGACTGCAGTTCAAGGAAGCCACTGAAGGTAGCTGTCTGCCATCATCCTTTAACGGTGACAGACTCCTCCACAGAATCATTGTGTGTGACAACGCCAAGTTCCAAAAATAATTAGCACCGGGAATGTTCTCAGAATGACTTTCAGATGGAAAATGAAATCAGGGAGACATCCAAAGAAAGAAGTGTCTTTAGTAATAATAAATAATTAAGTAGTAAAGTAATAAAGTAATAGTAAAAGGTGACTTCAGTTATCCTCGCCAGATAAATGCATATTCTGGTTACAATAAAGAAGGGAAAATTTCTAGATACTCTAAATGGCTGCAAGCGACCCTGCACTTAATTCCAGGTGGGACCCAAGAACAAGAGCAATATGTAAGCAGTACAGTGGTACCTCAGGTTACAGATGCTTCAGGTTACATACGCTTCAGGTTACAGACTCCACTAACCCAGAAATAGTACCTCAGGTTAAGAACTTTGCCTCAGGATGAGAACAGAAATCGTGCTCCGGCATGGCAGCAGCAGTGGGAGGCCCCATTAGCTAAAGTGGTGCTTCAGGTTAAGAACGGACCTCTGGAATGAATTAAGTACTTAACCTGAGGTACCACTGTATTAAATAGACTGGAAACAATGACCAAGTCAAATTTAATTTACAGGTAAGGGGGAAATTGCCGGAAATGTCCAATACACAGTCTCATTTCACTTCTGAAGAGCAAGTAAATGAGGGAAGTGGGGAAAAGAAAGTTGAAATGGAAACTCAAGAGGGTCAAAACTTTGTAGAGTGCATTGGGGTTACTCAAAACCACAATCTTAGAAGCTCACCTGTAATGTATATTGCAGGTCAGGAACTGTAACCACCAAGTCCAAGAGGTTAACAAGAAGAACCAAGAAAGCTATCTGAGAAAAAAAGGCTTCCTTCAAAAAATGAATGTCTTGTCAAATGAGGAGAGGGGGAGCAGCTAAGTGGCAGGGACAGCCAATACTATGCTTCTCCCAGTAAAGGTAAAAAGGGGAAAGGACCCCTGAATGGTTAAGTCCAGTCAAAGGCAACTATGGGGTTGCGGCCCTCATCTCACTTTCAGGCCGAGGGAGACAGTGTTTGTCCACAGACAGCTTTCCAGGTCACGTGGCCAGCAGGACTAAACCGCTTCTGGTGCAACAGAACACCGTGACAGAAACCAGAGCGCATGGAAACACCGTTTCCCTTCCCACCACAGTGGTACCTATTTATCTACTTGCACTGGTGTGCTTTTTGAACTGCTAGGTTGGCAGGCGCTGGGACAGAGCAATGGGAGCTCACTCCATCACGGGGATTCAAACCGCCGACCTTCTGATCCGCAAGCCCAAGAGGCTCAGTGGTTTAGACCACAGCGCCACCAACTCCTCCCAGTGCATCTGCACAGCACAGTTCTTCCCACCACCAGGCGCCTCCCACTGTCCCTCCTGGTAGGCATCAGTGAATTACCTGGAGTTCGGGTGAGCACTGCCAACCCACCATGCCATCTGCTCCTGATTGAGATCAGCATTAAAAAGAAAATCTTTAAATATATCCAAAGCAGATGATTAGCTAGGGAGGCAGTTGGGCCATGGGATAGCAAGAGAGCGAAAGATGTGCTAACAGAGAATAAACACTTAAGTTCGCAAAGAAACTGAATGTTGTTTTGTTTTTTGCATCTGACTTCACTGCAGAAGATGAATGGCAAATATATCTTCAGAAATGGAGTCTGGGGAACTGAAGCAAAAGGTACTGACAAAAGATGAAGGTCCAAACCTTATGGAGAAATTAAAGGGCCAGATGACATCCATCCAACAGGAACTCAAATATGGCAATGCTGATCTTGTAACAAAAGGAGTTAACAGATCAATATCTCTACCAAAGGACTAGGAAATGGTTACCGTACAGCCTGTTTTATAAAAGGGATCTGGGATTGATCCAGGAAAACTACAGGCCTAGTTAGATTAATTTTATTTTCAGGTAAATTGGCGAAAAGTATTAAAGGATAAAACTATCAAGCAGACAGAAGGATAAATTTTGCTGAAGGAGAATCAGCATGGCTTCTGCAAATATACAGCCTTCCTCACTGACCTTTTAGAGTTCTTTGAGAGGGTCACCAGGCATGTGAATAGGGGTGGTCCAAGAGATGTTGTTTCCTTAGACTTTCAAAAAGGTGTTGACAAGAGAAATTGTATTCAATCACAGAGACACTTTGCTTTTAGACATCTGTAGTCTTTGATGCAGAAAGAGCTGGTTTGTGTGGCCACAATTTCTGAAAACATCCTTTTGCGAGCTAGAGATGTGTGCTGCTGCTTACAAACCGTTTCCGTTAGTAACCTTGTTTTCATATTGCCTCAATCGCTGTAACTCATCTATTCAGAGGGAAGGTTTATGAAAAAATGTAGGCTTTTTTCTTCTTCCTTCTTTTTTGATGCAATGCAAGGAAGACGTTTTAACTAGGCTTCCGCAACAACTCAAAAAGACAAGTGGATAAATTGTGGTTTGCTCAGGATCAGGTGCCACCTTTGCCAGTGACCAACTCAGACTCATCTCCACAGGCGTAAAGGGCATCTAACAGAACTAACCTCACAACGCATAGACCATAAAGCAACGTGCAGATTCAGACGTAAGTAGCAGCATTGGAAGATAAAACAGGATTCAACGGTTATTAACAGAGACAGAAAGAACCACTCTTATCTGCCTGTGTCAGTTCCAGCTCTATAGATTAGTTTTATTTATTCATTTACATTTTTCTATCATATCTTTCCCCCACCTCCCTTTTGGCCAGGGATATCACTTTAACATGTTCCAGGGATTGGAGCGTTTTAACCTTTCACCCTGGTCTAGACACGGTGGAGTATTCACTGTCCCTTTTTAATGAGAAAGCAGAGCCTCCTGTGGTCTTTCTGGCTGGGCGGTGGAGCCAGCCAGATTTCCAGGAACAGATGGTGGGATTTTTCTGACGGCACCGAGACCACAACCTGGCGGCTCCCTCCAAACTGCCCAAGTTAAATTATTAAAGATGCAATTTCCTTTCATCTTTCCAGTAAAATCTATCTTTGCTCTATAATCCTGTGCATTACTGTCACTGCGGAGCAACGCACAGCAAGGCAGGCTCCCTCCACTCCCTTTGGAAAGGGCTTGCTAGTGCTTTGCAGGGAAAGGTCTTCCTGGAGAAGGACGATGCTGTGTGCCGTTGGTCGGTCCAGAGGTCACAGCTGATGAGCCAGGAGGTCAGCCTCCGACAGATCTCTCTTGCCCACCAAGGACAACGGAAATAGAGACGTTGTCTGTGGCCAAGCTTGCTTCTTTGTCATATTGGCCTTGGGCTACCATCTTCAAAAAATTGCCTCCAAGTCAAGGACTTGCTAGACACAGAGGGATGGTAGGAGGCTCCAGCTGGGGACATCCCCAAGGGAAGAAGGCTCAGAGCACAGGGAGTGGTGGTGGGTGTCAGAGGGAGAAGAGGGAGAAGCCTGGGAGGAGGTCATGTCAGAAGCTGCAGAGGGAACAGAACCCTGTGAGCAGGGAGAGTCTGTGGCAGAAAGGAGTCCAGAAGCTGAAATGAGAGAGGAGCGGAGTCAAGAGGCAGATATGAATCAGGCTGGTGAAGAAGCCAGGGTGTCCCCCTCCTGCTGCGACAAGCTCCCCTCCCAGGACCATAAGAGGTATGAAGAGGGAGGAGCAAAGAGGTATGAAGAGGTGCGTTGGCATAGTCTCAGATTGCTTGGGAAGCACCTGGGAGAGGAGGAGATGTGGAAAGCCTCCACAACTGCCTCGTAGGAGCAAGACCTACTAAGAAGGCCCGGCTTCTTCTAATAAAGAGTAAACATTACATTACATTACATACACTGGCTGGCTCCCTGACATCAGGAGTGAGGAAAGCTTTTTAGCCTGAGGTCCACATTCCCTTCTGGGCAATGTCCCAGGGGCCAAATACTAGTGATGGGCGAGGCTAGAGGCCAAAGTGGGCAGAGCAATGGCTATACATGTTGCCTTTATACAGTAGGCTAGTTTCTAGAAACCCGCACCCTTCTCTGTATTGGCAAACAAGAGGCATGGTCAGAGTTCAAGGACACATTCCAGTCAGGCAAAAAGACTGAAGGAGAGTCGGAAGCAGGGTGGGTGAGGGGTGTGGTCTAAAGAGGGCCAGAGAGTGAGGCCTGGGGGGCCACATTCAGCTCCCAGACCTCAGTTTCCCACTCCATCCTGTTTCTAAGTCAAGGAGATGTGGCAGCCTTGGAAGTGGTGGAGTTACTCCTCCTTGGGTACTCATAGAGTAGTTCTAGGGAAGTAAGTTGTGCCTCCCTCCGCCGATCCTGCTCTGTGGGGCTCCCGGAATCATAGAATCATAAAACTGTCTCGCCAGAGTGGTGCGTGGTCTAGTTATCTCTCACTTGGACTACTGCAATGCACTCTACGTGGGGCTACCTTTGAAGGTGACACAGAAACTACAACTAATCCAGAATGCGGCAGCTAGACTGGTGACTGGGAGTGGCTGCCGAGACCACATAACACCAGTCCTGAAAGACCTACACTGGCTCCCAGTATGTTTCCAAGCACAATTCAAAGTGTTGGTACTGACCTTTGAAGCCCTAAACGGCCTTGGTCCTGTATACCCGAAGGACCGTCTCCACACCCATCGTTCTGCCCAGATACTGAGGTCCAGCTCTGAGGGCCTTCTGGCAGTTCCCTCACTGCGAGAAGTCAAGTTACAGGGAACCAGGCAGAGGGCCTTCTCGGTAGTGGTGCCCGCCCTGTGGAACGCCCTCGCAGCAGATGTCAAAGAGAAAAATAACTACCAAACTTTTAGAAGACATTTGAAGGCAGCCCTGTTTAGGGAAGCTTTTAATGTTTAATAGATTATTGTATTTTAATATTCTGTTGAAAGACGCCCAGAGTGGCTGGGGAAACCCAGCCAGATGGGCGGGGTATAAATAAATTATTATTATTATTATTATTATTATTATTATTATTATTATTATTGAGTTCGAAGGCACCTTGAGGGTCATCTAGTTCCCTGCATTTCAGGATCCTGCCCACAGCTATTTCTGGGTGGGCTCCAACCACTGGCCTTCTTTCTGGTTAACAGCCAGATGTACTTACCCATTGCACCACCCAGGGGTGCCGACTTGCCCCCACATTGAGGAGTGAGCGTAGTCATGGTCACATGAAGTGTAATGTGACGTCACATGACGCGTCACCTGATGCCACCCGGGGTGGGACGCATGGAGGGCAACCTCTGTACTTGCTCAAGCGAAGCAAAGATCTCCCGCAGTTGTCACAGCCGCCTCCTGTTTCACGAGCTGCCGCGTGGAGGCTGGGGTGCATGGAGGGTGCACGGCAGTGGCAAGGGGTGGCAGCCCCCTCAATATTGGGGGGCGCTGCCCCCTGCCAAAAAATATTGGGGGAGGTTAATGATATCCTCTTTCATCTCTGCAGTTCGATACTGGTTACCTACTACACCTGGCGCATTGTAAAATACCATGTATATTGGCAGCCCCATATAACTAACATGGGATGCGGGTGGCACTGTGGGTTAAACCACAGAGCCTAGGGCTTGCCAATCAGAAGGTTGGCGGTTCGAATCCCCACAACGGGGTGAGCTCCCGTTGCTCAGTCCCTGCTCCTGCCAACCTAGCAGTTCAAAAGCACAACAGTGCAAGTAGATAAATAGGTACCACTCCAGTGGGAATGTAAACGCCGTTTCTGTGCGCTGCTGTGGTTCGCCAGAAGTGGCTTAGTCATGCTGGCCACATGACCTGGAAGCTGTATGCCAGCTCCCTCGGCCAATAAAGCGATATGAGCACCGCAACCCCAAAGTTGTCCACAACTGGACCTAATGGTCAGGGGTCCCTTTACCTTTACCTTTACCTATATAAATAACATACCATGTTGGCTCTGCCTCCAGTCGACTCCTCCCTCAGCTTTTTGCCATCCTTCCTTACCCACCAAGACCCACAGGCTGGAGTTTCCCAGGAGCTGCGCCCCTTTTTCTTTGTTCATTGGGTGTAGGGCCAAGCAGCTGGGTCTCAGGCCACCTATTGCATCATTTGCTCAACAGCTGGGGTTGGGGAGGGAATAGTACAACCCGTTCTTCTTTATTTACAGAGCTGGCACCATGGGAAGCTATTATACTTAATATTGCTGTTAGCATTTCTTGGGAAAATTTACTTCTGTTCCAGACCTCAGCAAACAGCGATTGTGTATGAGTGATTGGGATCAGTCCACATGTACAAATTTATCACCTCGTGACACAGCTAAGTGCATGCAAAACATACATCAAAGCCATGAAATCGGCTACAAATGCACATTAAATAAATAAATAAAGGTGTCATGAGCTCTGCGATCCTGTCCGGTTCAGGATGAGAGTGGCAGTTGCTACCAGAGGACGATGTGGAGGATTTGATAGTTGAGGAGCACAGAGAGAGGGAGGAAATGGCTATTGTCCCTTTGCCTTTAGAGGCCAAGGAAGGGGAGAAAGTCGCTACCCTGGAAGAATGGCAGATGAAGGTGATTGACTACATGGAATTGGCAGAAATGACTGGCAGAATCTGAGATCAGGGAGAAGAGTCGGTGAAAGAAGACTGGAAGAAATTTAAAGGCTATTTACAGAAACATTGTGTGCATGCACACTTCTTCAGATACAGCTCATACCAAGAACTAACTTAGTTGGTCTTTAAGGTGCTACTGGAAGGAATTTTTTTATTTTGACTATGGCAGACCAACACGGCTACCTATCTGTTACAGAAACATTGTAAAATTAATGAAGGTTAGAAGGATGTTGGTAAGAAACTAAGCGGTTTCCAGCTGTAATGCTTTAAGAGTTATGAAAAAAAGAAGGGGGGTTACAAATGGGTAAAGTTTAATGGTAAGGATTTGCTGAACTAACAAATTGAACTGGAATACAAAGAAGGGAGGTATGAGGAGGTCCGGGGAAATAAGTGTAAGGAAGTTATGTTATGGAAAATTAATGTGTTTTTAACTATTTTTATTTTGTATGTTTCTTTTTATTTTTCACTTTTTTGTTATACCTTAAAAACTCTTAATAAATATCTTCTTTTAAAAAAAAAAGGAAGGAGAGAAAGTCGCAATGGGTCTTGGTCCTGCCCCATCCATGGAGTGGAAAGATGCCCTAGCAATAATAATAATAAACATGCAAAGGACCCCTGGACGGCTACGTCCAGTCAAAGGCGACTATGGGGTCGCGGTGAGAGCTGGCGTTTGTCCACAGACAGCTTTCCGGGTGATGTGGCCAGCACGACTAAACCGCTTCTGGCGCAAAGGAACACCATGACGGAAACCAGAGCGCACGGAAACACAGTTTAAATTCCCACCTCAGTGGTACCGATTTACCTACTTGCACTGGCGTGCTTTTGAACTGCTACGTTGGCAGGAGCTGGGACAGAGCAACGGGAGCTCATTCTGTCACGGGGATTCGAACCGGCGACCTTCTGATCGGCAAGCCCAAGAGGCTCAGTGGTTTAGAACACAGCACCACCCGCGTCCCTAGCAATAAGAAAGGGTGTTGACCAGCTGAAAGGGGAAGTGGGAAAGAGCATCTCTCTTCCAACTTCTTCCTTCAGCTCGATATATTTCTCCTTTGAGAAAGACCTGCCCTTACCACCTTGTGACCAAGGGGGCAGTGAGGAGACTTAGAGGCTTCATGGGCACCAGCAGACCCTATTTTCCTGGGGGATCCCTGATTTAGAAAAGGTTTCTAGATCTGATCCAGGAATGTCCTGCTTTTCCTTAGGATGCCCCTATTTTCATCGAATAAATGTTGGAAGATATGGAGTTATCTGATCCCCTGAGCTGTCTGAAGGCAATCCTACACAGCGGACGCTCGGGTTGCGAACATGATCCGTGTGGGAGGCATGTTCGCAACCTGCAGCGTTCTCAACCCGCAGCGCCGCGTCTGCGCATGCATGGGTCGCGATTCGGCTCTTCTGTGCATGCGCAAAGTGTGATTTAGTGGTTCTGCGCATGCGCGAGTGCTGAAACCTGGAAGTAACCCCTTCCGGTTGACCGGTGTGCAACCCAAAAACACACAACCTGAAGTGTCTGTAATCTGAGGTATGGCTGTATAGGAAAGGGGTTTTTTTTAATGTTTAATGGTGCATTTATGTTTTTATATATGTTGAAATATACTGCGGCAACCCAATAAGATGTGTGGTGTGTAAATAGTAAAATTGTCGTTATGGAATGGGACCGCCCTATTTTCATCAGAGAAATGTTGGAGCGTATGCATCATGGGAGGCCTTCAAGTCCACAGCTGTGCCCGCCATGTTTGCTCCAAAGACCTGGCCACTGCTTTGCACCAAGGTAGCTTTTTAAGACTTGCCATTGGCCAGCAGCCTGGGCGAAAGTCTCCTCCTTTGTGCATCTGCAGAGCTCACCCCATTTGGCAAATGTAAGGCCGAGACAGTCCTGTCTCCACCTGGGGAAAGGCATGAAGCAGCCAAGCTCTGCATTTGCAGCAAACATTTATCCTCCATTATAGATAGCCTCCTGGTTTTCGGCAGCCCCTCACTCTCTCTGTCTCTCTCTCAACCTTTGGCACACTCTCTCCCGTTTGAAATCCTCGAGGCCAGCTTCCCTGATTAAACTTTGATTCAGAGGAAACAAATTGGCTGCATCAATTAGTAATGTTTGATCCGCCACTAACACCATTAATAAGTCATCTCTCTATAAATGTGGAGGTCAGGCGAAAGAAAATGGAGCTACCGCTGTCTGGATCTTAAGCCCAGGACTGTTCGGGAGCTGCAGCAACCGAAAAAATAATTTTAATCATCAAACTCATCTTTGCCGATCAGGATCCCTCCCTCCTTTCTCAACTTAACATCTGTTCCATTCCTCCAAACTTGCATAGGAGGCTTGTTCAAAATGGCAACAGTACAGCTGCAGGATATTTTTGCGCAAATCAATAAAGTTTATGCAAACTACTCACTTCCTTCGATTTTCATACCCAGTTTCGAACTCAAGTCTTTGAGCTTTTGTAGGAGTTGGGATTTCTCAGCAAAGGTAAAGGTCCAGCCCAACTTAATCGGCAGCTCAGGCAGCTGCCTGGAATGGCAGGATTTGGGGGGTTAGAGAAAGTGCCCCACAGAGAGAACCGCTGCCCAGACCCTTGAAACAGCAAGGTCTGAAGTGTGGGGCAAGTAGCATCTGCAGTTGAGAAAGGAATAGTCACTAGTGATGGAGAAGGCCTCTGCCTGAAATGTTGTGGCACTGCTGTCAGTCAGAGTAGACACTACTCAGCTAGATAGACATATGGGATAGTCTATCTAGCTGAGTAGTGGGAATACCTTTGAAGCAAGAAGGTGCAGTTCCACCCAAACTAAAACCCTATTATGCCTTTACAGAAGTTTTTGGGGTGGAGCAAAATAAATGTTCACCTAGGGTAACCAAAATAGGTTGCAGGTGTTTTCTTGCAGTTTTGAACAGCCTGTGTGAGTTCCTTGGAATGGGACAGACCACATCTTAACGGTGCCCGTGTGGTACCTTAGCTCAGTGGGACAGCATTCACTTTGCATGCAAAAGGTGGCAGCTTTAGTGCCCAGTGTCTCCTGGCAGGACTGAGGGAGACCTCTCTGATAGCACCAAGAGCTACTGCAAGTCTGTAGACAATACCGGGTGAGATTGACCAAATGTTTGATTCAGTATAAGGCAGCTTCCTTCACTGCACTCCTAAAAAAACGGAACGGATGGCCTGGGAAAAAGAAATATTAATGCCTATGTAGTTTCATGATAAAAGTGTGGGAGGGGACCAGGAAGTTAAGAGTGATTGTGTTTGTCTGAGTGTCTGTAACCGATCAGGAAGCTTATGTGAATACCATGCCTACAAGGTAATTATACACATACCATATAGCTTGGAGGAAGACAATCTTTGCAATATATATTGCCCGAGGTGGGGAATAGCCATAATTATTGTGCAAACCGATTTGCATTCTTTTGCAATATTATTTTGCAAAAGGCTACATTTTACGGTTATTTCCTGTAATCGATTCTTTGCTTCCTTGACTGAACCTGTTCCGTCAGCACCCCTAGCTCTGTCATTATTCTAATTAGCAGGAATGCTGCCAAAGTTCCTCAGTATGAAAAAAACAAACAAACAGGTAGCCGTATTGGCCCAGCGGAACAAAACTTGCAAGAGCTGGTGAAAATCATAGACCTGGTGATGATTCTAATAACACATATTATCAGGGGCAGCCCTGAAATCCTGCAGAGGTGAAATGACCTGTTTCAGGACTGACTGGTTTTGTGAGCAAAGGCTAGGGGCTTTTGCAAACCATAGTTTACTGTGTGCTTGCAGCTGTTGGCCTTCCCATTCTTATTTAATCTGTGTAGTCCACATGTTGGTACCTTCAAGCATACCAGTATTGATGCTTTCTCCTTTTAAGTTCAGATTTACCTGACACGGCGGTAATAAATTTGGGGAAATCAGGCTTCAAACCGCTCTACTTGTGGTCGCACATTATTTCTTTTGGTGTTTTAGGGTGTGTGGATCAATCGTCACTTCCTGTTACTCCCCTTTCCATATACATAACTTCCTCAATGCTTTCATTTATTTTCCGGCTGTGCAGATAAATGTTCCCTGCATGCACCTAAACATATATATTTTACTTCTGAACCCTCAGTTTTGCACAAAACCAGAAAGCTGCACATGGAAACCACATTTTAAAAAATCTACACCAGATATTGCACAGAAAATTGATATGAAAGGTGTGTGCCAAGAATTTGCAATTCCGTTCATCTATTTCAGTTGTGCTTCTGGTTTCCATTGCTCCTGAAAGAGGAGGGTAGGCAATAAATAATCCCTCAGATTTGTGCAAAACCAGAAAACTGTACAACAGACTTAAACTAGCATGGTGACAAGCAAAGGAAGCCGCCTTAACCCCAGTGTGGTTCCCCTTTAGCACATATGCAGCACAACAAGACAATGACCTACCCCCGCTCCACAACAACATACAACTCAATATGGCTAACGGGACACAATCCACCCCGCCGACATACAAACAAACCACACCGCAACCAACTGAACACAACCAACACAACACAACCAACCAAAACCTGGACCCTCCAATCTCTCACAACACCAATAAAAACAAATAACTATATAAATAAAGGAACTACCCATGGGACACGGACACACAAACCTTGCATAAACGCTATGTAATAAAATGAAAATATCACCAGCCACCAGTCCTCTCCCTCCCTCCCTCCCTCTTGCCCCTCTTTCCCCCCAAAGTCTATGACAATAATGTCTCATAACAAACATAAACAAACAGTGAAAAAGACTCTGCACTGAAAGTAGAGACACTATATGTATTTTTCCTTATTTGTTTGATTTGTGTTACAAAAAAAACTTTAATAAAAAACTATTAAAACAAAACTACAAGCAATTTTGTGATGAGAATTTACAATTGTGTAACAATGTGCTTTTGCACCTTCCTGGGCTGAAAGTTCTGGTTATTAAAAAAAAAAAAAACATTGTAAGTATTTAATTAGCATAATAGAATAATAATAGAAAATAGAAGGTTGGGACAAACTCAAAAGGGAATACCTACTGGTATGAATGGGAAAGACCCAAGTTGCTGCATGTACACAGGTTCAAATCTGTGAGGGCCCTGGATTGCTTTCATCTAGTTCAAATTTCTGAGGATTAACAGCTAAATCATGCTTAAATGTGGACAAGCCCTAGATGAAGGCAGACAGTGATGTCTGAATGGTTGTCATGAACAGGCAGGGAGGAGGAAGGGGATGTTGGCAAGGGGTGTAGCTGGGACCAGGACACACCACGGCAAACTGGGGCTGGAGATGGAGGGGAAGGTGTAGAAACTACTCACAGGGCGACAGAAGATGGCGAGGGGATGGTGGTCACTGCACAGGAACCAGAGCAACAGGACCCATCACTAGAGCCAGAGGGGCCCTTGTCTCCACAAACATGGCAGGCTCTGAGACATAGAGAGTTATGCTGTAGGTGGCAGAGGTAAGCAAGTGCTGAAAGCCCAGCTCCTTACCTGGCCAGGTGGGGCTCGCTAGCTCTGGGAAGAGGTGAGTGATTCCTCAGCTGCAGTAGGCTCAAAACAGGTGAGGGTCCCTGGCCTCATCAAGCCCAGCTGCTGCAATCAGCATGCAGAGCTGAGGTGCTATGTCTGCTCAACTTCCTGTGTTGGTTGGACCATGGGGTGGAGGCCATAGAGCTGTCCTTCTGCAGGACTGTCCTGACCCCTGGATCGGCTGCAGAGGCTGGAACATGACCTGACTGGACTTTGGGCTACACGCTAGCATCTGCCAGGTACTGTGTGGTTCGGGACAATGGTGCAGCAATGCTCGTTAAAGCATGGCCTTAGCATGGGTGGGGATTTGCTGCTAGGGCTTTGCTTCAGGTGGCAAAAATGCTTGGGCCCACTATGGCACATTATCTCAGTGGTGTCAAGATTTCTAGTCTACTGGCTGGGCATAAGAAACGCCTTGTCCACTATCAGTCCATGCCATGGGTAGGCAAACTAAGGCCCGGGGGCCGGATCCGGCCCAATCGCCTTCTAAATCTGGCCCGCAAATGGTCCGGGAATCAGCGTGTTTTTACATGAGTAGAATGTGTCCTTTTATTTAAAATGCATCTCTGGGTTATTTGTGGGGCCTGCCTGGTGTTTTTACATGAGTAGAGAGAGTGTGGTTTTGTTTTGTTTTAATAATAATAATAATAATAATAATAATAATAATAATAATATCTTTATTGTCATTGCCCCCTTCGGGGACAACGAAATTACTTGACTGCTCCATAAAAACACTAATTAAACAATACAGTATAATACAGCAAGGGAGATTAGATGACTTTCAAAGTCCGGGCTTCCCATTCAGGGCCGAGATCGCTCTGGAGAAGAAGCTGTTCTTAAGACGACTCGTTCTTGTCTTCATCGTCCTGTATCTCCATCCCGACGGCAAGAGCTCGAAGAGACAGTGACCAGGATGCGATGGATCTTTTACTATGTCCAGTGCCTTCCTATGGCACCTTGTGGCATAAATCTGCTCTAAGGTGGAGAGTGGGCAGCCAACAATGCTCTCTGCTGCCTTAACAACCCTGCACAACCCCATCCTGTCCTGGGTAGTACAGCTTCCATACCACACACATAAGCCATAAGTGAGCATGCTCTCAATGGCACAGTGATAGAAGGCAAGCAGCATCTCTGGGTTATTTGTGGGGCATATGAATTCATTCATTCCCCCCCCCCAAAAAAAATAGAGTCTGGCCCCCCGCAAGGTCTGAGGGACAGTGGACTGGCCCCCTGCTGGAAAAGTTTGCTGACCCCTGGTTCATGCCAACAGTGGCTTCACTCAGCCTTCACTGCTGGAAGTGCTGTGCTTCTGAACATCACAGTTGGCCAGAGTGCTCTTGTGCTCATGTCCAGTTTGTGGGCTTCCCAGGGGAGAGATCTGGTTGGCCAGAATGAGATGCTATACTAGTTGGCCCCTTGGTCTAATCCAAATAGGTTCTACTGACTCAGAGAAGAGGACTAGCTGTTTAAAAAGCTCAGGGAAGGACAAATAGAGCCCACTTTGTTATTGATTAGCATCCTTCTATTCAACACATAAGGGATGCGGGTGGCACTGTGGGTTAAGCCACAGAGTCTAGGGCTTGCCGATCAGAAGGTCGGCGGTTCAAATCCCTGCGATGGGGTGGGCTCCCGTTGCTCGGTCCCTGCTCCTGCCAACCTAGCAGTTCGAAAGTACGTCAAAGTCAAGTAGATAAATAGGTACCACTCCGGCGGGAAGGTAAACAGCGTTTCTGTGCTCTGCTCTGGTTCACCAGAAGCGGCTTAGTCATGCTGGCCACATGACCCGGAAGCTGTACGCTGGCTCCCTCTCCCAACAAAGCGCGATGAGCGCTGCAACCCCAGAGTCAGCCATGACTGGACCTAATGGTCAGAGGTCCCTTTACCTTTACTATGCATGGATGTAGGCTGGATTTCTGTTAGGAAGGGAAGCCAAAGTTGTTGAGCTTTTCTTGGGGAATCATGGGTAAAAATACCCTGTAAAAAGGACATTGCGGGGGGCAGGCTTCTGCTGGGGGGGCAAGCAGAACCTCAGATTAAGCAAAGATCACCAGTGTTGAAGCAATGATTCTTCAACATCAACTTTGTTGGACTGGTCATGTTGTGCAGATACCTGATGATCGTCTTCCAAAGCAACTACTCTATTGTGAACTTAAAAATGGAAAGTGTAATGCTGGTGGTCAACAAAAGAGGCTTAAAGACTGTCTCAAGGCAAATCTTTAAAAATGTAGTATAAACACTGACAACTGGTAAACACTGGCCTGCGAGCGCTTCAGTTGGAGAACAGCCTTTACCAAAGGTGTCATGGGCTTTGAAGACACTCGAACTCAGGAAGCAGGGGTGAAACGTGCTAAGAGGAAGGCATGCTTGGCAAATCCACACCGTGATCAACTCCTGCCCGGAAACCAATGTCCCCACTGTGGAAGGACTTGTGGATCCAGAATTGGCCTCCACAGTCACTTATGGACTCATTGTTAAAACCATGTTTATGGAAGACAACCTTACTCGGCTACGAGGGATCGCCAAAGAAGAAGAAGATAACTGAGTACTTTCAATGCTTTTCAGTAATATTTGTGCCCCCCTGGGCCCTGCCCATGTGACTACAGATGGTGTTAATAGAAAGGCCATCCCCTGCAAAAAAAAACCCATGATAATACCATTGCTGATCCTCCTTCTCTAAAATAATTATTTTATCCTCTATGCCTTAGCTAAGGATGCTTGTTTATGAGGTAGCATTGTCTTCTTCCTGTATTCAACTCTGTACTCTCTTGTTTTGTTTTTCTTTTGTAGTTTTGTGGTTTTGACCTGATGTAATAGCTGCTATAATAGAAAATCCAATAACAATATATTACAAAGAGGCTCCTCTGATGTTTTTAGCTCATCGAGGCCAGAATTCTTAGGGGCCAGACCAATTGTTCTGGGAAGTTCATGAGGGCACAAAGAGGCGGCACTTCCCTTAAAAATATATACTTTATTGGAAGAATTTCATTTATAAAAAAGGTTAGCGACAAAAAAAGAAAAGAAAAAAGTGAGTGGGACTGAAAAAGAGGGGGGAAATACTCAAGTTACATTTCCATACATTAGCATGCAGATGTGTATAATCTCATCCTAATACACACTTAGTTATAAATAACCTAATACAATCTGTTTAGACTCATTCCAAATATCATTGTATTTAACCAAAGAAAGTCTGTGTCTATAAGCTGTACGTTCAAATGCTGCTAATGTTGCCAAGCCATTGATCAAGGGGGATTGTATCTCTATTCTTCCAATTCACAGGTATCAGTCTCTTGGCCCCTATTAGGGCACATAGAATCCATTTTCGCTGTCAGTTTCCGTATAATAGGTATATAGTTCAAGAGCTTATTCACCTCCGAAAAGTGTCTTGTTTATATAGTCCAGCAGTTTCTCCCAAAACTTAGTAAGTATGGGGCACAGCAAAAGCATATGTTTCAAAGAAGCATTATCCATATTACATCTTCAACAAAGAGCTTCACTAGATAGTCCTTTCTTACACAAACGTTCACGCCCCAACACCTGATATTCAGGTATACTTTTTGTTTGTTTATTGTTATAAACTTCTATCATGGCTGCATACAAACCATACAGTTAAAGCACATTTTTTACTCTCAAAGAATTTAAGGAACTGTCGTTTGCTAAAGATGCTAAACATAGTCAGCTCCTTCAACTGTTCCTCATAAGGCTTGGTTTCCAGACCCTTGATCATCTTGGGCACCTTCTTCTGCACACGTTCCAGCTTGTCAACATTAGGGCTGCCATATTTCAAAAAGTGAAAATCCGGACACAAAATTGTTGAGCTTTTTATGGGGGGGGGGTTTTCCATGAGAACCGCCAACACTACCGATGTGGGCTGCCATACGCCCTGGTTTTCTTGGGTGTTTTAGTCACTTTTGGAAAAGTCAGCCATTTTCAACAGATGAATCCCAGCTATGTCCGGGACGTTCTAGACGTATAGTAGCCCTAGAACATCCTCCTTAAATTGTGGTACCCAGAAACAGAGAGAATATTCAGTTGACAACCAGTGAGAGAGAGATAAAACTTTATTCACATTAGCCAATGGCCATAGCAACAGTAAAACATTACAGTATACGCAGAAAAGGAAGTTTGATATAAAAGCACAATTTAAAGTCCCGAAGCAGCCGTCACTTAGCGGCCCTTACTCTGATTGCCCCTGCTATGAACCTAGCAACCTTTGCTGTTATCTGCTCATTTTGATCTGATATTGTGGCAGTGGATGAGCACCCTGGGATGGTTAGTACGAGTGGGGTGATGATTTCGTTCCTCAAGTCTTTGTAGAGAGTACAGGACAGGAGGACGTGTGCCGCTGTTTCGGTGCTACCATCTCCACAGGGGCAAAGACGTTTCTCAGGCAGGATCTTTTGGAATCGACCCTCAAGTACCCCAGATGGCAAAACATCCAGTCTTGCAAGTGTAAAAGCACGTCTGCATTTTGGGATAGTAAGTTTGTGCAGATATGGGGCCAGAGGATCAAAATGGAGAGGTGGAAACTGAACATATCAAGGACAGAATTTCCTTATAGAGGCCAGGTTGTTCTGATGCTCAATATCTTTTAGATGTTGACAACCAGTGATGTGGGAGCTCTCTCTCTATGATGGCTCACTGCTAGCAATTAACGATGGCCATTATCACAGAAGATAAACCTATCAATGGCTCCTGCCCACTATGTCTTTGTTTTACTTCCACCATCAGAGATAGGTGCTGGGTATGCTAAGTGGGGTGAGTGTTATCTCACTGGCCACAGAGAGACTAAAGTGATGGACTAGTTGGGCCTTTGGCTTGATCAAGCAGGACTTTTCCTTACGTTCTTAAGACATCAACCCCAAAATATGTCGCTGCTACTATCCTCCGGTCGAGCAGCCAGCGGTGATTCAGCCAAGCACTGTCATTTCTAGAAAGTGTGTGTGTGTGTGTGTGTGTGTGTGTGTGTGTGTGTAATATTCTGTCCGGTAACATTTCCCCATTTCAGATATAGAACCCCTAAAGGTAAAGGGACCCCTTACCATTAGGTCCAGGTGTGGACAACTCTGGGGTTGCGGCTCTCATCTCGCTTTACTGGCTGAGGGAGCCGGCGTACAGCTTCCGGGTCATGTGGCCAGCATGACTAAGCCGCTTCTGGCGAACCAGAGCAGCGCACAGAAATGCCGTTTACCTTCCCACTGGAGCGGTACCTATTTATCTACTTGCACTGGTGTGCTTTCGAACTGCTAGGTTGGCAGGACCAGGGACCGAGCAACGGCAGCTCACCCCATCGCGGGGATTTGAACCACGAGCTTCTGATTGGCAAGCCCTAGACTCTGTGGTTTAACCCACAGCGCCACCCGCGTCCCATAGAACCCCTAGGAATGTTTAAAAGGGACTGGCAAGTAAGCCTTGACCTGTTATAAGTGCAGTTAGAGCTGCCTTTCTCAAGAACCCAGACACCGTCTTACTGGAAATCACCTGAAACCTCCAACAGTTTCTTTGTCTTCTCCACTGCCCAGCAATTATTAGAAAGTTTATTGCAAAAGGACAGTAGGTTGGGTGGGTTGTGTTGGGTTTTTTTAAAGCCATTTGACAGCATCTTTAAGGAATGTGCTGGAGGGGCCGCCTGACACTTCCTTGAACAGGAACACTTAGGTGAAAGGGCTGTTCGGGCAGACTGTCTCCAAATGATGACACATTTCCTAAGCATTCGCAGACTTGGAGGGGGGGGTGAGAGTGATTCTGTGTGTGCGCCTCTCAACATCCAAAGGGAGTTTCTGTCTTCAAGTGACCTGGCTGTACAAAAAGAACCATAACCTTTTGAGTTTAAGCGTGGTGTAACAATTCCCCTTGCACCCCTAACACAGCATTGTAAACAAGCTCACTAAGATTGCTATACTGCAAAAAATCAAAATAGAGTACTGGCAAGATAGGGGTGGAGAACCTTGACCCGTCCTGTTACATTTCTCTTCTGAGCACGAAAGAGAGTTTCTCTCTGCCAGCAGCCCACTTAGAGCCTCTCCAGGTATCCATTTTATTGCACATTATTTATGCTCAGTATTAGGGCCTATCAAGGCATCATGTTGGCTACAGCGTGGTCCCAACCCCATATCTGCTAAGTTACTGAGAAACAGAACGAGGTGCAAGCCCCTTCCATGTCCATCACAAGCAAATGCTTCCCCCGCCCCCCAAGGAAAATTGCCACCCTTTGCCCCTTCTGATTTTGGAGCACTACAGGAGAGGGAGTCCTTAAAAGTAAATGGTGATGATAATAACAAGAGTGTCTCTACCCCATCGTTCTGCCCGGACACTGAGGTCCCGCGCCGAGGGCCTTCTGGCGGTTCCCTCACTGCGAGAAGCCAAGTTACAGGGAACCAGGCAGAGGGCCTTCTCGGTGGTGGCACCCGCCCTGTGGAACACCCTCCCACCAGATGTCAGAGAGAAAAACAACTACCAGACTTTTAGAAGACACCTGAAGGCAGCCCTCTTTAGGGAAGCTTTTAATGTTTAACAGACCTTTGTATTTTAATACTTTGTTGGAAGCTGCCCAGAGTGGCTGGGGAAACCCAGCCAGATGGGCGGGGTATAATTATTATTATTATTATTATTATTATTATTATTATTATTATTATTATTATTATTTGTATACCGCCATACTGTATACCCACATGTCTCAGGGTGGTTACAACATAAAATCACAATATAAAAACACAAAGTGCATAATAAAAACAAAAACAGCCCGAACCCTGTCCTCCAACCCCCCCCCCCAGGAGAAGGGAGGAAACATTTCCAAGTCAATCAGAGGGTCAGGGTCATCTTTTGCAAATGCTCCCATAGCTTCAGCATTTACATTAAGCCTCCTTGGCCCCATTTTGAGGTTGGGAATCGGTGTACTGGGAAAATAGCACCTTGCCTAAAGCCCTCTTTTGTGTCAGAAGTAGGATCTAAAGCCAGGTGTTGTTGGGCTGTTTCAGGCACTAAACAAAATTGCCTGCCCAAGAAAGGGTACGTTGCCCAAGTTTGTTCGCTTCCTCTTCCCTCCCAACCCATTTCCTTTTGTGTCTGTTCAGATGGTCAGCCTGGAGGCAGCGGCTGTCTTGTTGCTTGATTTTGCACAGAGAGCCATTCTGGAAGCCTCGTTTTAGTTGCAGTGCCCAGTGATGGGGGGCAATGGAGATTTTTTTAAAAAAATAAATAAATTCATGCTGTTTCTGTATGATCTTCCACAGGATCGTCAATGTTCAGTTTTACTCCGAAGAACCACCGCAGCTTTATTCTGACGTTTGGCACAGGGAGGAAGAGATTCTAGCAGCTCAAACGTGAGGCAATTACCTTTTCACTTATTAATTATGTTTTTGGTGGCCTTGCTCTTCCAGTTGCTAGGGCTTGACCCAACAGCTTTTGTTGTTCAGAGGCGTTCAGGGTGTTATAAAATTTAAGGTTCTATCAATTATGTACAGCTTTCGCTGGGAGGAGAGGCTTTTCTTGTATCTTGAGGATAGCGTAAAAAAACAAACACCCATTGAATTTGCCCATTTAAACAAATGTATCACCTACCTTGTCTTTCACCAACAGCTGCTGAATGTAGATCATTTCAGTTTGCTGGGACTCACCTGCTCAGTCTGATGGTTGCATGTTACAGTGCCCTTTTGGAATTATTCCTGGGGAAGAATTTTATTCATTCATTTGCTCATTTGCATAATTTATTCCCTGTGCTGTTCTATAAGTATCGGTACAAGTTTATACATACATAAACTTTTATTGCACTAGCCAAAGACCACGGCATCATCCAAAGAAAGGGGGGGAAGAACCAGCAGTTGCTACCTATGCAGTAAAACCATGATCATATCCACCAAAATTCCTTATTACACAGAATAAAAGTGATTCTCAAATAAAATGTGCAAATTAGATCTCAGGGTCCCCTTCACAATTGACCCCTAACCCACCCAGCTTTTTCTTTCTAGCTGACAAGGTATAAAAAGCCACCTTATAAGTCACAGAGATCACTCTGCAGCAATCTCACCCTCTCTGACCTGGTTTGATTTGTTTCCTTCGTGAAAAGGGGTTTCATGAATCGGTTTCTTGGGTCTGCATATAGTGGGCATTGTAGTAAGTCATGGCAAATGTCCTCTACACATGGTTGCCCACACAGACAATTCTTCTTTCCCTAAGGTGGTTCGAATCTGCTCATTGGTGGTGAGCTCCTATTGCTTTGTCCCAGCTCCTGCCAACCTAGCAGTTCGAAAGCACACCGGTGTGAGTAGATAAATAGGTACTGCTGTGGCAGGAAGGTAAACAGCATTTCCGTGCGCTCTGGTTTCCGTCACTGTGTCCCATTGCGCTAGAAGTGGTTTAGTCATCCTGGCCACATAACCCAGAAAAGCTGTCTGTGGACAAATGCCAGCTCCCTCAGCCTGAAAGCGACCCCATAGTCACCTTTGACTGGACTTAACCATCCAGAGGTCCTTTGCCTTTTTTATTATTCTGTTGCATCGTCCATCTAGGACCGCTGGGGGCATAGATTGAAAGCGTAGTTCTGTGAAGGTGACTCTTAATGAGGCAGGTGGAAGATTTGTACAGGTTTATAAATAATGGTGCAATTTAAATGGGAATGACAGTGTGTACATGGGCACACTGCATATGCAACTGATAACCAAGAGCATTAGCTGGGGAGGAGATCCATGGGCAGTCAGAACGTCTCAGATTCAATCTTTTCAAGTTTTTGGAGACACCATACACGCCCCCTCCCCTTTCCTTGATGAGCCCGATTGCTCCTTGCCATTACTTCCAGATGCTCCCCCCTCTTTCTCAACATGGCCACCACTGGCTTGCCCCCTACGTCTCTCCTCTGCTGTGGTCTGGGTCAGAGCGAGAGGCAGGTGAACCCGAGCAGGTTGCAAGCAGAGGAACAGGCTGTGTGGGTCTTGTCCGTGGGCCTCCTGATGAGGTGCTGTCCCCTGTTGGCAGGTTCCCAATTACGCCGAAAGGCACCATAGATTTAAAGCACCCGCCCCCAAAAAACATCCTGGGAACTGTAGTTTTCCCTTCAAAGAGGGACGATTCCCAGCGCCCTGAACAAGCAACAGTTCCCAGGATTATTTGGTGGGTATGGCACTTTAAATAAGCTTTAAACATACAGTGTGTATGCAGCCCCTCTGCCCATAAGAATTCCCTTATTCCGAATAGGATTCCTCGCAAGAAAAGGGAAAAGTTGACAGCTATGCCTCTGCCTGAGACCCTGGCAGAAGAGGCAATCTTGAATTAGATGGACCTAGAGGTCTCATTCAGTTCACAAGTTCCAGTGAAAGGTTTTGCTGCGACAGCAACTGCCTTTAATTAAAGCTAAATGGTTAAATGGAGGCTTGTCAGAGCGTTTTTCCTGCCAGACGAGAGAGGCAGGTGCGGTGAAGTACTCCTAAGAAGGCCTAAGACATCCTTTGTCATTACGTGAAGCTTCTGCCCAGATGATCCCTGCACATTACCGATGGCAGACGCAGACAGGCCAAGAGGAGAGTCGCTTTGCCCTTTGATGTCTCCCTGCTTGCAATATCATCCGTCGCTTTCTTTCATTCAGCAAAAGTCACTCGTGGGAAATTTCCAAAGGCCTGTTTGTTTGGAGACGGTGTTGCAAACAAAGGAGACGAGCTAGGCTTCGGTTATTGTCTCCCATTCAGACTCTCCAGGTGAGGGAAAGGGCAGGTCATAATGAAACGCGCCCCATCTACACTGGTGCCTTTTGTGTGGAGCTCAGCGCTTCGGCTGGCAACCATTTTGGGGGCCTTGTCAGATGGTGGGAAAGGAAGATGTCGCCCAGGAGGATGCAGGGACAGGGCCAACCCAGGACATTTTGTTTCACCTGAGTTGAAATAGAAATACAGTGGTAACTCAGGTTAAGAACTTAATTCGTTCTGGAGGTCTGTTCTTAACCGAAAAGTGTTCTTTACCTGAGGTACCACTTTAGCTAATGGGGCCTCCCGCTGCCGCCGCACGATTTCTGTTCTCATCCTGAAGCAAAGTTCTTAACCCGAGGTACTATTTCTGGGTTAGTGGAGTCTGTAACCTGAAGCGTCTGTAACCTGAGGTACCACTGTACACATCAAGGTTCACAGAGCTGAATGCCGGCCAAGTTATTTTGTCGCCTGATGCAAAAAACCGCTTGTCTCTGAAAGTAAAAAACGCAACAACAGAAACTAAATCACGTTTCGTTACCCTTTCATGACTGCCCAGATTCAACTACCAGAGACCGCTCCATCCCTCAGCCTAAAATGGTAGGGCCGGTCCTGTTCAAAGTTGCAGTAGTTCCCCAGCTACCTAAACCGCCTAAAAGGCTGCATTCCCTCATGAAAAAGCATTTCAGGGGCTCCAAACCAACAATGGACGTGCTGAGAATTAAAAGCGGGTGACTCCAGCCACCATCACCTTTGAAGCACTGGCGCCAATGGAAGGTTTTTATAAGTGGGGTTTTGCTGCTAGGGTGGCCATGTGTCCTATTTTAGAGAGGACCGTCCTCTGTTTGAAGGGCTGTCGGAGAAAGTCCTCTGTTCGAAGGCATCCTCTGTCTGAAAATAATTATTTTCATGAAAAGCAATGCACAAATTTGTGTGTGTGTGTGAGTGAGTGAGTGAGTGAGTGAGACCGCATATGCATGCATATATATAATAATATATATAATAGGCAAATGTTGTGCAAAATGTTGTTCAGTCTAAGTTTGGCTTCAAGTAAACAGAGAGCAAGAGGGGCCTTGAAATTGCCCATCAACAGTCATTTCAATCAAAATAATGCAGAAAATAGAGACGTTATTTGCTTAATGTTTGCAGACACATGGCAGTGAATACAAGAGCTATTGCGAGAGTTCCATTTCTGATTTGGGGCAAAAAAAAAATTGCAGCAAATCCCATTCCCATTCCAGACCATTTCCAGCCCCATTTTCACCTCATTTGGAAGAGGAATCAGAAGGTGGGAAGGCGATGCTTTAACTCTTCACCCAATTGCCAGTTATCCCCCAAGCCCTTTCTCTTGACAGTTCCTCACCAGCACATCCACCAAGTGAGAGACAGGGGTGGACAGCTGGGATGGCGAGAGAAGAGCTTGGGGGGAAGAGTGGCAAGGGAGATACCACAGGCAGGAAGGAATGGTTAGCCCTTCACATGGCCATGGATTCTGCCCCACAAATCCCCACCCCAAATTACGGTTCAACCGGCAACTGTGTGTTTGGGAAATGCAGATTTTTTTCCCAAGATAACTCGTGTTTCCGCCTACCTTCATGTTTTCCGCAAGGAACCCAGTGGGAAAACCACTCAGATTCAGCTTCCTTGCCAAGGGAGTTGGGGTAGATGACATAATGAGAACCTCAGTCTCTGGGACGTTAATACAAAGATGGTTTGAAGGCACTTTGCCTCGCCTCCTTGCCGTTGACGATCATCAAAGAACACCACAGCCTGTTTGATGACTGAGAAAGTGTGTGTGAGAGAGAGAGAGAGACACAGCAGCAACAATAATAACAGCAGTAATTATGGAGATGTCTCTTGCAAGGAATATTAGTGGTTGTTTTCATCTTAGGAGAGAATCGCGCCTGGATGTTATGGGATGAGGGTTCTCAGACTCTGCCATCGCGGGGCTCCCTTGGCACAGAATGAGTGCAGCCTCCATGGACGCGGAGCTTTCTTCCTTTCCTCTCTCTTGGCGTTCCTCTCTGCTCTTCCTTTAATCCTTCATCTGACTTTCCCTTTTGTCGCAATTCTCTGTAGAAATTTGCAAGCCACCGCACAGGCTTTGCCTCAGGCCTTCACAACTCGTGATCCACAGAGGCCTCTCTAGGAAGCTGCCTTCTACCGTGTTGGCCCTTTGCATACTCTCCAACATTCCTCGGGTGAAAATAGGGACATTTCACACTCCCCCCCCTCAAACTGACCCTTCTCAAACACCCCCATTTTCATCCCCCACCTGTAGAGCATTTCCTATCAGAAGAACGGACCACGACATCAACGGGACACAGAACACACACACTCCACCATTTTGAGAAAAACCCTTCATTTTATTTTATTATTTGGTAGATTTACAAAAAGAGAAACCCACACCAATAAATAAATTTTAGAAAGGGGCAAGAGTAGACGCAGATGAACAACGCATCTTTTTATATAAAAGGTAAAGGTAAAGGAACCCCTGACCATTAGGTCCAGTCATAGCCGACCCTGGGGTTGCAACGCTCATCTCGCTTTATTGGCCGAAGGAGCTGGCGTACAGCTTCCGGGTCATGTGGCCAGCATGACTAAGCCACTTCTGGCAAACCAGAGCAGCGCACGGAAACGCCGTTTACCTTCCCACCAGAGCGCTAACTATTTATCTACTTGTACTTTGACGTGCTTTCGAACTGCTAGGTTAGCAGGAGCAGGGACCGAGCAACGGGAGCTCACCCCGTCGCAGGGATTCGAACCGCCAACCTTCTGATCAGCAAGTCCTAGGCTCTGTGGTTTAACCCACAGTGCCTGCCCCTCAGAGGCAGTTTGCCACACAGGGCTGGGCCCATAGCTGTCAACTTTTCCCTTTTCTGTTTGAAATAAGGGAATTTCCCTTTAAAAAAGGGAAATGTTGACAGCTATGGCTGGGCCTCTGTGGCGGCAGCCTCTCCTCCTCTTCACCTGCTCTCCAGCAGTCACTACGAGCTGCCCAAGGGAGGAGGCCAGCAGTAGTGGCCATGAAGGGGCAATGGGATGCTCCGTCACAGGCGTAGCTGCCGCCACTCAAGACAAGTGGCAGTTCATCCTCCTCTCCAAGCTCAGCAGCACTGGCCGGGAAAAGAGGGACATTCCAGGATCAAATCAGAAGCCGGGATGGCTTTCGTAATTCTAGGACTGTCTCTGGAAAATCAGGACACTTGGAGGGTCCTTCTAGACTAGAATTGTCCACACTGGCTGTCAGCACTTCTCAAGGGTTTCAGGCAAGCGTCTTTCCCAGCAGGTGCCAGGGGTTGAACCCGTGGCCTTTCCTTTTGCATTCAGATCAGTTGCACGACCGGTGAGCTATGCCCTTGAGGCACGGCTTAATGAACTTCTGGTTTTGCTGCCTGCCTGACAAGAAACATCTTCATAATGCCTGCTGCTGCTGTTGTTGTTGTTGTGCAAACAGAGAGATTCTCTGGCCTCCGTACGCAGATGATGGGTTGTGTCTGGCCTGGTGTGTAACAAGTGCTATAGGCCTGCACTATGTCTGTTAATGATAATTATTACAGAGAATGTTCTGTGCTCATAAGCCTGTCTACCTTCTCCTCCTGCTGTTCTCCATGGTGAGAGAGGCACTGGCAAGAATTTCAGGGAGAGACAGCAGTTGACTGACTGCGTTTAGTCTATTTGTGACCTTCTGCTGATGACAAAGCCTCCCAAACAGGGGTCCACACATTTTGGCTGCGTTTGGCAGACAAATGTTGTTTCCAGTGGTCAGTGAGGTTTCTTGCCCCCTGCCCCTCAGAGGCAATGTAGGTGTTTCTCTTAGTACATGCAGTCTAGTTGTTGGCAACCGTCTGTCTCGGGAGACAATGGAAGAGTGTGCCTTTGTGAGTGAAGTTGAACTGTTGGAAGGTTACAGCAGCAAAACAGAGACATGTTTTGTTGCAACTGGGGCAGATGAAGGCGTCTGGTTGTGCTACTGCAGATGCACCACCTTGCGCTCCTCCCAGAGGTCATTCCTCCTATGGTCACTGCTATGGATACACAACCTGTCTGTCTCCAGGCATTGTGGTCATTTGCAAGGACTTCCCACACAGCAGGGTTGCTGTTGCCAGCCTTCAGGTCATCTTTGCAGACAATGATGGGGTAGAAGCAGAAGAAATCTACCTCCCCTCCTTGACGCCAGTGCTGCTTCCAGTAACAAGACAAAGCCTGGGGCCATTTTGAAAGAGACACCTTCTGCCTCCTTGTGCTGGCAGCAACTGCTTAGAAATGTCTTCTCCTGCCACCAGCTACAGCAGAGGCTTTCCCCTAATATTCACCGGACTTAAATTCCTGGTTCTAGCAATTGAATTTGTGGACCCCTGTCTGCAAATGCTTCTTCCTCACAGCTCCTACCCAGGATGAGGAAAAACACAGCAAGACTTCCCGGTGCCTTCTGACTTCAGCAAGCCTTGATTGATTGATTGATTGATTGGCAGTGTGATACAGTGGTTAGAGTGTTGGACTAGGACCTAAGAGTCCAGGGTTCAAATCCCAATTTGACTATGATGAAGAAGAGGAGTTTGGATTTGATACCCCGCTTTATCACTACCTGAAGGGGTCTTAAAGCAGCTAACAATCTCCTTTCCCTTCCTCCCCCACAACAAACACTCTGTGAGGTGAGTGGGGCTGAAAGACTTCAGAGAAGTGTGACTACCCCAAGGTCACCCAGCAGCTGCATGTGGAGGAGTGGGGAAGCAAACCCGGTTCACCAGATTACGAGTCCACCGTTCTTAACCACTACACCACGCTGGCTTCTATGAAGCTCACTGGGCGACCTTGGGTGAGGCCTAACCTACAACACAGGTGGTTGTGGGGATTAATTTAGGAAGGGAAGAACCATCTTCTACGCCATCTTGAGCTCCCTGGAAAATGTGGTGGGAGATAAATGCAATAAATATAATCAATTGATTGATTGATCCTCATCCTCATTTATTTGCATTATTGAAACTCCATCACTATGTAACAAGTGTGCTGTGCATCTCAGGCTACAAGCATTCAGATCTGTCGTCAGATTGAAATGAGCTACCGGTCATACAACGCAGCGCTTCCAGAATCACATGCCTCTAGCCCCAGGGCTCATTCTCCAAAGTTTTGGCCAAACAAACTTGGCTTGTCGTGTAAGGAATTGCCTGCTCCTCTCCTCCTTTTAAGTAGTGATATTTCTAAGAAGAACAGCAGCAGCCATGACAGTAAAATACCATGTCTGGTGATTATATCATTATATCTTTGCAGAAAGATATTACAGAAATAATACTTGGCTGGAGAAAGGTAAATTGCCATGACTACGGTTGTTGCTGCTACAACTATTGTTGCTGGTTAATGTAAGAAAAATGAAATAAAAATCGCCATTGCTTAAACTGCTGCCTGACAGCCTCCCAAGGTACATAGGGATGTTTTCTAAACGAGGTGATATTGTTCTGTCCTGCATGTATATGCTGGAGGAAAAGACACTGGAAGAACCTTGGTTTACCTCAAGTATGTTGTGGCTGCCACTGCGGAATAATCAAGGCTATAATATTGAAATCTTTTTACATCCAAGGAGGAAAGATGGTCTCAGCACTGGTACATATTTCATGGGTACTCACCTAACAGAGCAGTTGATAAATTAAGATTCAGCTTGAAGCTTAAAATAACAATAGACAGACAATAAAAGCAAATTCACACTATAAGAACTTGGCAAATTGGATTCCTGCAGCATGACCTACCTCTAGACCAGTGATGGTGCCTGGTGTCCATTGGGACTGGAAGGGTGGAATGAGGTGGAGCCTGAGGGAATTGAAGGCAGAGTCAATTAGTTCCAGTTGTCTTCTTCTTCTTTGGCGATCACTCGTAGCTGAGTTAGATTATCTTCCATAAACACGGTTTTAAAAATGAGTCCGTAAGTGGCTGTGGAGGCCAATTCTGGATCCACGCGTCCTTCCATAGTGGGGACATTGGTTTCTGGGTGGGAGTTGATCATGGTGAGGGTTTGCCAAGCGTGCCTTCCTCTTAGCATGTTTCTCCCTTGCATCCTGAGTTCGAGTGTCTTCAAAGCCCATGACACCTTTGGCAAAGGCTGTTCTCCAACTGGAGCGCTCGCAGGCCAGTGTTCCCCAGTTGTCGGTGTTCATACTACATTTTTTTAGATTTGACTTGAGACAGTCTTTAAACCTCTTTTGTTGACCGCCAGCATTACACTTTCAATTTTTAAGTTCGGAATATAGTAGTTACTTTGGAAGATCATCAGGCATCCGCACAACATGACCAGTCCAACAAAGCTGATGTTGAAGAATCATTGGCTCAACACAGGTGATCTTTGCTTCTTCCAGTACACTGGCATTAGTTCACCTGTCTTCCCAAGGGATGTGTAAATTTTTTGGGAGACACCGTTGATGGAATCTTTCAAGGAGTTGGAGATGGTGTCTATAAGTGGTCCATGTTTCACAAGCATACAGTAAGGTTGGTAGTACAATAGCTTTCTAAACAAGCATTTTGGTTTCCCTGTGAATGTCCCGGTCCTCAAACACTCTGCACTTCAATTGGGAGAAAGCCACACTCGCAGAGCTCAGGCGATGCTGGATTTCGGCATCAATGTTGGCCCTTGTGGAAAGATAACTGCCTAGTTATCTTCCAGTTGTGACACATCCTCATCCCTGCTGCCTTCTAAAAAGACAATACTGAGACTATAAAGAGGAGGAGGGAGACGCTGGTATCCAGTACAACCCCCTGGATTGAATTTAGAAAGAGGCAGGTGGTTGAGGGCACAGGAGATGGCGAAAGAGAGAACATTGCCTCATGGTTCCTTTTCCACTTCAGGAAATACGGTTGTCAACCGGCCCTTGAACGTCTCCTAGGAGATCCCACACTTTGGTAGGCAATGAATCAACAGGTCGTATTCATCTGGAAGAGTTACCACCTAGTGAAACAGCCGCCTTCGGTTCCTACGGAAGACCTCCTGCCTTGTCTCGGAGACTGACTAAAGCTTCTGGCTTCTGTCGAGATCACAAAACGCACACACACACACACACACACACACACACACACACATCAAATTGCAAGAACACTTTCCCCCTTCATCCTAGCCTTCTCCCTCATGGTACATGAAACATTATAGACCCTGTTCTATTATCAGCACTTGACAGTTCAAGCATTTTTCGCGGGTGATTTATCAGCCCAAAGTTACATGGTTTTTGCCTGTTTTACTGCAGCCTGCAATTACAGCTCAGCAGAGCTACACCGAGGGAGCCCCAGCTGTGCTATAATTTACTGAATGGCAGTATATCATTAGAAGATTTAGTACTGATTACACTGGAGCCTCAGTACAAAGCAAGATTACTGTCACCAACAGGAAAAGATTGATGTCAGAGCTCCAGAAGCTGGAGTGAAAGCCTATTTCTCACGAGGGCCGTACGTGGCTGACCAGGTGCTCCGAATAAGAAACTTATCACCTCAGTTGAGTCTGGGTCTTTTTTCACACAGCGTCTGCACATAACACATAAATTGATATGGAGATACGGGCAAGAAATGGAATGGGGCCGTGTCTACAATCCTTGAGTTGCCAGGAATTGGACCTCGCACCTTCTGCAAGCCAAACAGATGCTCTACCAGTGAGCTCTTTGTCATACAAATGGCATGTGCCAATGCCATGAATGGGCAAACCTCTGGCTTGCTGGACCCATTCTTAGGTTTTTACTAGACCCCTGAGATTTACCAACCTGAGCCAAGGGCAAAATGGTGGCTTGGGGCAATATACCCTGACAATTAAGCACCAACATGCCTCTGATTCCTTAGAATCATTGAATTGTAGAGTTGGAAGGGACCCCGAGGGTCATCTAGTCCAAGCCCCTGCAAGCAGGAATCTCAGCTAAAGCATTCATGACAGAAGGCCATCCAGCCTCTGCTTAACAACCTCCAGTGAAGGACAGTCCTCCACCTTCTGAGGGAGACAGTTCCACCACTGAACAGCTCTTACTGTCAGAAAGTTCTTCCTGATGTTGAGCTACACTCTCCTTTCTTGTAAGTTGAAGTTCCTACCCTCTAGAGCAGGAGAAAGCAAGCTTGCTCCATCTTCCATGTGGCAGCCCTTTGGATATTTTATCATATCTCCTCTCAGTCTTCTCTTTCCCAGGCTAAACCTACCTATCTCCCTCAACCGTTTCTCATAAGACTTGGTTTCCAGACCCTTGGTCACCTTGCTTGCCCTCCTCTGCCATCATTCCAGTTTGTCAACATCATTCTTAAATTGTGGCGCCCAGAACCACAATGCCTCAAGGACCGCTTCTCTCCAAACACACCTACCCGGACCCTGAGATCATCCTCTGAGTCTTTTCTTCATGTGCCTCCTCCACGAGAGGTCTGGAAGGTGGCAACATTCCTCCCATGCCTTTTAAGATCTTATATTATATGGCTGGGAAAGATGGAGGGCAGAAGGAGAAGGGGACGACAGAGGACGAGATGGTTGGACAGTGTTCTCGAAGCTACAAACATGAGTCTGACCAAACTGCGGGAGGCAGTGGAAGACAGGAGTGCCTGGCGTGCTCTGGTCCATGGGGTCACGAAGAGTCAGACACGACTAAACGACTAAACAACAACAATTATACGGCTCCTCCAGGTGACCTGTTTTACTGAAAATTCGTCCTGATTTGCTTACACAAAGCTTACAGGGAGGTTAGATTACGCCTAGACTTTACTGAGGATTTGTTCTGATATGCTTGCTGGGAGGTCATATGACAACGAACCTTCACCCTCATTGCGGGGAGTTTATACACCATTCTGTTAATCATCCTTTTATCCCACACTTTCTGGTGCGTTTCCCCACCACTTTCTTAAACCACAAAAAGTCCTTTTCTTTAAGAACAAGAGTGGATTTGTTACGCTAGGGTGTGAGAGCACTTTAATCCACTTTAATTGCACAAACCTTGATTGTAGGCACAAAATACTGGCAGTCTAGAGGCCGCAAGGAGACTTTCTAGTGTGACAATAGCATGGTTTCGCTCTCTATGCTCTGTGTAATATTTTAATGCACTGCCGATTATTTGTATCCGACATTTATGGTGGTTTGTATTTTTAACCTTATTGTGGAGTTTAATTGTAGCATGGTTTTATTGTTATGTTTTATTTCTCACTAGATGCCTAAGCAGTTTATTTTATGAGGCGCCGCATAAATATAAATAAATAACCCCGTGCCTTGTGTCACTGCGGGCATCTTTGCAAAAGAGGCAACCCCCCCCTTTCTCTCTCACAAACAGGAGGGGGTGTCTCTCCTAGGGTGGCAGTTGCAGTCTGCAGTGCCTATGAATCCTTGCCGTCGTCTGAGCCCCAAGGGCGAAGAATCAAGGAAACTCCCTCAAAATAAAAAAGCAACTCTAATTATTGTCTCTGCCTAATTCACACCTCAGTGTCTTCACGCCTACTTTTTGGAAAGAGCAGCAATCTGCTCCCATGTTAATATCAGCACCGCCACTGTGCTACTCACCGTATTTTTCGCTCCATAAGATGCACCAGACCATAAGATGCACCTAGTTTTTGAAAGAGGAAAACAAGAAAAAAAATATTCTGAATCCCAAAAACCAGGACAGCAAACGGGATCGCTGCGCAGCGATCTCACTGGCTGTCCTGGCTTATGGGATAGCCGCGCGCAGCCTCTACCAGGCAGCGGGATGAAGGCTCCCCTTGCCCGGGAGAGGGTGCGTGTGGCTATCCCATAATTTGGGGGGGAAAGCCCCCAGGAGCGGCACACACACTCCGCACGCTCTTTAAAGGGAGCGCTGAGCACAGCCTCCCTCCTGCATTCGCTCCATAAGACGCACACACATTTCCCCTTACTTTTTAGGAGGGGAAAAGTGCGTCTTACAGAGCAAAAAATACGGTATATGGAGAGCCCAGTCCTTTCTCTACACACTTATGCCCCGCATTTATGTCACGCCGTCCGGCGTTCCAAGTGCTTCACGTGCGCTATCGGACTTTCAACCACCTTGTGAAGTAGGTCAGTGCTATGCCCATACTGCAGATAGAGGGGCTGAGGCTGAAAGCGTGGAATCACAAGGGCAGCGCGTGGCTGAAAGAAGATTTGACTTGGCAACTTCCTGTTGCCTAGGTCCATCTTTTAACTATTGTCAGAGCCAGCCCAAGACATTTTGGCCTCTGGGGGCATGGTGTTTTGTAGCAGCCTTCCCCACCTGATCCCCCCCCCCGGATGTTTTTTTTTTTTTACTACAACTGCCATCAGTCACAGCCAGCATGCTGTGGGTACTAGGTTGGAGGGGGGGAACTGCTTGATAGAATTACATAAGCTAAAAAAATTTACAATCATTTGGAATGGAAATGCTTTAGTGAATATTTGAAAATCTGTTGCACACAACTAAAAACATTAGCAGGATTGATGTACGCATTCGTAGCGAATTAATTTTTATAAAATTAAAAGAACAAATGATAAATGGGGTAAACTTGGAGGTGTGGTAGGAATAAAATATATGGAACTGCAGAAGAGAAGGGAAGGAAATTGAGGTGGGAGGGTTTCTTTTTCTCTTCTTTTTTTCTCTTTTTAGATTGTATAAGACAAAAATTGTCATGGGTATGTACGGTAAATTGTAAAATGAAAAAACGAAGAAGAAAAACGCAAATTTTAAAAATCAGCCCCTGTTCCAAGGATCTTGCAGTCTACAGTTTAACAGATGAAGGGGGGAAAACAGAGGGGACAAATAGGTACAAATATGCAAGATATACAAAATCAGCTAGGTGTAATTAGATTTTGTTTCAGCTGGGGATGGGCACTTAGGTTAGAAGGAAAGCCAGAGACTTCTCGGAAGACGTGCTCTTGGAGGAGAGATTTGAAAGAATAGAGAACTGGATGACTGACTGAACTGAAATATTTATACGTTACGTTTCTGTCCCAGAGCATGGATGCGCACACACACACACACACACACACACACACCAAGGTGGTTAACAACAAGCAATCCATCAGAAACAAAATAAACGACAAATAACATGAAAACCAGGAACCAACAAATTCAGCAGTTAAGGGACAGCAGCATGGGGGGGGGGGGACGGCATCACCAAGGAATCACTAAATGAGATTCGCTAGTCCGTTTATGCCAAAGGCTTGCTGGAACAGGACAGTTCCTCCAAAACGTTTGTTGTTGTTTAGTCATTTAGTTGTGTCCGACGCTTCATGACCCCATGGACCAGAGCACGCCAGGCACTTCTGTCTTCCACTGCCTCCCGCAGTTTGGTCAAACTCATGCTGGTAGCTTCGAGAACACTGTCCAACCATCTCGTCCTCTGTCGTCCCCTTCTCCTTGTGCCCTCCATCTTTCCCAACATCAGGGTCTTTCCCAGGGAGTCTTCTCTTCTCATGAGGTGGCCAAAGTATTGGAGCCTCAGCTTCAGGATCTGTCCTTCCAGTGAGCACTCAGGGCTGATTTATTTAAGAATGGATAGGTTTGATCTTCTTGCAGTCCATGGGACTCTCAAGAGTCTCATCCAGCACCATAATTCAAAAGCATCAATTCTTCAGTGATCTGCCTTCTTTATGGCCCAGCTTTCACTTCCATACATCACTACTGGGAAACCATAGCTTTAACTATATGGACCTTTGTCAGCAAGGTGATGTCTCTGCTTTTTAAGATGCTGTCTAGGTTTGTCATTGCTTTTCTCCCAAGAAGCAGGTGTCTTTTAATTTCGTGACTGCTGTCACCATCTGCAGTGATCATGGAGCCCATGAAAGTAAAATCTCTCACTGCCTCCATTTCTTCCCCTTCTATTTGCCAGGAGGTGATGGGACCAGTGGCCATGATCTGCGTTTTTTTGATGTAGAGCTTCAGACCATATTTTTCTCTCTCCTCTTTCACCCTCATTAAAAGGTTCTTTAATTCCTCCTCACTTTCTGCCATCAAGGTTCTGTCATCTGCATATCTAAGGTTGTTGATATTTCTTCCGGCAATCTTAATTCCGGTTTGGGATTCATCCAGCCCAGCCTTTCGTATGATGTATTCTGTATATAAGTTAAATAAGCAGGGAGATAATATACAGCCTTGTCATACTCCTTTCCCAATTTTGAACCAATCAGTTGTTCCATATCCAGTTCTAACTGTAGCTTCTTGTCCCACGTAGAGATTTATCAGGAGACAGGTGGAATGTCAATAAATGATCATATGGACGGTTCTAGGAGGAAGATCAAGGGCATGAGAGGAAGCAAGGGAGAAAGGAGCAAAGCGTTTGAAGGGAGGAGCAGACATTGGGGATGGCCGAGGTCAGAAAGGTGTGCTTCAAGAGGCACACTCTTCTGCATATGCCCCTCCCCTCTTCCAGGTAACATCTAGCATTGCACCAACTATGGTGCGATGTCATTGTGATTTATATTTCCATGCCCTTGCCTTGTGCAATCAGTTGTTGGGGGTTGTCCTGTCTTGGCAGCCTGGTCAGAGGGGGAAGGAGGAATGGGATGACAGTGTGGGGCCTGACCCTGGGCGGGAGGCCAGGGACCCCAGCATGTTGGAAAGTGTTATTCTGGACTCTGAGCAGATTGATTAGGGAGGAGTGCTCCCCCTGAGTAACCTCAGATATCCCAGACTATTTTTTGAAAAAGAATTTGGAGGGGAGGGGAGATGCTAGACCTTAGGAAAGTTGCTTCACTTGTGTGCTTCATTTTCCCCACGGTAATACCTTAGGCTGATGGTGACAGCAGTCATAAAATTAAAAGACACCTCCTTCTTGGGAGAAAAGTGATAATAAACCTAGACCTCATCTCAAAAAGCCTTGTCGACAAAGATCCATATAGTTAAAGCTATGGTTTTCCCTGTAGTGATGTATGGAAGTGAGAGCTGGACCACAAAGAAGGTTGATTGTCGAAGAATTGATGCTTTTGAATTATGGTGCTGGAGGAGACTCCTGAGAGTCCCATGGACTGCAAGAAGATCAAACCTCTCCATTCTGAAGGAAATCAGCCCTGAGTGCTCACTGGAAGGACAGATCCTGAAGCTGAGGCTCCAATACTTTGGCCACCTCATGAGAAGAGAAGACTCTCTGGAAAAAACTCTGATGTTGGGTAAGATTGAGGGCACAAGGAGAAGAGGATGACATGGTTGGACAGTGTTCTCGAAGCTACTAATATGAATTTGACGAAACTCTGGGAGGCAGTGGGAGACAGGAAGGCCTGGTGTGCTCTGGTCCATGGGGTCATGAAGAGTCGGACATGACTAAACAACAACAATACCTTAGGTCAGGACATTTGTCATTCCTTGAAGCCAGAAGGTGCCAGTGCATTCAGAGACACCACAGAATCATGCAATCATAGAATTGCAGAGTTGGAAAGGCACCCCTGAATGTCATCTAGTCCAACCACCTCCGATGCAGGAATCACAACTAAAGAATCCCTGGCAGATGGCCATCCAATCTCTGCTTAAAAAACCTCCAAGAATGTGAGATCACACCTTCCAAGGGTGTCTGTTCCACTGTCAAACAGCTCAAATAATCAGAAAGTTCTTCCTATTATTTAGTTGAAGTCTTCATTCTTGTAATTTTAATCTATTGGTTCGAGTTGGGGCCTCCAGAGCTGGAGAAAACAAGCTTGTTCTGTCCTCCATGCCCTTGAGATATTTGAAGATGGACATCTCATCTCCTCTCATACCCAACTCTCTCAACTGTTCTTCATAAGGCTTGGTTTCCAGACCCTTGATCATCTTGGTTGCCGCTCTCTGCACACGTTCTAGCGTGTCAACTTAAACCTTTTTCAGCCGTGGGCCGGTCCACCATCCCTCAGACCATGTGGTGGGCCGGACTATATTTTGAAAAAATAATAATCAACAAATTCCTATGCCCCACAATTAATCCAGAGATGCATTTTAAATAAAAGGACACATTCTACTCATGTAAAGACATGCTGATTCCCCGACCGTCCATGGGCCAGTTTTAAAAGGTGATTGGGCTGCATCTGGCCCTCAGGCTTCAGGTTGCCTACCCCTGACTTAAACTATGCTGTCCAGAACTGAACACAGGACTCCAGGTGGGGGTCTGACCAAGGCAGAAGAGCTTCCCATGAGCTGGACACTCTACTTCTGCTGATCCAGTTTAGAGTAGCTGCCACAGGTGGAGCTAGCTGCTCTGGCACCCGGAGCGGCGCACATGAGGGGAAGCATCCGGGGGGGGGTGGGGAGCGATGTCACCCCCTCAGAAATGACACCCAGGGCGGACCGCACCCCCCTTCCTCTGCCACTGGTAGCAGCAGTTTGGGGTTTTTTTTGCTGCTGCTGCATCACACTGTTGACTCATGGCTCATCTTGTGGTCTACTAAGACCCCTAGAACCTTTTCAGATGTGCTACTGTCAAGCTAGGTGTCCACAATCCTTTATTTGTTCATCTGATTATTCCTGCTTAAGTATACAGTATTCCTGCTTAAGTATACCTCAGGTTACAGACGCTTCAGGTTACAGACTCCGCTCCCCCAGAAATAGTACCTCGGGTTAAGAACTTTGCTTCAGGATGAGAACAGAAATCGTGTGGTGGCAGCGGCAGGAGGCCCCATTAGCTAAAGTGGTGCTTCAGGTTAAGAACAGTTTCAGGTTAAGAATGGACCTCCTGAACGAATTAAGTTCTTAACCTGAGGTACCACTGTAGAAACTTTTCTTACTCTTCACCTTCACACTGGGCAGCTGCTAAGCAAAAGCTAACAATATTGTCTGCACATCCCAATCCCTGGTGTTGATGAACTCTGGGCTGGTTCAGCCCTAAGAAAGGGAAAAACTTGGCATTCGACCTGTTATCTATCATAAGTCTCTTTCTTTCCTTCTCTTTCTTTCTTTCTTTCTTTTTATTTCAGCCCTTTGATGTTGTATTAATTGTGCAGATTTTCTGGGCAGGGAAGGGAAGCGAGGGTTTTGCTTGATACTCTCGCAACAAAAGGCTTGTCTAGCCATTGTGCCATAGGAAAGATGTGACGTGATAATTGAATAGTTCAAGTCTTGCCAGCAGGCAGAAAAACAAACTGAACTGTAAGACTCAGATGAAAGTTTTCACGACCCTTGAACTCTTCCAGGCGCTGCTTTTATGACTGACAGTGTCAGAGCGGAAAGTTATGGCTCAAGTCTGTCTTCCTCGTAGACTTTTATGCAATTATACCTCCCTTCAAACCTTAAACAAGATCTCCAGCACATCCTCCTCCTCCTTCTCCCCTACCTTCCCAGAGAACCTCACTGGGAGGATCTGCCTCGGGGCCTAACATCCTCTGCACTGTTTTCGTTGACATCCACCTAATTCCTACGCCAGAGTAGCTATGCAGAGGTGGTGGTGCATTGTTAAAGTCAATGTTTGCAGCAAAAACCTAGGTTCAAGTAGCAATGCCACTGAAACTATGGAAAATAATTTTAAAAACAGTGCATCTGTGCAAGATACAGGTTTTTCTTGAACATGAGGGCAAACGGGTGGCAAACTTTTTCAGCAGGGGACCGGTCCACCGTCCCTCAGACCATGTGGTGGGCTGGACTATATTTTTTTTGGGGGGAGGGGGGAACGAATTCCTATGCCCCACAAATAACCCAGAGATGCATTTTAAATAAAAGCACACGTTCTATTCATGTAAAAACACGCTGATTCCCAGACCATCCGCGGGCCGGAATGAGAAGGCCATTGGGCCGCATCCGGCCCCCGGGCCTTAGATTGCCTACCCCTGCATTAAAGGCTACCCCCCCTTACAAATATTAAGAGGCAATGCAATGCAGCAAGGTTATTATGGCTCTGAAATCATTGCACCCCTTTTCATCCCTTGGGCTTTTAAACATACCCTCTACTTCACCTCCAGCGTGATGTAATTGTATCCATTTCCCTCCTGCATATTACTATATTGCATAGAATTGTAGAGTTGGAAGAAACCAAAAGGGTATTTTTTAGCCCAATCTTGGGCTCAAACTCATGACCCAGAGATTAAGAATTTTCTACTGACTGAACTATCCAGCAGACCTCATTTACAGTACTGTTAGTTATTGCTACTGTATCATTACACGTGTATGTGATACATATATTTACACATTTTAGCCATTTATCTCATGGCTATGGGCTTGCCGATCAGAAGGTTGGTGGTTCAAATCCCCGCGACCGGGTTGAGCTCCCGCTGCTCTGTCCCAGCTCCTGCCAACCTAGCAGTTTGAAAGCATGCCAGTGCAAGTAGATAAATAGGTACCGCTGTGGCAGGAAGGTAAATGGCGTTTCCGTGCGCTCTGGTTTCCGTCACGGTGTCCTGTTGCGCCAGAAGTGGTTTGGTCATGCTGGCCACATGACCCGGAAGGCTGTCTGTGGACAAGCGCTGACTCCCTCAGCCTGAAAGCGAGAGGAGTACCACAACCCCAGAGTTGCCTTTTTACCTTTTCTTTATTCCATCAGCTGTGAGGAAGAGACCAGCTGCCTTGGCTTGTTCCTCAACTGCCACCTACTGAAACTCTTTCCATCCCAGATGGCCATTTTAAGGGCTGTAACCTTGAGGGTGCACAAGTTGGTTCATCCCTCCTCCCTTCCTAAACACTTGTCCTTTTGTTTAATGCATTTTTATATTGTAACACTGAAGGCACCAACTGCCTTGTTTTCTTATTGACCTGTAAACCACTTTTGCTTGAAGAGCCAGATTGTTGCGCCTATTCACTCTGGGAAAATCTTTTGCATTTGTGTACTTTTAGATTATCAACAAGAGTCTCTACGGTAGCAGAGAAACTTGGACTTCAATTTTCTGAAGATCTTAACTGCCCTTTTTCTACATTGGAACATAAAATCGTCAATCTTGTTTTGAACATACGATAGATAAGATATAAATTGGGATTGATAGATTTATTCTTGTTAATGTGAGCTGGGAATTCTTTCTTTCTTTCCTATATGCTTAAAATAATTTTACAGTGGTGCCCCGCAAGACGAATGCCTCGCAAGACGGAAAACTCGCTAGATGAAAGAGTTTTCCGTTTTGGAGGTGCTTCGCAAAACGAATTTCCTATGGGCTTGCTTCGCAAGACGACAACGTCTTGCGAGTTCCTGCTGGTTTTTTTTCCTCCCCCCCTTTTTCTAAGTCGCTAAGCCGCTTATCAGCTGATCCGATCAGCAGATAAGCCGCTAAAAGCAAGATGAAAAAACCGCTAGACGAAGAGAATCACAGAAGGATTCTTTTCGTATTGCGAGGCACCACTGTATTAAAAACCAGGAAATGGGACAGCCTTATCTTACCATGTAACATCTGGCACATTGTGTTATTCTCACCCCTGCATCATGAGGAAGCTTCCAAGTTCACCTATCTTGAAGGTCCCGATTCTGACTTCTCCCTTTGTCAAGGTTAGGCAAAGGTAAAGGGACCCCTGACGGTTAGGTCCAGTCATGGCCGACTCTGGGGTTGTGGCACTCATCTCACTTTATTGGCCGAGGGAGCCGGCGTACAGCTTCCGGGTCATGTGGCCAGCAGGACTAAGCCGCTTCTGGCGAACCAGAGCAGCGCACGGAAATGCTGTTTACCTTCCCGCTGGAGCGGTACCTATTTATCTACTTGCACTTTGACATGCTTTTGAACTGCTAGGTTGGCAGGAGCAGGGACAAAGCAACGGGAGCTCACCCTGTCGCGGGGATTTGAACCGCTGACCTTCTGATTGGCAAGCCCTAGGCTCTGTGGTTTAACCCACAGCACCACCCATGTGGGTTACACTTTATTGCCCGAGTGACCAGTTTCTGCTATGCAGACACCCCTGCAATTCTGACACCCAACTCACTCTGAAAAAACCAAGCTGTGCATGGTTATCACATCAAGTGTACTTAAAAAAACCCAAAATTACTCATTTAGAAAAGCGTTCAGCTGGATAATAACAGCCAAAGGAAGAAAGAAAAACACCACAATCTTGTGATCTTATCTTTTTTTTTTAATTTGGCATTTTGTTATTTGCATTTATATTAAAGCAAAGTGCATCTTTTCTTATTTCTTGTTTATACACATTGCACAATACATAAATAATGATGCTTATAAAACGTCTTTATATTTACAAGTAATAATATATTTATATATAACATAAAATACATTTTTTTAATAAATCTCAGGGTTTCTTTTTTTAAAGGAGTCTCTTTTTTTGTTGTTGTTTTGTTTTTTGTTTTCCAAAGCACTTCAATGCTAAAATTCCAATGAGAATGCTTCTCTTGTTCACTTAAACCTTTTATATTTAGAAAAATAGCTTATGTTAAGGTCTAAACATGCTCATTGAGCTAAGAACAGTGTAAAATTATCATACTAAGTGTATGAATTCAAGAAGAAATAAATGAATGACTGCAATTTCTGGATGCGAACAGTACTGTTGCAAACCTGATCAGGGCAGGTTACAAGGGGATAAATACTGAAATTCCCTTTCGTCTTTCTTTTATTATTAAAAGAAAAAGAAAAAGGTCTCAAACAAGTCTGCATCGCAGATCAATTTGAAAAGCACAGGCCATGCACCTTAATTGTTTTTCCTGGCATCACAAATGATCACTAAGCGCAATGGGAAAATGGGCATGCCCTTCCGAGCCCATGCTTCTCGCCCCCACCCCCAAATGACACAGACATGAAGTGTTAAAGCAGCAGATGGCCGCAATGGAGAGGGCAGGAAGGGGAGAGAAAGAGAGAAGAAAAGGTTGTAAGATTGTTGGCAAAAGATTTACTCGGCTGCATTTGCTCCCTAATCTGACTCTGCTTGCCTTTACGTGGGCTGTGGACATTCGCTCTGCGCCAGGGACCCACAATGGGTTTTCCATCGCCGCAGAGGATCGGTTTCCTTCATACCAGCAAAGGAGTTGGTGTGTTTGTGACAAACAGCAGATGGATTGACCTGCCACAAAAGGGCAGAAGCCGCAGCGAAATGAAATGCATGTTACGTCGAGATCGGCACACAGGCATCGCGCAGCGGCAGACTCCTGCAAATGGTTTAGCACTGAGTTTGCAAGGCAAACCAAAGAGGTTATCCTCCTTTCCTTCCTATAAGCATGGTAACTCCAATGTGCGTTTGGAGCTCTCCAGCCTTTCCATTCGTTGTATCCCTCATTGTGCATGTGCGTAGATCTGATCCCTCAACTAAAAGAAGCAGGGTAAAAGCCACGTGCGCAAGAATTCTGGGAGCAAACACAGGTCTCCAAATTGATGTGTGTTCACCAAGAGGGTGTGAGGCAGGAAGCTGTACCACTGTTTGAATTCGAGAGGGAGCTATGTATAAACCAAGCTGCGTCCAATTCCTCCCACCACGTTCGGGCAATAATAACTTAAAGGGTACAAAATGACCCACTAATGAATGAAGCACGTTCAAGTGAAACTCTTCTCCACTCCATCCCACCCCAGCCCTTTCCCAGGTGCCTTCCTTTCCCCCTTCTGAGTTATTGGTCATTCACACTTTAAAGAAGAAACAAAACTTATCGAAATACCAAAACCGGGGAAAAAAAGAAAAGGAAAAGAAACACAGAGAGAGGAATCTTTCCATAAGCTATTTCTCAAAACAGAAAACAAACGAACAAAAAAAGTTTGCATGAAAAAGCAAGCACTCAGAAGGAGATATTTAGCAGCAAAGTAGTTATAAAAGGTCATTGTTGAGTCCGGCCTAAGTCTCTTGAGTCATCATCGGTTATTGAAAATAACCTCCAACCAGCAAGGGCAACTGCTGATGAACTGTCTCGTATAACACTGGCCCCAGCCTTTCACAAAGCTGATCTGAACGGTGAAGCCAGTCCACGGCTGCTGCATGAATTCGTGGTCATTGGGCCTCTGTAAGCTGTACGCTTTCTCGTAGTCAAACGCTTTGATGGAAAAGCCTGGGAACACCTTGTGCACTAGCAACGTCCTGGAGTCGGGATTGTCCAGTGTGGCCGACTTGATGAAAATGGGGTAACTGCTGCGGTTATAAACCCACACCCCGTCGACCTCCTTGGTCAGCTGGATGCCGTAGCCAATCTTGCTGCGGACTTTCTGCACCAGCTGGCTTTTATTGTCCGAGTTGAGCTGTCCGAGGCAGAAGCCATTCCCCTGAGGTAGATCATAGAAGATATCTAGGGACGGTTCTTGGACAGAATACAGCCGGCCCACGCGTGTTTTTTCTTCCCAGTATGCAACCACGCACCAGTGTGACGGATCCCCTGGCTCTTGCAGAACGTGGGAATCTGGAGGGAGAGAAGATGGGAGACCAAAGTTTAACCTCACAACAAAACAAGATCTTCATCATCAACAACAACACAGAATATGAACATGCCCCTGTTGTTTAATCAATACATAAAGGTAAAGGTAAAGGTACCCCTGCCTGTACAGGCCAGTCTTGCCAGACTCTAGGGTTGTGCGCCCATCTCACTCAAGAGGCCGGGGGCCAGCGCTGTCCGGAGACACTTCCGGGTCACGTGGCCAGCGTGACATCGCTGCTCTGGCGAGCCAGAGCCGCACACGGAAACGCCGTTTACCTTCCCGCTTGTAAGCGGTCCCTATTTATCTACTTGCACCCGGGGGTGCTTTCGAACTGCTAGGTTGGCAGGCGCTGGGACCGAACGACGGGAGCGCACCCCGCCGCAGGGATTCGAACCGCCGACCTTTCGATCGGCAAGCCCTAGGCACTGAGGCTTTTACCCACAGCGCCACCTGCGTCCCCTAATCAATACATAGAGCTCTCTTATGAACTTGAGGCTCAGTACTGACTGGTACCTGTGCTACAAGTCTTGGGCTAACAAGGTCTGAACCTGGAACCCTCTGCATTCAAAACATGTGTTCTGCCAACTCAGCCGCAGGTTCCACCCAAATAGTCACAACAGATCTACGAAGCCCCTTCATTTGTCTTCCCAGGCCCACCAACCCTCCTCCTTTCCACTAAGTGTACCAGATAATTTGTGTTTTTAGCTACAAGCAGAATACACACATTCATTTGCATGAATCCAACAGAGACCCAACATTTTCCTTGTTTATTCTGCAACCGTCTTATTATGGAATCAATTAACCCAAATGCAAAGAAGTTTGCGTTTGCAGCTAAACATTAGAGAATTGGGCTTGCAAATCATTAAATTGGGGGGGGGCCTCTAAGATAACTATCCCCCCCCAAAAATACACGTAAGTAAGAGTCTCTGGATTGTAATTGGATCCTGTAGACAGCAAGAAGGAAAAGAATTCGATGTGGCTAGAATGCATGCACTGCAAATCCCTCCCTGGCTGATGTTATGGGCAAACATAGGACATGATTCGGGGAACCATTTTGATGTGGCAGCAAGAATGCAAAGTCGCCACCAGTTGACTGGCCACTGTGCTCCTGCCATATGGTGTGACTGTGGCTCCTTTGGCAACGCCCACATGTTCAGAAGAGCAGGAGACTTCTATAGGAAAGCTTTTCTGGCTGTTTTTGCAGCTCAGGATTCCCGTTCCTCCTTCAGTGAAAAGCTGTTACTATGTTCGAAGTCATAAGAGCTAAACAAGATCTCCACCTTCGGAGAAGGCGGCCTCTGGGCGCCAGGTGTTGGGCATGGCTGCTGCTTCCATGCCCAGCTTGTGGGCTTCCCAGAGGCATTGAGCTGCCCATGGTTTAGAAACAGCATGATAGCTCAGTTGGTTAGAGCATGGTCCTGGTAACGCCAAGGTTGCAGGTTCGATCCCTGTATGGGACATTGCTGCATTGCAGGGGTTTAGACTAGATGAGCCTTGGCCAACTCTATGCTGGACGATCCAGCAGGGCTCTCTGTATGCCACGTGATGCTTCATCGCATCACTTCTGTGTCAATAACAGTCAGTGTGAATGAATGGATTCGTGGAGAGCTGAACCAGGCTCCCTATGACCAAAGCGCCTTCCGCAAACCTAGGTCTGGTGGTAAACTGCAGAACTTTTAAAAAGCGAAGTATCTGGGACTAATCGCTGCTGCTGCTCTGGCTATTCCTCCTACCTTGGTTCCATTCCCCACTGTTTAGACCATAGCTGTCAACTTTTCCCTTTTCTTGCGAGGAATCCTATTCGGAATAAGGGAATTTCCCTTTTAAAAAGGGAAACGTTGACAGCAATGGTCTAGACCCGTGTTTCCCCAAGCCTGGATCTCCAGACTACAATTCCCATCATCCCTGACCACTGGTCTTGCTAGCTAGGGATGATGGGAGTTGTAGTCCAAAAACCGCTGGAGACCCACCAAGTTTGGGGAAACACGGGTCTAGATTATTCCAGAATCGGGCCAAACAAATCATGTTGTGGTAAAGGAACTGGATGAAGAAACTTTAAAACTACAGCACAACGTGCCACCTTGCATATCCTGTAACTGATTTATCCTCGCCCCCACCCTAACAGCCTGGCTGCAGCCTTCAGGTCGTGAACACAGTCATTCGGTTTAAGCCAACGGCAAATCAATGGCAGATAACATAATACCAAAGACCTGCTAATCAGCCGCAGACATCTTTCGTGATGTCAAATGTGGGTAAGCAGGGCTGACAGCGAGGGATCGCACAGACTAACCCGCCGCGTACATCATCCTGTTCTTAAAAGCCAATCTCTAGCTTTGTTTCATATAATAAATTTTCCTCTCGTCTTGGAGGGAGGGAGAAAAGACATAAAAGGAGAGTTAACCATAGCTCCATCCAGACTGGGGAGGTAGGGCAAGATCATCTGCTATAATTTACGGGCCTTATTTAAGCCTATAGCCAGATCGCTGGTCATAAATGCTCAAGGATGCAGACGTCAGATGAGCTATAAATCTGATTGAATTGCAGTTAGACTGTGGTTTGTGGTAGCAGGGGTGGAGACCGGAAGTCTTGCATTTGTTAGCAAAAAAATGCAGTGGGGTGGAGGGGTGGGGAAGGGAAATCTGCTTCCCTCTCTTTCTCAACTCTGCCTCTATTGCTAAACAGGGTAAAGGAGGCAATTATCACCAGGGTGCTGGAGGGGGAGCCTTGACTCCAAATCCCTCTTTCAAAGTGCTAGGCAACTTGCAGAGAGCATCAGCTCTGTTCTGATTACCCAGAAATTCCACAACGCTATTTACAGACGTACGAAGGCCTGGGAACTATTAACCCTATGCAAAGTTTCCTTTTAATAAAAGGGACAGAAAATGGGGAGAGCAGGCCGGGGGGGGGGTGTCTCACAACTCAAGAATATTTCCACCAGAGTCCTCACGAACCTGCCATTAACATCCCTGGGTGTTAAAACAGCAGTCAGGAGCATGTGAACATTTTGCTCACCCTCTACCACAGTTTAGTGTGGCATTTGCTCCTTGCTTATTTCCCCTGATCAATCCTGCGCACACTGCAGAGTATCTGTGCCAACGGGCTGCCCGCTTCCGTTCAGAGAAAGGTGTGGCAAATCCACAGGTTGCTTAGATGCATGGACTACCGAGAAAATGTGCGTGCTAAATTGAATCGGGTGTCCCAGCTCCATGCGTGCAGTGGAGCAGGTTGCCAGTTCAGGGCGGTAACCCAGTTGTGCAAACTCCCTAGGTGCCAACTCAAGTCTACCATCACCAATGCTTACAGTGCCGTGCGCATAGAAGCCTGTGGCCCTATAGCCACACTATAGAAGCAAGCTGAGAATACTATAAAACAGAATTTATGCCCTAATCAAATATTTAGGATCTATGGTGCTTTGCCGTTTTCACCTTGGAGGCCAACAACATTGAACAATAAATAAGGGTGGTACGAGGAAGACCTGCCTCAGACGTCAACATCAGCAGAGCTGATGCTTCTCCTCAGTTGTGGCTCCCACGTTGCCAAGAAAACCAAACCATGGAGGCAAACCCAACCGTGAGAGGCAGGAAAGAGCTGTAGCTCGGGTGGTAGAGCTTTTGCTCGCCATGCAGAAGGTGCCAGGTTCAATCCCTGCACTCTCCAGGGAGGGCTGGGAACGCCCCTAGCCTGAACCGCTGCTGCCAGTCCAAGTAGACAGTCTCGAGCTAGAATGGACCAATGCTCAGACTCTGAATGTTCCTCTTGACTATTTCTCGGGAAGGATCCCTGCGAGACCACGTTTTCCTACACTGAGCTGGCGATGTCGGGGGAGCGGTTTTCAAGCTGGCAGCTACGCCATCGAGGAAACCTCTCAACCGAGCCAAAAGCACATCGTTGTGCAGCTCCATTTTCTGCGCCCACTTCCAACTCCTTAAAGCCAGCCCTCCCCTGATCCGAGAGCGGTATATTCAGTTTGCAATACTTTAAAAAAAAACAAAAACCAACAGCCACATTTAGAGGGAGGGAACAGTGTTGTGCAATTTCCTCCTTTAAATGCCGGCTAGGAAAATATTTCCTTGGTAGCTTGAGGCAGCTTCTATTTATAAAAAAAGAAAGAGAGGGGAGGCAGTGTTTTGGGAATTAGAAAGATAAAATTTACAGCCCATCCCTGGGGACCAGGGGGCGAAGACCCTCTCCCTTAAACCGCTAGGCCTGTGGGATGGGCTGCCCGTATTTTTGAGGTAGGCCTTGATTTTGTCTTTCAGCTCTTTGCCCACCCACCCCCCCACCCGGCCGCCTCCAACAGTCCCCTTTTCTGTGCCTCACAATTCTTTGTTTCAATAAAACTATCCCACTGAAACCTGGCACCGAAAATGTGGGGGGAGAGAAGCCGAGTTAAGGGGAGGGGGTTGAAAAGGGCTGGAGGGATATAGGCGAAGAACGCTCATATCAAATTACCTTTAACCTAAACTCTCCAGAACTACTTCAAATGTAGTCGTCGGTGCAGAATAACAAAGGGGGTGTATATTTCTTTTTATACAGAAATATAAAAAAAAATAGAAAGGGTACAGAACTATTTCCCAGGTTAAAGGGGGGGGGGGTTGGGTTTTGAGAATGCTTTCATGAAAGGAAAAAGCAAAGCGAGAACCAAAGGCAGAGAGGCAGGGAATGTCTGTGTGTGAACATCTCTATCTGCGTATCTGCGGAGAAGGACCTTTCTTTCTGTAGCTCCCCTATTTCATGAAAGAAAATCCCTCAGACGGCATTCTTTCCCTTTCATCTCCTTGGCCCCGCCAGTCCACCCAGCAATTTTCAGACAGACGTCAGTTAAAGAGAAGTTTTCAGATTATGTTAATTGCTGAGCCTAGATAAATTGCAGGCTCCTCTCTCTCGCTCTGGCATTTGTGTGTGCCAGACAGAGAGACTTCTCCATTTATATGTCCCTTACAGCTAAGAACTCACCACACAGGCAGGTTTCAGTGACCTCCTTGAACGCCAAATTTCCTACATGGGTGGCGGGCGTACATGCATGCGCGCGCACACACACAAACAAACAGTGATGTGGAGCTACTGGAGGGGTGCATAATGATCCTTGACCAAGTGGTAACTTCCGCCCAATGTGAATGGCCACATGCACTGCCATCTCAAGATCATGGGTAGGCAAACTAAGGCCTGGGGGCCGGATCCGGCCCAATCGCCTTCTCAATCCTGCCCGCAAACGGTCTGGGAATCAGCGTGTTTACATGCGTAGAATGCGTCCTTTTATTTAAAATGCACCTATGGGTTATTTGTGGGGCCTGCCTGGAATTTTTACATGAGTAGAATGTGTGCTTTTATTTAAAATGCATCTCTGGGTTATTTGTGGGGCAAGGGAATTTATTTATTTTTCAAAATATAGTCCAGCCCCCCACAAGGTCTGTGGGACAGTGGACCAGCCCCCTGCTGAAAAAGTTTGCTGACCCCTGCTCAAGATCATGCACTCTCCAAGATTTTAGATGAGGTGTGCCTCCAAGACTGTTGCTATTTTACAGGAAGGAGTCAAACACACACCATAAATTTAGGTTCGTGCAACTGAAATGGATTAAGATATACTCTGGGTGCCCTAAGAGCAACAAATCCACTTCAAAATTAAATCTTTTTTTCTTCTTTTGCAGTTAGGAAACTGGCAGGCGTTGCACGAGTGTGAAGTGGATTAAGCACAAACATCAGATTGTGGCGTGCAATCTCACTGCCTGCCTTGGCGTTGTTTCTCAGGCTGGTTTGTCGCTGGGAGCTCTAAGCATTCACAACAGACCAAAGGAATCTTACCAGCAGTCAGTTATCATGGGTTGCAGCTACTTGGGCGTACATCAGCATGCAGACCAAGTGAGGCCAACCAGGGCTGCAGATCGAAGACTCACTGGCTGCTCATTGTCATGCAATGCGCCTTTATCTCTGCAATTCTCGCTTCCCCAGTTGCAGTTCACTGTAAAATGGGACTTAGCACTGGAACAGCCAGCAGTAGTTCCAGCTGTCCCTGGGGAGCCAGCCGTGCAGATGGTCTCATTATTCAGTGCCATGGTTGACCAATTCGTTCAGAACCAAAGGCCAGATTAGTAATATATCATGAGATAAGAGAATCAAAGCTCATTTGCATTTTCAGCTGCATGCAATTAGCGTAATTTGCTTATCATTTTCATGAATGAGGCAGGTGACAAGCTACTGTTTGCCCGTTCGTGCTGCATTCAATCTGTAGCAGTCTTATTAGTTCTGAGATTGCCAGCATCAAGGGTAAAAAACCCCACTTCCTCACCTTTGCAACCCATTCGACAGACATAGCACACACAACAATCTTAAGGTGGGCTGCATGCCTTTAAACATTTTTTAAAATGTTTGTTAATTTAATTAATTTATTTATTAATTTAAATCGTCACCATTTTACTTAAACAGAAAATAACAGCCATTAAAAGGAGTTGTGAAACTGCTCTGCAGATGAGATGGAGCAGTGACGTTACAAGCGCTCGCCAGTCAGTGCTCTGCATAGCCACCTATTAAATTGGAAAGAAGCATTTCCTCTTGAAGCCAATCCTGGACAGGAAATTGTTCGTGTGCATGCAACAGGAGTTGTATACTTCCACAGTGGCGTGTTCAAACAATGCGCATCCACAGCAGCCTTGAGATTATCAAGACCAGTTAGTCTGAAAACTGTGATTAAGTGTCCTAACCTAAGATGTAAATATGCGCCCCAGGCTTACTTCTGCACTCACTGCAAGAGGTTAAAGAATAAGCATTCACAATATTAAGAGACTGAAAACAAATTGAAGAAATAGAGAAAAATTAATTTTTCTAGAAGTTACCAACAGAGTAAAAACATCTATAATTTCTGTGGGTCCATTGTATCTATAGCTAGCCATAAAAGTATAAAACTCTGTGATAATAAAGGTATCTCGGACAGTAGAGACACCCCATCCTGGTGTGTTTTGGACTACAACTCCCATCAGTCCTAGCCAGTATGGCTAATTGTTGGGGCTGATGGGTGTTGTAGTACGAAGCATCTGGAAGACGCTAGGTCTGGAGAAGGCTGAGGTTCTACTGCCATCCCTGAATTTACTCCCCTGTAGCTGTAGTAAAGAATTCCCAACTTAATTGCCAAGAACAGATTCAATGGGATTTCTGGTTGCAGTTAATTATTAATATAATTGCAGATAGGTTTTGAAATGCTAATATATGCCTCCAGGGACTCCACTCCAAGTTAATTTAAAAAAAATAGTTAGAGGTACACAGAACAGTTCTGGATCCACTTTTGGGCTCAGCACATCAAGCAAGACATTGGTGAGCAAATGCAGTCAAGGGAAAGTGTGAACAGAGATGTCACATGAGAAAAAGCTGAAGCAATGCCTAGCCCAGAGAGGCAACGTCTAGGAATCTCTTAGTAAATATAGTATTGCAAATGCACCTAGATAACATAACGCAAACTAAGAATAAAAGGACAAGGCTTACGTTATCAGGAGCGCTACACAGCCAAGCTGGCTTAAAGGGAATGAACTCATCAAAAGAACTTCCGAGCCACTTTTACTTCCCTAACCAAGTGTTCCTTCTGCAACCGAAAGATGGCCAAAGGCATCCCTCCAATAACTAGTACAAGGGAGATTCACAAAAACGTAAAAAAAACACAGGATGTGCAACTACAAGGCTAGCTATCCCAGCAACAGACACTAAAACTGTTTAGATTCAGGTAGCCGGTTGGTCTGACGCACTCGAAATATATATTAAAAAATTGTCCAGTAGCACCTTAGAGACCAACTAAGTTTGTTCTTGGTATAAGCTTTTGTGTATCTGAAGAAGTGTGCATGCACACAAAAGCTTATACCAAGAACAAACTTGGTTGGTCTCTAAGGTGCTACCGGACATTTTTTATATATTAAAACTGTTTAGATACTAAAGCTGTTATTGGACTACAACTCCCATCATCCCTAGCTAGCAGGACCAATGGGCAGGAGTGATGGGAACTGTAGTCCAAAAACAGTCGGGAGACCCAAGTTTGGGAAGCGCTGCACTAAAATACAGTGGTGCCTCGCAAGACGAAAAGAATCCGTTCTGTGATTCTCTTCGTCTAGCGGTTTTTTCGTCTTGCGAAGCGAGCCCATTGACGGATTAGCGCTATTAGCGGCTTATCGGATCAGCTGATAAGCGGCTTAGTGGCTAAGAAAAAGGGGTGGGGAGGAAAAAAAACCGCAGGAACTCGCAAGACATTTTCGTCTTGCGAAGCAAGCCCATAGGAGATTCGTTTTGCGAAGCACCTCCAAAACGGAAAACTCTTTTGTCTAGCGAGTTTTCCGTCTTGCGAGGCATTCGTCTTGCGGGGCACCACTGTATTGGGTCTGGTTCTGCTGTGCCTCAGACACGCAAAAGGCAGCAAAGTGTCTCAGGGCTGCCCCAGTTCTCCCCAAGGTTCAGTGCAACATGAGGGAGAGGCTCTGCCATTCCACCTCACCCCTCAAGTCACTCCTTGCACTTCCCCAGGCAGGGAAGGAAGAAAAGATGGCGTACTGTTAAGTGCATTTGTGGATCCTTGCATCACTTATATTCTCTTACGTCCGCATGTAAATTGCAAGCTCGTTTCATACAGTTCAATATAATCACATTTCCCTGTTGCATTCACCATTCTGTCTGGCTCCTAGGTATGCCAACAGAGAACAGAACAATATATGCCCCCAGGAGATCAAGTTCTTCAGTTTAGAAGGGCCTGTGTATTAAACTAATGCCACCATCAGTGACAAGTTCAGGACATTTCCCAGCTGCCATCCATCTTACTCCTCACAGCCTGCTCAGATGAAATATTGCCACTGTTTAGAACCACTGCTGTGCAGAAAGTAGGGAAGGCCACCAAATGACCGCTGTTCATTCACTTTCTTGTGGACCACCTAGCCCTGAGTCTTGCTCAAAATGCTGTACAGTACTAGAATCCTTGGGTTCACCATATGTTCTAAGTCTAGGTTTACTAAGCAAAGGATCTCTTAATAGTTATTGAATAACTAAGTTAGAGCATAACTTGCACACTCTTCTAAGAGTCATTCCACATAAGAAATGCCTTCTAGGATTGACCATGGACTATCTGAATACAGTGGTACCTCGGGTTAAGTACTTAATTCGTTCCGGAGGTCAGTTCTTAACCTGAAACTGTTCTTAACCTGAAGAACCACTTTAGCTAATGGGGCCTCCTGCTGCTGCCGCGCCATCACCACGCGATTTTTGTTCTCATCCTGAAGCAAAGTTCTTAACCCGAGGTAATATTTCTGGGTTAGTGGAGTCTGTAACCTGAAGCGTATGTAACCCGAGGTACCACTGTACTACCACTAATTGTACAAAACTGCTGGATCTCTAGGCTGCAAAGACCCAACCCGGCAGTGATCTTACAGATATTTAAGGGAGTTCTTAATCTGTGGATTAGACAAAGTGGGACGCACTGTGGTCTAAACCACAGAGCCTATGGCTTGCTGATCAGAAGGTTGGTGGTTCGAATCCCCGCGACGGGGTGAGCTCTCGATGCTTGGTCCCTGCTCCTGCCAACCTAGCAGTTTGAAAGCATGTCAAAGTGCAGGTAGATAAATAGGTACCACTCTGGCGGGAAGGTAAACGGCATTTCTGTGCACTGCTCTGGTTTGCCAGAAGCGGCTTAGTCATGCTGGCCACATGACCCGGAAGCTCCCTTGGGCAGTAAAGTGAGATGAACACTGCAACTCCAGAGTCGTCCGTGACTGGACCTAACGGTCAGGGGTCCCTTTACCTTTACCTATTGACAAAGCACACCATCTCTTTAGGAGCCATTACACTCCACAGCGTCAATGGGTGCTTATGGGGCCTTTAATCCCCAGAACAGAGCATAAATTTGTGTCTGTGGCTAATTAGGCAGTTATTACTCTAAGTAACCCTACAAGCTAAAGCATATGAAGTTTCTGAAAATGACCCCCATCCTTTTTAAGTTTCTGCTGATGTAATGTTCATTCTCTCTTCTTCTTCAGACCATGCTTGGACACACCAGCAAATGGAATAAAGGTATTCCATATATAACAATGGAAATGTGGGTCAGAATTTGGCTTCTGGAGGGAGCAAGACTCTACTTACTTAGAGCAAGCTCCAAGTTGTTAATTCATAGCATTTTAGCGTTGGAAGGGATCCTGCAAGGTCATCCATTCCAGCCCCCTTGCTCAAAGCTGGCTCTACAAAGCAGGATGTGATTGTATCAACACTGACAGATGGCCTACTCTCTGCTTAAATATTTCCAGCGAAGGAGATCTCATCACCTCCCAAGACGGCCATTTCCACTATCAAACAACCTGTCTTGCTCAGAAGTGTCTCCTGTTTCACTGAAACATCCCTCCCTACAATGTCTCTGTAGAGAGCATAGAATCATAGAATCATAGAATCATAGAGTTGGAAGAGACCACAAGGGCCATCGAGTCCAACCCCCTGCCAGTTTGGGAACATGCATACACACCTGTTTAACGACTTCCATTCCCACAAACCACCCAGATTATTATTCTTATTTATTACATTCCTACACCCGCTTAATTTCCAAGGATCTCAAGGTGGCGTACATGATTCTCCGCCTCCCCATTTCATCCTCACAATCCCATGATCTCCTGACCACCTGAGTGGATAGTGCAGTCAAGTTAGTGGTTTACATAACTCCAAAAATGTGTGATTTATGAACCTCCAGGCTAAATATGGACTTCTAAGTCTACTTGAAACCACCATCCTCTCTTATCCCTGGGTGGGGGCTGCCACTTGTAACTTGTGAATGACATTCCACTTGACGGATCTCAACCTCCTACTTGACATGACGCAGTGTTTCACATTAGTGTGTGTGTTCTCCCACACCGTATTCAACCCACTTTAGGGGGGGGGGTCGCCCTAGACAATTTTCAAGTAATTCTCAAGTAGCCCACCCACCACCCAAAATAATCAGCTTTGAGAAATAATGTCTCTAAGTGGTGCTCTCCTCCAATCTCTCCTCCCCAGCTAAAGAATAATGAAAGTTTGTGTATGAAAATGAGTGTGTGTGTATGTGTTGCATTTAGACATTGCATCAGTGTCAGAAGCATCCATGTGCAGCACAGTGGAATCATAGAATCATAGAATCATAGAGTTGGAAGAGACCACAAGGGCCATCGAGTCCAACCCCCTGCCAAGCAGGAAACACCATCAGAGCACTCCTGACATATGGTTGTCAAGCCTCTGCTTAAAGACCTCCAAAGTAGGAGACTCCACCACACTCCTTGGCAGCAAATTCCACTGTCGAACAGCTCTTACTGTCAGGAAGTTCTTCCTAATGTTTAGGTGGAATCTTCTTTCTTGTAGTTTGGATCCATTGCTCCGTGTCCGCTTCTCCGGAGCAGCAGAAAACAACCTTTCTCCCTCCTCTATGTGGCATCCTTTTATATATTTGAACATGGCTATCATATCACCCCTTAACCTCCTCTTCTCCAGGCTAAACATGCCCAGCTCCCTTAGCCGTTCCTCATAAGGCATCGTTTCCAGGCCTTTGACCATTTTGGTTGCCCTCCTCTGGACACGTTCCAGTTTGTCAGTGTCCTTCTTGAATTGTGGTGCCCAGAACTGGACACAGTACTCCAGGTGTGGTCTGACCAGAGCAGAATACAGTGGCACTATTACTTCCCTTGATCTAGATGCTATACTCCTATTGATGCAGCCCAGAATTGCATTGGCTTTTTTAGCTGCCGCGTCACACTGTTGGCTCATGTCAAGTTTGTGGTCAACCAAGACTCCTAGATCCTTTTCACATGTACTGCTCTCAAGCCAGGTGTCACCCATCTTGTATTTGTGCCTCTCATTTTTTTTGCCCAAGTGCAATACTTTACATTTCTCCCTGTTAAAATTCATCTTGTTTATTTTTGCCCAGTTCTCTAATCTGTCAAGGTCGTTTTGAAGTGTGATCCTGTCCTCTGGGGTGTTAGCCACCCCTCCCAGTTTGGTGTCATCTGCAAATTTGATCAGGATGCCCTTGAGTCCATCATCCAAGTCGTTGATAAAGATGTTGAATAAGACCGGGCCCAAGACAGAACCCTGTGGCACCCCACTAGTCACTCTTCTCCAGGATGAAGAGGAACCATTGATGAGCACCCTTTGGGTTCGGTCAGTCAGCCAGTTACAAATCCACTGAGTGGTAGCATAGTCAAGACCGCATTTTACCAGCTTCTTTACAAGAATATCATGGGGCACCTTGTCAAATGCCTTGCTGAAATCAAGGTAGGCTACATCCACTGCGTTCCCTTCATCTACCAGGCTTGTAATTCTGTCAAAAAACGAGATCAGGTTAGTCTGACATGACTTATTTTTCAGAAATCCATGCTGACTATTGGTGATCACAGCATTCCTTTCTAGGTGCTCACAGACTGTTTGCTTAATGATCTGCTCCAGAATCTTCCCTGCTATTGATGTCAGACTGACTGGGCGGTAATTATTTGGGTCCTCTCTTTTCCCCTTTTTGAAAATAGGGACAACATTTGCCCTCCTCCAGTCTGCCGGGACTTCGCCTGTTCTCCAGGAATTCTCAAAGATGACTGCCAGTGGTTCTGAGATCACATCTGCCAGTTCTTTTAATACTCTTGGATGCAGTTCATCTGGCCCTGGAGACTTGAATACATCTAAACTAGCCAAATATTCTTGTACTATCTCCTTAGTTATTCTGGGCTGTGTTTCCTTTGCTGAATCATTTGCTCCAAATTCTTCAGGTCGGGCATTGTTTTCTTTATCGGAGAAGACTGAGGCAAAGAAGGCATTGAGTAGTTCAGCCCTTTCTGTGTCCCCTGTTTGCATTTCACCATCTTCTCCTCTGAGTGACCCCATTGTTTCTTTGTTCTTCCTTTTGCTACGAACATACCCATAAAAGCCTTTTTTGTTGCTTTTAACCTCTCTAGCAAGCCTGAGTTCATTCTGTGCTTTAGCTTTTCTGACTTTGTGTCTACACGTGCTGGCTATTTGTTTGAATTCCTCTTTGGTGGTTTCCCCCCTTTTCCATTTTTTGTACACATCCTTTTTTAATCTTAATTCAGTTAAAAGTTCTTTAGATAGCCACCCTGGCTTCTTGAGGCACCTTCCAAGTTTCCGTCTCATTGGTATTGCCTGACGTTGTGCTTTTAGTATCTCCCTCTTAACAAACTCCCAGCCATCATGAACTCCCTTTCCTTTTAGTATTGTTGCCCATGGGATCTCACCCAGCACTTCCCTAAGTTTTATGAAGTCGGCTTTCTTAAAGTCAAGAAATTGAGTCCTAGTATGCTTGGCTGCTCCTTTCCGCTGTATAGTAAACTTCAGAAGAGCATGATCACTCGCGCCTAATGATCCTTCCACTTCTACCCCACTAACCAGGTCATCAACATTGGTTAGGACCAGATCTAAAATGGCTGTTCCTCTTGTTGCTTCTCCCACTTTCTGGACAATGAAGTTGTCTGCAAGGCCAGTGAGGAATCTGTTTGACCTTATGCTCTTGGCTGAGTTTGACGTCCAACAAATGTCCGGGTAATTGAAGTCCCCCATTACTACTATCTCCCTTCCTTTTGCATGCTTGGCCATCTGTTCCAGGAAGGCATCATCTATGTCCTCCGTTTGGCTTGGGGATCTATAGTAAGCTCCCACAATGAGGTCTCTGTTATTCTTCTCTCCCTTAATTTTGACCCAAATGCTCTCACTTTGGCTTTGAGGATCTAAATCTTGGATCTCTTCACAGGTATACACATCCCTGACATATAACGCCACTCCTCCTCCTTTCCTGTCTGGTCTGTTTCTCTGAAATAGATTGTATCCCCCCATTATTACATTCCAATCGTGGGACTTATCCCACCAGGTTTCAGTGATGCCTATTATGTCATATTTAGTTTGCTGTACCAAGAGCTCAAGCTCATCTTGTTTATTTCCCATGCTTTGCGCATTAGTGTACAGACATTGAAGTCCATTAATCATTCCCCCGTGTCTCTTATTTAAGGATTTTTTCCTCCCACCACTAGGTCCGCGTGCTGTTTGCTCCATTTGGTCTATGACATTTGGATGATCATCTTCATTAATTGATAGACTCCTACCTTCAGGAGCACTGTCTCCCTCCCCCACATTAGTCAGTTTAAAGCCCTCCTGATGAGGTTTCTGAGATTTTTGGCAAAAACATTTCTCCCAACCGTTGTGAGGTGCAGCCCATCACTTGCCAGAAGTCCATCTTCAAGAAACTGCAGTCCGTGATCTAAGAATCCAAACCGTTCCTGTTTACACCATTTGCGGAGCCAGCTGTTCACTTCCACTATTTTCCCCTCTCTCCCTGGGCCACGTCGTTCAACTGGGAGGACAGATGAGATGACAATTTGTGCATTTAGTTGCTTCAATTTCCTGCCGAGAGCCTCGTAGTCTCTTTTGATCTTCTGGAGGCTATTGCTTGCAGTGTCATTGGTTCCCACATGAACCAAGAGGAAGGGGTATTTGTCAGTGGGTTTTATGATTCCTTGCAGTCGTTCAGTTACATCTTGGATCTTAGCCCCGGGGAGACAGCACACTTCCCGAGACATCTTGTCAGGCCCACAGATCACTGCTTCTGTTCCCCTCAGCAGGGAATCCCCTATCACCACTACATGCCTCCTCTTGGGTTTGGTCGGGGTTCTTCCGTGAGCTGTCCGTTCCAAGGTCGCCTGCACATTCCCTGAGGACTGACTTTGCTGCTCGTCTTCATATACCTGATCGACTGTAATGAGGGAGAGATCCTCAAATGGAGTCTGCTCTTCGTCTTCCATGCTAGGGGAGAGGACCTCAAAGCGATTGTGTATTTCTAAGCAATCAGAGTGAACCCTGGGCCTCCTACTTCTTTGAGTGGAAGCGCATGCAATGTAGAAAATACCAAGTTAGATGCGCCAGTGACCTGACTGCCTCGCCACACCTTAAAGGTACCCATATTGCCGCATGTGTGAATGGCGCCATGGGCTGCAAGAACGTAACGCACGTCCCGCCCCAGCCAAAATTTGCGTGTCCTATCGTTAGAGAGGGATCGTAGCACAGAAAGACCTACATTTCCCTAGCATTTTAAAAGGGGTCTTTGGAAAGCAAACATACATTGATTCATAAATGCTTCATTAGTCACTGCTGCTGTCTAATTATGACAAGTAATCAATTACGATTGCTACGAAACGATCCGAAGAGGAAGAAGACGAAAGATGGAGCGGTGCCGGGGGGGGGGGGATTCCTTTTTAAAGCCTAATTGTATTTTCTTTTAAAAGCCAGGAGGCAGAAGCCACCGAGTCCTCGAATGAGTATGCTTTATAGCTAGGGGAAAACACACACACACACACACACACACACACGCCAAGGAGGCTTGGCCTGGCTGTCTCTGGTGGTTAGACTAAAGCCAGCTGACTCCATCCTCCTCTGTCCCAGGCAACAGGCCTCATCAGCCATGCAAATTATAGAGTTCTGTGGTGTCTGAAGGCAGAGTTTCTACTTAGCTCAGAAGAAAAAGGAGTCTTAGAAGGGCGTGGATCGAGAAACTCAGCCAAATCCATTCATAATATTTACAGTAAATGGCCCTCTTTGCTGTTGTTTGGTATGAAGCCCAGCCTAATTATTTTTGAAGTTTTAATTTCAAAAACCTTATTTCCTCCTTGGTGTCTCTTCTCTCCTTCTACTTAAATATCCCCCAAAGCTCTCTTCTTCTTGTTGTTTTTTCCCCTTCCCCTCCCTCTCTGGCTCCAGAAAGGAGTCATTATTGTTAAAAAATCTCAACTGCATTTTTGGAGAGTGCACAGGTTTTGTTTATCCTCACAGCAACCCTGTGAGGTAGGCTAGGCTGACCCAGAGAGTGGGGAGGCAGGAAAAGCACAACATACTATTCAGTCTCATCGTACTGGCCCAAAATGTCCTGCCTTTGGACCCTCCGCTGTAGCAAAACTGCTGTGAAACCTCTGGCCTTACGGGTCAAGCTCCCATCATCCTTGACCAATGGCCGTGTTGGCTTAGACTGGTCATGCTCAGGATCTGTCAGTATAATACCTTGACCAAACAAGAGTCCTGCAAGCATAAAGACCGCCTGGGTGCTAGCAAGAACCAACGTGTAACCCCAATCCCCGTATAAAAGGACTTCCGCACCTATTTCAAAACAGCTTCACAAATTAATAATAACCCTCTCCAGTGCCAGCGCCGAGGCAAATTCTCCTGTATAAATCCAAGTACCTTCTGCGTTGATCGAAAAATAGGGCGCTTTTCATTCAAAACTTGTGTTCTATAAACAACAGCGGGAGTATTAAACCAAATTTGTATTCTCCCCCCACCCTATAGTAGAATAGTCTTCTCTCTCATTCACAAAAACTTAAATATGCGTCATCTCTTTTTTCACACGGAGAGCCAATTCACGTCCTACACTGAATGGGTTATGGCAGTGATGGCCAAAACTTGGCCCTCCAGCTGTTTTTGGGACTACAGTTCCCATCATCCCTGACCACTGGTCCTGTTAGCTAGGGATGATGGGAGTCGTAGTCCCAAAACAGCTGGAGGGCCATGTTTGGGCATCACTGGGTTCTGGGGAGGTCTACTTTTGTGACCAATGTGGCATCTGAACCAACCCCCCCCCCCGAATATCTACATCTGATTTCACTGAAACTGACCACCCATCTGGGGTGGTTCTTTCTTTTTTGCATGTGATAGCTTGTTAAGTTTTGTTGCTCCCCCCCCCCTTCCTGCACAGCTACGCTAAGAAACTTTGCAAATTCCAAAACAACAACAACAACAACAACATTAAATATAAGCCAGTACTGTACAGTACAGTATACCAATTTGACACTAAACACTCCAGCAGCATTTGGAGTTTTTGCCTTTTTTCGTCCTCTGCTGAATGCCTGGTTACATTCCATGCAAATCCACGACACTTTCTGCAAATCTACTAATGGGAGAGAGGGAGAAATCGAGTGAAGGCAGGAGAAAGGAACCCCTTCTCAGCGGCAACACACGGATCAAATGTTCTCAGCCTGCAAAAAGCGAAACTTAAGGCATCTTTTTTTTTTTTTAGCCAAAAGGCTAAAGCAGTTATTTTCCTAGAGAGTGAAAGAAAATGTTCCTTAAGCATAAACATAAGCAGCAAATATATATATATATATGAGTTTGGAAACAAAAAGTTCTTTTCATGCTCCCTCCGTTCTCATCCAGCCCAGATCCCCCCCCCCAATAACAATTATGAAAACTGTTTAGATGGGGGAAGAGGTTTGGCATGTTGAACGTTTACTGCATTCCAGCCAATAAATTCCATTCCCGGATCCGATGGAAGAAAAGCGCCAGCCTTCCTCCTTCCCCCTTTTCGCTTCTTCCCCTCCCTCCTCCCCCTGGCTTTCATTCCCTTCTGCCTTTCTTTACAACCTAATACCCTGTCGACTCAGGGCCAGGGCCTACTTAGGGGGGAAAACAACACAGAGCGCCAGTCTGGAGACAGCATGCAGACTGAAAAAGTTAATCATTACTTCTGTCTGCCTTCATAATCTAATCACTTCTGTGCCTAAGCGCAGGCAACAAAAGCTCTCTCTCTCTCACAGCCAACTCTACAAAACCATTGCCTAGCAGTCCTGCCTCCCTCTCTCTCCCTGCCCCCAACTCTCCAGATAGAAACCCAAGTGACCCCCAAAGTCAAGAATGAAAGCTAATAGCCAAAAGCAACAGAGAAGGCTATTTAGACTAGCTCCGCATGCTGCTTATCTGGACACACACCCTGCAAAAAAATAAAAATAAAGCGCTCTCCTTTCGCCCGGCCACCCACCTCCTCTGGGTCTCCTACCTTTCTTAGATAATTAATAACACTTAACAATTAAGATAGTACATTGCGTTGATGAAGCTAATCAATCTTCCCAACATTCCTGGGAAGCAGGCTGCAGAAGGGAGAGGGGGAATTCCTTTCTTTAAAATAAGAAACAACCTTCAGTTTTAAAAGTTAAGAGGGAGTTTGCGTGCGTAGCAACAATTCACTGTGTGAACTAGCAGAAGAGCAGGAAACTTTAAAGAGAGTCTGCAGCAGCAACAGAGTCTCTTGCTTCTTGTGCACTCGCTTGAACTGCTGCTGCTGAAGCTGTTTCGTCCCCTGACCTAGTTTGCCACGCCAGGCTAGACTAGGAGAGAGGGAGGGAGAGAGAGAGAGAGAGAGAAAGAACGATCAGGAACTGCTGTCCCTACAAAGTGGGTTAAACCCCCAGCAGTCTGAGCTACCGTGACAAAGTCAGGTTCTGTCTAGACTGTAGTATCTGTACTATATTCAGGTCAAGTTGCCACTAAGGCCTTTTCTTACTAGCTTGGTTGCTACAGAAAGGTGCTCACAAGCATAGGATAGCCAGCATCAAACCTGTGTAGTAGTAGTAGTAATAATAATAATAATAATAATAATAATAATAATAATAATAATAATTTATTTATACCCCACCCATCTGGCTGGGCTTCCCCAGCCACTCTGGGCGGCTTCCAACAAAAATATTAAAATACAGTAATGCATCAAACATTAAAAGCTTCCCTAAACAGGGCTGCCTTCAGATGTCTTCTAAAAGTCTGGTAGTTGTTGTTCTTTGACATCTGGTGGGAGGGCGTTCCACAGGGAGGGCACCACTACCGAGAAGGCCCTCTGCCTGGTTTCCTGTAACTTGGCTTCTCACAGTGAGGGAACCACCAGAATGCCCTCGGAGCTGGACCTTAGTGTCCGGGTAGAACGATGGGGGTGGAGACGCTCTTTCAGGTATACTGGGCCAAGGCCATTTAGGACTTTAAAGGTCAACACCAACACTTTGAAGTGTGCTCAGAAACGTACTGGGAGCCAATGTGAGATAACTAGAGTATGCACCACACTGGCGAGACAGACATGGCAACCGCTTCTTATCCTCCATTTCCCATCAGCAAACTAGCTATTTAGACTTTCCATACAGGGGGCATTGCCCAAGGAAGCAAACAATATAAAATCCGAAAGGCAATTTTCAAAATCAATCAAATATACACACACACACTAAATGCAGGCACAATGGAAGACAAAATACAATAGAACGGAGCTGGAAGAGGTACATAAAAGGGATGCCAGGGACTTTTGGTTTAAGTGAGAGAGAAAATATGGCAGCCTGGAGGAGACACTTGGTAGTGGAATTGTGGTGGGGATGGAACGGGTTGGAAAAATTACATGGACTCAAAAATGTTTTCCAGTGAAGCAAATGGGCACATGGTTTATGACCAAGCAATTCTTGCACAATGGATAATTAGCCAATGGAATTCATTGCCACAGGATATTGAGATGGGATCTAACATGAAATGTTTTTTTAAAAAGTGATACGGAAGATAGGCCTATTGATTGGTTCTGATCATGGTTTTCAGAAATGCATGCTCTTATGTTCAGAGATGGCATGCTTCAAACTACCAGAGCATAAAACAGAACCACAGTCTACCTGTGAGCTTTCCTGGAGCATCTAGCTAGTTACCTTGACATCAATTGTCTTCTTCCGACCAAGTGGATTCTGGCACCTCTGCTCTTTGTATCAACTGCCAATGTGGTTCACACAGATCAGAGTTTTTTCTCAAAGCTGCTTTCCATCTAACAATACTACTTAACAATAATATTTCTCTTTGAAATGGTCAAAACACTTCACATGTGTGATCCTGACAACAACCCAGTCAGGTGAGTCTTATTAACCACCATTTTGCCAGTGGCCTGACCACGCTATCTAATAAAAATAACAAGCAGTATGGGACTTATTTTTTATAGGGCTTACCTCTGAATAGACAAGTATACTTGCAGCATAAACACCCGGAGCTAGTTAGGAATTTCGATGTGCAATCTTTCACAGGCATGCTCATCAGCACCAAACTAACAGCAGGTGAAAAAGGATCTGTATAATGAAGTCCACTAATGCTTCCAAGTGAGGGGCGACGTTTACCCCATTAGGGTGTAAAGAAACAAACATGAACAACTGTGGGACCTCTATGCTTTTTGATTTAAGCATGCGCTGTTCTGCAAAAAGGCTAAAAGCCTCAGCCTGGTTTCCAAATGAATGCAAGTGACCATCTGAGCTCTGATGACATAGATCTAAGTTACTTTCCCAAAGCTATCATCACTTACAGACCATTCGCACTTTAGGAAGCAAGCACATCTACTCCCTTATATATGGTGGAATCTGCAGAGAGTCAACGAGAACGCCCAATGTATGTCTACAAGTACACAAACTTATACCTCCCCTTCGCACCATTTGCCTTTTCAGAAACCAGTGTCCACTCCTGGTGGCAAATGTACCTGACTGCATTTGTGCACCATGGTTAACCGTGAGCGCCCAGATGGCTCCCACTTCACTATTCCCTCGGCACCAGCAGGAGCAAAAAACCACGACTCCTGGTTTAGTGTTACACCTGAACCCAGGATTGTGGTTTGTTTCACTCCAAACAAACCATGATGTAGCGCCAAGGTCTGCTCTTGGCTTACCAACAGTGATCTGTTTGGACTGAAGCAAACCACAGCCCTGGTTTGGATGTGATGTTAAAGCCAGAGATCATGGTTTGCCACTTTTGCTTGAGCTGGGGGAGAGAGCAATAAAGGAATGATCTCAGTGCTCACAGTAACCTGTAAACTATTCTATGATCACTGCAAATCAGCCCTTAGGTGATTTGTGATTTCGAAGGTGGTGCTGAAGGCATCAAACATGCCCATCAAATTGAAATCAACAACAGAATGAGACAATTTCCAAAGCACACCAGACCAAAGCAATTTTCTAACTGTGGTGTGTTTGGTTATGGATGCAAACCTAATGAATGGAAGAACTTTTAAGAATACCCCATGCTGACTCAGACTAATGGTTCATTTATCTCACCATTCTGTCTTTTGACAGTTACCAGCCAGGTATCACAGATGCTCACAAGTAGGACATGATTGCAACATCTATCTCCCCAGTTTTCAGATCATCTACCTTCAGGAAACCCTTTCTGCACAATCTTTTCTGCCGTGGAACCCCCACACTGCCAAAGGATTCTAGAAAGATACAGATTTCTGATTATACCACAAGCTTTTCATGTGGATTTTGTAGTTTACTTTTGTTGTTGTGCCAAGATTGTATGTTAAATTCATAAATGTTATATATAATTAGAACTAGACCACTGGCTTGAGTTTTAGCATGCCAATAGCAACAGGTTCATAATGGGTTGGGCAAGTTGCTCTATTTACTTCTTGTGGCTGCTAAGCTACATCAGTCTGATCTAGACACTCGTACAGCAGTTTGTCGTAAGAATCAATAGGAATTTTATTGTGCAATCTTTGAATGATGGTTTGTTTTATTGGAGCTATATGGACTACTTATGTATCATTTGTCGACATACCCCCCTTTTTAATCTGCCTATGATGCTCTGTGCTGTGACCTATGGTCAAAACAATGAATTACTTACAGAAATGCGTTTTCGCAAAAAGCTTATCTGTTACCACTTAACCGTCCAATCGGAGAAGCAGCCTTAATGTGTTTCCAAGAAACCCTGGGATTCTCTGCAACACGGTTTGGAAACTGGAGATCTCGTTTCTTACTCACCTGAGTAAGTATTAGTCCATCCCAGCTATCCTTTATATTCAACCCTAACCCTCCGTGTGGTAATAATGCTCTGGAACTCCTGGTATCTATGAATTAAGTCCGCCCAAGCTCTCATTACAAGTGATACAGCCTGGGGCAAACTTTAGAAGCAACAAAGTGAAAGCTCTTTAGACATTCTCAGCTTTGGTTAGTCAGGCATAAATAAAGAGTTGCTTCAGAAGTTAATGAACTTCTGTCCAACTATGAATGCATAAGTCACGGTGTGTCTTTCGAAGGGAGGGTGCTAAGCTACCCAGACAAGAGCGTCCACTGAACGCTGGCATCACACTCCCTTTGAGAAGATAAAACTTGATTTAAACTTTCTCTAGGCAGCAACACGGCACTGTAAATAACATCTACTAACAAAGAAAATTGCTACATCCCAAGGCTGCTTATCAGATATATTTATCATATGCATATACATTACACGCATTCACATCTTGTTTACAGATATACACTCTACCTCTTTACTGAAACTGAATGAAATTCCCTGAGTCAGCAACTAGAACCCATAAAATACTGATTGCGCTCGCATCCGCAGGCAGTGATGTGTGGAGTGGGAAACCTTTCCAAACCTGGAGAATTTTAAGACTATTAGAAGTAGTGAAAGGATGCAAACTGCAAATATGTAATATTAGGCAAGCTTTGTAGTTCAATTTTTTTAGCTTTGTTTACTGAATATAAGCAAAATAAGCTTATAGGCTAAATTATAGTGCTCTCTAAAGCATCACACACACACACACACACACACACACACACACACACACACACTTTAAACGGAACATTTTCATTACTCTTAAATGGCATAGGAAAATTTTCCAATTCAGTTTTTCCCCAGAAAACCAACACCACTGCCTGAAGGAACTGTGATCTACACATAAGGAGTCATGGCTGTTAGGTCAACATTGGTGGGCCTTCAGCTAAGAAAGAACCTGCAGAGAACAATGAAGCTCTCTCGGGGTTCAAAGTATCTATCAGCCACAGTTGATTTAACAGAAAGAAGGGGAAGCCTCCATTGAAGCAAAGAAAGAAACACCAGAGAAATCTGAACTCCTCCCTGGTAACCCTGAAATCAAGACCCTCACAAAAGGCAAGGCCACAAGATCTAACGCAGTACAAGAAAACATACATGTGTTTCTCCTTCATTTCCATTTTTTTTAATAAAAAAACCCTCAGCACCTTGTAAAATCCAAAACCAAAGCAGTTGGGTCTAGGTCTTTTGCATCTCTGCCGAAGGCAAGAAGCAACAACAATGGACAGGGGGGTGAAAAAAAGAAAAGGTATGTAGTGTCAGAATAGGCAAAAGTTCCCTTGGGTCTGCTGAAGCTTCTTCTCTCACCCACCACCCACCCCTTTATGCAGAGAACAAGGTGTTACTCTGGCTACGTAAGCAATAGCACACATGCCACCACAATGGAAACAGACCTCATTCGTGTTTTTTGGTTGTGAATGAAGTGATGACAAACCTAGACAGCATCTTAAAAAGCTGAGATATCACCTTGCCGACAAAGGTCCGTATAGTTAAAGCTATGGTTTTCCCAGTAGTGATGTATGGAAGTGAGAGCTGGACCATAAAGAAGGCTGATCGCTGAAGAATTGATGCCTTTGAATTGTGGTGCTGGAGGAGACTCTTGAGAGTCCCATGGACTGCAAGAAGATCAAACCTATCCATTCTTAAGGAAATCAGCCGCGAGTGCTCACTGGAAGGGCAGATCCTGAAGCTGAGACTCCAAGACTTTGGCCACCTCATGAGAAGAGAAGACTCCTTGGAAAATACCCTGATGTTGGGAAAGATGGAGGGCACAAAGAGAAGGGGGCAACAGAGGTCAAGATGGCTGGATAGTGTTCTCGAAGCTACCAGCATGAGTCTGACCAAACTGCGAGAGGCAGTGGAAGACAGGAGTGCCTGGCGTGCTCTGGTCCATGGGGTCACGAAGAGTCGGACACGACTAAACGACTAAACAACAACAACAACAGCAATGGTGGTGCTGCTCCTGCTATGTTCCTGGTAAATCCAATTCTTTAAAGGCACAACATTATCACCAGTAAGAACTGGACTCTTCCTTTCTACTAATTTGCCACAGGAGGAGTTGCATAGCAAATGGCTACTACTCATGAGAAGCAAGTGGGATTTTCAAGGATTGGGCCAGTGTTCATGCATGCTTTTGAACAGCCATTTCCAACACCGAAGCGCTTCTCCCTCCCACGTAGATTTTAGCAATAAAGGGAGATCAACATTCATTTTCCAGGGGCCCATCATTCATCAGTCAACCACAGAGACATAAAGGCTCCCGAGGACATACCTGAATAATCTATCATCTACAGAGACAACACTTCCACACCAAATGTGCTGCTTTGGATATGAGCCTTGATTGAGTAAAACTACACATGGGGAAACTGCAGACACAAACACACTCCAAACAACAAGGAGAGCGTTGACAATGTGTGCATTTTTAATTGAAGAATGATGTTTCAAAATTATGCCAGTGGGAGGGGTGGAGAAGAAAGTTAAAAAGGGCAGAAGAAACAAGACAATCCACCTCCGTCTGCTCAAACCGCCTGCATCATTTTGCTGTGGCGTCTTGTTGTGTTTTGACAAGTCACACTCGCTGAAGGATCAGCAAGCCTTTACACACTGACAACTACAACCCCAGGCTCTCGTTGTTATGAAAACAAACTGAAGCCAAAAAGGAAAGGGGAAAAAGCAAGGGGAGACAAGAAGGATGAGGTTACTTAGGCAGCAAAGGAGCTAGCCAGACTTCTGCTTTGTGCTTAGTTCAATAAAGGGAGTTCTATCACCCTAGCCAAGGCAAGCTTCCTCTCTCCCTGATGCATGTGAAATTGGGAGGCTAGTCAAATTAGATGCAAACGCCAGGCTCACGCCCAGCAATTTGTAATCATGACAAGTCTACTTCTATCACTGTCTCAATCTGCTGCATATAGAGGCAATAAGATTTGCCGTCGGTTGGGACCAATGTACTGGGAAAGCGAGCTCTTCTGCCCGTGATGCTAGCTCTGAAAAGGACACAGGTTGCAAAGAATGAAAGGAGGAGGAATGACAGACACCGGCATGGACTTTCCACTGTTGTACAGGCAACAGCATCGAACCCAGGATAGTGAGGATTTAATGTCAAAAACCCACCATCCCAGTGACTCCATGCCTTCTTCCTAAGTTTGCTTATGGGCTTCGGCCAATCTGATCCACCCAGAAATGGAGAACTTGTCTTTGCAATGAAGGCCGCACAGGAACCACATCCACGCGCCAAATGGTCTGAGCTAATCTTCATGCAGTGATTGCAAGAAAAATTTTTCATGAACAAGGCACAGGCCAAACTTACTGTTGAAGGACATATTGTTTAGTTAGTTGACCAGGATTTTTATTCTGAAATGGTCTGCCTCAAATGGGTTTTCGCATCTGAAAAAATGTTTATATTTAGATTTTAGAGTCATTAATATGTTGAGGGTCAACAGACATCTGATTTCCCATATGCTGGCAGGGATTGCTATGTTATCTCCATAATGGTCAGCTTGTGAACTTGCAGGTTCATCTGAGTTGCCACTGTTGGGGAGAGAGTATTGGGCTAGATGTGGTTTGTCTAAGCCAGAAGGACATTTGCTTGTGATCTTATCACCAGATTCCTAACCAATTAAGATAGCTTGGGGCTTATTTGTTGCTGTTCCCGTTGCATTTCCTGAGCAATCACATTTTCGGGCCTCTCTCTGTAACCAAAACTTATCTCAAAAGATAACACAAACCGCAGCAGAAGGCTAGGGTTTTTGGAGGCTAACAAAGACCCACAGACAACGCTAAACACTTTCTGATTTAACTTGTATCTCTATTCACACCAACATAAAAGGATCCTACCAAAAACAAAAGGGGGAAAGATATCAGATCAAGGTCAGGGCTTTAAAGGCTGGAGCTAGGATACCATTAGCCCCTTAGTAAGGTGACTGCATGATAATTGGCCTGAAAGGGTCTTTTCCCACCCTCTTCCCCTTCCTTCCCCTTTAAAGAAAGGGTTTAATTGTGCCAGTTCTTTACAGACAGTCAAGCCAGATTCACCAAGGCAGCTATAAAAGTTGCTTCCTTTTTTGTTCTTGCTAATGCACAGGGAGATACTGAAGAGGCTTTCAAAGGAATTCCTGAAAAAAGGGCTGGTGGCTTAATGTTTTTAAAGGCACATGAACACACTCAGTAGCATGGAAGGGGAGAGGGAGAGAGAGAGAGACCAAACACACACAAAAATAAATAAAAATCCCCTCTGCGTAGCAAGGTTAAAAGGGTAAAGGAGGGCTGAACGAAATTTTATGAAGTCTCTCCCCCCCCCTTTCTGTGCTCCTTCACCACCCCAAGTTGAAACCTACATAATGACACTGGGTGGAGACCAAATTTTAATCCTCAGCAGCCAAACCAAAATTAGCTTCCCAGCCAAAAAGCTCTCTTTGCCTCGCCTTCTGGGGAAGGAAACCAAGGGGAAAATCATGAAAAGATTCCTCAGTAAACTGAGACAGGAGGCGGCAAGGCAATGTTCCAAGTAAAGGTGACCCTGCTATTAAAATATTTTTTGAGATAATAAAAATAAAAATCAAGCGCTCAAACAGTCTCCCTCTTTGGAAATCAGGCCCTGCAAGAGCATGTGATTACTAAGAAAGGGGGGGACGACAGCCGTATCAAGCCTCCCTGTCTTTTTCTCCTCTTTCACTAATTACTAACTACATTTTCCTTCCTTTTGTCCTTTCATTCTTTCTTTTTTTAAAAAAAAAAAAACTTTTCTCATGAAGCAATGATGCAATATCCTATCGTGTTTCAATGTTTCCTGTTAAGAACAGGGTGAAAGTTACCATTACGTGTTTTAAAAATACTACCTGCTATCAACACACGCCTTCCGTCCCCCCAAAAAACCCTCAGGCACTGTGTCATCCCCGCCCCCCCAGGCTGCAGAAAACTGGCTCTCTGGTCCTGACAGCTGAATGGTTTTTCTATCTGTGAAGACAAGAACTTATCAAGCCAAGGGGGATAATTTTTTAAAGGCTGAAGAGCCCAGGCTTAAAAAGAGGACTCCCAATTTCACCATTCCACAGCTCCACTCACTCACCCCGCCTTGGTTCACCCTGCGAGTCTTTCACACGCTATTTGGGCCCACCCACGTGTGAATGGGGTCCATGCCTTTTCTGCCCCTTCTCCAGTCCAGGAATAAAGCCATCAGTTTTTCCATATTCCAGTCCCCTTTCCCCAGTCTGCATGCTACAGTGGTACCTCGGGTTACAGACGCTTCAGGTTACAGATTCCGCTAACCCAGAAATAGTACCTCGGGTTAAGAACTTTGCTTCAGGATGAGAACAGAAATCACGCAGCTTCTGGGTTTCTGGGGGTTTTCCTGTTGTTATTCTGTCTCTCACAGCTACAATAAACCTACCATTAAAATTATGAACTGGTTATTACTTCGTCAGAGAGCAAACAGGCAAATTTAGAAGGGGATCAAATACTCCCCCCCCCCCCCGCTGTACATGTTGGAGGGGGAGAAAGAACATACGTGAAGTCCCAGGTAGCTTATGAGTTGCCTTGAGCGCAATTATTGAACTATGGTTGGTGTAAAATCTACATTAGGTGGCCCTACGTCATGCAGGAGGCTTAGAGGCAGTGAAAGGACATGAGGCCTACCTGAAAAGAGCCGACCCTCCCCAGCCAAATAAAAGAGGTGGGCTTGGACATTCCTCGCTAATGCAACTAGGCACAAGTAAGAATGGTGTAGGGGGAAATCCCAATAAAGAAACCTTAATGAGCATTTTCTTGCAGAAAGTCCCTGTGCTTCTGAAGACACGGTGGCTCCGTGTGAATAAATTACCTAGCTGTTCCCTCCAGCTTAACGGCAAAACAGAATAAAATAAAATGAAGAATATATCCAAGATTGTAAAGATGGTTAAAACAGCTAATTACAAACTCAGGGGCCAGAGATCAAGCACTTTCAGTTCCCACCGTTCTGACAGCACCCAGCCCATGTTCCTTCTCACAGATATTCAGTTCCTGAACAGCAGAAGGCCATCTCCCGGTTAAACCTTAAAACAAACTCTGCAGAAAACAGCAGCATGCCCCAAAAAACCCTCCAAACCAAAGTAAGAAGGTAAACACGAACGTTGCTTTCTTTTGTGTGGAAAAGAAAGACTGAACTCAAAGACTGAACTAAGTCTATGAAACTGCGCTTAATATCACTTAGCTGAAAAGAAGCTGGAGAGGAAAGTGCTTTGTGACACTAGGAGGAGAGCCAGGTTGCTAGGTATGGGTCATTCAATCCTGCTCCAAAAGATGGTCCTCTCTGGCAGTGACCTCCGACTGGCCCTGTTGTCGTCTTCGTTTACACGGCTCCCTCCGCTGCGCGCAAGACGCCACCAGTAGGAATTTCACTTTCATCTCCGCGAAACCGCACTGTCTGATAAGGCAGTGGCTGAGGCCCAAACATTTGGGCAAAACAATTGAGAGGGGTCAGGTGCCTGCATCTCTTCAAAACCACCCGGCAGGAGTAGCAGAGGAGATGGGCTGCCGCAGATAGCGCAAAAGCAGATAACCCCAGAGTAACCTTAGTTAATAGCCAAACAGCGAGCGATGGAGGAGCATGTTGCAGCCTCCTAGCTGAGCAAACACAGGAATGGGAAGTACGTGCTGGAAGGAACAGTCAGGGGTGCCTACCTGAGGTATTACCCCGAAGGAGCAGCCAGTCACCTTTGCCAAGAAATCCCTATCAGTTTTCTGAGTCTTGGATCAGCAGCTGCGTGAGAGACTGGGTTTACACAGCAAATGTGACTCTCTCCTCCACAGCAAATACTACACCTCCCATGGTTTCTGTGACTGCCGAAAACCCCGCGTGCGGTTAGCTACACCATTGAAAGTGCTGCCCTTTTGTTCATGTGGTAGTATTACAAACGACTGTTATTAAACAACCCGCCGCTGCAATTTTGCTTATCGTTCCAATAGCAAAACACATGCAACGAGGACATGGGAGAAATGGTGAGGAAGTTTAACGGACAGGGTGAGAAACGAAACACAAACCCCATGTTGTCCATGTATTCACACTTTTGCCAAGGGAAGTGGAATGTCTTTGCTGCGCCTGCTTTTCAAGCTCTGCGTTTCTTTTCTTAACCTTACGCTACACCTTCATTCCATCATGGAAGCTGAGGCAGAGTGCCATTGGTTTCCAGATGGCCTCCCATCCGTACACTGGCCAGACTCAAAGCGGCTTGGCTTCAGAAAGGGCATGATGGCCTCGTGTGCCTTCTGACCATACCTCCCCAGAGCCCAAAGCATAACCTAAATAAAGTACAATGAAAACAAAGGCCATGACTCTCAAAGGTGGTGCACAGAGCCACTGACTGAAACAGAAGGAAACAGCAAAGAGTGTGCAAAATAGGCCGGAAGCCACTTGAAGAGGGGTGGATGTGGCAGAAAGTCACAGGCCTTCTCCAGTCTGCTTGTCTCTCTCAAGCCTTTTCTGCATTCATCAGTCACAATACAGTCATACCTCATGTTACGTTTGCTCCATGTTATGTTTCTTCAGGTTGCGTCCTGCGGCAACCCAGAAGTACCAGAAAGGGTTGCTTCCGGGTTTCGCCGCATGCACACCTGCGCCAAATCGCGTCGCACACCTGCACAGATATGGCCCTTCAGGTTGCACGCTTTTCATGTTGCGAATGGGCCTCCGGAATGGATCCCGTTCGCAACCAGAGGTACCACTGTACAGTTAAGTTGCAACCATTTTCCCTGAGGTGAAGCTAGCTGTGTGTGAGCTCTTAGGTCTGGGTCGAGTCCCCCTGACTCTTGAGGGAATAGCAGTTCAGATCTCTACCGGGGTGCCTTTTACCCCTTCCTTCCTCCACTCACATTATGCAACATGCGTTAAGAGGCAGCCCATCCAGTTTGTCTGGGGAAAGTGGGGGCTGTCTCCTTGGAGCACCCAAAATCGCACATTAATGTCATGAGTAGTGTGAGAGTGTGTCAGATACCCACCCTATACATTGCAAAGGCAGCCACTACACAGGTAAGCGTCCGAACCGCGTCTTAAATAATCTATCGCCATAAACAGGGTCCTGGGGAATGGGAAGTGCCATTTGAGGTGTTGTGCAGACAGAAGGATTTCCTAATGTGGAGAGTTCTTTTAGCTCCCTCATGCAAACTCTCTGGCTGTGAGCTCCAACCGCACCTATTTAAAGTTGCCCATCTGGCTCAATTGCCAACTCTTACATGCAGAAGTAAACCGTCTCACGTGATGAAGCCTTCACCACTTCCTCTGGGCAAATTTTATTTAGCAGGCAGATACATAAATAAAGCCAGGCTCGCGCCATTAGGGTTAGACTAGACTTTTAAAAGTGTGCTTTTGTATATTTGTTGGGACTTCATCTCTCTCCCCCCATTATTATTATTTCTTTAAAGAGCTCAGAAAGCCAGGCAAACATTATTTGGGGGCGGGGAGAACTATTGAGGGAATGTAGCAGGCCGGAAAGGGAAGAAAAAGAAACCCACTATATTAGAAAAACAGTCACAAAAATTACATGGTTCTTTATAATAAGAACTGTCTGATAAACAACATGCTTTCCCTCTCATTGCAACCAACTTTTTTTTTAAAGGCCCAAGGAATGTTGACTTTTGTTATTAATGGCTGCAGTCCAGCTATAGTTAGTCGTGTGACCAAGTCCCAGTGACAGCAAAGAGACTTAGTTGTGACTTAACTTCCACTGCTGTCTACTTTAGAGTAAGTAGAGAATCATCGGGCCCAACCCCCCTGCAATGCAGGAATATGCATCTGTCCCATCCGGGAATCGAACCTGCAACCTGGGCATTATCACCACCCTGCTCTAACCAACTGAGCTGCGCACGTGCATATCCAGAACAGGAGGGTTGCATCCGGACTCCCTCGCATTTCATAGACTTCTGAAATGTTGCTTCTCCTTCCTATGGAAGCAAAAGCCCAGAGAGAAAGCGGGAGGGAGGGGGGCAGTGGAGCTAGAATGGAGCGTCAGAGGCCAAAAACTACACGGGACGCGGTGCCAAGAGTGAGTCTCCTCGGTTTGCTACATACTGCTATGGTCAGATGATGTGCGAGGAGAGCTGCAATGCTTCTGTGCTAGTCTGGCAGGCAGCCTGTTTCACTTCAAAGACTCCATTGCTGTCATCTTAGCATTAACCCCTGATAACCTTGTCCTTTCGCACAGACAGACCTGAGTTTTTAGGTAAGCCATTTAATAAGGCCTAAGTACAAGCTAATGCTCTGTAAAACCCGCCTCTTTTTTTTAAAAAAATCCAGCAATAAGAAAACAGGCCGCACAGGACCACATTTGAAACCATATATGGAGAAATATATGTATTTATGTTGGGTGCGGAGGGGGTTTAAATAAATGATGTACAGTCATACCTCGGGTTAGAGCTGCTTCAGGTTGCGGTTTTTTGGGTTGCAGACCACTGAAACCCAGAAGTACAGGAACGAGCTACTTCCGGGTTTGGGCAGCCGCGCATGCACAGAAGCGCTAAACCGTGCTTTGCGCATGCGCAGAAGCGCCGTATCGCAATCTGCGCAGATGCGGTTGCGAACGCTGCAGGTTGCGTACGTGCATCCCACACGGATCATGTTCGCAACCCGAGCGTCCACTGTATATGGGGTTTGTGGTTTGTTTGTTTGTTTTAAAAAAGCACTACCCATTGTTTACATTGAAGGTATGTAGCCACTAGTGATTTTACAGAGAAATGCCTCACTTTAAGATTGTAAGAGGAATGGTGAAGTGTAAACAATTGCATTTCTTCTGCAGCTATAAATTTGATATTAAAGGGGCAGGGACTGGAATGTAATTGGGATTTGTATGAATAAAATTATCCCGCCCATCCTAGTATATAACACCATGCACAATTTTAAACTGTTGAGTAGTCAGATGCAGAACAGAACAAGACTCTTGCATCAAAGGGGGGATTTCCACAGGTACGCGCTTTGCGAGTGTCACTTTCAAAATTTCCCTCTTCGACAGGAGACCTGCTCTCTTTATCACCTAACTTGTAGGGAAATGGGAGAGAAGATAAATTTGGCCACTAACAAAACCAGGTTCTGCCATTGTGAAGGGTTTCTAGGTTATTTTCTTTTGCCTCTCCGTAGCTGACACAGATACCAGCGAGGATCAAAAGGCATAGTGAAACATACCAGGGCCGTTTGCGATTTCACAATGAAATGGCCACCAGCTTTTCCTTCAGAGCTTTTTGTAGTAAAAGGGTGAACTGAAGTAGAATTGAACATGTGTGTTAAATAACACAAGGCTTGTTCTCATGCAGACGGGTGTGTGGGATGCATTTGACTGTCACACCTCTTCATGTTATGGCTAGTTTACTTGCACAATCTAATATCTGCCTTAAAACGGAAATAGAAACAGTATGACTGTTCGAGACCAAAGCTTCCGTTGACACAAACAGGTGCAAACTTTCAAGATACGTAGAGCTGAGCCCAAACTGCAGTTTTCATACTGCTTTAAAAAACCCCACCCCAAACGCCTCTTTTTAGTGATTTTCTTCTTCTTTCTCATTCTCACTGTTTGGTTATTCATCTCCATTGAACTCACTCACCCTCACTCTCAATTGCCCTCAGGTGACATCATCTCCCTGTTCATAACAGGACCACTTTTGGGGTAGGATCACCCATGTGACTAATCCAGTAAACTGTGACAAACACCTTTTGCCTCTCTTTACTGAAAGGTAGATTAGTTGCCACCTCTTCCCTCCCTCCCTAACTCGCCTCCCACTTCCTCTCTCACATTACATTGGGTTAAATGCAACATATAACTTTGGTGGACTATCTCACTTTAAAAACAAACAAATGCCCTCACACGAAACAGGCAGCTTGCCCGTCAAAGCTTACTCCAAAAGTAATCTGTATCCTCCTAATGATACAGAAATGGGATTCTGCCTCGATCGCCAACCCAGTTCCAACATGGATGTTTAGCTTAGATAGCTCAGTTGGTTAGAGCATGGTGCTGATAACGCCAAGGTTGCAGGTTCAATCCCCGTCTGGGGCAGCTGCAGTCGTGCGTTGCAGGGGGTTGGACTGGATGACCCTTGTGGTTCCCCTCCAACTCTACAGTTCTGTGATCCTATGAACGGCCTTGGCAAAAATGGCTGTGCCTCAGCATCACTTCTGTTTGCAGGCTGGGACCCGAGACCTTCAGTTACCAGATGTCTGGCTTCTTTGACCACCCCCACCATTTTTTCTGGCCCATGTAGGACCAGTCTGGATAGTCAGCCTTGGTGAAGACTTGACGTTTTCATCCCCAAAAAAACGTTTTTGATTTGAATTTCCATTGAAACGAGGCTGCATTTTAATGTTTTGATGTTGTATTTTAATCTTGTTTTTTAAGTTGTATTTCAATCAATTTGTTTTTATATCGGTTGTTACCCGCCCTGAGCCTGGTCTTGGCTGGGGAGGGCGGGGTATAAATAATTATTATTATTATTATTATTATTATTATTATTATTATTATTATTATTATTATGTGTCCCCCTAGGAACCCACCCAAAGTTTATTTACTGCAAAAGAAACATGAATCTGCATCTCTGCCCAAAAGGGTAGACAGCTAATGGGCAGGAGAATCACAGAGTGAGATGGACAAAAGACCTATGGAGAAGGTGGGGGAAAGAGAAAACCAGGGAGTGGCGGTGGTTTTTTTGCCTCAGGAGAGGAGGATTAACTGAGAGGCAAGTTGGGGAGGGCGGAAATCGATCCAAGCCACATGTTTACTCCTAAGTTTCCCTGTTCAGGTTTTAACCTCTGGGAAGATCCTCCTTTAAGGGGGGGAAAAACGTTCCTAAAAAAAAACATAGTTAAACTAGGTCCCAGAAAATTTGGCCAGCCAACCTAGTTTCTTTCCCTCCCCACAACGGCCCGGCCTTCTCATCATTTTTTTTCCTCCAAACGCCACACATAACATGAAAGGGCAGCGCAGAGTGAATTAAAGGTCACTTCTGGTGGAACCAGTTCCTTTGTGAAGACCCCTGCAGGATTAAGTTTTCAAATCCAGAATATATATATATATATATATATATATATATATATATATATATATATATATATATTTCTGTCTCCCTCTCTCTCTCTTTTTCTTCCTTTGCCAAAAGAATCAAGTCACTGGCTCCAGGCTCCCAGGCTTCCTCCCACCCTGAACTGAGCCTCATTCATTAGCTGGAACCGCCGCAGCTCAGTCCAAGCCAGGAAGAAAAACAGCAAACACAGCAAGTGAAAGAGAGAGTCAGATTGGTTATTTTCGAGGGGGAAACACTTTGGGCAGCGGCGTCTGTCTCTCTCCATCCCCACCCTGCTTTTCTCGCTCTCTCCCATGAATTTCTCTCATCCTTCCATGATGGTCACCCTCCCACATCCTCTGGGCAGTGCGCGTTCCCCCCACACCTTCGCCATTCATCAGGGAGAGTAGTTTTAGCCACATGAAACAGAACTGCAGGAGTATTTGTAGCTCTGAAAGGCATCCCTTAAAGGAAAACAGCCAGGGCCTTCTTGCATTCTTCAGGCAAAAGCTAGGCATACACACACATATGTGTATGTAAAATGCACCATTTGCCCTCCAACTGTTTTAAGATGCTCTCCTTGAAGCAAAACACCCAACAGCGCCTTCTCAACAGAATTATTTTTTGGGAGTGGGGATGGGAATTCTGGCAACCCCTGGGGGAAAGGGAGAGCTGGCTAAAAATTTTTTTAATAGTCTCCTAAAAAACAGTGAAGAGAGCACTTCGGGAACAGACACCATGCAAGCCCTACTGCAAAGCCAGAATCATTTCCATGTTGGATGTGGAAGAGGACTCTGGGGCCATGTTTTTAGGAAAACGGTGTGCCCATGGGCATAATAATAATAATAATAGTAATAATGGTTTATTATTTATACCCCACCCATCTGGCTGGGTTTCCCCAGCCACTCTGCATTGCAAGCATCCACAAAACAGTTGCTTTGGCATTATGATTTCAATAATCGCGCCCCCGATTAACCTCATTGGTTCATTGATTTCAACCGTTTCACATGACAGGACTCACAATATGGAACTGCTATAAGTGAGGCTAATATCCCTTTCCCCATGTTCTTCCTCCATCCCCACCACAACTACAAGGGGGGGGTGCATAATGCCCCCTCCCTCACATCCTTAGTGCTGCCCCTGAATTTCTGAAGCAAGGAACTTCCTTCTTTGCTAACAGAACCAAGTCAATGGCTCCCTGGAATATTTAACGCCCTAGGAGATTAAAAGTTCCAGATCATGTAGGGAGTAGAAAAATCTGCAGGTGGAAAGCCACAGGAAGGGTGACCCCCCACCCAAAGAATGGGGCAAGGCTACACAAGTGATGGGAGATTACATGAGGGGGTGATACCTAAAGAGGTCCATCGTGTGCACTCTGGGAAGGTAGGACTAAGTAAAGAAACAAAAACAAGAACAACATTGCTAGATTAGATCCATCTGCTCCCAACATTCTGCCATCAGCATTCGTAAGGCCTCTGAAAAGTTCACAAGCAAGGTATGAAGCCAACAGCTGCACTTCTGATGTGCAGAGATACACTCTCGCTGAACCATTTAGTTCATACAGCTAATAGCTACGGAGAATCTTGTTCTTCGTGAACTTGTCAAATGCTCTTTTTTTTTTTCCAAGCCTTCTAAGCTAGTGGCCATTGCTGCAAATGAATGCCATAAGTTCCCATAATGAATTCCGTAAGCTGACCATGTGCTCTATATACTGCCGTTTCTGCGCCTAAAAAAAGGACTTGCTTTCGTCTGCCCTGGCTGAACCTACTCTGTTCCCCATAATGCTCAATGTGGCATTCAGATCATCTCAGATGTACACCTTTTAAAGGCATGTGAAGCTGCCCAAGAAAAGCTGAAGGCTTGTCTGTGTTGGGACAATACTTGGCATCTTACATCTTACCATTTGAAAGGTTAAGTCACACAGCAGTGAAAGGTTCTGTAGACGGGTCACCATATATATCTCATGGTGCCAAGATGATGGATTAGAATAAAAAACGGGAGGGAGGTTTGTGTATACATATGAGAGAAAGAGAGGGGGTACGTAGACATGGTCTGTGTGCGAGAGAGACAGAAAGCCTATGTGATGTGTGTGTAAGAATTTGAAAGAGAGAGAGAATGTCGTGGCAGGTAGGTTTGTTTGGTTTGTGTGTTGAGAGCAACAGAGCTCCTTTGGGAGGAAGGAGGACATACATTTAATAACAAATAAGCAAACAAACAGATGACTCTGACAACCCATTTTGTAATTGCTTGGGATAAAGTGAGAAGGCAACTGGCCCAGCTCATTCATGGGAGGCAATAGGAAAAAGGAAGAATATGTGTGCTTTTCAGCGAACCATCCCCTACTTAAACCTAGAGAAGTTATTACTACTGCAGATAAACGTAAAGTACCCTAAACGCCCCTGATAATAGCTCATGAAAAGCCCTGTTCAAATACGCTCTCTAGCAACACATCTCAACTGTGCAAAGGGAAGAGAAAGTTAGCTTTGATGAGCTGCTCCAAACCCTGGGCCCCAATCCAAAGTTAAGCACTTTTAAACCTTAATGTTTGCAATGGGTGGGAGTCAAGCATGTGCTAAAATTTCCTGACTGGACTTTTAAAACGCTTAGCTATGCCTAGATAGTGTTTTCCCCCTTTTGCCTTTTTGACTGCAGTCACCTCCTCCTCCTAGGAAATTTCCAGAGGCACACTTCGAGATTTCCAGTGGATTTGGTAGAAAATCAGGCAAAATTCAGAACAAATGCTCCTTCGTGCAGCAGGTATTCAGCTTCTGCTTCAGAGCTCGCCATTTCCTTTGTGACTTAAAGTACTCCCTTCCCCTCCTCATTAAACTGTAAATATCTACAAAACGTGCAGTTAAAAAACAACAACACACACATTTTTTATTTTATTTTTTTACAGATTCCCTTTTTAGAGTGGGAACTTGGCTCTCTGGCATGCTAAAAAAACTCAGAAGTCGCCAACACACACACACACACCCTAAAATTACAGAGGGATAAGATCTATTTCAATGAGGCTTCGAGTGCGGAAGACGGCAACTGGAAACCTCACTGAAAGCACCAGTTTTCCACTTTTCCCCTGCATTACCTAGTGAGCCCCACTAAGAAAGCATTCCACCACCAGGCAGGCGATGTTATTTCCTGCAGCCCCATAACGCCCCCCCCCCGCTTTCCCTCCCCTTCAGCAGCAGACTAGACAGACCAAGATGTTATCAATGCGCAAACGCTTTCAAAAAGAGTCTCCCTTTAAAAGCTAGTACTTCCTTTGCTTATTTCATGTGGTATCCTGAGAAACTAAACCGCACCCCCCTCGCGTACTCACGCATGTTTTTCTGTCTCTTTGAAAGCACCTAGCTGTGTTGTACTGATTCTTTCTTTCTTCTCGTTTTGCCCCCCACCCCTACTAATGATGTTCAGCTTTTTGCAGAAGGAGGCCCTGCCGAAAAACTAGAACCACAAGTTGCTCTCTTTTTTTCAAGAAAGGAAAAACAAAGGCTAACCTGCAAGTGCCCCCACTTCTCTCTCTTTTTCCTCTCCTCCTGCTCATTTGATTAATTCTCATTAGGGCCCTTTGAACAAACAGAATACTCCCCTCTCAAATGACACACTGGCAGGGTATGTATTACGCTAAAAGGAAAGCAAACAAGTCTCTCTTAAATATAGCCATGCTGCTTGCAATTCCTGGAGAGAAAGGCACACGCACCATATGCACACTCACCACCAGATAGCCGACATATTTCTGACATTCCGGTCTAGGGCTAATGAACGGAGGAGCAAAACCGTTCCACAAACCATAAATCAAGCCGGGACTCCTTGGCCAATGAATATTTGTCTTCCGAAAGGTTCACAAGCCCAGACAGGTATTTTGGGGGCATTAGCAAAAACACACACACACAAAACCAGGGGCATCTCAAGGAACAGAACTACACAAGCAGCAAAAAAAGGGAAGCTTTGAAAGAAGCCAGTCTGAGTAAAATCAAGGTTCAAGCTCCCTGAGTTTCAGCTCAGGATTGCGGCCATAAACATTACAGGCAAGTTAGAAGTCAAAGGGATCTTTGAGGGACAACAGCTCTCCAAACCAGGTGCCTTACGGCCTCATGATGCTCGTTTAACAAGACTTTTTGCAAGAGACCCAGCCATTCCCATTCCCTAGAGTTCTGGGCCACCAAAATGTCTTACAGCCCAACCAGAATCACTGAAATGCCAGCCCAAACTTGCAACCTTTGGTGGGGGGGAGGAGTCTGCTCTGGCACACCCATGCAGTGGACAGTATATAATTTAACTCTCAGTGCATAAATCACATAGTCAGACAATGCCCTCAGCTAACTGCTGTGTTGCAGCTGCCAGCCTAGCAGCAGTCTTTGTCTAGGATCACAACCAGCACTTTTAACAACGGGGGGATGACGGCGAGGTTGTTGGGCCAGAAAGATAATGCGAGGGAAAGGTGGCTCGTGTTGTCAGCGCAGCCAGGAAATACTCTGGGACTATTCAACACCGTGTGTCACAATACTACAGCATCACACAAAAGTGTTGTATGGTGCCAAATCAGGAAGAGATGCTCCACACTGCAGGAGAATCTTGCATGTAAAGGCACTATGGCTATCAAGTTGCCAGCTACCATCAGCAAAGACCTACACACTTAATAATAATTGCTGGTACAAAAGTATATAGGAAGCTGCCATACACAAAGTCAGACCTTTGGTCCATCAAGCTCCGTACTGCCTACACAGAGTGACAGCAGCTCTGTAGCGCAGTGTGGACTACGGTCCCCACCATCCTTGACCATTGGTCCTGCTAGTTAGGGGTGATGGGAATTGTAGTCCACAAACATCTGTGGAGACCAAAAATTTACTTTAGGGTTTTAGGCAGGAGCATTTCCCACCCACCCCTGAAGACGGACCCACATTGGACAAAAAGATTCCTTCACTGCAGGGGGTTGGCTAGATGACCCTCATGGCCCCTTCCAACTCTACAACTCTATGCCAGGAACATGGAGCCTTCTGCATGCAAGGCCCCTGTGCACAGAAAATCTGTGGCAACCGATCACCCGGACACCTAGGAACTGGATGCTGACCACTGAAAATATGAAATGGCTCTTCAGTCCTTTGCACAACAGGTCCATAAAATAGTTATTATCAGTCTTGATTGTATTCTTTGATGGAACCGCGATTGAGGTTCGATTCAAAGATCTAGATTTTTTGCAAGCACACATCTGACTTTTCTGCTGCTGAACTAGTTCAAGGCATATGCATCTGCTGGAGCTTTTCAGACAACCGAGTTCCCAACATCTGCATGACTGCATTCATGAGAGGGGAACAGAACAGGCTGTGTTTGTCTGGATCTGTCCTACCAGTCAACACAAGAGAAGAGATGGGTACCACTTCAGCCACGACAGGGCAAACCACAGTGACAGACATCTGCCGGATCAGAATGTTAAAAGTTTTGCTAAACGTTTATGAAATGTACAACAGCAAGGGTACGAATGAAATCCTGTTTCTTACCTGAAAGCCCCCCAGGGGCCAGATAATTAGTTCCCCCTGTCTCAGTGGAGGAAGGCACAGAGTCTGGACAACTTGCTGCAAGAGAAAAGGGAAATGAATTAAGAAACAAGCATGACGTACCACTTCAAAAAGAGAGAAAGAAAGGCACACTGCAAACAATGTCTCCAGCCAAATGAAGCACATTCCAGAGCGTTTAGCAGGAAGTTATTACTAATTGTCTGCACAGAGACACTGCAATTCTTCATGATACATCCACCCTAACTCATCACCCATGTCTAGGCTCCACTCTGCCACTTAATCACATTAGTCAATGAGTACAAGATTACAGACTGGCTGGAATAGTCTTCTCTTCCCCTCATCCCTTCTTTTGTTTGGCTGGTTTTCTTTTCTGGCTGGTCACTGGTTATTGAAATATCCATCTTGCCATGCTTAAGCCATAGCTCAAGATCAAAAGGGAGTTTTCACTGGCACACTACTGATTTGCGTTAAGGCAGTGAGTTGACAATGCAAAACTGAAGAAGAACTGGGGGGCATTTTGCCAAAGACATTCCTTTCAAAAAGTACAAAAACTGTCCTTGTTTCCATATTATTTCAATAGGACTCTTCCAAATGACGACCAGCCTTTGCAATACTTTGTCTGGGCAAACTATGTCTGACAACCAGTGGAAAAGCCTCCATCAGATGCATCCATGAAAACTTGCGCCATCATAAAATTGTTAGCCTTTAAGGTGCCACAAGACTATGGTGTTTTTGATGCAACATGGCTACCCTACTACAAACTGTTATGTAATGTCATTTTAAAAGAGTCTTATGGAAAAACAAGTGTTGGGGAGAGAATGTTCAAGTTCCTGGCAATGAAAACTCAAGAGTTTCTGTGGTTTTGTTTTTTAAGAAACAAAACAAACAAACAAAACAAAGTTTGATCTGCTCTAGGAGAGGAGAGTGAAAAAAGTCTAAAAGTCACATATTCTCAACCAATTCCCATACCACCAGGGCCTAAGGAAAACTGGAGCCCAGCTCATAGACATAAATCCAAATCTAAGCGGTTCAAGTCCAGGAGAGAAATAAAGGAAATCTAAAGCCGATCTAAGGATGTGCCCAACCTCAAGACAAGCTGGCAAACTGCCAACATGGCCTATGGCTACATGAAGTTAGGACACGCAATAGCTGCAGCACAGCGATGGACACATGCAAAAACATAAAGAGTCTTTGCCTTCAACCCCTCTCTACCCATCCCTCCAAGTTGTTTTTCCAAGAACTCACTCCTGAAAAAAATAAGAGCAGGAACACGTGTATGTGTGCGTATGCGACTGTGTAATCTCATTTTATCAGAGTCAAGTATAACCCTGAACAGGAATATACAGTTTAACAGGATATACTTAATCAAACTGAAAACAATGGGGCAGACAGGAAATTGAGTTACTTGTGAAATACTGTATACTATACACTTTCTAAATGTACAGTGTTTTCAGCGTTCTAAGGAAACGGCCTCTTGTTTTATTTTTTTAATGAGACATCGACGCTTTGCCTCTTGCTCTACATCGAATGCTTCGTTCTTGAGATGGCCCTAATTCTCACTCCAGGTATGAGCTGGAGCCTGGGCTGTACCAGGTCAGACCTGGGGGTAGCGGCGGTAACTGACATGGCGGAATGCTCCACTCTCCACCGCATGAACCTCCATTGGCAAACTCAAGTGGTACAGCCCAGGTAACATAGAGCTAGACCCATGCAAAGAGTATGAAAAAGCAGAGGGGAGCTACTGAACGTACGGAGGGAAGGGACAGAATGATGGCCAAGTCCCAAACTGTAGCTCAGGGGTGAAGACTACGTGGCCTTGGAGGTGCTGGTGAGCTCTATCTCCCCCATTCCCTGACCCCTTAGTGGCCACACTGATGGAAGCTGAAGCCCAGCAAGTGTGGGGCGCAGGTTCCTCCACCTGTCTTGTAGGACTTCCAAACCCAGCTCAACAGTGGGACATCTGTTGCTTTGCAACCAGTGTGGCAGAACATAGGAAGATGCCTTATGATGAATCAGACCCTCTGGTCCATCTAACTCAATATTTGGCTACTGGCAGCTGCTCTCCAAGATTTCATAACTGCCTCTCCCAGCCCCACCTGGAGATGAAGATGGGACCTTCTGCATTCCTGACAGATGCTCTGCCACTGGGCTAGGCCCTTCCTGAAAACCTCAGACAGGGAGTATGCCTTAAACAAAGACAGACTGCTGGTTCATCTAGCTCAGTATTATCTGAACTGATTGGCAGGAGCTCTCCAGGATTTCGGAGCAGGTGGTTTTCCAGGCCTTACCTGGAGACACCAGGGATTCAATCTGCATGTAAAGCAGATGTTTCTACCCACCAAGCTACAGCCCTTCCCAGTTTCTCCCAACCTGATGTTTCAGAATTAGAAGTTTGATTTAATACTGTGGGTCATTGATGTGACTGGAGGCTTGAGTACCAGAGATCACATTGCAATTTGGGAACCTCTTGGAAAACAAGGGAAGGGAGAGGATTTTCCGAAGCTAAAGTGGGGAAATGGCATGGAGCAGGGAGGAAGGTGGACAAAGGGGTCTCCAAAAACCTAGGAGACATAAAGGATAAATGAGCAAAGGGCCCACAATGAAGCCAGCAAAAAAGTACAACTCCGTCACACACAGGATAAAGGTATTTCGGGTATTTTAAAAACTGAACACCAGATCCACGCCGTACATTCAAAGCACTCTCGGACCACTTTAACAGTCATGGCTTCTCCAAAGGATCCTGGGAACTTGCGTATTATTCCCATCCCTCTTCCCAAACTATAGTTCTTCAGATTCTCCACAACTGTTATAAAGTGGCATAAGAGTGCTTTATGTGAAGGTGATGTTGGCTTTCAAAAATACCTAGGCTTGGTCATTGCCCCACACACAGAGCATCCACAAAACCTTTTATTACTATTATTATTATTATTATCATTATCGTGGGTTGATTAAAATGCAACCTGTGCCAATATCAGATTCAGCTCTTCTAATCACTAAAACAAATTATAATCATGATTCCTGCTCTATGGTTTCTCCTTGGAAGAGCATGGTGTGGCAGGCAAAGGAGATCTGAACCTGGACCAGACGCCTAGAGTGTCTATCCCTACTCAATCAGCAAGCAAACTGGGTGGTCTTGGGGCAGTCATCATTTCTCAGTGTAATATTCTACCCTTCACAGAGCTGCTGGGAGGATAAAATAGGATTGCCATGAGCATCACCCAGGACTAACTGGAAGGGCAGCTGCAACCATGATAGCTGGTAGGATAAATTAAAGCAGATAGGCAACACGGAAGTTGTTTTTCTCTGGTGCACATATATGTATGCTTGCAAGTGTCTCTGTGACATGCATGCTCTACATCAGGCATCCCCAACCTTCAGCCCTCCAGATATTTTGGACTACAGTTCCCATCATCCCTGACCACTGGTCCTGTAGGCTAGGGATCATGGGAGTTGTAGGCCAAAACAACTTCAACTGTCAGCTGTCCACATTTCCAGCTACCAGCCATCAATTCTAGAGTAACTAGTATAGAATATACAGTGGTACCTCCGGTTGCAGACGGGATCCATTCTGGAAATCCGGTCGGATCCCGAGGTTTCCGCAACCTGAGGACCGCTTCTGCGCCGAAACCCGGTAAAATACTTCCAGGTTTGCCGCGTGTGCAAACCAGAGCGTTACGTAAACGGAGGTACGACTGTATATTGTTCTCAAGATCTTCACCTATGCAGCTCAAAAAGGGAACTCTTGAACCATCATTTGGTGGTACACATGGCACCAGCCTCTCTCTTCCCTGCACCAAAGCTCCTGCTGTTCAACATGTATTGACTCAACATCCATTGCCTATAGCTTTGCAGATTCTCTGCTCTGCCTCACATAACCTCTTTGGAAAAACTGGACTAACAGTACACATCTGCATATCTTATTAGGTTGCTCTGAAGTTTTCTACATTCCTGTTTAGAAAGGCTTTGGGAGACATCCACGAGGAACACCCTTTCGCAAGCAAAGGCAATTCAAATAATCGAACTACGCAGGCATGTTGGTGCTGCAAGCACAGCGGCTTGTTGTCAAGGTGATATTACCAAGAGCAGGGCTGGGGGAAAGAGTTTTGCATTCCTAAGCACCAATTTGGATGCAAGGCACCCAACAGCAGAGAATGGGGAACCCTTCCACATCTTGTTGTGGCTCCAGCTCCCATCTAGCTCCAGGCAGCATAGCCAATGAACAGGGATGATTTGAGCTGTAAGCCGCAAAACATCTGGAAGACCAGAGGTTCCTCATCCTAAGGCAACAATCAATGTTTTCATTAGTACAGTTGCTCTATCAGCAAACAGAGAAACTGCACTGATTTCGAGTGCTGTACCACTTCAAAACACAGTGCGTTCCAATCTGCACTGTCCCCAAATTGCTCCAGCTGAAGCACCAGGACTACTCTTGTCTACTGAGGCTCAAGCAAACAGTATTTAAACAACAGTTTTAGTAAAGGGAGAGGGGAAAATCACAGCAGAACATAGAAATGATATAGAGACCAACTGACTTCTCTTTTGCTCACTCTCTCAATCCTCACAATGGCCTTGATTAAACAGGAAGTCAAATGGGAGTCAGAGGTTGTAATAACCACCTGTAATGACAGACTTATGGAGTATTTTTGTCTCCATGCTCCACGTGCGACAATATTCAGAGTTCAACTGCCAAGCGGACTTAAAGGAGGGGGGGCCTTTTCATTTCCGACCGGGTCCATTAATCACTTCCCATTTGCCGATACAGAGAACTTTTCCTTTCAAAACGGCACGTTCACATTCTGTGGCTTTTTTTCTGTTTACACACAGTTTTGCTACCTTATGTCAACACTTGCTAATGAATAAATATATCACTCCACTAACTGAAAATGAGGCCCTGGCAACAGCCGGCTGGATGTTTAAACTCCTGCTAATAGATTTATCCTAGCATCTTTACCGGAAACCAAATGGCAGGCCCTTAACCATTCTTTCCAAACAGCTCTGGTGTTGCCAGATATATGCCCACTCTTTCCAAATTCCCCTGGGTCTGTGCAACAGACAGCAATTAGCAATAAATAAACAAAAATGTGCTTTTTTAAAAACACACACACACACAAAAATAACAACACTGACACCTCAATCCTAACCACTTTTGCTTGGAAGTAAGTCTCCCTGGCTTTGCTTTGTCCAAGCAGGTGTGTTTAGGATTGCACTCTTGAACCTGCAATAGTGTGCAGACTTCCTTGGGATAAAGCCTGATCAAACGAACTAGGTTTTAGTTCAGAGGAAATGGCCGCAAGATAAAGCAACACCATTTTGCATGGCACATTTTAATGGGACAGCAGATTCTGAACCCATCCTCCAGCCGGAAAACCAAAAACTCCTGCAATGTATCCTCTGATTCCCAGGAATAACATTATGGCAAGGCCAAGGCCATTGACCAGCAGAGGTTGAACCATTATGGCGAAAAGGCCATGGCCCCAACATCTCAGCCTGCCCTCAGCACTGGCTACCAGCATCCTGGGAACAAAACCAGAATTTGTTGGCTCTGCCTTGTCACTGGCTCTGCCACCACCTCCCACACTGCCTGCATTACGAGTCCTGAAAGGGACTGACATTGACCAGAGGCAGGTGACTTTTGTCTCTCCCCTTCCCTGCTAGAAAGAACGTTCATCTCTAACCAACCGGCAGTTGTGTCCCTGGATTGCAGAAGTGGCAGGAAGCACATTCTGGCCTCAGCCACCAGTCAGGGCTGCTGGGTCAGTTGCCAGCTCCTCTATCCAGGCAGCAAAGGCCTCCAAGGAAGGGAAGATCTGTCTGGCCCCAGACGAATATCAACGCCTGTTTACAACTCACCACATTGTTCTGTCTGGCGCTGTCAAGCCAAGATCTCTCCCTCTCTACCTTTTCCCTCCACTCCCCTTTGCCTTGTGTGTCTTGTCTTTTCGGTTTGCAGGCCTGGGGGCAGGGCCCGCCTCTCGTCATTATTTCGTTTTTTTAATTGATGTGAGCCGCTTGGGAGACAGCATTTGTCTGAAAAGCAGGCTAGATAGATAGATAAAACAGCACCACCATTTTACAAATGAGAAACTGAGACTGAGCGAAGGTGACTTGCCCAAGGCTGCACCGAGAACAGTTATTTGATTGCAAAGCGTCGCAGCTTCAAGTCCATCCTGGCATCCACTGGAGCACAGCTGGCTAACTGCAGTCCCTGTCTATAGGTGCCAGGTCAGGTTTTGCAACACTGCAAAGCAGACTCCCCAAATGTAATCTTTCCCCCTTCTTTGGAATGAATGGCACCCATATGGTGCAAAATAAAATGGGTGCATTTAAGGATGCCATGGGGTTTGAACCTGTTATTTCTCTTTCTCCGTCACACTGCAATGTGACAGACTGCTGGGAACCTGTTATGATAGATACTTTAGCATCTAACACAACCTTGGAGTGGGCATATGTCTGTCAGAAACCACACACTATTGCTTGCTAAAGCGAGTAATAAATTGTGCGCTGCAAGGATTGCAAACCATGACATTAATTGTCATCTCAGTGAGCACATCTAAATGATGTTTCCTACCCCTTGCAAATCCATTCTCCTGCTTGCACATGGCATAAACAAATGTCAGCAAGATGCGACGACCTTGTGCAGTGCATGTTTACTCTGAAGTAAGAAGCATTGTATTCAATGATCCTCACTCCCTGCAGACCAAAAGAGAGCTAAACACCTCAACACACATAAAGTTACAAAAATAACAAAGCAAGGGAGGTGTTCACAGCTGTGCTTCAATCACTTTTAGTATTTTAAGAAATTATTGTTGTTGTTTATAACACGGGACAGCAGCATAGTGCTTTCAAGGGTTCAAAGTGTTTCACATGCAATATCCAGCTGTAATCCTAATAAACCCTGGAAGAGAGTTATTAGGCCCCAAACTGCAGATGGGGGAATTGAGGCTGAGAGTGATTTGCCGGAGGCCACGTTCATGGCAAAGAACTGAACTAAGCACTTCCTGATTCACAGCTCAGTCAGTCTACACTATAACAGCTCTCATAAAGGTCTCTGCCTGCGAGGAGCTTACAGCCTGGTCGAACACTGAAGAGGGAAACTGCAATCTTGTACATCCCTGGGGATTAACCATGTTTAAACTTGACAAACTACCCAGATCCAGGGAACTGAACAGTAACAAGTTTTATTTCGGTGGAGCAGAGACTAGTTTCCTGGTACTGCCTGAAACTGGGCCTTTACAAAGAAGTCAATTTTAAAAACCTTGCTAACTCTATTGACTCGACTTGACATCAGGATGTAATCAATAGAGACAACTGCTCTGCAATCTGTATTTTGGTCCATTAATCTTTGGGAGAGATATGAAGTGGCTTTGTGGAATTTTATTTCCCTCCCCCCTCAGTTTCATCCACATTTCCGATTTTCACTAAACCCTCTCTCTCCTCTCCCACAATGCCAGCCTATTTATCTAGCACAGGGTGAGCCCTGCTGCCAGCCAAAAGTTTATGCAGACAACCGCAACAGCGTTTGGTGCCAGCCTCGAATGGGCTTCTGCCCTGGCAGCCTGCCATTCAATTACAAGCAACCAAGGATGCAGGGAGAAATGTGCTAAAAACATCTGTGTGCCCCTTCATAATTCTTTTTCGGTGTGCTCTTACTTGTGCCAAAAGCAGGGTTTTCAAGCAAAAGTGAAATAACAAATAGGACGTTTCAGGAAACCCGTATTACTCGAAATCCACTCATTCCATTATTCACCAGTCAAAAATAAATCGTTTTCTACTGTTACACCTTCTGCTCCTCCTAAAACATTACAGGAGAAATTTCAGGATGACATGAAGCAGGTGTTCTTTTTGTTTGCATTTTAACAGAAACCCAAGTTTGTTTTCGTTTCTAAGGGAAGAGCTTGAAAGATTTGGACTGCAGGTTTAAGTTGGGAGAGTCTGTCTCCCCTGAACTCACTTTGGTCTTACATCTGAGTAAATTATGTGCAGGAACAGGTGAGGAACCCTTGTTCCTCTGCAGCCTCTTTTGGACTTAAGATGCAAATATACTTAGATCTCAATCAGACTGGAAGTAAACCCCATTGACTTGAAAGGAACTTATTCGAAGTAAGGAAGGCAAGCTTAGAAAAACCCGTGGCAGACTCTTCTTGTGAAAGCTGGTGGGTTTAAAGAACAAAGGCTAAAATCCCACAATCCACACTTATTCAGGAGCAAATCCCACTTATCTTAATGCGGAATTGCTTGTGATTAACTGTGTAGGAGTGCTAGGAAAGCAAACAAGAGCTGAAAAAAGCGAAACAAACCTATGGATTCTTAATAATAATAATAATAACAACAACAATACAATCGTAAGGAAAGAGCCATGAGCATGCAATGTGGGGAGAGAACTGCCTTCCCAGGAAAAAAAAGTTTCCAAGTTTCCCATCCCAAAAAAAATGTTCGGTTTGTTTTAAAAACAAGTCTACTTACCAGTTGGTTTGAGAAAATCCATTGGATATCTCGAATAAGGAGGAGGGGGAGACTCTGGAATTAGAAAAGTACAGAGAAAATAAAAGCAGAGCCATGAGAAGAGAGGAGGGGGGGAGAGAGAGAGAAAGATAGGAACTTATGATAACAGTGGCATTCTTGTAGCAAAACTGTTTGTCTTAGCTCTGGGGGTTGGAGGCAGGGCAGGCTAGGCGGCGATTGCCTTGATATTTAACTGTCAGATAAACAAAGGGGGCCGGCTGGCGCCAGTCGCTCGCACTATCTGCTCCTCTGGCTGTCTCGAGCGGGGCCTCCTTGGCTGGGCTGAAACACTCCAGCTCTGGAAATCACCAACTGATCCCGGCTCCCTGATAATCCCCGGCTAGCTCTCCGCATGCACATTTAACATTTCACAGAGAGCCTGGGGGGGGGGGAGAGTGGGGAGAGGAAAGAGGGCGGGTGGGATGGCTGGGGGGGGAGAGAGAGAGAGAGAAGGGAGAGATACAAGTACAGAATTCAAGACTCACATTTTCCTCCCACTTTGAAAAGAACAACAGCAGCAGCAGCAAAAGAACTTCCCGGCCCTGCATAACTGGGCAGTTTTCTTCTGCGCTGCTCAAAAGTTGTGCCAAAGTTTTTGCAGGCGGTTCGGGGAAGAAGGGGGTCAGAGTGGGGGAAGTTTGCAGCCTCGAGGTTTTCAGAGGGGGTGGGTGGGAGAGAGGGGTCGCTAGCATGACTTAAGACATACCAAAGCAGTTATCTATCTCTCTCTTTCACTCACTCACATACACAAAACTTGATGCAGGATGTGAACTTTACACTCAGAAGCACACACAAAAAAAGGGTTTGCATTGAGGATTCTTCGCTCTTCCCACCCCCCCCCCCTTCAACCTTTCCAGTTTGGAAACCAAAAGGCAGCCTGCCCGGAGGAGGAAGGAAGATTGGTGCCTGGAAATTGTGTGTTGTCTTTTATATTATAGCAGCGAAGGAGGGCTGAGTGGGAGAATATTGGGGACGGCTGGCCAGCAAAGTGTTGGATTACTTTTGCAAACCTCAGGCTGGCTGGAGATCTGTATGTTAAAAGACGCGAGGATCTGGGGATGTATTTTCCAAAAACCAATCAGGACTTCTTTGATCCTGCACTATGCGTTACAGCTCCTTTGCATAAATAGTAAATCTGCACTAGGAAAACACAGAAGAATGTTTGGTGTCGGATCCTGTCACCTTAAAACTAGTGGCCTGGGTTTTAAAAAATGCATTTATTTACAGAGTGTGGGAGTGGGTGGGAGAGCCTTCTGTCACTGTTGCATGCTTTCTTCACTCCCCCTGATTGCAGGTCCAACAGGAACTTCAGACACTAAAACCCAGAACTGGGCAGGTTTGCAAAAGAGAAAGAAAGAAAAAAGGTTGTCCGATACTGTTCTGACTACTCATAGAAAACTCCCCTTGGGCTTCTTTCAAACCTAAAATTAAAAATCTCCCTGGGTATTTTATTTATTTTTTAACTTAGGAAAACAAGACATATATGGGAAGCCTCTGATGCACAACAAAAACACAGGGCTTTTCTTTGACAGGGCATCAAAGCTTGAACTTTAAAAAAAACAAACAAAGCTGAAATGGGCAGAGATACATACTCAAACTGGGTCCGTGGCCGAATAATATGGGTCGCCCCTTAATTCCAGATCTCAACATTTCCAGGGAATGATGCAAGGCTGTGCCCCCCCCCGAAAAAAAAATTCCAATGCACCACAAAGACCCAGAGCAACTTGAAGAAGGCAAGACTTGGAATGCAAAGGCCTGACATTTCTCTATTTTTTTTTTTACCGTCCAAAACACACACACACACACCGATGCACTCGGGGGGGGGGTTGGGGGGTGGGGGTGGAAGGGGCTATTTGTAAAGCGGTGCCTACCTAGTTCACAGAGCCTGCTGAGGTGATAGGGGTTGCAGCAGACCAGGTCCGAGTTCGTTTTCCCATAAGATTCACAGCAACATAACCTCTTGACTTCCGAGCAGTGCCTGAGATCGGGCCACCGAAAGACTTTGCACAGCAGCAGAGGGAGCGAGTACCAATGCTGGCCCAGTTTGGAGTCCACCTTGGTGGGCAACAGGAGGCAGGAGGTCCGCGTGCCCCCCCGGGACTCCACGGCTTGCAGGAGGCCCTCCAGGTGTTTCTCCTTCAGCCTCTTCAGCACCGAGTGGGTCAGCGCTTTCAGTTCAGCCTCCGATCCGAGGTGTGCCTTGGCGAGCTTCCCCGACTTGCCCATGCAGCAACCCCGGCTTCCTCCGCCGCCGCCGCCCGCCCCATGCGCCCGGCTGTCGGCGGCCCCCTCTCCAAGCTCGCCGCCTTCTTCCTCCCCGCCGGGCGCACGGCTCCGCCAGAGTCTTCGGACGAGCAGCGATCGTTTGGTCCTGAACATGCGGGACGAGAAGAAGGTTCCCCGGCTAAAAAACGGGCATGTCGTCCGCAACTCATGAAGAATCCGGGAGCCGAGTCCAGGCAGCCAGTAGAAGCAGCCTGAAATGATGGGGATGAAGTGGAAACAGAGGACGGAGCCGGGGGGAGATGGGGGCGCCGGCCGCCGCGCGCTGCCTGCTGCGGGAGACGCAGGCGAAGCAAGGTGAAGCATGCGCCAGTCTCTTGGGAAAAGGCTCGGGTTCAAGTCTGCCTTGCTCCCTCTCTTCGCAAATCCTTCTAGATCCACAAAAACAACAGCGAAAAAGGAGGAAAACCCCTACAGTTTCTTTAAAGCGTGCGTGTGGTGGGTTGGTTATCCACTAAGGGGCAAAGAAAGGGGTCTGGGGTGATTTGGGAAAAGCGAAACATGCCCTCTGCCCCCCTCCCTCCGTCCAAAGAAACTCCACGGGATATGGAAGTATTTTCTTCAGCGGTGGTTCAAAGGAGAAGCCCTCGGGCGAGGTGATGCGGAGGGAGTTTCGTTTCCAAACAAAAAAAATTATTTTCTTTAATGTTGCAAAAAAAAAAAAAAAGGCACAAGATTTTAGATCCTTAGGTGATCAAAGTAGGTGCTAAATCCAGCCCAAAAGTGCAGAAGGGGGAAGAGGGAACCTGGTGTTTACAAAAATGGGGATGGGGGCGAGCCAAAAACTAAAAAAAAGAGAATAATTTAGATCTGGTCGTTTCAAAGGAAGAAGAAAAATCTGTGGTCGAGAAGGGGGGAAGAAAATCCACAGTAAAACATCCAAAGATCCCCGTTCCTTTTCGCCCCGATAGGTCTGTTTTTGTTCGCCTCTTCCAAGCAGAGCTTTGCAGGAGCAGCTCTCTCCCGATCTGCGGATCAGCTCGCAGCACCTTGATCCGGTCGCTCCCTGGCGGCGTCTGCCCTTCCCAAACGCGCTTTGATCTTGCTGCTCCCTGGCGGGCTGGCCCCTCGCTTGTTTGCTTCCTTTTCCGAGCAAGAAAGGGAGAGTTTTTAAAACGCAGGATTCCGGGGCCCCCCTTCAAAGTTCTCCCTTTAAAAGATCTCTCCACCCACCGCCACCTTTTCCCTTTCCCTGGTTCCAGGGGCGAAGGAGAAGGATGGGTCGGGGGACCGCCGGCGATCGAAAGGAATCCGGGAGAAGTAAGCGAGGACGCTCCTCTTAATGACAGCGGCGGAAAAAGTGTCGCCAGCCCCTCCTCCGCCTCTCCGGCAATGCCGCTCTCAGCTCTTGCGTCTGGCGGCTGCCTGCGCCGCTTGCCCTCCGCCTCCTCCTTCCAGCAGGAGCATCGCCTCTCTCGTCGACACACACAAGCACGCAGCAGAAAGCCAGAGGAGGAACCGGGCGGCGGCGGCGGAGGCAAGGAGGGAGGGGGGTGTACTATCCACCCAGTTCCTTTCGCCTGGGCTGGCTCTTGCCTTCCCCTCCCTTTTTCCGTTCCCTTCTTCCTTTCCCGAAACGCAGCAGCAGAGCCCGGCGCTTGGCTGCGCGCTCTCGCGCTTTTCCTCCACCTCTTTTCTTCTTCCCTCCCTCCTTCCTCCCTCTCCTCCTTCCCGGCTCTCCTTTTGCAGCTCCGCGATTTTGCAAAAAAAAAAAAAGGGGGGATTTCAAATAAAATGGAAAAAAGCTTCGGGGGAGGGCGAGAGCTTTTTTTGCAAGGCAGAGGGATGAGGGGAGGTCACCTAAGCGGAGAGCCCCAGTGCGCCTCTGCCGCCTGGCTGGCCGGCTGGAGGGGGGGCGCGCTTGGGCAGCTCTCGCTTCTGATCCCTCCTCTCGAGACAGCCAGCCAGCTCGAGCCAGGCTCCGTCTCCTCCTCCCCCGGTTATTTCTCTCTCTCCCTCTCTCTCTCTTTCCCCCTCCCTCCTTCCCGATCTCTTGCCTTGCCTCGGTGGCTTCCAGACTGCGCAGCGGCGCTGCCCTGCCCAGGCAAACCCGTCGTCGTCCCCGTCCACCCCCCCCCCGCGCCGCGCGCGCCGCCCGCCTCTTATCACGTGGGCGTCTAGACACCCTGTCGCTTTTTTATTTAAAAAAAAAAAAGCACAGTGATTGTATTGCGCAAAAAAGGCATCGGGTTTCTGAAAGCTATTTTTTTTCCTCTTTAATTCCTGAAGTCTGGGGAGGAGGCAGAGGGGGGGGGGAGAGAAGAAGGAGAGAAGGGAGGAAAAGCAAGAAAGGTTTGAGGAAGTGTCAGAGGAGGAAAGGAATAGAAGTTAGGTGCAGGCGTGCGCGCACGGATTACGCTCAACTACTATTACTTGCACAATGAGCAAGATTGGCTAATGGGAATTAGGTAGGGAGCCATGCTTAAAGAGACGAGAGTGCGCTCCACGTCAAATCAAGCCATTGCTGTTTTTGCTATATTGTACTGCTATTAATTTACTGTGTTTATATATCAGGCACCATCCAGGTATATGGTATTTTTGTGGGCTGGCGTAAGGAAAATATTTCCCCTAAAATATTTGCATTCCACCGTGTACAGGCTGCCCATCTCAGCTCATCAGGGTAAAATCACATCCAGAAGGACAGTAGCATAATACCTGTATGAAGTAAATGCCGCAACATAACCGGCAAGCTTCCGAGCTCACCAGGACGCTTCTTCAGACAAGATGATATAGTTTCAGGGGGCTTACTTCTCCCAGCTATGTGTGGATATGATTGCAGCCTCCAGGAATTTGCGAGTGATGCAAGGTTCTGTACTCTTGGCCTCAACATTCCCATCTGCAATATGGGAATAATAAAGCAAATCTATCTTATGCATGTGAAGTGCTCTAAACTAAAGTGTGAAGTATTAATATTATTATTATTACGTCTACACCTTGGGTGGGTAAACCAGGAATTTTAAAAAGTGCAAATGTTTTTTGCAAGTAACTAGGGAACATTCCATAAACTTTTCAGTCCCTTTTTATTCACTGAGGGAATTATGGGTGTGCTCTGATCTCTCCTACCACTAAAATCAATTGGACTTAAAATTATTTCAAACTGGCTGGACAGTTTGTTGCAGGGTAATTAATCCCTGTGGTTTCCCATGTAGGCTTCACTGGGACTTGGGAAAACTCAGAATAATTAGGCTCCAGTTTCCTAGACATATCCATAAAGTCTACTGAATAAATGAGCATTTGGCACTGTGAATTCTATAGTTTGGGAACCGATTAAACAAATTCATCCGCAGTAGTCCCACTGGGGAACTTAACAGGGCCACTGCCATTAGAGATAGGATGCTGAAGTGTCAGGGAACTGCAACCCACAAAGGTTCTTGGGTACATTTTGCTCATATATTCCCGAGATCTTGGAGGGTCCAGCAGGTAGGTTTTCTCAGCTCGGACTGTCCACTGATACTGGAGGAGAGATACCTTGAAGCATCTACTTCATTTGCTCAATTTGACTGCAAGTTTTTGCTCGCTGCACACCCTGTTTACAGTGCACCAAGAGCTTAATTTAAGCGTGACTCTCCAGGTCACATAGGGACGCGAGTGGCGCTGTGGGTTAAACCACAGAGCCTAGGACTTGCCGATCAGAATGTCGGCGGTTCAAATCCTCGTGACAGGGTGAGCTCTCGTTGCTCGATCCCTGCTCCTGCCAACCTAGCAGTTCGAAAGCACGTCAAAGTGCAAGTAGATCAATAGGTACCGCTCCGGCGGGAAGGTAAACGGCGTTTCCATGCGCTGCTCTGGTTCACCAGAAGCGGCTTAGTCATGCTGGCCACATGACCCGGAAGCTGTACGCCGGCTCCCTCGGCCAATAAAGCGAGATAAGGGTCGCAACCCCAGAGTCGGCCACGACTGGACCTAATGGTCAGGGGTCCCTTTACCTGTACTCCAGGCCACAAGCTTGGAATTGGAGCTTTGTGCCACAAATTATTAGCAGGATGTGTGAAGTGATAATAATGGTTTTTAAAAGTTGTGGGCCTTTTGCAGAAAGATCTAGGGCTCAAAGATATCGCTGGCTGTGTTCACACAAGCTAGGATCACTAAGCGAGCCTTAAACCAGGTTCTTCTACTGCAGTGCCAAATTTAGGACAGTCTAGCAATTCCCTCACACAGGGTGCAAGCCAGGGGGCGCAAAATTGAGAAGATCCAGAATCATAGAATCATAGAGTTGGAAGAGACCACAAGAGTTGGAAGAAACCCCCTGCCAAGCAGGAAACACCATCAGAGCACTCCTGACATATGGTTGTCAAGCCTCTGCTTAAAGACCTCCAAAGAAGGAGCTAGGATCCATTTTGGGGTGCCAAAGATCCATTTTGGGGTGCCAAATTTTGACCTCTATTATGAAAGATTGTCAAAGTCCGCTCCTATCTCTACTGCTGGCTTACAAATCCTGGTTTGTTAGCAAGAAATAAGCCGCACAATCCAGGGTTTGGACATCAACTGTCTTGTTTCTAGCACTTGACCATGGAGCAGTGTGTAGCAGCATGCTGCTCATTAACAACAAGCCAACAACTCCAGGGTTGTTGTCATGCAAATTCTATCAGTGTATGCCATCTGGGATTCAGCAATCTTGTTTTGCATATTGCAGCCATTTAAACTCAAGTCTCTTGGATCTTGGCCCTATGAGTTCAATCAGTTGGACAAAAGAAAGTGGCCCGCCATGGGCGACGTGGTGGTGCAAACTGCTATTGCACCCATTTTATAGAGGGGACATTGAGGCATGGGAAACTCTTGATTCTCACTCGTGCTCATAAAGCCTGTTTTAGGAGAGCTCGAGAGGACAGTCTAGACGCCCTGACTCCTAGTGCTTCATGCTATTTGCCTGGCAAATAGTTATTGAAAGTCACATTTACGTGCATGCTGAACGGGCTTCCTAAATGTTAAGTGTGGTAATTTATGCTTTCACGAAGCTTATGGAGCCAAGAGATCAGTTAAGTGAGTTGCTTTGGGAAATGTAGGTAGGGCAGCGCCAAAGGTGGAAATTAAAAATAAGGTGTCCTCATGTGTCATTCAGTTTCTGGGCACAACTCAAGGTTCTGTTTCTGCCATTTAAAACATAACACCACGATCCTTTTCAAAAGTAAGTCCCATTGAGTTCCATGGAGCTTATGCCCAGAAAGTCAGCTGGTATAGAATTGTGCCCTAAATCTCTTAAGTCCCACATGTCTTTGGGAAAGCCTTTGGGAGCAGTGGTTCCATTTTTCTCATATACCAGAAGTTAGATCAATAGTTAAATGCAGAAGTACCTTCTCTGCAGTAGCCACCTCTGGAACTCCCTGCCTAAGGAGGTTTACCAGACACAGTCTTTTTCTACCTCTGATCAACTGGCCAAGATTTTTTATGTTAAATGGAAAGTCCAATTCATGTCTTGTGTGCAGAAAATCCCAGGTTCTGTCCCAAACATCTGGGAAGGGTCCTGTTTGAATCCCTACAGAGCCGCTGCCAGTCCGTGTTCGATGGACCAGTTGTCTGACTCAGTGTAAGGAAGTTGTCTATATTCCGCCAGTCATTTTTAGCCGCTTTGTCCTTAGCAGCTTTTATGGATTAAACTGTATCCGGCAGAAAGTGTGGGATACAAACTAAACCAGCAATGAAATTGCAACTGGCTAGGCAAGCTGGGTCATCTGGTGCCACTTAGCAGCATCTGATGTGTAGAACCTCCACGTTCACAAGCAGCGAACCTTAGAATGTCCGACATCCAGCACAAACATTGAGGAAAGGCTGTTGCCCTCATGCCCTGCTTGTAGGCTCCCTAGAGACCTCTTGATGGCCACTGCAAGAAACAGGATGTGGGACTCGGTGGGTCTTTGTCTGATGCAGCAGAATTCTCCTGTAAGATTATTTCAGATCTCCTTATTTCAGAATTTCCTGGAGCATATAATGGAAGCCTTTCATTTCAGAACCGCCCCCAGCTCCATGCTGCTGTAAATTTTCAGCTTATTTCCCCCCCTGAATGCATTGACATCACAGTTCTAAGTCCAAGCCATATCCCACAATGCAGCTCTTCTTTTTTTCCATTTAGTTTTCATTTATTTATTATATTTACATTTACTCCAAGGAATTCAAGGCGTTGTACGTGCTGCTCCTCCCATTTTACCTACATGGCCAAGTGGTGATTTGAACTTGGGTCTTCTCAGTCCAAGCCCAATGTTCTAGCCGCTTGCCTTGAATGCTTTCGTGCTATAAATAAATGCATTCCTGAAATCATGCAAGGAAGTAAACAAGTCAGACACGCCCAGGCAGCGGGGAGATTGTGCATAAGTCATTGTGATCGTCTAGCAATGCGCAAAGAAGTTCCATTGGTAGGTCTGGTGAAATGCAAGATGTTCTCAAGGTGCCACCACTCCGTGTTAGAGGCCATCCTTTATGGGCAGAAGGTCCCACGTCCTTCTCTAGTCAAAAAGGGGTCAGGTGATGTGAAAGACCTCCAACTATGCTTTGGAGAAACTTCCAAGTAGAAGTAAGTGATACTGGACTGGCTGGATTAATAGTTTGAGCTATATTATAACCATTTGCTCCTAGGAGTGCAGCAAAGGTGGCGAACATGTGCCCTCCAGGTTTTGTAGGATCGCAGCTCCCACAAGCCCCACCCATCATGGACAATGGTCAGGGATGGCCAAAGTTGTAGTCTAGGAACATCTGCTGGGCCACAGCTTCCCCACCCCCTGGAATACAGGATCAAACAAAGGCTGGTGGATCTTGCCCATCTCAGGGATAATTCGAATGTAAACATGAGTAGTTTGAACTTTCTTCGGTTGATCAGTGAAACGGATTAAAATGTAAGTTCGCCAATGCTTTGGTCTGGAAGGGCTTCCATTCCTTTAGCTGCTGCTTGACCCGTAGAAGAGTAGCTTCCGCAGGAAGAATTCTACCTGCTGAATATTTCTCCGCACGATAGCTGGTAAGAGAACGGAAGCTATTTTGGCAGGTCAGCACTGGGTGTGAACTCTTCCAGAGCTCGATTCAAGGTGCTCCTTTTAACTCCTCATCTCAGAAGGCTTTGTTGAGGTTCCTCAAGAACAGGAGGTCTGTGTGGTGAATGTCCAAAACACTCATGTTTTCATTTGTGACATCAAAATGCTATAATGCTGACCCTTCTTCAGGCTACATTGCTGAATTTTAGGTTGGTTCTTAAGACATTAGTATTTCCCAAAGATCTTTGGTGGTTTGCTGGGGGGGGGGATATCATGTTCAAACTTCTCTTTTTTTGTTTGTTTGTTTTTTTAAAAAATGTTTTGATATCTGTTTAAATTATTTTAAATACACTGTTTTCACCCTAATGAGAACAAGCCTTTTAAGTAGCTACTGTATCTTTATCTCATTCTGCATTAATATTGGATTTGAAATTGGTTTTTTATATGGTGATGTTTCTAATCACCCTTTCATATTTTTGTCGTCAATGCACCTTACTGTATGAACAAATAACTAACACACCATTTAAACAAATTGGTTGAAAGCAAATATTTTGACCAATTCAGGCATTTAAAAACTGATTAAAAGTGCAGAGCAATGTGTGTGTGAGAGAGAGAGATTCCAGCAGTTATAAACCACATTCAAATGATGAAAAGCCTGGGTAACGTAAAGAGAATGATGTCAAACACCAACAAGACATCAGAGTAGGTGCCAAGCAGGACTTCCTAGGGAGAGAAGCTCATAAAGAGATGCTATGGCAATCCAGAAAGCCTCCTCTCTTATTTTATTTATTTCATTTACAAACCAGCTTCTCCTCCAGTGAGCGCAATAGTTCTCAATAGTTCTCTTCCTCCTCTTCAGAACAACTCTGCACGATAGGTTAGGATGAGGGACAGCAACTAGTCCAAGGTTATCCAGGGAGCTCCATGGCTGAGTGAGGATTCAGACCCCGGTTTCCCAGGTCATGGTCCAATTCTCTTAACACCACACTGGAGAGACCTATCAGGAGTATGCAAGAACCAGTGGTACCAAATAGTATGGGAAACAGCCCTACTAGAAAAATTAGCCAATAAACTGAAACTGACACAGGGACAAATAGAAGAAGACATGTCTCCCCTTTATCACATACACAGCCCAACAAGACAACGACAAAAATCCACCAACAGCATACAAATCAATATGGCTAACCTGATCCAAAACACCCACCCACCCCACTCACGCATGAAAACAAAGACCACCACAGCCAACCACAAATGAATAACCACACCCTAGGCCAACCCCAACGTCTCTCACCACCAAAGGAACACAAGCGAACGGCCAAGAACCTGCACAAGCGATGTTGACACCAAACCCTACATACAGTAAGTAAAATAGAAACATCGCCACCCAACCCCAACCCCACCCATCTTCTCCCCCCTCCACCTCTTTCCCCCTTTTCTTCCTAATGTCTCAACAAATGAAACTGATTTGTAAAAATGTTACATGGGGGGGGGAATACAAGAGAGAGACATTGCAAACACTCTTAACACCACACTGGCTCTCTCTTCTTCCCAATCCAGCGCTTGTCCAAAGATCAAGCAATCTGATGGAGGGATTCAGAGGGTTTGTTTAAAATTGGACGCCCCAGCTGCCTCTATTTAAAAAACAACTTTTAAAATAATTCTTTTTTTAAAAAAAATCATAAAACTTACAAAGCACAGTAAAAGAACCCGTCTGAATTACAAACTTCATCCAATAAAACCAAGAGCTTGATTTGTAAAGAAGGGGGCTACCAGTCCCTGGGAATCACGAAGCACGAACTCTTTGCCACCGAATGCTTTACGGGTGGCATCTAACACCTGTTAAGCTAGCTAAAATGTTCAGATCTAGAACAAACATTTGCTGTAAATGCAGGGAAGCTGAAGGTACATGGATCCACATGTGGTGGAACTGTAAAAAGATCAATTTTGGGAAATGGTTTATAATGAGCTTAAGAAAATGTTCAAATGCTCCTTCCCTAAAAAAAATGAAGCCTTCCTGCTAGGAATTATGGGAAATGAAATCCCCCAAAAGTACAGGAGAGTCTTTTTGTATGTTACAGTCGCTGCCAGAATTCTAATCGCAAAAGATTGGAAGGGAGAGGATATCCCATCCAAATCAGACTGGCAAAATAAAATAAGAGAATACACCGAACTGGCAAAGTTATCAGCAAGCTTAAGAGACACTACAGATGGAAAAATTCTCCAGAGAGTGAGATATTTATAGAGTTTATGTAAAAGAACATTGTCAAAAGATCAATCCGTTGGCAGGTCTTGATTAAGCTTTGGTGTGTAAATAGGATAATGGCACAAAACAAAATTTATAGTAAGTCAAACAATATGGAGAAAGTAAAGTTTAAGCACGTGTTTAAGGAATTCAAATCGGGAATGCAAGGGGAAGATCGGAGGTCTTGAAAAATTTGATCACAAATGGATGTGCAAAGCAAGCATTAGTTAAAGAATGAATAATTGTTTATTTTTATTTCTCATTTTGCCTGTAATATCTATTGTATACTTCTGTTATAAAGTTTTCAATCAATAAAGCACTCAAAAGCATGCAGGCTATGTGCTCAACAGCTGAACCCATTCAGAACTCTGGCAGGATTAGTGTCTTGGACTTGTCAAAATGTTCACCACACAGTGCTTCCTTTAGTGGAAAAGATGCACACAGACCTAAAGACTAACTTTGTAATTCATCAATCAGTTACAACTTTGAGGCTGAGACTTTAGCAGAAGGTAAGCCAGGCCTTGAGGGCAACAGTAGATCTCCTGTTTCAAGTTGTCTGGGATCTAGCCCCTTGGAGATATATTGGGGGGGGGGCAAATTGTGCATCTTCCCCAAGGTGACCACAATCTTTCCGACCTACTTCCTCATTACTGCATCAGAATATATCGAACAGTTGCAACTCACTCTTTTTCATCAGTATGATGGCTCAATGACCTAGATAAGAGAACAGAGTTACTTTCGCCTCTCTTTATCTGATACAGACATCCGGCTTAGTTCAGACACACCTGTTTCCATATGCCTTACATGTTTTTATATATATTTTTAATGCTGAAAGCTTTCCAAAGTATTAACAGATTAAAAACATTTTCAGCGCAGTTCTCGGTTTTTTTTTTTAAAAAAAACAAACCAGAAACAGTTTGTACGGCTCTGTCTTCTGTATTCGTATATAAGTATTCAACTGGAAAATGGTGGTGGTTAATATGGAGCCAGACAATCTTTTGTCCCCGATCTGCTGTCCGCAGAAATAATAATAATCAAGGCTTCTGGTTCATGCAAATCCGTATTTCCAGACTGCACTTCCCAAGGGGCTTGCTGGAAATCTTGTTCCACAACTGCCTTTGAAGAGTTAATGGCAAGTGATAAACTCAGGTTAATTTGCAATGCAATTCAACATTTGGCAGACAGTTGGAGACAGGGAACTGTTAAACTAATTGTCTTACTAACGGCACCAGGGTGTGACAGAGCAAAAGCATACAAACACACACATGCCAAAGATATAATCCCAAACTCTTTTCAGTCCTGACATCATTAAGGTGCAGTAAGATTATTCTGCTTTCCTCTGCTTGCGCTGTTAAACCTGCAGTCCTCTGCACACTTACTTGGGAGTAAAAGGTAAAGGTAAAGGGACCCCTGACTGTTAGGTCTAGTCCTCGATGACTCTGGGGTTGTGGTGCTCATCTCGCTTTATTGGCCGAGGGAGCCGGCGTACAGCTTCTGGGTCATGTGGCCAGCATGACTAAGCCGCTTCTGGCGAAGCAGAGCAGCACACGGAAACACCGTTTACCTTCCCGCTGGAGCGGTACCTATTTATCTACTTGCACTTTGACATGCTTTCGAACTACTAGGTGGGCAGGAGCAGGGACAGAGCAATGGGAGCTCACCCCGTTGCAGGGATTCGAACCGCCGATCTTCTGATCGGCAAGCCCAAGAGGCTCAGTGGTTTAGACCACAGCACCACCTGCGTCCCTAAATCATTGCACTTTACTCCTAAAGAAACCTGCATAGGGTTGTGCTGCACAATACCTTCCTTCTCCTCTACATTTGGGAGCTCTTATCTTATCTTATCTAGTGGCTTCATGTCATGATGATCTCCAGCTTAGTGTTCCAGCTACAGTGGTACCTCGGCTTACATAAGCTTCAGGTTACAGACGCTTCAGGTTACAGACTCTGCTAACCCAGAAATAGTACCCCCGGTTAAGAACTTTGCTTCAGGATGAGAACAGAAATTGTGCTCCGGTGGTGTGGCGGCAGCGGGAGGCCCCATTAGCTAAAGTGGTGCTTCAGGTTAAGAACAGTTTCAGGTTAAGAACGGACCTCTGGAACGAATCAACTACGTAACCCAAGGTACCACTGTACTCTTTCCATTTCTTCTCTTCTCCTAGTTTACCATTTCTCTTCCACCCCCTGCCCCCCAGGTGTCTATCAGCATTCCTGGCCACTGTGCTTGCTCAGTTTTCATTGGAGTCTTTCAGATTTATTTATTTGTTTGTTTGTTTGCATTCCTTCCAAATGGGAATCCACCAAACCTGCTGATACTTCTTTCCTGTGCATAGCTGATACCTTTTGGTTCCATTAGGAACAACTAAATCATTATGATTTGCATTCTTCTTTTTCAAGGAAATTGTGGCAGGATAATGGAGATGTGATTTTGTTTAGCTGCATTTATTTCACTGAGGAAGTTAATCTCGTGTTTAACACTCCTCCAGTAATAGTCAGTGGGTCAAGAAAAAGGAGAGGCGTTTCTCTGTTGCTCTGTTTTGTTTTGTTTTTTTAATAAATATTTATTAAAGTTTCAGAAAAAGGAATTGCATTAAAGCAAAAAATACAAGAATAAAAGACAAAAATAAAAATACAAGAAAAATACAGAATAAGTACACAGATAAAAAAATCAAAATAAAAAATCAACCTTTCCATATCTTACATTCATATCCTTGTTTCCCTGACCTCCTCATACCTCCCTTTTTTGTATTCCAATTCAGTTAATTAATTCAGCAATTTCTTTCCCTCCTTATTATCCTGATCTTTGATCTTAATATATTATAACATTAAATTTTTACCTATTTAAAAATCCAATTTTCCATATTCTTTTATATCATTACAGCTAGAAACCGCTTAGCTTCATTCAAACATCATTCTAACAATCATTAATTTTGCAATACTTCTGTAAATAGTCTTTAAATTTCTTCCAATCTTCTTCCACCGACTCTTCTCCCTGGTCTCGGATTCTACCAGTCATTTCCGCCAATTCCATGTAGTCCATCACTTTCATCTGCCATTCTTCCAAAGTGGGTAATTCTTGTGTCTCTGTTGCTCTGTTGTTTATGGGTGAATCAGGCCCTTTTATTTTTAAAGACTTGCTAGGCTTCCTCCAAGGGAACCTGCGTCTGCGTGTTTACAGCAGAATGAGAATTTAGAAGAATCTGTTGGGTCAGGCCAATGGCCCATTGGTCCAGCATATTCTTCTCACGGTGGCCAACCAAATGCCTGTGGGATTTTTTAAAAGGTAAGCATTTTGGTAAAGGGTGGCGCTGTGGGTTAAACCACAGAGCCTAGCACTTGCCAATCAGAAGGTCGGCGGTTCGAATCCCCGTGACGGGGTGAACTCCCGTTGCTCGGTCCCTGCTCCTGCCAACCTAGCTGTTCAAAAGCACGTCAAAAGTGCAAGTAGATAAATAGGTACCACTCCGGCGGGAAGGTAAACGGCGTTTCCGTGTGCTGCTCTGGTTCGCCAGAAGTGGCTTAGTCATGCTGTCCAGCTCCCTCGGCCAATAAAGCAAGATGAGCACCGCAACCCCAGAGTCGGCCACGGCTGGACCTAATGGTCAGGGGTCCCTTTACCTTTAAACATTTTGGTGCTGGGGCACATCTTTCTCTGAATGCCCCCGCCCCAATACTCCAGAATTTCAGATCCCAGGCATGCTCAAAGTCTTGTTAAGAAAGCCCTGAACAACTTGGGATCAGGTTACCTGAAAGACTGCTTGCACCTGTACAAGCCTTTATTGCTCAGATCACCTGGACAAATTCTACTTGTGGCACCACACACTACAGAACATCAATAAATCAGTAACTACAGTGGTACCTTGGTTCTCAAACTTAATCCGTTCCAAAACTAAGGTGCGTTTTCCCATAGAAAGTAATGCAGAATGGATTAATCCGTTCCAGACTTTTAAAAAACAACCCTTAAAACAGCAATTTAACCTGAATTTTACTATCTAATGAGATAAAATGAAAGCAATAAACAATGTACTGCAGTCACACAATCAATCTGTAGCTGAACTGGGTTCCACACAGTCACAAAAAAAGGAGCTGTAATAGCAAAAATGCAAAATAAATAGCAAAAACAGACAGACCCCAGCATAACACTCAAAACGGAAGTATGGCACTCCAAACGGAAGCATAGCACTCAAACGGAACACGTTCAGCTTCCAAAAAAGGTTCACAAACCGGAACACTTACTTCCGGGTTTGCAGTGTTTGGGTTCTAAGTTGTTTGAGTACCAAGGCGTTGAGAACCAAGGTGCCACTGTATTAGAAATCAAAGACAAGGGCCATGCCAGCAGGTGTCCTCCATGCAGCTATTAAAGGTGGTTGCTTCTGCTATTGTCAAACAATTAGAAGCCTGGAATCTTTGCTGATCTCCTGCAAATCACTCAGAGATCTACCTGAGCAGATCCCAGTCTTCCTCCTGCCATTCCTAGTCTAGGGCACACAATTCACCAAATGTTAAGTACCGGTACTTCATAGAATCATAGAATCATGGAGTTGGAATAGACCACCAGGGCCATCGAGTCCAACCCCCTGCCAAGCAGGAAACACCATCAGATCTGGTTGGAAGAAATGTAGACCCCATTGGGACAGAGCTTCTCCGAGATTTGATGTTTATTATAAAAGACTACCAACAAAACCGGCAGAGAGGGACTGAAAGAGATTTAAGGGCCTCGGACGTGAGGGATCCGGGCTGAGAGTTGACAGATTGATGTATAATTTTTGAGGATCGAAACCGGGAAAGGGGGGGGGGCAAGAGTTTTGGAATCCAAAGGGTGCAAAATTATAGGCTGTATTCTCTTATTTTGTTTTGTAAATAATATAAAAATTGAGAAATTTGTGGAAGGGAAATGGGGTCGCCCTTAGAAAAATATGTAAAGGATGTGTATTTTGGTTTAATTGAGGTTTATAAGTTTAATTTGGTTAACTAAGAAGAATTAAGTAAAACATTAATAAGGTAAAGGTGGGAGATAAGAACTTGCTGAGTAAACTATTGGAGTTGGGATGCAGGAGGGGGAGGTGTGGGGAAGTCAGGGAAAGTGGTTAAGAAATTAGGGATTTGAAATTACATGTGTTTGTCTTTGTGTTTGTATGTTTGTGTTGTGTATTGTCTGTGTTTGTGTAAATTTAGAAAACCCAATAAAAAAAATTATTTAAAAAAAACAAGCAGGAAACACCATCAGAGCACTCCTGACATATGGTTGCCAAGCCTCTGCTTAAAGACCTCCAAAGCAGGAGACTCCACCACACTCCTTGGCAGCAAATTCCACTGTCGAACAGCTCTTACTGTCAGGAAGTTCTTCCTAATGTTTAGGTACCACTGTATTTGAAATCAAAGACAAGGGCAATGCCAGCAGGGGTCCTCCATGCAGCTATTAAATGCTAAAAGCTATTACTTTTAAGTCCCATTGACTGACAGGGAAGAATTTGAATCTCTCTCCTTCTCTCTCCAATACCCCCCTTCTTTCTTTCCTTCCTTCCCTGACTATGCTCATCAATTTTCTGCAGCTCTCATTTAAATATTAAATAGCCCATTAAATTGCCAGACCTTATGGCTGCACAAATGGAGGCTCACAGTGCAGCAGGATGGCATAATATATACCGCCTTCCACACATCACCAAGAGGAGATGCTCTGACAATAAGCCGAAAAGTGCTGGCGGCTGCCCTCATTTGGTATTAAATCCAAAAGGTACATCGGATACTTTGAATGCTGATGTTGCTAACAGTGCCGGGCTTTACCTTTTAAGTGGGGATATCCTGTTTTTTCTTATTATGCAGCGTGACTGGACACCACCAAAAATGGGAAGAGGAAAAAGCCCTTTATTGCTTTAGCTCCTTGGGCTCTTTCCCCCTACAAAGCCATTTCGCTGGTGCCTCCATCCATCCCCCAGAGGACACATAATTGTCCTCCGGCAGACCAGACAGAGCCAGGAAGAAGCACAGGCTCATCAAGGGTTATTCATGGAGAAAACTTGGTTTTAGGTGGAGCAAAGTTGTTCTGCATACCTTTTGTTCTCTTCAACACTGAGGCATACTCAATATTTTCTGGGATTAACCTAACTTAATGTTTTCATTTATGGCCAACCTCCTCCAAATGGGCTCAAAATGCAAAGGTTTTTATAAAATCAGAGGCCATGCGACCTTTTAATTGGCAAACCAGGACAGTTTTCTCCCTAACCCCAGATTTATGGGAGTTGGTTGTTGTGTTGGGGGCAAAGCAGTCTTTATCTGCCTAAAAACATTTGCTTATTTAACTGTGTTACTTTTATTGTTGTTAGCCGCCCTTAGCCCAGCTTTGGCTGGAGAGGGCGGGATATAAATAAATTATTATTATTATTACTATTACTATTATTATTTATTAATCCCTGATCAGTTCCTGGGCTGAGTCATGGTAAGTTCAGGGTGACCACTGGTCCTACTTTGGAACTCTTGTTTGAAGAGCTGTCTCTTTTTTGGAATTAATTGAAGTTTTTACAGTACAATAAAAAAAGCCAATCTCCAGGAAATAAAGAAACTAAAGAAAGAAGAACAGAAAAAGAAACTCTTAAGATCCTTCCTCATCACTGTATCCTAACTTTCATCCCCTACAGAGGAAAGTGTGCCAGAACTAGAGCTCCCTGGTATAAGTCTGAATTAAAGAACCCTAAGACAGGAGAGCAGGATCATAGTATCATAGAATGACAGAGTTGGAAGGGACCCTGAGCATCATCTAGTCCAACCCCATCCAATGCAGGAATATGCAGCTGTCTCTTATGGGGGGTTCAAGTTGCCCACAGTTTGATGCACCTGGATAGCAGACTCAGCAGGCACAGGACTGCCCACTCCCAGCCCAACACGGAGAGGCATGTGCTCCTTCGTGTTTGCATGCTCTGGAAATACTGGTAGATCCAACATGGTCATTGGAGAGTCCCCAGTGGCACAAACCACTTCCCACCCACTTCAGAGTGGGGTGGCGGCTGCAGCTTCCAGACAGACGAAGCTTGGCCACAGTCATCCATGCCTTCTAACCTTTAGACTGGACTGCTGCAATTCACTGTGCATGGGGCTGCCCTCGGAGACTTCTCCGAAGCGTATAATTTTGTACAATGCAGCTCCTAGGTTACTAACTGGGAGTGCCTACAGCAGGAACGGGGAATCTGTGGCCCTTCAGATATACATGGACTCCTGTCCCGGCACTGCTGCCTGGGACTGACCAGTGTTGGAGTCTAAGAATACAGTGGTACCTTGGTTCTCAAACTTAATCCGTTCCAGAAGTGCATTTGACTCCCAAAACGTTCAAAAACCAAGGCGCGGCTTCCGATTGGCTGCAGGAGCTTCCTACACTCAAGTGGAAGGTGTGTTGGACGTTCAGCTTCTGAAAAACGTTCAAAAACCGGAGTACTGCCGGGTTTTTGGAGTTCGGAAGCGGATTTGTTCGTCAACTAAGCCGTTTGAGAACCAAGGCTCCACTGTGTTTGTAGGGCCACAGGGCTCTAGATACCAAGGTATTAAACAATGGATAGCCAAACTAAGGCCTGGGGGCCAAATCCCGCCCAATTGCCTTCTAAATCGGGCCCGCGGATGGTCCGGGATTCAGCGTGTTTTTATATGAGTAGAATGTGTGCTTTTCTTTAAAATGCATCTCTGGGTTATTTGTGGGGCATAGGAATTCGTTCATCCCCCCCCCTCAAGATACAGTCCGGCCCCCCACAAGGTCTGAGGGACAGTGGACCGGCCCCCTGCTGAACAAGTTTGCTGACTCCTGAAGATCTTCTTACTGGGAGCCCCGCCAGCATCTGAGCTCAGGACAGTGGCGAATGGTGTGTTGTGGTGCAAGCCTTGCATTTGCACTGCCTTCCCCAAAGAAGCTTGCCCAGCCCCTGCTTTGATATCCTGTCGCACCTATTTAATTGCTCGGCTGTGGCAATTCAACACACCAAATAGTTATTTTAATTGCTTGCTTTGTGGTTCCGGCTGGTTTTTATTGCCAGCTGCTGCTGCTGCCCCTCTGTTTTATGGTTTAATCTTTCTTCATTGTATAGTTGTTGTTTTTAAATTCTCTGAATTATATGCCAGCCACCCTGGGAGTTTAGACTGATGCTTATAAATTGTCTGGTCAAATAAATAAATCACATCCATCCAGTAAAAAACACACACCAGAAAACAGAAAACACCAGGCAGAAAGGAACAGCTGCCGCCATCAGCAGCAGTGGGACAATGGAAGAGGATAATGGGGAAAAGGAGAATCCCGTCACTGTTTTCTCACACTTTTATCACCTACCCAGCATTTTGCAAGGAGACCAAGTACAAAACAAAACAAAGAACCAGGAAGTTGCCAGTGGTGCAAGGAGAGACAGAGAAAAAAGCAGCAAAAAGAGAAGGCACCTGCCCAGGCTTGGGGCAGATCCCTGGAGATTTAGCAGAGCAAAAGAGGACAATTTGGCTGTCATTGTGTAATGAACCAGGAGCCAGGGAGATTGTCTGAAGATGGAGTCATGAGATTACCTACCAACAGAAGGGCCTGCAGTGGAGACTTTGCAGGCAGGGCAGCTCTCCCAGTGGGTTTAGACGGCCCACAGTTTTGAAAGCAAGAGATCCTTGGCAGAGATTTTCAGCAGGGAGTGGTGCAAATAGACCTTGGCCTCGCTGTGGGAGGCGGGTATCTGCAGAGGAAGGCAGCATAGGAGAGTAGGCTGGGTCGTGTTTGGAGGAGATGCAAATGAGATGGACCCCCATTCCATTTGAGAGGGGAATAAGAGCGCAACAGTCAATGTTCAGGCAGAGGCAAGAAAACTTGTGAGTCGAGGACCCTCCACCCGCATAGGATTATAATAAGACACACAGACACGTTATTTTAGGTTACAGTAATGGGCAAAATTAGGCCACAGCTTTTATTGATTACAGCATCTGAGTAGTATTGGTTTAGGCATTGGATGAAACAGCAATACAGTGGTACCTCGGGTTAAGTACTTAATTCGTTCCGGAGGTCCGTACGTAACCTGAAATTGTTCTTAACCTGAAGCACCACTTTAGCTAATGGGGCCTCCTGCTGCCGCCGCACCGCCGGAGCACGATTTCTGTTCTCATCCTGAAGCAAAGTTCTTAACCTGAAGCACTATTTCTGGGTTAGCGGAGTCTGTAACCTGAAGCGTATGTAACCTGAAGCGTATGTAACCCGAGGTACCACTGTACAAGACTCCACCCCACACAGCCAGGAGTCATATCAGGGTTAACAACCAATGGGAGGAGCTTGTTGATGCAAATACAACTGGAAGCTACCCCATGACGTCACCGGGGGTCGTGCCATGGCCCTAGCCACTAGCAGGGCATCGGACAGGATCCACGACCGCCGGATTCCTTTAACGGAATACCCAAAAGAGGAGGGGTAAATGATGGCGCATACCCAATCCTACAACACAGCACACATATTCCAATGCCTAACCGCCAATACCAGAAAGTTGAGACGAATTGCTACGAGGCGGGCGAAAAAACCAAGTGGCTGGTGCCAATTTGCCAAATGGATAAAAAAGTCCTACCAGGCCCCTTGGGCAACCAAGGCAACCAACCGAAGTCCATAGCAAGGTCAGTACGCAAAAGAAGCTGATCTAAGAGGAAGGGAGATCCGAAAAAACAAGGAGCAAACTGAGAAAAGGGGCTGCCGCCGCTGTTTAAATGCATTTAGCCCCGCCCACCAGTCGGCCCTATTGGTCGGCTGGGAGGCTTGGACACGGCAGCAGAACCAATCAGGAGGCTTTGCAAGTGGCAAGGTGGTGGGTGGAGGAAGATGGCAATGGAAAGGGACACAGTTCAGGGGGAATAACGCAACCGTTTTACATGCACAAGGTCCCAGCTTCAATCCCCAGCACCTCCAAGTACGGCAGGCATTGTCCACTGCCTAAATCTCTGGAAAACCACTGCCAGTCAGTGCAGACAATACTGGATGGATTTTTGCACAGACTCAGCATAAGGCTGTTCCATCGTCACAGCCAGCCCCAGGTTTGAAGGATGACCTCGGTAAGGCACCTTCTAATCTTCCACCTGCCACCACTTTCCCAGAAAGAAAAAATAATGCATCTCCCAATTGTGGGAAATTTCAATGGTGGCTCAGAAACCCGTTTGGCTGGCCCTGGGAGTCCCTGGGGCAGTTGTTGGCACTCTTGAGCTATGCTGGGGCCCAAGGGAGCCTGAACATCAGATAGGCATGCGGCTGCTGAATGGGCCCAGCTGCCCAGCACAGACTGGTAGCATTTGCACCAGCCGCTTCCACTCACTCAGCTCTAGGTGCCTCCACAGCTTCAAGAGAGCTGCCTCCAGTGACTTGTGGCACCCTCTAGGAAAGGCACCAGCTAATGGCCCTCAACCACAGCACAGAATCATAGAACTGTAGAGATGGAAGGGACTCCAAGAGTCATCCGTGCCATGCAGAATCACAGCTGAAGAATCCCAGACAGATGCCCATCTAACCGCTGTTCAAAAACCTCCCATGAATGAGAGTCCATCATCATCATTTTTAATTTGTATACCGTCTTTCTATCTTACAATACTCAAGGCGGTTTACAAGTTGAAGAAACAAAAAGTGTACATCTGATAACAATCTAATTCAATACAAAAATGTGACAATAAAACAGAACTTTAAAATATGCAACCTACATCAAAAAAGTAACATTCAACAATCATTAGGACAGTAAAAAATAGTAATATCAACATATAAAAGTTAAACAGAAATCCACTAAACAGTTACAATAAGTAATATCTAAACTATAATCAATAAAAGGACGTGGGTGGCGCTGTGGGTTAAGCCACAGAGCCTAGGACTTGCCGATCAGAAGGTCAGCGGTTCGAATCCCCGCAACGGGGTGAGCTCCTGTTGCTCAGTCCCTGCTCCTGCCAACCTAGCAGTTCAAAAGCACGTCAAAGTGCAAGTAGATAAATAGGTACCACTCCGGCGGGAAGGTAAACAGCGTTTCCGTGCGCTGCTCTGGTTCGCCAGAAGCGGCTTAGTCATACTGGTGACATGACCCGGAAGCTGTATGCCAGCTCCCTTTGCCAGTAAAGCGAGATGAGTGCCGAAACCCCAGAGTCGGCCACGACTGGACCTAATGGTCAGGGGTCCCTGTACCTTTACCGCTTCTAGATGCCTATTTGCATAAGAAGAGCCTGTTGTATCCTGTTCTCTGGTCCAGCATTCTGTTCTCACAGTGGCCAACCAGGTACATGTGGGAAACCCGCAAGCAGAATTCAAGCGCAAAAGCACTCCCCTTTTCTGTGGTTTCCAAATTCAGAAGCATTTCTGCCTTCAGCTGCGAAGGCAGAGCATAGCCACTGTGGCTAGTAGCTGTGGATAGCTTTGCCCTCCACAAATTTGGCTCATCCTCTTCTAAAGCCATCCAAGTTGGTGGCCATGACTGCCTCCTGTGGGATCCAGTTCCACGGTTTAACTCTGTGTGCTGCGCGGAGGATAAGTAATCCTATTTTCTCTGCCGATTCTTGTGCAAAGACGCATTTATTAAATTCTGCTTAGTCAAGTTGTAATTAATCCCCAAGTGTGCTTTCCCCCTTAGGTATGAACTGAAACAATTTGGTTGGCGAATTTTATTAAGCTCACAGCCCCATGAGAAAATATGAAGTACTGTATCTCCATTTTTTGAATCTTCTGCGGAGCTATTTAACTCAAAAACCACCTTTCATTTTGCTTGCTCCACTTGCCAAATGCTTAGTGCAGAACATTTTCTAGCTAGTCATCTAAAAACCATTGGCTGGGGCCCAGGGTGCGGGTTAGATCTGTATCTGAAAAGCCGCGGCTATTAGGTGAATCACAGGCAGGACTCTTATTCAGATTTCTCACCGATCTTCGGAGTCTGTGCAAGAGACAAGAAAACGGGCTAACACATTTGCTCGGAGCGGGACCCTGCACCTTTGTCCTGTGCATACCACACACGAGGCCCAGAGACAATCTAATCTAGGTGGTGGCGGTTCAGCTTTCCTCAGAGGGAGCCTAGCCCCAACACCTAACTCTCCCTGCCCCCCGTGGAATCACCAGCACCCAAAGCGAACGAGGCACCCAGCTGGAACACCTACGCCCAAAGGGACGAGGGAAGGCAGGGTGGCTCTCCGTTAAACAGAATGTGTTGTGCCTGTAATAATACTCAGCTAGTCTCAGGCTCCTCCCCCCCCCCATTTTGCTGGCATGAGTCTTAGGCTTTTTGAGGGCAGGAGGTGTTTCTTAGATTTTTTAAGGACTGAACCTCAAGGGTGTCCCTGCTACACTCAGGGATAGGGCTGCCAGGTTAGAAACAGACTAGACCCTGGGATTTCAGGGCCCAAACCTGAAGTCTAGAGGTGGGACCTGGAGAGAGGAGAAGAGAAGCCCAGAACCCTCCTCACCGAATGTCTATACCATGGGTAGGCAAACTAAGGCCCGGGGGCTGGATCCGGCCCAATCGCCTTCTAAATCTGGCCCATGGATAGTCCAGGAATCAGCGTGTTTTTACATGAGTAGAACATGTCCTTTTATTTAGAATGCATCTCTGGGTTATTTGTGGCACATAGGTATTCGTTCACCCCCCCCAAATATAGTCTGGCCCCCCACAAGGTCTGAGGGACAGTGGACTGGCCCCCTGCTGAAAAGGTTTGCTGACCCCTGGTCTATACTATAATTTGCAGCCAGCTCCTGTTGGACTGAAGCTCACAGGCAAGGGTGCAGAGTTTTCTTAACTATCTTTCTTTCTTCATTAAAGGTCCACCACCCACCTGGAGGTTCCAGTCCTCCAGGGTGCCAGGCAAACCTGGAGACTTCAGGTAAGACCTGGAGGTCTGGCAACCCTACCGAGGGACCACAACTGCAGGTGACCACAAATGTTGAGAAGACAGATGCTGGGAGGACTGAGCTTGGCTTGCCCAGGAGGCCTGATTTTGTCAAGGCAGGAAAACTGGTTTTGTCTCAGCAGGATTCAGGAGTGGGAGAGAGGTTATTTTCTTAATTAAAAACAAAGCTTTGGTATATTCGAAGCAGCAGAGGAACAAGGCTCTCAATGGCAACAGTGGATTTGAACACAGATCTCCCCCAACCACCTGACATCCCAACCTCTACACCACACAGACTCACTGATAAGTCTTTCAAGGAATCTAAGGTTTCCCTAGAACAAGGGAAGTACAGAACATAGGAAAGTGGAGGAGGGAAGCACTGTACAAAAACAGACAAATGGTGGGAAGGATGCTCAATGGTCTCCAACAGCCATTCTGAGTTTCAGCAGAAATGGGAGATGGTGGGGCAGGGAGAAGACTGGCTTGCTTGGGTACCTTATGAGGCATTATGGAGGAAGTCATGGCATGGTGGAACCCAGAACAGGAGCAGTTATGGTGCACTGCGACATTTTGTTGCAGGTCTGATGTGCACAGTTATAACTCTCCATTCTGGTGTGGAAGAATTGTGGGTTTCAGCTCCCACCAGACCCAGCAGCCAAGGATCGTGGGTGTCATGGCGCTGTTAGGCAAGGAATGTCCAGAGAGAGGAATTCACTCTTAATTGTCAAAAGCACACTTCCAAGTTAGGAAAAGGCAAGTCCACCAGTCCTACATTCTAGGTGTGCAACCGGTGAGGCAGTTGCGGCAACAGAGAGGGCCCATCTTTGACCTCGGCTTATGTATCTCCGGGCTGCGCGCAAGCAAGTGAAGACTATGTCTGCATGTAACCTGCTTCTGCTCCTCCCTCTTCATTCCTCTTCTGGTCCTGGGAGATGTGGAAGACCCTGACACTCTACAGCCTGGCCTACTGTATCTCTCCCTCCTCCTGCACCTGTTCTTCATTCTCCAATCCTTCAGCTTCTTCTGCCTCTAACTCTCGTCTCTTGGCTGTTACAGGCTCCTCCAGATCACAGATCCCTTCTTCCAAGCCAGTTTCTCTAAGTGCTCACTCCTCAGCATCCAGCCACTGCTCCTAAGGGTCCAGCCAGCCTTTGACAATGGGGTTTGGATTCCAGCAACACCTAGAAGACCACAAGTTCTCCATGAAGGATGCAATCTACCAAGGACTTCACCTGTACAAGTGTTTGCACCATGGGGCTTGTGCACAAGAAGGCTTTGAATGGAGCATGCCCCAAATTTTCCTCCTAATTTTCAGAATACTGGTGCCAACAACGCTTTCTGCTTGTTTTCGCCAGAACCGTTGCCAGTTCAGTCGGAAGCACTGATTGCAAAACATGCTTATCTTGGGAAGGCTTCAGGCAGCTGGGGTTGTCTAGGACTCGTCCTCTTTGCCTATCAAAGAGGCCTCTTCCCACCTCTTCTAGTTTCTCCCACCGAATGATGATGACACAGCTCTCCTCCAGGCCGCCATTATTTCGCGGGAGACGGATGCAAGCACATGTGGGGCATTTAGGTTCATGTAGTGGATCAAAGTACTCTGTTACCTCTATTGCAAGAAATCCACTTTGGCGGGGAAGTGGGGGGGGGTGGCATGGAATTTTCCCAGGTAAGAAAATGGCATCAAATGCACTGAAAAGTGTGGGGTGAATTTATTTATTTAACAATGGCCTTTACCTCGGGATAAATGTGCTTCAAGTTAAGTATTTTCGGGTTGCACTCCGTGGTGACCCGGAAGTAACGGAGCGTGTTACTTCCGGGTTTCGCCGCGCACGCATGCGCAGACGGTCAAGATGATGTCACGTGCATGCGCGGAAGCGGCAAAACGCGACCCATGCACACGCGGATGCTGGTTGCGTTCGCTTCAGGATGCGAACGGGGCTCCAGAATGGATCCCGTTTGCATCCTGAGGTATCACTGTACATCCCACCTTTTCCTCCAAGGAGCTCAAGGTGGCATCCATGGTTCTCTTCCTCCCAGTCCCCCCCTGTGGGGTAGGTTAGGGTTAGAGGCAGTGGCTGGCCCAAGGTCACCCAGCGAGCTTCACGGCTGAGTGGGGATTTGAACCCAGGATGCTCAGATCATGTTCCAGCTCTCTTAACGGTTATACAGTGGTGCCTCACAAGACGAAAAGAATCCGTTCTGTGATTCTCTTCGTCTAGCGGTTTTTTCGTCTTGCGAAGCAAGCCCATTGGCGGATTAGCGCTATTAGCGGCTTTTAGCAGCTTATCTGCTGATCGGATCAGCTGATAGGCGGCTTAGCGGCTTAGAAAAAGGGGGGGAAGGGAAAAAAACCAGCAGGAACTCGCAAGACATTGTCGTCTTGCGAAGCAAGCCCATAGGAAATTCTTTTTGCGAAGCACCTCCAAAACGGAAAACTCTTTCGTCTAGCAAGTTTTCTGTCTTGCGAGGCATTCGTCTTGCCGGGCACCACTGTACCACACCGGCTCTCTCTTCTCACCCAGGTCTTCCCCAGGCGATGGCAACTTTAAAGCACTGTGCAAGCAAAGCTGGATGGATTCAGTTTGGATGCTCCTTGTTGTATAACTTCCTTGCACAGAAACCAGCTCAATAAAGACTGGCCATTGTCCAATCTGTCCATCCAAATGAGTCAGAAAAATTAAGCAGATAAACAAATTTCTCCCTCTTGCCCCACACCCTAGAGCGCCCTAATGCTCTTACCCTCTTGTCAAAATCCCCCGTCTTTTTGTGTTCTTAACTTCTTGCAAGTTTTATTGAGGAACACGTAATTAAGCCACAGATACATTTATTCTGATTACCCTCAAGGCTCTGTTTTAAGGGAAGGAATCAATTACATTCAAAGCAAAAGGTTAAAAGGAAACGGAATGGTAACCGTGGCGGCGGTTCTACTTATTAAAAACTCAACGAGCGGCAAAGAAAAGGAAAACACTTTGAACATATATTTTTTTTTAAAAAGGCATACCCCCCCCGACTTTTAGCTATAACTGAAAGGAGAAAATGTCTTTAAATGAAGTAGATAAAGAGGAGGATGTGCCTCAGAGGCCCAGCAAACGTTTGGGCTTCTAAAAGAAGAACAAGAGAGGAAGAGGGGCAGAAAGGAAAATAAATATTTCAGGAACATTTTAAAAAGAGAAAGGTGGGATTAAAGGGCAGATAATTACCACCTCCTAAAGACATTCAGAAATATGAGCTGCTGACCTCTTGCTGGGAATAAGTGATATCACCAGCCCATAAACAAACGTTTAAATGACCCAGCCCATCCTTAACCACCATTGTCATTAAGTGCTAAGCATTTTGATGACCTGGATCATCACTGCTATTATGCTCTCTCTTGTCTGCACTGGCTTGTGTAGTCTGCAGCTTGGATTTCCAAGGCCGCTCCTATGTTGTGCCTCCAAATAAATTTACGGGAGTTGCAAGGAGTTCCCCAGTCCCTCCTGAATAATGCTGCAGTTGTTCATTGGAAGCTTAGCCTATCTGAGAGAGCATCTTTGGCTTAGCTTGTTTGGCAGAGTATAGAAACATAGGAGCCACAGGAGAGGGCTGAGTGCAAGGCCAAAGAGGGACAAACTAACCCAGAAGGAGCACAATGTGTGTCGTCGTCCCCCCAGGCACCAGCCCTCCCTCTCCTAACACCCCCTGCATCCCAAGTGTGGATTATAATAGATTCATCTGCAGAAAGGGAGAGAAGAGCCCCTGTACAACTTTCGATTCCAAGTTTGTTAAGTAGGACATGGTAACCAATCTACATCAAATGATTTAGCCCCTGGGACTCTGAGTCACAGGGACGCAGGTGGCGCTGTGGGTTAAACCACTGAGGCTAGGACTTGCCGATCAGAAGGTCGGCGGTTCGAATCCCCGCGACCGGGTGAGCTCCCATTGCTCGGTCCCTGCTTCTGCCAACCTAGCAGTTCGAAAGCACGTCAAAGCGCAAGTAGATAAATAGGTACCGCTCTGGCAGGAAGCTAAATGGCATTTCCATGCGCTGCTCTGGTTCGCCAGAAGCGGCTTAGTCATGCTGGCCACATGACCTGGAAGCTGTACGCCGGCTCCCTCGGCCAATAAAGCAAGATGAGTGCCGCAACCCCAGAGTCGGTCATGACTGGACCTAATGGTCAGGGGTCCCTTTACCTTTACCCCGAGTCACACAGAAAGCAAGCCGCTTCCAGCTTCCAACAATGGAACTGTTTCCACCAGGAGATTTTCCTTTAGCTCAAGTGAGGCTGAAGTTTGAGGCCCTCTAACTGATCTCACACCTCTGTGTGTTGATCCAGCAAGGGAGATCATTGGCATGCGGAAGTAAACCTGTAGAAAATGCACTGCACATCTGGATTCACCTGCAACCTGTAGTGAAATTCTCACCTGAACTCCACTGAGCTGGTTGGATCACCAGGGTCACCAGCTGTTCGGTGACAGCTGGAAATAAAGCTGACTTGCGTCCATCATGTTTTATTTGGGGAATGGCCATAGCTCAGTGGTGGACTTTGCAGGCAAGGGCCACAGGTTCAATCTCTGGTGTCTTAAGGTAGGGTCAGAGGGGGAAGAGTCCTGCCTCAAATCCTGTTGAGCCACTGCCATTCAATGTAGACAAATGAACCAGTGCTGTGACTGGTATATGGCAGCTTCCAATGTTTCCCTTTTCCTAGCTGCAATCCACACAGGGGGCAATTGTTGCCCCATGGCATGTGAAGTGGCCCTTATTTGGAACAAATCTGCAGGACAGAGTCCACCTCCTTTCCGTTTAAAGGTGTTTGTGGAGGGGATTCGAAACGCCAAGACTCATGTCTTAACACTTCAAGGTTTGACATGCAAGCCATTTAGCAAACTTAAATGCTGCCCTATGAAGCAATGGCCATGCCAGCCGGCTTCCATGAAATGACCTCATCCGAGGTTTCACCCAGAAATTGTCATTTGATTTTAAGGACGCAACCAGTTTTATAACCCATTATGTGAATGGCACAGCCCTAAATATTCAGGCCTGACTTGACCTGAATAAGGGAGCCCATTGTCTTTTGTACCCAACGAGGTTGTGAAGTTTAATTCCCAGGTTCAGTCTTTTAAAGGTGACGTCCATGTTTCCTTTTAGGAGAAAGGCAGAGAGTTCGGACAGGGGAGTTGTCTTGTTTGGGGAAACGCTTGCCCGTGGGTGAGGAGCTGTCCATAATCATTCTTCAGCATCAGGAACACTTACGAGTCCTGGGTGAAATTTCTACTCCTAATTGTGTTCTTAAAACAGACCTTTGCGAAATTTCGACGTTTACAAGCCAGGTGTTTTAGAATTCAAGAGAGATTGCCTAGCAAGTACAGGATGCCTTTGGAACACGCCCGAAAGCGAGCCTGGTCTTCCTAGACTTCATTCTCCAAACAGAAGCAACAACAAATCAAAAACACTTTTTAAAGGCACATCAAGTGTCTGGGGTGGGTGGGTTTGGATTCAGACATAGTTTGCGATCCTAAACCCGCTTAATTGGGAGTGAACCCCACTGAATTCAGTGGGGACTTTTCTGCGTAGACATGGTTGGGACTGCAGTGTTCTTTCCACGAAAGAACTCTGGGCAGTTATCTTTCCACAAGTGCAGACATTGATGCCGAAATCCAACATCGCCTGAGCTCTGCGAGTGCAGCTTTCTCCCGACTGAACTGCAGAGTGTTTGAGGACCAGAACATTCGCAGGGGAACCAAATGCTTGTTTACAAAGCTATTGTACTACCAATCTTACTGTATGCTTGTGAAACATGGACCACTTATAAAGGCCATCTCCAACTCCTCAAAAGATTCCATCAACGGTGTCTCCAAAAAAAACCACACATCACCTGGGAAGACAGGTGAACTATTACCAGTGTACTGGAAGAAGCAAAGATCCGCAGTGTCAAAGCAATGATTCTTCAACATCAGCTTCGTTGGACTGGTCATGTTGTGCGGATACCTGATTACTGTCTTCCAAAGCAACTACTCTATTCCGAACTTTAAAATGGCAAGCGTAATGCTGGTGGTCAACAAAAGAGGTTCAAAGACTCTCTCAAGGCAAAGCTTCAAAAATGTAGTATAAACACCGACAACTGGTGTTTGGAGAACAGCCTTTACCAAAGGTCTTGTGGACTTTGAAGACGCTCAAACTCAGGACGAAAGGGAGAAATGTGCTAAGAGGAAGGCACGCTTGGCAAACCCTCATCATGATCAACTCCCACCTGGAAACCTATGTCCCCATTGTGGAAAGAAGTGTGGATCCAGAATTGACCTCCACAGTCACTTGTGGACTCACTTTTAAAACCGTGTTTATGAAAGACAATCTTACTTGGCTACGAGTGATCACCAAAGAATTTAGTCATAATTAGAGTTGACCCACTGAAGAATTGTGTTACATGGAAGCATGACTAAGTTCAGATTCAACCCATCCTTCATTTCTAAATGTTATTTCTAAAAGGTATACCCCTCTCTTCACTGATCTATTTGCATTAGTCTTTCAAGTAGGATCAGGGCTACAGCATCTACCGGTATTCTGCGTGCAGAAGGTCCCAGGTTCAACACAGGTAGGAGTGTGGCTGAAACCCTGGAGATCTACTGCCAGTCAATGTGGACAATACTGCACTAGATGGACCAATGGTCTGACTCCATATAAAAAATCCTGCCTTATCTCTCCCTCCTGCCTCTTTTTGTTCAGGTCACAACCCTCTCACCTAGCGGGACAAATTAAGGCATTCTGTTTCACCTCTCAACTCTGCCCCAAGTAGCCATTGCATCTGGTGCATCCCACCTCATGGTTATTCTGCTCTATTGTTTGCAAACATTTATCTAAAACTTTGTATGTGAAGTGAAGCCCACCCACTTATTCTTGAGAAAAATTAATAACATGAGTTTTTGTCGATTAAAATGGCTGATTAGGTCCGAACACATTTGTAATTCTCTGCATGTTGACATGGAAGCAAATCTCACTGCCAAGTAAGTGTTTTAAATTATCTTATGTATAAATTGCCTTGAGGCAGTTGTTTAAAAGGCTATTAGTAATATTAGTTATAATAATAAAAATAATTTTAAAGGTGGGTGTAAAGATTGTAGCAGCCATAGAAAACTATTCCGTTCTCAGTAAACCTGTGTGATCCAAATATGCCAGAATACAGAATATTATTTCTTATAGCATAACCCACCAAGAAATTATCCAGTGTAAGCCAACTGGAAATAAAAGGGAGTTACACCACTTCATATTAGGGCTCCTATTAATGTAAATGAATCGTCAACCGGAGATTTTCCTTGTTAATTAACAAGCAACAGGGAGCCAGTGGGAAGAGGATGATGTTGTTGTTATTGTTGTTGTTGTTGTCGTCCTTGCCATCATCACCACCACTACCTTTTTTAAAAAAATGCATACAGCAAGCTTCGGAATCACACAGAATTCTTCCTCAGAATGTCCAGGTCAAGAAACATTCTGTACGGCTCAAAAGCTTGCACCCAGACATTTTCAGCAGCTGTGAGTGCAAGGAATTACATTGCTGAACTGTTTCTGTTTATTCTGAGTTCCCCCCGTCCCCCAAATATCACTTATGTTTGATGCGATCTGATAACCGACAAAAGAAAAATATTTTTAAACAATAAATCTGGTTCCATGAAATATCTGGATTCCCGCTCTTCCACCTATTGTATCTTTCTCAATTTGTGAGGCCAGAAAAGCAGCAACAGCTTGATCTTGCTTATTTTCAACGGCATTTGCTTGAAATATCAAGGTGGAATTTTTGTTTAAGTGAAAGTTATTTTAAGATTCTTCAACAAACAAACAAAAAAAAGGAAGGGGAAAATCATTTCTTTTTAAACTTCAGCAAACGAGTTTTTGGTTGTTGTTTTTTTAAAAAAAACCTTTGGGCCTTAATAAGTATGTTTGCAAATCCCTTTGACTTTAAGTCTAGACTAGGCTGGTATAACGCCCATGTTGGAGCCTTGGAAACTGGTCAGGACAGTGGTGTTTTCCATACATCAAGCCTATTTTAAGTAAAAGTGCTGTCTGCAAGCACAAAAGCCTGCTGACAACTTTCCACCAAGATTCTGCTGAGTGTTGGTTTAGGCTTGTGTTGATGGCAGGGTGGCAGATATATATATATTAAGTCCTTGCACCCTTTCAGTTAAAATATGAAGGACAGTGCAAGGGCAATTCATTGATCTCACCGTACAAGCCACTTGCTTGCACCACCCACTAGTGTGGCATAGGAGCTAAGCCCCAGGCCAGGAACCCCACCATTCAAAAACCATGAATTAGGTGAATTCACTTCTGGGGGATGAGGCTGTCAAGGGTGCTTCTGAGTACTGGTCTACTGAGCTCAGTACAGTCTGCACTGTCTGAAAGCAGCTCTCCAGGGTTTCAGATTGGGGTCCTTCTGTCGCCAGCGCTTGAACCTGGGGCTTTCTCCTTGTAGGGCAGATGCTCTGACAGTGAGCTACGGCCTGCTTCACCATAGGTGATGGGAAACTCCTCTCTTTGCCTGAAGCCCTCAAGAGCTGTCCAAGTTGACAATATCAAGCTAGAAGGACCAAGAGTTTGGCCTGGTTTAAGGAAGTTTGCAATATATTTCATGCTGGTCACAGCAAAGCCTTAGAATCATAGAATCATAGAGTTGGAATAGACCACAAGGGCCATCGAGTCCAACCCCCTGCCAAGCTGGAAACACCATCAGAGCACTCCTGACATATGGTTGTCAAGCCTCTGCTTAAAGACCTCCAAAGTAGGAGACTCCACCACACTCCTTGGCAGCAAATTCCACTGTCAAACAGCTCTTACTGTCAGGAAGTTCTTCCTAATGTTTAGGTGGAATCTTCTTTCTTGTAGTTTGGATCCATTGCTCCGTGTCCGCTTCTCTGGAGCAGCAGAAAACAACCTTTCTCCCTCCTCTATATGACATCCTTTTATATATTTGAACATGGCTATCATATCACCCCTTAACCTCCTCTTCTCCAGGCTAAACATGCCCAGCTCCCTTAGCCGTTCCTCATAAGGCATCGTTTCCAGACCTTTGACCATTTTGGTTGCCCTCCTCGGGACACGTTCCAGTTTGTCAGTGTCCTTCTTGAACTGTGGTGCCCAGAACTGGACACAGTACTCCAGGTGTGGTCTGACCAGAGCAGAATACAGTGGCACTATTACTTCCCTTGATCTAGATGCTATACTCCTATTGATGCAGCCCAGAATTGCATTGGCTTTTTTAGCTGCCGCATCACACTGTTGGCTCATGTCAAGTTTGTGGTCAACCAAGACTCCTATATCCTTTTCACATGTACTGCTCTCAAGCCAGGTGTCACCCATCTTGTATTTGTGCCTCTCATTTTTTTTTGCCCAAGTGCAATACTTTACATTTCTCCCTGTTAAAGTTCATCTTGTTTGTTTTGGCCCAGTTCTCTAATCTGTCAAGGTCGTTTTGAAGTGTGATCCTGTCCTCTGGGGTCTTAGCCACCCCTCCCAGTTTGGTGTCATCTGCAAATTTGATCAGGATGCCCTTGAGTCCATCATCCAAGTCATTGATAAAGATGTTGAATAAGACCGGGCCCAAGACAGAACCCTGTGGCACCCCACTAGTCACTCTTCTCCAGGATGAAGAGGAACCATTGATGAGCACCCTTTGGGTTCGGTCAGTCAGCCAGTTACAAATCCACTGAGTGGTAGCATAGTCAAGACCGCATTTTACCAGCTTCTTTACAAGAATATCATGGGGCACCTTGTCGAATGCCTTGCTGAAATCAAGGTAGGCTACATCCACTGCGTTCCCTTCATCTACCAGGCTTGTAATTCTGTCAAAAAACGAGATCAGGTTAGTCTGACATGATTTATTTTTCAGATGACAACCCCAAACCTTATCCTAAGAATGCTTTCTTTAGACTACTAGGTAGGGCCTAGATTGTGGAACACTCCCTCTTCCCTGTTCCAGGCTCCATTCTGCTTGCACGGGGTGTTGCTTTGTTCCAGCGGGCTTTTAACACCTGGCGATTTCCACATTGAGCTGGTTCCTAAGGTCTTCTGGTGGTTCCCTCATTGTGAGATGTGAAGTTACATGGGACCAGGGAGAGGGCCTTCTCGCTAGTGGTGCCTGACCTGTACAGCGCCCTGCTATCAGATGTCAAGAAAAGAAACATCTATCAGACTTTTAGAAGACATCTGAAGGTAGCTCTGTATTGAGAAGTTTTTAATGTTTGATGTTTTGCTGTGTATTCATGGATGGAAGCTGCCCAGAGTGGCTGGGGCAAACTAGTCAGATGGGTAGTGTATAAGTAATTTCTTCTTCTTCTTCTTCTTCTTCTTCTTCTTCTTCTTCTTCTTCTTCTTCTTCTTCCTTCTTCTTCCTTTCTGTGTCCTATTGACATGTTGTTTACTGAGATTTTATTGCAGGGGTGGAGATCTTGTGACCCTCCTGAAGTTGTTAGACTCCAGTTCCCATCAGCCCCAACCAGTATGGCCAAAGGCCAGGGATGATGGGATTCAACAACATTAGGAGGGTCGTTTTTAGACTTCATATTATTTATGTCTTTGGTTGGCTGTTTTAATTACAGGGGTGCCTCGCAAGACGAAATTAATCCCTTCCGCGAGTATCTTCGTCTAGCGGTTTTTTCCTCTTGCGAAGCAACCCTATTAGCGGATTAGCGCTATTAGCGGTTTAGTGGCTATTATAGGCTTAGCGGCTTAGCTGCTAAAAGGCTATTAAAGGCTTAGCGGCTTAGAAAAAGGGGGGGAGCGGAAAAAAATCTCAAGACGCGCAAGACATTTTCGTCTTGCGAAGCAAGCCCATAGGGAAATTCGTCCTGCGAAGCGCATTGAAAAACGGAAAACCCTTTCGTCTAGCGGGTTTTCCGTCTTGCGAGGCATTCGTCTTGCGGGGCACCACTGTACATTGCAAGGCACAGATAGAAAAGAGACCCAACAATGAAAATATATGAAGAGCATTTCTCAGATGTTTTGAACCTGCGTCCTCACTTCTGAATTATCCCAACATTGATAAAAGTATTCCAACAGGCGAACACCCAGTCTGGCACTCCCAAGACATTTTGGACTACAACCCCCCCATCAGTCCTAGCCACCACTTCCCCAGATGTGGCCTCCAGATGTTCCAACTACAGCTCCCATCCGAGTAAGCCCCAATGGAGACAGGATTGCTCTGCAAAGCAGAGGATTTAGCACTGGACTTAATGCATCTTAACGGGAAAGGGACATCTGTAAGCCTTAGCCTAGAAACAGATTAATGTCTGGTCAGTTTAGAATAGAAACTCGAGGACTCGGGAGGTATATTTCTGAAAACATGGGCTGACTGTAGCAGTATTTATATCCGTTTCTTTACGGGATGTGTTCATTCCCAGGCTGGTGTGTGGGTGTGCGTGACTGAATACTTCTTGGCTTGCTGTCTGCCTTCCTGTACACCTCTTGACTGAAGTATGTGATTCATAAGAACGCAGTCCTAAGATGTGAATGAAAGGGTGTGTGATCCAAGACTGACTAGCTTTGCACTTATCCCACAACCTATGCATGTGCGACTTCTTCAGAGCTAGTATGGCATTGTGGATGAAAAGACTGAGCTGTAGGCCAGGAAGTTTCCTGGATCAAATCCTCTTTTTGGGGGGTAGCCATAAGCAAGTGGCTTGCAGCCTCACGGCTCCCCATGTCCTCAATATGGGAATGGCAAGCCACTTCCAGACTGCCCCCACTTCCAGGTAGGATTCAGTCACACACCATGAAATTCAGGTTGCAGAATTAAAGCTGATCGGGAAGACCTGGGCGACAAGCCTGCTTTCCAAAGAAAGACTAGAGGTTGCTGGAAACCATGGGAGAATTGCTCTTGTGCTCCCTGGTTTCCCACATCTGGTTGTCACTGTTAGAACAGGATGCTGTACTAGATGGGACCCTGGCCTGATCCAACAGGCTAGTCTTAGATTCTGATGACCGGACTTTTTGTGATAAGGAAAGAGAGGGGAAACGCATTGGGAGCGTACTTGCTTTGAGGCAATGTCACCCAAGCTCCCCGAATGCCCACTGAACAGCCAATATCACCTACTCTCGACTGCAAACAGATCAGGATGAATGCTCGATAAACAAATTTTCTGGAAGCATCCAAAATTCTAGGTGACCTAACAGAGTGGTTAAAATAAAAAAATTCCTTCCTGTAGCACCTTAAAGACCAACTAAGTTAGTTGTAAGGAATACTGAAACACTCTGGGTACTATTATTCTCTCACCAGCGGAGCTGATTTTGTGGGTCTACTAGTATATACAGTGGTACCTCGGGTTAAGAACTTACCGTATTTTTCGCTCTATAAGACGCACCAGACCACCTAGTTTTTGGAGGAGGAAAACAAGAAAAAAAATATTCTGAATCTCAGAAGCCAGAACAGCAAGAGGGATTGCTGTGCAGTGAAAGCAGTGATCCCTCTTGCTGTTCTGGCTTCTGGGATAGCTGCACAGCCTGCATTCGCCCCATAACACACACACACATTTCCCCTTACTTTTTAGGAGGGAAAAACTGAGTCTTATAGAGCAAAAAATACGGTAATTCATTCCGGAGGTCCGTTCTTAACCTGAAACTGTTCTTAACCTGAGACACTTTAGCTAATGGGGCCTCCCACTGCTGCTGCGCCGCCGGAGCACAATTTCTGTTCTCATCCTGAAGCAAAGTTCTTAACCCGAGGTACTATTTCTGGGTTAGCGGAGTCTGTAACCTGAAGCGTATGTAACCCGAGGTACCACTGTATCTACTTTTGCAATTCCACAACCACCTCTTTCTGCATATACAGATTGTAGGGGTGCATTTATGCATCAGAGTGTACTTCTACTCTCTGCAAGCAATGCTTATCTGCACAAATGTGTGAAGTGTGTGCGCGTGTTGCTAAATTGGCTTGTGGAGTGACTGAAAGACTGATTGCATATACAGTGGTACCTCGGGTTACATACGCTTCAGGTTACATACGCTTCAGGTTACAGACTCCACTCACCCAGAAATAGTACCTCGGGTTAAGAACTTTGCTTCAGGATGAGAACAGAAATCGCGCAGTGGCGGTGCAGCAGCAGCAGGAGGCCCCATTAGCTAAAGTGGTGCTTCAGGTTAAGAACAGTTTTAGGTTAAGAACGGACCTCCGGTACGAATTAAGTACTTAACCAGAGGTACCACTGTATTTCAGGAGTTGAGATTGACTTTCCTCCACAGTGTGCCTGATGCCTCCCTGCTTGGACTGGAAACAAAACTGTAAATGAAGTTGAAATATACTCAGAGTCGCAAAGTGATTTCATGCTCTTTATTCAGCTCATAGTGGTGAGGAGGAATGAATGAAAGTCCCCTCAAAGTATCTGCTTTATATACATTATTTACACAATGGGCTGCACATGATTGGTTAATTCTGGAATTCTACTGTAAGCCAATCAGGTTGTGGATTCACTTATATCTGGAGCATGATTGGGTGGTACCTGCCAACCAATCATACTGCTGCATTGTTCTTGGACCAATCAGACTGCTGCATTCTGAATCCTATTGTTCTAGGACCAATCAGACTGCTGCAATTTGGATCCTATTGTTCTAGGACCAATCAGACTGCTGCAGTTTGGATCCTATTCAACTCAGTACATAACAGAAGTATGTACATGTGCCAGACTGCGCTGAGATGCTGGGGGCCCAGCACCCTGATGGAAATGCAGATTGCCTTCTCTGTTGAATCAATGGAATGAATCCCTTGAATCCATTGATAAGCAAAGAGGAGTTCATTTGGGCTGACACTTCCTTTCCAGGTCCAATCCAAGGAGTTCACAACAGTATTTTAAAGGGCTAAATGACTCAGGCCCAGTATCTGAAAGACCACCTTCCCTACAGAACCTCAGGCGTTAAGCTCAGCACCCTGAGCTTCCACCACCCCCTGAAGTCTTTTGAGAGTTGGCCTAGGAGAGGGACATTCTCTCTGGCAGCCCCCAAATGGTGGATTCCTTTCTCACAGAGCTGCATCTGGCAGCTTCCATTCCAGTTTTCAGTGAACAGCCTTTGACACCCGAGAGATGTGTGTTTTTAGGACGCACCCTGTTTTTGGGTGATTTTTAAAACTGTTTTTAATGTTGTATTTTAAATTGTTGTAACCTGCCCTTGGACCTAAGGGTAAAGGGAGGGTAATAAATTAAAATAATAATAGCCTTCTCCTTGGCTGGTAACTGTCTGCATGCGCACACAAAAGTGTTTGTGTGTGTGTGTCGGTCCCCACTTACTTCTTGCTCCCCCATCACTGATATGTAACACTCCCTGGGGTTGGCCAGCGACTAGCAATAGCTTTATCTATATATGAATCATCTATGTATACAGAGATTACTCTTGGTGGGTGAATTGTTTTTACTAACAGAATTGTTCTGATGTGCACGTTCCTCAGTTTTCTTCTTGTGCTCATACCTTTATACGTCTGTTCCCCGACTGGGTGATTGGGTGGGCATTAATGTTTATCTGTCCTTTTGACTTGCAAGGACACATCTGCAGCAAGCTTGCCTTGCATGCGCAAGACATAGAGTTCAGTACCACCAATGTATACTGATGACACTGGGAACTGTTATCTTTTATTTCCATTCTGCTCCTACATTGTGTACTCAGCGTCTGTCGATGATGCACTTTTCAGAAACCTGGGGGGGGGGAGGCGTGTCTGCATGTAAGAAATTAGCCTACCGTGCAAAGATAAAATTAATGTTCCTTGTTTTGCCCACTTTTGCTTCCAGTATACCTGAAGGAGTGTCTCCACCCCCATCATTCTGCCCGGACGCTGAGGTCCAGTGCCAAGGGCCTTCTGTTGGTTCCCTCACTACGAGAAGCCAAGTTACAGGGAACCAGGCAGAGGGCCTTCTCAGTAGTGGCGCCCTCCCATCAGATGTCAAAGAAATAAGCAACTATAGGACTTTTAGAAGACATCTGAAGGCAGTCCTGTTTAGGGAAGTTTTTAATGACTGACGAATCGCTGTATTTTAATATTCTGCTGGAAGCTGACCAGAGTGGCTGGGGAAACCCAGCCAGAAGGGCGGGGTAAAAATAAATTATTATTATTATTATTATTATTATTATTACACTCACCACTGGCAAATGGCCCCCAGAAGCCTATGTGGCCCTTGGGCTGCAAAAGGTCCACTATCCTTGCTGTTGGTTACAGGTAGGTAGCCGTGTTGGTCTGCCGTAGTCAAAACAAAATAATATTTTTTTAATATTTTGTTTTGACTTGTTGCTGGTGTTGGCCTTGAGAGACAATGGAAAAAAACCGCTGTGTTAGCAGCACCAAAGTGAGCTCCCTGAGGTGCAAGCTTGGGCAGTGTCTGGAGGTCCTGGGTTGCCCAGACGATGCCCCCCCCCCCCCCCGCTTTTTGCCTTTCCTTCTTCCAAAGATATCTCACAAGGCAGCAGAAGTTTAGGATCAGTTTTTCTTCTCCTAGATGGGCTTCCTACCCAGGTTGACAAGCCCCACCTGCCCCTCACTTCCCTTTACAGCAGCACATACAGAAACTGCCTTCTTGACATGTTTCAAACACATCCCTTTGCTTGCCTGCCTGCCTGCTTTACTCAGATATGGTGTAATCTTACCTTACTGAGAATGCAACCTGATTTGCTTGCAAGGCGATTAGACAATGCTAGCTATTTGATGAGCATTCATTCTGACTTGTTTATGGGGAGGCTAGACTATGTTGCATCAGGCACGTGTTATCCTATCCCTTTCCTTATTGCAAAGCGGATTTGTTTTGCAAAAACTCACAATCAACCCGGCAACCTGAATTTGCCAGTGATTTAATTGCACCTGAAAACAGAAATGGGACGGAAGTGGCCCTAGAGTTAGACCCTCACCCCCACACCCCCTGCGTGACGCAAATGCACACACAATTCCTGCTCGAAAGCTCGCACACAACTTTATAGCTTTTTAAAAGGTAAAGGGACCCCTGACCATTAGGCCCAGTCGTGGCTGACTCTGGGGTTGCGGCGCTCATCTCGCTTTATTGGGTGAGGGCGCCGGCATACAGCTTCCGGGTCATGTGGCCAGCATGACTAAGCCGCTTCTGGCGAACCAGAGCAGCGCACGGAAATGCCGTTTACCTCCCCGCCAGAGCGGTACCTATTTATCTACTTGCACTTTGACGTGCTTTCGAACTGCTAGGTTGGCAGGAGTTATGGCTTTTTAGTTGGCTCTAATAAAAGGGGGGGACCCCAGCTATGGAGAATGAATGTTGGCGTGTTTTTCCTAACCAATGGCACAGCTGTGTGTGGCTATTTCTGCATCCGGTCGCAATGGCAACCGGAAAGAGTTTTATGTGTGGGTTAAAACCGCAAAAGGCAGGAGGAGAGGGGGGTGAAGGTGACCCAACAACTGCCTCCACCACAGGTTGGCAGCTAGCCAAAGCGGCCCTAAGGTTCAAGGGAGCACCATCCTTCTATCTCTTTAACCACATTTATAGAGCGCTGAATTGTCAAGCAAAACCGCTCTAAGCGGTGTACAAAGCGCACCACCGGCAGAGCCTGCCTCGTGCGTAAAAGCCGTGGAGCAGAGAGTGGAGAAGCAATTGCACCGCGGTTGCCTTTCGCAGCCCTCGGGCCCATTTCCCGCCGCTTCAAGCGTCGTTGTTTCCCTCCTCGAATATGGGCAGCCTCGGCCTGCCCTACAGAACCGTCCCGAGCAATCCCTGCCACCTGCTCCTTCCTGGCATAGCGCCCCCCCGGCTGCGCGTCCTCCGTCCCCACCAGCCCTTTGGCTGCGGCGCTCGCCTTTGCCCGGCGCCGCCTTGGCTCACGCGGGCGCTCTGGTTGCGCGAGCTGCCGGGTTGGCTGCGGCGCGGCCTCGCCGCCTGGGGCGGGCACTCCGGAGCGGCGCGCACTCGGTGACCCGACTCCGCAATTGCTCGGCTGGAGCCAGGGCAGGGGGAGGGATTCCCCGAGCCGGGCTGGGCAGGGCTGGATGTCCCCGGGCGGCGCAAGAGCAACAGCAGCCAGCCAGCCAGCCAGCCAGGGAGGCGGTGACCCCGCGGAGAAGCACCCGGCTCTCCGCCCTCGCCCTGTCCTTTGCGCTCCCTCCCCGCCCCGCGTTGCTCCATTGCCGGCGGCCCCTGTGATGATGACTCAGGCGGGGGCTGTGCAATGCCAGCCCGGCAGTCGCCGCCGCCGCTCGGGCGAGGAATGGCTTAGCCCTGGGGGCGGGCGAGGCAGCCAGGCAGCCGGGGCCACGCCAGGCCAAGGGCGCACGGCAGCGCGCAGCAGCAAGGAGGCGCGCGGCTCCTGCCCCTGCTGCTGGAGTCCCGGGGGCGGCCGAAGCGGGCAGGCGCCGCCCGGCCCCCGATTGTTCGCAGCCGGTTCCGCCTGGCGCCGCGGCGGGCCCTCCAGCCCAGCGGGAGGCGGAGGCAGCTAGAGAGCCGGGCCGGGCCAGGGGGGGGGGGGGAGAGCGCCGGGTTCCTTCCTGGGCCGGTGGGCGGCCTGCCTGACGCGCGGCCCCCTCGAGCTACAGCAGGGAGAAGGGCAAGCAGGACAAGCCTGCCTCGCACGCGCAGACTTCAACTTGGCTTTGCGCTGCAGAGGGAGAACACGGTGATATTCAGCTTGCTTCTGAGATACCGCCCCCCGCCCCGTAAATTTAGCTGTCATGGAATAACAGGAGGGGTCCTTCTGTAGATCAGGAAATGGATACATAGAAAACGGAGAGGAGGAATAAGTGGAGATTCCTATTCGGATCTGCACTTTTTGTTTTGTTTATAAATTATCTAGATTTGAGGGTGAGTGGCGGACAGTGGCGTAGCGTGGGGGGTGCAGGGGGCCCCGGCCGCACCGGGCGCAACATCTGGGGGTTAGAGGCGCAAATCCACGGGTTAGGGGGAGCAAATTACTTGCCTTGCCCCGGGTGCTGACAACCCACGCTACGCCACTGGTGGAGGAGGTGGGCAGGTTTGCTGATGCTGCTAAACTCTTCAGGGTGGTTAGGACTAAATGAGGGATTTGGAAGTGCTCGGAGAAGATCTCTCCAAATGGAGTGAATGGGTAAGGTAGGAAATGCAGTTCAGCGTGAACACGTGTGAAGTGAAGCGCCTGGGGCCAGCTCCCCCCAAACAACCTACCTAATTTCACAGATTCACTCCTGGGGACTGACCTTTGGGTCACAGAATCACAGAACTGTAGTTGGAAGAGACCTTGAGGATCATCCAGACCTGTGTATCTGAAGGAGGGTCTCCACTCCCATCGTTCAAGAAACCAGAGATTTGTCCTTTCTAAAAATAAAGAACTACAGTACTCATCCTATGGTTCCTCTACTGTAGGGGCGTGCAAACTTTTTTCAAAAAGGGCCAGATTTGATGAAGTGAACATCCATGAGGGCCGACCAAAGTTGTTGAGCTTTTTTAAGGATTGAAGTTGTTGAGCTTTTTCTTGGATTTCCCCCCAAGAAATAAACTGCCACAGGGGCCGGATTAAACAGACTGGCAGGCCGGATTAGGCCCCCGAAACAGACTTTGGACATGCCTGCTCTACTGCAAGGGCATTCATTATTATTTGTGGTCATGACGGTTTCGGGGTGATTTATACATGGACAATACTGTTTGGCCCACAACAGTTTTGGGGTGGGCATACTGCTTCATTTCCAATCAGTGCATGTTCTGTAACTTCTTGCTGAAATTATTTAACTTTTTACACTGCAAATATTGGGAGGGAGGGTTTCCCCACTTTTATCGCTCTGTAGTGTTGGAGTGTACTTGCAGACAGCAGCAGTGCCAAGAGCGTTGGACAGTACTTGGGGTCCCTTCTGCCTTTGGAAAGGAGCTGTATCGGCTCCCACCCACCCAAGAAACCCCACTTCTTCCTCTAGGGTTCCTTGCACCCTTGGCAAGGAGCTGTATCAGTGTGTTCCTTCCTCCCTGCCCAAAAGCAACTTATCTCACATTTGATCTTGCTGCGATATAGATAGTGGTGGCATATCACCATGGGCATATGCATCATACATCCCATAGTCTCGAGCAGCCTACCTTTCATACTGCCTTGCCAGTTCTCACACTGCTCAGCTCCCAGCTTATCTAATCCCACAACTTTACACGGATAGCTGGAGACACATTTCTGGGGCAACTGCGCTCCCAGCGGAGGCTGGTTTCACCAATCCCTTAGGTACGCCTCTGGCATGGGGGAAGCATCACAGAACAACTAACAAAGCAGAATGGTGTGTGGATGCTTCAGTATAGATCCTCCAGGGATGCGCTATGACGAGTTGCAGAATACACCCGTAAAAAAAACCACAACCCACCAGGGCCAAATAAGTGGATACAGTGGTACCTCAGGTTACATACGCTTCAGGTTACATACGCTTCAGGTTACACACTCCGCTAACCCAGAAATAGTGCTTCAGGTTAAGAACTTTGCTTCAGGATAAGAACAGAAATCGGGCTCCAGCAGCGCGGCAGCAGGAGGAGGCTCCATTAGCTGAAGTGGTGCTTCAGGTTAAGAACAGTTTCAGGTTAAGAACAGACCTCCGGAACGAATTAAATACTTAACCTGAGGTACCACTGTATTGTTGAGCTTTTATTTTAGGCATCTCCCAAGTTACCTCTCCACATGGCTTCAAACATTATGGATTTCTGAAACTGACAGTACTTTGGTGTAGGAAGAAGTGTGAAAACACTGTCATGTGTAGATTCAGAGAAACAGGCCTATGTGACCATCACGTGTGATTGCCTCCTCTGTACAGGGGGAAATAAAAAATTGATTGAGATTTTACCTCACAGGGTTGTTGTCATAGTAAAATGGGGAGGGGGAGAACCATGTATGCCACTTTGAGCTCCTTGGATAAAAAAGATGGAATATCAATGTAATAATAACTGAAAAGAGCAAGTTCTCAAGTCTTTTTATCTAGCTTTGGTGTTTTTTGTCCCCCCCCCCTTTGCTGCTGATTTGTTTTGTGACTGCTTTATCTAGCTTTGCATTTGATTGCATTGTTCATATTTCGATATATGCTGATGGCGCAGGATGCATAAATTAATAAATAATCCAAACGTGGCAACCAGAAGAGGGAATGAACGATTGCATTGCAGATGACTCCACGAATGAAGAAATGTCCCGGGTTCTGTTAAAATGCAGACTTGCGACTCAGTGTGCAACCTCTGAGGCAGGGGCAGCAGCTGTGGCTCAGCTTCCTTGCGCCAGACATGTCTCGTATCGGCATCTCAGTTTCAGTTCCTGATTAGTAAAATGAGATCAGCAGCAGCCCTGAAAAAAATTGATCATCATATTGACCTACCTACGTTTACGTGGATGTCGCAAGGGGTGTCGTGTCGTTTCTGAGAGCTGCTTTGCATACTTAATGGTTCCATGTAAATTTTAAGAATTTGTATGATGTGCGGAGATTAGGCAGGGCAGGGCAAAGGAAAGCCTCTTTGCCTAAAGGAAAGATATGTAACCGTCTGATCCAGATATTGGAACAAATCATAAAAGGCTTTGCATGCACTCCTTTAACTGTGTAGTTGTTATTTCCGATTGATGTAGAATTTGGGACATTTTCGGAAGAACGGTGACCACAATCCTTAACCCCCCTTCCCTGGAAGCCCCATTGAGTTCAATGAAACTAACAACTTCTGAATAGATAGTTGCATTGTTAAGGAGGCTTTTTTTCTGACCAGGACTGGGACTACTGGAATTAGGACTCCCAAGAAAACGGAGAGGGGCCAAAGGGCCCTTTCATTTTCTGAGCTTGAGTAAATACACCACTCAAATATTGTTCCCTGTGGAAATGAGGACTAGAAATTTTTATGAAAGCAGATGCTGAAGGAGATCACTCTACGAAATTTTATGCTGAATTAACATTGCTCTCGGTTTTGAATTATTGCAAAGTGTATTTTTAACATGAGGACAGGAGTGCCTGGCGTGCTCTGGTCCATGGGGTCACGAAGAGTCGGACACGATTAAACGACTAAACAACAACATTTTATCATGGTATCTTGCTATGCTTTTTGCAGTGTAAGCCTCCTACGGATTATTTGCAGATGGGCAGCAGCATAAATAGTAAATAGGTGCACCCTGCTCTGTAGTGCATGCAGCAAAGACGAGGGTCTAAATTAACAACTGCGGAATCCGCTCAGTCTCTTGGGCTGCAGAACTTGCTTAGGAGTAAAAGCAACACTGTTATGTACTGAGCTGAATCCTAGAACAATAGGATCCAGAATGCAGCAGTCTGATTGGTCCGCAGGAGCCACCCATTCCAGCTCCAGGTGGAAGTGAATCAGCGACCTGATTGGCCTGCAGGAGCAGCCCGGAATTAGCCAATCATGCGGGGCCCATCGTGTAAATAATGTCTATATAGCTAGACATTTTGGGGAAAGTTTCACTCATTGCTACTACAAGCTGAATAAAAAACATGAAATTCACACTCGACTCCGAGTATATTTCAAACACTGAACTCAATGGAACATGTTTCTAAGTACACATCGTATAGTGTTGCCTTGTTGATCTCAAAACCACTGACTGCTAGAATTTTGTATAGGGGATGGTCTTGGATCAGGGACCTGGTACTCTCAGTGGGGCTTGTGTTACAGAATGAGCTGTTGAAAGTTGATGGGGCTCAAACCCCGTAGTGGGTGTAACAGTCAAGAAGGCGAAAAAGGGAAGTGAGGTGCAGATGGGGCTCGTCAACCTTGGCACGGGAGCCCATCTAGGAAAAGGAAAACTCTGATCCTAAGCCTCTGTTGCCTTGCGAGATATCTTCATAGAATCATAGAGTTGGAAGAGACCACAAGGGCCATCGAGTCCAACCCCCTGCCAAGCAGGAAACACCATCAGAGCACTCCTGACATATGGTTGTCAAGCCTCTGCTTAAAGACCTCCAAAGAAGGAGACTCCACCACACTCCTTGGCAGCAAATTCCACTGTCGAACAGCTCTTACTGTCTTCGGGAGAAGGAAAGGCAAAGGAGTAAACCCCACACAAGTCCAGAGTGGAGTCCCTAAGATAGTTGGATGGCGCCTTGTATGCCTCCTTCCGGCAACTCCTGCAGCCCAGCTGGTGCCAAACACATCCTCTGCTTCCCATTGGACCACAGCAGCGAGGCTGAGAGGGGGGGGTCTTGTTGTCTGGGCAGCCCAGGACCTGCAGAAACACTGCCCAGGCTTGCGCCCCTGGGAGGCCACTTCGGTGCTGCTAACGCGGTGGTTTGACTTCACCACTGGAGGCGCATTCCACTGTCTCTTGAGACAGACAGATGCCAACATTTCACGGTTGGGAGCCGACTTAAATCAGATGCAACTGCTGATGTGAAAAGTTATGTCACAGTAAACCTGTCTGTCTGTGGGATGCCAAAAGCCTCTTCCTTGTTTGTTTTTTGCAGCAGCTGCTCTTGGAGAATGAATTGGTACCTTTGCCACGGAGTGGCAACAATTCAGCAGGTGCACCTGCCCCCTTTCACTTCTGTTCAGTCCTTGAAAAATCATCCCCTGTTCAGCTCTAATGTTATGCATCCATTTCAGAATGAAGCTTGTGTCCATAAGAATGAATGAATGAATGAATGCCACAGCAATATCTAAAGGCCAATCCACACAACCAGACTTGAGCGTTTGGTCAAAGTGAGTGATCTGTGCAGTTTTGAAAACGTGTTTGCTCCACCAGGTGTGTGGCTAAGAACTGAGTCCACATTGCCTAAGATTCCACTCAGGTTGTGTACACATTACCATTTATCGTGGCTCCAGCGAGCTCATGCTGCTTGGTGTTTGAAATCAAGTACACACAATGTTAATCCCAATTCATATGTATCCTGTATTTCCTTGAGAAATAGTGCTGTTTGATGCGTTCCCCCTCAAATCAGCTCCCATCCGGTTTGAAAATTTAAGCTGCCGTTAAGTTGAGGTGTGTACGTTTTGAAGATCAGTTGCACATGCTCAGATGACAGATCCCTTGAAGCAGAGTTGGGGAATGCAAATACAAGGCACCCAAGTCAGGCAATGTGCATCGATTGAAGAGATCCTCACCCCCTTGCTGACGTGCCCAGTAACATAGGACTTGAAACACAGCAGGGGGACATAAGCTTGTTGCATTTTTAACTGCTAATGCGTACGTACCATTAGTCTGGCAGATGGTGAGAGCAAATGAACTTGGGTTGCAAGCAAGGTGCATGGTGAATTAGCACACAACCACTGCGGCCTGCGTCAAATTAGCACAATCCAGAAGCCACAACTCATAACAATTGTGCCCCGTTTACGTTTTCAAGCTGAATTCAAAGTCCTGGTTTTGACCTTCACAGCCATAAGCAGCCTGGGCTCAGAGTGTATCAAGGATCTCTTCCTGTTGAGATCTACTGTTGATACCTACCCGGGGTATGAGCAACACAACAGGGCCTTTTTTGTTCGGGTGTCAGGAATGTCAAACGTTTTCCTAAGGGACTCGCCTCTGGCCTATCATGCACACATTCCAGCAGAGAACTAAGACATTTTCGCTGTCATTTTGGGGGTGCTCCGTTTTAATGATGATACCTGCTACTTTAAATGTGGTTGCAGAATATTTAATTCCTAACATTGTTTAATTTCTAAGCAGTTTAATTTCTAACATTGTCCATTTGTGCTTTTTGTTTTACTTGCTTTAAAAAAAAAAGATTTTTTTGTTTGCCACTGGAAAAGGCAGGATTTAAGTACTTGAAATAAATATGTAAATTCACATTTCTGGGTTTTGGTGAATTTATAAACTTACAAGGAGAACAAATTTACCTGTGTTGGCCTCAAGCCAGAAAAGGCTACTTGGTTAACACCCTTACGCTTGCAAAAAGGAGTTATTGGATCATTAACAGCCATAAGCAGACGGGATGTAAGCGCAAGGAAGCACATTACGGCATTTCTTCACATTGCACAAGCTTGTCATGTCACAAAGATTTTCTCCTCCCCTTCCACCCCCACCTGAGAAATTAAGATTCTCAGACAATGTGAAAACCCCTAATGAATTTCTTGTTAATGAATGGAGGTGCTGAAATCATGACAATAAAAGGCATGCAGTGTATCAGTCACCGATGGTGCATTTATAAAACAGGAGTGAGGAGTTTGTGGGGAGATAAAAAGCACATCTGCTATGTGCTAATTAATCAAGCTGATTAAGACTCAATTTGCAGGGTATCTAGGCAGAGCACCGGCTCCTGAAAACCAGCTTCTGTGCAACTGGCCTCTTAAGTGCAGCAATCTCATAAAAGCACCAATCAATGTGTTTGTGCGCGTGCACATGTGTGTGTGTCTGGTGCGGGGTATTTGGCAACATTATCTGCCAGGCCATGGTCCTATGGAGGTGTGAGGTTGGAATGGGGGCGGGGGGAATTTAAACTGCTATTGGGAGTGGGAGACTAAAGACGAAATGGTGAAGGTGGCAACGATTAAATGGGCTACCTTATTAAGGAAAAATTACAAAAGACGATGTTTTGGTGGTACCTGACACCCAGCAAACTAGTAAAAATGCACAGAAAAGGGTCTAATCTATGCTGGAAGTGCCACAATGTAGAGGAAACCCTAATCCATATATGCTGGCCATGTAAATATACTAGCGAATACTGGGAGATGATGATTCATACAGAATTAGAAAAGATCCTTAAGATCACATTTACCAAAAGACCTGAGGAATTTCTGTTAAGGATAACAAGTGATGGTATTCTGAAAGATGCACACAATCTCTTTTTTTAAACGCAACCACTGCAGCTAGAGTAGTATATGCAAAAAAAAAAAGAAAAGAAAAGAAAAGAAAAGAAAAAGATATACGCATGAAATTTGGCAGAATAAATTGATAGAATACACAGAATTAGTAACTATGACCGTGAAACTAAGAAATAAGAATGAGTCACGGATAAGAGACAAGTAGAAGTGCTTTTAAGAGTATCTTAGAAGGTATAATAGTCAATTTAACCTACAAGTAGGAATGAACATATGAGCAGCAGATAACATTAAATAAAAGATGATTTGAGACGAAAATGGGTGGAATAATAGATTATAAAGCTGACAAAAGACTGCCTAGAATGCCATGGAGAGATGGACTGGGAAGTCGGAGGATAAGAGATAACGATGAATGCTGTATGATGTATATGTAAGTTGTAAAGATGCATAAACCAAATAATAAAAAAGGAAAAAGAAATATGTGACCCACAACAACCAGTCATTGCTGCTGCTAGCAGCCCACAAGGCTGACCATTTGCTAAGGCCTACCAAGTAAGATTACCAAGATCGGCTGAATCTGATTTTCTGACCCGGCTGTGTCTTATGTTATCCAACAGCGAGAGGCTCTCACTTTGAGCGGAGATGGGCTCTGGGAAAGTCATACGCAGCGTGCATAGCCTCCGATCTAGCCAAGCCACGTGCAAAGGGAGACCACGGTCCAGAAGGCTTGTTTCTGGGGAGGTTATTCTACAAAGATGGCTTGCTCTTCCCGATCAGTTATTTCGATATTGAACGAGCCCCTTTCAACATGCTCACATGCGCCTCTTCTGTTCTGAAGAACTACTCTCTGTGAGTGCGTGGAATAGTGGCTGATATAGGTGCCTTCCCGCCCCCCGCCCCACATCGGTGGAGACAGTTCATAGGAGGGCACACCTGCGCTATTTTGTGGTTCTGCCTCGTTTTCTGCTCTTTCCGGTGTGGCAGCCATCTTGCAATATGCTGTGACCCCACTCCAGCCATTTTGTATTATGGCATAACAACAACAACAACAACAACTTATTATTTGTACCCCGTCCATCTGGTTGGGTTTCCCCAGCCACTCTGGGCAGCTTCCAACAGAGATGAAAAATACATGGAAACATCAGTCATTAAAAACTTCCCTAAACAGGGCTGCCTTCAGATGTCTTCTAAACGTCAGGTAGTTGTTTATCTCTTTGACATCTGATGGGAGGGCGTTCCACAGGGCAGGTGCCACTACCAAGAAGGCTCTCTGCCTGGTTCCCTGTAACTTGGCTTGTCGCAGTGAGGGAACCACCAGAAGGACCTCAGTGTCCGGGCAGAACGATGGGAGTGGAGACGCTCCTTCAGGTATACTGGGCCAAGGCTGTTTAGGGCTTCTAAGGTCAACACCAACACTTTGAATTGTGCTCGGAAACGTACTGGGAACCAATGTAGATCTTTCAAGACCGATGTTATGTGGTCTCGGCGGCCGCTCCCAGTCACCAGTCTAGCTGCCACATTCCGGATTAGTTGTAGTTTCCGGGTCACCTTCAAAGGTAGCCCCACGCAGAGCGCATTGCAGTAGTCCAAGCGGGAGATAACTAGAGCATGCACCACGCTGGCGAGACAGACATGGCAACCGTTTAGTGACCGGCACCCACCAGGCTTTCTCCAAATTCCCAAATGCGCCCACTGGCCCAGAAAGATTGCTGACCCTCAGCTGTGCCATCACAAAGGGCATTGGATGTGCTCTGACTTTGTAGGAGGCCCTACTGGGTCAGAAAGAGAGACAGCCAACTGAAGGCATCTTGCCTGGAGGCCCATAACAAATGTGGCATGGAGCCTGACCACAGGGAGATGGGAGTTTGTTTGTTTGTTGCACCATGTCGATAACATGTAAATTGGGCCTCTTATTCACACTCAGACACACACACACAAGAGTGCCCTTGCTGTGCAGTCCGGCAAGCCTCTCGTCTTGAGCCAGCATTTGTAAAACGATATTTCTATATTTACTTAAACATCTATTTAAAGAGGAATCCTTCATAATTACTCACCCACAGATAGATGACACTGTTTTGGCTGTGTTTATTTAGTTTCTATTAGCGATTGGCAAAAAGTCTACTGTGGCTTTAAAGCAGCTCTAGATGAATGACCCCTTGATCATAAAATAAGGTACGCTGCCTTCTTATTTTTTTTTTCTTTTTAGTCCTTGTGGGAAACGGATGGCAGAAAGGCATATATCAATGTCTCCTCCTATCATTTCCAGATAAAAATACAAAAATCCAATAAATTCTAATGGGACTGGCTTAAGAGGCAAATTCTCAGAAGGACAGAGTGGTATTTTAAGTATCCTGACACTTTGGGGGTCATACCAGACTGCAGAGGGACAATATGCAGAAGTTCAATTAAGTGATCTTAAATATACACCCTTAGTTGAACGCCCAGGCCCCATTTCTGACACAGTGGGTTACCACCACAAGTATTGTTTACACCTGTTCAAAGTATGCATACAGGACCAGTCACCATGACAGCTATTAGCAGAAGCTATAACTAGCCTGACTTTCATTTTGTTGGGCAATTTTTTTATTATTATTAAAAAAGAAAGAAATGAATTTGATGGGATTTGGACTGGGCAAATACGCAAACTTTGCATTATCTGAATGTCTTTCTAGGAGATTCATATTTATATATATATTCTTCAAAAAAAATCTAATTGCAAATCCCATTTTATAGCACTCCAAGTTTGCCTGTGTGGGATGCAACCCTATCGTTTGGATAATCTAACGCTGTGGGCCAGACAGGTTTAAACCTTCTGTTATGAAGTTTGGCTCAATCAGGGTTGGCTAAACTATTGTTTGACTACAACGCCCATCATCCCTGACCACTGACCATGGGGGCTGAGGCTGATGGGAGTTGGGAGTCCCAACAACATCTCAAGGGCCACATGTTGCCCACCCCGGGGTTCAATCCCCTGGAGAGGGTGGTTCAATATGTATGATTAATAAAACAAAATAAAAACCTCCTAAGGTTAAGACTTATTGGAATGTGTTAACTTATACCACAGCTAGCCTGGAGTTGTTTGGAGAATCTCTCCCCATAACACAAAAGATAGTTTGGAACTATGACATAGCAGCGTAATTGGCTGAGCACCGGACCATTTAGATCAGTATTATCTAGCTGCTACCCAAGAGATGGTAGGGAGTTAACACGCAGTCATCTGCAGGCAGAACACATGAGCCAGCACAGAGTTATGGCCAGACCCAAAAGGCTTGTTTTGTTCCCAAGTCAATTTACTGAGTATCCTGGGAGATGCCTCATAATCTTCCGTAACGGCCAGGGGTTCGCTTAACAATTCGCCTAGGGGTCCTCGTGCACATGTGTCTTGTGGGGAAATGTTTCACAAAAGTACAGGCAGCTCCCCACTCCCTGGTTTGTGTTCCAAGTCACTATGCGTGTTGGCGAAATTGTGTATAACTGAAACCCATCGAAAAAGCCGGCAAACATCTGCACTATATTTAAAGCACTGTTGTAAGACTTTTTAAGAGTCATGGCTTCCTCCCAAATAATCCTGCAAGCTATGGTTTGTTCAAGATCTCCTAACAATTCCCAGCACTCTGATGAAAATACAGTTCTCAGGATTCTTGGGGGAAGTCGCGATTCGTGAAGTGGCATATAATAGTGCTTTAAAGGCATAGTGTGGATGTGACCTTCATTATTACAATCACCAGCAGAACATCACCCTCCGTGCATTTATCGCAGTATAGATTTCACTTCTTCCAGCCACTGACCTCTCTTGGCTTAGCTTCTCAACAGGCCACCTGTTTTCTTGCAGAAGAGCAAAAGAGGCTAATCCAAGTGTGTACGCAGTAAACCCATTTGTAACATAAAAAATGTTGTTTCTCTCAATCTGGAATGATCCATGCTCATCCTCAACACGCTAGATCATGCCACCCATAAGGGTAGATGTGGTAACTTCACAACATATCTGAAAACCCTTCCTTTCATTAAGTTATCCATGCATTTTCCTCCCGACTTGAGAAATTAAGAAGGAAGTGCCTATTACAGGTATTGGTACAGTGTCAGTTGGACAGGTCTGGATAATCACCCTCCTGATGGCTGGCACCACATACAGCTGTTCTCAAACTGCGGGATAGCACAGAATCAACCTGCAATGAGCTTTTATTTTCTGAATGATACGGGTTTCTCAAGAAGCAACTTTTCAGGAGCGAATTTTTTTGTAACAGATCTAAACTGTGAGTGGACTACGTAGGGGGGGAAACCCAAACACTCTAGTGTCCATTGCTTATAGAATTGGCAGCCTATGTTCTTCTTTGGCATGTGGGAATGTCCCTTTGACAACTGTGAAGCTGTTGTCAACAGACTCTTGAAGTCCTGGAAGACCATCACAGTCAACAACGTCATATTTGCTATTGAAAGACCAGGTGTTAAGAGTGGGCACACTCTTTTGAGAACTGCCCTCCTGGCATCTGCCACATCCTCTTTGAACACCAGGGCCCAAAGGAAGCCTGCTCTTCCAACTGCCCCGCAACTACTACTTATAACAAGAAGGCCCAAAGCACTCCTGGGGCAAAATTAGAATAGCAAGAAGTAGCATCACACTCAACTCACCTGATTTTCTGGATGATGATGGCTGTGTGTTCTTGAGCATGGCTGTTGACTTAGAATCACTGGCGGCGGCAGCAACTGCAGCAGATGCGTTCTGTGCAAAAGATTATATTTTAGTTTCCTCTTAACTGTGTTGCTTTGAATACATATTTTGTATTTTTAAAATTCTTTTTATTGAATGATTTTCATGGATAACAAAGGTACATAAAACATCTCTGTTTTCAGTTCAGAGTCCTATCCGTAGGTTACATCTGGTATGGGACGTTGCTATCACAGGCATTGTGAGGTTGTGGGGGGAAGAGTTTTATTTTGGGGTGTTTTATTTGATGCTTTGTAAACTTCTTTGATATTTTTGTTCTTAAAAAAATATAAAGTGTTATAGAAACGAAATGAAAAATTATGTTGCAAGGAGAAAAAAGACAACAATGGCGCCGGCAGAAAGAAAGAACAAGCGTTTGCGGCGATTACGACTGCGTCCCTTCCCCAAAGGAGTCTACAAAACTGTAGCCATAAATCTGCGTTAACAAATCTTGTGTCATGGCTTGGTCTGCAACATGAAGCAGGGGACATGCACACAACACAGATCCGCCACATCTGTGGCAACATGAAAGAGCAAAGAAAGTGAAGCAATAACTATTTGAATGGGAAATGCTCCAGATGAAACAGCACCCTGGTAGTGTTATTCAAATAGATTAAGAAAGAATAGAAAAACAAGCAAGGCTTTAGCATGCAAAACACAGCCTTAATTCCTGCAACAGCCGGTGACAAATTGAGAGTCACCCGTAAATCACTGCAGAGTATCTTGTGAGATTCGATCTCGGGCCAAGATGTAAGGCAGCCAGGGCGTGCTTGTGAAATGGGACCAGCCCATTTGATATCGTTGCATTTATATATCAGTCATCGGTGGAGGGAGTGCAAAGGACTTGCAAAGAGGAAGGAGGGGAACCTCTGGGGCTTTTCTTTTCGCTTCTGAAGAGGGAACAGAATCCCAGGCCTTTCCTGATATGCCCTGGTTGCTAGCCGTGTTCTTAGGAAGTCAAGAGGCCACAGGTTCTGTCCCGGCTGTAAATAAATCGGATTGCATTTTGGCAGGGCGAAGCCCGTTTTAAATTTAAAAGGCACAGGGCTGAGGAGGAGGAGTGGTCCTTTTTGCTATAGAGATGTACCAGGGCCCCATCTGCCTGCGCCAACCTCTATATCCCATTCCCGTCATCACCCTCAGCTGCTTTGGGCTGCTGCTAAGACCCGGCATTTGCGACACGCGCCTCTCCTTCCAGTCTGCTGCTGGAACAGCGGTATGTTCTTGGAACAGAGCGGGGATAACGGAAGTTCCGTCCCCAAACAGCTTTGAATATGTCATCATTTGCCTTGAGCCCCTGCGTTTGGCACCGTATCACTTTCCAACACAGATTCAGTAAGCCTTGATCACTTCCAAAGGGGACAATTAACAGTGACATCCCAGCGGCGTCTACTCAGAAGTAAGCTTCACTCAGGTCAACACGGCCCGCTCCCATGTAAGTGCATGTAGGATTGCAGCCAGAACTGGTTTGCACCTATCCTGTACCCAAGCATCAGACCAACGCAGCTTACGGATGCACAAATTGCCCATGCGATCAGGTGATCAACCAGCTAGAGGGCAGGGCCTTCAAAGCCCTTTTTGGATCCGTGGTACAGAGGTCGCACACTTAGCCCTAACAGAAGGCCACCGTACCCTGATAAAACGTACTTGGTTGTTTAAGCCCTTTGAAAAACAATGTAGCAAATGGGGTTGGGGATGCAGGATGTAAGTCAAAATAGAATTTTAGAGAAAGCCTGCGCCATTTATGAGCCACGAAGCCAAATGGAATCCATTGGGGTCAGGCATAAAAGTTCTGGCGGTTCCCTCACTGCGAGAAGCCAAGTAACAGGCAACCAGGCAGAGGGCCTTCTCGGTAGTGGTGCCCGCCCTGTGGAACGCCCTCCCACCAGATGTCAAAGAGAAAAACAACTACCAGACTTTTAGAAGACATCTGAAGGCAGCCCTGTTTAGGGAAGCTTTTAATGTTTAATAGGTTATTGTATTTTAGTGTTTTGTTGGAAGCCGCCCAGAGTGGCTGCGGAACCCCAGCCAGTTGGGCGGGGTATAAATAAATTATTATTATTAATATTATTATTCACTAGAGAATCCATAAACTGTATGGATTCACCACCAGCTTGAGTAACAGGAGTCAGAAGCTGCACAGACCTGCAGCCTTTATGTCAGGTTTCCGTTTTCATTTTGGAACCGTTCACCATTAACTTTTCATGTACACATGCAAAATGCTTTTTATGTGTACATGGGGGAAAAGATAATGGGCAGTATCCAGTGCACTTGTTCTGCTGGGGTGTTGTTTCTCAGTCTTTTCTAACGCATGCCCCCTTTCAGCTAACAGGAAAATCCCATACTCTTCTCATACTTTTAACGTCAAATAATAATTTTGGGCTTAATAATAAAAGTAAATCTAAGCATTCATATTCCGAAATATATATGCAAATTTTCAAAAAACAACAACACCACCCACATGAAATTTAAAAAGGCGCCTTCAATTATTATTAATGTGAGAGCCGTGCTTGCCACATCTCAGGTCACTTTCAACAGCCAGTCTGTCGCACCGTTTTGCTTTAATAGCCACAAGAGTAGAAACACCAGCTTCGCAATGCCACACAGATGGTATAATGATGAACAGAGCTGATGGAACAAGAAGAGATTCCCCCATCTGGGATGGCTATATGGGAAAAAGGCAATTCAACAAATATACAGCAGTTCATCAGAGGGCTGGTTAATGGGAAAGTTTTTTCTGCTTACGTAGTGGTTGATGAGATTCTGGCTCTCTCCAAACTGCTCTGTTTTTTGCAGGTGCATTCTGCAACATGTAACTGATGCAAAAAGTGATGGACTTACACCAGACCACCCGCCCAACATTCTGCATTATTAGTTGTGTGATGTTTCCGCCGTGTCACCATATTATTGTTGTTTGCAGGGGCACTCTCAAAATACAGTGCAGCAGAAGCAGGGGGAAAATTAACTGGAACTGATGCACATAGAGACCTAGGAAGTTACAGGTTTTCAGCATTACTTCAGGGTAATACACTGATTGGACATATGTTCAAATCAAAACTTCTGCAGTCTCGAACAGTAATGAAAGCAGGATCTCATATAACTGCCCCAATACCATCATGAGCACAAATAATCATAAACGCACAACAAAAAAAGGAAGTCTGCAAGGGTTCTGTGGTGTTGAGTCACCTCAGTATAATGTATTGTCTCACACAGTTGTGTAGCGGTTAGAGAACACTCTGCTCTAACTTTCTTCTTTCAGTGATCACAAAATTACCCTGTCCGGCTGGAAAATTTGATATGCACCATAGCAGATTTCAGTGTTTGTACTTTTGTTGGTCCCATACAATGAAAGACACAAAATAGGTAACATGATATTTTTGCTAACAGAGATGAGGCTTGATAGTAGGTGAGAAAGCGTTGTGTAACTGTGTTCGTTTCCTTTGATATATTTTCTTCCCTCCCACCTCCCCCCCTGGAAGGAAAGAAATAATTCTATACTTCTCTGTCTCTCTCTTTAATTTGGGGCCAAGGATTTAACAGCTTGCGAGAGCACCAATTCAGAGACAACAATAATGTTACATTTCCTGGCACTGAAAAGAACCCCCTGCCTCTTATAAGTTACTTCAGGATGGCCTGATGATGGAACTTCCATTTTATCTGTGAACACATCCAAACTGAGAACGGTCAGTTCACAAGGAAGTTGGTGCTTCAGAAAGGAAAGATGTTTCTTCACAATGAAAATACTGCCAAGTGGAATTTCAGAATATAGGCATCAGGGTCATGTAAAGAAATGGAGCCTTTAATTGAAGCTGCAACGCTTTCCAAGATAGGTGTTTCAGCGGATTCTGATGAAAGGTAAGCTTCCATGTTACCAGATGGAAGAAAATTTTACAGCTTTTGCCAGCCAAGTGACATCCACTTGCATTATATATTTTGGAAAGTTGTGTGTTTATTCGTTCATTTGGACACCTATTAAGATATCAAAACCATTTTTTTTTTTGTGATGGTTGCTGAGAGCCATTTTTTGTCTGTGTTTGGATATAGCAGGACACCATTTTGAATCAAGATGGTGGTGGAATGAACCTGATCAAAAGTGACCTTAGCCACTGATTTCAAAACTGCACTGATTTGTTGGTTTCTTGGAATTCCTGAGCAACTCTGGAGACAAGGCTTCCTGCACATAGACTGGCTACATATGTGTTCTAGTCATGACAAAGAGGTACAATTTCTAGATATTCCATTTGACTGTGCCCAAGAGCAATTAGCCATGTCAGAAACCCTGGACCTAATCTTAAGTGGTGCTCAGAACCTGCTGCAAGACGTAGGTGTTGTCAAGCCAACTATGAGAGCAATGACCATGGTGGTATTAAACTAAACATTTTGTTGTTGTTGTTGTTGTTATTGTTGTTGTTGTTTAGTCGTGTCCGACTCTTCATGACCCCATGGACCAGAGCACGCCAGACACTCCTGTCTTCCACTGCCTCCCGCAGTTTGGTCCAACTCATGCTGGTAGCTTTGAGAACACTATCCAACCATCTTGTCCTCTCTCGTCCCCTTCTCCTTGTGCCCTCCATCTTTCCCAACATCAGGGTCTTTTCCAAAGAGTCTTCTCTTCTCATGAGGTGGCCAAAGTATTGGAGCCTCAGCTTCACGATCTGTCCTTTCAGTGAGCACACAGGGCTGATTTCCTTAAGAATGATAGGTTTGATCTTCTTGCAGTCCATGGGACTCTCAAGAGTCTCCTCCAGCACCATAATTCAAAAGCATCAATTCTTCGGCGATCAGCCTTCTTTATGGTCCAGCTTTCACTTCCATACATCACTACTGGGAAAACCATACATGTAAACAAACGACCAATTGCCAAGAAAACCCAACATGGCCACATTTGACTTCAAAAGAGCAAACTTTCCCCAAATGAGATTGGTAAAAAGAAAGTTTCTTCTGTAGAGAAGAAGCTGGTCTTTCAGATATTTGGAGCCCAAGTCATTACGTGCTTTAAACACCAACATGAGCACCTTGAATTCGGCCTGGAAATGAACTGTTGCTCATCATTCTTCTGCAGGCATTTGGGCCAGTCCTTCTGGTGGAAGCTGAGAGGCGCTCTGCAAGTGCTGCCATCAGAAGTGGCACCAAAATAGATAAATAGTGCAGGCCCAAAAGTAGCTTTAAGGGGAACTGATATCTGCATTGGATCTCATTTTCCTAAAAATAACGCCTTACTGATTACTGGGTTGCCCTCGGGGAACGGACACAAACAGAGCTCCCGCTTGTCGCCTTCCAAGAAATGTTTGTTTCTTTGTAGATGGGCAACAAAATCTTTGTGACACTGGAATGGTACCTCGGATCATCTTACCCGAAGCCAGGATTTGGAAATTATATTTATGGCTAAACTCAAAGCTGCTCCAAAAAAACTCTTTAGCAAAACCAGCTAAAGAGGGAGAAGGCAAGTGTTAAGAATTATTAATGTTATTATTTTTACGTGTGTCAGCAGGAAAGACTTTAGATAAGCTAAAAGTCCACTTCTGTCCTTAAAGGTATTCTTGGGATGCTGGTATTTTAACCATATGAATACAGTAATATAAGAAGTCCTCCCCACAGCTGGAGCATTGTAAATCCTGTCCCAATGAATAATCAAGGGAGGCATTTAAAGCATTTACAAGACGGTGGCTGAAGTCCAGCATATGCATATGCAAGGGGATGAACAGCCATGTGAAGGACCCCCATGATGTCCTGTTTATTGTGTATTTATGATGGTTTCAGGGCAGTTATATGTGATCCTGCTTTCAGTACTTGTAACTTGCTTATGATAATCTACAAACCTTTCTTGGCCACAAATGTCCCGCTTTAGTTGTGCTATAGAGCAAGAATACCCCTATAGACATCAATAATGTGGTATGGAAAACTATAGTTAATTCACCCAGGAAGTCTTTGATTGCGGCACACCATGAAAATAAGAGAGAAGGTGTGGTTTGAGCAGGCCTAGGTCTCGTGTATATCAAACTCAAGGTAAGTTAATGTCTGAACAGGGTTATCAGCTAGGATAAACATAACCTTTGGCTCTTGAGCCAAACAACACAAGCAGATCCCATACCCTCCAACACATTGAGTACCAAAACTGGGAATGTGCATCTTTCCATCTGTGCTCCCAAATCACGCAACCCATGCAATATCATGGAGTCTGAAAAATGTGCTGTTATTGGGGCCGTGCTCTAACAGCTCCCCAAAATGATTGATTGGGGATGCCCCGCGAGATTATGCCCCCCCCCAGCGCATTTTTCAGGGTGAGATCTCAGTGTGAAATCACGCGATATCACAGCAGCCATATCAGTTGCCATGCTCTTGCAGAGAAAAATGGGATGTCTTTTTTTTTCTGGGACACTTGTGGGGTATGAGATTCAGCATAACTACTTGGCATCTGAGGGCAGGTGCCAGGGTTCCTGCAGGACTCACCGATATGCTGACACTGACCCTTGGTACTCCAAGCTGGCTCTGTGAACTTCAATTTTAATTTCCCACGATGCCCTGGAGTGACACTACATCAGGCGCAATGGGGCATTATGAAAAACTAAAACCGGTAGTTGCCCTTGGTGTGTTGCTGCCACCACCAACACGAGGAAAGTCTCGTGCGAGATCACCAGAGACCACTTTGGCCAGATGCCCCTCAAACATGGAGCTGACCCTGAAGACAAACTTTGCAGAAGTCGACTTACAAGTTAATTCAGTTAATAAATCACAAGCAAAGCAAAGCAAAATAAAAATGAACCAGTGCCTACCTTTCAGCCTTAAAATGTGGCTCTGTGAATGGTTATGCCTTTTTTTTTAATGTCCATGTAGAAATGTGCTTTGATTGAATGCAGCTATTAAAATACCAGACCTGGTTTTATTGGCACTACTATCAGCATGAGTTAAGGAAGTGGGAACTCTCCGTGTCAAGAGGCAACAAGGAAAAAAAAAAGACAAAAATGATTGTTGTAAGGAGTTCTAGATCAGGGTGGGCTGCCAGCCAGCTGCTGCTTCTTTTTTTAGTGCTCTGACAAGTAAAACCACATTCTGTCAAAGAATCCAGCATTGGGGCCCAGCAGACCCAGCAGAATCCATAATTCCTGATCAGGCTACTGTAGGGTGGCCATACCTCTGGAATTTCCCAGACATATCTGGAATACGCCAGTGTCCTGGCGGAAACCAGCAAAATGTCCAGGAAAATCTGGGCGCATGGCAACCCAGGTTGGCAGCGTTGTTTTTGCTGATTTTCCTTAAAGACAGCTCAAAAACATCAGTTTTGTGTGTGTGTGATTTTGCCAAAAAAGCTCACCAACTTTTCTGTCCGGATTTTTGCTGCTCAGAATACGGCAACCCTAGGCTACTGAAAAAAGCCAACTGGCATTTTCTTTGCTTTTATTTCCTAGCAATGGCACACTTTTAAAAGGCCCTGCAGGAACCTGCGCTGCCATCGGACCGTTGGGCTCATCTTGTCTACACCAGGGGTCAGCAAACTTTTTCAGCAGGGGGCCGGTCCACTGTCCCTCAGACCTTGTGGGGGGCCGGACTATATATTTTTTTTTGGGGGGGGGAATGAACCAATTCCTATGCCCCACAAATAACCCAGAGATGCATTTTAAATAAAAGGACACATTCTACTCATATATAAAAAATAATAATTCCTGGACCATCCACGGGCTGGATTTAGAAGGCAATTGGGCCGGATCCGGCCCCCGGGGCTTTAGTTTGCCTACTCGTAGTCTACACTGACCGGCAGCAGCTCTCCAGGATTTGAGGCAAGACCGTACCTGGAGATGCTGGGCATTGAACCCGCGGCCTTCTGCTTGCAATCCTGTTGAGAACTTGGGACTTTCCTCCTTTGGATCACCCAGCTTCTTTTCATGGAGGGTGCTGTCATGCCAGGGGCCCCAGTGAGGCGAAGACAAAAGCCTTCCCTAAACTGCTCCGCAAAGATAGCGGGGCTGCGGGTGCCCAAACCAGCCAGAGACTCAGGCTAGGCCCAAACACGACCCAGGAGTGGAGTAAGGCAGCAGTCCAAGGTCCGTGGCACAGGCAAAGGGCACAGCGCGCAAGGCAGGCCGGAGGCTTGTACTCGGGAACTAGGCCCAAGGAGGGCCCTGAGGCCTAGGAATCGCATTGCTCAAGGGGGAGGCCTTCTGTGTGCTGAGCTCTGAAACCGCAGCTGCAGGCAGTGAAGGAGTTTGAAGCCCTGCTTACTCACAAGTAGACCTCTTGGCCTAGTAGGCGCCTGTGTGGCTGGAGCCAGCTCATAGGAAATACTGAGCTCGATGGACGCAGTGGCCTGACTAAGGTAAGGCAGAGTCCTTTTATTCGTTTTTGTAGAGGGAAGTGAGGGGCAGGTGGGGCTTGCCAGTCTGGGAAGGCAGCTCACCCAGGAGAAAGAAAACTCTGGTCCTATACCACCACTGCCTTGTGGGATTTCTTCAAGAAAAGGCTAAGGAGTAAACCCAGTGGCTTTTTTTATTTATTTTAAAAAATATGTTTAGGGGTACTCTCATTCTGTCTGAGACTCAGGAAACACTGCAACAGGAAATGAGGGGTAGCAATGGAACCGACGGTTTACTGTGCTAGAGAAGAAACTAAAAATTTTTAATTTTAATTTTAAAAACTTCTCCCATTAGAGTCACAAAATGTTTAGGGGTATGCATACCCCTGCGTCCCCCCAGGAAAAAAAATCGCTGAGTAAAGCCAAAGTGGAGTCCCTAAGAGGGTTGAATAGCACCTTGCACACCTTTTTCTGGCAACTCCTACAGCCAAGCTGGTTCCAAATGTATCGCTCTTTTCCTTTGGACCACATCAGCCAGGCTGGTGTGTGTGTGTGTGAGTGTCTTGTCACCTGGGAAGCCCAGGACCTCCATACATGCTGTCCAGGCTTGCGCCCTGGGGAGATTGCAGTCATACCTCATGATGAATACGCGTCAGGTTAAGCATTTTCGGGTTGCGCTCCGCAGCGACCCAGAAGTAACAGAATGGGTTACTTCCGGGTTTCGCCGCTCACACATGCGCAGACACTCAAAATGACGTCACGCGCATGTGCGGAAGCGGCGACCCGTGCATGCGCAGTCGCGTGTTACATTCGCTTCAGGATGTGAACGGGGCTCCGGAACGGATCCCGTTCGCATCTAGAGGTACCACTGTATAATTGGTTGCTGCAAATGCAAGTTTGACTTTCACCTCCAGAGTTGCACTCCACTGTCTCTTGAGACAGGCGAGTGCCAACATCAAAAATGTAATATCACTTAGGCCTGCTGTGATTGATAGTTCCTAACTTGAATGAAGAGCAGCCCAAACCCGACTGAATAACAGTTCAAACATAAGCATAAGCACAATTTAAATCTGTAAAATTGTCTTCTGAGTAAATATGGATCAGGTTGTTAACTGTTTTAGGAGGCTGTTTTGACTGGCAGCGATGGGAAGCTGTAGTTTGTGGCTTGGCACACCTGCTTGAGCTGTCTGGAGTCACCTGTATTTCAAGGCCACTCATTAATTTCTGCTGATTTGCTTGGGACTAACCGCTTTCTGGATCATGAAGGTTAATTTTGACGTATCTCAAAGGTGGTGTTGATGCATGGAAGATCCTACTTGCAGGAAGCAGGCAGGACTTCATTATTTTGGCCTCTTCCGGACCTATAAATGTCAATGATTTGAATGAATGGATTCTGCCAGGAGATTTGTCTCAATATAGCTTCTAAACAAGGTAACTGTCAGCTTACCTCCACCAGGCTCTGGCCTCTTCCACCTTTTAGGTTTCGAGGCAGCCTTGGAGTTGGTCTTGAAGACAAAGCAACATACATCAGGAGAGCTAATTTTATTCAATTGGTTCCTGTCTCAGAACGGTGCCAGGAGGAAACGTGTCTCCTTTAAAGCTGTCTCTGTTACCGGCTTGTTTGCCGGAATGACTCGGATGGTAATTATACTGCTCTAATATTGACATATTTAAATCGCATCCAAGCAAAACAAATTAATCCCACCCACCCCACCTTCTTGGCTTTCACGTTTCTGTGGGGACCTTTCATTTAGTTATCTGCAGCATGGCAAACACATCTTCCAATCCTTGTTTACTGTACAGGGTGTCCACATGTTTTGTGCGCAAAGTATGTTAGCAGCAGAGGGGGTGTGTGTGTGATTGGCTGTGCACAAAGGGCATCGTGTGGTCCCCACTGATATACATGGGCAAGACTGGGCAGATAATAAACCTGCCTGCCGCACAGGAATATGCTGTTTCATAGGAGCCAACTCCTAAGGGCTGAGGTCTCTTTGCTCCCCCCATAAAATAATTGATGAGGCCTGGGGAGCCCAAAGTTGATGGGCATTTCCATTCAAATGGTGTGTGTGTGTTGCATCTTGTGATTGATTATTCAGGGTGGGGCTTACCAGCCCCCCGCCAATATTTTTTTCCAGCTGTCACCCCTGCTGTGTTTACTTGTCTAGCTCTAATAATCTGTGTTCTGCTTATGCCATCATTATTATTATTATTATTATTATTATTATTATTATTAATTATTGGTATCCCACTCATCTGACTGGGTTGCCCCAGCCACTCTGGGCAGCTTCCAGTATACAGTGGTACCTCGGTTCTCAAATGTCTCCATTGACGAACATTTTGGAACCCAAACCTCCAAAACCCAGAAGTAAATGCTTCCATTTTCGAATGCGCTTTCACTGCATGTTTTTCAATTTTCTCAGTTGAATTTGCAGACAGCCCTTTGCGCCTCGGTTTTTGAACATTTCGGAACTCGAATGGTCTTCCGGAACAGATTACGTTCAAGAACCAAAATACCACTGTATATAAAAACACAGTAAAACATTAATCCTTAAAAGCTTCCCTATACAGGCTGTATAGACTAGGCAACCTCCAGATAAGCATAATATGAGTGGCAAGCCAGTTTGTAGAATCACAGAATCATAAAATTGTAGACTTGGAAGGGACCTGGAGGATCATCGAGTCCCAGGAATATATATAACTGTCCCTTACAGGGATTCTACCTGCAACCTTGGTGTTAAGAGCTCCACGCTTTAACCAACTATCCGATTCCAATTCTTGGAAGTCCACTCATTATGTTTTGGTTATAAGACTTACAACTTTCCCCCCAAGGGAACCTGGGTTTGAGTGTTTACAGCAGAATGAGAACATAAGAAGAGTCTGTTGCAAGAGGCCAATGGCCCATCGAGTCCAACATCCTGTTTTCACAAAGGCCAGCCACATGCCTATGGAAAACCAGTGATCAGAACCTGAGCACAAAAGCATCCTCCTCATTTGTGACTATGCGTTCAGAGGCATTATGCCTCAGACTGTGGAAGTAGAGCATAGCCAGTGTGGTTGGTAGCTGCTGATAGCCTTAGCATCCCTTCTTCCAGGCTATAGGTGGAGGGGTTTACTCTAAATTGAGAAGGTGGGAAATCCAGATTGCCTGGGTGGGACTCTGAAGGCTCAGTCCAGGTCCTGGCAAAGAATGCTGGCTGTCCTTGCAGTGGCTCCCAGCTGTACCCTGTGATCTAGCTGGCGATGGAAATTCCCAGTGTTTTGATGTTGGACCGTTTCTGGACCTTGCCTCTTTTGTTGTGACTTCAGACTGTGACCAGACGTTGCTTTTCGGATTGTCCCTGGGGGTGGATTTGGGATTGCCAGATTCAGTTTAATCTAAAGCACAACAGCAGCTAAGTTTTCTACGATAGCTCCTGAGATCAAGGAGTGGGTTTCTGTCTGTGCCTGGATACCGTTAGGTGCCATTTTGAATTGAGATGGCAGACTGAACCATTGAAAACTGCACTGATTTTTTGCTTTTTTTTTTGGATTCTTGGGTATAAGGCTGCTAGTGAGTATGAAATATATCACAATCATAGCAGAAGCTTACCAGTTTGTTGTCAGACAGCTTGGTGGTGGTGGTATCTTACTTTCTCCAAGATCAATTTGTTTTTATCGAATAAGATGCTCGCCTCTTCTAGCTGCCCTGAAACTGCAACAACGAAAGGAAAAAGCCACTTTTAAAAGCCAGGGGATAAAGGAGGAAATGATTAGGAAAAACAGGACTCTGGTGGGAAGAATGAAAGAGCAGGTATCAGGGGCAGCGTTAGGTGAAACTGGGGATTCCATTCAGCTTTACAAGAATTCAGTGGATCAGTTTGTAAATTGCCTCCAGTCTGAGGAATGTGAAAGCTCTGCTCCTGAATTTTGTGCTGCATATGCCTGCCAATGAGGCAGAAACACACTTTTGTTTCTGGCTTGGAAACTGCTGCTATGGATCTCCAGTAATAAAGGAAGCAATAATAATAATATGGATAGCCATGATGGGCATCTTCAAATATCTCAAGGGCTGTCGCATGGAAGATGGAGCAAGCTTGTTTCTCCTGCTCTTGAGGGTAGGACTCAAACCAATGGCTTCATGTTACACGAAAAGAGATTTTGACTAAACATCAGGAAGAAATTTCTGACAGCAAGAGCTGTTCGACTGTGGGACAATCTCCCTCGGGAGCTGGCAGATTCTCCTACCTTGGAGGTTTCTAAGCAGAGGATGGATGGCCATCTGTCATGGATGCTTTAGTTGAGATCCCTGCATTGCAAGGGGGTTGGACTAGATGACCCTCGGTGCCCCTTCCAACTCTACGATTCTAATATTCAGCATTTCCACAGTGGTTTTGTAACGCTGAAAGCACTTCACTCCCGTTTATTTCGTGGTTCTTCCTTACGACAATCCCATGAGGTGGGTCGGTGTTCCCCATATTGTTGGTGTGGGTCTGAGGCAAAGAGATGGAAGGCCTACCTGAGTACGTGGCTGAAGTGAGAGTCAAAAATGGGGATTTCCCTGATTCACGGTTTAGCCTGATCTCCGATACGTGACACCAGCAGTGCTCCTGGCAATCTGCCTGTGATGTTCCCCTAGGAAAGTGTTAAGCGAGAAAGAAAGAACGTTTTGCTTTCTGTTCCTTTGAATGCTGCATCTGTGTGTTAAATAATCAGCCTTAACAGTTAAGGGCTGAGCCTTAACTCTGCGTGCTGTGGGTGGGTGAGCAGCGGCAGAAACCACAAGGCTTATCACATCCCAAGCTGATCCGTTCTCCCTTTGGCCAAGATACCAAGAGTACAATAAACATTGGGCAGAATTCAGTGGCTCAGTAGAAAAGCCCTTCAGGCAGAGTGAGCTGGGCAGATCTCTAAATCAAAGTGGCAACTTCTCTCCCCCACCCCAATCCTCAAGAGTCTTTGCTGCTCAAGACAAGTGGCGAATTTCAGGAAAGATTTACAGCACAATCCTATACATCGGGTGAGAAAGCTTTTTCCAGCTGGAGGGCTGCGTTCCTACTGCATGCCAGTGGTGGGCAGGGTCAGAGGCATAAATGGGATGGGGGGGGGGAGAGCAACTGATAGGATCCTTAAGCTACATTCCAGCCACAACAAAGCCAGAGGTTTCTACTCTCATGGATCTCTCCATTCTCCACCTAGTCAAAAGAGAGCTGCCCAAGAGGGCTGGTTAGGATCATGCGCTGGGGAATGGCAGTGGTGCCTTTGGGTCAGCGTAGCCTAGAGAGGGACGTGGGTGGCGCTGTGGGTTAAGCCACAGAGTCTAGGACTTGCCGATCAGAAGGTCGGCAGTTCGATTCCCTGCGACGGGGTGAGCTCCTGTTGCTCGGTCCCTGCTCCTGCCAACCTAGCAGTTCGAAAGCACGTCAAAGTGCAAGTAGATAAATAGGTACCACTCCGGCGGGAAGGTAAATGGCATTTCCGTGCGCTGCCCTGGTTCGCCAGAAGCGGCTTAGTCATGCTGGTCCCATGACCCGGAAACTGTGCACCGGCTCCCTCGGCCAATAAAGCGATATGAGTGCCGCAACCCCACAGTCGGTCACGACTGGACCTAATGGTCAGGGGTCCCTTTACCTTTAGCCTAGAGAGAGAGACCTGGAGGGCTGCGTTTGGGCTCTGGGCCTGCCTCTCATGTCTATCCTATTGCGTTCAATGGTCCTCACTCCAAAGTAAGTGGATATAGGAGCCTTAGGGGATGCTCACATTGCGCTCCCACTGCTAATTTCTGAAGCCGCATTCCACATAACCCTAACCACAATCCATATTGATCCTGCAGTTCCTTGGCAAATACTGCTGCTGCATGCATTTTTCCCCCAAGCCAGTTTCAGTCTTCTTAGAAAACTGGAAGTGGGGTCAGTGGTAATCTGAACATACCCTAACAACCATTGTTCAGGCGCAGATAAATGCAGAAGTGCAGATGGAAGCTTAATGAATAGGATTTCTGTCGGCAGAGGGATGTCTCAGGGGCATGGAAACCAAAAAGGCCATACGCATCAGGTGAAGACGTCCCCAACCCACCTCTGATGTGAATAACTTTGTACAAATACGGCTCGAGGTGCAATTGGAGGGGGTGGGGAATGGCCTCACTTCATTTAAACCCACTAAGGGCAACAGATCCTTGGTTTCCTCCAGTGATAAAGCTGGTGGAACTAGATTCTCATCTGATTGTTATTATTATTTCTTATTTATTGAATTTCTATCCTATCCTATTTCTTATTTATTGAATTTCTATACTTCCTTCATCCAAAGATCACAAGGCAGTTTGCAACATCTGATCCATTTTACTACTGATCTTTTGGGTGCCAACAGTGCTGAATTAACCAGTATACAGATTAAGCATGCATTTAAGGCACCAGCAAAGTGGGGGTGGGCGCACACACACAGAGCTTTCTTGTTTAAAGAAATTGACATTTGACAGTAGTAATCATGGGGAAAACCATAACTTCATTGGACTTCTTGACCCTTCACTGCACACTCTTCCCCTGTTTTTCTGTTCTCTTTTTATTGCTTATCTCCACCGAAACTAGAGGATGTCCTCAGGGGCGTACCTAGGGGTGGGCCAAGGGCACAGGCTTGGGTGGGCCCCCTTCAAAAATCACACCTCTCCTTGATGATACAGCTCTTTGCCAAGGGCGCAAGGGAGCCCAGGTATGCCTCTGGGTGCCTACTAACGGCAATCAAAATAATGCAAGGAAATAAGATCCTGTCATGTGTTGCAGTAAATCTGTTTGTTTGTTTGTTTGTTTGTTTGTTTGTTTATACATGTTATTTTATGGTTTAATATTGTTTTTCTTTTGAAATTCCTGGGGAGGAGCCCCATAATCTTTTCAGTGCTTAGGGCCTATAATGACATTTATTTGGGTACTAGGCTAAGAGAGACTTCCTAAAGAACCCCAAGATATGAGAGTTTATTCTGATGGACTTGTCCAGCCTTTCCCAAGGGTCTCAGAAAGCCTTTTAAAAAAAGAGTTGTGTGCAATATATTTTATATTGCACCTTATTTTGTTGAGGTACTGCACTGACAAAACAGGCAGGGTTTCAAACTGGAGCATGCTAGCATTCAAGTCACACAAAAAAGTCAATAAAGAGGCACGCCTGGTTGGGGCTAAAAGGAGGGCGTCAGGTTGGGGAAGGCTGTCCTTGATTTAAAATGTTCTCTGTCCCTTTCCTCCCTACTCCGTTTTCCTAACTGAATGAACAGCTTGCTTCCCTTTCTGAACTCGGGTTCTGATTCTGTCTCTGGCCTGACTGCCCTTTGAGGCAGTTCCCGTTACGCTGGAGCCCTAGACTTATGGGGGCCAGGGAGAAAGTACGTGACTTATCTGAGCTGACCGAGAGCGAGAGCCAGCGACAAGGGAGCCAGTAATAAAGGCTGGGAATCATTCCCATAGCACAACCAGGAAGAAAATGCAGACTTCCTGTCTCCTGGTCCTGTGGCTTACAGATGCCAATCTTCTCCAGCCTCTACAAACAGCAAGTGTGGGACAAATGACCAACATGAAGGGGGGGGCAGGGAGAATTGTACACAATTTCCCAGGATATAAGGATTGTGCGCGCACACACACACACACACACAGAGCCACATACCCAGATATAACCTTGAACATATTCCCTTGATAACGCCCCATATTCTCTGTTCCTTTTGCTGTGCGTACAAGATAGTTATTAATTGTGTCTCATCTTTCTGCCAACAAACATACAGCAAAGCACAGACTTTTTGTCCTTACCTTTAAAGTGCTTTGTGTCCTTGCTCTAGCCTCTATTGTTTGCTTTCACTCCTGCCTGCGCCAGGGCTGGTGTTAGGGGTTGGCCGCCCTGGGTGCCTCTCAAGGCTTGCATCACCCCAGTGAGTCTCCTTCCAACCCCAGAGACCCCTGGCCATGTAGAGGAACATCGGAAGCTTCCTTGTACTGAGTCAGACCATCGGTCCATCTAGCTCAGCAATGTCCACACTGACAGGCAGCGACTCTCCGGGGTCTCAGGCAGGAATAATAATAATAATTTATTATTTATACCCCACCCATCCGGTTGGGCTTCCCCAGCCACTCTGGGCGGCTTCAACAAAATATTAAAATACAGTAATGCATCAAACATTAAAAGCTTCCCTAAACAGGGCTGCCTTTAGATGTCTTCTAAAAGTCTGGTAGTTGTTGTTCTCTTTGACATCTGGTGGAAGGGTGTTCCACAGGGCAGGTGCCACTACCAAGAAGGCCCTCTGCCTGGTTCCCTGTAACTTGGCTTCTCGCAGTGAAGGAACTGCCAGAAGGCCTTCGGAGCTGGACCTCAGTGTCTGGGCTGAATGATGGGGGTGGAGACGTTCCTTCAGGTATACTGGACCGAGGCCATTTAGGGCTTTAAAGGTCAGCACCAACACTTTGAATTGTGCTCGGAAAAGGAGCCTTTTCCAATCCTATCTGGAGATGCTTCTGGGGATCAAAGCTTGGAGCTTGTGCATTCAAAGCAGATGCTTCGTCACGTCCCCAGATGTGCAGGAACACCTTCTCCTTGCCATTGCTGCCAGCTTGCCTGCCTTCTCCAAGACGGAGAGCAGTGGCAGGAGCAAGGACCATAGAATTATAGGATTGTAGAGTTGGAAAGGATCATCTAGCCAAACCCCCTGCAATTCAGGAATCTCTGCTACAGCATCCATGACAGATGGCCATCCAACCTCTGCTTAAAAGCCTCCATTGAAGGAGAGTCCACAACCTCCCAAGGGAGGCAGTTCCATTGCTGAAAAGCCCTTTAGATATTTGGGGATGGCTGAAATATTTCCTCCCCGTCTCCTCTTTGCCAGGCTAATCATACTCAAAACCCGTTATTTTTGTGAAGTCTCTAGAGCGGTGTTTCCCAAACTTGGGACTCCAGCAGTTTTTGGACTACAACTCCCACCATCCCTAGCTAGAAAGACCAGTGGTCAGGGATGATGGGAATTGTAGTCCAAAAAACCGCTGGAAAGCCAAGTTTAGGAAACAGTGCTCTAGAGGTACAACCTCATTTAGTCTTCACCCTAAACAAGAGAAAACTGCATGTGAAACTGCATTTCCTTGTTAGTCCTGCTTCCTGCCCCATCCCTCCCCCTTGAGCTGCTGTTCTTTATTGCTATTAGGTAGGACCTGCAATAAAAAGTTGCAGCATGGAGTGCCCCTTGTTCAGGTTTCAGCCAGCCAGCTCTGCCCCGCATTCCATTCCGCCTCCACCTGATATTCCAGTTTCTCTCCTGATAAGTCAGCATGCTCAGTCCTCACTCCTCTGTGTGGGGAGGGAAGCTTATTTATTTACTAAATATATGTCCCATCCTTCATCACTAAAGATCCCAGGGAGGCAAACAACAAGTGATAAAATTATTATTATTATTATTATTATTATTATTATACAATTCCAATTCAGATGCAGACTAGGAAAGATCTCACCTTAAAAGGCTTGTTGGGAGAGGTTGGTCTCAAATATCCCCCCAAATTCAGCCAAGGCAGTGCCTGTCTACTATTCAAGGGGAGGTCATTCCAAAGGGCAGGAGCCACAACACTAAAGGCCCGATTCCTACACTGTGCAGAATGGACTTCCTGATAAGATGCTCTCTTTCCCTTAGGGTTTCCCCTCCTCATATATATTTTTCCACCAGACATTCTCAGGATGCACATTATGAAAAGCTATGTGCTGGAGGAGACTCTTGAGAGTCCCATGGACTGCAAGAAGATCAAACCTATCCATTCTGAAGGAAATCAGCCCTAAGTGCTCACTGGTAGGACAGATCCTGAAGCTGAGGCTCCAATACTTTGGCCACCTCATGAGAAGAAAAGACTTCCTAGAAAAGACCCTGATGTTGGGAAAGATGGAGAGCACAAGAAGAAGGGGACAGAGGGCAAGATGGTTGGACAGTGTTCTCAAAGCTACTAATATGAGTTTGATCAAACTGCGGGAGACAGTGAAGACAGGAGTGCCTGGCGTCCATGGGGTCACAAAGAGTTGGACACGACTAAACGACTAAACAACAACAACAATGGTTAAATGCAGCTTTGTGGCTTATTCCCTTACCCCTCGTGTGAAGGGAAGAGCAAAGTGGGGTCACTGGCGCATTGAGCTCATCGACTCCCCAGCTTTAAGCATGGGACTCATTGCTCAAAAGCAGCCAATGTGTCTGAAGTGTTTTGAGTGTTCTGCAGTGCCGATTGTCTCTGAGCACTAAGTACCATGATGCATTGTGACTTTGGTTCCCTCTCACCTGTGCCCTTGGCAGCGGAGGCCTTTGTGGTGACGCTGACTTGTTAATTGTTTCATAAATGCCTTTTCTGAGCTGGAAACGGTAACAAGTGAGACCGAGACATGGGTTGGCGCGGGCTTTCGGAGCAGGGCCTATAAAGGCGGATTCCTACGCCTCACCTGCCTTGTGTTCCTCGCTGTTACCTGAGCAGCTGCCCAGCGCTTGAAAGCACTTGAAACCGATAGCTAATAATAGTGCTTGTGAGCTGGAAATTCCCTGTGGGGAGCTTCTTCATATGGCTGGCATTGCACAGGCTTGCCAAACTGGCACCTTTAATCACCGGTTAATGTTTTTTTATTCCAGGTCTAGCCCTGCAAAAGACATGCCATTATAAGCCAGGGTGACTATAAATGTTCCTGGACAATTGATTCAGTGTTAAACGGTGGAGTCGCCTGTCCTTTACTTTATTGAAGAGCTTTTAAAAGGCTGTTTGGAAAAAATGGGGAAATAATCAATGACATCATCTGTCAGTGTCAAGGCAGAGACTGACCCAGTTTAGGGTGTGTTTAGACAACTCAGAACATGCCCCATTTACTTCGTTAGATTCTAGATCAGACCATGGTGTGATACCGGGTCCAGGATTTAGGGAGAATCTCACAGTGGACCCAAACAGACAAACAACAATTTTATTTTATTTTATTTTAGTTCCTTCTTTTGGATCCAAGCACAGAACATTCATCTTTTGCTCTGTTATTTCAACATTAGCAGGTAGCCTGTGTGGTAGTTATTTCCTTTTATAGCCTTTCTGTGTTAAGAAGGACGGATGTCTCCAAATGGGTTAATCTAATTTGCTTTGCAGGAATACAGCCCACTGCAGGCAGGGGGAATGGATGGTAGGTGGGGCGGGGGAAGAGAGGACAAAACACAGCACTATTAAAATCGGAAACTTCAACCAAAGTTGCCCAAAGGATATGGAAACTCATCTGGGCTTTGAAGATGCTCATGGGTCCCCGTGACTGTTGGCAAGGCTGCTTTTACGAGCTTCCTGACTGTGAGCTATTTAAGCCCCCTTCAGAATGGGGGGGGGGGGAGGGGGCGACAGCAGGAAAATGCACCAAAGCTTTTCCTTGCAACACACTTTTAGGAAACTGATGGAGTAACCCACTCGCTCCATGGAGATTTTGGTTAAGAACCTTTTTGTCCCTTACAGAACACAGGAGAAATCTCAGGGACGGAACAAATTTTGGGGTTCTAGTAAAACAATAAAGTAGGCCCAACAAGCCTGAAGCTTGGAAGCTTGGATTGTAGACTACTTCTGGTGCACTATAGCCATTCTCCCTTATAGTGAATTAAAAAGATAAAGGTAAAGGACCCCTGACAGTTAAGTCCAGTTGCGAACGACTCTGGGGTTGCGGGGCTCATCTCGCTTTACTGGCCGAGGGGGATGACATATGTCTGCAGTTTTTCCAGGTCATGTGGCCAACATGACTAAGCTGCTTCTGGCGAAACCAGAGCAGCTCACGGAAATGCCGTTTACCTTCCCACCGGAGCGATACCTATTTATCTACTTGCACTTTGACGTGCTTTTGAACTGCTAGGTTGGCAGGAGCAGGGACTGAGCAACAGGAGCTCACCCCGTGGCGGGGATTCGAACCACTGACCTTCTGATCGGCAAGACCTAGGCTCAGTGGTTTAGACCACAGCGCCACCCTATAGTGACTTAGTGGGCTATAATATTTCTCAGTAACAAACTGTTAAGATCACATAAAAATACATAATGTTAGTTAAAATATTTCAGAGAGTGAAATAAATGGCTCTAAGGTTCTGATCTACCTCTAGCAATGTGACCTCCAAGAGAGATGCACGACACTTACTATTTGCATTAGAGAACACTTCCAGCTGGAAGACAGAGTCTTCCTTCGAAATTTGCACTTCTCTGGATTTTGCAGAATGCATGCTTCATTTGCAAAAGGTTGCAGACTCAGTGTCCCTGGCATCTTCAGGCAGGACTGGGTAAGACCTGCTACCCTGGAAAGCTTCTGCCAGCCAGTGAATGCCAGGCTTCTCCAATCTGATGCTTTCCTGCTGTTCTGAACTGCAGCCTCCATCAGCCTCAGGCAGCATGGCCAGCATGATGGGAACTGTAGTCCAGGGTTGGAAAGATGTGCACCTCTGGACGCACAGGCCCCAGCCAGCATGGCCAGTGGTCGGTGGGATGGGACAGTTGGACAACATGCGGAAGGCCACAACTTTCCCCCATCCTTGCTGTAGTCCAAACTTATGGAGAGCACCAGCTTGGGGAATACTAAATGAACCAGTGGCCTGATTCAGTGTGAATCTGTAGGCTAACCCATTGGTTTCAGAGGTACAATAAGAAGCTAATGTCCCAAACTAAGTGAGATGTCTTCCAACACTAATTAAAACAGGGCACCATCTAGTGGCTATTGCAGCCAGCTGGAGATGGTTATGGGACGACCCTGCTGCCCAGAGTAGAACCCAGTTTATCAGAAGCACAGGTGGCAGATTTTGTTGGCAGTAAAGGTCATATTTAACATTTTAAGTCCCTATTACAGTAACATAAAATCCCAAAATAATTAAATAAGCCCTTGTAGGTGGACTGAGCAGTAGGCAGCTGCTCAGCCAATTGTCAGTTATTTAATGTGTAATAATTTGTGTGATTTTCTGGCCGAGGTGTGAAAATAATTTGCCCAGTCTTGGGTTCTCTTTGGCTTGGAGCGGAGAATTGCATCTTCATCTCAGGCAACAAAATGCCTTGAGATGGTCCTGCCCAACAGATCAGTCACCCAAAGCTTAAAAAAAAATTTTTTATAAAGCACACTGTGTTCAAAATCCTCTCATCTGCAAATTCCTGTTTAGAGACAGCATATACCTGATGTCAGGTAGAAGCAGTTTCCTTGTCACCAGACCTTGATGGGGGCTAATAAACCGAAGCTCAATCCAGATAAGGCAGAGACACGATTGGGTAATGGTCCAAGGAAGTGGAACTTAAGCCTGCTCTGAATGGGACCTCACTCCCCAAAGGACCACATTTTCAAGTGTGCGCATTCATGTATGCACTACATTACTACTGGTGTTCAGAGGGTATCAACAGCTCTGCAGCACAATTCACCACAGCGCCCTTGCCAGGGGGAGACGACCTAGCCATAGTGATATACAGTAATATCCAGGGGTGGTTACTGTAATTCATTGTGTGTGGGGATGTCCTTGTGTGCTCAGAAACTACAGCAGCTACAAAATGTAGCTGCTGGATTGTTGAGCAAGACCGGTCACTGTAAATGCATCCTTCAGTCTTAATCACTGTCATACGTAAGCTGCATACAGGAGACTCAATACAAGGAAACTAAAAGCAAGTCAAAACTATAAAATCAGAGTTCAATTAAAAAGGCTGTTGGACAGCTCAGTTGACAGAGCATGAGACTCTTAAGCTTAAGGTCATGGGTTTGAGCAAAAGAGTTGTTGTTGTTTAGTCGTGTCCGACTCTTCGTGACCCCATGGACCAGAGCACGCCAGGCACTCCTGTCTTCCACTGCCTCCCGCAGTTTGGTCAAACTCATGCTGGTAGCTTCAAGAACACTGTCCAACCATCTCATCCTCTGTCATCCCCTTCTCCTTGTGCCCTCCATCTTTGCCTACACCAGGGTCTTTTCCAGGGAGTCTTCTCTTCCCATTAGGTGGCCAAAGTATTGGAGCCTCAGCTTCACAATCTGTCCTTCCAGTGAGCACTCAGGGCTGATTTCCTTAAGAATGGAGAGGTTTGATCTTCTTGCAGTCCATGGGACTCTCAGCCCTACAATTCGTTTACAAAAGGTCTTCAGTAAGCACCAGAAGTTCAACAGGAAGGGGGATTTGTCTGACCTCAACCAGAAAGGAGTTCCACAAAATGGGACCTCCAATACTGAACACAGCTCCTTATGGATACGCGCTAAAGGGGACCACTAGCAGTGACTCTCCTGAAGATCTCAGTGACTGGGATCGGGGCAAGTTGTTCAGAGCCATGTATACGTGAATATACATTTACACGCCAAAGTATCATGTATCACTAAAACACCTTGAGGCAAACATAGAAAGACGGAAATTTGTCGTACCAATAATTCCCTTTTCAAGGTGCTGTCAGAAGACATTCCTGATATAAGTGATCAATACGATGGACAATTTACAGAAGAGTGGAAGTCTTTTTTGGATTATTATTTTTTTAATATCACAATCAAATTGGATAAAAGCAGGATATAAATGCAATAAAACAGGGGTCAGCAAACTTTTTCAGCAGGGAGTTGGTCCACTGTCCCTCAGACCATGTGGGGGGCTGGACTATATTTTGGGGGGGAAATGAACGAATTCCCTTGCCCCACAAATAACCCAGAGATGCATTTTAAATAAAAGCACACATTCTACTCATGTAAAAACACGCTGATTCCCGGACTGTCCGCGGGCCAGATTTAGAAAGCGATTGGGCCGGATCTAGCCCCCAGACCTTAGTTTGCCTACCGATGGAACAACAATAATAAAATGAACAACATAAAACGAATAATCCATAACTGGACCTCGATTCTGTGCTCGATTCTGTGCTCTGAATGAAGCAATGAAGCCCCATGAAGCAAAAGCAGCAGCAGCAGCAGCAGCAGCCCTGAATTGGTGGAGTCAAAAAGGCAGCAACCCAAATGCCTTATGAAAAGACAAGGAGGAGCCATCATGCCTTTACAGAGTCATTATATTCCCACCATTTATTCGACCTACTTTGCAAAAACCTCCCACAGAGCTAGGGCCTATTTATAGCCTCTCCCTTTCCCCACAATATTATGTATATTTAAAACTTGGTTGGCGCTCAAGGCAGACATTCCATAAATAGTTACTGTTTACCCACCTACTTTGACAACCTCTTGTTCTGTACACAGAATGATTCCAAAAACACTTTATTTGGGATACAGACAAAATGGAGACAGTTATTCCTGAACAACATCAGCTGAAGACATTTGTACAAATTGTTTCAGGGTCGTGATGTTGTCGGCAGGCATCAAACCTAAAAGATTGTTTCCGCTTGAGCGGTAATAAATGAATAAAGATTAAAACTTTGGGGTTTAGTAAAAAAAAGGGGGGGAGAAGGGAGGGAGCATGATAAATGTTTATAAAATTATTCCTGGTATAGTGGGGCGTGGAGAAGAGATAAACATTCCTCTCTCACAATCCTGGAATTTAGGGGGCCACCCAAACAAGTAGAAAAATCCAGTGGATAGTTCCTTCGTGCAATGAAACAACTTTTTGTGGAGTTCCCTAAAATGGGCTCTAGTTTACATGAATCAGGAAATTTCATTAAGAATACATCTATCAACATAGCTAAGCAGAAGTTCAATGCTCATAGGCAGTAGACCTCTCAGTACCCTATACAATGCACAAACAAGAGAATCACAGAATCACAGAACTGTAGTCGGAAGAGACCCAGATAATTATTTCTGCTTGTGAACTTCTGGTCCATGCCTTGTGAACTCTCAGAGGTGTCTGGATTCAGATTACTGGATTATGATTCAGCAAAGATACTCTTGTGCTCTTTAAATCTAAGGGTGTTTTAATCAGTTACTTAGAAACATGAATTTTGTGACATTTTGTATGTCTACAATATTAAAAGTAATGCCAATGCAACTTCCATAGGTGCTCTAACTTTAGCAGAGGGACCCTAATGTCCGGTTACATTCAACTAAATCCCATTTGCTTCCCAGAAAACATTCAGAAGGGCTTTCATTTAGATTACCTTGCATAGTGCATCGCTAAAAGGTAGATCCAATGCTGACCTTTTTTGAGTCAGCTCTCTGTGTTAAGTCCCAATACATTACCGTATTTTTCGCCCCATAAGACGCACCGGCCCATAAGACGCACCGAGTTTTTTGGGGGGGAAATAAAGGAAAAAAATTTATTTCCCCCCCAGGTGCGCTGCGCTACACCAGGAGCTTGGGGCGTGCGGAGCTCAGCGCGCCCCAAGCTTCTGCGTGCCGGCAAGGTCTCCGCTAGCGTGGGTGAGCCGGGCGCCCCTCCCAGGGCTAGCGGACCCCTGCACTACACCAGAAGCTTGGGGCGTGCTGAGCTCAGCGTGCCCCAAGCTTCTGCGTGCGCGCAAGCAGTCCGCTAGCCTTGGGAGAGCCGCGGGGCTCTCCCAGGGCTAGCGGATCGCTGCGCTACACCAGGAGCTTGGGGCGTGCTGAGCTCAGTGCGCTCCAAGCTTCTAGGTGCGCGCAAGCAGTCCGCTGCCGCCCCAAGCCTCGCGCACCCGGTGGGACCTCCTGCCGGGTGCGCGAGGCTTGCAGACACTCGCCCGAAGCAGGGAGAGCCCTCCCAGGGCTCCCCGTGCTTCGGGCGACAGGCTGCCGCCCCAAGCCTCGCGCACCCGGTGGGACCTCCTGCCGGGTGCGCGAGGCTTGCAGGCATTCGCCCCATAAGACGCACCCCGATTTCCCCTTCATTTTTGGAGGGGAAAAAGTGCGTCTTATGGGGCGAAAAATACGGTATTTTTTTAAAGTGTTTTGCATAACTAGCTAATTTTGTGCATTCATCTGCTGAGCTCAGCTCAGCTTTTCAAAGGGCTCTCTTTGGATGAAGCAGCTCCACTCTTGGCCTAGCTGGCTCAGTTTTAGAAAATCTTCATAAAACACCAACGCTTTGTAACACTGCGGTCCAATGTTATCTGGGAAAAGCAAACCACTTGGAAGACAAAATTAAGATGCCTGAACTTAGCTGGTGACTCAAATCCAGCTAAAGTTAAGTCTTGATTAACTCCAATTGCAACCAATTGGTTCCATGGGTTTCAACTGAACTAACAGCGCAGTCCCATAGAGTATACTAATAAGTGAGTCCCAATGAATTTAGTAGGACTCACTCCCAGGTATATATAGGATTGCAGTGACGACTACTTTTTGCCGGATCAGAACCAGTGAGGTATACTTCTAAGCTTTTCAGTCACACGAGGGGTTCTGAATACTGATAACAGCTGGTTTACTTCTCACTGAGCAACTAGGGAGAATGTCTTCCGTGCCCTCTGTCTTCATAAATAGGCTAGAAATTCACTATTAAAAGAGAAAGCTGAAAAATCATGGAAAAGGGTAGGCCTCTGCAGAATCCCCCCTCCCTTTCACCATGGCTATGGTCCTGACTCATAGACACACGCAAAAACACCCCGCTTTGGGTTTCTGATCTGACCAAATGCAAATATTGAAATATGGTTATTTCGGAGTTATTTATTTTAACATCCTGGGCTTTACCTAAATGGTGCCCATGTAACTCTACCAACCAGAGAGGTGGAGCTGGCGAGTCTGACGTTACTGAGCTGGATAGAACACTGGCCTAAATGTTGCAAGTCTCTCCTTGTGACGTACTCCAAGCCGAAAATACAGCCCAGCGCTCCCAAGTGATAGGCGGAACACCGGCACTTCTTACTACATAAAACAGAAGAACTGGCAGAAAGCATACAGATGTTTCTAGTTTAAAATCTCCAGCTTTCAGTAAAAGTTGTTTCCTTCTTTGAAAAAAGCTTTTGTTTCAGTAAATGCAATTTTGGAAAAATGAATGGGTGATATGATAGCCATGTTCAAATATATAAAAGGATGTCATATAGAGGAGGGAGAAAGGTTGTTTTCTGCTGCTCCAGAGAAGCGGACACGGAGCAATGGATCCAAACTACAAGAAACAAGATTCCACCTAAGCATTAGGAAGAACTTCCTGACAGTAAGAGCTGTTCGACAGTGGAATTTGCTGCCAGGGAGTGTGGTGGAGTCTCCTCCTTTGGAGGTCTTTAAGCAGAGGCTTGACAACCATATGTCAGGAGTGCTCTGATGGTGTTTCCTGCTTGGCAGGGGGCTGGACTCGATGGCCCTTGTGGTCTCTTCCAACTCTATGATTCTATGAAAGTGCCCCCCCCGGCTGTCGAGTTTCCTCTCCCCTCCCTGGAAATGTCTTGGCAATAGGTGAAAATAGGAAGACGCCGATTCTTGAACCTTGAGTGGGTAGGCCAGCCTTCCTCAACCTTGGGTCCCCAGTTATTGTTGGACTACAAAGCCCATCATTCCTAGCTAGCAGGACCAACTGAAAAGCAAGAGGGGAGAAGCTGGTGGCCGCACTTCATAAAATCACAGAGTTGCTCAGTGAAAGAAACCCTCTGCTTGAGGATTTTTCTATCTACTAAGCCGCTTTCTGAGCAAAAGCAGAATTTAGAAACAGGTCATTTGCACCCTTGTTTCCATTGCTGGAAAACTCCCGCTCTTCTCCCTGGGAAACCTTGCTGGGCCCATCATTGTATGCATTTCATTGTCAGGTAAATTATATACTGTTTTTGGAGGCCTTTCAGAGATGTCGATTGCCAAGCATGATTTATTACTTTCTGCTGTGACAGGAAGAGCTTTAGTTTTTCCTGATGGGGCTGATGTATCATTGCTAGTGTACTGTTGCTATTACATTGTTTCCAGATTTTAACTGATGCTTTGTTGCTGTTTGGATTGTTTTAATACTTTGTTGTTGCTCTTCTCTGTTTTGGGTAATTTGTAGAAGAAGGTTACACATTACATACATAGCTATTTTCTGGCACTGAACAGGAGCCCTGATTTTGAAATATGATTTTGTTAGCGTTTGCCAAAGTGATAAATATTACAAGGAAAAGGGAAGGACTACAGAAAACGCAAAACACTGCAATGCATGGTGCTTTTCCATCCTTTTTATTACTACATGGTAACTTTTCCACACCAAGTACTGAAAAGGATTTCCAAAGATGGTAGTTTATAGATCTGGAGGACACAAAGGAGTATTGATGGATGTACCAGACTGCAGTCTCCAGGACATCAATAGACCTTCATAGTGCCTAAAAGAGTCAACCACACAAGGATTAAGTTCAGTATAAAACCATCTCCTGTCTTGGGCCTATTCTGCTGTTTCAGCAATGAATCATGGCTCCTCCAGTTCTAGGCTTGCTGACCCATATTTAAAATCTGAAAAGAAAGCTCAAGAGTAAAAATGCTTCTTGTCTTGTGACATTCAGCAGCTCAGTGTCATCAGGATGGGACAGCCTGAACTGCAATAACTTGCTTTCTTCATTGACCCTTGCAGACGGCACAAAGGAAACCCTTGTAATTTGGTTATATGATTGATTCCCTCCCAATCTGAAGACCTAGGCAGCCAGCAGGTCCTGCTAGGGATGTAATGGCGAGGATTTCCTGACTACTTTCAATAAGCGACAAGGCCAGAAAAATTAAGAGCGTTCAACGACTTTCAGCACTGGATATCTCACTGTAGTTTAATCCAACTGTTCCAGGCAAGCCTCAGAATTTGTTAACTTAGAAGAACACTTTCAAAACATTGACTTTTCCCAAGATGTGCAGTCGTGCAGTCAACAGTCCTTTATTTAAAGGTTGCAAAAAACATTACAAAGAATTCACCTTCCTTTGACTAATATATCAAAAACAAAGAAAAGCCCAAGCACAGCATAAAATCCTATTTACGCCTATTTTCAATCACCTTCCAATTTTCTTAATGTTACACTGAAAACGTTGATAATTCAGTCTTCATATTGCCTCTTCCCCAAATCTGTGTCTGTGCAAAGTCCCATGAATTCAGATGCTATGCATTTCTCTCTACATCTGCAATTTTAAATAAATAGGACAAGGATTTTAAGTTCCAATTGTGCAGAATGCCATACAGGCCCTTGCTGAAGGTGGAAGGAAGGACACACGATTCTCACATTTGTCAGGAGGTTGTTTGTTTGTTTTAAAAAAGAGCAAAACATTCCACATAAAAAAGAGGTGTGTCACCATCTCCCTCCAATACATAATAAAGTGTGCCACATTTACCATGCTGGGCAAGGTAATATACTAATGTATGGTCATCAGTTCCTTTTTCACTGAAGCCTGGCATGCTGTTCTGTGCATTTGAAGGTAATCACCATAAGCCCACATTCCATGTGAAAAGTTTATATTAAACATTTCCCTCTATTCTCCCCCATTTGCTGGCAAACACAGCATTTGCCCATTCCCTTTAAACCAGGGAGAATGAAAAAGTATATTGTAGGACACTCTATTTAAACATTCAGAAATGTACGCATAACTGCACATCTCTGGCAAAAACCTGAAAGTACAGTAGGCACACCTCTGTTCTGCTGAATTTTGATCGCTTTCCTGCACCCTTCCAAGGAGTCCATGAAAATGTGTGAAATACAACACCAAAACTCTGGAAATGAATGGGCATGATCCGGTGGGAGAATCACCTGCATAACCCTTATTGAGATGGATACATTTTTTATATTTATTTTTTGCAGATGGCACTCCTTGTGGGCTGCTCTTAATTCTGTTAAACTTTCATTAAGTATTAGTAGCCAGAAAGACAAACTTTTAGTGCCTTATCAAAATCACGCTGAAAATCCTCCCTCATTGTAGGGGTCAACCTTATCAAAATCAAGGATTTATCCTTCCTGCCTCAATACAAAATAGCATTAATGCTGTAATATTTTTAAATTGCATCAGTCAGACATTTCAGTTCTATACAACGTTAAAGGGGGGAGATTGTTCTGATGAGCAAATGAGAAGCCCATAGCAACAACAAAAAAGTAATAATAATAAAAAAGTGAAGAACAACCAGAAAGCTTGAAGGAAACCAGCTTGCAAATGCTGACTAAGGAAACCAGCTTGCAAATGCTGACTTCTCAAATCAAAATACTTCCCCCCACTTTCCTGTTTTACATTTTTGTTCTCAGTTTTTAAAAAGCTGCTCATTGCTAATATCTTGCTTTATCACCCCCAAGCTCAGAGCCGCTAGAAAAAAATCTCTTGGGGTTTTTTGTTTTTGTTTTTGTACAAATATATAAATAAAAGCATACAATCTTGTGAGAGTTCCCCTATTATTCTGGTTCCTAATAAGCCCCCTGAAAATGGCAGCGAGGCTGTACATTAGTAACAAACTTCCTGGGAGGGGGTGGGCGGGCCTTGTGGATGTCTCTCCTTCAGCCAGAATCCATAGTAAAGAGCTGGATGTCTTGTGGGCTCCAGTAAAGTGCCACTGCAGAATTGTACACGAGGGACCAGACGTAAGGGATGAAGAACTCCTCAGGTTGCTCCTCTTCCACGTATTTAAACTTCAGCTCTGGAAATTTCTGGAAAGGAAAGGACAAGCAGAGAATGAATGAATGAATGAATGCATGAAAGCCCGAGGGAGACCCGAGAAGTCGAATAATTTCTTGATGAATGCAACAAGCAAGAGAGGAATTAATTCTTCAGGCCTAAAAGGAGCAAGTCGAGGAAGTCGGCAAGCTATTTGCTTTCTTGGAACACAGATCGGCTGCTCGATCCCAAGGTTCTTATGTTTTGTATCTACCCAATGTTCAGAACGCACATTCCAGTGGGAGAATGGCAATTATGCTGCCCTTTGTTCCTCGTAATACTTTCCCATAAAAGTTTATGGGGGGAGGTGGGAGGAGGAGGAGGAGGAGAAGGCTGGCCTTGGGTCTCCTGCGTTGCTTCCGTTCTGCCCAGCCAGCTCCTTCCCTCCCTCTTGTCCAAAATGTATCAGTTGCAGAAGCACTCAATACCGCTGCTTGTATTAGCCTTTCGGAAGAAATGCATCAAGAATCTTCCTGCCGTGCTTCTCGCTGGGCCTGGGACCAGCAGTCATTTTCTACAGTCCCTCCCCCTTGGTATTTATTCTGCAGCTACAGCCAAAACCAGGCTTCCTCAACCTGGTGGCCTCCAGATATCTGAACTACAAATCCCATCACTCCTGGCCAAGAGCCATGCAAGAGCCACACATGTTATTTCATGTTGGGATGCCCTTAAAGGGGAAAAACAAAAATTAATGAGCTCCCCCCTTCCTTTCCTTTTTTATTTTTTACTGACTTCTAAATACTGCCTGTGTCAAGGGCTTGGCGGGAGTTCAGACAAAAGCCACATTTCAGCCATCAGTTCGAGCGAAGATAAAACACGTCCCACTTCGTTATTTATAATGATGTGGCCAAGGCTAAGTACAAACTGCCGCACTGTGACAGAAGGAGAGTGAGGCTGGCAAATAACAACGGGCGGTGAGAGAAGGCAAAGGCCCAGGAGAGAGAGTCAAGACTTGGTCTCCTGGGGGCTGGATCCCGTATTACCGAGTGGTCTTAGGCCAGCCGCTTCCTCTCACAAGTCCTCCAATTTATCATGCTTCAGTGAATTAGTATTTCTTTTTTGTTATTGCGAACTGCCTTGAGGTGTTCTTTTTTATGAAGGGCGGTTTGAATTTTTAAAATAATAATTTAATGTGGCCAGAGAGTCCTATCTCTACCTCGTGCCTTCTTCTGCAGTTGCTGTGAGGGTGGGTGACACAGCGCTTGACAGACAAAAGCTGCGCCAGAGTTGCTTTTGAGTAAACATGCACAGGGGCCAGGATGTAAAAGTCAAGACCCAAAGACCAGCATGTAATCTGGAACGGCTGACTATATAAAACAGGCTATCTATGGGCACAGTTGAACACTTCTAAGTGTTCCATAAATTCCAATGGGAAAGATTTAGTCACATGCTGGATCGTTCCCTAAACAATGAAGCAAAGTGATAAAAAATGTCTTCCTGTCAGATGAATACACATGAATACATTGTGGACGAATGGTGTGTGCACACGTGTGTTTGTCTCATGACTAAATTAAGTCCCACTGGTTTCAACAGTCTAATTATGACAAAATCTGGATCTAACTGTTCTGATCCCCAAGAGGCCACCTTATATATTTCCAGGCAATCATCCTCTTTGTATTGATCAAGCCAGGTGCTGGCAGGTGCCAATGTTGGCATCTTGAGAGACAATGGAAGAGGGCACCATTAGGGGTAAAGTCAAAGTGCTGGTGAGTTTCAGTGCCTGCTGTGACTCTAGAGACCAATACAGGGGCTCCCCCAGCAAGAAAGGCAACCCATCGTGCTCATATCATACTTAACGCCAATAAGGTTGAGCTTATGACTTGTAACTGCTGTTTCCTGTGATGTTTTTGCAGCATTAGCAGCACCCAAGGGACCTCTCCGGGACACAAGCCTGGGCAGGACACGTAGGAGTCCTGGGCTGCCCAGGCAACAAGACCTCACTGCAGGCAATCCAGTTTCACTGTCACATGAACTGACCCTGGAGGGAAAGCCCTCTTCTTGTGCCGCCTCTTCTCCAAAATGAAACTGCTCAGTCCAGTCTAAGCCTGCTCACCCCATGCCCTTGTAACGCTAACATTATTTGCCTAAACAACCACAAGAAGTCCTGTCCTTCCTTCCCAAGAAAAGCTGAGTCTGAGCTGGTGGCTGGAACAGGACTATGTAGCTAGACGGGTCCAAAGTTTACCAGACTGTCTGAGCCACCGAGTCTGCGATAGAATGCAAAACCTCAGGAAGTCCCCATGAACAGATGCAAGAGCCGCAGTTTCACTGCTACTTTCGTGCATAACCCCCATGGGCGCCCAAAAGATCATGCAGATAGCAGGAGAAGATCATAACCCTTTGCTCCAGAGGGTTTAATGCTACTCGGAATCAGGAGGCCACTGCAGTACATTAAATATCAGCTTACAGCCTCCACCAAGGACCTCCTGCGCTTTGCAGTGCCCCCCTGCTTATCAGTATTTATATATTTAAAATATTTCTCTGCCATCCTTCCACCATTCAGCCTTCAAGACAGCTAGTGTAGAAATGCAGTTCAGGGGGAGAAAATACAAAACAGATCAGAACAAAAACTAGACTGAAGTTAATTTTTTAAAACTTCACTGGATTAAAAGAGAAGCTCATTTAAATCAATCAATCAATCAATCAATCAATCAATCTAACCTGATGCTGAAAAGAAAAGGAATAAAAGAAAAGAGGAGTAGGTCAACATCTCTGGGAAGAGAACAGCACAACTTGGGAGCCATGACTGAGAAGCCACACATCAAACCTCAAAAGGTGGGAGCACCAGAGAAGGGTGTCAGATGACCACCATAGCCAATGGGCAGATAGATATGGGAGAAAGTGGTTTCCAGGTAGCCTGGCCCTAGGCTGTTCAAGACTTTATAGGTCAACACCATCTCTTCAAATTGTGTCTGAAAACCAACTGGGAGCCACTGGAGATTTTTGAGCCATGGAGTGATATGTTCGTAGCACAAAAGCCATCCTTGTTGTGTCACATTGTGCTGGAGGTGGCACCTGTCTTGTGAAGCATACTGTCCACTGATGTTAGATAATGGCCAATGTTGCTCACCTTTCGCCAGATGCCAAAAATGTAACAACAACAACAACTACTACTTATTATTTTTACCCCGCCCATCTGGCTGGGCTTCCCCAGCCACTCTGGGCAGCTTCAAACAAAATATTAAAATACAGCAATGCATCAAACATTAGAAGCTTCCCTAAACATATATATTCCCTAAATATATATTTCTACAGGCTTTCCCCCAGCTAGCATTGGATTTCTCTTTGAAAAACTTTTTATCAGCTTTGGTTTGTTGTTATTCATTGTTGTTATATACTATTATGATGTTTGGCACAGTTTGGTGGTCTAGAAATCTTTCAAATACAGTGGTACCTTGGGCTATAGACGCTTCAGGTTACAGACGCTTCAGGTTACAGACTCCACTAACCCAGAAATAGTACCTTGGGTTAAGAACTTTGCTTCAGGATGAGAACAGAAATTGTGCGGCGGTGGTGCGGCAGGCCCCATCAGCTAAAGTGGTATCTCAGGTTAAGAACAGTTTCAGGTTAAGAATGGAGCTCCAGAATGAATTAAGTTCTTAACCTAAGGTACCACTGTAGATAAAATACAATGAAAGCAGTGAGTTCCAGTTAAGAACTCAGGTGCTGAATTTTTAATCAGATGGTGCTTCCAAACTAGTTTTTAGAGGCAGTTCCACATACAATCCATTGCAGTAATCTAATCTGGAAGTTACCAAGGCATTGGATAATTATGGCAAGATCATCTTTTTGCAGAAACAGACATAATAGTCTGGCCATGGCTGTTAAGTCGAAGGGGGGCTTAAATATGAGGCCAACGTCTAAAAACAGAAGAAGGTGCTAATGAATTTGCGAGGGACAGCTGGAACATGCTCCCTCACCATGCCACTCATGTGCCAATGTGCCTGCATGCTTGATGTTAGTGAGAAAGGGGTTGTGCGTGCACAGGACTCGGACAGGGAAGCTTGACTATAGTTACTTACTAATCCTGAATATGCAGTGGTCAGTGGTCACAATCCTGCCACTTCTGTGTTCAGGAGGAACACATGAAGGGTAGTTGGATTGTGTTCATCCCCATGGGGGATAAAGTGGCCATAAAAGCCGATGCATCTTGTAGCTTTTTTTTGATATTCACATTTAAAAACGTATACTTTGAACATGACAAACTTGTGTGTACAGACCCATGTGTGTTGTGCTATTGGCTAAAGCTCCCTACTGAGCTATGCACTTAGTGGCAAACACGTTACTGGGGATCACAAGGAGGCGGTTGCTGTGCTCATATCCTGCTTATAGGCTTCCCTGGTGCACTTGGTTGGTCACAGTGGTAGCAGAATACTGGACTAGGTAGGCCTTTGGTATTCCTATGTTCTTATGAGTTTATTACTGATCCTAATGTGGAATGGTCCCAAGATCCCATGTCTTTGATTTCTACTGTCCCGCTTTCTTTCAACTCTGAACAGTTAAGGCACCACAGTGAATCTCAGTACAACATACAAGATGTGTTCACTGCTTTCAAGATGCTTATACCCTTCTCTGCTACAACAGACAAATAATTCATGCTTTTATAAGGAGAGAGTTTAAGTGCCCTGGACAAACCTGTAATATTTTATTTACCATATTTTTTGCTCTGTAAGACTCACTTTTTCCCTCCTAAAAAGTAAGGGGAAATGTGTGTGCGTCTTATGGAGCGAATGCAGGCTGCACAGCTATCCCAGAAGCCAGAACAGCAAGAGGGATCGCTGTTTTCTCTGCGCAGCGATCCCTCTTGCTGTTCTGGCTTCTGGGATTCAGAATATTTTTTTTCTTGTTTTCCTCCTCCAAAAACTAGGTGCGTCTTGTGGTCTGGTGCGTCTTATAGAGCGAAAAATACGGTACTTTCAATGGTTTCAATTTGTGCAAAACTAACTGAAAGCAATAAACTCAAACTTTTGCAAACAGCAAGCTGTTCCTTTGAAGGCTCATTCTCTTGCCCAGGCTGTCTGCAGTGGTGCTTGCCATTGTCTTTTCTGGAGTATTAGGCAAGTTGGAGATCCCCCTGAGCCTCACAAGTACACCCCCCTTTTCAGGTTCCACTGGCACTGTTTGCATTGCTTTCCTTTTGCTGCCGACAGAAAGTCGCCGCGACCTGCATCAGCTGAAAATGGGGATGTGATTCGGTTGAAGTGTCCACATGGTATGCAGCTGCAGAGTCTGCCTGATAGTATCTTTATGCCTTTTTTTGGACTTACAGAAGAGACATCAACTGTGGAAAAACTCACAGTCAAGAGAGACAAAGCAGACCAGTGGAAACTTACAGGGCAAAGCAAGTTCTGTCCCCTTTCATCTGCAGGCATGCCTTGACTATAAAGCTCATTAGAGCTTTAATGCTAAATGCGTTTAAAGAGCCAGCCTCGTGGCCATTTCTCACATATACACGGCACTCTCTTGCATTGCTCCCTAGAAGTTGCTTATGGCTCATAATGGTGCTCAGTGTGCCAGCCCGAGCTGTAGGTAGTTTTGGCACCATATCCTAGCATGGGAAGAAGCACAGCTTAGTAACAGAGCTAATCTTTGCATGCAGACTGTTTCAGGTTCAAACTCTGATCCACTGTGCAAAACTCATGCTATGGTGGAAAGGGCTATAAAATCAAGAACTCTCAAGCTGAAATCCTATTAACTGGATCACAGCAGCTGAGATCAATGGAACATGATCACAAATCCCAGACAAGAGATTATTTAGGTAATATGCAGTTCCCTCAATGTTCAGCAGCAACTTCATGAGAACTCCTAGGACTATATCCTAATAATAATAATAAAAAATTTTTTTATTTATATCCCGCCCTCCCCAGCCGAAGCCGGGCTCAGGGTGGCTAACAACAATAAAAGAGTACAAAAGTACAGCATAAACAACATTCTAAAATCATTCATTATAAAATTAATTAATTCAAGCCACTGGCAACCATTGAGGGAGTCAGGCTGTGCCCTGGCCAAAGGCCTGGTGGAACAGCTCTTTTCTTGCAGGCCCTGCGGAAAGATGTCAAGTCCTAAAACCCCACATGAGAATTTGCCAATTGTGATAGTTACTGGCCTGGCTTTTGAACTTGGCACCCAGTTCACAGGACTACAACTAGTCTGGGAATGCAAATAAACAAGTCTTCTCCGAAGTGTGACAAGCCATCTCATGAAAGCTATATGGAGGTAGTCCAACTAAAGAAACAAATTGCAGATCTGCTGCTTATTTGTGTGGATAACAGTATCAAATCTTGTAAGAAATTTAACACCACGCATCTCTCCTACAAAACGCGCACACATATGGGAAAGGGTATTTCATTTATGTATCAAGTAAGGAACTGGTTTTAAGAAAATGTCCTGTACCAAACTGACTTGGTTTGGTTCTTTTAGTCCCACAGAAGAAACATTAGAACAGTATTTAAGACCTTACCCCATCAAACAGATCCCTGGTTAAAAATAATAATCAGTTAATTATACAAGGCCACCTTCAACTATAGTAGAGGGTATGATGATAATTTGCAAGGTATGACTCAGTTTCTCTGCTAGTATGAGAAGTGCTAAGTAACCCCAAACCAGAGGGGAAAAGGACAAAGGAGGGAAGAAGACAATAGATAATTTCCACTCCCATTTAATATCAGCCAAACCCCTTTTGTATATTTTAGGAATTAATATTGGATAAGTATGTGATGCAGCTATTTATAGCAATGGACATGCTTTAGTTATATTTGTCAAGTTACAGACATGAAACAATTGGAAAGGAGTCTAGTGCTATGAACTTCCCCCCTTTTTTTACAGTGTGCCGTCTAAATTATGTCTTTGGGCTGCATTTTCAAGATGGCAGAGAAGACATTAACAAGAGAGGCAGACTGCGGGTGAAAACACACACAAGGTTTAGCTTGTTACGTCCATGTTGGTCTTATAGAACTAAAGTCAAGAGTAGTTTAAGATGAAAGGTCACAATTGCTGCAATTCAATGGACACTTGGGAGAAGCCCCATGGCATGCAATGAGATTTACTTCTGTTTAGCCAGGCACAGGATCAGACTGTTGATAGAAAAGGTAACACATGCTTTTTAGTGCCATTTATTTCAATGGGAGAGTTAAAACACATTACTTTCCTTTGTCCCACTGAAACTGATAGGAGTAAAAAGTGTTTCAGTTTGGCTGGAACATGCTGAAATGAAACGCCTCATTCAGCTCTTCTTCAGACAAGAAATAGATGAGAATAATCCTAACAGAGAATAGTGTGCTGCTTGTTTCATCTCTGAAGGGCAACAAAAACTGATCTGCAAAAAAAAATCACTCTTATATCTGCTCCAACTCACAAGGCGGAGATATGTACATAAAACACAATTCCATTTACTAGATCATGAGCAAATGAACTTTAAAAATGCACAAAATTCTGCAGGATGCGGACTGGGAAGACACACAAGGCAGTCCAATAACAGAGATCACCTTTGCTACTCTGTGTGCCCTTCATATTCTGGGACAAATATGGATAAAAGCCCTTTCTAAACAAAAGCATGGAAAGTAGAATTACGTGCTTATGTAACGGAGACTAAACTGTACACAATCTGGGAAATGGAGAAAGAGGTGTTAACACCGTACAATATTCATTTGGGTCCATGGGGGCAACTCCCTGAAATAAATAGGTGCTTTGTCTTTTTATGTAGGGAATTACGTGGGCATGAGGAATGATTTCATAATGGGATTAGACAGACAAGGGAGGGTTATGCACTACGTGACAGAAATGGTTGACGAGGAAACTGTTTCAAGGCAGACATATTGGGAAACAACTGAGGAAAATGACAAGATCCCTCTAAACAAGCAAGCAATAAACTACTGACTAAAAAACAACAACCATAAAACGGTTCTACTTCCTGACCTTGCTAAAGCATTTGTGACCCCATTTAAGCATACAAAGTGATTGACTGCTCAGACAGATAAGTAAAATCCCTTTGTATGTTTCTGAGTTTGGGGAATTAAAAACTGAAAAACAGAATAATCCCCAGACCTGCATTAACGCAGTCATTGCATATTGTCATCTTGCCCTGCCATACAAAAGGAGATGAGCCTATTAGGGAGCTACTGGGGACAACCCTCACCAACACGAAATGGACATCAATTGCTTCCTGGTGAGGGATTTGAAGAGGACACATATCAGCTGGAGGCTATTTTTGGACATGCCATGAAAGCATTGCATGAGCTTTAGAGCTAAAACATCTTCTTATTTCATTTAAATATGAAAAACTTTACAAGGTAGATGATGATTAGTGCCTTAACCTGTACATTAAGCACCTGAAGCGCCAAAGAGAGCAATGGCAAAACAAATTCTCTGCCTGCACCAAGTCCCAGTTTCAATCACTGGTGTCTCTTAAGTTTAAAGGGCCACAGGGAGCAGAGGAGGAAAAGACCTGTGCCTGAGACCCTGGAGAACCTCCCTCCCTATCAGAGTAGACACCCTATGCTCATAGAATCACAGAATTATAGAATTGGAAGCTAACCCCAAGGCTCATATAATCCAACTCCCTGCAGTCACAACCAAAACATCCCTGACACATACTCATCCAAGGTCTGTACTTTCCCAGAAATACCACATGCTATAAACTTGAGCACAAATATTTTGCCCAAAATGGCACCAAAAAGCCAGCACATTTTGCTGGCTCAAGTGACAGTACAGTGAACAAGCCCCATGAAAACCAAGCATGGGCATTTTTGCCTCCTTTGCAAAACAAAGTTCTATGACAATGTGCTGACTTTCTCCCATAGAACTATTACTAAGTAAAACTCTTAACAATTTTGTTGAGATGAACCTCCACTTCATTGCTTGTAAACTTGGCTGGTGACCCCTTTGTCAGCCCAATCCATTGCTTCTGTGCACACATGAAGTTCCACCAAGAACTGTATATGAAACAGTCTTTGGAACTGGATGATGGAATAGTCCTGGGATGCATGGAGCTACATCCATGGTACTTGAATGTGGACAGTTATAGATTGTTGTATGTTGTATGAAAATTATTATTTCAGAAATTTGAATTAAACCCAATGACCATCTCTCTATAAACCTCTCGACTCAATGCCTAAAATAACTTCATTAAAAAACAGGAATATTTACAATAATATTTACATTACCAAATAAAGTTATTTTAGGTTCTGGAGACATGTCTGGCATTAAATGCTACTGATCAACTGTTTTAAAATAGTCTTCCCTTTTTGGGACATTATTAAATATCCATATTCACTTTCTGTTATGTAACAATTTAAATTTCTCTTCCATTTGTTTTAAAAGAAAAAAGTAGTTGCTCGTGATTTAGCAAGAAAATATAATTTTACTTGTAAGGTAAAAAGTAGAGGGCCCTATAATCCAACTATCAACATTTGATTCTACGCATTGGTAGGAATATTTAACTTTTAAGTTGCATAATGTTATGTTTCACCTAAAATACTGAAAAATAAATGGTTAAAAAACTTCCACTTTAACTACCAAGTCATCATAGGAAATTTCATAGTTATCAGTCATGAAACTGTTTTTCTTTCCAAATAAAAAGATTCCATAGGTTCTATTTTTCACCACTGCTTATTTGTTCGCTATAAAATATTAGTGTTAAAAGGGGTTAAGCCTAGGCTAAAAAATGATTCATGCTGTTTAGAGAGCAAAATGTTTCAACATTGTTACATAGCTTATCTCTGGAGGCAAGAGTAAATCAAGTATCTCATTCCAACATATTCTTGTCCCACCATAGCAATCTTAATGATTTACAGCAATCAAAAAGAGAAACCAATTTCACTGCATAATAATACTGGGACTAAGGATATGTCTGTATTACATACTGAAGCCAGTTTTTAAATTCATTGGTAAACTGTTTAGATTATTTCCTCTGGGAGAACCTTTATTGTTGTAGTCTTATGAGGATTCTAAAAATGCTCACCCAGATCTCTAGCCTTGTCTGGAACAATAATGCTAAGATCCCTTATTTGAAAATCATAGTGTTTAAATAGGCTTAAAGCCAGTTGCAACTAGTAGTGTAGACATGCCCAAGCTAACTATAGAAGTGAGAGGAGGCCACTTTGTAATCTACTTGAAAACGATGGAAACGATGCCTTATGAGGAACGGCTAAGGGAGCTGGGCATGTTTAGCCTGGAGAAGAGGAGGTTAAGGGGTGATATGATAGCCATGTTCAAATATATAAAAGGATGTCATATAGAGGAGGGAGAAAAGTTGTTTTCTGCTGCTCCAGAGAAGCGGACACAGAGCAATGGATCCAAACTATAAGAAAGAAGATTCCACCTAAACATTAGGAAGAACTTCCTGACAGTAAGAGCTGTTTGACAGTGGAATTTGCTGCCAAGGAGTGTGGTGGAGTCTCCTTCTTTGGAGGTCTTTAAGCAGAGGCTTGACAACCATATGTCAGGAGTGCTCTGATGGTGTTTCCTGCTTGGCAGGGGGTTGGACTCGATGGCCCTTGTGGTCTATTCTGACTCTATGATTCTATGAAACCTTCAGACATAAATTGAATTATGCATACATAAAATGACAACATGTTACACTGGGATCCAGGCTTTAAGACATTTTTAACAGCAGAAAGTTCCTGATTGGATCTAGGAATTGTGTAAACAGATACTGAAGAAACTGCTATCGAAGATCCACAGCATATTGAAGTCAAGCAGTGTTAGAAACACAGGTATACAAGCCAGTCGCCGACCTTAAACCTAGGTTATGGGCGCAACAACGGAATGTCTAGGCACTCTTTTTGATAACAAGAACCCAGTTTAAATCTGAAATCTTAGGCTCAGTACTGTGCCCAGAGCTCAGAAACTGCTCACGCTAATGAAATTCCCTGTCACAACTTGCACCTTGAACGATGGGCGTTCCGAATACTGAGGTCAAGGTATGCAAAATGGAAATTGGTCCTAATTAACACACACTCCTTCCGCATCCCCAATGCAATCTCCTTTCATATTCTCTGCCTCAAGAACCAGAAGATTTATGAAAATTTCCATGTTACAACGGAAATGGGGAAAGACGTGGTGGTGGTGGTGTTCATTCTTATTTGTCCCCACCATTCTCTGAGTTGTACAGTATGAACCAGCACTTGGCTTCGGTGTAGCCAGGGATGGTTCCAGTTTCACCACATTTAAACTGCAGAGATTAAGCAGACGGGGCTCCTAAAAGGTGAAAAACCCCTTCCTTGTTTAAAAATAGACTTCTGCGTTTTTGGTTTCACAAAAATCCTTTTCATGCGGAGAGTGGCAAAAGGAATGGCAGCATGAGTCAGCCTGCATGCTTTTCTAAAGAAGAGGCTCCAGACATGCTTTCACCCAGAACTGGTGCAAAGCAATGATATCATTGCAAAAAGGCCTAAGGAGCCAGAAAGGACAAAGCTGTGGGCAAGCGGGGGTAAAGGTCACACCCAGCACACCAGTGCCCATTACCACATCTGGTCTGTTTCAGGAGCTGGAAGGCAATGGGGTCTCTCTCTCTCTCTCCACATCTGCCCAGCCACCTCCAGAGCAAAAGCCCCAAAACTCTTTCCCAAGCCCATCCCTCCCAACAGACTGGTGCCTAACCGAAACAGAACTCCATGGAACCCGCTTTAAACTTTTTTCTGCATAGATGCAGCTAAAACCGTTCATCAAACCCTGTCCTGTGACCTCTTATGTACGGTGCCTGAAGGCATGTAACCTGCTCCCTCTCTTTTTGCTTATGGAAATGGGGATGGCGTAGCTTTGGCAAAACAAGTGTCCAGCAGTGGCAATAAGTTTCTTAATAAAGTTCTTGATTTTGTACGTTTTAGTCTGAGAAAGCCAGACCTGTAAATATTACAAAATGATAACAATCGCTTAAGAACAAGAGACAGACTTACTGTCACCAGCTGTTAACTTTCTGATCAGGGCAGCCTAGGAAGTGGGTCCTTATCTGTCTTAGTTCAGGACATGCTGACTAACACCCCTATTGAAGCAGCAGACCTTTGGCTCCACAATCTTTGTGTATTGGAAAATGTACGTGGCTGCCTGACATTACTCCCTTCTTAAGTAACTGAAGGTCTCAGAAGTGTTCAGAGAACTGTAATCCGGGTGGAGAAGGCCAGACACTGAAATGGGAGAAAAATCAAATTCATATCCCTGTTCAGAGAAATGAAGATGTATTGCAACAGCAAAGTCTCTGAAAGTTCAACTGTTCCAGGACAGAAAAAGGAAGAAAGAAAAGTGGAGACAGGCGAATAGTGATGGAGTAAGAACATGCATCACACCCTGGGTGGAACGGGTTTAGTTATTTGCTTAAAGATGACTGCATCTTTCCAGAGCCACAGTGTGGAGAGTCATGGGATGCTAACAAGGTGGCTTACGGGTGGCTTGTTCTACCTCTGTATCTCCCCATCGCAGCCCACTGAAAGCCCAGATAAGGGAAGCTCACCTGCCTTTAGCAACTCCATTATATCTTTCTATGGCTTTCTGGCGCGGCTGATCAGGAGTGTTGGATCACAACTGAATAACTTGAGAGGCGTTCATGAGATAGCTTGAGTGCCTCTGCTCATTCCTATGGCTACTGGGAGTTTGCAGCCCAAGATGTAGCTAGTTAATTAAAATCAGTATGTGAAGTTCAGTCCCCTCAAACTGGTCCCCCCCCCCACCGCACAATATCTGCACCTTAAGAGTTGCCAGGTCAGAGCAGTACAGTAGTGATACTTCTGGTTACGTACGTAATTCGTTCTGGAGGTCCGTTCTTAAGCTGAAACTGTTCTTAACCTGAAGCATCACTTTAGCTAATGGGGCCTCCCGCTACCTCTGCGCCACTGCTGCACGATTTCTGTTCTCATCCTGAAGCAAAGTTCTTAACCCGAGGTACTATATCTGGGTTAGTGAAGTCTGTAACCTGAAGCGTATGTAACCTGAAGCGTATTTAACCCGAGGTACCACTATACAGTGGATGCAGTATTCCCCCATCACGGTCCATACTTGTGGCCCAGCAGCACTATGTCCCTGTGGCTCCCTGCCCTACAACCTTCAGGTTCCCAACCCTCCCTTGTCTGCTCATTTCCTTCACACCACTTGTGTACAGCCATTTGTGTGAAGTTTTGCCCTCATCAGAGGCTCTTCAGTTCTTCTACCTCATGACTCCACCATGCATTTGTTTCATTCAGATCCTTGCTTTCCCTTTTATTTAGCTCCAGTCGGAACCATTGCTGCTGTCCAGGATGCTGGACAAGATTTCCCTTTTGTCGGATGCAGCAGGGCTCTTCTTCTCTACCCGGTATCTTGATCACAACACCTCCATTCCATACCTCCCGTCTCCTGCAAGCCTCATTCTTCTATCTTTCCTTCAGGCACCTCAATTTTACTAGGCAGTCTGCCCCCTTCCTGCTTCTAGGACTCCTTGCCCCTTGGCTTGCCAGGACATATGCCCAGTCTTCAATTTCTCCCTGTGTGGTCTTAAGTCTGAGCCAAACTGACAATGTTCTCTCCCCTTTCAAAAGCTGGGCTGCAATACTGCTTAGCTCCCTGAGCAATTGGAGCATACCAACTCACAAGCGCAATCAATCGGCACCAGATGTGCCACCACAAGAACAATATCAATTATTATTGCATTTGTATCCTGACCTTACTCCAAAGAGCTCAGAGTAGCACACATGGGGTTCTGTGATGTTATTATCCTCACATACACAAAGTGGTGTGCTGAGCAGATGGAAAATACAAGACGACAAGCAACTTTAAACCATGATTTCCCTACTGCATTTATGGAAGTTCAAATCATGATGCAAGTGCTTAATTATGGTTAATACAAAAAAAAAAAAGTTTGCTATGGTGTCTAAATTAATATTTGATTCTCCACACTAGGGTTTCCCAAACTTGGCTCTCCAGCTGTTTTTGGACTACCATTCACATCATCCCTGACCGCTGGACCTGCTAACTATAGATGATGGGAGTTGTAGTCCAACAACAGCCAGAGACCTAAATTTGGGAAACCCTGCACTACACCAATCTGGCTTTCTTCCTAGGGAAGGGAAGACAGATTCTTGCCTTTATCTTCCTGGGATCAGCTCTGAGGAAATGGACAGCTTTTTTTCTTGGTACTTCAGACCTTGATCAGTGTGCATTTGAGGCTGCTACAAAAGATTCTGGGAATGTTTGGATTATGCTGCTATGAAGTAGACCAGTGACAAATAACTTTCTATTAAGTTTCTGTATGACCCAGGTCCTGCAGCCTCTGAGATGACTCAGTGTCTGGCCATGAAAAGGGACTCGATGTGGGCAAGCCTAAACGAAACTGAATGCCAACAAGACTGAAGTAATGATGAGCTCTCTGTATGTTTTGCTCTCCCTTTCCAAGCAGTGAAAAGATCATGATAAGTTCATGGTCAGTTGTTTTTGGAAAACGATGCACTGGGATTTTCTTTGCCATTTGAAGACAGTTTGGAAACTTCAGCTGGTGCAGATTTCAGTGGCTGGGTTGTTCACCAGGGCAAGATGGTTTGAGCATGGAAGCCACCCCTGGCCTGGCTACATTGGCTGCCAATTAGTTTCTGGGCCCAACTCAAAGTGCTGGTTTTGACTTATAAAGCCTTAAACAACAGAGGACCGCAGTATGAACCAACCTGCAATCATCATCTGAGGCCCTTCTTGTGTGCCTCCACTGGGAGAGGTCCAAAGGGTGGCAACACAAGTACGGGCCTTTTCTGTGGTGGCTCCCCACTTGTGGAATGCTCTCCTCAGGAAGTCTTGCCTGGTGCTTTTCTTACATATCTTTAGATGCCTAGAAAAACATACTTCTTCTCCCTGGCCTGTGTGTGTGGAGTGGGGTGTCATTGTTTTTGTTAGTTACTATGGTACTGTATGTATTTTTGTGTTTTTATCTTGTAAACCGCCCTGTGATCCTCAGACGAAGGGCAGTGTAGAAATTTAAAAGACAAAACACACACACACACACACACACACACACACACACACTTTTTACAAATCAGGCGGTTTGGGAAAGAAGAACAGGGATGCATCAGTGAGGCCATGCAAGTCTCAAATCAGAAGCAAGGATAGGTCTCCAGAATTCAACTAACTCAGAGAACATTAGATTACTTTTGCTGCATGCTATTAGCTTCTAGCATTCATCACAGGCAATACCACTCCTTTCTTAGCTACAAACTGTGAGTATGACTTTCAGGACAATGACATGCATCCCAAGTGGCTGAACAAATGTTACAAGTTACAAGTTTGCTAGCCTACTGCAGAGAGGCATCACAACCAATAATGCTCACTTTCCACTGGTTATTCAGAGTTGTAAGCATGGTAGTCATTGTTCTTACAATTCAAGATGGTGGTCTAACCAGCTGAATAAATAGACAATGAGGATTGCATGCCATGGTCCGAGGAAGAGAGTTTCAGGCAATGCAAATCCATTCTCTGAAGCAGGGAAAGCCTAGTTACAATATACCATGTGGAGCAGTCTGTCAACTGAGCTGTATTCAGCAAATCACTTCACTAGGTTCCATTTCTGTCTTCTTTGCTGTTATCCAAGACTGAAAGATCTACTGTAGACCTTGCCAGCATAACACTCTGTATATCTTGCTGGTTTAGTGATTTGCTTGCCTTGCTGGTTCACCAGACTGCTTGTCTACCTGTTGGCCCAATAACCTTGGATTCCCTCCTGCTTTGACATGCCTTGCCCAATCTGCAGGACCCAGCCCTACAAGGATTACACTCACTTTGACCCCATAAGGAACTTTACAAGGACTGTCACCCGACTGGAGAAGTCTTAACTGAATAATTGATTAATCAGTCAAATCTGCCTATGAATAAAAATAGGAAAGGAAAAAAAGGCATTCGTTATTTGTTTTTAGATGATGCCAGCATGTGTCACAGCAGCCTCCATCTTAAAAGGCTGAATCCGCCCTTCTGGGGGTAGAGAGAAGGGAGAAAGTCAGCACCTGCCTTCTTTTGAAAGTGGCTTGTCTGAAAAATAACTAAAAACTGCTGCCTGATTAATTTGGGGGCACATTTTAAGTCATTAAACCACTAATTGCGACTCCACAAATCCAAGGCAGGATACTTGGCATTACACAGAGTCCTCACTCAAGATCCCCATGAAAAGTGTCTGAGGGAAGGTTGCACTGACATTTGGGGCAGGCAGCAGAAATAGGAGACAACTGCATTCTTTCTGCCTGTTTCATAGGCCATCATAACAAGACACTCCACAATTCTCCCCAAGTCCCTTGGCATGAACAAATGTCTACGTCCGGAGGTACGGTCATGGCAGTAGAAAGCACAACTAATGGCTGGAACTGAAGCAAACTAAAGTCTGTGGCTCTCCAGTTCTAAACCTTTGTGCAATTGACTCCCATTCCTGATTGCGTTGCTTAGGAAAGAAAATTTCCCACTGGATTCTGCCTTCTTAAAAAAATACAAAGGGAGGTTTTGTTGTGATATATGACAAGACCTATGGGCCATATCACCTATGCAGCTTTGCAAGGAAATAGGAGGAAACCTCAGTCCTTTGATGGCTGAGGATGTTTCCCTTCCTTAAAGACATAAGTCTATCACTTAAAAGCCCTCAAAAGAAAAGGTCATTTGCCTCTACTTCCTTGGCCCTGGTGTGCTCGAGGTTGGAAGTTCTACCTCAATCAAGTCTGGCCACTTTGGAATAGTTCCAATCTGTTACCAAGCCAACGGTACTTTCTGATTCTCATGTTATTAAAGGGGGGAAATACCTAAATTACCTTTGAAAAGAGACATGGTTTGAATGATCAGGTGGCTGTACTGAGCGAGAATACTTTTGTGAAACCTACAGACCCAAGTTATTATCTACACAAAACATAACACGGCAAGCAGTTACCTTTAATAATTTTGAAATTGAGACACCATGTTCCAAGCCTGAACAAAATTCAATACCCTAAAACCATTCCTCATTTTGTGCATTTACCTTTCATTCCACTGTAATTTACAGTGACATTGTTATTGCTTTTCGCCATAATTTCCCTTGAATCGCTGCATGATCAAAAGTACTTGCTTAATAAAACCCAGGGCTGGAGAACCAAGTTTTTCTAAATTGCAATAGGCTGAACTAATTTTTATAATGTGTAGAACCTAAATCCATTTGCTCAAAATTGTTGCATGTTCCCCTGTGTTCCGAAAAAGTCAGATAATGACCCGCTTGTCATTATGCAAGATCGAAAGAAGGGTTTAGTGACACTTAAAATCACCCCCCTCCTAAAAAATTGCTCGACCAATCAATGCAAGATAATGTAGAATTATTTAATACTCTGTAGAACGGCTGGAAGTGGTGATATTGGGGGTGTGCTATCATCCCCCTAATCAAAATTCTCAGAGAGATCTTGAGAAGAATGAATTCAAGTAAGCATTTAAAAGAGGAAATGTAGTGCTGTAATGGTGACTTCAACTATTATCATATAGACTGGCTATATGTGTGTTCCAGACATGACGAAGAGGTGAAAAATTCTAGACACCCTGAAGGACTGTGTCCTAGGGCAGCTGATCTGGGAATCAACCAGAGGGGCAAGGATGCTGGACTTAATTTTGAGTGGCATCTAGAACCTGGTGCAAGCCGTTAATTGAGAGCAGATACCATAGTGCTATTAAGCTAAACATACATGGATGAATCCAAATTAAAATTGAATGCGTGTTTTGTTCTTACACCTGAAAAGTTTTACTTCTAGTGTGTAGAAGAGCCTGTAGGAGTCGTTGCTCTGGGCTTGCCTCCTGGTTGGAAAAAGGAAGGGTGAGAGCAAAAACCCATGCACAGATGCAACAGGCAGTCTCTTCTGATGGAGGACTGTTCCACTGTATTTCTGCATTTGGAGTGACTATGTGGTTTAATCATCTCACAGCAGAGTAAAAGTCATTCACCCACAGCAGAAATACCATGGGCAACCTTGGTACTTTGGGCTCACCAAATCCCTCAAGTGTGTTCAGAAGTAATTCATTGTAATATGAGGATCCATAACAACAACAACAACAATAGAAGAAGAAGAAGAACATGGCCCCATGCAGGAATTATAGGGTAATTTGGGTACAAAACAATGAATTTACTGGCTGACTTGGTATCTGAGCCAGAGCTGCCAGATACATAATGATGATCTTTAAAAATGGAGCTATTTACATGAAGCCTCACAAGGGTGTTGTGTAAATAAGGGCAGTTAAAAGCAAAATGAACCCCAAGATTTACAGAAATTTTATAATAATAAAACCCAATTCTAACAGAAAGCAAGCTAAACAGAAACCACTTTCGGCTTGACAAAACTGAGGTATAAAGGTGGGGTTGGAAGAAGGCGGTGTGACCTTTTTGTGCTTTGGATGAAAGCTTCTCATCTCCAGGAATTCTGCTATTAATTTTTTTCTTCAAATAAAGGGAAGAAGCTATACTAACAAGGCTTGTAATTTTGTTTTTAACAGCTGTGGTGGCTTTGAAAACATGATTTTATAGAATTCTTGACAATGTCAGTGATTAACTGTTACTCAGGAAGACCGAATCACTTATTTAGCCTTTATTTTAAATGGCTTCATCCCTGTAGGGTCTAGACAATGAGCAAGGCCACTAGTTTGGCACCAGACAAGGACTGGTCTTGTGAGACTCTGTAAATCTCAGAAACTGCAAACTAGACAGCCAAACATCCCCAGCAGGTCACAGGGTAGCTGATTGCAGAAGCAAATGTTAGGAAGATGGGCTGAAGTATACAGACAGAGGATGAGATTCTTAAACTATCCACTGAGTCATCCCTAATAAACAAGAGAAAACAACTACAACATGGCTCTAAAGTATATTGATTTTTGGATCATATCACATACCAGATGAAAACTAATTAAGGGTGGGGTTTTTTTTGCAAAATTTGGGGAATTCATGTGAGCTGGCATTATGAAAATGATAAGATACAAGCTAAATTTTGAACCCCTAATACTACTATTAGTTACATTAAGGAAGAAGCTAGAAGTTGTTCCTGTAAGTACTTGGCAAAACACACAAAACTGACAAAAAAAGTTATTTAAAAAAAACAGATGGGGAGATAATGCAATAAATTAGGATTCAGCATGGAAACAGGGAGAAGTCAAATAAAGACAAAACTCCAGCCCTCTCCAGGTGTTACTCATATGAAAAAGATCCACATCACATGGCAATGGACCCACCCATTTCGCCCTGCCCTCAAAGTTGCCCCTGCTGCCACCATCTTGTGGCAAATGTTCTTAAGTGGACAAGTACTCTATGCATGGAGGCTCCTCAGACATTTAGGGGTCTAAACTGCACATTTGTAAGTGTATGCTTCAAAGATCTTAGGTATATATACAGGTCATGCAGCACCTATTCCAACAGTCTCGTGTCCATGCTGTGCTTTAAGACAATAAAAGATGCACATCTTTTAATCTAGGCATTTGGAAATATAACTCTCATGAGCAAATACTGCCACATTATAAATGGTGCAGGCCTGCATAAAATCAGGCTGGCTGCAAATTTATACATGTGTGTGCTCCTGAAGAATACCACTCTCTTTATGTATTTAGTACTACGAAACAGTTCCCAAACAGAAAATATTGTGTATGGAATTGGACATTAATGCATAGAATTCATTACAAATGGGTTTATATTCTTTATACTCTTCACCTAGACCTTGGTTGTCTGATACCCGATGCCCGTTTAAATTTGTTGACCCCCCCTTAGGTATTTTTTTAACTGTAATTTTATGTTGTGAACCTCCTTGAGATCTATGGGTGAATGGCAGTCTGCAAATGTAACAAATAATAATCACCATCACCTCAGCTAATACCATTTTTATAAAAGCAGTGATTTTTAGAAAATTCGAGACTCATGTTTGCAAATCTTTTTTAAAATGAATTTCATAATTAATTATATCCATTTTTACATGGATATCCTAGTGGTCATGACCAGGTCTACGCCTGCTTTAGGTTAGCAGTGCTGCAGAATCAGGGGCGTCCAGACTGTTTACTGGATCCCTTGTAAAACAGCATTATAAAATTCAGCGTAACTGAGAATATCTGTAGGCTAAAAAGCAACCACGGATCTCTTTTCCCCCCACTCTCCTAATGATGAAAATGACAATGGTTACTGAACGTACATCTCCCAACAACCTGTGTCCCTGTTAGAGAGACAAATGCCTCTTTGAGAGACCAGGTGTCCCTGGGCATCACCTAGTAGCAGACATTCCAGCAGGCTACCTGAATGATTTCCCTCTCACCTGGTCATTACAAGAACTGCAACTGTAAGAACCTGTGTGTGAGCTTGTTTTTTTTTATTCCTCCCTCCACATCCTTTTGTATCTGTGTGTCATGACTTTTAAATTGTCAAGCTGAGGGCAGGGATTGTCCTACCACTGATTTTTGTAAGCCACTTAACGCTTCTTTGGCTGAAGAGTGAGGTAAAAATTATTAAATCAATCACACAGCTACAACAAATTGTCTCGCCTCACCCCACAAACATATAAACAAGATTACCTGCTTTAAAATAGTGTGCAGTCATCCTCCCCCTGCCCCCCCCAAACCCTCTTCATTTGTGTGCATAATCTGATCTACAGCGACAAAATTTTGTTTAGACTGTTAAACAGACTGTATTAGCAGGTGAAAGATTTTCAGCTTTGAAGAAGAAATATGTAAGAAAGAAAGGATTCCCAGTTTCAGGGATGAAACTGTTGGGGACATGGAATTATCAATTGGTTTATATCATGAGAATATAGATATTCAAACAAATGTCCTGAATCTTCACAATCTAAACAGAACAGGTTTTCTTTTCAGACGATGTCAGAAAGAAACTTGGAGCAAGACTAAGCCAGCTAATGTACTCTTGCAGTTTCTGAAGCTAGCAATAAACCAGATTTCGTCAGTGAGGTTTGGCAATAGGAGGAATCCTGTAACCAATTTCATTTCCTGATAAATGAATGGTCCACTGGGGAAAGTCAGCCAGAGAGTTTTGGAACTGCTGAGGGCTCAGACGTTGCTGAAGGACTTCTTGAAGGAGCCAGACTGTCTATTGCTTATCACTGCTGAGCCAAAGAGTACCATGCAAAACACTGCAACTGCCAGACTCCATTTAGAGCTCTTACTGAAGGACAATGCAATAGCACTTCACACACGTGTGGTAGCTCTTTAAGAATACAAAGAGGATGTAACACACTTCCTATAGTGTTGTTCTAAGTCAATGCACTGGAAATGCATGACTGTATAAAACAACACTCTTAGTTGGCTTTATTGCTCATTATTCATTTAAAAAAATAAGCCCCGTATTTTGGGAGCAGGTTCTGAGATGGTACATTTGGATATATGTTTTGCTCTAGAGAAAAGATGTCCAAAGTTATCGATTTTGAAGCAACAGATAACTGGATTGCTTGGTAGGTTGCTACTTTAATTCCAAAATCCACAAAGATTCTCAAACAACAAAACCTCACCTTCAAAAAGAATAACTGATATATCAGTTTCTGTATGTATGTGTATGAGCCTGATGACCCCTGAAAAGGAGAATATATAAAGTAAAAACAATAAACATCCTATAAAATTCAGGCCCTTCATAACACAAGTACATTTGGGCTTCGTAGGCTAGATTACTAGTTGAATCTGCAGTCAATTAGCTGCACCCTCAAGTTAGAAAAATTCCCAAATTCCCAAGTATAAACTGTTCTACTTATAAAAAGGCGCATCCAATAAAACTGTGTGCACAATTCATATAGAACACATTTTTTTCCAGGATCTTTGGTTATTCCTCCAGCCATGTAACAAATGTAATTCGGGTGTAACTATTTAGGAGTAAGATCAACAGAAGAATACTGCTGGCTTCCACCACTTGGTTTAACTGGTGTGTCAGTTTACACGCAAATTCATGGCTCATTTCTGATGTACTTAGTCCATAGTGCTGAACTCATATATGAGAATTGCCATGGCAGTTCCAGATCTACAGGATTTGGTCAACAGCAAGTAGCCAAGACAGATGTCCTAGAAATTTTATAAGCAGGTTATGACGGTGTTATCAATCACTTGTTGTAAAAGCCTGGAATTTGGTAGCGAGGTATGGGATCTCTGAACATGCATGTTCCCCTTTTAGCTATCATGGCTAGCAGCCACAGAGAGCCCCACCCATCTTGTATTCAACCACAACTCTTAAAACGCATTGCTGCTACCTGCCACCACAATTAATTGCGTACTATGTCGATGGCACATTATGCAAATAAGTCCTTATTTATCTTAAACTGCTGCTTATCAGTTTCTTTCAATGGTTTTCTCCATTTCCCTCCCATATTTTTTTCTGCATTCTGAACTACAAAAACAACAAAGAACCCCATGGCACTTTATAAACACATATATTGCAGCTTAAGCTCTTGTAAGCCAAATACTCTTCATTAGACATGACAAAACTAAGGTCAAAACCTCATCTTTAAGGTGCTTTGGCTGCAAAGAATTGACATGGTTACCCCTCTCAAAACTACTTCGCAACCATCTTTTCTCTCTCTTCTAAGGTAAAATGGATCCAACTATTTAAGTCTTTCTTTTTAAGAAAGATGGTCTTGCTTCAAGATCAAACTCCTGTACCCTGAAAACAATTAGTGGTAGCTCATAACCTTTAAGAGCTGCAGTTCTTTGAAATGCTAAGCAATGACGCCTCACATTCTTGGACACTGGACAGGAACAGGGTTGAAGATCTATTTACTCTTGGTCTACAAAGAAAATGTTTTATGGAGGGGGCTCCTTGCCTTGCAAGTTGGAAAGCCAGATAATTGTATTCCATTGGAGAACTCTGTGGCATGCTTACAGTAAAAACCTGATATTATCTCAAGGAGTTTCAGTGGCAGAAATTCAAGTGCGTCTTGCTAATGCACATTTTCCTGTGTTGCAATCGTGAAGTGATGTTTGCACTCCTTTTCAATGGGAGAGCCAGAAAAGCATTAGGGCATTTTATAGCTTTAATGCCAAAATGGCATGCAGAATAAAATTGCTCCTTCTTTCTTGCATAGGTCAGCAATGCTAGTAAGTTGTCTTAATTCTTCTCCTACCGAGATGTTCTCCCCCCCTTGACATCGCCTTACCATAAGACAAATCCCACAGTGGGCCCTTCAACCAAATGGAGGTAGAAATGCTGTTTTAAACTCTGGAACTGACTGACAGCTACAGTATAAAAGCAAACCTCAGGTGCTTGAGTTCTCATGTTTAGCCATATTTGAAAAATGAATTTCCTACAGCCCTTCTACGGATTCTACCCCTTCCTTGAAGTCTACGTTAATATATGTTGATTTTCAGACTCAGACGATACCTGGGGTGAGGTGGAGTGCATGTCCTCCTTTTCAAATTTTGAGAGTAATATATAAATAAGGTTGCAGTTACAACATGAATGAGCTATCTTTGGGAGAGTCACACAGAGGTTGTGGATGTCATGATAAACACCACTGCTGTAACATCAAGCAATCCTTTGACCAATATTGTATTTTAACGTAACCAATACCTTATGTGGAAAAAGGACTTATCTTCATAAGAACAAAATAAACCAATCCTTGGAATGAGAAACAATTAAATAATTCCTTTCAGAGGTTTACTGGAGAAGGTATTTTACTGGGTGTGTTGGTGGCATTTAAAAATTTCAAGAAATGAAAACACAAAAGCTATTATTTTAGTCTATGAACGTTCTACAACAACTAGCCAATGTATGGTTACTTTAGATTATTATTTTTTTTAAAAAAAAGTTCAGATTTCAGCATTGTGGATTGCTGCATGGAAATAATGTCTAATAATGTGTTCTCTTAACCAACAACTTCATATCAACATATGAAGGTACTTTGTACAGGGTGAGGCCCCAGTCCATCTACTGCAATATTGTCTACTCCAGGACTGGGGAGCCATTGTTCTTCTGAGGGAAAGTGCATGGAGGACAGTGGGTGAGGCCAAAGTCCTGAATGGATGGGGCCAAAGTATGCACACACTATTGTGTCTCCATTCCTCCCACCCTCTCACAAGTTTTTCTCCATACTGCACTGAGAAAGGGACTCCTCTTTCTCGCCTTGCAGCTTGGGAAGACAGCTGGTGGGGCTGGCTCAGTGGAGTGCTCAGGTCTTGCTTCACTAGCTTAAGTCCCTTCACTTCTTCAGCAGCAGCATGGAAGGGGACTGGGATGGCAAACCACTGGCCACTGGGTAGGCAAAGCAGAACCCCTGACTGGCTTCTGTACTGGCTGCTGAGGAAGTGGCTGATCTCAGCTTGGCTACATGAGATTTAAGCACGAAAGTTATGGGGCTGATGATTGCTTTGTGGTGGACAGAACAGTTTCCAGGGTGGTAAAGGTGAACTTCTCAATAGGAATTCAAATTCATTCTCAACAGCAATGGCTCTTAAGGAATCTTCCTCTCAGAATGTTTGTTTGAAGAATTCCAGAGGTAAAGATTCAGAGTTAGATTTTAGGGGCAAATGCCCACCAAATAGTGCCTTGGATGCCACTTTTGTTGCAATTCAAGCTGAGGTGTCCAATGCAGTGCTTTTCTATGCTCTGTTGGACCATTTTCGGTTTATGTGCACAGGACTCCAGCACTAATAATAATAATTTATTTATACCCCGCTCTTCCCGGTTCAGGAAACCGGGCTCAGGGCGGCTAACAACAAATTTAAAACACTTAATTGATGCTACCAAAAAAAGCATAAAATACGCTATAAAGCATAAAAGGTAAAGGTAAAGGTACCCCTGCCCGTACGGGCCAGTCGTGTCCGACTCTAGGGTTGTGCGCCCATCTCACTTAAGAGGCCGGGGGCCAGCACTGTCCGGAGACACTTCCGGGTCATGTGGCCAGCGTGACAAAGCTGCTCTGGCGAGCCAGCACCAGCGCAGCACATGGAAACGGCGTTTACCTTCCCGCTATAAGGCGGTACCTATTTATCTACTTGCACTTGGTTGTGCTTTCGAACTGCTAGGTGGGCAGGAGCTGGGACCGAAAGACGGGAGCTCACCCCACCGCGGGGATTCGAACCACCGACCATGCGATCGGCAAGCCCTAGGCACTGAGGTTTTACCCACAGCGCCACCCGCGTCCCTATAAAGCATAAATAACAATAAAATAAAAAATCAATTTATGATGCAATTGGTGCCTTGCTTCTCTTGTCACCTGTCCATTTTATTTACTTCATAGAACTTACATACTGCTTGATTTTAAGAAAACAACAACCCCAAAGCAGCTTGAGAGAGGCAAGCATCACCCACTGAGAACCCATAGCTCCTAATAAAATATCTGTGTCCCAATGAACTAATTTTCCTGATGGCATCAGTTTGACTTGCTTTCTGAGAAAATTCTCTCTTGGAGCTGGCATGATCCCTGTATATTGGGATCATGAATTTGTTAGTTGTCACTATAATGCTGCTTCCATTTGCTATTCATCTCTTTAGCACATCAAAGAAATGGTTTCTTATAAAATACAGGTACACTTTGAAGCCATCAAGCAGGGAAATCAGGCTGTGCATATGTACACATACACACAAACACACACACAAACACAGAATCTGCAAAGGAATGGGCTAGAATGGGCCCCATTCCCCCCCCCCCAGCCCTGGCTTTTGGCCCTATTTTTAAAGAGCAGGCTTTAGTGCTCTGTTAAGCAGAACAAGTTTCAATAAATACTACATACTTCATGCCATGCTGGCAAGGGGCAACATAAGAACATATTGGAAAGCATGTTAGAGACATGAAAGAGAAAAGGAAGGAGTAAAAAACTAGGCAACACACTGCGAAATAAAACTGGGAAATTCAACAGAGGAAAACCATTTGTAAAATAAATGTTTTCTCTTCAAATGGCTTACCAGCGGGAAGTTTCCTTCAAAAGCATTTAAATGTGATCTCTTAAATGTTGCTCATTCTATGAACTCAAATGTCAGCTTCCAGTTAATAACGTCTGGCATTCAGAACAGGTTTTCCCACTTAAAAAAAAAAGTGCAGCTATCTTCTGGCTAACTTCCCTGAAAACCCTGAGATAACTTCCAGACTCCAGACACAGTCTCACTCCTCTCAGGCTCTTAATCCTCAAACTACAGATAATTTCACCCAAAGGGAGGGAGAGAGGGAAAAAAAGACTGTGAACTTGGGGCTGGGGGTGGGGTAGACACTGAAGTCAATTTTCAGTTATCACTCTGATCTTTAAATTACTCTTAATAATAATCTTCTGCAATAAAACAAGGAGCCTGTAATGTGGGCTGCCTGTCTGCAAAGGAGACAGCTCTATCTCTGAAAGCTGCGGCTTCCACCTCAAGACCCAGGCGCATTAGCTTCATTTATCTCCTTCCACAGGGTGAGGGAGAAATCCAAGACCTGGTTATTTCAACACCTGCTACTTTATCTCCCACAGCTTCTGCTGGAATCTTCTAAGAAGGCTAATTACCCAGTTTGGACTTTCCCTACCCTGCATAGCGCATGGCCAGGAGCAGACACTTTAAAGCAACAGCTAATTATAATCACGTTTATCTTGAGCAGCAGTCAGGTGAAGATGCTAAGGGAGTTTCCAATTCTCAGACACTTGACTGTCAAACACGTCCTCCACCCTCTTCCTCCCAAATGTGTGCCATGATGCGTCTCTACGCAGGGTTCACTTTGACACCAGATTCCTTCGACAGAACGCCACAACGGTTTGACTGGATCCAAACCAAGAGTTGACCTACTAGCCTAGCACTAAACCTACTAGCCTGGCATCTAATCTTCCTCAATGTAGCCTGGGGCCTGCCTACTCCACAAAGTGTGTGACAAACACACATCACATGTGCTCATTGGGAAAGCAAACAAACATCTGACAAATGTATTTAGTTACATCTGCAGTATAAATGCTCTCTTCTCAATTATCCAAACAGCAGCAAATCCTTGTTATCTTAATTCACAGTGTGTTTCCGTGTGGGAGGATAGTCTGTTTTTATGAACTGCCAATTGCTGAAGGATTCTGTTCATTCTGATGCAACGTTTTGTGGTCCTTGGTGAGATTCTGCAGAACATACACATAGAGATATTGGGGATCAGCTCTCTATCTAGCTTTTTAGGAATAGGCCAGTGAGTACAATTCTAGATTCATGTTGGGATATAATGATGGCTCCATCTCCAAAAATGTCAAGTGAAAAATCGAATTAACATTCTAGGAGGCCTTCTGTTCTTATAACTGGGTTTCTAACACAGTTCTGCCTTTAGATCTGAGGGTTTTATTTTGTTATTTTCATTCTGTAAAATGACCCACATAGTTTCTGAAGGACTTTTTATTCAAATTTGAGAAGGGGGAAAACTTCTTTTCAGGGGTGACAGGAAGTAAAGCAGTATTGGGGAACCTCAGGCCCACAGGTCTACTGGGACCTACCAAGCCTTTCCATTTGTCCCATGTGTAGTTTTCACTAAGCCACATCCACCTGCACATAATCTGATATCAGGTGCAGGGCCATATTATATATGAAGAAAGGTACAGTTTGGTGCCTTTTGAATTTAGAACCCTTTTCCTGAGTTGTACCAAACCAAGTTTTGTGCAGAATAGACCCACTGAAACTGATGGAGCTAAGTTAGTCATGTCCATTAAGCTCAAGTGGTATTCAATGAAGTTTTACTCAAGAGCAGACCCAGGAAAAATAATAAGCATGGCTATGTTAGATAAATGCATTGCAGTGGGTCTGCTCTGAGTAAAGCTCAGTTGATCAACATAAAAAAGGCTCTATGCTGAGTATGACAATCATGGGATACAACACTCTGTCACCAAATTTAAGACACACCCAATTACAGCTGGAGTTAGAAGTGCATTTAGAGTGTGCACTTGAGTCTTCACTTCTTGGCGTTACTCAAATTCAAGCCCAGCTGCAAGGCGACAAAGGAAGAATCTGGGAGTATACCCTAAAATATGCTCCTAAAGGTAAAGGGACCCCTGACCATTAGGTCCAGTCGTGACCGACTCTGGGGTTGCGGTGCTCATCTCGCTTTATTGGCTGAGGGAGCCGGCGTACAGCTTCCAGGTCATGTGGCCAGCAGGACTAAGCCGCTTCTGGCGAACCAGAGCAGCGCACGGAAACGCCGTTTACCTTCCCGCCTGTGCGGTACCTATTTATCTACTTGCACTTTGAGGTGCTTTCGAACTGCTACGTTGGCAGGAGCAGGGACTGAGCAACGGGAGCTCACCCCGTCACGGGGATTCAAACCGCCGACCTTCTGATTGGCAAGTCCTAGGCTCTGTGGTTTAACCCACAGCACCACCCGCGTCCCAAAATATGTTCCTAATACTTCCTTTAATGTTGAATAACCTGGTAGCAGGTGAATAACTGGTGAGTCTCAGTGCTGTCAAAATGGACAGTGGGGGAGTATTACATTTTAAATCTAAGTACCCACCTCTGAAGTAAAAGGTAGCAAGCTCCAAAAGTGCTTGCGTACCTTTCTTTTGAAAGTGTGGTATAAAGGTTCCCTATCCCAAAAACCTAAAGTAAAGAGTTCTTGCTATAAAGTGCTGCAACCTTAAAGGACTAGATAGCTTACATACCAGAAAGCAGAAGGAAATTGGAGACAGTGTAGAAGTGATGGGGCCACAAATTTTAACTAGAACTATGGGATCAGAGGTGGGCCATGAGATTATTTTATTTAATAATTTTTTTATACCACTTGGTTGTAATAAACCTCTAAGTGGTTTACAAGAATTATTGAGCAATTAAGAAACACCCCTCATTTACCTGGGAAGCCAGTTCACAGTCTCAGGCCACTGGACATCCACACACTGGTCCAATGGATGAGTAGAATGCATTTGTGCAAAATCCAATTTACAATGTCTCAAACAATAATAATAATAATAATAATATTTTTTTATTTATACCCCGCCCTCCCCAGCCAAGGCCGGGCTCAGAGCGGCTTACAAGCAATAATAAAAACAAGATGAATGATTACAACTTAAAAACAAAAATAAAATACAACATTAAAATAATGGAACATTAAAATATTAAAATGTAGCCTCATTGCAGGAGAAGGAAAAGAAAAAAGAAAAGGGGGGGGGGAGGGAATCAAATTGGCTCCAATCCAAAGGCCAGGCGGAACAACTCTGTCTTACAGGCCCTGCGGAAAGAAAGATCTCCTAGAGAAAACTGACCACAGAATCTGGATCAACCATATTGACATGGATACACCTTGTTGAAAAATGCCAGGGGCACAGAAGGAAGGCACGTTCTCATTTCCTCACCAAGTGTAGGGGAAAGAGTGAACTATTTGGTCCGGGCTGCTATTTTACATTCCAGTGTGTTTTTAATTTATTTGAGTTCGTTTCCATGCCTCTGAGCTTCAAAACAGGGAAGGGCAAAATGTATATAAATACAACCCACAAATTGCTGAAGAGGGCAGAGACCATCCTGCTGTCTCTTAGTGCAGACCCAGGTCATTGAGCCCGCGCTTCCACAAGAGCTGTCCACCATGAACCACCATTGGCAGGACTGGCAGCAACAGCAGCAGATATGTCCTATGCTTATAATATTTTATTCTCTTGCTAATTATGCTGTTTTAAATGTGCATTTAAAAAATGACTTCCTTTAGTAACGTTTTCTTTTGAAAGGTTTAAAACCTTTTTTTTTTGTTAACTTTGATGCATCAAATGTGCATTCTGTAGTTTACCTCCTTTGTAACATTTTATTTTGAAATATTTAAAATAATATTTTCGTTTCCTGTTACTTTGTTGGCCTAAATGTATACTTTAATGTTTGACTTTCTTTAGTAATTTTTATTCTGGATTGTTCTATTTGACGTTTTAATGTGTTGTAAACTGCTTTGATGTATTTTTTCTTAATTATATAAAGTGGCATAGGAATGAAATGCACAAATAAAAAAATAAAATAAAAAGCTATATACAGTGGTACCCTGGTTTTAGAACAGCTAAGTTTATTAACAACTTGGAAATAGAAAGCTGCAAACCCAGACGTAGGTGTTCCAGTTTGTGAACTTTGCCTTTGAAGCAGAACATGTTCCGCTTCCTGTTAAGTGTGTTCCGTTTGTAAAATGAGTCCCCCGCTGCTAATCAGAGGCTTCCTATTGAGTCTGTCAGCTGTTGAGTCCCAAGCACCCACACAACACAGAGGTGATTTTTGGAGCTTTTTTTTTGCGTTTTTTGTTTGTGTGGCTTTTTCGCTTTTTGGACTGTGACTTGTTCTTTGTTTTATGGGACTGACTGGTGACTGTGGCTTGTGACTTTGTTTTTGTGACTTGTTTTTGTGACTGTGTGGAACCCAATTTAGCTACTGATTGATTTATTGAGTGATTGTGTGACTGCAGAAATGGATAAAAGCCCCCCATCCAAACAATGACTATCATCAGTGCACGTAAGAAATATATATTTTTAAAAATTTTATCATCTACAATACTGCCTTATTTATTCTACAGTATAGTACACTGATTATTGCTTTCATTTTATGGATCAATGGTCTTGTTAGATAATAAAATTCATGTTAAATTGCTTTTTTAGGGGTTGTTTTTAAAAGTCTGGAACAGATTAATTGCTCTGGAAAGAATTAAGTTTGGGAACCAAGGTACTACTGTAGTCACAAGACATCTCTAGTAGCAACATGTGCATATAATTTATTAGGGTTCTTGAAGAAGCATACAGTCACAGAAATGATAATTTCTACACCAATGTTATATAGCCATTCATTCTTTTTCACAGCATGCTTGCGCATTCCGTTATAGATTAATAATCCATACAAACACCGGAACTCAAATATAGTAGAACTCTACAGCAGGCAATGCTGTAACCTAAAGAAAGAAAATTATCCTCAAAGTGCTGCTTTGAGGCATGCTACACATTGACTGATTTTGTTAGCACTCACCCTGAGCCTGTCTTTGGGCAGAGCAACAGCTCCTTGCTTGATGATTTCCAGAACTCTCTCTACAGACAGCTCAGCCCCAGCCTGCTCAATTCTGGAGCTAAAGAAGCTGATCACCTGGAATGGAACAGGGAAATATATATTATATATACACACACACACATACACTTCTGTCTGTAAATAAGTGGAAGCACAGGTTAATTAAACAATTTCAGGGTATCTGCCAACTAGATTTTTTCCCCCCAAATTTTTTTTATTGGTTTTTACAATATTATCCACAATATTTTTTTTAAGGATATAGAAACCTACCCAGCAGATTTATGACAGTGAGTCATTTCTTAATTGAGATTCTTCAACTGTCAGGTATAAATGCTAGATTAAAAACAGTATTTAGCATTTGTATTCCAGGTAATTTAAGCACTATTATTTCCCCATCTTCAACTTGTTCCTATACACTATGACCATGATCCAAGAATGTACATGTGCATACTTCAACAATACTGCATAGCAGCTAAAAGACCGCAAAGTTCAGCGAATTTTCAGCTTCTGCTCCTATCTGCCACATGGCTTTTTTTGACTACTGAAGCAGGAACAAAGTTTCCTAAGAAAACAGGAAATCGCAGGAATAATGATTGCTTTGGGTTTTTATTTAATCTTCATGATAATTCTCAGAACCATGAAGACTACATTGGCTAGTTTATCTTACACACCAAGGCCTATACGATAATGTTTTGCAATATCACATAAAGGAAGGTAGATCTAGAAATGCCGCTGACACATCTCTAAACATGCAATCTTGAGAAGTTAGGTAGACCTATCTTAAGAAGAGAAACAATGCACATGTCATTGAAGGCAGTTAACATTCCTTTGATAATCGTAGCCAAGGACTAGGAAATGGTTTACTGCATGGCAATAATGCTCTTGGGATGCTTTTGCAATGCACCCAACTGAAGCTGTTAAGCCTAATTAGGCCCTTACAACCTATTAGTAAAACAAAAGAGAGCTGATGGTTTGATTACTCCAGGATTCAAATGAGACATACTGTTGCTGCAGGCAAGTACAGGAATTCTCTTTTGGAGTAGGGAGACCTGCCAGGCTTGCAAAGAAGACTTTTCAGAATATGCTTAAAGTAGAAAGTGAACAAAATTCAACAGAAAAGCATCCCTTCCTATAAAGAAATAACTGCTCTGCTGATCCTAATTACTGTCAACTGCAAATCCTAAGCAAATATATTGTAAAGGTTTTAATTACCACAAACCTTAACCTTAGCAGATCTACCCTTCTGGTAGACCTGTGAGTCGGTACTTCTGAGCATCCCTCAGAGCTGTTTCCTTGAAGGTCACACCTCCAACAAATTCAAAGCACATAGGTGGATGAGGCCACCTCGTTTCTTTTCACCACCTCCATTCTCTTTCTTCCCCCTACCTCTCTCCTTCCCATTAGAGTGCTTAAAGCATTTCACATACATTATCATAGTAATCCAACAACACATTTGCAAGGTATGTCAGTTTATCCTCATGCTGTGGTGAGAGGGAGGCTGAGTCAGAGAGCAGCTTGCCTAAAACCACCTACTGAGTTTATGGCAAATGTAAGATTTTAATAGTGGACTTTTCATTCATCAGTGCTATACAAGCTCTCACTATTATCATCTTTTTGGTGGCAGGTAAAAGTGATGTTTATTAGTGCACTACCAAAGTTTCCTGTGGCTGTTTTGGGGTTGTTTTGTTCTGTTTTTATCGTAGAATGTAGCTGCGTTTTAAGTTTTAAATGTGTTGGAAGTTTCTTAGAATAATAAATAAAAATAACAATAGAAGCCCATGAAAAAGAAGGTAGAGGGTAGACCCACATACACAGATTTTGCAGTGTTCAGTGTATCGGTCATGGGAAAGCTACTCTCTAATGGTATTTTAACTCCTTATTTTAATACAACAAGTCTTATTAAGTCCTCATAAATTAACAAACCTGTGTTCACAGTAAGTTAACATCCTGCCTACAAAGACATTCTTAAAAGCCAACAGCTAGCAACTGCAGCAAACAGCTGTAGTCATTCTTAACTCATTTGATTCCCCCCCACACACACTTTTTGAAATGCTTTTCAAGTTCCTTATAAAAATTACCCATCTTGCAGGAAGATCCTCAATACAACAAAAATAATAAGTAACCAACTTTGTGTAACATTTAGGATATCAGTACACCATTGACAATTACCAGTAAGAAAGTGCATATCACATCCCTCAAAATGGGAATCCATTTACTTCTGGAACAGGCTTGAGCAGTAAATGGAAACAGAAATCATTCTATTCCTGGTTGCTAAGTGAACCATATGTTTTCTATCTGCACAAAATCAGAGTTGTAGCTCAGTCCCACAAATCCAGGCCGAATTATTCTTATATTATGCAAATAATGCAGGAATATCCAAGTTTATGAATATGAGCAGCACAGCATACCTCATTTGTATAGGTATTTTTTCTCTGTACCAGCCAAACTTCCAGAGACAGTTATAGGGTAATGCGCAATCTTCCAGCTGCCCTCTTTTACAACACCAGGGAATACTGACATCGACTTCAACGAGAGAAAAGTGATAGCTCAGACGGTAGAGCATGAGACTCTTAATCTCGGGGTCGTGGGTTTGAGCCCTATTTTGGGCAAAAAGATTCCTGCAGGTTGGACTAAATGATCCTTGTGGTCCCTTCCAACTCTACAGTTCTATGATTCTATAACAGTAAATGTTTTATAGGATGTATGGGAAAGCAGAACAGCTGATGTTCTGGCTTTTTCTTAATTGTTTTAAAGTTATATATTCTGCAACTCTGGTATTATTATTTTAATACACACACACACACACACTTATTTTGATGTAAAACACGCCTGTAGATGGAAAGGCTGGTGGAAAATATCTTAAATAAATATGTTTGAAAAGATTGGAATGGCTTTTGTTTCTTTTTTAAACAGAAATGTCTGGCAAAATATTTCTATAAAATCAGTTTATCAAATAATGGCTGTAATGACATTTGACAGACTGCCTTACTGAAATATTTTAGCTAGACAGTTATTAATAAATTGTGATTTCCAGTGTTTAGTGTAGATCCAGCCTTTTCCAGTTATTGTTATATTTTTGGTTGGCTCTCAGATTCTGCTTTTTTGAGGGCTTTCAGACTTTTTTTTGGCATGTGTTATACAAGTTATCTAATGTTTATTGCACAAATAAGAATGGATGTATTTGTTCCAATAAACTGATGATAATATACCATCATTGCAATTGGTGATGATTCTTTTCCTATATAGGCTTTGATTGGGAGATTGGATAAAGCATTAGTGATTCATTGGCTGATAATGTTTTAATTAGACATTTTTTTAGCTTTTTAAAATATGCTGTTTCAGGTGCCCCTTTTTGGCAGAGAATGCAATGTATAACTGATTAAAACAAGCAAATAAATAAATAAATCTATCTCTCCTGCAGTAATCAGAGTTCCTGCTCTGCCACCTCCTGTCTTGTCTGGTGTCTCTGCAAGAGGAAAAGCAGATATTCTTATCACAGCAGCCTTCAAGAAAAGTATGATATATTAAAAAACCTCCTTTTTCATTGCAGCTGCTTTCTGTGGCACCTGATAGTTCCACAAGGGCTCATGAGAATAGAATTAGAAGTACAGTATGAAAAAACAAAGGCAACTTAAAAACATTTTTAAACTTTAGTGTTGAACTGTTCAACAGCTGACCTGATCAATTCAGAAACACAATAGTTCACCATTGGACTATCTAAATGGGAAGGTCGGGTGGAAGGCTAATAAATTTCATTGCCATCACTCCTTCTGTACACTTTCCAGGAGGGACAGCTGACAACCTGCAGGGGACGAGTTTGGTTCTGAGGCTCCCAGTTGCTTATTTATAACCTACAGTCAAACTAAACATGACACTGCGATATCTCTGACTGCAGATCTGTAATAAAAGCTGTGGAAGGACCCTCTAAATTCAATGTGCACTACAGCACATATTATTATTTTTTTAAACAAAACAACCTCTCCCACTTTTCCTGATGGGTATCACTCCCCATGCTGCTGTTTGGCCCTCAGATGAAAAACCTACAGTTACTATCCTACCTCCACAGTCCTTATCAGATTCAGGCTTACATGGAGTTCAGCTATTAGGGATTATATTTTGGATAGCATTGCCAGTCCAGTTTGATAAGCTGCTTTGTCACTTTCTCAGCTGCTCAGCTGTTTGCACCTTGTGCATCTTAGTAATTAATTCTGGCAAGCCACTAGGTCCCTGAACTTTGTCACAAAGAGATCAGATCTTATACAGTGGTACCTCGGGTTAAGAACTTAATTCGTTCCGGAGGTCCGTTCTTAACCTGAAACTGTTCTTAACTGGAGGTACCACTTTTGCTAATGGGGCCTCCTACTGCCGCCCCCCGATTTCTGTTCTCATCCTGAAGCAAAGTTCTTAACCCGAGGTACTATTTCTCGGTTAGCGGAGTCTGTAACCTGAAGCGTCTGTAACATGAAGCATCTGTAACCCGAGGTACCACTGTAAATGTTTCTCTGGACAGATCTAAGAGCTCTGGATCTCTAAAAAATAAATTCTTGTAATCGCACATCTGTCTAGTGGCAAAATCTGTGTGCTATGCTTTACTACCATAGTATAGGTAGCATCAGACAGAGAGATGAGACAGCAGGGGTAACTATTGCCTTGGCTACCTGGTCCTCATAACAAGTATGTATGACCTTGAATCTGAAGCATATTTGAATCTAAATAGCATATTTTCTTCTCCCCTCTCCAACCTTTTGTGGGTGTTTGGATATAATGCTGCAGGCATTTATCTGTTTTTTAATTTCTGTACAATTCCCACAGGATTTAGATGCTTTATACATAAATGACCACTTTCCCCCTCTATAATGTGAGAACCACATGCATCTGTGCAAAAATGAAATAAAAATACAAATAGCTTTCCACAATGAATGTAACAATTGTAAAAGCAAAATCCACATCTACAAAAAGGAGTTTAAGAACCCAGCAGTTCAAAAGCACGTCAAAGTGCAAGTAGATAAATAGGTACCGCTCCGGTGGGAAGGTAAATGGTGTTTCCGTGCACTGCTCTGGTTCACCAGAAGCGGCTTAGTCATGCTGGCTACATGACCCGCGGGGAAGCTGTATGCCCACTCCCTCGGCCAGTAAAGCGAGATGAGCGCCGCAACCCCAGAGTCATCCACGACTGGACCTAATGGTCAGGGGTCCCTTTTCCTTTACCTTTTACTATAAAGGGCATTGTAGAAGATCAGTTCATAAGAGTTTATTTTTACTTACCAGATCTATATTCTGCATTACATCCTGGAAAGAGGGATGAGTTCGAAATTGCTCAAAGAGATCCCGCTTATAAAGCAGTGCATATACTAAGTTAGGGTTATGATGTAGTGAGTTTGTCAAGCAAGAGTTGATTATCTCTAACATCATTCGAATGACTTCTTCAATCACATTCAGGTCCTGTGCCTATAAGAAACAAGCAGAATAGAAAAAAACATTATCTAGGCACGGTTTCCAATGGTGATTATCCACAGGCAAACAGATTGTATTTAATCTCGTAGATTCTAACTAAGTAGTGGCACCTTTTAGCAGACCAATTTACATTGATGTAATCAGCACCTTTACTTATTTTCCATGCTTTATTCTGTGGGTCTAATATGGCAATACATCTCAGCCCAACTAGTCTATCCGGCAGCAGTGCTGAAAATTTTCCATTTCAAAAGGTGGATCTTCATACTTCAATGAAGAGTATTATTTTACCATTAAAAAAGAAAAAAATCACTATGCTCTGTCATGAATAACTTTAGTGCCAGCTAGGGCAGACAGTATTGTCTGGGTTCCAGGAAACTCTGTGGCTCCTGGGAAGCTTATCAGTGTTCCTCAGTGATAAGATCAGTAAGGGCAGACAAACTAAAATGGTCAGAAGCAGCTTGATAAAAGTACATGTTATTATTTTATGTAAACCACTGTAGGGATCTTTCTGGGTCAAAGTTGAGGAGAAATATCAAATAAATATCTGGGTAAGAATAGTCTAGACATGCTGATCCACAATCTTGTAGCCCATCATCATCATCATCCCACTCTTCTTCATTCAAAGATCAAAGGGTGGTTCACAACATAAAAATACAAAAATGAGAACACAAAATATATAGTAAAACAAGAACAAAAACAAACCAATATCCAACGACCCCCGACTCCTATAAACACACTTTAAAAGCCTTAGCATGTTTAATCAGGCAAAGGCCTGGTTACAGAGAAATGTTTTCACCTAGTGCCGAAAGAAATGTAATGAAGGCACAGGGAGAGCATTCAACAAATGGGGAGCCACCACAGAAAAGGCTCGTTCTCATGTTGCCACCCTCTGGGCCTCTGCTGGTACAGAACACTGTTGTAGGATGACAGACAGTACCTCAGCATGAAGTCATAGAACACAGATAAAGTTATTTGTCTAACACCTCCTCTCCCGTATCATCTGCCCCAGGCCCTGTGGGATGACATGCAAGAGACCTTTCTTTGGCTCCCTGACTGTGAATTCTGCTTCTGGAAGTTTTAGTGGCAGAGACTCTGATGAGTTTCTGCTGCCAAGCAAAAAACATTTTTATTTTTCGAGGCATTTGGGGTGAACCAATGAGGCCACTTTCTGCTTTCAGTATTTTCAGGCTGATCTGTTATTTTCTGTGTTTTAATAATTATTTTATGACATTCTGGAAACCATCTTAGGATCACTATAATGGCACCACTTTGGAAATTATGCAGATGGTGTAGATGCCTCTACATTTTTAATCCCATGTATTCAAGATGACTCAAATTACACTGAGGCCATAAGAATGTGCATGGAAATGTTGTAAGCTTTTTCAGCGGAGAGGAACAATAGGAAGTTATAAGTAAGTAATTTCCTTCTTAAATGAAAAGGTAGAGGACTTGTGGAGCCATGAATTCATGTCATTTGTGGTATGAACACCCATTCCTCAAAGCCTTCCCCCCTTGCAGAATTCTAATAAATCTTGGTCAATGGTTATTTAATAACAGGTCTGCATGATACTCTTAACCTCAAAATGGATCATAATACCAAGTGACAGACAAAATAGAATTCTCTCAGAACACAGGAAGAGCACTCTGTTTTATGGTCTTATTTACAAGGCTGAGCTATACCCCAAGACAAATACCATGAAATAACTCTCCAAGTTCTTCAATGCAAAAACTTACTTGGGGTAAATTTAAACAATGGGCTTCTGGGGAAGGGGATGGGGTTACACAAACAAAGAGTCAAAGACAGTAAGTGGATGAAAGGTGAAATACGTGAAGGAAAAACTGCATTTCATTGCTCTCTATACATCAGGCACCTCTACATCTAGACATGGTGTCAGGACAGATATAAACAAGGTTATGAAAACATTTCATGTACATCACCTTGTGTAATAACTTGTGCAGCAGCTTCAAAACAATTGAAACAGATTTTTTTTCTCTGTCTCTAAGACAAGACAATGGTTCAAATGAGAAATGCTTTAAAAGCTTTTTTCTCCAATGTAACAGCTGCTCTCCATGCAGAAAGATATATAATTAAACTGGTATTTTTGCACCACATATAGTTTGGGCTTTTGTAACAGTTGGGATTCCCCCCCCCCCAAACTACTGAACCTTCTAACTCTGAAATAATTGAGACCAGTGCTGATAAATATCCCAAGATACGGTATTATTTTTTTTTAAGCTGGCAGCCATTCTTGGAGGCAATTGCTGATTTTTAAGACAACACAATAGGCCAGAAGTATGCAGGCAAGATTCTCAAAAAGAATCTTTTTCCAGATCATACCTCAACAGGGCATACACCCCAGAAGTTCACAGGCTGTTTTAGGACATATGTATGTGTGTGTATATATATATTTACATACATACAGGGATGCCACCAGCATTTCCTGGGCTCAGTATGTTGTAATGAGTACACTGTACTCCTGCATCCAAACTCCTCCCTTACCATCTATTGACAAGAGCTGCTGCGTATGTACATACATATATTAACTTTGCCTAGCCAACCTCACAAGGTGGTTGCAAATAGAAAAGGTGAAGTGGAGGAAAAACATACACAACTTTGAGCTGTACACTATGAGTCACAGTAGTGTGCCACAAAAACAAAGTCTTGTGAGGCCAAAGCACTGATTCAGCCAGGAGGCTTCTTGCTTTATTTCTTCAGAATTCATTGTTTTGGTCTCATCAAATCAAAGGGCAAACTCAGAATAGGCACTCACATAGCAAGAAACAGAGAGGCCAAAACGTTGGCTTCTGCGACAGCTTGTAATTCTTACATACACCTTTACTTTTTGAGAGCATAAAAGTGTGCTTACAATTTTAACCCGGGGAAAAATGTGCTACAGCTATCAGAAATCACATCCAGATATTCTGAAACTACTTGTTCCAGAGCAGCAAGACTAATGGTTCACATCCAGTGTTCAATTTCTCGCCCAACTTCGTTTAGAAGTGCATATAATTAAAAAAATTGTGACATTCTGTTCAACTTCTAAGGAAACTTGGTCTAGTTAGTAAGTGTAAGATAGTTTCCTTTATTTAGGGTTATTATGAGAGAAGCATATGTATTTTGTTTGCAGTAATTCTGGGAAGTTTCCAAGAATTTCCTGAATTTCCTGCATTTTTAACAAGAAACTAAAACCTTCCAATAAAAGTGATGTGGGGGAGGAAAGAAGAAAAAGGAAGTGCGCAGAAAACTGAATTCAGGTCCAAAGCCAACTTTTCAGTGATAAGAGCTCCGTTGTGCGTATGTAACAGATTTGTTGACACACGTACATAATGCTTCCAGACCACACTGAGCTGCCTTAAAGACAGGACATTAAAATAACCATCATCCCCTTTGACCCCATTTGTTTTGCAACTATGAATAGGACCTGCCTCCTTAATCTGTATTAATTTTAGTGGATCATCAACACACATTCTTTCTGATGAGCCTAGAAGAGTAAGGACTAACGCCCACCAGCCAGTGCCTTTGGACAATATTGCCCCATACCAATTCTATTTACAATGACCACAGCAAAACAACTCATCAAAGGAACGTTAGACTAGCCCTCCTGGATCAGACCAAAGCTTCATCTTGCCCAGCCAAGATTGTGGCCAACCAAGTATCTCTGGAAGGTCCACAAGAGGGACATAATGGCAATACTCCTACTCAGCAGTTGTTTTCCATCAGCTGGTATTCCATGGCATTTCTGCATCCAGGTATCATGTTTCAACAGACAAAAAGTGTCAAGGAAACTGAGGAGTGAGAACTAATTCTGACACAATATATTCCTCTTCACAACCGCTTTGGGAATGGTTCCTATGAAAGAATACACCTGGAAAACATTACATTGTAAGTAGAGAGACATACACACATAGAATGTTCCAGGAACAAACTATGAGCAGGATGCTGAATTCCTGCCATCGCCTATTAGAGACCTTCCCTGGGAAATCCATGTAGATTTTCAATTCCAACATCATATTTTCCACATGGGAACGATTCTAAAGCCGATTGTGTGGAAGCAAATGTTTGAAGAGGCCTTGGGATGCGAAACTATATCTACATGCATATGTATATGTGTATATATCTAGGCTCCAGCATACACGAATCAGCAAGATGGCGGTGATGGCAATGGTTGTGGCAGGTTTGCAGACCCCATTAAGGTTTGGCAGTACCCACTTCAAACCTCTTAGTGGCTACAAGGATTTATATACACATCAGCTGCCAGAGCAAGTTAACTAATGTAGGACAGGAGGACTGCACTGCAAAACCAAAAAAAAAAAGACTATCCAAACTTAAATATGTATTTAAAAGATTTTTGAGTGATTAGTGCTGCAGAAGAGAAATAATTCAATATGACTTGATGGAATTCTACTTCTCCATGGGCAATCTCAATTTTCAAGCATTTAAAAAAAGCAGAATTACAACAGAATGTGTTTTTTTAAAGATCATATGTGAATCCTTAATTCCATGTGGAGATGGAAGAATATGAGACAGCGTTCTGCAGAATACACTGAAGGCCAGTTCAATTCTCAGCAGCAATGGGATTGGGGGGGGGGTGCATGTTTGATGTGCTTGGTACATAAGGATCAGCAATTCTAACACTCCCCTGCCAGATATGATCAGCATTAACAGTGTAGACAAACCACACACAAATGAGAAGTTGGGGAGCAAAAGCATGTTTTATGAAACTAGCAGAACATGCCTACGTGTGTCAACTCAAAAGTAGCTCCTATTAAGTAAATGTGTGGAGGTCGAGGCCTTTAAAAGTTTGTTGTATTCTGGGGCCCAGGGAGAGGGGACAGGGAAATTCAAGTATTCTCTCTAATTCATGCTTTACAATTTCTAGCAATTAGGAATAAAACTTCTCCGAGCAGCAATATTTTTTTCCTGACTCAGGAAAGTTTACAGGAAAGCTTTTCCTTTCTCTCCCCACCCCCCATGACCCCTGAATTTTTGAATTTTATTGATATTGATGCTCCATTTTATGTTGTATTTTATGCTGTTTTTAAGTCACATTTTAATCAATGTTTTATATTTGCTGTTAGTCGCCCTGAGCCTGGTTTTTAAACCGGGAAGGGCGGGGTATAAATAAAAATTCATTATTATTATTATTATTATTATTATTATTATTATTATTATTAAAAATAAATTTTAAAAGACCATGAACAATCAGGTTAGTTACTTCCAAAATACCATTCAATCAAACATGAGAAAGGTAATAATGACAAGTAAAGAAGTGAAAAGTGTTTAAGTTGTGTGCAAAAACTGTTTCAATATCAGCTTCTAAAAATACAATATAGGGGTTAAATTAGAAAAATCATCTACTTTACCATTGCTCAGCCAGTGCACACAATCCAACACAGACTGAAGTACTCACATACCCACTGATAGGAACGGACTTAAGCACTCTAAACTTTATTGGGACTGGGAGTATTCTATATTTTTTGAAGAAAATGTTATCTGGCCATCCCTTAAAGAGCTCAATAAACTGCAAAGTATTTACTGCTTAATAATACTGTAGTTTTAATCATTTTTATTCTTCATTTTAAATTGTCTATATTAACAATACATCAGTATAGGTTTTGTTTGTTTTAGAATGAATTCTACTTAAATGTGACGATATTTTGGGTATCCTCCCCAAATGTATCAAGTCGTAAATAAAATTAAATAATATTTAGTCATACAGCATTTTAAGGATGCAATTGTAGAGACACAAACAGAGCGAGATACTGTACAAAATTGAATGAATGGCACAGTTTTAAACTTATAATATCTAGCTTTGAAGGCATAAGTACTTCTCTTTAGGACTGTCCCTCTATTTTACCATTTGTCATTTCGTGTATACACGGACAAAAAGAAAAAAATCCACACACAGCATTTACGCCTTCCCTTAAAGGTTTCTCTCAATAAACCGGTTGAAGGTACAAACAGGAAGGTAAAGTTAGGGCAGATTTGGGAGAGCTGTGATAGCAGGGACACACAACTATTGTTTTAGGTTAAGTGTTGTTGTTTATGACTTTCCATCTTATTTTTAAAGCTTATTATCCACAAGATTCTGGATAAGAGCTGAATGCAAATTCAGGCTATTCAACTTCCTGAGTCTAGAGTTAGAAACTAAGACTGGATAAACTGTGGAAAAAATGTTTTGACCCCCTCCCCCAAAGGAAGGATATAAGAACAGTTCTGCTACATCCTTTCCTTTATAGCCATATTTGACACTTTGGAAAAGGAATCAGGTATCTATCCTAATGCGATCTGGCTGTGATCCCAACCCCCCCCCCCATAACCCTTTCCCACAAATACACACTGGGGGAAAATGTGTTGTAAAGTCTCTATTATTGTCTAAGTCAGCCTTCCCCAACCTAGTGCCCTCCGGATGGCACTATAACAACAACCCCCATCACCTCAATCAGCACAACAAATAATATTTGAAAACCATCTGAACAAACCATGGATAAACTGATCAGAGTTTAGTTCAGGATGACATGCTAAACTGTGGTTAATCGAAAATAGAAGTGAAAACTTCTGATCTCCTTGTGGCTGCGGTGAAAGAATGAGAGCACAGAAGTCCAAGTCTCGCCACAGCTCATTCCTGTCCGATAAACTACAATTATATTGTGATGTTTTAATGTAGCCATTGACTTGAACTAGCCAGGTAATGATGCAAACGCAGACTACTAGTATTATTAAATTGTAAAAGGTGAAATAAAATATCCTGGAAATGACATTGTTTAAGAATAGGATTCAAGGTATGTCTATACACCAGCTGATCTGTTCTTGTATAAAACACTTACTGTACACAAGAGCCTGGAAGAGGACACCTGATGCAATGGATACGAACCATGGAGCATTTCTGAATGTCTAGCAATGTACATTTTTCATTCATACTTTACACATCCATGCTGAATAAAGTCAAGATTTCCCAAGCAACAGTAATTTGAACAAACCACAACACCTTTCCAACCATACACACAAGAAAACATTTTCACTTGGTTTTACTGATCTAATTTCAAACACATCAACCCACTGTGCCAGTCTTTATTTGTAGAGCCAGATTTTCACAGTTGCTCCCCCCCTTTTCTTAGATCCTGCACAGTCCAGCAAAGTCATCAGCATCTATAATAGTGCCAGTCCAACTGTGAGCAATTTTGCATATTAAAAATATCCCAAATATCCTCAATTGTGAGAGAGGGAGTTTCAACATAGAAAAAAATTGCCGGCAGCAAGAATGGCCTACCTCCTTCTGGCAAAAGACTCCAAGACCATTCAACTAATGTGCACTCAAAAAGTGTCCTTTGAAAGGTCATGGCAGACTGCCACAGGAAAGATTATTTATTTCCATATAGGATGTGCTGGACTTCAGATTCTAAGGATTTTTTTCCTACCTTGCCCTATGCTGCAAACCCTTCTGCCATATCAAAGGAGCTGAGCCAATGGGCAGCCAGAGAGTTGTGGTACTTTGTTTTGTTTTGTTTTTATAAATATTTTATTAGGCTTAACAGTAAGAAAATTCAAAAACAGAATAGAAAGACAATAAAAAATACAAAATTACAAAATACAAACATTAAACACCAAAAAACAACAACAGGAAAACACATATTCAAAAAAACAAAGAAAACACAAAAAATCCCTTTTTCTTCCCCTCGTTAGTTAACTTATTTTCCTACTTCCTCACATCTCCCGTTCCTGTATCCCTTTTAAAAATTTAATTCAGCAAATTCATGTCCTATTAGTTTATCTATTATTTATCCAAATCATATATATATATATATATATATATATATATATATATATATATATATGCTTTCGTAGATTTTCACGGGTACAGGGATGCAGGTTTTGGTGTCTTCGGGTGTCTTCCCGTGTAAGAGTCGGGGTGTCTGTGCGACGTTTCGACGAGGTCGAAACCTGCATATATATATATATATATATATATACTTCGGGTGTCTTCCCGTGTAAGAGTCGGGGTGTCTGGGCGACGTTTCGACGAGGTCTCACTCGTCATCTTCAGGCTGGTGCTTTCGGCTTCTTGTTACTGGAACAGAGCAGAATCTGGTGTTTGAGTTTCTATAAATACTGTTGAGGGGTGTGGTGTATCTTGGGGAGACCGTAGAGTTTGGGGCATCTGGATGATTTTTCTCTGGGGATGATTCTTAGCTGGATTTCTTCACTGATAGGAGTGAAGATAGGAGAGGCTTTTATTTTGGATTTGGTGGTTTTTTCCAGATAGGTGGTGGGGTCTGTTTTTATAGGTTGGTAGGTAGGGTCTTGGAGTAGATTTGATAGTTTTGCTTGGTAGTCCGATGTGTTCATCACAACAGTGGCGTTGCCTTTGTCTGCTGGGAGAATGATTATGTTGTTGTCTTTCCTCAGGTTGGTGAGTGCTTTCTGTTCTTCTTTGTGTAAATTGCTTCTGGGTGGTTTGCTGGAGCAGAGGATGTTGGTGACTTCAAGTCTGATTTTATTGGCTTCATCTGGGTCGATTTTGGTCAGGCTAGCTTCGACTCCGCATATGATGTTTTCTCTACGGTCTCCCCAAGATACACAATAAACTCTAGGGTCTCCCCAAGATACACAAAGAAGGAACACCACTCAGACCAATAGTCAGCTCCATAGGCTCACCTCTACAAAATCTCGCTAAATTTCTCGCTAAGCAACTTCAGCCCTATGCAGAATCCATCGCTTCACACATTACTAACTCCTTCCAGTTCATAGAAACAATAAAGAAGCAATACCTACATCCCGATGACCTTCTTGTGAGCTTCGATGTTGTATCTCTCTTCACTCAAGTACCCATTAATGAAGCCTTGACAGCCATCCAAAACAAATACAACCCCCCCAAATACATCCTGGACCTGACCAACCACTGCCTAACCAACACGTACTTCATCCACAATGGACAAAGATACAAACAGATAGAAGGAGCACCTATGGGATCACCCCTCTCACCGGTCATCGCAAATTTGTACATGGAACACTTTGAAACCAATGCTTTAGACAAGTCAGAACACAAACCCAAACTTTGGCTCAGATATGTTGACGACACCTTTGTAATTTGGCCACACGGGAAAGAAAAACTAGATAGCTTCCTCACACATCTCAACAGCCTACACCCCAAAATACAATTCACTATGGAAATAGAAGACAACAACCAACTCCCCTTTCTTGACGTCCTAATCTACAAAAAACCTGATGGCTCCCTAGGACACACTATCTACCGGAAAAAAACACACACCAACCGCTACTTACATGCACAATCACACCACCACCCTGCACAAATAAACTCCGTAGCCAAGACTCTCATCTCCAGAACCAAACGCCTGGCTGACAAAGACCACTTGACAACTGAGTTACAGAATCTCTCAAATGTGTTAATCGCTAATGGATACCAGAAAAACAGGGTTACGAAGCTAATCCAAAAAGAAACACCCCCCAAAAACCAAGACACAGAAGAAAACAATGGCATGGCCCTCCTTCCTTATATCAAGGGCACTACAGACAAAATTAGCAAAATCCTCCATAAACACAATATCAAAACAGCCTTCTGCACCAACCAAAAAATAGCCAATATCCTCAGAAACCCAAAAGACAAAATCCAGCTGGAAAACCAAGGGGTCTATGAAATACCCTGCAAAGTCTGCCCAGCCACGTACATTGGACAAACAAACAGACGAATAAATGCACGTATCGCAGAACACAAGAATGCCGTCAAAAAAGAAGAAAAAACTTCCTCTCTTTTCCAACACATGAAAGAAACAGGACACGAAATTAATTTTGCAGATTCCAAATTGCTCTTTAACATGGAACATCACCACAAGAGAATAATCATGGAAGCCATCGAGATAGAGAAACACCCTCACAACATGAACAAGCGTGACGACACGTCCCGCCTGCCAGACATCTGGAAATTAGCCCTCCCCACAAAAACCGACACCAGAACCAGAGGCACACAGAACGCCGTCACCAATCAACCACACCAGACCCAAACCCAGACCCTCTCCACAGACATATTACAGACTCCATCCAGTAGCCAAACTATAGTGGCACCTCCGGATGCTGCACCCCCCTGCAATCCCTACACAGATCTGGCTGGCACAAGGCACAAAATCATAGCTCGCCCCTATACACGAAGCCAAGCCAGAGCACAACTAAATGCAGCACAGCCATCTTCTCAGAAAAACTCTTCACAAGCTCAAGAGGTCAAGACACGAAAGCTTTAGCAACTAATCTACACTTAATGACCCACCCAGTGATATTCAGAATATCACTCATGAAATCACCCAAGATATCCCTCAAGTAATTAAAGAACAAAAGAAGAAAAGGCACACTAATCTAGGAACTTCCTCTCTGCCCAGAACGTTGGAGGCTATACACCACACCCCTCAACAGTATTTATAGAAACTCAAACACCAGATTCTGCTCTGTTCCAGTAACAAGAAGCCGAAAGCACCAGCCTGAAGATGACGAGTGAGACCTCGTCGAAACGTCGCCCAGACACCCCGACTCTTACACGGGAAGACACCCGAAGTATATATATATATATATATATATGCAGGTTTCGACCTCGTCGAAACGTCGCACAGACACCCCGACTCTTACACGGGAAGACACCCGAAGACACCAAAACCTGCATTCCTGTACCCGTGAAAATCTACGAAAGCAAATATATATATATATATATATATATATATGATTTGGATAAATAATAGATAAACTAATAGGACATGAATTTGCTGAATTAAATTTTTAAAAGGGATACAGGAACGGGAGATGTGAGGAAGTAGGAAAATAAGTTAACTAACGAGGGGAAGAAAAAGGGATTTTTTGTGTTTTCTTTGTTTTTTTGAATATGTGTTTTCCTGTTGTTGTTTTTTGGTGTTTAATGTTTGTATTTTGTAATTTTGTATTTTTTATTGTCTTTCTATTCTGTTTTTGAATTTTCTTACTGTTAAGCCTAATAAAATATTTATAAAAACAAAACAAAACAAAGTACCACAACTCTCTGGCTGCCCATTGGCTCAGCTCCTTTGATATGGCAGAAGGGTTTGCAGCATAGGGCAAGGTAGGAAAAAAATCCTTAGAATCTGAAGTCCAGCACATCCTATATGGAAATAAATAATCTTTCCTGTGGCAGTCTGCCATGACCTTTCAAAGGACACTTTTTGAGTGCACATTAGTTGAATGGTCTTGGAGTCTTTTGCCAGAAGGAGGTAGGCCATTCTTGCTGCCGGCAATTTTTTTCTATGTTGAAACTCCCTCTCTCACAATTGAGGATATTTGGGATATTTTTAATATGCAAAATTGCTCACAGTTGGACTGGCACTATTATAGATGCTGATGACTTTGCTGGACTGTGCAGGATCTAAGAAAAGGGGGGGAGCAACTGTGAAAATCTGGCTCTACAAATAAAGACTGGCACAGTGGGTTGATGTGTTTGAAATTAGATCAGTAAAACCAAGTGAAAATGTTTTCTTGTGTGTATGGTTGGAAAGGTGTTGTGGTTTGTTCAAATTACTGTTGCTTGGGAAATCTTGACTTTATTCAGCATGGATGTGTAAAGTATGAATGAAAAATGTACATTGCTAGACATTCAGAAATGCTCCATGGTTCGTATCCATTGCATCAGGTGTCCTCTTCCAGGCTCTTGTGTACAGTAAGTGTTTTATACAAGAACAGATCAGCTGGTGTATAGACATACCTTGAATCCTATTCTTAAACAATGTCATTTCCAGGATATTTTATTTCACCTTTTACAATTTAATAATACTAGTAGTCTGCGTTTGCATCATTACCTGGCTAGTTCAAGTCAATGGCTACATTAAAACATCACAATATAATTGTAGTTTATCGGACAGGAATGAGCTGTGGCGAGACTTGGACTTCTGTGCTCTCATTCTTTCACCGCAGCCACAAGGAGATCAGAAGTTTTCACTTCTATTTTCGATTAACCACAGTTTAGCATGTCATCCTGAACTAAACTCTGATCAGTTTATCCACCAGCCTGAAGATGACGAGTGAGACCTCGTCGAAACGTCGCCCAGACACCCCGACTCTTACACGGGAAGACACCCGAAGACACCAAAACCTGCATTCCTGTACCCGTGAAAATCTACGAAAGCAAATATATATATATATATATATATATATATATATATATATATATATATATATATATATATATATATATTTGAGAGTTGTGGTACTTTGGACGCATGCCAGGCCCTTCAATGCCACAAAAGAGCTCACAAGTGACTAGCTCCTAATCATTTATTTATTGCGTTCATATCCCACTTCTTTCTCCAAGGAGCTCACGGTGGTATACGTGGTTCTCCCCCTCCTCATTTAATCCCCAGAGCCACCCTGTGCGGTAGGCTAGGCTGAGAGTAAGTGACTGTCTTCATGGCCAAGTGAGGATTTGAACCCTGGTCTTTCCAGGTCCTAGTCTGACACTCTAACCACTACACCAAAAGGTCCTCTGTGACATCCAAGACATTAAGGCAGGCATAGGCAAACTCCGGCCTTCCAGATGTATTGGAACTACAATTCCCATCATCCCTAGCTAACAGGACCAGTGGTCAAGGATGATGGGAATTGTAGTCTCAAAACATCTGGAGGGCCGGAGTGTGCCTATGCCTGCCTTAAGGCAATAGCATCAAGTGAAGGGAAAAATAAATGAAATGCTAAGGAATTACAATGGGGGATGTTGTGGAGACCTTGCCCTACCTTAGCAGACATGCTTTTTAAAGTGACAACAGAGTTGAGCTCTGTGGTTTTTGTACATGTGAGAGAAAACCATCACACTGCATTTTGCATACCCACACTGGAGCCACTTAATTACCCTAAAAAAAAAATAATCATGTCAGTCTGGGATGGTTGTTAACTCCAAAGTTAAAAGCAACAACTCAAGGCTAAGATTTCTGAAGAACCTTAATTAACAAACTGTAATAAGAAAGAGCCAAGAGAAAAGGAGAGATGAACTGTACAATGCAAAACACACAAAGAGACTGGACTTCATATTTCAGGAAAATCCAATTAAGTTTTTTTCTCCCTCAGGGCAGTGTAACATGAGTTGCTCTATGACTCCGATACACAAGCAAGCAGAAAGAACAGTGTGGGAACTGGAAAAACTCATGATCATGACCACTTCTTTATTTCCCCCAGGCTGTGAGTATGTTGGCAAAAGTAGCAAGCCTGTGGCCTACCCCACCCCAACGCAAGGAAAAGAGAAAAGTTAAAAATGCTAGAAACCAGTTTTAAGTTCTTGAAATTATAAGTCAATCTAGTTCCTCTAGAAACAATATTATCACAGTGTGAGAGGAAGACATTCTTATGGAGGCACAACCTACTCTGTGATCATCCCCCAACCTTGCAGGCCAGCTCTTGTGTGGTATTTGGATTAGGGGAGGCCAGAATGTATACTGTGGCTAGTTACTGCTGCGTGCTAAAGAAACACTGAAATAACTATTCTTTTATTGCGATTTGAATCTCCTCTTCATACACTGAAGCACGTGGTGCAAGTCTGCACAGCTCTGTTGCATCGCTTGTCCTTTAGTCTATCCTCCAGATGAGAAAAAGTTCCATTAATTGAACTGCTCCTTACTAGGATAAAGTCTGAGAATGCAAGCTCTAGAACATGGGTTCCACCAAACATGGCTTTTGTTCCTGGCAAAGCTCTGACCAGATTTGGACTTCGCATAATTTCCTGCAACAGTTCCTATCCTTTCTGTTTGTCTGTTCAACATACATATGTGGACACTTGGCAACATCATAGGAAGTTATTAGCAGCTGATACTATTTATACTGCTAAAGGAAGCTGTACCTTGTCCTTTTCATATACACTAAAGTTCTGGAGTGTTTACCCAGGGAATGGCCGTGGTAGAAGAGTTCAGGCATTCCAGCTAACTAAGGGTGAAGTCAGCAAGGTGAACTAATGGTAACTAACTTGGGTGTGTGCTGGAACATGCATCATAGAGAGGGTTTGTGTACTCATCACTCAGTTGGGCTGTCAACAGCATATTGCACCAATGCTCACTCACATGTATTCCAGGAACAATTCAAAGTGTTGCTGCTGTTTATTTTAAATATATATATAAAGCCCGAAAAGGCTAAGAAGGCCCAGGAATTTTAAAGATTCATCACATTCTTGTGCTTACATGTGGGTTATTGGGAATATATTAGACCTGAAATGACACCCATTGTTTTCAAGCGGTAGACTCGTAATATGGTGAACCGGGTTCGATTCCCCGCTCCTCCACATGCAGCTGCTGGGTGACCTTGGGTCAGTCACACTTCTCTGAAGTCTCTCAGCCCCACTCACCTCACAGAGTGTTTGTTATGGGCGAGGAAGGGAAAGGAAAATGTTAGCTGCTTTGAGACTCCTTCGGGTAGTGATAAAGCGGGATATCAAATCCAAACTCTTCTCTTCTTCAAGGGCTTGATTCAAGGTGCCAGTGATTACTTATATAAATGGGGATCACCTCTACGCGCCATCACAAGCTTTAAGAAATACCTTCTTATATTTACCATCTATATGCCAAGCTGGGACAGCAAGGGTATGAACCTCAGGATCCCTTCCAGGTCTACATTTCTACGATTCTCTGAGGAATTCCACTCGAGACTCACCAAGCCAAGCAAGTGAAAGGAATCTTTTATTCAAAAAGATAACCAAGATCACAGTAAGGTTAATGCTTTTTTCTTGGGGTTTTATGACTAACGTAGTTTCTCACCTGAATCTCTTGGGATGGGGAGTAAGTTAATTAAAATAAATGCAAGGTTTCCTGCACACTTAGAAAAGTTACAAAAAAGCACACGTTTTGCTGGCATGTGAGAAAAGAAAACATATAGCATGAAGCCACTGAAACATGTCTGAATAACATGATAAAAATGAAAGAGTTAAGGAACAGAACTGATGTATCTGCCATGGTAATTCTTTGTGCAGGCTGTATAATTCAGAATGCCACTTAAATCCACTGTCTGGAAAAGTAGCCAATGTGGAAAATGGTTCCCTATGGCCATCGCCTCATTATAAATTTGTTATTAATAAAGTAGTAGACGTCTTTGCTGTCTGTGTGCATGATTCTTTAGAGCCCCAGCCAGCACCATCAATGGCAAGGGATGATGGGAATTGAAGTCCAATAATAAGTGGGGGGCACGGAAATGGAAAGAGCGGTGCCTTGAGAAGCAAAAGGGGAAGAGCAATCACAGATACAGAATTTAAAAAGAAACTCAAACAAAGTTTTTTTTAAAATTCTAAGTTTAAAAAGACTTTTCAGCCACTGTAGCTGAAACTGCAGCTGTGAAACAGGCAATCTTCTAGGATCTGACTGGAATACCTGGCTCTGAAGGAGGACCACTATGGCCCTTTCTCAGAGTCTAGGCAAGGCAGGGAGGTGGACAACAGCCCAGGGAATGGCAGCTGAGCTTGCTCTCCCCCCATTCAAAAATTCATCCAGCCCAGGACTTAGTTGGTGAGTGAGAGAGCAGCAGTGTCAGGCCTGTGAGGAGGGCTTCTGAGCCCTAGGGAACTCACCCAGTGCCCAACCGCATTGGCTGCTGTTGCCAGGCCTGTATTATCTCCACCTAGCATTTCTCCTCTTCTTCCACCTTTTACATTTTCAGCATTATCCTTGTCCTTTACTTCTCTTTCTTTAACCCAACCCTTCAGGCCCATTCCACATGTAGGCTGCTCCCTCTGGCAGCAGAAGTTCACATGCTTCATGCCAGCAGCATTGCTAGAAACTGACATCAGTGTGGGAGAAGCCCTACTAATGATTCAGAATGGGAGAACATGCCATTTTCTCCTCAGGGATAAATAAATACAACCAGCTCCAATGGCTAGCTGGAGCTGCAAACAAAATCATTTTCAATCGCGTATTCTTCACGAGCTTGCAAAACCTGAGATGCAGATGCAAATGCAAAACTCTCTTTTCAAAATGTGAATGTTCATTCATACAGTAATGGATGGAAGTTTCTTCAACAACTCTTGAAGCAGAAAGCTAGAAAATATGTTTGCTAATAAGTGTAAAAGTTCCAAGATAAATTTGTGGGAAAAGAGGCACCAAAGCCCATTCACAGTATTTCAAGGGAATACTTTGTATATTTGTGGCTTACAAATTTAAGCCTAAACTGATAACCCCAAACAATATAGAAGTGGGCAATAGACAGTGAACAGCAGGACATCTAAAGGATGCACTTTCTCTCAGCAGAGGGGTCTGTGCAAATTCTGCACCAACTACATTGATTTTCAAGTGTCAGATGCCTGGAACAAGCAAGCACAGCTACAGGCACACCCACAGTACCAGTACAGTTCATTAAACCTGCATCTACTACTATTTAAAGCTACCTCGGTAGTGGCGCCTGCCCTGTGGAACACCCTCCCAGCAGATGTCAAGGCAATAAGCAACTATCTTACTTTTAAAAGACATCTGAAGGTGTCTGAATGTTTGATGCTGTATTGTATTTTTAATATTCGGTTGGAAGCCACCCAGAGTGGCTGGAGAAACCCAGCCAGATGGGCGGGGTATAAATAATATATTATTATTATTATTATTATTATTATTATTATTATTATTATTATTACCTGTAGATAATCATTGCTCCTAATTAGACTGGCACAAGAGGATAGGACAACTCTGCTAGTAGGTACCAGGTTACCAAAACACTGAGCATTGAAGCATTTTCTGAAAGGCTGTGTTCGCAAGATGTAAAAATGTAAAACGAAAACTGGTAACAGAATGGGAATACCTATGCTTCCTGGAGGACTATACTGGAGGACTGCCTACTTATTTTGAACATGTGACAAAAAGGATGAAGGTAAAATAAAATAAATAAATACTCCTCAAATTCAACTGTGTATCTCAATAACTTACACCTATTTTAATGGACACAAGGTTGGGGCAATACATGCTGCAATGGAGACTTGTGTGCGTTCAGGACACTATTCTGCACTTCAAGGTCAAACCCCAGCTTTATCCCCACCCACTACACTCATTTTCATGGGGTCAAAAAAGATGCACCAAAAATATGTAATGTGATTTCTCCTTTCAACACTGAGGTAAAGGTAAAGGGACCCCTGACCATTAGGTCCAGTCGTGACCGACTCTGGGGTTGTGGCGCTCATCTCACTTTATTGGCCGAGGGAGCCAGCGTACAACTTCCAGGTCATGTGGCCAGCATGACTAAGCCACTTCTGGCGAACCAGAGCAGCGCACGGAAACGCCGTTTACCTTCCCACCGAAGAGGTACCTATTGATCTACTTGCACTTTGACGTTCTTTCGAACTGCTAGGTTGGTAGGAGCAGGGACCGAGCAACGGGAGCTCACCCCGTCATGGGGATTCGAACCACTGCCCTTCTGATCGGCAAGTTCTAGGCTCTGCGGTTTAACCCACAGCGCCACCCGCGTCCCAACACTGAGGTATCTAAATGAAATATAGCCTGTGTATTTACAGTGTGATTTTCTATGAAGTTTGAACACCTGCTGAATCTTTGCACCTGATTTTTCTTATTGGGAGCACGAAGAGACCAAGCAACATGCACCCTCTGAAGCAAGGCCTCTCATACACTGTGCTTAATTACTTACATTATAAATCAGGTGAAAATACTGGAGTTATTATTCAGGCACAAATCTTGTGGGCTATTACTCATCCAACCTCCCCTCCACCCAATAAAATATTAGAAAAATTGACCCCAAACCTTTGCTTCTCAACCACAAGTGGCTACTTAAAGCTATTTGTGTAGCTGGTAGACTGTGAGAAAATGAACATCATTCCGGTTTCACTTTTAGTGAACAAATAGTGTCTGGTCCACAAAACCACTGTCTCAAACTGTCACGTATGGATAGTATCAGCTGAGACATCATGGGTAAATTAAGATGGGTCTTCTAGAAAACACCACCGAGACAAACCGACTGATAATGCTTTATCTTGTTAACAGATGCAAAGAAGATGTGGTTGTCCCCAAACCAGAGAATGCTGCTGTCTGTCTGTCTGCCTCCCTTCCTTGTTTCGCAGCAGACTCTAGAAAAGCACGTATTTTGCACATCATGCCTGGAAAACTACTAAAGTGGACTCGCTTCAGACTTTTTGGAGTCTCTTCTTCAGCTAAGCACAATATCAGCTAAGTTCAGGAATAAATGTTGCCACAATACAATTTCGGCCTCTGATTTGTCAAAGGAAATAAACAAAAAAATTAGGAGAACCCCTCTATAGCGAAATACATTGATACCGAGACAAACTTTGCAGTCATTTTTATGCACACTACCTATCAGGGATGTGCAATTCCTGCGCAATGAGAGACTCAATTTTATTCAGGTTATATTATGCAAATTGTTAAATTCTGTGCAGACCTGTTTAACAATGCACAGCTCATTTAGCATAAATATATAGTATGCTTTTTCTTCTCGAAAAGTGGATTTTAAAACAAAAACAAAAACAGAAAAGGGGACAAAGATTCAAGAGTCCTGGAAAGGGGCATAAAGTAGGGTATAGAAATTCTCCTATACAGGAAACAGGAAATTTTGCCCAAGCCTTCTCCTTGACTATGAGGAAGGGTTTCACCACAGCTAAGTGGTAGAGCACATGTTCTGAAGTTCCTAAACCACCACCCCCATCAACTCCATGGAAAAGGTTTAAGGAATAGCCTCTCAGTTATGGTTAACAATATTTGGCTAGATGGACCATTGGTCTAAAACAGTACAAGGCAGGTCTGCACATCGGCCAAGCCAAATGGATTATCTGACTATGCGTTATGGACAGATGTGTGTTGGACAACCCCCTCCACCACCTATTCTTGAAGTCCTTAGCAGGCAACAAATACTGGAAAATTATCGTCCTGCTAGTAAGCCACCATATATGAATAGTGGTCAGAGATTCTCCTGATGGATCACAAGTTGTGAAGACTCAGTATAAAACAGACCCTTACACACCCTTGGTATCTGAGCTCTCAAAAGAACTGCCTACATTCTGTTAAAATGTTCTCTTGAAATTGTGATGTTTAGGAATTTCCACCAAACCAATCCCATTCCACCCTGAAGTAAACCACTGTTACAGCCTGATTCCATACATCTTTACTCAAATGTTCCACTGGGATCAAGAGGGCTTACTCTCTGGTAGGTGTTCCTTGGACTGTGGACTTGGTAAATCCAGACCAGAGTTTGTATCATGTGGTCTAGAACTTAAGCATACTGAAAACTGTAAACTCAAAAAGGAGAGCATTCATTCCCGAAATCCATGCTTTTATAGTATTGTTAGTTTGCTTAAAAGATGGCTAACTTTTATGCTATCATTCAGAAACACACCGCACATGTCAAACCATGTAAGCGGAAATTAAATATGACTTCTAAAACACAAGTTGCTTTAAGGAACTAAAATAATGTAAGGGAGTAATTTAGCATCTACCAATGCATAAAGACAGTAAGATTACTGGTTTTTTGCTTATTTGCAGGAGGAATGAAATGAAGGGCTATTTATATAGTACTTACTGCTTTGGCTATAATCAAATGTAATAACAAGATAGAACCAAAACAATCTTTTTGTTGAAACCACCTTTGTAATACTACTTTTTAATAACCCACCTAATGGCCAAATTAGAAGGACCCCAACTGAAGCCATTCATCCCACATAAAACAAACATTTCTTTTTCTTCTTAGCTTTGTTTTACTAGCTATATTATTTCCAGATGATGTTGGGGGGGGTATAGTTTTTCAAGAGTTAGATGCTTAAACTGGCAGCTGCTTTCTATTTACCATAGACAAATATAAGATGAATCAAAACTGGGGCCTTCCTTGACTCCTTTATGGAGCATTAGCTGAGAAAGAAAGGGAAAGAGAGAAGCATCTCACCCAGCAACTACATAACAGGGTTATTTAGATTATTAATCAAGGGGAGGATACTGAATTACATCAAGAGTTCTGGGCCTGCCAATCAGATTTGCACAGTATATAAGAAAAAAAATCAGTCCTCTGGCAGGAAGGAAATTAACTGTGGTCAGAAATCTATCATAAGTGGACTCTTGTTCACCATTTTAACACGTCCACTTTAGTTTGAGAGGTGGATAAATTTGTCACACCTCAGTTAATACTGAAACCTAATTTATTGGAGTAAAACATCATGATAAAGCTCTGGATTTTCAGATATAAGAGTATATACCTCTGCACCCCTAGAAGAAGCCTCATGTTATGGTCATGTGATGTCCATTATTGAGCAGTCACATGATCTAAGTGAGACCTAGCTCATATTACTAGTTGTGGAACCTCTTTAGTGGGGCAAAAGACAAGGAGTGTACACTTGTGGTATCTATGAAGGTATGGGGATCATGGGTCATGCCCAGTTTTAAAGCAGGGAATATATAGGAACTGAAATTCAGCAGGGGCTTTCCTTTAAAAAAAAATCTTGTTATATGAATTCAATAACTTAATTACAACTCGACAAGCTAAACTTAATAACGGAAAACAAAATTATTATTATACAATTGGAAAGCATGTATATTGTATAACTATTTTTTTTAACTTCCAAAAAAATCAGCAATAGGACACCAAATCTTCATGAACTTCATGAAGTTTTTCCTACCCTAACAATCCAATCCTATGTATGCCTCCGTATTGTTGCTTGCGTCCTCTGGTATTATGAGAGGGCTAACCCAACCCTCTTAAACAGATATTCCACTGACATTGTGGTTTGAAGGAGCCTTGCCTTTTTATTTGATTATATTTGCTGCTGTATTGTTTTTAAATTTACTGTTTTTAACTGATTTTGCTCTCAGTCCCTTTGAGTTTTTCCAAAAGAAAAAGTAGTATACACCTTTAAAAAATAGAGTTGTACCTTGGATCCCAAATGCCTTGGTACTCAGATGTTTTGGCTTCTGAACGCCGCAAACCCGGAAGTGATTGTTCTGGTTTGCGAACATTCTTTGGAACCCAAACGTCCGATGGGGCTTCCACAGCTTCTGATTGGCTGCAGGACCTTGCTGCAGCCAATCAGAAGCCACACTTTGGATTCCAAACGTTTTGGAAGTTGAATGGACTTCCGGAACAGATTCCGTTCGAGTTCCAAGGTACGACTGTAAATAAAAACAGAAGACCCATCAACAAGAGCTATTTCCAGAGCAGTCAGCATAGGACTGTAGCCTAAGAAGGGAGTTCCACTGAGCTCAGATACACTAACCTCTCAGTAGTAATTCTTAGGATGCACTGTGCCTCAGAAATTCTCAAAGTGCTGGCATTTATGTGCACTGCAAACTCTCGTGAGCCATTTTTCTGTTGTAGGCATTACTGATCTTGCTACTATAATTTCATTGCATCATAAAGTTCATTCTCCACTCTTCCCTTCTACTGCAAGGGAGAGTACGGGTTCGAACTTAAAATAATACTAAAAGATCACAACATGGCAAAAGGAATTCTGCAGTTATGCTAGTGGTTATGTTATGGCTTATTTATATACTGCTTTTTGGCCAAAAGGACCTCAGAGCTCTCTCAATCCACTGACAGACAGTGTGGTGTAGTGGTTGCAGCCTTTCTCAAACTTGGGTCCCCAGGTGTTGTTGGACTACAACTCCCATCATCCTTGACTATTGGTCCTGGTAGCTATGGATGATGGGAGCTGTAGTTCAACAACATTTAGGGACATAAATTTGAGAAAGCCTTGGTTAGAGTGTTGACTAGAACTTGGGAAACCCAGAGCCAGATTCACCTTTTGAGTCTTGTTAGCAGAAGCCCTGTGCTTTCTCCCCATTTCTTGCCTACCCCTGGCAACTGACATCAATAATCCAAATTAACCACTGCTGAAGGACAATAAATGAAAAGCAATTACATGCATATGTATGTGAACAAATACACAGTAATAGTATAATCTATTTCATACAGTTGACTGCACTACTTTATGTTAATTGACTCTGGCTTATCGCTGTTGCTTTATAACTGTTTTGACATATCCCACTTTGAGCATCTATTTATCTATTTAATTTAAACACTTCTATAAACCACATAATATTCTTAAAAATTCTAAGTGGTCTACAGTCTAAAAAACAAATATAGAATTCAAACGAAAACACAACCTATTGCCAAAGAAGCAGCAATATTTTAAAAACAACATAAAGGCATATAAAACAAAAATTCAGACAATTCAAACATACAAAGCAGGATCTAGTTTTATATTTTATATGTCAGGGAAACCCTAGGCACTGGGTTTTGAGACACTGCCCTACTCTGTAGGGTTTGGTGTTGTGAGTAAAATTTCCCCAGGTGGTCTGAGTGATCTTAAAGGTCTAAACAGTGAGATACATACTTTAAAAATTATGTATATTTTAAAAATTAAAAATATATACCGTATTTTTCGCTCTATAGGACGCACCAGACCACAAGACGCACCTAGTTTTTGGAGGAGGAAAACAAGAAAAAAAAATCTGAATCTCAGAAGCCAGAACAGCAAGAGGGATCGCTGCGCAGTGAAAGCAGCAACCCCTCTTGCTGTTCTGGCTTCTGGGATAGCTGCGCAGCCTGCATTCGCTCCATAAGACGCGCACACATTTCCCCTTACTTTTTAGGAGGGAAAAAGTGAGTCTTATAGAGCAAAAAATACGGTAGTACTTCAACTATGTTATCTTATATACAAACCCATATTTCAAGAAAGGGTTAATACTAATGTGGCTTACATAGGACTCCTCTGTGAGTTTATGGCTGAACTGAGATTTGAATTGGAGACTCCACAGATTATAATTTAAATTCTTAACTCAATATTCCAGCTCTCATCAGCATTCTGGTAACGGCAGGTCCGTACAACAAACATTTGGCATATCCAGAGAAAGTGAATGGCAAACAGAATATGGCTATTATCTGACAATGTTCTCAACAGATAAAATCTTCCTATGTAAGAGGTTACTCCAAATTGCTTTTGCTATGTGTGGATGGATGCGGGCTAAAAGGCAGCCAACCAAAATCCTGCCCTCCCCCCCCCATAATGGCAATCATACTCAAATGTTCAAGAATTGCAAGCTGTCAGACTAAAGTAAATGTCTTAGCTACGAATAGCTGTGGTTTTTATTTTGCCATTTGCAAGTGCATTTTTTTTTAAATTTTCTCAGTGGGTTTCAGACATGATGTCACCAGCAGAGCTTCCTATACTTTGGTGTTGGTGGTTGCCAGGTTGTCACACACTTTGATAGACTTCTGCAGGGTTAGGAGATGCTATTTTGACCTGTTCCCTTAATCACTAAGTTTGGTACTCACATAATCTGGAAGCGGAGAGTCATCTGAAGCAAGGGAACTTCTCAAGGATTGTGTGGCTTGCTCCAAAACCTTGTTGTGCTTTTTTGACAACAATGAAAACAAACTGGGGAAGAAGAAGAAGAAAAGAAGATTTGCATGTTTATGTCAATTTCTAAAAAGGGTTGTATAAAACAAGACTGCCGATTCAGAAGTGACTGTATCAAAAAGGCAACTTTTTAAAAAAAGTTTATGAATTGAAAATGGAATTCAGTAACAGACTGGCTTATTTTCATAATGGAACATTTTTTAAATATTTCACAAAACTGACATTGTGTTTTGACAACCAAAAAGAGTAAGTAAGTAACCACTAAGAGCTGATGTAGATGTAACATAAAGCTGGCTCATAGCTACAGCTATTTAAAATGCTATTTTGAAGTAGATTTATATGTTTATATTTCATGGGAATATGATATTTACGATGTAAAGATCTAAAGCAAGTATTTCTTGTCAGAGGAAACAGGGAAGAATCCCTTGAGTCATCTTTAAGATAACACTATCAAGCAACTGTCACCAGGCATTGATTATTTTAAAAATTGTATACCATCTTCCTATAACATATTCATGGTGGTTCATAACAGAAATAAAAATACACAAGCATAATCACAAAAACATCAATAGTTAAAACAATTCAAAACTAAAGTGAGCACAGCAACAGCCTACGAAGATAGCTCTGCAAAAAAATTGATGGAATAAAACTGAGTGCTGATGGGGCCAGGCAGACCTCCTTTGGGGAGATGGTTCCAAACCCTGGGCACCACAGCTCAAAAGGCCCTGTCTTGGGTACCCATTTGCCATATTTCAGGTGGCGGGTGGGCCCAAGGCAGGGCCACATAACAGAAGCAAAGTTGTCAAGCAGACTCAAATGAGGGAAGGCAATTCTCCAGGTCCCAGGCCACTTAGGACTTTAAAGTTCAAAAACTACACCTTGAACTAAGCCCAGAAACAAACTGGCAACCAGTGAAGCTGGTACAAAATGGGTGTAAAATAATCTGACCAACTGGTTCCATTTCGATCTCTGGCTGCCACTTTTGGAACCAATTGTAGCTTTTGGATTGTCTTCAGAAGACTGTTCCATGTGCAGTGCATTAGAGTAGCATAATCTGGAGGTGACTAGAATATGAATGACAGAGGCCAGGTCTGTTTGTTTGTTTTTTTAAAGGGTGCAGTTGGATTATAAAATGCTGGTAAAAAGCATTGCTGACCATCACTGCTACAAGACCCTCCAAGGTGCCGAGCTGGATCTAAGAGTTTCACTTGCATCACTATGAATACCATCAACCCTACTTACACACTCAAGAAATACAGCACACTTCTGCACACAGTCTTACTCAGGCTGCACTTTATCAAGCCACACTCTTTAGAGTATTCCTGAATACCACAGAGACTTGAATGGAAGCTCTGAGATTGTTCTCTAATTTTTGATTTATAGATTGTTGATTCTCTTTCTTATGATCTATATATCACAATATAGCTCCAAAAGACAGAGATATGTTTTATTTAGTTCTTTATTCACTGTAGTTTAAATAAAGATCTAACATTAAAAAAACCCCAGGCCTAATAATATCCTCAAACCACAAATGCAATTCCCACATGCACCATTGTGAAATGTGCATAGCATTTCAGTGGCTTAACACTGACATTATAATTTATGGGCTTTTCATTTATACAAATCCTTCATGTAATTCAGTAGTGACTGATCACAGAAGGCTGCCTTTCTAGCAATTAATTTTCTAGATATAGTGAGTTCTAGATATAAATAAGCACCTATTCCTTAACCAGTATGTTTTGCAATTAAAGAAAAGTAAAATGATCTATTTAACTTATGTCCTCCCCAAAGTCACAAGAAACAGTTATTGCAACACATGTTCTATAAACATAAAACTATTAAAGAGTAAGCCACAATATTACTAAGTCAATGCTAAACAACATTTGAGACGACCCAGAGAGGTTTGAACCTCCAACTTGAGGGCAACATGAGCACCTGCACCAGGATAAGTCAGGAGATTGTCTCTAACAGGCTTTAGATATGATCCGTTAAAAGCTCTCATAGCAGGCTCTCTGTGGGTGCTAAACAGCAAAGGGCACCCTTGGCTCAGCTACAAGCTCACCATGCACTGCTATGACACTTTCAGGAGCTGAATCGGTCAGGTTTAAAGGCTGAAGTTTTTTCTTCATAGCCAAAATGTAAAGAGAAATGTAAAGTACTGCACTTGGGCAAAAAAAATGAGAGGCACAAATACAAGATGGGGGACACCTGGCTTGAGAGCAGTAGATGTGAAAAGGATCTAGGAGTCTTGGTTGACCACAAACTTGACATGAGCCAACAGTGTGGCGCGGCAGCTAAAAAAACCAATGCAATTCTGGGCTGCATCAATAGGAGTATAGCATCTAGATCAAGGGAAGTAATAGTGCCACTGTATTCTGCTTTGGTCAGACCTCACCTGGAGTACTGTGTCCAGTTCTGGGCACCACAGTTCAAGAAGGACACTGACAAACTGGAACGTGTCCAGAGGAGGGCAACCAAAATGGTCAAAGGCCTGGAAACGATGCCTTATGAGGAACGGCTAAGGGAGCTGGGCATGTTTAGCCTGGAGAAGAGGAGGTTAAGGGGTGATATGATAGCCATGTTCAAATATATAAAAGGATGTCATATAGAGGAGGGAGAAAGGCTGTTTTCTGCTGCTCCAGAGAAGCGGACACGGAGCAATGGATCCAAACTACAAGAAAGAAGATTCCACCTAAACATTAGGAAGAACTTCCTGACAGTAAGAGCTGTTCGACAGTGGAATTTGCTGCCAAGGAGTGTGGTGGAGTCTCCTTCTTTGGAGGTCTTTAAGCAGAGGCTTGACAACCATATGTCAGGAGTGCTTTGATGGTGTTTCCTGCTTGGCAGGGGGTTGGACTCGATGGCCCTTGTGGTCTATTCCAACTCTATGATTCTATGAAAACCTGGTCAGTTTCTGTTTTGTGTCCTGACACTTCCAAGATGCGCAAGGGAGATGTATCATTCCCAAATTGCGTATCCATGGTTAGGAGATTCAGAGTGCCAGGGGTTCACCCATCTTCCTTCCTTTTGTTTTCAAAGTTAACCATGGAGCAGCTTTTTACCTCCTTCAAACAGCTAACCATGGTCAGTGTTTACACTGAAGAAATAGGCAGGCGGTTAGCTAAACAAAAAAGCCACCTGCAGTGGCCAAAATCAGTTCAGATCATTTGCTGCTCTGTATGAGAACAGAAAAGTGCCAAGAGAATGCAGCAAAAAAGCATTCCAACCAAATATGAACCCAATGATTAAAAAAACATGCTGGTTGACGCTCTTTTATATTGGTTCACGCTCCACCAAGCCAGGAAATTGGAAGCTAAGGCTGACATGCCCCATGATCAGTAATGAAGTTGTGCAACGTCACAAATCGTGCTTACTTGCAACTTACCCTCAATACATCCACTCTCAGGCTCAAATCCAGACAGTGTTGGTGAAATGTTTGGGACCATCAAAAAAAACCCTTGTTGTCCTGTATTGCTTTATTAGTGTCTTCCCAATGGTTTGGGAAACAGAGCAAACAAAAGCGGGGGAGGGGGCGCTTTGGTGAGTGGTTACAGTAAGGCGGTGGCACATATGCCATTGTGGGGTCTTGTCCACTGAGAAAATTTCTCAAGTTTACAAATATGTCCACACACCCAAAAAGCTTGGCAAATTCTCATTTAACCACTGTACTATACTATCATATTCCATAACTAAAGGAATAGGCATTGCACATGGCATCCAGTATCTGTTCCCTATGCAAACACTGTAGTCCTGGCAAAATGGTCACTTCAAAAGTGAATCTGTATACCCCTGCATTATTTATTCAGTAGGTGCTGCCATACTTTAATAGAGCAGGAACACCTTAATAACTTTCCAACTGCTGCTCAGAATTTCACCAAACCAATGAATGACTGCCATCCTCAACAAGCCCACACCAATAGCTTTCACTGAAATCGGAAGGAAATACACAACTTGCTTAACAAGTGCCAATATTCAGAACTTTCTAGCATGATCGAAGTATGGCATTTTTTACTGGATCAGTTTGATATTTGTCACATTTGTAGTAGACCCCACTAGGTAGCTCATGTATGCCAGGTTTCAGCTCAACAGGTTTTTGCTGTTGTTGGTATTTGCCTTGTGCCCCTTTGATAAAATTCGAGCTGGTCAGAAAGACCAAAACAGCGTCCTGATTCGTGTTAGAATGGCTGTGCAAGTTTTTCCATCTTTAAAACCACCATGATCTTTAAAACAAAATATCTGGTGCCCAAGCAGCACACTAATTAGATTTACATTGTTTTCAATTTATGTGGAAATTAACCTCAGTTCCATAGCCGAAACCTGATACAGCCTTTGAAAAACTGAAATAAATCACTGAACAAAAAACAGTTTCTCTTTTGCAAACTAAATTAACCTGTGTAAAAGTTTATCATAATTTTCAAGAAGAATACATCAATAGGAATCCAAGGTGGATTTAGGTGTCAGTGTTGACATACAATGATAAACAAAATAGGGCTCTGGATCATACACATATAAATAATGGTCTTGAAAGTTAATGGCCCATAGATGCCCGATTACTGACTCTTTGCTTAATTCACAATAGTATACAAGGATAATGCCCCCGCAAACTATATTTTGTATGCCTCTGTTGTTTGAGGCTCATGTTTGTGTAAAGCAACCTTACCAGATTGAAAATCAAACTAGTTAGAAGGGGAACAAATTTCACAGCTTCAATTTACTGTGCATAAACCAAACTTAGACACCAACAATGAAAACTATATGGAAAAACATCATGGAGCCCAATATATTTGGGTGTGGGGATTTTTATTCCAGCTTTTTAGGTTAACATCTTATCTGAAAGAAGGCTAAGACCCAGCCCTGACTATGTATTTCAATAATGTGATGTAAATGAATCACTGCACTGGAGAAGCAGGAGGAGGCATCTGAAACGAGATTGTGGAGGCTGGAAGAAATCTATGGGCGCTGGGAACTATGGGTAGCCAACAGAACAAAGTATTAGGAAAACAGTACACCTATCTTGAAAGGAAAGAGGGAGAGATTTTGCCGGGTTCAATGTTTAAGGGAAGAAACAGATAAAGGAGTTATGGCGGAGATTTGAAAAGTCAAGAAGGGGGAAGGAGGTATTTCCTGTGCTGGGACTGGTGGATGCCAGAAATAGTCAAAAGGATGCTGAAGATTTCTGTAGTGTCATACCCCTTGCTGAGGCTGAAGCGGTTAGTCCTAATCTTTTACTAGACCCCTGGTGTATTTGAGATGTCATCTCTTTTTTTACATTTACAGTGGTACCTTGGGTTACATACGCTTCAGGTTACATAAGCTTCAGGTTACAGACTCCGCTAACCCAGAAATAGTGTTTCAGGTTAAGAACTTGGCTTCAGGATGAGAACAGAAATTGTGCTCCGGCGGCGCAACGGGAGGCCCCATTAGCTAAAGTGGTGCTTCAGGTTAAGAACAGTTACAGGTTAAGAACAGACCTCCGGAAAGAATTAAGTACTTAACCCGAGGTACCACTGTACTTGTACCCTTTTAGGAGAATTCACTGAGTGAAGGGGGCTTCTGCGATGGGGTGCAACAGGGGTGTGTATGTATGTGTATCAAGTAGCAATTGAAGTCAAGTTCATCAGGCAAATTTAGTCCCCATGAACAAGCAGCTAGCCTCAGTGGCTGATGAGACCCTACAAAATAAACAGTAATTCAGGGAATAAGCAAGCAGGGGCTGCATACTAGTCTTTTGTCATGGCCAAAGAAGGTTAGAAAGTTTGCTCTTTAAGATACACTAGTAAGGTCAAAGAGCACACATTTGCACTGCAGTATTAGTATTTATTCTTTACAAATAAGGTACTATTTTTCTAGAGCAGATAGGGTGTCATTTTATCCCTTTCTAAAGCAGGGCATGCAAAACCAAACTCCATTTGAAGGACTTAAGTCATACAGTACAGATCTGCCCTGCTGCACCAGGGTGAAGATTCTTGCTAGCTACTATGTGATACAGTTGTTAAACCGAAAAACATTCAACAGTGTTTCTCACTGTTGCATGAATCCGCTACTCTAAATCCCACAAGAAAGGTCTTATTTCAAAGTCTACTGGATTAGTCACTCTATTAACTAGCTGTTCTTTTCCTCTCGCACTCATCTTTCTCTGTGGTTCTAGCAGGATTCTTCTCTTTGTTTTTAACATGTTAAAGTACAATATAGAAACGCAAAAATTCAGAAGCAAGGTCTACTAGTTCACATAAATGCTAACTATCCAATTCCCCTCTCACTAGTACTGTTATGATTATGCCTACTTCTTAAACCACTGTGAGAGAATACATTCCAAAACACTGCACTCTAGGATGAACGTTAAGTCACCTGTAATGTAAGGAGCCTTAGCAAATTTAAAATACTGCAATGTCTTACAATACTGAAGCTGGGCAGAATATGGACTGCTCCTGCCATATTTGGTGCAAATTCTATGCTGGAAGCAAGAGGCTGTGTGTGCAAAATAAAAATTTGAAGAAAATGTAGTTAGTGATTGACACCAGAGTTCATAATTTCTTGGCATGGACTATAGCGCTCAATAAAATGTGATGCTCACCTTAAATACAAGGTGATTATTATGATTCCTGACATAGTATTCTGCTTAGATTTTAATTCAAGCAAAAATAAATACTGTACTCTACCTCAGATACCGACAGCAGGTGGAGGTGAATTACAGGTCTCTCAGTTATCTCTTGCTCTCCTTTCACCCATCCCTGGTGCCTGGAATGCTGCAACAGCTGCAATCCAGACAACATGGGGAAGGGGGCGAGGGAAATACCCCCTTCCTGTCACTACAACAGTCACCCCTGCCATGTACAGAGGTACATGGTTTGAAAAAGGAGGTTCACAGGGGCATGGGGAGGGATTCTGAACCAATTAAACACCTGATTATGTCATCAGTGGTGATCAGGTTCTACCTGGCTTAGCTCCACCTCTCAGTCACAGCACTGTTACGGCTGATGCTGTCCTCTCCCACAAAGTCTACCCACAAATCCACACCATACCCAACCCCTATCCTAGCCATTATGTGCAGGGCTCTAGTTCTGAAGACTCCAAATGCCTTGTGCCCAACCTAGCCCAGGTCGCCTTAATAAAGCATGGACAGTGGATTAGAAGGTGCAAAGGTGCTCAAAATGTGCAAGCCTTTCCTTGTGGCAGCTGTCCCAACACAACTGCATTTCAAATGGATACTTCTTGTAATATGAATACTTTGGTTTATTAGTGCTTTTAAAAACCACATTATTCTTTGTTGAGTCTATTGAGTTAGAAAGTCTAGCTTTTATTTTGAGAATCATGTGAACCTTCACAAATGATTGAATTCTGCTGTCATGTTGGCAATCCAAACGTTTTGCTGTATACCATTTTCCCCCTTAATAAAGAGATCAGAATTTCATTTCATATTAAAATGTTTAGTTTAAGGACATTAGTGAACACAATCCACAAAGGTTCCTACATGCCTGAGCTTCACTTCTCACAGCAAAGAGTTTACATGACAACTAGCCTGCTCATAACTAAGTGGAGTTTAGATTTTGTTTAAAAAAATTAAATTTGCCTCTCTGCAAAACTTCTGGATTGAATAGCTTTTTAAATATATATATGAAATGAATATGTTAATGGAGACTGCCAACCCACAAATATAATCCTGGGCAATGTATTGAAAATAAAGAGTTTCTGAACTGACACCAGTCTTTGTTACACTCTTTAACATGCAAACTTGAATTAGTTTCAATTTTCAGAAAAGCATTGTTTTTCGGAAAATATTCATGTTAACTTGGAACAAAAGAGTTATTGGTTTAAAAATAGGAAGAACTGCCAGAAGATACTTTATGGCTCACTTGAAATCCCTCACACACAAACTCTTGTCTGTGCTTCAGCTGCTGGTGCTTAAGAACCTTCGGTCTATGGCTTGGTTCGCACTTAATACTAATCTATGTTTTGTTAAGTCTAACCAACCATGCTTTGTTTGAACGTGCAAATCTATTCAGTGGAAGAACTGTGGGTTGTTTCCGCCAACAGAACACCATGTGAAGCCATGTTTGTGTTGGCTTACACTGTTTGTTGTAATACTTGTTTATCATTATGTTCAAACCAAGCAATCTTGCTTAACCATAGTTTGTTTGGCCATCCCAGCCTTGTTGGCTCTTCCGTTGGCTCATGGTTTGCAGAACAAACTACAGATTAGTGTTACATGTGTATGCAGTATCAGCTTTCCCCTCAGTCTGCTGCCCTCCAGGTGTTTTGGACTACAACCCCTACTAGTCCCAGCCAGCACAACCTGCCATAATGAAGGGTATTTTGCTGGTTAATAATAAACATCAAAAGTGGTAGAATCAAATTCAGTAATCAATGCAAGCTGATCAACAAGTAATAAAGTATATTAAAATAAACAAGGCTAAATCTGTGAAAGCTGGGGAAATTTAACTGAATTAGTTCTAGCTTTGCTTTGCTTGTTTCTTCTTTTTGTTACCTACTTTGAGTCTTTGGGATGGGGTGGGCTATAAATCAATTTTGTATACAAAAGGGAATTTTCTTGCACAGAATCATCATTTCTAGCCTGCTCGAAATGCCCAAGATTTGCAATGTGTTTATAACATTTCTATACCACTTTACACAATTAAACAAACAAACAAACCTCTAAGTGGATTTATATGCCTGAAGTGAATAGATGGCCAGACAAATGATGCTCAGCACATATTTTAAAACAACCCCCTTTTAGGGAAAATGATGTGGCCCCCAAAGCACAAGATTAGTAATATCGTTTTAAAAAATGCAACCTTGCCTCATACCTTGCCTTTGGCATGATCATGTTTGAATTACTCAAAGAAATTTTTTTAAGAGACTGAATCTGTTGTGTATTAGGGAAGTCACATTGTGAAAGTAATTTGATGCCATTGCTTTCTTTCTGGTAGTACCTACAAGGCACTGCGAAAGCAAATTTTAGTATCCGGCCTCAGGCAAATACTGCAGTACAGAATGAAGACTGCAAGCTAAAGATAGGAAGCAGAATATTGTAACTCATAGCTATATACTATGTACATATAATAAAGGGGCTCATGGGTGAGCAATATATCCTTGAAATATTTATTGCAAATATTGAAACAATGTAAGCAGTCAGGCACACAGTTATGTGTAAGAACAACAGATTGGTACAGGACCTTTGTACGTAACTATGCGTTGAACTGTGGACAATGTTTTGCCAATACCCCCCCTCCTGTTAAAGTCTGTTGCACACTCTGGAGGATTGGGGAATGGGGCAGGGGGAGCTGAAAGGTTGGGGGAATTGCTGCACCCTCCCTTCTCCCTTCACATAATTGTATCAAAATGCAGAGCACCCAGGAAACTGATTTTATAGCAAACTTCCTGTGAGCTGCCTCCTACAAGTACATGCACCACAATGTCAGTAACTCCATCTACTGTGATCAAACAAGCAAAGAGGCTTTTTACCTCTGATGATCAAAACAGATCATCCAATGAATGCGGAAAAGTGCACAAGCAAAAGACAAATAGCAATGCTTTTATTCATACGACACAAAATAACATCACTGAAAGGGAAGGTGTGAAACCTTATCTGGTTCCTGAAATTCTGAATGTGAGCAATCAGCAGATGCATTTGGCTCTCCTATCAAACGTTTCCTGGTGTTATTCACTTTTTATAAACTAAGGCGGGAACCAGGCAGCAGGAAGTAAGCATGGTTTGTCATGTTCCATGTTTTACTTACAAGCTAATGGAGGGTTAGGGTTAACTCTTTCCCATTAGTCAATTATAACGTGAAAGTAGCTATTTTGGGGGGAAGCATTTTTGATACTCCTCCCCAACATGCTGGGCTCTTAAACAGGAGGGAAGTCTGGCTGGGAGACATCCAAAGTAAGAATGGTTGTTATAAACTTTTATCATCTCTGTCCTCTTTCTCATTCACGCTCGCAAGTACATCTGCCCGATTCAAGTACATGTGGCTTTGGGAAATTCCACTGCCCAGTTCATTTGTATTTCTGTCCCAAGGTTCTATATCTTCAATTTATATAGACATTTTTGGATATTTTAGTACCTTCGGGTAAATTCTGATGCCTGATACTGGAAATAAGTTTATATCCAACTGTTTTCCATGTATCTTAATGCTATAACTATATGTGCTGAGCAAGAGAGTTTACATTTGGGATGTCTTACAAGACACTCTCTTCAGGGAACTGCCCAGGAAGAAAAAGTTGCTCCACTTATCACTTCTTCATCCACATACTGGGCACTGCCTATCAAAATATGGGTTAAAAGATTTCTTTCTAGCCATCCCACCATCATTTCTTCCTCTGTTCTTTTCCTTTTGGTGGAAACCAGAATTTTGGCTGGCAGTTATGACAGCACACAGCTGTGTCAGGATCTGCCCTCTGCCCAGGTAGTTAAATGCACGAGGCGGTCTTCATTCTGCCTCCTGATGCAGCAACTCCAAGCCTCAAGCTCCTTCATTCCTAAGCATGCTTCTTTGAATAAAGTTTCCTACTCTTATTTTTAGTCTGAATAGCTTGGTATTCCCTTTACTGTAAGCCACCCAGAGAACTCTTTTGTGGGGTGGCATACAAATTCTGAAAATAAGTAAATAAAATCACTCCAGCAAACTAGGTTCTCATCTTCCGTTAGAAGACTACTCAATAGTTCCTTCTGTTCTAAGAGTGGAAAAGTATTTAACATTGCATGCCACATTTTCCTCCCTTGACAATCAAGCTGGTTTTATTTATGTTTACTGTATGGTCTCTGCGCCATTATATGCTTGCATAGCCAGGACACTGTTATTTCCATTCTGGATGTTCTCCATGTTCTGATCAAATTTTGTCATGCAATTTTTCCCATGTTTCCCCAATTTTTTTGGCACCGGTCACAAAACATTAAAGAATGTGTAAAGCTCGTGTAGCATGAAATTAAATGTACTATTTAAATTGTTCTTTGGGGGTAGGCTCCTATGTATATTGCCTTCAGCATTTCAACAAATTGGAGAGGCAACTCAGAAATGTTGTTAGGGTTTTATCCCAACTAATGCCACCGCTACCTCACGCCTGACTTGACTACGAGACAGAAAAGTTCCAGAGGCAGGATGAGAAAATATATAACAAGCAACAAGGTTTGCTCAATCAATATCTGCACCACCGACTTCACCTTTCCTGGAACATGCACCCCAGGAGCTCCAGAAAAAAGAGAGGCAGTTAAACTTGACCTGGTAGCCTAAACCAAGTTCTAAATCTGCCTAACCACTTAAATCTAGCTGTGACTGCTGGTATTTTTCCACTAGTTCAATGAAGGAAAACATGATGCAGGGGCTACTGTAAAACAATGGCAGCTTTGTATCTTATTTCCCCCTCTTCTCACACTAGTCCACTTCACATGTTGCATGTCGTGTGTAGAAAGCAGGGCTGTATCCCTAGTCCTACCCTTTCCACATGTTTGCAGCCATTCGTGCTAAGGAGCAGCAATGCTTCAGCAGTTGCTCACATAAAAGAGCAGGATGTTATTGGCACCAATAAGAGGGTGAATCCTCGGGGTGGGACAACTTCCGTTCCACTTGTGAAAGGGGCAGCTGTCTAATGTGATTCAACCACGTCATGTGGTGTCAAATAGAGACTCCCCCTTCCTCTACAGGTGGCAGCCAAAACATGGGAGCAAGGAAAACTATTCCTAGATATTGTGGGAGGAGAAGCATATATCTGGGGCTGCTGTTTTAAGAGTAGCTCCATATCTGTCAAAATGTCTGCATTCGTTCTACATCATGATAGGCAAACCCTGTTCAGGCAAACGTCTCTGCAATGATTCATCTTCCCATTCAGGAACTCCCTGGAGGTTTTTCAGAGGTTTTCTGGGTACCCTGGAGCACAATTTGTAAACCACTGCTTTTCTGCTGCATTGTACCAGTTCACACATGGTGATGGTGAGGCCTAACAGGCCCACTCCCTCCATGACCCGAGAATGAATTTGGGGACGTGGCACAGAATATTCTGCTATGCTAGGGGGCTCCATAGGTTACTAAAACATGTACATATCCTGTGTATGGAATATTTGCAAATAAAGCCATGCTCAGCTTATGGAAAATACAGCTTATACTTTTCTATTGTGAACCCATGTTGGATCTGCAATTTGTACCCCATGTATTATGGAGACATAAAGGGGGATTGTTAGTAAAAAGTTACTGGTGATCCAGAACCAACCCCCCCCCCCCAATTTATTTCCTTCAACATGCATAGACCAGTCACACGGTGCATGCAGCATGCAGTAAATGGACAGCAGAGGTTAATAACCTGGAAGCATAAGATCTGAGAATGTGAGAACAAGTTAAAGACAGCAGCTCCTCTCCATTGTCACTGAGGCTTGAGAAGCAATGCTGCAGCGTAGAGCAGTGGGAGTGGGGAAAATATAGTTTGTCCAAGACATATACATATCTCCGCAAGTGGCGGCAGGTGTAACTGCAAGACAAGGGTAAAGGGAGGGAAAAGGGGTGGGGAGGAAAAAGAAACAGGAATTTTCCTTTAAGAAAGCTACATCCAAACAAGTCAGTGGCAGATGTCAAAGAGCAAAGCAGCAGTTAGAGAACAAAAATAAAGTTGCAAAGGCAGAGAGGGTGGGCAGTCTCTACAACAATCCAGGATGATTTCATTAGTGACGCAAAGGAGGTTGCCGGCTTTGGCAGGGAGGTTGTGTGTAAACACACCAATGTCTGTGGATTTACTTTTCGGGAAAAATTCAAACCACCTTTTCATGAGACTTGAAGACAAATGCTCTTGTGCCAAGATGTAATATAAAATGTTATGGGAACAGTCACACAGCTTGTGTGGTTTTACGCAAACTGCCATCTTCAACTAGAGGAACGAAAAGGCTGAGCTCATTGCTGAGTGAATGCTTTGAGGTTCTCACAACAGCTTTTAGAAACTTAGCAGTTAACAATAACCCAGTTTGCCACAACCGTTAGGGAGTTATGGGGCTGCTGAGTCCTAGAGTCCGTGAATCATCTTAGTATTGCCTTTTAAGTTCTAGAGTTTTGTTTTGTTTTCCAGTGTATATCCGCTTCTATCTTCCTGCTGCACAAACAGAAGCTTCTTGGGGGAAATCACTCAGACATTTGACTCTGTTGTAACTGATCTCTCTCTCACACATACTCTTCCAGTTCCCAGGATTTGTCACACTGTAATACAACCAAGAAACAGAATCCAGAGAGGGCCTATTCAGATAAAGGAGGGCTGCATATAGATAGGAGGAGCACACAAGTCTCAATAGCCAGGTCATGTTCAGGGAGCAGCTTTAACTCCCAGCCCAGTAATGCCATTCATTTGTTATCCCAGCCCAGTTGTATTCATTTAATTTCATCCATGTAGAAAGGTGCCTTATAGGAAATCAGATCACTGGTTCATCTAGATCAGTATTGTCTACATCAGCCTTTGCAAACATGGTGTCTCTCCAGATGTTTTAGACTGTATCAGATGGGAGCTATAGTCCCAAACATTTGGAGTGATAGGGCTAGCAAAGGTAATCTATACTAACCGGGCAGTGGCACTCCAGGTCTTTCGAAAAGAGTGGGTCCTAGCGCTTCCTGAAGATGCTGGGGATTGTACGTGGGACCTTCTGCATCCAGAACAGCTCTACCGCTGAGCTACAGCCCTTCCGCTGCATAAGCGACTGGCTGCTAATTATGGAGAAAAGAAAAGCACTGCATTTGACCCTGTGTGACTAAGCCCAAGCTGATACTGGCCTCTCAGGATGAAAAATGCAGGGCTATGCCAACAAGGTCAGCTTGGTCTTCAATGGCTCCCATTAAGTTCCATGGGATACAGCTGAGAGGCAAGTACAGGAGGACCTGCTTCTCACATAAGGATATGAGATAACCAGGGAGAAATTCAGCTCTTATCCCAAGTATAGTCCCGCACTTTTATCCATCTAGGAGAATGGTAGCCATTCATTCCTATGGAGAAAAGCCAAGTGCTGTACTTGGGGTTGGGACATTGTTGTAGTGGAGCTGGTAATGAGGTTGGGGACAGGACTGGGATTCTCTGTCCCTTTTCTGTCAATTATCTTGACGTTTTGGAGGCTTTTTGATTTATTACTAGCTTTATTTATTGCACTTTGTTGCATGTTTTTATCTTGTGAGCTGCCTCAAGAGGACTTTTACCCTTAAAGGAGGCATAAAAATAGTTCAGTAATAAGTAGCATCACATCACATAGGCAGAGCTATGGAAAATACCGTATTTTTTGCTCTATAAGACGCGCCAGACCACAAGAGTTTTTGGAGGAGGAAAACAAGGAAAAAAATATTCTGAATCTCAGAAGCCAGAACAGCAAGAGGGATCGCTGCGCAGTGAAAGCAGCAATCCCTCTTGCTGTTCTGGCTTCTGTGATAGCTGCGTAGCCTGCATTCGCTCCATAAGACGCACACACATTTCACCTTACTTTTTAGGAGGGAAAAAGTGAGTCTTATAGAGCAAAAAATACGGTATTTGATTGCCCCAAACTTCGGTTTAGGCTCCCCACCCCCCTAGTTATATTTTGTGAGTTTGGAGCTATAATCAGTGGAATGTTGAAGTTAGTCCCTAGGTTTAGCAATTTAAATGGAAATTGGTATTTGGGTCAGGCAACACTTCTCCATACCCTCAGGAATCAAGGCCAGTATTGCGTCTTTTGCTCTACCCCTCTGGCTGCCCTCATGACATGCAGAAGCCAGCACTGAAGCCAGAAAAAGTCATATTTATCTTGGTGGGATTGCCCTGACTGCAAAACTTCTCTCTCTCTCTCTCTTTACTTCTCTCACGAATAAAATATAGGCTGCGTTCATACACAAGGTTCAATATGTGTCTGGGCTTTCTGCAAGGCTTCTTAAAACAACCAATTATCTTGCTTCTTGAAAGAACATTATGTACTTAATACCTGCATTTTATTACTAAAAATTATGAAAAGGAAGTTATTAAAGAATAAAAGGCACTTTCCTAGAAGCATTTTCTTCTTCTTAACTCCCAAACCAACCAAGAGGATGCAGCAAGGAGACATGTGCTACACACAGCAGACTACAGGCTACACATTTTCCTCTTGCAAACAGTAAAATTAATTCCCAGCTCTGTGGCAGTAAAGCATTGAAATGTTTGATATCACCATCTAAAAAGTTAGCGTTTGGAATGTCTGGGTAACTGGAGCCTGGGAAATCAACAAGTGTGGTTTGGAGTTTTCCTATTGAAAACAGTTGTTCTTACTTAAGGATGAAACTCTGCCATTTTTGGAGATAATGAAACCAATAAAATATCTCTAGCGCCTTCTTAGTGTATAAATTTTTTCCAGGGTTATGTGCAGTATAAATCTGAAGAGTTATTAGAAAATAAAATATTATCATCTGTTCTATTAAACCAAAGCGGTATCAAAATTCTTTATGTTTTTGAACTACCACTCCATGAGATCAAAGATAAGATCCAAGAAATGAACAGCCAAACCAATATGAAAATAAAATCTCCAGAGAACAATTTTAAAATATTAGGACCACTATTTTCAGAGACTGAGTTAAGTGCAACCAGTCTGTCAGTCACACACCAGTTACTCAAGCACATGCATTCATGTAGTCTTAAAGGGATAAAGCCATACAGAGAGAACATGTTTGAGATCTACAGCACCTCTGTTAAGTAGGTACATTTGTTTGAAATGTGGATTTCTATATTCTTCTCTCACCTTTCATACTTGTTTAAATCTACAAGAAACAGCTGGGGGAATCCATGCATAGCTTTTCTGCTGAAGTGTCACCAATATGCTCACGACACTCAAATCTACCTCTTTCCATCTTGATTCCAAGGAGGCAGTAGAGGTACTTAATCAGTATCTGGCATCAATACAGGAATGGACAAAGGTGAGCAAGCTGAAATTTAATCCAGACAAGATGGTTGTGTTGCAAGGTGGGAATTCTGCTAATTAAGGATTGGTTGCATAGCCTATTCTGGATACAGTTATATTTTCTTGAGAATCAGGTAAACAACTTAGTAGTGCTCCCTGGACCTAATGCTTTCCTAGAATACTCTGGGGTTCCCCCTCTCTTTTTTTGGTTGCAAGCAGCTTCAGCTGGTTTACCTTTTCATGTGAAACTGCGTACAGCACTGGTCACTGATGCCCTAGTGACATTCAGGTAGGATTCCTGCAGTTCTCTCTACATTGTGCTGTCTTTAGAGACAATGTAGCAACTGCAGGCAGCTGGAAGTATAGCTTCCAGAATACTGACTGGAGCCCAGACCACGTAACATACATCTTATAGAAGATTCATGGCTGCCTATTTAGTTCTTGGCTCAGTTGATAAAGTGCTAGTGGTAACCTTCAAAGCTCTAAATGTCCAAGGGCTGGGCTATGTCAGGAACTACATTATCACTAACCACCCTTTCCTGATTTTGCAATCAACTGCAGGTGTCCTACTCTATGACCCATCACCACTAGAGATTCAGCGGACCAATATATGGGATTGGGCTTCCTCAGTAATAGCACCCATACACCAGAATGCCCTCCCACTAAATTCAGCTGGTGTGTTAAAGGGCAATTTGTCGAGAGAGGTGTTTATATGATTTCCATGCGCTGTTTCTATTCTGATGCTGCTGCCTCACTATTTTAAGTGTACTTTCTGAAAAACCACTATTTATTGCTATGTGTTTTCCTTTGCAAGCCACTCAGGGCACAAGCAGAATACATGCTTAGCACAATAGCTAACAACACTGACAAGTAGACATTTCATCCTTGACATAATGTGGAATGATTCTTATTCCTTCATGGATATAACACTGATGTTCTGTGGTGTTCCTTTTAAGTTTTAGAGGATTATGTTTCAAATAACTGTCGTTAGGAGTATAGGTGGGATATAAACATTTTAATAAATGAATAAATACTGGAAAAGCAAACTACTACTGTTAGAAGAGCTACTCAGACTCAAAATTTAAAAATTTTGAACTAAGGGTCCCTTCAAACATGATAATTTCTAATAGAGAAGGCTCTGTGAAGCCTAAAGAAAAAAGTGTCATTGTTTGAAATGTGGTGAGAAGTACATTTATCAGGCAGCTAAGAAGAGGAGCAGTTGAGTAATCAATGTGCTTATTCTGAAAAGATTCAAGAAGATTGTTACAATTCTCACACAGAGAACTAAGTGGCAAAAACATACCTAAGTTGATTAGTGGAATACCACAACCCCTTCTCAGAGGGAAGGATGCCTGCCAAGTTCTTCTGACGCTCCCTAGGTAAAGGTAAAGGTACCCCTGACCGTTAGGTCCAGTCATGGATGACTCTAAGGTTGTGCACTCATTTCGCTCTATAGGCCAAGGGAGCCAGATTTAGTCTGCAGACAGCTTCCGGGTCATGTGGCCAGCATGAATAAGCCGCTTCTGGCAAACCAGAGCAACTCATGGAAACGCTGTTTACCTTCCTGCTGGAGCAGTACCTATTTATCTACTTGCACTTTGATGTGCGTTTGAACTGCTAGGTGGGCAGGAGCTGGGACTGAACAACAGGAGCTCACCCTGTCGTGGGGATTCGAACTGCTGACCTTCTGATCGGCAAGCCCTAGGCTCTGTGGTTTAGACATCAGCGCCACCCGCTCCCTAGTCAAGAGTTTTATTTGACAAAGTAAGGGGACCATTATGACATGGCCAAGCAAGTCACTTGAAGTTCACAGACCACATTTCCTGCCAAGAGCATCAGTTGTGCTTTTCCACTTGAAACAGGCAAGCAACTTGGGCTAACCCTGGTGTGGAGAGGAGCTGCAGCACTGGCTCCTCTTGCACAGCCCCAGGCTTCTCCCTTTACCAGGTGCTGTGAGAAATAGTAGTAATACTGCAGCTTCCAAACCACCAGAGTAAGAACTCCACTTAGTGTGTAAAAAAAGAAGTAAATGCAACCAGTGCAGTAGTCTCCTTTTTGAACAATAATGACCTCAGATAGCGCATGTCAGTAGCAGCAGGAAATTCAAGCTGCTCTCAAGTACTGAAGACAATGAGCTGATGAATCAGGTAGCCCCCGGTTCAAATCCTGTCACAAATTGTAAGCCACACTGTCTACCTAACCCCAGTTTCCCACACCTGTAATATGGAGTTGTTGTACAATTAAATGAATTCATGTGAAGAATTTGACAGCTTGAAAGCATTATGCAAATGTTAAGAATGATTATTAATAAATCTCAAATACTTGTCTTTCAGTAGTTAGCATGCTGGGTAGCATATATAGAACTGTACTCATAAAAAGTAAGGTTTTGATTTGCAAGTCTTCTGCACATACATGCCATGTGTGTCAGCTCAGTGAAGTTCTCTGAAAACAAGAGCCACAAAAACTCAGTCTCTACTAAGCCTGATCATAATATTTAGGTCACATTGTTTCAGCTGAATTGTCAGACCACCACACAATTGCAAAACATTTTGGGTCCTCTTAAAAACGTAGTTGTCAGGTTGACATGTAACCTGACTTATGCCTTCGTAAAGTACCACAGTGAAAGTAGGGACTTTTAGAAGATACTTAATGTGCAGAATGCTTGCAAATTGCACACATATGTACAAAGGGTGGGTGATGATCAGATGTGGAGGTTTTCAATTTGCCCTGTATTGTGGTAACCCACATTTTGAGAGCAACCCATGGTGATGTTTAAAAAGGAGCAGCAATAAAAAAGTCCCGTAATTGGCAGTGATGGGGCGAGTTCTTCACCATGCAACCAGTTCCTTGAGGCCAAACACAACATTTTTCAGATCGGAGGCAGTGGGGATGGGGAGAAAGAGAGAGCTTGTAGAAAAGCATGATAGGGAATATAAAGAAGTTTGTAAGATTAAGGACATGCGGATTGAAGAGCGACTAACATTTGTGCCTAGCTATGGCCTGGCCACTGGAATCCTTGCCCAGGGCTGTCTACATTGGGAACTACAAATGTAATGCTTACCATTATTCATTTTAAAATTTTATTTCTACCATATCATTTAGGGCAAGCTCTCACAATGTGTTCAGAGTTTTATCTTCCTGCGTGTAGGTTAACAAAACCTATCTGAGTTCTGCCCTATACGCTCTATTGTTTTGCGTCCCATGATGCAAATGCGGTAGAGGCACATGGTAGATCAAATGCAAGAATGCACAAGCCCCCAGGGTATCAGCATCTCCAGTTAGAACAACCTCAGGGTTAATAAAGACACAAGCTTTGGATTTGCTTTGGCCAGTCAGAGCAAACCATACTATGAGAGATCAACAGCCTGAATCAGCATGAGACAGCTTTGTAGATTCATTACTAAGAGCGAAACTGTTAATCTCACCCTTCTTCCAAGGAACTTACGGAAATGTAGATGGAATTATTCCATTTTATATTAACAATAAAAGGCGGCAGGTTAGGCAGGGAGCAGAGTACTGGCTACCTTGTTACCCACAGAGCCTCAGGGCAGAGTGAGGCTTTGAATTCTGGTCTCCTCAATGAAAATCTATCACCATTCCCAGAGTGTCTCTCCCTCTATGTAGATTTTAAGAGTCCCTAATTTTGTTATTACCTGGTTTCTCAAGTCCCCCCTTTGTCACAAAATGCCAACAGAAAAATGATTTCACACTGGTATACAGTACTGCAACTTCTTTGCATGGAACACTAGGATCCTTAATTGGCCAGCTGGCAAAACAGAAGTTTGCAATCCTTATCAGGTGTGATATAAATAACTTATCTTGTGCAGTAGCAATGGCAGCAACAGGAATACTGGCCCAGAGATATACTTTATCCTAGCAACATGTGGTTAGCTTAGAATATGACACCCATAATTCTCCATTTCTGCTCAGAGATACCTAATTGGTACAAAATTTATTGGACTCCCATTTTCAGTCATTTCCTACGGAGTTAACTCTCAGACCTCCAAATCACTTTGCTTTTCCTTAAGAAAGTAAGTATCCTGCCTATATTAGTGTTTTGTCTATCTGACATACACCATAAATTACTTGGCAAGGGCAAAGTTATTTTTGTGGCCTATTACACTGCTTAATGTACTTGGTGCTGAATGATGGTTAGATATAAGTAGAACTGTTCTACAGCACAAAAAATTATGGCATGGCTAGTTATACAAAGTTTTGGGGTTGTTGTTGTTTTTGCTGCTGCTACAAAATGCAACTTGATTCGGCTAATGTGCAACTACTTTGATTCAGTTAACATGCAGATACTATAATTCCACGAATCCTTTGAGGATTTAGAAGGTGAAACCAAACCAGTATTGTAGCATGAAATGAGGTTATTGCTTTTATGAAGCACAGAGTTCTGGCACACAACCATCTTTTTTAAAACCAGGGCGTACAACTGCTGATAACTGAAGGTTTGTTCTGCCAAAGACTTAGGGAGAAAATATAACAACATTGGCACTTACTTAACATCTGGGTAAGAGAATTCCAAAGAACTAGTGCTAAAAGCTTGGGCTGAACTCACAGTGGGCTTCATTGCAGGGGCATGTGGCACCATCACCATATCTTCATTCACAGGTCTAAGTGAATGGGGCTGAGATGTAGGGGGCTTCTCTGTTTGGTTCAGTACTGTGTAGGACTTTTATACACCAGCTTGAATCTAGCCCAGTAGCAAATTGGCAACCAGCACAGTGCTTTTAATGGGAGTGTCACATATTGTTTATAAGTAGCCCCAAAGAGCAACCATGCAGCAAAGTTTTGCATTAGCTGCAGCTTCCCCATCAAATTCAAGGGCACCCCCTTGTAAAGCACATTACAATAACCAAGTCTAAAAGTTACCAATGTGTAGAAAACTGTTACCAACCTATCCCTGTCTAGGAATGGTCGTAGCTGGCATAAAAGCTGAAACAGCCACAGCCACTCCTAGAGAATGAAGTCCCCTGAACCTTTAGGGACAACGCTGAATAAAGCAGTATCTTCAAGGTATGCTCCTGTTCTTTCAGATGCGAGTGCAATCCGATCCAGAATCTACTCAGAACCGGAGAACTACTCACAGAGACTGTCTTGATGGGATTCAGCTGCTGTTTATTGGCACTCATCTAGACCATTACTCAGTCTAGGCACTGGTTCAGGACTTGCACAGCATCTCCTGACTCAATGTTACAGAGAAACAGAGCTGTGTGTCATCCGCATACTTGATGACACCATGCTCCAAATTTCCTAATGACTAGTCCCCACAGCCTTGTATCGATGGAATAGCACCGGGTACAATATAGTACTCTGCAGCACCCCATGGAACATATCTCAGGAGGCTGGAAGGCAATCACCCAATGTTACTTTCTACAATCAGCCCCGTAGATAAGAGCAGAACCACTGTGATACAGTGCTCCCAATTCACAGAGCTGATCTAGCAGGACAAAGGCTTCTGAGAGATCAAGGAGAACAAACAGGGTCACATTCCTCCTGTTTCTCTCCTAATAAAGATGCTCCGCCAGAGCAGAATCAGACCCGCAACCAGGACTGAGCCTGGATGGAAATAGGTCCAGAAAACCAGTCTCATCCAATAGTGCCAGCAATTGTGGCACCATCACCTTCTCTATCACCTTCCCCCAAAGGGGGCATTGGCAACTTGGTGACAGTTGTCAAGAACCTCTGTGTGCAGGTTGGGTCCTTTAGTACATGCCATTATTTGCATGGTTTCCTAGATGTACTCAGCATGCAGGTGAGTGGGTGTATCCTGCAGAATCAATTCATCCCAGCTTCTATTTAAATAATACCTTGCTTTTTGAAAAGAAAAAAATATATATGTGCCCCTCCCCAATCCTCTGGCTCAAGATGGGTTTTTTGAGTCCTCTATCATCCACATGCTTATGTGGGTCCTAAAAACACATTGTTGTTTAGTTACTATCACTCTGAGCATAGCAGGGTGCTTGAAGAAAGCACAGAGTATTTTAAGGAAGTTGCCTAAATAAAATATTGCTTCAATGCAGGCAAGGGCTTCTGAACTTAAATATGACTGTTATCCGGTTTGCATGTTTCTGACGCCCACAATTAATAGACACAAATACATAGTCCCATTTGAAAATATGACAGCATTACTTAGCAAAAAAAAAGGCTAACCATTCATTCTTTGCTGAATGACCAAACTCACATGCATTATCTGAAAATCCCAGACAAATAGTATTGATATTTCAAAAATCAAACAAACATAAGTGATGTTAACAATCACCTAAGTATCATTGTCATCATTTACTTGCGTATGTCCAAATAGTGGAGAAACAGATCTCTTTTCAGGCATTCATCAGATTAATTTGAGATTATCAATACTCTTACGTGAATGCTGACATTGCAGCCTGAATGTCCAAAATTTGACTAATATTATATGCACTCACTAGAGAGTAAAGATCAATGAATTCAATAGGACTTACAAGTAGAGAAGCACAGAATTGCACTGTCACTGTAACATATTAAACAAATGACTACAGGTGCAAAAACCTATGCTTTTCTGAATCTGAATTCCTTAAACATCACCAAATTTAAAGATAGATTCAGATATTAGAGAGCATTGGAATGCTATTATTTAACCTGGCATACACAAATCTAAATAGTGTTTGTGGTTTGAACTGGACAGCACACAAATTAAATTTTAGATGAAAGAATTTATACTTATAGGCTACAAAAACCTATGTGCAGAATATTCCGTAAGAACAATTGGTCCAATCTTCTATCCATGGAAGATTGCCAATGTTAAATGCTACAGATATTAAAGAAAAAGGAAGGAAGTGAGAAATTAAAAACATCTTATCTATTAACCCTATTAAAATAAAATTTGAGTCTTGGCTTTACAAAAAAGGAGGTGATTATATGGGATCAAACCTATATCTCCAGAAAAAGCAAGTGTCATAGAAAGGAAGGCCAAAGAAGATTTATAGATTACGTCCAGACAAAGAACTGCTGAACCATGTTAAGGAAATGTAAAAAGAGAGCTGAGGGGAAGTTATTTTTACAGTATCAACAGGCAAGAACAAAGCACATAAAAAAATTAATCACACAGATGTACCAGTTATTTGGAGGGCAAGTAGCCAGAGCAGCTTAGGAAACAATATTATCAAAATTTAGTATTATTTTTATCCTTTGGCTAGACACATGTTTGGTAATACAGAAACACTACAGTGGAATTAAAGGACTTGCTTTCTACAGTTGTTTGTACTAAGACTAACAGTGACCTCTGCAAATCAACAATCTGTGCAAATTGATCAGACACTGGTATTTGCTGTGGCTCATTCTGCAAAGGGCCCACTGTTCATCTGACAATTCTGCATTTCAAGGTCTCATCTACTTTCCATCACTTCTTCCCAACACATCTTCTAGCTCGGTACAAGCACTCATTTCTGTAGACTGGTAAAAGGAGTAGCTTTCTCCCTTATGGCACCATTTAGAAAGCAAATGTTTCTACATAGCTACAGAAACCTGGAAGAGGAGGAGAGACAACCTCACTGTAGAGAATAGAGCTTGTTCAGAGTGGACCAAACCACAATAATGGCTCTCCAGTATCGCTTTAAACCTCTGAAAAAACTTACTCAGTGTGTTTGAGTAGAGACCTTAACTCTGATTAGGCAAAGCCAAAGGTCCTGAACCAAGAATAGGATAAAGTGAGTGCAAATGGAAAAAATGATATTTCAGCATTTAGAAGATAAAACGCAAGTAGTCCGAGGAGCAATGACAAAAATATACCATTATACAGATCTATGGTGTGACCACTTTTGGAGTACTGTGGTTGCCTCACCTCAAAAAGGGTATTGCTGAGTTGGAAAAAGTTCAGAAAAGGGCAAGCAAAATGATCAAGGGGACGGAGTGACTCCCTTTTGAAGAAAGATTGCAGCACTCAGGACTTTTTAGTTTAGGGGAAAGGTGGGTAACAGGAGACATGACAGAAGTTTATAAAATTATGCATGGCATGGAGAAAGTGGACAGAGAAAAGTTTTTCACCCTCTCTCATAATACTAGAACTCAAGGCCATCCACTGAAGCTGAATGTTGGAAGAAAGTACTTCTTCATGAAGCACATAGTCAAACTAGGGAACTTGCTGCCCCAGGAGGCAGTGATGGCCACCAACTTGGATGGTTTTATAAGGTAAAGGGACCCCTGACATTAGGTCCAGTCATGACCGACTCTGGGGTTGCGGTGCTCATCTCGCTTTACTGGCCGAGGGAGCCAGCGTACAGCTTCGGGTCATGTGGCCAGCATGTCTAAACCGCTTCTGGCGAACCAGAGCAGCGCACGGAAACGCTGTTTACCTTCCTGCCGGAGCGGTACCTATTTATCTACTTGCACTGGCGTGCTTTCAAACTGCTAGGTTGGCAGGAGCAGGGACCGAGCAACGGGAGCTCACCCCGTCGCGGGGATTCGAACCGCCGACCTTCTGATCGGCAAGTCCTAGGCTCTGTGGTTTAACCCACAGCGCCACCCGTGTCCCTGTGGTTTTATAAGAGGATTAGACAAATTCACGGAGGAGAGGGCTATTGATAGCTACTAGCCATGATGGCTACACTCTGCCTCCACAACTGGAGGCAGAAATGTCTCTACATACCAGCTGATAGAAACCAGAGGAGGGGGAAATGCTCTTGTGCTCATGTTCTGTTTGCTGGTTTCCCACAGGCATCTGGCTGGCCACTGTGAGAACAGGATGCTGGGCTAAATGGGCCATTTGCCTGCTCCATCAGGCTCCTCTTAGGGTAGGCAACGCATTTCCTTGCCCCTGCTTTTTTTGAGTCCCATTCCCAGGGTGACCATTAAGTAAAAAAAGTTAAGGCACATGGAAATTACAAAAAAAATAATTACAGGCATGTTAAGCATTAATACATTTCAGAGAGCATAAGTAAGCGCTGGCAACTGGTCCAGACCAAAGTCATAGTTGCTGTCATATTTCAAAGCCATAAGCGGAACTCAGAGTCTAGATATTTGCCAGAAAATATTCCACAAGGTTTTGTAGCTATCCAAGTCCAACGCTGGTAAGCTGCCCATCTAGGCAATCTGTCTAACCTGTGACCCCCTGCCCTCCTGGCTCACAGCACCAATCTAATAGAACTCAGTACAGTTGGATACTTGCACCAGATGGATAATGAGTGTATTAATATCCTACCAGGTGCCTGTTTCTGAATCCCCAGAAGGTTCGATCAGGCTTAACCAGGGTTCAACAGTTTTTCCATGCTGGAAACTATAGTTATTAGCCTAAAACCTTAACTCCATATGTTCCACACGCCAGGACACGAAGCAATTGTCATTTTGACGAGGCAGCTAAATAGCAGAACTTAGTTCACAGGGGAACCATTAATGCTGTAACAAATGTAAAGGCAGTGTGATGTGGTTGGCATTATATAAAAGAACTCATGCAGAATCCCTTTAAAGTAGATTGGTTTTTTTCAGGAGACCTTTTCTTCCACTGTGATCATTCACCAATACAAACTTCTGCCCTCAATCTGAATAGGCTCCTCATCTTGTTACAATACTTTCCACTAATTGCAGTGACACCTCCCAGAACCGGGGTAGCTAATCAGCTTATAAGATTCACTACAGCTGAACTAGGTCATCACGCTACTACTAATACCACTGGCATATGCTTCTTTCGTTTATGCCTCTCAGGACGCCAAGCATTATTTCTGCATCCCTTTGAATAGGTGCTATCTCACACATAACGGCTGTGCTCATTTAAGCAGCACCTCTTGGTAATTCCACCCCCTTCTAGGGGTGGCAACATGGGAGCAGGCATTCTCTGCGACAGCTCCCAAGTGGTGGAACTCCCTTCCCCACAGAGATGAATCTGGCATCTTCATTGTACAGCTTTTGTCATATGCTGAAGATGCAAATCTTTACCCTGGCCTTTAACACCTGAGATGTATGTTTTGGGGAGGCAGCCTAATCTTGTGACTGTGGTTAGTTTTAGACTGTTTTAATATTTAATATTCACTCTTATGGTGAAGCACTGGTAGTGAATTGAAACGATCGTGTTAATTAAAATTGAAATAATTCCTCAAAGTTTTTGCAGCAGGGCAAGTTTTACAGTAATGTTTGGTAACTGTATATATGCATGTTTAAGGTAACCACTTACCTGGGAGAAAACCCCTTTAAACTCAGTAGGCTTTCTGATAATTATGAATAGGACTGCACTGTTCAGTCACACAATAAAGAACACAGAGCCATACAACACACACAACAAAGCAAGGACACAGGCACAGAGCCTTGCCCACTAACAAAACATTCAGCTCTGTCGTAATCATATTTGCACTTTCTGTAACTTTGGGGCAAACTGAGCAGAAGATAAAAATATTCGTTTATCCATAACTCCCTCACTGTACACCTATTTGCCAGAGGTTTGGCTGGCTTCACCACCTCAGAAGGTGCTACTGTGCCTGCAAATTTCACCCAATTTTGCTTAAATGTTATAGGCATTTGTTGATTTTCTCACTGCGGTCAACATGTCAGAGGCTTTGAAAAATGAAGCAAAGTGACTCTCCACTTTCTAGTGTGATGTCACTCCAAGGCTCGAAGCAAAGCTGAGACAAACCCCTATCCAACAAGGCAGGTTCCTCAATTAAAGTTCTGTTAGCTCTTAATTCTCTCCTTTATAGAACTGAAATAAATGTGCCCCAGTGTCTAGTGGGCATAGAACTCAATTTCTAGTGGGATAGATCTCAATTTCCTAAACATACTGTCAAAATTGACATTCTACACTTGGGTTCAAATTTAAGATATGGTGCTTCTGTGATAACTCTTCTCTTTTTAAATAATATAGGCACCTGCCTGGTTCAGCTAGTAAAACTGAAGCTGGAAATTCTTGGATTAAGTCATTGAATAGGATCCAAGATCAATAGTGTGCATGTGTCACTTTTCTACACATAGGCTCTCAAAACATCCTATGTATCCAGAAAGGTGCATTGAGCATCTTCATTGCACAGCTTTTGCTATATGTTGCAGACATACCTCTTTACCCCAGAATTTGACAGTTATTTTGTTTTGTGGGAGTTGCCTCTTTTGCTAAATGTATACTGCTTTGTTCTAGTATATTGTTGTAATCCACTCTGGGATCTTATGGTGAAGGGTGGATAAGAAATCTAACAAACAAACAAGCAAATAACCTACCAGAACAGCTAGTTTACCTCCAAGTCCTAAACTATTTGTTTTGCCATCTTATGAACATGATTGCCTATACTAAGGCAATTAGCAAGGTAATAATCCTTTTATAGAATCATCTGCCTTTCTGCATCAGCACATTCTTTAAATACTGAAAAATGAAATGCAATCTACATGTTATGAATAGCATTATAGTTTGGGACTCTATTTACTCTTACATAATCAAGGATGATTCTGATAATGATTAAATTCAACGGCAGTGTCCATCCAAGTAATCTGTTACATCTAATTTCACTGCTAGCAGCTGAGCGTGAGGAAATGATTTACACAAATCTGTCAACATTAATGACTGCAGAATGTGTCAATTACTCTGTGGCATAAAGTTCTATTTTACTGAGGCCCTGGTTGAACTATAAATGACAAGTCTCAGTTCAACCTTTAATCCACAATAGTCTTCATAATTTAAAACTATGGGCAGTCCGTATTCATAGGAGGATTTTAAAAAGCCTCCATAGAAGTTGAATTACTTCTCACATTAAGGAAGGAAATACTAGAGCATCTGGTGAATCTTGAATTATGGCCGTCTGTGCTCTGTCAGCTGTACGGCTAAGTAGATTTTGAGTTGAGAATTCCTAAAGCAATAAAATTAAAGTTGCACTTGCTGATTTTACTTCACCTAAAATAATTCATCATAGTCATGTGTTACCTACAAATATGCTTGCTGCTCAGTTCCACAACCAGGTCTACTGAAAGCTTATAGACCACATTTTCTGTGTCTCAAAAGCCCACTCTCCTAGCCCACTCTCAAAGTAAGGCAATGCTTGTGGTAATAATCCAAGCCACATTTTCTTGAATTGGCTGCTTTAGAAAATAAATATAGTATTTGTCACCACATCATCAATTTTCTTAAAATGAAGTGCTTTCAAAATTAAATTGGAATTAACTTTTATATAACATGTAAGGGTTACTTGTGCAGGAGCTGCTGCTAGAAACAACTAGCAATCTGGAAAGTCAGAAACATCTATTTACATGGAATGATCTGTATTACAGCACTAATCTCCAACTAGAATAAACAGGATCCACCAAGAGACTGTGCTTGAAGGTAAAGTGGGCTGTAATTGCTGTACCACTAGGCCAGCACCATTCTCCTCCCAATCACTATTTCAGGATTAATTTATTTTTAAGAGAGGGATAAAAAGGGGAGAGGAAGAGATACAAACTAATATAATAAAAACAACAACAACAAATTTAAATAGGTGCCTCAATATGCAGGTTAGGTTTGAAGATGGACCCCAGGTCTGGAAAGCTTGATGACTACTATATTGCAGAACAATCTGAAAATCAAATGGGCAGCAGTTGAGTCACTACCACACCCATAACTACACACACAGGGCAGAGTGGAAGATGGGGAGGACCAGAAATTTGGCATAGCTGTTGGGCCAGGAGTGGGTCTGATGGAGAGGGACCAGTAGATCCCAGGCTAGCTCATCCCCTCCCCATCTGCTTTATGTAAGCTACTGCTGGTGGGAATCCTGCAGGCGGAATGGAGAGCTCTTGTCAGGGAACTGCCATCAGCTCAGAGGCGGGAGGTGGAAGGGCAGTTGTGTTATAGGGAACCTCCGAAAGTCTTGCGAAGCAGTTCCTCCTCTGGCGAGGCGGAAAGCCCCACCTCCAGTGGGGAGGAGGTCGTAGGACCAGGGGAAGCTAGGGAGAGCCTCAACATCGACCCTGAGCAAGCCGGAGAGGAGGGAAGTACCCCTTTGCCAGTGCCCACTCTGCACAGTAGGTTTCGGCGCAGGGAGGGGAGGAGAAGGTTGGGGGTCAAGCGACTGTTATGCTGGGGGAGGTACAAAGACTGCCCACTCCCAGATTCTGCTAGCGACTGAGCCAGACATGAACTTGTGACGCTCTTCACTGTAAGTAGTTTTGCACTAAGAAGAAAGCCTGGAAAAGACAGGTCAGAGTCTTGCCTGTTCGCTCTCGAGCAACCACAACAACATCTGACAGCTCTACACCAAAGAAGTGATGCCGGCAGAACTGTTTGAGGCTCCCGCTGCTCCAAGCATGACAGATAAGGGGGGGTGTGTGCATTGCAGTCTTATTTATTTAAATATTTAGTCCTCACCTTCCAGAGTAAAAACCTTCCCAAGAGAAAAATAAAGTATTATAATACCCAAGTCACACTTAAAACCAAGCAAAATCAAACACAAGAAAAACTACAGAATCTAAGGGATCAGCTCGTAATGTAACAAACATCCTTGAAGAAATTCTGGGTCACAACTGGTCCCAAGGAAAGCCCCAGAAAGTACAATGAGGGCAAAATGACTAGCAGGGAAGTTGTTGATTTGGAAGATTTTGGGACAACAGAACTCAGATTCAAGCAGAAGTTCTGCTGTGCCATCAAAAATGGAAAGAAGTACAAGATACAGGAGAGGCTGTTTATATTACATAGCGACCTCTGCTATTGAGGGACCATGACTTCACAAGAATCTATAATAATCAAACTGGTTTAACACACCAGTATATTTATTTGTCCCATGCCATTCACTAAACAGATTACACAGCACTTTCCCTAGTGTGTCAGCAGTAACAGGCAATATTAGCGTTTGCCAGTGGCAGCGGCTGCCCATTGGGAGTGGTAGGGCAGAAGGGAGGCCAAGAAGAGGTGGTGCCTGAGCCAGTGGGAGCCACAGAAAACTAATTCTAGCCCGCCTGTCCCCAATCTCCTCCCTGCTGTGGTCTACAAGAGCAACACGGAGATGGAGGAGGAAGATGACAGGCATGGCCCCCCACTGGACAGCATGCAAGTAAGAAGACAATCAGGGCTCTTCCACACTTACCTTTGCTGCACATTTCTAGGCACAGGTCTGGGCTTCCTAGGTGTCCAAGCGTGCCCCAGATCTGCTGCTTTCCCTCTGAAAACCCACTCTTTACTGCTCGAATCAAAGCAAACTGCAATCTGAAAAAACTCAAATTGCCATTTGCTCCAATTCAGCGGTAAAGCTCAGGTTTTTCTAGCAAAAGTGGCAAGGGGAAAAACCATTCGTACACAGACCAGGAAAGCAGAGACATGTGCCTAGAAAGTGTGGGGCAAAAGGTAAATTTGGATAAGCCCTGTGACTGGTGGGGTAGAGCCCCATTCACCCTTATGGAGCAGCCTTTTGGCCACCTATTCGATGTAGTTAACCATTTTTGGTGGCATAGGCAGACGTCATTAGCAAGCAGCTAAAGTATAAATGGAGAACACTGTATTGCAGTTTAAGATTTAACCTAGACTTCATGAAGCTGAACAGAATTTACCTGGGTTAATATTCAAACCTGAGCAATAGGAAATTCAAGTATCTATCCTGCGGAATTTAGGTTGAAGCTAGTTTAAATATTTTGTAAAAGGCTTGTATTTACCTGATGATCCTCTGAGCGGCATACTGATGAAGTGAGCGGAACTGTGCTGACATATTGGCTAAAGCTGCCAAACAATTTGTATGAAGGTATTTGTCCTGTTGGAGATGAGGAGGGGAAAAAACACACACATCAAACTATCCTTTCTGTATACAGCAAGACCTGTCAAAAGGAAATCACTCACCAGTCTAACATCCGTTTACCGGAGGCAAAGTTGCAATGAAGACAAACCCAACTTGTGCTCTGATTTTAGGGGTAAGCCTTAGCAACAGCTTGTGCAATCATGGCTCAATATGCTTAGGTCTTTTAAGAATTGTCACTGCATATTTTTAGAGTGTGACTATATATTTAACCCTGGTCAGAAACAAAGCTGAACAACTTTTATTCTTCTTCAGTCCTTAATTTTTATTTTATACAACTTTTTAAAAAAGGTTTGCAATAATGCAGCTTCCGTTTTCTAAACACGGCAGGTGAGAAACAAAGAGGGGGGAATTCCTAAAGGCTTTTAAAATAACAACACCAAACTAAAGTGAACAGTCTCTGTGTCTCTAGTGGTAGGAAGGGCTGGTCTGGGGATGTGGAGAGGAATTAGCAATTAAAGTTGATCAGCTCCGTTCTACGTGAAATCAGCCCAAAATACAGTTCTTACCCTTGTTCGTGTCATGTTATACTGTATAGTCCTTATTACTACTAGTATCAGGAGACTCCCCAGGGAAATTTCTGTTAATACACGTTCTGAGTACCAAGTAATATTTTTCAATATCTGAAATAAAGAAAGGAAAGAGCATATTTGATTGTCTTACACTGCCTGTTATTATCAGTAATTTAATATATCTGTTTTAAAATCATTTTAATTTTATTACAGTTAAATTTTATCTATGTTATTTTAATTTGTGTAAGACAGCTTAAGTCTTGGTCTGGGAAAAAGGTGGAATGCAAACAAACAAACAAACAAACAAACAAGTATAATAGTGCTGTTCTCTGGACTATGGTTCCCCCCACCACCATCCAAACGAAAAGACTAGAAATCTCCATGTTTGATGCATGGCAATTTTAAAGTGGATGCAACCAAAGGATATAGGTTGGACTCCAAAGTTGTTTTTGTCTAGTTTTATAACTGCTTTGAGCTGTATAAATAAACTGAATGAATGAATGATGAAATAAAATCAATCTTTTCAGCAGCTCAGACTTTATATAGAGAAATATTGTCTACGGGTGAATCTAATCATGTTACACCTTGTGGTCACATCACTACCAGCTATGTCTGGTTCACCAGCTATGATTATTTCTGGACAGAGAGAGTCTTGACACTCTGACCCATGTGCTGGTAGCCTTGAGGTTGGATTAGGGTAACATGCTCTATGCCAGGGGTAGGCAACCTAAGGTCCGTGGGCCGGATGCGGCCCAATCGCCTTCTCAATCCAGCTCATGGACGGTCCGGGAATCAGCATGTTTTTACATAAGCAGAATATGTCCTTTTATTTAAAATGTATCTCTGGGTTATTTGTGGGGCCTGCCTGGTGCTTTTACATGAGTAGAATGTGTGCTTTTATTTAAAATGCATCTCTGGGTTATTTGTGGGGCACAGGAATTCATTCATTAAAAAAAAAAATAGTCTGGCCCACCAGATGGTCTGAGGGACAGTGGACAGGCCCACGGCTGAAAAAGGTTGCTGACCCCTGCTCTATGCCCTTGAAGGTGACTCGAAAGTTGCAGCTAGTCCAGAATATAGCAGCTCAGTTCCTATCAGCAGCTGCTACTATCAGCATATAACACTAATTTTGAAAGAACTGCACTGGCTGCCAATATATACAGAGATGTGCATTCAGGATCAGAAGTACACAAAGACAAGCTCACTGACGTCTTGGTTGCCCTTCCATATTAGGTTTACTTAACAGTTGCGGTTTTCATTATTAATAAAACTGGACTCGATACAGGCATAGGTAGCTGCTTGTCTGAAGCCAATGGCAGAAAGATCTCTTATTTTTGATCTTCTTTCCAAGGAAGCCAAAACCACATTTTCTTTTCAAACAAAAATCTTTTAACCAGACAGGAAAGCTTTTGCGGCTTCTTTGGGGGAACTCAGGAAAGTGTCTATATAATCAGCAATTTATAAAATGGCACTTACTAAAATTAATCTTAAATATCAATAAATAATTGTGGGTGTAATACCACAAAAGGAAAATACATACAGAGATTGGAAAAGGCAATGCGGCTATAAAAGGAAGACGTGCAACGGACAGGATGGGAGGCCCATTATGATGCAAAATGTCTTTATTATTTTTATTTTCTCAATATTTAACCACAGGACAAAGTTGTGTATTTCAAAGTTTCAAAGTTGCTAAAATAAATTAGCATAGTTTTTTAGAGGCCCTCTTAAGATGACTACAAAAGATTTCTGTTGCATATATTTATATTTTTATTTTTTAATTTATATTTTTTTTTAAAAAAAATGTTTAGAAAAGTATATCCCCACCCCATGCTGAACGAAAAGACTTTCAAAACTGAGGGATATTTCAAAAACAGTTTGCAATATAGTCGGGAGTGGGGAGAATTAAGCTGTTTAAAGGGGGGGGAGGGGAATGTTCCTTTGGTCTACCACAAGTTTCTTCTAGGAACTGAAGTACTTCCACGAATCCTAGCTATTATGCTTTATTTCATCTACAGACTGCCAATTTTTAAATTTTTTCTCATTATGGATAGGTTTGCTCCAATATTCAAAATAAGCATATAAACTGGAGAGTGTGGGGTGGAAGAGTGTAAACAGACAAACAAAACTCAATGATCAGGTCAGAGCGCCTCCATCATTTGGTTTAAAGAATTGGCTTATAAATAGTTGGATGGATCCAACCTAAGGTCCCTCTGAAATAAAGAAAACTTAAGATAGTCATGACAAACTTTTCACAGTAATTTCAGTAGGGCCAAAATGGAAATAACAGTCTGAACCCAACCTAATATTTTGAAATACATTCATGAACTGCATCATAATTGGAGTTAAAATGCAGGCTTAGCCAAAAACTCACTGGACATAACCTCTTCCTTTTAGACTCTATATATTGTGTAAAGTAAATTAGTTATGTTATATTTCTCAAATTTGTCATCCAAAATGGACCTGACTCAAGGGGCAATAAGAGTTTCTTGATTAGCCTCAGTATAAAAGGCTTAAGACCTATGGGAAAAGACTAGAGAATCTCAAATGCTTAGGAACAAATTGAATGCATAAAAATCAGCTATGCTGACATGACAACCACCATCAGAGTGAACTTGGCAACAAAAAACCCAAATTCATCATTATACAGAAGCACATTTATATTTTAAATTGATTTCTTATAGCTCATAAACTTACCACTTCATGAATGGATCGATTGAAGCCATCATCTTCAGTAAGGATTAACAAAATTATCAGAGCCATGTAAACATGGTGAGAGTTCCTTTCTTCGACATGATAAAGGATCTCAAGAATTGGCAAAACCTTGAAGAGAGAAAAATAGGGATGGAGAAGTTTAGTATTCAAAAGTTCCCAAAACAAACATACACATAATAATAATATACATAAAGTTTTAGATCCCTCTGATTTTACATAACCATTTTGTTAGTAATTTAATAGCTTCAGAAAAAGAAGAGGAAAACACACACAACTGACCAAAAATTCTTAACTCCCTTTCGTTTGCATGTGTTTTTAAAGCAGTCGGGGGTGGGGGGGGGGAAGAGTTAAATAAACTCCTATGAGGAAACATAAAATTCAATTACTAATAAACAAGACTCTTGGCAATGCTTTTATGATGGATCATCACATTCTAAATTTCTAGAGCTGACAGAGCTAATAATAATATACATCTAATTCCATCATTCTGGCAGGTAAAGTGGACTGAGTGTGATATTTTATCATTAATAGTTTCCAACATGGGTTTAAGACAGTTTTGCTGCTTCCATTTAAGAAAAAACATCCTGCAGAGTTCTCCCCATCCAGCAAATTATTTCAATCTCTTTCACAGCAATGAATGGCTAAACTGCAGGAACGAGCAGAAGATTGAGGGATGCTGTGGTGTTTTAATCACTGAAGTAGGGTAAAGTGGATACCAGGGCTTGGTTGATCCATAGCCAAGTAAATGCATTCTGCATACAATTTAAATACACTTTCCTCCCCCAAGAGTGGGAATATCTGTGATGATGTACACGAACAAACTTTTCACAAGCAAGATCCTCTGCTGAATACAGTCATATCTCACGTTACGTCTGCTTCATGTTACGTTCTTTCAGGTTGCATCCCGTGGCGACCCAGAAGTACCGGAAAGGGTTGCTTCCGGGTTTCGCCGCTCGCGCATGCACAGAAGTGCAAAATGATGTCACGTGCATGCGCAGAAGTGGTGAATCACAACCCGCACGTGCGCAGACACGCCGCTGCGGGTTGCATTCTTTTCATGTTGCGAATGGGCCTCTGGAACGGATCCCATTCTCAACCAGAGGTACCACTGTATTAGATTGGCAAAGCAGTGGAATAAGTAAATTACTTACCAGATTTTCCATATCTGTTCGAGCCAACATATATGTTCGAACATTGCTGTTCTGATGCAGAAGGATGTACAAAAGAAGGGTTGCTTGATCAGAGTTTTGCTGCTCACACAAAGTGGTGTATAAACTGTTAAAATTAATCTGGAAAGTGTGAGGATTTGGTGAAGGAAGAGCAGTGCTATCTGGAGGGGGGGAAAACAAACAGTTTTAAAGGGATTCATCTTACTGATTTGGTGATTTCCCCATAGTGAGGTGAGTCTTCAAGGGTTAGTTCAACAGTATTCAAACTTTTCAGACAATGGACCCACCTTTAGCCCAGACATGCATTTGAGGACCCTAATTCTAAAAAAACCAACAACATTTATTTCTAGAGTGATAGTGCAGCTGTAATGACCTACTTTGGGTCCTCTTAATGCCAACAAGCCCATAGCCAAACTAAGATTCTACTGAAAGGTTCCCAAGTTCAACTCTCTCTTTGGTTCTTGACAGATGGATAGGTTTTTAAAAAGGTACATACCTTGTGTGTTCTTGAAGGACATAATAGCTTGTCTGTAAGGGTTTGGTGTATCTGGTGCATCAGTCAGATTTGCTAGCACAAGTAGCAACAGAAGACTTTGATTAGCTAGAGGTGAAGACTCCTCCTGCTGAGGAGCACGCTTGCTGCCCACGCCTCCCAATGTGAACACTGTCCATAGGCCAGCTAAATGGAAGACAAGGATATCTGATTTAGGTTTTGCAGCTAGCCTGTATGAACTGTATATTGAACTCTGATTCAAATTAAGACATTTTAGAGGTCTAGACTTGATATGCAGTCCTATCTGCAGCTCACTCCAGTAGGTTAGAACTTCTTGATCACCAATGCAGAACATATAGAAATAATCTCAAAATTCAGAAATTAACCATCTTCAGTATGCAATTTAAAAGGAGTCATGCAAATTATATCCACATGCAATCTGATGGTACTATGCTGCGATGCCACTCCCTAGATTCAGCTAGACACTGTGATGAGCTTGTGCCCCAAATTGGGAAGCTGTGCCAGCATAAAACTGCCCAACTATGAATTTATGCCAATGTGGCTACCCAACACAAAGACAAAAGTAGGTGCAACAAAATTAAATTATCCTGCATCTGCTGTGCACAAAAAATAATAATTTACAAAGCCAAAGAAGGAAGGTTGTTTTTATCTGTATCAGTGCAATAAATAAGTATGGCACTATTGTGAAAGCCTTTTTCTTTACTTAGCTGCAGAATACATGCAAAACTAACCTTTCCAGTGAAGCCTTTGGCTCAACTCCTTCATGTAACTAAGTCAATAACTAAGTCTGAGCGCATACAATGGAAGCAACCTCGTACTGGGTAGTATTCAACTAATTTTGACTCACTGAAATTAATGAACATGGCTAATTAATGAACATAAGTAAGCGAAGTTCACTGATTTCAACAGGTCTACTTGAGTAAAATAAGGGACGCGGGTGGCGCTGTGGGTTAAACCACAGAGCCTAGGACTTGCCGATCAGAAGGTCGGTAATTCGAATCCCCGTGACGGGATGAGCTCCCGTTGCTCGGCTTCTGCTCCTGCCAACCTAGCAGTTCGAAAGCAAGTAGATAAATAGGTACCGCTCAGGCGGGAAGGTAAATGGCGTTTCCGAGCACTGCTCTGGTTCGCCAGAAGCGGCTTAGTCATGCTGGCCACATGACCTGGAAGCTGTACACCGGCTCCCTCGGCCAATAAAGTGAGATGCGCGCCGCAATCCCAGAATCGGCCACGACTGGACCTAATGGTCAGGGGTCCCTTTACCTTTACCTGAGTAAAACTTAGCTGAATACCCACCCACTGACTTTTCTGCTTACACCTGCCTCCTCTTCCCTTTTCTTCCTGTTTCCCATGTTGGGTCCTTAGGGCAGAACCCTTTCTCCTCTTGTACTCAGTAAGTGCCATGCACATTGATGATACATGCATGCATGCATGCACACACGAACGCACGAACGCACACTAATTTAATTTTGTACTCTTATATAAGGTGGATGAGAACCAATCAACAAAAAGAGGGGAATATAATACCACCTCACTATATAAATACTCCAACGACCCCTTTGGTTTCTTATCTTTCCACTGACTAGTTTTGCCAAATCACAGAGACTAAAAAACACACTTCATAGGCACACAAACTCTCCTTGAATTAAGCCAATTTGTCAGTTAAATTCCAAAGTCCCTAGAGCTCAGACATATGGGCTTGGTAAGCATGGAAACTAACAGGGCACTGGATAGGTCAATTAAAAAGTAGCTTGTAATTTCAATGCTTGGTGGAATGTGAATCATTATTCTTAAATATTTAGGCATAAGAAAACATGTTGCTCCAGTAGACAATTAGATAATAGACTCTGAAGACTGACAGCGATATCACACACTATATAAGAAAATGCACAAATTTCTCACCAATATTTTACAGGCTGTGTGTAATTTAGAATGCAAGCTTAACACAGTGAATGGAATTTGACTAAGATAATTATCCAACACTAGTATGCTACACAGAAGAAAAGACTACTGAAAACTAATTATGAAAGGATCGTTTCTAGGCGACATAAAGTCTGGCAAAACAAAATAAAGCACCCAAGTATTCAAAACTACCGTAGATTGGCTTAGCTTTGACGTATTAAAACATGACAAGTTTTCAGGCACAGCAGATACAAATATAAAGGTTATTTAAGGTTGACATAAATGCAACGAAATAACGCAGAACATTTTGGTTCTACCATGCTAAATCCAAGACTAGTACAATAATGGCAAGGGGGCCCAAACAAATTTTGGTGGAAGGGGAGGGACACTGAAGAGCCATAGCAATGATGCCCAGCATCCCCTCAGGTACCATTCTAAGATTATAGATGATTTCAGTGTTTCTGAACTACCGTATTTTTTGCTCTATAAGACTCACTTTTTCCCTCCTAAAAAGTAAGGGGAAATGTGTGTGCGTCTTTTGGAGCGAATGCAGGCTGCGCAGCTATCCCAGAAGCCAGAACAGCAAGAGGGATTGCTGCTTTCACTGCGCGGCGATCCCTCTTGTTGTTCTGGCTTCTGAGATTCAGAATATTTTTTTTCTTGTTTTCCTCCTCTAAAAACTAGGTGCGTCTTATGGTGTGGTGCATCTTATGGAGCGGAAAATACGAAGTTAGGACACTCTTAGACTTTCAGACCAATTCTATGCCTATATAAGAAGTGGAATTGTTGGCTATTAAAACAAGGCTTTGTCTCAGAAAAGTGTGCACGGGATTGCAGCCATAATTAGGGTTAAGATCTTGGGTTACACAGAAGAATGCTGCAATGAAGCAGGAATGGAGGGTGTCCCCCCCCCCTTTAGCACTTTTAAGAACTAGGTCTGTTTTTTCCAAAGAATGTAAGGTTGAGGGAAGAGTTTTGGGTAATGTGAACACTTGCCTACTAATAGTCTTCTTAATTGGGATGGAATAAATACTTTCTGGGGGGTTTTTTGTTTTCGTTCTGTTATATATTTTGTATTCTCATTTTATATTTTTCTGTTGTGAACTGCCCTGGGATCTTCAGATGAAGGGCCGTATGCATATTTAATTATTAATAATATTAATTTAGAATTACAACAATATACTGAGTAAAATTTGCAGGATTTTTAAATATATGGTCCTGATTTTTACAATGTGTCTCACAGCTGTATGTGCCATGCCATCTACCACTACTATCTGAAACGTAATTACGTACTTTGGACTGTTCAAATTTCTCTGCCTTCCATCTAAGAAAAGTATCCTAAATTAGGTTCTGCAAAAACATTACAGGTTTCCCATTGTGTGCCACATCCTCCTTATCTCTCAGAACTTTCATTAATTTGTCCTGTACTTTTAAAATGAGATTATGTCATCTTGGGGAATGCAGTTGTCTTAGGTTTAGGGCCAACACTGTGATATGCCCATTCTGGCTCAGCTTGATCTACCACTAGGTCTGGGAAAAGTGCAGACCACCATTCTAGCAGAGAACTCACTATGCCATTGCCTCCCACCAATTCTAGAATCTCACAGTCAGCTGACCATGGTTTCTCAGATAATCTTGCTTTACTGCAGATTCCACTGAGACTGGATTAACCACTGCAGCTTTTCACTATGACAAATTCCTAGATCCAGAGCTTCCAAAGCCACATACCCTTATTTACTTGATCTATGAAGTTAAGGCTTCAAGCGACAGAAACCCTAAACGCCATTCTTCCACTAAGTCTTTGCAGATTTGTTTTAACTGCAATACCTCTTCTATTGGTGTTGTGGCCACCGTTGATATTTTACCCTTTGCTGTTTCTGACGTATTAGCCACCATATTGTGGGCATGAGCTGAGTCCTGTGTATCAAATGTTTTGAGTAGACTTACTGTCTTAAAGCTATGGTTTTCCCAGTAGTGAAGTATGGAAGTGAGAGCTGGACCATAAAGAAGGCTGATCGCCGAAGAATTGATGCTTTTGAATTATGGTGCTGGAGGAGACTCTTGAGAGTCCCATGGACTGCAAGAAGATCAAACCTATCCATTCGGAAGGAAATCAGCCCTGAGTGCTCACTGGAAGGACAGATCGTGAAGCTGAGGCTCCAATACTTTGGCCACCTCATGAAAAGAGAAGACTCCCTGGAAAAGACCCTGATGTTGGGAAAGATGGAGGGCACAAGGAGAAGGGGACGACAGAGGACGAGATGGTTGGACAGTGTTCTCGAAGCTACCAGCATGAGTTTGACCAAACTGCGGGAGGCAGTGGAAGACAGGAGAGCCTGGCGTGCTCTGGTCCATGGGGTCATGAAGAGTCGGACACGACTGAACGACTAAACAACAACAACTGTCTTAAAAGTTTGAGTCATGCTCTTCAGTCTGCTGTCCTCCCAGAAACAGACCCTTTCTGGAGAGGACACCTTAACTATTGTGGGATGTTCCCACCTGCAGAAATGATGAAATTCTAGACAAGGTGGAAAACTCCCAAATCATGTTGAAATCTGGTTCCCTGTGCTCATGCACCCAACTTCCCTTTCACTCTTATATATAATCTTTATGTACTTTTTGTAATTCAGTCACTTTTTAAAAAACAAAAGCAACACACCACTTGGTTTCCCCAGTGAATAAAACAGCATACCTTTCACCAGAAATACCGTATTTTTTGCTCTATAAGACTCACTTTATCCCTCCTGAAAAGTAAGGGGAAATGTGTGTGCGTCTTATGGAGCGAATGCAGGCTGCACAGCTATCCCAGAAGCCAGAACAGCAAGAGGGATTGCTGCTTTCGCTGCAGAGCGATCCCTCTTGCTGTTCTGGCTTCTGAGATTCAGAGTATTTGTTTTCTTGTTTTCCTCCTCCAAAAACTAGGTGCGTCTTGTGGTCTGGTGCGTCTTATAGAGCGAAAAATACGGTATTTTCATGTACAGTACTTCACAGCAAAAAATTATAATCCTCAACCTTCATTCCTTATGTGCATGTGACAATTGTAAAATTGTCATTTTTAGTTAACAGCATGCAAAATAATGGATTAACCAATATCACTGCCAAGCTAGCTGAATTCAGCATCCTCCATCAAGCAGCTTCCCAAGTCAGAGCAGAGAGCTGACAGGGTGAGTTAAGCTAGCAAGGTCTTGTGACCGACCCCTGTACATCGCTGGCACCAGCAAGGCTAGACCAAGGCTCCAGCTTCTGAGCCTTGGCATGACTGCTTCCTGACTGACTGGACATATTTGCTAACCAGCCAACTCTGCTCCGTGTTTTCTCTCCTCAGCTCAGCCGGTCGCTTTTGCCCCTGTAATCACATTTGCCGAAATGGGTTGTTTGCCCAGTCACTTTTAACACATAATTTCAGGCTCCATAAATTTAAACACCCATATCCTCCCAATATTTAATGGTATCTTTGTTATTAGGATGACATTTGACCCAACTGCATTTCTTTAAGTTGGTTGCCTCATAATAAAAGCCTCTTCTGAGAATTCTTTTTTTTTTTTTAACCAATAACCTTGAGAAGAAGAAATGTTTTTCAAAGTCAGTCATCAGCATGCTTGGTGGTGCTAAGTTCTACATAAATCACGCACCCACACCCATTTTGAGGGAGGGGGAGAGAATAACAAAATGGAGAAAAAATCTGTTTAGCTGAACTGTTACTGCTTTACTCAACCCATTTGTTGCAAGACAAGCTGTCTATACAACAGGCTCTCAATGTCAATTCCGACTCAAGCCTGACCTTTTCAGTGTCAAGAGAAGCATATTTAGCCTTTTATTCTAACCTAGTTCCCAGCTAACAAGAATATTTAAAAACTACTCTGTGTCTATCTTGATGAATGCTTTACTTGGAATTAACCTTTTCACCCAAAAGGCAGAAAACTGCATTCCAGGTACCGTATTTTTCGCCCTATAGGACGCACTTTTCCCCCTCCAAAAATGAAGGAGAAATGTGTGTGCGTCCTATGGGGCGAATGCAGGCTTTCGCTGAAGCCTGGAGAGCGAGGGGGGTCGGTGCAAGAAGGGTGCGAGGGGGGTTGATGGGAGAAGTGAAAATCACAACCCTTCTAGGTAAGTGTGAAGAAGAGCAGGTCACTGACTTGAACATGAGGCAACACTGAGATACATTGGTTTATCTGTAATATCAACAGAGGCCGTTACTTCTCAGGGTTCCCAGGGACTGGTTTATCTACTCCTCTTTGTCAGCCACAAAATCTGTTTGCATTCATCAGCTAATACAGAGAGAAGACTATTTGGTGAAGCCAGTGGAATGGGGGGAAAGCATGGGGAACTGTCCATCAAGAACTTTATGGTGGACTAAATATACCTGCACTGGTCCACCTCCTCCACCACGCACAAAAAACCATTGCTTGAGGGGCTATTGCTGAATTGATAGTCAGTGTTGATGCAAAGCATCAGCCATTCACATAGTTTGATTTATCCCAGCCATCAAACGAATAAGCCAGCACGGAGATGGTCTTTTTGGCAAATGTGTCCTCTCTTTAGAACTTGTTCTCAAGAACTGTTCAGCTGATGTCATTATGATTGTCTTTAAGATTCTGGACTAAGTACATTCATGTTTGCCCATGCTAAATTAAACAGATGCATCTTTTTTTCATTAACTGCTTTTATTGTCATCGTTACTGCTGCTTTACACAAACAGTTGTATTTCCATTTTATTGTATTTTTAAAATATGCTTATCGATTATTTTGAACACCATTTGTAAGGTCAACCTGAAAAGTAATATATAAAATACCATGAACAAAGGTGCCAGAAATATAGGAAACAGTATAATGCTAAGCATGCTTACTCAAACGTAAGTCCTACTGTGTGCAATAGGACTCACCTCCAGATCACATGTGTATTGGTTTGCAGACTTAAGAGTCTCTATCAGGATGCATGTACGTGTATGCAATTCTTTTTATTTTGTGCTGGGGGGTAGATAGGTGGTTGAGATTCTGCAGGATATCACAACATGTTATAGGGATTCCTCTATCAAGAAAGGGTTGGAAACCCCTGCAATAAACAAATGGGATGGAAGAGAGGAAAAATGTCCAAGCTTAAAAAATGAACAGCAGTGGGTTCAGTAACGAACCCTGAGGATTCCATTTAAATTTTAAGTTGCCCACTTAGCATAAATTCCCTATATCTACCTGTTGCATATTTTGAATTCTACACAATAGATTATTTACAAAAACCAGAAGACAGAAATAAACTCACTACTAAGCAATTACAATAATTCCAGAATTTTATTTTTGGAAATGGAAGTATTATTCAGTTTTCTGTAAATTAATCTATAATAAATTTAATAAAAGCAATAAATATGAAATGCTTCAACCATCAGATCTTCCCTTCCTCAAATTTTAACCCATAATGCTGAAACAAATATCAGTGCTGTATCTCGACAGCTTGCATAGTTTATGGTTTGTTCATTGCCAAAAAATCAATGGAGGGTACCAAATGTGATAATGTTAAAGGGTAATCTGGGGAGACTTTTGCTCAACCTTCTCAGACACTCAGCCACAGGGGAGAGCCAATAAGGGGAAGTGCTCATCCATTGACTTTTCCAAGAAATTTATCAGTTTCCCTAAGGCCTCTTTTGCAGCATAAAGAAAGGTTATGTTGCCATCTCACTCTGGTTCACAAGTTTAAATTCCCATTGCAGCAACACCCAGAGAGTTTCCTGGTCCCTCAACTAATCTAATAGGAATGTAGCTGGCCTTCAATGGAGCTGGTCAATATAGTGAAGTCCAGCTTCGTTAACTACAATATTATCTGTATTATTGTGCAATGACACAGGAACTTTTACTGACTTTTGTTTGTTTGTGAATAGGTGATGTGTCATCATACTGGGGAGTAGCTGGAAAAGTTCTGAAACCAGAAACAGATGTGCTTGGTTGCTATTAAAGCACCAAAGATAAAAATACAAAAGGAAATATATTCTCCAAGAAGATCCAATGACGTTTCTTGACTAGATGGTTCAAATAAAAGAACTTAATGATGTAGGTCCCTAATATCTGAAAGACCACCTCTTCCCTACAGAACCTCTTGAGTGTTAAGATCAACAGAGGGGGCCTTCTTTGTAGTTCCAGCGCCCTCAGTAGTTGGGTGCAGTGATGGCCTGGGATAGGGCATTCTCTGTGGCAGGTGATAGGTTGTACAACCCCCCCCTTTAAAGGTACATCTGGCACCTTCAATATAGTTTCTGTTGCATACCAAAAATACACCACTATATACTGGTCTTTAACCACAGAGATATGTTTTCAGGACCCACCATATTCCTTTAAGTTGTTTGAAACAGTTTAATATTGAATCTTAAATTGTTGCAAGCTGTAAGACTCGATAGTGAAGGGCAGCTAATAAATTTAATAAATAAGAATAATAACATCAGAAGTAGCATATGCTCTCACACCAACTGTGATCAGTTTTCTCCTCGATAAATACCCATTAGTGTTGCATACAACCATAGCAATGGTAAGATCATCTAGGGACCATCCTAGTCAGCTCCCCCCCCCCCCCGCTCCCAGCCAGATGGATAATCGATATTAACAGAGGCAATGCTATGTTATTATTCTGTTACCCTAACTCTGTTACTTCATATGATGATGATTGCAGGGTCTGGGTTGATTCATATGGGGGGAGGCAGTCCTTGAGGTATTGCAGTCCTCGGCTGTGTAAGGCTTTATAAGTCAAAACCAGCACTTTGAATTGGGCCCAGAAACTAACTGCCACCCAGTGCAGTCAGGCCAGTCTAAAATGCTCAAACCATCTTCCCCCAGTGAGCAACCTAGCTGCCAAATTCTGCACCAGATGATGTTTCTGAACCATCTTCAGAGGCAGTTTCCAAAGACATCTTTGTGCTCCTGACCAAATGAGCCGGAGGCCAGAGCTTAAAGATTATTTCAGAAGTTTAATTACATCTTAGTAGAAAGCATGGCTGCAAAGGTACAAAGTTCCTTGCTATGGCACTGCACTGGGGAAACGATTCCCACCAGATGTTACATTGGTTCATCTGCCTTATACAGAGTTGTCCATGAGTCAGATGAGGAATTTGCTAAGTAACTGTGATTCCAAAGTCAACTCAAGCAGGACCAGGCTGCCCTCTCCCGATTGCAAAGATGTAGCCACAGAACAGTGCCAAGCATCAGAGCTCAGAAGCTTGAAAACATCACAGGATGCCATTGCAACAGCAGCCCTCTGCAGACACCAAGAGTCAAACCTTCAAACAGATTTTCAATAATGCTTAAAATACTCAGTACTTTACTGAAATCACTGCAAAAAGAACTTCAGAATGCAACAGAGGTAAGCAGGGGGGCGGGTTAGAATAAAGAAAAGGCTATTTTAAACAAAGAATTCTCTTTTATAACAGAAAATATTTAGGTGAGCAAAACCTCAAGACAGCAGCTTCTCTAAAGCTGAAGTAGCACAGGGCATTTTTTTTTAAAAATGGTGCCATCTTCACTGATGCAGCAATATTTTGAAGCAAAACACTTCTCTTTTGCACACACACTCCTATGCCTACCTACCTCTCTGCATGAAAAACACCCAGCCAAGGCCAATATCAGCACCTTGGGCAGCTGCCAAGGCTACCACCTAGGATGGCCCACCACTCAGGCCTATGTCCCAGCTTTGCTAAAACAAAATCGAAGTCAGCATGCTGAGAAGTGTCAAGCGGCTAATCTAGCTGCCACTTAAATTTCCCACAATGCCCCAGAGTGACGCTATCCCCAGGGGCTTTGTAGGAAACTGAAATGATGACTACACTTGCCTGACCACCACCACAAAAACCCACCAGACCCACCAATGGAAAATAAAGCCCACTGGAGGGAACATTGTCGAGCAACCCCTCAAACCTGGAAAAGATTCAAAGGTCATATTACACTTCTTTTGGAAAAAGCTCCAATACCGTGGTTCCCAAACTTTCCCCCAAATGGACCACTTCAAAATTGCTGATGGTCTTGGCACAAACCAGTAGTGAATGGGGCCTGATGCAAAAATGTGCAGACCAATGAATGTAATTTAGCTTAGTACAGTAGGTGACATTTTAGCCAGGCAAATGCCAGAAGTTTACACATACTCCTCTCTGGCCTTCCAGGCTCCTCCTTCTCTCTTTGGCAATCACTTGAAGCTGAGTAAGATTGCCGTCCAGGAACACGGTCCTAACTGTGAGTCCGTAAATGACTGTGTAGGTCAATTCTGGATCCACAAGTCCTACGCCAGTATGGTGTAGTGGTTAAGAGCGGTAGTCTCGTTATCTGGGGAACCGGGTTCGCGTCTCTGCTCCTCCACATGCAGCTGCTGGGTGACCTTGGGCCAGTCACACTTCTTTGAAGTCTCTCAGCCCCACTCACCTCACAGAGTGTTTGTTGTGGGGGAGGAAGGGAAAGGAGAATGTTAGCCGCTTTGAGACTCCTTAAAGGGAGTGAAAGGCGGGATATCAAATCCAAACTCTTCTTCTTCTTCTTCCACAGTGGGGACATAGGTTTCCGGGCAGGAGTTGATCATGGTGAGGGTTTGCCAAGCGTGCCTTCCTCTTAGCACGTTTCTCCCTTTTGTCCTGAGTTTGAGCGTCTTCAAAGTCCACAACACCTTTGGAAAAGGCTGTTCTCCAATTGGAGTGCTCGGAGGCCAGTGTTTCCCAATTGTCGGTGTTTATACTATTTTTTTTAGATTTGCCTTGAGAGTCTTTAAACCTCTTTTGTTGACCACCAGCATTACACTTTCCATTTTTACGCTTGTAATAGAGTAGTTGCTTTGGAAGATGATAATCAGGCATCCGAACAACATCGCCAGTCCAATGAAGTTGATGTTGAAGACTCATTGCTTTGACACTCGTGATCTTTGCTTCTACCAGTACACTGGCATTAGTTTGCCTGTCTTTCCAAGTGATGTGCAAAAATTTTCGGAGACAATGCTGAGAGAATCTTTCGAGGAGGTGGAGATGGCGTTTATAAGTGGTCCATGTTTCACAAGCATACAGTAAGGTTGGTAGTACAATAGCTTTGTAAACAAGCATTTTGGTTTCCCTGTGAATGTCCCGGTCCTCAAACACTCTGCACTTCAGTCAGGAGGAAGCTGCACTCGCAGAGTTCAGGTGATGTTGGATTTCGGCATCAATGTCGGCCCTTGTGGAAAGATAACTGCCCAGGTAGGAGACGTGATCGACACTTTCCAATGTTACACCATGGAGTTGGATTTGTCACACTGCAAAGGGGTTGTTTTGTGCTTGTTGGTGCAGCACTTTGGTTTTTTGGATGTTGAGTGATAGGCCAAGCTTTTTTTAAGCTTCTGCAAAGATATTTAGGATGGTTTGAAGGTCATCCTCTGAGAGGCCACACACTATGTTGTCATCAGCATACTGAAGCTCTGTGACGGAAGTTATGGTAACCTTACTCTTTGCTTTCAGCCTACTCAAGTTAAAGAGCTTTCCATCTGTTCAATATATGATTTCTACCCCGGTGGGGCATTTCCCTTTGACAATGTATAGGATCACGGCAATGAAAATAATAAATAGGGTTGGGGTGATAACACATCCCTGTTTAACACCTGATCCCACTGATAATGGTTCACTTTGAGAGCCACTGTTATCTGCGATTGTTGCTGTCATATTATCATGGAGGAGCCGAAGGATCTTCACAAATTTATCTGGGCAGCTGATTTTCAGGACAGTCCACAGGGCAGTATGATTTACAGTGTCAAAGACCTTAGGCCAATAAACGCCATATACTGCCTAAGGACACATTCCACCCAAGTAAAAACACTCAAGGAGGCCATGGCCAGGGGTGGATGGCAGGATGTGGTCTGGTGAGAGTTCAGAGGGTCAAACAGAGAGGCCTGGCCCTTGGGCATGGGCTTCTCCATCTCTGCAGCACACAATTCCTATCACTAGTCCTTCTTAATACAAACCAGGTGCATGACATATGCAAGACTGTCCCAACTATGAGCTGCAAGAGAAGTCATTCTCTCACAGTGCAATGGGTTCCTGAGAGGAGGCGGCTCTGTTTCGGCTCTGCCCAAGATCTTGTGTAAAAGTGGAAGAGGATATGGCTTGCAAAGCTGGCAAAAAGGTTTAGACCAGCAGTGGCCTTATGTAAAACAGTGACAACCATAATTAATCAGTGCTTCTTCACCTTAATCCCACTTTTCCCCAATAACGGCATTGCTCTTCCTCCAAATCAGTCACCCTGAACAAGACACTCAAAAAGCCAATAGATTCATGTGCCACAAGTCACCCTACTCTTGCCCAAATGTAGCAGCACAAAGCCCCAAATCAACTCATCTATAACCACCCAACTGGAAGGAGGCAATTAAATTTAATCCGTGACAGCTAAGTAGTTAGTTTTATCCACACACTGTTATTTTGCTAAGCACAGAAACACTATTTTAGTCTTGTTATAATTTGGCTGGGCAAACTTTCACAGAAAGAAGGAAAATGTTTTTGATGGCTTGTTCAAAAGGAAAAACAGCCATTTATCAGAGGTTACGTAAAAAAAAAAAAAATCTCATACTTGTGTTGGAAACTCAAGCTTGGCAGAACATATTTCATTAGAGTTGGTTCTTTTAAAATGTTCACTGAAAAAATAATGTTGTTTGTTATAATCCCGTTAACAGCTTGGCCTAAATTAAAAGAAATAAATGTCAAAGTCGGAAACTTTCCTACATCCTTAACCCAGCCTTTATGTCTAAAAAAACAAATGGGACAAGTAGAAGAAAACTTCCCTCAACCTTCAGATCCAAAAAGGCAAATTAAGACAAATATCCTTACTTGCCATGGCTGTTGCCCAACTTCTGTCAGAACAGATTCCTTAATATTGACATCTGTTGCCATGCCTAGAAAATTCGGAGGGGGGGCAATTAAAATTACCGTGCCCACATGGAAGCTGCCGAAAAGCCCTTGACTGCTACAGCCCTCCATGCAGCAGGCACAGTGCTTCCAAGCATCCTTGAATCAGCCCAACTGCATATCCATAGTGGGGGCTTCCAGAGATATGCAAACTGGCATGGAGACATTGCGTATGTTTGGGCAGACTCACAGAAGCAGAGGCTTTTGAGTGTTACACCACACTCTAAGCTAGAGGATGCAATATTTGGGAGTTAGATCTGCAGGATACAGTAAAAACTGTATATGAATGCAATACCTAAACATATGATTTCTAAATTATCAGAAAGTAAACATTTATTTATTCATGGCACTTGCTGGCTGGGTTTCCAACAAAAAGTTGCCCAAAGCATTCTGAGGTTAAGAATTGCAAAATTCTTCCATGTGGTATGTCAGCTTTGAGACCACAAGGAAGCAGCTTACTCATGTTGCTTGGTTGCTACCTCAACATCAGAAGCCCATTTCTCTCAGAAGGGAAACACAAGCGTACAGTGTTTTCATTGGGGCAGAGCAAAAGTTGTGGGCAAATATTTTACAGCTGAAAAAGTTTGGAAGGCCTGGAATGCCCGGAAGATCCTTAAAAATTTGCTTTTCCCACTTCTGTTCACCGCTCTTCTCAGATGCTGCTTTGATGATGGCACTTCCTGCAGACTACATCAGATATCATATAGTGCCAGGGTTATAAAGTCCCCATAGCAGAGGAACTCTGGCACAATGAAAACATCTCCAAGCCAAATCAGAGTGAGGACTATTACCCCCTCTGCACTCTAAACAGCAGAAGATGTCTGCCCCAATTTGCTTAGCTCCTAATACCCGCTGTAACAAGGGGAGGAACATGCTTCATAGGGGAAGGTTTTTCCCCCATGAAAACACAACCTCCACTTTGACTCAGTGCTAATTGTTATCTTATCATTTCAGAGAGCATGCCATTAAGGCAAGGATCCATAGGTTATTATTTAATGAATTATATTATATCCCATGCTCCTTCCTGATGGCTGCAATGATTTAATGGCACTGTAACAGGACCACCTGTACCTGTCAACTACCTGGCATCACAATGACATCAGATGGCGCAAAGCAGTATTTTTTCTTTCTGGGCTCAGCTCAAGCTGCACCACCAGAGGAAGATGCTTTCCATCACCAAGCCAGTGATGTAAAAGAATATTTGCGCTTACAGCAAGCCCTGCTTGGGGAAAGGGGTCAGCTGCGCTATGAGTTCCCCACTCAGAACTCTATGGCACAGTTATGCCCAGCAGGCATTCTGTCGCTGATCAGCACTGACAGCAAGTCTTGCTTGCCAAGGAATAACTAGGGGCAGACTTTAAGGTTCCCAATTGTTCACTGGCAGCTATACCTCTAACTTGCTCCACACCTGCGATGACATTTGATGCCAGGCATTGAGCAGGTGGACATGGCTTGCGGAAGACACCTTTGCAGGGCAAACTGGGACCCATGCCAGGCCTAATAATGCTCGCTTGCAGGAGGTTCCTCAACCCTGTCATGTAGGAACCTACCTGCTCAGGGATTTTTTAATAAAGATACTATCAAATAGCAAATACGGGACGCGGGCGGCGCTGTGGGTTAAACCACAGAGCCTAGGACTTGGTGATCAGAAAGTCGGCGGTTCGAATCCCCACAACAGGGTGAGCTCCCGTTGCTTGGTCCCTGCTCCTGCCAACCTAGCAGTTCGAAAGCACGTCAAAGTGCAAGTAGATAAATAGGTACTGCTCCGGCGGGAAGGTAAACGGCGTTTCCGTGTGTTGCTCTGGTTCACCAGAAGCGGCTTAGTCATGCTGGCCACATGATCCAGAGGCTGTACGCCGGCTCCTACCAATAAAGCGAGATGAGCGCCGCAACCCCAGAGTCGGTCATGACTGGACCTAATGGTCAGGGGTCCCTTTACCTTTACCCTTTACTAGCAAACAGAGTTTGCAATTTAGCAGACTCAGATATGTTCTTGACTGGGAGAATAAATGCAAGGACTCACGTAGTGAATGACCTGGGAGTGCCCAATGCTGTAGCATCGTTGAAGTTGAGTGTGTGTGGATCTGACTGGTGCTTGGAAGGGGTACTACTGGGAACCTGACATAAGCTCCTCTGAGCTTTCCGGGGAATAGTACAGTAAACGTAAAAAATAAACCATGGTTCAGATGTGTGAAAGGGGAATCCCTTTTGTGTGGCTTGTTCTATTTTCAAAGTTACATTCCAGGCTGACAAAGCAAATCCACATTCTCAATCCCATACATGCATTGGATTGCTCTATGCCACAGCACTAGCTGGAGTTAACGTTGCAAATTTTGAGCAGCATAAGCAAAAAGTGCGTCGTCTTTCTATTTTTCCAATAATCAAGCTGCACTTGACTACCTATACACCAAATCTCACCTTTCTTTATGTGGCAGAAATGCCTTAAACACTTTGATACACTTGCCAGAGAAATAATCCACTATCTAAAGTAGGAGGGAAGAAATTCCTGTATTGTCAGGAATCTCTAAAAAGCCCGTCTGGAACAATTTAAGCAATTTATCAGTGATTTGAGAGAAAACAACTACTATTCAATGTCTGAAAGAACAGCATTAGCATGGCAAGTCGATACACGTTTGTAAATTCAACAGAGCCCAGAGGGGTTGTGGGAGGCTGGCTCTTTCCTATCAGCTGTCTACTGTACACTTACTCCAAACAACAAAGAAATGCTCTTTTACTGCCTCCAAGAGGAGAATCAGGTGCACTGTCATGGGCTTGACTGAAAACTTTCCGAGCAAGTAAAAATGAGCCCACTTTTAATGTGCTTGGCAAGGTAGCTCCAGCACAGATTCAACATATAAAAATAGAAGACTCTGAATTACTAGATTACCCACTTCTTTGCAAAGGCTGACAGCCCTCATCATTAGGAGGGAATGGGTATGGGGAGAGAAATAACATGCATATATAGTTGCTGTCACAGCATTTCCCAAGGTTATGAAACTGATTGTACCTTCTGCCCTGCTTCCCCAATCCAGCACAAAGTGTCTGTTCCACATATTAGCACATGGTGATCTTTGTAGAGATGATAGTCATATTGGAATCCAAACCCCAGGGGCACTTGCACCTATAGAATGGGAGCCTGTAGGCAAGGGTCACTCCAAATATCACTGGAAATGTGTAAGAACCAGCTTGGTAAGAAAGAGGGCCAGTTGTGAATGAACAGATCAGGACAGTGAGAGTCAGTGCAGTGTAGTTGCCAGAGTACTGGACAATGAATGAGTGGGTAACCTTGTGCCGGTCACACAAACTCCATTCTAACCTGTCTCAGGGGTTGCTGTGGGGATAACAGAGTGAGAAATAACCACATATAGCAACTTGAGATCCTTAGAGGAAAGCTGAAATATAAGCAAAGCAAACATTATTTTAAGGGGCAAACTCGGATTCCCATCATCCCTGACCACTGGTCCTGTTAGCTAGGGATGATGGGAGTTGAAGTCCCAAAACATCTGGAGGGCCGAATTTGCCTATGCCTAGTTAAGCGGAACGGGGGGGGGGAGGTCCTGGTATTATAAGTCCCCAAATTCTATAGCTGATAAAAATGCATCTTTTAGAGTGGGACCTACTGGCTGGCCCAAGGCACCCCGTCTCCCCCATCTGGATTTGGGCCAGAAAGAAAGGCAAGGTATGGTTGCATGGGGGTAAGATGAAAGCACATACAATTTGTGACACTCTACATCATTGCTGAGGGAACGCAGGTGGCGCTGTGGGTTAGACCACAGAGCCTAGGACTTGCTGATCAGAAAGTCGGCGGTTCGAATCCCCGCAACAGGGTGAGCTCCCGTTGCTCAGTCCCTGCTCCTGCCAACCTAGCAGTTCGAAAGCACGTCAAAGTGCAAGTAGATAAATAGGTACCACTCCGGCGGGAAAATAATGGCATTTCCATGTGCTGCTCTTGTTCGTCAGAAGCGGCTTTGTCATGCTGGCCACATGACCCGGAAGCTGTCTGCGGACAAACGCCGGCTCCCTCGGCCTATAGAGTGAGATGAGCGCACAACCCCAGAGTCAGTCACGACTGGACCTAATGGTCAGGGGTACCTTTACCTTTACATCATTGCTGATCAAGTGGGACATCTGTTAAGGCAACAGCCTTAACATCCAATCAGATTTGTGAGATTTGAGCCAACAGGTAAAAGCCTTAATTCTGGTTCTAGCAAGCAGGTGGTTTTTTAAAAAAAAAATTATTGAATAATAATACAATTCCTAACAAAAGAAAAAAATCTATATGCTCTAAGCACCCACCCATAAGCCACAGCCCTCTTCAACAAAACTTCTGCTGCCAAAGCTACAGGGTTTCCATTATCCGCCTTATATGCAATAATAGTTTAATTCTAGTTCATGCAGATGTATCATGTTTGCATCATAGTACATCCAAGACACTTCACCAAGTCTTTGTTGTTCTCTACTGGCTTGAGACAAGACAATAATGAAAACTGCTAGTATGTTTAAGATTAACATTTTGCTCACCGTGGGGTCTTTAGCAGGGAGGAAGTGCAGACAATCTGCTTTAATTGTTTTTGTTGCAGAAGAGTTACAGACAGGGGAGTGGGGGGAGAGGAAATAAAATGCACATGAAAGCCTTCCTACCACACACAGTACTGTGGTTAGAACTTGTCAGCATTCCTTACAGACACAGAATTGATTCATGCTGAAAACAGATACCCAAAGAGGCAGGGCATACCAAAAAGTGATTCCTATCAGAAGAGAAGAGAAGAGAAGGCAAATCTATTCACTTCAAAACTGAGAAAAAGAAGGCTGGGTAGTGTGCAATTATATGGCAAAGAAACTAAGCCGGTACTCAGTACTGATACATGTAACTGCCATGGCAATGAAAATAACTCCCTGTGCTCACAACTGTTTGCATTTAATATCTTCAGAATGATTTGGGGAAAAATCCTAATACAGAGATGTGGTACAAAAGTAGTTAGGACACTTCACATAACCAAAATTGAGGGTTTTAGTCTCACTTTGCATCTCCAGGTATGGGTCCATGATCCAGCAGGATGGAACAATCAGAGTGTTAAAGGTAAAGGGACCCCTGACCTTTAGGTCCAGTTGCGGATGACTCTGGGGTTGCGGAGCTCATCTTGCTTTACTGGCCATGGGAGCCAGCGTACAGCTTCCGGGTCATGTGGCCAGCATGACCAAGCCGCTTCTGGCGAACCAGAGCAGTGCACGGAAACGCCGTTTACCTTCCTGCCGGAGCAGTACCTATGTATCTACTTGCACTTTGATGTGCTTTCGAACTGCTAGGTTGGCAGGAGCAGGGACTGAGCAACGGGAGCTCACTCTGTCGTGGGGATTCAAACCGCTGACCTTCTGATCGGCAAGCCCAAGAGGCTCAGAGTGTTAGCTGGACATATAATCAGACACACTTGTAACTATGCCCATGAGGCTTAACTTCAATGGCCTAGAGACAAATTGAGTAGAAATTACTTAGGTAACATAGTGTGTGGAAACAGATAGTAATGAAGGGTACTACCTTTACCGTCCAGTTCTTATAAAGGTCATACCAGTCTCAAAAGAGCATATTTTAGAAGAATGTGTATGTAAACTAAAGTGGAAGCACTGAAGGCAGCAACACACAGAGACTCCAGATTTCTATGCCATCTAATTACTGAAAGGCTTTCCCCCCAGTCTTAGTAAAACCTACAGCACAATCCCTTGCACTCTGCACAGCTTAAGTCCTGGTCCACTTCTGTTTTTCCTACTACCCCCATAAAAACAACATTCCTGCAGAAAAGCAAGCAAACCACAGATACAGTAGAATCAAACCCTCAAAAGAGAAATGGACAAATACATAGGTAGCACCAGTACATAAAGACTCACTTGCTACTCCTGATGCAATTCCATAAAGCAGTCCTCCTCCGTCTGACTCTGGCTGAAAGACATGTGTCCCTGGGGGAGGACTTCTCTCTTGTCTGATGAAGTTATATAGCAATGTTTTCACAAGTCTGCTGGTATACGGGAGACTGAAAATGCAAAACAGAGCCAGAAATTTAGAATGATTTGGGATGGCACTACAATAAAATTCAGATTTCTTTCTCCTACCATCCTTCTCATTAGGATGGATGACACTACTATGCAATTACATAAAATGCCAGGTTTAAAACAGATTTCTTCCCCTAACTGGCAGTGGGTCAGCAGGAGATACATGTAAGAGCATTGCAATCAAAATAACCATATAACTAGACATTTTTAAAGCCTCTATTTTGAAGGACACCCAACCCCACAATACTTTCAAAGATGTGAAAATATGAACAACCTAGAGAGTCACACAAGTAAGCAAAAGCAGGTTAAGGCTTCCTCTTTTCAAACAGCAGTCTTCCATGCCACATGGCAGACTGTTTTTGAAACAATTTATGGTGTGGTAGGATGGGGAAGAGGGACGCGGGTGGCGCTGTGGGTAAAAGCCTCAGCGCCTAGGGCTTGCCGATCGAAAGGTCGGCGGTTCGAATCCCCGCGGCGGGGTGCGCTCCCGCTGCTCGGTCCCAGCGCCTGCCAACCTAGCAGTTCGAAAGCACCCCCGGGTGCAAGTAGATAAATAGGTACCGCTTACCAGCGGGAAGGTAAACGGCGTTCCGTGTGCTGCGCTGGCTCGCCAGATGCAGCTTTGTCACGCTGGCCACGTGACCCGGAAGTGTCTCCGGACAGCACTGGCCCCCGGCCTCTTGAGTGAGATGGGCGCACAAACCCCAGAGTCTGTCAAGACTGGCCCGTTCGGGCAGGGGTACCTTTACCTTTACCTTTTAGGATGGGGAAGGGCTTTGCTGAACAACAGAAAAATGCCGAAAATTTCAAAAGGTGTGCACAATTCTCTGGATCTGTTTGCCTGAAGTTGCTTTCTTAATCCTGGCAAGAGTGCTTACATTTACTTTTTGCAAAATATGTAGTAGTTCAGGTTGACCAGGCACATTTAAAGATTATTCTAACTGGATTTATCACCACTCCATAAAGGAAGTGAAAACCCTGCAGTTGCCTTCCACTCCGTTGCACATATTGGTCAATAATATCAATAATCAACTGAACTTGCACATGTCTCAACTGTTTAAATTGGGGGGAAATAGCAGAGATAACTTCATTCATAGATGGAAAGGAGAGACTGTCTGCTAGGATTCTGTAAAGTCCTTTAGGTGAATGCAGTCTCAGACAACAGATTAGTTAAGTATGGTTTACATTTGACATTATCATCATCTTGATTTAAGCATCAAACTTCCAACTCCCCATCCCCTGACTTATGCAGGATGTATTTATTCACAGAAAGGAAATAACCATCAGATTATATGCTTCCTTGACATATTGACCACACAAGAATATTTTTCTGGCATATGGTGTTGTGACTATGAGAGACTATATATTACTCTCTTCTCTGTGTTTTAGTGGCAAAAAAGGGGCATGTTCAACATAAATGAAGGCAAGCCACTAAATGTCTTTGGAAAAGCATTGCTGCTAATATTGTGCAAGAAACACATGGTTGCACATGCACATGGGAGATTATCTATGTCTAGATTCAAATCCTCACTTTATCCATAAAGCTCACTGTCTCTCAACCCAACTTTCCTGTAAGCAGTTTCTCAAACGCTTTTTGACTTCGACCCTACCTTCTAAACACACTCCACCCCTGCAGAACCCCAATCTACAGTGGGATCCAGAAATATGAATAAATAAGTTATAGCTGTAAAGAAAATCTGAAGAAATCCTAGATAATTTGGGAGAGCATAAAGGTCTCCTTGACTATCACCCCAAGGCTTTACATTTATTAAAAAAAACAATAACCAGTTTATTATTAAAATAAAATTCAGAAAGGGAGTCACGACATTGCATTCTGTACACAGTTGATCAAAATCCTACTAAAAAAACCCAGAGGCTGGTCTATTTATTTATTTATTTGGAAAAGATGTTATGTATCCCAGGGTGTGGTGAGATTAGTTTTTCAGTGAAGCAGCTCATCTTCCACAAGAGGGACAGGATCAATGGTTTCTGTACTTGCCTCTGATAATCCTCAACACCCAAGCCCCTAACCGCTGAAGGATTTCTCAGCTAACTGCCCACCACCCTACCCCACCCACAGTCACACAGTTTGAGAAATGGTGCCTCAGATGCAAAGAGATGCAGTAACAATTGTGAAGCACTTTGTACTCTGAAAAAAGTTCTGTATTTTTTAAAAAATAAAATATAGAATGGCTGAACTTTCTATATTCCACAGGATTCTGCATATGTATAATAAAGTGGGATTGTATGTAGACACACCCACATGCAAACTATTTCACATTTAGAGTCAGCGTTCTATTTTTACTGCTTTGACACACTTCTATTTAGATGAGCTGAATATTTTCTCATCTCTCCGAGTTGTTAAGATTCAGTTCACTAGGAGTTTGAGAGATACTCTGGCATCCCAACTAAATGAAAGCATTTATAATATTGAAGCGGCAGATACAAGAACTCAGTGAACTCCAATAATGAAAACAATCTATATAGAAAGCAGCATTGTGGTTTGAACATACCATCGACCACGCATGAGGTATTTATGAATGATGCTTTCCCGCAGAATTTCCTTGTGGAACAGTTGGCAGGAGAGGAAAACAACAAAAGTCGTCACAGCTTCTAGAGAAATGCTGTATGTTATGTCTCTGCAAAGAAAAATAGTAAGAGGATTAATGAAAACCAATGAATATGTATTTGACAGCTGAATTTTTCGATTATGAGCAAATACTTGAAATTAATGTGTTTGCAATAAGCCTAGAGCAAGGAAGCCCTTGAGAATAAGGAAAGGGCCCCAGCTCCTGTCAACAATGTCACAGAAGCTCTTCCAGATGTATGAAATGAATCAAGAATACACTACAGTGGTACCTCGGGTTACAGACGCTTCATGTTACAGACACCGCTAACCCAGAAATAGTACCTCAGGTTAGGAACTTTGCTTCAGGATGAGAACAGAAATGCGTGGCGGCAGCGTGGCGGCAGTGGGAGGCCCCATTAGCTAAAGTGGTACCTCAGGTTAAGAACAGTTTCAGGTTAAGAACGGACCTCCAGAACAAATTAAGTTCTTAACCCGAGGTACCACTGTATTAAATACTGTCCTATTTCTAGCTCCCTCATTGCTTCCAACACCCACCACCCACCTTTTGTCTTAACAAATCAAATGGAACTCCATTTATCTTTTGTTTTTATTTATTACATTGACATTCCGCCTTTCCTCCAAGAAGTACAAGGTATTGTACACTGTTCTCCTCTCACCTCATTTTATTTTCACAACTGTCCTACAAGGTAGATTTCACCAAGAGACCTTCATGGCCAAGTGGGGATCGGAACTCCTGAAGATCTCCCGGACCCCAATCCAACCAATATTCTCACCACTACACAACACTGTCTCTAATGTATTTGTTTTGCTTTGTCTGACATATGAGGCTTCATTACTACTACTTATAAAACACCAACATTTAGCTAGACCAGCAGTAAGCAACGTAGTGCCCTCCAGATGTTGTCAGACAACAACTCTCATCAACCCCAATCATAGGCCATGCTAGCTATGGATGATGGGCGTTGCTGTCTAGCAACATCAAGAGGGTACCACATTAGCTACCCCTGAGCTATACGGTATGTGAGACCAGCTGCCGCTGCGAAAAATTATGTCCCTGTGTCACATGACCTCCCTGTAACACATAGGAGCATTTGCCCTGCCCTGCGCCATTATTTCATGTGCTTCTCCACCCAACATCATTATCTGGCAGTGGCAGATGTGGAGACACAACATTTCCATGACTTACAGCAAGGGGAAAGTGATCCTACATGCAGTATAATGTGTACATGTGCATAATGTTTAGCTCCAAACAAAAGACTACCTTTTGCTAAGGAATACCTTAGCAAAAGACAAGGAACACTAAGTATACTATTTAGAACATTTCTAAACTGCTCTAAACAGCTCAACATTAAAAAAATATCTAAGTGATGTACCATTTAAGTGTTCTCTTAAGAGAAAAATACTTATTATTATTCAAGAGATGTGTTACAAGCAAGTTTTTAAAGACAAAGGAATTGCCTCTGAAGCTGTACTTGAGTATGTTGTACTTGAAACATGTTAGATATGACAAGAAATTGACATGTTTCTACTATTAAATAAATGTTCTCTAGTATCTCCTTTAAAAGAAATGCATCACAAATCTGTGTACCATCCTTGCGCAGTTTTCTAGTCTCTCTTTTGAAATCTGCATCCTTGTGCTTTGGTCTTTAAAAGTCATCCCAGGCAGACAGGAGATACTGCACAGAAAAACAACTCCTATCCCATATGGCTAGGATGTTTGAATGACCAGTTCTTGTAGCCAGGGGCTCCCACCAATGAAATCAGCATCACCAGTTGGGTGCTGGCTCATTGGGAAAGACTCGCTCAGCCAACTCCCATTTAAAAAGAATTATTTGAATGTTATCTCAGTTAAGCAGGAGTTGCTCAAGAAGAAGTACCACATACATGACAGGTGTAACAAAAGGGCCACTAAGATGTATAAATTGCTTTCTACTAAAGTGCTTTCATGAACACCTGAGAGAATAAAAATATTACATAAAACATCATAAAGTGTCACCTTGTATTACACACTTTTTAATAAACAAGTCTACAGTGGACCCTCCAGATACAGTGGTGCCCCGCAAGACGAATGCCTCGCAAGACGGAAAACTCGCTAGACGAAAGAGTTTTCCGTTTTGGAGGTGCTTCGCAAAACGAATCTCCTATGGGCTTGCTTCGCAAGACGAAAATGTCTTGCGAGTTCCTGCTGGTTTTTTTTCCTCCCCCCCTTTTTCTAAGCCGCTAAGCCGCTTATCAGCTGATCCGATCAGCAGATAAGCTGCTAAAAGCCGCTAATAGCGCTAATCCGCTAATCCTTCAATGGGCTTGCTTCGCAAGACGAAAAAATCGCTAGACGAAGAGAATCTCAGAACGGATTCTTTTCGTCTTGCAAGACACCACTGTATTAACTTAATTCGTTCCGGGGGTCCGTGTGTAACCCAAAAGTTACGTTACCCAAAGGTAACGTGACCCGAGGTACCACTGTACTTGATTCTTACATTCAGCATATAGAATACACCATTGAGAAGGGATACATGTATGGTTAATAATTTTCACTTTAGCCTGTATTTGCTGATATGCCAGGATGGCCAAGGTGTTCAGGAAGGTACGCCTTTAGGGTGGTATTCAACTAAGTTTTACTCAGAGTAGATCTACTGAACTTTATGAACCTTAGTCATTTTCATTAATTTCAGTGGATCTACTCTTAGCTGCTTGCTGCCCATACACTGGCCCACCTTACTTATTTAAGCCATTCTAATTTCTTACACCTCAACTTTAACCCAGTTAACTTATTTCACTGGAAGCATTAAGAGTTTTTTAATAAAAGAAATCACTAATTATGATTGTCAGAATTGGTTGTTCCACACTGCAAGTTTCAAATAATACAGGAACAGGGTTTGATTGCCATACTTCCTGAGGGTCTACCAGAAAAGGTGAAAGAGGAATTGCCAAAGAGTATAGGTCAGTTTAGAACACTGCAAAGCAAGCTGAGTATCCAATTATCATTTTCAGGGTACGAATACAAGAACTTAATGTGAACCTGATCTTTCCTCTTGGCATAGCTCCCAAAATTAACGCCCACTAATGGCAAACATGCATGCAAAGAATATACTAGTTACAGTCATCCATAAATGTTTGGGAAGCTTCTCAATGTACTTTTTAAAAAATAATAATTGAAAGCAACCGTGACCTCTTCTGCCACCCTCTTCTCCATGGAAAGAACAGGAAATATTTCCAGTTAATTCTCCCACCTCCACAGAACGGAAGGGAGTGCATTCAGAAGCTACAACAGGGAATTAAGATGCCTTGTTTACGAGTCATTTCATGCCTCTGGGTAAGCTTCAGATGGTCAGTATTTTGATTTCTAGTCCCTACTTACCATTATATTCAAATAACAAAAAACATTTCAGTTTAATATGATGTGTGTTAAGGGCTTTCTGTTTTCTAACAACAAGCCACAGAACCTAACCCCACTACCACCATTTCTCATACTGGTGGAAAGCAAATCAACCAATTCACCCTTAACATGACTATAGCTCTACAATTCAACCGTAAAAGTAAAAATTATCATCTATAAGTGATATGAAACATTCACTGAATTATTCTAAATGAAGGATATTTGCATCCTTGCACCAGTCATTGCATAACCACCATCCAAAAAAAACCTACATGATTTTTCTGGACTTGATTTACTCTTATTGCTGAAGTCAGACATAATAGCAAACCAGCGAATGATGCTTTGCTTTTATGAGATGAGCATGTTCTGTCATCTCCTTCCTTTACATGCGATAACAGACACTTCCTAAGATGGTTAACGAAAAAACACAGCTTGCTATTGCATCCAAACACAGCAACCATATTCTGTTGCATTTGGAAGCAACAGCAAACGATAGTTCCACATTCACCAAGATAGGAAACTTCTAATCTCCTCCCTTTACATATAGAGGGAAGTGGATTAAGATCAAGGTTGTTCATACCTATAGCAGCAAAAGATGAATTGTCATTACATCTGAATCAACCACAGGTCACGTTCAAACAGTATGCTAAACCATAATTTAGATCAACATAAATGAGCTGAAATGACACATAGCATGCCCTAGGCTTGCATGCTCCTCCTCCTGCTGCATAGCTGGGAGGCGTTCTGAAGCTTTCACTTCTGCTTTTAAAGTATTGTCAATTTGTCTTGATTTTCTTGTTTTATCTTTTTGTAAACAGCTTTGAGGTTTTTGTTTATTCAACCAAGTGGTGTATAAATTTCATGAAATAAATAAGACTCAGTGATCTCAAGCTGGCTTTTTCAAACAAATCAGTTAACGTTAACCACATTTTGTCACTCGGAAGTGGAAATGAAAGCTTCTGAGTGCCTCCCTTCAGCAACATGGGATGAATTCAGGCCTAAGGTTTGCTGCATTTCATTCACATTGCGCTACACTATCATTTAGTGTATATGTCATATTATTAATAACATACCAAAGCAGCTTTTGCAGTTGTAGGCTTAATTTCATCTGTTCAAGGTTTTGACACAAGCCCTTTAAAAATATATAATTTGGCAGGGGGTCCACTAATGCCCATTAACCCGAGCAGGCAGAGCAGTTGTGAGATTTGAAAAGGTCAAAACTTTTTCTAAACATTTCCACTCCCCATCATCCTTAAGGGTCTTTAAAGTGTTGAGCAACCTTTTCTTTTAAAAATAAAATAAAAATCATTCATAATTTTGACTGGCTGGCATTTTAAATATTACCTACACCCAGATAGCAGGGACAGATAATAAATAAAACAAATAAAAGCCTCAATGGTCTCTGACTTGTGCAGAAGTCATTCTCACTTCAATCATCAGTGAGGTATCTTAACGGAAGACGCTATTTCTTCCATTCCATATCACAGACTGATTTGGACACTTATTTCAAAGGTCTCTCACTACCATGCCACATTTTTTAGGGGATGAGGTTGCTGCCGTTCAAGAAATGCGTATCTTCTGCCCTTTGGGCTCCTGGAACTAGATGCATGCAACTCTGCATCCTGGTGATTGATTTTTATAGGGCTTGACTGTGGTTTCAGACTGTTTTCAAATGGAGTGACCGGCTATCACTCGTCTCCATACGGCCGCACGCTGCCTTCCAACAAAGAGAATGATTTATGAATGTGTATCTATTACTCCGTCCTTTCACCTCTCAGCATTTCCTCTAATCTGCCCCAGACAGAAGTATCAGTGTTCCAGGAAGTACCAACAATACCTCTTTGCATCATCAGAATCACTTCTCTAAATCATGCCACAAATTCATTAGACAGCAACTGCCCAAGAATTAATATAATGACGGCAGGACCATGTTTCATGACAGTGAGGTTTCCAAAGAAAACAGCTGGGCCTTTATCGGGATACTAAATGGCTAACCTCATTCCAAGTGAAAAAGAAATCCGCAATGTGAAAAATGAAAAGGCTCCAACAGAGAAACATGAACTTCAACGGCTAATCTAAAAGAGACAGAAAACAAGTTCTGCTGACATTTTTCAGGGCTGGACGGTACAAATACATAAAAATGAGGAGGTAGCGAAATGTAAGGCCAATTAAGATAGCCTCATAACAAATCCACCTTTAGAAGAAGAAAAAACACCAATTTAAACCAAAAGATTTGGAATAAAGAACGTACAAAAGGAAAGCAAAGAAAAATGCAACCTCAAAAGCAATGCAACAATGCAACTTTGAAATATTTTTAACACCCCCCCCTCCACCCACAGAAAGCAGAAACAAACACAGTGTGCGGAGGTACCAACAATGTGCACAACTGAGGCAGGAAGTGGATACAGAGCTGCAAGCAAAGAGGACTGTGGCAGAGGGGGTGGCGAGAGCTACAGAATGCTGTGGCAACAGGGGAGATCTCTGAGCTTCCATTATTATTTGCCAAACCTTTTTAGAAATCCAATGCTAAGGCAACTATTTTTGTTTCCTGGCTTCTGAGGGGTTGCTTAACCACATCCAATAAGTCTGGATGGCAATTATATTAAACGTATTTATAAACCATAGCCATGTAGCAAGCACTTCTCAGAGCAGTATAAGTAAAGAGAGAGAGCAGTCCCAGTTCTGATATGCATGCAAGCTAGGTTTGAAAAACTTTTCTACTGCTTTGCATCAAGTAGTGCTCAAGATAGAATCAAGGAATTGTAGAGTTGGAAGGGACTTCAAGGGTTCTTTAGTCCAGTCCCCCGCAGTGCAGGAATCTCAACTAAAGCATCCATGACAGACGGCCATCCAACTTCTGCTTTAAAAACCCCAATGAAGGAGATTCAATCACCTTCAGTCCCATTCAAGGAAGCTGGATATGGTGAGCAGTTGTAGTCCACATCATCTGCAGGGTATGGGGGTACCATGCTGCCCAACACTGACCTATTGCCACACCTTCACCAATACCCAAAAGATTGCTCCTGGCATTTCAAACAGCAGTTGGTCCAAAATAAATGTCACCATTTATTTTTATTTTTGTAAAACTATTATAAAATTGGCAAACTGTTAGCTGGTAATTTTACTATATCTTCTCAGAAGGCAACTGAAACAGACATTCCATAACTTTTATCATGAAGTTTACTTACAAAAGAGGAATCTCAACAATCAGCTGAATGAGGCAGCACAGTAACTCTTCCATAAGGTCTTCACATTCTGATCCTGAAAGAAAACAAAGAAAAGTACCATTGCTGGATATTTTGATATTAGCAATCTATTTTGTGTTCTCATTTTGTAGTTTTATGTTGTGATCTGCCCTGTGGTCTTTGGATGAAGGGCTGTATACAAATGTAATTAGTAGCAAGAATAAGAATGATCTGCTTTCCCTCTTGAGAGAAAATTCGTCATTTTCATCCTGATTCCCATTTACTGAAGTTCAAACTCACTGTACCCCTCATGAAAAGCCTTTAAAAATCCAGAATGTAATGTTGAAATCTTGGGGGAGGGGGCTTCTTGTGAAATTCGTACAAAATTAAACTGAGCCTTCAGATTTTCACTCTTACTACTGGGAACAAACTAAAAGGACAGCAGTTCTAGCTTCTCTGGAAGGTGGTTAGAATCCTGTGTTTCAGTAGAATTATGTCTCAATGAAAGAATGGAAGGAACTGATGGACAGGCAGACAGAAAAACAGGAGAGGGGAAAGAAGAGGGGTGAAATGAAGAGACTGAGAAGACAGATCAATTCGGCAATCCCTTGTGTGTCTTGTCTTTCACAACTACCCAAAGCAGGTGATTTTTATTCCTAGTCTACAAAATAGGAAATCTAGCCTAACTTGCCCAAATCCAAACTTGTCTATGGGAGCAGCTGAACTCATCCTCAGACTCTGATCTACAAGACCAACACTCTGGTCACTGGCTCACATTAGTTCTCAATAATTATTTATGCTTAATTCTTCAGACTTAAATATTGTAATACTTACATACAAATTTTTAAAAGTTTCAAGCTATACAGATATTAAGGCTTTTTTGGGCTGTGTTCTGTATTGGTTTCATGTTTTGAATCCCAGCACTCTACTAGACGGAGAACCACAGATCTAGAGCGGCATGAGAAGCTCATCTAACTTTTAAGATATATAGCAGAGGTGTCTCCTGCCTCAGCTGAGCATCATTTGAGCATTTCAAGAGAAATGAGAGGGCAAGCAGAAAATAAAAATTGGCATTCAAGAGATAAAAGTGTAATTTTTACTGAAAGTTTTCTGAATTGAACTGCATTTGTAGATGGATCAATTCATTCATCCATTGGCAGTCAAGCCCCAACCAAAGATGTGTTGCAGCAATGGCATCGTTGCCCGTTGTCATTGTTGCTTAAGATTTTGTAAGAGAAAGGAAGTGAAAGTTAACAATAAATAGAGGAAAAACAGGAAGAGAGAAAGAGAGAGAGGGAGGGAGAGGGAGAGGGAGAGAGAGAGAGAGAGAAAGAGAGAGAGAGAGAGAGAGAGAGAGAGAGAGAGAGAGAGAGAGAGAAAGAAAGAAAGAAAGAAAGAAAGGGAAGCAACATATACAAAGCAAAATTTAAAGTGGGTCCTATATTTCTGTTTGGGATTAAAGGCACTGGCTCTCAAAAGATTAAAGACTACCAAGTTTAGTTACCTTAATGGGCAAAACAGGCCAATGGAGGCACAATTAACAATTCTTTCAATTTAGTGCTTCCTCACAAAATTACTATCGGCATTGCACAGCTGAGAAAATAAGTAGTGGGAAGTGTTTTTTTCTGAAATACAGTCATTAAGCAAAGACTTTAAAATGTAATTGCTTTCATAGGGTCCAAAGGCAACAAGAATCTTCCCCCACTTCCATTATGTTTACTTGGGGACATGTCAGTCATTTGCATCCACGAATATACGTATGTTTTGAGAGAATTTTATAAACCACGAGTTCATAGAACTGGCACAAAGGGACATCATGTGCCATCATCATTAAAGTCTCAGCATTCCAAATGAGGAAATTATCTCAGTTTTATAGAGGGGTAAACCAAAGCAGGAAACAATCAGCTGGCAGAAGATCACAGTGAAGCAGAGATCACCACCAAGAAGGAACTCCAATTTCCTGGCTTCTGGTTCCCTGCTCCTAACCAACAAGACCACACACAAGCGCCTTCTTTTTTAAAGATGTCATGCTGTCTATTAAACAAAGCAATTAAATGCCACTTTCTTCAACCAACATACTGCTAAAAATTTTGCTATCTTCATTAGCGTGAATGGGACCAGCTCTAAGGTTTTGTCTGACATACTAATGTGCAGTCAGGGTCTTGGTAAAAGAACATTAATGTTCCTTAATGACTAGTAGTGCTTTACTTAATGCCCAAGCTGTCTTTCACCTTTGGAATATTATACTGAACACTCAGAACTAGCAAGTGGGGCAGAGAAAGTTACACTGAGTTTTATGGGAGGACAGAGAGCTGAGAGCTTAACTGTTCCAGAAGCTTGAGGTATCCAAACAGCTGCTCTTTGAGAATTCAATGCATAATTTGAAGATTTGCTACATACTGCAGGAATCTTAGTTTCCAATATATTCTGCTTACATACTTGTAAACGTTTTTCCCTATTCAAAAATACCATGTGGCCCATAGCCCAGGGATGGGGAACTTGTAGCCCGCCAGATGTTTCCTGGACTTGAACTTTCATCATCCATGACCATGGTCCATGATGGCTGGGGCTGATGGGACTAGGAAGACCACAGGTTCCCTACCCCAATCTACACCCAGACTTCTTACCTCTACTGAGACTAACTGCAAAAGTCATCCCCCAACTTGCACCAAGTAGCAGTCATTCCATCAGGCTACATGAACTTTTTATTTCAGCTGGTAAATTATAAGAACTGTAAAAATCAGTATCTGAGTTGTTTTCCTGCCCTCTTCCCTTCTCATCCCTTTCCCCTTATGTGTCAATTATTTTTGACTATAAGTCTGAGGGCAGGGACTATCTTAGCTTAGATTTTTTAGCTTCAGAACTGGTTAAAAATACTTAAAAATAATATTAAATATTGATTGCAGTTACAGATAGGTAGCCGTGTTGGTCTGCCATAGTCAAAATAAAAAAATTCCTTCCAGTAGCACCTTAAAGACCAACTAAGTTAGTTCTTGGTATGAGCTTTCGTGTGCATGCACACTTCTTCAGATACACAGTGTGCATGCACACTTCTTCAGATACTTCTTCAGTGTGTATCTGAAGAAGTGTGCATGCACACGAAAGCTCATACCAAGAACTAACTTAGTAGGTCTTTAAGGTGCTACTGGAAGGAATTTTTTTATTTTGATTAAATATTGATGACACTGCACTTCATCAAGCAAAGGAAGTTAGAAGAGAGACCTCATCTGACATCCTGTATCATTCTCTAATACTGTTTATTTTTTCTCCCCTTAATGTGTAAGGAATGTTGGGCTCTACTAGAAACATGCAGTTTGAGGGAGAAGACAATTCTGAGAAAGGTGGCTCTTAGAACCTTTCCCCCTAGAAAAGTGTTCCATATGACAGAGCTGCTAGTGGCAGAATTCAGCTTTGTGCATATCTGGTCCCACAAAGCTAATCTGGCTGCTACTCAGGCAACAGTTCCAGAGATTTTGAATTTCACACAGTTGGGGAGAGACCAGGAAGTTGTACGTGGATTGTAAGAACCTGCCTTCTGTTGCCATTTTTTCTCGTAACTTCTATATAATGCCTTGAGCTACATTACGTAGTCGTAGAGTTTTTGTAATATCACAGATTATGCCACCAGAAGCGTTTACAGTGTTTTCCCCTGCTCTTAAGCCAAAAATGGGCTTCTAGAGTGGCCCTGTCTTATTAAGCCTGTATTAGGACAAGGCTTTACCCACAGGAATAGAATTACTTGTCTTAAAGGTAAGACAAGTAAAACATTCTCAGATCTGCTCATATCTCTCACACACATACATGTGTCATCTTATACTTGTGTGCACAGAGCTACTAATTTAAGGATCCTTCCTGGACATAACTGCCCACCACAAATGTTATTGCAAGGAACAGAATTACCTTGGAAAGAACAAGCACTGCTTAGAGACAAGGAATGAAAAGAGGAAGCAAAGGGGGTGAAAGGAATAGTTATGAAAAGAAAAACCCTGATCGATAGGGTTGGAGCAAACTTGGGAAAGAGTGACATGCAGCAGCCTGGCCAGCATCAAACCCATAAGACTGAACAAGTCAGGGACTAAGGTGTTCACAATTCTAGGAAAGGGACATCTTAACAAACGTGGGCTCTGACATAGAGGGGAACCTTGTTAAGGTCAGGGCTGGATAGAAGGAATATGACAAAAGAGAGTGAGAGAATTGATATTAGCCATAACAATTATGTTTTCCCATTACTAATTTGTCACAGAATGATGAAAGGAGCCTCAGCCAATCAGATCATGCTTTAAGAGGTCTTACTATGCCTGCTGCAGAAATTGGGCTTGCATTTCTCAGGAAATGCAAACAAGGGTCTTCACCTTAGTTACTCTGTTTTACTCACAAGAAACAACTAACGACCAAATTAGAGGTGTACCTGCATTAGATACAACACTGGTTCTAGGGGACAAATTAAGTGTACCCATATATGATTCATTACACATATCAGTTATTCCCCTCTTCAGCAGCCACCCTGGGGAGGATCTTGGTGGGAACAACTGTGGCTTAGCCTAATAAAACGATACCGGGCTTCAGCTTAACTTATTCTTGGTTTGCACTATCACCATGCCTTTTGTTCAGAGCAAAGACATACCAAGCACATACTCATAGGGCAAGACCTTGAGCATGTGCAGAGTTCCAGATCAACTGTGGCTCTTGGTAGCAAAAAAGAGAGACTGGGAGAAAGGATGAAAAAAGCACACAGTACTTGACATCGTTTCTTAGTTGCAAAAGTTCTTGTAATGACCAGGTGAAATGGAAAAAGCTCAAGGATAGAAGGTTGATGGAGCTGATCTCCCAGCTAACAAGATGGAGAGGCCCCTGCAGCCCCATCTTCCCATCTGCTATATTATGATGTAATGTTTATAACTTTGTCTAAGTTAGAAGTAGGTATTTCATGCAGCCAGGTTTCTACCATGTAATTAAAGTTTTCACAAGGCTCTGCAGCTATTTCAGTCCAAGTTGTCACTCTCTTCCATCCCCTTCCTGTAAGCTTTACTACTCTATATTCTAGAAAAACACAGATGGCTCTCTTCTGCAAAGTCCACCATCTTATCTTCCCAACATCTACTGTGTTGTGACATATTTTATGACAGATTTTAACAGAAGTCTTCAGCATATGCGAGACGCCATTTGTTCCCTTAAAATTGTTAAACATTTACCATAAGAGCCTGGTGATTTTTCCTCGTAGGTGAAATGAACTTGCAACTCCTCTTCTGACATTTGACAGATCAACACTTTGAGCAAGCAGCAAATAATGAACAGTGCATTGTGAGTCTGCCAGATAAAGAGGTGGCTGAAAGAGAAACAGAAGATTCAATGGTACATACCTCAAACACATCAAGAATTCTGGTTATAAGAATTGCTTTACAGCAAGCCAAGGACTGCTCCTGTAGGCCACCTTGTATGAATTAAAACTAAGGTATTGTGTGAGCCAAAAATATGCAATAAAAGGGTGATAGATAGATATATTTGAACAGACACGAAGAATAATAGTATTAATACTAAGAATCACTATTGTATATAACATGAGTTCGGTTCGGTCTCAGGTCTTTCCTGTCCTACTTAGTTTCTAGATATGTCTGTACGTTGAACTTCTTCCCTTCTGCTCAAAATAAAAATCTCTACACCAGTTGCATAATGAAATGTTAGAATGAAGCACTTTTCAGCAATGCAAGAAATTCCATTTTGTTGGAGAAAACGGGGGAAATGGAATTTCACATTTTCTATCCTATCCTAATGTAGTGTATTCAAGAGATAATGCCCAGGATTTAAGACAAATTGAGGTTTAACTGCAAAGCTTCATCAAGCTGGTTTGTAAATACTCCTAAAAATAATCACTTAAGCTGAAAAACAAATGTTTATTTTGCAAACCAGACAGCTGGTGGCACAACATTAGAAGCGATTGCTACATTGTAGATGGAAAAAACACGCACATAAAATAATTGCTAAATCATTATCTTAAACACTAAGCTCCAAGGAATTTTGAGTCACAGACTATAAATGTAAGAAAGAAGCATTGGGAAGCCATTTTTATTGTCTCCCCTTCCCCACCCTCAGCAAAAATTGGGACAGCACTACTCTGTGTAAGGGGTACACAGAGTGTAAGGATTAATACAACCTTATGCAAGGAAATATTTCTTGTGCAACAAGCAGCAAAGTCTGTTAAGACACCGCTGCTTTCCAACATTATTATACCTCATCCCCACAATTATAAGACATGAAAGCAGTTTAACTGGAAATAAATTATCAGATTAAAGACATCTAGTGCACAGGATACCTTGCTGACTATATCTGCAACCCCAAAATATCTCCCTGAGTGTAACCTCAGCTTCTATTGATGTTACAGACACATAGTACTCATAGGAAGAAGTTTGCATAAAGTTGAGGTGGATATCGTTCAAGCAACCTACATTCTACAATCTACCATTATGTCGGCAACCATGTTGTGTTGCTCAACTTCATGGGCCTTGCCAGCAGACTGAGCCAGACAGCAGCCAATAAAAACAGAAGGCAGCGCCATAGGCTAGTTACACAATGCAAAACGACTGTCTGACCTTTTCAGCTACTGATGTCAGGATGCATTGCAAACTAGTTAGCGTGACCTGCTGAAGGGAGACCAAAAAACAGAGGGCAAAACTTAATTGGTTTGGTATGCACATCACATTCAAATGCAGCCTTTTCATGCAAGCTGCTGAAATCGCAGGTGCTTCACTGCTGCACCACTCCTGCTGCTTCTGCACTGCCAGGAACTAAGTCTGGCTCAGCAGTATGTCCAAAACTGGGCTCATTTCTTGTTTCTCTCCAAGCAGACCACCACTTCGTTCTTGCTTACCACTCATGGTTTGTCTGGCAAGAAACAAACCACAAGTCTGGGTTCAGAGACAACACTAAACTAGAACGTGGCTGGTTTCCCAGCAGGAGCAGTCTACCTGTTCACATTTAAACCAGAGTTTAGTTTAGAAAGGAGTATGCAAAATTGGTTTATAAGAACAAAGGTGAAATTTGAACAATATTATGTCAAGCTCAAATAACTGATAATAAAGGGGGGAAATTGGAGACATAATAGCTGAAATGTATAATATAAAATAAGATTTGAAAGAAGGTGAAGTATTGCTGAACAAGATTTCGTAAATGGGAACACAGAAAAGGGAGATGTGAGGGAGTCAAGAAAGAGGGTTATGGAAATAATATTTAAGAAATTGAATCATTTTTTTATGTCTTTTTTATGCTTTTTGTTTTTTTTGTATGCTTTGTATGTTTTTCTTGTCTTTTTTGGTTTTTTTGATTGATTGTGATGGTGTTTTTCTTTTTTTTTTGGTTGTGAATGTGAAGTTTGTTGTATTGTTTAAAACCTTTAATAAATATTTTATTTAAAAAAAATAAACCAGAGTTTAGTTTAACTATGGTTTAAAGTGACATGCAAGTGAGAAACGGTCATAAATCAAGATACAGTACTCTGGTGAAATTTCATAATAAACCCACTATAAACATGAGACAGGGATCCCTAAGGTAATGGGAAATCTGAACAGCTCCCAGACTATTTCTAGCACAGACTGAAATGTAGATTGCATATTCCTTGATTACCCTATCAAGGTCTGCTCTATCTGTGCAGAAAAATAGTCTGTGTGCTATTCAGATCTCCCATTTTTTGAATTCTTCAAAACTGGTATAGATGTGTGATACCTATATAACAAATCTACTTTCAGCTAACTATTCACAATGGGGGAAATCCCTTATTTGACAGAAGGCCTTTTTCTTTCTGAAAAATCTACCTATTAGGAAGATTCCATGATTCTGCACACTCGTGGATAAAAGGGGAATAACTTTCTACCAATCTATCTTCCTTCATTTTACAATTGTGTAGGCCTGAATGGGACATGATTTATTTAGCCAGGGCTGTTGTCTACAAGGTCTCAGAACCCACAGCGTACAATATTTATTGACATGAGAGTTTCAGTTTATTAGAATTACTCAAAACCAGACTTGCAGTTAGCTATGCACCCAGGATGGTTAGCATGCCAGCCACATTGCTGATTTCTGAGTACAATAAAATTTAGCAGCTGGCTCCCTAGTGCGTATTCAGGCTGGTGAAGCAAAGGTGAACAAAACCCACAAACATGCTACACTTACTTTTGACATTCTGCTGAAATTTTTAACTCTTTGGTTCTAGAAAGGAAGACTTTAATCAGCGCTGTTAGATTTCCTGTTCGAGGATTATTCTCCACTAGGAGGAAGAATTGTACAGGTTACACTTCAGGTTCAAACATTACAGCTGTGAGCCTATGTACACTTACATAACCTAGGAATGAGCCAAACTGAACCCAGTGGCGCCTACTTCCTAACGAATGTGCTCAGAATCAAATTGCATAGGGGCAAAATCCAGTATCTGAAGTGTAAGCAAACAAGGGGGCCATGCCATGAGTTGGAGATCAGGGTCAAGACAGGCCTTTGGGGCAACCTTTTTGGAGAGCCCATGTAACGTGATCATGGCATAACTTCCAGGAGTAGCCTCCCACATATGCCTCCCACAAGTATTCATAAAATTCTATAGAATTCAAATTGTTAAGTGTTCTTCAATGGCTTCATGGAACTAGATATTAGGGAGCATAAATGGTGCCTATGAAAAGAGATGCTTCAAGATTTGTACTAAGTGGAAACAGAGCACCACACCACTTTATGCAAACGCATGGAGGGTGCTACAGGCCGTTCGTCTAAATCTAGCCCAAATTTAAAAGTTTCCACAGAATCTATATGTGAGACAGCACAGAGTCACAAAGTCGAACCAGCATTTCTTACTTAATTGTTGTCCCTACCCCGGCTGTAACATTTATCTTCTTTATCATCATCAATATGTTAAATTTATGAACTGAGGGTAAAATATGGACAGGTTACAACCACTTTAATATCTCCCATAATATCCAGTTCTGCCACGTCCAATCTCCCATAATATCCAGTTCCAGTTCTGCCATATCCAGTCTCCCATAATATCCAGTTCTGCCATGTCCAGCTAGTGGCCATGACGGTTAAACAGAATCCATATTATAAGCCAGTCTAAGAGCTTTTTGAAGCCATGTGGCAGGACAGAAATTTCAAAATTCATAATTAAGATTTCCAGTATGCCTTCCTCTGACTGATCAAGACACTTCTTAAATTCAAAAGATGTTCTAGATAGGATCAAACATCAGAATTTCAAAAAAAGGCAGCTAACACTGATTGCAAATTTTATGTATACCGCCTCTGCTTTATCTCCCACACATACAGTGGTGCCTTGCAAGACGAAAAGAATCCGTTCTGTGATTCTCTTCGTCTAGCGGTTTTTTTGTCTTGCGAAGCAAGCCCATTGACGGATTAGCGCTATTTTAGCGGCTTATCTGCTGATCGGATCAGCTGATAAGCGGCTTAGCGGCTTAGAAAAAGGGGGGGGGACAGCAGGAACTCGCAAGACATTGTCGTCTTGCGAAGCAAGCCCATAGGAAATTCGTTTTGTGAAGCACCTCCAAAACGGAAAACTCTTTCGTCTAGCGAGTTTTCCGTCTTGCGAGGCATTCGTCTTGCGGGGCACCACTGTATTCTCCTTTGAAAACAGTGCTTTAAAATCCTTTTCTTTTTTAGAAAAGGGGATGAAAAACAACCTGTTCTACTACTTCTTAATAAAGCTGTACCCAAGCCACTTCCTGTGACAGAACACAAAATAAAGCAAAAACCTGTGAAAACTTTATGTTCAAACAGCACATGCGGGCACAATATGTCTTCATATATCCTTGGGAGTGAAGAGAGGTTTTTAAAAACCCATGTACAGAGCACAGATGGGAGATATTAAATGCACCACAGATATAAAGGTTTATATAGAGCAGTACGATTTACTAGGAACATTGACAGCACGAAGAACATGGAAATAAATGCCATAATCAAAATAGCCTCTTACCTAAAGACTTGCAGACCGAGACAGCAGCTTCTTCCAAAAGCTTTAACTCGGCACTGAAGAAAAAAGAAAAATTGATTAGAGCCAACACTCAATGAGCTTGCCAATTCTGGTAATTAATAGGACATAATCATAAATAAAAAAAGGAAAGCAACTAACATCTGTTACTATGAAACATATTGTTTTTATGCGCTGCATTCTCAGACCTCCTCCGATCAAAAACACAGGAGTAAGTGAAAATAAAAATATAAACACAATGAAAAAAACATGAATTATAGTACAGTGGTGCCTCGCAAGACGAAAATAATCCGTTCTGTGATTCTCTTCGTCTAGCGGTTTTTTCGTCTTGCGAAGCAAGCCCATTGACGGATTAGCGGATTAGCGCTATTAGCGGCTTATCGGCTTATCAGATCAGCTGATAAGAGGCTTAGCGGCTTAGCAAAAGGGGGGAGGGGGAAAAACCCACAGGAACTCGCAAGACATTTTCGTCTTGCGAAGCAAGCCCATAGGAGATTCGTTTTGCGAAGCACCTCCAAAACGGAAAACTCTTTTGTCTAGCGAGTTTTCCGTCTTGCGAGGCATTCGTCTTGCGGGGCACCACTGTACTGTATAGCACAATGCAAACTAAAAACCACCCAATGCCTCTTTGACGCCAGCTAAAGACTCACATATTTTGAACTGCTTTTTTCTATCTTTTTATTTATTATTATTATTCTGCTGGTAGTTTTTGTTATAGCTGTTAGGGGCTGGATGTTGTTGCATTAGCATGGTTACTGGTTTTATTGATGATTTTGTTGTACTGTGTTGTATTTCACTGTCGTCTGCTTTGAGAATATTTACTCTTGGTCAAACAAATAAAACCTTGGAAGTGCTACATTATTTACTCAATCACAATAACCCCACAGCATACAGTGGTAGCTTAGGTTACATACGCTTCAGGTTACAGACTCCGCTAACCCAGAAATAGTGCTTCAGGTTAAGAACTTTGCTACAGGATGAGAACAGAAATTGTGCTCCGGCAGCGCGGCAGCAGGCCCCATTAGCTAAAGTGGTACTTCAGGTTAAGAACAGTTTCAGGTTAAGAACGGACCTCCGGAACAAATTAAGTACTTAACCTGAGGTACCACTGTACACTGGAATCCCAGGACTGCAGAAAGTAGCTAACAATAGGTAGCTTGTTACTTTGGTGAAATGGCTAGCTAGCATGCCAGTAAGGCAAGTGAGCAAGAATATATGCATTCTATTGACTTCATGACGTCATGCAAACACTAATTTATCTTCTTGGGCTACCTAATTGCATCTGAATAACATTAAATGACAGGCCACTATCTCCTGAGCTTTTGACTCTTAGGGAACATGTGCCATCTTTTCTGTGTATATACAGGACCCAAAGTTTGCTCCTGTTAGATACTGGCCACACCTGTTAGAGCTCACGGTTACACCACCTGAACTGAGAACAGAACCTTCTCCCATGGCCATACACTGTAGGGGAGATAAGTAATCCAAATTCACCTCATGCTTCCAAAAGGGCAGAGCATGTTAATAATAATAATAATAATAATAATAATAATAATAATAATAATAATAATAATTTTTATTTCTATCCGCCCTCCCCAGCCGAAGCCAGGCTCAGGGCGGCTAACAATAATAAAATAATACAACATTCTAAGAATTTTGCTGACAACATTTGATAGCTATAAATCACCATTTACCCAGAATGTTTAAATTGTGAAGAGTTTTGCCTTTATACTGAAGGCGCTATTCTAATTTTAAAGGTACGTCTGCGTGAAAGCTTCCCATCTCACCCCTTTTTTACTAGTGGAAATGTAAGAGGCTATCCCTCTAAAAATACAGGTGGGGAATTTATGTCCCTTCAGATGTTGCCCGTCATATCTGTGAATTGGTTGTGCTGTCTGGGCTGATGGAAACTGAACTCCAACATCATCTGGAGGGCCACAGGTTCGACATCCCTATGTAGATGCACAAACAATGTGTAGTGGGGAAATCGCACATCAACATCACTTAGAACTGCCCCCACTGATGCGCCTCCAGTGCTGAATCATGTCCTAAGTACATATAAGCGGAATACTAGTAAGGATAGTAAGTGAGCACAATTGTGACCATAGGCTTGTCTCCAAATAGAAGAAGAAGAAGAAGAAGAAGAAGAAGAAGAAGAAGAGGAGTTTGGATTTGATATCCCGCCTTTCACTCCCCTTCAGGAGTCTCAAAGCGGCTAACATTCTCCTTTCCCTTCCTCCCCCACAACAAACACTCTGTGAGGTGAGTGAGGCTGAGAGACTTCAGAGAAGTGTGACTGGCCCAAGGTCACCCAGCAGCTGCATGTGGAGGAGCGGAGACACGAACCCGGTTTCCCAGATTACGTGACTACCGCTCTTAACCACTACACCACACTGGCTCTCTTGCCCATATGTCCAATGGGCAAATCTATGAACACACAAGTGTTTCAATATCACTCACTGAGTCTGTGACTAAAGTCGAGCTTGATCCCAGGTCATCTTGCAACTATATGTGTCTGAATAAAAAATGGTGGTTGCATTATTACCATCTCTTTCCCTCTTCCCTCACAGATTTCTGCATTCCAGCATAATCCAACAGTGACCCTGATCAACTGATTGAACTGATCACAACTACAATCATCAAGTTTATTTAGATGTTGCTTTTCCAAATAAGGCCCACAAATAAAGCAGCTCACAAGAACACTAAACAAAAAAAAAATACTTTAAAAATGTACAACAAAAGCATAAGACATAAATATATCCCAGGTCTATGCCCAGGTTTCATCAGGAGGCTTTGATGTAAACTTTCAAAACAGATGCCCCTACTTCCCTGTAGGACCAAGGAGCATCTGGAAGGCATTTAAATACATAAATGCCACCGTATGGGTGACTAGAAGCATGGCTCATTCTACTAAAGCTTGCCTCTGTGTACCTAGCACTTCTAGAGACATGCAAGCCTGCAAAAGTACAGCCCCTCAAGATCTAGGGCCTGTATATAAATTAAGAACAGCACAAGGCCTGTGCACAGGCTTAAAATCAAAGGCCTGCAGAAATGCTCATAAGAGGAAATATGCTAGTGGAGAATGACCACCTTAGATTTGGGGTTTTTTTAAAAAATGAAAATGAGTTCTGCCCTAAAAAGTAAGAATTCAAGTACTTCTGCACACACTGCAAAAGTATATGATGCAGCTTTTAAAGATGTATGCACACATGGTAGAAACCCCAAACCAATGGAATGGATACATATGTTTACATTCATCACCTGAAAAAAAAGTTATTATACTATACCTTTTATACTTATTTAACAATATACAAAAACACACACACAAAAATCAGGCATCGACTGATTTACTCACATCCAGCTGATGTGTGACTGTACACATGTGCATTAGGGCGACCTGAAAGTGGCCGGAAAGGGGGAGTAATGGAGGCACGGTGTAATGGGGCATAGCGGGCTTATGCACGCTCCACCGTCATGCAAGCCCCAAGCAAATCAGGGATTGCGTATATTTGCAAGGTAATTTTAATATTTTAATTGATTTTAATCTATTGCAATATATAAAAATATAATTTATGTTCTATTTTCTTATGATGTAATTACTCCAGAAGTGAGAAAGCTCCAAAACAATTACAAATTAACTATATGTTTTTTATAACTACAGTGGTACCTTGGGTTACATACGCTTCAGGTTACAGACTCCGCTAACCCAGAAATAGTACCTTTGCTTCAGGATGAGAACAGAAATCGTGCTCCGGGGGCACGGCAGCAGCAGGAGACCCCATTAGCTAAAGTGGTGCTTCAGGTTAAGAACACTTTCAGGTTAAGAACAGACCTCCGGAACGAATTAAGTACTTAACCCAAAGTACCACTGTAATATAGATTGACCAGAATGTTTCAAATACAAATAACTGTGCACATTTGGGAAGTCTGGACACCACAGAATCACATTGTGTTTTGTTAAACCAGTTTTTCTGTGAGAATTTTCTGTGCGCACCTTTCGGTGGCAATTAATATTTTTGCTACTGTTATTCAGTTTTCAGCTAGTTGTACTTCACATAACCTAATAGAATATTATGCTCAATGCCCGGTCTATACATTATTTACTTCCCACAACTTATCGTTTACAGACGGTAGGCAAGACATAAGGATGGCAGGTAAAGGTAAAGGTAAAGGTACCCCTGCCCGAACGGGCCAGTCTTGACAGACTCTGGGGTTTGTGCGCCCATCTCACTCAAGAGGCCGGGGGCCAGCGCTGTCCGGAGACACTTCCGGGTCACGTGGCCAGCGTGACAAAGCTGCATCTGGCGAGCCAGCGCAGCACACGGAACGCCGTTTACCTTCCCGCTGGTAAGCGGTACCTATTTATCTACTTGCACCCGGGGGTGATTTCGAACTGCTAGGTTGGCAGGCACTGGGACCGAGCAGCGGGAGCGCACCCCGCCGCGGGGATTCGAACTGCCGACCTTTCGATCGGCAAGCCCTAGGCGCTGAGGCTTTAACCCACAGCGCCACCCGCGTCCCAAGGATGGCAGGTAGAAGAGCGCTATTCACCATATTGAGAGGGATGTTTAATTTATTTTCAAATTACAATCAAAGTCTTGTGCCTCAAAAAGGTGAATTTGTATACATTTGATCACTTTGCATAATTTATATTGCTTTTGCCAGTCCTAGTAAAAAGCAAACAGTCATGCAGGGTATTGAAGCTCTGTTCATGAACACCAGAGATGCTGCTCAGACCTCACCTGGCTTCTAAGGTTCTACCAGGCATTTCCCTGCACACTTTTAATCTCGCCTTCAAACCTAGAAATCTGCTTTTGAAATTGAAAGCCAAGAATCTCAGCATGCTGAATTCCATGCTGAAATGCCAAATTTAAAGTGACGGCACTGAGCCATTCAAGCCTTACACAATGCTTAGGGAAGGGGTCAGCAAACTTTTTCAGCTGGGGGCCGGTCCACCGTCCCTCAGACCTTGTGGGGGGCCAGACTATATTTTGAAGGGGGGAAAATATGAACAAATTCTATGCCCCAGAAATAACCCAGAGATGCATTTTAAATAAAAGGACACATTCTGCTCATGTAAAAACACCAGCCAGGCCCCACAAATAACCCAGAGATGCATTTTAAATAAAAGGACATAATTCTGCTCATGTAAAAACACGCTGATTCCCGGACCGTCTGTGGACCAGATTTAGAAGGTGATTAGGCCACATCCAGCCCCCGGGCCTTAGTTTGCCTACCCATGGCTTAAGGGGAATGGACATCAGGGGGAAGCCAGTGCTGAGATGCTCTGGAAATTCCTTTCTTCCCAAAATTAAGAGTAGACTGTTTGCCACCCACTTTGTGTAATCAAAATTTGGAGAAGGTCAAACTGCGCTTACCGCAGAAATCCACTTGAGAGCTATCCTGAAACTCAAGTATTTGTTCATGCAATAATGTCTTTGCACATTCCCAGTGTTGCTATTAAAAATGGGATAGTTATATATCCTCCCCACATGTTGTCAAAGGGATTTCTTACTTTTAGTAGTAGTAGAGGTGCATGCTGAAGCCCCAATCTCTCCAGGGGATTATTATGTAAAGCAAAGTCATTTCAGGGAATTCTGGATTTCCCACTCATCTTCAAGTCAAATTAAGAATTACGGGGATAAGATTCAATAAACTGGCTTATTGTTAAACTGCAAAAACCTCAAAGCGATTTAGAAGAATGTAAAACAGTAAGATTGAGAAAAATGCACAAACATACTTTAAAACCTGAAAAAGTTAAAACACTAGAACAAATTTAAATTAAATTTAAACCCACATGCCTAATTTTGCACATAACACTAAGCCAGATCATGGTTTAGCTATGGATACTGCAGCAGCAGCAACAAGATCAGGGAAGGAGTGAACAAGCCATTATTTTCACTTTGTACACTAGATTGTTCATGCTTAGCTATGGTTTAGCATAGTGTTATGTGCAAACATGAGCCTAGCAGCCACCCACAAGAAATAATTACATGTTACATTAATATGGGAGACAGGAGAGCAGAAAGATCCTTCTCACCAATCAATTATTTCCTTCAAATCCCCCCTAGCCATTTTTATTTGTCATTTTCCTTCCATCTGAGATTCAACTGCAGAATGAACCCAGGTGAGGTAGGAACATCTACTGGGAAATGTCACCAGGCACAACATCACCCATTGTTCCCACCTGATGATTCTCTCCTGTTAAATCACACATATAGCCACAAATGGCACTTATATTAGGCAACACACCAGTGTTTTAGTGAATGCCCATTTGCTTATAATTTTAATAAAATAAGTAAAACAGTATTTTTTATGTAGCATTACATTCTGAAACTCTTAATATATGTAATGATTTCTATAGATTTATACACGCCCAACCCCAGGGATATTCAAGACCCCTACCCTCAAAGATTCAATGCTTAAACTTAAAACCAAAAACCCAACAAATACTGTTTCTAGCTCTTTTGCTTGCTGAGATACAAGGGAAAACAGGCAGACAGTACTCTATACAACTTGTTGGGAAGTCAACCTCTTTCCACCATCCAGAGTTCTGGCCAATGAGCACAATTATAATGGGGTGAATGATAAGCATTTGACACCTTAAAAATGTTCTTAATAGTAAAACATTTAATGTGTTAAAATGTAACAAAAAAAGTGAAATATCAGGTTCTTTGCATTTTGTTTTGTCTTTTTCACACTGAAGGGGTTCTCCCCCTCTCTCTCACAAACACACAAACATACACGTCACATTAGCCAAAAATTGCTGGCTCTAAATCTGGAATTATATCCAAATTTATTCCATGTAATTGCTTAGAAAGGTTTTCCTAACTTGCCATCCTCCAAGCTGAACAAAGACCCCTGGGGGTTCAATGTGCTGTTTTTCCTGCTTGCCCCCAATTTGTTAGCCACCTGGCAGGACACAAAGCACACCTTGTGGGGTACATTTGGTGGGTCACAACTTTATGCACCCTTATTGTATGTCAATCGAGTTAGGAGTGTGCCTTTAGCCTTGGAAATGCCTCCTGAGGATCATGACAAATATTGTCACCACTAATAGTTTCAGTAGCGCCCTATCATACAAGCACACGAGTCAACCTACAACATAGCCCAGATATAACTTCACACACGCAAGCAGAGCAGGGCCAGTGGAGGCAGGTTATTAATACAAAGCTAAGAAGTCTAAAGCATCCTATTGATTACATGCAAGAAGTGTTAAAGCTTCATCTCCTAGGTGGTCCCTTTTCTCAGTCCAAGGAACAGACAGCTATAATTAAAAACAAATGGTAAGAAGAAGAAAAAGGAAGAATGAATGCTTCACAATCTACACCCATTACAATTCTCTCAATCAGAAAAATCAGGACTTCCCAAATTTTCCCCACATTTTAAAGCAGTCCAGCTGGCTGCTTGTCATGAAGATATATCACTTCCTGACACAGAATGTTTTTAGGCTACAGATCTGCTAACAAGCTTCTGTGAGAAGCTTTTGAATTTTTATTTTTTCCCTTTTAAAAACAAAGTGTTGCCTTCAAGTGGCATGATGGGCTTATGGTTGCTCAAAACCATATAGCTATGCAAAGTGCTCTTCGCCTTTCAATAACCTCTAGTTTTGAAGACCTTGGTCTAAGTGCTCTGTTTTGCAGCCGTAACAGCAGCCTACCTTGTTTTAAAGAGAAATTGACTCATGAGAACTGTACAGTACGCCCACATGGGTAACGTAACAGGGCTGGGAACTAAACGCTGTAGAACAGAAGATGGCAACTTTCTGGTCATGAGCCAAGTGCATCCTACTGCTGGCAGAAGATATACTTCCACTAGATTAGATCATTAACACAATGCAGTTCGGTTTTACTGTTTTGTTTTCATTGGCATAGCGGTAGCACAACTGAGGTAGCACAATTTAGAAACTAAACTAAAAAAAAAAACCTACGGGTTTTTATAATGTTTTTGCAGAAACATTAATGTATTTATGCAATTAATATATTTACCAAGTAAATTAGGAAAAAGATGAGAAACAAATAAAAAGAACTTTTATAAATGTACAACATTCAAAAATATGGTTCCACCTTATCTATACTGTATATATTTCTAGAAAGGCAAGTCTGAAAAAACTCCATCTTGAAGTTTCTGAATCGTTAGAATGACAAGAATTGCCAACTGCAGCACTTGTAGTCTAGTTATCAGTAATATTCTATTACTAGAAATAAGAGAAGTGGTGGTTTTCAGGTGTAGCCTGGTAATCTGAATAGGTTTTGTGCAGATGTATGACTGTCAATTTCTTAACCATGCTTAATAAATAAGAGGGCTGCAGGTTTGTGTGTTCCCTTATATCACACAATGTCATTCACCCCTTACATTTAGGATTGTATCTGCACTAATGTTAGCTATGATTAACAGTAGCCAGACTCCTCTTAGCAGGATTTTGGCAAGTCTGCTTTAAATCCTGGTTAAAGGTCCAAAATTCCCTGACAGTTGCCTGGCTCTACAGACCTGTTTCCGCTGCCCTCCAAAGCAGCACATGTTGGGGTGTGATGGCTGCAACCTATAACTATTTTGTCTTTATAATGACAAGACTTTATTCCTTTCCGAATCTTACAAATGCAACCGCATTCCAGATTCTTCTCCATCCATCAGTGGCATTTTCAATTTTTTCACAATTTCCCTGGTTGAGTAATTTAAAAATTCATCCTACTAACCATTATTTATTTCACCCGAGTACTCATTAACAAAAAGGTGTTTCACTAATTTAACTAAGATGATGTCCCAGGGAATAATTTTAACATTCTCCCTTTACTGAAATCTATATAGCTAAGACCTCCAAGGGGGTGTCAATACACAAGTCGTTCAGGAAGCTATGACAACCCTTCCAAGGAAATGCAGAGGCAACTGTCATATCAACAGTAAGAGTTACATTCTGGCAGGGGGGAAAATAAGCACAAATGGTGGAAAAATTCCCTAAATAATTTTTCTGTTAAGGCGACAGAAGATGAACTATTCTACCTACTTGCACAGAAAATGCACACGCATGTCATCAGCCAAGATTCATGAAGTGGCACAGGAGCAGGAACACTAACACCACCTATTTATTACATTTGCTTTGCACCACAATCCCTACGGAAGCCGTGCTCATGTAAAAAATGAATGAATGAACACCAAGATGGAAACACAGTTTTCTAGTATGGATCCTTTCATTAGCCCACAGAGTGGCACTGTTAGACTTCAAACTGCTTTCCGATTCTGAATAACTAACCTGGGGGAGGACCTGCTATTTAACAAGCAGTAAAAGTTCACTTAGGAGACTGATAGCTGTTCAATAATTTGAACTTAAAGATACAGTAGATTCTGTTAAACTAGACTTAAACAACATTGATTTGGGGTTTAAAATGCAGTGTGTTAATGAAATGTTAAATTATCTCACACGCATGTACAGTAAAGACAGGCAACTGGAATTTTTAAAACGAAATCCAGCCAAGCAGGCCCTCCGTCTCCAAAGGACCACACACACACACCAATGTACACCTCAGGCACTTTCTCTCAAGATGGAACATGGGTTATGTCTCTTTCAATCACTTTAATCTGCAGGGTGAACACCATGAGGCCTTAAGCACAGCCCTCCCCTTATGCACAAGCTAAGACAAAGACAAGTGGCAGTGGCCAACTGAAATGTCTATTATACTATCACACAAGCAAGCACACATACAAGAAAACAACTGAAACATCTACAACTGAAATATCTAAAAGCAATCCCAATACAGTTGGCAGAATGGGAAAGTTATCCACTTAAAATGCTTGGTCATGGTAGGTGCTGAAAAGATAACAGAGAGAATATCTGTTTAAAATTTCGCAGGAGGGAAATTCCAAAAGCCTGCACCTACAAAGTGCAGTGATCAGTTGGGTATATAATAATAATAATAATAATAATAATAATAATAATAATAATAATAATATCTTTATTGTCATTGCCCCCTCTCGGGGACAACAAAATTACTTGGCTGCTCCATCCACCCAGGTAGGGCACTCCACACAAAATCAAAACAACTATAAAAACACTAATTAAAACAATACAGTATAATACAGCAAGGAAGATTAGATGACTTTCAAAGTCCAGGCTTCCCATTCAGGGCCGAGATCGCTCTGGAGAAGAAGCTGTTCTTAAGACGGCTCTTTCTTGTTTTCATCGTCCCGTATCTCCGTCCCGACGGCAGGAGCTCAAAGAGACAGTGACCAGGATGAGATGGATCTTTTACTATGTCCAGTGCCTTCCTATGGCACCTTGTGGCATAAATCTGCTCTAAGGTGGAGAGTGGGCAGCCAACAATGCTCTCTGCTGCCTTAACAACTCTGCACAACCCCAACCTGTCCTGGGTAGTACAGCTTCCGTACCACACACATAAGCCATAAGGGGTAAGACTATCTTGCAGGTAACGTTCCTTTGACTGTAACCTAGGCTGAAGGCTGCATGTGGTGCCTAGTTTATATATCTGAGTTTCGAACACTCCTTTCAGGTATACTGGTCCCAAGCTGTACACCAAAACCAGCACCGTGAACTGATCCCAAGATGCTGCAGCAGATTTTTGCACTGGCCCCCTCACTGCAGACTGCAGTGAATGTGGATGTTGTGTCAAAATTGCTATGGAGCAGGGGTAAGCAACCCAAGGCCCGGGGGCGGGATAAGACCCAATCGCCTTCTAAATCCGACCCATGGACGGTCCGTGAATCAGCGTGTTTTTACATGAGCAGAATGTGTCCTTTTATTTAAAATGCATCTTTGGCTTATTTGTGGGGCCTGGCTGGTGTTTTTACATGAGTAGAATGTGTGCTTTTATTTGAAATGCATCTCTGGGTTATTTGTGGGGCATAGAAATTCGTTCATTCCCCCCCCCCCATATAGTCCGGCCCGAGGGACAGTGGACCGGCCTACGGCTGAAAAAGGTTGCTGACCCCTGCTATGGAGGGTCTAAAACTCCATGTCCTGGGTAGATGTTAACAGACGTCGGACAATTTGAAAAGCTCCACTGGACAGCCACTTGAGGATGCAATAGAGGCAAAGAAGTGGGTCTTTTTCACTGCCCTCACCATAACACAGTAGGCACAGTTATGTTGTCAGATGTGCTTAGTCAGCTTCACAGCACATCTTTCACCTGCACTAAAGCAGCCATCCAGCCTATTTCTTTGGCCTTACTTACCAGATATACCAAGGGCTTCAACAGGGTCACTTGCTCTACCTACTAGAACCCCCATCCCACCCGAGCTTTCATGAATTCATTAAGATTCTATTGGGTGAGGACAATTTTAACCTGTTCACCCCAAGCATCTCTTGCTGCTCACACTCTGGACAGGGTTAAGGAGCTCTTTGCCTCATTTTGGGCTGATGTGGAAGCAGCCAATGTTACTGGTTCTTCAAACACTTGCTCAGAATAAAATATGGTCCCTGTAAAAATTAGTTACAAACCAAGGATCCAAGAAGAAAAATAGGTGTCTGAAAAATAGCTTGTGAGGTTGAAAAAATCCTGCCTGCCATGGGATGGAGGACAGTTAGCATATCAAAGGAAGACTTGATTTGCCTCAGGGTTGGCTCAGACATGCAAATACATATTTATACTTAGATGATTGTGTCCAGTTCTGGGCACTGTGTCCAGTTCTGGGCACCACAGTTCAAGAAGGACACTGACAAACTGAAACGTGTCCAGAGGAGGGCAACCAAAATGGTCAAAGGCCTGGAAACGATGCCTTATGAGGAACGGCTAAGGGAGCTGGGCATGTTTAGCCTGGAGAAGAGGAGGTTAAGGGGTAATATGATAGCCATGTTCAAATATATAAAAGGATGTCACATAGAGGAGGGAGAAAGGTTGTTTTCTGTTGCTCCAGAGAAGCGGACATGGAGCAATGGATCCAAACTACAAGAAAGAAGATTCCACCTAAACATTAGGAAGAACTTCCTGACAGTAAGAGCTGTTCGACAGTGGAATTTGCTGCCAGGGAGTGTGGTGGAGTCTCCTTCTTTGGAGGTCTTTAAGCAGAGGCTTGACAACCATATGTCAGGAGTGCTCTGATGGTGTTTCCTGCTTGGCAGGGGGTTGGACTCGATGGCCCTTGTGGTCTATTCCAACTCTATGATTCTATGATTCTATTCTATGATTGGCAACTGAATATGAGAACTGGCTGCACTGAAAAGCATTGTGTTTCACAGAATATTAAAGATATGTTGGTGTTACGTGTAAGATCAAATACTCAAACTTAGAAGTGAACAATGAATGTTACAGGCATCAATATGAAGTCAGGAAGCCACACTCACATAATGACACAACCAGCAGAAATACCCTGAATTAATTCTTCAAGGAACAGCTAGTACTCAGTACTCATTTGCAATGTGCTAACCATTGTTCACCAAAGATGATGGGAGAAAAAGACATTTTCCATAAATGATGCATATATTCCCTACATTTTTTTAAAAAAAGAATGATACTTATCAACAGTAATCTTAGTTTTAACTGATGGGCTTTCAATGCTACTCTTGGGAAAACTTTGCACAATCCTTGATAATTATCTCACACAGCTACTTAATTTTAATTGTTTCACAACACTGGCAATAATAAGTGACTACACAGTCAAAGTGATGTTAAATTAAGTCAAGAAACATTTACAAGCTTGACATAGAAAATTCACCCTGCCTTGCAGGTTTAAACCACATTCTCCAGGTTGAAGTGAAGGACTCTGGAGCAAAGGTTTCAACAAGTTTACACCTGCTAGGTATGTCAAAGTAAAGCCTGCACCGACAGTGGCCAAGATTCCTATTGCTACAAAGCTAAGGAACCAGAACCATTTCCATCTATACTACAGGACTCAATAGTGAATATTACTAGTATCACTGCTGTTTCTGCACACTTGGGTTTCTCCAAGACAAATGGCAAGGATGCTAGGATCAATGTTCCCTTGAACAAACAATAAGAAATAAACAAGTTACTTATGAAGGAAGTGCTTACCTGTGATTAGAGCACAGAATGACTGACTAGTTATTGATAGGGAAGAATTGTTTTCTTTTTTTTCACAGTGGGAGATGGAGAAGTGAAAAAGACAATAGAAGGAGATGGTTTCCAACTTATTAAAGGACGGCCAAACTGGACAAAACAGCATTCAGTAGGGAAAGGCAGTGCAACTGGTGAGGATAGGAAGGATTAAGGAAGGAATGGGAAACCTGTGGCCCACCAAATATTGTCGCATTTCAACACTCGTTACTCCAGCCAGCATACCCAATATTCAGGGGCAATGGGAGGTATGTTCCAACAACATCTGCAGGACCACAGATTATCATCAAAGCCGCATAAAGGAAATGCATATGAATATTTTTGTTCATTAGTCACACACTTGTACTGATTGTGAACTACACCTAGCTCCCATAGACCAAGGGCAATTAACCATGGATCAGGGAAGAGAGATGTACAACTCAGCTTGTACAGGACCACTCACACAAAGTATTGCTTTATGGAGGGAAGATTGTGAAAAGCTTTCAAATGATACCTTATATAGACATACCGCATTGTACATACAGTGGTGCCCCGCAAGACGAATGCCTCGCAAGACGAAAGGGTTTTTCGGTTTTGCGTTGCTTCACTAGACGAATTTCCCTATGGGCTTGCTTCGCAAAACAAAAACGTCTTGCGCTTTTTTCTTAAAGCCGCTTGAAGAGGCGCAGTTGCGACGGACCATGCTTCGCAAGACGAAAAGACTCGCGGAACGAATTATTTTCGTCTTGCGAGGCACCACTGTACCAGTTTCCTCTCCACACATACCCATCTAGATAAGGCCACTAAAATAGTTTTAAAACCACACCTGTTTAACAATTACACACAATATCATAACTGACATGTTAACAATAACAAAAAGGAACATTACAAACGGTGACTTGAGTGGAATCTACACACGTTAAAAACGTTATGAAAATGCTTTTTGTTAAAATTGTTTTGCTATAGCTCACAGTTGCCATCTAGCGTCACAACTGTATATTGCAATTTACAACACATTCAAAACGTTTTATCTGCAGCTGCATAGCTGAGTCCCTGAACATTCATTTCAGTTTTTCTTCATGCTTCCTGTCAGGGTATTTGAACAAGTGCATATACACCCACAGATACAGCTCCATTATTTTTTAGAAAAAATAGGCTACGTATTAGGCCAACCTAGCAGATGGGTGAGGGAACAGCAGGTAAAAATTAGCCATGACCAAACAGAGTGGGAACACAGTCCAAAACGCATTTTGAAAGAGAACAAATAGAAAAATGTGCTCACATGTTTGAAACAGTATGTTATTTTGATAAAAGCAGGTTGAAGGCTCATTGAAATACACATGCGGAAGGGTTTTTACTTCCTTGCCCATAGGAGTAGCCTTAACCGCCCAAGATACAAATACAGGAGGTGACCATTTCATACAGGGGTTCCATTCCTGGCTCCCATGGCCCATTTTGTCTTCTCCCAAAAGGACCCACGCATCGGCGATCACATGTCAATTGGGCACACCGAAAATGGCTGCTGCCTGTACCAGACCACAAAAGTATAGGTGCTAGAGAGGAGAGGGGCAAGCACCCCAACAAGCAAGTAGCTGAATGAAGGAAAGACACTTAGCACACACAAATGGTAACTGAATCAAACTGGGAATTAAAATAAGGCTGCAATCCTGAACATACTTGCTTGAAAGTTAACTCCATGTCTCTACACATCATTTTCCCTATATGGGCTCACATTGGTACAGTTAGTGGGATAAATAAACTATGTGTTTGGTCATGAAGACAGCACACATGTGCACATGTTAAGAAGGGGCAAGTGGCAGCAATGAACACAGATCTGCATGGAGCCTTTTACTTATACTTGCACAGAAGAAACATTATGTGCCAAGCAGCCGTAAGAGTTGGCGAACAGAGCAGTGGTGTTTGTTCAGTAAAATGCAAGATTAATTGTGGTATTTATCAGAACTGATGGGGGGAAGGAGTTTGTAAAGCAAATCATGCATTACTATTGTTAAATGAGTAAGAGTTCAACCATATTTTTAACTTAAGTGAGCAAAGCACTCAAGTTTTGTAGGCTAAGTTATTTCACTGGTAAAGAGATGCAGAAGAGCAGAATGTATTAATGCAGACATTAAAAAAAATCTGGCTGGTTCAACCATGATTTACTGCTAGGAGAGTTGGGCTTGTGCACACGCTGATACACAGGGTATTTTGTGGTAAACTATAGTTTGCCTGCAAACCAGTCTGAACTGGCTTGCAGGCAAACAAATGTTTATGCAAACCATGGTTTGTCAATTCAGAAGTCACAGGAAACTATGTCATATCTGTTAAAGGAAAATCAGAGTGTGTGAAAGGAAGAGGAGAGGAGAGTGTGCGTGGATATCTATTTGTGTGTGCTGGGAAGCTGCACCCAAACACAGCTTCTTCATGTAACAACAAATAGTAAAACAAGACAGGTGAGAGATCATCACACACTTGATAATGTCTATGTGATTTGCATCCATTTTCTGCCTGGAAATTCTATTTATGTAAAAAACATTTTACATCTGATTTGTCCATTAAGCTACAGTATTTGCATGCTCTCTCAATTGCTTTCCTCTCATACAGCAGCACCATCTAGTGCTAAGCACAACATAGTGCATTTTTAATCAATTATCAGACACAAATGAATAATGGTTTTGATTTAAAAACACCACTTGGGAATCCAAAATCACGACACTCAAGTAACTCCCAGTTGAAAATGAACTTGGCATACACAAATAATACAGTAATATGGCTGAATTCATAGAAAGACTTCAACAATTAAATAAATACACTTTAAGCTCTTTAGATCCTCTATATTTACACCAATAGTTATTGTAAAGAACAGGAATATGCTTTCTCATCTGAGCGTCTAAGAAGACATCCACAAATTAGTGAATGAGTTCATGACAAGCATGTAAACTTACCTCAGCTCCTTTTGTGACACATGGAAGTACCTTAATCCACAAATAACAGAAAGAAGAATGGCTATTACTGTCACTAGGTAGGGCTGCTAAATCACTGAAAGGCGGCACTTGTGTCTCCCCTCCTTCCACTATTCTATCACTCCCTTCACCCAATCCCTTTTTTCACCTGCTGAAAGGCAAAATCAGAGTCCTGCTTGCTACAGCAGATAAGGAATGAGGGTGAGCAAAAAACACAGTGGCTGCATACTGTATCTGGGCTGAAGAGCTTTTTAAATAAAGAGGCACCATCTGCAGGCAGAGGGCTAGAAACACTAGCTGCAAAATACAAGCAATTGAAAGTCACAACCACCCAAGAGCTTCAGACTACTTTAAATCTTTTACACATTTACTAAACACCTTACCTGTTTGTTGGGGTATTAAAGCTAAAAGAGAGCAGTTGATTCCAGAATGGGTCGTTCTCAGAGATTCTCTCTCGTCCTGACAATTTTTTTAAGTATTCGTTTTCTGGAAGCTCATTGACGCTGCTGCTACTTGCTCCCATTTTTTTATTATTTGGTCTGCACTTTAAGATTTCATGTCACTGAAGGAAAACCTACGAAGAGATGGGGGGGGGGATTAAAATGCACTAATAGCACACTTCTTTTTTTGCAAAGAATACACAAAATAATCTGAGAGAGAAATAAAATACTAATTTCATGCCACCCCACCCCCAAAACTGGAGAATTAAACCAGACCAAAAGTTACTGATTTGTGAAATGAATGATCAGAAAATGCAAGTGTTCAGGAATCGTAATACAGTAATCTGATATTGTACGGAGATAGTGCTATAGAAAATAAAATAGTTTTGCTGAATCTTTTTAATGATGTCCAAAACAAAAAAAATGAACTCATATAGGAAACTTTTTATGGAAGGCCTTCTCCATTTCAAAAGAGGTTTGCAGTGCAAGGGCTGCTACCAAGAAGCACAACCCTAAAGCCCACTTGAACATGCTGAACTTTGAATCCTTGTCTCCAGCTGCAAGCGTACACAATCCTATTACTTGAAAGTAAGTCCTATTAAACTTAGTGGGACACATTTCTAAGAAGACATGCATAGGACTTCACTCTTATTGAATGAAACAAAGATGCAAGAGGCCCACATCATGTTCAGAAATGGAACATGCCAAATGTACTTAGCATTATGTTGACAGAAATCAATATGCTGCCTTTTCACCATCAGTGTTGCAGGAGTTCCGTAGCATTTGAATAACATGAAAGTGTCTGTGTGCCAAAAGACCTACTTACCTTTAGAATTTCTGATTGTCTTGCTGAGCAAATCTCATGTTCCCTTTAGAAGAGGGCACAACAGCCGCTACAAAATGAAAGATATAGAAAATACAAAGTTATTCAAGCAGCAGTGACAAGATTTCCTATTTTGCTCACTCATATGGCATATTTACACATAGAGAATCAGTCCTCATGGAACACACCTCATCCAGTAAGTTACTAGGAAGTTAATTAGTAACCCTTTCTTACTCACTAATGCATCCTGTTTCATGGCAACTTAATAACTAATGCAAACATCACCATCAAGCCACTGTTATGCAGGTGTCGTAGAACTTTCTCTCAGTGTTAGGAAGGCACACTAGAAGATCTGGAAGTTATTAGAGGCAATATTTAATTCCCTCCCCCATATTACCCTCTACTTTCTTATATTTCACTACTTACTTATATTTCACTGTCTAAAGTTGCAGTCCCTTACGCTGTGCCCATTGGTGCCAGAATATCCCCAGACAATTGTGCCGCTGCTGCGTTTTTGTTCTGTTTTTTAATCCTGGCAAGGCTTGCTTCAAAATAATGTACAGTGGTACCTTGCAAGTCGAATGGAATCCATTCTGGAAGTCGGTTCGGCTTCCAAAACGTTCAGAAGCTGCGCAAGTTGTGTCGGACGTTTGGCTTCCAAAGAACGTTCGCACTCACTTCCGGGTTTGCGGCATTCGGAAGCCAAAACGTTCGACTCACAAGGTGTTCAGGATCCAAGGTATGACTGTACTTGCCAGCAGCTGCCGACCATCTTTATTTTCCCAGAATGTGAACCCAGAAGGTCAAATTGTTACATTTATTATATAAAGCCCTTAATAGCTTGGAACCAGGTTATTTGTGGGATCATCTTGCCCAATATATGCCCACACAACCACTTTGATGTACAGAACTGAAACTGTTATGGATGCCACATAATACTCATTTCACACTTGTAATAATTTGTTTTAGAATGCTAGCACTTACACTTTGGTACTCCTTGGCTACTAACACCAGGCAAGCACCTTCACTCTACTCTTTTTAGCACATCATTAAAATAATTTTGTTCTAACAAACCCATCCAGACATAAAGAAGTTATGTGTGCTTTATTTCTTTTCAGCAATTCTTGATTTTAATTGCCTTTCAAAAAAACCAAAATTTTGTTTTTAACTGTGAGCCAGAGGGCCATCGAGTCTTTGTTAAACTGCTTAGCTGGGGGGCAGAAAGTCTCTGCAGGTAATTTCAGCTGGAGCAATATATTGCCAGCTCAAAACGTCTGAAACCGGTCTCACGATCTGGACGCCACACAAGTTTATGACAATTTACCAATATATTGTCCAGGTCTAGAAATAGGTAATCAAGCCTTTATTCCCTCCCAGTCTACCTGTGAACTCAATGTGTGAGGAGGTCTAAGCTCAGTGCTCCAGCCACATGGCTTTTACAAGCCTCTCTCACATCCCTATAGCAATAGTTTAGGAACTTTCACCACTCTGGAACTAAGCTACGTTTTACCGCCTGTGCAACTTTTGTGACTGATATATGGAAAGACACGTGAATCTGACTACTGGCTTGCCAACAGTACATGTGAAAAGAATCTAGCTTAACAAGCTTAACATGAGTCCATAGAGTGGTGCAGCAGCAAAAAAAAAAAAAAAAAAAAAAAAAAAAAAAAAAAAAAGCTAACACTATTCTAGGCTGCATCAAAGTGTTCAGGTCAATGAAGTCATAGTACCACTCTAGTCTGCCTTGGCCACACCACACCTAGAATACTGTTTCTAGTTCTATACACCACAATTTAAAAAGGATATTGACAAACTGGAACATGTGCAGAGGAGGGCAGCCAAGATGATCTAGGGTTTGGAAACTAAGCCTTATAAGGAATGGTTGAAGGAGCTGGGTATGTTTAGCCTAGAAAATAAATATCTTCAAATATCTAAAGGACTGTCCCACGGAAGAGGAAGCAAGCAAGCTTGTTTTCTCCTGCTCGGGAAGCTTCAAGTTACAAGAAAGGAGATTCCATCAGGAATAACTTTCAGAAGGCAAGAGCTATTTGACAGTGGAACGGACTTCTTCAGACAGTGGTGGACTCTCCTTCCTTGGAGGTTTTTTAGCAAAGACTGGATGGCCATTCCTGCACTGCAGGGGTTGGACTAGATGATCCTCAGGGTTTGTAAGTAACCCTATCCAACATGTGGTCTTTTCCTTTGCTGGGGGAAGAGGGAAAGTCTGGAAGGAACTTTTAAAGGGAGAAATTGTGAAACTCACTTAGAATGTTTTACAGCCTATATTTCCACACTTTAACTTGCTGCTTATTTTGTGATTTTAAATCTCTGCTGGAGTTCTCTCAACAAATATTACTTGCCCGTAGCCTGGATCTTGGCATCCAGGAATTTTCTTCTTTTTATATTTTTTCTTGAATCAACACTTCAAGAATTGTTAAGTCTGTACAAACATTACATCCAAAAACTGCTATACTGGCTGCTGAGTGGCTACGATTGATGGCACTTGGGGTTTAAATGCTTGGCAGAAGTTGAACTTAACACTGATTTCCTATTGAAGCAGCATACTTTCTGGATGCAATACCACTGAGACTCTAGAGTTTGGAAAATAAGAAAACTACATTTATTACAGAAAATACATGTTTGATAGAACTAGGATCTTTCCTATCTAGCATATGCAAAAAGCCATGCTTGCTTTTTCAAGTATACATTTCAAGTATGTCTGTTCTGCAGAGAAGCATGGAGGAAGAAGGAGGGAAGGGAGGGAGGTGAGCTCAGCAACCCTAAGAGAATCAGTCTAACACTGAAGGAAGTTCAATGAGTCAACGAGTCAGCACCAGGATAGTGTAGGAAACTTGGAGGTCCCTCTCTATCTACCCTTCTTATGCAGGTACAGCAGCCTACCGCATAAGCGGAGTTGCAAGGGACATTTCCAACACTAACGACAACTCTAAGCTAATGTTTTGCAACACATTATTCCGCAACCAAATGATTGCCTAAAGTCTGCCACAAATGCTTACAGTTATAATGCAAGTCTTCTGCAAAGACAATGTTGCTTGGGTATGGTGGCTGCCCATCCACTTCTACATTACAAAGTATATTTACAGTCATTTCAATTCCCTATCAATTCATTTAAGTTCACCCTGCCATATGCATCACTACCTATTTTAAATTACCATGAACCAGTACCACATTTTTGCAAGTTTGCAAAGTGTAGCAGTTGTCACAGAATACTATGGCATGATGTTAGAATACATTTTATCTGAAATTTTAATCCAGGGTGGTGCCTTTGCTGTTGTTTTTGTTTGTTTGTTTAATGAAAATACCTAGTTTCATTATTTTGACACTGCACTAGAGTAGCAAAAATGTTCAAGGCAGATGCCTTCATTTTATGCATCTCCATTGACTGAAGAACTATCCTGTTTTCCTACATCTTAGGAATTCACCTACATATACATCTTTAAATTCAGGTTTCTGCACTACTTTATGAGCTACCCTAAAAGTTAATCATTATGACACAGCAGGGGAAAGTCATGAGTAGAAAGGAATCATTGTCATGTAAAACTCTTAACAATATCACTTTGACTTTCAGTTATACAAGTTAGAAAGCTGCCCATCCTATTTGCTTTCTGCTCACTGTCAGGGCATAAGCTAGGAAGACAAGTTACAACAAATGGTAAACTTCCAAATCCATAGTCAAAAATCATTAAAGTCAAACTTGAGCAAATCCACCATGACATGCCCTGTGGCTGCTACTACTTTTCCAGAATACCTATTAAATATTTTGGCACATGCACACAGGCATACAATATCCCAGTTATCGGGATCCTTTTGCTTTTGACATGTTTATGACTTGATAGCAAAATACTGATCATCATGATGAGACAGATACACAAGGAGGGAGGGTTTCTACATTGCAAGATCTTCTGGGAAGAGGGGCACATGTACCTGTGGTAGACCCATCACACAGGATCAGGCCATCCATTTTCAGGATGCAGGCAGCTTTCACCTTCCTATGAAGTTGCCTTGCATGCTCCATTTAAGTTTGTTCTATCTATTCTGACTGGTAGAGTCTCTCCTAAGACTCGTGCACAGGTCATTCCTGGCCCTGCTGAAATACTTTCCACTGGAGATGGGACTGAAGCAAGGGACATACAAAGCCAGCACTGAATTACGACCCTCATGCAACAGTGCCCCCACTCCCAAATGTAGTACTATGCCTGCCTCTCCCCATGGTGGGGAATGGGAGAAAACTAAGGGGCGCACTCAAGACACACCACTGGAGTTATGGGGCTAAATTGGCTCCAGGTCACTAACAATAAAGCCTACTCTTTAACACATAACTCAATGCTAGGTTCTGCTTCTTGCCCTTACAGGGCAATCCTATATATGACTGTTCAACAGAAAGTCCCACTGAGTTCAATGAGACTTAGAACTAATCTATAGAGTATTGGTGAGTTACAGTGGAACCTCTACTTATGAAATTTTTTTATTTGGTTTTCACATTTTATATAGACAGAGACAAAAACACAAAAGACACAAAAACAAACAAACAAAAAAAAATAAAACAACAAACATATATAGTTTCCAAAAAAGTTATTTTCTAACCCTGGTCATTGACTTCCCCCCACCCCCTCCCTTGCATCCCTATTCCCAAATTTATATCAGCAAATTAGCATTTCCTTATCCATCTTAATATTAGTCCTTTATATAAAAAGAGGCAAAATTAAATTTTTTCTAAGTTGGACCTCAGTTCTCTTCCATCGATTTCCCATTTTATCTTAAATAATAATCTTGTTAACTAAATCCCATGGTCTTGAGTGTTGTTAAAACTAGATTCTTCCCTCCCTCCCTTCCCCGGTTTGCGTCCCTTCCAAAAACATGTCCAAAATAACAGTTCTTAGCCCGGGTTCCTCACGTCCGAGGCTCTCAAGTCTCTTTCAGTCCCTCTCCGCCGGCCTAGTTGGTAATCCTTTATGCCGGTCGTCACGTCTCGAAAGAGTTCTTTCACAGTCAGTCCAAAATCTCTTCCCATATTTGCAAGCGGCTGCTGAGGAATTTCCACAAGGCATGAATTTTGAACATAATCAGAGTCAGAGTCTATGTGGAGGCCCCAATTATATTTCTTTATTTTAAATTCCTTAATTTCATAGATTCCCAGGGCCTCCACTTTCATCTTCTGAATCTTTCGTAGATTTATAGTAGGTTCAGTCCAATAGTCTCCTTGTTTATATTCCACAGGTGTCAGCTTCTGGACAATGTTTTCCCATTTCAATTCTTCTCTTTCTTGTTTTGTCTTGTCCTCTTCCTTAGTTATCATTTCCGGTTCAGCTGTGGATTCTTTCTCAGCCAGGTTCTCATTACATTCAACAGAACTACTTGTTTCAGAAGTCAAGGTCATCAATTGTTCACTCATAGCCGTAGTCTGTTCCTGTAAGATTCCTACCAAATAAAACATCCTTTCGATTTCTCCCAGTATCTTTCCATCCACAGCCATTGTAATTCCACAGAGTTCCCCCTAGAGGGAATCTGGTTACTTAGTGTTCTTTTCTCCAACAGTCTTCTGTCTTATTATTGTTTCTTTGTTTCCAACAATTTTAGTTCAATTGTAACTCCTTTTAATCCAGAGGGGTCTTAAGTAGCGATTTTTCTACTATTAACAGTCCGTTTGACAGCTTTGACAGCTGTCAAACTCTGCACTTCTTATACAAGCTCCAAAATAGGACACTCCCGGGCCCGGGAGGGGGGGTTGTTTACAACAGAAATATACCCCTTCCAACACTCCTCTCTCCTACTCAAAAATTTCTTTTCCAAATCTTGGAAGTTACTGTCTTTTTAAACTCACCCTTTACAGGGTAGGCACTCCAGCTTAGTTTTTTTATCGTTGCTCTGGATCGTCTGCAAAGGGGGGGGGTGCGGACTTCCCTTTAACACATCCCCCGATCGTCTCAAATTCAATGGGTAAAATTCTTAAAGTCCAAATTCAATTAACTCACGGGTTCTTCTTCTCAGCCAAATTTCAGGGAAGGAAGTCAGCGCTCTCCGGTCATGGCTCGCGGCTTCGCTCAGCAGAGGTAGCGATGGACTCTCGGTGCCACGCCACCCCCCCGTATCCCCTCCGCAGCCTTTAAAAAGGCTCTTCGCGAATCAGGGGGGGCGCTTAAGGCACCCACCGAGTCTTCAGTCCGCAGGCTCCGCGCCTGCGGTTTTAAGGGTCCCCGTGTCGCCGGCACGGCAAAGACCCATCCCCTGCTGAGCCGATTCCCTCCGGAGCTCGGAGGGAATCCGCCATTCCCAGATCGCGTCAACCCCGGAAGATGGAACCTCTACTTATGGACGTAATCAGTTCCGGAGGTCCATCCGTAAGTCAATTCGTGTTGCTGGTAGAAGAGCCGTTGTGCGCAGGAGCATTCGGTGGCAGCGCGCTTCTGCGCATGTGCAGACGGTGGCAGCCACTTCTGCGTGTGCGCGAATCGCGGCAAACCCAGTATTTACTTCTGGGTTTGCCGCGGTCACAACTTGGACCAGGCCCAAGTAGACGCGGTCGTAAGTAGAGGTTCTACTGTATAACATTATAAATGCGTTATTAAAATGTGACACCGGGAGCGCTGTACAGCAGTAAACGGAAAATTGCATTGTGAGCTATATAACCTTTTTTCCTTAGCATTTTTTTAGATCGGTGTAGATCCAGCTTTCCTCCCCAGTATTAAATAGGCCTGCTCTCTTAAGAGTGTGACAGAACATTTGAGAACTGGTATTGTACATCTCCCTAGATAATATTCAGCTTGACTCGATCACCTAACATCAGGAACACCCTGAAGTGTCTTCACCAGACATACATCTCTGACTAAGCAGAACTGAAGAACTTAAGTGGTGTTATATAGAGAACAGCTGAAGAAATACTACAAAATACACTTATTTGTAAACCAGACTGAGCAACAGGGGGCCTGGCAGTAGAAAGGAACACAAAAATAATGACATCTGCCATGTAAAAAAAAAGGATTTGAAGGGAAATCAGGCAACAGATGCTCATAGAACAACCACTTCCAAAATGCTATTCTACTTTGTCCTATCAATTGTAATTGTGCAAGGTATTTCTCAGTATCTGTCCAATGTATATTACTCTGCCTTCCTTCTTGCATGGACCTTCAGGTGGTATGAACAGGGCTCCCTCCCCACCCCACATTTTATCTTCTCAACAAGGTTTGGTGTAGAGAAACCAGGATCCAAGCTAAGTCTAGGCTGCCCAGTGAAGTTTCAAGGCCTCCTACGGATAGCTAAGTTAGTTAAAGCATGGTGCTGATAACACCAAGGTTGCAGGTTTGATCGCCATGTGGGACAGCTGCATATTCCTGCGTTGCAGGTGATTGGACTAGATGATCCTCAGGGTACCTTCCAACTCTACAATTCTATGATTCACGCCATAATAAATTTGTTAGTCTTTAAAGTGCCACAAGGTTCTTTGTTCTTTTTGCTGCAACAAACGTAGACAGCTACCTTACTAGAAATTGCTTATAAGGACTGTTAAGATTCTGGCGGTGAGAAAACAAGATTGCATGCTGTTGCTGAATAAAACATATGGAAGAAAGTAGGACACAGAAGCAACACAACTGTCCACCTCCTTTCCTTTGGAGTGTTATCTCTTCAGTATGGAAAGCAAACTGTTGTATCCACAAATTTTTCAGCGTAATTTGGCTGGAAAGCAGCTTAAAGGCAAGTGCAGTATCCTGGAAACGAAGGTAGATATGGTTCTCAGACTGATATATGGCGGCCTTTGCCAGTTACTTGCGCCCTCAAATTTTATCTGCAGCAAGTAGGATTGTGCCTTTAGGACTGTATACCTACACTTGCTACCCTCACCACAGGTAGAAAAAAACAAGGGCACTGAGAGATCCCACATTCAGATAAATACAGGACTTCCATGGACTCATAATAAGGGGGGAAAGGGAAGATGTTACCCTAAGGAGAAGCACACATGAACAGGCCCTAAAATTCTGGAAATAAGTACAGTGGTACCTTGGGTTAAGAACTTAATTCGTTCTGGAGGTCCGTTCTTAACCTGAAACTGTTCTTAACCTGAGGTACCACTTTAGCTAATGGGGCCTCCCGCTGCCGCGCAATTTCTGTTCTCATCCTGAAGCAAAGTTCTTAACCCAAGGTACTATTTCTGGGTTAGAGGAGTCTGTAACCTGAAGTGTCTGTAACCTGAAGCGTCTGTAACCCGAGGTACCACTGTACTGGGCAAAAGCAACCTGGCACATTCCAAGCTTGTGGGATTCTGAGACTTAACATAAATTTTACCTTTGGGTTAAGAGTGTGCATGCTGCTGCTGCTTATGAGGATTTCATTCTGTGCATCTTTTATCTACTACCCCTTTTTCTTGAGCCCTGAATACCAAAGTTAAAAAATGTAATTTGTCAAGCAATGAAATGCAAATAAAACCATTACGCCAAAACTACAAAGCAGATGCAACACTTTTGCTCCCAAGTGCATAAAGGAATAGTAAAGTCAAATAGTTTGTCATTCCTCCAGTAGCAAGTCTGCAGGAATGGAACAAGTTAAGCAATTAGAAGACCATCACGGACTCAGAGAGTCAAGCTCACCGTAGCATATATAGCCCTAGAGGTAAAGGCAATACACACCATCAAATCTTCTCTGCCAAATTAAAAAACTATGAAGAGTACCCCAGGATACAAAAATGCAGAAATTGTAAAGCCTTTCACAGTGGCATACACATTTTACCAGCTAGCCTTTGGCAATAAACTGTTAGTTCTGCTATCTGCAATTGAGCTAGCAAGATAACCTATTAAGAGCACAGTGAGCGACAATGGAAATATAAGCTACCAAGTTACTGGGAGCCTGAACAGAAATTGTGAATTACGTAGTCATATTACCATAGTGCTACAGGACACCATATACACAGTATGCCTCCATAATGAGCAAGTGTATGCTTTGAGTATTTTATGAACTAGTACCGGATACAAGTATTCAGCAAGTTTATACAAACTGTTCAGGAAAGGTGTATTTAAGATGTATTAAACTGTTTCCTTTCCCTGCTGAGAATGTGTACAATAAAGTAATCTGGATGTAGAAAAGAACTGGAAATAGATATCACTATCTGCTCAATCACATTGCTAGTAAACTACAAAACTAGAAAAGGCACAAAAAAGACTACAGTACTCAGAAATAATACGAAGCACTCTCAAACTGAAAATGGTTCTTTATGATCTTATTCTACAGAAAGAGCTTTACTTTTCAGAAAAAGAAAGTTGCAAGACAGCCACCTTACCAGGATATCTTATGTCCAGGTGTGTTTTGCTACTGGGGTGGGTATTTCTGGATGCCAGGATGACACCTGACATCTCCATCGGACTGGCCCCATCAGCTTTTAAGCAGAAGAACTTATTTATTGCATTTATACCCCACCTTTTTCTCCAATGGGTACATGGCTCACCCGCCTCACCAGTTAATCCCTACAACGGCCCTGTGAGGTGGGTTAAGAGGCTGTGACTGACTGTCACCCAGTGAGCTTCATGACAAGAGTGGGGATTTGAACCCTGATCTCCCAGTTCCTATCTGACACACTAACCACTACACCACACTGGCTTCCTAGAGTTCTTCTACTATGGGGGCAGCTATATAAATTAACTAGTTGAACAAATATGGGGAAAGCAAAATGTCACTTGGAGAAGGATATGAAATATTTTCCTTGAAGCTTTCATTTGTTATAATCCTGGATTGTTTTATTTGATGTTCTAATGTGTTGTGAACCACTTGGAGATGTTTTTTTTTTAAAATATATATATAAAGCAGTATAGAAATGAAAATGAATAATGATGATGATAATTTTAAAATATCATTGCAAAAAATATAAAGGTGCCTAGACATACTGTTGTGGCGACTGTAACTTAGGTTTAAGATGCCATTTGCTGATTAGCTTACACATCTGAGTTTCTAACACTGCTTAAGTCTCTGAGGAAACACTGTGGGGACAAGCACTGGCGTAGTAAACATTCTGAAAGAAGCAAATACAAGCACAAGTGCAAAATCTCAGAATAACCACCCACCAGGAAGGAAAGACTGAGGCAAATAATACAGTTTGCAGTGGACATTCACCTCAGTATACACCAGTTCTAAAACAGTAGGTAAATTTTGATGCTCCTTACTTAGTGTACAGGCTGCGTACAATGACCATTCCATATACACAACTCACAGTGTGTTCATTGTCTACAAAGCACTGAAATCCCAAATCCAGTAACAACTGCATCACCATAACTGGAACTTTTCTACTGTGGTGGTGCTGGAAATTCAATAACTTTGTATAGAATGGTCATAGTTTCTCTCTCATAATTTACCATGTTTACAAAATGCCCTTCCTCCTGGATACTCAGGGGAATACATATGGTGGAATATTTTGCACACATTCTCACAACTGTCTTAGTAAATAGGTGATGTTGGGAGACTAAGTCTGGCCCAAGGTCAAGAACCTAAGCTCCAAGACCAAACGTCGCTGCAAATGTGTCTTGCAGTCTCTTCTTCTGTCATATCAAGCACACTATAGACAACAGAACTTTAACATGAACAGTGCTCTAGAACACCACTCTGAATCCATTCACTTTTAGAGTCACAGTAAGTAACGGTCTGTTCTTATCAGTATGATGGCTCTGTAAGGTTATCTGGAACAGAAGCTGTAAAATAAGATAGCTGGAACACAGGTCATAACCCAAGCAGACCATAGAACAAGATGTATCTTACTCAGGCAAGGAAATACTAAGGAGTGTTGTTATGTGATTAGCACTTCTACACCCATTGCCCTTCACATCAACACACCTAGGTGAAAATAGAATAACCTGAAATGTTACAATATTTTTAGACATGGTCTAAACCTAATCATGGTTAAACTTTACGCTGGTAGCAATGTTAACTGCGGTTAAGCAAACCTTTCTACATCTAGGATTGGAAACTAGGTTTTGCACACCCATGTCTAAGGAACACAATGTCATGAAGGTCTATTTTCATCTGCAAGTGGGATGCGTGAGAGAAATTACCATAAATCAAGATTATGATCCCAATAGCAGTTATTCTATTTTAGGAGTTGTTATACCAGCCTCCATCTCCAGACTGATGCTTTTCCATTTAACTGCATATTGTGATGAGGAAGCAGCATTTTGAAAACTGGCAAACTTCATCATATTTGGCACCAGCACACCTCAGTAAGGTTTACCCCTAGGTCCACACTCCCTACCTTACTCAGACTACAGATTTAGCAATGAACCAACTATCATTGATACCATTAACTTTCAAAAGAAAGCAGTTTGCTATCAGCCCCATTTTCTCTGCCTCATAAACATTTCTACAATTATGCTAGATCACAGTACCATGCCCTGCATATATGCTCTTACTTACAGGAATTTATCTTTGAAATTCAGTACTGGCAAGTTCAAAACTTACTGCCAGGCATAATCAAGGACACACCCAAGGTATGGTCAGAAGGTACCTGAAGGAGATACCTTGCTGAAGCAAAACAGGTTTCTGTCTGGACAGTTAAGTCCAGTCAAATGCGACTATGGAGTGCGGCACTCATCTCACTTTCAGGCCGAGGGAGCCAGCATGTGGCCAGCTGTCCGAGTCATGTGGTCAGCATGACTAAACCATTTCAGGTGCAACGGAACACCGTGACGGAAGCCAGAGCACACAGAAACACCGTTTACCTTCCCGACAGAGCACCTGTTGTGCTTTTGAACTGCTAGGTCTGCACTCTGCAGTTTAGCTAGTGCCTGGATGCAGTTTAGCTAGTGCCTGAAAACTATCAGTGTGTAAGAGAAGCATGTTGTGTGCACTATATAAAGTGGGAGGAGGTATATCTGTGTGTGCAGGGGAAACTTATCCAGTTCCCCTTCTTGAGTTGGGTATCCCCTAGCCAGAAGTTCTGGGATAGCTTAGTTGGTAGAGCATGAGACTCTTAATCTCAGGGCCGTGGGTTCAAAATATTCCCGCACTGCAGGGGGGTTGGACTAGATGATCCTAGTGGTCCCTTCCAACTCTACAATTCTATGATTCCTCAGCACCAATCCATAGAAATTGTAGACAGGGACAGGGTTTGGTCTTTCAAATTTCAGCAGCGTCCTGTGAGTGTCAAAAACTCAGCATTCCCCTGCCTCTCAATTCACTATGTCATAGCAGCGCCCACTAGGCTCAGCACTCAGTGCAACGTCGGAACCAGTCACGCTGCCCTAAATCCACACCTGTTGTAGAGTTGTGAGGGACCACAAGTGTCATCTAGTCCAACCCCCTTCAGCACAGGAATATTTTGCCCAACATGGGGCTCGACCCACAACCCTGAGATTCAGAGCGACAGAGCCCCGTGATTTATCGACCGAGCTATCCCTTAAAACAACAGCCTTCTTTAGGCACGCAGCTGCAAGCATGTTTCCAGCCTTTAAATGTTGAATTGCTCATTTTCAACTGTGCATTTCTTCTTCCTATTTACATTACTTCCTGTAGAGAGCCATGTTTCCCAATGTGGGACAGTTTGATTTTGGGGGTGGGGGCAATTCGAGAATGACTTATTATCAGTTAATGGCTTATTAGGCTTCCTCCACGTGAATAGTTCACTTTTTGAATAATAAGAATTGTATGTCACAGAGGGAGCATCAGGGCCGGATTTAGGTTTGATGAGGCCCTCAGCTACTGCAGGTAATGGGGCCCTTTATATGTCCAGCTGTCCTTTGTCAACAACAAATTGTCACTGTTTTGTGTGTTGAATATATGCTATATGGTAATTTATGGACCTAATGGGTATCTAAAGCCATTTGCACATAACAAAATATGTATTTTATCAAAGTAATTTTTGAACTGAAATACAATTAAGAAGTATATTAACAGTGAAAAATAATTAAGAAGAAGCATATTAACAGTGAAATAACGATTAAGCTCTAACTTAAAATGATTTTTTATTCATAACAAACTTTATAATGAAATGATTTTAGAATGTATCATTTTACTGTTGTCAGCTGCTCTGAGCCCGGCTTTGGCTGGGGAGTGCGGGATATAAATAAAATGTTATTATTATTTTATTAATAATGCAAACACATTGACATTTGGCAATAACAAAAGTTCCTTTAGAAACACTTTTTCCCCCGTTAATTTTTTCTGGGGCCCTCAAGAGTGTGGGGGCCTAAGCTACAGCTTGTTAGCTTATATGTAAATTTGGCACTGGGGGTGGGGATCAGGATTTTAGAGATGCTTAGGTGGGGGTACAGCCCCCCCAAAGGTTGGGATCCACTGTAGAGGCAAATGTCTATCTATATAGCAGCATATAACTATATAAATAAGCCACCTCTCTCCCCTCCCCCCCCGTGCCCCCAAACTCACCTGACCTCCCCACCAACTGTCATGGCTACAAAAAGGGGCCCCTCCCCTCAGTGGCGTAGCGTGGGTTGTCAGCACCCGGGGCAAGGCAAGTAATTTGCGCACCCTAACCCGTGGATTTGCGCCCCCTAACCCTAACCCCCAGATGTTGCGCCCGGTGCGGCCGCCCCCCCTGCCCCCCCCACGCTACGCCACTGCCTCCCCTCATCCCTGCGACACACGTAGGGCTGTCCTCCCGTCCCTCAGAGAGGGGATGCTAAGCAGGGAAGCCCTGCACGAAGCTGAGGGAGGAGGAGGCGGCCGCGACTCACCGGGCTCCGGGAAAGGGGTGGGCTGGGTCGGTAGGGGGAGTGCGGGAACGGAACCTGACGCTCCCCTCCGGCGCCCCGCGAGATTCTCCTCAGGGACTCTTTTGCTCGCGCGCCTCCGCGGCTCGCTCGCGTGAGGGGGGAGAGAGAAAGCGCGGCCCCGCCTCTTCTACATTTGTGGGAGGGGGCGGGCTACGTACGCAGTCGGGCGCGCGCCCGCGAGCGAACCTTTCAGTCAGTCCGCCGCTCGGAACTCAAACCGCCTCCATCTTTCCACGTCGTCGTAGTCGTCGCCTGTGAGAAGCGGCGGGGGGGGGAGGGGGAGGTACGGAATCGGTCACGTGCGCTTGCCGCGCCTCTCCCAGAGTTTCGCCCCGCCCCCGCCGGCTTCTTTTTGCAAAGCGGCGAAGAAGCGAAAGCGGGCTTTGAGGCGACCGAAGTGTATGCTGGGAGATGTAGTCCCAACCCGAAGACGGACTCTACGCATGCGACTCTAGGAGGGGGTGCTGCGGCCGCCACGTACGCTGTGGAACTCCCTGCCTCTTGATAATTCAAGCAGGCACTTCCGCTGTTTTGTTTTGAGAGCCTGCTAAAGGCGTGCTTGTTTGCTTAGAAATGCTGGTGTGAATTTGAATCCGTTTCAGTATTTTTACAATTTGTCAGGCTTTAGTGTATTGTTTCCCCGCTCCCGTTTTTACCTTTTTATAAGCAGCTTTGATGGTGGTTGCTTTTTACAATAAAGAAGCCTATAAATGTTGTTAAATAAATAAATAAAATATTTATTTATAAATAATATTTTATATAATATAAATATTATAAATAATATTTATTTATACCTCACCTTTTTCCCTGATGGAAAATATACGGCCACAATGATGCCACCCCTGTGCCATTTCTTCCTGGTTTTTTGTACGCTGCCAGATGTTTGGGTTGCTGTTAAGTAGCGATCTGATGGTTTCTACTTATTTACAGTACTTGGATAATTGTTTTTATGTGAGCTTTCAGGAAAAGATGTAGTAGGATGGGCCTCTAAGTGCACTGCAGACAATCCTAGCTTTTGAGACACACAGGTGCTAACTTACAAGATATAAAATAAAAAAATTCCTTCCAGTAGCACCTTAAAGACCAACTAAGTTAGTTCTTGGTATGAGCTTTCATGTGCATGCACACTTCTTCAGATACACTGAAACAGAAGTTGCCAGATCCTTCTATATAGTGAGAAGGTGGGGAGGGGTATTACTCAGAAGGGTGGTGGGAATGGGAGATTGGTAGATAGCTGAGATGAGCCTGTTGACGACTCTTAACGACTGTAATAGGTCTTACAGGAAAAGGCAAGGGGTGAGAAGGTGAGAAATGGCTTAGTCATGTATAATGAGATAAGAATCCAATGTCTTTGTTCAGACCAGGTCTCTCCATGGTTTTAAGTTTGGTAATGAGTTGCAATTCAGCAGCTTCTCTTTCCAGTCTATTTCTGAAATTACAAGATTTAGTTGGTGTGTCATGATGACTAGAATTAATCTGCAACTCGGGTTCCTCTGCACCATAAAGGAAACATCCAAAGTCCAGGTAACAACAGAACCCCCTCATTAAATTCTGTTTTCAACACTATTTAGCATTTATTTTTAGATCAATGATGTAATCTAATGCACACACAAAAGGTTCCATACACAGAAATCTTGTACAGTAGTCCATTCTAGACTTAGTTTTTGTAATTTTCCCTAGCGGAGTCTGAAAGGCCTGAATTTAAGTGTCAAGATAGATCACAAGCCTTATTAAGTGTAGTACTTTGTTCTGAGCTTCAACATACTTAATAATTCTGTGCCTTTTACCCTGCATCTTACAGTTTTATCAAGTTTCCATTAATTCAAATGGCTACATTAAGGGAAAATTAAATTAAACCAAGGCACGAATAATTCTGCCCTCCTTTTTTATGAGATAATCAAATAGCCTTTGGGTGGAAACAGAACTATCCTAAACATTAAAGTAGTCAAATTTTAATCGTATGCAAATGTATGCGAAAAGGAAAGAAAAATACCAGCTGCGGTTTGTGAAGAACGTGCTACTGCTGCTACCAGTTTGTAACAAAATGTTGACAGTGGGCCAAGTCTCCCCCAAAAAGGCAATTGTGTCAACTAGTCTTAATCATAGCTGTCAACTTACAGATTTGAAAATAAGGGACCAGCAGCCTTGAAAATAAGGGACCAGCAGCCAAAATAAGGGACCTGAAGCCTCACCTGTTCCAGGCACTCCAGTCTTCCTGTCCTCCTGCAGTCTGGTCAAACTCATGCTGGTAGCTTCGAGAACACTGTCCAACCAACTTTGTAACCAGAGGTTCAACTGAATAGAATCTGAATCACATGCACCACAAGGCCTATGCAGCCTCAACTTAAGATGGCTCCCCAGCCTGGCTTTGCACAGCAAAGTTTGCAGCAGCACGTGCAACAAAATGGCATCCAGCATTCAAAAAACCCCTCAACTTGCATTAACTAGCCACACACAAGGCATGCAAGCTCCACCCCCCAGTCATTCTCAGACTCCTTATTGGGTGAGCAACACAGGCAAGCAACACAGTTGGAGCCTCCCTCCTCCCTGGCTGGCAGGGAGGGAGGGAGAGGAGCTGCTTCCTTTGAAATTTAAGGGACATCATTTAAGGGACATCCATCAATAAGGGACAGCAGCGGGACATGGCGCTGGAATAAGGGACTGTCCCTTAAAATAAGGGACACTTGACAGCTATAGTCTTAATTAAAAACTATCCTAATATTACTTCTCATGCCAGTCCTATTATAAAAGGATGCATCTGTCCACACAGTCACCCATCTCTGAAGTTGAGAATACTAAACAACAGACAAATTCTGAGATTCTTCCTTATGAGCAAAGGTTGGTTTCATGATGGTAGTTTCAGTAACTGATCCTAGGCATAGTGCTGTATTAATACTATTGCTATTTATGAATCTTCTCCTATGAAGCATTTCACAATACAGTCAAACCTTGGTTGCTGAACGTAATCCGTTCCAGAAGCCCGTTCGCCTTCCAAAATGTTTGACAACTGAGGTGCGGCTTCTGATTGGTTGCAGGAGCTTCCTGCACTCAAGCGGAAGCCGCGTCGGATGTTCGGCTTCCAAAAAACGTTCGAAAACTGGAGTATTTTACTTCTGGGGTTTTGGTGTTCAGAAACCGAAACGTTCCGAAACGGAGGCATTCAGGAGCTGAGGTTTGACTGTATCACAAAAACATATGTAAAACAACTGCATGTATACACAGACACACACACAATTTCAAATCCAAGGCTGACACCGAGATAAAGATCTAACCTTCGTAGGTTTGGTGAAAGAGAAAAGGCACTGAAAAGACAAGAGAGGCAGCACCTAATATGCAGGAACAGGAAGGAGTTCCAAAGCAGAGGGGCCACCACAGTAAAGGTCCAATTCCAACATTGTACGGAATGGACCTCTTGATGAGAAGGTTCATCTGCAGTGGACCCTTTCTTTGCTAAGTACAGTGATACGTTGGGTATATAAAGGGCGAGATGTTCTTTTAGCTGTCCTGGTCCCAACTCATGTAGGACTTCATGCACCAGTAGTAGCACCGTGAGCTGAACTCAGTAGCTAAGTGGTAGCATGTACAATTCTTTCAGCAGTAGCATAACATAGCATAGTAGCCAAGCTGCCACATTTCACACTACCTGCAGTTTCCAGGTGACTTATTGCAGTAATCTCAAAGTCACCAGCGCTTGAATGAGATTGGGCAGACTATCACAGTCCAGAATTGGTAGTAACACTCTTACCAGCTGAATTCTGTTTCCTAAGGATACTTCTTCCAGCCCTTTTCTGTCCAAAACTTCTGTCACCAGGCAGACAGTGTTGTTGCTTGACCTTCTGAAACCCTCGGAGTAAGGAACAGACCTCTATCTTTTTAGCTGTGATGCTGACCTTCTCCTTGCTGCTTTCGGTGTTGTTCTGTTGCTTACTTGACTCTCTTGGATCGTATGCTTGAATCGTTATGCTCATTAGCCACCTTGGAGCGCTTGTGGCACAAAAGGTGGGATATGCAAGTTTTAATAAATACCATGATTGGGAACTGCAGCCCAAGTATCCAGATCGTGGTCTGAATGGAGATTTAAATGAGACCTGCAATTGCTACTCCAGGCACTGGGAAAGCTCAGGCCTTCCTTTCATTTCCACACAGGCCTTTTATCTCTCCCCTTCCCTCTGGTTGTTACTTGGATCCAATATGATCTCACTTCATGGAAGAACATTTTGTTGGAAGGGTCCCCACTTCACAATCTGAGCTTGCAGATGCTTCAGAGATCCAGTTGTCACCTTCAGAGGCTGATTCAACACACACATGCACCCCCCCCAAAAGCCCACCTCCTTCTCCAGTATGGAAGCTGTGTGGAATTATGTTAGAACATCTTTGACTTGCGCATATACTCTGAATACCTTCTCTTTCCTTCCTGGGTCTCAGAGTTCCATTTTACTCAACCCCTGTGCTGTATGAGACCAAACACTTTTTCAATTCCAGCATGGGCTATAGTGTGCATGTGACAAGTTATCAAACTCTCACACCGGTATTTTGCCTGCCATCTCTCAATCCCTATTCGAAGGGCCTACTAAATTCTCATTTGTGCTTACAGCAAATCACATAAATACAGGTTGAAAGAATTGTCCAGCCAGAGCTGTGTAATTTAATCCCAATACTGTCCCTCCTAACCTTTTTGGTAACCTATATTGAGGGCTTAATTTGGTTGCATAAAGGGAAAAATTTTTACAAAATTTTACAAAAGAGAAAGGAAGGTTTTTACTTGCAGAACTTAAGACTGCAATTCTGAACCTACTGACTCATGCAAAAACTGAATAACTATTACCTCCTTACTGGGCAAAGGGCTTCAACCCTCATCTCCTTAATACCCAACACAGGGAGCAAAATAGATTCCAGTACCTCCTTTCCACTTCAGTCTGCTGAGAAATTTCTACACACTGCAGAGAAATCTGGAACATGTTCTAAAAACCCTTCTCAACTCCATGCCCAGGACTATTCTACCATTGCTATTAAAGTGGTACCTCGGGTTAAGAACTTAATTCGTTCTGGAGGTCCGTTCTTAACCTGAAACTGTTCGTAACCTGAGGTACCACTTTAGCTAATGAGGCCTCCCACTGCCACCGTGCCGCCGCCATGCAATTTCTGTTCTCATCCTGAAGCAAAGTTCTTAACCCGAGGTACTATTTCTGGGTTAGCAGAGTCTGTAACCTGAAGTGTCTGTAACACGAGGTACCATTGTATTTCACGTAACTCAAACACAGGCTCCGGAACACACCTAACACCCTCTTGGATAACTCTGCATCATGGAGGAAATCGGCAACAGTGAACATACTGTTTCTCTGCTGATGCCAATTAGAGCAGGGATGAGAAACTTATGTTGCTCCAGATGTTGTTGGACCACGGCTCCCATCAGCTCTACCAAGCATGGCCAATGGTCAGGTATGATGGGAATTTCAGTCCAACAACGTATGGCAGGCCAAAGGTTAGTCAATCCTGATTTATGGATTCAGGGCCGAATTAGGATTTGAGCCCTTGTCTGCCAGGCTCAAGACCCATATGGCCTTTTGCAGGAGCCACTTAAGGAGAAGTCATCTAAAGCCCATCTTGCCTGCCCCTTGCAGCCCCCCAGTAATATAACTATTTCCGTTTTTATTTTTATGGTGCATTGTAGTTGCAATGCGACTCTTTGGTTCTCTTGACTTGGGTCATTAAGTCCCCAATCTCCCATTCACACAACTCTAAGAAGGGCAAAATTAGATCCACGAGCACAGGAAACATGTTTTATTAAGAATGCCAGCCTTCAGTTGTAAAAGCAAAACCTTTAGATTTTATTTAGAGTAATTCTGAATCCAATGTCAATGTTGCCAACCAAAATACAGCAGTTTGCACACAGATCTATTTTTATATTGTTATTATTTTAAGAAAAACATTCTTTTTCCACCTTCAGAAATAAGGGCAAATTGCCTGGTCTTAATTAATGGCAGGGAATACTATTATATTTCCCATATCAGGGCTACCGCCCCTATGATCGTGTCTACTCACACAAAGTTTGCTTCATCGTATCTGCAAAATCAGGAGGAATGCCAAACAACGCATAGTTTTGCAGGGATGGGTTGAGAAAAAGTGAGTGAACAGCTATTAATATTTATTATTAGTGTCTGAGTATTTACAGTGCTGTTCTCTTCAGCTATGATACATAAGTCATCTAGCTTTTTAAAGACAAGCATATAAGAAGTTGTGTGGAAGTTGAGTTCCAGGAAGTTCTTTGAAACAAGTCACAATTTTGACAGTTACACAGCAGTGTAAAAAACTGGAGCCTAAAAAGCTAACACCATAAACTGCACTGCATTGGAAAAGGTTCTCCTGTACTGATAATGTCAAGCAGAGCAAGACAATATGTTAAATCTTTTTCAGCTACAAAGAAAATAGCATCCTAAATTTTCCTAGGTATCTGCCTGTGTGTATGCAGATTCCAAGTTTTCTTTCAGAAAAAAGTGCAATTAAATTTCCAGGTGGGAACAGCATCATCAGCTCATTTTCCTAAAGCAACCACGATCCCACAGCACAAGCTTACTTAATCTGTCTTTTTCTCAGAAACCCCTGGTGGACCACTTTCAGCAAATCCATTTGCGATGCCGTTGCTTTCAGTCTGAAACACACACAGAGAGAAAATACATTTAAATACATGTTCAGAGGGACGCGGGTGGCGCTGTGGTCTAAAGCCACTGAGCCTAGGGCTTGCCGATTGGAAGGTCGGCGGTTTGAATCCCCGCGACGGGGTGTGTTCCCGTTGCTCGGTCCCAGCCAACCCAGCAGTTCAAAAGCACGTCAAAGTGCAAGTAGATAAATAGGTACCACCCTGGCGGGAAGGTAAACAGCGTTTCTGTGCGCTGCTCTTGTTTCCCCAGAAGCAGCTTAGTCATGCTGACCACATGACCCGGAAAAACTGTCTGCAGACAAACATTGGCTCCCTTGGCCAGTAAAGTGAGATGAACGCCACAACCCCAGAGTTGTTCACGACTAGACTTAACTGTCAGGGGTCCTTTACCTGCTTACATGTTCAAAACATTAGAACCTTTGAGGCAACAAGTTTTAAATTTTGACCGAGACAAGTTTTAACTTCAGAATGAATGGTATATTTACTTTCCATTACTGTTCTGGGACACAGAAGTTCCCTCCAGGGAATGCATGGCTACAGCTGTGGTATAGAAAACAGATCAGCAGCTGTTTCTGCTGTACGATCTAGAATGAAGCGTCCTAGAAACTGGTGTCCTAGAAATGTTTTCAGCTAGCAGAACCACATGATCAACTTGTCCTTCATATGGTGTATACACACAATGCACATACATAAAGAGTTTTGCCAATGCTTACTTTAGAATCATCCATGGAGTCGTACAACTCACGCCTATTTTCAGTGCTGCCTTTTTGGTCTTTCTTTGCTGTTTCCTGCACTGCTCTCTTTGGCCAAATGCGCTTGATGAAAGGTGAGATGATGGGATACAGATACGGCTCAAGGAACCTTTTATAGACCCACAGCAGAACGGGAATGACTATACAGGGAATGCACACCATTGTTCTTTTCAGTTCCTGCGGCAGAAATGTGCTGGAAGGCTTAAACATAGAAGGAAAAAAATTAGCAAATGGGGAACATATTCAGTGGCCCCTGCACCTTGCAAGGAGCTTAAAACTCCAGTTCTGTGCACATTCAGTCCTGTGCACACTAAACTCAGTGGGACATACTTCCAAGCAAACAAACAAAGTACAGAACTGCACAATCAACACAATTTGGCATGGAACGAGTCCGTAAATACTGCATTCTCTTTTCCCGGCAGTTCGGTTTTGTTAGCAGGCAGTAAAGAACGGTGGGGAACAAATAGGAAAGCAACACACGGGGCTTTTTCTTCATATGAAAATAAAATGGATCTGGGAATGTGGCCCTAGTACTGCAATGTGGTGCTCTCTTTTTTTATAAATATTTTTTATTAATTTTTAGCATACAAAATTTTAAAGACATACCGCACAAATTATTACACACATATCCTTATTTGGACTTCCTTCAGGGCTTCTGATAACCCTCCGTCTTAGTTATTTCTCCTGCAATTCCTAACTTAATATTGCCTTTACATTTTCTAACAAATCATTTCTCCCTTTCCATTTTTAAAATATTTCTTAAATTATTCCTCACAGAACTTCTTGTAGTCCTGAATGCTGAAACCGCACTCGGTGGAAGAGGACGGCCATCCCAGATAGAAGGAGTGCAATGTGGTGCTCTCAGGGGTGAGGTGGAGGGAAGGAGAAAGGGCCTACTGGGGGAAATGGTGCAAATGATTAGCTAACCAAAAAGAAAGCTTTGATCGATCTATGCAATGATGTCACTGAGATGTCCACTGGACCAGTTGCAGAATTGGATCAGGTAGACTGCCAAAATGAGAAGGACTCAGGTTAAGCACAGCCTATTCATCCCATGGGATTTTAAACAGGATTTCCTGCTCAGTAGACTCAGGGAAAATTCAGAACTTGTTACTGTGAAAGCAAACTTTTCAGGACAAATTAAATGAGGACTTAGCAGGAAAAGGTCTGTGGGTGTTAAGCAACAGAAACCTGAGAGAAGGCACAGCACGTAGTTGGCTCATCTAGCAGGCAGCTTACCATTAAGTTGTCTCATAGAGCTGGCAACTCCAAACCAATAATCTAAATTACAATAATATATTATTGATAAAGCAAAAATATTGTTCTTAGAGTGAAGCAAACAGGTGTTGCTCTCCAAATGGACCGAGAAGGTGGGTTCTGGGAGACCCTCTGCCCTTTTGGGTTAAGTGTTCACTCAGCAGAATACTACTTTGCACTTTTTTACCAGAGTTTTCCAGAAGGAAAAAGCCCAGCAGCAATCTAGATTTGGTGTGCTTCCTCCAACAAATATTCTTCCTAAACCCCCACCTTACCTCAGTAGGTTTGATCTGCCCACAGGTTTTCGCTAATGATACAAAAATCACATATTTTAAAAATCCCACTGAATTAAATGGGGCTTACTCCCAGGTAAGTAAGGTTAGGATTTTGCTGTTGCAAAATACTAGAACATATTTGTTTTATTTAGTTAAGAAGAATGACCTTCAATGCATATTGTTTGTTCTAAATTAAGTCCCAATTTGTTCAAAGAGACTCACTTTCAAAGAGGGTACTGACACTGTGGCCTGAATTAGTGAACCTATCCATAAACAGACAAATCAGCCAAGAACATACCTACTACGCTTATAATTCAAAGCTTAAACAAACACACAGGTACAGCTTTTACTATAGTGGAGGTAGAAGACCTTGAAGTTAGTTTACAGGACTGGGGAGAGATCTGCCAAAACACACAAATGACAATTTTTTAATCATCTGTTTCTCTTAGAAATATTTGTCTGCTTGCATAAAAATGAAAACATGCCTTGTAGGTCCTATGGTTCAAAGCCCAGAGGATGCAGTTATTGGACAGTACTCAGGTACTGCAAATAAACACATTTTCCCCTACCTGCACATTTTTTAAATGCTGAAAACGTTCTTGTTTTGACAAGCCTACCCAGATGCTTAGACAGCTGAGCTGATTTTTTTAAATGTTTCGGTATTTTAAACTTTGTTCTTCAAATGAGGTCTGCGAATTTCTCCTGGATTTTTCTTGCCTTACCTTTTTCGCAAACCATTTTGAGCTACTGTTGTTCTGGTTTTTCAATCAAGCGGCGCACTGTACAGTATATGAACACTAAATCCATCAGTTAAGTATTTTCACGGAAGGGGGTCGTTCCAAAACCAACACTCGCGCTGTATTTTTCTTACCGCTGTTTTCTTTTTTTTAATTAAAAAATAGAAAGCCTGTCCTTAAAGAGAGCGGAAACGACGGCACTCACTCGATTGAAGGCAACCAATTAAAAATCAATAAGCGAATTAGCATATGCAAATGAGCTATTTGTTTTCAATTTAAGAAAACCGGGACGTTCAAGGGAGGAGAAGAAAGGAGAGGACGGAAGGAAAGGGAAAAAGCAGCGGCCGCCTCCTTCCCGCCTTGCCCGCCCGCGAGAGCCGCGTCCAGCGCCGACATCGAACCGACCTACCTGCGCGGATCTCCAACGTCCAACTGAATGCCAGCCGAGGGAGCTCTTCACTTCCGGGAAAGGAACACGACGTCACTCCGCAAGCTCCAATGGGGAAGTACGTGGTGCGCTGACGTCGCGCGCTCCCGCCTTACGTTCCACCGAGGGGGCCATGACACTAGAGGCAGAGTGGGGTGTGACCGAAGCCCTATTTCTCCGCGAAGCCCCGCCCCCTCCCTCTCCTTATACAGTACAGTGGTATCTCGAGTTAAGTACTTAATTCATTCCGGAGGTCCGTTATTAACCTGAAACTGTTCTTAACCTGAAGCACCACTTTAGCTAATGGGGCCTCCTGATGCTGCCGTGCCATGGGACCACGATTTCTGTTCTCATCCAGAAGCAAAGTTCTTAACCTGAAGCACTATTTCTGGGTTAGTGGAGTCTGTAACCTGAAGCGTATGTAACCTGAGGTACCACTGTATTGCTGGTTGGATTACTACTGCAACACGCTCTGTGAACCAGGAAAAGCCTGACTTTGTTGTTGTTTAGTCGTTTAGTCGTGTCCCGACTCTTCGTGACCCCCTGGACCAGAGCACGCCAGGCACTCCTTTTTTTTTTTTTTAATAAAATTTTTATTGGGTTTTCACATTTTATATAGACAAAGACAAAGACAAAAACACAAAAAACATAAAAACAAACAAACAGAAAAGTAAAACAATAAACATATATAGTCTCCAGAAAAAACTTATTTTCTAACCCTGGTCATTGACTTCCCCCCCACCCCCTCCCTTGCATCCCTATTCCCAAATTTGTATCAGCAAATTGGCATTTCCTTATCCATCTTAATATTAGTCCTTTATATATATATATATATATATAAAAAAAGCAAAATTAAATTTATTCTAAGTTGGACCTCAGTTCCCTTCCAACGATTTCCCATTTTGTCTTAAATAATAATCTTGTTAGCTAAATCCCATAGTCTTAAGTGTTGTTGAAACTAGATTCTTCCCTCCCTCCCTTCCCCGGTTTGTGTCCCTTCCGAAAACATGTCCAAAATAGCAATTATTAGCCCGGATTCCTTACGTCCGAGGCTCTCAAATCTCTTTCAGTCCCTCTCCGCCGGCCTAGTTGGCAATCCTTTATGTCGGTCTTCACGTCTCGAAAGAGTTCTTTCACAATCAGTCCAAAATCTCTTCCCATATTTGCAAGCAACTGCTGAGGAATTTCCACAAGGCATGAATTTTGAACATAATCAAAGTCAGAGTCTATGTGGAGGCCCCAATTATATTTCTTTATTTTAAATTCCTTGATTTCATAAATTCCCAGGGCCTCCACTTTCATCTTCTGGATCTTTCGTAGATTTGTAGTAGGTTCAGTCCAATAGTCTCCTTGTTTATATTCCACAGATGTCAGCTTCTGGACAATATTTTCCCATTTCAGTTCTTCTCTTTCTTGAGCACGCCAGGCACTCCTGTCTTCCACTGCCTCCCGCAGTTTGGTCAAACTCATGTTAGTAGCTTCAAGAACACTGTCCAGCCATCTCGTCCTCTGTCGTCCCCTTCTCCTTCTGCCGTCCATCTTTCCCAGCATCAGGGTCTTTTCCAGGGAGTCTTCTCTTCTCATGAGCTGGCCAAAGGATCTGTCCTTTCAGTGAGCACTCAGGGCTGATTTCCTTAAGAATGGAGAGGTTTGATCTTCTTGCAGTCCATGGGACTCTCAAGAGTCTCCTCCAGCACCGTAATTCAAAAGCATCAATTCTTCGGCGATCAGCCTTCTTTATGGTCCAGCTCTCACTTCCACACATCACTACTGGGAAAACCATAGCTTTAACTATATGGACCTTTGTTGGCAAGGTGATGTCTCTCCCCGCCCCCCCTTCATGGATCACTGCCTTGCCGTGGCGAAGGGGCTTGAATAACTCAGAGAAGCTATGATCTATGCCATGCAGGGTCACCAAAGATGGACAGGTCATAGTGGAGTTTTGACCAAATGTGATCCACCTGGAGCAGGAACTGGCAAGCCACTCCAGTATCCCTGCCAAGAAAACTCCATGGACAAAGCCTGGCTGCAGCACATCATGGGCTCGCTCGTTGCATTCCTCAACCTCGGCCTTCCAGATGTTTTTGAGACTATAAATCCCATCACCCCTGACCACTGGTCCCACTAGCTAGGGATCATGGGAGTTGTAGTCCCAACACATCTGGAGGACCAAGATTGAGGAAGCCTGCATTAGGGCTAGATTACTGCAATGCGTTCTCCATTGAGTTTCCCTTGCAGGCATGCAGTAGATGCAAGATGCTGCAACACAGTTGCTGGCGGGAGAAGGGTCTCCGTCAGTGGAATTGGGGCAGCACTGATACTTTGGAATTCCCTGCCGGTTGATATCAGGCAGGCAGCTTCACTGTGTTTCTTTCTGCACTTGCTGAAGACATTTTTATTTCCGAAAGCACAGCCAGATGTTTACAGAGTTTGTAGTTTTAAATATCTTTGAGCGCCAGGCAAACATTCTTCTCCTCCATGGCCTTTTAAGCTGGGGGGGGGGAGGGATATTGTTTAGTTTATTATACGTATGCATTTTGTTTTTTACTGTAAAGCACCCTGTGATCCTCAAGATTAAGGGCAGTATATAAATTTCGTAATATAATAATTCTGCGATCCCAAAGAATGACTGTATTCGTATGAAATCTGTGTTGCCTCAGTAATGACAAGTAATACTTCTTCCAGCAGAGCTGTTTTATTAGTTTGCATGCTACAGAACAGAGTTCTGTTCAAAATCTAATTAGGCACATCACTGAATCTTTAAACTGCTATAGGATCAGACGTTATCGGGCATGATATCATTTTTTGGGTTGCAAAATAGAGATAATCAACCGATGCAGCTTCTCATTACAAAACGGTAGCAATGGGAAACATTTCATGCATTGACTTTCTGCCTATCATGTCACCACTAAAGACACACCGTTTTTCATAGGCATTTATTATTGAATTTATATACTGCTCTATACCTACAGGTCTTAGGGCGGTTCACCTGTGTTATTGGGATAGCCTTTCTTTAAAGTTCCTATCCTTAAGAGACACAGTATGTGAAATATGCATGCTCTTCATTGTATGATTTTATATTGGAAGCCATTGCTCACAGGAGCTTTTATATAATCACAAGCTGGCAATTTCAGATTATTTTAAACAGAGATGTTGCAGAAATTCAGCTTTTCTGGTCATGGAGAAAGGCTGGGAAATACATGGTACAAGGGCAGATGCAACTTTGGTGCAAAATGGAAAATAAAGAGAGCTTGGGATACATTATTAAAGAGGCTTGAAGCTTATGTAAGGAACAAATTACGTAACCTATTTGATGAGTTGTAAAGACACAAAAGTCAAATGAAAATTCAGAACTTTTTAATTAAAAAAACCCTGTGGGGGTACCTTCCAATTGCCACATCCCTAACTTCCCTCAAAACCCACTAAAAAGCAAAAAAAAAACCTAGAGCAAGTCTAACTGTTCCTTACTAATGGGGGGCATAGAGGGGAAAGAGGAGACACTTTCTACACTTTCATCAGCTGGGTGCATTTTATTCACAATTTTGGTGGTGTGTATATATTACACCATGCCCCATCAATGGGCTCAGTGTATAAAGCAAGCTTAAGATGCAATGCAACTTTACCCCTTTCCCTAAAAAACATGCCTATTGCTTGCTTTTTGCCTTTTACATAATCAACTCTTTCCCTCTGTTAGCATGCTGGATCAAGGCAGCTCAAACCACATCCTAAAATCCCCCAAACTGGTTTATGGGGCTGGTGGTGTGTGTAGGATTGTGCTGCTTGTTAGATCCTATTGCAAACTTAAGCCTTTAATCAAGAGTAGAGAGCCATAACTGAAACAAATTTTATTTTTTCATTGTTTACCTGCACCTCCCTATGGTGCTGTATAAATTTTGACTATTTCTGAGCCTTTCAGGTTAGGGTTACTTATTGAAAGGAGTAATCATTTAGGGCTTTGTCCTAAAGAAATTTAAGTGAAACTTTTATTAACTTACAACACACAGCACTTTTTCACAACCAGCAGTCTGTCTTACTTTCATCTTTTAAACAAGACATTTGTGTATATAAACTCCTCCTTTTATAGTCACATTTTCCGTGTATGTCATGCAAAGAATTAACTGACTGAATCAATACTACCAAAAGTGTTCATTTGTGGCTATGATGATGGGCAAAGAACCAGGACAAAATGAAACTGTATTCAGTTTCTAAACAGCAAGCAGCCAAGCTTGACTTTCAACCCAGGTTTAATGAACAAATGGGAGAAATAACATATATTATGTGACAGAGAAGCCATTGATAATAATCACTCCGCTCAGAATAGTATTTTTCAAGCAAAATATACCTATTTGGACATCTGGAGGGCTTACATTAACCTGCATGAATCATAGAATCATAGAGTTGGAAGAGACCACAAGGGCCATCGAGTCCAACCATGCTTAACTTTAGATGGATGTATTGGTGGTTATTGTATCCTTAGTGTGAGGTGGTGGTGGTGTTTTATCATAATCCTAATCATTATCAAAATATAATAAAGAAAATAATATTCCTGGTTTTTAAATTTGCAAATAAAAACAAATAAAAAAGCATGTGCAGTTAACTTAAAATTTTGTTTTTTATTTGTGAACTGAATAGATGTTTATTCCCGAGCCATCAGTTTCTGCTTCTTCAGTTTCTTTTGAGAGATCTGGGGAGAAAACAAAAGAAATCAGTATCACTTGACCAAAAACATTCACTGAATGCTGAAACCAATTAGAAAACACATTTACCACACAGTATATTTTCCATAACTTAACTCCAGAGATTATTGTATGTAAGAATCACTGCAATGTATTTATCTATTACCAAGCACAGTTCCAGGAAGAATTACCAGAAAGCAAATAACAGACCATTATTTCCATTGGTAAAACTTACTTATGCTAGAGATAGCCAATAGCAAACACTGTGTCTTCCAGATGTTTTGGACTACAACTCCCATCATCAGACAATTATCCATGCTGGCTGGGGCTGATAGGAGCTGGGAGTCCAAAAAAATTGGAAGACATCAACACTGGCTACCTCTGACTTGACCATTAAAATTAAAGACACTTCTATCATTCAATTTCCATTACAGACTTCATAATTATGTTCAAGCCCCATAGACAGGTAGACCATAAGTTAAAATAAACATAGAAGCTAAATTTAAGAGACTTATATGCTGTTTTTTGTTTCTGTGTTTAATCCTCCATAGCAGCTTACAATACTAGAAGTTTACAATATTTGCAATCACTGTATAGACTTTCACATAAAGTTTTGCTGACTACAAGAATTTTCTTTTGTAAATACTTGTAGAAAATAGTATTAAATACAGCTTTGAAATAACTGACCTAATTACCATTGGAGTGCAACTCTAAAACACAAATTATACCTCTGAACACATCTGAGTTAACATGTATAGGACAGCCCTGATCACTTCTTTAAACAGTTTCCCCTCTTTAAATTACCTTGCCAAAATTAAAATCAAGTTCTAGTTATTTTGGTGTCATTTTGGTTATCTGTACAGTTGAGTAGACATTTATTTATTTAAAAAGTTTCATACCTTCTTCTTTTGAGCAACTTCCTCTTCTGGCTTAGGGACAATTTGCTCCTTCTCTGTGAGGATCATCTCAATGTGGCAAGGAGAACTCATGTAGGGGTTAATGCGACCATGAGCCCTGTAGGTTCGCCTGCGCATTTTGGGAGCTTTGTTAACCTGAATGTGCTCAATTACCAGAGAGTCTACATCCAGACCCTGCAGGTGGGGGAAAATAAAAAGTTCTCATTACAACCCCATAACAAAATAGGTTTACCTAGCTCAAAGTGAATCACTAACTTTCCTAAACCACACCTGAAAAGTCAACTAGCAATACCAGTAATTACAGTGGCTCAGAATCTTGTGTTTGTTTCATGGTTATTCCAAAGGTGTCCTAAGATAGTCATCACTGCCACCAAAGTCTGTTACATTACACTGTACCCAAGAACCCAATCTTTTGCCTTCAACAATCCTCCTGTAAATCCCAAGTCTCTTACCAAATACTACTTCATATCCTCAATACCAACTCCACTGAACCAAAGGTGTGTTTTTGCTTTTCAAAATTTGGATTACTACTAGAACTGATAAGGGACGCGAGTGGCGCTGTGGGTTAAACCACAGTCTAGGACTTGCTGAACAGAAGGTTGGCGGTTCGAATCCCCGCGACGGGGTGAGCTCCCGTTGCTCAGTCCCTGCTCCTGCCAACCTAGCAGTTTGAAAGCACGTCAAAGTGCAAGTAGATAAATAGGTACTGCTCCTGCGGGAAGGTAAACGGCGTTTCCGTGCGCTGCTCTGGTTCACCAGAAGCGGCTTAGTCATGCTGGCCACATGACTCGGAAGCTGTATGCCAGCTCCCTCGGCCAATAAAGCGAGATGAGCGCCGCAACCCCAGAGTCGGCCACGACTGGACCTAATGGTCAGGGGTCCCTTTACCTTTACTAGAACTGCAACTTATCCCAACATGACAAGCCGCATGAAATTTTACCTTGAGCTCAGCATTGCTCTCAGCATTTTTAAGCATGTGCAGGAGGAACTCAGCACTCTTTTTTGGCCAACGCCCCTGTGTCCAGCCCCACTGCTTGGCCTGAAAGATGAGAGTTCAGTATGAGTATACTTTTGAAGAAAAATGCTAAACGTGATTTGTTTTGGAGGCTGCTCAGAAACAAACGTTCTTTTCACGGTTAATCCAAAGGTGTCCTAAGAAAGTCATCACAGCAACCACAGGCAAGGATAAGAGAACGTGATTCTATCCAACAACTTTAAGGCACTCGTATGTAATTCCCCATAGCAAACTGAAAAATAAGGATTCAATAAACACCAAGTAATGTATCACACTTATTTTCCTAGAATTTTCCAGTTTCTGCCCCCCAAAAGGACTTGCATAGTGACTGTTAGCAATCCAGTTACTGCGAAATTGATCTGCTGAAGCTGAGGGACAATGTAGTCCCTGTGTACCAAGTACAGAACACGCTTTCTGGTCATTGACAAATTTCTTTGCAGCTCATTGTGGCTTTAGTTTTTTAACACATGAACTTCCCCACGCATGTTCATCAATATTCACCAGCCTTCATGTTCAAGATATTCTTTGTACAACAGATATCCTCAAACGCTACTGAATGAAATTACTGCATTTCAAAAAGTTTTCCTCAAATTGCTAACAGTTTTCTCCAAATCCATCCATACCTGGGCACATCTGCCAACACCACCATTGTAACGACGGAAGGGAACACACTGCTTCTTTAGGGTCACATCCTTCAAGTACTTGGTAGCTTTTCGGATGTGCATGCCCTTGATAGCCTGGGCAGTCTCACGTGTGTTCTAAAGGGGTGAAATAATAATTGCATTATTGGCTATTTTCCCATTAGGTATGTAGGCTGTAACTATGGTGCCATTTACTTAAGACATAGCTCCAAGCCACTGTTTGTATAATAAGAGTCTACACCTGCATAGTAACTCTAGCTTAACTAGGGAAGTAACTGCTCAGAGCCACTTAGTTGTTTTCATTATGAATCCAAAGGTGTCCTAAGTTGGTCATCACTGCAGTTACATTAATTTCACCACCCCTGAAACAAACATCAATCCCCTTTGATGGTATCAGAATTTCGTACTAATTGTTCAGATGTTCTTTAACAGGCCATCTGATCAAGACAAGATTTATTTAAAAGAGCTATCTGGATATTATTTATGACATTATATATCATGGAAAATTCATTTGCTGGGTGTGTGTGTGTTACAGAACTCCAGAAAAAAATTCTAATGTAACATCATGCTCTCCTCTTTGCAAGATTTGACATTACACAAAGCTGACAAAAGTGAACTGCCTTCTACCTACTGACCAAGGCAACGCAAGACAGAGTCTATACCAAGTGTAATCTCTTCCTTCTTCTGATATATATTATATAATCTTGTGCTACCTTGTTGTTGTTTCAGGATTTATTAGCGCTTTACTGTTCTGTTTAACACTCAGTTAAAAATCAGAGAGAGAGAGATTTGACTAGCCTTGGCAGCCAACCCCAAAATTGTAGTCACTAGGACCCTGTGCCCATTATTCCCCTGTTCCTCACTAGTTTTGAACCAGGAAGGGTGGCTTGCTAGTTTGAGTACCTAGGCAACACAGTAGCCAGTACAGTCCCCTTTACCACAAATTCTTGAAAGAGGGATGTTAGGTAGAGAATGACAACTTGTTTTGTGCAACACAACAAGCTTTACAATAAAGTCTATATGACCAGGTGATGTTTAGAAAATCTGATGTGACGATCTTGTGATTAAGCACCATAATCTATCAATCAAATTACAGTGTGGTCCACTCCACATCCACTCCCTTTTTTTTTTGGGGGGGGGGTCAAAGTAAGATTTCACATACCTTAAAATGAACACGAAGGTTGGACCCCCTTGACTTGCATGCTGTGGGGAGAAGGGATAAAAAAATGATAATTCTGAAAGTTTTGGTAATCACTGAAGTATGAGGCACGTATCATAGGAAAAATTCTTACATTTTGTGGGGTTCTCCGGATCAAGTGAGTAGCGGACCATTTTCAGAGCTTACCTAGTGGGGGGGAAATAAATATATCTTTCAGTATTTTAGCCATAAATTACACACACTCTCCAAATTGCTGGTTAGAAAGAAGCTGCTCAGAGAGATGTGAGTATTTTCATTATTTAATCCAAAGGTGTCCTAAGATAGTCATCAGTGCAGCTTCCACCTTTCTGCAATACATACACATTCAAGGTTCATTCCCCCCTATTTGCCACCCTATAGTGTAATTAAAGTAAGATCTGAAGAAGATCTTCAGATATCTGTATCTGAAGAAGTGTGCATGCACACGAAAAGCTCATACCAAGAACTAACTTAGTTGGTCTTTAAGGTGCTACTGGAAGGAATTTTTTTTTATTTTAAAGTAAGATAATGTGCTATTAGAAGGTAATGAGATATTATTGCCCCGTAAGAGTGATTGTGCCCGTTTTCAAGTACATACATAACAAATGCACAACCCTACTATAAAGCACAACACTTAATGGCTTGCAATCCTTTCTCCTGGTAGCACAAATAATAACCCTCCCCTGCCTTCCTCCACCACCAAAAGCAGTGACAAATTACACATAAATATGGTGTTCCTGGACTCTACTGCAAAAGGCCCTGCTGCATTTCAGAAGCCCACAGTACCACTCCTTCAAAAACATGCCCATCCGTATTTGAAACAACCATGCGGCTTCCCAGGCCTGCCAAACCCACGGATGGGGGGAAGCTGGCAAAGAAGAGAACCCCAACTTTCATTTCACTTTTAATTTGTATATTGCCTTTCTACATTACTATACTCAAGGCAGTTTACAAGCTGAAGAAACAGCAAAGTCTACAGCAGAATCCACACACCTTATAACAATCCGATCCAATACAAAAAAAGAACATAACGCTAAACAACTTGCATCATATAAAGTCGTATTCAATAACCCATTGGAATACAACAGTACACAATGAAATTGAGCACCAGCAGATAATACAGCAGAAAATCACCCATAGCAATTACAATAAGTACTAAGCTATTATCAATAAAAAATAACAGCAAGTCACAATGCACCAAAAGCCGGAGTGCAAGTCCGTGTAAAAGTATCAAATTGAGAAACAAAAAACACACAACATATGAAATTCTTATTTTTTTAAATCCCTGAGTTTATCTTGCCTTCCCACTTAACCCACCCAAGGATGAGCCGAAAAGACGAGGCCTACCTGCTGAAAACCTACAGAACTGATTCCCTCCCCATCTGTTTCTCCCACGGCCCCCTTGCATTTCCAAAGGCAGAGCTTCCACATCCGGGGTTTTCAGAATCCCCAGCCGCTTGCAGAGGCCATTTTTTCCCCTACCGCCCCTACCCCGGACTTCTCCGGCCGCCCGAATTTCAATCTTCCCCGCCCCAAAGAACGGAAATACAGTGGCGGGCGAACAGCTATTCGCCTCCCTTCTCCATCTAAGGAGGGCTTCTGGGGACCCGGGCCGGGATGGAGGCCCGCGGCGGCGGATACCCGCCAAGGCCCAAAGCAGCCGCCATCAGACTCACCTTACAGCCACAGCTACCGCCGGGGAAAAGGAAGGGCGAAGGATTCTGGGAAGCCTTCGTGCCGCTTCCGGGTCTCGCGAGAAGACGCCGCAAACGCGAGTTCGTCAGTAAGGGAGCGGGAAGGAATTGCACAGCCGGGCGTAAAACGAAGAATGCGCCCAGGCACCGTTCATAAAGTGCTATAGAACAGATAAAACGGACACTCCAGGAAAGAGAGAGAAATATAAATATTTTTACATTTATACTCTGCGAAAAAATCCAACTCAAAGGTGCATACAAATCAAAATATAATCAAAACAATTCAGTTTTAAAAATTCTTAACATTCAGTTAAATATAACCAAACATCAATGATATGCGTCTATATGCAAGGAAAAGCTTTTTTCCAAATCAGTTATGCCGAACAATATTCGCATAAATGCCATGGTGCTGCTATTTTAGTCAAATGCAAATTCAGTCCTATCAGATCACTGAGTTTTTAATTGTCTCTTCATATCTGATTTCCAATTTTAACACCTTTCTCTTTTTGGAATAGAATGTTCTGCTGGCGACACCAAGGCTGAAACTTTGTTTTTCAATACGATACGATACGATAATCTTTATTGTCATTGTCCCATACAGAGCAATGAAATTGAAAAAATCTACATCAGACTTTCCTCTGACTTTCTGTGTCTTTGGTAGCACCACAGCATAAATTCTATATGCAATGGCTTTCCTGATATCAGTCAATCATTCATTTTATTTGTATGCTAGCTCCCCCAAGTTAAAAACCATGCTCAAGGCAGCATACAATATAATTAAACCTTGCTTTTCCTTTCCCCTCCTTTCATGACCTCTCCTTGCCACATGGAGATGTAGCCATGATGAGGGAAAGTTTCACCTGTTAATTTATGCTTGTCCACATACCAGTTAAAGGCTTAGAAATCCTGCCATTTAAAAGCAAGACAGACCCAGTATCAGTAGATTTCTTTTATTCTGTAAAGTGTGCTAGCACAGGTGCTCAAGCAATTAATCAGCATTACTGATTGACTTTTCTATTCTGCCTTTCCTCCAGAATTGGCTTTGAGTGTGGCTTATTATTTATTTTAAACAAATTTAAACAATGCAAAAACACACATTAGAAGTGACCTAAAGGTAAAGGTAAAGGTACCCCTGCCCGTACGGGCCAGTCATGTCCGACTCTAGGGTTGCGTGCTCATCTCGCTCTATAGGCCGTGAGCCGGCGACGTCCGAAGACACCTCTGGGTCACGTGGCCAGTGTGACGAAGCTGCAGCTGGTGAGCCAGCACCAGCGCAGCACACGGAAACGCCGTTTACCTTCCCGCTATAAAGCGGTACCTATTTATCTACTTGCACTTAAGAGTGCTTTCGAACTGCTAGGTGGGCAGGAGCTGGGACCGAACGACGGGAACTCACCCCGCCGCGGGGATTCGAACCGCCGACCATACGATCAGCAAGTCCTAGGCACTGAGGTTTTACCCACAGCGCCATCCGCATCTCCTAATGACCTAATGTGACCTAAAAAGAAACACAGAGCAGCAACAGTAAACAGCAGTTAGAATATAACAGGTTTTTATTATTTGCCATCTAAGGGCTTTGGAGGAAAGGATATTTTGAATCTGACAACATTGGCATCAGAGGAAAGTGCCTGGGGAGGGAATTCCATAGGGCACCACCACAGAAAAGGCTCTGCCTTTTGAGCCACCCAGTTCACTTTACCATTCCTGGAGGGCCGCACAACTTTCTGTACTGCCTTTTGGAGAGTGATACCCTTTGCATACTAATGGGCAGAGAGAGGAAATAAACCATTTTTACACTGGCAGTTCCCCATTTGTGGAATGCCTAGCTTGGTGAGGTGTATCTTCCTTCATTGAATTTCGGGATAGTTAATGTAAAGAAATCCTGTCTATCTAGGCATTTCATGGCTGAAAGACGTTGTCATGGCAATCCTAAACTGAGTGCTTTTAAAAATGTTTTATTGTGGATGTGCTTGCCACCCTGGGCTCTTTCGGCAGAAAGGGCAGGATAGAAATATAATAATAATATTAATAATACTGTTTTGAGATTGTGGGTGTCAGACTCCCCTAAATTCCAAGGTCCCGCGGCTGTTAGAATTTAATCAAGGCTTGGGAAGTTAAACCGAATGCCAGACTCCTAATCCCTGGACCCAACTTTCTCTGTTTAGGAGATTGCCTGGGCCAAAGTGTTCCATAAAAAGCAAAAAGCTGGAGACTAAGTGAGGAAGGCCTTGTATGGACATGAGGTCATCAAGGTGTGTGTTTGTGTGTGTGCAACAAAGGATGGTTGGGTTGGTAATTGGAAATAGAAAAGACAGAAACACATGATTATGCTCTTTGTGAGAATTCAGTGCCATGGCATCAGACAATATCCACCTGCCTACACATCCACAGACCTAACAGGTACCGGTAACCAGCATCTGAGGGAGGGATAATGCTGTGAGCCCTTCCATCTTAAACTCAGCTTACATCTGTGTGTAAATAAAACCAAATATCACAAAGACATCACAGTCTCCAGTGACCTTCATACCCAAGGCATGCACTGGTACCCCTGAAATCTCTCACCGTTCAGAGAGAACGGTGCACATAACAATAGTTTTCTAGGTAAGAAACAATTAAGCAATGCAGTACAAGTTTTAAAAAAAAAATCAGGCAAAGCGAAGCCACCAGGTGGAGCTGTTTGCTATTGTCTTGACAGCTTGACGAAAATCTGCATAATTTAGATGCAGAAACAGAAATTACCGGAATATGTCTCTTCCACATCACTCTTTCTTTTCCATACTGAAGAAGGGCAAAGTGAAAATAAATTTAATGATTCTCCTCCAAATCCTTGCAATTGATCAACCTGTGATTACGGTACTTTTTGCTTATTTCTAGCAGAAATAGCTAACAGCCTAAGATGGTCAGAATCCATAGAGCTTCATTTGATGAAACCAAAAGCTTGCATTATACACAGCCCGTTCTCCCAAACTTCTGTTTTTGGAAACATAGATCCCGGGATCCAGTAATTAATCTGGCTGGTCTGCGACTGACTAAGCTGACCACCACCAGGGCCCTGATGTAGCTCAATGGGGTAACTGATTGGGAAGGCTCTGGGAATTTCACCTTTATCTCCCCGCAGGGAAATGGTGTGGTGGATTATATTCTGATACCCACTAAAATGATGCCCTAAGTGGCTGAGTTTTACATAGGTGATCCTATGCTCAGTGACCATATTTCTTTACATTGTAAATTTGTCTTTCCATTGAGGAAGACAGAACAGTCAATTAATCTGTCCCCTCAGGAATCGAGTTAACGAGCATACACTATCTCTTTTCCAAAGTTTGGTGAATTCTGGTTGTGTGATCCATTTGTCCTCGGGTAGAGAAAGGTGAACTTTCCCCTGATGTTGGAGCCACTCGGTTTGAGGAATTTATTGATATTTATATAACGAAACTGTACCATTTGCACCCGTTTAGGCCACCTAAGATGAGAGGGATTGGTGATTGGACTGACAAAGAAACCATAGCAATTAAAACTGAGGTTAGGAGAATCTATCAGGAGTTCAGAGAGACCGGCAGCTCTTGATTGCCTGACATTTACTTCTCCAGATCCCGACAACTCAGGGAAACTATCCAGCTCAGCCAGACAAGATATAATCAGGCATGCTGCCATACGCTACTTTCAGGCATCCTAATGAAAGATCATAAGAGATTTTGGAAGGCTGTAGCAGTCTCCCCACAGACACAGGGTGATTCGTTGACATTGAGGGCTTTTTTCTCTCCCTGCTACTCTGAAATATACTCAGAGTCGCAAAGTGATTTCAAGCTCTTTATTCAGCTCATAGTGGTGAGGAGGAATGAATGAAAGTCCCCTCACAGTATCTGCTTTATATACATTATTTACACAATGGGCTGCACATGATTGGCTAATTCCGAAATTCTACTGTAAGCCAATCAGGTTGTGGATTCACTTCTACCTGGAGCAGGATTGGGTGGTTCCTGCCAACCAATCATACTGCTGCATTGTTCTAGGACCAATCAGACTGCTGCAGTTTGGATCCTATTCAACTCAGTACATAACATACTCTTTTTAAGCCAACAAATAAGCATACAAAAGCGGGAACTCTCAGGATCCTTGTGGAATCTATGCAGCCCTGTTTCTCCCAGCCCTGAAGCCCTACAATTATACAATATAGAACAGATTGGTCCTTGTACACCCCCTGGTGGAGCTTTATTTCACATGCTTCTAAAGTTGATTTTCAGCATTTCGGAAGATTTTTTTGTCGGTGACAGACAGGCGAGATCTCACACGGTGGTTGTTGTTTGTATTTGAACTATTTTGAAAGCTGTATGCACTTTTCCCTTTTTGTTTTTTAATGGATGTTGCATTGTTTTTCAGGTGTGATTACTTTCTAACAAAAACCTTAAAAAATGTTTTTGTGTTATAAAATTTGCTATTTTCCGTCCTTTCTTCAACTCTTACCAGAGCATATGGGAGCCTGCCCAGCTTCTTAACTGCACTTTTACTATATCAGGAGACTTTGTGGAGGGGTTAGCTGTTTCTCCCAGGCACTGAGCTCCAGAGTTCATGAACTCGGGTTAATAGGTTATTTGATTTCAGCTTAAGAAACTCGCACAGTTTTCCCATTATGAACTCAGTCTTCCCATCGCTTATGCATAGTAAAATACAGTTACGTCGTTACGTTCAGGATTACAACCTTAACAAGTGGATTTCCATCATTTTGTTATTATTCTTCCTGTAATAATAATAATACTCATCCGGCCATTCCAGGTACTTCCTTTTGACCCCCACTTGTCAAGTATCTCAATCCCTGGAGAGAGACTGCAATTATTCTGCTAGTGAAATTGAACTTCGCTGACTTCAGTAGGGGGTCAATTGACGCAAAGGCATTTCTGAACAACATAGCCTTGAGGTCCTGCGAAAATAATGTTTGGCAATACACATATGTGTTAGCTAATGCAAGTTAATTATCAATCACTAAATACTAACAGAGTGTGTATGTTTTTCTTAATAGAATCATAGAACAGTAGAGTTGGAAGGGGCACCGAGCGTCATCTAGTCCAACCCCCTGCAAGCAGGAATCTCAACTAAAGCTTCGGAGCTAGCCGACCTGACTGGAAGAGTCCGCGACCAGGAGGAGGAGGAGTACCAGGCAGAATGGATGAAATTTAAAGACTATCTACTTAAATACGTTAAGATAACTTAATTGGAAAAACTTGCAAATATCAGATAGGCTTAGGAATGAAATATGTAATGTTAGAGATTAATATGTTCAAAGTTAAAATAGAAAGAAAGGAAGGAAGGAAGGAAGATGTTAAGTGATTAAGTTAATTTTATCAGAAAATTGGTTTTGGAAAACTGTTATAATGATACACACTGAAATTCAACTGGGGGATTCGAGGAAGTCACTTAACAATGTTACTAAGATTGGTTTAAATATAGTTGAGATTTATGTTTGTCTGTTTGTTTAATTTTTTTTTTGGAAAACCAATTTAAAAAATTGGAAAAAAAGGAATCTTAACTAAAGCATCCAAGACAGACGACCATCCAACCTCTGATTAAAAACCTCCGAGGAAGGAGAGTTCACCAATGTCAAGCAGCTCCTACCAGCAGAAAGGTCTTCCTGATGTTTACTCGGAATCTCCTTTCTTGTAACTAAACCCTCTGGAGCAGGAGAAAACAAGCTTGCGCCATCTTTCATGTAACAACTCTTTACCTATTTGAAGACGAGTATCAGATCTCCTCTCAGTCTCTTCTTTTCCAGGCTAAACATACCCAACTCCCTCAACTGTTCCTCACAAGGCTTGGTTTCCATGCCCTTGATCATCTTGGTCACCCTCCTCTGGACACATCCCAGCTTATCAATATCCTTCTTAAATTGTGGCACCCAGAACTGGACACAGTACTCCAGGTGTGGTCTGACCAAGGCAGAATAGAATGGTACTCTTGGTTCCTTTGATCTGGACACTATACTTCTGTTGATGCAGCCTAGAATAGCATTAGCTTTTTTGACCACTGCCAAAAACATTTGTTTGGGGCTAGAGGGTTTTCTAAATCATGCCTACTACTTTGATGGGAAGCCGTTTGATACAGAGTTCTGACTACTGGTCTGTCTAGCACAGTAGTAGTGTTTGCTCTGGCTGGCAGCAGATCTCTAGGGCTTTGGGCAAGGCTCTTTCCAAGCCCTGCCTGGAGATGCCATGCAAAGCAGGTCATCTATTGCTGACCCACAACCCTTCTCCCCAGACCCTCTTTTCTTATGCAGCCCATTTTGGATGCAAACTCCTTGGCAATGGTGGGACACAATGACCAAGGAAAATAAGACCCAGCTAGATTAGGGGCTGTGAACCTGCGGCCCTCCAGATGTTCCAGAACTACAATTCCCAGCATCCCTGCCCATTGACCATGCTGGTTGGGGCTGATGAGAGTTGGAGTCCAACATCAGCTAGAGACCCAAATTTGGGAAACACTGGTCTAGATGAACAACTAAATTGCTCTTGGCCACTGAGGGACCCTCTGGTCACTGCAAATTATATATTGTAGAGTCCTTTCTGTACACATAATCCTAAAGTTGGAAGGGACCCCAAGGGTCATCTAGTGCAAGGCAGCTGCTATATCACACTGTTGACTCATGTTAAGCTTGTTGTCTACTAAGGCTAGAAGGTTCCTGGTTCAATCCCTGGCTTCTCCACATAGAGGAGAGAATGTCCCTTGTGTGACGCACTGGAGACTTGCTGCCAGTGAGTACAGATCAGGCATGGGGAGCCTGTGGCCCTCCAGATGTTGTCGCATCTATCGTACTGGTCCAGCTTTATAGATAACAATTTAAATGGTAGCCATAGATTGTGGGATGTGATCCATGAGAGGCAGTCAAGTACAACATTCCTTGTAAAGCTAGAGAAGACATTCGAGGGAATGTTTGGTCCAGCCAGTCGAAACTTCCTGTTCCTCCTGGCTGGAGCATCCTTCCTTTGGCATGTGATCGAAGGTGGGCGTGACCTTACCTGTCCAGGTAACAAAAGGACGAGTCACGCAGCACACGTCTCTCTTTTTGACTTCCTTCTACCTTCGACCAGCTTTTTGCTAGGACTGCTCTGCTAGCTCTCAGCTAGCAGAAGCTCTGGGATTATTCCCCCATATGGGGTAGATCCACATGTACACATCTGTAACTAAGTCTGCCTTCAGGAGTCCAACTGTGAACTGATGTGAGTAAACTTCTTTTATTGACTTTGAATAAGATTGTGGTGTCTTTATTCTTTTAAGAGGGATTCAAGGGAACTTACCAGGAATGTGCAATTCAATCAGAGACACACTGAATAGTGAGAGGCTTACACAGGCCTGCAACCAGTTATCCGCTGTGCGTTTAAAAGGGGAATGTAACTCTGTTAAGTAAAGGAACTTGCTAGCACAAGTTAGGAAGGATATTAATAAACAATATATCCTCTCCTGCCACCCTGAACATTCTCATGTATAATTTTTTATTAGTTTTTACACATATTTTCCAGCATATCATCCTTTTAAACAAAATCACAACCTAGGTCTTCCTTCATCCTCGACTAATGGTTTTCTAAAATCTTTTCTAATTGTGCATTTTGTTACTATAATTATTGCTATAATTTAAAATCTTCAATGCAACTATTCTTAATTCTCTTCACAAGAATTTATATAATACTCCTTACAAAACTTCTTTTAACCCTACAAATGATGTTAATTGATTACGTTTCCAAATATATTGTAAACCTCTTCCATTCGCTTAGGAATTCTGTCCGAATTTTCCCAGTTAGACTCGCCATCTCAGCATAGTTCATCAGTTTCTCTTGCCACTACTCTTCTTTAGCTGGTATTTCTTCTTGCTTCTATCTTTGGGCTAATAGAGTCCTTGCAGTCGTCGCATATTAAAACAGTTTTTTAAAAAATCATTTTTATGATTTTCTGTACCTACAATACCCAGTAGAAAGGCTTCTGTTTTTTTAACAAATGTATATTTCAACATTTTTTTCATTTCGTTATAAATGATTTCCCAGAAGTCTTTCACTTTCCACCCTGAACATTCTCACACAGATGACCAGGAGATCATTGCATGCCCCTTCTCCACCAGCCTTCTTGCAAACTCCATAGCCTATGCTCCATAGCCAGCATGGAAATAATTTTGATTAATTTCAATAGGTCTACTATGATAATGACGAATGTTGGATACAGCCCATACCCACTTTTGACTTTCAGGAATCTCCTAAAGACTTATTTATTATTATTATTAATGGCAACAGGTTTAGGTAGTTGTTCAAAAATTTTTTAGTGGCCAGTCATTTTAAATATTGTTCTGTATTGCTTTTAAAGATTTCTGTTGCTGCTGCTGCTGCTGTACACCAGCCTGATGTTTGCAAGAGGGCAGTATACAAATAGTTCCATAAGTAAGATAAATATGCAACAGCGGCTTTCACATTTTCAAGTCTCAGAAAAACGTTGTCCAAAGTCCATGGATAGCAGCATGGTCTTTACAGCAAAGGTGGAGAAGCTGGAAACCTTGAGCAAATACTCGTGCAGGCACACCCTCCAAACACTTTTGCACAAGTCAGCTTTAAGGCTTCTGCCAATAAAAACATTGAGAGCTTTCGGTCCTTAAAATTCCCGTTTCCTAGAAACCCACTGAACATGCCTTTTAAACTTAAAGCACGGCATAATGTTTTCTAGTGCACACAAGGCTAGTCTCAGTGCAGCCCTTTGTGGTTGCATAAGCAGCAGGGAAATGCGTAGCAAAAGCAAAGTATGAGCTCAGTAGCTTCCCTAAAGACCGATATTCCAACAAACTTTGTCTAGAGATCTTATCCTCATGATTGTCTGGTTCCCACCCACTTGCACACGCCCTAGATTCCACGGCTCAGAATAACATCAGAAATATTCCTCACTTGGCTAATTTGCAGGAATATGATCCTGCAAAATGCTTCAGTAGGTGCAATATGGGACCAAATGTTGTTGTTGTTGTTGTTGTTGTTGTTGTTGTTGTTGTTGTTGTTGTTGTTGTTATTTCCATCATCATCTAGGCTTGCTAGCTGCTTCCCCCCCCCAAGGTCTCCAAGTGACTTACAACACATCAAAAATGCAAATATTAATATGAATAAATACATACTATAAAACCACAGCAAACTGTAGGTAGGGGGTGAGGCAATTTATTAGGTATCCTGGTCCCAAGCTGTACAGGGCTTTGCACCAATGCCAGCACCTTGATCAGTGAATGCTCAGTTCAGCAACCCAGCATTTATTTCCACATTATAGGCTTGGTTTCTTGAGTGCAAGGGGTTTTAATGGATGTTTCTGTTCAAGCCATTGTTTCAACGATATATACATGTGATATTTTGTGATGGCCAACTGAACAAATGTTTTTATACAGTGCAATCTTGTAAGAAGCAAATTCCATTCAGGCTGACTCCCTGGAAAGTGGGTACACAGAATTGCAGCCTTCTAGAAAGGTGGCTGTGTGAAGATTTGCCCATTGGTGGTTATTTAATATTAGGGATGTTGGACCAAAACTGTCAACCGTCCCTTATTTGGCGGGAAACTCCCTTATCCCAGCGCCGTTTCCTGCTGCTGTCCCAGATTGATGATGCCCCTTAAATTTCCCAGGTTTCAAAGGAAGCAGCTCCTCTCCCTCCCTCCCTGCTGGCCAGGGAGGAGGGAGGCTCCAACTGTGTTGCGTGGCTGTGTTGCTCACCCAATAAGGAGTCTAAGAACTTGTGCCGATCAAATCGGTCGCGTTGCCTGGGGACTTGCCTTTGCTCAGCGCTTCCCGGCGGAGAGGTGACGGTGGTTTTCCTTGCTGCATCCCCTTTGCCAGGTTGCTGCGCTGTGGGAACCACCGCTTGAGGCTTCATTTAGCTCCTGATTGACTAAAATCCCTTATTTTGGCTGCTGATCCCTTATTTTCGAGGCTGCTGGTCCCTTATTTTCAAATCTGTAAGTTGACATCTATGTGTTGGACTGACGCAGATGGACAGACCATTAGGAATGTAAGAGGGTGGAATCATGGCAGGAGAAGGTTCCTTTCTCATGCGGCACTTTAAAATTGGAAGGAATTCAAAATGTTGTGGGTAAGCAAGAGAGAGACGAATGACACTGGGGGTCATAGGAGCCACCTCCTAGGGGCTGTGGGGGCTTTGGCCCCCACAATAAAATATCTGAGGCGGCTGGGTCCCCCAAATGTTTATGGGCATTCCCATTCAAATGGCATGTGCACACGGTGTCATGTGATATTGTGGGTCAGAGCTTTCCTGGGCCCCCACAATATTTTATTCAACCCCTGCAGGGCATGCTTCCAAGCAACCTGATTATTGAGTATTATTGATTATTGATTTGTTTGCAGGGAATTAGATAGCATTGGCTATTTAACGAGAATTCATTCTGATTTGTTTGTGGAGATATTCGATGGTGTTGCGTCAAAGCAAATATGATCCCATGCTTCCCAATGGATTTTCCATTTCACTTTCCTCTTTGCAAAAATGTTTGATCTTTTGGGGAAGCAGGTGTGCTGGACCAGACCTCCCAATCAACTATAACTGCACAAACTGAACTTGCTGGTAGGTGAATGAATCCCACCTGAAAATAACAATAGTCTATAGGCATCTGAGCATTTACAAAAACCACTCTGCCTAAGGTAAGGATCACAGCTGGCCAGCAATTTGGATTCAGGGCCTGCTTGGTGACAAAATAACATTTACCCAACAATGGAAGCAATTTCTGAGGTGATACCATTTAGACCAGTCTTCCTCAGCCTGGTGACATCCAACTGTTGTGGACAACTTCCATCAGCCCCAAATAGACCTTTTTTAAAACCAGCCAGAGCCCTGATGGAAGCAGAAGACCAGAACATTTTTTTGGGCACGAGGTTGGTGAAAGCTGTTCTAATTTCTTTAAAACGACTGTGCATAATAATAAACGCTTGGGTAGTTGCTTCTCAAAAGGGTATTGTAATGAGAGGTAACTTAGGAAGTTAATTTTGCTTCTCATATTATGCATGTGTATGCTTGTCCAACGCCACGGGATTCAATGTCTATATTGAGATTTGAACCAGGGATTTTCCAGCTTAGCCGCTATACATCAGCTGCATATTAATTCCATAGATCTCTGCTACAGTGGTACCTGAGGTTAAGAACTTAATTCGTTCTGGAGGTCCGTTCTTAACCCGAAACTGTTCTTAACCTGAGGTACCACTTTAGCTAATGGGGTCTCCCGTTGCCGCCGCACGATTTCTGTTCTCATCCTGAAGCAAAGTTCTTAACTCAAGGTACTATTTCTGGGTTAGCAGAGTTTGTAACCTGAAGCGTCTGTAACCTGAAGCATCTGTAACCCGAGGTACCACTGTACTTGCGAACAAATGTTATAAGGTGTGCATCTAAACCCACATGCATGTTCAGCACTCGCATGTATTCCTTCCTACACACACTCCCAAGTGGTTTAGGATCTTTTGCTAGGGTTTGATGTGCATCTGCTATGAATGTGTTTACCTTTAACCATGAAGTACATTCACCAGTGGGATGCTGGTGGCGCTGTGGGTTAAACCACAGAGCCTAGGACTTGCCGATCAGAAGGTCGGCGGTTCAAATCCCCACAATGGGGCGAGCTCCCATTGCTCAGTCCCTGCTCCTGCCAACCTAGCAGTTCAAAAGCATGTCAAAGTGCACGTAGATACATAGGTACCCCTCTGGCGGGAAGGTAAACGGAATTTCCGTGCGCTGCTCTGGTTCGCCAGAAGCAGCTTAGTCATGCTGGCCACATGACCCGGAAGCTGTACGCCGGCTCCCTCGGCCAATAAAACGAGATGAGCGCCGCAACCCCAGAGTCGGCCACGACTGGACCTAATGGTCAGGGGTCCCTTTACCTTTACATTCACCAGTGGAGTAAAGGAAGATTGATGTACCACTGGAAATGAAAGTGACAGGATATATGGATGCCACACTCTTCTCCTGCATTTGATCTTGCCGCACACATTGACATTCTGTGGCTCATCACATGGGGCAGTCACATCCAGAACCAAGGCTCCCAATCCTAGGCCCATAAACTCCTGACACCAACCACTAAAGGGAGAGAGGCGTTCAGCTCCCTCCACCCTTTTCTCTTGCATTGAATGTAGTAGCAAGCTCTGCAAATGCCTCATTTGCAATTTATCTGTTCCCTGCTTTTCTCCAATATTCTTTCAGCGTGTGGAAGCATACAGTAGTAAGTGTTAGGATATTTCCATTCCACCTTAAAAGGGAGCAGGATGTTTGTGTCACAGCCTGCATATTTCCTGTTCACAGGATGTTTATGTTTCCTATTGCTTTCGTTTTCTCTCTCTGTCGGAGACACTGACGCAGGCAGTCATGTCTTTCTTTGTTCTGATCAACGCTGAATAAAGCTTGTAAATAATGCTCTCCTAAGTGCGACTTTTGGCTGTGCATTATCTGCTGACAGAGTGTGCATGAGCTCTAGAATGTGGCAAGATATTTTCTAGAAACCTCATGTCGCTAATTGCTGATACTGCGTGCCTACGGGAGATTGATGGATCGTCCGGCAGACTGCTTGGGGCCATGATGGACTTTATCTCCCTGGCAGTATCCCAACAGTAAGCACCCCCCCACACACACCTGACAGTTTTTGAGAAAGGAGACTGACTGCTTTCTTGCTGCAAGTAAACAGTAGGCAACTGGCATGCCGCTGAAAGCAACAAATCAGCCCACCTTTGGGCCAACACATGAAAAAAGGGTGTGGTAATGGTGAGGACAAGGCCGGCCCAACACGTTCTGCTGCCTGAGGCGAAGGACAAAATGTCACAGGGTAGTTATAAAGGTGGAAGACAAGGTGCATGGCACACAGCTCTCCTCTCCAGAAGAAGGGTATGGCCACGGAGCTCAGGAGGAAGACCTGAGGGGCACCACAGCCTCCCAGCATATGCCACCTGAGGCCATCGCCTCACTCTGCCTAATGGGAGGACTGGCCCTCGGTGAGGAAATGTCCCTGCTTGCTGTTATCTATCAGGTTGGCCAATGGGAGCAATGCCTACTGGGAAGCACAGCTTTATAAACATAGCAGAAGGGGCTGATCCTCTCTGAGGCTGGTTTACCTTAGCAACCAGAAGCTCCTGTTCCCTGGAAGGAGTCCAACTCAAAGGGTTCTACGGAGATGCCTGGAGCCAGGTACACAAAGGCATCCCTTCAGGCTTGCGGCCACATTAATGGGAATTAACATTTCCCAGGAATGCAAAGATTTGGTCTTGGCAAACCAATGAGACTGACAAAGTTGCACGGAAGCGATGAGAACATGCAAACTGGCGCCTAAGGATTTAGCTGTGGCCACCGCAGGGAGGCTGGTTTCTTCTCCCAGCACACAAACAATTGCAAAATGCCCAGCTGCAATTGGAGGCATTAACTGAAGGATTGCAGGCTGCAGATCCAGGCAGGTAGCTCAGCTGGTTAGAGCATGGTGCTGATAATGCCAAGGTGATTTGATGGTGAATTTGGATGACTCAATGCAAAAATCCTGAGAATCCATGTGCTTTTACCTTCCCCATCTCAGGCAGCCTCCTTTATCTCTAGCGTCCCTTATCTCCCTCCAATCACTTGCCAATTGGCTGTTCAGTGGCTTAGTTTCAACACCCCCTTCCCTATTTCTAAAAAAAAAAAAAAGCACTGTCTGCTTTTTGCCCCTGGGCAATTCAGCTCCAGGGACCATGCATTCGCTCTATAAGACGCACAGACATTTGCCTTTACTTTTTAGGAGGAAAAAAGTGTGTCTTATGAAGCGAAAAATATGGTAATTTGCAGTGACCAGAGGGCCCCTCAGTGGCCAAGAGCAATTTAGTTGTTCATCTAGACCAGTGTTCCCCAAATTTGGGTCTCTAGCTCATGTTGGACTCCAACTCTCATAGGCTCCAACTATCATGGTCAATGGGCAGGGATGCTGGGAATTGTAGTTCTGGAACATCTGGAGGGCCACAGGTCCACAGCCCCTAATCTAGCTGGGTCTTATTTTCCTTGGTCATTGTGTCCCATCATTGCCAAGGAGTTTGCATCCAAAATGGGCTGCATAAGAAAAGAGGGTCTGGGGAGAAGGGTTGTGGGTCAGCGATAGATTGCCTGCTTTGCATGGCATCTCCAGGTAGGGCTTGGAAAGAGCCTTGCCCAAAGCCCTAGAGATCTGCTGCCAGCCAGAGCAAACACTACTACTGTGCTAGACAGACCAGTAGCCAGAACTTTGTATCAAACAGCTTCTCATCAAAGTAGTAGGCACAATTTAACAAGCCGTCTAGCCCCAAACAAATGTTTTTTGCAGTGGTCAAAAAAGCTAATGCTATTCTAGGCTGCATCAACAGAAGTATAGTGTCCAGATCAAAGGAAACAATAGTACAGTGGTACCTCGGGTTAAGTACTTAATTCATTCCAGAGGTCCGTTCTTAACCTGAAACTGTTCTTAACTTGAAGCACCACTTTAGCTAATGGGGCCTCCTGCTGCGGCCGCGCTGCTAGAGCCCGATTTCTGTTCTCATCCTGAAGCAAAGTTCTTAACTCAAGGTACTATTTTTGGGTTAGTGGAGTCTGTAACCTGAAGCGTATGTAACCTGAGGTACCACTGTACCATTCTATTCTGCCTTGGTCAGACCACACCTGGAGTCCTGTGTCCAGTTCTGGGCACCACAGTTTAATAAGGATGTTGACAAGCTGGAACCTGAGCAGAGGAAGGCAAGCAAGATGATCTAGGGCAGGGACTGGAAACCAAGCCTGATGAGAAATGGAGCGTGGTATCTTTAACCTGGGAGAGAGGAGACTGAGAGGACTTTGATAGCCATCTTCAAATATCTCAAGGTTTATCACATGGGTAGGGAAACTAAGGCCTGCAGGCCAGATTCAGCCCAATCCCCGTCTAAATCCAGCCCGCGGTTGGTCCGGGAATCACTGTGTTTTTACATGAGTAGAATGTGTGTGGTTTTTTTAAATGCACCTCTGGGTTATTTGTGGAGCCTGCCTGGTGTTTTTACATGAGTTGAATGTCTGTTTTTATTTAAAATGCACCTCTGGGTTATTTGTGAGGTATAGGAATTCATTCATTTTTTTTCAAAATATAGTTCAGCCCCCGACAAGGTCTGAGGAACGGTGGACTGGCCCCCTGCTGAAAAAGTTTGCTGACCTCTGGTTTATCACATGCAAGCAGGAACAAGCTTGTTTTCTCCTGCTCTGGAGGGTAGGACTTGAAACAGTGGCTTCAAGTAATTGAAAGGAGATTCAGACTAAAAATCGGGGGGGGGGGGAGATTCTGACAGTAAAGAGGTGTTCGACAGTGGAATGGACTCCCTCGGGATGCTGTGGACTCTCCTTCCTTGGAAGTTCTTAAGAAGAAGTTGGGTGGCCTCCTGTCATGGATGCTTTAGTTGAGATCCCTGCATTACCAGGGGTTGGACTAGATGACCCTACGGGTCCCCAGGTTGATTCTAAGTTCATCCTGCACCCAGCGCAAAACACATTTTTTTTTATTTGTATGAAAGTAATTATTTGTTCTCCTTCACGGATCACTGCCTTGCCATGGCGAAGGGGCTTGAATAACTCAGAGACGCTATGAGTTATGCCATGCAGGGCCACCCAAGATGGACAGGTCATAGTGGAGAGGTCCGTATAGTTAAAGCTATGGTTTCCCCAGTAGTGATGTATGGAAGTGAGAGCTGGACCATAAAGAAGGCTGATTGACGAAGAATTGATGCTTTTGAATTCTGGTGCTGGAGGAGACTCTTGAGAGTCCCATGGACTGCAAGAAGATCAAACCTATCTATTCTGAAGGAAATCAGCCCTGAGTGCTCACTGGAAGGACAGATCCTGAAGCTGATGCTCCAATACTTTGGCCACCTCATGAGGGGAGAAGACTCCCTGGAAAAGACCCTGATGTTGGAAAAGATGGAGGGCCCAAGGAGAATGGGACAACAGAGGACGAGATGGTGGGACAGTGTTCTACCAGCATGAGTTTGACCAAACTGCGGGAGGCAGTGGAAGACAGGAGTGCCTGGTGTGCTCTGGTCCGTGGGGTCACGAAGAGTCGGACACGACTAAATGACTAAACAACAACAACAACAATTATATGTTCTCCTGGCAGTACATTGTGGTTGTCACTTCCCTCCTTCCCACACCTTTCTGGCAGGCTTCTTGTGTCATAGCAGTTGCGCCACAAGCAAGGCTTGAACAAACGCTACGTCTCCACGCTGGAGGAAACAGCACCTGTTGGGTTTCTGCTTCTGGCACTGCCATTGTGGCTTTTTCTTTAATGCCTTTGCTCACAGCCTCTATTTGCTTTCGAGGCTGCGTCTTTGTTGTCCTTTTTGGGACCCCAGCTTTATGTGCACTGGGAGGTTATTCGCGGTCAAAGCCAGACCCTCCCCCACAACTCCATTCATTCCCTGGCACCTCTCCTCCCCCTGCGGATACTCCCCCCTCTCCATCCCAGATTAAATGTGGTGGGGGTCTGGATAGGGAACTTGGCAACCAAAGCATGATTAAATCCCGATGTCTGCTCTGAGCTCCTTTCTCCACTACCAACAACTTCGTTTCTCTTTCTCTTCCAGTTAAGAAGAAGACGTTTAACAGAACAAGGAGGAAGTGGGAAGGGAAACTGCTGCCTATTTGGATAATCATTTTTTTTAAAAAAAGAACTTGTTTTTACTCTAAATGTATATGCAAAACAAAAACGAAACCAAAACCCCAACAACAACAACCTCGACAAATATAAACTCAAATATGAAAAGCCCCCAAATGTACAGCTATACTGTAGTTCAGTGTTCACCCTCCAGATGCGTTCTCCCATCAGCTGGGGTCTGATGGGAGTTAAAATCCAAAACATCTGGAAGGCACCCAGGGGGTGGAGGCTACTATAGTTGATGACTTGACGGAAACTTAATGAAAGTTGTAGAGTTGGAAGGGACCCTGGGGACCATCTAGCCCAGTGTTTCTCAACCTGTGGGTCCCCAGATGTTGTTGGACTACAATTCCCATCATTCCTAGCCAGCATGATCGGTGGTCAGGGATGATGGGAGTTGTAGTCCAACAACATCTGGGGACCCACAGGTTGAGAACTGCTGAAGCCCATGGGTAGGCAAACTAAGGCCCGGGGGCCAAATCTGGCCCAATCGATTTCTAAATCTGGCCTGTGGACGGTGCAGGAATCAGCGTGTTTTTACATGAGTAATAATAATAATATAATAATAATTGATTATTTATACCCCACCCATCTGGCTGGGTCTCCCCAGTCACCCTGGGCAGCTTCCAACAAAATACAGTGGTACCTCGGGTTACATACGCTTCAGGTTACATACGCTTTAGATTAAAGACTCCGCTAACCCAGAAATAGTACTTCGGGTTAAGAACTTTGCTTCAGGATGAGAACAGAAATCGTGCTCTAGCGGCATGGCAGCAGCGGGAGGCCCCATTAGCTAAAGTGGTGATTCAGGTTAAGAACAGTTTCAGGTTAAGAACGGACCTCCAGAACGAATTAAGTTCTTAACCCGAGGTACCACTGTATTAAAATACAGTGGTCTGTTAAATATTAAAAGCTTTCCTAAACAGGGCTGCCTTCAGATGTCAGAGTAGAATGTGTCCTTTTGTTTAAAATGCATCTCTGGGTTATTTGTGGGGCATAGGAATTCGTTCATTTCCCCCCTTCAAAACATAGTCCGGCCCCCCACAAGGTCTGAGGGACAGTGGACTGGACCCCTGCTGAAAAAGTTCGCTGACCCCTGATCTAGCCCAAGCCCCCTGCAGTGCAGGAATATGCAGCTGTCCCATACAGGGATCGAACCTGCAACCTTGGCATTATTAGCAAGCACCATGCTGTAACCAGCTGAGCTATCCAGACTACTGACTTCTAAAGCAATCAATAAAGGCACACACAGAGATACTGCCCTTATGCATGGGTAAGTCAGAAATACATCAAACTAATTTCAGTAAGACGCATAGCAGAATCCTATACATGTGCAAATAAGTCCCACATCTTTCCATGACGCTTATTCTGAGATAAATGGGCAACAGCAGCAACAGCCTATCTCCACTCCCAATGTCATAGAAGGTTGTTCTGACACGCACATCCCTTATTATGAATCTTTTATTCTCTGGTGTTCATGTGATATCGCTCTGCCTAAAGCCCTGTATACAACGTGTGTATGTGTGTGATATTGCATATTCTGGCGTGCATGCATAAAATGTGTGCAAGCTATTGCTGCTTGCTGGTGTTGACAGCTGCAAGGGAAAAGGACCAGCCATAACTGGGTCACAATCATACTCTAGTTTTAATATATTATTATTAACCAGAGATTAGAAGATAAGACTCCTCTTCAATTCCATTTGGGCTTTTCTCATGCAAATGAAGGCTTTTCTTCACTGGAAGAGCCTCCCACATTTAATATTGTGCACTTAATTTCAGTAATGCTCTGTCCAGGAAACCAGAATTGTTCTTCCAGACTATTCGAGCACCCTAATTTTTCCTTTGTTTTGTTTGGGGCTGAAGTGTGTGGAACCATAGAGAAAAGCATGGGATTAGCAGATAGCCTAAACCAAGCTCCTTTTCTTTGTTTCTGTTATTATTGTTGTGTCTTTGGCAGAGCTGAGCATTCATCTGCGGTTCGGCACCACAGTAGGGTAGCAACTTCATCCTGAACTCTGTCTATTCCTGAACTTACTCTATTTTCTGTGTTGCATCCCAATCCTTTGTGTGTTTGCTTAGAAAAGTAAGGGTGGCTAAGGGCCCTTCCAGATTAAGGTTTCCTTGCAGGTGTATTCTGCAATATGTTCCTGATGCAATAACAGTGTGGGCTAACCAGCCACATATAACCAACATGCTTAAGTTTAATGCATGGGTAGGCAAACTAAGGCCCAGGGGCTGGATCCAGCCCAACTGCCTTCTAAATCCGGCCCGTTGGCGATCTGGGAATCAGCATGTTTTTACATGAGTAAGATGTGTCCTTTTATTTAAAATGCATCTGTGGCTTATTTGTGGGGCCTGCCTGGTGTTTTTACATGATTAGAATGTGTGCTTTTATCTCTGGGTTATTTGTGGCATATAGGAATTCGTTCATTCCCCCCCCCTCAAAATATAGTCCAATGTCCGCCCCCCCCCAAGGTCTGAGGAACAGTGGACTGGCCCTCTGCTGAAAAAGTTTGCTGACCTCTGGTTTAATGAATACATGAAAGGGTTAATACCATAGAGTAAGCTGTCCTGCAAGGCTTAGCTAGGTCATTCCCCCTCTCTTTGGGAGGAAATGTTAATCAAGCCTTTGTCCCCACCCCACCCCGTCTACCTGGGAAGCTCAAGGTGTGAGGCCTGAGCTGGTTGCTCCAAGCTCAGACCACATGGCTCCAACAAGCCATTCTTGTGTTCCTTTACCAATAATTCAGGAACTTTCACCACTGTAACAAAGCCAAGTTTTACTGCCTGAGAATTTTTTGGTGACTTTAAATCTCTGCTGGGGTTCTCTCATCAAAGAGTATTTGCCCCAGACTTGGATCTTGGCATCCAGGAATTCTCCTTTTTATAATTTGTTTTTTCCCTTGCTAGCAGCAAATAGCTGCATGAGTAGTGCGTTTATTCCTCTTTGTTAGATCTTCTGTGACGGTTCCTCAGCACATTATTGCCGTTCATAGAGGCTATAGAGCCCTGAAACATGGGACAGAAATAAACCAAATCATTTGTAGTGTAAGAATTTTGGGGGATTTCAGAGAACACTGCAAGGATATTCACTGACTGGAAGTGAAGCAGTGTTTCCTCAAACTTTTTACAGGCAAAAGCAATGTTTAAAGTGGGCTTCAGACCCTCCAATTGTCCCTATTTTCCAGGGATGTCCCTGATTTGGAGCAGCTGTTCTGGTTTCTGATTTGATCCCGGAATGTCCCACTTTTCCTTAAAGGTAAAGGGACCCCTGACCATTAGGTCCAGTCGTGACCGACTCTGGGGTTGCGGCGCTCATCTCACTTTATTGGCCGAGGGAGCCGGCGTACAGCTTCTGGGTTATGTGGCCAGCATGACTAAGCCGCTTCTGACGAACCAGAGCAGCGCACAGAAACACTGTTTACCTTCCCGCCAGAGCAGTACCCATTTATCTACTTGCACTTTGATGTGCTTTTGAACTGCTAGGTGGGCAGGAACAGGAACCAAGCAATGGGAGCTCATCCTGTCGTGGGGATTCGAACCGCCGACCTTCTGATCGGCAAGTCCTAGGCTCTGTGGTTTCACTGGAGAAATGTTGGAGGGTATGGAGTTATCAGACCCCTGAACTTTCTGAAGGCAATCCTGTAAAGGGAAGGGTTCTTTTAATGTTTAATGTTTGCTTATGTCTTTAGATTTGTTGGAAGCTGCCCAGAGTGGCTGGGGAAACCCAGTAAGATGTGTGGGCAGTAGCGTCGCAATGGGGGGCGGGCGGGGGGGGGCGGTGCACCCAGGGTGCCATTTTGGGGGGTGACAAGAAGGCACCCCATGGGGGCTCTCAGCGGTATGAGCAGCCATTGTGCCCTCGCAGCTGCATGTGGAGGATCCCCAGTTCGCGGCTGCAATCACTATGTACATGTGTGGCGGTGCATGCATGCGCTGTATGTAACGCCGCCGCACTTGCGTTGTACATAGTGGTTTGCTGCTGGCGCCACTCCAGCGCTGTACAGATGGCGATGGGATCCCTCCGTCGCCACTACAGCGTATGGTGCTGGAGTGGCGCTGCCAGCAAACCGCTATGTACAGCGCATGTGTGGCATTGCTACATATGGCACATGTACCCTACGTAGCGACGCCTCGCCCCGGGTGTCACGATGCCTTCATTCGCCCCTGTGTGTGGGGAATAAATACCATGGACCTTTGGTTACGTTACGTAACTTTCGGGTTGTGAATGCGGCAAACCCGGAAGTGTATACTTCCAGGCTTCACTGCACGCACATACGCAGAAGTGCTCAATCATGCCGCGCACGTGTGCAGAAGCAGCGCCTCTACTTAAATAATTTTCGGGGTGTGAAAAGACCCCCGGAATGAATTATCGTATTTTTTGCTCTATAAGACTCACTTTTTTCCCTCCTAAAAAGGGGAAATGTGTGTGCATCTTATGGAGCGAATGCAGGCTGCGCAGCTATCCCAGAAGCCAGAACAGCAAGAGGGATTGCTGCTTTGACTGTGCAGTGATCCCTCTTGCTGTTCTGGCTTCTGAAATTCATAATTTTTTTTTCTTGTTTTCCTCCTCCAAAAACTAGGTGTGTCTTGCGGTCTGGTGCGTCTTATAGAGCAAAAAATACGGTGAATTCGTATCCGGAGGGTCCACTGTAGTAAAATTAGCATTATGGAATGGGACGTCCCTCTTTTCACCAGAGAAATCTTGGAGGGCATTCCAAGAGCAACATGAGCAGACTTAATGGGACCCCACAATGAAAAGGACATCTGGAGGGGCCCTGAATTCAGGAGGACACACTCCCAAAGAAGCACATACAGAATTGCAGCCTGATCTACTGCATGTTTGCTTGGAACAAAGGCCGACTCTATCTGGTGACCCTTCCAAGGAAAGTGTGTGCAAGGGCGCCGCCTTAAAGTAACAATTTCCAGTCAATACCCTTTGTTCCAATTTCAGAAGGTCTGGAGAGTTACATGAGCATCATGTGAGTGTTGGAGAGGACAGTGCCTCGGCTGCAACCCTTTGTAGAAAGCTTGTGTGATGTTGAAGCCTTTAATTTTTTTTTTTTTTTTTAAAAATGGGCTTAGACTTTCATAGACCACAGTCTACTTTGTCAGAGGCAGAGTTTTACCTATGGGTGCAACTTGAATCATTTTGGGAAGGCGAAGAGGAGCAATGCTGCTGCAACAAATCAGGTACAGTGGTACCTCGGGTTAAGTACTTAATTCGTTCCAGAGGTCCGTTCTTAACCTGAAACTGTTCTTAACTTGAAGCACCACTTTAGCTAATGGGGCCTCCTGCTGCTGCCGTGCTGCCAGAGCCCGATTTCTGTTCTCATCCTGAAGCAAAGTTCTTAACTTGAGGTACTATTTCTGGGTTAGTGGAGTCTGTAACCTGAAGCGTATGTAACCTGAGGTACCACTGTACCATTCTATTCTGCCTTGGTCAGACCACACCTGGAGTCCTGTGTCCAGTTCTGGGCACCACAGTTTAATAAGGATGTTGACAAGCTGGAACCTGAAGCGTATGTAACCCGAGGTACCATTGTACTGCCTGCTATGCATTGCTCACCTTCTTTACCCTGTTCATCTATGGGACTCCATTGATCCTAAGTGGAAATTGTTAACTAAATCACATATAGGGTTGCCGTATTTCAAAAAGTAAAAATCAAGACACCCTGAAATTTGCTGAGCTTTGTTTATACCAAAACGCCAAAAAAACTCTATCTCTATCTATATCTATGTAGTGCTTTCTTTCTTTAAAAATGTTTAGGGGTACTCTCATTTTGACTCAAGAAAATCACCTTTTATAGTTCCAACTGGGGAAAATAAATACAGTAAATACAACGGAACTGACCGATCACTGTGCTAGATTCCAACTCCTACTTCACACATTAAACGCTAGCTTCTTTCTGAGACTCAGCAAACACCGTGACAAGAAATGAGGCTGCCATCAGGGGTAGGAACGGAACTGACGATTCACCATGCTAGAGAAGAAACTAATTTTTTTTAAAAAAACATTTTGTTACTTCTCTCCTTAGATTCACAAAATGTTTAGGGGTATTGTTATGTACTGAGCTGAATCCTAGAACAATAGGATCCAGAATGCAGCAGTCTGACTGGTCCACAGGAGCCACCCAATCCAGCTCCAGGTGGAAGTGAATCAGCGACCTGATTGGCCTGCAGGAGCAGCCAGTCAGGTTCCTGGATGAAATGAATCAGCAATCTGATTGGCCTGCAGGAGCATCCCCCTGTGTCCCCCCCTGAAAAAGGGACTGTGTGTGTGTGTGTGTGTGTGTGTGTGTGTAATAAAATTTCCTAAAATGTGAGCCTCCACCTGCATCCTAAAGTGAGTCAGTCCATTCCACAGCCTTGGAATTCTACCACACCACATTCCATTCAGCCGTTTGTTAATTGTATACAGTGGTATCTTGGGTTACAGATGCTTCAGGTTACAGACTCCGCTAACCCAGAAACATTACCTCGGGTTAAGAACTTTGCTTCAGGATGAGAACAGAAATTGTGCAGCGGCGGCACAGCGGCAGCAGGAGGCCCCATTAGCTAAAGTGGTGCTTCAGGTTAAGAACATTTTCAGGTTAAGAACGGACCTCCGGAATGAATTAAGTACGTAACCTGAGGTACCACTGTATTGTTGTTGTTACGGTATATATTTATTTATACCCCACCTTTTTTCTTGACAGAGACTCAAGGCAGTTAGTTTACAACAGTGGCGTAGCGTGGGCTGTCAGCACCCGGGGCAAGGCAAGTAATTTGCGCCCCCTAACCCGTGGATTTGCGCCCCCTAACCCTAACCCCCAGATGTTGCGCCCGGTGCGGCCGCCCCCCCTGCACCCCCCACGCTACGCCACTGGTTTACAATATGGTCAGCTGGCAGTTATAAGCTTTCACACACTCAGGGACCTCAGGGTTCCTGTTCCCAGAGAAGACAATAGCGGCAGTCACCCAAGCTCACTTGCTATCCTCCTTCAGACCTTGTGGGTAGGTAAGGTGTGGGCAGCAATCGCCCCTCCGCAGATGCAACTGCCAAGCACTTGAGTTTGCCTTCTGTTTCTTGCAAACACAGACAAGGCCGATCATGCACAACTAATAATGAATGGCAATTTCAGACTGCTGCAGCCCCAGGAACTGATGCAGGGACCCTCGTCAAACAGAGAAAGCAGAGGGAGCAAGAGGCCTTCCTAAGACTGTGTGTCTTCTTCCTGTTGTTGTTTCCAAGCGTAAAACACTGATGTTGCAGCCATGGCTGATTGATAAAGACATAGCAGAGGTGTGACACATTTTGTCGGATGCAGGAACGGCAACTTCTTATCTGCTTGCTCCGTCCTTGGGAACAGAGATTTGCTGTACAGCAGAGGTAGGGACTGTTCTCCGGCTCAAGGGCCGCATTCCTCATGAGCAGCCTTCAAGAGGCCGCATGCCAGGGATTTGGGGGGGGGGAGCAGAGACAAAATACGGCAGAGCAATGGTTATGACCTTAGGCTACATTCCAGCCACTCAATAGTTAAAGGTTTATACACATATAGAAAGATAGATGATAGATAGATAGATAGATAGATAGATAGATAGATAGATAGATGATAGAGATATGCTGTACATTTATATCTGCACAACCATTGTAAATCTCTTCTGGATGCCTTAAGGCAAGCAATTCATAAATGAAATAAGTATTATCCTTCAGCCAGGAAAGCCATTGGCATAAGTTACAACTCAAGGACACATTCCAGTGAAGCGAAAGCACCAAGGGAGGGGGCAGAGCAAGGCCTGTAAGGGAGGTGGGCGAGAGAAAGCGAGAGATTAAGTTGGAAGTTTAGGTGCAACACAGCTTGCAGAAGAGAAGCTTTCTGTGAGTTAAGACACAGTGAAGAACCTCTGATTCCAATACAGTGGTACCTTGGGTTAAGGACTTAATTTGTTCCAGAGGTCCGTACTTAACCTGAAACTGTTCTTAACCTGAAGCACCACTTTAGCTAATGGGGCCTCCTGCTGCTGCCACGCCGCCGGAGCCCGATTTCTGTTCTTATCCTGAAGCAAAGTTCTTAACCTGAAGCACTATTTCTGGCTTAGTGGAGTGTGTGACCTGAAGTGCATGTAACCTGAAGTCAAAATAAAAAAATTCCTTCCAGTAGCACCTTAAAGACCAACTAAGTTAGTTCTTGGTATGAGCTTTCGTGTGCATGCACACTTCTTCAGATACACACGAAATGCACACGAATGCATGCACACGAAAGCTCATACCAAGAACTAACTTAGTTGGTCTTTAAGGTGCTACTGGAAGGAATTTTTTTATTTTGACTATGGCAGACCAACACGGCTACCTATCTGTAAATGTAACCTGAAGTGTATGTAACCCGAGGTACCACTGTACTGTCCCTGTTGCTTTATCTCTATGCTGTCTTCTCTCTTTATCTCTCTGTTGTTTAGACGGATGCATCCTGTTTACAGCTTCTTCCTCCTTCTCCTCCTCCTCTCAGACCTTAAGATTAGCAATCACCCTGGAACTCCTCTCTGAGAACAAAGGAGCAAGTACAGCTCTAGATTAATTAGGTTAGAACGAGAATTTTAACTATCCAAGCTATGTTGCGGTTGTTTTGGGCATCTGCCTGTCTCAAGAGATAATGGAGTGAGCCTCTGTGGGTCAAGTCAAACCGCTGCCTTAGCAGCACCAAAGTGAGCTCCCTGGGGTGCAAGCCTGGCCAGGGTGTGTGGAGGTCCTGGGCTGCCTAGATGACACAAGACCCCCCCCCCAGCCTTGCCAGTGTGGCCCAAAGGAAAGCAGAGCAATCATGGGCATAGCCAGGATTTATGGGGGGCGGCAGGGTTTGTGTTAAGCGGGGGGTAGAACCTCGGTTTGTTAAGTATTTTGTATTGATGTATTTGATTTAGGGGACGTGGGTGGCGCTGTGGGTTAAACCACAGAGCCTAGGACTTGCCGATCAGAAGGTTGGCGGTTCGAATCCCTGCGACGGGGTGAGCTCCCGTTGCTCGGTCCCTGCTCCTGCCAACCTAGCAGTTCGAAAGCACATCAAAGTGCAAGTAGATAAATAGGTACCACTCCAGCGGGAAGGTAAACGGCGTTTCCATGCACTGCTCTGGTTCGCCAGAAGCGGCTTAGTCATGCTGGCCACATGACCCGGAAGCTGTAAGCCGGCTCCCTCGGCCAATAAAGTGAGATGAGCGCCGCAACCCCAGAGTCAGCCACGACTGGAACTAATGGTCAGGGGTCCCTTTACCTTTTTATTAAGGTATGTGTGGGACCACTTACTAGCCTGGCATCTTGTGACATATAGGTATACTTTGATTGATGTGCGCTAGAGGACAAACCAGGTCAACAAGATGGTAACTAGCAGTAGCACAGATGCAAATGAAAGGTTCTGTTAGAGCATGTTCCTTTCTGGAAGCTAGCAGAAGTATAAACCGGTGTAATAAGGGTGTGTTGGGAACTACCTATCCCAGCTGGGATGGTGGGAGAGTCCGGAGTTGCAGAGAGCGCATGGATTCTGTGGGAGGGGAACCTTTACATCACCTGATTTGGGTGACATAGGATACCAAAACAATGGAGGGATTCAGCCAGGTGCCAAGACCAATGGGAGAAAGGCAAAGCTGGGCAAGGCAGGGTAAGGCTACCACTGCAAGCAGCTGTGGCTGCAGGCATGGAGAAGACAGAGCTTTGCCAAACAGACTGCCCACAGACTAATCTGCTGTCCTTGGGTTACATCACCAGTGACCTAAGAGCCAGTTCAACCAGGCTTGTGTGTGTGGAATTAGAGAAGGGCTGTAACTCCATGGTAGAACATCTTCTTTGAATGCAGAACGTCCCAGGGTCAAACCTTCACATCTCCAGGTATGGCTGAGAATGTCCTCCAGAGATCTGTTGCCAGTTAGACTATATAGGCTAGATGGAACAATGGCTTATACAAGGCCACTTCCTATGTCCCACCTTCTCCTTTATCTCAGATGGCAAAATACCCAGGGCTGACCCCAGAGGAAGAGGCAATGGACCATCAGAGGACATGATAATAATAATAATAATAATTTATTATTTATACCCCGCCCATCTGGCTGGGTTTCCCCAGCCACTCTGGGCGGCTTCCAACAATATATTAAAATACAATAGTCTGTTAAACTTTAAAAGCTTCCCTAAACAGGGCTGCCTTCAGATGTCTTCTAAAAGTCTGGTAGTTGTTTTTCTCTTTGACATCTGGTGGGAGGGCGTTCCACAGGGCAGGTGCCACTACCGAGAAGGCCCTTTGCCTGGTTCCCATAACTTGACTTCTCGCAGCAAGGGAACCACCAGAAGGCCCTCGAAGCTGGACCTCAGTGTCCGGGCAGAATGATGGGTGTGGAGATGCTCCTTCAGGTATACTGGACTGAAGCCATTTAGGGCTTTAAAGGTCAGCACCAACGCTTTGAATTGTGCTCGGAAACGTACTAGGAGCCAATGTAGATCATGATTTCATTTGTGAGCAATGCACCTGAGCTATGGGGGACCACCGACTGAGACTCCCCTAAATGTCTCAGTGATCAGGCAGGGATATCAGGGATCCATCAGCGCTTAAGATATCCTAGATCCAACTTGTTAAGGGCCTTGCAAAATGAATACAAGAAACTTGAACCTGACCCAATAGCATGGGTGGTCACTGCAAGCTTTCAAGCACTTGTGAAGATGATCACGATTAATTACTGACCCTTCACCAGCAGCTCCTAGTGATAACCTATCCCCATCAATGGACTGGCTGCATCATTTTGCACCTGCTGGAGCTTCTGGACCAGGTGCAATATAATCCCACATAGAGTGCATTGCAATAGTCAAGTCTTGAGGTGACCAGTGCCTGAGTCACCACCACTACCCTTTCCAAGAATGGCCAAGAAGCACCAGCTGTAGCTGATAAAAGACACTTCTTGCTCCTGAAGTGTCTAAGTCTACCTGAACCTCAAGCGGCAAAATTGCTGCATCATGGTGCAGGTGGTTAATAATAAAACCTTTATTTATATGGGTACCTACTGATAAGATGCATCAAAAAAGCAACTGTACCAAAATTATTGTGAAAATCTTTGGGACTGGGGTGCCAAATTTTGTCCTTGCTCGGGGCACCATATTGCCAAAATCCGCCCTCCAGCCGCATACTACAAACCTGTTCTTTCAGAGGGTGAGCAACCCCATCCAGGGCAGGTAAATGGCCAGTCTCCCGGGCACAGGAACCACCACCCTCCATCTCACCAGGAGTCTCCATCTCACCAGGAGTCAAGCTCAGTTTGTTATCCCTCGCCCATTCTGCAGCTTCATCCAGACAATGTTCCAAGGGTGGTAGAATGGTAGAAGGGTCCCTGCCTTCTACCACCCTTAATGCCCATCCCCTCCAGGCTGTTTCCCAAGCAGTCTCAAACGGCACCTGCACACCTCTGGTCTCTGTTGTGCTCTCCTCATTAGCCTGACAGCGGGGAGGGGTGTTTGTTGCAGCAGGAGAGAGAGATTTCCCTGGATTCTTCAGCATAAGGTTACCAGATGTCCCCGTTTCCCAGATTTACAAATCAGTCCCCATACAAAATCCATTGAATTTGAAAAGTGTCCCCGGATTCTTTGAAAAAAATCTGGTAACCTTCCTTCAGCAGCCTCTTGACGTTCCTCCTCTGCTTCAGCCACTGCGTCTGAACTGCTCCCTGTCACTGGCTCTCCCCCCTCACTAAACCCTCCTGCCCCTTCAGCACCCCACATCTCCTCCCACCAATCTGCTCCTCTGTGTCCCACCACAAACTCCCTGGCTCAGAACCTTCCTCCTCTGGGGTTTCCCTTGGGGGTCCCCCCAGCTGGTGCCTCCCGCCACTCGTCTTTGTCCAGCCAGTCCACGACACCAATGTGTGTGGGCAACATGGTATCACTGTCGTGGCGAGATCAAACATGGGAGAAGATTTCTGCCCTTCTTGCACTGTGGCACAAAGGCCTGCGATCCGCCGCCGCCCCCCCATCACCCTCGCCTTGCCCTCACTCCAGACGCTTCAAGTACTTGGGTTACGTAAAATGTAGTAATTTTTTATGTGGCTTTTGCGCAAAGGCTGCCTCTGATGTACCTCATTCCCAAAGGCGCAAGGAACGGACCTGTCAGTGAGTTGCACGGTTTAACTCTGTGCTTCATTGAAGAACTGCCCAGTGCCCCTCCCATTCCCCTCCATTCACTTTCTCCAGATCTCAGTTATTTGGGAAAGGAGGGAGCAGAATTCCAGAGGGAAAGGCACGGGCTGCACCAGCCTCCGGCCGCTCTCCTGAGCGTCTCCCTCGCCTAGGCAATCTCCTGCCAGCAGTGGCTTAGCGTGGGGGGTGCAGGGAGGGCCGGCCGCACCGGGCGCAACATCTGGGGGTTAGGGTTAGGGGGCGCAAATCCACGGGTTAGGGGGTGCAAATCCACGGGCTAGGGGGCGCAAATTACTTGCCTTGCCCCGGGTGCTGACAACCCACGCTACGCCACTGCCTGCCAGCCTCTCGCCTCGTGTCGCGACGCCCCGCCTCAAGTCTCGCCTCTCCGCGCCGCCTCCCTTCCTCGAGGTGGGTGTGTGGCGTTTTCATTCAGACTTTTTGGCCGGCTTGCTCTTGACGTCAGGGAGGCGTGACCAATCAGAACCCCGGATCCCGGGCTACAGAGTCCCATCCCCATCTGGCCATGGGTCAGGTGACGCTCCCTCTTGCCTATTTAGAAACGACCCCCCTTGCCGGTTGCTCCGCTTGGTTGCTGCGCCTTTGCGCTTGCAAGTTAGTTGCTCGGCTCCCTGCGCGCGCGCGCGCCTCTCGCCTCTTTCTCCATCTCCACCTCCTCCTTAGAGAGGGAAAGCCCCGGTGCTTTGCCGTTTCTGCAGGCTCAGCATCATCTCGTCCCCTTTCCCCCCAAAGAAAAAGAAAGAAGAAGAAAAAGCCGGCTCTGAAGAAGTCTGAGCAGCCTCAGCAAGTCAAGTGCAGTATTGGGAGGAGGAGGCGGACAAGACGACTCGGCGTTTGCTGGAGCGATGAGAACTTTTGCCGTCCTGGTGTGCATCGCTCTCGCCTCTTGCGCGCCCCGGGAGGACGCCTTGCAAGCGGAGAGGGACCCCCAGGGAGGTAAGCGGGGCTGCAGGGTGTGGGGCTGCCATATTTTGAAGAGCAAAAAAGAGGACACTTTCGCCAACTTCTACTTTTAACTATGGATCGGTATGACGATTCTACCTATGGGGGGGGGGAAAGGACATATGGCATCCCTAGCAGGGTGGCTTTCTCCCTGGGGCGGTAGCGGGACAAAGTGGGCGCTGGGATAGCAGATGGGTAGGGAGCCGCGCGCAGCCTGCCTGCTTTTGGTGCGCCTTTTGCCTATTGCGCGTTAGCGGCGTGCGGCGCACCTGGGTGCTGGGATGCGCGAGGCTTGAGTTGCTCTTTCGTTCTGGAGATGTGGATTTCATTGCCGGCGTCTGCAGGGAGTTCCACCCGAGTCGGCCTTTGCTGTTCCTTCCAACTTTGCCATTCTGTGTTTCGTTTCTGGAGCTGGAATGGGCGTGTTTGTGGGAGAGAGACAGCTGAATGTGAAAGTGTGAGACAATTGTAAGGTTTGTGGTCGTGAAGCGATACGAGTGCGGCTTTAAGCCTCGTGTTTGGAACTCCCCAGACCAACAAAGGGAACTGGGACATTTCGCCGGTGGGGAAAGGCAAGCGGAGCGCATCTCTTGCCTCGCCGCCGAGGCGATGCCTGCCTTTAACTTTCAGCTGTGGCGGTGAGAAGCGCGGACGTGATTTGCTGTTCGGTGAGCTCTCTGCTGCATCTTGTAATGCGTGAAAGAGCAGCTGGACTCTCTGTCATCTGGTCTCCCTGCTTCTAAACCACGACGCCTTCTGTCTAGCTTTGTGATCCTGGGTCTGGCTCATAAAGTGTTAAAAAACCTTGCTCTTCCAAGCGGACACTCGGTGCAAGCCGCGTTGAAAAGAATGGGGAATGTTAAAAGGGCGCAACTATAGCCTTTCCTCTAACGGCGCTTGCATAGGGAAAGACCACACTGGGATGTGCCTGTGTAGAATCAGCAGCTATTTCAGAAACTTAGCCTGTGATTTTGGGCAATTTACCTGGAAGTAATCTCCATTGAACTTAGTTGTACTTCTGAGTAGAGACTGAATTGCGCTTGCAAGTGCCTTATTTTAGCCTGCTGTTCCATTGACGATGGGCTTGCAGTGCTCGTGATTTATAGCACCAGCGTCTCATATTTAATGGAGCTGATGATCAAGGTTCTTCCGCTATTAATAGCAAGTGCCTAAAGAGAGAATCTTTCACTATGTCCTGAGTTTTTAATTTTAAATCTGGCTAGAGGCAAGGCTAATAAGTGCATGGAGAGGGGAAAGTGACAGCTAGCTGGTGCTTTTATTTTTAATTTCAAACCTCAAAGCCTAGCTTGAATTTTACCGCCTGCTCAGCAAGCCCTCTTTATGCTTGGTGATTGTTTGACATGCATGGTGAAAAAGAGCCCCTCTGGTCACATGCTTAGAAGCTGGTGATTGTTCTCGCATTCTAGATTTTAACTAGAGGTTTCTTTTTGGGGGGCGGGGCGGATTCTAGCAGTTTCTTTTTTGGGGAAGGGGAAGCTTCAATGAACCCTGGCATATATTCAAACTGCACATTGAAGCTTCTTACAATATGGCAGCATGGCTTTGATGCTGAAAACCTGACCTGCCCCTGCAAGATCTTAAATAGGTGGTGCTAAGCATGACGATGGGTAATATGAGGATTCTGGGCCCATTTTCCCAGGAGTAAGCACTGCTTAGAGAGCAAGCATGAAAACAAGTGGAGACTCAGGCTGGTCACACCATGCATTGAAAGCATTTTAACCACACAAAGAAGCCTGGGAATTGTAGTGTCTTGATGGTGCTTGGAGCTGTAGCTTTATTTGGGGCAAACTACAGCTCCCAGAATTCTTTGGGAGAAAAGACGGGGGCTTTAAATGTATGGTGCGCCTGCAGCCGGAGTTTTGTATGAATCCAAGAGCTCACTGCTCCGTCGCTTGATGTGCTCCTGGTGCCCTCTGTTATCTCGCAGGCAACCTGTCAGAAATCCTAAATCAGGGGCACTCTCTCTGCCTCACCTGCTGACGTGTGCTTAGCCTAGGCTGCTGAACTGGTTCTGTGACTTAACGTAAAAAGTAAGTCAGTGTGCCACTAAGGTGTAACTCCATGTAGTTCGACTGGATTGCGTCTGAAATTCACTGTTTCTATTGATGTGTTTTGCAAATGCAGCTTAAACTGTGAAGTATTCCTTGTTTGGATAAGCTGGTCACCTCTGCTGCCTTAAGGAGGGAAAGGACAGGTTTCTGGATTTTTCTTGATATTAAACTGGCATAGAGGATATATTAGGATTAAGAGATACATTGGGATTTTTGCATGGAAATAGAGTGTTGGTCAAAAGCCAGGTTTGCATGTCTAGGAAGAGTGCACGTCTAATTGAGTCATGCATGTAATGAGCAATTTTCTCCTGAATTTGAGTTTAAATGGCCTTCATGGCAGTATTCTCTTTCCGCAAGCTACTCGTGTGCGTGTGTGAAATATTTGCAGGGTTTTAATCTCCTGCAGTTACTGAATCCAAGGGGTTGAAACACAGAGCTATGGCAGTGCTTCTCAAAGTGGGTGGTACCACCCGGGGGGGTGTTGGAGGGATAACCTAGGGGGTCGCTAAGAGGCAAGGGGTGCTGGAAGTGTAAATGGCTATTGGACTTTGAGAAGCTGGTATCGTCACTGGCGGAGGAAGGGGGGTGCAATGGGTGCGGCCGGCCCCGGGTATCATCCCTGGAGGGGTGTGACATTGCCACCCCACCTCCTGGGCTGCTTGCTGCTCGCCACGGGTGGCACCCCCTGGGGCACTTGCCATGGGCAGCTAGCCCTGCCCCCACAGGCAACTAGCCCCACCCCACAGGCTGCTAGTCCCGCCCCCAGGTGCAGAGCAGTTATCTCCACCTCTGGGTATCAAGTTCATCAATTTTGCTGAATTAATTCAACTAAATAGTTCTAACAGGACTTTGGATAAATGTGCAATTGATTGTTACTGTTTAGAAATTCATCGTGTTATTATCTTCCTTAGCCGGTTGTGCAAACGACCTTTCTGAATCATGAGTTTTATAGGGTAGGGTAGGAGGTATTGGAATGAGTTTATGAAACGAAGGGGAGGAGGTGGCCTGAGTAAGTTCGGGAACCACTAAGCTAGAACCTTGGTGTAAATTTGGATGAGAACAGGATGACTTGCCATGGTTCTGCAGGAGACTATAAGATCGTGGAAACGTTATGCTGCTGCTGAGTCAATGTTCATATCATAGAATCGCAGAATTGGAATGGACTGCAAGGGGCCATCTAATCCAACCCCTTGCAGTGCAAGAACCAGAGCTAAGATTTGGACTTTGCTTCCATTCTTTCCTCTGCCTGTGTTTAGCATCCTGCATGCACCTAGCCTCTGTGCATACCAACTCTGTGCACAGTTTCACGCCCTGGCACTGAAATTTGTGGGTGCCCAACCCCTTCATGGGGAATTTTGCAGGTCCTCGGGCACCCAGGGCCCCAGGGAGTTAGCACAGTTCTCAGTTGCACCCAAAAAGCCCACCTGCATGCAGCTTAGGACTGTGGCTGCCTTATGATGAATGCGCAGAGAGAGCGTGTGAGGCTCGTGGGCATGATCCCCTGTCCCACTCTATGCTTGTCGGCTGCACGTGGCGGAAATGTGTGCACAGTTCTTAAGTGTGCATATTCCCCAACTCTCTACACCTGCCCCCTAGGCAGGCAGGGGCCCACAGCAGTCCATGTATGGGTGGGTTTCAGGGTCTGGATATGATCTGACTGTTGGGAGTGGTGGAGAGGAGATAAATTATGTTTTGATGTGTGAGCTTGCACTGCAAGGAGCAGGGGTGGGGAACTGTGCCTTCCCAGACGTTGTTGCTAGACTCCAGCTCCCATCAGCTCCAGCCAACATGGCCGATGGTCAGAGATGATGGGAGTTGTAGTCCAGCTGCCTCTGGAGAGCACAGCATTGGCTACCTCTGTTAGAATTCCTGCTCCATGATTACAGTCATGGGATTGTTGTCTATCACATAACGGTGTCTGTTTTTTGACTCCACAGAGTGGGGAGTGACGGAGACAGGATGTTTGTGTTACTGTGTTCCGTGAAGTGGGACTATTGTCCTTTGTTCTTTCTCTTTGCTGTCTGATGCTAGAGAGAGAGGGAGCCATGTCACAGTGCTCTGTGTCTGTTTATATGTAAATAAAGTAGATTAGCCAAAATGCTGAGTTGCTGAGGTCTGTCATGCAAGCTGCGAAGACTCTGCGGATCCCTAAGTGTGCCGATGTCTGTTGGCATTGGCCACTGTGATGTTTGGGCTGAAGAAAGCTTTTGAAGCTCCCGAACGATCGACCAGGAGGGAGAGAACATGCCAGTTGGGCATGTGTCTCTGCCAGAGTCCTACTCAAGTGTAGGATGAGCTCCTGACAACCCCTGCTATACCTGGTTGTGGAGAACGTGCTCATGTAAACTTGTAGACTTTAGCTCAAAGTTGTGGGCCTGATGAAATGTGGGCATATGGAAGCCCACCTGCACATATGAGACAAGGGTAAGGTAAAGGTAAAGGGACCCCTGACCATTAGGTCCAGTCGTGACCGACCCTGGGGTTGCGGCGCTCATTTCACTTTATTGGCCGAGGGAGCCGACGTACAGCTTCCGGGTCATGCGGCCAGCATGACTAAGCAGCTTCTGGCGAACCAGAGCAGCACACGGAAATGCCGTTTACCTTCCCGCCGGAGTGGTACCTATTTATCTACTTGCATTTTGATGTGCTTTCGAACTGCTAGGTTGGCAGGAGCAGGGACCGAGCAACGGGAGCTCGCCCCGTCACGGGGATTCAAACCGCCGACCATCTGATCAGCAAGTCCTAGGCTCTGTGGTTTAACCCACAGCGCCACCCACATCCCTGCTCTAAAACTGCAAAGTAGTTTTGGTAGTAACACATGATAGTAACCAGTGCTATTTTTCTAGAAGTGCTGGAACTCACCATGAACGCCTCCCTTGTTCTCTTATAATGGCAATGGCGCCCACCTGAGAGGTGCCGGAACTGAGTTCTTGTGAGTTTCAGCTGAAAAAAAGCCCTAGCTGTGGCTGCCTGTTCCTTAGGGATCACAGCTTACCTTTAGATTGCTGTAAACTGTCCACAGTTTTTATGCAATTTATTGATCCCTTGCCGGGTGATGCTAAGCAGCAATAGGGTAGCCATATTTCAAACAGTGAAAATCCGGACAGAAAAGCCGTTTTTGAGCTATTTTCATGGAAAAGCGGCCAAAATGGCACTGCCGACATGGGCTGCCATATGCCTGGATTTTACTGGACAGTTGTACCGATTTCCACCCGGACACTGCTGCCGACTGCAGTATTCTGGATATACCCAGGAAATTCCGAACGTATGGAAACCCTAACCAGTAAGTGCTCATGTTTCAGATGTTGGCGTTTCTCAGCTGCTAAAGCCAGCTGAACCGCCGAAAGTTCTCAAGCTGCCGGTGAAATTCAACGTCCGCACTTCTAGGGACCTAGAAGACAAAGGGTGCTACCTCACTACGGGCCAAGACCAGCATTTGGAAGACTGCAAGTTTAACGTCTCTGCTAAAAGCTTCTTCGTTATTCATGGATGGGCGGTAAGTAGAATAGAATTCTTTGCTGCTTCGTGTTGCTCTTAGCATAAGAGGAACTCTTTGTGTGTGTATCCTATGGCATTTTGGGTGGGGGTTGTTGATCCTCAATCCATTGTTTTTAAAGCCATAAACACTTCAAGAGAGAAACCAGTTTTTCACTTGGTTTGAGTCCCTTTGAGGGCTCTGGGCGAAACATTCTGCTTGGTGCTGAGTAACTGGGAAGTAGTGACCACAGAGGTGGCACTACTCCTGGCTCCTGGCTTACCAACACAGTGTAAAGTTATGTCATATTACAAAATCTGGAAGTAAGAATTGTTGGAGGAAATGTGAAGTGATGGGAACATGCAGTCATATGTGGTGGAATTGTCCATTAGTTAATGAATTCTGGAAACAGATTGGTATAGAAATATCGGGAATTGTGAGTAGGAAGGTAGAAATATCTAATTTAATGGTTCTTATTAGCCTGAGTAGCTCTGAGTTAGAAACAAAAGAGGAATGTAAATGGGTAAAATTGATGGTAATTGCAGCCAGACAGGTTATAGCGAGTAACTGGAAAAATGCAGAAGAGCTAGGGGTGAACCAATGGAGGGAAAAATTGAAAAATATTATGATCTTAGAATATCTAACTGTGAAGAAACATAAAATGAAAGGGTTTAAGGTCAGTGAGTAGAAGGAAGATTGGTTTGAGAAGATATTGAATTAATTTGGTTTGAACAATTTGGGGTAATTAAAATGTTTAAAGTTAAATAAACCTTGTGGAGGGAGGAGTGTTACGGTATATAGAATTGTACATATTGTTGATTCGAATATGTTATTATTGATTATGTATACCCAATGTATCAGCCGCCTGGGGGGGTTTCACTGTTTGTTTTCACTGCGTTTTGGTTGTTGGTTAAATACAAATAAAAAAATAAAAAACCAACAGAGTGGGTGACTGATGCTCTCCTAGAGGTGAAGGCACGTGGAGCTTGGCTTGATCCAATGCACAGTGTGGGGGGGATCAAATTGGTGCCACATTGCACCACACTGGCCCAAGCTACCTGCCCCTTCCCCTCTCTGTACGTGCCAACGACCCACCGTGTTGGAAAGCCTGGAGAGCAGCAGTAACTTTGCCTTATGTATCGATCTGAGCCTTGGCGTTAAAGCCCATGGCAGAACTCGTGAGTTGGAGTTCTACATCTGACGGACAGGGCCAAGACAGCTGCTGACCTCCAACTCCCATCAGCTGCAGCCAGCATTTCCAAGAGTGGAGGATGCTGGGAGTTGTAGTCCGGCAACTTCTGGAGGTCCTGTTCTACCTGCTGTGATATTAGTCAACTCCCTGGACTAGCCACGCACCCTACTGCCAATGTGCCCATGCACTCGCCCCATCTGTGCAGTATGTGTGGCAGTTGTATGCACAGACCTCCCCTATGTGTGAAGAAACCTGGATAGCTCAGGTGGTTAGAGCATGGTGCTGATAACGCCAAGGTTACAAGTTTGATCCCCCTGTGGGGCAGCTGCATGTTCCTGGCTTGCAGGCTTTTGGACTTAAAGGTCCTTAGGGTCCCTTCCAATTCTACCGTATTTTTCGCTCTATATGACGCACCAGACCATAGGATGCACCTTGTTTTAGAGGGGGAGAACAAGAAAAATAAATTCTCCCCCTCTCTGCTCAGCGCCCCTTCAGCGAAGCCGCAGGAGAAACAGAGCCCCTTCCTCCTGCTTCGCTGAAGGGGCGCTGCACAGCTCTCCCTCTCTGCTGAAGCCAGGAGAGTCTTGCTCTCCCGGCTTCAGCAAAAAGAACTCGAAGCCTCCGGAGTGCAGCCGGACCTCCCGCTGCGCTCCGGAGGCTTCAGGCGGCTATCCCTGAAGCCTTCACAGCGCAAGTTCCCGCTGCTCTCTGGAGGCTTCAGGTTCCTTTCGCTGAATCTGGGAGAGTCTTGCTCTCCCGGCTTCAGCAAAAGCAACGCGAAGCCTCCGGAGCGTGGAGGGAGCGCTCCCTCTGCGCTTCGGAGGCTTCACGTTGCTATCGCTGAAGCCAAGGAGCCTTCATTCGCTCCATAGGACGCACACACATTCCCCCTTAATTTTTGGAGGGGGAAAGTGCGTCCTATAGAGCAAAAATACGGTACATTTCTATGATTCTTTGAAACCCTTTGGTGAACTTATGTAGGAAAGGCAGGTTTCTGTAAGGGACTCAACACTTCCTAGTTAATTCCTGCTGGGTTTGATATTTGACCTAGGAGCTTTCTGATTCACAGCTTGGTGTTGTTGTTTTTAAAGCCACTAGCTTTAGATTAACAGAATAAGGTGTGAGAGATGAGGTGACTGGTATTAGGTGACTCCTAGCGTGAAATTCTAAACCATAACCCTCTTTCAGGCACTTGCTTTGTCAGTTCTAACCTTTGGCTAAAACCCTCAAAGGATCCCAACGCAGCACATTAAATACACTATAAAAACCCTGCTAGAAACACGTAGGCACTGATTCCTCTCAGTCCTCAGAAAGCCAAGATACTTCTCTTTAAAAAAATTAAAATATTGCAAAGTAAATACATCCATACCAAACCATACATAAAGACTAACATAAAAAAGAAAGAAGAAAAAGAAAAATGCAAAGAGAAGCAGACAGTAAAAGAATAAAGAAAAGTATAATATTTCAATACAATAAACACTATTTTACAAAATAATAGTAATAATAGACGTCCATCACTCTCACAACACTTCCTTTCACATTTCATATTTTATCTGTATTTCAGTAATGTTTTCATCTTAATATATAGATATGTATATATGTATGCTTCCCCTTTTCCATTCACAAGGTCATTCTAGACACAGCCAAATTTTTACTTTTGGACCTTGTCTTTCTAAATAATCATTCAAGCACTTCCATTCCTTCTTGACTGTATTCATTGGCTTTAATATTATTATATCCGTCCATCTGGCCAGCTCCAAATATTCACATAATTTACATAACCATTCCTCTTTGGTCGGTACCTGGTTACCCTTCCAGTACTTAGCCACCAAGATTCTCGCCACTGATGTCACATACAGAAATAATTTAGTATTTTGTCTAGGAATATCACTATTCAATATTCCCCAAAGATATGTTTCTGGTCTTTTGCTATGTGAAGTTCTTAGTAACTTTTTATTTCTTCATGGATCGTGTCCTAGAACTTTCTGATCTCTGGACATGTCCACCACATATGGTAGAAGGTTGCCAAGATACTTCTCTCGCTGGTCCTCCTTTAGCCAGAAAGGAACTAAACATGGATTCTTCTTCCAGATGACTGGCATGTTTGAGAGTTGGCTGGGGAGCGTCGTGTCGGCTTTGCAGGAGCGAGAGAAGGACGCCAACGTGGTGGTGGTCGATTGGCTCCCTCTTGCCCACCAGCTGTACACAGATGCTGTGAACTACACCCGAGTGGTTGGGAAGGAAGTGGCCAAGCTGCTTAACTGGTTGCAGGTAACTTCAAGCTGGAAACCTCCCATTTCCTGAGCAGCAGAAACTGCATGGGAAAGCAACCATTGCTCCAGAAATGTCAACCTGGATGCTGCAGGACCTGGCAGGAGATGCCATTTTTGGCATCACACAGCAGGCTGCGTGCCAAGCTGTTGATTGGTTGGATAGGGCAGGTGGCGTTGCTGATGCTGGAGCTTCCCATCCCATGCAAACTGAAACTGCAGGCACCAGAGCCATCGCCCAAAAACCCAGGGTGTGTGATCTTCTAATGCTATACAACAGGGATGGTCCTGAAGGTGGTGTTAGGCTCCCATCAGCTCCACCATGGTCCAAATGCAGTTTATACAACATTTAAATAAAAAGAATACATACATACAGATGTACTGGACTCAGAATAAGGCAAATTCCACATATCCATAACTGCTTATTTTAATCCATAGTTGCTGATTGGTACGGCTCTTTCTGGACTTTAACACTTCAGACTGCAGGGGAAAGATGGCAGCTTTGAGCGGGCAGCCACCAGGAAGATGAGCAGACTCTGCCTTGCCCATGACGCCAGTACATTGGGTTCTAACCTTACCCCAGGCACGCTTGCATTTTACAGACGAATCGGGGAGCACTCAGACCCTGTGGTTCCCCTGCAGCTGCCATGTAAAATGTCCAAAAGGGGCTGTCCCTGAACATTCACTCTGAATGCATAGTTTTGATCTTATGTCTTTACCTACCATTGCTTGGCCCTGCTTTGCTTCCCATAACATCAGTTCCGCCTTCTGTTTCTTGGGGGTGGAAAAACCTGCATGAAGCAACTTGCACCACCTAAAGCTGAGGGTGTAGAAAACAAGGTTTATTGGCCAAAGGCATCGAATGTTCCTTGCGTCATCAGCTGAAGGCACAATGTGTTTCGTAAAGCTGAACCTTTCCTGTTCCTGTGTGGACCCTTTGCATACTCTTTTACCATGATGATTAGCCATGAAGGCTGCGCTCTGCCCTCCAGAGTTGGGAAGCACCAATGCTTCTGAATACCAATTGCCAGAACTGGAGAGTTGCTCTTGTATTCGAATCCTGCTGGTGGGTTTCCTAGAGGTGTCTGGTTGGCCACTGCAAGAACAGGATGATGGCCTAGATGGGCCATCAGCCTGAACCATCAAGCTCTTCTGATGCCCTTACTAAATTCTGTTCAAAAGTTTTCTTCTTCCATGAGCGACTGGCTTGATCCTGTTCATGTTGCTCTTGCAGGAGAAAGAACGCTTCCAGCTCCAAAACGTCCACCTGATTGGCTACAGCCTGGGGGCCCACGTTGCTGGCTATGCTGGGAACTATGCTATGGGGACAATTGGCAGAATTACAGGTAAGCCAACCAACTTCCCCCTCGCCGCCTATGAATTCGTGTGCGTTGTTGCCTTGTGGTTTTCTGAAACTGCTGAAAGCCCCATCCTCTGCTTGAGGCAGGTTTGTGGCAGGTGACACACCAGGTGAATCCTGAATCTGCATGCACAGCCTCAAGGTAAGTCTCGGCTGGAAAAGTTTTGCATTTGGCTGGAAGCTACTCCCAGACAGGCTGGGGTGGCTTGAACTTCCCCTCTCTGCTTGCCTGATGGTGTGGCTCAGACCATGCTAAGCGTGTGGCTCGGTTTGTTAGACCGTGGTTCTGATGTCGCCAATATCGCAGGTTCGATCCCTGCATATTCCTGCTCTGTGTAAGGAACTGGTTGTAAATGAGGATAATGCGGGAATGTTCAGGGAGGCAGGAGAGGATATATTGTTTATTAATATCCTTCTTAACTTGCGCTAGCAAGTTCTTTCACTTAGCAGAGTTTCACATTCCCCCTTTAAACGCACAGTGGATAACTGGTTGCAGGCTTGTGTAAGCCTCTCACTAGAAGGTTCCTGGTAAGATCCCTTAACTTACCTCTTAAAAGAATAAACACGCCACAACCTTGTGCAAAGTATATAAAAGAGGTTTACTCACATTCAGTTCACAGTTGAATCCCTGAAGGCAGACTTAGTTACAAAGTATATAGATGTGGATCCATCTCATATGGGGACAATCCCAGTGTCCTATGTTGGCTTGAAGCAGTCTCTAGCTAAAAAGCTGTTCCAACAACGGAGGAAGTCAAAGAGAGAGTGTGTGCAGTGTGCCTTGTCCTTTTTGTTACCTGGACAGGTAAGGTCACACCCACCTCTAGTCACATACAAAGGAAGTATGTCCCAGCAAGGAGGAAACAGGAAGTTTTCGACTGGCTGGACCAAACATTCCCCTGCATGTCCACTCTAGGAAAACAAGGAATGTTGTATTTGACTGCTACTTATGCATCACATCCCACAGATAAGGGCTGAGGGTTGCCCCAAAGGCAGAAGGAGCAATTATGGAAAGATAACAGAAATGTCATCTTAGCCCAGTGGCTTATTGCACATCCACATCCACTGCTGCTTGCAGCAAACCCACAGCAGTAGTAAAGACCCTGTGATCCTTGGGGTGTTGTAGAACAACAGTTCCCATCATCCCTAACCATTGGCCGTGCTGCACGGGACTGATGGGAGTTGGAGTCCAATAGCCTCTGGGGGTACTCAAGGTAATCATTCATGACTCAAGGTCTGGCAGGAGAACGGGGTGATAGAATGGATGGTACCATTTTCAGAATGCAGGTGTGCGTGGCCAAAAAATTGCCATTTCACAAATGTTAGAAATAGTGATTTTTAAAATGAAGTTGAAATTAGGGGAGGGGCGATTGTTTAGCCTTAGCACCTGAACTGCATTCAGAAGCACACACCCCCGGTCAGTTCACAGAATCTCCTGTGAAAATGACTGGAGATGGTAGGAATTGTCCGCAACTCTGAAGAGCTGCTGCCACTCAGAATAGGCAGTGCTGGTCTGAGTGGGAAATAGTCTGGCTTTAGTATACTGTAAGGCAGCTTCCAAGGAAATAACTGCGTCCATCTCAACCGTATTCCTCTGCAGGCTTGGATCCAGCCGGCCCGATGTTCGAAGGAGTCGACCCCAACCGACGCCTCTCTCCTGACGATGCAGACTTTGTGGACGTCTTGCACACGTACACAAGGGAAACGCTGGGGGTCAGCATTGGGATCAAGATGCCTGTGGGTCACATCGACATCTACCCGAATGGAGGAGACGTCCAGCCAGGCTGCGGCTTGAGTGATGTCTTGGGGTCCCTTGCCTATGGAAGTAAGGCTTTCTGCTTGTATTTTGGTGGTGGTGGGGGGCAGGCAGGGGGGGGGTCACACAGATTGCTAACTCTGCCACATCAGAGTAACTTACTCTTGGTAAGATGCTGTCCTCAGCCTAAGAAGATGCAAACCCTCTAGTTGCAAAATACTTCCTGGCTTACATATATTAAACAGATGCATAGGTGTGTAGGAGGAGGGGATTTTTCATTGCAAAACCTGATATGCTAGTATGCAGATCTGGGAAAGCTATTGCGGTGTAATGACTAACACTGACGGATGAGTCAATATGCCCCTGGTTTGCTTTCTCCCCTGCTATGTGAATTCTTGAGAAAGTCTCTCTCAGCCTCAGCTCCTCTGTTATAAAATTAAGGATGAGGAAGAAAAAATATTTCATTCATGAATCTCTTCCCATTAGACAACTTGAAGCAATTCACAATATAATAAGCCAGGCATCCCCAACCTTCGGCCCCCCAGATGTCTTGGATTACAATTCTCATCATCCCAGACCACTGGTCCTGTTAGCTAGGGATCATGGGAGTTGTAGGCCAAAAACATCTGGAGGGCCGAGGTTGAGGAAGCCTGGTTTATAGACGCATCAAGCTATGCTGACATCCTTCTACTTATCTCCTCATGAAACCATAAACGGATTCCTGCCTTTTCTGGCCAATGGGATAAACGCACTTGTGTGATCTGGCAAGCATTTGCCAAATTCTTTGAATCCTATTAAAATGTTAATGAAAAAAGAAAGCCATTTCGGTTCGTGAAACGACTGAAGATTATTAGATGGCCTATATTTAGGCTCTGCATTGCATTTTCGGATGCCTCCTACAACGTACACTTCCGGTTGCACGGCAGAATTTCTGGCCAGAGGCCTGCCTGGTCCGTGGCCAAGTCTGGCTTGCGCTAAACTACAAAGGACCTAGAGATCTGTAAATCTTGCTGCACGTGTGCCAGCCTTTCCACCACGGAGGTGGAGAATGCTAAATGGCTGGCTTGTTGCCTTACGACTGTTTTCCCTCCTCCTCCCTGTCTGTCCATCTAGATATCGGGGAGGCTGTGAGGTGCGAACACGAACGGTCCGTGCACCTCTTTGTGGACTCCCTTGTGAACAAGGATAAGCAGAGCTTTGCCTTCCAGTGCACGGACTCCAGCCGCTTCCGCAAGGGCATCTGTCTGAGCTGCCGCAAGAACCGCTGCAACGGCATTGGCTACAACGCCAAGAAAATGCGGAACAAGAGGAACACCAAAATGTACTTGAAGACACGGGCCGACATGCCTTTCAAAGGTAGGCCCCTTTCTTCCTTTGCCGTTCCCGTCAGACACAGATAACTTCTGTTTTTGTTTGCAGAGCCAGCATCCGAAGCATTCCTTGCAGATCCCAGCGAAAAGGTTGCATGCTGCAAGGGGCAGGTTTCCTTTGCTGAAATGCTGAACCATTGACTCGGGAATGTGGGGCGGGGCGGGCGGTGTGCCCCAGGTGTCATCACTGGGGGGGGTGACATTTGGTGTGCCGCCTGCCTGAGACTCCCAAGTCTACCCCTGGCCGTCGGGGAAGGGGTGGAGCTGTGCCACCTTGCCGGCGGCCTTCACCCCTTCCCCCTTCATTTTGACAGCTCGGGGGAGGCTTGGGAGTCACACTGTTGCCCCTCATTCCTGGGCTGTTTCCTGGGGGAAGAGCCTCCCCCAAGCTGTCAAAAGGAAGAGGGAAGGGAGGAAGGCTGCTGGCAAAGTGGCGTCGCTCCCCCCGCGAGAAACCAGCCCTCCATGGGCGGCTTGCTCCACCCCCATGGGTAGTAGTAGTACGACTCAGGCAACGCATTGGTGACTAATATACACACACAACAATTACCCCAAAAAGTATATACATTCTTTATCAATCGTCTGAGAGAAATATATAAAACCTTGTGCAAAGCCACAGAGACTTATGAACTACCCAGTCTAAGATGAACTTATAATGCCTGGTTTCAATGGATTTTTCAAATGCTTAACTCAGTCTTTTGTTTTCTTTATCGTTTTACCTAAAGCATTTGATAAAGAATGTATCATTATGAATGTATCACCCCATCTCAGCTCTGCCTCTGATCTTTACTCTGTGGGCCATGACTGGCAGGTGGACAGAGCTCCGTGCCCATCAATCATCTGAAATCACAGTGGCACCAAGTGACCCGTTTTTAGTTTAGAGAAGAAGCGAGCAAGAAGTGACATGATAGGAGTTTATAAAATTATGCATGGCAGAGAGAAAGAGGATAGAGCAGGATTTCCCCCCTCCCCCTTTCATAATACTAGAAGTTGTGGACTTCAAGTGAAGCTGAATGTTGGAAGATACATTGCAGACATCAGGAGGTCCTTCTTCACACAGTTAAACTATGGAACTCATTTCTGCAGGAGGCTGTGATGGCCCCGAACTTGGATGGCTTTTAGCCACAGTTGGAGGCAGTAATATGAACCCGGCTTCAGATTCCTCAGTCTTGGCAAGTGGGGCTGGTGTCCAATCAGGGCAGGGCCTTTTCTGTCGTGGGACCAGCCCTATGCATTGCCTCACCAAGCGAGGTCTGTTGGGCCCCATCGCTTTGCTGTTTCAGGGGGTGGGTGAAGACCTTGTTTTTAAAAATGGCACCTGGTTAATGGTGCATTTATTTGCCGGCTCATTTCTGTGTTGTTCTTGTGCTGCTGGAATTTGTCAAATGGATAGCGTTTGCTTATTCATTTGAATGTATCTGTGGGGTTTCTAGGGCATTAATGTGATTTCATTCTGTTTTTTGTTGTTCCTTGGCTGCCTTATAGTGTCTTTGGAGAAATAGGTAGGATAGAATTTCTTTTTGGTCTTTCTTTAAAGAAAGAAAATCTGGGCAGCAGCCAGGCAACTTTTTGGTTCTTGGTGGGGAAAAAAGCCATCATGACATTCATCTAAAAGCTTAAAGAGACATTACATGGGTGATGATCTGCCAGTGGTTTCTTGATAAAAAGCAGCTGTGGAGAGCTGTAATTAGGAGCAGGAGATGGGTGTGGAAAAAGGGATTCTTAACCATTTCTGGGAGCGGCAGTTTTGAGTTGAATAATTACTGGATGGGAAACGGGTAACAAATACTTTTTCAATTGCACCAGCTCCTTGTCTGTTCCTAGAAAACAGCTTCCCTAACTTTCCCAATAAACCTCTGCCTACTAAACTCTACTGTCCCTGCTGCTAAACTCAGTAGCCTCTCCATCGCAAAGTCTGGGCTTTAGCCTAGGGGATGAGTGCCCCCAAATGGGAAAAAACTATGCCTCCGTCCTAGGCAGACCTGCATTTTCCTACCATTGCAGATGCAAGACATAGCTTGCCCACTAATAAGTTGCTTTATCCTTGCTTAGCCCATCAGGTGTTTTTTCTCTCTGTAGCAAGGCTACATAGTCAGGGATGCTGGAAGCTGTAGTAGAGAGCCAGTGTGGTGTAGTGGTTAAGAGCGGTGGACTCGTAATCTGGGGAACCGGGTTCGCTTCCCTGCTCCTCCACATGCAGCTGCTGGGTGACCTTGGACTAGTCACACTTCTCTGAAGTCTCTTAGCCCCACTCACCTCCCAGAGTGTTTGTTGTGGGGGAGGAAGGGAAAGGAGAATGTTAGCCGCTTTGAGACTCCTTCGGGTAGTGATAAAGCAGGATATCAAATCCAAACTCTTCTTCTTCTTCTTCTAGTAGTCCTACAGCACCTGTAGGGCCACAGATACCCTCCCCCCATGTAATAATAATAATATTTTTTTATTTATATCCTGCTGCTCTGGGTGGCTTCCATTACATGTTAAAATGCAATAAAACATCAAACATTAAAAACTAAAAATCCTCAGGAATACCTGTCTGGTCTGGTTTCCCTGCCCATTGAATTTAGAGAAGTATTTGTATGCAGCACCTAGAATCATAGAATCATAGAATCATAGAATCATAGAATCATAGAATCACAGAGTTGGAAGAGACCACAAGGGCCATCGAGTCCAACCCCCTGCCAAGCAGGAAACACCATCAGAGCACTCCTGACATATGGTTGTCAAGCCTCTACTTAAAGACCTCCAAAGTAGGAGACTCCACCACACTCCTGGGCAGCAAATTCCACTGTCGAACAGCTCTTACTGTCAGGAAGTTCTTCCTAATGTTTAGGTGGAATCTTCTTTCTTGTAGTTTGGATCCATTGCTGCATGTCCGCTTCTCTGGAGCAGCAGAAAACAACCTTTCTCCCTCCTCTATGCGACATCCTTTTATATATTTGAACATGGCTATCATATCACCCCTTAACCTCCTCTTCTCCAGGCTAAACCTGATTCAACTGCCCTGGGTTTCTATTGATAGAAATTTAATAAATGGCCACAAAGTTTTTGTTTAGGTAAGCTCACCCAGATACATAAATCTGGAATGCATTTCAATATGCAATTTTATTTTATAATGTACATTTTCTTAACTGCAGGTCTTGTTCATACTCTTGACGTTTTTATAGCTGACTTGCTTTTTAACTTTGGACCTTTATTGATAATCTGATGCATATTTTAGATGTTACATACCGCATCCCCCAATGTGGTATACAAATTATGTTCGTTCAGTGTGGCCTTGCGCCATGGTAGCCCCACAAACTCTTAGTCATTATAAGTGCATCATTGCTGTTAACTTTTATTTCGAAAAGGAAACTTAAGAAGCCAGAGTGCAAAACTATATCAGTTTCATAAGACGACCTGGATTCTGTGTACAGATCTGTAGGCGCAGACCATCCCCTGACTCAAACTAGTTCGTTAAGAAAATCCCCAAACTCGGTTCCATGGGTGACTCTGGGTCATCTCTCTGCGGTAGCTTATCTTAAAGTTTTAAGTGTCTATACGCTTATCGCATTTATAAATTTATTGTTGTACATTGTTTTAAATGTTTGTTTTCCTTCTGGAATTGTACCCCCAAGTGTGTTTTATAAGCTGGTCTCTGACCATAATAAATTATCTATCTATCATCTATCTATCATCTATCTATCTATCTATCTATCTATCTGTCTGTCTATCTATCTATCTATCTACCTACCTACCTACCTACCTACCTACCTATCTATCATCTATCTATCTGTCTGTCTGCCTGCCTGCCTGCCTGCCTGCCTGCCTGCCTGTCTGTCTATCTATCTACCTACCTACCTACCTACCTACCTACCCATTGTCTATCTGTCTGTCTGTCTGTCTGTCTGTTTGTCTGTCTGTCTATCAGTTTAAGGATGTGTTTGAATTATATTTCCCCTCACAAACACCTCAGGATATGCATTGGGACATGTCCCCCAATCTGTTGCCTCCCAGATGTTTTGGACTACAACATCCATCATTCCCCACCCAGCAATGGTCAGGTTGGGGTGGGGTGTCTCCCTTTGGACACCAGAAGGCTGTATCTGAAATGTGTTGATGGTTCTCTCCTCAATGGTGCGCCAGACAGCATCAGGGGCTCCCACGCCCATGAGTTCCCAGACTTTTAAAAACAAAACAAACAAACCACTTTAAAAGGAATTTGGGGTCTCAGCAAGCTACTTTTTTAAAAAAAACCTTCATTCAGATATCAAAGCACATGCATACGTCATATTTTAAGTAACAGTGATGTAGTTTGGATTTATTGTTGTGGTTTGAATTTCCAGTTCACCCCATCACGTTTTATATTGATATGCTGCCTGGAATTGAGTTTTAATGAAGAGCAGGTTATGAATTAGTTAAATAAAGTTTTGGTGGTGTTTGTTTGTTTGTTTTTTGAGCAAAGTTTAGTGAAGCCAGATGTAAAAAAAAAAATATTGTTGGCTTTTGTTTTGGGGTCCAGCTCAGCATTTATCCTGCTTTTGGATTTAAGGGGAGGCAAGTGAAGGGAAAACCCATTTAGCACCGGTGCCATATTACAAAAATGTTGGGCCCTAGACCAGGGCTTTGTTAGCCAGTTGGATATTCCACCCTTGGTCAAAATGTCATCATAGAATCATAGAATCATAGAGTTGGAAGAGACCACAAGGGCCATCGAGTCCAACCCCCTGCCAAGCAGGGGGTCCAACCCCCTGTCATCGATCTCCATTGTTAGGGGGGGGAATTAATCAAGTGCAGAACCAAATGCAGGTATTCTCATCTGTTCCCCATCCTTTCCATGGGCCACCTAACTGGCGCTCATAGACCTACCACCATATGAGAACTTCTGAGTGGAGCTTGTGGACCACCTCTGACTTAGAGGCTGATAGATGTTGTTGGATTACCATTCTCATAATTTCAAGTCGCTGGCCATGCTGACTGGAGCTGATGGATTTTGGCATCCAACAAAATCTGGAAGGCACAACATTGGCTATCTGTGTTCTAGCTTCAAAGAACCAGCTACCCATATATATGTCTGTGTGTGTGTGTGTGTGTGTGTGTGTGTGTGTGTGTGGATGGATGGAGAAAATTGCATTATTCGAGCAGCCGAAATGAGAGCAAGGGCTGTAGCTCAGTGACAGTGCACCTGTTTTGCGTGTAGTGGGTCCCACATTGATCCCTCAACATCATTTCTGGGTTGCAGAGGTGGGAAAAAGGTTACGTCAGACCAAGAGTCTATAGCTGAGGAATCTATTTCTAGCTGTGGCCAGACAGGTGGCTCCAGGAAGCCAGCAACTGGGGTATGAAGGCACCAGATGCTGCGGACAGAGCTAATTTGCTTCCAGACCCCATTTGACCATCATAACTAATAGCCACTGATGGACATATCCTCTATGAAGCCACTGGTTGATCCTTATAAGAGGAGCTGGGGTAGATGGTTCTAGAATGGTTCTTCTTGATGATGGGTTCTGCTGGTTTATCAAAGACTGTTCCAAGGAACCCTGGAGTACGTTAGTGTCAGGGACTCAGGGATGGAGGAGGGAACCCTGGGTCCTGGGGCTGTAGATCCATTCTGGTTAGCGTCCATCCACTGTGGGGCTTCAGAGCTCTTCTTGAGTGCTGAAGGGTATTCTAGCTCCCCTGTTGGGGGCTGTATATCTCTGAACATCAGTTGCTGGGAATCAGAAGTGTGGAGAACGCTGGTGCATTCAGCTCCCACTTGCAGGCTTCCCGTAGGCATGGCCATCTGTCATGGATGCTTTAGTTGGGATCCCTGCATTGCAGGGGGTTGAAATTGATGACCCCTTGGGCTCCCTTCCAACTCTACAATTCTATGATTCTATGAACCCAATAAAAGGGACGCGGATGGCGCTGTGGTCTAAACCACAGAGCCTAGGGCTTGCCGATCAGAAGGTCAGCGGTTCGAATCCCCATGACACGCCTGTTGTTCGGTCCCAGCTCCTGCCCACCTAGCAGTTCGAAAGCACGTCAAAGTGCAAGTAGATAAATAGGTACCACTCCGGCGGGAAGGTAAACAGCGTTTCCATGCGCTGCTCTGGTTTCACCAGAAGTGTCTTAGTCATGCTGGCCACATGACCCAGAAGCTGTCTGCGGACAAATGCTGGCTCCCTCGGCCTTTAGAGTGAGATGAGCATTGGTGGTGCAGGTGACCCATGACGCAGTTTGCACTGAAGCCCAGGTTGCTGAGAAAATGTGTCCCTTCTTTAAAGGGGAAATAAGCTTTTAAGTGAAATCTGAATGTCCCAGCATGGGGAACACTGGCTCTGCTCCCAGCAAAGAGCTGTGGTAGGTCTGGGAGCACTGTTGAAAAGAGCTCTGCATCACAAGTGGAAGACTAAAAACCCTCCCCTCGAGGAAGCATCCCAGCTTGGCCCTTTGCAAGGGTGCAGCCTTCAAGTACCGTATTTTTCGCTCTATAACACGCACCCGACCATAACACGCACATAGTTTTTAGAGGAGGAAAACAAGAAAAAAAATATTCTAAACCAAATAGTGGATATATGATTTTTGTGGTTCATGCTGTGGTCATAGACATGTGATCTGACAGTGAGTTTGGGGTAGCCCAATGCAAAAATCCTGAGGAGCCATGTGGATCCATGCTTTGTAACCACATTTTTGCACCACTGCGGCCCCAAGCAACAGTGGGTGCATGATTTTTTTTGGTGCAAGCTGTAGCCCTAGACATGCTATGTGATCTGATGGTGAATTTGGGGTGACCCAGTGCAAAAATCCTGAGGATCCATGTGGATCCGTGCTTTGTAACCAGGCTCTCTGTCCCTCTCTTCTCCCCACTCAGTGGCTCTTCTCCCGCTTTGCTGTTTCAAAGTGAGCAAAGTGAGCCATGGAGGAGGGAAGGAAGGGGAACCATGGATCCTCTGCTCACGACTGCAGCAGATCCCCCCCCCCGCCACCCGCAGGCATTCCCTCCATAACAGGCACAGACATTTCCCCTTACTTTCTAGGAGGAAAAAAGTGAGTGTTATGGAGCAAAAAATACGGTAATTTGCAGGTGTAAATGGCCAGTCGTTGCAGGAGACCCGAGAAAGCTGTCCTTCCTCAGGGGGAAATGATGGAAACACAGCTGCGTTTCTGGTTCCTCATCTATGTCTTATCTGCTCCTGATCAGGGTTAATGTGCACAGAGTCCCAGCAACGCCGCTTGGCAAAGACTGGGCAGATCCCGTGCCAATTGGCCCTTGCCTTGCAAACCGCGTCTGTTTAAGGGGAACAAAGGATTTGTAGCCCTAATCTTGGCTCTGCGTTTAAATGTCTTCACTTGTGTCTCTGCAGTTTTCCACTACCAGATGAAAATGCATGTCTTCAGCTACAAAAACATGGGAGAAACGGAGCCTACTTTCTCTGTTACGCTACACGGCACCAATGGGGACTCCCAGCCCCTGCCTCTGGAAGTGTAAGTGGAGAATTACAAACATCAATCCTGCACCCTCTTTCAAGTCGACTCTTTTACTAATAGGCTGTTATAAAGCTTCTCTCTCTCTCTTAACCTTGATTCTGGAGTGAGTCACTGGAGCAGCTCATTTCAGAAAAGATCGCGATTTAAATGACTGTCGATAACTTCAAGCTGGCATTAAGAACAAAACAAAGTGTTGTAGCGTATCCCTGCGTGCTTTCTCTCTCTCTCTCTCTCTGTGGTTTATTACACACACCTGCAGCCTAGTTCATTTCATTCTGTCACCACCGCGCTGCCCGGTCTCATTTTGCTGTGCTTATAGGCCAAATCTCAGGGAATCGCATTTGTACGCAGATAGATTAAAGCTGACAAAATGGACTATGACATCAGTGGCTTTCAAACATTTTATCTTGAGGGAACTTTCTTCATGTCATGCTCTTTCGATGAACTGGTGCGTGCGTGTAATTGAATTAATGTGCTTCACAGACAGTTCTTCGGTATACTGGTGGTCACACACTCTGTTTACCTGTATATTGTTGCCAAGCACTAACTGAGTGCACACCTCACACTCTTTTATCTGAATGCTAGTGGAGGAACGAGGCAGGCCTACAACAAAATGTTGCAGCGTGAAGTGCTCCCTTTCAGGGTGCCAGGCAGCCATGCCCTTGGCCCAGATATTCCATTCCATTGCCCCCCCCGGTGCACTTTTCACGGCCTAGGACCCTTGTACCTACGGGACCGCCTCTCCCGATATGCCCCGCAGAGGACCTTAAGGTCCATAAATAGCAACACCCTAGTGGTCCTGGGCCCTAAGGAAGTTAGATTGGCTTCAACCAGAGCCAGGGCCTTCTCAACACTGGCTCCGGCCTGGTGGAACGCTCTGTCTCATGAGACCAGGGCCCTGCAGGATCAGATTTCTTTCCGTAGGGCCTGTAAGACAGAGTTGTTCCACCTGGCCTTTGGCTTAGAATAAATTTGACATCCCTCCTCCTCTTTCTTTCTTTTTTCCCTTTCTCTTCCTGTGATGAGGCTACTTTTTAATGTTGTATTTTAATCTTGTTTTTAAAGTTGTATTTCAACCAACTTGTTTTTATTATTGGTTGTTAGCCGCCCTGAGCCCGGTCTTGGTTGGGGAGGGCAGGGTATAAAGAAAATTTATTATTATTATTATTATTTGTCCTTTCCCCTTCCGATGGTGAGTCAACATTTCATGGCCACTGGGCACACTTAGTTTTCATTGGTATGTTTTGCTTCCCGCCCCCTCTTCCCTCTCATAGGATTTGCCACTGACATATTTGATGGGAAGTGGCGGATAGGTTCCCTTTCATCCAAGCTCGATGAAAGACAAGCTATAATAAGTAAATAAAACGCTTAATGAGTTTGATTCCCTGGAGCACCACTTAGAAAATCGCTGGACAGGATGAGCCACGAGACAGGTTTTTGAGAACTATAAAAAGAGCCTGCAGGATCAGGCCAATATCCCATCTAGTCCAGCATCCTGCTCTCACAGTGGTTGAACAGTTGCCTCTGGGAAAACCAGCAAGCAGGATTCAAGCAGGTAGCTCTCTCCCCTCCCTGTTATCACAACGGAGAAAGAAACCACAATTGCTAGCTTAGCGTTAAGTCAACTAGGGGTGTTTCACCGAAAGCATAACAAGCAAATATGAGTTGCTCCCTGCCTCTGCGCTTCCTTAACAAAACGTTTTGTTCCTCTTATTCTCAGGTTTGAGCAGATTGGCCTGAACTACACAAACACATTCCTTGTCTATACTGAAGAAGATGTTGGCGATGTCTTGAAGATCAAGCTCACCTGGCAAGGATCCACTCAGTCCTGGTACAGCTTATGGAGAGAGTTGAAAATGTACTGGACTCGGCCTGAGAATTCGTCCAAGGAGCTCCAGATCAGGCGGATCCGTGTGAAATCTGGTGAAACTCAGCAGAAGTAAGCCCAGGGCACTAAGCAATTGAATGATTGCAAACTCTGATTCAGACAAGACAATAGGATATGTTTTGGGGCTTGATAGAAACTCCAAAATCATCATCCTGCAGACATCTCTTTAAGTATGTGAATTAATTTTTGAGTCACATAGCTCAGTTTGCATGTCACAGTAAACCGTGGTTAATGGATTACCATACATGCAACAGTATGGGCTGTTTTGCTCCTTCCCATTGTCACACATGAGAAAGCAACCGCAATCCCTAGCTTAGCATCATGTCGACTGGGGGATGGGGTTTGTTTCATGCAAACCATGGTCTGTTAGCCGAGACCAGACCTCTGCTACAGATTGTGTTTTGCAGGGAGAAAAACAAACACAATTCCTTATTTGGACTAAAAGCTAAGTCTGGGGTCCTTGTTTCCCTTGTGATAGTGGGAGGAGCAAAAAACAACAACACAGATTGAAGCATCCACGGTCAGCTGTTAGCTATGGTTTATTATGAGGCCATCATGATAAACCAAGCAAAGAGACTGCAGGCCTTTGATCTCCAATAGCCTGTGGGTTAAACCACAGAGCCTCGGGCTTGTCGATCAGAAGGTCGGCGGTTCAAATCCCTGCGACGGGGTGAGCTCCCGTTGCTCAGTCCCTGCTCCTGACAACCTAGCAGTTCGAAAGCACGTCAAAGTGCAAGTAGATAAATAGGTACCGCTCTGGCGGGAAGGTAAACAGCGTTTCCGTGCGCTGCTCTGCTTCGCCAGAAGCGGCTTAATCATGCTGGCCACATGACCCGGAAGCTGTACGCCGGCTCCCTCGGCCAATAAAGCGAGATGAGTGCCGCAACCCCAGAGTCAGCCACAACTGGACCTGATGGTCAGGGGTCCCTTTACCTTTACCCTTATACAGCCAAAGGTCTGTATGCATATCCACTCTCTGTAAATATAGGAGCTGTCTTCGTAAATCAAACCAAGCTACAGTGTTCTTTCCCCCAAATGGTCAGCTAGATACTTTTAGTCTTGGGACTGTAGGAGTTACATATTTTCCTTTTTTGTTTCAGGCTCACGTTTTGCGCAGAAGACCCCCAGAAGACCAACATATCTCCTGGCGAAGAACTCTGGTTCATAAAATGTCGAGATGGGTGGCTAAAGAGGAACCAAACAAGGTAAGCCTTGACAGGTCCCCAAAGATGAATGTGCTGTTGGGTAATGGCTATGGGTCAGTGGAAGAGCAAGTGCTCTGAGTGCAGAAGGTCCCAGATTCAGTCCCCAGCATCTTTGGGTAATGCTGGGAGAGACCTAGCTTGAAACCCTGCGCCCCAGGAAATACTGAACCACATGACCCACTGATCTTACTTGGTGTAAGACAGTTTCCTATGCTCTTCTCTGCAGTACAGGAAGAATGCCATTTGTATGCATTTAGCTTGTGCACATTCAGCTTTACACATGTGGCAAACAACTTTTTAAAGATTAAATAGGGGGTGGGATTCTGGGGGAAATGACTTTGGCAATCCCACCTGCCACTGAACCCATTGGGTTTTGACTATACAGTGGACGCTCGGGTTGCGAACATAATCCGTGCGGAATGCACGTTCACAACCCGCAGCATCCGCAACCTGCAGCGGCGCGTCTGTGCATACGTGGGTTGCGATTCGGCACACCTGCGCATGTTCAAAGCACGATTTAGTGCTTCTACCTATGCGCGACTGCCAAAACCCGGAAGTAACCCGTTCCAGTACTTCTGGGTTTCGGTGGTCCGCAACCCAAAAAAACGCAACCTGAAGCATCTGTAACCCGAGGTATGACTGTACACAATTTTTGCTTCAGGCTCAATCCCTAGAACATAACTGGCGCAAACATTGCAGGTCTACCGTATTGCAAAGTGTAACCTGCTGGTTTCATTACAAGGTTCTCTGTTGACCTGGAGTTCAAGTAAACATGAAAGCCTTGCAAGTTCCTACCATGTTTTGCTAAGATAACTAAGTGGGGCTGCCTTTACTTATGCCCCTACTGCCTTGGAACTGAATGCATAGTCTCTGCTAGAGGTTTTCCTCAGGCTCTGCTCCCTGAAACTTTACTTTCAGGTCGTCCAGATGTTGTTGGACTACAACTCCCATCTTCCTTAGCCATTACCCATGCTGGCTAGGACTGATGGAGTTGGAAGTGCAGCAACGTTCAGAGGGTCCTACAATGGCTACCTCTGCTTCTGCTGGAAATGCCATGCATTGAGCTGAGGAACATCTGCATGCGTGCTCTGAGTATCAGTCCCTCCCCACAATGCATGAAGATACTGGATGATATAGCTCATTTTTGACAGTATAAAAGTAGTTGTACTCTAGAGCATCTTGACTGCTGTGGGTAATATTCAGCTAAATTATTTGGCAAGCAGAATGATTTCTGCTTGCACCACAGGACTTTTGCTCATCTCCTTTCCCTGCACCAACAGCAAATCTGCTCCAGAGGGTTGAGGTAAATTGCACAACAGATATAGGAGGTGCACAGGGGTCAAGGAGGGTGGGGGACTTCCTTTGCACAGTCAGAACTTATTTTGGTGTGTGGGCACAGAGGGGATATCATGCAGCAAGTGATGCAACTCTGAATTTCCCTTGTCAAGTGAGTTTTAATGTCTGCTTTAGAACGTCTCTTAACTGTCCCGTGGGATTTGAGTCAAGTCTTGCCAACGGAATGCTTTTATTGTAAGGCAAGTTTAACTTTTGTGTGGCTTATGGAAAGCTCCGTCTTGTGGTTTTCCAGTCCTCAGCAAGTCTGCTGCCAATTAGGTCAAACCACACATTCCATAAGTTTCCACGAATGTCAGATTTGGCCCCGTGAAGACTTCTCGCCATTTTGCAATGTTGTCGGACGATATGAAATTTCATTCAAGCCATTTAAATCTTCTCCTCCCCACTCCCTTCTCCACCTTTAGATCAGTATGAAGCATGCACTGAAATGTCCTCCTTGGATGACGTTCTTCATTCATCCTGGACCTAACCAGCCAACTCAACTGGAGAAGGCAACTGCAGAAGACAAGCTCTGGGTGAAAAGATGTTGCTGCAAACTCTTTTTTACTTTTCTTTCTTGCTAGCACTTGCAACAGTTTGCTGTTTCAAGATGGATGTCCTCATTTCCAAGAACTGTGATGACATGGACATTATTTCTAGGAAAATCGGAGCACCACATATTTATGGCTTCAGTGGCTACCCTTAATAACTCCCTCCAACTCCCAAGAGCCTGTTACTAAACTTATCCTTCTTTGGGAGAGTCCTTAGGCACCTAAACCACTTTATCCTGATAATTTTTCATGTGAAAGCTCTGCCTTTGCACCACACTTTTCTAAAGGCTGATCTTTGCATTTGGACCAAACATGTGGCAAAGAGTCTTGGAGACTGTATTATTTCAGACTGCAGGAATTGGGGCTCACATTTCGTCTCCTTTCCTCAAATCAAAATCCGCCTGTTTGTTCAAAACTATAAGGGCTGGAAGACCTGTTTCTAGCACATCTGTACTGAGTGGCAAGCTAGTTTTCAACATGCAGGAGGATTTATATGTGGGGCAGATATTCAGACGTATCTTCCCACTTACACACACATGCAGTGTGAAATGGTAAAATGGCAGGAATGTTGTGCCTTGTGGCTTTCCTGAATATTCAGATTGGCCCTGCCTAGCGTGTAAGGAAGTTGAAACGTTAATGTGACAGACACTGTGGGTTGATTCTCAGCCATAGTTTTTACTATTGTGTGGTGTTTTGTTGAGAGGGAAGCACCCAAGCTGATCTTGAAAATTTCACGCATTGTTGAGGGACTTGAATTTCTCCAGGTGATTGTCTACACTACCACATGGGAAAACATTGTGCATACAGGAAGCAAATACTTATCACTGTGATGGTGGCTGCCATTCCCCCCCCTCCAGCTTACACAATTAGAGGAGTTTGAAAGTATGAGCCAGCTTTTTGAGTACCCGAACCACCGAGTGAATAGTGCTTAGGTATCTACATTTACCAAGGAAAGAGAGGGGGACGGGATTATAACTACCTCCGTTCCATTTGAGTACAAAAATTCCCCAGATAACTTCTCTTTAATCACTTCACCCTGCACTCACACACTAAAAAAAGAGGTCCCTGAAATGCACGCGCATATATATATATATATATATATATATATATATATATATGCAGGTTTTGGTGTCTTCGGGTGTCTTCCCGTGTAAGAGTCGGGGTGTCTGGGCGACGTTTCGACGAGGTCTCACTCGTCATCTTCAGGCTGGTGCTTTCGGCTTCTTGTTACTGGAACAAGAAGCCGAAAGCACCAGCCTGAAGATGACGAGTGAGACCTCGTCGAAACGTCGCCCAGACACCCCGACTCTTACACGGGAAGACACCCGAAGACACCAAAACCTGCATTCCTGTACCCGTGAAAATCTACGAAAGCATATATATATATATATATATATATATATATATATATATATATATATATATATATTTCAAAACAAACTGGCATTCTAAACAAGCTTTGGTTTTGTGATGCAACAAATGCATTACAGCAAAATGTTGTTGTGTGTACCCCTGTAAGGATTCCAGCCATCCCTGCCTTCAGGTTACTCCATTCCATAACCCCTCTTTGGTTTTCTATTCTGTCCTCAACAGATGCTCAACATTCTGTTGTCACTGGGCATGCTCCATCCTTATTGGGTCTTGAAGCCCTGTGCCTCGATAATCTCCCTGCCTGTTGTTAATCTCACTGCTTTGGCCCATGCATGGATCAGTCCTTGGAGAATGAGCTCGCTGTTACAAAAGAATAGGCAATTCTTCAACTTGCGGCCAGCTTCATGCTTTTTTAGGTCATGTCCTTTTAAACTCAGCCATCCCCAAGCTGCAGACTGTTAACAGAACTGCAAGGATGCTGGGAGAGATGGATTCAATAATAACCACAGAGGCTACGGCAAAGTACCCACCCAAAGCATGCACCCAACAAACAAGGTGACTCACTACATCTCTGTGACTTAGCACACAATGGTTGCCTCCTCCCCAGTCAGCTACACGCAAGCTGGCTGATCAATTAGGTATGATTGCAAGATTCAGTCATGCACATTTTCAAACACACACATGTAGGGTTGCCATATTTCAAAAAGTAAAAACCAGGACACCTCAAAAGTTGTTGAGCTTTTTTGTCGATTGACTTGCCCAAGATCCACGACAAAACGCCGCCTTTCGGAAATTCCTCCCAGATGTTAATTCCGCCTTTGAAATCCCAATAAGATCCGGGAAAATCTGGACATATGGCAGCCCTACACACACACACACACACACACACACACACACACACACACACACACGTGTATTTGAAAAATGAGTGAAGTGTACCTCCAGTTGCAAAAAAGTGCCTTGGCCATAACAATGTTTGTGAAATGTTATGTACAAATATGCTACTACAGAATTACCCAGTTGGAAGCACACTGTTGTGCACTGGAAAGCTAATGTTGGTTGGTATAAGAGCCTTCTGGACAAGGGGAACAGCTGCTGTTTTTAAAAAAATGCTTTTCTCTGAGCACTTTTCAGTTGTTCTCTAGTCCTGCCCCAACCAAAGTCAAGATGTTTTCTTGGTCACATAGAACTGAAGCCTTTGGCCACTTAGCTGTGATACGGGTGCCACATATTTATTCAGTGGCGCTGAAGCCTTGTGCAGTTTACTGTGTATATAATGGGTTTTGTAAAACTTTTACCCCTCCCTATTTATTGTTTTTCCAGATGTGTGTTTTTGTACATATGTATAAAGAGTCTAACTTTTTTTGAATCTAACAAGTTTTTTATAAGCTTGAAGTGAAAAAAAAAATAAACTTACGTGATTTCTTCTTTTTTGTAAAAAAGAAAAAAGTGTTGTATTCCTGCTTCCTTTTAAAGGTGGTATATGGGGGTTGTTTTGTGTTCCATTATGAAATAGGCTGGGCTGAGACAGTCTTCGCCAAAAGCAGCCTGAAAACATTTTGTGCAAGGCAAGCCCGAAACTTTGTTGACTAACTAAACCACACTTGGATCAGGTGTGTCTGTAATGCTAAGTCAAACTATGGCTTGGCGTCAATTGTGTAGGTTTGTGGAGAGGAGATTGCGGTTGTCAGCTAAGCGTTGGTTTGAGTCTGAATCCAGGTTTGAGGTGTGTCTCGCTCAGGGCAAACCATGAGCTGCAACCCTGGTTTATTATCGGTTAACATCTAGAGAACATAGACCAGAGGCCATGCACTAAGTCAAACCTGCAATGTTACAACAATGTAATAATAAAATTACAGTCATGCCTCATTTTGCGGCCAGGATCCGTTCCAGAGACCCAGCCGCTAGCCAAAAAGGACACAGGGAAAAGTGCCACGTCTGCGCATGTGCACAGAGCAGTTTGGGCTTCTGCGCATGTGCAAGCGGCAAACCCAGAAGTAACCCGTTCCGGTACTGTACTTCTGGGTTTGCCATAGACATTTGCCAGAATGGACGCTAGACAAGGAGGATGTTCGTGGAGGTATTACTGTACTAAAATCGGTTAATCAATTTACATTCGGAAAGATAAGGTGGGTGCTAACACAGGTGTCGGAGACCAGAGCAAGGAGGTGCACCATTGGCTGACGCCAAAGCCTATACAATAACAATGCTAGGTGCATTGGAGAGGGAATTCCACAGCTTAAGGGACTGCCACAGAAAATGCTGCCCTCTCCTGAATTGCCATTCCCCAAACCTCCAAGGGCTATGGAACCACCAAGAAGCCCCTCTGCCAATCTTAACACCTGAGGGTCTCTAGGGAAGGAGGCAGCTTCGTGGATATTTGGAGCCTAAGTTATATCGGGTTGTAAATGGCAACAAGTGCCCTTTGAATTGGGCTTGGAAGTGAACTGTCAACCAGCTCAGTCTGCTTCTATATATGGAGGGTTTGCTGATCCTTTGAAGGAGTAAAATGTTTCTGGTCAACCCTGAGACAGAGGGCTATTTCCAAAAGTGCTCTTTAAAATCTGTCACATCAGAAGGTTGGCAGTTCAAATCTGCACAACAGGGTGAGCTCCTGTTGCTCTGTCCCAGCTCCTGCCTACCTAGCAGTTTGAAAGCACACCAGTGCAAGAAGATAAATAGGTACTGCTGTGGTGGGAAGGTAAACAGCGTTTCTGTGCGCTCGGGTTTCCATCACGGTGTTTCTGTTGCCCTAGAAGCGGTTTAGTCATGCTGGCCACACGACCCGGAAAGCTGTCTGTGGAGAAACGCCGGCTCCCTCAGCCTGAAAGCGAGATGAGCGCCACAACCCCATAGTCGCTTTTGACTGGACTTAACCGTCCAGGGGTCCTTTACCTTTACCTTTTTACGTCTGGATCTTGCAATGGAGGTGGCTGTTTTACTGATGTCTAGCAAAACAGATTTAAAAGGGAACTTCCTCAAAGGTACTCTAATTTTATCCTCTCCAAAATTTCTCCAATAAAAAGAGCCTATTCTATCCCCTCCAACATTTCTCTGATGAATGTAGGCACATCCTACAAGCGAGACAGTCCAGGATCCAGTCAGAAACCGGGACAGCTTCTGTAATTCCGGGACTGTCCCTGGGAAATCAGGACACTTGTAGGGTATGTGATTTAGCCGCTTCAAGGTTCCCACTGTAGGTTAAGGGGATGTGGGATGTACATTTTGGAATTAGGTTTTAGAAATAGCTGTTGAAAGGGCAGGAAGACCACTGCCAGAGTCCTCAGTGCCTCACAGCAGGGATAACCAACCTCTGGATATAGCGGTATAGAAGCTGGAATCAAAAGGGATTTTTGTGGTGGTTGCTGGTTTGTTTTATCTTCACAATTGCTCTACTGTATGCTAGCCTCAATCCCATGCTACTCCGAACAGAATCCCTTCACAACAAAGACATCAAAGTGTCATTCCCCTTCTCCAATGTGATTTCCAGCTCACAAGCTCCCTCAAAAGACTGGTCTGTATAACCTATGACCCACCAGGATGAAAGCAGCCCATCAGCCTGGACTGCCACACAATGGGCTCAGCAAATGTCTTGAGTCTGCTGCTCAGACTGCAAAAAATTGGGGGAGGGGGAGAGCATCTGGAAGGCCACAGCTTTGGCAATTTTGCAGAGGAGAGTGATTTTGTGTTTGAATCCTGCTTCTCACAGGTATCTGGTTGGCTACTGTGAGAATAGGATGCTGGACTTGAGATGGCCCATTGTTTTGCTCCAACATGGTTCTTTTTATGTTCTCAAACATCATTACTGACGTACTAGCGCCTTTCATTTAAATCCGTAGGACTAACAAATGCTTCCCTTTCTGTGGTTCTGTGTCCACCTTTTCTGAGCAGAGAGTTTTAAAGCTGAGAATATGAATTATCTTCAAAATTTCACATTTTTATTACCGTATTTTTCGCTCTATAAGATGCACCAGACCATAAGACGCACCTAGTTTTTGGAGGAGGAAAACAAGAAAAAAAATATTCTGCATCTCAGAAGCCAGAACAACAAGAGGGATCGCTGCGCAGTGAAAGCGGCAATCCCTCTTGCTGTTCTGGCTTCTGGGATAGCTGCGCAGCCTGAATTCGCTCCATAAGACGCACACACATTTCCCCTTACTTTTTAGGAGGGGAAAAGTGAGTCTTATAGAGCAAAAAATGCGGTATTTCCTGCTTTCATTTTTTATAAGTAAGAGGCACCTCAACTTTCCCTCCTTGGATTGTAAACTTTGCCATGGCAGGTAGACCTATCTACATATTTTTGTCAATGAAACTCTTTAAGGTCATAATGTAATAAAAATGATGCCACTGAAATGAATACTAGAAGAGATGGGGACGCTTGCCAGCGCAGGATATAAGGCACAACCCGATATGTGAATGATTAACCATGGCTTAGTGCGACATGTGAACACACTCATTGCTTCCCTCATAAGAACTCACAGGGAACAATTTGAAGAGAATGATATACATTAAAATATCTAAAGCATCCATTTCTGGCCATTGCTAGATATGGGCTATTGGACAAGAGGGATAATCAGCCAAATTCCTAACATATTTTTATGGAGTTATCTTTCAAGCAACTTGCCCTTCGTTAACTAAAATAATACAGGTAAATCAAAAATAAATAGGAGAGGAGGCACCGGGGGGGGGGGGATATATTAGCAAAAGACCTCCTTTCTGTTCATGTTGAACACACCCTGCACAGTTTAGAAATCAGCTAGCAATTTTGCAGAGGCTATCAGTCACGATGGGTGTATTTGTTTTGGCTGAGGGCTGGCACACTTCAGACAGCCTTGCTACCCAAGAGGAAGATGTTCCGCACGTTTGCCTCCTCCCTGCGGTGTTCCAGCCACCACACCCTGGCCTTCATGTTGGCTGAAGGAAATTGAAGTGGCGTGAGTTAGGGTGCCTGGAATGAATGCGCCCTTGTCATTGGCAGAGGGTGAAAGAGCTCATGGAAATACCATGCATCACAAGTCATGCCTTTTGCCCCTTTCACTCGCTCCATCTTACGCAGGCCTAGGCTGCCATTTTATATTTCTTCCAGTAGCGGAAAGGTCATTGCAAGAGGGTGGCACAAAGATTTCACAGTGAGGTCTGCTCTTGGATGTGCCTCATTTACGATACTCTTTATTGTCATTGTCCCGTACAGAACAACGAAATTGAAAATCTACATAAGACATTCAAAAACCAACAAGCCTGCTATCCCAGCTATCCCAACCTGGTTAACCCCCTTAAAAACTCTGATACCCCGTTTTTAAATACAATATACTCCCATAGAGACTCCTTACACTGCGTTTAAAACCAAAATCGCATTTGGATAGAAACTTTCTCAGGCGGCTAGTCCTAGTCTTTATAATCCTGTACCTTCTTCCAGAAGGCAGAAGCTGAAAGAGATCATTTCTGGGGTGTGCACTATCCTGCACTATCTCTGCAGCGTTCTTGTGGCACCTGGAAGCGTAGATTTGATCCAAGGTGGGAAGAGTGCACCCAATTATTTTCTCCGCAGTCTTTACAATCCTGGACAGCATTGTTTTTCCCCAAACCACACACACGGACCATAAGTTAGTACACTCTCAACAGTACAATGGTAAAATGCCATCAACAGGTCCTTTTGACCATGTTCATAGCTAAAAACAAGAGAGTGTTTTGTGGACACTTGTTGCGGTTCTTTGTTTGGTACTTCGTAGTAGCCACTAACTCGCCAAGAAACTTGCCCACCTAGTTCGACAAAGGTTTCAACCCTTGCTGGATCCAGAACCCCAGGAATTAGAAGAGACTCGGGCACCACGCAGGCTAACCCTGCAAGCTCACAACAGCATTATGAAAGTTACAGTCCTGCGTCTCTTAAGATGGAAAGCTATAGGATTGAGATGTGGGTTAAAATATCTCAATGAGACCAAAGGTTGGTTGCTGTGGTCATTTCATCTGCTACATGCTAGGAACAGTTCCATATGGGACAGCTTTTTGGCAGAGAACGCCGAGTGATTAACAAACACAGACAAAAAAGAGGCAGCGAAGCACCACTGAAGATTGCCAGGTTGTCTTGCTTATTTTTAGATTACTGTGTAAATTCTCCCCTCCAGCTGATTTGCACCTCTCTATAATGAGCCCCTTGGTCAGATCTCCTCCTTGTAATTCTGTTTCTTGTTACATAGCCTCTGAGAAGCGAACTGGGATTTTTAAATACACACAAAGAGCAGAACGGGGTCTACAGAAAACTGCAGAGCTGGGCTTACTCCACGTCCCGCCCCCAAGACCCATTCAAAATTGTGTTCTAAAAGCAACCAAAGTTTCACTCTGAATTAATGCTCAGTATCTGCAATAATTTGCTTTGCAAGTATATTTCAAACCCCTGTACCAAAATCTCACTGTCACCTTAGGTATAAAACTGGCCTTAAACTGATCTGCAATGACTTTTTAGGAAAGGCGCCTTTTCTCAGTCTTCACACTCTCCTCTGCAAAATGGGGATAACAACAACATTGGATTGCTTCGCACTTTCAACAGCTACTGAATAAGGTGCCATGTTGATAGAGGCAGTTTGACATGCAGTGCATTAAAAAAGTCGGCACCTGTTCTTCACAACTGCTGAATACATATGGTCTCTGCACCTGCAGATTATTGCCACGAACTGTTTATTCATTCTCATAGTTTTTGGTTGCTTATACAACAAAACAACTGCAGACTGGATGTGAACAAAAGGAGTGGTGCTGGAAGAGGCAACAGTTGAACTGGGACCAAAAACAAGAGCTGCATTACCCTGATCTGTCAAATTCTGCATAAACTACTTTGATTAAAAGCTGCATAAACTACTTTGATCCATGTTAGGATATTGATGTTCCATTCCACCTTAACAGACGTGTGGAATTGTTGTATGTCACATGTCTGTTTACACTCCAGCACAGCTTGCTGGGAACTTCCTTGTGTATATAGCTTTTGCTTATGCTGCTTGCTTGGACATGGAAGGGAGAAGACATGTTTTTCCTCTTGTCCTGATGTATGTTGAATTAACTGCTTGTAAATATGCTTTACACAGCCTCTCCCTGCCACTTCTGTTGTGTGTTTACTCTGCTGAGTTGTGTGCCCCAGCTTTTGAAGCTTCTGAAGCTCTGGGTCGCAGATTCATGCTGCACCAAGGACTGGAGTTCGGCCGGCACGTCAGCCAGTGGCATAGCTGTCAAGCGTCCCTTATTTGAAGGAACAGTCCCTTATTCCAGCGCCATGTCCCGCTGCTGTCTCTTATTGACGGATGTCCCTTAAATGTCCCTTAAATGATGTCCCTTAAATTTCAAAGGAAGCAGCTCCTCTCCCTCCCTCCCTGCCGGCCAGGGAGGAGGGAGGCTCCAACTGTGTCGCTTGGCTGTGTTGCTCACCCAATAAGAAGTCTAATAACGACTGGGGGTGGAGCTTGTATGCCTTGTGTGTGGCTAGTTAATGCAAGCTGAGGGGGTTTTTGAATGCTGGATGCCATTTTGTTGCATGTGCTGCTGCAAACTTTGCAGTGCAAAGCCAGGCTGGGGAGCCATCTTATGTTGAGGCTGCATAGGCCTTGTGGTGCATGTGATTCAGATTCTATTCAGTTGAGCCTCTGGTTACAAACTTGGTTGGACAGTGTTCTTGAAGCTATCAGCATGAGTTTGACCAGACTGCAGGAGGACAGGAAGACTGGAGTGCCTGGAACAGGTGAGGCTGCAGGTCCCTTATTTTGGCTGCTGGTCCCTTATTTTCAAGGCTGCTGGTCCCTTATTTTCAAATCTGTAAGTTGACAGCTGGAGCCTGCTGGGGGCTTGCCAGTTGCCCCCAGTTCCTTAGCAGCATCCCAACACTCCAGGGCTGAGGTCTCCCTGCACATCACTGCAATGTTAGAGTCAAGAATTGAACAACATCATTTGCTTTCCCTCAGGAGGTGGTGGGTTTTCCTTCCTTGGAGATTTCTAAGCAGAGGTTGGACGGTCAACTGTCATGGATGCATCATTTGAGATTCCTGCATTGCAGAGGGCTGGACTAGATGACCCTTAGGCTCCCTTCCAACTCTAGGATTCTATGCTCTCAGTCCATTCTCTGGGCCAGATTATTCCCTGGGCCATGTTGCTGAATAGTATACTTGCTGATGTAATGCCTTTAAAGGCAACTAACTGTTTACAAGCTGCTCATTCTGATCTTTACCGCCTCCTCCTCCATTTAACGTTTAATAGGCTTTGCACATAAATAAAATTAGGTTACCATTGTGAATCAATTTCTATCTATGAAGAATGAGAAAGGTTGTGGAATGAAAGGATAAAATTTATAGCCTGTATGCTTTGAAAGAGAATATGATGAAAATGATGTATAGATGGTATATTACACCAGTGAAATTAGCTAAAATGTAAAAGACAAATAATAAATGTTGGAACTGTAAAGAAAAAGAAGGAACATTTTATCATATGTGGTGGGAATGTAAAAAAGTAAAGAACTTCTAGGAAATGATATATAATGACATGAAAAAGATGCTGAAATATACATTTTTTTAAAAACCAGAAGCATTTTTACTTGGTATTATAAGTCAGGACATTAATAGGCAAGATGTTAAATTGTTTTTATATGCAACAAATGCAGCAAGTGTATTGTTAGCCCAGAAATGGAAACAAGAAGAAATTCTGACGAAAGAAGAATGGCAGACGAAATTAATGGACTATGCAGAATTGGACAAAATGACAGGAAGGATTCAAAACCTGCAGGACCAGAGATTTACAGAAGATTGGAAGAAGTATATGAATTATTAAAGAGCAACTGTAATCAACAAATTACGCTAGTAGGACTACAAGAAGTTTTGTAAGGAGAAATATTCGAAGTGTTACAAAGTAGAAAAAGATAGAGATATTGGTTATGAGTTTGAAATGTAATAGGGAAGATAAGAAATGCATACTGAGAGATTAGATTGGAAAATTTTCAGACAGGATTGATGGAAGTCAAAAATTTGAATAAGATGTAAAAGTATGTTTAATTACTGTTGGAAATGATATGTTAAAAAAATGAATAAAATTATATATATATATATATATATATAGAGAGAGAGAGAGAGAGAGAGAGAGAGAATATCAATTTCTATCTCTCCTTCTCCCTGGGACTCTTCTTCCCCTAGCTTCCTGAGTTTATCCATAATTTAGTATAAAATGTACAGCTGCTGCTCCATTGTAGAGCAGGAAATCCAGAAGTCTTCCCACAAGGAAGCACTTCATTCGAAGTCCTTGAACTTCCTGACACCCAGGTTTGTGTGTTTTGTTGCTGAGAAAAATGTGCTTGAAATCTTGAGTGCTCTTTGGACTGTGGTTACATAAATGTCACTGCAATTGCCTATTAGTGCCTAGTGTGATATCAATAGTCTCTCAGGCTCACCTCTTAAAAGATGTATTTAATTTACTTGAGAGGTTGATCCCTCCCCTCAGTGGCAGACTTTGGGCTCTCAAATTTCAGTGGAACCCTGTGTGATGCCAAAATTCAGCACTCCCTGCCTCTTGCGCTCCGTTCTAAAACATTGTTTGGGCGCCCCCCACAGTGTGGTGCCCAGTGCGACCGCACCGGTTGTGCCACCCTAAAACCACCTCTGCTCTACAGTACAAGCAAGAGAAAACTTTCAGTCCTCTCCACTAAAAAAAACAAAGCTGCCATCTATCATAGCATGAGGGGGCCATAGCTCAATGGTGGGGCACCTTAGAAGGTCCTAGGTCCAGTTATTGGCATGCCCTGCACTTTCAAAGAGAGCCTGCTGCCAACAGGTGTGGAGAAAGACATGGTCCTCTTGCCAGCATCAAAGTAAAATTCAGGGGCCGGTCTGCTTGGCTACTGCATGTGGAACATATAATTATAATTCACGTCAGGCGCCAAAATATATTGAGACAGCCTGCATTGCTCTGAACTCCTGTGCTCATTCTGGCATTGCCGCTGCAATCTTGCATTTCTTTCAAATGGTTTATTTACTGAGCATTCGTCCTGATTTGTAGGGAAGTTAGGCAAATGGGCCTCTCCAGAGTTGTGGGTTTTCTTTGCAGCCTATCAATGACACAGCGATGGTGTATTAGTAATGGATTTGTACTGGACCATCCATAAATCATTCTACTTTATTAGTGTGCCTGCCATGCTTTCCAATGTTACCACATGACGGTCGTCTGGAGGAGGACTCTTGCACTATAGCAGGACAAAATGGAAACTGGAATGTTTGCAGTGTGAAAAAGTGGCAGGATTTCAACAGGAAGAGGAGCCTATGGGATACACACTGACTGGAAACTAAGAGCCCTTTTGGAGCCCAAATTTGCTGGTATGTGTTTGAATCTGCCCTGAAAATAGTCTGGAAACACTCTGGGAGTCCTCTTTGGCTGTTCATGCTCAGACCATGTGCTAGAAAGACAAGCGAGGCAGATCTCGCAACTCTGAAGTTTAGTTAGAACTGTTAAGATTGTGACACAGAGCACCTAAGGAACAGCGTGACCAGTGTCACGGCTAAAAATTGGCCGCTGTTTCTTTAATGCTAAAAGAACTAAGTCAGCATGAGTCAGCAGCCTACAATGACTCATGCAACTTTTCACCAAATTGTACCTGTATATATAGAGTGGTCAATGTTAGTGTTCATGGAACTTTGAAGTGTCAGGCATAGCCCTAATGGCTTTAGCCCAAACGTAGCAGAGTTTTCCTGCACAGCGAAGAAGCTAGTTGAGGTGGAAATGACTAGTCAGCTAGACTCAGAATAACTATTTACAGGATTTATTAAAAGGAAAAAGAACCAGCAGAGTTTCTGCATACAAAACAAAGCAAATAAAACCTTTATTTCTCTCTCTCTTAACCATACACAGCACTCCTACTCCTTCAACACACCTAACACACACAAACTGTGCTGGCATTCCTAGATAACAGAGTTGAGTGCTGGTCATTAACCAATCAGTGTAAATAGTTTCTAGGTCAAGCAGACCTTGGCTTTCTGCCATTGACACTGCCTTGAGTTAATTGTGTGAAGCCAGATTCTGTAAGTTTTCATGAGAATCAATTAACAGAATTAATTAACAGAATCAATTAACAGAAACTGAACAAGTGTTGGGTGTGGGTTGGTTGGCTGGTAGAAAGCTGGTTGCGTTTGGTGTGTGTAAAAGCTGTCGGTCGTGGTTGGAGAAGAAGACATTTAAAGAATAAAAGCAGCAATACTCTGCAAGAATACTCTTTCTCAAAGACTCTTTTGTGCCAACTAAGGTCTGAGGTCCGTATAGTTAAAGCTATGGTTTTCCCAGTAGTGATGTATGGAAGTGAGAGCTGAACCATAAAGAAGGCTGATCCCTGAAGAATTGATGCTTTTGAATTATGGTGCTGGAGGAGACTCTTGAGAGTCCCATGGACTGCAAGAAGATCAAACCTATCCATTCTGAAGGAAATCAGCCCTGAGTGCTCACTGGAAGGACAGATCCTGAAGCTGAGGCTCCAATACTTTGGCCACCGCATGAGAAGAGAAGACTCCCTGGAAAAGACCCTGATGTTGGGAAAGATGGAGGGCGCAAGGAGAAGGGGACGACAGAGGACGAGATAGTTGGACAGTGTTCTGGAAGCTACCAGCATGAGTTTGACCAAACTGCGGGAGGTAGTGGAAGACAGGAGTGCCTGGTGTGCTCTGGTCCATGGGGTCACAAAGAGTTGGACACGACTAAACGACTAAACAACAACAACAACAAAGGTCTGAGGACGAGGCAAAGGAGTAAAAAGGAGGTCAGAACCATTTTCCTCTTCAAACACTGACAAGCAGCACAAAATAGAAACTGAAATATTTGCAGTGTGAAAAAGTGGCAGGATTTCAACAGGAAGAAGAGCCTATGGGACACACTCTGACTGGAAACTAAGAGCCCTGAACCTTTTGGAGCCTCCCCAATACAATAAGGAGCACAGATCATCATGAACACACAACGAAAAGAGCATGTGAAGGGGCTTGGCATTGCATCAAGCGAAGACATTATTCCACTATGTCTAATCCATTTCCTTATCACTTTCCCAACAGCAAAAAGTTGAATCTTTTGGGGAAGTGAGTCTGTTTTTGCAAGACAATCAACTTTAATTGCACAACCTGAATTTGCTGGTATGTGTTTGAATCTGCCCCCAAAATAGTCTGGAAACACTCTGGGAGTCCTCTTTGGCTGCTCATGCTCAGACCATGTGCTAGAAAGCCAAGCGAGGCAGATCTCGCAACTCTGAAGTTTAGTCAGAACTGTTAAGATTGTGACACAGAACACCTAAGGAACACCAGTGGGGAAGTATATGAGCCAAGTATATTGTGCATGGCTGCTGATCCCCACACAAAGTCCCAAATGCCAGTGGATGTTTCTTTTCATACTTTAAATCATGCTTTCAGGGTGAGCACACAGTGATGACAAGCACGTGTGAACGCCTGCTTCAGTCAGCAGGCTGTCTGAAGCATGGACTCCTGGGCTCTCTAGCTGGGATGAGGCCAGAAGGTGGGTTAATTTACTTACTCCCTGAACTTGGCATGGGCTGGTTGCCCTTAACGCCACCCAGGGAGTTAGCACACAGCCAAGGGGATTGAATGGCACATCACTAGGCTGAGAAAAGGACCACTCGGTATGTTAAGAGACAGCGAGCAGATGCCTGGACTTCTGTCTTCCTGGCAATGTCTCGCTTTCCACAACATGCGATGTGACATCACAGGGCATTACTCCACCTCTGCAGCTGACGGCAAGTGATTGGGGTGTGTGTGTGTGGAGGCAGCGAAACACTCAGTGTGGTGAAGATGTTGTGTCATGTCTCGCGCAAGAGTTTCTAGGAACAGAGAGAAGGAGATGCAGGCCAGCTGTGGCTCCACGTCAGTTATGATGCCTGCTTTGACCCTGAGGAAAGAACGAGATGTTATCTCTCTCATACACAGGAAGAGAGAGTTCTGCTTGCCTTAGAATGAAACATGGGAAGGTGCCTTCTTCCAAGTTATATCAGAAGTTCATCTCGATCAGTATCCTCGCGTCCTGGCATGGGCAGGAGGTAGATCGGCATCTGCTGGTGGAGCTTAGCTCATTTGCAATAGATCAGGAAGGCTTCACGACTAGCAGAAACTAAAAAAGTTTCTTTCCCAATTTAAGGACTATTTGAATAAATATTGTAATATAAAAAAATAGAAATTACTTGAAAGAAACAACTAGGCCTAGGATTAAACTAAGTTATAATGAAATAAATGGGATTTAGAATGCTAAGAAAAGTGCATAAGATGGACTATAATTGGAAATTGTTTTAGTTTAATAATGATATTGGAAAGCTGCTATTTTTAATTACAAGGAAACTCAGAAGGGAGGGAATTGAGGAAGTCAACCAAGATGTTTAAAAGGTTGGATTTGTGAAGAATTAATTGTTGTTATTGTTTATCTGTTTATTGTTCCCTTTTTTACTTTTTCTGTTTTTGTGTATCATTTTGCTTTGTGGTTTGTGTTATCATTGTGGAAAATCTAATAAAAACACTATTATTTTTTTAAAAAAAGTTTCTTTCCCACATACATAGCGGGACGCTGAACACAAATGCTTGCAGGGGGCAGGACACACACAACGGAGCTAAGGTTTTGTGTGAAGGGGCCTGTGTGTTGGCTTCGTCTGCTGATCACAGCTTCCTGAACCCAGCAGGCAATCCAGGACACTCTTTTCCTTAATTTTTAGCATCATATGTTCATCCCATGGAGTCACTATTTTGCACCTGGCTCTGGTCAGCGGACCTTGGATTTCTAGTTTTTTAAAAAGTATATCCTGTAATTCTGCAGTCTGACCTTATTGGTGCTCTTAACTGGGCTAAGCATCCTCTCTTACCACTCGCTGATTTTCATTTGTTTTGGATTGGCATGCACAGGCCCGGAGCACCCCGAGGGCATTCCACAAATGGGGAGCCACTACAGAAAAGGCCTCTCATGTAGTTCAGAGATCTCTGGAGCACACAATGCTGGCTATTCCTGCTCAAGGCAGTGCTGCCGATTGCAGCATTTTCTCCTTTCTTTCTAGCCAAGACACCCAGGAACCTGTTATTTGAAAAGTAGATGTAGAAACTCCTGAGCTGAAGCTGCTGTAGAAAAGGCTGTCTGGGGCCTGACGTATTCCTCCCCACCGCTTCCCAAGGCGATGCACACGTGGTCTTTAACCAGAAACAACCACTCAGCATTTTGGAGCCAAGGCCATCCTCTGGTTTTTGAAGGCATGCATAACAGCCAATGCCCTCTCCACCACTATCTGCTGCTGGCTCATGTCTGTGTCACCAAGCCAATCTCCAGAATAATGGAAACAAGGTCGAGGGCAGCGAAACAACAGATAAGCACCAAATTAATTTCTTGCGGTAGCCAATACACAGGGAAATTGCAACAGCATCAGCAAAAAGGAAGGGAGGGTGGAAAGATGGGTTTTTTGAGGTGATCAGTTTAAGTGTGTCTCCGCTTTTGTCAAACAGTCTAGCACAGAGGTCCCCAAACTAAGGTCTGCGGGCCGAATAAGGCCCGAGGGACTTGTTTATCTGGCCTGCGGCAACCCCCGCCGCCTGCTGCCGCTCTTACCGGCACTGTTCTGCACGGCTGCCCACCTCCGGGTAGGAGCACCGGAAATAGCTTGTGCACATGCGCAAGTGTTATTTCTGGTGCACACCCCGGTCGGAGGAGGCCGGTGCACATGCGCACAAGCTATTTCCGGTGCTCCTCTGACCTGGAAGTGCTCAGGAAATAGTGTGCGCGCATGCGTATGGGCACGTGCTCCCCCGCCCTCCAGCCCGCTGCTCGATCAGCACTGGAGACACCTGCCCGAAGTTTGCTGACCCCTGTCTAGCACATCCAGACTCTCTGAATGGAAATGGATAGACCAGGGCAGTCCAATGTGTGGCCCAAAGTGTCAAATGAGCGGCAGCATTTGACACCCGCCCAGCCCTTGCACTGCCTTCCCAAAGCCAAGTAAGCAAGGTGCTGGGCTTTGGGAAGGAGTTGTGAGAGCTCTGACAGGGTCCTAGACTCCTCCACCCTCCTTCCCAAAGCCTACTTAATGTTTTCCCAGCTTTGGGGTGGAGGTGTGAGGGCTCTAGCCCCCTCCAGAGCCTCATGCCTCCTTCCCAAAGCCCAGCACCTTACTTATCCGGCTTTGGGAAGGCAGCATGAAAGCTTGGAGCAGCATCAAATTTTGTCCTCACTCCCCCCCTCCCATGGACAAGGCAGTGTGCAGCCCGTGGATTCTGTGTCAAAGTACTCTTGCGGCCCACTTGGTATGAAAAGTTGGACCACCCTGGGATAGACTGTTGGTTAGGAAGCAGGAAGGGCTGTGGCTTAGTGGTAGATCCTTTGCCTTGCAAACAGACGGTGCCAGATTCAATCCCTGGCATCTCTAAGAAAGAGTGCTCCTCCTCACTGACAACACAGGTGTAAATGTGTCTGGCATTGGAGAGCCGGACTTGCACTTATGACAAGCCAATACACAGTTATGGGTGCATAAGATCCACAGAAATCACATCCCCTCCGAGTGTCTCAATTTTCCATGGACAGTCCTGGAATCACAAAAGCCATCCCAGCTTCTGATTTGATCCTGGAATGTTCCACTCAGTTGGCGCTTGTCCCAAACGGCAGCAGCAGTGAGGGAGCATCCCATTGCCCAGGGCCAGATTTAGGTTTGATGAGTCCCTAAGCTACTGAAGGTAATGGAGCCCTTTATATGTCTACTTGCATTTTGACGTGCTTTCGAACTGCTATGTTGGCAGGAGCAGGGACCGAGCAACGGGAGCTCACCCCATTGTGGGGGTTCGAACCACCGACCTTTTGATTGGCAAGCCCTAGGCTCAGTGGTTTAGACCACAGCACCACCCACATCCCTATGCAGAATGTAGGCACCCTATATATAGAAATGAGTAAACCAGTGATATTTACGGAGCAGGCTAGCAGGTGTGGCCCATTACCTGCATCATACGAGCCAACACAACACAACAACACAACACAACACAACACAACACAAAGCACTGTTGCTGCATGTAGGTTTTATTTTATTAGTTTTTTATCTTATATTTTGGAAATGTACATCCAGTGTTTTTTCCTTTAATGTTTTTTGGGGCCCCCAAGAGAGTGGGGCCCTAAGCTATAGTTTGTTTAGCTTATACGTAAATCCAGCACTGCCGTTGTCTCTCCATGGCCGCTGCTGCCAGCTCCCTCCCTTGGGCAGCTCGTAGTGGCAGCTGGAGAGCAGGCAAGAGGAGGGGAGGCTGCCACTGCTGATCCCCAGCCCTGGTGTGCCACAGCGAATCTGAGGGGAACCGCCCTGCGCAGGAAGAAAGGGGGAGTGGAGCAAAGCTCAAGAAGTCCTTTTCTTTTTTTAAAAAAAAAATGCTTTCTGCGTCCACATCCATTCCTGCCCCTTTCTAAAATCCATTTACAGGTGTGTATTTTTCTTTTTGTATGTCTACCAAAGAATATAAGGGATGCGGGTGATGCTGTGGATTAAACCACAGAGCCTAGGACTTGCCGATCAGAAGGTCGGCAGTTCGAATCCCCGCGACGGGGTGAGCTCCCGTTGCTCAGTCCCTGCTCCTGCCAACCTAGCAGTTTGAAACCACTCTGGCAGGAAAGTAAACAGCGTTTCCATGCACTGCTCTGGTTTTCCAGAAGCAGCTTGGTCCTGCTGACCACATGACCTGGAAGCTGTACGCTGGCTCCCTTGGCCAATAAAGCGAGATGAGCACCGCAACCCCAGAGTCGGCCATGACTGGACCTAATGGTCAGGGGTCCCTTTACCTTTACCAAAGAATAACATACAATAAAATTGGGGTTAAGGGTATGCACACTGTGTCCTGTTGGTGTGGTGGGGGCACTCGCCCTTCTTCTGATACAAAATGCTCTGGGGGTGAAGTGGGGGGACGGACCAAAAAAGAGGGGGTTGACGAGGGTCAGTTGCAGGAGGGAGGATGTAATGTCCTTATTTTCATCTGAGGAATGTTGGAAGGTATGAAATCAATAGGGCATAAATGTGCCTCAGCCTGTGTGGGATTGCGGCTAGCTGGGCTGGGGGGGCTGGTTGGATCAGGAGGAGGAGGAGCTTGGGGAGGAGGAGCCCAATAACCTCCAGGGGGACTGGGTTGGTGCCAGCTGTGTCAAGGCCTTGGGAGTCTGAAACCCTGGTAAGCCACTGCCAGTCAGTGTAGACAATATTCAGCTTGATGGATCAATGGTCTGACTCTTCAATTTATCCACACTTCAGTTTATCCCGTTCCTAGAAAGCAAGGGTCTGCATTTGCCCCACAGCCTTCCCCTGAAAAACACATCACTGAACTGAAATAAACAGCCATCTTCAGCAAACCCAATTGCTATTTGTTCCAATTTGACTGCAAAGAGTGGGTTTCCCTGGGGGTAAGTGGCAGAGCAAAGGGGGCATATGAATCAGCCCTTGGGATAAGGCAAATCCCTGTGTTCCTATAAATACCAATCCTCTGGAGACTGGGGCAACCTCAGTGAGCTGGAGGCCATAAACTGAGGATTTTTGCTCCAAAATGTAAAGGATTGTTCTTTAGCCACTTCTCAGTGGGATTACGTTATGCTACATTTATTTAATTTATAGGCCACTTTTCGTTCCAAAGACACTCCCCACCCCACCCCGAGCAGTGATAAGAATATTGCTATGAAAGGGAAATGCAATGAAAGATGTAGATACTGTTGTGCTTGTATAATATGTGAAGATAAAGAGGAGGGATATTTGACAGGTCAGGACCTCCACATCTGGCATAGGCTGCCATTGCAGATGTATCACAACAGCTACATGAATATTAAAAAATTGCGCTGTCAGAGCAATGCTGGAGATGAGGAGTTGAATAATGTTCTTATTCCAGGGAGATTCTCTCCACCATGGTCATCTGTTTGTGGGGCTGCAGTCCTTATTTCCACAATCTGGATGTCCTTTCTGCAGGAATTTCTCTCCCTTGGCTTCTTAAAGCTAAATGTTTGCAATTCCTGAAGAGGGTTTTCTCCCCAACCTCTGCTCTGTTTTAGCTGACAGGTGTTTGGGTGAACTTCATTTGCTTCTGACATTATTTCTTAATGGGTGGGAGAGCTCAGTTAAGGCTGTCATAGTTCCACAGCAAATAACATTGTTCTTCACTCTTATCATCATTTTTTTAAGGCTCCTCTGGAAATTGTAAATGGAACTTTTTAAAAATTTAGTCGGAGAGAATGTAAATTGTGTTGGAAGAGCGCCAGGTGCTCAGAAAATACCTTTCTGCTTCCAATATGTTTGCTGTTAACACACATAAAGACACACTGCCAACTGTAAAATTCAAGGCTGCACAACTATTATCTGGCATATGTTTTAATAAGTCATGAGGAGGACGGGCAAAAAAAACAACACCCCAAAATCATACACAGAAACCAAGACATTCAGCTCTGACTTGTTCCTCAGGTTCATCACTCCCCCGCTCTTGTATGTTTATATGCAGCAATCTGACATAAAACAGTGAAAAAGTCTGAGCCTGTTCCATCACTTATGTTCAAGCCATGAAAAGAAGAAGAAGAGTTTGGATTTGATATCCTGCTTTATCACTATCCGAAGGAGTCTCAAAGCAGCTAACATTCTCCTTTCCCTTCCTCCGCCACAACAAACACTCTGTGAGGTGAGTGGGGCTGAGAGACTTCAGAGAAGTGTGACTGGCCCAAGGTCACCCAGCAGCTGCATGTGGAGGAGCGGGGAAGCGAACCCGGTTCACCCGATTACAAGTCTACCGCTCTTAACAACTACACCACACTGGTTTGCCTGGTAAACTTTCATCTCTGTCAGCTTCATTCGTTGTCCAGTGTGATTGCATTATCGCCACTGGGAGGCACAGCCTTGCGCAACAGTGCCAGGAACACAGGGCAAATAATTGCACACCACTGGGAACCTTTGTGATATGAAAAGCTAAGAGGATTTCAGCAGGAATCTATGGGGCATTGCATCAGTTGGAAACCATGCAGAACGCCCACCCCAAAATTTTGCAGGCAGAAAAGTGTATCGAATTTGGGATCATGGATAACTGTGCCAATACTGTGATGATCGCCAATAACCATGGACACACAATGAAAGGGTCACGTGGAAGGTGCCCCACACACAAAGACAAATCGTATCCCCTGTGCACCCTCAGTTACTTTCTCAAGCTGTTAGTTTTCACATTCCATCAGTTTCTCAACCAAGCAAACTCCCACTAGCAATTATTTCCCATAAAGAGAAGTCACCCAGACCATTTGCTTCTCCTGAGGAACCAAGGCTCACCCACCCTGAGCCATCAACCAAGTACAGTGCTTTTTTTCTTTAAAAAGATGTTTAGCGGTTCTCTCATTTTGAGTGAAGAAAAATCACCATTTTATAGTTCAAATAGGGGGGAAATAAATACAGTAAATAGACAAAAGTACAAAGATTCACAAAATGTTTAGGGGTATGTATACCCCTGTGTCCCACCCAGAAAAAAAGCACTGACCATGTATAACCTGCTTAGGAAAAGCGGCCGTGTGGTGCAATGCTCAGAGTGTCAGATTAGGAGATGGGAGACCAGGGTTCAGTTCCCCCCTCAGGCATGGAGCTCACTGGGGCACCTTGGGCCAATCACTGCCTCTTAGCCTCACCTACCTCATAGGGTCTTTGTAAGGATTAAATGAGGAAATGAGGGAACTACCATATTTTTCGCTCTATAAGACGCACCAGACCATAATACGCACCTAGTTTTTGGAGGAGGAAAACAAGAAAAAAAAATATTCTGAATCCCAGAAGCCAGAACAGCAAGAGGGATTGCTGCGCAGGGACCCCTCTTGCTGTTCTGGCTTCTGGGATAGCTGTGCAGCCTGCATTTGCTCCATAAGACGCACACACATTTCCCCTTACTTTTTAGGAGGGAAAAAGTGCGTCTTATAGAGCGAATAATATGGTATGTGCGCTGCTTGGAGCTCTTTGGAGAAAAGGTGAGATATAAATGCAATAAATAAATAATATGGCCAGCACGACTGGACAGCTTTGAAACAATATGAAAGAGTGCTCCCAAAATCCAGACAGTTCTGTGCTCTCTGGCATTCTGAAATGTGTCAGCCAGATTTATGGTTTGATCTATTGATTGCTTCATATGCTGAAGAGGACCTCCAAAGTTGTTTTCAGTGCAGACTCATGTTTGAGAAGGCGCTTCAGGTGCTTTGACCCCCCCCCCAATATTTGCTTCAATTAACCCATTTATTTGTTTAAATCATTTTCACCCTACTGTTCAGCCAAAGGCAAACGCCAGCATTTTGAATTACATCTGGAAATTGTCCAGTTCTTTAAGCGCTGGTGAGATAGATCTCCACCCCAGTTAGGAACCTAGTGTTGTATTTTGAACTGCAGTTTCCAGTCAGTCTCCAAACGCAGTCCCAGGTGCAAGGCACTGCAGTAGTCAAATTGCTGGTTAGCGTTAGAAGGGCCAGCTGTCACTAATTTGGAAGCGTGGTCTACTGGTTGCCTACCCCTCTGCTTTAGGGGAGCCAGGAAGTGAAATGAAATAAGAATCGTAATTTACTTCACACAGAAAATGCACTCTAGATATGATTAAGAATGACAAGAGCGAGTCTGTCTTCACTCCGGTTCAATCCAGTCATTTCCCACCTACCTCCAGGATAGCTAGATTTTAGGATCCACAATGCCAGAATTATAGCAAGAAGCATATCTGTGCGCTGAGTGGGTTTGCATGACTCAAGTTGAAGGACATGGCCCGACCAGTAAAGTATTGAGGCAGTTTATCACTCACTGTTAAGTCAAAGTATTGGAACACTGCGTGTCTACGTCTCAATGTCAGTGAGACATGCTATCTTTGTTATTGTTCTGCTTTTCCTTCAGTGAGACGGCAGAAACACAGATGAGTGGCTCTCCGTGTTCTGAAAACAGATTATCAAAAGAAGTCATCCTGACTTCCAGATGGATGGGAGATAATTCCCCTGCTCTCTCATGCCACGACATTTCAACCCTTCCTCTTCCATAACCTCAATCGGAGATATGTCCTTCCTCTCAAGGAAGCACAGACCACCAGTTTGGGTCTAGATAAAGACTGACCCCCAGTCACCCTTGATCAGGACTCACTCTATATTTGAGGGATTCTCTGGGCAAAGTGCCCTCTGTCTGGTGAGGCCCTGGGCATGGGCGTAGCCTGGGGGGCAGAGGGGGCAACTGCCCTCCTTAATCAAGTAAATACATAAAAATCCTTAACTAAAAGCAGAATGATGATTTTTGGTTGATGTTGTGGTGCATTCTAGCAATGCAACTGGCAACCCGGCTAAGTGATAGACTTCGATTCTGAAGCTGAATTGCACATGGGGAAGGAGAAGAAACTCAGCAAAGAACATTTATAAGAGTTGAACTTTGCAGACCTAGGAAAAGAGGCAGAAATCTTTTACCCTACCACAAAAAGGCTCTGCTCATTTCTCTTGCTCAGCTGTGCACCTCTTGTTCCCCGGAGTGGTCATTCAGTACCTTGTGAAGAGTAAAGACCTGGCTAAGGTCAATGATGACAGGGGAGCGTCTCCATGGGTTCTACTTACTGAGTGTGTGTGTATGATGAATTTTGATTTTAAGGTGTGAAATTACATACCACAGATGGCTTTAGAGGCTTAAAAACAACACACTGTTCTTTTTCCAACCCATAAATTTGCCCTAAGAGAACTCTGAAGAAAGAGGAAAGCGTTTTACGGACCTCTTTGAAGCAACACTATTACAGTGGTACCTCGATTTAAGAACTTAATTCGTTCTGGAGGTTCGTTCTTAACCTGAAACTGTTCTTAACCTGAAGCACCACTTTAGCTAATGGGGCCTCCTGCTGCTGCCACACCGCCGGAGCACGATTTCTGTTCTCACCCTGAAGCAAAGTTCTTAGCCCGAGGTACTATTTCTGGGTTAACAGACTCTGTAACCTGAAGCACATGTAACCTGAAGCATATGTAACCAGAGGTTAAGAACGGACCTCTGGAACGAATTAAGTTCTTAACCCGAGGTACCACTGTATAGGGCTTGCTGCTCCTTTCTGCTCAGAGCTTCACTTGCCAATTTCTGCACGTACAATCATACTGATGTCAAACACACAGAAACAGGCTTAGCCAACTTTTTTTCCTGGGCATTGGGCAACCTTAACAGAGGGAGCTGCTGTTAGAAGCCTGAATATTAAAAGATACATTTGAAAGCTTCAGGGGAGAAATGTCCCCATCTCCTCATCAGTTTGTTTGTTTGCTTGCTTGCTCCTGCCACCCTTTGCCGTATTTCAGACTACATACTTTTAGGGGAAGAAGTGAAATCTCAAAGGGCGCACAACTGGATCTAAGAAAGACCAGAGCAGAAAGAATTAGCTGAACTATGAAAGAGGAGCATCGTGAGCTCTTTTAAGTCCCACTGCAAGCATAAAACGCCACAGCTTTCACTGATGAGAAACTTAAAGTCACCGTTCTATGGTCACGATTCAAGGAAACAGAAACTTTTGATGTGTAGAAGCATACCAATAATGTGCAATAAATGAGAGTCTGATTTGAGCTTTCGTCTTGTCTGTCCCGTTCTCTGCTACATCAGTCTCCGTGTACAGGGAGGTCCATTCATTTCAGGCAAGTTTTAAATAACAGCTATTGAGCCCACGTAAATCCCCTTTTGCCATAGCAACAGCCCCTGGCATTTGGTAGCTCATAAGACCCTGTTTAAGCAAAGACAGTAGAGATCTCCATTCAAAATAGCCTGGCATGTTGCATCTTTGAATTGCACTCAGTAACATGGGAGAAAGAAATCATCTTATTGCATTCGTGGGGGCTCTTTATTCTCCCCCCAATTTCCACAGTTAAGCTTCCATTCAATGGAATTAAATACAGGATGGCTAAGGGTATATAAATGCCAAACTTCTCCCAAACAATCCTGGAAACTGTAGTTTGGCTATAGACTTCCCAAGGCCCCCTTCACCGAACTATGTTTCCCAAGGGAAGACGGATAAGGACCGATGATCTCAACTAGTGTAAGCTTGCAATGTTATTATTTGCCTCATTTACGACCACAACCACTCTCATCTGTTTAATACATTTTATAACCTATTCCCTTGCTATGACCACAGAGATGTGTTTGACCTCCTACAACCTGCCTGCATTTATTTCAGGTGGTGCATGAATGTAATTTTTTAAAAACCAGATCACCTGGCAATGAGTTTTGAAATTGAGAAGCAATTCAGGTTTGTTTGGCTTTTTAAAAAAGAATTTGAAGCATTTAGTATTTTGGGGAGTGCTCATTAAAGGGTCATAGTAGCCCCCTTTGGGCAATGTTCTTGTGCTTTTTACAGCTGTGTGGAACGATTTATGGAGAAAAGCATCATGTAAACCTCTGTCAGCAACTACTAGAGAATGTTCTCTCAGAACTGTGCATGGATGGTATTTAACACCGAGGTGCCTATCTTATATAAAGTGCAATAGCTCGGTGTTGTTTTGGAAAGGATGTCAAATTATAGGTACATACCAACATATGTGGTGGGAATGTCCACAAATAGAGTGATTTTGGGAGCATTTTTAATAGAGATATCTCAGCTAGCTCAGTCAATCCCAATAACCTTGATTTTAGCCTTACTTAATTTATATGCTTCAGATATGGAATAATTAAGAAGTAAGGAACTGGTTTGCTGTAATCACCTCATTATGTACTGTAAAATAATATGGTTTGTATTTACCTCCCCCAAGTGACTCATTTTTTGTTAGTCATGTCATGTTAGTGATTTATGTTTCTACAATGTTTGTAGCAGAAGATTACAGTGGTGCCTCGCAAGACGAAAAGAATCCGTTCTGTGATTCTCTTCGTCTAGCGGTTTTTTCGTCTTGCGAAGCAAGCCCATTGACGGATTAGCGGATTAGCGCTATTAGCGGCTTTTAGCGGCTTATCGGATCAGCTGATAAGCGGCTTAGCAGTTTAGAAAAAGGGGGGGAACCCGCAGGAACTCGCAAGACATTTTCGTCTTGCGAAGCAAGCCCATAGGAGATTCGTTTTGCGAAGCACCTCCAAAACGGAAAACTATTTCGTCTAGCAAGTTTTCCGTGTTGCGAGGCATTCGTCTTGCGGGGCACCACTGTAATTAAACAAGAATAATAAACCCAGCTGCGTGGAAAGGCATGAATTTGACAGGTACTGCAGTTGTTCATTTACCAGTTCCCTGTCTGTCTTCTGCTCTTTCTCCTGGTTGCTCAAAGCAGCTAATATGTGATTTCCAGGAAGTCGTCCGCCCAGGCAGACGATGCGCCGGACAATGCTTAGTTTTTGCAGCAAAGGTGAGGTGAGGTTAAAACTACAGGATCCCTGCCAGGGAAAAGTTTAGAATGGTAGCTAATTTCTCAGACCTAAATATAGAAATATGTTTTCTGGAACACAGTTTAGATGTATATTCTGAAGTGTGTTTAGATGTTGATTCAACAACTCACCAGAAACCATGAAGGAACAACATCAGGCTCGTTTGCTACAATATTAGGACGCCACTAGTTTACTTAACATGACTAAGTACACCTATTTTCGTCTGACAGATGTAAGCAGAAGTAACCAGTGTTTACAGAAATCCTGACCTAGTTTATTTTTACTTCAGATACCCTCAACCCTAGCTTGGATTGCAACTTTTATTCCATTCACAGTGCAGAGTTCGTGTTCATGGGACAATAATTTTCTGCCTCCCCCTCTGCGCAACTTTCCAACTCCAGACCTTTTTACACTGAATGTGGAAGGTTTGAAACCAGATATTAATTTTATTTATTTCTGGTATCCATAGTTTGCTTGACAGCATCTTAAAAATCAGAAACATCACCTTGCCAACAAAGGCCTGTGTAGTTAAAGCTATGGTTTTCCCAATAGTGATGTATGGAAGTGAGAGCTGGACCATAAAGAAGGCTAATCGCCGAAGAATTGATGCTTTTGAATTATGGTGCTGGAGGAGACTCTTGAGAGTCCCATGGACTGCAAGAAGATCAAACCTCTCCATTCTTAAGGAAATCAGCCCTGAGTGCTCACTGGAAGGACAGATTGTGAAGCTGAGGCTCCAATACTTTGGCCACCTCATGAGAAGAGAAGACTCCCTGGAAAAGACCCTGATGTTGGGAAATATTGAGGGTACAAGGAGAAGCGGACGACAGAGGACAAGATGGTTGGACAGTGTTCTCGGAGCTGCTAATATGAGTTTGACCAAACTGTGGGAGGCAGTGGAAGACAGGAGTGCCTGGTGTGCTCTGGTCCACGGGGTCACGAAGAGTCAGACATGACTAAACGACTAAACAACAACAGTTTGCTTGATTCAGAATTTCTGGATGGTGCACATTATTTATTTTTTGAAGACAAAGAATTAGAATTAACATTGGTAAATAAAACCAGACAGCTACCTTACAATGCCTGCTGAAAGAGGAAAGTCTTTGAAGTTCAGGAATGAGTGGGGCTATCTAATCTCAGTCAGGAGGGAATCCTGCAGGATTTTAACTGAAAGTATGTAGAAATCTCCGTCATCTGCATTTCTAGAGTGGCACCCATCTTGCGGGTAGGGTTTGCATATTCCCCAATTCAACTGCTCACAAAGTGCCTGAATGGGATTTACTTTGCTACCTAGATGCATCTGATGACTACAATATTTTCTATGTCATTTAGCAGGAAGGACGAGTTCTCTCACCACAGAGCACTCTGGTTATCTACATAGGTTTATTGTTTTGTCTTGCCCATTAGTGCCCTATCAGAAATCAAAGTGGTTCACGCAAACCGAAGTAAATGTGATCACCAATAGTCAGCATGGATTTCTGAAAAATAAGTCATGTCAGACTAACCTGATCTCGTTTTTTGACAGAATTACAAGCCTGGTAGATGAAGGGAACGCAGTGGATGTAGCCTACCTTGATTTCAGCAAGGCATTCGACAAGGTGCCCCATGATATTCTTGTAAAGAAGCTGGTAAAATGTGGTCTTGACTATGCTACCACTCAGTGGATTTGTAACTGGCTGACTGACCGAACCCAAAGGGTGCTCATCAATGGTTCCTCTTCATCCTGGAGAAGAGTGACTAGTGGGGTGCCACAGGGTTCTGTCTTGGGCCCGGTCTTATTCAACATCTTTATCAACGACTTGGATGATGGACTCAAGGGCATCCTGATCAAATTTGCAGATGACACCAAACTGGGAGGGGTGGCTAACACCCCAGAGGACAGGATCACACTTCAAAATGACCTTGACAGATTAGAGAACTGGGCCAAAACAAACAAGATGAACTTTAACAGGGAGAAATAGAAAGTATTGCACTTGGGCAAAAAAAATGAGAGGCACAAATACAAGATGGGGGACACCTGGCTTGAGAGCAGTATATGTGAAAAGGATCTAGGAGTCTTGGTTGACCACAAACTTGACATGAGCCAACAGTGTGACGCGGCAGCTAAAAAAGCCAATGCAATTCTGGGCTGCATCAATAGGAGTATAGCATCTAGATCAAGGGAAGTAATAGTGCCACTGTATTCTGCTCTGGTCAGACCTCACCTGGAGTACTGTGTCCAGTTCTGGGCACCACAGTTCAAGAAGGACACTGACAAACTGGAACGTGTCCAGAGGAGGGCAACCAAAATGGTCAAAGGCCTGGAAACGATGCCTTATGAGGAACGGCTAAGGGAGCTGGGCATGTTTAGCCTGGAGAAGAGGAGGTTAAGGGGTGATATGATAGCCATGTTCAAATATATAAAAGGATGTCATATAGAGGAGGGAGAAAGGTTGTTTTCTGCTGCTCCAGAGAAGCGGACACGGAGCAATGGATCCAAACTACAAGAAAGAAGATTCCACCTAAACATTAGGAAGAACTTCCTGACAGTAAGAGCTGTTCGACAGTGGAATTTGCTGCCAAGGAGTGTGGTGGAGTCTCCTACTTTGGAGGTCTTTAAGCAGAGGCTTGACAACCATATTTCAGGAGTGCTCTGATGGTGTTTCCTGCTTGGCAGGGGGTTGGACTCGATGGCCCTTGTGGTCTATTCCAACTCTATGATTCTATGAAATGTGCATGTAATTGCATCACATTAAGCAGGTAAAGATGTCTTTAAAGGTAAAGGGACCCCTGACCATTAGGTCCAGTCGTGGCCAACTCTGGGGTTGCAGTGCTCATCTCGCTTTATTGGCCGAGGAAGCCGGCGTACAGCTTCTGGGTCATGTGGCCAGCATGTCTAAGCCGCTTCTGGCGAATCTGAGCAGCACATGGAAACGCCGTATACCTTCCCGCCAGAGTGGTACCTATTTATCTCCTTGCACTTGGACGTGCTTTCGAACTGCTAGGTTGACAGGAGCAGGGACCGAGCAACGGGAGCTCACCCCGTCACGGGCATTCGAACCGCCGACCTTCTGATTGGCAAGTCCTAGGCTCTGTGGTTTAACCCACAGCATCACCCACGTCCCCAAAGATGTTTTTGCTCTGCAGCTTTTAGCATAAATGGCGAACTCCTTAGTTTGGTGGAGGGTTTTCCCTTCTGGTATGGAAATCCATGGAAAGTCCTGGCCTGACAAAGTCGAGGAAAAATTCTTTCCTACCCTCAAAAGTGGAGTGGAGCAAAATAGGAGGAGTGTCTTTTTCTTTTTTTAAAAAAAATGTTACATTGGATGTTCCTTCCTGTGCCTGAGTTTATTCCTAATAACAACAGAAAAGCAACTGGCAACTTGCAGCATGCACAGATGGGCATATTTACAAAAGGTGCAATACAGTAGCAAGAAAATACTTGGAAATAATAAAAAGCACTAGGAGATTTTATGGGTACAGGAATATGCATGGCAGGGGGCGGCAAGGTTTACCTCAGCTAGGCCGGTTCACTCCAGCGGAGATCCCTCTGTGAGCCAGATTGCGCGTGCGCCAGTGATTTCTGGTGTCTGAATCTGCACAGATGCGATTTCCAGCACTGCGCAAGCAAGTCCCTGTGCCGTGCTGCGCCAGTTTAGCACAGCGCGTGGGGACACGCCTAGAGGGTGGCTCAGTTCAGGGCCAGTTCATGGGCCGGTTAAACGACCCTCGTGAGCTGCTTGCGGCCCATGGGCCTTACGTTGCCTACCCTGCCTGAATGCCTTGAGCAGGCATCCCCAAACTCGGCCCTCCAGCTGTTTTGGGACTACAACTCCCATCATCCCTAGCTAACAGGACCAGTAGTCAGGGATGATGGGAACTGTAGTCTCAAAACAGCTGGAGGGCCAAGTTTGGGGATGCCTGGCCTTGAGCAAAGGGCCAGCAGCAAGAACACAGGCACACTGACGAAATGGAAGCTGTGGCACACACCTCATGCAACTTTTAAAAGTAACAATGAGGACTAGAAACCTAATGTTTTTATTGTCTGTAGGTGACTTGTCTCAGTGAAACAGAGGAGAGCTTTAGCTTTCCATCTCCCTTTTGAAAGATGGGGAATGATGTGTTTTTAGTTCTGACAAACGAAAGCAACACAGACACTGGTCAGCTGTATAGTAATTAGCATTGCTGGTGAGTTGAGACTGGCTATTCCACGGTCCCTTACAGGAGTGGCTGAAAACAGCTTTGAGCTAATCGTCTTCTGAGTGGGTTTAAAATAAAGAGTGTTTGAGGCCCCTCCTGAAGTGCCACTGTGTGGTGGCCTCCCCTTCACAATAATGGAGAATGCTAATGAGGTGCTAATGAGGCTGTTTAGCAGAAAAGCTGCTGCTGTTCCTGAAGGCAAGTTAGTTAAATCGCCTAACCTTTGTGATTAGAGGCCACCCAGAGTGACATGTTTTGTCCTCGGGGATGCTGTGAGGAGAAATTTTGATGTACGTAAGTTAGTGATTCACTCCAAGAGGGAAGCTTGGAACTGCTTCACACGTTAGGTGTGCACCAAAAAGCAAACAGCTCTGATACGCTTTAAACCAGGGGTTGCCTGTGGGCACTTTTGGGTTTGTGAGTGAGTGCCATGGCTGCCACTCCCTCAGGACACTTCCGCTCCCCTTCCGCAGATCAGCACCGCCTCCCCAGAGACCGAAGGAAGGAAAGAAAGTGCGCACACGTGAATCCAAAAGTTGGATTCAGTCAAATTAATCTGAGCCTAATCATAGAGCTGGAAAAGAGGAGGAAGTGGGGAAAGAGCTTCTTCATCTTTTGCGATCACTTGTAGCCGAGTAAGATTGTCTTCCATAAACACGGTTTTAACAGTGGGTCCGGAAGTGACTGTGGAGGCCAATTCTGGACCCACACATTCTTCCACAGTGGGGACATTGGTTTCCGGGCAGGAGTTGATCATGGTGTGGATTTGCCAAACGTGCCTTCTTCTTAGTGCGTTTCTCCCTTGCGTCCTGAGTTCAAGGGTCTTCAAAGCCCATGACACCTTTGGTAAAGGCTGTTCTCCAACTGGAGCGCTCACAGGCCAGTGTTTCCCAGTTGTCAGTGTTAATACTACATTTTTTTAGATTTGCCTTGAGACAGTCTTTAACCCTCTTTTGTTGACCGCCAGCATTACACTTTCATATGGCAGTCCATGAAATATGGCAGTCCATGATGATTGAATAGGAGATCTGTATTTTCATCTGAGAAATGTTGGAGGGTATGAGAATGCAGTGACCCATCTAGTCCCACATCCTTCTGGCACAGTGACCAACCAGATGGCTATGCTCGGCCTCCCATGTCCAAGCAGCCATGTTTCTGAATACCAGCTGCTGGAAACCACAGGAAGGGAGAGCTCTTTGCTGCTTGTCTCCTGCTTTGCAAGTTTCCTGCATCTGGTTGACCACTGTGAGATCAGGACACTGGGCAAGATGGGTGACTCCGCTGATCCAGCTAGCCCAGGGGTTGGCAAGGTTTACCTCACCTGGGCTGGTTCACTCTGTTACCGGAAAAATCCGAGGGCTCCCTTGGACAAAAACAAAGACACCAACCAGGATAACTTGGAGCAAAACAGCAGCCTGTAGGCTTGGCCTTTATTGAACTGTTGCAACAGGGTGTTCCCCTCACTTGCAGGAGAGAGGAAAGACCCAGAAAGATGGTCTGCAAGACCTTATAAAAACTTTTGAAATTCCCATCCTCTAGGTCAAGCCCACCCCCAGAAACATCATGCATGCATTACAGAAAGGAGGGGTTGACATCATGCATACATTACAGAAGGGGTTGACATCATGCATACATTACAGAAAGGAGGGGTTGAGGGAGGAGTTGTGGTGGTAACCTGAGTGTCCTGTCACCTGGCTTTCCCCCTGCCCATGAGTCACTTCCAGGAGACAAAGGGGAGTTGGCAGTTTCCTGCCCCCAGAGGGAAAATCTGATCATTGTCCTTTGTTTCAGTTCATGCTGAATCCACTCCCATATGCAAGTTCTTTGTGATCCTGATTGTCTTCTGTCTGGGATCATCAGGGCTGACATAGCAACTGGGCAGGGCTCCTGTGGATGTGCTGGGATGGTGAAGGGATTATGGCTGACCAGAACCAAGCCACCCCCCTTTGATAGTCCTTGTCATATGGAGTAAAACAAAAATGGAACAGTGCAAATCCGATGTATGGTTGATTTTTCTATGAATTTATAACAGAAATGTGGCGTATGTAGTGTGTGAGTGTGTGAAGTTTGTACAAACAGAATGATTGGGGTGGGGGGGTTTCCTGCTACACTCCATGCTGTGCCAGTTTAGCGCAGCACGCAGGGACTTGCCCAGTGGGTGGATCGGTTTGGGGGCGGCTCGGGGGCCAGTTAAACGACCCCTGTGGGCCGCTTGTGGCCCACGGGCCTTAGGTTGCTGACCCCTGAGCTAGATTCATCTTACATTCCTCTATGGTCTTTATTTAAGTTTTATTGATCCCCTCTAAGTTTAAAATGTGGCATTGTTTATTGCCTCTGCCTGCTGCTAGTTCTATAGTGTTAGGTTTTAAAATTTGGATGAAACAGATCATCTGTTTCTGAATTAGCTCTGCTTTGCAAAAGTCCATTTGATTATTCTAGAGCTTATTTTCCCTCCTTCCTCCCTCCCTACCACTCCCCAACCCTGACCCTCTTAAAGAGTTAAGAGGATTTGAAAGAAAGGAAAATAGCATTTACAGTCTTTTGAACTGCCTTGAATTTAAGCTCGCTGCATCTGCCCTGAGATAAAGATTAACTGTTTTCTGGCTTGTGATCGGTGTTGTGGCAATAATATTCAAAGGTAAATGCAGGCTGGCATGGGAAGAGCAGAGCGTAATGCAGGAGACTGCAACTTAGAAGAGATAACAGAGTACAATCAAGAATGTGCTTGGAGAGAGATCACACCATGATAAAAAGATAAGGACGACTGCTCTCCAATTTGTTTGCTTTGTTTCAGCCAAAAGCCAACTGGCAGTATCTTGCATTCCATGGCCACAGTCCAGAACAGAGTTAAGCGCACATAAGTCCCATTGAAACTGAGGAGTCAAAGTAGACATTGCAAGGAACTTGTGACTTCCTTGCATCTCCTTGGCAATATCTAGTTAAAGAAAGTGCAAGATGATGCAACATCATTGCACTCAAATGGGGTGCAGAAATTCTTATAAAGCACAGTGAACTTCTTATAACATCTTGTTAGGTGAATTAACGGAAAATTAATTGTTCTTAAGTGTCATCTCTTACAAGACAGTACAGAGGTTCTTGCTGTTCTCCATCCCTTGTAAGGTCTAGTTTTGCTCAGTGCATTTAATTCTGTGCTAGACAAAGACGATGTACACACATTACCATTTACTATGGCTTCAGTGAGCTCCCACAGCTGGTGTTTGAAACCAAGTATTACCTACCGTATTTTTTGCACCATAACACTCACTTTTTTCCTCCTAGAAAGAAAGGGGAAATGTCTGTGCGTGTTATGGAGGAAATGCCTACGGGTGGCATGCCTACGGATTTTCCTCCTCTAAAAACTATGTGTGTGTTATGGTCGGGTGCGTGTTATAGAGCGAAAAATACGGTATGTTACCGGAAAAATCCGAGGGCTCCCTTGGACAAAAACAAAGACACCAACCAGGATAACTTGGAGCAAAACAGCAGCCTGTAGGCTTGGCCTTTATTGAACTGTTGCAACAGGGTGTTCCCCTCACTTGCAGGAGAGAGGAAAGACCCAGAAAGATGGTGTGCAAGACCTTATAAAAACTTTTGAAATTCCCATCCTCTAGGTCAAGCCCACCCCCAGAAACATCATGCATACATTACAGAAAGGAGGGGTTGACATCATGCATACATTACAGAAAGGAGGGGTTGAGGGAGGAGTTGTGGTGGTAACCTGAGTGTCCTGTCACCTGGCTGGTTCCTCCTTCCCCCCTCCCCATGAGTCACTTCCAGGAGACAAAGGGGAGTTGGCAGTTTCCTGCCCCCAGAGGGAAGATCTGATCATTGTCCTTTGTTTCAGTCCATGCTGAATCCACTCCCATATGCAAGTTCTTTGTGATCTTGATGGTCTTCTGTCTGGGACCATCAGGGTTGGCATAGCAACTGGGCAGGGCTCCTGTGGATGTGCTGGGATGGTGAAGGGATTATGGCTGACCAGAACCAAGCCACCCCCCTTTGATAGTCCTTGTCATATGGAGTAAAACAAAAATGGAACAGTGCAATTCCGATGTATGGTTGATTTTTCTATGGATTTATAACAGAAGTGTGGCATATGTAGTGTGAGAGTGTGAGTGTGTGAAGTTTGTACAAACTGAATGATTGGGGTGGGGGGTTCCTGCTACACCTACAACCCATCTGTATCCTGCAGTTCCATGAAAAATGCTGCTGACTGATGCACCTGTCCTTAAATCAGCTTCCACCTGATTCGAAAACGTAAGCTGCAGTTAAGTTGGTGCAGGGAAACAAATCAGGTAAATGGGTGTACCACAATGTAAAACATGACTTGAAATGCAGCGGGACGGGGTGTGTGTGTGTGTGTGTGTGTGTGTGTGTGTGTGTCCTTGCTGTGCTTTAAGCCACAATGTATATGCCCAAACTTCTGCAACAAGAGATTCTCCCTTGATCTGTATCCTTGGTCATCAACAAATTTTGTGAAGGATTCCTTTGAGAAGAAATTGCTTATGGGGGACGGGGGGGGGGAGGTGATCTGGGCTCCACCGCAAATTGTCTGCTGTAGTCTGATTGCTGTAGAAACTATTTAATCCACAACTGCCTTGGGGGTTAGCACTGCAACCCAGATAGGAGTTAGCCCAGATGACATGACGAAAGAGGGTCAGATATAGTTTCCGGGGCTGCCAGTTCCTAACCTCTAATGTAGTATAAAAAGGTAAAGGGACCCCTGACCCCTGGTCCAGTCGTGGGCCGACTCTGGAGTTGCGGTGCTCATCTCGCTTTATTGGCCGAGGGAGCTGGCGTACAGCTTCCGGGTCATGTGGCCAGCATGACTAAGCTGTTTCTGGCAAACCAGAGCAGCGCACGGAAATGCCGTTTAACTTCCCGCTGGAGCGGTACCTATTTATCTACTTACACTTTGACGTGCTTTCGAACTGCTAGGTTGGTAGGAGCAGGGACTGAGCAACGGGAGCTCACCCTGTTGCAGGGATTCGAACTGCCAACCTTCTGATCAGCAAGTCCTAGGCTCTGTGGTTTAACCCACCACCCGCGTCCCCCTAATGTAGTATATCCACCCCCATAAGGATAGGGTAGAATTATCCTTACTCAGTGTGGCCTGTGGCCTGAGAGGAATGCACGGGGGGGGGGGGAATGGAGTTGGACTGCGTTGCCCCGACATTGCATAGGTAAGCCCTTCCTGTACTAGCCAACAGAAAGGAGGCAACTTTCAGATAAATCTCACTTGCCCTGAAGCCTCAGCTAATTGCAGCTCGCATACAACCTGCCAGCAGCGAAGTTATTATTGCTCAATAATCATGCGGTCTTCCTTAATCATATGACTGAAGAATGTTAAGTCCCACGTGCATTCATGGTTTTTGTGCTGATGTCTTGGAATTATACAAGAGCCTTCCCTCCTGCATTTGCTCCTGCTAGCCTCCTTAAGTGCCCCTGAGTTCTTAGTACCTGCAGAATGGAACAAGGCGCCTTTTAGAATTCAAAGAGCCAGACGGGAACAAAAGGACCCATTGTTAATGTTTCCGAAGAGCTACTCCCATGCTGGAGCTGTAAAATTAAAGTGGAATGTCCTGCAAGAAGAGATCCAATATTTGACCATGCTGAGGGTATTTATTTAGATTTGGCAGTCAGGTTGGAAGCTGCTAGTCAGAATCTAACCAAGCATTAGGGGAGAGGTGTGTGATTATCTGGTGACCTGCATCTAACACATGCCTCCCTCACCTATTACCTGTGGTACAGTGCGGACATTACTCTGAACACACAAAAGGGGGAAGCGGGATAGAGTGGTTGAAGGGAAAGATCATGAGAGTCGGATGTGGTCCTTTAACCCACACCAACTTCAAGAGATGCTTTCTTCTGCTGCCATTTCAACAACATTCTGCAGGAAGCAGAAGCAGAACTGAAATTTGCTCGGATGATTCAAGGTATTGACTTCCAAGACAAGGCCCCAACTGAGGAATCTTTCTAAGAAGGTTTCCTGGGGATCAGTCAGGCATATATACAGCAAGCCCGCAACCTGCACCCATGCGCAGTTTCAGTCCCTTGGTGTTTGCAGCACATCTGCAGTTAGGGCAATCTGGAAATGGAGTTTGGAACAGGTGTGCAGGAAAGGAGGAGGCACAGTAAATCTATGACACATTTCTGCTTCCCCAAATCACCTGCGATAACTGTTTGTAGTGCAAAGCATAAAGTGCATAAATGAGAGCCATGGTTGTTGTTGTTGTTGTTGTTGTTGTTGTTGTTGTTTGCAAATGCACCTCATTTTCAATACATGTGCCCAGACTAACTTTCTTCCTTCGGTTTGAATTATTGTCATTACCCTTCTGTGGTTAGTCTTCTACAGTTATTGTACATTTGAGCAACATTAGGTTTCTGGCCCCTTTCCCTCTGTTATGGCATTTCTCTCCCTCCTGGCCCACCCAGTAATGTCCTTGATAGCTTATTCTGCAACAAATCCACTTTATGAAACTGGTCCAATTTCAGCAGCTCCCTCCACCCACTGGAGAGAATATGCTTAGTGTGTGTTCATAACTTTTTCTTTTTTCAAAGGATCATGCCATGGTGATGTAGAGCTCTGGCGAGCGAGTGGCCCAGCCCACCCGATGCTGCGCAAGAACATTTCCAGTGCGTGATATTTGGGGGGAAGGGAGAGACATTCCTCTAAAAAGCGCTTACAAAGTACTCCCTTCAAACAGCTGAAGTCTCCAATGCCCATTGATAGCAGGCCTTTAAAGATAAATTCCCATGCCCCCTTTTAAAGTATTTTGAAAAGGCTACAACTTGTCTGAAAGTTACCCTCGGTTGGAAGAAGGTCAGGTTGGGGTGGGGGGTGGGGGTAAGAAGGAAACAACAACACGGGAAAGATCTTTTCGCTGCAAAAACCAAACAAAAAAGACAGGCGCATGGAAGAAAAAACGAGCCCGTTCTGGGGACTTGTTGCAGATCAGAGCAGGAAAGCTGCTTTGCAATCGTGGCAATTAAAGACTTAACGAGACTGGTTTTTTTTCTGCGGGTGTATTCTGCAACGTGTCACCGATGCGAATAAATAGTATATATTTATACTATTTAAACTCAAGGTGGTGAACATGGTTCTCACGTGTGATAGGAATATTATGGTCTTAGATATGTGGTAATGTTCATAACCGCATGTACATAGATCAGCACAGGAAGACCGACCTGAAGCCATTTTATTCCTAAACTGAGCAAATGTTTTCTCTGCATGGTCAAAGTGGAAAAGCCTCCCCATTGTCTTTTCCTTCACAAATCCTGTCTTAAGGGTATGTCTGTGTTTGAATAAGGTGTGAGTCTGTGACCTGGCCCAGAAACTACAGGTAAGTATTTATCACTACAAAAGAATGGCCAGGCTCCCCAGGGAATCCACACGCTCCTCATTTAATTCCCACAACCACCTTGTATGGCAGGTTAGGCTGAGAGGCAGTGACTTCCCCAAGGTCACCCAATACCTTGCGCAGGAATTTGAACCCTGGTCTCCTGGGTCCTAGTCTGATGCTCTAACCACTGCGCCACACAGCTAGTAGTGCATTTGTGGTGAATTTGTACTGGACTGTTTTCACATCAGTCTGCTTTATTAGTAGTTCATCGATGTTTTCCTGACAATATTTCATTATTGCTGCATGGAGGGGCACACTTGCATTACAGCACAACAAAAGCAGGACTATTCCCTGCCAGCCCCCAGGATTCTCCGCGGTATAAAAAGTTGCAAGATTTCAGCAGGAAGCTGTGGGACAAGCACAGTATGTCCGCCCTGAAACCTGCAAGTATTTTAGGCAGAAATGACTGGGAGAATCCGAGATCAGGGAGAAGAGGTGGTGGAAGAAGATTGGAAAAAATTTAAAGACTACTTGCAGAAATACTGTAAAATTAATGAATGTTAAAGGGATGTTGGATTGAAAATAAGTGGTATTGGTAAAAAGATTAACAAGAATATGTAAATATGGATTGATAATGGTGGAAAAAATATATTTATAATAAGTTAAGATGTTGAGCAAGGATAAATGATAGAAGGTAAGGACTTGCTGAATTAAATATCTGAACTGGAATACAAAAAGGGAGGTGTGAGGAGGTCGGGAAACTAGTAAATGAAATATAAGATATGAAAATATTTCTTTCTTTCTTTCTTTCTTTCTTTCTTTCTTTCTTCTTCTTTTTAACTGTTTTCTATTTTGCATTTTTCACGTGTTTTGTTTTTGCATATCTGTAGTTTTTTTCCCTTTTATTAGGGTTATTCTTTGTTCTTATTTTTTATGTTTAAACTTTGAAACTTTCTATTGTTTGTAAAATTTCAATAAATATTATTTTTTAAAAAATGAAACCTGCAAGTATTTTAACTTTCGTATGAGGAGCAACTTTGGTCTTCCCTGTTCATACCAGTAAGTGTTCCCTTCTGTATTTGTTGATGCCTCCTAATTGGTTGGTTTCATTATGCTAATTAAGTATAGACAGGACAGGTGCACAGACAGCTTTCTGAGCGCCTTGTTCTTTTGTTTATGCTCTATTCACCACTGGGGAAGTGTGCAAAAGCACACTGTCAGGGAACTGTAAATTCCCAGCATACAATTTTCACTGTGATTTCCTTGTGCAAATCTCAGGGACCAAAAGAAAATGGAAGACTATAAAACTAACCCTACTCCTGTCGTTCTAGAACGGCTACACCACAGTGGCCTTTCCAACAGCATAAAACAACTTTGCTTGGTCTGGTTAATATATCAAATCAACAAGGATGATATTTGAAGACCTGTTTTAGTTGGGAACTGGGAAGCAGAGACGTTCCCCTCTTTTATCTTGCTTTAATAAGCAGGCTTTGATTTTCCCCGCCCCACGAGCTCTTCCACCTGTGCAGCTGAGCAAGCATCTTTGGGGAATATACCGTAGCTAGACAGCCCCCGTCCTCTTTGCATTCAAAGTCAACAACAGCAGATGCCTGGGAGGTGGTGGTAATTATGGGACCCCCGCTCTGAAGCAGCTGCTTTCAACGCCAGGATATTTACCGGCAGGAACAGCTCTTGTTTTCCATCTTCCACCTCATTATACTTATGAATTAAATAAAGGGGAATGGTTACACAATGCATAACGCATTGGCAAGTGGCCTGAGGAGAGAAGGGCAGGCGGTTCCAGGCAGAGGATTTGCGTAACAGCCCACAGGCCTCTTGCTTACGGCAGTCAGGCTATACAGGGGAATATAAAGGCTCTCAGGCCTGCTGACTTGCTCCGTTCGCCACAGTCTTCTATTCTCTAGCGCAGGGGTGGGGACCTGAAGCCATCTCAAGGTTGCCTCAATGAAGCTCTCACCTATGCTGGTTGTTGCTGCTAGGAGTTGGGGGGGAAGCAACATCTGGAAGCCACAAGTTCCCCACCCTCGGCTAACGATGGATGAGTAACTTTGATGCACCCTGTGCATCAAAATAAAGCAAAACAGCAAAAAGAAGCAGTAGCTGGGGCAGCCATAGGTGTTTTTCAGTGAGATGTAAAACTTAAGAAAAAGGTAAAGGTAAAGGGACCCCTGACCATTAGGTCCAGTCGTGACCGACTCTGGGGTTGTGGCGCTCATCTTGCTTTATTGGCCGAGGGAGCCGGCGTACAGCTTCCGGGTCATGTGGCCAGCATAACAAAGCCGCTTCTGGCGAACCAGAGCAGCGCACGGAAACGCTGTTTACCTTCCCGCCAGAGCGGTACCTATTTATCTACTTGCACTTTGATGTGCTCTCAAGCTGCTGGGTGGGCAGGAACAGGGACCGAGCAACGGGAGCTCACCCCATCACGGGGATTCGAACTTCCAACCTTCTGATCAGCAAGTCCTAGGCTCTGTGGTGTAACCCACAGCGCCACCCATGTCCCTTCAAAACGTAAGAAAGGATCATAGAAATGTAGAGTTGGAAGGTATCCCCAAGGGTTATCTAGTGTCAGGCTTTGGGGATAGGCTTCTTCCCCCTATTTGGCCGTAGATAAGCAAGACAAAGCGAAGAGACACGCTTAAAGTCTTTAATGACCACAGCAAAAGAACAAAACAGCCATTCTCAGAATGAAGGTGCGCCCAATTAAGGTTTCCACCCACTTGGGGAATTCTGGATGGCTGCCTGGAGCTAATGGTGTCTTTTCGTCTGGGATCTGGCGTATTATGGCTCCTGTTGGCAGAAACCGAAAATGGAATTGCTGGAATGTGGATAATATCAGGGGGAAATATTTCACACAGAATTATGAAGGCAAAAGTTTGAACAGACCAGTGGTTGTGAACATAAATGAAAATTAAGTGAAGGATCAACATCAGAATGGTTTATTGAGTAATTAAGAAATGCAATTTGATATTAGATGATTAGCACTCTGCAAACTTCAGAGCATGGGAAGTCACCCAAAGATATATAATCTGGCAATATATGTGGCATTTTTTTATTATGTTGTAATTTGGAATGTTTTAATGTGGTTCTTATTGGATTATTAAATTGGAAAACTCAATAAAATATTATATATATATATATATAGGTTTCCACCCACTTCCCCCCAGTCACTTCCGCTCCTTGCAACCTGATCTCGCAACCACTGTGCTTTTTGTGTAGTCACCTTATCTGCTCTACGTGACCTTGCACTGATAGGCTGGACACTTTCCAGTAAGAGAGAGTCTATTAGCTCTCTCTCTCTCTCCCAGTTCTTCTTCACTTTGCTGTTCAACCCCCAGTTCATCCCAACTTTTGTCTTCAGAGCTATGCCCCTCTGCAAACCACTATTCCAAATCTATAGTGCTCCACTGCTCCTGGGGAGCTTCAGGATCCTGGTCAGGAGCAGGGGGAGGCCCCCACCATTCCTCATCAGAGCTGCACTCATCAGCCTGGACTCTGACATCTAGTCCAACCCCCTGCAACGCAGGACTCACAACTAAAGAATTTGTGACAGATGGCCATCCAACCTCTGCTTAAAAGAAAGGAGAGGAGGAGAGAATGGGATGCATATTTCTACTCCTGCATTCATCCAATTCTACAATTTTGTGATTCTATAGGTAGCCAGATGAACATACTACAAATAATTTACCGGTAATTATGACTGGAAATGTTTAAAGAGGGGGGAAAGCAGCTATGGCATGGAAACATCCCTTTTGGAGATCCAACAGAGCACGGCAGAGAGACCATGTGCTGCCACTGATAGGAGATGTGGACATACTAGAGACCGTGTGCCAGATAATGTACATCTTGGAAACATTTAGACCAAATGGAAAGCATATAAGCACGGGAAAAGTACAAATTACACTGGCAGTCTAAAAGGACTTTCTAAAGCACCCTTCCTTCCATCTCGTGCCCCCCAGATATTTTGGACTATAACTCTCATCCGTCTCAGCCATTGCGGCCGTATTGACTGGACCTGATAAGCATTATAGTGCAAAACATTCTCCCCAACCCAACACATGTGGCATTAAAAACACCTCTGAGCCTTTTTCACACTAATCATACTGAAATATACTTGGAGTCCTGTAGTGGTTTCACGCTCTTTATTGCAGCTTGTAAAACAGTGATTGATTTGCCCCCCAAACCTCAGGCTTTTATATACATTATTTACAAAATGAGTCTCGTCTGATTGGCTGATTCTGTTTCCCTCCTGGATTGGTCTTTTCCTGCTAGCCAATCAGTTGTTGCATTCTAGGATCTGACTTGCCTGTTGTTCTAGGATCCAAGCTTACTACATAACACATACACAAGTGTGAATGATGTTAAAGGCGGTGAGGGAAAGCAGGTCACTTTTCAAGCAAATGTATTTTGCGTTCAGAGCCCAGCTGTGGGAAATGCAAAACCAAAATGAAACAGAAACCTGATTTTAAGCATTGTGTGACCCCGAGCTAGCTAAAGTAAGTCTCAGGAAACCTAGGGAACAGGGTAAAGGTAAAGGTAAAGGGACCCCTGACCATTAGGTCCAGTTGTGACCGACTCTGGGGTTGTGGCACTCATCTCGCTTTATTGGCCAAGGGAGCCAGCGTACAGCTTCCGGGTCATGTTGCCAGCAGGACTAAGCCGCTTCTGGCGAACCAGAGCAGCACACGGAAACGCCGTTTACCTTCCCGCCGGAGCGGTACCTGTTGATCTACTTGCACTTTGACGTACTTTCGAACTGCTAGGTTGGCAGGAGCAGGGACTGAGCAATGAGAGCTCACTCCGTCATGGGGATTCGAACTGCCAACCTTCTGATCGGCAAGTCCTAGGCTCTGTGGTTTAACCCACAGAGCCACCTGCGTCCCAGGGAACAGGGATATGTCACAACAAAAGTCCTATTGCATTCAACAGGATTTTATCATGATTTAACGTATGTGTATCAGAGTCTGTGGCTGCCATCTAATGCTCACTTACCTGGGAGTAAGCTCTGTTGAACAAAGTGGAGTTAATTCTAAGTGACATGGATGGGATTGGTCTGATAAGGTGAAAATGCTGGTAATTGCTCTTATTGAAACACAAACACCAACTCTTTTTAAAATTCTGATGACTGCGCAAATGAAGGACTAATATTTATAACCACAGTAACACCTGACAGATCACATTTCATACTGTTTTATTAAAGAGGAGGTGAAAATGTAATTTCCTTTGCTCATCGTCCATATGTGTTATTCTCATTGTTTTTTAAAAAAATTGATAGCTTTTTAAAGTTTTCGTGCTTTTTTTTTTTTACAATCATATATTTTAACCCTCACCCCCTCCTATACCTATACCCCATGAAACCCTCAACCTCTTTTGAACCATCATTTATTTATTTACCTTATTTCCGGAAATATGCATAGACTGCTATTTCATTAGAAAAAAAAATCCAAAGCAGCTTGCAATTACCGTAAAACAAATAAAACCATACAGCAATAAACATATTTTTAAATATAAAACAGACATCAATGAACCATTGGGGGAAGATATATTCTTAACAGCAGACGTTTAAAAGTTAAAACGGAAGGTGCCTGCTGAATCTCTATTGTCAAAGTATCCTGCAATATTATTGTCGTTTTCAAGTGGCCCTTGTCAACATCTGCAATGCTTCTGCAGGCGATCTCAGTGATCGAACCAGGATATAAGGGTTCAGGTGATTCCTGCTATGCCCTGAACTTCACTTTCCATTTGTGTCCGTCAGCCCTTTGTCAAATCGTGTAATGTTTGGATGCCTGTTACATAGCCAATCATGTAAGAATTAAACAAATAGCAACACTGTTGTGGATTCGGAAAACTAAAAAGTGAGTTAAGAAGATTCCAGCTTCTGCACTGTGTCTCCTCGCTCACTCTTAGCATTGGAGTTTATTCAGTGAAGAGCACTAGGAATTTGCTCCAAATCTCTTGAAAGCTTGTGTTTTTGTGTAGTTTGCTAAACAGGATTTTCTTGTGAGTTGCTGGGTGTAGAAGGTCTTCCAGTGAGGTCAGGGCAGTGTACACATATGGTTATCTCACTTAAATCTGCACTAACAGCTGGCGAGGCATGCTGAGTTTAGCGATAGAGACTTGAGCAAGACTATACAGCAGGGACCTGTATATGCCAGTCACACTTGCAACACCCACACTGGTGTTGTCTGGTGAACTGAATTCACGCTCTGCACAGATGCCATCAATTAGCAGATTACGGTAATTCGCACAGAGATTTTAGCGCAAAGGCATGAGCGTGTGGGCTCCCAGAGAGGAGATCACAGTCACTTTGTTTATCCTCTGGTTCTGTTGCTGCTGTAAGCTAAACCATGGCTGGGCTTGGTATAATAATAATAATAATAATAATAATAATAATAATAATAATAATAATTTTTAATTTATATCCCGCCCTCCCCAGCTGAAGCGGGGCTCAAAGCGGCTAACAACAATAAAAGTAACACAGTTTACATAAAATCACAATCAATTAATTGAAATACATTCTAAAATCAATTCATTCTAAGATCAATTCAGAATCAAATTAATGGCAACCATTGGACTAGATTTCTGTGAGGATTACAAAAGGAGGGGGTCAGACTGTGCCTTGGCCAAAGGCCTGGTGGAACAGCTCTGTCTTGCACGCCCTGCGGAAAAATGTCAAGTCCCGCAGGGCCAGAGTCTCTTGTGACAGAGCGTTCCACCAGATCGGGGCCACAGCCGAAAAAGCCCTGGCTCTGGTTGAGGCCAGCCTAACCTCCCTGTGGCCCGGAACCTCCAAGATGTTTTTGTTTGAAGACCGTAAGGTCCTCCGTGGGACATACCAGGAGAGGCGGTCCTGTTGTGCACCCCACCCTCCAGACAAACATGAGTTGTAAAACCAGAAACCAACCTTGCGATTTTTCTGGCGGGAGACAAACTATGAGCCTTCAGATGATGTGCTAAATCAAACCATGGTTTAGCTCAGTGCAGTGCAGTAGCAGGACCAGAGGAGGAACTATGTGACCAGACTCTCCTCTCTGAAATCCCACATCATGGTCACTGTTATGTACTGAGTTGAATAGGATCCAAACTGCAGCAGTCTGATTGGTCCTAGAACAATAGGATTCAGAATGCAGCAGTCTGATTGGTCCTAGAACAATGCAGCAGTATGATTGGTTGGCAGGAAACACCCAATCCTGCTCCAGATAGAAGTGAATCCACAACCTGATTGGCTTACAGTAGAATTCCGGAATTAGCCAATCATGTGCAGCCCATTGTGTAAATAATATATATAAAGCAGATACTGTGAGGGGACTTTCATTCATTCTTCCTCACCACTATGAGCTGAATAAAGAGCATGAAATCACTTTGCGACTCTGAGTATATTTCAGTCACACTAAGCCATGGCATAGCGAAACCTGTGACCTGGGTCTATTTGTCCTGCCCTTGGACTGCCGTTAAGCAGCACTCTGGCCCAATGAACTCTGGTTGCCATATAGCTCTGTGCAACAAGAAAGCCCACAGAGGGGTCCATGAGACCAAGAGCAGGTCCTGACATCTGTTTAGACAGATGTTGAAGATGCAGTACTAGACTTATGGCCTCCCCCCCCTCTGCCACTCTGTTTTCTAATTTTGCAGATAACCTCAGAAATGAGCAGCATCCCAGACCGCTCCATTGTCACAGAAAAAAAATCTGATTGTGGTTTCCTTTCCTCAGTAACCTGTCACCGTGGTGAAGTTGTTGTAACGGTCGGAAATCAAATAGTCTTAAGCAACATGGATGAGCTCTTCTGTGGGGAAGCTGTTAGGAGGTAAGGATCAGATTTCACCCCTCTTTGGTTTTAAAGTAAACAAAAGTTACTCCAAAATAGTGGAGAGACTCTTATCACGCTAGTATCATCCAACTGGTTTTTAGTGACTCATGAAGGAGGCTCTTGATGGCCAAAAGGGCACCTCAGATGTGACAAGGCCCTGGCGCGCAGCCATGTTTGTTGTTAACATGTGCAAACATAGTGTGGGGTCTGAGGTCACACCCACACAATACATTTGAAGCATATGGCTGCCCCCAAAGAATTCTGGGAACTGTAGTTTGCTAAGGGTACTGGGAATTGTAACTCTGTGAGGGGTAAGCTACAGCCCACAGGATTCCTTGCCATGATTCTTAAAGTGGTATAAATGCCCTTAAATGTATGGTATGGAGGTAACCAAATATTGAACATAACAAAAGGCACACCAGTGAGGAGAGCTCCGGTAGTGGAAGTGAGCTTGACTGTGGAGGAAAATGCCTGAAGATACTGTGGTAAGACAGGAATGGAGGAAAACTTCAGCCCCTGTCGTCCACACACCCTTGTAAATGTAAACAATGTACCCTATATTGTACCTGAATATGGCAGGCATAAAAACGAACATACGTTCTGCTGCCTGAGGCAAGTATGGAGTTGGCCCTCTTCTCTGAAGCTACTGGACATGCTGTTGAATCTTACTTCAACACCAGCTATCGTTTTCCAAAGCAACTAGTCTATTCCGAACTTAAAAATGGAAAGCGTAATGCTGGTGGTCAACAAAAGAGCTTTAAAGACTGTCTCAGGGCAAATCTTAAAAAATGTAGTATAAACACCGACAACTGGGGAACACTGGCCTGCGAGCGCTCCAGTTGGAGAACAGCCTTTACCAAAGGTGTCATGAACTTTGAAGTAGTAGATAGGTAGCCGTGTTGGTCTGCCATAGTCAAAATAAAAAAAAATCCTTCCAGTAGCACCTTAAAGACCAACTAAGTTAGTTCTTGGTATGAGCTTTCGTGTGCATGCACACTTCTTCAGGTATCTGAAGAAGTGTGCATGAACTTTGAAGACACTCGAACTCAGGACACAAGGGAGAAACGTGCTAAGAGGAAGGCACACTCGGCAAATCCACATCGTGATCAACTCCCGCCCCCCGGGAACCAATGTCCCCATTGCGGAAGGAGGTGTGGATCCAGAATTGGCCTCCACAGTCACTTATGGACTCATTGTTAAAACCGTGTTTATGGAAGACAATCTTACTCGGCTACGAGGGATTGCCAACGATAGGACACCAGAAGGCAGAAGGTTCTTCATCATGGGCTGGCTGAGTCAGGACAATGGAGATGGAGGATTTGTAGAGGACCCAAGGGAGGGTTACAGCGGGATGTGGGGAAAGGGGGGAATCTGCTAGCGAGGATTCTGGGGAGGGTGCTCCCTCAACCTGCTCCTTCAGCCTTAAAAGGAGCCCACCAAGGGGTGTGACAGTGTTGGATCAACTTCCAGAGCCTTGCCAACTGCGGCAGCTGCCTTTGCTGGGAGCCGCATTGAGGTTTGTTGTTGTTTAGTCGTTTAGTCATGTCCGACTCTTCATGACCCCATGGACCAGAGCACGCCAGGCACTCCTGTCTTCCACTGCCTCCCACAGTTTGGTCAAGCTTATGCTGGTAGCTTTGAGAACACTGTCCAACCATCTCGCCCTCTGTCGTCCCCTTATCCTTGTGCCCTCAATCTTTCCCAACATCAGGGTCTTTTCCAGGGAGTCTTCTCTTCTCATGAGGAGGCCAAAGTCTTGGAGCCTCAGCTTCACGATCTGTCCTTCCAGTGAGCACTCAGGGCTGATTTCCTTCAGAATGTATAGGTTTGATCTTCTTGCAGTCCATGGGACCCTCAAGAGTCTCCTCCAGCACCATAATTCAAAAGCATCAATTCTTTGGCGATCAGCCTTCTTTATGTTCCAGCTCTCACTTCCATACATCACTACTGGGAAAATCATAGCTTTAACTATATGGACCTTTGTTGGCAAGGTTGTTGGCATTGAGGATTAACCATGTGCATTGCTTGAAGTGCCTTAAGCCAGCAACTTGCATGTGTACCTCAGTAACCTAAGCATTAAAGCCTTTGGACAGAATGTAACTCAGATGGCTTGAAAGATGATTAGATGAATTTATGGAGGAGGAGAGCTCAATCAAAGGCTAGTAGCCACAGTTGGAGGCAGCAATGCTTCTGAATGCCAGTCGCTGGAAATGACAGGCTAGGAGAGAGTCCACCTTATGCTCAAATCCTGCTTAGACTACTGCAATGCGCTCTACATGGGGCTACCTTTGAAGGTGATCCGGAAACTACAACTAATCCAGAATGCGGCAGCTAGACTGGTGACTGGGAACGGCTGCTGAGACCACATAACACCAGTCCTAAGAGATCTGCATTGGCTCCCAGTACGTTTCCAAGCACAATTCAAAGTATTGGTGTTGACCTTTAAAGCCCTAAACGGCCTCAGCCCAGTATACCCGAAGGAGTGTCTCTACCCCCATTGTTCTGCCCGGACGCTGAGGTCCAGCGCCAAGGGCCTTCTGGCGGTTCCCTCATTGCGAGAAGCAAAGCTAAAGGGATCCAGGCAGAGGGCCTTCTCGGTAGTGGCACCCGCCCTGTGGAACGCCCTCCCATCAGATGTCCAAGAGATAAACAACTACCTGACATTTAGAAGACATCTGAAGGCATCCCTGTTCAGGGAAGTTTTTAATGTGTGACATTTTAATGTATTTTTATTCTTTGTTGGAAACCGTCCAGAGTGGCTGGGGAAACCCAGCCAGATGGGCGGGGTACAAATAATAAATAATAATAATAATAATAATAATAATAATAATTATTATTATTATTATTATTATTATTATTATTATTATTATTATTATTGGTTTCCCACAGCCAACTGGCTGGCAACTGTGAGAACAGGATATGGGCCTATTCTAGCAGGCTCCTCTTATGCTAATATATTCTTAATTTCACTAAGTTCTATTATGGGTGAAGGTGAAGCACTGCTTTCTAAAAACCACATATAACCAAATAACCATATATCATGTCTTCTCTTAGCTATCTTTCCTCTAAGCTAAGAAGTCCAAAATGCCTTTCATCTTTCCTTATAGGGAAGGTGCTTTGACTCTGTGGACATTGGTGCACTAAGTAATTTTAAAACAACAATCTAAACCCTCTTTCTGAATCCTCACAGGATTCTGATGCAAAGCAAATAAATATTATTGCATAGCTATAAATCTAAGTTTCACATTCCTTGGCCTGGTTCCTTTTGCATTCTTTCTCCCCAGCGCAAACCACAATTTAAACCTTTGCTGCACACAATGAATCAGCCACATCCTTTTGTCTGATATAAACCAAAAAACATGTTATGGGAATTTAGTGAGCAATTGTGGACTTCCTCAATGAGGTGATTGTATGTAAAATTTCCCCAAATTATGCTTAAAATGGGAGATGTCAGACATTTTATAAGATACTTGACCAAGGTTGGGGCTTAAAAAGGCCTGTTGTTGCTTGCTGTGAAACCAGCTGTGAACAGCATTGGCATTCTTGAAAGGATGTGATTACCTTGGCATTTCTCAAGGCTTCGGTCAAAGACTAGAGATGTTCTAAGAAGTATCTATGTGACTAAGCAAAAATGTCTCAACCAGATAAATTTATTTAGGTAAAATGGGGCAGGAAGAATTCCACTTTTTAGTCAACTAGTTGGCAGCTGCACATTAGAAAGAAGGATAAATTGTGACCTCTATGTTACTCGCAGGTAGAGCATCTGCTTTGCATGCAGAAAGTCCCAGGTTCACCGCCAGGTAGGGCTGGGAATACCTACCTGAAAACCTGGAGAGTCACTGCCAGCCAGTATCAGGTAATACTGAGCTAGGTGGTTTAGTGATCTCTTTCTTGGGCAGCTACTTATTTTTGTTGACCTCAAAATGCAGCCAGATGTACTAAGACAGAGCTAGAGGCAGGGACAGTGCAGGCAATATGGCTGCTCAGCCAGCAGGCTAGTATAAAGACAACAGCCGAAGCTCCTCACCACCATCAAAAAGGGACAAACTACTGACTGAAGCTTCCTTGCCTTGGTGTTCTTCCTCCTTGCTGTCTCAGCTTGTTTACCTGCTCTCTCTCATATAGATGCATGCCACTCTAAACTCCACAGCGGTGCAAGTTTCTAGGGGTTCCAGGCGCTTACCCAGGGTTCGTGTTTTCTTTTGGAAATGAGGCACAGTGGAGACTGTGGTGTCTTTATGATATATGGTTTATTAACACACGTATACAACCTGAGCATGCATTGGAGAGGCTCACAGCATGAACACTCCAAGAGGGTCCTGTTTTCCCCATTGCCACAGCAGCCTTGGATTCAAAAAGAAATCTGCCATGGCTCTCTGGTCCTCTGCTCCAGATTGCTGCGTTTCACAGACTGCCACCTTCTCTGAACTCACATCCCAGCCAACTGCAATCCTAAACAACTACTTTCCTTCCAAACCTGGCTTTTGTCCTGCTAACTAACACAGAGTCATCTGGCGCACATTTTGCCTTCTTAATTGCTTTCTTAATGGGCCATTACCTTCCCTTTGTTCTTTAGTTAATGGTTGATCTCCCTGGTGATTTCCCTTGGGTCTCTTCCAACTCTACAATTCTATATTTCTATGATTCCTGAACACGGGAAGCTGGATTGACCTGTATTTTAACATTTTGCTAAAGCCGGTGTCTGGCAAGCAATTAAATGCTGCAAGCGTGGCTTAAATTCTAACACTTACTGCATCCAGGAATTTAGAGACATCTGGCACCTACAATCTCTGGCACCCACAACTCTGTGTACTCTCCCTCTCTGCAGCTGTGTGGGTTGGACTCAGGCAATGGTGATATTTAATGATGAAAGGAGGTCTGACAATGTGTTGAGGCATGCTCAAGTCAACTTGCCCAAGAGACTCCTAAATATTAGAGATGGCACCGATCACTCAATATATGAACTAGAATTTCTGTTCAGTTTCACATTCTGATCCCATATATGTGAGAAGGTGAGGGGCTTTCTGATTACACCTTTTCCAGCAAAAAATAAAAATAAAAATGGAACACACTGAAAGTTGGAGCACTCAGCCGTATAAGAAACAGCATGAGTGCTAGCTGGCAAGAAAACTTGGAAGATCTATTTTATCTTTCATTTTATCTTATGAATCAGGATGTCAACTGTTGCAGCTGCAATTGTTACATTTACCAGAAACCACAGGAAAAAGCATGTACAGGACCTAGAAAAAAGGGCTTCTCAGAAAACCTTGCTTTTATTTTGTACCAAGTAATGAAAAACATACTCTTCCCACAAGCATTCAGTAAAACAAACCCAAAGGCAGAAAATATTCCGAAACCAAGGACAATGGCTTAATATGTCAGTGGGACTAAAAAATGGATAATAAATCATTTTTCTGGAAGTTCTGTAACTGCTGCCTTCTTCCTTGCGCTCAGTTCCCCCCAGCATTTAAATACTTTGACTGGAACACACAAGTTCTAGTGCTATGGGGTGTGTGTGTGTGTGTGTGAAATTCTGTATCTACTTTTTCCATGGGAATTCCATGTAGATGACTGCAGTGCCTAGAGACAGTCAGATCTTGCATCCTCGGACCTAGGACCCTCGGACCTATGGGACCACCTCTCCTGGAATGTCCCACAGAGGACCTTACGGTCTTCAAACAAAAACATCTTGGAGGTCCCAGGCCACAGAGAGGTTAGGCTGGCCTCAACCAGAGCAGGGCTTTTTCAGCTGTGGCTCCAATCTGGTGGAACGCTCTGTCACAAGAGACTAAGGCCCTGCGGGACTTTCTGCAGGGCCTGCAAGACAGAGCTGTTCCACCAGGCCTTTGGCCAGGGCACAGCCTGACCCCCTCCTCTGGCAATCCTTACAGAACTCTAGCCCAATGGTTGCCATTAATCTGATTTGAACTGATTTTATAATGAAATGATTTTAGAATGTTGTATCATTTTACTGTTGTTAGCTGCTCTGAGCCTGGCTTCGGCTGGGGAGGGCGGGATATAAATAAAAAAATATTATTATTATTATTATTATTATTATTATTATTATTATTATTATTATTATCCACAGCAATGACTAGAGGAGGAATGACCCCTGGGAGGAGTGCAGAGAGAAGAAATTCTGTGCTGCATCTGCAGCAACACCACCGGACACCTTCATCTGCCCAGCTGCAACATAACATGTCTCTCCTGTATCAGTCTCTACAGCCACAGCAGGCGCTGCAACCTTCCAGCAGTTTGACTTCGTCCCCAGAGAAACACTTCTCCATTGTCTCCCAAGTATCATATCCCCTCTTACTCAACTTTTCTCTGTACTATACTAAGAAGTCCCAAATGCTGCAGCCTTTCTGCATGGAGGAGTCATTCCGTGTCCTTGATCATTTTGCTTGCGGTTTTCTGAACCTTTTCCAACTCTACAATAGATGCTTTTTTAAGGTGAGGTGGCGGCACACAGTATTCCAAATGCAGTCACAACCATAGATATGTATGAAAACATTTTGCTTTTATTTTCAATTCCTTTCTTAGTGATGCTGCACACTGCAAAGGGCAAATCAGACTGAAAGCTAAGGGTTCTGCCCTTGGCAGAAATATCGATGTGAAGAGCGCTCCTTATTTTACACCTATACATGTAACTTAACATACAGACCCTTAGCTAGGTGATCTTGCACCCCTGGCAGAACCGTCCAGATTGCGCCCCCTAATCACAGACAAATTACCATATTTTTCCATGTATAAGACTGGGGGGGGGTTACAAAAAAAAAAAAAAGGTTTAAAATTAGGGCTCGTCTTATACACCGGTAGTGCTGAGGTGTGTTTTCTTAATTTGGAGTTCCCAAAAATAGGGGGCGTCTTATTCACGGAAAAATATGGTAGTTCTTCTTTCCGCCTCTCCTCCAACCCCACCCCCCACCATTAATTCACCCTCTATCTAAAACCATTTCTTATGAGGCAATAATCACTATTTATATTTATGGACATATCTTAGCCGATTTTGCGCCCCACCATAGCCTGCACCCCTGGCAGGGGCCCACCTCACCACTCCCTAACTACGGCCTTGTTAACATATGTAAGTCTTATGCAAATCGGTATCTTCTTTTCTCCTCTTTTTTGGCTATTTTGGCTATGTCCTATTTGGGGGGAGCAACGGACCTCTGACCACCCTATGGGCATGCATTGTGGAAAAGCAACAGAGCAAAAGAAAAAAAAGTTCCACTGCCAGCATCAGCACAAAGAACACTTGAGAGATTATTTCAGGCTGTGTCTACGCTTAAATAATATTCCCACCTACCACTGGCCCCAAAAGTCCTGGAAACAGTAGTTTACCCCTCACAGGACTGCAATTCCCAGAACCCTTAGCAAACTATAGTTCCTGGGATTTGTGTGTGTGTGTGCATGCGCGCTATAAATGTGTGTACAGTCATACCTCGGGTTGCGAACGCTGCGAGTTACGTCTTTTCAGGTTGCGTCCTGTGGCAACCTGGAAATACCGGAAAGGGTTACTTCCGGGTTTCGCTGCTCACACATGCGCAGAAGCGCAAAATGACGCCACGCGCATGCACAGAAGTGGCGAATCGTGACCCGCGCGTGCGCAGGCGCGGGTTGTGTTCCTTTCAGGTTGCGAACGGGGCTCCGGAATGGATCCCGTTCGCAACCAGAGGTACCACTGTACGCAACTTCAGATCATCCTGGCTCTGAGTTAGAAATCTGGGCTGGCCTTGTTGTTGGAAACTGGGCCAGCTGAACACAGAATCACACTGCGCCCGTCCTTGCGTAATTTCCAGTGTGAGCCAGAAAGTTACCTTATTCCCCCTCCCCTCCTTCTTTCTCTCCACTCCACCTCTCCTGACCCTGCAGTTTTGCATGCATATGAACAAAAGAAGGGGGGCAAACTGTAGACACAGTATTAATATGCTCCTTTCATGTAGCTTAATCATACCTTGAAACCCAGTTTATCTTGCCAAGCCACATACTTAAAGACTGCATGGCGTGAGTCAGTCAAAGGGCTGCTCCGATTGGCTGCCCAGCTCTCCTGATGCTGCTCAGTTAACTTTGCCAGCTTTCTATTGGGAGTGAGAGTTTGAGGTGTTGCTTGCAGCTGAAGTTCGTTCGGTGACTTGGAGTAACCTCAAACGTTGGGAAAAATTGTAGAGCTTATCGTATGATTTTTTCTTGTGTGTGTGGTGAGTCACTCATTCACTCATTCATTCATAACTGGAATGGTCATTGTCTCAGTAGTAAATAAAACGGGGCTGTAAACTTCAAGCAAAAATACTTCCCATGTATTGTGGAAACATAAGAATAAGAATTTTATTATTTATACCCCACTCATCTGGCTGGGTTTCTTATTTTTTATTGCTTTTGTGCCACAGTGCAGTGACACTCATTAACAAACGATGATCTGAAAATATTCAAAGGGTGTGATTCATCCACAGTCAAACTCTTCCAAGTCCCAGTGACTTCAGCGCACAAGAAAATAAGGCCACAATCCTGGACACACTCACCTGGGACTCCTGTTGAATTCAGTGGGCCTTATTTCTAATCAAAAACGTGTAGGGTTGTCCTGAAAGGCTGCAATCCTAATTCACTTACCAGCAAGTAAAACTCACTGAACATAGCGGACTTCTGAATTAACATGTGTTTAATCATCCCACTGAAATAAATGGAACTTAAAAGTCTGAACTGTGGCTAAATGGAACTTAAAAGTCTGAACTGTGACTAAATAATGAGATATACGGTCCAAAAGGAATGATATGAATGAAAGATCTAAACTAACTTTCTACTGCATTTCTACTTAAGGTAAGAGATTGCTAGTAGTAAGAGAAAGGTTGGAGTCATATTCTGTACAGGTGAGCAGTGGAATATGGATGGCGAGGCAGGATTTCACATTCAGGAGCACTGACATTAGGATGCTTAGAAGACAGCGTGTTTGACTAGTGAATGAAATTTACAAGTGGTGAATATTCAACTGCTGAACTTTTGGCCCCTTGAGAAGACCCAGACAGAGGGCGGCCTCAGGTGGAAGAGTCTTTCATATACTGCCCTTAACTAATTCTTCACCTGAGCTGGAGATCCAGTTCCCCAGTCAACAGACAGTGAGAGAAAGCAAGTCTTGAGTACATCATTTTCTCTGCTGACGCAGACTATTTCTGACTCACACCAACTTTTTTAAAAAAAAATTTAGTTTTTCAGTTTAAAAATTTACAATCAATTATCTAACAACCAACATAGAAAACAAGATTCTAAACAATCTCCCGAACTTCCCTCCTCCCCTTTGTGGGTCCTTTTGTTAAACATCTCCTCCTGCATCTTTTATAATAATCCAAATCTTCTACATCTCCATTATATCAAAAATTCAACATTAAACTACAGGTGTTATTCCAATCCTACAAATGATTTTAGCTGTTTACAATGGTTTTTAAGATAAATTATGTATTTTGCCCATTCCTTATTAAAAATTTGGTCTTCCTGATTTCTGATTCTTCTGGTCATTTTTGCCATTTTGGCATAATCCATCAACTTAATCTGCCATTCTTCTTTGGTAGGGACTTTGTCGTCTTTCCGTCTCTGGGCCATTAACATCCGAGCAGCTGTGGTTGTATACATAAACAGTATTTTCTGCTGCATTTCGATTTTGGCACCTAGAATTCCTAAAAGAAAAGCTTCGGGCTTTTTAGGAAAGGTTATTTTGAACTCTCTTTTTTCAATTCATTATATGTCATCTCCCAAAATTCTTTTACTACTTCACATGTCCACCAACTCACGCCAACTCTTGTGGTGGTGACAGGTGAAAAGGGAAACACCATGCCAGAAAGAAGAGACCCTATTTTTCAGGTTATGCTGTTTGTTAATCTAGCCCAGGGGTCAGCAAACTTTTTCAGCAGGGGGCCGGTCCACTGTCCTTCAGACCTTGGGGGGGCGGACTATATTTTGGGAGGTGGAAAATGAATTCCTATGCCCCACAAATAACCCAGAGATGCATTTTAAATAAAAGGACACATTCTACTCATGTAAACACAGGCTGATTCCCGGACCGTCTGCGGGCCAGACTGAGAAGGTGATTGGGCTGCATCCATCCCGTGGGCCTTAGTTTGCCTACCCATGATCTCGCCCATTTTTTGTGCCCCACTGCTAGCAGCTGTGTGTTGGGGTGCACAACCACCCCCTGATTATATTTATTAATCAGGGATGCCAGGGATTTGACTTGGGACGTTCTGCAAGCGAAGCACATGCTCTGAGACTGAGCTGTGAATTCTCATTATGCATATGCTGTCAGATTATGAGAACCAAACCAAATCCTGTTCATTAGCATGCTTTGCATTACAGTTATATCAAAGAGAGGGAGAGAGGCACGCAAGATTTCAAATGTAATATTGGGCAATCAGGGAGGATTCCGCATGCCAGGAATTTCTGAGTCTTCTAAGAAAGCAACCTTGCCCTCACAGCTAACTTTCTACTGAAGCAAAGCTGTTGAAATCCGGGCAATCACGTTGGTCAGTAATCTCTTTTCTGTGTAATATGTCTGTTGCTCTAGGAAGGCTGATAACGACTATTTTCAATCTGCCCATGCCAGCTTCTTTGATTATAATGTGCTTTTTGATTACTGTTAGGAATGGCAGAAATGGATGAGCACACATTTCTGACTGTCACTAATCACATGTTTTTGTGATTCCTTCTCCAAGAATTTCAGGGCAGTTTAGATAGGACTGTCTGACTTTTACCATCCTAACAAGGCTTGGCAGGGCTGATGGCTTCCAAGCTCTTTCCCAAGGTACCCTGGTATTTGGCAGATGTTTAGGCAGTATTTCTTGATGATAAGGGATGTGGGTGGTGCTGTGGGTTAAACCACAGAGCCTAGGACTTGCTGATCAGAAGGTTGGCAGTTCAAATCCCCACGACGGGGTGAGCTCCCGTTGCTCGGTCCCTGCTCCTACGAACCTAGCAGTTCGAAAGCACCCCAAAAAGTGCAAGTAGATAAATAGGTACCGCTCCGGTGGGAAGGTAAACGGCATTTCCCTGCGCTGCTCTGGTTCGCCAGAAGCGGCTTAGTCATGCTGGCTACATGACCCGGAAGCTGTACGCCGGCTCCCTTGGCCAATAAAGTGAGATGAGCGCCGCAACCCCAGAGTCGGCCACGACTGGACCTAATGATCAGGGGTCCCTTTACCTTTACCTTACCTTGATGATAACACCAGTAATAGTAGACAAGGTTCCCTGAAAGATGGGTCTCTCCTGTAACCCTGCCCCAGATAGTGCCCTGTAACATGCAGCTAAATGAGATATTTGGTTTGTTCTCGGGTGCACTCCTAGTTCTCGTGAAGTAATAATGAGGGAGTGACCTTGCACAGGCTGGGTAGGTGCCTTAGAAACCCCCCCCCCCAGTCTTCTTCATTACGCAGTGATCCCAAGGCAGATGTGCTAGGGGTCTTGGCTGGTGAGTCAGGGCGGAAAGGATTTTTTATGGTAGAAGTTTGGACACCTCTGAACTAGGTGATTTGAACCCAGGACTTCCTAGTCCACGTCTTAATGTTCTAACCATTACTGTACACCACAATGGCACCCTCTCATATGCACTATATATTTTATGGAACAAAAATTGTATATATCAAATTTGTATATTTTTTAAAAAATACTTTTTTACATACCAGTTTTTGTTGTTTTTTAGGCGTCAAGTCAAAACTCAGCCATAAAAAAAAAGAAGAACAGCATTCACCTTCCCATTTCCTGGCAATAAACAGCCTTATAATTGTCTGTTTGGGCCATTGTGATTAATATAGTTATATATATATGGAGGGAGGGAGGGAGAATAATTTCCCATACAGTGGTACCTCGGGTTACATACGCTTCAGGTTACATACGTTTCAGGTTACAGGCTCCGCTAACCCAGAAATAATACCTCGGGTTAAGAACTTTGCTTCAGGATGAGAACAGAAATCGTGCTCTGGTGACGCGGCAGCAGCAGGAGGCTCCATTAGCTAAAGTGGTGCTTCAGGTTAAGAACAGTTTCAGGTTAAGAACAGACCTCCGGTACGAATTAAGTACGTAACCCGAGGTACCACTGTAGAAAGGAATCCTAGAAGAGCTGGGTTTTGCCCTTGCCAGCAATTAATTTTCTTCAAGAACAACTCTTAAGAAAGAATGAGGGGGATAGTGCTTGGGATGGTTACTAGTGACAACGGCTAGTATGCTTCTCCATACCAGTTGCTGGAATCACAAATGGGAAAAGTTCAGTCAAGCTTGCAGGCTTCTCATAGGCATCCAACTTGCTATTATTTGAAGAGGATGCTGGAGTAGGTAGACCATTGGCCTTGACCAGGAGGCTTTTCTTAGGTCATTCTGTTAACTGCTTCCTCTTCCAAAGGGTTCTAGTTACAGGTAGGTAGCTGTGTTGGTCTGCCGTAGTCAAAACAAAATTATAATAAAAAAATTTGTTCCAGTAGCAACTTAGAAACCAACTAAGTTTGTTATTGGTCTCTAAGGTGCTACTGGAAGGAATTTTTATTATGATTATTTTGTTTCTTCCAAAGGGTGTTACTCGCAACAGATCTATATTGATCTGAATCAATAGCCAAGATTCAACAGACAGCCCAGATGAAGTACTGGCAGGCCCCACTTTCCCTGCATTCCCTGGAAGTCATTCATAAGGCGAGTGCTCGCATAACAAGTTGGCAATTTCCATTGATTCCTGTGGGAAAATTTCCAATGCATTCCCGACCATGGAATTTTGACCATCAATCAATCAATCAATCAATCAGTCAGTCAGTCAGTCAGTCAATAGCTCAGGAAAATGCTCTGGAATCTTACTAAAGTACAGATCATTACAGTTCCTCCACCAACTAGCAAAAGGCAAACAAGGAAGTAAAAAATCCTCTCTGTTTGGATTTCTGAATCTGTGGTGTGTGTATAGCAAGGTTTGAGTGTTCAGATAAGTGAATTTCTATGTAGCGAGCATTCGGATGGCAGATTTGCGTGTATTTGTACTAAATGAAATCACTGGTGTTGCCTTTGATTTTTTAAAGAGCAAAAACAAACTCCGACCACTAGTACAAAGTTATGGTTTTTACAACAATTTTGGCAACTGGTCCAGTTGCATTCAAAACAAAACACAGAGAGAGCCATGCTCCTTATTAGCTGGCAACCCTACTTAGAAATGTAGGCCTCGAAATTTTAACAGTTTCCCCTTAGTAAGTGCTGGGCTGCATCAATAGGAGTATAGCATCTAGATCAAGGGAAGTAATAGTGCCACTGTATTCTGCTCTGGTCAGACCTCACCTGGAGTACTGTGTCCAGTTCTGGGCACCACAATTCAAGAAGGACACTGACAAACTGGAACGTGTCCAGAGTAGGGCAACCAAAATGGTCAAAGGCCTGGAAACGATGCCTTATGAGGAACGGCTAAGGGAGCTGGGCATGTTTAGCCTGGAGAAGAGGAGGTTAAGGGGTGATATGATAGCCATGTTCAAATATATAAAAGGATGTCACATAGAGGAGGGAGAAAGTTTGTTTTCTGCTGCTCCAGAGAAGCGGACACGGAGCAATGGATCCAAACTACAAGAAAGAAGATTCCACCTAAACATTCGGAAGAACTTCCTGACAGTAAGAGCTGTTTGACAGTGGAATTTGCTGCCAAGGAGTGTGGTGGAGTCTCCTACTTTGGAGGTCTTTAAGCAGAGGCTTGACAACCATATGTCAGGAGTGCTCTGATGGTGTTTCCTGCTTGGCAGGGGGTTGGACTCGATGGCCCTTGTGGTCTCTTCCAACTCTATGATTCTATGATTCTATGATAAGTGCTGAATTTGCCACGCACAACATGATACGCTTGATGCAATTTGCTGAACAAAGTATTTGCACACGGAAGAATCTTGCAACATGATTTCAAAAGTGGATCGGCTGTGAGATAGTGAAACGTTTAGCTATATTGTGCCACTGCATACTAAGAACCAGGAATGAGCACATCTTGCATATGGCAATCTTCTATTAATCACTGTTCACTGTAGTGGATGCAGTTAACAAGGCTTGTAGGTGAGTGGGCTTCAGTCCCAAAGGACAGAAAAAGGTATAAAGTTGCCCCTTGAATTCTGCTGATGTGCATTTGATACTGGATTCTGGGGTAGCCAGTCCTTCCTGTCAGTGTGGCATCTTCAGAACATAAGAGCCCTGGAAGAGCAGACCAAAAGCATCCTCAGTGGCGTAGGAAGGGGTGGGGGGTGGGTGCAGACCGCCCCGGGTGTCATGACTGGGGGGGCAGGCGGTTTGACAAAATGGCAAAAATATGTGTTTTTAATATGTGTTTCAGCCTGAGCCACACGTCTCTCCTAAAGGGGAGGCGACGGACAGACTGCCTGCAAGTTCTGCACTGCTTTTTTGAGCACTGCCTCAGCTGCCCTATAGCTGAGGGGGAGGCAGTGGAGAGGCGCCACGCAGCGCGCCCTGCCTTGGCTCACCCTGCTCCCATGGGCGGCTCGCTCCGCTCCCAGCTGCAAGGTGTGCGGACCGCTCCTGGCACCTGAGCGGCTAGGTACACCACTGCCTGTTCTCACAGTGGCCAACTCGTAGATGTCTACGAGAAGCTCACTGAACCTCAATCACTCCACCACTTTTTAATTGTTCGTTTCATTGCATCTTTTAATTAAGGATGTTTAAATGCCCCAATGGGGTTTTCTACTGCATATTTTAATTATGCATTGATTTTTATAGTTGTAAATTGCTTAGAAGCCATTTAAGCAGTACAGTGGATGCTTGGGTTGCGAACGTGATCCGTGCGAGATGCACGTTCGCAACCCACAGCATTCACAACCTGCAGTGGCGCGTCTGCACACACGCGGGTTGCGATTTGGCACTTCTGCGCATGTGCGACCCCCGAAACTCGGAAGTAACCCATTCTAGTACTTCCGGGTTTCGGCGGATCCGTAGTCTGAAGCATCTGTAACCCGAGGTATGACTGTATATAAATTAAATAACAATACATACAGGACTATAGCTCAGTGGTTTGCAAGAAAATGCAGCTACTGTCCTTGGCATCACCAGAAGGAGTGTGTGTGTGTGTGTGTGTGTGTGTGTGTGTGAAATTCCTGCCAGGAGCCCTGGGAGCCACTGCCAGACAACAGCGCCTAAGCTCTTTGAACTTATGAGACGCTTGCTGCACAAAAAAGGGCCTCCAAGTAACTTAGAAAAGCTAGACGGACCAGCGGTCTGGCCCTGATTTAAGGCAGTGTTCTACATTTCAGGTGTGTGGTTGCAGCGTTCCCCCCTCACTGAAACAAAGACTAATCTGCAGAAGAACTTCTGGCAACTTAGACAAAATGTGCTTCAGATCTCAGTTCTCCTTTAGGAACTGAACACCCCTAGTGCTTAAGAAACAAGCACACTCCCACTGTTAAGTAGTACTGTTTGGTAAGCTGAATGATTTTTTTCATTGGCTCATTTGGGAACCTTAAGTGACCTTCCAGTGCTTTAGCATGAGAAATATTTATAGTAATTGCATACGGAGGAGTGAAGATGAACCCGTGAACCTGTTCTTTTCCATCTTCTGAAGTTGCTGATATATGTTAAAGGAAAATGAAGTAGTTCAGCAGAGCAGGTGTTGAAGGAGTGCTTTATTTAAAAACATCCTTTTTCTTAGTCAGATTTCAATAGCACCTGGAGAAACTGTTGTACTCACGTGAAAACATCCAGGAAAGTTTAACGTTTTTTTAAAGACAGATGCCTGAGACCCTGGAAAGCAGCCAATAGAGTGGACAGGGCTAGAAGTGACGATGTTCTGACTAAATATAAAAGCAGCCTCCAAGAAAACAGTTTTCTAGTAATGGCCTTTCCAGGCTGTGTGGTATTCAATCACATATCAGCAAAGTCAGGTTGCACAATTATAGTTGATTGGGAGCTTTTGCACAATAAACCCGTTTCCGCAACAGATCTGGCTTTTTGAGGTAAGGACGGTGAAAGGCGCTAGAAAGTGTGGATAACACCTGCTTTCATGCAATCATAAAATCATAGAATTGTAGAGTTGGAAGGGACCACGAGTGCCAACTAGTCCAACGCCCTGCAACGCAGGAATCTCAGCTAAAGCATCCATGACAGATGGCCACCCAACCTCTGCTTTAAAACCTCCATTGAAGAAGCGTTCACAAGCTCCCAAAGGAGTCTGTTCCACTGCTGAACAACTTGTACTGACAGAATGTTCTTCTAAATGTTTAAAGAATTGGGGAGTTTTGTAAACAGTTTAATATATTCCAATAGTAAACTGTTTGTGCAAGTCTATACCGGTAGTTCTCTGATGGTTCATTTTGTAGCAGAAGACTGTTCCAAGGCAGAATGTGTTTTCTTTTACCGTAATTTTTTTAAAAAAGGGTGGGAGACGTGTTCACTTTGTGGATGGGAAGGAGAGCAAACTTTCAAGTTGTGCAAAAATATTGTGAATGAACTATTTTTCATAAGAAAACCATGCTTTAATTTATTGTTTCTACCAAAGACTCACACTTTATATACAACCTTAATCACACTCAGTGGGGATTTATTAATTGAATTGCAGACTTCAACCTCTTTCACATAATGTATTAGAAAATTTGGGCTTCGATGTTTGGCATAAAGACTTAGAAAGCTCTCTTGGGTCGTGGACTTCATGTGCTTTATTAGTTTTTTCCAGTGTGAGAAGGGCATTGAGCTCAAAACCTGGTAGGATGGTCTGAATAGGTATTATGTGAACAGGCCTTTCCTCACCTCTTGGGAACAACCACCATGATAATAGGAGCTATAAAGTCCTTTCCATCATTCTGTAATCCAGCTTTCCTTTTACGCTTCAGGGCATTGCAAAACACTTGAACACTGTATGTGCAAATAACTGCAACATTGCCAACATAATTGTCCCTCCATTTATAGGCTCTTTCCTGGAGCAGCCATCTCTAAGCTCATCTTCTCTTGATTAAGAAATAATGGTAAACAAAAGCTGTTGCTACACCACGCTTTCCCAGCCACTCAGAAATTTTCTTCTTCTGCAATATAGAACTCAAAATGTTTTGCAACTCTGAACTTTCATGTTCTTGGCTGGATATTAGTCTGTCTTATACTTCTAGACCTGTAGCTACTTCTGCTAGCAAGGGGCTGTTCACCGCCTTATAATTACTGAAGATTTATCTCTGGTGTTTTCCCAGTTGGATTCCCAGTTCTTTATCACGCAGGGCTGAAGTGGGATCTGTTTTGCACACAGGCTTCTCAGGGCTTTGCCTAATGCAGGCGTGTGTGCTTGTGCGTGTCCTCAGAACTTGCCACAAGACTCAGAACTTGCCATGAAAACGTATGGGCCTGCTGAATCACGCCTATGGTCCATTTCATCCAGCATCCTTCTTTTACAGTGACCAACCAGATGCCTGTAAGAAACCAGAAGGCAGGATTTGTGCCTGGAGGCTGTTGGAGGAATGGATGGCGGCTAACAGATTGAGGTTGAATCCTGACAAGACAGAAGTACTGTTTTGGGGGACAGGGGGCGGGTGGGTGTGGGGGATTCCCTGGTCCTGAATGGGGTAACTGTGCCCCTGAAGGACCAGGTGCGCAGCCTGGGAGTCATTTTGGACTCACAGCTGTCCATGGAGGCGCAGGTTAACTCTGTGTCCAGGGCAGCTGTCTACCAGCTCCACCTAGTACGCAGGCTAAGACCCTACCTGCCCGCGGTACCTGTCTCGCCAGAGTGGTGCATGCTCTAGTTATCAGAGTGGTGCAACGCACTCTACGTGGGGCTACCTTTGAAGGTGACCTGGAAACTGCAATTAATCCAGAATGCGGCAGCTAGACTGGTGACTGGGAGTGGCCGCCGGGACCACATAACACCGGTTCTGAGAGATCTGCATTGGCTCCCAGTATGTTTCCGAGCACAATTCAAAGTGTTGGTGCTGACCTTTAAAGCCCTAAACGGCCTCGGTCCTGTATTCCTGAAGGAGCGTCTCCACCCCCATCTTTCAGCCCGGACACTGAGGTCCAGCGCCGAGGGCCTTCTGGCGGTTCCCTCATTGTGAGAAGTGAGGCCACAGGGAACCAGACAGAGGGCCTTCTTGGTAGTGGCACCGCCCTGTGGAACACCCTGCCATCAGATGTCAAAGAGATAAACAACTACCTGAGATTCAGAAGACATCTTAAGGCAGCCCTGTTCAGGGAAGTTTTTAATATGTAGCGCTATACTGTTTTTAACACTTGATTGGGAGCTGCCCAGAGTGGCTGGAGAAACTCAGCCAGATGGGCGGGGTAAAAATAATAAGTTGTTGTTGTTGTTGTTGTTGTTGTTGTTGTTGTTGTTGTTGTTATTATTATTATGGCACAAGAGCATCTTTCCCCTCCGGTGGTTTTCCACAACTGGTATTGAGAATCATTGCTGCCTCCAACTGCTATCACAGTTGGATGGTTTTAAGATTTTATTGGAGAAGTCAATAGAGTCCCAAGGTGGGTCTATAGGTTGCAAATTTATGAGGCATGGCAGAGTTCTATGATACTTGGCTGGGAATAAGTGAAGACATTGTGGGCCGGCACAAGCAAGAAGTAAGGTGAGTTGAGTGCCTTAGGCAGCAGATCCCAATGTCAATCTTTCTTTGCCCCTTGTTCCTGATGTAGATCTTCCCTTGCCCCTTCTTACCTGACAGCGACAGGGAACACCATTTTGGGATCTGCCTCAGGTGCCAACATGTCTTGGGTCAGTCCGGCTTGAGGCATCCAGTGATGTAGAGATGGACTGTTCTTCTGACAACCTGCTCAGTCCTTGCATACCCCAGCCAGCCAGGACCTTCCCCCAGGTAGGATTCCTCCCCAATTTCTCCACCGCTTCCTTCTCATCACTTGGCCACTCTCTCCACAATGTCTCCACAGGACTCTTGACAGTATATGTCTTGTGACTGTATACACAAAGCCTCATGGTTCCATTAATCTGAGGCTGTGTACACATTACTGTTTACTCTGGCTCCACTGCTGGTTTTTTTTTATTTTAAGTATTTTTATTAAACAATTTCAACATAACAAATTATCAATCCAAGTAATCAATTACATTATTTTTTCCCCTTCCCCCCATCCCTCCCTCTCCCCACCATCAAAGACTCCCCTCTCTGATTTCTTTGCACATATTGTTCTCCTGTTATAAAATTGTACATACCCTTGCCTTATCTATCATGTATTCAACTAATAAATTTGTGGGTGTTTATCCAAAACCTGCCAAGGAGTCCAGTTCATTTTGTTGTCTTTTTAGGTAATTTGTAAAAAGTTCCCATTCTTCCTTAAAGTCACAGTTGTCCTTATCGCGCAGTTTGTATGTGAATTTAGCCAATTCCGCCTAGCTCATCAGTTTTTCTTGCCCCTGTTCTTTCGTTGGGATTTCCTCATTCTTCCATCCTTGTGCTACAAGACTCTTGCCGCTGTTGTAGCATACATAAATAAGCTCTTTGTTTTTCTTGGCAGGTCTTGTCCTACATGCTTCTGGTTTTTTTTACAAATGTCATTTTAAACATTATGTTCAATTCATTATATATCATTTCCCCAAAAAATTTAACTTCTTTACATTCCCACCACATATGATAAAAAGGCCCTTCTTTTTCTTTACATTTCCAACATATGTTTGGCCCGGTTTTGTACATTTTTGCTATCTGTACTGGTGTGATATACCATCTGTACATCATTTTCATATAGTTTTCTTTCAAAAGAGAGCAATCTGTAAATTTCAGATCTACTTTCCACAATTTTTCCCAGTCCTCAAATTGTATATTATGTCCTATATCTTGTGCCCATTTGATCATGACTGATTTGACCTCCTCATCTTTTGTTCCCCATTCTTGCAGAATACTATATGCTTTCTTCAGAAGCTTCCCTTCTTATTCTATAACTTCCTTTTGAAATCTGGAAATTGCATTACTGAACCCTTTCTTGTTATCTTCCTTATGCATCTCATGTAATTGTCTCCCGCTGCTGGTTTTTTAATGCATGTTCACATGGTGCTACGGACGATCAAGGGGCAGCCCATAGTTTATTGTTAAATACTGTTGTTTCTCCTGCCAACCTAGCAGTTCGAAAGCGTGTCAAAGTGCAAGTAGATAAATAGGTACCACTCTGGCAAGAAGGTAAACGGCGTTTCCGTGCGCTGCTCTGGTTCGCCAGAAGCGGCTTAGTCATGACCCGGTCACATGACCCGGAAGCTGTATGCCGGCTCCCTTGGCGAATAAAGCGAGTTGAGTGCCGCAACCCCAGAGTTGTCCGCAACTGGTCCTAATGGTCAGGGGTCCCTTTACCTTTACCTTACTGTTGTTTCGTGTGTTTTACCCCAGGCCAGCTTCGATCCAACTTGAGAACAGTAGTTATATTCAGTATGCAGGTGTGTGGTCCTGTGTGTCTGATGTCAGGGCAGGTGTTTAACATGGATGAGCACCCAAATTTTCACCCATCTGCCATCTTCCAGTGTCAAAATTAGGGGTGTATGAGATGATAACGACGATAATGGCGATAATGCACTGGGCTCCCAGTTCATTGTTAATACTCAGGGTGAAGATTTTGTTTCTTATTTTGATTAAGCAAGCTTAAAATCACCCCTGACTTTAACTGTTAACATCCTGGTAGCTGATCCAGTGAAGGTTTGCCCAAGGTGCTCATATTGGGTGTTGCTTTGAGTGACTATTACAGCGCTTATGTTCAGAAGCTCCCTTGAGCGTTCGATCTGTCATGGGATGTGTTGCCAGACACCAGAGAGCAGTTTCCAAGTGCTCTAGGTAAGGCTTAAGCCTTTTTGACATTGGATTGTCAACAAAGCATTATAGTACGCCAACAAAATTAAAAGTTGTAAGAGGTACTCATCATACCAGCTAAGGATTAAAAACAATAGTTATTTCGGGTTTACTTACAAAGCCCTGCAAACCACTTGCCCAGGCCTTACAACACACTTGCAGGTTGCAACTCATAGGTTGGAAAGGGCTGCTATAGAACACCTCCCAGAATCCTTTGCAACACTTCACTGGGCTTCTTCCCCAGCTAAGACAATGTGGAAATGTTTCCGAAAAGTCAGAAGTTTGGAATCCACGTATGTGGCCTCTAGGAAGTGGAGCAGGGGTGAAGCTATGCATATTGTAAGGCTATGCAGCAGTAACTTTTAAATATTACAAAGGGTGTATGAACATAAAAAGAACGCTGAACTTTAAAAATAAACAAATGCCGGCTTGCCTACTCAGGATGGCCAGTGGCAGTAAATTCCTAAAGTTAATTATGTGTTGGGTGACGAATTACTTCCTTATGGCTGTCCTGAGTTTGCTTCCAGCCAAATGACATTGGGTGACCTTGAGTTCTCTGCACTTTCTCTTCACTCATCTTAATTATGCAAACCTCTTACTATGTCCTGTCTGATTCATTTCTTTCATTTGTAAAATAATAAAAAAGCTATAAATGCTTAAGCCCTGGGAGGTCACCTATTTTTTTAGTTCCGTTCACAAATTTGCAGACCCTCCAAGTTCAAATCCTGGACAGTCCCAGTTTTACAGAACCCATTCTGGTTTCTGAGTTAAAAGGTAAAAGGACCCCTGACAATTACTGGTGTAAGTCCAGTTGTGAACGGCTCTGGGGTTGCGGTGCTCATCTTTCTTCACAGGCCGAGGGAGCCGGCGTTTGTCCGCTTCTGCAGACAGTTTTTCCGGGTCATGTGGCCAGCATGACTAAGCCGCTTCTGGTGAAACAAGAGCAGCTCATGGAAACGCCATTTACTTTCCCGCTGGAGTGGTACCAATTTATCTACTTGCACTGCGTGCTTTCGAGCTGTTAGGTTGACAGGAGCTGGGACCGAACAACGGGAGCTCACCCCGTCACGGGGATTCGAACTGCCGACCTTCTGAATGGCAAGCCCAAGTGGCACAGTGGTTTAACCCACAGCACCACCCGTGTCCCTCGCTTTCCCTTAGGATGTCCCTATTTTCATCTGAGAAGTGTTGAAGGGGATGCATTTGGACTTTGGCCATCACGCTGCTAGCCACATCTTTCTCTCCCATAGATCAGCCTCTGTCCCGAGAGACAAAAACCGTGTGCCCACACTCATCTCGCCTTCCCCCCATGGTTTCTGGGTAAAAGTGAGATCTACAGCTGAATTAAGCTAAGCCGTGAAAAGCACATAGAGTTTTTAAGAGGAAGTTGGAAAAAATGTCATTTCCTGAACTTTCTTTTTTAGCATCTCACACTGAAATTTGGGAGCCCAAAGATGGCCACTGCTCCAAACTGGTTGTAAGAAAGCAGACAGTTGAGGCTGGTTGAGGACAGACTGGCATTGATGGAGCAGTGCTCCATTTGCCCCCACCGGGAGTCTGTCATAGGGGGACTCAGGATAAAGGAAAACCCTGGAGATGTTTGGTTCCAAACTCTTTCCACTTGGTATTTTCCATGTTTCGTACTTAGCTGCAGTGGTTTTAAAACCCTTTATGCTCCTCTGCTCGTTTTTTACATTTACCCTGCTTTTCTTCTGTTTCCTCCTGCTCTTACAACATTTTAAGATGCTTGAGCGTTTTATAGGATTCATGGCTTGCAATTATGCCGTGGATGAATTTCATGTTTTTAATCTGTTGTGAGCTGTCTTGGGAGGGTTGAAAGGTGGCCTGTAAATTTGGAAATAAATTGTGCATGGAGCCGTTTCCAAATCCCAGGAAGAATGACGCTGATGACTCTGCTCTTTATTTCATCTAACTAACAAGGCGCCTGACATTTAGTCTTCTTGGTGGCTCTCATATTTCCTGCTGGTGAAATATGGGCCGACTCCTTGGGAGCCAATGCCTGTTGGAGTTTATAAATTAAATCTCAACTCAGACAGAGAGAGAGAGATACAAGCATCTTGATCCATTTCAATCAAGGCTTATTGTTGTTTATTAAATTTGTATACAGTGGTACCTCGGGGTAAGAACTTAATTCGTTCTGGAGGTCCGTTCTTAACCTGAAACTGTTCTTAACCTGAGGCACCACTTTAGCTAATGGGGCCTCCCGCTGCCGTCGCACGATTTCTGTTCTCATCCCAAGGTAACGTTCTTAACCTGAGGTACTATTTCTGGGTTAGCAGAGTCTGTAACCTGAAGCGTCTGTAACCTGAAGCATCTGTAACCCAAGGTACCACTGTACTGCCCTTCCTCTCCCCGGCCTCTCAGCAGCTTTCAATACCATCAGCCATGTTATCCTTCTGAGCAGCTGTCCGAGTTGGGGGTGGGTGGCACTGTTTTGCAGTGGCCCCAGTCCTACTTGAATCAGTCCTACTTGGTCCTATGTGGGCCAGAAAAAAGCCAGGGAAGTCCCCAAATAGGAGTTCCAACACAGAAGGAGAAAGGAAAAAGGAAAGAGGGGGAGGGGATCAAGTTGATTCCAAGCCAAAGGCCAAGCGGAACAACTCTGTCTTGCAGGCCCTGAGGAAAGAAATCAGATCCCGCAGGGCCCTGGTCTCATGAGACAGAGCGTTCCACCAGGCCGGAGCCAGTGCTAAAAAGGCCCTGGCTCTGGTTGAGGCTAATCTGACATCCTTAGGGCCCGGGACCTCTAGGGTGTTGCTATATATGGACCTTAAGGCTCAGGCTTTGTTTTGGGCTTAATGGTAGTGGCAGGCCGGGGGGGGGGTAGGGGGGTGGCGGGCTCGCCCCAAAAGAGCTCAACAACTTACTTTGTTCAGATTTTTAGCTCTGGAAATATAGCAACCCTATGAAGTTACCCAGTTTTTTGAGTACGTTGCCAGCAATATGCTGATAATACACAGCTCTACTTCTCCCTTACCTCTGCAGGTGTGGCAGTGAAAGTGCTGGATTGTTGTCTTGCCTTGATAACAGACTGGATGAGAGCCAATAAAGTGAAGGTCAATCCAGATAAAACTGAGGCACTGTTAGTGGGTGGTTTCCTAGATCAGATGCCTGGGACGTCGCCTGTTCTTGATGCAGTTACAGGTGGCGCTGTGGTCTAAACCACTGAGCCTCTTGGGCTTGCTGATCAGAAGGTCAGTGGTTCGAATCCCCGCGATGGGGTGAGCTCCCATTGCTCTGTCCCAGCTCCTGCCAACCTAGAAGTTCGAAAGCACACCAGTGCAAGTAGATAAGCAGTGGCCCACTCTGGAAGAATGGCAGATGAAGGTGATCGACTACATGGAATTGGCAGAAATGACTGGCAGAATCCGAGACCTGGGAGAAGAGTTGGTGAAAGAAGACTGGAAGAAATTTAAAGACTATTTACAGAAATATTGTAAAATTAATGAATGTTAGAAGGATGTTGGATAGAAACTAAGGGGTTTCCAGCTGTAATGCTTTAGGAGATACGAAAAAAAAGGTTTATAAATGGGTAAAAGCTTAATGGTAAGGATTTGCTGAACTAACAAATTGAAGTGGAATACAAAGAAGGGAGGTATGAGGAGGTCTGGGAAAATAAGCGTAAGGAAGATATGGTATGGAAAATTATTTGTGTTTTTTTTAACTGTTTTTATGTTGTATTTTGTTTCTTTTTATTTTTTTATTTTTTCATTGTTATATTTTAAAAAAAACTTTAATAAATATCTTTTTTTTTTTTAAAAAAAGGTACCGCTGCAGTGGGAAGGTAAAAGCACATCCATGAGCTCTGGTTTCCATCACGGTGTTCTGTTGCGCCAGAAGCGGTTCAGTCATGCTCGCCACATGACCCAGAAAGTTGTCTGTGGACAAACACCAGCTCCCTCGGCCTGAAAGCGAGATGAGCGCCACAGCCCCCCTTTGTCTGGACTTAACCATCCAGGGGTCTGTTACCTTTTTAGCTTACACTCCTCAGGTACACAGTTCAGGGTTACTTCTGGAGCCCTTGCTGTTGCTTGAGGTTTAGGAGGCTTCGGTGGCACAATGTGTCTTCCATTAGCTTTGTCTGGCGGCCCAGCTGTGTCCCTACCTGGACAGGAATAGCCTAACATCTGTTGTCTATGCTCTGGTAACTTCTAGGTTAGATTAATGCAATGTGTTATACATAGGACTGACTCTGAAGACGGTTTGGAAACTTCAGCTGGTGCAGCGTTCAGTGACCAGGTTGCTCACCGATGGTTTGAGCATATAATGCCAACCCTGGTCCAATTGCGCTGGCTGCCAATTAGTTTCCAGGCCCAGTTCAAAGTGATGGTTTTGCTGGCAGAATCCGAGACCAGGGGAAAGAGACGGTGGAAGAAGATTGGAAGAAATTCAAAATTTATCTTAAGAAATATTGTAAAATTAATGAATGCTAAAATGTTGAGGTTATAGAAAAAAGGGGACTACAGCTGTAAAAGATTAAGTAAAAGAAAAGAATAAGGGAAAATTAGATAAAATCAAGGGGGAGGATTTGCTGAAACAAATTTGGAAATTGGGATGCAGAAAGGGGAGGTATGGGGAAGTCGGTGAAGTAAGGTTTAAGAAAAAAGGATTTGAAATTATACATGTTTGTTTATGTGTTTGTTTGTCTGTATTGTGCATTGTTTGTGTTTATATAAATTGTGAAAAACCAATAAAAATTTATAAAAACACACACAAAGTGATGGTTTTGACCTATAAAGCCTGAAACGGTTCAGGACTGCAGCACCTCAAAATCGCCTCTGCCCTTATGAACCCTTTGTTCATCATTTGAGTTCCTTCTTTGTGTGCCTCTTTGTGATGCCCTGTGATGGATAACTAGGCGTTCCTTCATCCATGCACAGATCAACAAATGAATGTGAAAAAAATCAATTTCTGCAAGCAATTTTTTTTTAATCAGTAAAATCATCATCAGTCCCCAACTCATCCCTTCAAATCTGACTTGAATACTGGTCCAAACCCCCCCCCCCCAAAAAAAGAGGAGGGATAATAAACTAAAAATTCCAGTAGCAAGTTCTCTTGCCTGTTAACAGCTTGTAGTTTAGCAAACACCGTGATTAATTTTAGTGGCAGATCATCCCTGGTGTCTATTAAAGCACAGACTCTCATTAACACTAAGTCAATATTATGGGGGACCCCTGTTGCTTAACGAGGCATTTACTGCCAGACTTGACAGACTGTCCCAGTGACGGTGCCCAAGTAGTTGCTGAACGAATGGCTTTGCCCCCTCAGGCACAGAGCCAGATCACCGGCTTCCCTTTACTTCATACAAGGAGGCCACTATTGCAAGTTCGCGGAGAGCGCCGGATTGAAATACGGCCAGCATCATGGTGGCCCCACTGTTGTCAAGGTGAACAAAGCAGCTAGGCCTAAACAGACCAGAGCCAAAATACTGTCTTCGCCCTCAGAGAGCCTTTCCTTTAAGTACACACTGAATGGCAGCCAACAGCAGCTGCTCCAGCGAGCCTTGACAAATGCAAGCCACATCTGCTGAAGAGTTGCGGCCATTCCAGAGAGCCTGGCCATCTGCCCTGGAGTTGCCAGCTTTGAGTGGCATAGGATGCCCTCTTCTCTTGCCACCCCTCTCCTTCCTTCAAGGAGTTGAGGGCAGCCTACACAGTCTCAGTCATACAGCACCCCCCCCCCCGACCAGCATAAGACTATCAATGGCTACTAGGACATTTCCCAACCACAAGATGTAGGGATGGCCAACTTGGATGGCTTTGCGACCCCCAAGCCAAGGCGGCAAGTAACAATACAACCTTTAGAAGACATCTGAAGGCAGCCCTGTACAGGGAAGTTTTAAAATGTTTTATTATGTTTTTATATATGTTTATGTTGTTGTTGTTTAGTCGTTTAGTCGTGTCTGACTCTTCATGACCCCATGGACCAGAGCACGCCAGGCCCTCCTGTCTTCCACTGCCTCCCGCAGTTTGATCAAACTCATGTTGGTAACTTCAAGAACACTGTCCAACCATCTCGTCCTCTGTCGTCCCCTTCTCCTTGTGCCCTCCATCTTTCCCAACATCAGGGTCTTTTCCAGGGAGTCTTCTCTTCTCATGAGGTGGCCAAAGTATTGGAGCCTCAGCTTCAGGATCTGTCCTTCCAGTGAGCACTCAGGGCTGATTTCCTTCAGAATGGAGAGGTTTGATCTTCTTGCAGTCCATGGGACTCTCAAGAGTCTCCTCCAGCACCATAATTCAAAAGCATCAATTCTTTGGCGATCAGCCTTCTTTATGGTCCAGCTCTCATTTCCATACATCACTACTGGGAAAACCATAGCTTTAACTATACGGGCTAAACTATTATGTTAATAATAATAATAATAATAATAATAATAATAATAATAATAATTTTTTATTTATACCCCACCCTTCCCGGTTCAAAAACCGGGCTCAGGGCAGCTAACAACAAATTTAAAACACTTAATTGTAAAATCAGCATAAAAACATGAATAACAATAAAATTCAAATTTCAGAAATCAATTTAAGGGGAAATCTATCTAATATGAATTAGATAATCACCAGGGCTAGCTGGCTGAATTAGTCCTACTTGAAGCAGCCCAGAGTGGATGGGGCAACGTAGTCAGAGGGGCAGGGTATAAATAATAAATTATTATTCTTATTCAAGATGTACCTATTTTCATCAGAGAAATGTTGGAGGATATGCCAGTGCCGTACCATAGAATTGTAGAAGGGGCACCAAGGGTCATCTAGTCCAACCCCCTGCAGTGCAGGAAACTCCGCTAAAGCATCCATGGCAGATGGCCATCCAGTCTCTGCTTAAAATTCTCCAATGAAGGAGAGTCCACAACCACCCGAGAGAGACTGTTCCACTGTCGAACAGCTCATATTGTCAGAAAGTTTTTTTCCTGATGTTTAGTCAGAATCTCCTTTCTTAGAGCTTGAAGCCGTTGAGCACTGTCTTCCAGAGAAAACAAGCTTGCTCCATCTTCCATCTGACAGCCCTCGAGATATCTGAAGATGTACCACAGTAAGTCCATACAATACTTAGTCACACCATGTGGGGAAACGCTTTAGGACTGGAATCCGGGCAACAGGTTTTGTTTTAGTTGCTCTCTTTTTCAATCATCATCTTTTGGGATTGCTTGTTCTAGGTCATCTGCCTTTCTCAACCGTGTAAAACAGACAAATCACTCTCCCAACCCAAGCCAGAATAATATTATACAAAGCAGGGAAAATATTATAATTGGAAGAACTCTTTTAAATACAAGAATTCCTTTTAGTGAAGTCGTCCGATGGCTCACCTTGTAGCAACGCCAATTTTAAATTTATTTATTTTTAAGAGAAGAGGTCCTGCAATACGGCTGGCAAAGTGGCAGAACGAAGTTCTTCTAGCTCTAGACAGAATCGGTGGGATGAGTAAACCATTTGAGATCGATACTGCAGGAAGGCTTGTTTGGATGCAGTGGTGTGAAAACAAAGAAGCGTGTTAAAGTAAGTTTATCCGTGGAAAGTTACCAGTCCATTATTCTATTATGGCCAGCATCAGAGGCACTGTTCTCTTATAGACATGACAGTGTATCCCCCCACCCACCCAATGTACACCACTGTGATTTTGTGCAAGGTGTTGAAGAAGAGTATGGATGCATTTATGAAAAATCACTGCAATAATAATACTTTAAAAATTCTTTCAGCATGGCTAACTATTCTTTGCAGTCCCCAAATTTAAGGCTTTGCGGTTATAGGGTTTTTGAAGCAGGAATCCGTTACTTGAACCTTGAGTACGCCAGTGCAAGTAGATAAATAGGTACTGCTGTGGCGGGAAGCTAAACGGAGGTTCCGTGTGCTCCGACTTCCGTCACGGTGTTCTGTTGCACCAGAAGTGGTTTAGTCATGCTGGCCACATGACCCGGAAAGCTGTCTGTGGACAAAACGCCTGCTCCCTCGGCCTGAAAGCGAGAGGAGCGCCACAACCCCATAGTCGCCTTTGACTGGACTTAACAATCCAGGGGTCCTTTACCTTTTTTTATCTGCCCTTGATTAGGTTTGATCCAGCAGGGATCACCTGATGTTTTGCGACAGGGATGCCATTGAGACAGGGGTGCGCAAAGCAGAAAAATACCAGCTGATCTTGAGAAAAGCAGCCAAACCATTTGCCACACGCAAAGACAGGTCCTTCTAGAGGGTTAGGGTCTCCGATCAGCTTGACTCAAGGAAGGAAGGGGGGGGGATCCTTCCTGCACCAAACTAAATATGGCAAAGAGTCAGTTCCAAAGTTGAGTCAGAGCTCGCTCAGTGTTAAAGGTAAAGGGACCCCTGACCATTATAATAATGATAATAATAATTTATTATTTGTACCCCGCCCATCTGGCTGGGTTTCCCCAGCCACTCTGGGCGGCTTCCATAGAAACAAAAAATACAGTAAAATATCACAGATTAAAAGCTTCCCTGAACAGGGCTGTCTTAAGATGTCTTCTAAATGTCAGGTAGTTATTCATCGCTTTGACATCTGATGGGAGGGCGTTCCACAGGGCGGGTGCCACTACCGAGAAGGCCCTCTGCCTAGTTCCCTGTAGCTTTGCTTCTCGCAATGAGGGAACCGCCAGAAGGCCCTCGGCGCTGGACCTCAGCGTCCGGGCAGAACGATGGGGGTGGAGACGCTCCTTCAGGTATACTGGGCCAAGAAGGCCATTTAGGGCTTTAAAGGTCAGCACCAACACTTTGAATTGTGCTCGGAAACGTACTGGGAGCCAATGTAGGTCTTTCAAGACCGGTGTTATGTGGTCTCGGCGGCCGCCCCCAGTCATCAGTCTAGCTGCCGCATTCTGGATTAATTGTAGTTTCCGGGTCACCTTCAAAGGTAGCCCCACGTAGAGCACATTGCAGTAGTCCAAGCGGGAGATAACTAGAGCATGCACCACTCTGGCGAGACAGTCCGCGGGCAGGTAGGGTCTCAGCCTGCGTACCAGGTGGAGTTGGTAGACAGCTGCCCTGGATACAGAATTGACCTGCGCCTCCATGGACAGCTGTGAGTCCAAAATGACTCCCAGGCTGCGCACCTGGTCCTTCAGGGGCACAGTTACCCTATTCAGGACCAGGGAGTCCTCCACACCAGCCCGCCCCCTGTCCCCCCAAAATAATACTTCTGTCTTGTCAGGATTCAACTTCAATCCATTAGCCGCCATCCATCCTCCAACCGCCTCCAGGCGTGGCTGACTCTGGGGTTGCGGTGCTCATCTCGCTTTATTGGCCGAGGGAGCTGGCGTACAGCTTCTGGGTCATGTGGCCAGCATGACTAAGCCGCTTCTAGTGAACCACAGCAGCGCATGGAAACGCCATTTACCTTCCCGCCGGAGCGCTACCTATTTATCTACTTGCACTCTGACCTGCTTTCGAACTGCTAGGTTGGCAGGAGCTGGGACCGAGCAACGGGAGCTCACCCCATCGCGGGGATTTGAACCGCCGACCTTCTGATCGGCAAGCCCTAGGCTCTATGATTTAACCCACAGCGCCACCCGCGTCCCCACTCAGCGTTCCCCCCCCCCAAATAAAGTAACATTAGGTGCCCCTTCAGCTCATGTCCTGTGGAAGGCTGTCATTTGCCAAAGGGATAGGGAAATAAAAAGTTCACATTCAGGGGGAAACCCTCTGTTTCCATAGTACAGGTCAGAAATGTAGGACGCTTCCCATATGGATGCACTGCTAAGCAGCTTAAAAGGACAAAAGCCTCTGCAATGTGGTGAAAACGCACCACCTTGTGGCTGGAGATGATTCTTGCGAAGCAACACTATTAAAAGGATGCCAGATACTTTGAAAGAAAACCACCAGGTTTGGCGCCAATCCCAAAAACGCCTTATGTTCCAAATTTAAATGACGTCCAAGCTTTACAAGATGACAAAACGAGAATCATTTGATTATTTTTATTATTGTTTTATCACATAAAGGCACACTGATTTTGTTACACTTTATTCCCAGCTCTTAACACTGCACAGCCGGTACACACACTTTATGCAAAATCCATTCAAGAAAAACATTTTTTGGCAGCAATGCAAAATCCCTTCTCCACCTACATTTGCAGAAGTATTCCAGTGCGGTGATCTAACAGCTTGGAAGACAGCATTGATTGATAAAATAGCAGGCTTTGGTGTAAGACATAGTTAGGAGATACTTGGCATCTTAACATTTGTTCAATAAAATTCATACTTAGAAGTCACATTTTAACTCAGCAGGACGTACAAGATAAGTGGAGATTACAGCTAGATTCACACAACTGAATTAGAGATGATCTAGTTATAGTCTTTTTTCCAAAGAAGACTTTGCAATATCCCCCCAGCCTGCCAGATGGTCCATACCAGTCTGTTTCGTGGATTTGCAAACAAGTGGGGCCATCTCCTCCTCCTCCTCTCTAAATTCTTCTAGTGAGCATGTAACAGTTGGTGGAGAGTCCATCCAAGATTCTCGAATTTCCTTTAGGCTGTCTTCTCAATGATAACAGCTATACCTTGGCCTCCTCCAATGCAAGCCGAACCGACTGCATATTTACCTCCACGGCGCCTATAAAAAAAGAGAGAGAATAAACAAGAAAATAAGTTATCAAGGCATCACGACTCAAGCCTTGCCATCTGTTCTGAAAGACTTTTAATTATTTGAGTTCTACCGTTCCTTTCTTTTGCTCCACAGAATGACATCTAGGGCAAGGACTGCCAAGCACATTGCACTGTGATGCCTTGATGTTGGTGGAAAGAGTGTTTTCTACAGCAGATAAGCAGGCTGACATACCGTATTTTTCGCTCTATTGGATGCACCGGACCATAGGAGGGGGAGAACAGGAAAATTTTCTTGTTCTCCCCCTCTAAAACAAGGTGTGCTCTGTGCATTCAAGGTGCGTTCACCTGAAGCCTCCGGAGCCCAGCAGGAGTTTTCGCTGGGCTCTGGAGGATTTGGGTTCCTTTCGACCTGCTCTTTGGGGCTGGCGGGGGGGGGGGGGGGAGAAAGCTGCTTTCCCCACCGCCAGCCTGCAAACCAGGTCGGGGAACAGCAGGAAGGTGGCGCTCCGCCTCCCCGCTGCCCCCTGAGCTTGTGGGGCTGGCGGTGGGGAGAAGTGCTGCTTTCCCCACTGCCAGCCTCCAAACCAGGTTGGGTTTGGAGGCTGCTATCCGCAAGCCTTGGGAGCCTGGCGGGAACTCCTGCTGCGCTTCGAAGGCTAGTGGATAGCTTCCTGAAGCCTGGAGAGCTAGAGGGGTCGGTGCGCACTGACCCCTCTCGCTATCCAGGCTTCAGCGAAAGCCTGCATTCGCTCCATAGTAGTAGTAGTAATAATAATAATAATAATAATAATAATAATAATAATAATAATAATTTATTATTTATACCCCGCCCATCTGGCTGGGCTTCCCCGCCCACTCTGGGCGGCTTCCAAAAGAATATTAAAATACTATAATACATCAAACATTAAAAGCTTCCCGAAACACACATAGGACGCACACACATTTCCCCTTCATTTTTGGAGGGGGAAAAGTGCATCCTATAGAGCGATAAATACGGTACTTGCTGGAGGGACGGGAACACACAGCCATGTTGCGTGGACCAAGCTACACTCCTTGTGAATCTGAGCCAGACTGCAATTAGCAAGCTAAATTCTGTTTATTTTTATCTCAGCTTCTTTATACCAGTTCCGACTATTTATCCATCTAGCCCACTATTGACCCCGACTCTGAGCTCTCCAGGGTCCCATGTGACGGTCTTCTTCTCCATGACTTCCTACATCATCTTCTTAAAACGCAGATGCCAACCGTGCTCTTTTCCAAGCATGCATTCCACAGCATTTTAAAAAGCAAAACCGAGAAGCGTTCCCAAGGGGTTCCTTCAGGCTATTCACTGACCTTAGTTCGTGAACCAGGTGAGCAGTGATCCTTGAACCCGATGCCCCCAGTGGGTGACCCAAAGCAATGGCTCCTCCATTGACGTTTGTTTTCTCTGGGTCCAGATCCAAAACCTTCTCTACTGACAAGTACTGTGGAGCAAAAGCCTCATTGACCTTGAAACATGAGAGAGAGAGAGAAAGTTGGAAACACCTATATGTTGGACTGCTGTAACATACTCTACTTGGAGCTATCCTTGAAGACAGTTCGGATGCTTCAAAAGTGATGCAGAAAACAGCTTTTGCAAGGGGTGGGTGAGCAGAAAACCACTGGCCAAAAGTATATATATATATATTTAAAAATCAAAATGAGAACATGAAAGGTCAGATGCAAATCCTGCTTTAAACCTTTAACTTCCCAACTTATTTAAGAATGTCTGTAACCTCTTTCTAACTCATAAAACTCAAGGTGGCAGACCTGAAAAAAATGAATAACATAAATTGCAAAACATATACTAAAAACACAACCAAGTTCCAAATAAAATATCATCCAAGAACTGAAGGGAGCAAAATAATAATAATAATAATAATAATAATAATAATAATAATAATAATAAATAATCTAATATTCATGGCAAATGTTGGCTTGAACCAACAATAAAGAGGTGCTGAAATGCAACCAGGGAAATAGCTATACAGATCTCCTGAGTTAGGGAATTTCAGTTCCAGTGTTTGAAAGCTGCTTCCAATAAGAGATGAACAATCTTCAGCAGCCTGTACTTAGACCCTGTCTAACCCGTAGGCAGACCAAAGACTGCACTTAATAGTTCACTTTTAAGTGAACGTCACTTAACTATAGCTTATCTCGGGAAAAGCTGATCTCAAGTTCCCATCAGTTCCGGCCAACGTGGCCAATGGATCAGGGATGATGGGAGTTGTTTCCAGCAAAATCTGTAAGGCCATAAATTCCCCACCATGTGAAGGCCATATTAAGGTATTGTTTCATTCTTTTTGGGTTCTGCACAGCTTTCCTTACCTCAACTAAGTCCATGTCTTTCAGGGAAAGGCCAGCTTTCTTCAGGGCTTCAGTAATAGCAGGCACTGGACCTTTGTTAAAAACATACACATGCATGAGGGCAAGTAGAGGAACTGATAGTTCAGTGCTTTACATACACACACACCAAGAGTGGGCAACTGGTGCCCTGCAAATGTCGCTGGACTACAGTTCCCATCATCCCTGACCACTGGTCATGTTGGTTATGACTGATAGGAGTTGCAGTTCAACAATGTCTGGGGGGGGGCGCAGCAGGTTGCCCAACTCTGATATGTCCCCCCACCCCATTAAAAAAGAAAAAGAAAACAGGGAAAGGCAACTTTATTCTGTGAACCGCCCTAAGCCCTGCAGGTATAGGGCGGTATATAAATTTAACAACAACATCTAATATGCCCACTCACTTTGTTCCAGAAAGGGTACTCTCCATTAGGATTCTTATTCTTATTATTTATACCCCGTCCATCTGGCTGGGCTTCCCCAACCACTCTGGGCGGCTTCCAACAAAATATTAAAATACAGTAATGCATCATATATTAAAAGCTTCCCTAAACAGGGCTGCCTTCAGATGTCTTCTAAAAGTCTGGTAGTTGTTCTTCTCTTTGACATCTGGTGGGAGGGCGTTCCACAGGGAGGGCACCACCACCGAGAAGGCCCTCTGCCTGGTTCCCTGTAACCTGGCTTCTCGCAGTGAGGGAACCGCCAGAAGGCCCTCGGCGCTGGACCTATTAGACTAGTTACTTAAAGATGTCCCAGAGACTTACAACAAATTTAGAAACATGAACATAAATCATATAACGGGCCCTGAGGGTCATCCAGTCCAACCCCCTGCAATACAGGAATCTCAACTAAAGCATCCATGGCAGATGGCCATCTAGCTCTGCTTAAAAACCTGGCTCCAAAGAGTTGTCAGCGAAGGAGCCAGGGGGACCTCAGTGGGGAGAGCTTTCCACAGATGGGGAGCCACATTGTAACTTACCAATGCCCATGATGTTGGGGTCGCATCCGGACGCATGGTAGGCTACTATTCTAGCCAATGGCGTGAGGCTGTGCTTTTTCAAGGCTTCTTCACTCACTATGATCACTGCTCCGGCCCCGTCACATACCCCCTAGAAAGAGAGAAACAGACACTAAATCTGAGGCTGAGCATTGACAAGAGTTTGTCCTGGATTAGATGTTATGCGGATTCAAAAGGGCAGCTTATTGAAATAACTGAAATACTTTATTGTCACTTGTACAACTTGTATACATTGAGATTACACGAGCACCCCACACTCAGCTCTCTTAGTCTTAATTCCCCTCGTTTACTGACGCACACCCACCAAACCCAAAAGTCAGTTGCCCTGTTGTTATCTTTTCATTCAGCAGCCTAACAGCCCAGGGATAGAAGCTGTTCTTTACCCTGTTGGTGCGACTAATCATGCTTCTATATCTTCTGCCTGAGGGCAGGAGGTCAATAAATTGCCGGCCAGGGTGTGAATCATCCCTGAGAATTTTCCTCACTCTCCTGTGGCAACGTTCTTCCACTATTTCATTCAGCGGATTTACAGGATAGCCCATAATATCTTGTGCTGTATTCACCACCCTCTGTAGGCACTTCCTATCAGATGATGTCAGAGCAGTCATCCTGGCCCATAAGAACTGGATTGCCTGATAAGAGGGCCATTCTTGAGTAAAAGAGTGGCAGAGACATATATGACTTAGGTCAAGCGTAAAGGTAAAGGTAAAGAGATCCCTGACTATTAGGTCCAGTCCTGACCGACTCTGGGGTTGTGGTGCTCATCTCGCTTTACTGGCCGAGGGAGCCGGCGTACAGCTTCCGGGTCATGTGGCCAGCATGACTAAGTCGCTTCTGGCAAACCAGAGCAGTGCACGGAAACACCGTTTACCTTCCCACCGGAGCGGTACCTATTTATCTACTTGCACTTTGACGTGCTTTTGAACTGCTAGGTTGGCAGGAGCTGGGAACGAACAACGGGAGCTCACCCCGTCGTGGGGATTCGAACCTCCGATCTTCTGATCGGCAAGTCCTAGGCTCTGTGGTTTAACCCACAGCGTCTCAAGCTTAGCCTACACTATTAACACTCAGGTTTTAAGAAGAGGTTGGATGGCTGTCATGGATGCTATGGTTGAGATTCCTGCACAGCAGTGAGTTGGACTCTCAGGGTCCCTTCCAATTCTACAAATCTATGGTTCTAAGTATCTGTGGGTACACATTGCGATAAGCTTGCCACTTGTGCCTAAAGATGAATCTGAAATCAATTCCACCAGCTCTGCGTACATTGGACACGGCCACAGTTGAAATTTGAGCAGCACAACTGAAATTCAGTGTCCACGAAAGCCTAAAGAGGCAGTGTGTGTGAAAGGGGCATTGGAAAGGAAGCATATATTCAGCAAAGGATCCCAGGGCAGATATGTTCCGCACAGAAACATCCAGTATCTACTGTAGGATTGTGGGGCAGCCTGGTCATCTATCAGCAATGTCAGGAGGAATGGGACGTCCAGCACTGGCAAAGGGTTAGCCCAGATGATCTTTCTGAGGTCCCTCCCAACTTGATTCTGCGAGTTCCATTGCTGCACAAAGTCCTAGCATCCGCTCAGCTCCCTGTCAAACCTGACTTTTCACGTAATGTTTTACAAAATTAGGGCTGCCATATGTCCGGAATTTCTGGGGATCGTCCTTCAAAAATGGCGTCTGGGCAGAATTTTCGAAAAGCACTTGAAATGTCCGGGGAAACCTGTGTTTGCAAGCAAGCAAACAAACAACCTCACTTTTTCACTTTTTGAAATATGGCAGCCCTAAAATTCTTGCAGCAGACTCAGCAAATCTCAATTTCTGTAATGTTACTGTTTTTGCAAAAATGGCATCGCTTGCAAGGCTTTATTAACTGCACCCCTGAGCTGGCTTGTTGTGGGCAAGGATAACTGACTTATTATTATTATTATTATTATTATTATTATTATTATTATTAATTATACCCCACCCTCTATTTCATATGGTATGATTTGTTTATTTTTTTAAAAAAGAACCCTGAGTAATCTGACTTCAGCTCCAGGGAAAGGAGCCACATTTGAGCAAATCGTTCTTTGACCAGGATTTTAAGCTCCCTGGCTCACCGAGGCATTTGCAGCTGTGACAGTCCCATCTTTCTTGAAAACTGTAGGGAGCTTTGCCAACTGTTCCAGAGTCGCCTCCGGTCGAGGGTGCTCATCCCGTTCCATGCTCTGCTTGCCTTTCTTGGTTTTCACTTCAATAGGTGCCATTTCAGCTTTGAAGTGTCCGGCTTCTTGGGCTATAAAAACAAGGCAGCCAACGTCAGTACGTCACAGAGGAAGAACCCAAAGAGATTGGCTGGTGATTAAAAAAAACCCTCTGCAGGGGCCGTGCTTGAGGTAGATGACAAAGACGACACCCAGTGCTTCTCTTTTAGAAAAAAGGGTGCTGGGACTCACCATAAGCTTGTTAAAGTACGTGCCACTATTTTAACCAGTGCTTTCCTTTTGGAAAAAGGTGCTGGTACTGCGTACCTTTGAGCACCCCCAGAAAAAAGCACTGATAATAATTTTATTATTTCTATGTCTTCCATCTGACTGGGTTGCCCCAGCCACTCTGGGTGGCTCCCAACAAAATACTAAAATACAATAACCTATTAAACATTAGAAGCTTCCCTAAACAGGGCTGCCTTCAGATGTCTTTTAAAAGTCAGACAGTTGTTTATTTCCTTGACATCTGAAGGGAGGACGTTCCACAGGGCAGGCGCCACTACCAAGAAGGCCTCCTGCCTGGTTCCCTGTAACCTCACTTCTCACAGTGAGGGAACCGCCAGAAGGCCCTCGGCGCTGGACCTCAGTGTCCGGGTAGAACGATGGAGGTGGAGACGCTCCTTCAGGTATACTGGGCCAAGGCCATTTAGGGCTTTAAAGGTCAGCACCAACACTTTGAATTGTGCTCGGAAACGTACTGGGTTCCAATGTAGGTCTTGTAGGGTTGGTGTTATATGGTGCTTGGTCCATGGGGTTTCCTTCCAGCAGTGACCCCTCTAGATGGTTGGTTTGACCAGATGTGTGAGTACTTAAGAGCAAAGAACAATGACAGAGGGCAAATAGACCAACTGCACGGTCTGTGTGATCTCTGCTGTATGTTTTGTTGTTAGAAACCGCCGTATGCAAAGTACAGTGCTACCTCTAGTTACAAACTTAATTCGTTCCGGAGGTCTGTTCTTAACATGAAACTGTTCTTAACTAGAGGCATGCTTTCGCTAATGGGGCATCTTGCGCTGCCAGCACACGATTTCTGTTCTCATCCTGGGGCAAAGTTCTCAACTCGAGGTAACTCTTCCAGGTTAGCGGAGTTTGTAAACTGAAGTGTTTGTAACCTGAGGCGTTTGTAACTCGAGGTACCACTGTAACATAGAAAGGCAATACCATGGTACCTCGGGTTAAGAACTTAATTTGTTCCGGAGGTCCGTTCTTAACCTGAAACTGTTCTTAACCTGAGGTACCACTATAGCTAATGGGGCCTCCTGCTGCCGCTGCGCCACCACCACACAATTTCTGTTCTCATCCTGAAGCAAAGTTCTTAATCCGAGGTACTATTTCTGGGTTAGTGGAGTCTGTAACCTGAAGCGTCTGTAACCTGAAGCATCTGTAACCCGAGGTACCACTGTACACAAATTAAAAATGAAATAAAATGAAAAATGAAACTGCAAAACGGTGCCTAAGGAACCACATCTTTGCAAATGTGCTGCCTGTAGAAAACGGCAAGCATTCTATGGCACTTACTCCCTAGCAAGTTACATGGATGAGCAACGTGACACAGTTTTCCAAAGCAGATGCGGAAAGACAGCATTGGTTAGGTTTTGCTCACTAATTTTTTGTGTGTGTCAAGCCTGAAAGAACTGGCCAGAGAAATTGGTTAACATTTGCTCATCTTAAAATACAGTGGTACCTCGGGTTAAGTACTTAATTTGTTCCGGAGGTCCGTGCTTAACCTGAAACTGTTCTTAACCTGAAGCACCACTTTAGCTAATGGGGTCTCCCGCTGCTGCCAGAGCACGATTTCTGTTCTCATCCTGAAGCAAAGTTCTTAACCTGAAGCACTATTTCTGGGTTAGCGGAGTCTGTAACCTGAAGCGTATGTAACCTGAAGCATATGTAACCCGAGGTAGCACTGTAGTCAACGTTTTTAGTCAAAACAGCCTTTTAATACTGTTTGACGGAAGCTGGGAGGGAAGGGAAACATTCCCCCTCTCTTTTTCCTTGCATTTTGTTTTCTTCATGAAAGAGCATTCCATCATGCAAGTGGCGCAGCCCAGAGATAGGTCTACCACCTGCCACTTATGAGAACTAGGCTTCCCTTTGAAATGGATGACGCTACTGTACGTTTTTAACCCTTGTAAATCCACTGACCAGCTTTCCACCTCTGCTGTGTCTTTACTGCATAGCGGTCACAGTCTTCCCTTGTGATGTTGTATTTCGCAGCAAGGTTTTCAGCCGTAACCCCCATAGGGGTTTTAATATGCAGATCTGTCAGCCCTGCCCACAGCGTGTCTTCCAGCTGCAAGGGGGATGAAACAGACAACGCAACAAGGTTAGTAACACCATTACAAGATTTTGGGGGTAATGAATTCTGTGCTTGTGGGGAAAAGCCAAACAACACAACACAAACAATGGCCAGCTTCAGGAATGACTACCAGGCAACAACTACCAGATATACACAAAGCTGCTGAGAGCAATGGCAAAGCATCCAACCTTGAGATCGACTCCAAATTTTGTTCCAAAGCGGACATTTCGGACAGCATATGGACTTTGGCTCATACTTTCTGTTCCACCACACAGCACTACCTCCGATTCTTTAAGGCAAATTTCCTGTTTTGAGTGGGAAGAGAGAAAAAGCTCATTAGGGATTTTTTATTTCACCATTTCAGGTTAGTAGTTGTGCGTCAGATAAGTGCATCAGAAAACACCTCAGCTCATTACAGATGAATCTGGACCGAGGAAGGACTTGGCAATACTGTGGTACCTCGGATTAAGTACTTAATTTGTTCCGGAGGTCCGTTCTTAACCTGAAACTGTTCTTAACCTGAAGCACCACTTTAGCTAATGGGGCCTCCCGCTGCTGCTGCTGCACCGCCGGAGCACAATTTCTGTTCTCATCCTGAAGCAAAGTTCTTAACCTGAGGTACTATTTCTGGGTTAGTGGAGTCTGTAACCTGAAGCGTATGTAACCCAAAGCGTATGTAACCCGAGATACCACTGTACCAATTTACTTTTGGAGGGACAGCAGGCCAGTACATGAAGGGAAAAAATGCTACTCCTCCACACCACCTTTCCACAACCCAGTGGGTGTTGCACGAGGCTCCAAAAATTGTGTACCTGCACTAGGAGCTGCATGCAGAGGAAGAGTGGCTGTCTACTACCCCCAATATCAGAGGCAGAATACAACTGATTACCAGTTGCTGGGGGAACAACAGTGGGACAGAGCAACTACTTTCCTGTCTCGCTTGCAAGTTTCCCATCGGCAACAATGGGACTCTGCTGGACTAGTTAGTCCTTTGGTATGATCTAGCAAGGCTCTTATGTTTCCTAATCATTTTGCAACTACTTTGGAAGAGTTTTTGCTTTAACGGCACGGGCTTCTCCAAGAACTTTGCACTGGCTGTCTTTTCTTTTCAGGCACAATTAGAAGTTTATAGGGCCTTCGATAGCTTGGAGACCACCTCCTTCCATAGGACAAGCCCTTTTAAAGTCATCACCTATGTCATAGGTGGTGGGAATCTCTAGCCCATAGGCTCAATGGAGGTCCCAGGGCCTCTCTATCAAGCCTGCCCGACCCTAGGTGGTCCCTTTGTGTTGAGTTTAGAAATTGAGAGCACAAAGAGGCAATTAATTGATGGTGCTTGCTTCCTACAGAACTCCATGTCGTTGCAGACCACAGTCCAGGTCTGAGCACATTTTGTAAGAGATATAGTTTGTGCCTGTTTGGGCTAGCCAAGCTTAAATTGAGGAAATGGATCAGATGACGCGAGAATATTACAGTGGTACCTCGGGTTGCATACGCTTCAGGTTACAGACTCCGCTAACCCAGAAATAGTACCTCGGGTTAAGAACTTTGCTTCAGGATGAGAACAGAAATTGTGCTCCGGCGGCACGGCGGCAGCAGGAGGCCCCATTAGCTAAAGTGGTGCTTCAGGTTAAGAACAGTTTCAGGTTAAGAACAGACCTCCGGAACGAATTAAGTACTTAACCCGAGGTACCACTGTATTCTGCTCTGTTGTTTAGTTTTCTCTTTCATCACCAGTTTTGTGAACTGCTTTATAAAAAAGTACAGGGGTACCTCCAGTTGCGGACAGGATCTGTTCCGGAGCTCCAGTCATTTCCCAAGGTTTCCACAACTGGAGGGATTGCTTCTGCGCATGTGCACATGGCAGTAGAGCGCTTCGGAGCATGCGGCGAAACCCATAAAAAAACTTGCGGGTTTGCCGTGTTCGTATCCTGAAGGATACGCAACCGGAGGTGTGCATATCCAGAGGTACCACTGTACAGTAAGTCATTCACAGTAATGCCCTTGTCTCCACTTTGCAACTCCCTGGTTATTATCATGCAATTAAAAAGGAAGATGGGAGTATCCAACACATTTATTATTTTCCCATTTCTCGAGTCTCTGCCTGACTTGCACTGGACAGCTGGGCTGATGGAGGACAGGAGAAACTTAGCAATAGGGTACCGCGAGAGCAAATCTAGTACCTGGCATCCATTGACGATGGACTGGAAGCCTGATCCACACAATCTGTTGACTGTTAGGGCAGGAACTGGGACGGGAACTCCAACACGCAAACCCACGTGCCGCGCAAGGTAAGCAGCATCCGCAGAGCTCTGCAAGGAAGGGCAGACGTACCACTTGGTTAATGCTGCTCAAAGCAAAATAATGCAGGTAATGCATAAACTGCAATGCTTGGAAGTGAGAAAACATACAGAGGATCAGCCTCCAAAGATGCCATGTTACAGACTTGCTTGGAACCAAGCTCTGCTGAACACAGTGAAACTAACTCAGTTTAAACATGCGTAGGATTGAGCTGCACGTAACTTTAAGGGAAGTCTAGGGCAGGCATAGGCAAACCCGGCCCTCCAGATGTTTTGGGACTACAATTCCCATCATCCCCGACCACTGGTCCTGTTAGCTAGGGATCATGGGAGTCGTAGTCCCAAAACATCTCGAGGGCAGAGTTTGTCTATGCCTGGTCTAGGGTGACAGCACACTCAAATTCTGTTGCAAGGGGTAGAGATAATGTTCCAATGTCTAATTTGGAACTCCCCTCCCTCTTTGGAACATTTCCCCCCTAGAGGTGTGGATGGTAATGTTGTTGGCTTTCCATTGCCTCGTTAACCCATGTTATCCCAGGCTTTTGGAGGAGTTGCTTTGCCTGCTCTGGAGTTTTATGCTGCCCTATTGCTGATGTGGTGTAGTGGTTAAGAGCGGTAGATTCGTAATCTGGGGAACCGGGTTCGCTTCCCTGCTCCTCCACATGCAGCTGCTGGGTGACCTTGGGCTAGTCACACTTCTCTGAAGTCTCTCAGCCTCACTCACCTCACAGAGTGTTTGTTGTGGGGGAGGAAGGGAAAGGAGAATGTTAGCCGCTTTGAGACTCCGTAGGGTAGTGATAAAGTGGAATATCAAATCCAAACTCTTCTTCTTCTTTGGTGAAAAGCAGCTAACCATCTTAATAAATAATCACAGTGGAATACCTCATGCCTGCTGGGCATGATTTGGGAAAAATGGTCTTACAGGGAAAATTTGAACACTTGGGAGGCTGAGTTCAGCCTGAAGGATGGCAATTTCCCATCCCTGGTTTAGGTTACCATCATGAAAGCCAGTTATATGCAGTGATGTGAGGTGGGAAATTTTGTGTCCCACAGGTTCATAAGCAACACTGAATGGGTGACAACCGCAAATACAGTATTAAGCAAGCCTGCCACTTTCAAAGTTGTAATTAATGCTTTTCAGGTGTTTATCCCTGGCAAGTTATGTGAGTCAGCATATCTCATGCAGTTCTTTGGATTAACAAAATTTATTGGTGTGTCAACAGTTTCCAGTAAAGGTAAAAGTAAAGGGACCCCTGACCATTAGGTCTAGTCGTGGCCGACTCTGGAGTTGCGGTGCTCATCAAGCTTTATTGGCCGAGGGAACCAGCGTACAGCTTCTGGGTCATGTGGCCAGCATGACTAAGCTGCTTCTGACGAACCAGAGCAGCGCACAGAAACACCATTTACCTTCCCGCCAGAGAAACACCTATTTACCTACTTGCACTTTGATGTGCTTCCGAACTGCTAGGTTGGCAGGAGCAGGGACTGAGCAATGGGAGCTCACCCCGTCGCAGGGATTTGAACCGCCGACCTTCTGATTGGCAAGTGCTAGGCTCTGTGGTTTAACCCACAGTGCCACCCGCGTCAAAATTTATTAGTGTGTCAACAGTTTCCAGTACTTTTGTTTAAATTTAAGGATTGGGGGGTGGAAACAATGTAAGTGAAGTACATGTGTTTGTATTTAAAAATTACAAGTATTCCAGTCAAATTTCCATAAAATACAGCATTTAAGCTGCATTAAGCACACTTTAATTCTACCCCTAAAATAATTTAGGTCCAATACTTGAGTTGTACCAAGACAAAAAAATAACATGGGACATGTTTTTGCAGTTTTCTTACTTAAATACAAATAAAATAAACATGTTCAATTTGGCATAATTTTTTAAAAAACTGGATGCAAAGTAAAAATCTTCCCAATATAAATTACCCTATGCAAATTATCCTAGGATACGAAGAACCAAAGCTCTTCTCTGCATAGGAAATTCAGAAAACACCCACACCATAGGCAAGAGTTTAGAATATAGGGAAAGGCAGGTCAAGGCTTTGGTTAGTATTAGTTATATAAATAGTTATATAAAGGGCTTTCATTTTCACTGTGTTAATAATAAGACACGTGAACTTGGGTCAAGTTACTCTAAATGTCTTTGTTCATTAAGGACTGTACTTGTTATCTGCACACAGAGAAAAATGGAAAAGTTGTAAAGAAAGCAAAACACATTCTGTAGGGTGCAAAAACATACCGTATTTTTTGCTCTATAAGACTCACTTTTTCCCTCCTAAAAAGTAAGGGGAAATGTGTGCGCGTCTTATGGAGCGAATGCAGGCTGTGTAGCTAGCCCAGAAGCCAGAACAGCAAGACGGATAGCTGCTTTCACTGCGCAGTGATCCCTCTTGCTGTTCTGGCTTCTGAGATTCAGAATATTTTTTCCCTTGTTTTCCTCCTCCAAAAACTGGGTGCGTCTTGTGGTCTGGTGAATCTTATAGAGCAAAAGATACGGTATTTACACGATCGTATGCATCTCATTCCTACTCCCAACAATGCCAGCAGGGGCAAATTCAATGACATAAAATATTCCAAGGGAAACTGTTTTACAAGTGACTTGTTAGAGCTGCAGTTGTTCCAGTTTATTTCTAGCTCCTCTGGAATGGGGCAACAGAGCAAACGTAGAAAGAGAAAGAACATTAGCATGAGTGCAACAAGAGGATTTGCCAGCTGGCATCGGCTGTGTCCTACCAACCTGCATGACATTGCCCACAACCACACTGTCAATGATTTCGGGAGACACTTTGCCAGCAGCCAGGGCTGAGCGTGCTGCAATCTCCGTTAAGTCTGTGGCAGTGAAGTCCTTGAGCAAGCCTCCATAAGCCCCAAATGGAGTCCTCTTGGCAGAAACAATGAACACACCTGGAATGGAAAAGTTGGAAAACACAATGATGAGGTACAGGAAGCTGTCTTATGAAAACTATTGGCTCAGTGAGCACAGTATTGTCTGCAATACTGAAGTGGGGCTCCAGGATTTTAGTCAGGGAGTCTTTCCCAACCCAACATCATGGGGGCACCAAGCACTGAATCTGGGGCCTTTCACAAAGCCATGTGCTCTACTAGCAAGCCTTTCAAGATGAACATCTGTTGACAGAAGCCCATGGAGATAAATGAAGGCTTAAGATCCTACTCACCCCCTTCAGTAAATACAGCTCTTCTTCTACCAACAACTAAGTATTAAGTAATACGGACGTGATACGAAAACAAGCCTGCTATTTGCTTAAATTGGGTCCAAAGTATTTGCTTTTTGAGGAGCTGTGTGGAAAAGTGCGCAGTCATCACCAGAGACATCCATTCCCTGTAATACTCATTACTGACAAGGTCTTTACTCCCCAGAGTCTGAAGAAGTAGACCAAAGGCCTATTAAATAGACCAAAGGTCTATTTAATCCGGCATCGGTTTCTCAGAATGCCAAAAAGATGCCACAATCAAGCCATCAGCCCTCTCCCAGCATGTTGTATCTGATCCTGGAAGTAGCATATAGCCCCTTATACTCCCTGAAAGGAGCAATTTCAGACTCAAAGGCTGCAAGCTGTGCCTTTTCATGGTTACAGAAAAACACCTGGGGCATTGCACAAGTTTAGAAATGCAAGCCAGGGCAGCAATGCTGTTCATTATGTGGAAACTAGTATACACTCATGACAGCATTTGTCTCCCTATTTGCATACAAAGTCTTTGCAGCTTCCAAAGCATGTTTTACCAGACATTTTGCAAACTAGTTAACTCCACTAAAGTGTCCACATATGCTTAGGGATAGCCAAAGCCTTACAGGTAGTGGTTCCCATGTCCTATTTCATGATCTCAAGAAGGGACTACCTACGTAGTTCAACATGCCTGGCTACACCAAACCAGACCAAGGCCCCTACAGTGCCTAACTTACAAAGGTCTTGCAAAGATTACTGAGCTAATATGCAATAACGGCTTTGCACATTTGAAATACACTATATAAAACTATTATTATTATGAGACTCTCCTATTCATGGAAGCTTTGGAATGCTTAAATGATTGCAGTCTAATTTTTAGATGTGTTTTTTTTAAAGCCAACTTTTTCATACAAAGTCTCTGCAGCTTGGTGGCTTTTTTCTACAGTAAGCATTTCAGTGTAGAATATTATAATTTTTTTTAAATTTGGAGAATGTGGATAGATATCTTTCAAAATGATTGACAACCTGTTATACAAATCAATCAATGCTAGGAGCTGTTTCTTCTTGTTTTCCAATGCATTTCTTATCAATAAAAAGTTCTCTTAGCCTCCGTTTCCCCATCTGCAAAATGGGAACGATCCGGGGCAGCTGCATGGGCAAACACAATAAAACCTGACTGAAAAGCTCTGCCTCTGAAGAAGAAAGAAATAATAAAAAGCAAATGTATGCACGCCGGCAATAAAATAATAATAATAAAAAAGAACCACTCCAAGCCTCGTTTCCTCCTATCCTGTGCTGCTTCGTGTTCTTTGCTCCAAAGCCGTGTTTATTCAAGCTGCCGAGATGAGAGTGAGCACAACGCAACATAAAAACAAAGTAAACATAAAAATAAAAATCTTGCATTTGTAGTTTCTAGGACGTGTGCTACTCCCAGATCTGGAGGCGCGGGTGCAGCGTCAGGCTTGCAAAATGCAGCCCTGGAAGGAAGGGGGAGAGATGCGGAAAGAGAAGTTTTAAGCCCGGGGAAGGAACAACTACTTGCCTCTGAGCAAAGCCATGGCCGCCGCCTTCTCTTCCGTCTCCTGGGCTGAAGGTCTCCCTTTGCACGCCCTGATGCAATCCCGAGGCCCAGCCTGCAGAGGGGGCGGGCGAAGGGGGCCGGGACCAGACCTTTCGGTGCTTATTTTCTTCCCCTCCTCCTCCTCCTCCTCTTGCCCTTTCCCCTACTTCTTCCCCGTCGCCCAGCCTCCTCGCCTGCACAGGCACCTCCAGCACAAACGGACTCTGCCTGCTGCTCCTCGAGAGGAGGGAAAAGGTGAGACGCGTGTGCAGGTAACGCGTGTGCATCCTCGAGGGGTGGGTTAATGGGGGGGGTAGCAACCCCAAATTTGGGTTACTCCTTTGAATTGCACCAATTCAATTGCAATAATAGCAATTGAATTGAATAATACCAATTGCAAATAATAGCGGTTTCCTTTTTAATAATGCTTTTATTTAGTTTTTGGAATGGGGGGGAGAAGGAACTTGTCTCTGGGGAGGGGCAGGGAACTGGGTGCAAGCTCGATAACGCCAAGGTGCTCTCTCCGCATGGTCGTAACGATTACTACAAAAACGAGGAACCCTCGTGTGGAATCTGCGCCCGCGGATGTCAAGCTGGGCGGGGAAAGGAGAGCAACGCGAGGAGCGGTTTGGGGCGCGGCAGATTCGCGCCGGCCGTTTCCGGGGCAATGCGGCCTGCTTCAAGCTAAAGCGCCTGCCTCGGGAGTGTCTGTGGGTTTGTTATTATTATTTATTAAATTTGTGTGCCGCCCACCACCCATATATTTCAGGGCGGTTCACAGCATAAAAAATACAAGATAATAACACATTGAATGAATTAATTTATTATTTCGGTCACAGACCAGTTCCAGCCCACGCACAAAATCATGGAATTCATAAAACACATAGGGATACATTTGAATTTGCAATTAGGTATAACAGGGACAATACAGATATAGCAACAGTTTAAAAATATATAAATTTGCACTTAGTCATTAACATATAACCTAAAATTATCATTTAAAACCTTAACCATTATGATAGCACAGCTTGTTCCCTAAGTTTTATGGCAATTGCACAGAATTTGTACACCCTTAACGTGATCTCAGGATCCTTGTCGTCTACCAGGGATTTGGCATTGAAGTTCAGATTCATTTGGAGATTTTTGCATCGATAATAACACAAAATGCATGATTAAATCAAGAAAAGCAAAACAATAACTGCCCCCCCCCCGCCAAAGTTGTTGGTGGATTCTGGCTCCTCACAGACCTGTGATTGCTCCTACTTTTTAACAAACCAAAGTTCCCAGGATTCTTGGGGGTGTGTGCTTTAGATTTATGGTGTGTACCCAGCATACCTCTCAAGGTTTTCCCCTCCCTGCATCTCTAACTGCAAGGAGCCACTTAAAAGCCCCCAAAGGAGTGAGCAAACATGCAAATCCATCAGTTTTGAACCATGTACCTTTTATCACTTTATCTCTTCAAGTCTCCCAGACAACTATGTCATTGGGCAGCCAGGATAAATACTGAGAGTAAATAAGCAAATGAGCAAATAAGATGTCTGCAAACATGACGTGGAGGCTGGCAACATCAACCCCACCAGGAGACAGACAGGCTGTGCATCCATAGCATTCACCAGTCAAGGAATGGCTGCTGGGAGGAGTGCAGAGAGAAGAAATGGTACATCTGTAACAGCGAAACTGGCCACCTTCATCTTACCCAGCTTCATCTTCCCCACAGCAGCACTTGTAACTTTCCAGCGGTTTGACTTCACTCCCAAAGGCACACTTCCTCCATTATCTCAAAAGGCAGACGGATGCCAACAAAAACAAAGCACAAAACTCAAAATCTTTGTCATCTTTGGTAGGTCCTAATAATGTTATTACCTTACTAGGTAATAACCCCCTTGTAATATACCAGCACATCATCCTGCAATTTTTGCTTGAATAGTCTTCTTTAGCTAATTTTTGTTGCTTCTTAAATGTTTATAGACGGTTTTTGGAAAATTCATAGCGAGCCTCCCAAACAGGTTGTTCGGTCGTGCAAAGCCACTCAGTGGAGAAAAAACGAGAGGGCTCTTACTACATCCCTTGCTAGTAGACCCCTGGCATATCTGATAGGCCAGTGTGGGAAGTGGGATAGATGGATCTTGGATATGATCCATCCGAGATCTCATTGAATCCATTTGGCCTTTCCTGACTGGGTGGTCTTCAGTCACATACCAGCAAATTTGTGTTGTGCAATTATAGCTTATTGGGAGGGTCTTGCTCAACAAGCACTCTTTCCTCAAAAGATAGTAAACTTTTTGCTTTATCTGCCAAAGGTCTCAAGGTCCAGTCTCTGGCATATCCAGTTGAGAAGGGTCAGGTAGAAAGAAGGTGATGAGAAAGACCCTTGTGAGGGACTCTGAATCAGAGGAGACAATCCTAGGCTACATACAAACACCTGGTATAAGACATATTCCTAAATTCCATGGGGTAGCTTGCTAAATTAAGTTTTTAAAAATCCAAAGGGGCAAAAAAAGGGCCAACATTCGCAGACTGCACTCAGTAGAGGCCCAAATGCTATTTCAAATCTCATGGGTTGAACCTAATTGTGAAGTTTTGTAGCGCTGGTTTCTTTTAACAGCCAGCTTCCTGTTTTGAAGGGGAGGCAGCAGTATGGATGGCTGTTTACAGAATCAAGTGTCTCCACTGCATTATGAGGCATTTATATTTTGTCAAAATAAATATGCACTGAAACAAGATAATATATGTGACATGCCGAAGCTGGGAGCTTTAGTGGAGGGTGAAAAGGCATACTAGACCATGTTTTTGCTATCATTTATTATGAAATCACTTTGAGATGCTTCATAGGAAGTGATTCAGGAATGAAATCGATATAAGGCTGTCAGTTGCACACCTTTTCTGTCATGAAGAACCTGGAGCATCTCAGATTGTTGTTCTTGGGTTATTATGCATATCAGAGATAGATGTATGCAACCTTCCCAAAGCAGTAGCATATTATGTAAAATACTGAAAAAACATTATCGGCCTTCTGTTATAGTTCTTGGGAATCGTAGATTCAGTGATCCTGTTTGCAAGCCCTCTCCTTTGCCCTGCTGCAATGGGTTTTCAGGCTCTCTTTCCCCCTCTGCTTCTGCAGTCCTTAACTTATGCGTCAACTATCCCAGGTTTTTCTCTGCTCACTGTCTTATCATTTTGTTTTAATTTGCTATTGCTGTTACTTCCTTTTCTCCTCTCTGTTTCAGTGTAAGGAGAAGATGCATACATAAATCCATACATCCATAATTTTTTTAAAAAAAAATATGATTCTGCACTGGGAGTGGGGGCTCAGGAAGGTGGAAAAAGGGGCTAGATCAGGAGTGAGAATAATTTTTCTAATCTATCTTGTTCATAAGCTCTTGAAAAACTCTCACCGTTGCAGTTCCTGGTCTGTGATGAATAGCCCACTGCGCAATCTGAGTTCTGTGGAACTGAATGATGGAATTTGTGCTAACAAAGGCATCTGAGACCAAGAAATAACTGTTATGTCCCTAGTGCTGCAGTTGGATGCTGATCTACAAAAAGAAACTTAAGGAACAACAAAAGGTGTTCCTTAAGTCTTGCTAAGTAGATTTAAACAGAGCCTGTCTATATTATGGATATGTCGTAGTTAAGTGTGTTGAACCTGGGGAGATCTGATTGGTGAGATCTGAGTTCAGATTTTTACCCAGCCCTGAAACCTCCTGGCTGACTTTGAACCAGTCGTGCGCTGTCAGCCTAAACTACCTACCTGAGTAAGAGTTGCTTCTGAATGCCAGGAAACTGCAGGAGTGGAGAGGAGGGCTCTTGAGCTCTGCTTGTGGGTTTCCCCATGGCATCTCTTTGGCCACTCTGAGAGCCGGGGGCTGGACTAGATGGGCCATTGGCCCGCTGCAACAGGCTCTTCTTAGGTCCCTCATAGGACTGTTCGGAGGAGAACCATATGCAGTGGTACCTCGGGTTACATACGCTTCAGGTTACAGACTCCGCTAACCCAGAAATAGTACCTCGGGTTAGGAACTTTGCTTCAGGATGAGAACAGAAATTGTGCTCCGGCAGCGCGGCAGCAGCAGGAGGCCCCATTAGCTAAAGTGGTGCTTCAGGTTAAGAACAGTTTCAGTTTAAGAATGGACCTCCGGAATGAATTAAGTACTTAACCCGAGGTACCACTGTACCTGATTTATTGCAGGAGTGGCTAGATTTATCACATTCATATCTCAATCAATAGAGCGTAAGACTCAATCATGGGTTGGAGCCCCACTTTGGGCAAAAGATTCCTGCACTGCAGGGGGTTGGACTAGATGACTCTTGTGGTCCCTTCCAATGCTACAATTCTCACTCACTCTGCCCCCATTCCAAAACTTTTAACCTTTTAAATCCCACTGTGTAAGAATTGGTACCTTCCTGACTTTCAAATGATAAGCTCTTTATTGACATATGTTAATATCCCAAACATTGAACTCTTTTACCTCCACGCCTCATGAATGTATTCAGGGGGGCAGCTAAAATTGTGCCCATGCCTATTTTGGAATAGGACTAGCATTGTAGCAAGGCACGCCCCATTTGTGCTGAACTGTTCCAGAAATTAAGCATGCTCACTTACACAGTGGTACCTCGCAAGACGAATGCCTCGCAAGACGAAAAACTCGCTAGACGAAAGAGTTTTCTGTTTTTTGAGTCGTTCCGCAAGACGAATTTCCCTATGCTCTTGTTTAGCAAGACGAAACGTCTTGCGAGTTCTTGCGAGTTTGTTTCCTTTTTCTTAAAGCCGCTAAGCCGCTAATAGCCGTGCTTCGCAAGACGAAAAAACCGCAAGACGAAGAGACTCGCGGAATGGATTAATTTCGTCTTGCGAGGCACCACTGTATACCAGTTACCTCTGAATACTTTTCACGGAATACAGGTTTTTCTCCAAAAGCTTCTGGAGGGGCTGCCACATTGTAACCCTACCCTTCTAACGGCTCATAGCAATAGATCTCTTACATCATTTGTGAAAGGCTTTCTCTCTGAGTTTGTGGTCTCTCAAATTCGATAAAGTCCCTGTTTTATTATTTGGCTTCTGTTGCTTGATTTTTTTAAAAATAATAATAAATTTTTTTTAAAAAAAAACATTAGCTATGCCAATGCAATTACAACAGGGATTAAAGGCAAAATACAACAACAACAAGAAAATTACATTGGGAGCAAGGGATCATGGTTACTAACAAATATATTTGTTCTCCATTGCAGATTTCTTCACGTGGCCCTTGGATCCTGCAGCACAAGCTGCCACGCAGAGAATGAAACAAATGCAAGTAATCCACAGTGTTTAATGGCAGGCTGGTTTTTTAAATAAATAAATGTAATGAAAGGATACCCAATAGTGTGCTATTGGTTTGGTTTTGCCTTGTCTTGGCTGTAGGTTGTTAGTGAGTTCCTCCCATTATGGCAATGGTCCAGAGTTTTTCAAACCACCTTAGCTTTTCTCCTGCTTTCCTATGATGCACGACAGGGAGTCCCTATAAGCAATAGGGAAAACATACCGGTACCTTTTGTTGCTTTTTCCTTAACTGTAGTTGAAACAGCATTAAAGGCTGAAATCCATAAAGCTTCTACCACTGAGGAGGCCCATCACATATGCCATAAAGTGTCATGGAATTCACACCTCGTCTAGCATAGCTGAGAGCTTTTTACCTGCAACTCTAAACAGCCTCAACAAGGTACAGGTTGCTATCTTGTACCCCTGCAGAGATGGAATAGAGGTATTCACCCTGTCGCCCCTTATTCCGTTAAACTTTACTTTTTTATAAGCTTGACTTTATTGCTTTTGGTCTGTCAGAAGCAACCATGAACCAAATAGGAATGTGAATTGTTTTATTGGCACTTCTTTGCTATAATAATGTTTGCTCTTCAGAAGTGTTAATTCAGGAACCCCTAGAAGCCATAATTATTTAAAAAACCACAAGCCCTATAATCAGAGGTCTACCTTTTAAGCCTCCTGTTCACTTAGGTACAAGCCCCATCATGTTCAGTGGGGCCTACTCCCAAGTAAGGATTCCTTACTTAGTATTCCTGCCCTAGTCTTCACATTTCAAATTGGATTGTTTCTCAAAAGGCAAGAGTACTTTTTCTTTTCCTAGGATAGAATTGTTCAAGAAAAACAGTATGCAAATACATTGTGGTTTAACTTAACTGAAATATATTTCCCTATCAGCTTGTACTTCGCTATTCTGCCAAATGAAACCAGGGATGTTGATATGTGTATCTGTGCATGCAAGATGCAAATTTCTTGCATACAGCAGTGCAGAGATGAGAACCTTTTGTAAAATGTTTTTGGGGAAGAACTGACATGGATAAAAGGAGGTATTGTACCTTTTCCCATCCTCTCACCATCCTTCCAAATTGGGGCCATCAGGATCTGGCTGGCTCTGGGCTCAAACTCACCCTTCAACAGATATATATTTGTTCTCTCTCTCTCTATCTATCTATCTATCTATCTATCTATCTGATTTGTTTAAAAAATAATAATGGTACACTGATACTTTACCAGACATGCAACCCACTGGCAAATACACAGATGGATGTGTTTAGGGTCAGAGAGACAGCCAGGTACGTTCTGAAAAATGTCTACTCATCCTCAATTCTGTCCATGAGAAGGATTACGCTTTTGAAACGGGAATTGTCGACCTCATGCAAATACGACATTTTCAATGCAGTGCACTAGAAAATAAGTCCCAACAGCCTCCCACATATTCCAAAGTATTTATTTCACAATATTTTATGCACAGCTGAAGGACAGGACTACTTGTTGTTTTCCTACAAACAGAAAGTGTAGTTTACAGATCTGTTCAAAATGGAAAAATAATTCTTTTACCAGCAGTATCATTTCATCAACATTTTTGGGACTTGCCTTCAGAGCAGCCAACCTATCAACCTGTGGTGACTAAGACTCGGCATGCGCACAGCAAATCTTGGATTGGCTACTGCTAAGCAAATCCTCATTTCCTTTTTGCACATGCATTTTTACTGTCAGGCCTTTGTGTTCTTTGAACAATTCTAGTATTTAAGGGGAATGTTATTGGCTACTTGTATTTAAAATATTCAGCCTTAATTCAGAAAGCAAACTGTTCTGTTACACCTTCAAATACATAAAAATCCAATGGGTTGAGGAGACAGGCGTAAACAGGCTTGTACAATATATTTTGATTGGCACAGTTATAGGATTATTGTAGCTGGCTATCCATAATCCCAAGTCATTCTGACCACTAAAATTACAGTCCTATTACAGTTTCTGACAATAAGAAACAAGTTCATGTTGTTAATGTAGTGCTGGCATGAGGAGGAAATATGGCTTAGTGTTAATACACCTTTACAAACGCTTGCAGCAGCCTGGTCAGCCACTGCAAATTCTTGCATACTTTATTTCTATAACATCTCAAAAGGAACAATAGGAACGTAATGCTTCTGTTGTCTTAATCCTGTTTCAGGAGTAGGCTGTGTGCCTGTGTGCTCCTCTCCTCATGGTGAATTTCCACTGCCCTTAACTTTTATTTCAGTGTCACCACTGGTGTCAGTCAAGGTTCCTACTTAAGCATTAGCTGCAACTAGCAGTGGTACTGATGTAATAGAAAAATGTGATTAACAGGTGGTGGGGAAGAGGGAACACATAGACCCATGGCCTGCTACCAGTGTCTTAATCCTGGTACACACATAATATTGCAGCATGATTTTAAATAGGCATGATTGTGTAGTCAAATAGCTGATTTCATTGGCAGTTGTTGATTTTCATAGGGTATAGGTCTGACCAGTCTCCCCTCAATAAATAAAGTTATGGTGCTGGGCCACCCTAATGCCCAGCTCTGACAATTAGTTTTCAAGGGCACAGCCAGCACTATAGGCCAACCAATTCACTTTGGGGGTTTAGATTCAATGCAAACTGTCCATGCTCATTGAACATGTATATAATGAAGTTGTGCGGACACCCTGTTGTGAACCCCTGTTTATTGCATTATAGTACAGTAATTTGAAGCCTTGAGCTGAGGAGGCTAACCTGTGGCTCTCCAGCTATTTTTGGACTACCACTCCCAGCGTCGCTGACCATTTGGCATGCTGGTTGGGGCTGACGGGAATTGGAGTGCCTCAGGTTAGTCATCCTTGTCCTAAAGAAGTGACAAAAGAAAGCCAGCACAGATCAAAACCAAGTCCGCACCCACCCAAACAGTGTGGGAATCAGCCCCAAAAAGTTCAGTGACTTTATAGGATTTCTGCCAAGTCTAGGAAATTGAAATGCTCCCTTCTCTCTTTGGAAGTCTGCTGCTGATGGAAGAGGATAGAGAAAGAGAGATGTTTGGTAGTGGCTGCAGATTTCTTCCAGCCTCAGTTGATATGTTCCTGCTGCTGCATAGAAAATCTTTGTAACACCCTTTCTCAACCTGCGATCTCATTGCTGGAAGGAAGGGAGTAACAAAAGTGGGTTGGGTTGTTGTTTTTTGCTAGCTATGGCACCATTCATGGAATAGCGATCAATGACTGCTTCACCAGCACATGATCACCAGCTAATTGCTACAGTAAGAATTTCACACATGAATTCGTCTCTGGGAGCAGTTCCAATAGTTATAAAAAGATCCATGCCCAAATTTAACTGACACATAATTATGAATTACTGACTCAGGAAGAAATTCCTTAAGTTGCTCACTGGTGACGTGTTCTTTCCATACTAGCTGGACTAAGTATAGAGAAGTTACATGCTGGGCTATTCGTTGCTAGGGAACCTTCAACATTGCTAATTTGACTGCTATCCCCATTCAATTGCCCTTTATTATGAGGAATGTAATATATGCTGCATTCTCTCCCCCCCCCTTCTCAATTTGTGGGTCTGAATGCATTTTTAAAATTTATTTTACTGTTAATATGTGTGCTGATTAATTATGAATGTGTGTTCTTACAAAACAGGGTTTTCCATGTTAGCAAAAGGGGGTGCGTGTGAGCAAGCATCAATGTCTGCACATCCACACTTTTGGACACATTTCCCTTTAAAAAGTCATGTATGGGGTGGAGGCTTAGAAAACTGCTTGGGGAAAGGCCATTAAACCCAGTTTGGATTCTGTGCAATTGCTAGACTGCATCTATTGTTTACAGTGAATACTGAACTTGCTTCATCGACTTTTGAACATGTCTACTTCAAAATTTCCAGCGTCAACTGTCTACTTACAACTCCAAAGGCAATTTTTGGTGACATTTAAAGGTTTCCCCAGAATTATTAACACTCAGTCTTGAAAAAATAGTGATTGAGAATAATGGTGAAAAGGCACACAGTGGGAAAGTACTGTATCAGAAATATTTTAAAATGATGAAATAAATGACACCAACCACCTTTTTGAACTGTGCTAAAGAGTTTTAAATGACATTTAAATGGCTGATGGGGAAGAGAGAGAAGGCATGTTTGTGCAGGGCAATACCAGTGAATTGGCTTTTTAAAAAGTAAGTCCCAAGACATCTTAAAAACAGATAACATAAAAATTACATACATCAAATATATTTAACATGAGATCCTTCTGAAAATCTTTTGCAGTTAAATATTACAGTTATTTACTCAGTTCATATCTCTTTCTATACTAACAGTTAGAGTTTTAAAATATACACAGATATAATACATAATATAAATAAATTCTCCTTGCAGTGCTGTAGTGAAATACCATTATCCTCAGGAAGAACATTAGCCACATTTTATAAATACGTTTTCTAGGGTCACTGTGAAAGTGGGTTCTGCAGCCCCCTTTCAGTTAGCCTACCTGGTTAGAATTATGGTTAGCAATGCATAGTGATTCAGTTGCAGCTGGAACACTTTAAAAAAATTGCACAGCTGGATACACAGAAACAGGTGCAACAAGAGAAACTGTGAACACATACTTTCTGCTTAGTCTAGAGTGCAGGACAACACTAAATTCTGCATCGCATTGGAGAAATCAGGAGCAGTCACCCAGTTCACCTCCCCCCGACGTTTAAGGAGGCAAATGCTCTAGTTCATCACAACTGGCAGAGTGCCCCAACCTCAGGCTGATTGTATGGGAAATGGAAGATTTGATCCTGGGAAGAGAACATAATGCAGAAAGAAAATTACCTGGCTGCTGCAGTACCGACTGTGGCTTGGATGCTGCTATTCTTGCTTTTATGTCATTTAATTGACCATTACTGTGCACTGGCTAAAGAAAAAAAGAAGTGCCTGGAATTTATTATTTTAAAAAGAAGCTTCAAAGGAAATCTCTTCAATCATGCTGGAAAGAGACAGTTGTGGTATAAAGAAAGTTGTTTGCCAAGGTCAAGGAGAAGAATGGCTTTGTTCAGTGAAGGCAACATACTTTACTGTGCTTCCTTATTCTATCAAGCTTCAAACCCACAAAGCTGGCATGCCTAAGCACAAGGGGTCAGTCATGGCAACTGCTGGGGAAAAGCTCTGTCCAACACTGCTTTGCTGCATGCAGGAAGTCACAAGAGAAAGAGGCAAAGTTTGCCATGAGAACTGGCACTTTCTATGCCCAAGCAGGGTGTGAATGAGGAACAATGCGGGTGTGTGTGTGTGGGTGTGTGTGGGTGTGTGTCGGGGGAGGATTCCCTTGACTGGAGCATTATTGGGTAATTTCACCACCATGAGACTGGCTGAAACCTAACTGGGCACCTTTGGCAGGGACAAAAAACTACCAAACAGAAGCTCAAGGCACTGTAGAACTGAAGCAAATTCAGCTGAAGGAGTAATGTCTCAAGTGCATGCTGAAGCAATCATTACTTGCCATAGTTACTGGTTTATGAATTAGGAATATGAAAAGTTATATTAAACCATGACCCCCAGAATAATTCCATTTTGTATTATAACCTCTGTTCAACTGCGATGTTAATACACTGCTGTGTTGCAGCAGCGGATTTGTAAGTGCACATTAGAAATGCGGAGTGAGAGAGACGATTTTTGTGTATCAGGTGACTGCAGGACTTTACTTGTTCCTCCCTCTCTCTGCATGTTGTTCTTCCAAGGACTCGATACTGAATCAGCAATACGTCAATATGCAGACTGCTGAACTTTTAAAAAAGAGAGCGGTGACTCTTGGGACTCATCACCTGCTAAAAATGGGCAAGTACTCCAGTTCTTTTCTGAATCAGATCAGAATGCTTAGGACCAGTCCATCGGTAAAAACTGTATTCTATTATAAGGGAGATACTTCGCAAGCTGGGTATTCGATTTGCAGCAGTCAAAGAATTGGCTAGCTGCCTAAGTTCAAGTTGCAGGAAGCTGCTCTGCATTTCTGATGCTATCTGATAGTAGACTGAGTGTTGCCTTTGCAAAGCTTAATAGTTTTGAAAGCAACTGAATAGGTAGGAATTGCAGGTGTACTTTAATGTCGAAACAATAGAGTGTTGAGAAAGCTATTTACTTTAAACATTCTTTAACCCAAAGATTAAAAACCATATTGGTGAAACAGTTTCTGTGTGTTACACTGGTCGCGTTCACATCCTGGCTTGGTAAGTGAGGATACGCATGCAGCCACTTCCCTCTTCCCTTTGCACAGGCAGGGAATTACGTCAGGAAGCTGCAGTTAACCATAGCTCCCTATAATGTGCAAACCTAGAAAGTATGGTGAATGTCTTTCAAACAAGCCAGGATACCAAGCCATGGTTTAACATTGGCTTCCAGATCCTGGGTTATTTGGAAACCATTAACCATAGTTTCCTGGTTTGCGTGTAATGGCAAGTCATGGTTAACAGTGGATTCCTGCTTCATTGCCCGCTTACTTAAAAGCACCGTGTGTCAGTGCACTAAGCTTGGGCGGATCCAGTTTCTTAAGCCATGTTTCATTAGGCAATTGAGTATCTGATGCGGAAGTGATGCTGTTAACACTATTGCATATTAGTGCCATGTTAGGAAGTTAAAATAATTTCCCTAACCATTCTGGTTTCCTTCAAATTGCTGGTAACGATGCAAGCCAGTGCCAATATCTCATTCTATTTCTCCCAAAAGGCCTCCCTGCCAACCAGCGCTGTGCTACCCAATCAAATATGGTATCATACAACTTTTTCCATGGTATGAAGCAACTGCCCTCCATAACTGACTTGAAACAAGTCACAAAGTTGGCTGAAGGCAAACCTTCCATTCAGCTTGCCCAGCCAGTCCTATGGAAGCTCTGCCAGACTGTATCTTGACTTCACAATGGTTCCTAACATGGCCAGGGAATCTGTCCTGCAGATTGGCGCTGCCACTAGTAACCGTAAGGACTACTCAACTATGATAACAAGGAACTGACCTTTTTGTGAAGTATTTTGGACCTTGTACCCCTATCTCTCTTTTCTCACAATCACAGTAAAAGCAATGTGTTCTCATACATATTCACAGGATAAAAGTTTATGGATTGGTCCGAGTAACCTGCAGCAGTCTGCAGTGGAGCTGTAATTATAGGGCAGAGGTTTCTGGGTCCGTGACTTTCCTCTTTCTCAGTGTGGCACATGGACAAAATATTTATGGCCACTTAATATACTGAAGGCAGGCTGAAACTGCCCTACTGACTGCTTCTAGGTTATGGTCCGTACAAAGTTGCCTTTGATGGAGCTGGGACAACAACTGTAACCATCTTCTTGTGCCCCAGATGCAAGGAAAAAGCATTGTTCCCTCCACCAGTTAAATTTCCTTTCGGACTACATAATTAATTCTTGGTTTGGCCTACTGCAACTTTATTTCCCAAAACAATCATTTTAAAAATGAAGGGCAGCGGCAGAAATTGAAGTTCAGTATGTGCAAGCGAGCCCCATAACCATGGACGACGTTACGATACACAGTCACGAAGGCTTCTTTCTATTATTTCAAGATAGAATTTCTCAAACCACAACCTAAGAAAATGAAAATAGTTATTCCATTTACCAATGCTGGTGCCTTAATGACAGCAGGGAAAGAATAATTTTAGCATGGTATCAAGTGGTATAACCCCCCCCCCACTTGTTTCAAGTATTCTTAGCAGCAAAATCTCCCCCCCCCCAAAAAAATCCCCTCCATACAAACCAAAAAGCATCCAACCAAAAATACAAGATTAGTTTCTTATGCTATACAATTCAGCACTGATTCACTAAAGTGTATTGGTTCATCAACCATCATTTGGTCCACATTTGAAGAGATCCTTAAATTCCACTTTTTGCTTTTTTGCTTAGGAAATTTGGCTGGGAGTCTATATAGTATCTTCAAACTCTGATGAGGAATTCCAGGCCGAGAGAAGCGGGGATGTGGATAGAGTCCATGGTTAGAGAAGAAGGGTTGAATGGAAACAGTACAGGGAACATGAACTTGAAGTCTAACAGTAGCTGTGGAGGTTCATTCCGCTCTTGCAAATTTGCCTACAAGAAATTGGGGGCAAGGGGATGGGGAAGAAAACACACTCATCAGCAAACAGACAAAATGCAGCAGAATTCACGTTGGAACACCTGTGTGGCTGAGACCAGCCTTATCCTCAGTTGGCTTTCTGCAGCTGGGAGAGGGGAATGAGACTAACACTTATCTGGCTGCCATGGTAGTCAACTGAGCAGTCAAATACTGTGAATTGATTGACTGATAAAAACCAAAGGAAATAACTGTTTGGTGAATCGTTCATATTTACCAAAAACCTTCTGAGACCAAATCTTTTCATCAAGTGACTAATTGTAAAGCTTTGGTCTAAACGGCCAACCATATTGGATTTTGATCCATTATTCTATACCAGGACTTTGGGTCATGGGAACCAAACCTTTGTGCCAAGAAAAGCTATTATTCAGCTATTCTTTTCCCTCAAAAGATTAGAATCACAGAAGGGAGGGTATGTGTGGCTGTGGATGCTGAAAAGCTCCAACCCCTCCAGAAAGTCACCTTTCCCAAATCTGCAGCCTTCCGTGACTTGAAGGGCATTTTTTTCCAAGGTAGGAAGCCAGGAGGAAATCTGGCAATGTTTCCAATATTGCTTCTACAGGTCAAAGATACACGGCGTCCCTCTCACTGTTGGCCTTGTCTGTGATAGAAGCATTTTGCAACAATCAATATAAATCTGCAGAACAGGAGCACAGCACATGGCTTTGCGTGCATGGAAGGTACCAGGTTCGTTACTTGTGTCTCCACCTCCAAGTGTGCAAGGAGTTAAGGCCTGGAAAGATCTTGAGCTGAGACTGTGGAGAGTCATTGCTATTTGAAATAAATAGAACTGGGCTACACCAATGGCCTTGTGTGCTTCTATGAGTGACGCTGCACAGAAAAGGTACTAGTAGGAGGGGGAGGGAAACTGAGCATCTTGGGTTTTTTAAAAAAAGGAAATATAAATGCTTTTGTATCCCTGTGATCTGTTCCTGAACCAAGGCTTTAAAAGCTCTGCCATTTAGAAAACACACATGGCTGGTTTTTCCTGTGAGGCAGAGGTAGAACTTCCCAATGCCTGTCTGTTGGAGCACTCACCTGAATGTTTCTTATGAAGGCTACTGTCACACGCTCTTCAAATTCATTCACGGGAGTGTAGAGATTGAGTATTTTTACAATCTGTGGACAGGAAAATAAGACGGGGGCTTAGAGGAGGGGGCATACACAGAGTAGCTGAATTGATGCAGTGCACCCTGCATCACCCTTTATGTAAAAAAACGTAGCCACTTCTCTCAAGGAAAGAGGGAGAAAACTTAGGAACTAAGGGTGTAACTACAAGTTGCAAGGATAACACAGGGCACCCAACCTGGGTGGGGAGGGGAAGGTTAGATGCTTCCAGGTGGGAGTGGGTGCTTAACGTTTGCAACACCTGCCCAGTGATTTTTCTCCTGTAAATGCTTTCCTTTGGCTGAGGGGGTAATAACCTCAGAGAGGACTTGGGGAGATCCAGGGTCAAATTCTTGCTTGGCCTTCAAGCTCACCAGTAAGGTAAAGGTAAAGGGACCCCTGACTGTTAGGTCCAGTCGTGACTGACTCTGGGGTTGCAGCGCTCATCTCGCTTTATTGGCCAAGGGAGCCAGTGTACAGCTTCCGGGTCATGTGGCCAGCATGACTAAGCCGCTTCTGGCGAACCAGAGTGGCGCACGGAAATGCCATTTACCTTCCCGCCTATTTATTTACTTGCACTTTTACGTGCTTTCGAACTGCTAGCTTGGCAGGAGCAGGGACTGAGCAATGGGAGCTCACCTCGTCGCGGGGATTCAAACCACCGACCTTCTGATTGGCAAGTCCTAGGCTCTGTGGTTTAACCCGCAGCTCCACCTGTGTCCCTAAGCTCCCTGAGCTCTTTAACCTCAGCTTGACCTCAGCTGTTGTGAGTTTAAAAACGGCGTGGGTGGGGTCTTTTGGGACAGCAAAACAATCTTGTGTTTGGCTTTGTCAAGTCTTTTGTTAAGACTTTGACCTCATAAACAAGTAAATCAATGGATCCCTTCACTTCTTTACCTGCTGTGTGGTGAGGGCTGTGCATAAGGAACATATTGCCTCCGCATCTTCCGAGGTCTTCTTCTTCAGCTGCAGGAGCTGTGCCGCTTGGATCAGAGGCTCCATGGTCTTGGCAGCCCCGCTCTGTAGTAGATTCTTTCCTCGCAACCATTCCTCCAGCTGGCTGATGTTAAACCTGGACCGACACAAGAAGGCCATAATTAAAAAAAATAAAATAGGAGGAGGAAGAGGAAACATTTCAAACATGGCAGGTTGCCTCTGAAAGTGGCTGAGAAGGTTTGAGTTTCCCAAGGCAAAAGAGACCCTTGGGGGTGCTCCTCTGTAGCGACTGACTCCCGAAGATGATCTACACAGCATGAGAGATGAGCTAAAGTCGAGGCAAGCAAACTAGTATGATTGCACTACTGCACCAGGGATGGCACACACAATGCTCACACATTTTCTTGGTGAGGCAGTGCATACTACTGCCCTTCTTCCTCCTGAAAAACTGGGACCGCCTCTCCTGGTATAATAATAAAATAATAATAATAATAATAATAATAATAATAATAATAATAATTTATTATTTATACCCCGCCCATCTTGCTGAGTTTCCCCAGCCACTCTGGGCGGTTCCCAATCAAGTGTTAAAAACCGTACAGCATTAAATATTAAAAACGTCCCTAAACAGGGCTGCCTTCAGATGTCTTTTAAAGATAGGATAGCTGCTTATTTCCTTCACATCTGAAGGGTGGGCGCCACTACTGAGAAGGCCCTCTGTCTGGTTCTCTGTAACCTCACTTCTCGCAATGAAGGAACCGCCAGAAGGCCCTCAGTGCTGGACTTCAGTGTCCGGGCTGAACAATGGGGGTGGAGACGCTCCTTCAGGTATACAGGACCGAGGCCGTTTAGGGCTTCAAAGGTCAGCACCAACACTTTGAATTGTGCTCGGAAACGTACTGGGAGCCAATGCAGATCTTTCAGGACTGGTGTTATGTGGTCCCAGCGGCCACTCCCAATCACCAGTCTAGCTGCTGCATTCTGGATTAATTGCAGTTTCCGGGTCACCTTCAAAGGTAGCCCCACGTAGAGCGCATTGCAGTAGTCCAAGCGGGAAATAATTTGAGCATGCACCACTCTGGTGAGACAGTCTGCGGGCAGGTAGGGTCTTAGCCTGCGTACCAGGTGCAGCTGGTAGACAGCCGTCCTGGACACAGAATTAACCTGCGCCTCCATGGACAGCTGTGAGTCCAAAATGACTCCCAGGCTGCGCACCTGGTCCTTCAGGGGCACAGTTACCCCATTCAAGGAATCCCCCACACCTGCCTGCCCCCTGTCCCCCCAAAACAGTACTTCTGTCTTGTCAGGATTCAGCCTCAACCTGTTAGCCGCCATCCATCCTCCAACTGCCTCCAGGCACTCCAGGTATAGCCCGCAGAGGACCTTAAGGTCCATGAATAACCATAGTTTAGAGGTCCTGGGCCCTAAGGAAGTTAGACTATCCTCCACCAGGGCCAGGGCCTTTTCGATGATTGCTCCAACCTGGTGGAATGCTCTGTCCCATGAGACTAGGTCCCTGCAGGATTTAACCTCCTTCCGTCAGGCCTGTAAGACAGAGCTATTCCGCCTGGCCTTTAATTTGAATTCAGCCTGATCTTCTATTTCCCTTCTCTTCCCTCCCCCTCCTCTTTTATTAAGATCACCCGCTCTGAGACCCCACAGCTAATTCTCCACTGGCCTCCTCGCTGGCCCAAGTAGGACCAATTCAGCCAGCTAGCCCTGGGGATTATCTAATGCTTATTTCCCTTAAATTGATTTTTGAATTTTATCGTTATTCATGTTTTTATACTGTATTTTATGCTGCTTTTATAATCAAATGTTTTAAATTGGTTGCTAGCCGCCCTGAGCCTGGTTTTTGAACCGGGAATGGCGGTGTATAAATAATTTAATATTATTATTATTATTATTATTATTATTATTATTATTATTATTATTATTACTACTACTACTACTACTACTACTGGGAGAAGCAAAATGGTGGCATTGGGAGACGTGCAGCCTTTGGGAAGGGTGGCTAAGCATGATCATGTGCTTTGGCCTGAACCCCACCTGAGTTGCATGCCTGTGCTCCACGAACAGACATCCTTCCTCAGCAGCAGATTGTTCAGGGCCACTGCATTGATCATGTAGAAGAGCTGCTTCACAGCCTGCTGGATGATCTCGGGGTCGAGGCCCTGGTCGTACATGACGCTGTGGAACGTGTTCAGCTGGCGGATGATGGCCTCCAAGGTGTAGAAGTTGTCGCTGTCCCCCATGCTGGAGGTCCGCTTGCGGTAGCCCATTGGCTTCACGCCCGACAGACCCTGGATGCTCTCGTTTTCTAACACCGCCGTCACTGGGAAGGAAAGAAATTACTCTATTTGTCACTCTATAAGACGCACCAGACCATAAGACGCACCTAGTTTTTGGAGGAGGAAAACAAGAAGAAAAAAATTCTGAATCTCAGAAGCCAGAACAGCAAGAGGGATCGCTGCGCAGTGAAAGCAGCCATCCCTCTTGCTGTTCTGGCTTCTGGGATAGCTGCGCAGCCTGCATTTGCTCCATAAGACGCACACACATTTCCCCTTACTTTTTAGGAGGGAAAAGTGAGTCTTATAGAGCAAAAAATACGATATTTGCAAAAAGCAAACTAGGTGTCTTGAGAAACCTGAAATGCTTGTGTTTCAGTGCCGAGTTTTCCTAAATACCTCCACCCACCTATCCAGCTGCACAAGTCTGCCTGCCTCTAAATCATCTTTAAATTGCAGGCAATTTGCATTTCAGTCCCATGAGTGGATAGTAATGGGCTGTGGTGGTTGTAGTGGCAAACGAATACAGCGCTCTGGTAGCCCAGAGGGAACAATCAGCGGAAGGAACTTTCACCTGGCACCAAGGAAGACTTCCTTTGTCAGATTAATCTTCTCGCTCTTGGCATAGGGATGGATAATTTTATGCAGCATTCCTCCTGCGTCGGTGTTGGGGAGGATTAATTACTTAATGGTTATAAAGCACGGGAAAATGGTGTGGGCAACAGGATGGGTTGGAACCCAATTAACATACTGTAAAAATTACGAACACCTCTGCACAGAGGTATCATAAATACCCACTGCAGCCCCAGCATGCAGTTTGAGTAACTTCCGTATTTTAAGCCCTTGCGTAACGCAGGCGGAAAAGGGAGGCAAGGAAAGGTAAAATTAACGTTCCTAGATGAATCTGAAAACATGTGGAACTGAGTACTGAGCAAAGGCCTCAGGACTGTACAAATGTCAGCATTTGCTCCCCCCCCCAACAAGTTTCTAGTCTTCATGGCTGTGAAAATGCATAGGCCTGGTGAAATTTCAGGAATCATAGCAGGGATTCCTGTGCAATTAGCGTTTAAATTCCTGTGAAGGGATTGTGGTGGGAAAACTCATTGGCACAGATAATCCCCATTGGATGCCTGCCAGGTTCTGGTTTCAGATCAGTGCTTAAAAAACCACAAGGATTTTCAGTTCCAACACGAAGTTCTCTTGCATAGATTCCTCCCTAGCAAGAACTCCAAAAATAGTTTCCATGTATGAAAACATGATGCCCAAACTGGCTGATAATGTGCACAAACCACAAACAACTCCTTCACTGCAAACCCTATTGCTGTTTGGGGTGCTGTGCCCACTGGGTAACTTGGTAAATGGTATTGGTCACCCCGAATATTATGGATATGGGTCTGCTTCTGTTGGATTCCATTTCCCAGTTTAATTCAGGGTGCGCTGAAATGCACCACTGGGCTGAGTTAAATGTGAGCACTGGGGTTTCACCTATCATGGGCTGCAAGACGCCTTCTGCAATTTTAATGAGCTGCTGGTAGATCTGAATGGAAAGATCACTCAGGATCTGGCGGTACTCCGTGAGGTCGAAGTTCTTCAGGCAATGTTCATTCTGCTTCACAGTATTCTGGGTCATAAAACCCTAAAAAAAAAGGGAGAGCAACAAAAGGGAGACATTTAGCCACGATTGGTTTGCTGACATGTAAACCAAAGCAGACTCTTCCAAACACGACCCTGAGAAAGGCTTGGGCTTTTTGGCCAGATCTCAGGGTCATTGTTGCCCACTGCCCGTTTGCAGGTTTGTGACAGGCAAATCGAGTTCCCCATGATGTCTAAGCAGACACTGTTTAGATGGGAGTGTTCTGCCCTCCTGCTTGATCTATGGAGCCCTTGATCTATGGCAGAAGAAGGTCTCTCTCATTGGAGAAGTTCAAGTGACTACCAGGTCTTGAGCATTTCATTAGCTGCTTGGTGCAGGTATGAATTTGATACCCGCAATGGGCAGCATGTTCTGGGATGAAGGTAAAGGTAAAGGACACCTGGGCAGGTAAGTCCAGTCAAAGGCGACTATGGGGTTGTGGCGCTCATCTCGCTTTCAGGCTGAAGGAGCCGGCATTTGTCCACGGAACAGCTTTCCGGGTCATGTGGCCAGCATGACTAAACCCCTTCTGGCGCAATGGAAAACCGTGATGGAAGCCAGAGCACACGGAAACGCCATTTACCTTCAGAGTGCAGCGGTACCTATTTATCTACTTGCCCTGGCGTGCTTTTGAACTGCTAGGTTGGCAGGAACTGGGACAGAGCAACGGGAGCTCACCCTGCCACACAGATTCGAACCACCGACCTTCCGATCGGCAAGCCCAAGAGGCTTGGTGGTTTAGACCATAGCGCCACCCGCTCCTGTACATTGTGTTCTGGGTTGAGGAGAGACACCAAGATCCTCTTGCTGGGCAGGATGCATGATGCACAGCACACACACCAGCATATTTTCATGTTGATATACTTAACTAAAAATAGGCAAATAGGGAAAAGGCATTTTGGCTCAGTCCACCCCCCATCCTGCTTCTGGAAACGATCTAAGGGCATTTTTGTTGTTGTTATTCTAGATCTACTGATGTTAAACTCAAGGGAATAAGCAGCTGTAGCTTCCAGGGCAGATCCATAGGAGGGTGAAAAACTTTATGCTAATAGGGGACTCGTTCTCCGAGTGTGGAGCCTTGTGTAGCAAAATGGTGCTGTCCATAAATAGAGGTGTCAACAGACCTGGAGGAAACCCAAATTTGCACAATCTTTAGATAAACCCCTAAAGGAGAGGAAACCCCCAAAACAAAACAAAACCACACATAGTCAACAAAGACTGAGCATGCTCAGTGAGAACAGAATACGTCCACAGGTGGAGCAAGAGAACAGAAAATCAGGGTGGTGGGTGAGAAAAGATGTAATATCCTGTACTCGAACACTGCACATTTTTCTTGCAAATCCCATTTGTTCTGATATAAGATACTACAAAGATATTGAAAACAATTCAGCATTAGCCTTCAATGGCAAGTTCCCATTGAAGTGAATGGGAGCAGCAGTGCTTATTTCAGTAGAGAAGTTACAGGTGACAGACTGTGTGCACATCCATCATGGTGACATTTCCCACAACCGCTTATCTCACCGTATCCCCACTGTATTGCTTCAGGCAATGTAGAAGGCGGCAGGTGTTAGCCAGCCAAAACGACGTCATCTCAAAGTCGTCGTGATGTTTCTGCGAAGAACCCAAAACAAATATGATGAAAACCCTCTTTGAAACCTCTGCTTTTATGGGTTAGTTTTGCTTAAAACCCCCTGATTAATTCCTGGAGTCACAATATCCTTCTAGTCACACGTCCATTATAGGCAGGTGATCTAGATATCTGCAGCAGGAATGCTTAATTCTGCTATTTCCAAATATGCTTGCATTGAACCATTAGGGAGGTAGTGTTGCTGTATCAGGAGGAGAAGCAATTTAGTGTAATAGGATTGTAAGAATGGAGGGGCAGACAAGGAGCCATCCCTTGAGCCCATGAGACTTCTTCATTACCTCCTTGAAAGAAATCTGGTTCGATCAGTTACATCTTGCTTGCAACAAAGCCTGGCACTTTCCCTTCATGGGTATCATACAGACTTTTGGTTGCTCATTCTGCAGCATAAATTCTTTGGTACCAGGATTGGCTCAAAGCTTAAGGTGGGTGCTGGAGTAAGTGCCCTTTGGTGGACGCTATCCGACTTATCTGGCAGGGGTTCCTAGCTGAAGGCAGCTAAGAGCCACCTAGCTGTACTTTCCCCAGGGAGACTGATGAGAGCATCACAGCAGAGCAGGAAATTAACATGGCTGCTCACAGACTCAGCTGCCTGGCATGGGTGGGACAAGGCAGAGCTCAGTGCTGGTAAGTCCTGCCAGGATGCTGGGGCCTTAGCAGATCATAGATGCTGAGACCAGGCCTGGCAGGAAGAGTAAGGTCTAGAAACTGTGAGCTCTGAAGCAAAGGCCATGAGAAAAAGAACGAATGTGAAGTTCTTGACACATCTACTGATGCTCTTGCAAATGCTTCCTCAACTTTGGCCCTCCAGATGTTTTTGGCCTACAACTCCCATGATCCCTAGCTAGCAGGACCAGTGGTCAGGGATGATGGGAATTGTAGTCTCAAAACATCTGGAGGGCCAGGTTAAGGAAGCCTGCCTAAGAGACTCTCTGGGTGCACATTATGGTTTCAAAGGCTCCAGTGTTTTATGGAGAAAGTTTCTTGAGTTCTGGATGGAGGGGCAGGCATATTCTTTCCCTAGAAACCTCTACTGCCAACCATCCAGTTGTATGTTTAACCTTGTCACACTTCTTGCTAATAATATCAGAACAAAGCCAAACAAACAATAAAACCCCAGGCAATTTGTTCCCATTAGAAAAACCCTGAGGTTACGTAGGTGTTAGGGTTTTGCTTTGTTTTTACCTTTAATACTTTTTTAATGCCATTGATGGTAGAGGTAAGCAAGGAGTGCACTTTATGATCATCATTACTATAATCTGCATGCCTGATACACATGTAAAGGATGTAGGCAGGAAGACAGGGCACCGTGGCAGAGACCATCTGGGGCTTCAGATCTGTGAGCAGGAGAGAAAACCTTTCAGACAACCTGACTTCTTAACAGTGTAGTTATATATTATGCACACCATCTGAATGATGACCAAATCACAGAATTACTTAATTATCAGATTCCTCCCCTACAATATAAAATCTATACAAAAAACTCATTTTTTAAAAAAAACCCCAGTTATGCATGCATTAGCTAAATGAAGTATATCACATTGTGAAGAAATGGACCCACATTAATACAGTTAAGTGGGCACTGCAGTCAAAAACTCAGTGTGTAAGAGAGATTTAAATCTGATGATTTAAATACTTTACAAGCTATTTTAAATCCTTTTAAAAACCAGAATGATATCTGATTTCTACACGGAGTTTCCAGTAGATCCTGATCATTTTTGCACCTGCTTAGGTTTGGCAATTCTGCAGCATCACACAGTCCTGCTTTCCAGGGGACGCCGTATAATTTGCTTGCTGTCAAATTTTTGTGCTTCTGCTGTGAAACCCTTGCACGTTGCAGAGTATTCTGGGAAGTGTTAAGTGTTCTCAGGTGCACACTACAAAATAGCCAAGTCTTCGGGATCAGGTTGAAGATTCATGCAGTCCATCATGCTGGCCAGCAAGACGCTTCCAGGAAGCTTGGAAGGCAGTCCTCCTTTCCTGCAATGCTGAGATATTCCATTCAGGCTCTACAGCTAACAGCCATAGACAGACCTATCTGTGGTGGATTGGTCGCATCCTTTTTGATGGCCCTTGGATAGTGAATTCCACAAATCAATTGTGCGCTGTGTGAAGAAGTACTTGGCATGGTCGGACTTCCTGGGACCACCACACAAAACAGAAAGTGCACCTTATAAACAGTGCTTGAATTACCGGATGGAAGAGAGTCTCCCCCCCCCCCTTTTTCCTTCAGCAACAGCCTACTTCAATAAACTTGGTCCCATGGCTTGCCTGGAAATGGGGTTCACCCCTATCCCACCTGTTTCTGTTGTTTCAGAGCACATGTCCTTTCCCTGCAGCTGCCCATTACAGGGCAACTTCAGTAGATGTTGGCAGCCATCTTGCAGGGAAGTGTGCCTGCTGTTACTCGCCTTCCTACTCTGAGGTTTCTTTTAATAACAAGCAAAGCCAAGAGCATTACCTGTAATGAGATTTTTCACAAGTAGCGGCTCATCTTCTTTGCAATACTCCAGCATTCCCTGGAAATCTTTCTCCTTCCTTTGGACAGTGACCTGTCTGTTGAGTTCATGCCGCCGCTTTTCAGTCTGTTCAACAACTTGATCAGCTGTGAAGAGAAAACAGATGAGCCGGTGCTGAATCAAAGTAAATTGCCAAATGATCAATGCTGCACAGATACCTTACAGGCAGGCTTAAAGCAGCAGCCTTGAAAAGCAGCTAGCGCCTTCTGGTTTGGTCCATTTCAAGCTGGCGGTCTCCGAGAGAGGACTGCTGCAGGGAGATTTCTTACCCGTGGTTAGGAGATCCAGGAGCGAGCCACAGAATTGCACACTTCCTTCTCACCTCCCTTGGCATCAATTCTACTGCCCACTTTAACTGGGGCTCAGTGTTGGAAAGGCACCAAAGCTAACTGAACTTGGACTGATGTCTGTGCTTAAAGGTAAAGGGACCCCTGACCATTACGTCCAGTCGTGACCGACTCTGGGGTTGCGGCGCTCATCTCACTTTATTGGCCAAGGGAGCCGGCGTTTGTCCGCAGACAGCTTCTGAGTCATGTGGCCAGCATGACTAAGCCACTTCTGGCGAACCAGAGCAGCGCACGGAAATGCTGTTTACCTTCCCGTCGGAGTGGTACCTATTTATCTACTTGCACTTTGACGTGCTTTCGAACTGCTAGGTTGGCAGAAGCTGGGACCAGACAAGAGGAGCTCACCCCATTGCGGGGATTCGAACCACTGACCTTCTGATCGGCAAGTCCTAGGCTCTGTGGTTTAACCCACAGCCCCACCCGCATCCCATGTCTGTGCTTAAGTTCTCACAAAAAGCTGATAAAGTGAGGCTGTGTGTGTGTCATCTCTCTTCAGACTATGGGTGGGGCACATGGCTCCAATGATTTAATGCTCCTCCATACGAAAGCCTTACTTGCACACAGAAGGCTAGCGCATGCCTCATCTCCCTTGTTTTCTATGCCCAGGTAAGTAATATGCAGAAGCATTCAATGAGATGAGCCTTCTCCTAAGGTCTGGCATAGCTCCGGCCCAGGCTTACTTCCTCCCATCTACTGTATGTGAGAAAGAATCACAAGCTCTATAGGTCCCAACAGTTGCATGCCCTGTCATTGTTATATCCTCTCCTTTCTTGTCCATTCCTTCCCTACATGAACAAAAGAAACGTCTCCAGAGGCTTTCGTAATCACACTTATGCAGGAGTAAGCAGCTCTGAACCAAGTGGGAATTACTTCTAAGTATACACACCTGCTAATAAAAATGGATCTTGTGATCACTCATAATCACAAAAAGTTGCATCATCATCAAGTCCATTAATGGACCGAGAAGCTCACTGCTAATTTGCAGTTAACTGCCAATGGCTACAGATCCCATACACTTATTTGGATGCTATCATGTACCGTATTTTTCGCTCTATAACACGCACCCGACCATAACACGCACGTAGTTTTTAGAGGAGGAAAATCCGTAGGCATGCCACCCGTAGGCATTCCCTCCATAACACGCACAGACATTTCCCCTTACTTTCTAGGAGGAAAAAAGTGAGTGTTATGGTGCAAAAAATACGGTATTTATTTTTTAAAATTTGATTTACTGTTACAAATATATCCCATCTTTTCTCCAAGGAGCGCAAGGCAGTGCGCATGGTTCCCCCCCTCAACATTTTATCCTCACAGCAACCCTGTGAGGTGGGTTAGGCCGAGAGACTATGACTTGCCCAAGGTCACCTAGCGAGTTTCATGTCTGAACAGGGATTTGAGGCCTGGGGTCCCAACACTCTTTTATCACAGCGCCACACTGGTTCTTGGCATAGTAAGATATGGCATAGTAAGATGTATTGCTTTGTTGTTTTTTTGTTCCTGTTTTTATCATGTGCTTTGTGTTGCTGTACTGTGTTTTGATGTTGTGAACCGCGCCGAGATCTATGGATGTAGGGCAGCATACAAATTTAGTAGATAAATAGATAGATAAATAAATAAATAACCGTTCTGTGTGAGAGAGAAGATCTGGCCGCAACAACTAAATCGTATGTGCAGCCCACCTCCCACTCTCAAACCTGGTCCAAGGTGCTCATCATTAAGTCCTGACTTCCTGGATTGATCCCTAGTGGACAACTCGGCTGCAGCCATTAGACAAAACTGCTGTGTTCACAGGAAAAAGAGAAGCTCTGCTCTTTAACCGTACAGGAAGATGGTGACCGTACTGATGCCTTTTGTGTGTTAACACTGTTTAAAGTGGCTTACCATAGAGGATAACCGCTGTGGCACCCTGGTGAGGGGCGCAGCCGTGATATTTATTAGGAAAATGGATATTAAGGCACAATTCAAATAATGCGGCAAGTGTCACTTTGATGCATGTAAATTACAGTGACAAGAACCATCTGCTCCAGCTGCCACGATGCAGAATCCCCTATTCATTAGGCTTAATTTCATTTAATGACCAGCTTTCCAAAACCAGTCCTTCGGATCAAAGCCTGGCGTAGCTAATCGATCTGTCAAGCCACCAAGATAAAAAGAATTACAGGGCTGCACAGATGTCTTCTTTCCATGTTCCTTTCTTGCTGAGGCATTTCAACTGCTGCTGTAAATATACAGGGTTCCCTTAATAGGTGCAATTTATCCAAGAGGCACCAGGAGGTGGAGTGCTTCCTCGATATTGGAAGTACTAAAAGCCAAAGGAAGGCAGGACCGAAAAGGGCCACAGGGAGGCACCATGAGAACTGATTTTTAAAGCAGTCCAGCTCCTGTCCTATTTTATAGGCAAGAATTGTGCACCCCAGTCTATCAAGACTGTGGGATGTTATAGTGGGGGTGAGATGACTGATGGCACCTATATACCCTTGTACCCTGACAACATCTACCTACCAAATGAGTAACAAGGACTCTGGCTCTTAAGGTTCCTGACCGTTCCTTCCCCCTATGCATAACTCTCCTTGGTCTTCCAATCAATATCCTGATTTACACCTTAATATCATATCATCTGCTGCAGCCTCAGAGTTTCTGGCTTTCTGTTGGTTTAAAGATGCACAAGCCGCTCAGTTGAACTGAACTCTCTGTTATGGGGAAAGGAACACAACGGAGTTCTATTGACTTCTCATCTACAGCAGGAACATCTCAGGCCAGACCTACCTTCATAATCTTGGACTTTCTTCATGTAAATCTTGAGCTGCTTTTTCAGCTTGCTTTCATTCTTCTTCAGTTTTTCCAGCAGCTCTTTGAGATCCTGAAAGACAGGAATGACATCTGTAATCAAGTTAAACTGCTTCACTTGGCTAACAGAGCAAAAGTCTGCGTGTGCTGCTGCCAAACGCTCTGCTTCAGCCGTGCAAACACAAAACCAGCAAATGCTTCGTGGCACTCCCTTTACTGATTTGCATTAAAACAGTCCCCAGCAAGGGCGTTCCCACTTTGAACAGGTAATTGGAAAACATGCTAAAATGTAATAAAAGGGCCTGTCATAGCTAGAAACACCCCCCCCCCAGTGTTGCATTTACCTCCAAGGGTTTGGCGTTTCTCTCTAGCTACAGGGCGTTCCGGTTGTATGCCCTTTCCCAGGGCTTACAGCTTAAATTTATGGGAGGCATGAAAATGACTGGAAATTAGAAGCACTAACAATTCCACTAATGAGTATGCAAGGAATCCTGGTTTTAGTTTGGCACACCCAGTCCATAATGCTTTTCTGTCTCCTTTCCACATTCAGATTGGCCTCATTCACAGGGGTAGGGAACCCCTGACTAAATTTGTGGGCCTAATTTGGCCTGATGCAGGTTGACACATCAGGTGCGGAGCAAGTAGAGATGTACAGCAGATAGGAACCTTGCAGAAAGCAGCGTTGAAGGCTTGGTGACCGATCAGGAGATTGTGCTTTTTGAGGTTTTCCCATAGTTAATTCATGGTTTGTGGTTTCCTGCTTGTCAGTTTCCCTGTTCACATAGCAGGAAATTACATGATAGGAAGGGGTGGAGCTAAAAAGCTCACCGGTTCAAGGATTTCCATATGGGGCGCTCCCTCAGTTAAAGTTTATACCATAGTCAAACTAAGCTGTGGTTTAACTGAATATACAGCCTGCTGGTAAAAGGTAAAGGGACCCCTGGCCGTTAGTTCCTGTTGTGGCCGACTCTGGGGTTGCAGTGCTCATCTCGCTTTACTGGCCAAGGGAGCCGGCGTACAGCTTCCGGATCATGTGGCCAGCATGACTAAGCTGCTTTTGGCGAACCAGAGCAGCGCACAGAAACGCTGTTTACCTTCCCGCCAAAGCGGTACCTATTTATCTACTTGCACTTTGACGTGCTTTCGAACTGCTAGGTTGGCAGGAGCAGGGACCGAGCAACGGGAGCTCACCCCGTCGCGGGGATTTGAACCGACGACCCTCTGATGGGACGCGGGTGGTGCTGTGGTCTAACCCACAGAGCCTAGGGCTTGCAGCCTGCTGGTGCATGCTGCTAAAAAACCACTGGTGGTTTGCTCTTCCCCGCTGCTTCTAGGAAGCAAGCCATGAGCTGTGGCATGAGTGTCACACCTGAACCTGGGTTTGTGGTTTGTTTTGTCCAGAGAAAGCATGAGCAGTAAGCCCAAAAGAAACCTTGCTGACCACTCACAGTTTGGTTTGGAAATAATGAGCCTGGGATTGGACATAACGCCAAGCCAGAGGATGGTTTAGCTCCCAGAAATAGGACCAGCACCTCCAATTTCAGCAATGTGCATCAGTGCACACTGCACATTCGCCTTGAAGCCACAGCTCAACTATGGTCTAAAAGCAGTGTGTGAACAAGGTCACCATCTTCATGGGGTAAATTGCTGGTGCATGCCCATGAATAAAAACCGCTAGGGAGAGCTAGTGTGGTATTTTGGGCAGTTGGACCAGAGGGAACAGGCTTCAAATCCCTGCTCAGACACCAAGTTCACTGACGAATCACAGGCTCTCAGGCCAAACTACCTCACGGGGCTTATAGTGAGGATTAAATGGGAGAAGCCCAATTTCTAAGCTGAACTGAATATCTAGAATGAAGGACAAGGCACACAGATACAACAAATAAAATAAGCAGAAAGGTCTAAGGAAATTGTTGTCTTCTTCAGCCAGAAAGAAGTTGTCTAACTTTTTTTTTTTAAAGAGACCCTAAACACACCAGCAGCTTTTTAAAGCTGTACATTGATTTCTCTTTCAGGGTCCATTTCAGTCTGCACCAGACCAATCAATCATGCGTTGTGAGCTTTTCATATAATAGTAAAGTGAGTAATTTGTCAAGTTGCTCAGGGTGAGGCTGAATTATTTTAAGGAGCCAGTTATCGTGTTCTCTCTTTCCTTGCTGCTCGACTGCCTGCCTGATCTAGCTGTAACGTTATCAAAAGCTTGATTCCGTGTAGATGATGGAGAAAGCGTGGTTCAGCAGTTAAAAAAAACACACACAAAACCCCCCAGATTATACCATCAGCAGTTTGAAGCAGTAAAGCCTTCCCTGCAATGTTTGGGCTGCAAGTAGAGGGAAGGGGAAAAGAAGGCTACATTGTCTTCTCATTACATTAGATACATAGTGGTTTCTTCAAGTGCAGGGTTTAGGATTTTTAAACACATGTACGCACACACAAATTGCTCACGTGATTCTCAAATCTGGAACAGGACCCTAGTGTCAGGGTTAGGAGTGCTTTAACTGTTTGTCCTCTGCTGTGTTACCAATCCAGATAAGGCCTTCTGTACCAGTGGGGGACATGGGTGGCGCTATGGGTTAAACCACAGAGCCTAGGGCTTGCCAATCAAAAGGTCGCGGTTCGAATCCCCGCGACGGGGTGAGCTCCCGTTGGTCAGTCCCAGCTCCTGCCAACCTAGCAGTTCGAAAGCACACCAAAAAGTGCAAGTAGATAAATAGGTACCGCTCCGGCGGGAAGGTAAACGGCGTTTCCGTGCGTTGCTCTGGTTCGCCAGAAGCGGCTTAGTAATGCTGGCCACATGACCCAGAAGCTGTACGCCGGCTCCCTTGGCCAATAAAGTGAGATGAGCGCGGCAACCCCAGAGTCGGTCACGACTGGACCTAATGGTCAGGGGTCCCTTTACCTTTACCTGCAGTGGGGAGGAGTGTGTGTCTCCCATTCACTTCAATGGATAATTTTTTAGCCTAATACCAATTTAAGGCATGTTCCCACCAATATTGACTCAGACTGTGGTGGCAATTTGTATGAAACATTTCCATGAAGCTAATGTGACATGTAGTGTGATCCTCAGCTGAGCAGGAAATCCATGCAAGGCTAGCCTCATGTTTGTAGTTTTCGCACAGTGCCTGGAGTTTAGAGATGCTTCATAAGTACTAATTAAAGCTGTGCGTGCAAAGAATAACAATCCTGGCAAGAAAATGGCAAGTGTTTGTTTGACAGCCCTCGATTGCTGGAGCTTCTGCCAACGGGTTAAGCAATAAGCAGGTCTCTCCATGGCATGCCACAAAACCTTGCTCCCAACATAAATAATTACATTAAGAACAATCAGGGAATTAGTGGTTTATCTGACAAGGCTTCCTCCTACCAATTATTGCTTGTCAATCAGTCAGTCTTTGTTGCCCTCTGCCTAGCCAAAGAAACAACCTAAGGTCACTGATTCCCGACTTCCAGGGGAAGCAAAACACGGTACATAATAATTTACAATTTGCCACCTCAGTGCTTTTTGCCACAGTTCTTGACGTTCATATTTAAATGATTCTGACACATCTGCTTGGAAGTGATAAAAGTTTTCCTAATAAGATGCCACTGTGGAGCACAAGCAGAAGCGGCAGGCAAATTGATCCCCATAAGATCTCTACATTCTTTCGCGCTAGAGGGCCCCCTACTCTACAGACCACAATATCTCCAGGTAAAAAGGCCATAGCTCAGTGATAAGAGCATATGCTCTGCATTCAGAAGTCCCAGGCCCAATCTATGGCGTCTCTGGTTAAAAGGATCAGGTGATGGGAAACACTTTATGCCTGAAGTTCTGGAAAGTTGCTGCCAGGAAAGAGCAGGTAATGCTAGGCCAGGAGTAGCCAATGTGGTGCTCTCCAGTTGTTCATAGAATCATAGAGTTGGAAGGGACCCTGAGGGTCATCTAGTCCAACCCCCAGAAATGCAGGAATCTCAAGTAAAGCATCCATGACAGATGGCCATCCAACCTCTGCTTAGAAATCTCCAAGGAAGGAGAGTGCACAGCCTCCCTAGGGTTCTACTGTCAGACAACTTTTCCTGTTGTTGAACCACAACTTCCATCTTTCCTGACCACTGGCTATGCTGGCAGGGGCTGATGGGAGTCTCACAATATCAAGAGGGCACTACATTGCCTATCTATGTGATAGGCTGCATGGACCGGTGCTTTAACACAGCACCTATGTTTCTCTCTCCTGCTATGAAAATCTCTTCCTCTCAAGACGCCACATCAGGGACATGCAGTGGTACCTCGGGTTACATACGCTTCAGGTTACAGACTCCGCTAACCCAGGACTAGTGCTTCAGGTTAAGAACTTTGCTTCAGGATGAGAATAGAAATTGTGCTCCGGCGGCATGGCGGCGGCAGGAGGCCCCATTAGCTAAAGTGGTGCTTCAGGTTAAGAGCAGTTTCAGGTTAAGAACGGACCTCCGGAACAAATTACCGTATTTTTCGTTCTATAGGACGCACATTTCCCCCTCCAAAAATTAAGGGGAAATGTGTGTGCGTCCTATAGAGCGAATGCAGGCTGCACCGCTAAGCCCAAAGCCAGAACAGGAAGACGGAGCACTGCGGAGCGCTCCGTCTCGCTGCTCTAGGTTGGGGACGGCTGCGCGCAAACCTCTGCAGGGCAGCGGGGCGCTGCGTTCCAAAGGCTTCAGGGATCTTTGAGGCTGGCGGTGGGGGAAAGCAGCGCTTCCCTCCACCGCCAGCCCCACAAGCTCTGGTGAACGCACCTTGTTTTAGAGGGGGAGAACAAGAAAAAAAAAAGTTTTCCCTGTTCTCCCCCTCCTATGGTCCGGTGCGTCCAATGGAGCGAAAAATACGGTAAGTACTTAACCTGAGGTACCACTGTACACAACTTAGTTATCCCTGACATCTTCCTGAAACATCTGCAATGTATCTATAAATTATAAGGAGCTGCCTTAGGGTTGATGGTCTGTATTGCCCAATGCTGGGTAGAATATCAATCCTTTGCAGCCCTGCTACGGATTCAGACATTTGGCAGTTGCTTAGTTACTGTTTTGAATACAACATGATTTGTAAGCTGCCCTATGTGGGAAGTCTTCTCCTCTGCACACAAAATGGTTTGCATCTGTATAGTGGAAACGAAAGGTCTCACCTACTGGGCTGCTACACACAACCATCTCCCCAGGCAGTACGAGATGGAGAGAGGGCTGTTGCACCCATGCATTTCCTGCAGGTTTCCCACTGGCATCAGACTGGCCACTGTGAGAACAGGATACCAGATTAGATGGGCCTTTGGTCTGATCCAGCATGGCTCATCTTATTGAGCCCTGCCCTGGAACGTAACTGAAAGGAGACTCCGACATTACAGGAGAGGGCAGAGGTGCCAAAGGCAGAGGTGTGCAAGCAGCTCTTTCCTCCCCCCTGTCTCCAAGACAGGGTCTTTTTCACCCATAGCACGACTGCAGCATTCCACAGCAGGAAGAGCCAAGGTACGCAGGCTGAGACCCTACCTGCCCACAGACTGTCTCGCCAGAGTGGTGCATGCTCTAGTTATCTCCCGCTTGGACTACTGCAATGCGCTCTACGTGGGGCTACCTTTGAAGGTGACGCAGAAACTACAACTAATCCAGAAGGCGGCAGCTAGACTGGTGACTGGGGGCAGCTGCCGAAACCACATAACACCGGTCTTGAAAGACCTTCATTGGCTCCCAGTACGTTTCCGAGCACAATTCAAAGTGTTGGTGCTGACCTTTAAAGCCCTAAACGGCCTCGGCCCAGTATCCCTGAAGGAGCGTCTCCACCCCCATCATTCTGCCCGGACGCTGAGGTCCAGCGCCGAGGGCCTTCTGGCGGTTCCCTCATTGCGAGAAGCAAAGCTACAGGGAACCAGACAGAGGGCCTTCTCGGTAGTGGTGCCCACCCTGTGGAACGCCCTCCCATCAGATGTCAAAGAGATAAACAACTACCTGACATTCAGAAGACATCTTAAAGCAGCCCTGTTCAGGGAAGTTTTTAATGTATGACATATTGGTGTATTTTTGGTTTTTGTGGAAGCCGCCCAGAGTGGCTGGGGAAACCCAGCCAGATGGGCGGGGCACAAATAATAAATTATTATTATTAATTATTATTATTATTATTATTATTATTATTATTATTATTCTGCCAGTCCAACCCTACCAGGTTTTCGCTGGTCAGCCGCATGATTTCTTGCTGGATTCCGAACTCCACTTGGGCTTCTGGCGACAGCTGCAGCGTCTGGAAGAAGACCTCCTGCTGTTTCTCCATCTCTTCCCTCAAGGTCCCCATTTGCTCCTTCAGAGTTTCTACTTCCTCTTCATGCTCTCTCCTCTGATCCTGGAGCTGGGCCTCAAGGAGCCTGAGTGTGTGTGGGGGGGAGGTGAAGTGGGAGAAGACAGAGAAATCACAAAATCACTTGACCTCTCAAAGCCAAGGTCCGGAAGAAACAAAGAAACCGCACAACAACTGGACACGAGGGATACGATTAGGATAGCCCAGTCAGCAGAGCACGAGACTCTTAACCTTGTGAGTGTGAGCTCCACGTTGGGCAAAAGATTCCTGCTTGCAGGGACTAGATGGGATCCCTTGGGGTCCCTCCCAACTCTACAATTCTTTGACTCTATGAACTGCTATGGGTGGGGCATGAATTATCAGAGGGAAATGGGCCCCCTTTAAGAGTTGAGGGCACTTGCTAAGTGACAACACTGCATCAGCTCTGAAGCCACTCTTCTGTAAAATATTTCTGTAAAGCCAGCTGTTGTGAAGAACTACACACTAAGGAGTTTGTATTGGGCATAGGTTACGAGCTGCAAGGATTGTTATCGTTAGGTATTGGAACGTTCTTTCCAGCGCTACGCTGTCAAATGGATATCAAGTGGTACAGGATACAGTGCTGGTACAGCTGAGGATTGTATGAGGTCAAACTAAGAAAGATAACTTTACTGTGGTGTGGTCCGATTTTATAATATTTACTAATATTGAAGAGCCTGGACAATCCGCCTTACAGGCATACAGTAAAGTTTGGTTGACATAGATTCTCCTTTCCTTTTCACGCAATGTATCTAAAATAACAAAAAAAAAGTTTGAATTTTTACGTAGAAACTTTGTATTTTATTTTCAAATCATCCGTTCTGAGAGAAATGAATAGCAAACTAACTTTTCCGATGGGTATGTTTTGGATATGATATACACTGAAGAGTTTTTGATTTATTCTGTACAGTAAAACAATTACCTAATTTTGTTTTATTTATCATTTTTTTTCTCCTCCTCTCTTTCCTTCAGTTACTTTATCCCACAACAATCTTAGTTTGTGCCAGTTTGTTTCATTGAAGTGTATAATGTTTTGACAGCGGCAATATTTTTCCCTTTCCTTTTCATGTGTTTTAAAATATAAAAAAGATGAATTCGAACAAATGCAAAAACTCTGAAGCCACTCCAGGAAGTGTGGCAAGAAGGAAGCAGCCAGCCTCACTTCCGGGGGGGGGGGCGTTCTGAGGGGCTCATTCATGCCACTGTTCATGGTGCAAGCCTTTTAAAAGTTAGTATCATTACATTACATATTTATTTATACCCTGCTTTTTTCCCTGACAGGACTCAAGGCAGCTCAAAATTAAGAACTGCTAAAAACATAGAAAAACCAATAATTAAAAAGCAATTAAACGTTGATAGAATTAAAAATATATATACATATAAACAATCTATTAAAACCACACCAATAATTACAATAAAGACACCACAGCACCAACCCTTTCATTAAAAACAGCCCGGAACTGTTGGAACAAGAAGGTCGTTGCCTGCCAGCGCAAGGACAACAAGGACAAAGCCAGCCTAGTTTCTTTCGGGAGGGAGTTCCAAATTTGCCAGGAGCAGCACAGGAGAAGGCCCTTTCCCGCTTCTCCACCAAGCCAGGACTGAGAGAGGTTCCCTGTCCCTTCCCCTCTCTGAAGGAGAAAAGCAGTGTGGCCAGAATTGGGGAGGGGGCCAAAAGTAATTGGCCCAGGACACCCTCTAACCACCAGCATCTCTATCAGATAGATAATGCTTCCTTCATTTTGTAGAGAGGGGTAGCCCTCATTCGTCTTTCTCGGAGGTAGAGACTGATCGCTGGGGGAAAGCTCATAGGAGCCAAGGAGTGTCCAGTTCAGGATAAATCCTCCCTACAGAATGAGTGCAAAAAAGTTTAAGATTGCCTGAATAGGGTAGAAGGGACGCGGGTGGCGCTGTGGGTTAAACCACAGAGCTTAGGACTTGCCGATCAAGAAGTCGGCGGTTCGAATCCCCGTGACGGGGTGAGCTCCAGTTGCTCAGTCCTAGCTCCTGCCAACCTAGCAGTTCGAAAGCAGGTCAAGTGCAAGTAGATAAATAGGTACCGTTCCAGCGGGCAGGTGAACAGCGTTTCTGTGTGCTGCTCTGATTCGCCAGAAGTGGCTTGGTCATGCTGGCCACATGACCCAGAAGCTGTATGCCGGCTCCCTTGGCCAATAAAGCGAGATGAGCGCCGCAACCCCAGAGTCGGCCACAACTGGACCTAATGGTCAGGGGTCCCTCTACCTTTACTTTAGGCCATGAAAGTGCCAGGTTCAAAGAGACCAAAGCACAGGTGCTGAGGACCTTTGGAGGAAGGAACGCCTGTGCTTTAGAGCATAGTTAAACTATGGAATTTGCTCCCACGAAAGTTGGCGCTGGCCACTGACATGAAAAGGATTCAAAAGAGCATTAGACATACGAATGGAGGATACAGCCATCTGTAGTTACTAGTCAAGTTGGCTATGTTCTCCCTCGAGTCCAGCTTGCAAGCTTCTCCCATAGACACCTGGATGGTCACTGTGAGAGCAGGATGCTGGACTAGATGGGTCTCTGGACTGATCCAGGAGGGTTCTTCTTATGGCTGTTGACCTATTGTTCTTATTAGAAACTTAAGTTCTTATTTAAAAGCAGCTTTTCCTGGAAAACTGCTGCAAGGAGGTTGGGTGAGTCCCACAATCTCCTCCCTATAAACAACTGGGCCTGCAAGTTATGTTGCCGCGGATCCTGCTATCTCCACATCTCTGGCGGTCTGCTAGATCAGTGTTTTTCAACCTTTTTGGGGCAAAGGCACACTTGTTTCATGAAAAAAATCACGAGGCACACCACCATTAGAAAATGTTAAAAAAAATTAACTCTGTGCCTATATTGACTATATATAAAGTAATTCTCTTGAATAGGAATCAAATAAACACAAAGAAAGTATTTTATAATTACTTTATTATGAAATAGTAAGTAAACAGAAATATGAAAAATTATAAAATACTTTATTCAGTGTGCAACCTGGGCCTGTTTGGCTGAACACAAAGCTGATATTCTGGCTGGAATTGAACGTTGCGGACCGTACTCTGCTCAGTGGGGATTGATCCGCTGATCCCCGCTGAGCCAGCGGATGACAGCTCCGTCTCTGCACTGTGTGCGGAGAGGGAGATGTCAGAGCCCCGCTGCTCTCTATGGGGAATCGGATGAGAGCGGACTGCCTGTCCGCTCTCATCCAATCCCATCCGATCTGATCCCCACCCAGGATGGATGGAAAATAGGGTGGACACAGTCCGGCGCCCGCCTAGTGGGCAAAAATTTGACATTATTTTTTAAAAAATCTTTCGAATTTTTCAATTTTTCCCACGGCGCACCAGGCAACATCTCGCGCGGCACACTAGTGTGCCGCGGAACAGTAGTTGAAAAACACTGGACTAGAGTATCAGGAGCAGGCCTGAAGGGCCCTGGCTGGGCCCAAGATCCTTCCTGCTACCGACTCCTGTCGTATTGATTCCAGAGAACGGTGAACGCATTCTGAATTTGGATACATTTTAATCCAAGGGAACCATGTCCCTCTACCCTCCGAAAGGTATCACCTTATTTGTCTTGTACCTCAAATTGTCAAGCAATTATTTTTCTGAATTGGTCTCTTATTCAGAAGATGAGATATGAATTACCGGTATTTCTGAGGTCTCTTTAAAAGGTCTCCAGGTGAGGCTCAAAGCGCCATTAAGTCATTTTGAAAACCTAAACACTACATTTATGAACTCTGTTGTATCCTGCTGTACAAGAAAGTTTGAAATGCCTATTGTGTGTGTGTGTGTGTGTGTGTGTGTGTGTGTGTATATATGTGTGTGTGTGTGTGTGTGTGTGTGTATGTGTATATATAGTGTGCGTGTGTATATATATATATATATATATATATATATATATATATATATGCAGGTTTTGGTGTCTTCGGGTGTCTTCCCGTGTAAGAGTCGGGGTGTCTGTGCGACGTTTCGACGAGGTCTCACTCGTCATCTTCAGGCTGGTGCTTTCGGCTTCTTGTTACTGGAACAGAGCAGAATCTGGTGTTTGAGTTCCTATAAATACTGTTGAGGGGTGTGGTGTATAGCCTCCAACGTTCTGGGCAGAGAGGAAGTTCCTAGATTAGTGTGCCTTTTCTTCTTTTGTTCCTTAATTACTTGAGGGATATCTTGAGTGATTTCATGAGTGATATTCTGAATACCACTGGGTGGGTCATTAAGGTGTAGATTAGTTGCTAAAGCTTTTGTGTCTTGACCTCTTGAGCTTGTGAAGAGTTTTTCTGAGAAGATGGCTGTGCTGCATTTAGTTGTGCTCTGGCTTGGCTTCGTGTATAGGGGCGAGCTGTGGTTTTGTGCCTTGTGCCAGCCAGATCTGTGTAGGGATTGCAGGGGGGTGCAGCATCCGGAGGTGCCACTATAGTTTGGCTACTGGATGGAGTCTGTAATATGTCTGTGGAGAGGGTCTGGGTTTGGGTCTGGTGTGGTTGATTGGTGACGGCGTTCTGTGTGCCTCTGGTTCTGGTGTCGGTTTTTGTGGGGAGGGCTAATTTCCAGATGTCTGGCAGGCGGGACGTGTCGTCACGCTTGTTCATGTTGTGAGGGTGTTTCTCTATCTCGATGGCTTCCATGATTATTCTCTTGTGGTGATGTTCCATGTTAAAGAGCAATTTGGAATCTGCAAAATTAATTTCGTGTCCTGTTTCTTTCATGTGTTGGAAAAGAGAGGAAGTTTTTTCTTCTTTTTTGACGGCATTCTTGTGTTCTGCGATACGTGCATTTATTCGTCTGTTTGTTTGTCCAATGTACGTGGCTGGGCAGACTTTGCAGGGTATTTCATAGACCCCTTGGTTTTCCAGCTGGATTTTGTCTTTTGGGTTTCTGAGGATATTGGCTATTTTATGGTTGGTGCAGAAGGCTGTTTTGATATTGTGTTTATGGAGGATTTTGCTGATTTTGTCTGTAGTGCCCTTGATATAAGGAAGGAGGGCCATGCCATTGTTTTCTTCTGTGTCTTGGTTTTTGGGGGGTGTTTCTTTTTGGATTAGCTTCGTAACCCTGTTTTTCTGGTATCCATTGGCGATTAACACATTTGAGAGATTCTGTAACTAAATGCAGCACAGCCATCTTCTCAGAAAAACTCTTCAAAAGCTCAAGAGGTCAAGACACAAAAGCTTTAGCAACTAATCTACACTTAATGACCCACCCAGTGGTATTCAGAATATCACTCATGAAATCACTCAAGATATCCCTCAAGTAATTAAGGAACAAAAGAAGAAAAGGCACACTAATCTAGGAACTTCCTCTCTGCCCAGAACGTTGGAGGCTATACACCACACCCCTCAACAGTATTTATAGGAACTCAAATACCAGATTCTGCTCTGTTCCAGTAACAAGAAGCCGAAAGCACCAGCCTGAAGATGACGAGTGAGACCTCGTCGAAACGTCGCACAGACACCCCGACTCTTACACGGGAAGACACCCGAAGACACCAAAACCTGCATTCCTGTACCCGTGAAAATCTACGAAAGCATATATATATATATATATACACATATATACACACACACACACACACACACACACACATATATATATATATATATATATATATATATATATATAACATGCTTTTATTTTAAAATGAGGCAACTTGAATAATGGAAGTTAAAAGGGTGAAAGAAAACCTACACAGACTGTGCCAAAGGGAAATTAAAACCATGGTTTTCAATAGCAAAGTGGAAGAGAGGCTTTAAATCACAAAAAATAACCCTCTTCTAAATGAATGCACACTGTGCAATTCTGCACAAACAATAAATTAAGGAACATGCAGCACTTTCCGTACCAGGGGTTGCGCGAAACAATTCTTTGCATTTCTGACTCCTTTTCCACCCACTCCAGCGAAAAGTGTGATTCATCCCTGAAAAAGGTTACAGCTTTCCCGTATATGCCTGCACTGTTGGGTGTGCTGGTAAGGTTAACGTTTGGTAAGCTAAATTGATTCTTAAAGGTGCCAATTAGAGTTTGCTAAATTGAAACCTCTGCTACTTAAACTGCCCCCCCAAAAGCTTTCAGAAGAGATTCTAAAAGCAAGGCTGCAAACATTCATCAATCTGTTCTGACAGCCTGATCTAGGCAGGTGGTAGAACCCTAAGGTTTTGAGTAGGTTGAACCACTTCACATTGCAAGTGTGTGTGTGTGTGGGGGTGTGCCTTCAAAATTCTTCCCCCATGTTTTTTAAAGGCTCCCTGTGCTTGTTTTATCAGCACATATAGCTTAAAAAGGCCTCCCCACAAACAGAAAATCAGAGCAGCCTTCTCTCTGATTTACTAGTTTTCTACTTGCAGATAGATGGAGTCTGAAGTGGTACAGTCCCCTCGTCGGGACTCTACCTGCAAATGTAGACTCAGCAGTTTCTAGACACTGAGTTTACTAATATAGGATTGTGATCAGCAGCGAGGCAACCCGGGAAGCTATTCAAGGCTCAAGCAGCTTTGGCCCAGGTTCCAAAGGCATCCTTGATATATGGCTGGACCTCTTGACATGACTGGCTCAATCCCTGGGAAAAAGTTTGCCTGGGTACCAACACGCCAGCCTGCCGCGAGGTGGTTTTGTGTATGTAAGCTACTATAAACCAAATTCAACAACAACAAAAAGCAGCATGCCAAAAGCTGGATTTGGTCTAAAACAACAGGACACAGTCGTGCAAAGATGTGAAATGCTGGGATGCTTGGGATAGAAACCAGCACATGGTAACTGAATTACTTCATGCATAAAGCTCTTTGTGGCTGCCTTAGTCAAGATTCGTGCAAAAGACATCTCCACACAAGGCATGCTATACCTGCTAGGTTGTCAGTGCCAGATTATGGGCTCTACTTTAAGAAAGGGGGTGGCACGTACGGAAGATACGCTTAAGGTCCACAAAATCCTGAATTGGCCCTTCTGTTCATATCCAGGCTTTGTGTGCATATCCACATGCACAAGCAAAGAAAGCACTTGCCTTCTAAGAATCTCAGCACTAGATTTAAATACAAGAGCAGGTTTTGTAGACCTCGTAGATGTGTGAGAGAAAAAGGCTTGGAAGCACTTTCATGCCCTTGACTTGTCCTCTTTTCTCCTCAGCTGTGCTGTTCCTTACAAAAAAACACACCAAATACCCCCCCCACTCCCTAGTAATAATGGGAATGGAATAAACTGAAAACGTAAGATACTTAGAAAATTGATCGGAGGCTTTTGCATCTACAACTCGCTAGTGTGTGAAATAACATCTGTACAACTGGAACAAGTGACAAGGTGCCTCGGGAAAATATGAAGATATATGGCTGAAATCATTCTTTTATTTCACTACCATATCAAATTGATGATAGAGTAGTGTGCAGAAATTGAAATAGTGACTATCTGTATTAGTCACACACAATGATATACAGTGGTACCTCGCAAGACAAAAAACGCGCAAGACGAAAGAGTTTTCCATTTTTTGAGTCGTTCCGCAAGACGAATTTCCCTATGGGCTTGCTTCGCAAGACGAAACGTCTTGCGAGTTCTTGCGAGTTTGTTTCCTTTTTCTTAAAGCCACTAAGCCGTTAATAGCCGCTAACCCGCTAATAGCCGCTAAGCCGCTAATAGCCGCTAAGCCGCTAATAGCCGTGCTTCGCAAGACGAAAAAACCGCAAGACGAAGAGACTCGCGGAACGGATTAATTTCGTCTTGCGAGGCACCACTGTACTGCAATATGCATGCATGCTGAAGGGTGTGTAACATTTGATGCCCAGAAGAAACATTTTTAAAGTTTTGCATAAATATCCAAGAAATAAGCTACTGTATGCAAATATCCTTAATTACCATTATTTATTCTAGAGGAAGAACTACCTTAGCCACTTTAAGAAAAAAAAGAGACACACACACTCCTCAGATTTAGGGCTGGCTAGCCCTGGCAGGCGACCGTTTCCACTCTAGAAAACTCAAAACTAATTTAGCTGGCCGGCCAGCACCCAGATGTTGCCAACAGGATGCCCATGGATGCCCGTGTGCCCACCATTATTTGTTGATGAGTGATAGTTGATGCTATCAATCAATCAATCAATCAATCAGCCCAGCCTGTCTCTTGTATCCCTCACACACAGATCTGGTTCCAGTCACTACCCAAGTGGCAAAGCTGGATTTGACATCAAAACAGCTCCAAAGGAATCCAGTTTGGGGTCTTTGTGAATTATGTCCATTTCCAGTTCCACATGAAAGTGAGGGGAAGGAGAAACACTGGAAAGAGACAGTAGGAAAAGGTCCGAAAGGAGAAGGAAAAGATGTAAAAGTATTTGACCTGGCAACTTGCTTTAGACCCTGATAGGCCAAGCCGAGCTCTCCATCTTCATTCAGATACCCCCAGTCCTCAGTCTTGCTAGAAAGAAAGGACAGAGGAAAGGGAAACAGAAGTGGACAGGAAAGAAAGATAAAAGAAGTGTCAGCTGCAAGAGATGGGAAGAATAAGGAGGCCTCAACTGCATTCAAGCAGACAAGCCCTGTGCCAACATTACAATCCACACACTGTAGTGGGCAAGGTTGGGGGAGAAAAATCATGACCACACCTGCTGTTATGCACCTCTATGAAAATATTATCATTAATGTGTTGCTATCAGGTGCAATCACGACCACCCCCGCCCCCACTGCTTGATGTTTGCACGCACAGAATTGCAGTTTTTAAAGAAAAAGCACCATTACAGTAAGGTGATAATGCTGTGAACCACCCATCCCACATGTTACAACTTTGTCAGTCTTGTTAAGAACAGTTTTCTGGCATCTTACCCTCAAAACCCACCCAAGAAATTCTCTCTCTCTCTCTCCTCTCTCTCTCTCTCTCTCTCTCACACACACACACACACACACACACACCCGTCCTCCAATGGCCGACATTAATAGGAGAGTGTTGACAACTAGGAGATCACATCTGCCCCAATGTCAAACCTGAGCTGTATTTCGCATAAAGAGGTGTACAGAAGAGCATTTTTCAGTTGCTAAACAAATGCAGAGACATATGCTACTTTGGCAAACCTTGATTATACTGAGAATATAGCAACTGACTGTGTCCGAGTCCATAAAGGGCCTGAATTTTAGTGCTAGGGCCCTTAAAAACTGCCCAGCTGGTTTGAGTGTAGCACCTGCAGTCACATTTTCTTATTCCAGCTGTGGCTTAAGAGAGATGGGTCAAGCAAGGACCAGCCATGGTCCTTTGGCACAGCATCATCAGCAACATCATCTGCTTAGCAACAGAACACTTGCCCATTAATGTGCAATGACTTGCAGTGCTCTCAACTACCACAATATTCAGATATTACAAAAGGGAAGAAGAGCAATTAACTGAAGAGCTGGGTCTGGCTGCCACATTAGGGGCACCATGGGAGACGCACCCCTTCGCTCCGCGAGAAAAATGGGTTGCCTCACTGCCCTGAAATAAAGCAACCGAGATGCTCAAAAACAATTCCAGCTTTGCGATGCTGGGACCCTCCCACCATTTTATACTCGTCTCCTCTGAGTGTTAATGCTACAGCTCAAATCAGGAGCAGACCCAAACAGACGCCTCCCCGCAAGCAATGGCTCCACCAAAGAGAAAATTATGGGGGAAATATCTTATGGAACACGTACAAACTATTGGAGAGGTATGTCCTATTGTCACCAGTTTTCTTACCTGGTTCCTGGGACAGTCGCAGTAGGTGCATTTGGGCTGCCAGCATAAAAACTGGTACAATCCCTGTGGTGGCTAGGCAGGTCATTGAATCATTGAATTGTAGAATTGGAAGGGACCACAAGGGTCATCTAGTCCAACCCCCAGAAATGCAGAAATCTTTTGTCCAACATGAGGCTCGAACCCACAGCCATAGGATGAAGAGTCTCATGCTCTACTGACTGAGCTATGCCTCTACCCCCAGTTTGGCAAACACCTGACATTTGTAAAAAGCCCCCTCCCCCTCCCAATTCCTGGATTATTGTGGAATGAAACTAATTCAAGGACATGCCATTAGCCTTGAATATAAAGTCTGGTAAATGACAAGCCCATGGCATTTATAACTCCTGAACCTTCATTTGCAAATGGAAAGCAGTTAGGGCTTGCATCCATCAAGGAAGCAAACCCCTGTGGAGGAGGCATCTCTCTTGAGCTTATGCTTTTAAATGGATATTGTCCTGCTGTTTATGAGCTGATCTGACAGAAAGGAAACATTCACAGAGTAGATCTACAGAGTGGAAACATGCAGATTGTGGAAGAAAAGGCTGCTGAAGGACTGTAGGCAACATGCAAAATTACTTGGGGGCAGGGGTAGCCAATGTAGTGCTGGTAAACTCCCAACTCCCATGAACCCCAGTCAAAAGTGTGGGATGATGGAGTTGTAGTCCGACAACACCTGGAAGGGCTCCAGATTGACTTTCCGTGTTTTAAAGATGCCGAAGTCTGTTGCAAAACAGACCACAAGCTTTTTAGATGCATCAGCGACAAGAGTTCAGGACAGAGAGCCGAACGGCAGTGATTGTCAAATGGACTGGAACTCAAGAAACTTGGCTAGTTGCCAAGGGTTCCCAGTATGGATCCCACTCTGAGTTCCACTTTCTAAGAGAGTGGTTTGGTAGCCTTCTCTAGCGAGCGGCTGGTGACTTGTGACTAAACGGCAGGAAGAACTTTCTGAGAGTAAGCTGTTCGACAGTGGAATAGACTCCCTCGGGAGATGGTGGATTCTCCTTCACTGGAGGTTTTTAGGGAGAGGTTGGATGGCCATCTGCTATGGATGCTTTAGTTGAGATTCCTGCATTTCAGGGGGTTGGACTAGATGACCCTTGGTGTCCCTTCCAACTCTACAATTCTACGATTCCCAGCAACAGCTTCTCTCTACACATCTCTGCAAAATTGGATTTGGGTAGCCATAGTTTTCTTTTAATTATTTTTCAAGAACGGTTTAATTGAACAACATAAAATAAAAAGTGAAAATAAAGAAAAGCTATACTATATCATTGAACGAGTTCTTTTGCTTCCACAACATTTACAAACCCAGATGATAGCTTAAGTTTGTAGACGGTAGGAAAGGTGATGGAATCTGGGGAATACTATGAACATGGAGCTATCTAATTACAGTCAAATAAGTATTTAGATTGCTTGCAGCATTTTTATGAATGTTCCAGCTTTATCTATCCATCTCCCCCCTCCCCATCTATTCTCTCCCACTTTCGTTTTAGCGTGCTTTCATGGATAAAGGGATGGGAGGATACTCATGGGAGTGATGTAAATCTCTCTCCCTCTTTTCTGTTATTGTAAAAGGAAGACACAAATTCAGGGTATTAAGCTCACACTACAGGAAACCTGTAATCAAAGAGGAATCATGGCTGAGAGTTAAGATACAAATTTAGCAGCTAATGTGGGTGATGGGCTTCCAAGGACACAAGATGTGTATATATTAGCTCATTTTACCATTATAAAGCTGGTGGTTTGCTTTTCTTTAACACTTTTTCCAGCCTCAGGGGAAACATCTTGGCAGCCCTCCTATTAAACATCTTCCCTCAGCATGGTCTATGAATTATTACTTCGATGTAAGTAGTGCTTATAACTCTCCCGTACTGCTACAAAAGCTATATTCCACTGCAGCTTTGACACAGAAGGCGTTCCAACCACTCTGGAGCACGCTGGATTGAACTAGTTAAGTCTCGAGCCAGGAACACCATATCCTAATGTTGGAATTGAACCATACCTTTTCTGTATAAGCAAACTCAGCATTGATGTGACTGGTGTCGGGGAAAGGCCACGGCTCATTGGCAGAGCATCAATACTGGGAATCATAGAATCATAGAGTTGGAATAGACCACAAGGGCCATCGAGTCCAACCCCCTGCCAAGCAGGAAACACCATCAGAGCACTCCCGACATATGGTTGTCAAGCCTCTGCTTAAAGACCTCCAAAGAAGGAGACTCCATCAGACTCCTTGGCAGCAAATTCCACTGTCGAACAGCTCTTACTGTCAGGAAGTTCTTCCTAATGTTTAGGTGGAATCTTCTTTCTTGTAGTTTGGATCCATTGCTCCGTGTCCGCTTCTCTGGAGCAGCAGAAAACAACCTTTCTCCCTCCTCTATATGACATCCTTTTATATATTTGAACATGGCTATCAATCACCAGGCAGGGCTGGGAGAGACCCCAGTCAAATCCTGCAGCACTCCTGAAAATCAGTGTGAACAATACTGAGCTAGATGGACCAGTATAAGGCATCTTCCTAATAACAACAACAACAGGAATAATTTTATTATTTGTACCCAGCCCATCTGACTGGGCGGCTTTTAGCATATGCAAAAACACCAAACATTAAAAACTGTCCCAATACAGGGCTGCCTTCAGATGTCTTCTAAAGGTTTTATAGTTACTTGTCTTCTTGACATCTGATGGGAGGGTGTTCCACATAGCAGGCGCAACTACCAAGAAGGCCCTGTCGGGATTCACAGAATGCTGTGTGAGATAGCAAGTCTGCAGGCTTGAGTTTGCTAGCTGATGCAACTGGCTGATTGCATCAGCCTGCAATACTTTCTATGGAATTGCTGGGTCAGAATGACTCAACAGTAATGTGCTGTCAGTTGATTGGCTGTCATCGGTTTAAAAGGGAAACCTGTCCAGCAGTAAAGGGGTGGTGTAGAGGAGTGTAGTCAGAGAGAGAGAGAGAGAGTTAGAGGTCTTCCTATTTGCCTTAAGGTGCAGCCAGATACTCGATATTTGACTGTATGAACTGCTCGTGTATTATAGCCTGTAGATATTTGTATATATAAAGGTAAAGGGACCCCTGACCATTAGGTCCAGTTGTAACCGACTCTGGGGTTGTGGCGCTCATCTCGCTTTACAGGCCGAGGGAGCCGGCATACAGCTTCCGGGTCATGTGGTCAGCATGACTAAGCCGCTTCTGGCGAACCAGAGCAGCGCACAGAAACGCCGTTTACCTTCCCGCAGGAGCGGTACCTATTTATCTACTTGCCATTTGACATGCTTTCAAACTGCTAGGTTGGCAGGAGCAGGGACCGAGCAACGGGAGCTCACCCCGTCGCGGGGATTCGAACTGCCGACCTTCTGATCGGCAAGCCCTAGGCTCTGTGATTTAGACCACAGCGCCACCCGTGTCCCATATTTGTATATATAGCTCACAATAAATATACTGCACTGAAGAACCTGGAACGCTGAGCATTTCTGCTAAAGTGCTGCAAAGAATTTGCGACAGGCCCTCTGCCTGGTTCCCTGTAACTTTGCTTCTCTCAGCGAGGGAACCAGCAGAAGGCCCTCCGAGGAGGAAGGCCCTTGGAGCTAGATCTCAGTGGCCGGGCTGAGCTTGCGACATTTTAACTGTTGTTCGTTATCCTGAGTAATGTGTATGCATTAGAAGGGAGGGACATACATGTCTGGGGGAGGGACGCTAAGGGTGCCCGCCGAGTCCCACGGTCACAGGCTTCATCCGCCTGTGATTTTCAGAAGGGTCCCCGCTACGCCCGTTTCGTGCGGAGCTTGTCCCTCCAGTTCAGAGGGAGTCCGCCATCGCCGGAGGCGCCACCCCGGAAGTCTCCTGCATTTTTAAATATGTATCTGTCTATCTGCCCATCCACATAAAAAGGAAGTAACTTTGGAGGTAAGAAAACAGTAGACAATGCAAGGGGATCAAGATGTAAGAAACAGTGTCCTGTTTGCAACATATTTCTTTCTTATCCGCAAAAAAAAAGCTCAGGTTTGTTATTTCAAACTAATTCACATGACCAACTTGGCATGACGAAGGAGCAGTCTGAGTAGTCCATTGTCAAAACCTGGCGTGCAAAGTGGTCAATTCATGATGTATCTAATTTGCAACGCAAGCACCATCACTGCAAAGCTAGCCAAGGAGGGCTTAAGGAGCCTTCCTCATTATTGGGTCCTTAGATGTTGTTGGGGCTACAGTCCACATCATCCCCTGCTAGGGGTGATGGGAGCTGTGATGTAAAAAATACCTGAGGACACAGTTTTGACTTGCAATCTCTATGTGTGTAAGAAGAGTCACACAACTGCTTTACCGCGGGCCTAATTCTATACTTCCACCCCCCCCTGCAAGTTCATTTCTCAGTGGAACTCACCTGGACGTGCAAATTGACCCCAGATCTTCAACAGTTAAAGCCAAGTTTTGAAAAAAATTCTTCAGAGCCTTTCTAGGGGCAATGCAATTCTTTTTTTTAAAAAAACAACCCCCTCTTGCTTTTTGAGCCTCTCTCAGATACCATTGAAATGCTTCTGAGTTGTTCTCTCTCTTTTTTAAAAAAATAAATATTTATTAAGGTTTTTACAATGTTACAAAATGAAAAAGAGAAAAGAAAAAATACAAAATAAAAATAGTTAAAAACAATTCAATCTTTTCATCACTTATCTTTCATTTACTTGTTTCCCGGACCTCCTCATACCTCCCCTTTTTGTATTCCAGTTCAATTTATTAGTTCAGCAATTCCTTTCCCTCCTTATTTTATCCTGATCTTTAATCTTGATATATTGTAACCTGAATTTACCTGTTAAAAATCCAATTTTTTCATATTCTTTTATACCATTACAGCTAGAAACCACTTAACTTCAATCCAACATCATTCTAACATTCTGTTTCTGAGTTGTTCTCCACAATGTATGAGGTCTAGAAATTTATTTTAGGGAAAGGGAAGCCAAGATGCTCAGGATACCAATACCCCATGAAACAGCAGATTCTGTGCTTGTGTGAAAAGGCCACAAATAAGAACGATACACCCTGAACAGTTTGTAGTTTGATGCTTCTGTAAGAAGAAGCAATCCATATTTTTGTTTACGATTGCACCTGTTGCTGGTACCCTGCATCTGATGACGCCCCCCTCAGTTACTTAGAAATGAACAGAGGGTCCAGATTCCAACTCGTGTTGACCAGTAGTAATGGATAAACAAAGACAGGCTTACCGGTTTGTCTGACACACTCCATGATAGGCCTCTATGGCATCTTCTGGATCCACGTGCTTGTCACTGTTGGGCCAGCTAGTTTGCATGTTGCTGTTTGACTCCTTGAAAAAGAAAAATCCTACCATGAAATATTTCCTCCCGGTCAATAATTTCCATTTCCCTCCCCACATGCTCTGCTAATTCTACACTGGTCATACATGCAACATTTTTGACATGCAAAAGGTTTCGCAATCATTGATATTACATTTGCGACAAGGTATATTCAATGTCTGAAGGAAGTTGGAAAGTGAACTGGAAGGGCCCAGTGGAATTCGGCCTGAAGAGAAGTTAAGAGGAAAGACGGAGGGCAGATTTTCAACACACACCTATTTCGGTTTTATTCCTCCAAAGAAACCTGGGAGTTGTAGTTTAGTGAGAACACCAAGAATTATCTTTTAAGATTCCTCTAACTCACCTCACGAAAATATGATGGGAAAAATGAATGATTGCTACACCAATTTAATATGAAGAATGGAAATTGGTGGCTGAGCCATCCTAGAACTGAGAAACCAGAACTGAAAAGGGGAAATTCATATTTTGTAAAATGGACCGGGACGATGACGACAGGGGATTGGTCACTTACATTTGCCCAGACCCTTCTTCTGATCAGTTTGTCTTTGATATCAGTTCAGTCAATGCAGACAGACAGCAATGCAACTTGGAACAATTTGTTTCAAAAGAATCCTCCTGACCGTTTTTGGTTTTGGACTTGCCGTAAACCACTGTGCCCGACCATTGAGATACAGTGATAGTTGGCAACATGGTGAAAGGAAAGCACACACAAACACACACAAATGGAAGGACCTGCTTTTCTTGTCCATTACCATATTTCTGCCTGCATCTTTTTGCTGGGCTGCCTTTATAATCTGTGTCCTGAGAATAAGCACCTCTTCCTTCCGCACTTCCAGCTCTTCGTTAGCAGACTTGAGCTGATTCAGGAGGAGGCTGTAACTGTCGTGGACATCGTTAGAAGAGTTGTTCTGGGCCACCCGGTCCACTATAGCTTTCCTCAGCTCGTTAAGGTCATTTTTCAGTTTCTTGTTCTCAGATTCTAACTCTTGCCTCTATTGAAAATGACATTTGAAAAGTCACCCCCACTTAATAATTTCTAGAACTGCTGCTCTTGTTTTTCTCATTCCTTTGGAGCAGCGCACGTTAACAAAAAGCACAACGGGATGATCAGCAAGTTTAACTTTGTATGAACACAACTGCATGCACTTCTTAGCGATTAACAGGCCCAGTCCTACCATTAGGCAGACTGAGGCGGCCGCTTCAGGCAGCAGATTTTGGGTGTCATGAAAGAGCAGCCAATTGTTAAGTTACTTAAATTGTTGCATTTGTAATTTTACTGCCATTGTGGGAGAGAGGTACTGGTGGGGATTTGTACTTCAGGTGTCAAAATAACTTGGCTGGCCTTTTGCTGCCATTTGCTGCTCTGCTTCAGGCGGCAAAATGTCTTGGACTGGCTCTGGCTACTTAATCTTCCTCAGATTGTACCAGCATGTAAAAAGGCGCTGAGAACCTGTAAACCATTTTGAAATCAAGGTACAAAGAAACCATCTCCCACAGAATGCATAAGCAAAACCTTCTCAGAGAGGTCAGAGGGGCAATTAAAAGCTACATGTTATAAATTTTAATGAGTACAATATAAATTAAATCGCAACTACAGAGAAAAAAGAGGCCTTTGAGGTTTGTCCTGAATCTTGTTTTTCCTAGGGCCTTAGCTGGGTGTGGGGGAGTATTCTTCCTGCCTTGCCCTCAATGGAGTCAGTGGCCAAATATTTCTTGAGAGTAGGGATGGTGAATCTGCAAATTTTGTTTTCTCTCAAGTTTCTCATTTTTCCAAACTTAAATTCAATTCTCCACATTTTCAATAGGAGTATAGCATCTAGATCAAGGGAAGTAATAGTGCCACTGTATTCTGCTCTGGTCAGACCTCACCTGGAGTACTGTGTCCAGTTCTGGGCACCACAATTCAAGAAGGACACTGCCAAACTGGAACGTGTCCAGAGGAGGGCAACCAAAATGGTCAAAGGCCTGGAAACAATGCCTTATGGAACGGCTAAGGGAGCTGGGCATGTTTAGCCTGGAGAAGAGGAGGTTAAGGGGTGATATGATAGCCATGCTCAAATATATAAAAGGATGTCACATAGAGAAGGGAGAAAGGCTGTTTTCTGCTGCTCCAGAGAAGCGGACACAGAGCAATGGATCCAAACTACAAGAAAGAAGATTCCACCTAAACATTAGGAAGAACTTCCTGACAGTAAGAGCTGTTTGACAGTGGAATTTGCTGCCAAGGAGTGTGGTGTAGTCTCCTTCTTTGGAGGTCTTTAAGCAGAGGCTTGACAACCATATGTCAGGAGTGCTCTGATGGTGTTTCCTGCTTGGCAGGGGGTTGGACTCGATGGCCCTTGTGGTCTATTCCAACTCTATGATTCTATGGTATCAGCATGTGATTAAGTTTTCACAAAAATTCTTCAGGTGTGTATTTTACCAGCTATGGCTGATACATCAGCTATGGTTGTTCTTGAACAGGGAAAGGCTGGCCATGGTTATCCATGCTTTGGTCACCTCAAGACATGGATCATGCTGTAGGCTGGGCTACCCTTGGGCCTGATCCAGAGGCTTCAGTTGATGGAGACCTGGAATACTGTGTCCTATTCTGGGCACCACAATTTAAGAAGGATGTTGACAAACTAGAACGTTTTACAGAGGAGGGCAACTAAGATGATCAAGGGTCTGGAAATCAAGCCTTATGAGGAAAAGTTGAGGCAAGAGGTCTGCTTATTACGGTATTATCTACCATTAACTGTTTTTTGTGAGCTGCCAAGAAAACATGAATTATTATGCTGCCTATAAACACAATTATTAAATAAATAACTTTTTAACCCCCCCCAGTATATTTACTGTTTCTAAGGGAAACTGTTCCAGAATGACCAAAAATTGCTAAGAATCTTCATTTTTTTCCACCTCCTTTGGGTGCCCGAAAAATAAATGGTTGCAGTTGATGCACATTAAAGATTTATCTTCAAGTTGCGAACAGCTCACACATTAATCATGAGCCTAACATACAAAAAGAAGTCCAAAATGCAACAATTTCTTTTAAAACCTCTTACTGGAGCAAGAAAAAGGGGTGGAGGTGGGGGGGAAAGAGAAGGAAAAAAACAAATTCTATTTATGTCATCACCATCTGTAAATAATTTTGCACACAGAATAGGCAAATTGGTAGAAGATGACTTAAGAAATGCACTACATTGCCAAAGGGAGGTGGCAGGAGGGAAAGGAATTGGTAGTATATGTATACAGTGGTACCTCGGGTTACATATGCTTCAGGTTACAGACCCCGCTAACCCAGAAATAGTACCTCGGGTTAAGAACTTTGCTTCAGGATGAGAACAGAAATCGCGTGGCAGCGGCGTGGCAGGCCCCATTAGCTGAAGTGGTCCTTCAGGTTAAGAACAGTTTCAGGTTAAGAATGGACCTCCAGAGCGAATTAAGTATGTAACCCGAGGTACCACTGTATTTCCTTGATGCTCAGAAAATTGTTAGCCTGAAGAAAATGCAGTGCTCACTTACACCTTGTGCCTTAGGTAAAGGTAAAGGGACCCCTGACCATTAGGTCCAGTCGTGGCTGACTCTGGGGTTGCGGTGCTCATCTCGCTTTACTGGCCGAGGGAACTGGTGTACAGCTTCCGGGTCATGTGGCCAGCATGACTAAGCCACTTCTGGCAAACCAGAGCAGCGCACAGAAACGCCGTTTACCTTCCCGCCTGGAGTGGTACCTATTTATCTACTTGCACTTTTGACATGCTTTCGAACTGCTATGTTGGCAGGAGCAGGGACCGAAAAACAGGAGGTCACCCCATCGCGGGGATTCAAACCACCAACCTTCTGATCGGCATGATCAGTGTTTGGATAGGCTACTGCAGGGCAATCTCTCATATATGCTGACTTAAGTCCCATGATATAAGAAAGGTGGGATACAAATGTACTAAATAAAATAATGTATGAATCTTCAGAAAACAGGGGCATCCATGATACAGCATCTCTAACAGCCGCCTCAAGGTTGTGGCTGACATCCATCTGTCTTGAGAGACAACAGAGTGCATCTCTGGGGATGAAGTCAAACCTCTGCGTTAGCAGCACCAAGGTGACCTCCCTGGGATGCAAGCCTGGGCAATGTGGTTGAAGGTCCTGGGCTGCCCAGACGACAAGACCCACCTGATGTGGTCCAAAGGAAAGCACAGTAGGACATTGGGTACCTGCAGGAGTTGCCAGAAGGAGGCGTACAAGGCGCCATCCAACCGTCTTAGGGACTCCACTCCAGATTTGTGCTGCATTTACTCCTTAGCCTTTCCTTCTCCCAAAGACATCCCTCAAGCCAGCAGAGATTTAGGATCAAAGTTCTCCTTCTTCTGGTGGGCAACCTTCCCAGGTTGACGAGCTCCATCTACCCACCCGCTTCCCTCTACAGACCATGCAGAAACTGCCTTCTTGACTGCTGGACCCACTTTGGTCTTGTCCATTCAATCCACTGGAGGCTGTTTGCATGCAGGAGAAGTCCCTAAATCACCAAGGATTTGAGACCCATTGGCTCCCCGCACCTGGTTTGGCTGGTCAGTCGAAGTCGTTCCCGGGGTGTGGCTGCTGTCGCATGCTGACAGCTTCTAGGAACCACAGGTGATTACTGAGGGCAGGGTACAGACAAACTACCCCGGAAGAAGCACGACGTACCCTCTACCAGAGGTGGACAGGAGGACACAGTCCTTCAACCAACATTTTGAACTGAGCCGAGAAACTCATTGATAGCAAAAGCAGAGTTTTGCCAGCTCATCATCTGCCACATCTGAACCAGACCTAACAGGCAGGGGAGGGCTCTAAAGTCCCTGCAGTGCTCATCCAAGGACTTGGGGAGTCCCAAGAACACCCCAGTTAGAGAATTTATAGGGCACAGAGCACATTGTGCCATAAGATGGCCAAGTCAGTCAGTGGGGCCAGGCCGTGAACAAACAAGACGCCTCTTTTTGTCATAACCAAATGAAAAGGGGACAGAAAGCTGAGCATAGAAAGGAAGACCATGGGACTGTAAATAGTTAAGGCATATTTTGGTGTACCCGTCATGCAGATTTATAGAGACTGGTATCAGCAAAGCTCTTGCAGCTTTTTAGCACCTGAGGTGGGTGAAGAGAAAAAAATATATATATCCCTGGCCTGGAAATTTCTTTTACCTTCAGACTGTTGTACGCTAGATCTGTATCACGGTCCAAATCCATTTCGTTCTTCATTTCAATTACCTGGATGGATTAAGGAGAGAGAAAGAGAGAGATTTGATTTGACAAGAGGCTACAGCGGTTAGGCTTTTTGATTGCAGCTCTGGGTCACCTTACAAAATCTGTTGTTTACTGGCAGAGCAATTTGGCCAAGAAAGAAAAGATGAAAGAGTGAAGGGTGTTTAGTAAACATAGAATCAGATGAGAGGAAAGATAAAAACAATGGGATGGTAAAACAGGGGCACACGCAGAGGGAATCCCTTTTCTCTCTTCTCCTAGCGTCTCTATTATTTATCTGTATCCTATTTGCTGATTCTGTTCTTCCATGCGTAGATGGCAAAAGAGGTAAAATGATGTTGCTGGACAGGGGAGAAAAGAATCTCTGTCGCTAGCACAGGCCTCCGAGCCTGCAAAAAATAAAACAGTAGATAGAGGGTTGAAGCGACTTGTCATATCTTCCCAAAGTGTAGAGATTGCCTGAGGGCAGCATCCAGACATCCCTCCCACAGGATACTAAGGAATGGCATCAGCAGCAAAGGTCAGCTATCAGGCACTTGCCATGTTTCTTTAAGGCAGTCATCTGTAGCTAGCAGGAGTGGAGGCTGATCAGGGCAGTGAACAGGTCTGACCCAGGAGTCTTAACAGTGTTTGTTCAAGACTCTTGGAATAAAAAGGGCAACTGGTGGGGACCAGTGGAAAGGACCCCCTTGGAAGGTGGTGGACTTTCCTTTCTTGGAGGTTTTGGAGCAGAGGTTGGATGGCCATCTGTCATGGATGCTCTAGCTGAGATTCCTGCATTCCAGGGGGTTGGGCTCGATTATTTTTGAGGTCCTTTCCAACTCTGCAATTCTACAATTCTATGAAAGACTGAATTCCTGCTCATCACCTCTCAATCCCGACAGAATGGCCTCTCAGCCCTGGCTCTAGATAAAAAACTATGGGGAGTTCAAACGAGAATAATAATAATAATAATAATAATAATAATAATAATAATTTATTATTTATACCCCGCCCATCTGGCTGTGTTTCCCCAGCCACTCTGGGCGGCTTCCAACAAACACTAAAATACAATAACCTATTAAACATTAAAAGCTTCCCTAAACAGGGCTGCCTTCAGATGTCTTCTAAAAGTTTAGTAGTTATTTTTCTCTTTGACATCTGGTGGGAGGGCGTTCCACAGGGCGGGTGCCACTACTGAGAAGGCCCTCTATCTGGTTCCCTGTAACTTGGCTTCTCACAGCGAGGGAACTGCCAGAAGGCCCTCGGCGCTGGACCTCAGTGTCTGGGCAGAATGATGGAGGTGGAGACGCTCCTTCAGGCATACTGGACCGAGGCCGTTTAGGGCTTTAAAGGTCAGCACCAACACTTTGAATTGTGCTCGGAAACGTATTGGGAGCCAGTACGTTTGAATGAATGAACAATGAATACTTGGAAAAGCAAAGTATTTTTTGTACTTCGGCTGCACTGAATGTACCCACTTCTTGGCAAATGTTGAGATTAGGTAATACAAGAGCTGTTGTGGGATAGTGAGCAGAATGACAAGCAAAGACCATGGAGACCCGAATTCAACCCCAGATAAGCTCATTAGAATCATAGAATCATAGAGTTGGAAGAGACCACAAGGGCCATCGAGTCCAACCCTCTGCCAAGCAGGAAACGCAACCTTGAGTCAAGTCCTACCTCTCAGCCCACCCCACCTCAGAGGGTTGTTGCCTATCATGACGTAGTGGTTTGAGTAGCATCTGGGAGAGCAAGGTTCAGATCCACACCTAGCCATGAAACTCACTGGGTGACCTTGGGCCAATCACTGTCTCTCGGATGAACCTGCCTCACAGGACTGTGAGACTAAAATGGGAAGGGGGAGAACCATTGCGCTCCTTTGAGGAAAGCACGAGGGTGTGGAAATACAATAATAATTTTTAAATTGTTGTGAGGGTAAAAAAATGTGGGGTTGCTGGAACCCTACTTAAAAAGGAAACACAAGAGGATTTAAACAAGAGTCCACTATGGTTCAATCTCCACAGTGCTTGGAATAATAATAATAATAATAATAATAATAATAATAATAATAATAATAATAATATTTTTATATCCCGCCCTCCCCAGCCGAAGCCAGGCTCAGAGCGGAAAGACCATTAATTTTGGAAATGTTTAAAAGCTGCGCATGGGAGAGAGAGCATTCCATGTTACTCTGTGGTCTCCAGCCGCTGTTTTGCATCAAAGTACGTGGAAAATGCAGGCTATTTTTCTTTCTGTTTTGGGTTGCTGCTTTTGTTTTTATAAAAAGTAATAAAAAATGAATTGCAGAAAGAAGTGGCAGCGTTATCCTACAAGGACTCTGGGTCGTGATGAGCCTTCTTTTAAATAAATGATTGTCCTTTCTGCCTCAGAAACACAAGAGAACTTGTTCATTTGCGGGGCAAGCACAACTTTTCAGAAAGAGAACCCTCTGAAGGGTATTATCAGCAACTGAAAAAGAAACAAGAAACTGGTGGGTGGAGGGAAACTTGACGGGGGACATCCATAATACATACTTAAAAGGCAGCCGCCTTTCTATGACCGGATAAACAAGCAAGAAGCAAGTGCTGTCCTTTTTTAAATCCGCTTCTACTGGTTAAGAGGCACAAAGCTTACAGGCTTCCCAAAAGGCATCTGGTTGGCCACAGGATACTGGACCTGACCCAAATGTCTTTAACTGGATCCAGCAGGGCTCTTCTTCAGCTCTTAGGTAAAGACCCTGCCCTTTCAAGCCCCAGGTGGGAGTTTTCCTCCCACTTCAAATAGCAGATGCAAGGGGAGGGGGCAGGCAATTCTGATCAAAACAGCAGCACCGAGAGCAAAGGACCAGTGTTTGAAACTCCCATTGTTCTAGGAGCATTTTGTGAGCAGTTTCTGAGCTCCAGGCACAGTACTGCGCCTAAGATTTCAGATTAAAACTGCAGAGTGGGAGGAAAGGAGGACTTTTTTTTCTGCCTCCCCACTTCCAGCTACTCTCTGAAGACTAGATAAGAGACCCTCTTCAGAATATATGGGGGGTGGGCAGGGGAAGGACCAGACCATGTGAAAAATGAACGTAATATTTTAGCTGCAGTTCATTCATTTTCAGCTTTGTATTCTTCTTATTAAAAAAACACACCTAAACATTCCGTTGTTGTGCCCATAACCTAGGTTTAAGGTGCCATTTAGCTCCCAGCTTTCATATCTCAGTTTCTAACACGGCAAAGGATTAATGCTCTCTTCACCCATATCATGGATCCCAATTTGGTTCCCCATTTCCAGCATTAACTATTTTTTGTTTAAATATCAAATGCATCAGGGCAAGCCGTGAGACGAAATGTCATATCTAGTTTGGTCCTAACAGAGCAAACAAAGCTAGCTCCAAACATTTCAGAGGACAGTACAACCAGTAATTTTGTGGGTGGACCAGTTTGTTGGGGCTTCTGGAAACTGGCAGGGGATGTTGAATGACACAGAAATGCATCTATGATAAACTATTTAAGAGACTTTTACTCAAATCTTCTACCCCATTCTGCCCCAAGGTTAACTATTACTTCATTGAGCTCCTGTGAACTAGACGCTGCCTTATGAAATGCCAGTCCATGAATGCTTCCATCATAATTAAATTACTGGTATAGCATTGAAAGGCTCTTTTGTTTTTGCCTCAACAAATTAACATAGCTACCCCTCTGGGCATTATTACAACTGGTTCATAAATGGGGACCTGTGAGAGGGTGTGCTATTGGTTTGGTTGGTTTTTGTTCATATTATGTACTTTATAGTTTTCTTCTGCATTTTTACGCTGTGGCCCATCCTGAGATCTTTGGATGAAGGGCGGTAAACAAATTTAATTAATAATAAAATTAATAATAGTAGTAGTAGTGGGACGTGGGTGGCGCTGTGGGTTAAACCACAGAGCCTAGGACTTGCCAATCAGAAGGTAGGAGGTTTGAATCCCCGCGACGGGGTGAGCTCCCGTTGCTCGGTCCCTGCTCCTGCCAACCTAGCAGTTCGAAAGCACCGCACCTCAAAGTGCAAGCAGATAAATAGGTACCGCTCTGACGGGAAGGTAAACGGCGTTTCCATGCGCTGCTCTGGTTCGCCAGAAGCGGCTTAGTCATGCTGGCCACATGACCCGGAAGCTGTGTGCCGGCTCCCACGGCCAATAAAGCGAGATGAGCGCTGCAACCCCAGAGTCGGTCACGACTGGACCTAATGGTCAGGGGTCCCTTTACCTTTATCTAGTAGTAGTACTAAATAACTGACTTAGGAATCTTCCTTATACCGAGTAAGAACAAAGGTCCATCCAGCTAAATGTTGTCTACACTGACATGCACCAGGTCTCTGAGGTTTCAGAGATAGGTCTATCCCAGCCCTGTTTAGAGACACCGGGGATTAAACCTGAGACCTTCTGCATGCACCACTATCGTCTACTAGCCAATCCTCATTTAACCAGAAATGGCAGGGGCTGAACCTCAGATCTTCTGCACGAGAAGCACATGCTCTACCAAAAATGTCCCCCCAGAAATCTTGCTTGGAGTCAACCTGTGAGATCCCATGTCTGACGTTCAGAACCTCAACTGCTGTGAAACCAACTCAAGAGTGTGGCAGGGGTGACGGCTGAGCTCGTGCCACAGATGGATCTGGTGGAAAGGAGAAAGAGGACTCTGTGCAAGCAGAGCTGCATGGAGATGGTCCCTTTCCCAGCTGCTGCCCTGACCGCAGCCAACCTCGACCCAGAATCCCCTGGAAATTCACAGCAGGACACTTTCCGCTGGACAAAACTGGATCTCGCCATTTAGCTGGGGTTGCCAAGGCATAACTCTCTGAACCTAAACATGTCCCCATCCTAGTAGGATAAGTTGCATATTTCCTTTAGTTAACAGGTTGTATTTTAGTAAAATGCCGGAACACCCACAGCACAATAGGCAAGGATGTTCACGTCAATGATGCCTTTTCACTGCTTCTTCAGAATCGAAATTTCCCACAGGTCTGGGGGAAATGGAATCGATGATACTTTGGATTCATGACAGCTCATGAACAGAGTCATTGCCAGGCCAATTAACTATACAGTGAGATAAATCATTCCAGCATTGATTGTGTAGCCCGATGATTGCAAAGCCTGTCCTCAGGCAGAAGCCGGCAGCAATAGACTAAAGCATCATAATTATGCATGGATTTCTAACTTAAGTGTGATGGTTAGACCTTAGGATCACTGATGTTTTGGGTATCAACAGGACACAAAGATGAGGTGAATATCTTTGAGTCGAAGGGTAGATTTACAAAGTATTTCTGAACAAAGGTAAAATCCCAGTCACCCATCTGAGCAAAACGTTCATGGGAACCTGCTTAAAAGTTCTCTTAAAGGGCCCCGGCCCAGTATACCTGAAGGAGCATCTCCACCTCCATAGTTCTGCCTGAACACTGTGGTCCAGCGCCGAGGGCCTTCTGGTGGTTCCCTCGCTGCGAGAAGCAAAGCTACAGGGAACCAGGCAGAGGGCCTTCTCGGTAGTGGCGCCCGCCCTCTGGAATGCCCTCCCACCAGATGTCAAAGAGATAAACAACTACCTGACATTTAGAAGACACCTGAAGGCATCCCTGTTTAGGGAAGCTTTTAATGTCTGACATTTTAATGTATTTTTAATCTTTGTTGGAAGCTGCCCAGAGTGACTGGGGAAACCCAGCCAGATGGGCAGGGTACAAATAAATTATTATTATTATTATTAACCTGATCCACAAGACTCAACCAAACTGCGCAGAAAACTGCGCAGAATTCCTAGGACCGAACCATTTCTGACCACAGGGGGAAGGGTCACATTTTCTTGTATATCTTCACATCAAAAACCATCCCTGCATGTATTTAATGCAGTGTCTAGTTTGAGCCATAAATCCACAACACGTGCTTTAAAGTTTTCCCAGGAATGCCTGTTACAGATTTGAAAACCAATGTGGGTAGTAGCAGCAAAGCGACATTTTCTACCTGGGTTTTTTTGCTTTCGTTTTCTCTCTTCTCCAGCTGGCTTTGCAGCTTCTTCCTCTCCTGTTCGAGTTCCCGCACTCTCTTCTGCAGCTTTAGGAAGAGGGTCATGTCCATGGCCGCCTTCTCCATGCCAACCTCCTGTGACGGAAGAGGAGAACGAGAGGTAAGAGCAGAGAGTAACCTTAATGGCCCGGAGGCGCCGCAGGAACATGCATTATGCAGCAGGTCACCAGGAGACTTTCAGCAACACCTGAGAGCTTTGAATAATTACAAAGGAAAGGAACGTGCTGTGTGGCTGGTTCAACACTCTTGCCCAACAGGAAGCCAAGGAAGCACTTCTATCCCACCCAATGAAGGGTTCTTCCAGATGCGGTCCATTTAGCAGGCGCTCAGTCGCTGGTGTTCTGCTTACAACTGGAATAGCAGCTTTGGAATCTAAATAAGATTCTGCAGCCAAGTGGACAGCCCCTTTCTTCACTCCCAAACATATAAGGTAAAGGTAAAGGGACCCCTGACCATTAGGTCCAGTCGCGGACAACTCTGGGGTTGCGGCGTTCATCTCGCCTTATTGGCCGAGGGAGCCAGCGTACAGCTTCCGGGTCATGTGGCCAGCATGACTAAGCCGCTTCTGGCGAACCAGAGCAGCGCACGGAAACGCCGTTTACCTTCCCGCCAGAGCGGTACCTATTTATCTACTTGCACTTTGATGTGCTTTTGAACTGCTAGGTTGGCTCAGCCCCAAATTCTTGGGAGGGGAAGGGTTTCATTGGAACCATGGCGGGCTTTTTTTGAAGGGGGGCGGTAAAAGGTAAAGGGACCCCTGACCATTAGGTCCAGTCATGACTGACTCTGGGGTTGCGGCGCTCATCTCGCTTTATTGGCCAAGGGAGCCGGCATACAGCTTCTGGGTCATGTGGAAACGCCGTTTACCTTCTTGCCGGAGTGGTACCTATTTATCTACTTGCACTTTGAGGTGCTTTCGAACTGCTAGGTTGGCAGGAGCAGGGACCGAGCAACGGGAGCTCACCCCGTCGCGGGGATTCGAACCGCCGACCTTCTGATCGGCAAGTCCTAGGCTCTGTGGTTTAACCCACAGCGCCACCCACGTCCCTGAAGGGGGGTAGAAGGTGCTAAATACTCCCTCCCCCTCCTTGCTGCACATCCGATCATGGTTGCTCCCTCTCACCAAATTAAGACGAGGGAGGGAAAAGAAATGAATATAAAGGCAATGCTATTTGGAGAAGTGCTAAGCTGATAGAGCCGATCCCTAGAGAGGAGAGCTGAGGGAAATGGCTAGAGGAAATCTATATGGGCCATAACCCGTTCACCAAATATGCTGTTCTTGGACAAGAGACAGGCTGGCCACAGGGCTTATCCAAACTTCCCTTTTGCCTCTTTCTTTCCAAGCAGAGATCCATGCTTAAAAGCTCTGTGTCCAAGTGTCTGTCTGTTTTTGCCTCGAGCTTTCCCTGCTCTTCCCCACTGAATCGAAGCAAATGTTGATTCAGGTTTCCCGTAGATTGATGTTTGCTCTGATTGAGCTTTAAAGAGCAGGCTTTTACAGGGAAAGATCAGCGCAAAAGAAGAAGAAGGAGGAGGAGGAGGAGGAGGAGGAGGAGGAGGACGACGCTCGGACATGGAACTTTAGATTGTGACCATATCTGGAAAGAGCGAAGGAAAGGTAAGAGTGGATAAGCCTGCAATTAACCATGTCCTGGTGACATCATGTTTGGAAGACAGCAGAGTGGTCTACACAAAGCTATCCATGAAGGCAATCCAGAAGCGGCAGCTATTGGGAGAAAGTCCCAGCAAGATTGGTGTATGCAATCACACAATGGAATCATGGAGCACCACTCCTTTTGGACCTGCATTGACTGTCGATACGCTAAGAGGCCAGATTCTGGCACTAGTCTATATAAAGCCCAAAATTTCTTGGGAGCCAGATACCTGAAAGAGTGCCTCTCTCAATATGTATTGGCACGTGTGATCAGTGAGGGAAGGGCCCTGCTGGCGATCCCACTCTTGGGGGAGATACTTTCTATGGTGGAACAGGGCAGGGCCTTCTCTGCAGTGGCATCCTAACTGGAACTCGCTCCCATTGCCAGTTCAATCACCTTCGTTCGTAACCTTTTGGTGTATGATCTAGCTGAGATTCCTACATTGCATGGGGTTGACCTGGATGACCAATGGAGTCCCTTCTAACTCTACATTTCTGATTCTAGAATGTATTAAGCAATGGCAAACCTAAACAGCATCTTAAAAAGCAGAGACATCACCTTGCCAACAAAGGTTCGTATAGTAAAAGCCATGGTTTTCCCAGTAGTGATGTATGGAAGTGAGAGCTGGACCATAAAGAAGGCTGGTCGCTGAAGAATTGATGCTTTTGAATTCTGGTGCTGGAGGAGACTCTGGAGAGTCCCATGGACTGCAAGAAGATCAAACCTCTCCATTCTGAAGGAAATCAGCCCTGAGTGCTCACTGGAAGGACAGATCCTGAAGCTGAGGCTCCAATACTTTGGCCACCTCATGAGAAGAGAAGACTCCCTGGAAAAGACTCTGATGTTGGGAAAGATGGAGGGCACAAGGAGAAGGGGACGACAGAGGACGAGATGGTTGGACAGTGTTCTCGAAGCTACCAGCATGAGTTTGACCAAACTGCGGGAGGCAGTGGGAGACAGGAGTGCCTGGTGTGCTCTGTTCCATGGAGTCACGAAGAGTTGGACACGACTAAACAACAACAACAGTGGTACCTTGGCTGGCGAATTTAATCTGTTCTGGGAGTCTGTTCGACTCCCAGAACTGTTAGAAAACCAAGGAGCGGATTCTAATTGGCTGCAGAAGCTTCCTGCACGCAGTCAGAAGCCGCGGAAACTGTGTCGGACGTTTGGCTTCCCAAAAATATTTGCAAACCAGAACACTCACTTCTGGGTTTGTGGCGTTTGGGAACTGATTTGTTCGGGAGCCAAGCCGTTCAACAACCAAGGTACCACTGTGATGGGAGTCATGTAGGACATAAAAACGATGTGGAGTTTTTATAATGTTTTATTTCCACTTTCGTATTTTACTGTTGTATTTTCTGAGATGTGTTTATCTGATGGATTGGTTACTGGTAAACCACCCCATAATCTGGCTGGCTGAAGTATATGATAGAAATAAAAATAAATTATAAATAGAACAATAAATAACTGGACAAACAGTTGCATGAACAGCTGCATGAGGCTCTGCAGCTGGATTACGCAGCTGCTCCAGATTTTATGAGGTCGGGGGGGGGGAATTTGGTTGAGCAGGGAAAACACAGGAGGGGGATGTTTTGATCACAACATCATGCAGATGCCCTGTAAAAATGAGTTAATGATGTGTGGCTATTCGACAGTAATTGTGCACTGTGGAAGCAGCCAAATTGCACAAGCTTTCGTGCAGAATGTTTCCAGCACAGATTGCACCACTAGTTCTCGTCTACCACGTATATAAGGAATGAAGGTGGCTGTGTGAAAGAGAGAAAAACCTGAGATGCGCAAACTCTTAATCTGCAGCTTCTACTGGTGTCAGAAGCCTTGACACTTTGCACTTGGTGCAACGGGTTCATCCAAAGTGAGAAAGCAATTTCACAAATCCATCTTCGGCTTCTTAGCTCTCATGGTCAGGTAACTAACTATCCTAAACACACCCATTTAACAGGGAGAGAAATGGCAGCACCGAGAGGTGAAGTGACTAAAGGCCACAAGAAAATCCGTAACAGACAAATCCGTAACAGTGGTAGTCTGGCCTCCATTCCATTTTGCTTTTTACTCCAGACACACTAACACGCCAGCCACAGAGCCATTCAATCATAACCTCTGCCACCGGACATGCCAGCTGAACGCATTTTGTCTACTCTAAGTGGTTGAAAATATCGGCCTTAGCCCTTGCACTCATTATTTGAGTTCAACACATTCTTAACATCCTAGGCAGATTAATCTTACAAGGCTGGAATGGGCAGAAACGGAGACAGAAATTTTGCCAATCCAAAACCCTGCTGGACTCCTGCTGGCATAGTGGAAGGTGGGGGCCTTCTTTCTTGACCATTCATTCATTTTCATATTTCCTCTCCCTTTGGTCCCAAAGGGGAGGGGAAATCAGTGTGATGGCTCCAGGACTAGGGGCACAATTGGGGGAGATGTTGGGGGAATGTGAGGGCTTTGCAATCCAGCCCCCCACTTGCTGGAGTTACCACCTGGTAACTCCTTACTGTTATCGATGGTGGAGTGCTAAGGGTGGCAGCAGGCTCTGTGCCCACAACGGGGAGGCTTCTTCACCCACGGACCTCCCTCTCTGGGGGCTGAGAGAGAAATATAGCCTGTACTATGGCTCCTCAAGGGGACGCGGGTGGCGCTGTGGGTTAAACCACTGAGCCTAGGACTTGCCGATCAGAAGGTCGGCAGTTCGAATCCCCGCGACAGGGTGAGCTCCCATTGTTCAGTCCCTGCTCCTGCCAACCTAGCAGTTCGAAAGCACGTCAAAGTGCAAGTAGATAAAAAGGTACCTCTCCGGCAGGAAGGTAAACGGCATTTTCGTGAGCTGCTCTGGTTCGCCAGAAGCGGCTTAGTCATGCTGGCCACATGACCCAGAAGCTGTACGCCGGCTCCCTCGGCCAATAAAGCGAGATGAGCGCCGCAACCCCAGAGTCGGTCACAACTGGATCCAATGGTCAGGGGTCCCCTTCACCCTTTATGGCCCCTCAAATGCTCTTCCAGGAACCTTGGGATTTTGCTCTATTAGCCCTTTTGGAGAGCACAAGGAAGCCTTCGGAGTGTTGCTCTGCATTCTCCACCAAGCCTGCACGCTGCACAGATAGATACATTAATGCCTTGTGCCCTAATGTACTTTAAAATGTTGGTTATGCTGAAAGTGTACCAGTGAGGCTGGAAATCTCTCTGAAAACACAATAGGAGTGCCTAAAGCCAGTCCTCAGGAGGCTTGGAAAGGCGCTCAGAAGCCTTTTGAAAGGAAAATATGTTATATAAATGCATTATTAACCACTCGCTTTTTTTTTAATTATCGTTACTTAATGCTCTCCGTGCACAGCCCTAACTGTTAACTAAAAGCGTGCGTTTAAAAATTAATCCTCTTTAATTGCCTAATTAAAGATATAAACAGTGCGACTTTCTCAATGCGAGGCTGAGGTTTTGACATCTGCTGCTCCCTACATAATTAGTGTTGGCTTTCCAGCAGCACAAGAAAACTTAATAGTCACATTTCAAAACCACATCTGCCTCATTCAGAGAAAGTCATGGCACTCCGGTGACCATGCAGCGACCCACTTAAAAAACCCTGCCCCCAAACCCTGTTTGAATTGAACTTTCATACCTCCACCTGCTGGATGGCATCTTCAGTATCCCCAACCTCAGATGTAGAAATTGACGGGTAATTGGAGTCTGATTCCAGGCTGCTCTGGTTCGATGGATTTCTTCTGTGTCCTGGGGTCTGCTATGGAAAGAGATGACAGTATTAAAGTTTCCCACCTACCACCTGCAGGCAGCTGTTCTATCAGATTGCAGAACAGAGGGAGAGAAGGGAAGGAGGTCTGTTTCACAGGCTTCACAGTGACTAGCTTTCTCCAGCTCCTCCTCAACAATCACCTGGCAGCCATCACACCATCAAGGGTACATTAACTTTCTCCATAAAGGTAAAGGGACCCCTGACCATTAGGTCCAGTCGTGGCCGACTCTGGTGTTGCGGCGCTCATCTCGCTTTATTGGCCGAGGGAGCCGGCGTACAGCTTCCAGGTCATGTGGCCAGCATGACTAAGCCGCTTCTGGCGAACCAGAGCAGCGCACGGAAATGCCATTTACCTTCCCACCGGAGTGGTACCTATTTATCTACTTGCACTTTGACATGCTTTCAAACTGCTAGGTTGGCAGGAGCAGGGACCGAGCAATGGGAGCTCACCCCGTTGCGGGGATTCGAACCGCCGACCTTCTGATCAGCAAGTCCTAGGATCTGTGGCTTAACCCACAGCACCACCCATGTCCCAACTTTCTCCATACCAGCTAGCTGTTTTCAGAACCATAATTTCAAAAACTGGTGCTGGAGTTTGCTTTTTACCTTCTCTCCCCCCATCCTTTTTTCCTTCAGGGTCATGACTTGCCCCCAAAGAATTCTGGGAACTGTAGCTTGTTAAGGAAGCTGAGAGTCATTAGGAGACTCTTTACTCGTTCCACAGAGCTGTAATTCCAAGAGTGGTTTAACAGCCCGGCCTTCTTCCTAGAGGACTCTGGGAATTGTAGCTCTGTGTGGGGAATAAGAGTCTTCTAACAAGTCTCGGCAGACTTAAACTACTATTCCTAGGACTCTTTTCGAAAGCCATGTTGGTTTAAAGTGGTATGGTACTGCTTTAAATGTGCAATGCAGATGGGGCCTAATTCAGTAGAGCTACGGGAGTTACACTAGTTCTCATAAATCTATTATGTTCACAGGATATTGCTTATCACTAATTATTTCTGTCAGCTCTAAACAAGAACACACAGGTATTTGCTGTGGTTGGAAGCGCTTCCCAAAATATAGCCAGCGAACTTATCGCAGTTGACGGAATACTATCTGCTCCTAACATAGCATCCCATTACCTTTATGATAGCCATTTCATCCCTTAAGTTGTCATATCTCTGCTCCAGCCTCGAATACTCCTGCACAAGATTCTGATAGCGAACTCTCTCCTCTTCCAGCTCCTTCTTCGTCAGCAGATTTTCCTCGACAGCATTTTGTGCAAACTCATCTTACAGAACAAAAAGAAGACAAATTTGACATGTTTAACTATTGAATTTTTACTGAAGTGTTGAGCTCCGGCACCTCTTTTTCCAGAAAAATAGCACTGATTCAGGCTCTCCCAAACATCTGGAGGTAACTAGGTTGACGAGGACTGGCCTTACAGTCTTACACATACAGTGGTACCTCGGGTTAAGTACTTAATTCGTTCTGGAGGTCTGTTCTTAACCTGAAACTGTTCTTAACCTGAAGCACCACTTTAGCTAATGGGGCCTCCCGCTGTCGTTGCGCCGCTGGAGCACGATTTCTGTTCTCATCCTGAAGCAAAGTTCTTAACCTGAAGCACTATTTCTGGTTTAGTGGAGTCTGTAACCTGAAGCGTATGTAACCTGAAGCATCTGTAACCCGAGGTACCACTGTACTGGTATATGTTGCTGGCTTCTGAAATAAATAAGAAGCCTAAAGAAGATTCCCTCATGCTTGATCCAGAAGCTGAATAGTTATCGAGCAGAATGCTGCAACATGACTGCTGACAGGAGTGAGGCCTTGTCAGCATATAACCACTGCGCTCCAAGATCTGGTAGCCCATTTGCGACTGGGTCATGTTCAAGGTGTTACTATTAATATTTAAAGCCCTTAGCAACTTGGGACCAGATTACCTACAAGATCGTCTTATGTCACATGTGCCCACTCAACACCTCGATTGGCACAAACAGCACTACTACAGGTGCCACGCAATACCTGTGCTGCATTTGTAAGAACCCGGCCATTCAGTGTGGCAGCCCCCTGCCCTTTGAAACTCCCCGTCTCTTGACATCAAACAGGCGCCTTTACTGTACTCTCTTCGGCGCCTGTTTCGGATGCTTAGAAAGTTGAAGCAATCTTAATCTACTCTAGTGTTTTCCCCTTTTGTATGTTTTAAAGTAGGGTTGTTACCTTTTTCTTGACTTTATTGTTTTATCTTTTGTAAACTGCTAGGAGGGTTGGTTTTTTTAATAAAAAAAATAATCAAGTGGTGTATGATTTATGACTGATGTTTGTTCCAATTCAGGAGTAAACAGTGGGTTTTCCTAAGGAAAGTGGCAGGACAAACAGAAAACTGCTCGGATCTGAGCCTAGGAAGTGTGGAAAAGCCTCAAAGTGCAACAAGGCAGTTTCCTATGTTTGTTCCTAACCAATGGATCAGATAGAACCCATCTGATCCACCAAGCAATGTTTCTTTAGGGTGACAGCCCTAAAAATGAAAGAAAGCCCTCTATCAAAATGATAAGCTTGTACAACCCATTAGATAACAAAGGTATTTACTGAGTGCTTGCATTCCTCATGCACATTATGGCTTTCCCAGCCTGTTTTCTCTCTCAGCTTGCCAGTGTCTAAGTCAGTTTTTAAAATGATCCATTCACGGTGCCTTGTTATGTTAAAGAGGCCCTTTGTTGCAGTGCAAATACTGCTGTCTGAACACCACTTGTTTGCTGACACTGTCAAGTAATTTCCCTTTACAGTTCCTCTGATTAGATCCAAAAAAATGTAACTGAAGATTGGGGAATTTGTGCGCATGTGTAGAAACCTTTTTTCATTCCACGCTTAATTAAATTAGCTTTCCCTCCTCCTGTCTCACCTCTCTGAAAGCTATTCCAACACTGTCTTTGGGAAGGAGGCGAAGAGGAACTGTTAGAAGATTAGTAAGGTAAAGGTAAAGGTACCCCTGACCATTAGGTCCAGTCGTTACCGCCTCTGGGGTTGCGACGCTCATCTCGCTCTATAGGCTGAGGGAGCCGGCATTTGTCCACAGACAGCTTCTGGGTCATGTGGCCAGCATGACTAAGCCGCTTCTGGTGAACCAGAGCAGCGCACAGAAACACCGTTTACCTTCCCGCTGGAGCGGTACCTATTTATCTACTTGGACTTTGACGTGCTTTCAAACTGCTAGGTTGGCAGGAGCAGGGACCGAGCAACGGCAGCTCACCCCATCGCGGGGATTTGAACCGCTGACCTTCTGATCGGCAAGTCCTAGGCTCTGTGGTTTAACCCACAGCACCACCCGCGTCCCAGAAGATTAGTACATTTCCGCTTATCAATCACAACTAGCACTAAGGGAGAAAGGGCTCATAACACCGCAAGGAACAAACAAAAGCAAAACTGCCAGCCTGGTTTATCTCCAGCGTTAAATGAAACCATATGCCCTGCTCCTCCTTACCTTCCGACTGACACAGAATTTTGTTGTTCAGCTCCTCTTTTTCCTGCTTCAGCAGCGCATTCTCCTCTTCCAAGTCCGATATCCGCTGAGGAGAAAGCAGGAGAGCAATATTACTGTCCCACAATGTAAGGCAACTCAAGGTCGGTTAACTCCATGGAGCGACAGAGTTTCACCTGGCTGGCTTTTATAGCCAAACCGGTTTTTTGTCCTCCTTCGATCGCTAGAATAATGATACACAACAGTGAAAAGCTTGCTTTTCAAACAGCCTACTCCAAGGACCATTTTTTTTTAAAGAATGCACAAACTTTGGTATAAATCAATGGCTACTAGACATAAGAACAGCCTGCTGGGCCAGGTCAGTTGGGGTTGCCATATTTCAAAAAGTGAAAACCCAGACACAAAAGTCGCTGAGCTTTTTTAAAGTCTACCCACCCCCCAAAATAAAAAAGGACATTTTTGAGCTACTATTAACAGGAAAAAAACAGGAAAAAGAACATGAGCACAAGAGCAATTCTCCCCACAAGACACAATGACTATGTTCTGCTTCTGCTGTGGGTGTGAAGAGCAGTTGATGGAAGTCACAAGCAGGGAGAATAATGTTGAGCTCAGTTTCTTTTAGCAAGTTTTCCATGGTAATCTGGTTGGCCACTGTGAGAACAGCACGCTGGACTAGATTGGTCACTGGTCTGATCCAGCGGACTATTCTTACATTCTTCGTGTTTAGCATAAACAGTGTTTGCTGTCTAAGGCAAACTTGGACCTTACGCCTCAGACATGAAAAAACCTCGAGACGGCTCTGTGGGTCATAGTGAAAACTCTGAGGAGAGTTTTTTAACCTCGTGTTAAAGAAAGAGAAAGAATGTCTAAGTGAAGAATCCACCCCAAACTAAACTTGAAGTGAATCTGAGATACCTCCTCAGCGATTCTGAGGGATGCAATGTATTCATGTCATTGCCAGACTCCAGTGGACATTCCTGATGCCTTGTTTTTCCCCCTTTACTGTTTACTCTTTGCCACAGTGCAATTAGTCTTTCACATAACATTAAAATAAAAACACCTCGGATCATATTGTATGAGGGTAAAAAAAAGAGAAGAAAAACAGAGAGGAAAAGGCTCAGTGTAACTTGAATGCTTCTCATATCCCAGAGCCAATACTGGCAAAATAGGGGACACTGCCATGTCGCACACAAGGTCGTTCTATTTAGCCACAGCAGTCTTACTTCGCTGAATTGCTTTTAGCGCATGAAATATTGGCTTGGTTGTGCTGCACATGGACAAGGCTGCAGGCTGGCACCCCAAATTTCACTGTGGTGTTCCTCTCAGTCTACACAATTGCAACTCGGAGCAGAACAGCTATAATTTGGAAAATTGCTACACAGAGCGTGTACGTGGATTCTGAGCTGCTGGAGAAAGAAGGCTTTATACATCAGAATAATAAAGATTTTTATTTTATTTTTTTGCCATCCTAGCAAGCCCAACAATACATGCCTGCTAAGCCTCATTCATCCATACAGTAGCCTAATTCTTATCTACGTTCATATAACCATTCCCCAGTTTTCTTGGCAGGCAGGAAACTGCAGAGGTATTTTATCAATAAGTGCACATGACATTTAAAAAGCCAAACCCTAAATGGATAACAGGGGCCAGTGGGAAGCAAGCAGTTTATTACAAGAAAAGTTCAAATGGCTTTTGTAAGGCGTTATTCAATGTGCATAAAAACTGGAGGGGGGGGGGCAAAAAGCCCTAAAGCAACAAAATTAGAACAGCTCATTTATGAAATGATCTCTCCAAAGTATCTTTGGAGCATTAGTTCTGAACACAGCTGTGTGCGTTGCTGCAAACGAAACAGTCACTTAGAAAAACAGCCAAAGTTTTCTGCAGTGGATCGTCTTCTACAGTGAACAGGGGGACGGGCAATAATGCAGCTACCAGGGGCACATGCCTGGGGCATCACAAAAAAACTATTATATGTATTTTCCCCTTCAAATATTGTGTGCGTTGCTGCCCAACCTAGAAGGACAGAGAAGAACTCTGTCACCCTGGCCCACAAGGAACCACCTCTTTTGGAGCAAACCTATCCACCGGAAAACGTGAGAGGTAGACCTGATCTACTTATAATAAGCAACAGAATATGTTGACAGGAGCACTAAACTGGTAGAGTGTGGATTAGAACACTTAAAAGTTGTAGGTGGGGCTTCCTGCTTTTGAAAGCTTCCCCAAGCAAAGCAAAGTCGGCTCCCCTTCAATAGAGAGTTTATATAGTCTAGCTGTCTTTCTGGCATGCTACTTTTTATACTTGCAAAGAGTTTTACAAGCAGAAGCGTGGTGTGTTTTTTTTAATGTCTTTCCCCAAACTGCAGTCTGAAGTGGTTCTCCCCTTTTGATCACTTCATCCTGCTGTGTGCACAGGAAAAGCCTGGCCGCACCTAGAATACCAACTGGGAAAGCAGGGGTGTTCCTAGAGGCTGAGAAATTAGGAAGTTTGCCAGATAACATTACAGCCTCTGGTCTCTCACACAATAATGGAAGACCAACATGGTATGGCGATGCCCAGTGCCCACCTAGGACAAATGCAATGCATAAGCTTCTGGGTTTCACAAATCTATTCAGCCCAGAGAAGCAAGTAGCTACACAAGTCTAGGGCTGTTTCCAGAGTGTAATACCACAGGAAGACAAAAACAAACAAACAAGCCCACAGGAGCACAAAATGTAGTTTTTTATGAACAGCAGCATTTGTCCCAAGAGAAAGAACAAGTATTCAGCCTTTTGGGTTGCATAGGGTTGTGTCAAATATTAACCAGGTCCGTTAATTTCAATAGAGCTATTCTGAGCACTACCTAGCAGGAAACAACCCACAGACAAACAGCAACCCATTTGCAACACCGGCTTGCAGTAATGAAGCCCTGCTGTGGAAACACTCAGTATTATCACATCAACATTTCTTAGGTTCAGGGAAGAACTGCCGGCTGACTGGGCCCCTGACTCTTCATGTACAAACACCAAAATGCACAGAAAGGCATTTTCAAAGACATACGAGCTGTAAATACAGAACCAGCAGCCATCTCATACCCCACTTTAAAGGTGAGCTAAGATTATGGAGGTGTCTGCCATCTCCCTGAGTGGACAGTCTGGTTTCACAGTAACCTTTTTCTAGGTAGTCATGTACAGTGGTGCCCCTCAAGACAAATGCCTCGCAAGACGGAAAACCCGCTAGACGAAAGGGTTTTCCGTTTTTGAGCTGCTTCGCAAGACGATTTTCCCTATGGGCTTGCTTTGCAAGACGAAAACGTCTTGCAAGTGTTCCGATTTTTTTTCGCTCCCCCCCTTTTTCTAAGCCGCTAAGCCGCTAATAGCCTTTTAGCCGCTAATCCGCTAATCCTTTAATAGCCGCTAAGCCTTTAATAGCCGCTAAACCGCTAATAGCGCTGATCCGCTAATAGGGTTGCTTCGCAAGACGAAAAAACCGCTAGACGAAGAGACTCGCGGAACGGATTAATTTCGTCTTGCAAGGCATCACTGTATGCAACTGCAAGGAAGAATTTGGCAGTGCAAATCAGCCTTGAGAAATGCCTGTGGACCTTGCAGATGGATGCAGAAACTGTAATAGTGAGAAATGCAAAACCAACCAGCAAGCTTTCAGAAAGTGTGTCCAAGGTTTTGACACTGTGATACAGAAAGTCTGGCAAATCCTGGGGAGCATTACCTTTCGGAGCACATCTTTCTCCTTTGTATAGGTGTCTTCTACTATCTTTCTTTCCCCGTGAGCCTTCTCCAGGGCCAACCGGAGAGAGTCGATCTCTTCTTGCAAGCTTGCAAGCTGGTTGGCGTCTCCCTTCTTCCGCTGATATCGTTGCAGTTCCTTCTTCAGCTTCTCTATCTCGGTGGAGTGAGAAGTGGCGGCTGCGGAGAACTGTTCAGTCAGGAGCTTGTATTCTTTGTTCTGCAATTTTGGGGTAGGTGAGAAGGAATATATGAACACAGCTCAGCACTTGACAGAGGTACTGTCCCCCCTCCCCGCAAAGGCCCAAATACTACAATTTTAAAATATTGGGTTTATATTACTTGTTGATATCTTTTCAGTGTGATACAACTCTCTTTTAAGGATCACAGGGCGGAGAAATGCTACTATAAGCAATAATTTTCAGAGGGGTAGTGTTTGTTGGTCTGTTGCAGTGACAGTCTTGTACAGTCAAACCTCGGTTGTTGAACGTAACCCGTTTGGCTTCCGAAATGCACTCAAGTGGAAGCCGCATCAGACATTTGGCTTCTGAAAAATATTCAAAAACTGGAACACTTACTTCTGGGTTTTCGGCGCTCGGGAGCAAAAACGTTCTGAAACAGAGGTGTTTGGGAACTGAGGTTTGACTGTAAAGCCTTTGAGGACTTAAAGTCCACTACATCAAATGAATGGACTCTATCCCACAAATGTGTCATAATAAATTGGCCAGTCTTAACTATGCCACAGTCATCAGTGGGAATAAACAGAAGACCTCTACTCCTGAGTAAGTGTGTTTACGATGGCATAGTTGCTGGGGCAGCCCAGTCAGATGGTCAGGGTGCAAATAAAAAAAATATTACAGATCCACTTCTTTAAACTAGGGGTGAACAACCTGGGGCCCTAAAACCTAATTCCACGTAGGTGGCACCCCATGGCACTTCAACCCAGCTCAAGATCTGGGAGATGGGGAGTGCGAGAGACAAAATATGAAAGGAGAGATGGCTCAGCTCCCATCACCTGTGCACATAACAGCTCCAAGAAGCACAACGCAGCCCACATTCAGAAGGTTTTTGCTGCAGTGTGAAAAACCGCAGATTGTGTACCAGGGATACAAGTGAAACGTTACATTTGTGATAGTCAGGAAGCTGACGCAGAAAAGAGGGAGCAGAAAAGGTGGAATGGGCCAATGTATTGATGCACAGTACAGCTGCTTTGTGCAGCTCTTGAATGTGTGCCCATTAAACACACCTCCACTGGCCTGCAAGTTGCCTCCAACTCTATGAACCTCTAAGAGATGCAAGACTCTCCCTTTACACTGGACGAGTTCACATGTGCAGCTAAGCCAAACTATGGACCGACACAAATGTGCAAATGCAGAAACAGATTGAAGTGAAGATGTGAAGATCACAGCTGCAGCAGTCTTCCCCTAGTCTTTCTGGTGCTAAGGCATGGTTTTGCTTAGTGCTATAGCTGAAGCTGGACTCGCGGTTTTTTTCTCTCTCAGACAAACCATAAGAGGTAAACCAAGGACTCACTCTGGAGCAAGACAGAGCCTGTGGCTGGGTTTGGGAGCAGCATGAACTGCATGGCAAAATTCGGTGAAGTGAAAATGTCAAAGGTTTGATGTGTTTCAGTTTATATATTACATTGGAAAGTGTGAATTAGACAGACTGGCCTTTATAAAAGTGAACGGAGTCAAAATTCTCCTGTCTCTAGGTAGGGCTAAGGCTTAACAGTGACCACTCACAAAGCGCTGTTTGATGGTAAAGCCATTTCCTGTTCTCAGGGAGATGATGTTGCGGACTGGACACGAAGCCCGACTCACGTGCATGGCGCAGGATAGCCCCTGTGCCATTGGTGCCCTTGGCCGCATCATCCCTTGGACCGACCAATGCGGTTGGTTGGGGGCGTGGCTTGGGCTATTTAAATCGCCTGCGGTCGAGGACTTGCCCCCTATTGCTTCCTGTTTGTGCAGTTATCCCTCCCTCCCTAAGGTTAGGCTCTTTAGTCAGTTGGAGGTGAGGGGAGGTAGTGGCCACCACCTACCCCTCCTAATTCAAGGGTATTCCATTAAAGGAATCCAAGGGGCATGGTCTCTGTCCGAAGCCCCAGACCGGGGGGGGGGGGGGGCTAGGGCCATGGCATGACCCTGGGGGAGTTCCTAGTTGATGTGCATCAGCAGGGCTCCCCCTACTGATTGGAAAGCCTTCTGAGACTTCCTGCAGACAGGCAGGAGTCAGATATAGTCGGTTAGTTTCCAATGCCTAAGCCAATACCACTCACATTCTGTAACCAATGAAGTTGTGGTCTTTTTTAGCCCATTAAGCTAAAATACTGGTCTCATGGTGTCCTTATTCCTTAACATCTCGGGAGGGTTTGGGAGCTTGCCACGCAACACAAGCATCTTGAAATTGATAAGATAATTAACACATGGTATGTAATGAAGGTTTCATTATTCCAATCACAGCAACAGATCATGCAATTCGTCAAGAAGTTCAGCAATGTATACTTGATTGTCTCCACCCTCATCGTTCAGCCCAGACACTGAGGTCCAGCTCCAAGGGCCTTCCGGTGGTTCCCTCACTGCAAGAAGCCAAATAACAGGGAACCAGACTGCGAGAAGTGATGCTACAGAGAACCAGGCAGAAAAGGGAGCTTTTCGGCTGTGGCGCCCTCTCTGTGGAATGCCCTCCCATCAGATGTCAAGGAGATAAAGAACTATACAACTTTTAGAAGACATCTGAAGGCAGCCCTGTATAGGGAAGTTTTTTTAAAAAATGTTTGACGTTCTGTTATGTTTTCATATGTGTTGGAAGCCGCCCAAAGTGGCTGGGGCAATCCAGCCAGATGGGCGCAGTGGTGTAGCGTGGGGGGTGCAGGGGGGGCCGGCCGCACCGGCCGCAACATCTGGGGGGTAGGGTTAGGGGGCGCAAATCCATGGGTTAGGGGTGCAAATCCATGGGTTAGGGGGCGCAAATTACTTGCCTTGCCCCAGGTGCTGACAACCCACGCTACGCCACTGGATGGGCGGGATATAAATAATAAAATGATGATGATGATGATGTCATGCTGCAGTCTCCCTTTGAATTTCTTTTCTTCAAGACTAGCAGAGTGGCAAAGGTAGGAAAGTGGTTACACCAGTGCTGGCAGACCCCCCATTTCTGATTTCAAATGCTGAGAAGGGAGTACTTAGGAGGATACCTTATAACAGGGCTGCAATCAAAATGAACAAGAGCTGTAACTCTCAGGCAGGCCCTGAAATGAAATTAGAGTAAAAGGTGGTTTGGGAGAGTCGTTAAGTATCTTTTAAGACTATCTTTGAGAAGCCTAAGTGAATTGCTTGGAGGCTCCGGGTGGCGGTAGCGGGAGATAAAGAGCTGGCTGAAGAGGCAGAAGCAGTAATTCTTTTGCTGAAGAGCCGACGGCTACATCAACATTTACGTTCTTAAAATGTTCTGAAGAAGACTGTGTGAGCCCAGGGCACTCAGAGCATCAAGTCCAAACAGGCAGCAAGGCTGGCCCGATATTCCTAGGAAATCCACGCTGAGGACTAATTAACAGCCAGCAGCGTTGATTTGTGTGGAAAAAATAATCTCGGATCAACTTTTATAAGCAGAAACACATTAATGGCCAGCAGGAGAGCACTGATGCCTGTGGTTCAGCAATGCCCACAAAACTTTGATCTAATCTGTTGACATATTCACCCCTTTTGTCACAGGGATCTGAGCAAGCTTGAGGACGAGAAGCTGGTGAAACACAATCACAAACATCCATGAAAGCAGATATAATTAAACCGTGAAAGATGTGTCGTAAGGGGGAAGGCTAACGTCTCTTTCACACCCTTCACCATTTCAGTAGAGAGTGTAAGAAAAAACCGTATGCAGAATGTGCTGAGTCAACAACATTTCTGCCAATTCAGCAAAAATGATGGGCAGCAAACAATTTAGAGACGATTACATCAACGCTGATGAGAGGTTTTGAGATTCAATCATCACGAGTCTCCATTAAGGGTGCAGGCGGGAGGAGTGGACACCCTCAAGAATAACAAGCACCAAAACTAAATCCAGTGCCATCAGACTCCCAACTTTATTCCTCCCCTGCCTTTAGGTAAAGGCAAAGGGACCACTGACCATTAGGGCCAGTCGTGACCGACTCTGGGGTTGCGGCGCTCATCTCGCTTTATTGGCCGAGGGAGCCGGCGTACAGCTTCTGGGTCATGTGGCCAGCATGAGTAAGCTGCTTCTGGCGAACCAGAGCAGCGTACGGAAACACCGTTTACCTTCCCGCTCGAGCGGTACCTATTTATCTACTTGCACTTTGACATGCTTTCGAACTGCTAGGTTGGCAGGAGCAGGGACCGAGCAACGGGAGCTCTCCCCGTCGCGGGGATTCGAACTGCCAACCTTCTGATTGGCAAGTCCTAGGCACTGTGGTTTAACCCACAGCGCCACCCACATCCTTTACTCCAACCTAAAAACTGAGGATCATATTCAAGGCTTCTGATGGAAGTCCGCTCTTGTTCACAGAAGCTTATGCCAGCCTTCACCAACCTGGTACCCCACCTACCAGTTGTTTTTGACAATTCCTGACATTTGTTGTTCACTTTTAGGAACAAGCTTGTTCTATAAGGAGAGGTGAGTTATGAGCTTGTGGGCTTCCCATGGCTATCTGGTTGGCCAAGGTGAGAATGATGGAGTAGATGGGCCATTGCCATAATCCAGCCATCGCCTCTTATGTTCTTCTGTCAAAATAAATGTATGCTTTTTAAAATTTGACAGATGTCAATCAGTAACTTATTTAGCTACAAATGTCGTGAGCAAGGCCAACAGATCAGACCGCTGAGGCCCCTTCTAAATCTGTATGTTTGTCTAGAGTGAAAAAATCCTCCAATATCGGCACCTCTCATCCAAATGAGAACTCAGTGCTTCTCTTGCCTTCCCCAATCAGAAAATGCATCACAGGCTAAAGATCCCTATCTCCTTTATTGTTGTCTTAGCATGGCTTTTCTGGCAGTCAATAGTGATAAGCGATGGGGGAGCAGCACAATGCAGGCTTTAGCAGGAAAGCTTGGCTTTGTAGCAGCTCCCTTTTAACATCACAACCAATCTGTACACAAGAGGGATTTCTCTTCAGGACTCAACAATTGTCTTCCCTAATTCAGTCTGAGCCAAGGTTAAGCAAGGCTCTTTAAAAAAAAACACAACAAAAAACTGCACACATTGAAGATCAGCAAGTTGTCAATTTCTTTTTGCTGTCTTTTGACCTTCAGGAAGTTTATCGTTGCTCAATCCAAGAGCTCTGCTCAGAAATGGTTGTCCCTGTGATGATGTGAGATGCAGAGCCAGACAGGACAATAATTAGGGCGCTTTGACTTCCTGGCTAACCTGCAAGACCTATGAATTCCCTAACCCCACCCCAAACCCCACCTGACTTCTTGATTGGGTAGATATACCATTTAACCCATTCCGAGTCATGTTACCTACTGGACTGACAAAAAGCTAAGAAGATCTTGATTCAACTGACCAAGCATCCCTTCCCCAGCCCTGATTTTCAGCCCCCCTCTTGTTACAGAACTTGGAGGCTGACTTCTTCTACTTGTCTGACACAACAAGGCATGTCTTAGTATGATGGATTCTACTAATAAGAGTCAACCACAGGGATGGAACAAATGTCTGTAGCTTTCCATTTCCAAAGTGAATTTGCCACAGTGGACAAGTGTCCTGAATAAAGCAAGAGATACACACAAATGCGAGAGAAAGCAACGGTGCTGCGAGTTATGCGTGCTATTACAGAGAGGGGGACAGGATGCCTGATACTTCTGAGCAACAGCCCAGCTGAAGAGCCACTGCAGCATAGTGGTTAGCGTTAGGATCTGAAAGACCAGGGTTCAATTCCCCACTCAGCAGTGGGTGACCTTGGGTCTGTCACTGGCCCTCACCCCTTCCTACCCCACAGGGTTGTTGTGGGGATTAACTGAGGAGGGGGAGAACCGTATATGCCACCTTGAGTACCTCGGAGAAAAGGTTCGATACAAATGCAACAAACAAACAAACAAGTTCCTGAAAATATTAAGCCTGAACAAAGGCAAGCACGTGATTATTGGGGTCTGGCTGTCAGTAGGGGCAAGAGTAAAAGGAGTATCCCAAACTTCATTGTATCCAACTAGCTACACACATATACATATATTGGTAAATGAACGCTTAAGGTGGATTAAAGCTCTTTGCTATCTCTGCATTCCCACTGCGGTGATGCAGCTGCAGAATATTCTGTGGGCGTGGAAAGACAGTATCAACAACAACGGTGGTGGACAACTCGTAGCTTGCCAGATGTTGCTGGACTAGAGCTCTCATCAGCTCCAGGCAGCATGGCTAATGGTCAGGAAGGGTGGTAATTGCAGCCCAACAACAACTGGAGGGCTACAGGTTCCCCACCCATGGGCCTATATCCAGAGCAGCTGAAAGGTCCAAATATACACTACACAGCAGGACTCGTGGAGGGTTTACCTGTTCATCTATCTTCCTCTGCAGCTGAACCACCTTGTTCTCCATGCCAATATTGAGCCTCTTCAAGTGCTCTGCTGACCTCGCCTCTATCTTTAGGGCCTTCAGCTCTTGCTTGGCCTTCATGCGCCTGAAGTAGCATTGGAGAACTACAGCCGCACTTCTGAACCTGACAAAATGCTTCCGAGTTAGCCAGGCTCGGGCATGCTTCTGGATGATGGTAGCTTTGTGCTCCATGAGCATCTGCAAAACACAGGGATGAAGTGACCCTCAGGAGAAGTGGGGAGGGCAGGGGAGAAGAGCCCGTGATGGCAATATAGCATGGCCCCATCGGTGTAGCCGTAGCTGTTGTTATAGCTGTTGCGGTCTCTCTCTACCAGTATGAAGAATGCTGCCAAGGTTAGTCGTTGCACCATACAGTTGATGTATAACTTTCACAAGACAGGAACCTCAGGTTAACCAGGGACTCATTTCTGGAGCACTTCATCAATCGTATCATAGCTAACACAGCAAACATGAAAAATACCTTCCTGGATCAGACCAAATGGCCATCTAGTTCAGGACTCTGTCATCCAACACTGGCCACCTTCATGCTCCACCCTGCCCAGACAGTTCACATGCAGGTCATGGGGCGACAGATGTTTTCCACCTATAGTGTTCTAATACTGGTGCTGTTCAGAACACATTTATGGCCAGATTCCACATTCGTTAGTAACAGCAGTTAGACACATTTTCTTGTTTGTCACACTGAGATGGCAATGAGAACAGCACCACATCCAAAGGATTTCTTCCTCCTCTTCAATACTTCATACTATTTTCTAGAGATCAAAACTGCCTCTTAATGTTGTCATCCATGCACCCAAGTGCATAATATAAGGCCATATAATATTATGGCACTCTCACAAGACGGAGTGATGACAACTAACTTGGATGCCTTGAGAGGAGAAAAAAGGCGAGAGAGAAAAAATCACTGAGAAAGAGGTCTATCCAACAGCTACTTGCTATGATAGCTAAATGGAATGACCAGATATAGAGGCAGACAGAAGCAGACTAGATGAATCCAGGTCTGATCCAGCAAAGCAATTCTGTAAAAATCAAATGCGTGTGGTATTATTCCGAGGACTGCTTCCCACTTGTCATTTGTGCTGGGTTTATGAATGCAAAAGCACAACGTTCATGCAACTTGAGGCAGATTTTGAACGGTGGGTGCACATTTAAAAATGAAGGCATTCTGTGACTCCAAAGACAGGTTTTAAAAGTAGATTTGGAAATTACTCTACCCAGGTGAGTGACTGGGTGATCGCAGAGTAGCTGCTTTTTTTTCTTTTGTGGGACCCAGAAAAAGGGGCTTCTGAATTGTCTGCCAAACTGAAGGGGAAGGCAGACCTAAGGTCACAGCTCCTGTTCTCTGTGAATGAACCGAAGGATCCCCTTTGCCACAAGTAGGCAGCTGCCCCTGTGGAAGAAGCACTGGCCACCACAAGGAGAGAGATCATTAGGACCAGCTGTAAAAGTGACTTCACCAAGCAGATGGGTTTTAAAGTGTAATTCCAATACCTGTTCTGTCACGTAAATTCTCCACTGAGTGGCTGATATGGATGACATTTCCAGATTTCCACTTTGCCACGGGGCACCTCTCTGTGAGAACAGCTTCATTAAACTAGCAGTCTCTGAGAGGCTGCAGAAGAATTGCTTCTGCCTGGGCAGCTTGAGCAGTGAAATAAGAGCAGCTAGTGCTTTTGGACTCTGAAAATGGACAAGCTTCCATGTCAGAAAAGAAAGAATAAACTCCTTTTGTTCTTCCAGGAAGAGTGACCCAATGATAGGAGTTCAAGTCTGACATCATCCTTGCCCTGCTGTTAAAAGAATCAGGCAGCAGGTGATGGGAAGGATCAGGAGAGGTGCTGCCTGCCAGAGTAGACAATACTGGAGTAGATGGGCAAAAAGTTTGACCTGGCAATAAGGCAGCTCCCTGTGTAATTTCCCTTGCGCAGTCTGCTCCAAACTATTTGCTGTGTTTCCACACTGTTTTGTGAGTTGAATGTCATTGCCAATATTTTACGGATGGGAAGCTGAGATAAGAGACACAGTGTAGCTTTGGTCAAATTGTTAAGACCACAACTAATTTGGGACTCAATAGGTGCATTCACCTAAGCAGTCCTGTTATTGGAAGCTCAGAGCAAGGATTTCTGTTTGTGCAAAGGGGCTTCCTTCATGCTCCTCCACACCCCCAAAACTGGCTCTGGGGTGGTTGGAAGAACCCTAGAACAGCGTTTGGGGGAGGAGTGGGGAGGGGTCATTCCATCTTGCAAGCGGAAATCCTTGCCCTGATGGAAAAAATCAGCTTAGCAAGGTGCTGAATTCCTTATAAATACAAGCAACTCAGATCAAATAACAAGTGGATAACACTGGTCTTCAATAAAGTCAACGCTGCAATCCTGCCCACAGACAAAGTTCACTTCCAAATGACCTGTTTATACAGCATTCGTCCTGGTTTCTTTGCAGGGAGATTAGATGATGTTGGCTGGTTAATGAACATTCATTCCAATTTGTTTGTGCGGAGGTTAGATGACCCTGTATCAAAGCAAGTGTTATCCCAAATCTCCTGTGCGTTTGCCCCATCAATTTCCTTATCACAAATAAGTCCCATCTTCTTGGGAAGCGTGTCTGCTGCAGAAGACCTCCCAACCAACCATAATTGTGCAACCTGAATTTGTCAGCAACCATCTGGAAGTGTTAAATGACAATCAAGTCAGTGAGCAATCAGCGGCAAAGCTGCATGGGCTGGAGACAAAAGAGTTTAGGACAGTTCTCATTTTTAAAAAAGTGGTGTTGGCGGTTCGGTAACACTGTTCATGCCTTCCAAACAGTCTTCTGCTGCAGGAGATCTCTGCAGGCTTCCAGTGTGGTTCAGTCTAAATTAGGGGAAAAGCCAAGTGTCGTGGGTACCTATGACTAGTAACAACACCAACATGCATCTCCACAAACCCTGAGCACAAGGCGGCGGCTCCAAGCTGAGCTTTCATAAATTCCTTGACCTGAGAATGAACTGGCCCATCAAGCTTCTAATCTGCTGCTATATACAACTGTAGCACAAAATTAGAAGCTGGGTTCGTGGGTGGGAGAAAGGTGTTGTGGCTGTTTTCAGAAGGCCACGACTGTCTCCAACCAAATACAAAGTGCAAAGACAAGTGCCAGACAGAACACTGATAGGTCAAGTTGGAAGTTTCCTGCGTACTGACGGGAAACGTATTTTCAAAACGAAGCAGCCTACCTTTCGATAGGTCTTTCTGACAAACATTCCTCGGGTGAAGGCTTGGATTGTGACGGCAGCCCTGTGGATTGCTTGGTAAGCCCGGCGGATCCTCAACATCCGATATTGTTTCTGTAAAACAATGGCTGCTCTCGTCTTCCTAAGACGGTCAGCCAGTCTGTAAAAGTGCAAGAATTAAAAGGTTTAACAACAACAAGAACAAGCGAGACCTGCAACCAAATTTTGCAATGTGTCTTCCCTCACTAGTAGGAATGGTTCCTGTCCAGGGTCACAGCCAGTCATGTCCTGATCCAGGCTGCTCCATTGTATTCCCTCTCATTTTCTTTCCCAACTGACACTCGATGTTATTTGGCTGCTGAGTATGCTCAGTTCTCAATTAGGGTTTCCTGGGAGGATCTGAAGTCGGAACTTCCACCAAGTGTGGTGGAAGTGGCTAACGTTCTTGCCATGAAAACAAATGGCCCCCCCAATGCAGCAAATGAGTGCCAAAACCACCCTTTGGAATGTCTCTCTGTCTTCACCCCAAGACTCATCGTGTTCCAATTGTGCAAAACATATTGTCTCTCATTTGCATCCGTCTTAATTTATTAGAAACACATAATTAAGCTGGGGGTGCCGGTGGAGTGAGATGGGGTGATGCTGCAGTCACTTCCTCTGTTAACTTAGGCTGCTGCTCCCGGACAGCCATGAGAGTCAAATCACATTATCAGCAAATTCAAGTTGCACAATTCAAGTGGGTTTGGCAGCACTTGGGCAAGTAAGCTGCCCACTTCAAAGCAGAAAGAGAACAACCCAGACTTCTTGTGATATAGAAAGTGCACTGGGAAGTGTGGGGAAACAAATTCTCCCCATCAGGAGTGGAGGAAGGGGGGTGCGGTAGGTGTGGGCTGCCCTGGGTGTCACACCCCACTGAGGCAGAACTCACCGCAAGGCCTGCAGTGCGCCCGAGCCACACGTCTCTCCTAGGAAAGACGCAGTGGCTTGGGCGTGCACAGTCTCTGCTCTGCCCAAATAGTCCACCTGCTGCCTGCCCCCCAGCAGTAGGGTGGCTGAGTGGGAGGAGGCAGGCAGGCTCCGGAGGCCCTGTGGTGTGCACTGCCCCTATGGGCAGTGCGCCCTACCCCAGGCGCGCCACCCCAGGCGCCCAAGCCGCTTCCTCCGCCGCTGCTCCCCATACCCTTTCACTACTTGTGTGTTCTAAATTCTTCACTGGTTGTAAGCTCCACTGAAGACATCGGTGGTATGTAGAAGGTGGCTGCTGGGTAGCCCTTTTAAGGCCACCACATGGGACAAATGTATTGTCTGCCCAACAGATGATCCGGCTCTGCCTGGCAACTTTTATTAAACTTTGCTACGGTGTCCGAAAAGTTGTTAATGCTCTTCCAGGATTGAAATAAAATGCAGCACATAAATCGACTCCCTTTCTCTTAGCTTTTCACATCCCGACCTTAAATTTTAAAGCCCTAAAGGACATCCTCATCGCGGCTAGCTGCTCCAGTCCCCCAGCACCAAAAGCAAGTGTAGTGCAGCGTAACTACTGGTTACGAGAAATCCAGCACAACGGCAGCAAATTGATTTGACATTTAAAGCAATGTGCACTGGTTTGGCAACATCTAGGAGCAGGACTGCAAGCGGTTCCTACATGGTTCTTAATTTGGGATGCAGTTAGTATCCTCATGTAGTACTGCAGATCAGAGTATTGGCTTGTGGAATATACAACAGCTCGTTATTACATCTCTTTCAATAAATATTTATAAAACCTCAAGTTTTTCGAGATGGTTAAGTGTGCTTCATTGGATTTTATTATTTGTTCTTTGCTCGGAGCGATTAAAAAAAAAAAAGAACTTGTGAAAGTGGCAGTGGCTGAACCAATTTCCTATTGCGTTTGATTCCTGCAGGGCTCCCTGCTCTTATCATATGGCAGAAACAAAGTCTATCACACAAGGACAACGCAGGTGCCAGCATGAGTGAAAAAGACTTTCGCCCACTGCAAGAGAGGAATCATTTGTTGTATATTCCCAAATAATATATAGTCTTCAAGGTTTGCTCCAAAGGGAAAGGGACACAAAATATTAGAGCAGATTATTTAAAACAATACTTGCTTGGCAAGGACATCATTCAGCCCGGACACTGAGGTCCAGCTCCGAGGGCCTTCTGGTGGTTCCCTCACTGCGAGAAGTGAGGTTACAGGGAACCAGGCAGAGGGCCTTCTCGGTAGTGGTGCCCACCCTGTGGAACGCCCTCCCACCAGAAGTCAAAGAGAAAAACAACTATTGGACTTTTAGAAGACATCTGAAGGCAGCCCTGTTTAGGGAAGTTGTTAATGTTTAATGCTGCGCTGTGTTTTTAATATTCGGTTGGGAGCCGGCCAGAGTGGCTGGGGAAACCCAGCCAGATGGGCGGGGTATAAATAATGGGTGGGGCATAAATAATAAATTATTATTATTAGGGGGTGGGGAGAGCCACGCCGTATATTTAAAGGGCATTCAATGTACATTTGAAGCACATGACTTCCCCCCAAAATATTAATTTGTGGCTTTCTGCACCTAAGTGTCTCAAAGCAACTTACAAGAAAGTAGTAGAAATAACAAGGAACGTTAACATTCATTGCTGTGTGAAGCATGGTTACACCATTATCACCATGGCCAGAGGTTTGATACCTGAAAGCTTCAAGGAAACCAGACTTTTCAATGGCAGCACTTCCATTGATGCAACACCTTCATGTAAGAGAAACACTCTCTCTAGACTGACGGGTGCCAACAACCATGTTATGTGTTTTTGTATTGCAAACTGCCCTGTGGTCCTTGGATGAAGGGCAGTACAGACATATAATTAATAAATAAACAATTTCCACCATCCCTGACCATTCGCTGTGCTGGCTTGGACTGATGGAAACTGCTGTTGGACTATCTGGAGGTCACTATATTTGTTACATGTCCCCAAGATTCAGTACATGGCAGCTTTGCAAGTTCATATGCACTGGGTTGCAACATATAAAGCTGAAGTTCCTAGACTTCAAAGTTATCAGCATCAATTCATATCTTTTACACTGCCCTCATGAGAAAGTGTGTTTTATTGCTTACCTGCGTGCCAGGTGTCCTCTGGTATACCTCTGGATTTTAAGTGCAGCCTTTTTCATCTTCTGATATTTTGCTCTCTGCAGCCAGCCCCGCACAGTCTTCTGTATCATGATGGTAGCGGCCCGGAACTTATCCGCCCGTAGTTTCTCCAGGTACGCCACCTGGCCCGCCCGGAAAAAGATCTTGGTCCTCCCAAACTGGAACTTGTCAGGATCCTTTTCAAAAGCATAAAGGGAAACTGGGTTAAGGGAAACAGCTGTTTAGTCTTCCCCATCAGCATGCAAGGCGGCCTGTATCACATTTTGCAACTAGGTGAAATTAGGCGTAAGCTTCACATCTGTGCAGATGGCAGGTATCCCAAAACAAGACAACTCACGCAGGTCAGAGTGTGAGGAGCAATGAGCATAAGAAAAGCTAGGGGCACATTTGCACACCAAACATATACCCAGTTCTCCCCTTTTCAGGTTACACATGAAGTTTCAAAAAATTTATGATGTGCAACTTGCAGCTTATTTACTGCTGCCTTGGGTGCTGGTGGTACAACTAATTTCGGAATTAGAAACATCTGGATGGGTTGCAGGTCAGCTGTGGGTCCTTAATTGACACTGCCAGTTAAAAAGAACCTCAAATAGCAAGGGACCCAAAGGACCCTATTGTCTGAGAGCTTGGACTGCAACTGTCAGTCAATGCAGAAGAGGAGAAGAACACAGGAAGCTGCCTTATAATGAGTCACACCATTGATCCATCTACCGTATTTTTCGCTCTATAGGACACACCAGACCATAGGAGGGGGAGAACGGAAAAACATTTTCCCCCCCTTGTTCTCCCCCTCTAAAACAAGGTGTGTTCAAGGTGCATTCACCCAAAGCCTCCGGAGCGCAGCGGGAGTTCCCGCTGTGCTCTGGAGGCTTCAGGCAGCTACCATCCCCAAGCTAGAACAGCAAGACCATCTCGCTGTTCTGGCTTGGGAACAGCCTTTCTAGCCTCTGCAGGGCAGCGTCGTGAAGGCACCCCGTTGCCCCGCAGAGGCTTTGCGCACAGCCACCCCCAAGCTAGAACAGCGAGATGGAGCGCTCCGCAGCGTTCCTTCTCCCTGTTCTGGCTTTGGGCTTAGCCGCGCAGCCTGCATTCGCTCTATAGGACACACACACATTTACCCTTAATTTTTGGAGGGGGAAAAGTGCGTCCTATAGAGCGAAAAAATACGGTAGCTCTACACTAACTGGCAGCAGCTCTCCAGACTTTTAGATAAGCGTTTCTCTCTGCCTTACTGGGAAGACACCAGGGATTGAACCTGAGACCTTCTGCATGCAAAACAGATGCTCTACACCTGAGCCACAGCCGCTCCTGGGCTTTGACACCCTTTTATCAACACTCATACACTCAGATTCAGGATTACATAAGCAACAGAGAGCGATGGAACCTTGTGACATTGGAAGTCAGAATCCAGCAAAAGAAAGGAGCTGTCGCTGGGAGTTACTTCAGACATTACTATTTAGTTTTGCCAGGAGCCTAATGGAGGTTCAATTTAACCAGACCCCGTTGGAAGAAATGGTATGGCAGCCTTTTGATGAATTCCCAGGAAACTCTACTGTGCACATTATAATGGTGTGAGGAAGGATTTGATCCTTCCCCTTGTAAAGTCTTTACCTGGCAGACTCAAAGGTGTTGTGCAAGAAATATGTATGGCTGGAGAGGGCAAATATATAACTAGAAGGGCGGCCCTGTTTAAAAGTTTGGTAATCAAGATAAGAGCTCAGGCGATCTCAGAGTAAGTTTGGGGCAGATGTCAAATTTTCCATATTTTGTTATGCTTATTCATCTCTGAGCAATAACACAAGAATGGGAAAGGATTTGAAAACTTTCTGCTGCAGGCGAAGTCACTGCGGTCTCCTGAACCCTAATCTACAAAGCAAACTTTGTGGGGTTATACCAGTTCTACTATCATGGCTTCCCCAAAGAATCTGGGTTGGAGTTCCCAGGTGCGTTGCTGAGAATTCTCTGTTAAGACAGCCCTAAGCCCTCTCCTCACAGCTGAACTGCAATTCCCAGCATTCACCCACAAGAACAGCAGTGAAACCAGCTGAAGACATGATGCTCAATTTGGCTCTAATAAAGTGAGATTAAAAGGAGGCCCCGGAATGGGCAAAAGACTGGTAAAGTAATCTTAAGAATGTACAAAAAGGGTCCTTTTTAGACTGAGGGCAAAACAACCCCCATGGCCATGTCTCATTTACTTCATTCAATTTACTTCATTCAATGAAAGAGTTTTATTCTGCTGTAATCTCCAAGGTCCCCCAGGTCACGGCAACACCTGGCCAACTGGGCAGCAGAGGAGGAAGTGAACTTGGGAACTCAAGTACCAAGGCAACATGGGGATGTGGAAAGACTCTTAACCCTGCTCACCTTAATTAGGCTTTCCAGCAGCATCTTGCAAATCACTTTCCTGTCCTCCTTTTTTGAGGTGTCCTTCTTTTTCATAAGAATTCGATACCTATTGAAGAAGTCATGGTAGGTCCACCTGAGAAGGAAGCAGAAGAGGCTTCAGAATAGCTTGTTTAACCTGAAAGCCACGAGGAAAAGCTAGATGGAAGTCCTTTTAGTGTGTGTGTGTGTGTGTGTGTGTGTGTGTGTGTGTGTGTATATATATATATATATATATTATATATATATATATATATATATATATATATATATATATATATATATATATAGGAAGTCATAATGGCTCCTTCAAATATTGGCAAGAAGCAGAAATGGTGTAGCTGTCCAAAAGCAGAAGTTGTTGTGAATGCAGAAGGAACCTAAGAATACATTTCCACCAACAACAGAGGCACACAAAAGATCTAGGCAAAACTCCCAAGTTCCAAGAAGAAGAGAGTCTAGGGTTGTTCACATAAGAAAAACAACTAGTACTGGGGGCTGAAAAGCCAGTAATCCATTGTTCATCGTATTGCACACTCATTCTCCATCGCTCTTCCATTAGTGCCAGATTCTTCCAGGCTCTGCCTACAGCCTGTTAAGATTACACCCTGGCTTCAAAGCCCATCAGATTGAGTTAAGTTTTATACTGGCTCAACACACTCACCTGTCAAATTTCATGCTTGGTTCCAGCCTCTGGGCATGCTCGGTACTTTTTTGAGATCAAAACTCAGCACCTCTAACCCAAGCCTCAGCCCTGCTAATTACAGAAATTAAGGCTCTTTGTTTTCATGATGAAAGGCAGTGGAGGTGCTTTTTCTTGCTACTGCATGCACAGTCAGGGGCACAGTGAATTGCCAATTTATTCAGCCATTAAATGCAAAATGCAAACAATTGGTGAGGGATGTACTGGACTTAATTCTTCGACCAATGTGAATTCCCAAGCTCCCATACATGTAAATCAGGACAACCCAGCTTCCTGACTGTCTCCCTGTTGAGAGAGGAGAACATGGGCCTTTTCCAACCAACACTTCTGCAAAAGGCTCTGCGGCCTTTGCGAAACCTTTGGCTACCAATTAAACCTTTGGGTAGAGATTTGGAGGCAGCACTGAGCTGCGAGCACACCGTGGCGAAGCTCTAATTCAAAGAGGCAGGGCACTATATCTTGCCTCTCGGAAGAGGCATTTCCTGCCATCATATTTAGATTTAGAGCCCACAGAACGGATTCTGAAATTGGCTCACTGTCTGCCAAGTTTCAGCCCATTGCAAATTAAAAGTCCTGAGTTATGGACCCCTCAAAACGAGCCTTTTAAATAGAATTGCTAGGAGAGTCCGGGGCTGCCAACTGCTGCCATAATTAAATGCATGCGAGTGTCAAAAAAGAAAAGGGAAGGGAAGAGTGAACCACAAAATTCCGAAGGACTGTCGAAATGCCAGTAACTCTGCAAAAAGCAAGAGCCTGCCCCCAATAACCTTCAAAAATCGAAGGTGGGCTTCAGGCACAATGACTCCCCCCTTCTTTCCTGGAGTGTTTGGCTGCTTCCGCGGAGGTCCTGGCAGAACAATGGCTCACAAAAACCCCTTTTCAGGTTGAAGCAGGCTTGCTTGTGACAGGATGGAACCAGCTTGGTCCTCTCCGTCTCAATGTTTAGGGTCCTGATTGGGTAAAAGAGTGTCTATATGCCCCAGTATGTCCAACTGCAGCAGCTTTACAGGGTAGTCCACAAGTAGGCAATCTAGTGCTTTCCTGATGTTGCTAGACTCCAGCTCCCACCATCCCTGACTGTTCTCCATGCTATTTGGGGCTGATAGGAATTGGGAGTCCACAGCATCTGGAAGGCATGACAATGACTACCCTGGGCAAGTCCATTTTCCAAGCTAAGTCACAGAGCTCTGTGAGCAGACTTGCACCAACCCCCACAATGTCTGCAGTTGTTGTTTTTTTAGAAAAATCTATGCATTGTAAGCCAGTTCACATATTTTTGGTCACGCTAAGGTGTGACGGAATGTTGGGAACCAGCTCTTACATATCACTGTGGCAGAGTTGGCACAGAACACATCGAACTGTTTACAATGTCTAAGACTCTTGCAATGTCCAATCCTAAAAAAAAAAAATCCCCCTCTGTATAAAGATAAATAAAGCTTAGTAATCTATGGACCCTGTTTTCCTAGAAGGGACCACAAGGCAGCGTAAGGCACATTATGAAAAAATCAGTCTGCAGAGAGGGGTGCCAGTGGAAAACATTTCAATTATGTATGTGCAATGTCTGTAAAAGTTTAGCAGCTGTGATTTTTATACCAAACTGGTACAAGGCTGCAGCATCCGACAGACAGCTCAGATGAACGGAAGAGGCATGAGTGAGAAGTCTGGAACATTCAAGTGACAATCCCAACCGCTCCTGGCTAGATGAGGTTATATATATTGGATGAGGTGAGCTTGGAACCAGTAAAGGCAGGCGAGCCATCACAGATATTTGTGATAATATGTTTAGAGAAAGGCTAAGGGGGAAAACTATTTTATAGGCTATAAAAGGCTGAGGTTTATCATCAGCACCAGCTATTTGCACAGCCAACTAGTGCACTTAAAAAAAAAAGTGTTGGAAATACGGGGAGTTTTTTATGCATTTCTGTGGCACAGAGGCCGAAAGGTTTCCAAACTCTCAATGGCATGGCATTCCAAACTTTGCACCAAGAAAAGCTGAATTCTTCAACCTGCGTAATTTTGCAAATGTGCAGAATTTCTTGCAATTTACTCTGCCAATATTTTACTACTTTACATCGCCAGCTGAGCAAAATGGGCAAGATAGTAAGACAAGGAGCCAAAGCCTTCTGCACAATGCCAAATATCTAATTCAGCTACTTCTAGCGTTCCCGAGTCTTCAAGCACTCAATGTACACAGCCCTGGAAAGATGCAAGAGGCAGGCATCGATAAACAGTAAATTTGCGAAGCAATTCCCAACTTGTTTCAGCCGTCTTCATCAGGGGAATTTATTTGGCCATTAGCTAGACACAAAGCTGCAGATCTTCTACCTAGAATAGACCCAGAGGCACTAGAACTACGTGCCTAGCTAACAAAGGTTTAAAATTCCCCCACCCCTCGCTGAAGCCAAACTTTGTAGGCAATTGGTTACTGAATTATAGCTTCGCATAATGGGCCTGGTTTATTGCATCTTTCTCATGATTGGTTCTGTCTCTGTGTCACATGTTGTTGTGCAAATTACTACTCAAAGTGTCTGGCTATATCCTAGTTCTCTTCCCCATTCAGTCACACATATGTGCACTGATAAGCACAGGCCACGGCTGCTCCTGTACTGGGGAAAATGATGGCGTTAACTGGCCCAGTCAAAGGAATGGGGACACAGCTCAGTCATAGGGCATAAGAATTGCATGCCGAAGGACCCAGGTGCCTTCACACGGCCTCTTGCCTTTCAGACACTTGCAGCCTGCTTGGGAGGGACTGATGCTCCGTGGCAGGGCACGTGCTTGGCATGTAGAAGGACCCAGGTTCAATCCTTGGCCATCTGCTGCTGGAAGGATCGGATAGCAGGAGATGGGAAAGACCACTATTTGAGACCTTGTAGAGTCGCTGCCAATCAGACAAAAAGTTTGACCAGGTATGAATCATGTTCCTACTGCAGCTGGTGCAGAATGATGGGACGAGATGCTCAGCGCCTCTGCTAAAACATTTGCATGAGCTACCCATATGCTACTGAGTCTTGTTCAAGGTGCTTGCGTTGGGCAATTGGGGTTCTGGATTCCTTAAGGGCCACTGGAGCCTTTATCTCCCAGATCATCTGCAGGAGTGATATTAGTTGACCCCCATATTAAAGCTAGAATTTAGTGGGCATTTAGTGTCACTGGTTCCATTCTTTGGAAACTCTTCCAGCAGAGATTTGGGAGGCATCCTTGCTTTTGACTTTCAGGCATCTCTTGAATGCATTTTAATGCCGACAGAGCTTTGCCGCTGTTTAAACGGGTTAGCCAGTCACCCTTGTATTCAGCTCTGTTAAGGCCAAACCAAAAGCAAATGTTTTATCGAGCATTTCTGTGATGACTCCAGCCTCCTCCCGCTCTACCTCAAATACCTAAAGTATATCTAGATAGTAAATCTTTATACCCTGCATTGCTTTCCTGGGCAGAACAGTGGCTCTGAGTGCAATTTCTGCCACCCGACATCGATTCACTCAATGAACCGGATTAGCAGCAGATTCAGGCCTGACAGGAGGAAGTAACTTCATTTAGCACGTACTTGACAAAATTCACTGCCACAAAGCATAAGGGTGACGGCCGCTGAGCTTATGTGACATTTTAAAAAAAGGATTAGAAAAATTATTGATTGATGGACTATCCCGTACACTAACAGCAAACTCATTTTCAGAACAGGAACTTTATTTACGGCTGCTCCAGATGACCTGGTTATTCGGCATTTGTGCTGAATTGCTTGCACAAAAGCTTAGGCAGTGCTTAGACCATATCGGAACTTTCTTGAGTATTTACTCCAATTAGTTCAGAGGGCGATCATACGATCCTGTGCTCACCTTGATTTGTTTATGGTAGGCTTTTTTAAAACAAAACAAAACAACAACAACAACAAAACATCATCTTCTTGTTATATGTCATTATTCCTTCATCCCATTCTTTTCGGTACATTCTTCATCACTTTCCAAACCACAAAAGGCATTAAAAATGACTCAGTAGGGGAAGGGGTGGGAACATTCAGCCATCCAGATGCTGGTGAACTACAACTCCCATCATCCCTGGCCATTGGCCATGCTTGCTGGAGGTGATGGGAGTTGTAGTTTAGCAGCATTTGGAGGCTTCCCAGACCTATGTTAGGGCTACAGAGCACTTTAATAATTCACTTTAACTGCGCAAACCTAAAGTTCTGGTGTTGTGCTTTACTCTCCGTGCTTGACTCTCTCCCACAAAATATTGACTGAAGGCACTCCTAGACAAAACAGTCCTTTCTATCTATGCACAAGGAGAAGAAGGTTTCTGCAGGACTGGAGGAACCATCAGTTGGCAGAAGAATAAAACAACTTTGTAGGCTGGGGAGGGGAAGGAGAGCAGTTCCAATAGGGACCTCAGAATGTTGACAGACTGGGGTTTTTTTGGGGGGGGGTGTTGGGGGGCAAGGAGAGAAAAGGAATGGAGCACAGCTTTCCAAACTGTAGTTCATGGCGCACCAAACGGCCTTCAAGCTTTATTCAGGCATGTCTGCATTGAACATTCATATTGATCTTAATTGTAACTTTATTGTTTCATTTATTTCTTTATTTTGTATTCAATGCCCTTTTAAAATGTGTGGGGGGGCGTTACTGGGTTATTGTTTTTATTTCGATTATGTTTTCTGTATTTTTAAATCATTGTTTTATCCCGTGGACAGCCCTGAGATTGTATAGGGCAGTATACAAATTTAAATAAAAACAACAACAAAGTTTGAATTCTATGGAATGCAAGGATAAGAAATAAAAGAAGCAAAGAGCACTACAACTGCATAAAAATCATTCTATGGTCCACAAAGACAACCAGCCATTTTCAAGCGGTCTGTGCAAAAAAATAAATTTGGAACCACTGGAATGGAGTATTCAAGTAAAGGGCAAGACCGGACAGAACCCTAAACAGGAGCATTCTATACTGCAACATTTTGTTGCAGGTTTCACTTGACATACACATAGTATATCTCTGGAGACAGATGGACAGGAAGATCATCACTTTGACACTGGGCTGATGAGCTTCCCAGATTCTGTCTGGTTCCTCAGAACTGGGAACACTGGTCTGGTCTAGGAAGGATAACTCTTCTGTTCTTATGACTGACCCTTCTGCAACAGCTGCGCATTGACTCACTGATCTTAAAGCAAAAGTGTTTGCACACAAGGAAGCTTGTGAGTGATAGCTGAGGAGCTCAACTATTCAAGTTCATGGTTTCTAAAGATTACCTTTCAAGTGTAGCCAGCACTTCTAGAACGAAGATAAATTGATTCAAAACGGTTTTCAAGAAGTAAGAGACAGTGTTCCTTGCTTTAAACAAAAAAGGCTGTGATCGATACACTGTCCATTTCTTAGGGATGGTGCATTCATCATGGTACATTCTAATAACGAACATACCCCTCTGCTCCTGAGCAGCGCTTCAAACTGAATTATGCATTTTTAGTCTCTATCATATTTATGCAGAAATCTAGTATTTCATGGCACAAAAAACCCACAACTAAGCATATCCAATTTTGCCAAATGCAGTGTTTATAGTTTTGAAGGTTCCTGTTCTGTCAGTGCTCTCTGAAATCAGGAATGATTAAAAAGCTGCTCTCTCAATTTCACAAAGGGAACAAGAAACATTGCAGCTTTGTCAAGGGATTGCAAGGTGATCCTGAACTCTCAATATTTCAGTGAGGAACAACTGAAACGGTAATTACCCCTTCGCCAATGCAATGCAGACATATTGAAACCAGCCATGTTGAAGTACATGGTATCCTATACACAGAAACATGTACAGGCAGCTGCAGGTGGTTCAGCCATCTGCCCAGGAGGAACTTAAAAGTATCCTGGTTGTCTGTTAGACCCTTGTCTTATGCTGTGACCTTAATGTGCCCAGAAATGCAGAGCTCTATTTTTCTGCATTGGTTTCTAATAACAACAACAACAACAACAACAACAATTTATTTATACCCTGCCCGTCTGGCTGGGCTTCCCCAGCCACTCTGGGCGGCTTCCAACAAAATATTAAAAATTTTAATGCATCAAACATTAAAAGCTTCCCTAAACAGGGCTGCCTTCAGATGTCCAGAAGGGACCTGAAGCTGCAGACATCTTACAGTGTTTATTTATTGGCCATCTGTCACTATGCACTAATTCTTAATCAATAGCCAGGTGAGCTGAGAAATATATAATAAACACACACACAAATTTGCAATTAGGGACAGAAGATTCCGTCAATGTTGGTTTCTTTCAGTTTCTCTTTTTCCACAGCGGTTTGAGGGTTGTTGTTTTTAGTTGTTTTTTTTTAACTCCCCGTGAAGATTCACCAGCATTTTACTGCAAATTTCTCCTACTGTACATATAGGTAAAGGTAAAGGGACCCCTGACCATTAGGTCCAGTCGTGGCCGACTCTGGGGTTGCGGTGCTCATCTCGCTTTACTGGCCGAGGGAGCTGGCGTACAGCTTCCGGGTCACGTGGCCAGCATGACTAAGCTGCTTCTGGCAAACCAGAGCAGCACACGGAAACGCCATTTACCTTCCAGCCAGAGCAGTACCTATTTATCTACTTCCACTTTGTGCTTTCAAACTGCTGGGTTGGCAGGAGCAGGGACCGAGCAACGGGAGCTCACCCCGTCGCTGGATTTGAACCGCCGACCTTCTGATCGGCAAGTCCTAGGCTCTGTGGTTTAACCCACAGCACCACCCGTGTCCCACCGTACATATATTTGTATGCAAATTTCAGTTATCTGCATTTTTTTGGTGACTCAATTTCCATCAGCTGTAATGCTTTTTAATATTATTCACAGTAACATATGCATTTATATGCACAATTTGCCCTGTTGCGTGCATTCCTGCACATATCACTTGGCTGGAGAACTGCAAAATTCAGAGAAGAGCAAACCTCAGAGAAGGGAAGGGCTGTGTCTCAGAAAGTGCTGCTAAGCTCAAACAACAGGGGCTTGTGATCCACTTGTATGTGGGGAGGTTTCTGCGACAGCAGAGCCTTAAAACAGGCAACCCTTCACCTCAGCCTGAAATTGTGCATTTCAGGAAAAAGCTGTCACCACTAGGATCTGCAGATGGTATAAACTGGCCCAGGGTCACCAAGCCTCGCTTCTAAGTAAATCGGTGCAGAACTTGCCCATATAGGAAGACTGCCCTGGCGATTAAATGGAATCTGACATTCCTGTACGCCCATCAAGTCTTCTGATCTTTAGACAGGCTGCCATAAATATTATATGCATGTCTTTTGTGGCTTTTGGGAGGGCTTAGCAATGGAAAGGCTGTAAAAAAAATGAATAAAACCCCAAATAACAGGGGGGAAGTATAATTCTCTATTAAAGCTCCACTGAACTTTTATCGTGATGGTTTATTTGTGTGGACTATGTACGATTAACAGCCTTCCAGTTTGCTAGCTCAGCAGTAATGTCTGGAATTCCTTATGAAATGCAGATTAAACGAGGCTGGTCTAGGCAGACAAGGAAGAGACCTCACTACACACCTTCCTGCTTTTTATCTCAGGCTGCTATCTGCTATGCGACGGCATGGTTGGCACTCAGCTAAGGACAGAGCTGGTGGCGAAGTGGACAGGGACCACTTTAACAGCATTCCTATTGAACAACCAGCAGAGACAGCAGTGAGACATGTGAGCGTAAGAACTGTCTGCTGGATCAGTCCCATCCAGTCCAGTATCCTGTCCTCACAGTGACTAGTCTATGGAAAGCCCGAAAGCAGTACCTGAGTGCAATAGCACTCTCCCCACCTGTGACTTCCGGAATCTGGCATTAAGAGGCATGCAATGGAGGTAGAACCGGTGGCAAGAGATGCAAAGTATTTCCGATGGGCAAAGTATTGCAGGGGTAGATGTGACTCAGAGCCTTGAAGGGCTGGAAGAGGGGAAGCCCAAGGAAGCGTGGATTTAAGCTTTCCCTGCAGTATGCTGGAATAAACGTCTAAGTCAGGGGTAAGCAAACTTTTCCAGCAGGGGGCCGGTCCACTGTCCCTCAGACCTTGTGGGGGGCCAGACTATATTTTGAAAAAAAATAATAATGAACGAATTATTATGCTCCACAAATAACCCAGAGATGCATTTTAAATAAAAGCACACATTCTGCTCATGTAAAAACATGCTGATTTACGGACCTTCCGTGGGCTGGATTTAGAAGGCGATTGGGCCTGATCCAGCCCCCAGGCCTTAGTTTGCCTACCCATGATCTAAGTTGTCAAGGCTCGACATCTTTCTATATCCTTCTTTGGGAGGGACACAGGGTGGAGATCATGCAGGTCCTACTGTAAGTGCTTATTTCATTTTGCAAGCCACCTTTGGGGGTTCTCTGCACACACAAGGAGGTTCACAATACAGCAAAATAAATGGAATGCATAAAGGTAAAGAGACCCCTGACCGTTAAGTCCAGTCGCGAATGACTCTGGGGTTGCAGCGCTCATCTCGCTTTACAGGCCGGGGCATCCGGCATTTGTCCACAGACAGTTTTTCCAGGTCATATGGCCAGCATGACTAAGCTGCTTCTGGCGAAACCAGAGCAGTGCACGGAAACGCCGTTTACCTTCCCGCCGGAGTGGTACCTATTTATCTATTTGCACTGGCGTGCTTTCGAACTGCTAGGTTGGCAGGAAATGGAATGCCCACACCTAAAAACACACAAACCCAATAATGGCAGCAACATTAGCAACCATTTGCAAACAAGGGCTTGTTAAAATGAGTAATTTCCAGAGAAGTAGCCATGCTAAGTCTCTTCTGCAGCATGAACAATCAAGAGAACCTTGTGGGACCTCCAAGACTAACACATTTATTAAGGCTCTCAAAGCTCTCATGGACTCAAGCCCGTGTTGTCAGATATACGAAGTGAAATCTTAGTTGGCAGTTATAGAAAGGAGAAAATGTAAGGTGACTGGCAATGAGATGCGGACATTACAGCCAGTATGAATTAGAGTAGCTTAATGTTAAGTAGACACACCTTTAGCCTTTCACTGTAGAAGAATGGGAATAATTGCTGAGATTAGTGTATTAACACCTGTAATGGGGCAGAGAACTGCTTGCAAAGAAAGAAGATTAATATATAAAATTCCTGCAGACAGAGGACCAGATAATTTTTCTAACAATGATTGTTGCTGTTGTTGTTATCATCATCACCTTCATCATCCTCATCATATTTAGTACCCACCCTTCACCAGAAGGGCAGGTTACGTCAATATAAAATATGGCATTTAAAACAGTTTAAAACAAATCCCAATCACAAGTAGAACGGGTCCTAAAATATACATGCGGTATTTCTAAACTGTCAAAGGGCCAGAATAAAGACACAGAAGGTGGCCGAAAATAAATGGGTTTCAAAAACCAGTTTAAAGGTTTGCACAATTGAATCCCCTGAAAGTCCAGACATTGTTATAAACTCAGGACAGTGGCTGTGGCAGAGGTGCTCTTTTCAAGAGTAAGGAGGAAAAGCAGCCCTCGCTAACCCAGAATGTCAACACGCGGGATGTCACTAGGAAGAGCGTATAATGAGATACAATGAGATGAGGGAAGTTTGGCCGAACTGTATGCCACTCTGGGGACTCATAGAGAACACTCTGTATTCGCCCCTTCTTGTTGCTAATGCACATTTACATTCTGGGGCAGAGGTAAGGGAGGGGGGAGTGTGGCATGAGGACTCGCCATTACAGTAGCCTTACGTTTATAATCCCATTGCTGCAGATGATAAAGCTGATAGTTATGCCGATAGTAAAACACGAAAACTGCTCAGCGGTGAAGCCAGATGCACTCCCACCCCCGAAATATGACTTGCCCTTGTCACCATTATCTCTTGATTTATACCTGGGATGTGCAAAATTTCACCAAGCCCTAAAATGTTTCTTTTGTTAACTCCAAGCTCCCCAATATGTGGTGCAAATTCCAAATGCAAACCTGTCTCTATCCTCGCTTTGTCTGTAAGCCAGTCATCGCAAACTGCATTAGCACAAGACAGTTTGGTGGACTGGCTTAGAGAAGATGATGCTAAACATGCCGTGTGGCAGAACACCAGATGACTGGCCAATCTTTAATTCACTTACAGACTTGTCACTTGAAATTTTATGGAGCCTGGGTTGTTAAAAGAGGCCACCTCTATGTTGTAGCCGGAAAAAAATAGTTACTGCTGGGATTTCTCCTTGAAATTACCATATTTTTCGCCCTATAGGACGCACTTTTCCCCCTCCAAAAATGAAGGGGAAATGTGTGTGCGTCCTATGGGGCGAATGCAGGCTCTTTGGCTTCAGCGATAGCAACGCGAAGCCTGCGCTCCAGAGGCTTCGCGTTGCTTTCGCTGAAGCCAGAAGAGTCTGCTCTTTGAGGCTGGCTGTGGGGGAAAGCAGCGCTTACCCCCATTGCCAGCCTCACAAGCTGGGTCGAAAAGCCCGCAGGAGCCACACAGCCTTTAAAGAGTGCACCGCTCTTGGGGGCTTTTCCCTGAGGAGGGAGAAGGGACTGACTGGCCGTTTCAGTCCCTTCTCCCTCCTGGTCGAAAAGCCCGCAGGAGTCGCGCCTGTCTGCTGCTCTTAGGGCTGCGGGGGGGGGGTGTCATATTTTTTCCTTGATCCCCCCCCTGAAAACTAGGTGTGTCCTATGGGCCGGTGCGCCCTATAGGGCGAAAAATACAGTATTTCCCCCCCTCCGAGGGTGTTGTGGAAGATGGGTGCTGTTTATTTTTTTAAAAAAGAATCAATGCTGAAATGAGCTTATAGCCTTTCCGGACAAAAAACCACTCTTGGTTACTTCTATCCCCAAGAACAATTCAGGAGTCAGGAGATGGCTTAGGGGCAGTCATCTTGCTGCTGCGTGGTTAAATAACTAGAAGACAGGTATCCTTGCTGATCAGCTTCAAACCAACCTGGCTACCTTCTACCTACCCCCGGATTCTATTCTGCTTTTGTGTTTGTTAATTTCAATACACACACACTAAAAACAACACAGCGGAAGAGCATTTCAGAGATATGGTACCTGGATGGGTAGCCGGCTGCACTGATGCGGATGGTCTCCAAGACGCCACAGGCTCTCAGCTGCTGGACTGCTCTCTTTGGGTCAAAGCTGCAAAGAAACAAATTTATAGCACCTATGAACGTGGCAATGCAATACATCTAAAAGCCCTAACAGCAGTTTTTTTCAGGCAGCCCAACTGTTAACGATGCCAAGCAGCGTAGTAATGAGGACAGAAATTTGCCCAACCAGAGGAGGTTTCATACAGATAAGGCTGTGGGCGTCTCCTTTTAAGCAGGGGTTGGGTTGCCACCTGCCATGGATGCTTCAGTCGAGATTCCTGCTTTGCAGGGGGTTGGACTAGACGATCCTCCCAAATCTATGATTCTACGACTTCCCTAGGAGTACTTCAACATTCACTAAAATTTAACGTATTTTTCGCTCGATAACACGCACCTGACCATAACACGCACATAGTTTTTAGAGGAGGAAAACAAGAAAAAAAAATCTGCATGAAACAGTGGATGTATCATTTTTGTGCCTTCATGCTGTGGCCACAGACATGTGATTTGATGGTGAGTTTGGGATCACCCAATGCAAAGATCCTGAGGATCCATGTGGATCCATGCTTTGTAACCATGTTTTTGCATCATTGCAGCCCCAGGCAACAGTGGGTGCGTGATTTTTGGGGGGCAGGCTGTAGCCATGGACATGTAATGTGATCTGATGGTGAATTTGGGGTGACCCAATGCAAAGATCCTGAGGATCCATGTGGATCCGTGCTTTGTAACCACGTTTTAAGTAGGGAGGGAAGAAAAAACACAGAAGGGACAAGGAGCACGAGAGGGGTGTGCGGAGAAGCAGCTAGCTAACAATGCAGGAGAGGGGTTTAACAGGAGGGAGGAAAGGAAGGCAAAAGTTTTCCCCCATCCACCCAAGCCAGCCCCCCCCTCTCTCCCACCTGCATTTTCTGGCTGCCTGTGACGCTGGATGCAGCAGCAGCAGCAGAGCATGGAGAGGAGGAGGAGGTGGCTGTTGGCTGCACTCCTAGCGAAAACAGTGGGTAGTAAGACCCTGAGGCAGAATGCAGGAAAGCAGCAACCTCCTCTCTTTAGCCTTCCCTCCTCCGCGATTTGATTTTTGCCTGATTTTTGCCCCTGTACTCGGGCCAGTCGGCTCCAGGGACCACACATTCGCTCAATAACACGCACAGACATTTCCCCTTACTTTTTAGGAGAAAAAATGTGAGTGTTATAGAGAGAAAAATACGGTAAACTGTAACCGAAAGTGGGGTGGAAATAGAGAAATTTAGCGCATTGCAAGAAAAGAATCGCTATGAGGATCTTGCAAACCATTTCTGGATTTGGAAACACTAAAGCATTCTTAACCACATTCTGCAAGGGCACGGGGAGCTTCTGATTTGGGCTGACAGCCCTCTCAATCTGGTCTTTGGGGCTCTCCCCAAACTTCACTCCCTCTCCCCAGGCAACTTCCCTAATCAGCCCATGCATTTTGGGGGTGGGGGTGGGTCAGGGGCACAGAAGTGAAGGGAAAATGCTTTTGACTAGCTGGGATGTGTCCCTGAACTGTAACAATGCTTATCGCATGCCAGGTTGAAGGATGGAGAGATGCGGTAATAGGTGGTGATATAGCATCCTCTGGCTTTTGTGTACCTGGAATGTCCCCTGGTGTACATCTGCTGCCCCACCAATTTTTGCTTCTGACCCTCACCCTCCTCTAGCATAAGGAGAACATGGTCTATGAGGGAACCTTGCCCTCTGGTTGAAGAAAACAAAACAGTTCCCTGTCCCTGACACTAAGCAGAGGTCACCTTCAATTTCCCAGCACCAAGGAGGTGCATAGGATCACTGCTATCAACCTGAAATGAATTCCGAATTCTGGATCCTACTTGTGGAAGGCCTTTTCACCCCCCTTCAATGAATAACTGATCTGAAGGCAGCCCTGTATCGGGAAGCTTTTAATGTTTTATGTTTTATTATGTTTTTGTGTGTGTTGGAAGCTGCCCAAAGTGGCTGGGTGAAAAAAATACAAATACAAATATAAATATAAATAATATAAATATAAATATATATAAATATAAATATTGGCAAGTTCACAATTTGCCAGAACTGAATTAGAAACTCCAGGATTGCTCGCCAGTTCCTTTTCTGTGGCTCAAAATCTTCAGCAATTGTTGTCAACATTTAATATTTGCAAATCCAGAATCAATGAGCAGTTTTGAGTAGCCCTTGATGCACCATAATAGCAGAAATACGCCTCCTCCTGATATTCGCCACATTATAAAATCCATCAAAGCTGTCAATCCCACAGCAAGTGATCCATTATTTTATCATGAAGTCAAATGCACAAGGAGCAGACATTTAGCACATTATTCCAGCGAGCAACTCAGCAGTACGTATGCTCGTGTGTGTGCGCGCGCCATTTTAATAATAATAATAAATAGCACTAGCAATTTTGCTTTGACTGAGCACCTTTCATCATGTAAACTCCCCAAGCAATTCTTTATGTTGGCTATAACAAAGAGACCTCTCTGAAATGCTGCTGCCACGATCAAACTCTTGCCACTTTGGGACAGAGTACAGCAGTTATTCAACAACACGTTTAGGAAGAAGCGGAGACTATTGCAAATTTCATAGGAGTAACCATAGCAAAAGTTAAGCGAGGGAATGAATTTCAGTAGGGACAAATGTAAGATTCTGCACTTAGGCAGGAAGAACCAGGTGCACAAATATAAGATGAGGGGCGCCTGGATTGCCAGCAGTACATGTGAAAATGATCTAAGGATCTTAGCAGACCACAAGCTTAACATGAGTCAATAGTGTGATGCAACAGCAAGAAAAGCTAATGCTATTATAAGCTGCATCAACAGAAGCATAGTGTCCAGATCAAGGGAAGTAATAGTACTGCTCTATTCTGCCTTGGTCAGACCACACCTGGAGTACTATGCCCAGTTCTGGGTGCCACAATACATAGGATATTCTTTAGGGGAAGGGCAGTGGCTCAATGGTAGAGCCTCTGCTCTGAATACAGAAAGCTCTGGGTTCAAACCCCAGCATCTCCAGGTGGGGCTGGGAACACCCCCTGTCTGAAACGCTGGAGAGCTGCTGCCAGGGCTAGGTGAACACAGCATAAGGCAGCTGTCACCCCCTATTTCTAAAGGCTTATTGCAGTGCTCAGCATCGGGCAGGATTACAATTACAATTAGAAAAGAGGGCTTTCTCAGTGGTGGCACCCACCTTGTGGAACACCCTCCCATCAGATGTCAAGGAGATGAGTAACTATATAACCTTTAGAAGACATCTGAAGGCGGCCCTGTATAGGGAAGCTTTTTAAGATTTAATACTTTTAAATATGTTGGAGGCTGGGGCAACCCAGTCAAATGGGTGGGGCACAAATAACAGCAGCAGCAACAACAACAACTGACAGTCAGACATCAACTATCTCATGGTCTGCTTAACTTCAGCCCATTGATGTTCTTGTCTTGTCGTACTTACCTGAAAGGAAGCTTCTCATCATTTGGCTTGATGCAGCGTACGTAATGGGGAGTGGTGGCATTCAGGGTCTCCATAAGCAAATGTAAGGAGTTACGGAACTGGAAGAAACAATTAAAAAGACAATCCATTCCTGAAATTAGATGACATAATGTGGGGTGTAACATCACTTTATTTTTCTACACCTGATTACACTTAATGAGCAAGTGCTAAATCTATGAGATGACTCAGCCCTACAGCGTAGCATCTCTGCCTGTGAAGCCTTGCCCACTCTTCTGGACACTGCAGTCAAGTGAGGAACATGCACATGGAAACACGTGTAAAAGGGGGAGGTGAATAGTTTGCCCAATGCTGGTCACTGCCTCGTGGCTACAGCATGTGTGAATGACACAGTGTCATGGTGACAAACTGCTTGCTCCACAACTCCTCAAATGCAATCCTTTTTCAGCAGGATCCTGCCCAAATTGCTCCGGATATTTTAATAGGAAAACAGTGAAAATGGCATTTTAAATAAATACAATAGGGTGCAATTCAACATCATGCTAAAGCATTCATTCTGTCAAGAGTAAGCATTTCTGTTTGCCAGACAGAACCATCTCTTCCCTGGAGAGGGAGAGGGGGAAAGAGAGGGCAGAAAGTTGCATGGCGCTAGCAGGACAAATCACAATGGTTTCTGCTAGCACAACAACATGTTTGGATCTGGCCCAAATAGTGCAAAACCCACCTGGCAAGGATACCACATGCAAGAGTGGAAGACAGAATCTGGGGCTCAATGAACCACAGACGGCTGTTAAGTTAAATAACTGCAAGGACTGATACCTATTCTGGCCTGAGAGAAGCCTTCTTTTGGAACTTAAATTGAATTAGTTAATATTTATTACACATATGAATCTCTTCCAATGAAGCATCTGGAAGCAAAATATCATGGTCAGCATATGGAAGAAATCTGACCCTTAGAATGGTCACTGGGGTGGTTTTGTGCCCTAATAAATTCTCCTGCCCCCAGATCTAAGCAGAAGGCAAAAGAAATGCCAAACCACCCCAAATACTAAGGTGGTGGCAGGTGGAGGGGAATACCTAAATTTTCCCCCAAATATACTAAAATAAATAAATTGATTTATGTTAGTATATTTGGGGGAAATTGTGTATATTTGAAAACGTGGGCAGCATTAAGATAAATTCAACAGTGTAAATAAGTTTTGATGGATGGACTAATGGAATAATGGAATACTCAATGGTTTAGTTTACATAAAATATGCAGGGATTTATGTTATGGAAAATGAACCGTAGAAAGAGTAGAAGGGAAGTCATTGATATTTTAAGGTTGTTTAAATGAATATTCTAAAATGTAAAACAGAAAATTTAATAAAAATTATGGGGGGGGGGGAGAAGGAATACCTAAAATTGGCAGCAGAACTTAAGTAAATAAATGCACCCAAGAAGTATTCAGTGTTGGTTATTCACTTAGTCTTACGTTTTTGGTGTGACAAAGAGTACGAATAAAAGGTAAAAAGATAAAGGACCCCTGGACAGTTACATCCAGTCAAAGGCGACTATGTGGTTGAGGCGCTCATCTCGTTTTCAGGCCGAGGGAGCCGGCGTTTGTCCACAGACAGCTTTCCGGGTCATGTGACCAGCAGGACTATACCGCTTCTGGTGCAACAGAACACTGTGACAGAAACCAGAGCACATGGAAACACTGTTTACCTTCCCACCACAGTGGTGCCTATTTATCTACTTGCACTGGTGTGCTTTCGAACTGCTAGGTTGGCAGGAGCTGGGACCGAGCAATGGGAGCTCACCCCGTATTTGAACCGCTGACCTTCCGATCAGCAAGCCCAAGAGGCTCAGTGGTTTAGACCACAATGCCACCCGCGTCCCTATAAAGAGGACAAATGCTGCAATGGGAACACAAAAGTTCCACCGAGAGTGTGTGAGAACGATTTCCTACCTGATGCCCAACTGTTTTCTTGTGCTCCTTATTGGCTGCTTTCACAGCTGGACGGGCAGATCGGATATTGATTTTCGAGGAAGCTCCTTTTCCAGTCGCAGCAGCTGGCGTGGCGTCTTTCCCATCATGAAACAAGTCGGCTACCATGGGGTACTGCAAAGAAGGAAGAAAGGCTTGGACTGTTTAGTGCTCTTGCTACGGCGGTCAGGAAAACAGGCTTAGATCCTCCTGGTCAGCAAAGTCACGCTCAGAGCCCTCGCTGAAAGGCAAGGTTTTTAAACAGTGCTACGCTAAATGCAGCCAGGTGAGAAATGCCATATCAAATGCATTTAAATAGTTTTCTGTATCTCTTAGAGCCAAAGGAGACCTGATGTTAAGCAGGTTCCTTTTTTAAAATAAAATAAAATAAAATAAATTGTTGCTAGCTGGTGTGGTGGTGCAATTCCTTTGAGACCACAGTATATAAGAAAGGGAGGGGGGCACGAACATTTTAGGAATGCAAGAAGCTGCCTCATACCAAGCCAGATTGTGGCAAGACCACCACAGGTATTCCATATACTCTTCCAACAAGACCACCTGTCTGCCTAGCTCAGTATCGTCCCCGCACCTGTGGTTCTCAAATATTTCCCCCCTCCACAGACCCCTGGGAAATTGCTGAGGGTTTTTTGGCAGACGACTTAATGATTTTTCTGCCAGTTGTAATTGCTCTGTGCTAGGTGCTGTGTGACTTTTAACCATATTTTTACACACATTGCTGCAGACCACCTGATGGGAACCCCCCCCAAAAAAAATCTACACAGTTTCAGGCAGAAGTCTTTTCCTCAGCCCTCCATAGAGATCCCAAGGATTCAACCCAAGACCTTTTGCTCCACAAGGCTGAGGTTTAGAAAACCACAGTAACAATTGACTGAGGGAAGTAGATCATAGAATCAAAAAGTCGGAAGGGACTATGGGGATCATCTAGTCCAGCCCCTCCAACACAAGGAATCTTTCGCCCCATGTGGGGTTCAAACCCACGACCCTGAGTTTAAGGGTCTCGTGCTCCAGCAACTGAGTTTAAGCATGTTTAGCCTGGAAAAGAGGACAGTGGGAAGAGATATGAGAGCTATCTTCAAGTATCTAAAGGGCTGCCACATGGAAGATGTTACTCCAAGATTGTTTTCTCCTGCTCTGGAGGGCAGGACTCGAACCCGTGGCTTCAAGTGGCAAGAAAGGAGATTCCAACTAAACCTCAGGAAGAATGTTCTGACAGTAAGAGCTCTTTGGTACAACAACAAGTAACCAAACAATATAACCCCTGTGTTGTAAACGATAGTAGTAATATCCAAGGCAACACGATGACCAAATACAATGATATAATATCAATATACACTCTTTATATAATATGAAATATATGAAATCACATAAACAGAAAACTTATGAATCTCTGAAAGTCACAAATTATACACAAATTACTGCACAAGAAGCAATGTATCAGATTATGAGCTGGTGAAAATAGGCTGTAAAGCTTTGTTTATGGAGTCCAACACTGCCGAAGTAGTTCGCAAACAGATGTTGTGAACAGTGATTCTGGATATACCCACTGTTTCGTGGAATTCTTCTTTAGCACAGCAGAAGGATACAGAATTGCTTCATAAACCCATCTCTATGGTGACTGGAAAAGTAGAACAACAATTGCTATGGATCAGTGGTCATAAAGTTACCGTATTTTTTGCTCTATAAGACTCACTTTTTCCCTCCTAAAAAGTAAGGGGAAATGTGTGTGCATCTTATGGAGCGAATGCAGGATGCGCAGCTATCCCAGAACCCAGAACAGCAAGAGGGATTGCTGCTTTCGCTGCGTAGCGATCCCTCTTGCTGTTCTGGCTTCTGAGATTCAGAATATTTTTTTTTCTTGTTTTCCTCCTCCAAAAACTAGGTGTGTCTTGTGGTCTGGTGCGTCTTAGAGCAAAAAATACGGTATGTGGTCACTGCTACACTGCTTCTTTCAGAGACTTGCATAGTCTTCAAAGACTTTCAGAGACTTATAAGACTTATGTTTATTTGGTTTTATGTTTTCAAGAGAATCCATCAAGAGTGCATAATTTGTGACTTTCAGAGATTCCTAAGTTTTCTGTTTACGTGATTTCATGTATTTCATATTATATCAAGAGTGTATATTGATATTGTATCATTGTATTTGGTCACCGTGCTGCCTTGGATATTACTAGTAAGAGCTCTCTGACAGTGGAATGGATTCCCTCAGGAAGTGGTGGGCTCTCCTTCCTTGGAGATTTTTATAAGCAGAAGTTTTAAGTAGAGGTCCCTTTTAAGCAGAGGTTGAATCACACCTGTCTGGGTTTCTTTAGTTGAGATTCCTGAATTGCAGGGGGTAGTAGTAGTAATAGTAATAATAATAATAATAATAATAATAATAATAATAATAATAATAATAATAAATTTATACCCCGCCCATCTGGCTGAGTTTCCCCAGCCACTCTGGGCGGCTTCCAATCAAGTGTTAAAAACAATACAGCGTTAAATATTAAAAAACTTCCCTGAACAGGGCTGCCTTCAGATGTCTTTTAAAGATAGGATAGCTGCTTATTTCCTTCACATCTGAAGGGAGGGTGTTCCACAGGGCAGGTGCCACTACCGAGAAGGCCCTCTGCCTGGTTCCCTGTAGTTTTGCTTCTCGCAATGAGGGAACCGCCAGAAGGCCCTCGGCGCTGGATCTCAGTGTCCGGGCTGAACGATGGGAGTGGAGACGCTCCTTCAGGTATACAGGACTGAGGCCGTTTAGGGCTTTAAAGGTCAGCACCAACACTTGGAATTGTGTTCGGAAACGTACTGGGTTGGATTAAACGACAGTGAAGATCCCTTCCAACTCTACAATTCTAAGATTCTATGATGTATTTCTCTCTCTCTCTCTCTTTCAGGTATGCACAAGTATAAGATAGTTTTGAGATAAAGTTACTGAAGGGTTCTGGCCGTCATGGAAACACTTGAAAAACTTTCACGGGCAAAACACATTGAAGATAATTTAGAAGAACTTACTTTCAGCAAGCACAGCCCAGGCACCCCCTCCCCCCCAAAAAAACCTCTCTACCTCACAGCACTTCTGTCACAAAAGAAACTGCCATTAGCCCCATTTCAAAACACTGACCCAAGATGCATATCGGAACTACAAGGAACTTCAAAAGCAGACTCTCCTTTGCACTGCCTTTATTAAGACGGGACTGTAATTTTCCGTCAGTTCCTCTTGGAGATTAATTAGCCGAACCTTGTTTGCATATCTGCCAAAATCCCACTGAGGGAAGGATCTGTTTGCATGGTATTATCATCATCTGGCCTGACGCAGGACTCTGTGCTTGTTTTATGCTTGCTGGGCTTTATTTTAATCACAGCCGCCCACAGAATCCTTTTGTCTGCCTAGCTCCTGCCTCCAGCAAGCTTCTCTTGGGCTAACACCTTCAGATAAGCTGAGGAGGTCTAGCGATAGCACATGGTCACTATCTCTCAGCCTCACCTACCTGACAGGGCCGTTGTGAGGGAGCCCTGAGTTCTAGCTTCTCACCTCGTGCAAGAGTAACAGACCAAATAGTTAAAACAGCACATAGTTAAGAATAGAAAGCTCATAGTTCAAACTATGGAATTTGCTGCTGCCACAAGATGTACTATGAACTGATGGAGGACGTCTGTCAGTGGTGACTGGTAACAATGGATATATTACTGACAACATCAGAGGCAGTATACTGGGGAATAACATTGGGAGGTGGTAATTGCCCTCCTTGTGGGTTTCCTAGGAGCATGTGATTAGCCACTGTGGAATCAGAAAGCTGGACTAGGTGGAGCTTCCTGTTATCTGAGGGATAGTTGAGTCAGTAGAGGATGAGACTCTTAATCTCAGGGTCAAACCCCATGTTTGGCAAAAAGATTCCTGCATTGAAGGACTAGATGACCCTGGCAGTCCCTTCCAACTCTTCAGTTCTGTGATTTTACAATTCTATGTTCTTAAAGAATTTATGCTGCTATTCAGGGACTCTTCTGACATTTCAGTTCCTTCTCCCCTTTGGAGCAACACGTGCAGGGCAGCAGCCAGGTAACTGTGGAAGAGACGCACAGCTTTCCCATAACGAACAACCAGGCGCGAATTTGAGACAAGCGGGGGAAAAAACGCCAAGGATTTTCCCTCCCAGGAGCATCACAAGGTGCACGTCTTCTACATGAACACTTTTGACAAGAAAGAGATGTTCGCGCTCAAGCACGCCAAGGCCCCTTGCATCACAAGTATTATTTCAAAACAAGAGCAATAGATCGTGGTGCCAGAAAGCAGCTCTCGGACGCAACACAGAACAGATTCTCTTCACCCTTAACTTACTCCCTGTTGTGGCATGCCTGGCTATTTCCGAGGGTGTGTGTGTGTGTGTGGGGGGTGTTTCAGAGATGTTTTACTGCAATTTTTGTGCTGTGTGCTCAGATGGGGAAAAGCGGGACAATTGAAAGTGAGGATTGTTCTATTTGGCAGGTTGAAAAGTAGAGACATCACCTTGCCAACAAAGGTCCGTATAGTAAAAGCTATGGTTTTCCCAGTAGTGATGTATGGAAGTGAGAGCTGGACCATAAAGATCGCCAAAGAATTGATGCTTTTGAATTATGGTGCTGGAGGAAACTCTTGAGAGTCCCATGGACTGCAAGAAGATCAAACATATCCATTCTGAAGAAAATCAGCCCTGAGTGCTCACTGGAAGGACAGATCGTGAAGCTGAGGCTCCAATACTTTGGCCACCTCATGAGAAGAGAAGACTCCCTGGAAAAGTCCCTGATGTTGGGAAAGATGGAGGGCACAAGGAGAAGGGGACGACAGAGGACGAGATGGTTGGATAGTGTTCTTGAAGCTACCAGCATGAGTTTGACCAAACTGCGGGAGGCAGTGGAAGACAGGAGTGCCTGGCGTGCTCTGGTCCATGGGGTCACGAAGAGTCAGACACGACTAAACGACAACAACAAAATGCTGGCAGAGATGGAACCTTTGAAATGGTGTGACTCTGAATTCCACCCAGTGTGCTTAGGATAGCAGCTTTTTTTTTTTTTAAAGTCCTTTTCTCTCCTGCAATAGAGCAAACATCTCTCCTGTACTGATTTGCTTCTTGAGAGGAGCAAACAGGGCCGGTCCTTTATCTGCAAGAAAGGCTCCTTTATCTGAAAAAAGCCTTCCTCTCCTCCCTTCATTCCATCTGTACTAATACACCTACAGAAGCAGGATCTGGGCAAGCGCCACTGTTTTGTGCGCAGGAGAAAGATGTTCACCACAGCTCACAGTAACAGTAATAAATCTGTCCAGCCAGAAGCTGCAAGACTGCAAGAAAGGTTTTTGTTTAACTCGCACACTGCTAACCGGAATAGAATCTTGTTCACAATATCGCACCAACGCTTTGGAGTTCCTTCTCGGGCTCTTTTTATCTGCTTGCTGCTTCTCCCTGCTCCTCTGTCTCAGAACACCTGAATCCTAACAATGGAGTGAAATTAACCTGCCATTTAAACTGTGTTATCTGCTCCATGCAGTCTGCCTTGTGTCCCAATCTCTTCGCTGCCCCTGCTGCTGCCTCCCGCCCTCCCTCCCAGTCTGGCTGATTTTCCAGGAGTTCTGGTTGGACTTTCGCCCTTGAATTTCTCTGGGGAGAACAGCCACTGAAAGGAGATGAAAGGGGAGCACATACCTCTAGGGCAGCCTTTCTCAACCTTGGGTCCCCAGATGTTTTTGGCCTACAACTCCCATCATCCCTGACCACTGGTCCTGTGAGCTAGGGCTCATGGGAGTTATAGGCCAAAAACATCTGGGGACCCAAGGCTGAGAGCCACTGCTCTAGGGGATAAGCATTCGACTCATGTTCCCCTTTGGGTGGGGGGGAATCTATTTGCAAGAGGGAAAATATGCAAAGTCTTACTACACATGGCTTGTGGCTCACTAGGGTGTTTGATGGCAATCTTGCTTTGAACTGCTGAGTTTTGCAGTTTTTGCACATGTGTGTACACACACACACATGCACACAAATGTTTAATTCTAACTGTAGCCATAGGGGTTTAAGCAGTATCATTTTTTTTAAAAAATACAGTGTATATAGAATATGGATAGATATCTTTTCAAAATGAGAGCAAGAACATCAAGTAATACTGCAAACTCACACCCTTCATTGAATTTATACACATACATAAGAGGCTCATTTATAATTATATTTCGGGACGGATTCGTGTCCTTTTGTTTTATACTTTCTGGAAGTTCCATGATCATATTATAAAGCAGTTGCGTTCTGCGTAATAAATCAAGCCCTGCTAGGAGTCGTATCTTTCTGTTTTTCCAATGCATTTCTTACCAGTAAAAAATATTCAGTGTGGCATGAGCAAATTTTCATTCTGAAAGTGTGGCCCAGGGGGAAAAGTTTGAGGACCACTGGCCAGCAGCAAGGGCTTGATGGAGTCGCAAAGTCACTGTTGCTTCTGGAGTCCTGTGGCAGTGGTCCTGTGCCAGTTTGGCTCCATTCCATCCTTCTGAAATGCCCCCTTACTGAGGTTTCCACTGGTTACCACCACTAGGAAAGCTACTGGTGGTTTATTCCACCTGCCACCTGAGGAGGTGCATCACAGTGCTCCTTGAGAGTGTTGCCCCGTGATGGCCAAGGCCAATCGAATCAGGCAGGGCTGGTTGGAGGGACACCCAGCACGATGGACTGAGAACTGGAATTGTTTTGCCCACTTATATACAAGGATCACCCCGCGTAAAGTATCAACAACTGAGGGCTAAACACAGAAGGATCTAGCTGTGGCAAGGAACCCACACCTCAGGAGGCAAGAGTACCGACCAGAATGTCAATGTACATCCCTTGGCTGCCTTGGGGCCAGGGATCAGCTAATATTTGGTAACATCTGATCGTTGTGAGCTCTTCAAGAGCTCTCTACCCCCATGAGGACTCTTGCAGATTGCCCATGATACCTTGCACTATTTTAATGAAACCAAGATGGACACTTCTTCTCCACAATTCAATCTTAAGCGAATCATTAAGGATGGGAAGCAAGAAGAGGAGGCTAAGCAGGAACCATGAGTAATGCTGGAATGTCAGCTTTAAGTTTATTCCACCCCCTGGTATCTCAGAGTTTACCTTGCTGGCCTTCAGTATATTGATCTGTTCTTCATGTACAGTGTCTCTGTTTTTCTCCAGAAATCCATCACACTGGTACTCCACCTAGGACACAGGGAAGCACAGCAGTTGCGGGAGAAGAGTTAAGATTCTGAATGTAGATTATCCTAACAAAAAACCACCCAGATATTTTTTCAGACACAGAGATGAGCCACAAGGTTTCGAAAGGTTTTTGATGGCATCCTGAATCTTATCTATGCCCATGATGGAATCCTCAAGTGATTGGTTTGTGACTTCCCAAATTCAGTCTGAGCTGACCCATACACATATATATACACACACACAAAACACTGCCGGCCATCTTCTTCCTTGCCTTTCTGCTTCCAGTATCTCAGCGATTCTGAATACCAGAAACTTATAAAAGTCAGGATTTTAACATGACTCTACGGAATAATACACGAACAAGAGCTATATAGAGCAGATGTTTCCCGAATATAAGCCAACTGTGCTCTTGAGACTTTTAAGCCTCTGAAGTTCTTATGGCATAAACTTCCAGAGAAAATGATTCCCCAGATAATAGCTTAGTTTAAGGCAGAAGGCTGGACAAAAGTTACCTAGTGAAATTTACAGTGGGGTGGTTGTTGTTGTGGCAAATAATTCTAGCTCTTTCCCATCTATCCTCGAAGCTTAAGGCAGAAAGCACATTTCAGTCTGAACCAACAAATAAGGAAAGTATAAAAATCTCTCTCAGGTCGGCATCAAGGAAATCAGAACCAGACCTCTGAGGAAATCAGTTGTTAACAGAGAGCTAATTATAAGGATAATCAACAACATTTAGAGACCTCTCTGGAAATTGCTTTTCATTTCCTTTTCAAAACACATGCAAACCATACATGTTAATTGAGGCCCATAAAATATGCTTATTTGCTTTGAGCTTAGTCTCCAAGCTTTTAAGAAGCAGATCTTAAAGATTGAGAAATAGATCTTTAAAACTCGCAGGCTAGAAGCATCTCCCAGAATCTTTCCTCAATACTTTAGATATCACAGATTGAGCAATAATAGTCCATAAAGTATCTCAGACTTCTTTTCAAGGATTGTTACTATGAAAAATTGCATAAATTTTTAAAATTTCACTCCGTGGAACCCTTTTCACACTTACCTTTCCCTATAAAAAATTCCATTCCAGAGCCCTTCTAATTTAGATCCAAACATGCAGCTGCAGAAGATCCATTTACTTAAATCTGTGTGTGCCCCAATGGTCCAATGAAAATTGGCAGTGGAGGTGTACATTTTTCGACCAAAGCGGACAGAGAAATATAGGAAGTTGGAGCCTCTCTGCACCTAACACTGACTTTCCCACTGTGCTTTTTGCTCACAAGCACATCTACTCTAACTGGTCTCACTTCCAGAACCAAAGCTGGACTGAGGAATGAAGCACGAGGGGGAAGGGGAGAAGGCAGGAGATCAGCCCCAACTAATGTGCCTCTTTTGCTCAGATTCCCCCAGCTGGAACTAAACAGATATACCTTCCATGTGCAGTCTGAGAGCCATGGAAAGGAAGGGACATTAAGAAGGCCAAGTGTCCTTCAAAGAAGGGCAGTCAACTTTAACAAAGAGCTTTTAACCGCATCTGATAGCAGAAACTCCAGACTTATTTTTCTCTGATTTGTATCCATCGCTCTAACCAATCAATACATAATTATGGCACTGCATCTAGGCCGCCAGGTATCCGTCGCAGCAGACCAGAGTGATGGGCCTTACTCAGTGAACACCTAGGCCATTGCTTCTCTAATCCATCAAGGTGCTGTCCCATTTAACTGAACATGACTTGGCACTAGTGTGGGAGAGAGACTGTGTATGCAGGTTCTCTCCACCCATCCTCGCAGCTGGTTCTTTGAGAGTCTGCTATTATTATAACTTGAAATGCACACAAGAGAATCAAGGGGGAGATGGCAAGGTACATTAGGCTGAGATGGTGAACCCTGTCCAAGCATACTGAGGCAGCTTCAAGGTTGACTGGAGAGTTAGAAAAGGGTTGCCAACTGTTTTGGGGCCCTGATCCCATAATTTAACCATCTGGCATGAATTAAGAGTCATTTCTAAGAAGTGAGGTACTTGAATCTGCTGTTAAAAGCTGCCCTACCTATTTCCTGGTCTGTTTGTTTGTTTATTAAACTTATATCCTACCTTCCTCCTTGAAGGGTGCCCAGGGCAGCTACCAGCATAAAATCTGATAAGACTACAGTGGACGCTTGGGTTGCGAACGTGATCCGTGCGGGAAGCACGTTCACAACCCACAGCGCAGTGTCTGTGTACGTGTGGGTCGTGATTCAGTGCTTCTGCGCATGCGCAAAGCACCAAAACCTGGAAGTATAGTGACCTCCAGATAGAGTCCAACAGCAGTTTCCATCAGCCCAAGCCAGCACAACAAATGGTCAGGGATGATGGGAATTGTTTTTTATTAATTGCAGTGCACACTTGGGTTGTGAACATGATCCGTGCGGGAAGCACGTTCGCAACCCACAGCGCCGCGTCTGCACATGCGCAGGTCACGATTCGGCATTTCTGCGCATGTGCAAGCACCGAAACCTGGAAGTAATCCGTTCAGCGCGGTGCGCAACCCGAAATCATGCCACCCGAAGCGTCTGTAACCCAAGTTATGACTGTACATCCAAAGGTAGTAATTAAAAATGACAGCTTTAAAATCCACAGTGCCTGCCTGTTTCAGAATGCAACAACGAAATTACCCGTAAAACAAAGCTGAAAAGCAACCATCTATAACCTTCAAATGTGATTAAAATCAACAATAAAACCAGACTGAAATTCATGCCGACATTCTGTTTGAAAAAGCAAAACCCATTTTTAGGAGGTGCTGAAAAGAGTACAGCAAAGGTGCTTGCCTGGTGTCAACAGGCAAGGAGTTCCAAAGAGAGGGAGTTCTGCTATAGCATAGCGGCTCTCACTATGATGCAACTGAATGAAGCAGCTGGAGCTCTCGCTCCCATCCTACCCCCCCCCCCGAATGCAGGCTTTCAATTCATTCCTGCACTGGAGGTGGCTGGGGCCTTGGGGTTCTTCCCAACTCTACAATTCTATGATTCTAGACTAGCCTGAGCATTTGAAGATAAAGAGGAAAGTAAACACATTCTCAGCAGCTGCCACAAACCACACGCAGCCCATCGCCACACTGAACGCAGCCGAACGCAGCACCCTCTCCAGCCGCTCCTATTACCTTATCTGCAAAGTGCACAACTATAAAGGAGATGTTTGACATGCGAGGCTTCTGGAAGTGCTGGCTGCTGCCATGGCGATCGTACAGCTTCTGAGCCCAGTTCTGATCTGTTCCCTTAGGGACCTTGAAGAAAGAAAGGGAGGGAAGCGAGAGGTGTTAACACAGAAAGACATCAATATTCAGCATAAAAGCGCATGGCTTATGCTGATTTTACAAAACGTTGTTAGGGTCGAGGCAGTTCTGAATGGAGATTTGCACTGCCAGTTCGTTCTGCAGCGATGATACGATTACAGCAGTTTGTGATACACGACGATGACACGATCAGTACCACTTGCACTAATCCAGCCTTCACTTACCTGTGACTCCTCAGATGTCTTCAACTACAACTCCCATTAGCTGATGGAAGCTGTAGTTCAAAACATCTGGGAGGTCCCAAGCTGACACAAGTTGGATTAGTGTATTTTTCTGGTACAATTTACCCAAGGACAAAACTCCTGGGCACAACTGTTTTGGACATGTATATCTCACTTCTCCTCCAAGGACCTCAAGTCTACTTGCATGGCTCTTCCTTTTATCATGTTATCCTTACAACAACCGTGCGAGGTAGGCTATAAAAGACTGTGACCGCTTAATGAGCCTCACCCAATGAGCCTGACTGATTGGCGATTTGAACCCTGATCTTTCAGATCCTAGTCCAGCCCTCTAACCACGGCAGAGGTTGGGCGGCCATCTGTCATGTATGATCTAGTTGATTCCAGCATTGCAATCTTCAGGGCCCCTTCCAACTCTGCAAGTCTAGGGTTCTAACACATGCAAAACTGGTACGGACCAGATATTGACTGATCTGTCCATTCCTAGATGCAGGTAGTTAAGAGACTGAACTGAGACCTCATCAAAACATGCTAGCAACCCAGCAACATACCAAATAGGTAAGCATCTTTGATGGCAAACTGGGACACTTGTATTGGTCAGGCTTTTTGTGGCTTGAGAATAAAACGTTTTGAGCATTTTACTTTTATATTTACCCCAACATTTTCCTTACAACCTTTATTGCACCATTATCACCTCTTTCAGCAATGCTACCAGTGCTTGAGAAAACAGTAAACAAATATCTACGCAGAAATGAAGCACAAAGTTGATTCATTCAGGTTGCATCCTGTGTTTCGGCAAAACAAGAAAGCTCAGCACTAAAACTTTTTAAAGTTTAAAGCGCTTAGTGTCTTAATTACTCAAAGCAGATATACACCTAGGCGGAAAACACGTATTTCAGCAGTAACTTGACAGCCTTTGCTTCTCTGTATCACAATCCCACACACCTCAAATGACCTATTTTATCTTCTGTTTAATTATTGTACTGAGTAACAAAGTTTATTTCTGAAGAGGCTTTTCCACAAAATTTTGCCATGCAATCAAGATAATGCCACCTTTGTTTACTCACGGCATCCTTAAAATGTGAGGATTTGACAAGAATGGACTTTTGCACAACTTATTCTTTATGCAGGTTCTGCTCACTCCCCTGCTTCCCCACACCCCGTGTCTGTTTCTGGAATCCTAAAGTGCTATCCTGCTTCCAGGCACGGCCAACAGCCAAAAAAACCCGTAACTAATTTCAAAGGAGTAAGGTAAAAGGTAAAGGGACCCCTGACCATTGGCCGACTCTGGGGTTGCGGCGCTCATTTTGCTTTATTGGCCGAGGGAGCCGGCATACAGCTTCCGGGTCATATGGCCAGCATGACTAAGCTGCTTCTGGCGAACCTCAGCAGCGCACGGAAATGCCGTTTACCTTCCTGCCGGAGCGGTACCTATTTATCTACTTGCACTTTGACGTGCTTTTGAAGTGCTAGGTTGGCAGGAGCAGGGACTGAGCAACGGGAGCGCACCCCGTTGCGGGGATTCGAACCACTGGCCTTCTGATCAGCAAGCCCTAGGCTCTGTGGTTTAACCCACAGCGCCACCCGCGTCCAGGGCTAATTACTGTAATACATTTTCAGTTGGACCTATACTTAGTCATGTTCATAGACTTCTTCTTCTTCTTCTTCCTCTTCCTCTTCTTCTTCCAATTGTACCTTGGTTGACGAATGCCTTGCGACTCGAACCTTTTGGCTCCCGAACGCCGCAAACCCGGAAGTGAGTGCTCCGGTTTGCAAACCTTCTTTGGAACTTGAATGTCTGTTGGCATTGTTTCCGGGCCCAATCAGCCAATCGGAAGCTGCGCCTTGGTTCATGAATGTTTTGGAAGTCAAATGGACTTCCGGAACGGATACCGTTCGTCAACCAAGGTACGACTGTATTGTTATTGCCATCCATCCGACTGGGTTGCCCCAGCCACTCTGGGCGCTTCCCAACAAAATATTAAAAACACAATAGAACAGCAAACATTTAAAACTTCCCCATACAGGGCTGCCTTCATAAAACAAGCAAGCAAGCAAACTGTGTGGCAGGTAAGTCAGGTAGCAAAAGGATGGGGCTGCCACAGCTCTGCTCTGCTAAGCAGAGGATTATAGGAGCAGCAAAGGCAGAATTTCCAAAAGCCTTTAAAGCTTATTGCTTATCGTGACACTCGTATAGATGGAGGGTGACCAAGAACGATTCTGGCTCTTCTTACCTTGCATTCTTCATCCAGCAAGTCAAAGATACCCAGCTTGGCTTCAATAAGGTCTATGCATGGCTGGTTGTCGTAAAAATCTATAAGTGTCCACGGGATCTGCTCCTTCATATATTCCTCCTGCTCCAGTTTAAACACATGCTGCAACCGAAAGACAGTAAAGGTCCGTCTGGATTTAGGAAAAACTAATCTGATGATAAATGAAGGAATGTTCTCAAGGGCCTACTGGGATTTTATTTTATTTTTTCAAAGCCCAGACAGTAAGTAGATGCCTAGTCACTCTCTAGATTTAATGCCTGCTTTAAATTCAGCCAGCTAGCCCTGGGGATTATCTAATTGATTTTTGATTTTTATTGCTATTCATGTTTTTATACTATATTTTATGCTACTCTTAGAATTACCGTATTTTTCGCTCTATAAGATGCACCAGACCACAAGACGCACCTAGTTTTTGGAGGAGGAAAACAAGAAGAAAAAAATTCTGAATCTCAGAAGCCAGAACAGCAAGAGGGATTGCTGCGCAGTGAAAGCAGCAATCCCTCTTGCTGTTCTGGCTTCTGGGATAGCTGCGCAGCCTGCATTCGCTCCATAAGATGCACACAAATTTCCCCTTACTTTTTAGGAGCGAAAAAGTGAGTCTTATAGAGCAAAAAATATGGTAAGTGTTTTAAAATTGTTGTTAGCTACCCTGAGCCTGGTTTTTGAACCGGGACGGGTGGGGTATAAATAAAAATTTAGTATTATTATTATTATTATTCCAAATGTCTGATTCTCAAATGGTCACACACTGGGACAAACACCCAAGGCATGGGGCCTGTGCAAAAATGGGCACTGAGAGTGAAACCAGAAGCACAGTCGTGCTGCCTTCTTCCCTGCAGGTAAGTGCTGTGTGTAAAGTGCTGTGATAACACCAAGGTTGCAGGTTCAATCCCCACATGGGACAGCTCCATACTCCGGCATTGCAGGGGGTTGGACTAGATGACCCTTAGGGTCCCTTCCAACTCATTCTTTCCCTGCCTCTTTTAAATCTAGGCTGACTGGGAAAGCGGCACCTGAGGATCACTATTATTAGTAGTAGCAGCAGGCATTTTTATTCTCCTCTGCAGCTGAAAAAGGCTCGCCGAGTAGCTTTCGAATAGCAGTGGAATGACAGCACCTGCCTAAGAGACACAACAGAAAAGGAAAGGGGACTGGGAGGGAGGAGGAACAAAAAGGAAGCTTTGGCACTATTTCTTAGATACAGAGATCTCGCAGCCATCGGCAGGAATGGGGGGATATTGGAGGACCCTGAATTTGCTGGTCTTTCAGCAACAGCCAACGGAGAGTTCCAGCATATGCACTGCTCTCCCTCTCTCACTGCCTGGTACAGGAAAGGGAAGAAGCTTGCATCTTTTCATACAAATGTAAAGATGCAAGTTAGCACTGGGGGAAACAGTTTCACTGAAACTTTACAAAGTTGCACCAATAACGTTTCAGTGAAATGATAATTTCATGGTCATTTCGAATTCCATAGGACAATGACTGGTTAGTTTTGGTTTTTGCTTTTTAAAAATTGTTTGGCTAGGGCAAGGGGGGCGGTTACCTGTTGTGGGGAGGGTGTTCCTTGCTTTCTTCACCTGTATTTCATTTGTTATGGAGGAGGGGAAGGGGAAATTGAAATAGTGTTGCCTGCTTTTTTTGGGGGGGGAGAAGGGTTGACAGAGCATAAACACCATTTCTTCTCTTAAATGTATATTTAGTAGTGTCCACATTCAGCAAGGCTGGAAAAACTTTTTTTATATATATATTAAAAAAACAGGGTGGGAAAACTTTTATTAGTCAGGCCATTAGATAGTTAGGAACTCTTGAGAGCTTCCTGCTGTTGCAAACCACTGTGATATTTATGATACAGTGGCTTATAAATATTTTTTAATAAGTAAATAAAACAAATACATGCAGTCTCTGAATCTGGGAGATGATTAAATACATTTTCAGCTACAATTTAGATACAAGCTACTCTTCCTCACAGGAGTAAGCCCCATTGAAACCAATGGACCATTACTTTAAGCAAGCATGCAAAAGATTATAGACCCACCATGAATACTGAGGGCTCGTCTGTAATTTTAACATGATAAATAATACATCCTGTTTTCAGCGAAAACAAAACAAACTCAACTGAAAGAAAGGGAAAAAAGCCTGTTGTGTGTTTAAAATGTAATGTGGTTGGAGACCCCCTTGCCATCTTTTACACATATTAAAAAATATTTGCTTTTCTATCTATCCCTCTTCACCACATTTCCAGACAATGTCACTGTGGAAAAATAAAAACTATAAACCCAAATTACCGAGTTGAACTGCTGCTGGAGCTTTTCATTGGCATAGTTGATGCAGAATTGTTCAAAGCTGTTCACTTCGAAAGTTTCAAACCTGCAGACCGAAAGAACATTCTCAGGTCAAGGCTACACAGAACCATTTCTAAAATCTGAGTTTGTAGTTACATTTTAATCGTTTGATTTTTATTTTCTGGGAAGCCACCCTGGGAAGATAGATAGATGATAGATGATAGATGATAGATGATAGATGATAGATGATAGATGATAGATGATAGATGATAGATAGATAGATAGATAAAACTTTATTTGCATTAGCCAATGGCCATAGCAACAGTAAAACATTACAGTATACACAGAAAAGGAAATTTGATGTAAGAGCACAATTTAAAGTCCTGAATCAGTCATCAGTTAGTGGCCCTTACTCTGATTGCCCCTGCTATGAACCTAGCAACCTTTGCTGTTATCTGCTCATTTTGATCTGATATTGTGGCAGTGGTTGACCGCCCTGGGATGGTTAGTACGAGTGGGGTGATGATCTCGTTCCTCAGGTCTTTGTAGAGAGTACAGGACAGGAGGACGTGTGCCGCTGTTTCGGTGCTACCATCTCCACAGGGACAAAGACGTTTCTCAGGCGGGATCTTTTGGAATCGACCCTCAAGTACCGCAGATGGCAAAACATCCAGTCTTACAAGTGTAAAAGCACGTCTGCATTTTGGGATAAGAAGTTTGTGCAGATATGGGGCCAGAGAATCAAAATGGAGAGGTGGAAACTGAACATAGCAAGGGCAGAATTTCCTTATAGTGGCCAGGTTGTTCTGATGCTTGATATCTTTTAGACATTGACCAATTAGACTGTTTGCTTTAGTAGGGGCCACCCTGGGAATATGAGGCCCCCACTGTGCTTCTCTCTCTCTCTCTCTCTCTCTCTCTCTCACACACACACACACACACACACACACACACACACACACACCTCTACAACTCCTTCCTGAAGGTACTTCTTCTACCGCCTCAGGATACTGGGCTACAAAGGTCATTGGCCTGATCCAATACGGCTCTTATGTTCTGAATGACCTAAACATCTAAATAAGCACCACCTTTCTCTCTGTCGCTGTCTCCCTCCCTCCCTCCCTCCCTCTCTCCCTCTGTATTTATTGCTGGGAAAGAAGAAGGCAAAAACATGAGCTTCTTTCTATTCAATTAATAAAGCTTTTGAGAAGATAAAAAGGCAGCTAAGGCAGAACACTTCCACTGGACCATAAAGATAAAGAGCTTAAAATGTATTTTTGTTGTCATTTTTTAAGGGCTGCATTTGTAACTCTCCAGGCTCTGCAATCTTGTTATTTAATACAGGCGGCATTCAGTTAAAAATGTCCCCCAATTTTCCCGATTTTATCAGATTAAGAGCTCCTCTATTGTCATATATAACAGCTTAACTCTAACAGAGCAAGAGAACTGAAGGCTTAAGATAAAACCATTGGCTTAAGATAAAACCATTAACTTTTACAGTTTGTAAGTGTGCTGCTCCAATGGAAATCCAGTCCCCCCCCCCCATTTTGAGGTCGATTAAGGAAATTTCTGCTCTAAGACTCAGATTTAGGCTGTTAAAAATGTATTTGTGATATTGTGATTTCAGCATGCAGCCTAAAAATTGGGAAATGAACTGTCCCTTTGTCTCCATGAATGAAGGCACAAATACGGAACACAAGATGTTTTCCTATGATGTAGGATGAACCAGAGATTTCAGAAGAGAAGCTCTTCTGGATATTGGACCAAAGGCATGTCTCATCTGGCATATTATTTTCCAGAATGTCCAATGCCTCTGGAAAGACCATGAACACAACAAAGTATATGCTCTGATAGTCTCTACATTAGACTACTGCAATGCGTTCTATGCAGGGCTGCCTCTGAAGACGGTTTGGAAACTTCAACTGGTGCAGAATTCAGCAGCCAGGCTGCAAGACGGTTTCCGCATATAACGCCATCCTGGCCTGACTGCACTGGCTTCAAAACAGTTTCTGGGCCCAATTCAAAGTGCTGGTTTTGACCTATAAAGCCTTAAATGGTTCAGGACCACAGTACCTCAAGGACCACCTCTCCTTATATGAACTGACCCAGATCCTGAGATCATAATCTGAGTCCCTTCTTCGCGTGCCTCCTTCATTAGAAGTCCGAAGGGTGGCAACATGAGAATAGGCCTTTTCTATGTGGGGACCAATTAACGCTTGTTGGCTTTCAAGAAGCTCTGTGAAAATGATTGATAGAAATGTTGCTTAAAAGAGATGATAAGACTAAGATTGTTAAAGCGCAATATAAACTTAAGAAATGTGAGTGGAGTCTCCTTCTTTGGAGGTCTTTAAGCAGAGGCTTGACAACCGTATGCCAGGAGTGCTCTGATGGTGTTTCCTGCTTGGCAGGGGGTTGGACTCGATGGCCCTTGTGGTCTCTTCCAACTGTATGATTCTATGAGTAATTGTGATAATATAGAAATTGTCAGATAGGCTGGGGGAAGTCTAAAAGATGTAGATGTTAGAAATGGATGTAAAATATGGATGGAATGTATATTGGAAACTGAATAAAAATTAATTATAAAAAAGAGAGAGAATGGGCCTTTTCTGTGGTGGCTCCCCATTTGTGGAATGCAATCCCCAAGGAGGCAAAATGTTTCTCTATAACCAGGCCTTTGGCTGACATAATATTATACGGCCTTTAAAATGTGTTGTGGGAGAGGGGTTATTGGTTTGCGTTTGCTTTTGCTTTAGTATGTATTTTGTGTTCACATTTTGTAATTTCAATATTATGAACTGCCTTGTGATCTTCAGTTGAAGGGCGGTCCACAAAATAAATGAATAAATGAAATGGAGGCAGCGGCTCTCTCCCACTGCTTCTCCACAGCAATTAGTATTCACGGTCATTCTGCCTCTGATCCTGGAAGTATAACCATCAAGACTGGTAAGACACTGATAGCCTTATCCCTGATGAATTTGTTTAATCCCATTTTAAAGTCAACTGAATTGGTGGCCATCACCACATTCTGCTGACAGGGAGGACAAAACAACATTTCCTGCAATGACACATCAGCCCAAATCCGATGAGGATAGCCTGGGCAGCCAAATATATAGGGTAACAAACTAAGTGAAAAACAGGCAGATGAAGGTGATGGACTACATGGAACTGGCGGAAATGAGTGGCAGAATCCGAGACCAGGAGAAGAGTCGGTGGAAGAAGATTGGAAGAAATTTAAAGACTATTTACAGAAATATTGCAAAATTAATGAATGTTAGAATGATGTCAGAATGAAGTTAAGAGGTTTAAGCAGCAATGTTTTAAAGGTGTATGAAAAATGGATTATTAACAGATAAGAACTCAAAGTTATATGATATTAAGTTAAAGGATTAAGATAAAAACAAAGAGGGAAAGAAATTGCTGAATTAACTAACTGAATTGGAATACAAAAAAAGGGAGGTGTGAGGAGGTCAGGGAAGCAAGGATATGAAAATATGACATGGAAAGATTGATGTGTTTTCTTTTTAAATGTTTTTTATCTTTTTTCTGTATTTTGTATTTTTCTTTTTTCTTTTTTCTTTTTGTCTTTTCTTCTAATCTTTTTATTTATGTAATTTTTTCCCCTTTGAAAACTTAATAAATATCATTAAAAAAACCAAACCTAAGTGAAAAACAGAGTTTTACTTTTTCTTTCTGAGCGTAAACTGTAAACATCGGAAGTCACCAGTCCTAGCCTCACCTCACACAACCCACCACCTCCCAGCCTCAGTTTCCCCATTTGCAATACTGAGATAGTAACAGCGATCCATCTTGCAGGATTGCGTTACTGAGCAGGGCATTGCACAAAAATGTGTGAATAAAACGAACTCGCTTGTGCAAACTTCCTGCCCCATCTCTCTTCACCACCAGGGTCCCCTTCCAGATTGGGCCCACTATTCACAACAACAACAACAACAACAACACCATTCACACAATAGGTAGCTGGGGGCTTCTGACTGGCCACTCTGAGAACAGAATGCTGGACTACATGGGACTTTGGCTCTTATGCCCTTATGAATTCATACATGACACACAAAACACCAGAGACAGGCTCAAGAGTACTTGTTAACACAATGTATGAAAACACCCTAAGGCTGGAAACATTGTGGAGTTTTTAAAAGTAAGCTAGAGAGATGGTATTATAAAGCCTAAGCTACTAATTCCCCTTTTCTTCTTCTTTGTTGTCTGGCTCTTCTTTCTCAACAGAAACCCAAAGCACAGACATGCCAATTTTTTTAAAAAATTATAATGCATCCAGTCATAGTTATAGCTCATCTTCTTCCAGATAAAAACAAAACCATGCACACAGGGGTTTATCCAATTTCATTCTCACAGCTACTAGGGCTAGGCTGAGAAAAGATTGACTGGTCCCAAAGTCAGCCAAGGAGTTCCAAGACTGAGCAGGGATTTGAACCCAGATCTCCACAACACTAACAGCTACAGCACACCAACCTTCTGCAAAACAGAATTCTTTTCTTTTTATTTCTGAAAAAATCAGAAGCTGCAATTATACACTCCCCAGGGAACCAAAACATTCTGCAGGATGAGTACTGGACTAAGTCTGAAGGAAGCATTGCTTATCATGAAAAATGTAAAGCCACAGAGATTTCAAATTGAAGATGAAAACAAAATCTTAAAAACATGTACAATTTGCCAAAATGTTTTAGCTTTCTGGCATGTTGGACATTTTTGCATCCTGCAAACACCTAGTAAGTTTAATAAGACACTGGCGGTTTTGCTGGAAAGCCATAACCAAAGGATCAGACTGCCCACAAAGATTTGAAAAGATCCAACTGTCCGCAGTGTATGTTTCTCTATACAGAAGATATGCTTAACTTTTGTCTTCCAAGCCCATTAGAAGCATTAAGAACATTAATAATTTACTTGCCTGGGGCTCGAGGGTTATAACTTCTGGTTTCAAAGCTGGAAAAACGGCCATGGAAAACTCAAGTAATTTAGTTCAAGACTTCTGCTTAACTCACCAGGCCACTTGACTTCCTGGGCACATGGTTATCTTATTAGAACTATGTGTGGGCAACCTGTATCTTCTCAAGTTGCATGATGCCCTCAGGAACCTTCTGCAGGGCAGACTGAACAAGTTCTAAAGCTATGAAAACCACAGAGAAAGTCTGAAATGCACAATCCAGGGATACCCTGCGCTAAAATAATAATAATAATAATAATAATAGAGGCTTGAAGTGAAAATCACCTTCCCTTATATTTTACAATTTGTCAAGCTTTCTCACGATCTTTGATTAAGTGACTCCAGATTTTTAGCTGTTGGGAGGCACTTCTAGGCCTGACTAAAATGTGTCAAATATGGCTGAACATGAATTAAAACTCTCTCGCCAGGAGAATTCCACAAGCATTTCCATTTGGAACCTTAGCTTTGGACATGATGATGTATGATCCCTTGCCATATCCCCAAGATACATTTCAGTATATAACAAATTGAGGTGGGTAAAAATTCACTGCATGTACCAGGCCATGGCTGCATGCTGTTTGTGTTAATTTGATGAAAGGCATGCAAATAAAGCATGCATACTAATGACAACGGTGCAGCCCATGATAAATTTTCACCATGGCCCATTGTGCCCAGCTTACTGTCCCTTTCCTCCTGCCATAAGAACACAAGCCCTGTTGTTTCAGGAAGCTTTTAATGTTTGCTGCTTTATTACCTTTCTCGCCCTGACCTAGCCACTGTGATTCACCTCCAGGCTTGATTATTGTAACTCACTCTACGTGGGGCTGCCCTTGAGACTGACCCAGAAACTCCAGCGGGTGCAGAATGCCGCAGCGAGACTCCTTACGGGGTCTTCGCTGCGGGATCACATTCACCCAGTGCTATACCAGCTGCACTGGCTCCCGGTGGAGTACAGGATCAGGTTTAAGGTGCTGGTTTTAACCTTTAAAGCCCTACACAGCCTAGGACCCTCGTACCTATGGGACCGCCTCTCCTGGTACGTCCCACGGAGGACCTTACGGTCTTCAAACAGGGAGGTTTGGCTGGCCTCAAACAGGGAGATCCCGGGCCACAGGGAGGTTTGGCTGGCCTCAACCAGAGCCAGGGCTTTTTTGGCCGTGGCCCCGATCTGGTGGAATGCTCTGTCACAAGAGACTAGGGCCCTGCGGGACTTGACATCTTTCCGCAGGGCCTGCAAGACAGAGCTGTTCCACCAGGCCTTTGGCCAAGGCACAGTCTGACCCCCTCCTTCTGTAATCCTCATGGAACTCTAGCCCAATGGTTGCCATTAATTTGATTCTGAATTGATTTTAGAATGTATTTCAATTAATTGAATGTTATTTTATATAAACTGTGCTATTTTTACTGTTGTTAGCCGCTCTGAGTCAGGCTTTGGCTGGGGAGAGTGGGATATAAATAAAAAAATTTATATTTTTATGTTGTTGTTGTTGTTGTTGGAAGTTGGCTGGGGCAACCCAGTCGGATGGGTGGTGTATGATAAATAGATTATTATTATAAGACGAGCCAAAGACCCATCTAGTCCAGCTTTCCTGTTCTCACAGTGGCCAACTAGGTTATTCTGGAGAGGCCAGCGGGACGCAACTGGGCTCCACTGCTTCGTTTCTGCGATTTGTGTCTATGCGGACGTATCATTAGAGAAGAGGTGCAACAACGAGAGACGACAGCAGCTAATTCTCACCAGCATCCCTAGCAGATAAAGCTCTTTTGCTGAAGAGATCATATTCCTGACGTTTGCTGGCAAAGCTCATTGCACCGAAGCGTCTCTTTGATCAATTAAACGATGCCACTTAGCCCAGTTTTTCTTTTTTTAGGGCAGTGATTCCCAAACCCCTTCTCTGACAAATAGGCATAAGCACCAGATGGTGGGTGAAGAAAATGAATTTCACACTAATAGACACCCCCCTTGCCTAACTTAATCTTTCATGGGTATTAGCCTTCAATTCAGATTCCTGTTCTCAGCTCAGATGTCTCTGACTGGCAAGCTTTTTTTTTTTTCCTTTTTGCATTGGTCTTATGCCTCTCTCTTTTTTTCCTGTGTCGCTAATAGCTTTTGGCTTGTCAAACCTCCATCCTTGGCAGGGGAAACTCTCTCTGAAATCAAGAGAACTTGTACGGATTTATTAGGTTACTTAAAAAAAAAAATCCTTCAATTTTCACACCTCTCATTGATCAAGAAATTGGAGCACCTCCTCTGTGACAAAAGGATAAAGAAGTTGGGTTGTTTTTTGTTTTAGGTAAAAAGTGATGATGGGAGATGGTCCATGGAGACAAAGTGGATATGATTATGAATGATGTGGACAGAGAAATAAAACCAGGACTTGGGGTCACCCAAACAAGTATGATTGACAACAGAGGCAAGTCAGACAAAAGGAAGCACTTATTCACACCATGATTAACTTACGGAACTCACTGCCACAGTATGTGGTGCTGAACGCTAGCTTAGTTGTTTTTTTAAAGGATACAATTGGAACCTCCATTAATCAAGACATAATCAAGACATGACTAACACTGTTGGAAACAGAGGGCTGTACTACCTCACAGGACTGTTGTAAGGTAAAGGTAAAGGGACCCCTGACCATTAGGTCCAGTCATGGCCGACTCTGGGGTTGCGGCGCTCATCTCGCTTTATTGGCCAAGGGAGCCAGCATACAGCTTCCGGGGTCATGTGGCCAGAATGACTAAGCCACTTCTGGTGAACGAGAGCAGCGCATGGAAACGCCGTTTACCTTCCCACTGGAGTGGTACCTATTTATCTACTTGCACTTTGATGTGCTTTCGAACTACTAAGTTGGCAGGAGCTGGGACTGAGCAACAGGAGCTCACCCCTTCTGATCAACAAGCCCTAGGCTCTGTGGTTTAACCCACAGCACCACCCGCGTCCCTTTGCATTTGAGTAACCCTCCTTAAAAGTGCTATATAAATTCTGCCAAGTATTACTGTTATGTTTTCCTGCATGGATAAGCAAACAGCCACCCCATCAGCACACACGGATCTAACCATTTTGCAAATTGCAATGCAAACCATCTCAAGCGTCCAGCGGAAACCTTGTCCTGGCAAATGAAAACAAGCTTTCTGCCTACCCGTAAATGTCCAGCACCCCGATAAACGAATGCTGCTTGACCGTGGTGTGCAGGGCCTTGTTGATGTGCTGCACAATCCAGTTGAACAGCTGGGCATAAATGTGCTTGGCCAGCGCATTCCTGGCGTTCACAACCTGCTGGACAGACATGTTCTTGATATAGGTCTCCGAAGTGGTGACCAGCTTCCGATGGCAGAGCCAGTGCTCCATTTGGCTGTGCTCTACTCCCAGCAATCTGCAAAAATTATGCAGGTGTTCATCCTGTTTCTAGGATATAAAGAAAGACATCCAATTCAGCAAAGCATGCGATGGGGGACACGGACCAGATGACAAGAGCCCACCCACCCCTCTGGTTAACGGGGGGAAAGGAAGCAAGGGACGGAGGCTTCCGTTCTGAGAGCTGAAGCTCGCTTTGAGTGATGAAGCTTGTTTACAGAATTGCGCTCCCAGTTTCATTTATTCCAAATGAAGCCATGTCCAAATTCAGCTCATAAGGTCATCAAGGCTCTTAACAACCTCACTGCTATTTTAACCAGTCTCAGATTTGCCATATGCTGCTACTTTACCCCTGATTTCCCACCTCCTATTGGTGCAGTAATAAAGCTGCTGGCACATTTGCAAAGCTAAGCAGGGTCCGGTATGGCTTCCAATTGGATGGGGGACCATGCGTTGAGATTCTTGCCTTGAGGGGGGTTGGGCTAGATGACACTCGGGATCCCGTCCAACTCAACAGTTCTATGATTCTATGTAGACCAGTGGTGGGCCAAAGGTGGGCTGGGATCTACTAGAGAACCTCTGGGTAGATTAGCAAAGTATCTTACTTCCAAATACAGTCATGCCTCGGGTTACAGCTGCTTCAGGTTGCATTTTTTTGGGTTACAGACTGCCGAAACCCGGAAGTACCGGAATGGGTTAGTTCTGGGTTTCAGCAGTCGCACATGCGCAGAAGTGCTAATTTGCGCTTTGTGCATGCGCAGAAGTGCCGAATCGCATCCTGCGTGCGCGCAGACGCGCCGCTGCGGGTTGCGAATGTGCATCCCGAACGGACCACGTTTGCAACCCGAGTCTCCACTATATTTAAAAACAGGACCTCTCCACACCCTTTGGCCAATTAGATAACGGAAATGAAGAACGTTTACTATGGTGCCCTCCTTTCAACAGTGTTTGCTTTTCATGCCTATTCCATCACCACTTCCTTTGGAAAACTTGCCACATACTTCTATTTTGGAAAATGAGGAGGAAAAGCAGCAGGAGGAGAGTTACCGTATTTTTCGCTCTATAGCGCGCACTTCCCCCTCCAAAAATTAAGGGGAAATGTGTGTGCGTCCTATGGAGCGAATGCAGGCTCCTTGGCTTCGGCGATAGCAACGCGAAGCCTCCAAAGTGCAGAGGAGTGCTCCCTCCGCGTTCCGGAGGCTTCGCGTTGCTTTCACTGAAGCCTGGAGAGCAAGATGGGTCAGTGCGCACCGACCCCTCTCACTCTCCAGGCCTCTGGGATAGCCGCCTAAAGCCTTTGGAGTGCAGCACGAGTTCCCGCTGTGCTCAGCAGAGTCTTGCTCTCCCGGCTTCAGAAAAAGGAACCCGAAGCCTCATTAGCGCAGCAGGAACTTGCCGCAGTGGAAATGACGCAGGTGGAAACAGAGCGAAAAATACAGTACTTTCCATTGCTTATTCCCAGAGCAAGCATAGCTTTAAACACCCCCTGTTTACAATGGCATGCACCTACAACTAGGATCAAAGTCAATTTGAGCCGCACACTTATTTAACCCTGAGAAACTGCATGTTAGTAAAAAAATTGGGCAGCCAGCAATTTTAAAACAGGGGCCATGCCTTGAACTGAGCAAGGGCTGAAGGGTCAGGAATGTGGGTCTGTGCCACATGCCTCAAGGCAATACCTCCTAACCTGACTGTGAACTGAGGCACCACTCAAGTTTTTGCCATGTGCTCCTTGGCAATTGACTGCCATACCCAAGCCAGAACAGAGACAAATAGCCCATTGGGTCTGTTGCTCCCCTGTAAGAAGTTGTGAGTGGAGGGCCACACAAAGCCAATCTCTTCTCTACACAATCACATTCTGTTACACCAGGTTGCCTCATCACTAATTAAATGAGTTAACAGACGGCTCTAGCGTCACAGAGCTGCACTTACATTTTAATTAAATAACACCAATGATATTAAGGGAAGACAACGCTACAAGAGAAGATTTGTTTATGTACCCAATTGATCAAAGCCCTGAAATTAAAACAGCCCATCTCTTGGGTAACAGCGACACTGCAAAAGCACATTTTGATATTTTAATTAAAGCAGAAAACTTCCCTGAAACAGGACATCACAATGGCCACAGATTTCACAGAGCGCTACTATCGCGTTTCTATTATTGTATTCGTACTGCCTTGAATAAGAAGCATGTAAGAGAAGAAAGGAGAACTGCTAGTACACCTTTTTTTTTAGATGTGTTACTCATGAGCTTGTGTTTTCTTCAGGCATTTTGATTTGGGAGGTACAGATGCTGCTCTAAGGACCAGCACACTCTGAATACTTTCCCCATGCTTAACCTACATGTTTCCTTCTTTCCTTTTTCCTTTCTCCTTCTGTGATGGGACTCCTATTTGGGGACTTCCCTGGCTTTTTTCTGGCCCAGGTAGGACCAGAATGGATAGTTGGCCTTGGTGAAGATTTGACGTTTTCATCCCCCCAAAAGTTTTTGATTTGAGTTTCTATTGAAATGAGGCTGCATTTTAATGTTGTATTTTAATGTAGTTCTTAAGTTGTATCTTAATCAATTGTTTTATAACTGGTGTTAACCGCCCTGAGCTCGGTCTTCGCTCGGGGGGTATAAATAAAATTTATTATTATTATTATTATTATTATTATTATTATTATTATTATTATTATTATTATTCGAGTCTTCGGTTCTCTAACTGCACAGCTAAAATTAGCTGCTCCCCAGACTTATAGAATCCCAGCACTGCAGAGTTGGAAGGTACCCTGAGGGTCATCTAGTCCAACCCCCTGCAACGCAGAAATATTTTGCCCAGCGGGGGCGGGGGCTTGAACCCACGACCCCGGGATTAAGAGTCACATGCTCTACCGACTGAGCTATCCCACAAGCTTAGGCAAGTGGGAGAGCTGTAGCACAATACCGAAAGAGCCCTAAACTACCGTATTTTTCGCTCTATAAGACGCCAGACCATAAGACGCACCTAGTTTTTGGAGGAGGAAAACAAGAAAAAAAAATATTCTGAATCTCAGAAGCCAGAACAGCAAGAGGGATCGCTGCGCAGCGAAAGCAGCAATCCCTCTTGCTGTTCTGGCTTCTGGGATAGCTGCGCAGCCTGCATTCGCTCCATAAGATGCACACACATTTCCCCTTACTTTTTAGGAGGGAAAAAGTGAGTCTTATAGAGCAAAAAATACAGTATTTTATCAATAATTTGGGGACAAAACAAATGGCACAAATGGCCTCTTCCATGTTTACCGTATTCCTGATTGTTTTAAACTGTTTTTAATACAGTGGTATCTCGGGATGCGAACGGGATCCGTTCCGGAGCCCCGTTCGCATCCCAAACGGAACTCAAGACACGACGGCACGTCTGCACATGCGCGGGTTGTGTTTCGCCACTTCCGTGCATGATGTCATTTTGAGTGTCTGCACATGCGCAAGCGGCGAAACCCGGAAGTAACGCGCTCCATTACTTCCGGGTTGCCGCGGAGCGCAACTCGAACGTGCTCAACTCGAAGCACATTCAACTCGAGGTATGACTGTATTGTTTTTAATTGTTGTGACATGTCCTGGGGCCTCAGGGTGAAGGACAGGTAATTAATTAATTAATTAATTGTTACCATCATCATCATCATCATCATCATCATTATTATTTATAACAACAGCAGCAACAACACAGAGAACTTACTGATATACTGGAGGATTCCCCATCACGTTCTGGTTGAAGGTCCACATTTCCTAAGTGCAGGATAGCGGCGAGTATCTTAAAAATGGCCAACTGATGGGAATCCTTCACTCCTGAAAGAAACAACCAATATCCAGTTTTCACAGAGGGAATGTGCCTGGAGAATTGCTTTCACGTGGCTGCAGGAGATCTATAGGGTTTGATTCCTGTTCCTTCCCTAAGAACCTCAGCCTTAAAATAACAGCAGTAACAACATCCCTATTTCCAGCTCTCCTGGTTCCAAGCATATGCATGAATGTGTGGGCAATGCCTGTTCGAATCTCAAGTCAGAGAAGGGCCTGAATTAATTTTTGGTATCTCGGGGGTAATATAGCACCACTCACTATGCAAAGCAAAACAAGACTTATACAAAATAAGAGAAATTATGATATCCTGCCCAGTTTGCATAATCTATACAGGGGACAGAAACCAATTCAATGGTGCAAAATTTTGAATAACAGGTGCAAAATTGCTGTTGGACAACAACTCCCATCATCCATCGCTAGCAGCACCAGTGGTCAGGGATGATGGGAACTGTAGTCCAATAACAGTTGGGGACCCAAGTTTGTGAAACACTGATAGGCAACCACTATTGGGCTAGATCAGGCATAGGCAAACTTGGCCCTCCAGATGTTTTGGGACTACAACTCCCATCATCCCTTGCTAACAGGACCAGTGGTCAGGGATTATGGGAATTGTAGTCCCAAAACATCTGGAGGGCCGAGTTTGCCTATGCCTGGGCTAGATGGATCAACACTCGGATTCAGCACAAACCAAAACGGATTTTAATGGATTGATTAATCGGCACAAATACGTGTATAAGTAAATAATTTTTTGAAGAAAAAGCATATATAATATTTTTAAACAATACCTGCACATATTCCAGAAGCACCATCTTAGAAGCATTTCCTACCTTGCAGGAAACTAGGGTGGTGGTGTGAATACCTCTTCTCAGCCATAGATTTTTGCAAACACTTTTATTAAAATGAATTAACAAACTTGCGGTCTGATTAAAAATCTTTGGAGTGAATCATCTACTAATTTAACCAATTCATTGACTAGCATGGCTACATCAATTGCCATGTCGAGGAAAGCACGAATAGCTCTATGCCTGCAAAGCATTATTCAAATTAAATAGGTAGACAAGCAAGGTAAAGCTGACTAAGTTTGTGTGTTTGGGTGTGTTGCGGTTGCATGCACGTACACACCCACACCCAAATGCCTTCAAGGCTCATGAGATCACATTAAAACTCCTGAAGGCAGCGCCTTCTGCACAGGACAGCCATATCATCCAAATGTTCCACTGGGAAACCATCCAAGTCATCTTTTAAACAATCCCTTACCAAGCAGAGTGAAGGCATGCCTGGTTTTCTCAAAGTCGTCTGCGTCATCCACTCCTTCGATGGATGTGTCTCCTCCCAAAGAGGTGTACAAAAAGTTTTCGGCAGGCACTGGGGGGAAAGAAACAGAGAGCGTCGGTTTGTAAAAGCGAAACACTGCCGGACTTCAGCTCCAGCAATGGCCAGCGATGATGGGAATCTCAGTTCAGTCACATCTGGATGGAGAAAGGTTCCCCACGTGTGTGCTAAATCGTATTGAGTTTGACGTACTTCTAGTGCAGCCTTTCTCAACCTGTGGGTCCCCAGAGGTTGTTGGACTACAACTCCCATCACCCCTAGCTAGCAAGGCCAGAGCTCAGGAATGATGGGAGTTGTAGTCCGACAACATCTGGGGAGCCACAGGTTGAGAACCGCTGTAATCTAATGCATTGTTCCCCAGCCTTGGGCCTCCAGCTGTTTTTGGCCTACAATTCCCATCATTCTTGACCACTGGTCTTGCTAGCGAGGGATGATGGGAGCTGTAGTCCAAAAACAGCTGGAGGCCCAAGGTTGGGGAACAGTGATCTAATGCGTTGACTTGAAACTCCAGATCACACATATTGCTTTTCGCATCATGACTCGACTCCCAGAGCAGATACACTGGCTTTGTGGCAGCAGTCTCATGGGCACTTACTGCAGCAGGTGTGGTGTGGGTACGTCAGCAGGAATAAGAATAAGAATAAGAATAAGAATAAGAATAATAACAACAACAAACAGATAACAAAGAAGAAGAAAAGGGGCATTAGTAACTTAGGCTTTATAACAAAAACAAAAACAATAATAATTATTTATTATTTATACCCCGCCCATCTGGCTGGGTTTCCCCATCCACTCTGGGTGGCTTCCAACATAATATTAAAATCCAATAATCTATTGAACATTAAAAGCTTCCCTAAACAGGGCCGCCTTCAGACGTCTTCTAAAAATCTGGTAGTTGTTTTCCTCTTTGACATCTGGTGGGAGGGCGTTCCACAAGGCGGGTGCCACTACCGAGAAGGCCCTCTGCCTGGTTCCCTGTAACTTGGCTTCTCGCAGCGAGGGAACCACCAGAAGGCCCTCGGAGCTGGACCTCAGTGTCTGGGCAGAACAATGGGGGTGGAGCTGCTCCTTCAGGTATACTGAACCGAGGCTGTTTAGGGCTTTCAAGGTCAACACCAACACTCTGAATTGTCCTCGGAAACGTACTGGGAGCCACTGTAGGTCTTTCAAGACCGGTGTTATGTGGAACGCTCTATTGGCTCACCCCACTGCCTCCTCACTTCTTCCTGATAAGTGGCAGCAACACTGCTGCTGAGGAGCTAGCATTGCCCCATAATGACTTAAGGAGAGCCTTGCAGGAGAAGCCCAATGGCCCATCTATTTTCAGCATCCTATTCTCAACCAGATGCCCATGGAAAGCCTGCAAACAGGATTCAAGCATAAGAGCACTCTCGCCTCCTGTGGTTTCCAGAAACTGGTACAAGTCACCCACGGGTGAGACAAATCGGTCTCAAGGTATACCATTGTTGTTGTTGTTTAGCCGTTTAGTCGTGTCCGACTCTTCGTGACCCCATGGACCAGAGCACGCCAGGCACTCCTGTCTTCCACTGCCTCCCGCAGTTTGGTCAGACTCATGTTTGCAGCTTTGAGAACACTGTCCAACCATCTCGTCCTCTGTTGTCCCCTTCTCCTTGCGCCCTCCATCTTTCCCAACATCAGGGTCTTTTCCAGGGAGTCTTCTCTTCCCATGAGGTGGCCAAAGTATTGGAGCCTCAGCTTCAGGATCTGTCCTTCCAGTGGGCACTCAGGGCTGATTTCCTTAAGAATGGATACGTTTGATCTTCTTGCAGTCCATGGGACTCTCAAGAGTCTCCTCCAGCACCATAATTCAAAAGCATCCATTCTTCGGCGATCAGCCTTCTTTATGGTCCAGCTCTCACTTCCATACATCACTACTGGGAAAACCATAGCTTTAACTATAGGGACCTTTGTTGTCAAGGTGATGTCTCTACTTTTTAAGATGCTGTCTAGGTTTGTCATTGCTTTTCTCCCTAGACAGCATCTTAAACCACCTGGCATCTCAGACCAGGTGAGAGCTCTACCTGGTTTATCTTCATGGGCAAGTCAATACTTCATTCAAGCAGTACTGACTTCCTCTTAGCGTTGCCAGCATCTGAGAGAGGCTGTCCTTTCTTGACATTTCAAGCACTGTGGTGCCCTACCGCCTCTTGAGGCAACACAGTCCAGAGTGGTCTGGAGGATTTCAAAAAGGCACCTGAAGTGCGGTTTTCATCTTCAGTAACATTTACTCCAAATGGAGTGCAGCAATTTGCCATTTCCCGTGACATGCTGATGGGGCTGTTCTGACCTGCCCCGTGGCTTCAAAACGAGTCAAGCTGAAATAACAGAAACATGCACACATCTTGCACAGGAGAACAAAAAGATTTCTAAGTTGGAAATTAAAAAAATAAACCCACAGTTTGTTTTTCGACTGCTAGCATATGGGCGTAAACCTTGGCTGCACTGCTTAAAATGTATATTTTCTACCTGATTATACACTAAAAAAACTTTGTTGTTTATGATTAGCTCAGTGGTTCTGCCTGATTAAGTGTGCTTCCAGTGAACTCCTCCTGAGGACAGTGAGCAAAGTCCTTTTCTTTCTAGCTTTCCGTTTTATCTCCCTCTAATCAAAACGGCATAGCTTTATTTGAAACTTTCACAGGGTTTTAAACATCCATTTCAATATATGTTTCATGATGACTTGTGGGCCAAGTGGGGAGCCCTCAAGGGAAGAAGGAAGACTGCCAGAAAAAGCAGTGTTGTGTTTTTGTGAGTCCAGTGAAGGAAGGCATTTTAGCGCTTGTATAATGACTTCCCACACCTGTGAAACCTATGGACCAGTTAACAAATGAATGCCAGTGGGTGGAATTCTCAAGGATGGGTGAAAGGACGCAATGGAAAAGCATGTCATTTGAGGTAAGGTAGGGTGAGGGGAAAATATTCCTACTTACAGACTACCCTTTTACCCTTTACCTTCACCATGGTGGGTCACAAGAATGTAAAAACAAAAGCAAACGACCAATAAATAAAACCACAGCTTATATTATCATTTATTTATTTAATAACTGCCTTCTTCGTTGGTCTCAAGACAATTTACATACAAACAACTAAAACAGTACAAAAAAAACATCAATTAATGATAGGTTTTCACACAATACAGAAAAGGCACAGGCCTTTTAACCCAGCAGGAAAAGCTTACCAACAAACAAAAATATATTCAGCTGTTTCCAGAAAACCATAAAATAAAACCACAAAAACAACCAAAGGCAAAGCAACAAATAGGGGACAGAAAGACACTCAACCAACCAACGGCCTGGATAAAAGACTGTGTGGTGTTTTAATATGAGACGGATTACTCACACATGCAAGTCACACTCAATGTCTCAACCATCAAGAGACAGGCATGCTTGTGCCAGCTTGCCATAAATACTATGTCTCCAGTGGGGGAGCCATGTCAGGTCTACTCCAACAAACACAACAGAAAGTTTTGTGGCACTTTCCACGAAAGCCTATCCTGATCTGTAGGTATTATACTATAGATAAAATTATAAGACGGTTGTCATGCTGCAGTTCACATGGCTACCAACAGGTGGCCACGGCAACTCCCACATGACAACAGACCGGCAGGCAGGCAAGCAAGCAAGCAGTGAGGGGCAGGGCAGCCAGCCCAGATGACCTGTTTCAAGTAGAGTGGGAGGTTTGCAAACTGCTCTCTGAAGCACCTCCCTCCCTCCATTAAACATAGCTTCCCAATAAAGGCAATAAAATATTAGATCACAGTCACTTTGTTTTCACGAGACTGTGTCTATTTGTGTGTTATGCACACTCACAGAGTACATTGACTATACAGTGGGCGCTCGCATTGCGAACGTGATCCGTGCGGGAAGCATATTTGCAACCCGCAGCGTTCACAACCCGCAGCGGCACTTCCGTGCACGCCGCAATCCGGCGCTTCTGCGCATGCGCAAGCGCCGAAACCCAGAAGTAACTCATTCTGGTACTTCTGGGTTCGGCGCAGTGCGCAACCTGAAATCGCACAACCCAAAGCGTCTGTAACCGGAGGCATGACTGAAAAACAAAAGGGGACCCGTTAAAATTCACAGATGTGCATTTTATAAAATTCATTGCAATTTATTCTCTGTGGCGATTTGCCATTCACTCCAAAGCATGTTCATGCCAGCTACTTCCCCCCCATATTAATGTACAGTGGTACCTCGGGTTAAGTACTTAATTCATTCCGGAGGTCCGTACTTAACCTGAAACTGTTCTTAACCTGAAGCACCGCTTTAGCTAATGGGGCTTCCTGCTGTTGCCGCGCCACCGGAGCACGATTTCTGTTCTCATCCTGAAGCAAAGTTCTTAACCCGAGGTATTATTTCTGGGTTAGCAGAGTCTGTAACCTGAAGCGTATGAAACCTGAGGTACCAATGTACCTTTCCTCTCTTACACACTTGCTTCATATGCTCCATTCACATATCATTCTCTGTGCTACACACAGGCCCACGACTTTCTCTGTTCATCCTTCCCTCATCCCTGTCTCTTCCCTGTTTCAGCCCCTCACAACATCCCTCCCTGCACACCACTTCCTTCTCCATTGGTGATGCTGCTCCCTCAACAGTTTTGGACCGAAAGGAAGGAAGATCCAACAAATGGTCTTGGCAATGTTTTATCGGAAGCGATTCATGAATGAAACAAATGACCTAGAAACAAGAGGAAGCCTTCTGTGCTTGCTGAAACATCTGCTTCGTGGCAAGGTGGTGCCATCTTGGCGAAAGCAACCCTTCTTGGAAGGGAGAAGCCTTTGACAAGGTGATTCCTTCCTCCCAGTTCAATTAGCAACAAAAGAGGAACAGGATATTGGGTGGGTGGGGAGAGGGAGGCAGGTATTAGAGAGAGAATCGGTGGGAACTGCCTGCTTCCACATTCGTACAAGCAGTGTACCTTGCACTATGCTCAGGACATGAAACATTAAAGCAGTTCATGAGCTAGCTTCAGAAAACTGGGAAGAAAGAAGAGGGAGTCGATTGCGCCCCCTTTTTCTGCAGGTCTTGGGAGTTCTCTGCCTTGTCACTCTGAGCCTTTGAAGGAAAAATAGAATGCAAGGAAGAAGAAGAAGAAGAAGAAGAAGAAGAAGAAGAAGAAGAAGAAGAAGAAGAAGAAGAAGAAGAAGAAGAAATAAAATATATATTCTACTCTGCTTCAGGTCAATCTGCAAATTTTCACTGTTTTCCTTTCACTTATGGATGAGTTACACACACACATTCACAAACATGCATGCAAAGAGAAAGCAGCTATATCTACATCTGTATCCAAGAATGAGTCCTTGGTTTGATTTCATCGCAATTTCAAGCACAGCCTTTGAATGTTCGGTCAAAGGCTCTTTCTTGCCCCTGGAACAGAAAACGTGCCATTCTGAAACAAATGCTAAAACACCCACGAAGAGAAAAAGCCCAGCTGGAGGCCATAGAAACTCTCTCATCTCAAAAGCTTTAGAGGAGAAAGAGAAAACACAAATATTCCCCATCCAGTTAAATGCCATGAGGGGGAATAGCCTCCTCATGCTCTCAGCTTTCTGTGATTTCTAGGTTTTTCCACAAAGTGTTTCCCCTCCGGACACTGGAGTTGAGAGCCACTGTCTTAATAGAATAAAAGAGGCTTTCTTTGTGCAAGGGGGTCGTTTATATGTGCCTCTCCTACCCCACCCCTATCCTGTTCTAGATCTTAGGGTTTTCTTGGGGGGGGGCTTTCATGTTGAGTTCAATCTTCATCTTCAAACAAAGACAAAAGGATCAGTACCATCTGTAACCTGCACACACAAACCAGTGGACTGGCAGAGGACAGGTCTTTTCCTCTTCCAGCAGCCCACTCACTTACTTGCCTGCACAGAATTCCTCACTGCCTATGGCTGCCAAGTGAGTTGTTGGAGACAAGGCTGCCATAAAGAGCCATGCTATGGCTGCAACCCAAATGTACAATGTCTACATTCCACTTTCACCCTTGGAGGCAGGATGACCCTCAGTACCAGATTCTGGAAATCACAAGTGGGGCGGGGTGGGGGAGCTCTGCAGGTCCTGCCTGCGAAGAGACAGCATCTGGGTGGCCACTGTGAAAACAGATTGCTGGGCTAGATCAGCCTTTGGCCTGATCCCAGAGGACTCTTCATATGTTCAGAGGAAAAAGCCAAACTTGCAGGTGTTGTTAACTGCTGACAAAGGGACCGAGCACCCTACATGTTTTGAGCTGGACGCACTGCTCAGAGGCTGAATAAAACCTAAGAAATGTACGTATGTATTTATTAAATTTATACCTTGCCCTGCCTCCCAAAGGAGCCCAGGCAAATGATAAAACAATAAGGACATCTTAAGAGCAATCCTTATCAAGGCTCCTAGGGCTGGGGCTGGGAGTGGGGGTGGTGACAAGGCCGGTGGAAAAAGCCATTGCCTGATGGTCATCACAAATCTGTTAATTATTTTATATGATTTATGTTGTCTTTGTGATGTTCTGTTGTTGTTGTTGTTGTTTAGTTGTTTAGTCGTGTCCGACTCTTCGTGACCCCATGGACCAGAGCACGCCAGGCACTCCAATCTTCCACTGCCTCCCGCAGTTTGGTCAAACTCATGCTGGTAGCTTCAAGAACACTATCCAACCATCTCGTCCTCTGTTGTCCCCTTTTCCAGTGTGGTGTAGTGGTTAAGAGCGGTAGTCACGTAATCTGGGGAACCGGGTTCGCGTCTCCGCTCCTCCACATGCAGCTGCTGGGTGACCTTGGGCCAGTCACACTTCTCTGAAGTCTCTCAGCCCCACTCACCTCACAGAGTGTTTGTTGTGGGGGAGGAAGGGAAAGGAGATTGTTAGCCGCTTTGAGACTCCTGAAGAGGAGTGAAAGGCGGGATATCAAATCCAAACTCTTCTCTTCTTCTTCTTCTTCCTTGTGCCCTCCATCTTTCCCAACATCAGGGTCTTTTCCAGGGAGTCTTCTCTTCTCATGAGGTGGCCAAATTATTGGAGTCTCAGCTTCAGGATCTGTCCTTCCAGTGGGCACTCAGGGCTGATTTCCTTAAGAATGGATACGTTTGATCTTCTTGCAGTCCATGGGACTCTCAAGAGTCTCCTCCAGCAACATAATTCAAAAGCATCAATTCTTTGGTGATCAGCCTTCTTTATGGTCCAGCTCTCACTTCCATACTGGGAAAACCATAGCTTTTACTATACGGACCTTTGTTGGCAAGGTGATGCCTCTGCTTTTTAAGATGCTGTCTGTTAAGTTATTTTAATGTATTGTTTGTAAGGTGCTTTGTGATTTGCATAAATGAAAAGCAGGATAGAAATGTAATAAATCAAATCCCATTTTAGACAATGAGTGTGAAAGAGCTCAACTGAAAAGACTTGTTGGAAGGGGAAGGTCTTCAGTACAGAGACAGAGACTGCCTAATATCGAAGGAGAGGGAATCCCAAAGGGAAGGTGCCACCACACTAAAGGCCACCACACTAAAGTTTCTGCATTGTGCAGAATGGACCTCCTGAGAAGATGGCATCTGCAAGAAGCTCTCCTGCAGAGTTCAGTGGTCAACTGAGTATATAAGGGGTGAGAAAATATTTCAGGTACCCTGGTCCCAAACTGCATAGAGCTTTATATACCAAAACCAGCACCTTGAACTCAAGTCCAATAGATAAGTAGCAGCCACTGCAATTTTTTCAACAGTGAGGCAATGTGTTGACCCAGTATGCAGTCCCTAAAAAGGGAGATATTTGCAACCAGGTGGTAGTTGTCACAAATGAATGGATCTAGGGTGGCCTTTTTTCAGGACTGGTTGGATCACCACCTCTTTCAGGATGTCCAAAACAACTCTCTCCCTGGACCCACTCAGTCATACCCAAACAGTAAGCTTTAATAAGCGAAGAGGTGCAAGGAACACACATTGCTTGCATCAACTGAAACTGCATCAACCGAAGCAGACACTGAACTGCACACCTCACTAGAGTCTGCAGTAAGTCTTGATGTCACATGGAGATTGCTACAAAGGCAAGTGACTTCATTCACAGAGGGTGTCCAAAATGTCTAAAATGCCATTCCTTGGAGTAGATGTTAACAGACACCGGACAATACAGAGAAACTTTGCTAGACGGCTATTTGAGGATGCGATGGAGGCAGAGGACTGGACAATTTACTGCGTCTGTAGAACTAAATGGGCCAACACGGAGACCCAGTCGGCCAGGATCTGCATAGCCCCGCCTCTTTTCCTTGCACATAGTCCCACCCTGGATTCCATTTCTTGGCTGCAAAATCCAGGAACTGATTAGATGGAATTTCAGATCAAGTATCTCACAGTGCAAAGAATAAGGAAGCATATGATAAGAGTGACCGAATACTCAAGGATAATATACTCACTTAGGGAGAGTTCTTTAAATTCTGGAAGACTGGCAGAGGCACATAGCTGATAGAAGATGTGATAATTTCTCTCATCATCTGCCTGAGGAGTAAGACAGATTTCGTTTCAGAGATAAGAGCTTGCATTAAGCATAACCTGGAACACCCTCTTTCCCCCTACTCCAGACATATCCATGCCACAGATTCCACACACATCCACAGATGCCAGTTAAGGATTTGTATTGCTTTATTTACATGACTTCTGACAGTTTACGGATTATAAATAACTCAGCTTGTTCAAGTTTGGGTTCTTGATAACATCTGGTGGTGGACCTGCTCAAGTCCTAGCAATGAATAATGTCTTTACTTCTCTAAGGAGTTTAGGAGGGAAGAACCTTTACTTCTTAATAATGCTAATGCACATTTAAAATGTGAACTGCAGTGCTTTCAAATGTGTCTGAGAGCAGATTCAAAATCGCTGCTTCTGGTATAGCCTCTTTTAAGCCTTATAGGACTGTAGTGTGTTAGAACAGCTGGGGAGATTTTATTCTAAGAGCTTTTTTCTACTTCCACAAACCTTGAGGTTACCTCTTGCGCATCGATGGTGCTGTTTCGGCTACTTAAGAATCAACTCTCAGAGAATGAATTCGCTATTGGGGGAAAATATATTCTCTGTCCTTAGTTGCTCATATGTACGGATGTCTCTCTTTATCTGACCCTCCGTAATTATACCTGAAGGAAAGTCTCCACCCCCATCGTTCTGCCCGGTGCCACTACCAAGAAGGCCCTCTGCCTAGTTCCCTGTAATATCACTTCTCGCAGTGAGTGAACCACCAGAAGGCCCTCGGAGCTGGACAACTGAAGGGACATTTGGACCACTAAACTTCCACTAAATATATATATTTGCATTTATATTCCACCTTTCCCCCCAAGTTGGCATACACAGTTGTTGTTCTCCTCCTCCCTGTTTTATCCTCACAACAATCTTGCAAGGGGGGTTAGGCTGAGAGTGAGTGACTGGCTCAAGGCCACCCAGTGAAATTCATGGCCAAGTGGGAATCTGAATTCTGATCTTCACTGGGTGGCCTTGAGCCAGTCTGGCACTCTAACCACTGCCCCACATAGAGCAGAACTGCACTGGACACAGCAGTCCAGAACTACATCTCCCCTGCAGAGATAGGCATAGAAAAGGCAGGATCAAATGAAGCAATTACACAGTAAACAGCCCTCTTTAGTTAGGCTAAGAGAAACGCTGTGGGGCATGGCCTGGGTGTGGGGGGAGAAAAGCAGAGACAAGTTGGACAGCTCATAATGTCTGAAGAGAGCTATAGGTATCACCCACCACTGGGCAGTGGGTGGGTGTCAATGCACGACTGCTGTTTCATGTTGCTCAGACCCACAGGAAAATATTGTCCAAAATGAGAATCAAACTAACCTGGAACACAACTCTCGATTTCTCCAGTAGGTATGTCCTCATGTTGGCGCCGATGATATGGTATCTTTTGTCAAAGCCAATCTGAATGTATTTCCCAAAGCGACTGCTATTGTCATTTCGAGTTGTTTTCGCATTGCCGATCGCCTTTATGCAACAGAATAAAGTATTAGGGGAAGAAAGATCCTTTTTGCAAGAACGTACATCCTCTCTTAAGTAAACACAAGAAACTTGCAGTTGCCTATAAATAAACAAACATGGTTACATTAAAAGGAAGAGAGATAAAGGCAGACAGAGATGGCAAAACGTCTTGGATGTTAAGTTGTGCGCTCTTCAACATGACTACAGCACTATCCTACAGCTTCAGGTCTGAAAAATGGGAGCAAGAGCGATCTATTTTACAGGACTGCTTTTGAGAGCAACCAATGCATACTGCAACACCCTTTTAAAGAGTTATGGGGTTCCAGGTGAGAGTTTATTCTGGAATTGCTCATGAACAAGAAGTGCTGATTCCAGATTTGAAATTGCAGAGTACACACAATGCTGTTGTCATCATAATGAGCAGGTTGCCTTTCGCCATTAGATGTGTGTCTCCCCTTACTATGAAAATCCAATAAGTAAAAAATAACAGCCTGTATCACGACATCCCTGCTTATTTCCCTTCCTCACCTGAACACAACCTAGGCACTTGGCTCTCAGAAGCACAAACCATATGCGAGGGCTTGTTCCCACCAATTCCCACACGTGGAAGGCATGTTTGATTTCCAACTACCTGGGCTAGGAGGAGTTGCTTGCTCAAAATCTCCACAGGGTAAAACATGCACCAGCTTTTTTCGCTTTAAAAATAAAAATAATATAGAGGTCTTGTGCAAGACCTGTACACATGCACAGAACAGAAAAGAGGAGGGAGGAGAGATTGAGGAAAGTAACCACACACACACACACACACACACACACAACCCGCTCCATATACATTCTGTCAAGTTCTGCTCACCGGATGGCCAGTGGCAGAAGAACGATGAATATCTATGAGTTTTAAAAATGGGCTTATCTGGAAACTAAAATGCCACTGGCTTTTAAGACTCTTTTGAGAAAGTCACGTTCAGGTATGATGTCAGGTGTGGGCAAGGTAAGAGTGGGGCGTTGGAAGTTACAGCCAGGAGCTTAAGAGCGAGCTCCTGATGGTTCCCCTTTGTTGGGGGACGGTGTGCTCCCACTCTTTGCTACAGCCAGGTAATCTCCTTGAGCCATCCTTGCTAACGGAGGGGGATGTGGCTTCCTTTCAATGGAAAGCGCTTCTCCTGCCCAGAGCTGCTCTTTGGATCTCTGAAGACCGGAGGTTCAAAGAGCAGTGCAGGGCTGCTAGGAAAACAGTCCCACGCTGCTCCTTAAGCCTCTGATTTCAGGTGTTGTGTCCCCAAGGAATGAATTAACAGATCAGGGGTTGTCAACCTGGTCCCTACAGCCCACTAGTGGGCTTTCAGGATTCTAGGTGGGCGGTAGGGGGGTTCTATGGCACAAGCTGAATCTCCTTCCATTGAGCACTGGTGGGCGGTGAAGGAATGACCGCCGGGTGTGGAGAACACTTCCACCCGCAGACAAACCACAGCTGTCTGAACATCATGCCCTCGATCTAACCTTTTGCTCTCTTAGTAGTCTGCCGTGCCCTGTCTGTGACCTTTGTCTCCTTCGTCATACATTGTGCAAGGGGAAAGTGAAGCGGTGGAAACAGGTGCCAAAATAACTTTGTACCACCCCTCGATCTCGGGATTGGAAGATGTGTAAAGGTCACAGTCCAAAATGTACCTGACTGGTTTTGCATATTGTGTTAATAAAAAGAGCCTCGACAGAGCAAGCTGGCAGCTTGCTTGTGCACAGCTCACCTGCATTACCAACTCCTGCCTCATGCCTCCACTTCAGGGCGGTAAGAAAATTTCACCATCAAGAAAGATGCATTAGTGGGCGGTAGGTATAAAAAGGTTGACTACCCCTGTACTAGATGATCTTCCTCAAGTCCTCTGAATGGAGACGACATACCAAGAGGACATGCATTTCTCTCAGCCTGAGCTTCTAGCAAATGCTGATATTTTTTAGGGTAGCTGGATGCACTTGCACCTTTCCTCAAGCGGCATACTTGAAAATAAACTCAAATATCACAACGCGCCATAAGCTTCCAATGACCTCTTTCCAAAGAAAATCAAGGCTGGCTAAGCATGTGCCCTTAGGAACGCCTCACCACTCAGAGGAGAGGGTGAGGATAATGATAGGCTCCAGAGACAATTTTATTGATTTGCTGCAAACTATCTGATAGTTTCTTTAATAAGAGCCAGTGTGGTGTAGTGGTTAAGAGCGGTAGTCACGTAATCTGGGAAACCGGGTTCGTGTCTCCGCTCCTCCACATGCAGCTGCTGGGTGACCTTGGGCCAGTCACACTTCTCTGAAGTCTCTCAGCCCCACTCACCTCACAGAGTGTTTGTTGTGGGGGAGGAAGGGAAAGGAGAATGTTAGTCGCTTTGGGACTCCTGAAGGGGAGTGAAAGGCGGGATATCAAATCCAAACTCTTCTTCTTCTTCTAATAGCAGCATGGATGGAAGTGGCAGAATAATGCCTCTTCAGCAATAGCACCCTGGCATTTGGAGAACCGGGATAGTGTTACAATGCGGGTGTGTGTGTGAACGCATATAAATTAACACGTACAAAGGATTAGAGCAGGGGTCCTCAAACTACAGTACGCAGGCCAGATCCGGACCACCAGGGTCCTGAACCTGGCCTGCCTGGCAATTGCAGAACCCGCCGCTGTCTAACAGGTCTATGGTGAAGGGAAGTGTGGTGTCCCGTGCGCAAGCGCGACTTCTGCATCTGGCCTCCATTGATACTGCGAGTGGTTGCATAGCTGTCAACTTTCAGATTTGAAAATAAGGGATCAGCAGCCTCACCTGTCCCGGAGACAGTCTACGGGATATCTAACAATCCAGGATAGCAGCAGGAAGCGCGGGAAACGGCGCTGGAATAAGGGAATTTCCCGCAAAAAAATTTCCCACTATGAGTGGTTGGTTGGTTGGTTGTGGGGAGAGGAGATGGTGCGCGTGCAAGAGAAGAACGATGTGATCCTGCGCACACGCAACAGGCAGGCCAGCGCTTTTGCGCTCTCTCTCTCCTATGGCCCATGGCTGAAAGTTCCTTAGGCTGTGAAGAGCAAGGCAAGCGACTCGGGTGAGGCAGCTGCAGGGGGGGGGGAGGTTGGTCGCCCCCCACCTTCCCTTTTCAGCTGTTGCGCTCTGAAGCAGGACAGGGAAGTGGCCATTTTGGGGGCAGGGAGCCTCATTCTGCCGCCTGGCAGAACAGGTGGGAGGGGGCCCCACCTCAGAATTGAGACGGGCAGCTCTCCCCCAGCCTCCTTGGTCGGGGGTCAGCCACGACCAGGTATGGAACCAGATATTGACCATGTCATTAGCCAAAAGCAAGCCCATACTTCCCACTGAAATACAGTCCTACCTCATGTTACGTTTGCTTCATGTTACGCTTTTTTAAGGTTGGGTCCCGCAGCGACCCGGAAGTACCAGAAAGGGTTACTTCCGGGTTTCGCCACTCGCGCTTCGCGCATGCGCACAAGCACCGAATCGCGCCACGCACCTGTGCAGACACGGCGCTTCAGGTTGCGGGCTTTTTATGTTGCGAACGGGCCTCCGGAATGGATTCCGTTCACAACCAGAGTACACTGTACTTATAAGTTATTTTGGTTAAAATCATTCTTCATTTTAAATATTGTATTGTTTTTCCCTTTTTTGTGTGCACTACAAATAAAACATGTGCAGTGTGCATAGCAATTCGTTCATTTTTTTAAAAAAACCTCTAATTCGGCCCCCAACAGTGTCTGAGGGACAGTGAACTGGCTCCCTGCTTAAAAAGTCTGAGGACCTCTGGATTAGAGAAACCAGATGCCTTATATTCTGTAGGCAACTGTCAGGGAACTGCCATCAGAGGGAAGAGGAGAGGTAAGTTGCTCCAGTGATGCAGGGGAGGGAACTAGCAAGGAGAGAGAGAGAGAGCTTCCATGGGGGAAAGAAATCCAGGGGACACCAGGGAGAAAGGGGAAGCCGAGAGCAAGGCGGAGGGGAGTCTCAGAGACTCTTCCAGTGAAATCAGCGGAGAGAGCACCGGACCTCCGCTTGGCACGCCCACGCTGCGCAGAAGGCTTCCACGCAGAGAATCTAGGAGGAGACATGGAGTCAAGCAACTTTTATGTTGGAAGAAATTTAGGTCCCGCCCACTGACGGATTCTGCCAGTGACTAAGACAGTCGCGTTTCAAGGGCTGTCAAACCAGGGAAAGTTTTAGCTATACGGCTAGCTTGGAGCAGTTTGCAGTTTACGCACAAGCAACCCCAATTCCCATTACAGCAACCTTTCGCTTCTTACACGGAAAGGGAGTGAAAGTAAACTCTGAGGATGATATCTCTCTAAATCACATTCAGAGTAAACCCATTGAAATTAGCAGACTTCCTATTACCGATTCCAGTGGGTTTACTCTGTGCATGACTAATGTTGGGTATCAACTTAAATTATCGGGCATTTTTAGTATATATAGACACCTACCTTTTATATGATGGTATTATACTGACCATAAAAATAATGGAGTCAATATTTTAAATGGGAAAGACTTCTCCCTATTTATGTCATCTATCTGCTTTTCAGGTATTTTTTAAAACATAAGATTTTTTAAAAGTGTTATATATGTGAATGGTTGTAATACAGTGGTACCTCGGGTTAAGTACTTAATTCGTTCCGGAGGTCCGTTCTTAACCTGAAACTATTCTTAACCTGAAGCACCACTTTAGCTAATGGGGCCTCCTGCTGCTGCAGCGCTGCCGGAGCACGATTTCTGAAGCAAAGTTCTTAACCTGAAGCACTATTTCTGGGTTAGCGGGGTCTGTAACCTGCAGCGTATGTAACCTGAATCGTATGTAACCCGAGGTAGCACTGTAGTTGTTTTTATCGTTTACATCTTTATGCCACTCTTCTTGTATGAAAACCTATCATTAGATAAAAATTGGGCCATTCCCAACTCCTCAATTTTATTTTCACAACAACCCTGTGAGGAAGGGTTTGACGGAGAGGTAGCTTCATAGCTGAGCAGGAATTTGACCCTGGACCTCCCCGGCACTCCAGCTAGCTGCGCTGCGACCCAAGTCTAGGCTGCAGAGTAAGACGAGATGTGAGACTTTATGCCATCTGACAGCAGGAGAACTGAGATTACACAGGCAGAGGAGTCTGTTGTGTTTACAAATTGGGCAAAAAGCCTCAAGCCTCTCCAGGAGAAAGAGATGCAAATTCTTTTTTCCTTGCCTCTCCATGCAAGGAAAGGAGACCTAATAGCAGGAGTCAGTGAACAGAACAGAGAAGCGGCGGCTACCCCAGGTCACCTCCCTGCATAATGCACGGAAAGTGCATTTCCTCTTAATGGGAAGCAAAGGACATCCTGCCACACATCAATTTGACATATAAAAGTGGCGGCCATGTGTCCCATTTCACAGAGAGGAGTCCTTTAATTCAGGCATGTCCAACGGGTAGATCGTGATCTACTGGTAGATCACTGGACGTCTTTGGTAGATCAGCGGTAGATCACTCGCTCCCCCCCCAAAGAAACTCAACTACTTTGGCTTCCCAAAAAAGCTGAACAACTTTGACCTGAACCCCCCAAAAGGGGGTAGATCGCTGCCAGTTTTTAACGCAGTCTCTTGGGAGTCCCCCCTGTTCCCCGTTCTAGTTTAAGAGATTTCCTGTTCAAGCATGGTTTAAAGCAGGGGTCGGCAAGGCTTACTTTGCCTGGACCTGTTCACTGCCGTGGAGCCCCTGCCCCTGCCACAGAATTATTTCCAGTTAGCTTAACTTAACAATGCTCACTGATTGATTGATTGATTGATTGATTGATTGTATGTATGTATGAGCAAGCTAAACTCTGTGCCTCATAGTTCTCAAACTTTATCTGCATAAGTCCAGTTTCACACATGCAGTAGAAGTGGCATGTTCTGGTTTATAGCACTTCACAGAGAAATATTGTGGGCACTCATAATTAGAGGGAAAGAGCCATTGTAGGCCTCAAAATTATGTAAACTTATGAAAATGGAAAAATGTTGGGCCAATGACTTGAAATTTTGCCTACCTGAATTTACCTGATGAGGTCTAAAAATGTGCTAAAAATTGCCACAGGGACAGAAAATTTTAAAATGCTGAAGATTAGCACATTGACTCCTTTTCATTCCAATTTTTAAAGAAGCTTATCATATATTTCTTTCCATTCTGGGTGAGAACTACTGGTGTACTTCGTTCAGGCTTGTTGAGGAAGGCATTCTGTCATCATTTGAAGTTATAAGCAGTGGTTCAAAGGTTTTCCTGCCCCATTAAAAGTCTGTGGGACCAACTACTGACAAAATGAGGCGGTGTGTGCACAAATCAAATTCTGAAGTGAGAATTTTGCCAAGACTACAGTCATATTTGTAGAGGGAGCCACCTAGTGGGTGCTATTTCCCCAGTAACAGAATATAACACCATGGTGCAGTGGTAAGACAAGGAGTCTCCCATGAAGAAGTAGGCTGCAGCACTCCAGAATGCAAGTTTTTAATGTTACTCCACAAAACACACATTGAAAAGTAGAACTACTGCGCAGCAGAGCAAAAATTTCCAGAAGGGCGGTCATATTAATCTGTTGCAGCAAAAACAGTGAAGACTCTTAGAAAATTCACAAGTGCTAGGGGAGAATGGTTATGTAAGCTTTCAGAATATTTAGAATTAGCCAAATTGACAGATATAATAAGACAAAAACCAAAAAGTGAAGTGAAAAAGGAATGGGAGTGCCTAAAGGAATACCTTAAAGGCCAAGGTTTGAGGACAGAAATCTGGCTGAGTCTGGAATAACCTTGTGAAGTGAAAGGATAAGAAAGAGGGATTTATATCTAGATGTCAGGATAGAGATGATAAGGAAAACAGGAAGATACAATGAGAGGTAAAGGAGGCGCTGTGGGATTGGTGGAAGTCAACGTTTGTTATCCTTTTTAGTGTTTATATTATTAATTTGTAAGATCTGGATTTGTTTTTTTATATGCTTGTTTTTGTGTTTTGTGTATTGTTATTTTTTGGGTTTTGTTGTGTGGAAAATACTAATAAAATTTACTATTAAAAAAACCAAACACAAGTGCTATTTTACTGCTTTCAGGAAGCATTTGTTTGGGGGCATGGGAGTTACATATGGCAGCATTCAAAAAATATATCATTCTGCCAGCAGTTCAAAGCACTATGGTCCATTCTACCACCTCATTCCTTTGTGGGGCTCCCTTCTGAAGTTTTGCACATGGCGAGTGGATGACTGGTACAAAACGTCACTTTGGCTTCCATGAATTCCAAGCTCTGCCCCACCCACACAATATTGTCATTGCCACTTGCCATTCACCGCTTCACTTCAAAATGTGCTGAGCCAATCACAGAGTCGCCCAAAGAAATCCTTGAGTGCTTTAAAACAAGATTTACAATCCCAGGCCATAACTGAAGCTAAAAAGGGTATATATTTTGTGCCTGAAATCCTGCAAGGAAGATGATGATAATGATATTAACATTTCTGAAAACAACCTCTCCTTTTCATCATAGTTTGTGAAGTAGTGATACCATGGTTTACAACCATAATCCGTTCCGGAGGTCCGGTTGTAAACCAAAACAGGTTGTAACCTAAGGCACGCTTTTGCCAATGGGGCTTAAAAAAAAAAAATGGTTGTAATCCCAAAAAAGGGGTTATAATCCAAAAAAAGAGGGACACACACTTCAGGGTTTGACGTGGTTGTAATCCAAAATGGTTGTAACCCAAAACGGTTGCAAACCAAGGTAACACTGTATGAACAAGGTTTTTATTAAACATCTAAATGCATAAAAGTGACCTTGAGGAGGGTCGCGATGAAGCTGCTTCAAAGGCTGCAAAAAAACAAAAAAGTAGGAGTGGTGTCAAGTTCTCAGGTTAGGAATCTACCATGCAATCTTCAGAGATAAAATTGCTTCAGTGCTGCCTGCCCTTCACAACAGCAGTGTGGACTTGACCTGCTTGTCGCGAAATTTGCCAAGGACCCAACATCACAGCAAAATGGCAGAGACACTCACCTGAGCTTTGCAAAAATTCCACAAAAAAGTGGCTTTTCTAGCTTTACCTTGTTTTGAAGTAAGAGATTCATCTTCTCAGGTTTATACCTCTTAAAGGTTTTTTTTCCAAGCCTGAACAATTATCCTTTGCATCAGGGCTGGCTCTATCAGGAAGCGAAATGAGGCAACTGCCTCAGGCAGCAGAGGCAGGAGGCAGCGAATTTGTGCCTCGCCCTGCTTCCTTGACTGTTTGGCCCACAAAGCCGCCCAGGAACCTCCTGCTTAGCTCCACAAAGTCATCTTCTGCTTGCCTCCCCTCTTCTGCCACTGTGGCCCCAGCTCATTCTCTCCTCCCTCCATCCCCTTACTCGTTATCTGTTTTGTCACTGCAATCCTGGGGGCCACCATCCTCGTTTTTTAAAAAAATAATTTTTATTAACTGGCCAATCACATCAAATTAAATCATATCACATAAATTCCGAATTACAAAGCCGAATTTTAAATTTTGTTGGGGGGGGGGACCCATATTTCAAGATCCGAAGGGGGATTCTGATCATCTTTTTGCTGCTGCGTTAATGTCCCAATCAGTCCAAATCAGTTCAAACAAAGTTCATAGTTCTATCCCATCTTATCTTGCTGTTTCCACATCACATCTTGTTCATGTATTTTCTCTTTTTTCTTTATGATCTCTTCTGATAGTCTCCTTAAGCCGATAAACACCAATAGTAATAATAGTCCTGTGTGAATTTTCCGTTCTTCCAATCCTCAAATCAAGATGGTTTCCATATATTGTCTCCTTCATAGATAACATCACTCTTTCCATCATAGTCTCGTAAAGCTGTCGCTCTTAAGTCCCACTGAGGAGTTTAACCCACAATATATAAACAGCTCTATTTCTCTCTTTCTCCTCCCAGACTCAAGACCTCCGACAGAACTTCCCAATATGGCAACGGCATTTTTAACTGCGTCATTCCCAAGCTCTTACACATTCCACGCTCTTCTTAAAACGTGCTTTGGTTCGAAAGTTTATCTCCACACAGCCTTAAATCCACAGCTTAAGTCCTTAAAACGACATTTCTGACTCATAAGGGGAAGGGATTCTTGTTTAATCACATAGGCTGGGGGCCACCATCCTCAAGCCCCTGTCTCCCGCCTCACTCTGAGGGAGAGGTCCTTTCACAGAACAAGGCATTCTGCACGAGGTGGTCCAGGGGACTGCCTGCGTCACCATGACTTTGTCACAGAAATGATACCTTAAATTCAAAAACTGAAGTGGCAAAAGTTACACTTCTCCCATGTCTTGCTTCATACCCTCCTTGAGTGCTTCTGCTTGGCTAGAATGTGTATTTGGACTATGACGATGCCCTTCATTGCCTGGCTAGACAGATGCGGTGTGTGTGTGTGTGTGTGTGTGTGTGTGGACACCTCTGACCTTTTTTGTGCATGGCTGAAATGAAGCCTACTGTACAAAGATGAGTCACATCTAAGGTTCCACCCAGTTTTGCATCTGGCCCTGCCTGCCACTGGGATGTTGCCCAAGAGAGATTGTGCCTTTGAGCTGAAAGAGCTTCTCAACTACTGGCGCAGCCCAATTACTGGGCAGTGGGGTGGGTACTGAACATTAACCTTGTTTTGATGAGTACCATTTTATTCTTGTGGTGGCAACGGCAGCTGTTTCCTGATACCATTTTCCTCCTCCTCCTGTGTCCTGGCTGCCCTTAGTCTCTTTTGTCTCTGCTGCCATTTAACCTGACTGGCTGTGGTGACGCATGCTTATGCAAGTCTGTGAGATTGTCGACAAAAATACATGGAACAGCCCAGCCCAGGTGATGGTGAGGGCAAATAATATGAAAATTGGCATTGAGAGAAACGGCATTGGGACAACCCGAAAAGGTCGGCAAAGAGCATTGTAAACAAAACAGAAAGCACTTCTCAACTCCCGCTGACAGAAACACGGTTAAGAAATTTCAGAACACCCCTAATTAAATCATTTAAGTTATAGTGCAAGCGACAGAATGTGTTTTGTGCTTGTCGCTCCTTTGATTCGCACCACCTAACTAAGCTCCCTGTGAGGTTCCCTCATTGGGGATTCACCTCCTCACGTCTGAGTTATGGTATCTGGTTTTGCTAATTCCATCCTCTCATCAGCGCTCTCTTAAATTAAAAAATCTGCCATGAGAACACAATCCCGCAGGGATCGCAGCTTTATACAACCATCACATAGAATCTCAATTACTGTCATTCGGATCCGATCATCTGTGTTTAACAGAATAGGGAGGAAGGAAGCAATTATGTGATTGTTGCAGACAGAACCGTCTTCTGCAAACACCGTCATAAAACACAGGAGAGTGGCAGAGAACAAACCACTCTCGGAAAGGAAAACGGAAGCACGGCCCAGGGACAGATTAGCAGCACCGTTAAGAATAAGATCTTCCCTGGGCTCGATAGCAGGTAAGCAGACTTAACAGAATCTCATCACACAATCGGTGTTTTTTAATTTGTAATTTAAGGCAGCAATGAAGACTCCCAGAATAAATGCAATTTGAGAGTTCCTGTTTTTCAGTTATGTTCCCAGAAGCATCTCATGTACAGATCGGAAGATAAAAATGCATTTTTATTCTGCACCGGAAATATCTTCTCTGAAGTACCGTGTTAGCATTGGGTTCCACATACCAAGAAACCGAACACTGCAAAATCGAAACTGATTCCCTGCAACAAACAGAGGACATTGCATTCCCCAGGGGGCACACAATTAAGTCTCTGTTAGTGTACCCACATCCACAGCCTGTCCTCATGGCATCCCTGTCTTTTGTGGCTTGGTCACTATAATCAGGCATACCAAAGCAGGATTTGCATCCACAGTACTGTTTCTATGCATTCCTATGGGGGTAAATTAATTCACCTCCTTGTATCACAAAAAGAGAAAGGGCTTCAATCAAACACACCACTGATGACAGGGTGATGCTTGCCTCTGCTAACAGAAGCAGTAGAAGGGAGCACAGTATGGGCAAGTTTTTGCCCCATCCCTCATTGCAGCCAACTTATTTTGCCCCATAGCAAACAGAGACAATCACAATCTGTCTGAAACAATCCTAACACTTTTACCTGCTCAAGGTGTTCCAACCCTGCAACTGGAAAAACTATGCGAGACTAGACAGGACCTTGGCCCGAACACAGCAAAGCTTTTGGGTTAATTTAAGCAGCATCCAAGGCTCTTCCAAATTTCAAAAGGCTACTTGTCAAATGGTACAAGTCCTTGCAAAAGGCACGAGGGTGGCATTGCTACTTTCTCTGATAGCCGCATATCAGTGCATGCTTAAAAGTGCACAATGGCTATGCTTTAAAGGCCAGACCTGAATGCAGGGTTCAGCTTAAAAGATTCAAGACAGCCTTGTATTGGCTGCCAGCCAGAGCTTATAGCAGAAAAGCTTCAGCATCTCTCTTTAATGGGGGAAAGAGGAGGCTGGGCAACACTAGCCAAGCTGGCAGACATCTAACAGAGTCTGCCACACACGCGGCAATTAATTCTCTTATCACTACGAATTTGAAAATTAGAGTTGGCAGTAGAGCGCTCATTTATTTTCAGGAGCAAAAGGAAGAGAGTACTCAGAAACTGGAGCAGTTGATAAAGAAACCTCTGTCAGTGCAGGAGAACGAAAACTTGGGGCACAGATATTAGATTCAGCTCCAGCCTCCGCAATGATGCAGGGAGCACAAGGGGGCTACTAAGATCATTCCAGAGCCCAGCGTATAGGGAAGCCCAAACAGAGCGAGCTTCATAGACTCCTGAGCCACTGCAAGGTGCTTGGACTGTGTTGATCCTCCCTCTCTTACACCCTGCTGCTCTTCCAGCCCATCTGTAAGCTCTTTGAGCAGTATTCTCCAACAGGCACTGTGCACTGCAGTTTCCATCATACCCAGGTAGCGTGGCCAATGGTCAGGGATGACAAGAGTCGTAGTCCAAAGCATCTGGTTCATGTCATGCCCCAGACTATAAACCTTGGCAACTCAGAAGGGGGGATGGAGCCACCCTCTGGTCCGTCTATGCACAGCTGCAGAAACTAGAGCATGAATGTCAGGGGGCTGCCATTGGAACAGGGGAGGGAGCCAGGGGAAAGTCACGCCTCCAGTGGAGCAGAGTGGGAAGGGGGGAGCCAAGCGAGGGGAGGGCTCAAGGATGCTACTGAGAGCCCAAGCGCCTCACCTAGCCTGGCTAGCCAGGAGGCAATAACGCCGTTTCCGTCGCCCAGCTTACGCAGAGGGGTGAAATGTAAGGAGGGAAGGCGGAGATTTTGGGTGTCCAAGTTCTTATGTTGGAGGGGAAACCGGAAGGGGCCACTCCCGGAATCTGCAAGCGACTAAGACGGACATGAACTTTGTGATTCTGCACTGTATATAGTTTGCACCAATAAAACCTGTAAAAGACAGGTCGGAGTCTTGCCTGGTTACTCATGAGCAACCACCACAGGTACCTGGAAATGAATGCCTTCCCCTGAATCCTGAAGAGACACCTCTGCCACCAGAGTCCAATGACTAGCTCACAGACTTCTCGGGAGGATCAGGAGAGTGCTGAGACAATATCTCGAACTACCTAGTCCTGCAGTTGCTCTAAGGTGCTGGTGAGATAATTTGGATGTTCTGCCTCAACTGCACAATCACCAGCTGTGGTCATGAAACCCACCCATAGATCTCTCTCCAAGGTGCTGAACCCACTTTGTTTCGCCTTTCTGTGTGCACAGAACCCTGGGATCCTCTGCGCTTGGGCTGGCTTTCATCCGTAGCAGTAGGCATCCCCATGGGTCAGGATAGTACAATGTTGCATGTAAGGCTCTACCCAGCTGAAAAAAAGTTCCCCCTGAGCCCCACACATTGCCTCTGTAGAGTTAAGCAGAACGCCCTCCAACCGAAAGCCTGCCTGTTGCCGGCAAAGCTTTCTTTTGCTGAAGACTGATGAATTTTCTCTGCAGCAAAGCATAGTAGGAAAGGGCTTGCTAAAAACGAAATGATTTGACATACAAAAAGTGAAACACAGGAGAACAAAAGAGCATCTTTGAAAAGGGAATATTGATTCTGTTTCGAGACCAGGCTAATGCAAGTCTCAACTTCTGAAGACTATTATTGGGGTTGGGATCTGAATTCTCCATTAAAAATGAGCTGGGACAATGTTGACATGAAGTCAAATTTGCAAGCATCGGCTGAGGCTGACGTTACACATCTGAAGGCAGCACGAAGGCAGCATTAATCTGCATTCAATCTTCCGAAACAACAACAGCAAGAGCAACAGAACTTAAGAATAGACTGTCTTGAACCAAGCAAACTTTGAAATTTCTAAAGGCGGGTAAAACACTAAAGACCACTTTCCATGCCATGTGTTGCCGGCAGGAAACCCCTGGCAGCAGGCACAAGTCAGTAGTGTTACAAGCACAACAGGAGACTGGAAATTTGCTCTGGTTGACTCAGAATAAACCCCCACCAGCCCTTGCAGATGCATCTGGAGGGGCAATGAGCTGAAACAGGGAATTCGCCAATGAAAAGCCTTCCATTTCCCTGAGGTTCTCCTAACTGTTCGTTTCCACATTCTGCTTCAGCTTTCATACAATGTAAAAGCCGCTTCCAGAAAACTAATGGAACATAGTGCATGCTTGGTATTCATTTCCTGATTCAAGAAAAAAATAATATCTGTTTGAGACCCCCTTAATTCGGAAAGTCACAGGAGTAAAGTGATGAAATTGGGGGTGGGATGCAGTTCTTCTCTGCTGTTTTCATGGGGGGACTATTATTTGAAGAACCAACCCTGCATACGGAACATAGCAATGGGGTCCGTTCCAGATCTGCTCACAATTAAGAACTTTGGAAACGGGTCGAGAGACAGGCCCCCTGCAGAAAATGTTGCATAACTTCAAATATTTTCTGCAACATCAGTTTGCTCAAACAAATTTGGATGCCACAATTTCAACGCACTGAACGTTTTATGGCTTATCAGTGTTTATTTTATTTCATGCATCTCAAATATTTTCCACTGCTCTCTTTTCGTTTGAAATGTTTTTGCTTTTTCAATGAAATCTTTCATCTTGTCTTTATCTCTCTCCACAAGGTGTACGTATCGTAACACAAATGCTCTTTCCCTCCCAGATTGCCCCAAAGTAGAAGTATTTATGCCACAGTTGAGTTGGCCCTTACCTCCATGATAGGACTGGAAGCCAGAACTTTCTCTTCAATATTGGTTTCGCTGGAGGAGCCTCCAACAGATGCGAAGTAGCGCATGGCATATTTGGCAGAGACGGTTTTGCCGGCACCAGACTCCCCGCTAACGATAATGGACTGGTTCTTCTCATCCCTGTGTGAGGAAGAATGAGGCAGGTGTTACATTTAACCTCTTAACATTGCTCTCTTTTCTTGGCCGGCTCATATCACTTCATATTGTCTGCCTCCCAGGTGAGTTCCATTCACCTGGAATTGGCCAATGGCTCTTTCATTCCATGTAGAGAGTAGAATTGATATGGCAAGGATCTAAACTTCTCAGTTATTTGAAACTTGGTTTATTTATTTCAAAATGTGTCCTGCCTTCCTAAAATGTTAAAGGTAGGAATTGGAGAGAAGGAGAGAACATATTTGCATGCGTGAGCACAAACACACAGAGCTGTTCGCCTCTACATAGTTCCATCCTTATTTCAGACATTGTGATATATCAATATATTGCAATGTTTAGCTGGTGATATATCGTGATGTTGAAAACCTGATATCTCCCAGTCCTAACAGCTGGTCCAATACATTTTGCCACCCGAGGTGAAGAAGAAGATGGTGCCTCCCCATTCCTTTTACAAAGGTGACCAGACTGGTATCTGCATCTTATTTCAGCACTAGAAATTAACCACACTCTTGAAATCGGGAAGGGAACCATGTACACCAGTGTGAGATCCTTGGAAGATGGTACATAAGGTGGTACATAAATGTTATAAATAAATCAATCCCTATTTTTGCAAGCCTGCTGGCATACATTGTTTCCCTCACTTTTGTTCTGCATCTTTAACTATTACTATTATTTTTTAAAAGGGCCATTCCAGCCAATGAGGGATCACACAGCGAACATGTTCATTGCATGGTGCCATAGTCATGTGGTTGGCCACTGTGTGAACAGGGCGCTGGACTAGACAGGCCATTGGGTTGATCCTTCACGCTCTTCTTATGTTCTTAATTAACCCATTAATGTTTAATGTGCTACTAATCCGAAGTGGAACTAATCAATAGATGGTTTTGATTGTGCTTTATTGCACTTAATTGCTTTGATGTTGTTAGCTGCTTTCATGATCAATATGGAAAGAAGGAGCAGAAGTGACTGAAATAAATAAAAACCTTAAGCAGCAAAATTCCAGATCTTGAAAATACTTGAACAGTGTTAAGAATCTTGTTGGTGGGAGGGAGGAAAGGGACTCATTTTGAGGTGACAGAGGATTCACTGCACTCAGTAGCTCCTTATACCTCCTTGTGATTAGCAAACCCAGAAATATGCAAAATAAGCAAAAATGCAAAAATATATTTAGTCTGCGTGATTAAAGCAGCTCTCCGAGCTTTGCTTACGACCAGCGAGAAGCTGTGGTACCTTATTTATTCAGATTTAGAGACCACCCTACACCACATAGCATGAGACTATTCAAATATTATATTAACATATCATTAAAAGTCTCCTCTTTTCTGCTAGCTTAAACCTGATCCTGAATCAACAACTCAGAACAGATAGTACAGAATTATGATTCTGTCAGTGCAACGGAAGCACAACCCAAGCTTTAATCAGAACCAAGTTGCTTGTGCCTCGTTGAACATCCCCAGAACAGAAACCACAGATTGGCTGGAAGTTAATTTACTGCAAGAACCCTGTGAGGTGGGTTAGGGCTGAGTGGCCCAAGGTCACACACTGAGCTTCACTGCAGGGCAGGATTTGAACTCGGATCTCCAAGGTCCTACCCAAACACTCTAGCCTCTATGTCACACAGGCACACTCTCTGCCTTCCTCCTGCCACCTCATCATTGGTACTGACTGCACTTATGGCCTAGGGACGCGGGTGGCACTGTGGGTTAAACCACAGAACCTAGGACTTGCCGATCGGTGGTTCGAATCCCGATGGGGTGAGTTCCCGTTACTCGGTCCCTGCTCCTGCCAACCTAGCAGTTCGAAAGCACGTCAAAGTGCAAGTAGATAAATAGGTACTGCTCTGGTGGGAAGGTAAACGGCATTTCCGTGCACTGCTCTGGATCGCCAGAAGCGGCTTAGTCATGCTGGCCACATGACCCGGAAGCTGTAAGCCTGCTCCCTCGGCCAATAAAGCGAGATGAGCGCCGAAACCCCAGAGTCGGCCACGACTGGACCTAATGGTCAGGGGTCCCTTTACCCTTTACCTTTACCTGCACTTATGGCTGCCCCTGTCTTTCCTCCCATGGATTTGTTTGGATTTATTTGTTGCCCCCAAGATGGACCACAAGGCTGTGGTTGCCAATGAAAAAAGGGGAGGGGAGGCTGCCTGTTTCCCACCTCCTCCCTTGATTTCAACAGCTCTAGACCAAGTGAATGAGGCTTGTAGGTCTGAGTGTGTGGAGGAGGAATAGCCACACAGCCTCTGCCCTGCCCTGTGGAGGCTGGCTCTTCCTGGTGAGCAGCGTTAGAAACTCAGATATATAATATAGGAGCCATATCACTCCTTAAACCAAGGTTGCAGTCGCCAAAACTGAAGGTCTAGTTGCCATTTTGGAGCAAGACAGCTCTAAAGCCTTGTTTTTCTAAGGATGGACTGACTACTGTGATTGATTCTCAGTTAAACGCCTGGCTAGTTCAGATGACAACCTTGAGCCAGGTTAAGAGCTTTGAGAACTTACCATATTTTTCGCTCTATAAGGCGCACCCGACCATAAGACGCTCCTAGTTTTAGAGGAGAACAAGAAAAAAAAATTCTCTTCCTCTCTGCGCTGCACCTCTCCAGCAAAGCGGGAGGAGAAATGGAAGTTAGCTGGACCTGATGCTTCAAGATGGCTCTGCCTGGTGTAGGCCTCTTTCAGCAAGCAGCAATTGCACCCAGAGCCTCACTGGACGTCTCCCTCCCATAGATCTATCCAAGCTCTCCATTTGGCTCCAGACCTGCCGGGACTCACATGCAGGTAGATGCCTCTGCCTTCGAATGCTAACAGCCTTCTAGGCAAAACATGCTTCAAGACCCACTGCTCTAGAGAAAATTTAAGATTTGCCATCTACTCTTATAAGCATCATACACAGAGGGCGATTTTTAAAAGAAAGACTGCATGCATTAGAGAACAGAGTGGACTCTGCAGAGTTTCCAAAGAAACCATGTGCTCCTTTGAGTCATGGGGAATCCCAAGACTGACAGTCACTGCCTGCTGTCCAAAGTACCCCACCCATTATTTCCAGATGGGACTTTTTTGTGAATCAATCTCCAACATCACAGGATGAATTCCGCTGCCATGCACCATTTAACACTTCGATTTTAAACCAGATGTGTTCCAAGTACCGTATTTTTCGCTCTATAAGACGCACTTTCCCCCTCCTAAAAAGTAAGGGGAAATGTGTGTGCGTCTTATGGAGCGAATGCAGGCTGCGCAGCTATCGCTGAAGCCAGGAGAGCAAGAGGGATCGGTGCGCACTGATCCCTCTTGCTCTCCTGGCTTCAGCGATAGCCACGCAAAGCCTCTTGAGCGCAGCCGGAGCGCTCCTGCCTCTTCGCTCAGGAAGCTTTACCTTGCTTTCTTGTTTCTTGTTTTCCTTCTCTAAAAACTAGGTGTATCTGGTCGGGTGCGTCTTACAGAGTGAAAAATACAATAAGTTTCAACCAGAGGTTCTTCTCTTGTTGAAGGGGTGGGGAAAAAAGAAAATGGACCCATGATAGCTACTCTTCACTCTGCTGATATGGCAGCGGAAGAGAAATCTAAGCCACATCAGACAGGCGGATAGAATGAAGGAATAGGCATTACAATTACCCCACACCCAGAATGAAGACTTAACGCTCAAGCATTTGGTTAAAGGTTATATTTATTGCTATAAACAAAGAACAACTTGCGCCAAGCAAACCCAACAAGTGCAGGAGGTTATAATCTGTACATGCAGGAGATTTCCTGTCTGCTTCCAAGAGCCAAACTACCCAAGAGAAGCTCCATCACTTACACAGGAACTTTAGAAAACCCTCCATCATCCTTCCCTTACATTACGTAGGATAGAGATGGATCTATGGGTAGCAAACCGCTATTGTTCTGCACAAAATAGCAAAAAACAAATCAGAGCACAGACACTTCATGCTCTTCTCGTTGCAATAAAAAGCTTTCAACTTTGGATGACGCATTACTACTACATATTGGTCCAGGTTAAGCATTGCAGGAGTTATCAATAAAGCAGTTGTCCTATATGGAGGGCATAGCTCAATGGCAAATGTGGTATTTTTAAAGAGAGGAATAAGAACTGTGTCCTGTTCTCCCCACCCCGATCTGTGATATTTCACAACAGGTCAGATGACAAGAGTACCCCCAGCTGCAAAAAAAAACCCCACTGCAGTAGACAGAAACAGACAAAAGAACACACTTCTTCATACAATGCATTAATGGAACTTGGGGAGTTCACTGCCACAAGATGTGGCAATAGTCTCTAAAATTAGGCAATGCTTTTTAAATTCCTAAAGGGTAAGCTGATCAAAAGGAACCAGCCATGACAATGGGCTCCTGCAACAAAATGCAACTGAGCATTCTCACCTAACAGAAACGCTCCTGTTCAGGGTTCCAGCCAGCCATGTGCTCCTGCAAGAGACTCCATTGCATGTTTTTCATTCCACACCAGTATTTCCATTGCTGAGGTCAAACAAGAGGTGACGGCCACCCATCACTTTATTTCCCTGCTTATGGGCTTGCCTTGGCAGAAAAGCAGAATATTTGGCTAGGTGAAAAGTCCACATAGCACAAAACACTTTAAAAAGGACAAAAAATATATTCAGCAACTGTCAAGCCCCCATGTGAGGAATATAAAATTCCACCTCTCCAGCTAGTGACCCAAGAGAGAGATGAGGTTCCAAATACTGTATTTTTTGCTCTATAAGACTCACTTTTTCCCTCCTAAAAAGTAAGGGGAAATGTGTGTGCGTCTTATGGAGCGAATGCAGGCTGCGCAGCTATCCCAGAAGCCAGAACAGCAAGAGGGATTGCTGCTTTCACTGCGCGGCGATCCCTCTTGTTGTTCTGGCTTCTGAGATTCAGAATATTTTTTTCTTGTTTTCCTCCTCCAAAAACTAGGTGCGTCTTGTGGTCTGGTGCGTCTTATAGAGCAAAAAATACGGTGCTTGTAAAATTGCAGGTAGACCAAGCAATACCAAGGGAACTCAAATCTGGATGCAACAAGTTTTCCAGATCTGCCAAATTCAGGAACACAGCTATCAATCTTCTCTGCACATTTCCCCCCCTAAGTGCACACCCGCTAAGGCACACTATACATATATACAAGGAATCCCTGTGGACAACAAAAGTGATAAAAAGACCCAGCAAACACCATTTGCTGCTAATGCAATCAGCCTGCCAAGCTTTCTTTCCCCTCCCTCCCGTTTCACAAAAGATTTGCCTGAACAGCTGACCCCTTGTTTGTTCAGAAGCACTCAGCTGGGTGCTTCAGACCTAGCCAAGTTTACAATTTGGATTTGAATGGCCAGTTTTAAGACATGAATCACAGAATACAATGGTGCCAGCATTCTCAGCCTTCCGCGGGATTTTGAGCGGTCCTGGGCTTTGGTGACGGCTTTGGTGACGGCCGTCCCCCTCATGCATACTGCTGCCTGGGCTCCCAGCGGCAATGCTGCAACGAGGAGGGCATAAGGAATGCATGAAGCAGCCCTCACAGATCAAACGTCATTGCTAGAGCATGTGTGTCGCCTGACACAACTTCTGGCAGTGTACTCTTTGCAATGTGCCCCATTCACACACTCAAGCACGAATCATCATGACAAGACATAGAGAAGAGTTTATGTGGAATGGGCAATACAAGACTGCATACTGTTGTAAACAAAAATTGCCCTTTTCCCTTATGGGGTGTCCAAGAGCCCATATAGAGTCCTTACATAGGTTCCCTATTGGTAGGAGAGAATAACAGAAGCCAACCAGAGAATACTGAGAAGCAAAGCAGCTAGTAAGCTTGATCTTTATTGATCTGTTGCAACAGGGTGCTCCCCTCACCCGCAGGAGAGAGGAGGGACCCCGAAAAATGGCATGCAAGGCCTTATAAAGACTTTTGAAATTCCCACCCTGTAGATCAAGACCACCCGCAGAAACATCATACATACATCACAGAAGGGGTGTAACCTAAGACCACCCTTCAGATACATCACACCTACATCACAGAAAAGGCGGCCTAAAATAGAAATTTGAATATTGTTTTTCTCCTGTTGTTGTTTATCTCCTGTCTGGCAGGTTACTTGACTGGATTGCCTGGGGAGCCTGGCCAGTCTTTTGTAATGATAAATACTTAGTTCCTGGGCCATGTCACAGGCTCACACCCTATTCAAACACAGACATACCCTTAAGACAGGATTTGTGAGGAAAGAGACAATGGGAGGTTTTCCACTTTGACCTTGCAGAGAAAACATTGGCTCTGTTTAGGAATCAAAATGGTTCCAGGTTGGTCTTCCTGTGCTGATCTATGTACGTGCTTGGTTGGTACACTCATGAACATTACCATATACCGTATTTTTCGCTCTATAACACGCACCTGACCATAACACGCACGTAGTTTTTAGAGGAGGAAAATCCGTAGGCATGCAACCCGTAGGCATTCCCTCCATAACACGCACAGACATTTCCCTTTACTTTTTAGGAGGAAAAAAGTGAGTGTTATGGTGCAAAAAATACGGTATCTAAGACCATAAAATTCCTATCACAATACCCACTTTGTCCACTTGGTTTAGAGAAAAGAAAACTTTGAGGTGACACGAAAGGGTGCCTTCCTACTCTACAATTCTACAATTCAAGGTCCTGTGCAGCTTTTCTTCTCCTAAACCCACCAAACCCAAGAAAAGCAGGAAAACTGGACAAAGCAGGATAAATCATGGGACATTTGCGGTACTTAAATTTATGTGACCTGCACAAGCTGCAGAATTCGACTTCTCTCACTACAGAATGTTCATCTCATGCTTCTCAAACCCACTCTTTTTCAAGTAACACAAAGTTACCTAGTTAAACACGACTGATGGCTTTGTTAGCAAGAATATTAACAGAAATTATCTTTCCTGCGCACAGCTAGGAGCTGCCCTCTCCCGGCACAGGAGAGCAAAGAGATCAAACGTCCACTTACTGGTAATAGCTTCAACTCCTGCAGCTGGGCAAAGGTGAATGAGGGGGCTCCCTTATTCTCACGCTAATCTTCAAGGCAGAAAATAACCTTTCCAGATGTCTGCAATTTAATTGATGCCACTAGCTCATGGATAGGCTAATTAAAAAGGTTAATGATGCTTCTTTGTATTCCTACCTTGCAAGCACGTTCCTTCTAGCAAGAGCAAGGGCTCTGTCCCATGGATCTCCAGCCTTCCATTCCCAATTTTATAAAAAATATATATACATTTTTTTGCAAAATGCTTCATAGACCATAAGACTTCAGATCCACCATTTTTTATTGAAGATAAAGAAATGCTCATCTTATCCCGCTTACCCTTACCCCTTACTTTAGACTACTGAAACAGTCAAAACTCAGCTGCTCACCTATGTGGAGCAAGAATTAACCTGCAGGTGACCAGACATGGAATTTCTGGTCAACTAGAAGAGTGTTTGATAGTTCATTTTCCATCATTCAGAGCCACCAATAGATAAAATTGGGTCTATGCAGACAACACCTGCAGCTGTATAGCCTTATCTTTTGTTCTGTTGTGATGTTATGCACTTGTTCTGAGGTTATGTAAGTTTGGAATAACAGAATAATATTATGGGAGTTTTAGTGGGAGCCATAACCAGGAATCAGAATTGAGACACCAGAACAAGCCAGGAGACTATTGCTACCTGGGCAAAGTACTAGCCTGCACAGGAAGCCCTTATACACTTCTATAGTCAATAGCAAGCCTGGGTGAATAATATACATATCTCAGATACTTAGGATTCTCCATTACTTGGAGCATGCCTAGGAAGAGGCTCCAATCTGTGGTCCTGGTAAGGGCAACTGAATGCAGAGATGTGGGCTCCCAGTTCTGGCCTGGGCACCTCCTGAAAGAGCTCATCACCTGCCCACACCCAATATACTTGTCTGCACTCATGCCTGACAACTCAACCCCTCGCTCTCTAGTTACTGAGTTAAAAAACTCAAGACCAAAGGAGCTGACGTTTGTGCTACAGCTAGGTTTAACAAATGAGGCCCTGCTCCACAAAACAGCTACCTCTGCCTGTTCTAAATGAATCACGGTTAATTACTTTGCTCTACATTCAGGGACTGTGTGTTTCTCATTTGTCTATGTCAGTCTTCAAATGCTTTACACTACGTAGAAAAAATGCAGCTCATCAATTCTGAAGTTCCCCCCAAGGGTTTCCCTGAAGGCAACACAAGGAGCTCAACTTGCAAGTCCGGGTTAAATTTGCCACGATTAGGCTAACAATGGATGGTTAGTCCTACTGTTCCATCACATTTCCAAGGTAGTGAGAAGGTAGCTATAGTGGGTCTTTATGTTCTGTTACCCACTTTTCAAGGTGGGGGATACCAATTTAAGGAAATAAAATGGCAACAGGTGCAGGTTGTTATTATGATTAACTATTGTGCTTATTATGACACCCAGCTCTACCTCTCTTTTAAATCAGAACCAGTGAAGGTCATGTGTGAGTGCCTGGAGGCGGTTGGAGGATGGATGGCAGCTAACAGATTGAGGTTGAATCCTGACAAGACAGAAGTACTGTTTTGGGGGGGATAGGGGGCGGGCGGGTGTGGGGGATTCCCTGGTCCTGAATGGGGTAACTGTGCCCCTGAAGGACCAGGTGCGTAGCCTGGGAGTCATACTGGACTCACAGCTGTCCATGGAGGCACAGGTTAAATCCGTGTCCAGGACAGCTGTGTACCAGCTCCATCTGGTACGCAGGATGAGACCCTACCTGCCTGCAGAATGTCTTGCCAGAGTGGTGCATGCTCTAGTTATCTCCCGCTTGGACTACTGCAATGCGCTCTACGTGGGGCTACCTTTGAAGGTGACCCGGAAACTGCAATTAATCCAGAATGCGGCAGCTAGACTGGTGACTGGGAGTGGCCGCTGGGACCACATAACACCGGCCCTGAGAGATCTGCATTGGCTCCCAGTACATTTCCAAGCACAAAACAAAGTGTTGGTGCTGACCTTTAAAGCCCTAAATGGCCTCGGTCCTGTATAACTGAAGGAGCGTCTCCACCCCCATTGTTCAGCCTGAGATCCAGCACCGAGGGCCTTCTGGCGGTTCCCTCATTGCAAGAAGTAAGGTTACAGGGAACTAGACAGAGGGCCTTCTTGGTAGTGGCGCCCACCCTGTGGAACGCCCTCCCTTCAGATCTGAAGGAAATAAGCAGCTATCCTATTTTTAAAAGACATCTGAAGGCAGCCCTGTTTAGGGACGTTTTTATTATTTAATGCTGTATTGTTTTAAACACTTGATTGGGAGCTGCCCAGAGTGGCTGGGGAAACTCAGCCAGATGGGCGGAGTATAAATAAATTATTATTATTATTATCATCATTATCATTATTATCATTATTATCATCATCACACAAAGTGTTTCATAGGCATTATACTGAATAATAGAATTGCAGAGTTGGAAGAGTTACAGATAGGTAGCCGTGTTGGTCTGCCATAGTCAAAATAAAAAAAACCCTGGAAGTATTTTTTTTATTTTGAGAGTTGGAAGAGAACACGAGGATCATTTAGTATCCAACCTCCTGCAGTGCAGGAATATTTCACCCAAAGTGGGGCTCAAACCCACGACCCTGAGATTAAGAGTCTCATAGCTCTATCAACTGAGCTATCCCTTATTTATCCCAGTCACAATCCTTTGAGGCTAGTCTTACGGACATCAAAAAAGCTTTAGGGCAGTATTTTCCAACCAGGTGCCTTCCAGATGTTTGGAAATATAACTCCCATCAACACCAGCCAGCGCATGCAGGTTGAGGCTGATAGGAGTTTTAGACCAAAACATCTGGAAGGCATCAGATTGGGAAAGACTGCTTTAGGATAAGCAAAAATTCAAAAGTGACTCTGAACCCAGGAGCACACTCACTGAGTCACATGTTGGAAGCACTTCACTTGTGTCCTTGCTAACTCACGGCCACTTTATTTATATTTATTTATTGGATTTACCAATATGATTACCCCGCCATGTGGGAATCCCTTGCAGATGACTACAGTGCCTGGAGACAGATAGTCAGGTTGTACATCTACAGCAGTAACCAGAGTAGGAATGACCACAAGGACAGAATTTTCAACCATCAAATGGCTGGGTAGGTAAACAGGAAACTTGCCTCTTTAGGGAGGACATCACACGAGTGGGAGACTACCACCAAGAAGGCTCCATCACAGGTCACCACCAACTGGGCAACCCCCAGCAACCACATGGCCTTTAGAGCTTCAGCCCTGAAGCTTCGCAACCAGCATACCATGTGAAACTGACAAATTAGACAACTGAGCAATATGGGCAGAATTGGTGAACAACACTGAGGAACAAACAAACAACCGCACACAGGAAGCTGCCTTTTACACAGTCAAACCACTGGTCCATCTAGGTCAGCCCCATCAACTCTGATGGGCAGTGCTTCTCTGGGACTTCAGACAAGGGTTTTTCCCCAGCTGTACCTAGAGATGCTGGGGATATGAACCCAAGATTCTCTTTCATGCAAAACATGTGGTCCACCACTAGTGCTTTATCTTTGGGAGAAGAAAAAGGCTAAGGAGGAAACCTTACACAAATCTGGAGTGGAGTCGCTGCGCCTTCTATGCCTCCTTCCTGCAACTCCTGCAAGCCGGTGCCAAATGTATTGCTCTGCTTTCCTTTGGCCAGGCTCACACGCCCAGAAGGTCACTTTGCTAATGCAGCAAAAACAACCTGGGGGGCAGCAGCTACAAGCTACTAGTCTACAGCCACAGCAAGCGCTGTGATTCTGCAGCCATCTGACTTCACCCCCCAAGGCGCACTCTATTGTCTCTCAAGACAGATGGATACCAACAGCCACAACCACCGAGTGATGACGTTTTGTGGTGAGACATTGCCCTACGAATCACAATTCTGGAGGAAAGTGCTAACAGGTATTTGTTTTTGAATTTGCGGTTTATTTATTTGTTAACATTCTTATATTACATCGGTAAATGTTGTCATATTACATTACAGGACTTACTATAATTTCCAACATGTATACAAAAATTATATACAAATTTTATATACCTAGAAAGAAAATGAAACAAAAAAAAGAACAAAGAGGAAAAAACAAAAACAACCCCCCCCAAATCATATACATACCAACACACTAGACTTCCTGTCTTTCCCGTTGTATATTCCTTTTTTACAAATGAATGTACTCTTATTATTGTATATTTCTTTACATATTATCTAATACATTCCTATATCAATATGTGCTCCTAGTCTTATTTCTCAACTCAGTCTCACTCCAACGTCAATCAAATGCTAGCATAGACAGCGAACCTTTACTGTATTTTTGAACATATGTTTTATATCTATCCCACTTTTCCATAATTTTTTGTTTTGAATCAGGGTATTTGTTAACTGCGCCATTTCAACAAATTCTTGTAGCTTGTAATGCCAGTCCGTTATTGTCGGGGCTTCTTGTTCCTTCCACCTCTTTGCCACCAAAGTCCGAGCTGCGGCCGTTGCATATAAGAATACCTCCCTAAAGGCCTTTGGGATGTCCCTGCCAACAATGCTTAGCAAGTTTGTAATTTTTCCTAGCTTAGGTAGCACAAATTCCAAGGGAGGGGGATGAAGCGTGAACCAGCTCCAAAGTCGGGGGTCCTAGAGAACCTTATCATCCACATGAGTAATCACAAGATAAGGTTTTCCAGGGGCAGCTAGTTTGATGTAACACAGAGAGACACGGAACACTGTGTTCTCAACTCGCTGAACACTCCCACTATGCTACCCACGTTTGGGAACATGATCATCACCAAGACAAAACTTCATGAAACCATTAGTCTGAGACCTTGACCAAGCAAACCAAACAGAACAGAACCTGAGATTGCAAAGCCCAGCCCAAGAAGACAGCAGCAGCAGGAGCAATCTTGCTGCACCCCCAAATTTTGTTTTATCAAGGCACCAGTTCCTTCCCAAACGCAGCTGGAAAGAACGAGGCATCAGTGGCCAGCTGGTGCTCTGTTCTCCTCAGGTAGGCAGGAAGGTTCCCAAGGGTTCAGCACTTTGTGACACCCGCACAAAAAGTTAGCCTCTGGCAACTGAAACAAAGGGATCAGTGCTACCTGGAGCAGGATTTATGGTTCCTGGCCAACATTCTGGGACAAATAGGAGCAGGAGTCTCAACAGCAGCTATGAACCACCCAAGGTTGGGGGTGACTTCCTTAGGCAGAATAGGCAACATTGTCAGGAAATTATTGAGGGTTTTGTACAAATGCACTCATAGTGAGTGTGTGAACTGGGCCCACACACCACGGATTTGTTGACACCAGACTTCAGGGTGAGGTGGTTAAATGGGAAAAAATGTTGGTTCGATGTGAATGATTCTTGAATGATTAAAGAACAAACAAAGCAATACTCTGACCCACTAATTAGCAAATAAGCAAAACCTCAACCATCCCCTGGTCCCCAAATCATTCACATTGAACCAACAATTTTGAATTGTATCGCCAATGTTTGGTTGTTGTTGTTAAAATTCGTATACCATCCTTCATCTGTAGATCTCACGGAGGTTCAATAAATAAATAAATATAGAAATGCAACATACATAATAAAAACAAGAAGAACCCCTCCACACACACACCAACAACCCCCCTCCTCCACCTACCGTATTTTGCGCCCCATAGGACGCACCTAGTTTTTTTGGGGGGAAATAAAGCAAAAAAAAATTATTCCCCCCCCCAGGTGCGGGGCTGGAAGAACCAGGTCGGGGAACAGCGGGAAGGCACGCTCTGCCTCCCCGCTGTCCCCCGAGCTTGTGGGGCTGGCTATGGGGAGAAGTGCGCTGATCCCGGGACTGCAGGCAGCTCTGCGCGGCCATCGAGAACGGGGCGGGACTTTGGTGCGCACCGACGCCTCTCTCTCTCCAGGCTTCAGCGAAAGCCTGCATTCGCCCCATAGGACGCACACACATTTCCCCTTCATTTTTGGAGGGGGAAAAGTGCGTCCTATAGGGCGAAAAATACGGTATTTATATGGCTGGCATTTCCCCCCATGGATGTTATAATGTATGAAATATTAATGTATTATATGATTCCCCTTCTTTTTCCAGTACGGTATAATTTATTATTTTTGTCACCTTTGGGTAATAAGCGACTAAGTTTAATAATAATAGTAATAAATAATTTCAAGCTACACAAGGTTGCACTTTGGATGTTATTGAGTAGACCTGTTATCTCTTGGAGACAAGGAAGAAGTGGTAACTTTTAACCACAGCTCAATTTTCTTATAAGTGCAGAAGCTTCTGTTGCTTTTTCCTGCTAGCTGACAGTCAGAATCTGTATGCCTATGTTCACAGAGCCATCTTTCCTAGCCAGTGATTGCAATGAATGGGAGCAATGAGGGAAGAGTAAACAGTTAGATAAAGTAAAGGTTAATGTTCAAAAAGGGAGCACTGCTCCAAGCCAAAGATACACAAGAGCAGGGAGAGGAAGCTTTTATGTGTATATGTGGTTTATTTATACATATCCCCTTTTAAACTAACAATCAGACCTTTTGCAGCAATAAAATATCTCCCACATTTGTCAAGTTGAGTTAAACACACACACACCAAAGCGTCGTTATGAAGCTAATGCCTGCATTTTATTATGATTAGTTGCATTACAATGAGACTTTGAAGCTATTAATGGGTATTAGAGTGGAATAATTAGAGTCATCAAATCTGGGCTTACTTCTCCATGCTCTCTTCAAAATCAATATGCACACCTCAAACAGAGTGAGCTTTTATATCTGGCCAGGATATTATAGCAGTAATGGTGTAACCGAATCTAAAGGCTGACACATAATCTTGCAGTGTATGAGTTTACATCACAGTATACAAGGACAGTAGGTAATTAATTGGCTTTGCTTACAGAGCCACTGCTTTGCACCTGGTAGATCATAGGCAGATCTCCCAAGTCTGAAATATCCCATACCTGGATTAGATTATAGGATTACAGTGGTACCTCAGGTTACATACGCTTCAGGTTATATATGCTTCAGGTTACAGACTCTGCTAACCCAGAAATAGGTTAAGAACTTTGCTTCAGGATGAGAACAGAAATCGTGTTCCGGCAGCGCGGCAGAAGCAGGAGGCCCCATTAGCTAAAGTGGTGCTTCAGGTTAAGAACAGTTTCAGGTTAAGAACGGACCTCCGGAACGAATTAAGTATGTAACCCAAGGTACCACTGTATATTCTTTATCTGCATCCCATCACCCCAATCTAGTCTTCCCTGCCTTGTCATCTCTCTCATCCCATCCTCAAACAGAAAGCATTAATTCCTCAGTTTCCATCAGAAAAAGATGTCATTAACTGCACCATGACGGTCACCAGCGACTAGAGCCAAAACAGGAGCACTGAAATATCCTGGGAGTGTTATTGTTATTATTTATTAAATTTCTACACCATCCTTCATCTAAGGATCACAAGGCGGGTTACAATATAAAAACGCAAAAATAATACGTCACAAACAAAAACAATATCGGCCCTCCCTATAGTTTAAAAGGTTACATATTGTTTACTTAGCCAAAGACCTGCGAGAAGAGTAATGTTTTTAGTTGGTCTCTAAAGATATGCCATGAAGGTGTCAGGCGAGCCTTCCTGGGGAGAGACTTCCACAAACGGGGAGCCAACACAGAAAAGGTCTGCTGTCATCCTCCAAACCTCTTACAAAGCAGACATACAAAGAAAGGCCTTGCGGTCCTGAGATGTTGAAGGCTTTATAGGTCAAAACCAGCACTTTAAACTGGGCCCAGAAACTAACTGCCCCGGTGAGCAGTCTAGCTGCCAAATTCTGCACCAGCTGACGTTTCCAAACCATCCTCTTCAGAGGCAGCCCCAAATACAACATGTTGCAGTAACCTAAACAAGAGGTTACCAGAACACAGACAACAGTAGTTAGGCTATTCCTAACTCCGTAAAGGTAAGGGGACCCCTGACCATTAGGTCCAGTCGCGGACGACTCTGGGGTTGTGGCACTCATCTCGCTTAATTGGCCGAGGGAGCCGGCATACAGCTTCCGGGTCATGTGGCCAGCATGACTAAGCTGCTTCTGGCGAAACCAGAGCAGCGCACAGAAACGCCTTTTACCTTCTCGCTAGAGTGGTACCTATTAATCTACTTGCACTTTGATGTGCTTTCGAACTGCTAGGTTGGCAGGAGCAGGGACCGAGCAATGGGAGCTCACACCGTTGTGGGGATTTGAACCGCCAACCTTCTGATCGGCAAGCCCTAGGCTCAGCGGTTTAACCCACAGCACCACCCGCGTCCCAACTCCATACCACCCATTAAATTTCTTGTTACTGCACAGCCTGCTGGTACTGCTGGAATTCCATTGTGGCTGTAAACATTGGGGATTGCTTTTTATGGCTGCTTTCAAACAGTTAATGAAAATGTTCTGAGGATCCTCTTATGTGAGGAGTTGCCATTTACCGATTATAATAATGTCTGGAGGCCTTTTAAAGGGCCTTAGGCTCTCCAAGACTGACAACTGGAGCCTTGTGTGACAGAAAAATGCAAGGTGAGGCCTCTTTATTTCTGTGGACCCTCCATCTTGCACAAGAGCACTTCTGTGGTTGGTTCCAGGTGATTAAAAGTGGCAGACACCAAGAAGGGGAGACAAAACGGCAGGCAAAACAAATCACACAGAATTCCCCTCTTTGATTAGAGCTCTTCAAAAGGAGACAAAACGCACTGAAGCAATTAAATTCAGTCCAGTTTGGCTTGTCTTTCTTAAATCATAGAGAAAAAAGAAGAAGAAAAGAAATAGAGAAATCCAAAACATTCACTAGGAACAGACGTAGCGATGGCTATTAGTCCTATCTGAGTCTCTAACGGTGATTTGGGGTTCTTACAGATTTAAGTGCTATTAATGCATTCAGGCAAATGAAGCAGCTCTCTGCTGTCAGCTTCCTTTGCAGTCTAAACCACAGAGCCTAGGACTTGCTGATCAGAAGGTCGGTGGTTTGAATCCCCGTGACAGGGTGAGCTCCCATTGCCCGGTCCCAGCTCCTGCCAACCTAGCAGTTTGAAAGCATGTCAAAGTGCAAGTAGATAAATAGGTACAGCTCCGGTGGGAAGGTAAACAGCGTTTCCGTGCGCAGCTCTGGTTCGCCAGAAGTGGCTTAGTCATGCTGGCCACATGACCCGGAAGCTGTACGCCGGCTCCCTCAGCCAATAAAGTGAAATGAGCGCCGCAACCCCAGAGTCGTCCGCAACTGGACTTAATGGTCAGGGGTCCCTTTACCTTTACCTAAGGCATTCAGGGGGACGCGGGTAGCGCTGTGGGTTAAACCACTGAGCCTAGGACTTGCTGATCATAAGGTCGGCGGTTTGAATCCCCACGACGGAGTGAGCTCCCGTTGCTCGGTCCCTGCTCCTGCCAACCTAGCAGTTCGAAAGCACGTCAAATTGTAAGTAAATAGGTACCACTCTGGCGGGAAGGGAAACAGTGTTTCTGTGCGCTGCTCTGGTTCGCCAGAAGTGGCTTAGTCATGCTGGCCACATGACCCAGAAGCTGTACGCCGGCTCCCTTGGCCAGTGAGATGAGTGCCACAACCCCAGAGTCATCCGCGACTGGACTTAACGGTCAGGGGTCCCTTTAACTTTACCTAAGGCATTCAGGCAAATGAAGCAGCTCTCTGCTGTCAGCTACCTTTGCAGCATACTATTGGCACAGCATTGGTTACCTGAGCGTTAATATAATCTGACAGTTCTGTGGAATGTTCATGGCCTGCCACATCGAAGTGTGCCTCAGTACTGCCTCTGAATAAAGTCAGCGCAGAATGTGCTGTGCCCGATTCGTTGTCCTTATCTGCTCTTCAGACAAGTACGTAGAACAAAACTTTCGGAGTGCGGCAGAGCTTTTAGGAAAACGTTTCTTCGGGTGCCTCCCTTACCGCATCTTCAGAGGGCCCTCAACTTAGGACACATTGTGATTTGTGGTCCTTCAACTGAGAAGAATCATTTTCTGAACAGCCACCCAGGGTTGTAAAGGCTTATCTCTCCCACTCTAGGAAAAGTAGCTTTTTAAAGAAAAAGAAAAATCTTTTGATAAGGTGGTTTTACTGCTGCTTTTTCCTAGAATTACAAAAAAGAAGGCGAAGAAGGAAATCGATTTTCTGAAATTCTTCCCCTCGTAAAAGTTAAAAGGGTATTATTTTCTTTAGCACAGCGGACGGTGGTTTTTAAAAGACAGGGACTGCAAACTGTTCCAAAAGCTTAAGGTTGATGCAGGGTACTGCAAAAACATTTAAAATATTTTGCTTGCCCTGTTTTGCTGCTTCAGCAGCAGCTAACTACTTGTGCCTCTGTGTTGCCTTCTTAGCTATCCAAACACTGCCATAAATCCAGAAAGAAATGGCCATTGTTAGCCTGCCACACCGGGATGTGCCGCGATACTTGGCAACAGTGCCTCTGTATGATAGTCCTCTGTGTGATTCTGAAATTAATGAACCTGCTACATTATTCTGATTATATCGTCATCATATTTGTCCCCTGCTTTGTATGCGAAACATTCCAAGCAGCTTTTGGGAAATGAAGGAAAAACACAGAATTTAAAGCAAAAGCGAGGCATAGAATACTAGCAGCGACATAACCGAAGAGCAGCAGTCATAAAAACGAACTTGACAGGAGTAGTCAAACTGTCACCAGTTTGTTAAATAAACACAAAGAGAGGGAGGCCTGTGAGATCTCCACTGCAAATGCATTCCAACATTTTGGTGCCACCACCAATGAGGCCCTTTTTCTGCCTTCCACCTTGTGGAGGAGAGAGCAAGGCCTCTAGCTATGGAGATGGGGAACCTTTGGGGGACATTTGGCCCTGTAGAGGTTGCTGGGCTGCAAACCCCATCAGTCTCACCAGTGTGACTATCAAATGGGGAATGATGAGAGATTTTAAGATGCAGGCAGCTTTTATGAGGGTTTGGGACAGTTTCTGCGGGTGGCATGGCATTATTATTATTGTTGTTATTATTATTATTATTATGGAAAGGGACAAACCACAGAACAAACACCAGTCTTTCAGTACGAAGCAAGGACCATTACAAAGCATACAAGGCACCACCCAACCACCTTAGGGACTGCACTCCAGATTTGTGTTAGCCTTTTCTTCTCCCAAAGATATCCCACAAGGCAGCAGAGATTTAGGATCAGAGTATTCCTTCTCCTAGATGGTTTGCCTTCCCAGGTGGACGAGCCCCATCTGCCCCTCCGTTCCCTCTACGTGCAGAAACAGCCTTCTTGACGGTTGGACCCACTCGTCTGCTCAATCAAATGAAGTCAAGCCAAGATCTTCATGTGCCAAAACCATGGCAGTCTTTCCAGATGGAGCTTCGTTCCAAATATTTTCCCTTCCATGCAGGCTGCAATGCTTCCGCTTTAAGTAAGCAACAGGAAAACCCTAAATGTTTTTCTTTTTTTAATTCCAGCACAGGAGATCTACACGAACCATTGGTCCAATGCCCATGGATTTATGCCATTCTGTGCGTTATTATTATTGAGATGTAGGACACAGATCACTGGCAGTCATTAAAAAACCCCAACCCCCATTCAACATCCCTGCAGTGCTCATCTTTCAGAGACAGAACACTCCGGAGCCATTTTTAACTCTTATTTGCCTCCTGGTTCCCCTTCACGACAGCAGATAAATCTGGTTCAAATCTGTTAGATGGTGGTGGTGGTTGCTTGTGAGTAACCAGGCAGGACTCTGACCTGGCTTTTACAGGTTTTATTGTGCAAACTATTTACAGTGCAGATCTACCAAGTTCATGTCTGTCTCAGTCACTTGCAGAATCCGGGAGTGGCCCCTTCCGGCTTCTTCCCCAACATAAGAACTTCGACACCCCAAGCCTCCTCCTCCTCTCCTTGTGTTTCACCCCTCTGCGCAAGGTGGGCAATGGAAGTGGTGTGCGTCCCTCCTGGCCAGCCTGGATAGGTGAGGTGCTGGGGCTCTCAGCAGCATCCTTGAGGCCTTTCCTCGCTTGGCTGGCCCCTTCCCTCTCTTCTCCACTGGAGGTGTGGCTTTTCCCACCGCAGGAAGAGGAACTGCCCCTCAGGAGTTTCGGATGCTCTCTGTATCCCAACGCCCCCCCCCCCCGCCTCCTTCCCCTGTTCCGATGGCAGTCCACTGACAAAACCAACCACCTAACTCTGTGTTTCACAAAATTCTGGCAAGTGAGGCAAACTTGTTTTTTCTAAAAAATTGAATTAAAAAATTAGGAAGTGCACATCACTCCTTATAGCTCAAAAGGCGTGAGGGTTTGTTTGTTTTTTAAGCAGTGTGTAAATTGTATGAAATAAATTATGAAATAAAACGCTTGCTTTTAGAGTGTGGGAGAATAATACATCTCCTACATCTCTGCAAGAGCCACTCATCTAGCTGTCTCTCCCAGCCGGAAAGAGGAAAGCACAGAGCAGCGACTCATGCAGAGAAGCAACAGGCACATACACCTGCAGCCTCTCTACACGAAGAAATTGAATGTGTTAATGACAGCCAGTACAAAACTGTGAAGAAGCCCCCCTCTTTCTCAGTGGAGGCAGACTGGAGTGGGGCAAGACCAGGGAAATAACGCAGGCAGAGATGTAACAGGTAGCATCCTCCATGGGTGCAGGGCACTTCTGAATCCAAAAGAAACCTTTTACTGGCTCTCTCGTGGCATAGTAGCATTCCACTCACAGCACACCCTTTGGGAAATTACAAATGCGATTTGTTCGCTAGGCATTACAACAATAATTACATGTGTTCTTGGTTGTTTCTGGAGTGAGAGTGCTCTCTGCATGCTGAACCACCGCGGAAGCGTCCGTGTGACTCTTTCGCAGCGCTCCATCACTCTCTCGTACGTAGGACTGGGTTAAATGCTTAAGCACACTGCCAAGCCCTACAGCAAGGCTAGCAAGAATGGCAGGCAAGGGCAGCACTTCATAGGAAGCTGCCTAATAATAATAATAATAATAATAATAATAATAATAATAATAATTTATTATTTGTACCCTGCCCATCTGGCTGGGTTTCCCCAGCCACTCTGGGCGGCTTCCATAGAAACCAAAAATACAGTAAAATATCACAGATTAAAAACTTCCCTGAACAGGGCTGCCTTGTACCAGGACAGAATATTTCTACATATTGGAGAGTCTTTCCAAGGTCTTCTACCCAACATCCTTTCAACAAAAGGAACAGAAAGATGCCACGGTTTGAACAGTAGACCTTAAATCATGTGCTGTGCCACTGAGTTATGGTAGAATGGTAGGAGTAACGTCAGGAATGCAGGATACAACCACAATTTGGAGTGCAGCAACAGAACTGCCGCAACTTGAAAGGGACCCCTGTGCAGTGGTGCTGATGGGCTAGGAACAGGTCTCCAGAGCCACTCGAGCCGCTGCAAAGCTGCAAAGCTGCAAAGCTGCAAAGCTGCAAACCACAAAACACAAGCACCAACAGCCCTCTCTGAAATAGCTCTTGCACAGTAGGGCATGCCACAGGAGCAATGAGGTGAAAGCACAGACCTGCTATACAACCCTCTTGTGTTCCTGAACAGAGCCTACGCCGTTGACGCCCACAAATCAACTGTCTCGGTACTCTGTCCTCCTCCACCCCCTTAGGAATATTTGCCCCTTCTTTGTGAAGGCAGACTCTTTGTGAATCTCAGTTCAAATTTCAGGTCCTGGGCTGGGTTACCCAAGGAAGACAATTACTTAAATGGGTTGCACATACTTACTCTGAACCAAGTAGTATTATGGACAAGCACCACCAGACCTCTGCCTTCCTACTGCTCTAGGCTACCTTGGCCAACCTGTAGATCAGGGGCCTGCAACCTTTTTCAGCCATGGGCCAGTCCACTGTCCCTCAGACTATGTGGTGGGCCAGACTATATTTGGGGGAAGGGGGAATGAATGAATTTCTATGCCCCACAAATAACCCAGAGATGTATTTTAAATAAAAGGACACATTCTACTCATGTAAAAACATGCTGATTCCTGGACCGTCTGCGGGCTGGATTTAGAAGGCAATTGGGATGGATCTGGCCCACAGGCCTTAGGTTGCTTAACCATGTTCTAAGCTTATCTCATGCTGCCTGCTTCTTAGTTATGCTGATGCCCTGTGCCTTTCTAGTAAACCTGTTGCTGTTGGTTATGGTGGAGATGTGGTCTCGCTGAGAGATGCTGCAGAAATTCTTGTTTGCAGCAGCAGTCCCATGGACAAAGGGCAGGCAAGTGCCTAGAGTAGCCTTTGCCAAGCTGTGCCCTCCAAATGCATCGGACTGCAACTCCTGTCAACCCCATCCAGCATAGCATGCCTAAATCATCTAGAGCAGGGGTAGGCAAACTAAGGCCCGGGGGCCTGATCCGGCCCAATCTCCTTCTCAATCCGGCCCATGGACTGGTCCGGGAATCATAGAATCATAGAGTTGGAAGAGACGACAAGGGCCATCGAGTCCAACCCCCTGCCAAGCAGGAAACACCATCAGAGCACTCCTGACATATGGTTGTCAAGCCTCTGCTTAAAGACCTCCAAAGGAGGAGACTCCACCACACTCCTTGGCAGCAAATTCCACTGTCGAACAGCTCTTACTGTCAGGAAGTTCTTCCTAATGTTTAGGTGGAATCTTCTTTCTTGTAGTTTGGATCCATTGCTCCGTGTCCGCTTCTCTGGAGCAGCAGAAAACAACCTTTCTCCCTCCTCTATATGACATGCTTTTATATATTTGAACATGGCTATCATATCACCCCTTAACCTCCTCTTCTCCAGGCTAAACATGCCCAGCTCCCTTAGCCGTTCCTCATAAGGCATCGTTTCCAGGCCTTTGACCATTTTGGTTGCCCTCCTCTGGACACGTTCCAGTTTGTCAGTGTCCTTCTTGGACTGTGGTGCCCAGAACTGGACACAGTACTATGCCGGCCAAGAGTGCCAAGAGGGGCCAAACATGGAGTCCAGCACTCTTCCATTGCGCAGCTTGCAAACTGTCCGTGCCGATCCAAAAGTCCTTCTGCCTCTCCTTGGCCGGTAGCAGAGCGATCACAGCGGTTAGAAAGCAATTGCAGTGTGTGGGTAAAAATTCAGAACAAACACAAGGCATTCCTTATCTTCTTAGCCTTTAATCATGTAGAATAACAGCATAAATCAGACCTGGCGAAACCTCGCCCATTCTTCCTCTCGCATAGCGACAGACTGAAACACTCAGAGTCAAACCACTCCCGTAAGTGTTTGTGACCACGCCTCAGGAAAGAGACGTCACTCAGAACTCTTTAACTCTGTGAGTTCTGAAACCTTTAACTCCAGGTGAGGTCTGACCAGAGCAGAATACAGTGGCACTATTACTTCCCTTGATCTAGATGCTATACTCCTATTGATGCAGCCCAGAATTGCATTGGCTTTTTTAGCTGCCGCGTCACACTGTTGGCTCATGTCAAGTTTGTGGTCAACCAAGACTCCTAGATCCTTTTCACATGTTCAAGCCAGGTGTCCCCCATCTTGTATTTGTGCCTCTCATTTTTTTTGCCCAAGTGCAATACTTTACATTTCTCCCTGTTAAAGTTCATCTTGTTTGTTTTGGCCCAGTTCTCTAATCTGTCAAGGTCATTTTGAAGTGTAATCCTGTCCTCTGGGGTGTTAGCCACCCCTCCCAGTTTGGTGTCATCAGCGTGTTTTTACATGAGTAGAATGTGTCCTTTTATTTAAAATGCATCTCTGGGTTATTTGTGGGTCCTGCCTGGTATTTTTACATGAGTAGAATGTGTCCTTTTATTTAAAATGCATCTCTGGGTTATTTGTGGGGCATAGGAATTCATTCATTATTATTTTTTCAAAATGCAGTGGTACCTCGGGTTATAGACGCTTCAGGTTACAGACTCCGCTAACCCAGAAATAGTACCTTGGGTTAAGAACTTTGCTTCAGGATGAGAACAGAAATTGTGCCACCACAGCGTGGCGGCAGTGGGAGGTCCCTGAATTTTAGGTACCCTAAAGTGGTACCTCAGGTTATGAACAGTTTCAGTTTAAGAACGGACCTCCGGAATGAATTAAGTTCTTAACCCAAGGTACCACTTTATAGTCTGGCTCCCCACAACGTCTGAGGGACAGTGGACTGGCCCTCTGCTGAAAAAGTTTGCTGACCCCTGGCTTATAAGAACGGGAGCAACTTTGCAGCTCAAGTTTTATTAGTCAAACATCCTCACCTTGTAAATCTCCTGTTATCCACGTGGACCTGTCCCAAGCTGCCTTACTCAGCAATAAAACACTCTCTGCTACCCGACTTCATTTCTCTCTCTCCATATTTATGGCTCTCCCATCAGCAGATTTTTTTTAACCACTTCGTTAATTGCCTTCAAGATGCTAGACCATGCTTTCTAAATTGACTCTTAAAAAACACATACTCACACACACACAAAACACAAACACAAAACAACATGCCTTAAGATCTCACAGGGACCATAAACTACCTTTTATCAGGCCCAATAATAACCCTATTAATGTCCTAATAAAGGCTTTATTTTATGGCCCCTGTGTTCTTCAGGATCAACAAGAACACCTGTCTTTGTTGCTTAAGGCCATTCAAATCAGGTTCAGAATTTGTAGCCAAGTTTATTTTAGATCTGCTCCAACATCCAGTTGCTAGTACTTGCTGTGCTGGTATAAGCAAATATAATGTGATGAAGTGTGTCTGTGTGTACTTGTGTGTTATCAACAAGTTCTCTTTGGTGGCGAGGGCAAAAAAAACTCCTAAAAGGAGGTATCCATAGTAAGCTCTTTGCTTCCACTGAGCTCCTGGGGAAGCAAAACAGAGGAACTTGTAGAAATTTCTCCCTGAAATGCAGATACTGCTCTGTTTAAAGCACTCCCTGCATCTAATTGCCTATGTTTGATATGGCTCTTTTGCTTTGGTTTTGAAAGTAGTAGGTCCCATATTGGCAGTACAGTGGTACCTCGGGTTAAGTACTTAATTCGTTCCGGAGGTCCATTCTTAACCTGAAACTGTTCTTAACCTGAAGCACCACTTTAGCTAATGGGGCCTCCTGCTGTCGCCGCGCCACCAGAGCACAATTTCTGTTCTCATCCTGAAGCAAAGTTCTTAACCTGAAGCACTATTTCTGGGTTAGCGGAGTCTGTAACCTGAAGCGTATGTAACCTGAGGTACCACGGTATTACTTTATTAATTATTAGATTTATATACCACCCTTCATCAGAAGATCTTAGGGCGATTCACAGAATAAAATTCAGGTTAAAAACAAGTAAATAAAAACAAAACAACAGCAATAAAATAAGCCCCTCCCCTTCCCACAGACACTATTTGTCTCCGGTTAAAAAAAAGGTCTGCCTGAGATCTCGGAGAGGTGCTGCTGCTGAGAGCAGACAGCTAGGTTCTGAGAGCCTGATACAGTGGTACCTCGGGTTAAGTTTCAAGCAGCAAAAACTCCTGTGCCAGTACAGCCCCATTTGACATTAAAAGAGGTAAAATAAACTTGGGGGGGGGGATTCCCCCTTATGGCAATTGCATTGTGTTGCCATTAAGACACCAGATCTATGCCTTTTTATTACAGAAATTGCATTATTATTATTATTATTATTATTATTATTATTATTATTAAATTTTTTAAAGAGATGGGTATAATCAGCACTATCCTTGCCAAAGTGGGGATGGGAATACTGGGGTGATTTCCTGAGCTATTGTAATGTCTATTAAGATAATATATACAGTGGTACCTCTCTCTCTCTCTCTCTATATATATATATATATATATATATATGAAAAACTTAATTCGTTCCAGAGGTCTGTTCTTAACCTGAAACTGTTCTTAACCTGAAGCACCACTTTAGCTAATGGGGCCTTCTGCTGCCGCTACGCCACCGGAGCACGATTTCTGTTCTCATCCTGAAGCAAAGTTCTTAACCTGAAGCACTATTTCTGGGTTAGCGGAGTCTGCAACCTGAAGTGTATATAACCTGAAGTGTATGTAACCCGAGGTACCACTATATAACATTTTCCTAGCTGGGCACCCCCGTCCTGGTGCCCTCCGAACATTGCTTGCTGTGGCTGACAAAAGTCGTAGCGCAGAATATTTGCAGGGCACGAGACTGGTGCAAGCTGACCTGCCAGCTTGCCAGAGATGTCTCCCCAGCTGCTGCTAGAGATAGATTGCTGGACTACAGGAGATGCTTACGGTGGCTCACGGATGGAATTCTTGTGTTACAAAAGTATGGGGAACACAATGCAACTCAGCACATCCTCGTAATTTTTTTTAAAGGGGTTGCGACCCACACAGAGCAGCTTTGTGGCTTCCATTTCACGTGGAGAGTGATTTGGAAGAAACAACTCAGAGAAGTTAAAGCAACAACTGCCACACAAACGTCTCACAGCTTATCACTTCAGGGAAGCCAACCATGCAACCAAACAACCACAGAGTGTTGAGATTATCCCATGGGGTGAATGGGATGTTTAGGGAAGCTTTTAATATTTGATGAATCGTTGTATTTTAATATTCTGCTGGAAGCCGCCCAGAGTGGCTAGGGAAACCCAGCCAGATGGGCGGGGTATAAATACAGTATATTATTATTACTATTTACTATTATTATTATTATTATTATTATTATTATTATTATTATTATTACCTATTTTGCAGGAAAACCCTCCAACAAGCAGGCAGACACTGTAAAATTCACCATGCACTGACTTTGGCATTTCCCCTCCCCAACCCATAGAAAGTGATGAGTATTAAGCAAGTTTTCTTAGAAAGGGTGGGAGGTGTGGCACCAATTGTGTTCATGCAGATTAAATCATTATTATATGCACAACGTAAGATAATCAATATGCATCAGTCCAGATCATGATACAGTCCACATCACGCTCAAGTATCCACTTTTAACACAATTTCTGCTGCACAGATAAATGGTTTGTTCGACACATTTCTCTTTAGCACATCAGGAACGTGCAAATGCCTTAAATCTTTACCGCCGAGGCTGAAATGTCAGCAACTCTCAACTGATAACACTTCAGTATCCAAGATTGCAGGAGCTTTGGCCAAATGCCATATCAGTCTCAGGTTGTTACTCAAGCCTTTCACCTCTGCGGCAAAGACTAAGCGCTAAACATTTAAATGCATCTTCCTCGAGATTAATCTCAGCAATCTGATGCCAAGAGAACAGCCTTGGGGAAGTTGCATTAGGAAGGTACGCTGAGCATCCCCAGATGCAGCAGCTGCAAACCTATCGTTGAGCCTTCCAAGCGGAGGAACCTACACAATTTACAGGCTCAAAGAATCGTTGAGTTGGAAGGGAAACGCCCCCCCCCCCAGTCATCATCTGGTCCAACCTTCTGCAATGCAGGGATCTCAACACAAGGACAGGTATGGTTTGAAATTGGATAGGGGACCGTAGGTTGTGCTTCCTGCTTTGCAGGGGGTTGAACCAGATGATCATCAAGGTCCCTTCCAACTCTATGATTCTGTAGCATCCTGCAGAGTTCCCTACTCCCAAGGAGATACAACTTAAAACAGGCAGCAGCAGAAACAACAAAATTGGCACGGGCCACTTGGTTTTTGCCTACCTCTTAGCAATCGTCACAACTTTGTAAGGTTTGGCAGTTAGGCATTGGCTTGTTGTTGAATGGGGGAGGGGAGACCATCGCCTGCCCCTCCAGTTTCAAGGGTATTCCATTAAAGGAATCCGGGGCCTGGTTCCTGTCTGAAGTCCCCTAGAAGGTGAGGGTCATGCCAGGCTTCTGGGAACACCAGGGGAGACGCAGGCGGGTTCCCCCGAAGCAATTTCCCTTTGGGTGGTTTACCCTTACAGACTTCCTGCAAAGGGGACAGGAGTCAGATATAGTCTTGCCAGTGCCCAAGCCAATACAGTGGTACCTCGGGTTACAGACGCTTCAGGTTACAGATGCTTCAGGTTACAGGCTCCACTAACCCAGAAATAGCACCTCAGGTTAAGAACTTTGCTTCAGGATGAAAACAGAAATCGGGCAGCGGCAGCAGGAGGCGCCATTAGCTATAGTGGTACCTCAGGTTAAGAACAGTTTCAGGTTAAGAATGGACCTCTGGAATGAATTAAGTTCTTAACCCGAGGTACCACTGTACCGCTCTCATTCCTGTAATCAATACAGTTGTGGCCAACTTTTTGCCCAAAAACCTTAAACAAAATATTCATGTCCGTGTAAATTTATCTATCCTAATGGGGGGTTGGCTTGAGGGTCTTGCCACACAAATCCCATTACACGTAATGCCCACCTGTTCCTGGTTAATTGTTTTTATAAACAGTGGCGCATTAATTTTATGTTCAAAGAGCTCGAGACAGTTTTAATAACTGCGGAATGCAGGCAAAATCCAGTCAACAGGTAGATGCTTAAGTTTCACTGATTCCAACACCATGTGCTTAACTCTCCTCTCCCACTGTAATCAATGTGTATTAAAACTAAGTGCTGAACTTTGGCAGTATTGTGCTTGATTATTATTAAGTTTGTATGCTGAATGGAGCTGGCAACAGCCAAGAACATGCAATCCATTTCTGGCACTTGTTATTTTCCTAGAACTCCCTGGCCGCAATCCAACAAATGAGTTTGGCACACCTAAGCTCATTGATTCCACAGGGTTCAAGTACCCTTAAGTCGGCCTCAGCATAGAAATCTTCCAATTAAATTTAGTTCAGCCCATCAACCTTCCCCCCTCTTTTTTCCTGCTACTTCCTGTACAAAAAGCAAGGGAAGGGAGGAAGAGGAAGGAGGAGGAACAGTTGGCATAATGCACATCGTCTATTGTGAGGGGAATTGTTCTGTCTGCCAAGCTCAACTGCCAGAAGAATTGCCACACCCAGCACTGAATTTCTTCCTTACATTTCAACTTCAACTACTGCTTTCAGCTCTTCACAAGCTCCATTCCCTTCAAGATAGGGCTGCTTCCCCACATTCCAAGGTGATACTTATGCAGGAAGCAGGTGCCGGCCATCCGTGTAATAGTTTTACTTATTATTTTAAATCCCACAGCTCAACAGCGCCCTTGCGGGAAATAAAGAAAACCCAGAAAACGGTGAAATAATGTTCCTTTCCCATCGCTGTTTCAACAATTCCACTTTCCATGCGGAGCTAGACACCAAGGCCTCTTACAAAATGCCAGTTGTATTTACGCTTTGTTTTGCACAGTGGTACCTTGGCTCTCAAACTTAATCCGTTCCGGAAGTCCGTTCCAAAACCAAAGCGTTCCAAAACCAAGGTGTGCTTTCCCATAGAAAGTAATGTAAAATGACCCATTCCAGGCTTTTAAAAACAACCCCTAACACAACAATTTAACATGAATTTTACTATCTAATGAGACTATTGATTCATATAATGAAAGCAATAACCAATGTGCTGTACTATAAAATAAACAAGATATTACTGTAGATGATAAAAATTTTCGGTGGTGGCGCCCGCCCTGTGGAATGCCCTCCCATCGGATGTCAAGGTGATGGACAACTACCTGACATTCAGAAGACATCTTAAGGCGGCCCTATTCAGGGAAGCTTTTACTGTATGATATTTTAGTGTTTTTTGGTTTCTGTGGAAGCCGCCCAGAGTGGCTGGGGAAACCCAGCCAGATGGGCGGGGTACAAATAATAAATTATTATTATTATTATTATTATTATTATTATTATTATTCCCTGCACTGATGATAATCATTGTTTGGATGTGGGGCTTTTAGCCATTTCCGCAGTCACACAATCAATCAATCAGTAGCTGAACTGGGTTCCACACAGTCACAAAAACAAATTAAACTAAAAAGCCTCAAAAACAAAAATGCAAAATAAATAGCAAAAACAAAAGTGCCAAACTTAATCCATTCCGGAAGTCCATTTGACTTCTGAAATGTTCAAAAACCAAGGCGCAGCTTCTGTTTGGTGCAGGTGCCCTGGAAACAATATCCAACAGCTGCATCGGATGTTCGGCTTCTGATAAATGTTCAAAAACCGGAACACTTATTCTGGGTTTTCAGAGTTTGAGAACCAATGTACCACTGTATATGTTCTTTGCTCTCCATGCACTGAAAGGAGAGCATGGTTTTTAGTTCGTTCTAAAAACCAACAGTTGTCAGAGGGCGAAGTGGGGATGCACGCTGTTGCCACTGAAATCGCAAGCTCCAGCCAAGGATCCAGCCAAGATTGAGAGAATCTTGACGGGACGCTTGCCTTCAATCGAAAGGGAACTCAATGCCCCTCTTCCATGTGTGGTGCTCATGAATCCAAACCAGTGACAAGAACAACCTTCTACTCTGTGCAGATGTTTGCTTGTTTGTTTCTTTGTTTGTTCACCAGCTTTTGCGGAGGCCAATCACATATCAGGTATCCAAGTCTTTGATCCTGGCCTCTCTTCTTTAACAATGCCAAGCATCATCTACCTTCCACAAGGATCTTAAAGCCAAGCTCTCATCCTCTCGCTTCCATTTGGCAAAAGCTCAAGGAGGTTTCTCCCCCTCACACACCAGCAAGTGATCAATGCTTCTTTTGAAATAAAAAGTGAAAGCCCTTGGCCTCACTCGTCTATAAATGTCACTTTCCACACTCTCAACAGATCCTCTCTCTCTCTTAGTCACTCACTCCCCTTTAGAAAACTCTATGATTCTATGATTCTATGAAAGGCAAAGAGTCAAATCTGTTGCCCATGGGAGAAAGCAGCCGTTGGGCTGAAAAGATGTTCAAAGAATCACAGAACTGAAGGAGATCACAAGGGTCATCTAGCTCAACCCACTTGCAATGCAGGAATCTTTTGCCCAAACATGGGGCTTGAACCCATGAACTTGAGATTCAGAGTCTTGGGCTTTACTGACAGAACTGTGCACAATCCCTGCCTATTGCTGCTTTGGGATCAACCCTAAATGTCACAAAGGTGTGACAAGCTTCCATGTTCTCCAGAACTCTTCCTCAGGCAGGTGGGGGAACCAGGAAAATGTGGGTGGAAACAAGTACAGAAATTAGTCTGGTGTTTATAGCCTCGTTTCCAAGGAAGGTGAATCAATCTCCCACAGATGAAATAGATAGCAGGCTACACACCCAGGTTTCCACAGAGCATTAGGCCTCAATTATTTGAGGACTGTATGATCAAGGAATTTCAAAAGTTTTGTACTGGACTACTGTGAAGCTTTACATGTGGGGCTGCCCAATATACCGTAACTTGCTTCAGAAAACCCAATATACAGCTGTTAAGTGTGGGCAAGTGTTATGATTGCATAATGCTGGTGCTTCAGTTTTGGATCTCAATACAGTGGTACCTCAGGTTACATACACTTCAGGTTACATACGCTTCAAGTTACAGACTCCGCTAACCCAGAAATAGTGCTTCAGGTTAAGAACTTTGCTTCAGGATGAGAACAGAAATCGTGCTCCGGAGGCATGGCAGCAGCAGGAGGCCCCATTAGCTAAAGTGGTACCTCAGGTTAAGAACAGTTTCAGGTTAAGAACAGACCTCCAGAATGGATCTCTTAACCTGAGGTACCACTGTATACATATTGCCCCATGGCACGGGTGCATACGTCTTTTTTCATCATAACACATTATTATCCATTATCTGAGAAATAAAAATCAATAGTAAACAGAGAGCTAGGTAGAGTTACAAGCTTCCAAGCATAACTCACATAATGCACTAGTCTCTGTAATCACTAGAGCTAGAGACTCAATTAGCAGGTATAATAAAAGCTGAATTGGGGGGTCCCTGAATGTGCTGAAAATCTGGAGGTCTTAAGTATTAGCTCAATGGCTTGGCAGGCTGCCCTTCATTGAGACTTTTTGTTCTAGTTCAACCTTTCCCTCCCTGCTAAAATAATGTCTTAATTATGAACGCATCTTAGGTTTGACTTCCAGCCACTGGTTCCTGTTATGTTTACATCTCTTAAAAGCCACTGGAAAGTTCAACAATTGCCAGTTGGGATTTGCCATAAGTAACTGTTTATGTAGCATGATCAGATAACTTCACTGGTCTTTTTTGCTTGGTTTTGTTTCTACCCCCCCACCCCCACCCTGGCTGATGAGATGAATACCCTAATTCTATGCATTTCCCGGTTTTGTTTCTGAGCAGTGTCGTGCAAGGCACAACACAATCCAGTCTCATGTGGGCCAGCAGCAGTCTGAACAGAGCAATTTTGGTCCTGCTCACTGACTCTTGAACAGCACAGGAAGGACGTGTCACATCACATTAGATTGCTGGTCCATCTCAACCTCCTTTCCAGTTGGAAACAAAGTGACTGATGATATAGTCCGGAACAATTAAAAAGAAGAGCCAACATCTCATTTATGAAGGAAGGACTACAATTATATGCATAACAAATGGCTTGGAGACTAAGGGAAAACCCATTTTTTACTAGAGAACATTACAGTGGAACCTTGGGTTACATACGCTTCAGGTTACAGACTCCGCTAACCCAGAAATAGTACCTCAGGTTAAGAACTTTGCTTCAGGATAAGAACAGAAATCGTGTGTATGGCAGCAGCGGGAGGCCCCATTTGCTAAAGTGGTGCTTCAGGTTAAGAAGAGTTTCAGGTTAAGAACAAACCTCCGGAACGAATTAAGTACTTAACCCAAGGTACCACATTTGTTTCTCTTATTGCAGTGAGCGTTACACTGTACAGGCAGTTCCTGACCTGGCATGCAAGACATGGAAAGCCAAACTACGGTTTGCCAAGACAATATGGATGCGCAGGTACGGAGGGAGCCAAGGTTTAGTTTAGTGTGTTATCTGAAACAAACCCTGTGGTTAAGCTCTCTCCTCATTAACCACAAGCTATAGCCAATGTTCGCTCTTTGCTACAACTCACGGTTAGTGAGGAGAGAGTTTAAAAAAAGGCTCTGTTTTTGATGATACTGCTCAGCATAGAGCAGCAATGGAGGAAGAGCAAAACGGCAGCAAGCTCCTCTCCAGGAGGGTACAGTTTTGGCAAGCCATTGTTTACTGTGCTGTGCAAACCTCACCACTGTCAGATACCACTGACATTGGTAAGTTCCTTTGATGCAGAGGGTTACTGCATCAAGCCCTATCCTACGGGGATCCCATCCTCCATCAAGTCTGCTGTCTGGAGAAAGAACTTTGTGGAGGAACCTGCCCATTGCTCCTGGCCTGGCCAGTGACACCAGCTGTCTTCCTGGATCTGATCTGGGGATGGGCAAGACATCCAGTCTACCCACCGGCCTCAGCAAGGAGGAGCTTGTTAGCATTTCATTCTCTCATCACAGGATCGTGTGATCCTCTGTTTACATTCCATAACACTGTAAGTGTGGGAACGGAACTCAGACTAGAGAACTTCTGCTCTTTGTGCTCTCGGACAGAGAAGACGCAGGTGTGAGACGCTGTTCACACAAGCCATGTTTTGTTGTTTTGATTTGCTGTAAATAAAGAAAATTCGTGATGCCACATACCTACACAGTCTTGCTTCTTGTGGAACTCTGCTAAGTGTGCATACAGCTCCATTGAATGTATGCCACAGGTCTGTACGGAAAGTGCTGCCCTTCTAGGAAGCCAAAAGCTACACAGGCAGAACTAGTCAACTGTGTTGTTGTTTTTTTTAAAAAAGAGCTACAACTTGAAGTATTAGCACCTGAGCTTAATTTTCTCTCCTTTTCCCACTTCTTTTTTCCTTGTGCATCATTTATTTATTTATTTATTTATTTATTTATTTATTTATTGTGAACCTTAGGGCAGGGACTGTACTGATTTTTGTAAGCTGCTCCAAAAGCCTTCTTTAGCTAAATTGTAGGGCATAAATGTTTTAAATCGATAAAATAAATCAGTAAGTGTTACAGAACCACGCAGACTGCATTTTCCCTCCCCGCAAACGTTCCCATGAAACTTGACCACGACTGCAGCAAAATTATCCAAGGTTTCGCTTGCAGTGCGATCTGATGGTCTAATTAGGTCAACCAAGCGCCCTTCACGGGTAACGTCGCGCTGACACTGCACCAGATTCACGCGTGAACCCAGCAGCACAGCAGCCAACGGTGGAAAATGGCCGCTGTGCATTGGGGAGAACCGCGGTTTACTCAGCATCCTAAACTCAGTTCCCCTCTCCACAGTATGACCTGTCCCAAACTGAAGTTGAACTGTGCAGAGTTCAAACTTAATTGCTTTCCTAGCAATACTTGGCTTTACAGGCTCTGCCTGTGCAGATATTGGACACACATTCAATAGACCCTCCCTGGTACAAGAGGAAAATATTTTAAACCAGATACCCCTTTAAGATTATATCAGTAAACTCCTGTAAGCAATCAAAACCCACTTTTCCAGAAAGGGCATAGGAAAAACTGCCATGACACAGTGAATACCAGTAATTTCAGTTTTTCAAACTTCCTTGTGTGGGTTCACATTCTTCTACCATGGGCTAGTATTATACCAGAAAGAAGTACTCAAAATCATGCTGCTCTGTAATTTTAAAGGTGGATTACAGGAGCCTGGCTGGTTATCGGATTGAAATGCACTCAACAGGAGGCCTACTGCATGTTCCAAAAGGCAAGAAATCATATTTTTAATATAAAAAGCTTTTGGATGTACTGTGCTTTGTGCTCTCAGAACTTTTGAACCCAAGAACTCTTCTGTTTAAAAATGTTAGGAGTACATATGCACCTGGATGGTGATCTATGTGCTTGTTCAGTGGCAATGTAGGCTGTTGTGCGAGCAGTGGCGTAGCGTGGGGGGTGCCAGGGGTGCCGGCCGCACCGGGCGCAACATTGGGGGGCGCGCGTTTGGCCGGCCCTTCGCAAGACGAAAGTCCATAGGGAAATCTCCGGGACAGCGGGGAAGCGCAGCGCGTCTTCCCCACTGTCCTCGGACCTCCTCCGAAGGCTGGCGGTGGGGCGGAGAGACCTCCTCCCGCCGCCAGGCTTCGGAAGGATGCTCCGAAGGCTGGCGGCGGGAGGAGGGCTCTCCGCCCCACTGCCAGGCTTCGGAAGGCTGCTCTGAAGCCTGGCGGCGGGAGGAGGTCTCTCCGCCCCACCGCCAGCCTTCGGAAGGCTCCTCCGAAGCCTGGCGGTGGGGCGGAGAGACCTCCTCCCGCCGCCAGCCTTCGGAAGGCTGCTCCAAAGCCTGGCGGTGGGGCGGAGAGACCTTCTCCCCGCACCAGCCTTCGGATGGCTGTCCTGAAGACTTGTGGTGGGAGCAGTGGCATAGCGTGGGGGTGCACCTGGCGCAACATCTGGGGGGCGCGGAAGAGACTTGAGTGCTAAAATCCACGGGTTAGGGGGCGCAAATTACTTGCCTTGCCCCGGGTGCTGAGAACCCACGCTACACCACTGTGTGCGAGATACTCAAGAGCCCACCTGCCGTATTTTTCACTCCATAGGGCACACCTAGTTTTTAGGGGGGGAAATAAAGGGGGAAAACGACCCCTCTCGCTCTCCAGGCTTCAGCGAAAGCCTGCATTCGCTCCATAGGACGCACACACATTTCCCCTTCATTTTTGGAGGGGGAAAAGTGCATCCTATAGAGCAAAAAATACGGTACTTTGCAAGGTTATTATGAGAATAAAAATAAGGGATGGCACCCTATACAACACCCTAAGCTCACTGGAAGAAGGCTGAGGTAAAAAAAAGAATGAATTCACTTCCAGGAAACACAGCAGAGTTACTGACCCTTCAGAGGTGGAACACCCGCAAGAATAAACCTTACAAAACAGCAGACATCTCTGAAGGCAGGCTTTTCTTGTTCGTACAAGAAAGTGGCACAAGTCCCAAGACAGATGGATGCCAACACAACAACAATCTCTTTTCAGGTGCCAGTAAGACTAAACTGTGTCTCCAATTTTCATTTGGAAAACAATCGCCCTGCAAAGCTATGCTCTTATATAGAAGAGACCACGGTCCCCAAATATTTAAAACAAACAAACAACAACAACAACAACAACAACAACAACAACAACAACAACAACACTCCAATTCTTTTGCCTGTCTATTATTGTTGGAGCCCTTCTCCAGAATGCCAAGCACAAACTCCAGCTTCTCAAATGTCCTTTTGGAATGATTTGCTCCGTAAAAGGAATTTGCAGGTGGCATTTCTGACTGTACGACGGGAAACAAACGCTAAGCTGCCTTGCACCGAGCCAGACGACTGGTCCATCTAGCTAAGCCCTGCCTCCTCTGACTGGCAGAGTCTCCCCCAGAAGGGTTTCAGGCAGGACTCTCTCCCAGCCCTAGATGGAGAAGTTGGGAAACAAGCCTGCAACCTCCTGCATGAAGGCAAATGCTTCATCACTGAAGTATGACCCTTTCCCTTAATGCTGCCATTCTTTTTTGTAAGAGTTGCAGACTTGAGACTAGTGTTTGTACATTTTGTTTAATGCTGCCTGTTACACATCAATGAGATTTGCCGTTTTAACTAATGCAATAGCTTTCACACCAGAATAAAGAAACTGTGTCCTACTATGACAGTCTATCCATTTTGTCCAGTATTGTCTACTCCAACTGGCAGCAGCGGTCCAGGGTCTTGGGTAGGTTCTGCTACCTGATCATTTAAGCTGGGGAGACCAGGGACTGGACCTGAAACCTTATGCACGTAAAGCACCTGCTCTTCCACTCACCTAGGTAAAGGTAAAGGTAAAGGGACTCCTGACCATTAGGTCTAGTTGTGGCCGATTCTGGGGTTGCGGTGCTCATCTCGCTTTATTGGCAGAGGGAGCCGGCGTACAGCTTCCAGGTCATGTGGCCAGCATGACTAAGCCGCTTCTGGCGAACCAGAACAGCGCACGGAAAAGCCGTTTACCTTCCCACCAGAGTGGTACCTATTTATCTACTTGCACTTTGATGTGCTTTCAAACTGCTAGGTTGGCAGGAGCAGGGACCGAGCAATGGGAGCTCACCCCGTTGTGGGGATTCAAACCGCTAACCTTCTGATCTCTCAAATTTTCTAAAGGTATGGCCCTGTCTCCTTCTGGGAACTGAACCCAGAACCCCTCACATCAAATTAAGAATCATGTGTTAGACAATAACTCCCACCATTTCTTGACATTGGCCATGCTGCTTGAGGCTGATGGGAGTTGGACTCCAACAACATCTGAAGGATCCCAGATTCAATCCCCAGCATCTCCAGGTAGGACTGGTAAAGACCCTTGCCTGAAACCCCCAATTACTGCTGCCAGTCAGTGTAAACAATACTGAGTGAGATGGACCTATAGTCTGGCTCAATATGAGGCAGCTTCCTATGAAAGGAGGTGCAGAGAAATCAACACACTTTCTCAAATGCCACCCACAGAAATTAAGAAAGCCACATGGAGGCAAAGTCTTCTTCTTTGGCTATCACTCGTAGCCGAGTAAGATTGTCTTCCATAAACACGGTTTTAACAATGAGTCCGTAAGTGACTGTGGAGGCCAATTCTGGATCCACAAGTCCTTCCACAGTGGGGACATTGGTTTCCGGGCAGGAGTTGATCACGGTGTGGATTTGCCAAGCGTGCCTTCCTCTTAGCATGTTTCTCCCTTGCGTTCTGAGTTTGAATGTCTTCAAAGTCCATGACACCTTTGGTAAAGGCTGTTCTCCAATTGGAACACTCGCAGGCCAGTGTTTCCCAGTTGTCGGTGTTTATACTACAGTGGTGCCTCGCAAGACGAAAAGAATCCGTTCTGTGATTCTCTTCGTGTAGCGTTTTTTTGTCTTGCGAAGCAAGCCCATTGACGGATTAGAGGATTAGCGCTATTAGCGCTATTAGCGGCTTTTAGTGGCTTATCGGCTTAGAAAAAGGGGGGAAGGGGGAAAAAACGCAGGAACTCGCAAGACATTTTCGTCTTGCGAAGCAAGCCCATAGGAGATTCGTTTTGCGAAGCACCTCCAAAACGGAAAACTCTTTCGTCTAGCGAGTTTTCCGTCTTGTGAGGCATTCGTCTTGCAGGGCACCACTGTACATTTTTAAAGATTTGCCTTGAGACAGTCTTTAAACCTCTTTTGTTGACCACCAGCATTACGCTTTCCATTTTTAAGTTTGGAATAGAGTAGTTGCTTTGGAAGACGGTAATCAGGCATCTGCACAACATGACCAGTCCAATGAAGTTGATGTTGAAGAATCATTGCTTGGATGCAAAGTATGATAGCTTCAGTACTATCTGAGAAATTCTACTGGCTTCCTATAAATTTACCGGCTTTGTATTATTAAACCCGGGCATGGATCTTGCATCTGTCTCCTCACCCCATGCTCTTTTCTATTTATTTATTTCCAGACAGCTGAGATTGTTGATGGCTCTCTGTTAAAGGAAGTTGGAGGCACTTAAGGAGGCTCACCAGGAAATTAGCTCCAACACTGCAGGGCGAGATGGCAAACAAAGCTCAACACTGCGGTCCATAGCAACACCCGACAGCTTCAGAATACACCTCAGGGGTAAACAATACTTTATTAGCATGTAAAGTGAACCCCTTGCCAGTTTTTGTTTTTAAAAGTACAGTGGTACCTAAGGTTATGTACTTAATTCGTTCCGGAGGTCTGTTCTTAACCTGAAACTGTTCTTAACCTGAAGCACCACTTTAGCTAATGGGGCCTCCTGCTGCTGCCGCACTGCCGGAGCACGATTTCTGTTCTCATCCTGCAGCAAAGTTCTTAACCTGAAGCACTATTTCTGGGTTAGCGGAGTCTGTAGCCTGAAGCGTATGTAACCTGAAGCGTATGTAACCTGAGGTACCACTGTAAAAGCATCTGTGGAGAGGGCAACTGGAAGTATAAGGGGTGATATGATAGCCATGTTCAAATATATAAAAGGATGTCACATAGAGGAGGGAGAAAGGTTGTTTTCTGCTGCTCCAGAGAAGCGGACACGGAGCAATGGATCCAAACTACAAGAAAGAAGATTCCACCTAAACATTAGGAAGAACTTCCTGACAGTAAGAGCTGTTCGACAGTGGAATTTGCTGCCAAGGAGTGTGGTGGAGTCTCCTACTTTGGAGGTCTTTAAGCAGAGGCTTGACAACCATATGTCAGGAGTGCTCTGATGGTGTTTCCTGCTTGGCAGGGGGTTGGACTCGATGGCCCTTGTGGTCTCTTCCAACTCTATGATTCTATGATTCTAAGTAGAGAAGTAGAGGTGGTGAGTTTGTGTGCTTAACCCTTTCCCCACATGCAGTTTCTATATTCATTCTCCTCCTGCGAGCAGCACATCAGGGATCAAAATGTGTGTTAGTTAAGGTCAACTTGTGTTTTAAATCACAAACAGGGGTGGGAACCAACACCACATGTTCCAGGTTCAGGAGTGGAGTCTAGGAACAACCTGGTGCCATCCAGAGGTTGCTGGACCAACTCCCATCAACCCTAAGCACTGGCCACGTTGACTAGGGCTGATGGGAGTTGGAGCCTGACAATATCAAGAGGGCACCAGGTTGAGCAAGGCCCCCAATACGTTTCCGAGCACAATTCAAAGTGTTGGTGCTGACCTTTAAAGCCCTAAATGGCCTCGGCCCAGTATACCTGAAGGAGTGTCTCCGCCCCCATCGTTCAGCCCAGACACTGAGGTCCAGCGCCGAGGGCCTTCTGGCAGTTCCCTCGCTGCAAGAAGCCAAGTTACAGGGAACCAGGCAGAGGGCCTTCTCGGTAGTGGCACCCACCCTGTGGAACACCTTCCCACTAGATGTCAAAGAGAAAAACAACTACCAGTCTTTTAGAAGACATCTGAAGGCAGCTCTATTTAGGGAAGCTTTTAATGTTTAATAGAATATTGTATTTTAATATTGTGTTGGAAGCCACCCAAAGTGGCTGGGGAAACCCAGCCAGATGGGTGGGGTAAATTTATTATTATTATTATTATTATTATTATTATTATTATTATTAGTCCAAGGAGGAAGACAGAGCAACCACTTCAGGACACCTAAGTGGGGAAAAACAGTGTTGGCTCCTCTTACAGAAGGCTCTGGCACAGCAACATCTCCTGAGATGTATTGTGGAGATGATTCCCGCACTCAAGACTTCTTCCTTCCAAGGTGCCTTCAGACTATTCTCCTGAACTCAGACAGTCTGGTATGAGGGCCGTGTTGATACTGAGGGGTACTTCTGTGTGTGTCCATTTTGGAATGAAGAAATTGCAAGCCACAAATTGTTGTAATACACAGTTATTGGCTCACACTTGCATGCATGAAAGGGTTAACCTGAGCCTTGATCTCAAATGACCATGGATGGGACTCAGCAAGCCTTTGCTTCCTCTTCACTCCCTCCCTCCCTCCCTCTCTGCCCTGCTTCCCAGAAGAAGCTGGGCTGCAACACAGCTCAAAGCTCAAGAGGAAAAACCTACATGTGAGTGAATCTCTCTAAAAAGATATTTTTAACTGCCTGCATCTTTGCTAACACAAAGACTCATGATTCTTTTTAAGGAAACCAAGGGTTTTTTTACCGCCAACGGATGGATACTTGTTTGCTGTAACTTCTGAAAATCTGAGAGTAAAATCTTCGCTTTTGCAAAGATGAGTATCTGTGATTTGTTCTAGCCTAAGTATTTTTGTGAGGAACGTTCGTTTAAAGGTGGATGAGGCCCGAGTTTTAAAGTGCTTGGAGCAATTGCCATTGTGCTAACTCCACTATCAGAGTAAGAATCTCTCTTCCAAACCTCTCTCACCAACATGAAGGGCCAAACACCTCACTGTTCTTCTGCTTCAAATTCCACCCTCCCAATGCTACTTTCCTTTTTAAAAATAATACAGTTATGACAGAGATTTCCTGTGTGCATTTGCACATAATGTGTTTGAGCAACACTCCTCTCAGGCTGAACACAGACAAACATTTCAGCATTGAAACTCGAGAGAGGAACTACGTCCAACACTATAAACAGAAACCTTCCTTTCACCCCTCTGCCACCTTGGGTCAAACAGGACCTGCAGGTTTTTGAACAATCCACAGATCTACAACTCTCACATAGCAGGGGGAAAACTAGGATGAGGACACATGTCTCAAATGGCAGTCAAACTTGCAAACAGCCTTAAAAAAATATTATATAGCACAACAGACGGAAAAGCAGTTCAGCACTTTGCTGAAGGCAGCCCGTCACTTTTGCACCCTTCTCATTTTTGCGCATCGAGGTCAAACATAAAAGATACCATGCTTATTTTGCATTAACAGCCCCGCCAGGGAGCTCAAAGGAGTATAACTGCTCAGTCTTGCTCTTAAAACTTGCTTGAAAGACAAAACTGCTATGGAGACTCTCATCTCGGGGGTCTCTGCCAACGCCAACTCGTCAGCAACTTCCGACTGCAGCCCGGGCCAATTTCAGTGCAGGAGTGGGTGGATTAAACCCCAATTAAGCCCAGAGAGCGTCCCTTGCTCACAGCAGTCTCAAACTTGGCTCAAACGCTGTTGTCAGGATGATTAAGTTGCACTGCAAGCTAACAGCGGTAAAAAGCAATAAGATCAATAAGGGAGGCACAGTAAATGAAACTTTTGCTTCCAGAAAGAGAAATAAAAGCACCTTTTTAAGGGCTCCGGTGAAAGTTTGGGGAATTTGCTGATGCACCATCATCTGTCGCTAACCAAGGATGCTGAAAAGGTGAGGGGAGCGTCTCTGAAGACTGAAGGTAAGCAAAAGTTCAGATGCAGCCACAGGCTCTGGAATTCTGCACTAAAAGGTCCAACATCTCAAAGCCACAAATCTTAGGACAAACAAGCCTGAATTCTACAACTGGAACTGAGGCACAGAAACCTCAAACTCGTGTGAAATCTGCACATGGTTTTGAAGAGGATGTTGTTGTTGTTTTTTGAAGGGCAACAAGAATACTGCATGCAGGGTGGTTGGAAGGATATGGCCAGAAACCAACCCAAATCTAGACCTGGAGAGCTTGGAGATGTTAGAAGAAGAGGGAACGAACAGACAAGGAACAAACTGGAAGTATTTATAACAAACCCAGACAGGTAGGCAAATGTCAGTTCCCCTTGGACAAATGCTTGCAAGCAGCTTCCACGGTCTCCTTCTTCCCCAAGGCTCCCAGAGGGCTTATCTTGCGACAGGAGAGAGGCGGCTTTGTGCACTCCCAGTTGTTCCCAGTAAGCATTCACACACACACACACACACACACACACACACACACACACACACCACACTGCAGACTGAACAGGGACTAAACATCCAAGCCACCTCAGTGGGAAAATGGTGCTCTGCATGCAATTCTCAATGTGGACAAAAGCCTTCAAAGGAGACTTCTCCATAGTATGAATCACACGCTGTCAGGAACTAGGAGAACCCAAAAGTTTCTGCTGCTGCCCTCCTTCTGACCCAGAAGGGGAAGAGGAAGAGGAAGGCGGTGCCAGCACCAGAATCCCCTTTGCAAGCATGTAACCAGAGGCTTCACCTTGCCTGACCATCAAAGGAGCCCATGTTTATCTGTCTACTTATATAATTTATACTCTGCTTTTCTACATGAACTCAAAGCAACTGTGCAATGTCACACATTTCCATTTCCTTTAGCACTTGGCAGGCTTCTTTTTCAGTGCCAGATAAGTCAACAAAGCTAGTTTCCAGTCCAGGAGGTTCCAAAGATAAGTCCTAACTGCGAGCGTGTAAATGTATCTGTAAGTGAGGTGGAGGGGCTTGGCAGGGCCAGTGCTACTACCATTGTTGGCCTGGCCCTGGGGTTTGGTTTGAAGCACCAGCATTCATCCAAAGGGAAGGGGAGAAGGATAAAAGAGAGAACTATAAGCCACGAAGCATGAACAGGCAATGAGAAGCAAACCCTCCTCAAACACTAACTTCTCTAACTTCATTACTAGTCTTCATGAATAAGCAGAACTGATAGCAGGAATTAGTGCACCATGGCAAATGCACGCTCAATTCCCCCCTGCAATGAAACCATGTGGACTAGGAAACTGCTCAAAAAGAAAGGAAGGAAGAAATTAAGTCGAAAACCTTGGTATTTGGCAGAAGCTGCTGGGTTCAGCATTCAGTAGCGAACATTTTACTCCGTGACAGCATGCCAATCGTGAGCATTTTCAGAGCCTGTCCGCCAACCAAATTTGAGTGCTTTCTTACATGAAAATGGGATAGCTTTGGTTTTAGTGCACAAGTCTGTCTGCAGCTGGGATGGGCAATTATACCACTCACCTGGCCATCTGTTTATATGCTTCTTCTGCAACTGCAAATATGTGAGGATCCATGTCCCCCATGTTTTGGCCGCTGTATGCATAGATGACATCTTGTCCATAGATTGGCAACTGTTCATAGGGATTGATGGCAACAAGCACAATACCTTGAAAACAGGCAAGCATGCAAACAGTTAGAAGCCACGCCAAAGAAGCAAAATTTTAAATACATTCTAAAATAAGAACTACCAATCAACTCTGAATCACTTTTCTGCTACATATATGATGATGATGTTTCAGCCTAGCTGTGTTTTGTGGACCGTGGTTTCTGCGACGTTAACATATGAGAGTGCTGGAGGTGAAATAGTTAAACAGGTTACCCAATCAGAACCCAGGGGGTGGAGTCAGAGGGACTATAAAACCAGCTCTGGGAGGGGGAGGGGGAGTTCGTTGGAGTTGGGTGGTTGGCTGGAGTGGGAGTGAATTGGGATAGAGTCTGTGGGTAGGTTGAGTTAGTGTAGCGAAATAGGCTGAGTCAGGAACAGTTAGGGGCTAGGAAGACAAGTAAATACCTGAGAGGTGGTTTAGTGAGTGAGAGCAGGTAGCAAAAGGTATAGGTCTGGATAGGCACCCCATGATTGTAATTGACCAAATACCGTTTATGAAACCACACGCTTGTTAAACTGCAATAAATAAACAGAAGTTTATGTTCCAATTTAACCCTGACTGGACTCAGTATTGTACCAGGTAGGGCCTGGGTGGTATCAGCGAGAAATAAAGTGGTGGCACAGGGATCAATAGACGGTGAAATGTCCGGGGACCCTGTGTGATCGCCGCAGTTTCTTACTCTATGGCCACCATATAGGAATATATTTGAAAGGCTTCCACATTTCAAGTCACCTGCTACCACTTTGCCCTCTGCAACCATAATGCAGCAAAGCTACAACTGCACATGAGAGAGAAAGGTGCACTAAGCCACAAGTTCTTTAGCACAGCCATTTGCACTGCTGAAGAGGCAAGCAGATTTTCAGTAAAGTACAAATGCAAGTGGGTTGCCTCTTCAGCATGTAGAGGACTTATTTTTTTAAAGGCAGCACTCTTCTTCTTTAGCATTTTCCTCTATTATTTTCAGGATGGTTTCAGGAGCACAGCTGTCCCATACCATTATTTAATAAACACAATCAATCAATCAATCAATGCTGAAATCTAAAGGTATCAGTGTTTTTTTCAGGGCAGGACAAGACAAGGAATGGCTTTTTTCTAGAACAAACAGTTCTCTGTGCTGCAGGATTTAAAAAGAAACTGGAGCACTTATTATACCACAGCTTTCGACTTTAGAAAAAGCCCTCAAGGTGACTTACAAAAGAAAATCCTGTAAAGAACATTAAAAAAGTACAGGGCAGGATTCAGAGATACTTCTTTGATGTGCGGAGAGAGCTTATATCCTGCCAAAAGAGATGTACATTTCCTGCTCATCTGTCTGCCTCATCATGTGTGCGAGTTTTCGTTTCTATAGTTCTATTATGAGAGATGCTTTCAGCCCTTTAACGCTGTATTGTCTGTCTCTAAAAAAAGGGTCATGTTTGAAGTAGTTTTTGCTGATTCATGAACGGACAGACACGTCTATCCTTTTGAAAACAAACAGAAAATCTCTTGTGCAGCAATAAACTAAGCTATCTGCTTTAAAACCTAGTACAGACTTACCGTATTTTTCGCTTCGTAAGACGTACCTGACCGTAAGACTCCCCTAGTTTTTAGAGGGGGAATGCAAGGAAAAAAATATTCTTTAAAGGGAGCGCTGAGCAGAACCTGTATGCATCCCAGGCTCTGCTCAACGCTCCCTTTCACGAGCCACGTGGAGTGTGTGTGTGGCTCTGGGGGGCTTTTCCCTGAGGAGAAGAAGCCCCCAAGAGCCGCACACATGCTCCGCACACTCTTTAAAGGGAGCGCTGAGCAGAGCCTCCCGCCTGCATTCGCTCCATAAGATGCACACACATTTCCCCTTACTTTTTAGGAGGGAAAAAGTGCGTCTTATGGAGCAAAAAATACGGTAGTTATCTGGAAGCCTCCAGATGTTTTGGACGACAATTTCTCACAGTTCCATCCAGCATGGACAATGGCCAGGGAAGACAGAGGTGGTCTCAAGGGGCAAGACATCTTGATCCGGAATTAATAATCGCTGTGTTACTCTGGGCTACTTGTCTTTTTATTTTTTTAAAAGCAGGGTGGTGACAGCCACAATGATCTCTTCTCATATTTCACACCCCTGCCACCTCCTTCCACCCCCCCAAAAAAAATATTGAAAGAAATGGCACACTGCAACACTCACCACAGTAGGTGTAGATGTGGTTTGATTCCAAGAATCGGACTTTTAAGTTGTGCAAGACTGCAGGTTCGTGGAGGTAACTTAAAGCTGTCAGGTCGTTTTCTCCAACCAAAATATCTGGATTTCGCAAGAAAGGAAACTTGTTGGCTTTAGCATCAATAGGATATTCCAGAAGCTGAAATAGTAAAGAAAGAAAAATGTCGTTGTCCCTTTCATTTCTATACCACGTTATATTTAAAAGAAAAAAATCTCAAAGCAGTTTACAACACATTAAAACATCAAATAAAACAACCCTGGATAAAATAAATTCAAGCTTCAAGGAAAATAATTTCAGATCCTTCTCTATGTGGGATTCTGCTCTCCCCATATTTATTTACCTACTTAATTTATATAGCTGCCCCATAGCAGAAGTACTCTAGGAAGCCAGTGTGGTGTAGTGCTTAGAGTGTCAGACTAGGACCAGGGAGATCAGGGTTCAAATCCCCCCTCAGCCATGAAGCTTACTGTGTGGCCTTGGTTCTCAAACGCCTTAGTTCTTGAACGCTTTGGTTCTCAAACTCCGAAGACCCGGAAGTATGTGTTCCAGTTTTCAAATGATTTTTGGAAGCCAACCATCCAATGCAGTTGTTGGCTATTATTTCTGGGGCACCTGCACCAATCAGAAGCTGCACCTTGGTTTTCAAACATTTCAGAAGTCAAAAGGACTTCCGGAACGGATTAAGTTTGGTGCTTTTGTTTTTGCTATTTATTTTGCGGAGGTTTTTTTGGTTAATTTGTTTTGGTTTCTGTGTGGAACCCAGTTCAGCTACTGATTGATTGTGTGACTGCGGAAATGGATAAAAGCCTCCATACTGTCTTATTTATTTTACAGTACAGTACATTGATTATTGCTTTCATTTTATGTATCCATAGTCTCGTTGGATAGTAAAATTCATGTTAAATTGCTGTTTTAGGGGTTGTTTGTAACTGGAACGGTTTGATTCATTTGGCATTACTTTCTATGGGAAAGTGTGCCTTGGCTTTGGAAGGCTTTGGTTTTGGAACGGACTTCCGGAACAGATTAAGTTTGAGAACAAGGTACCACTGTAAAGAAGCTTTAGAAAGGTAGAGTGGCCAGTCACCACCCTGGCATACAGAGATCTCCACATGATCGCAATTGGACCTGTGTGAGTCACAAAATGCACCTGTATTCTAGGGAAAAAACAACACCTAAGTAGATCGTGCACATTGAATGTAAGCCTTTCCCTATTACAGGTATATTTCCTCTGGATCTGGAGGCTTCATCAACTCGTGTCAGAAAACTCGTCAGCGAAATGGGAAGGGAAACAAGCTTTAGCGATGTCCCTGTCTGCCCTCTGCTATGTGTGGCTAAGCCCTCTGTGCCTGAACCAGAACAGCTTGTTGGATGAAGTGAGCATCCTGGGAGTTCCCTTCCCACTCTCTTGATTTGACAAGAGGCCTCCATTTTTCCTTTTTGCCGGAGGAACTTAACTGTCAAAGCTTTCAGGGGACTCGTGCAAAATTAATCCAGAGCATAAAGCAGATACTGAATGTGATATGACACGCCCCGGTTTAAATAAAGATGCCGCCTCATTTCTCTTGCCGCTGCCCCCGCCCAAAAAAAGTAAAAAGGAAATAGCACCCAGGGGGAGGTGACAAAGGTGTTTACAGATAAAAGGAGGAAATATCATGCTGCTTTAGTCTAATTTGGAGGCACGGCTGTTCAGCTGAGACAGAGCCAAAAACTCTTTACCATATGGCCACCCATATGTTGGAAATGACACAACGGCATGACTCATAAAATCTCTTCTGAGAGTTTGCTTTACATATTTTTTTTAAAAGGCTTCCCCTATTCCTTAGCTTAGGGGAAGGAGAGAGGAGAGAGGGTTAGGTAAGGCAGATGAGATGTGAAGTTTGATCAAGAGATAACCCAAGAACAGTTCTTTGCATATTCTTTTGGAATCGTATGTAAAAAATGTGAATAAAAGTTATTAACCATAACAGCGGCAAAATAATAGTTTCAACGAGGAAAAGTCTCGGCCACCCATCTGCAAAATATCTAAATCTTTCTTGTGAAGGATGAGGATTGATTTTTCTCCCTTTTTTAACCCAGCATTACTAATAAAAGGGGTTGGCAAGAACATCAGCACAATAAATGCAACGTACAGTGGTACCTCTGGTTACATACTTAATTCGTTCCGGAGGTCCGTTCTTAACCTGAAACTGTTCTTAACCTGAAGCACCACTTTAGGTAATGGGACCTCCCGCTGCTGCCGCGCTGCCACTGCGCGATTTCTGTTCTCATCCTGAAGCAAAGTTCTTAACCCGAGGTACTATTTCTGGGTTAGCGGAGTCTGTAACCTGAAGCGTATGTAACCTGAAGCATATGTAACCCAAGGTACCACTGTACTGTATATGAATCTCAACATAATTAGGAGGCTCACCTCCCCCATCCTTTTTCATGCTCATATTATTCATTCATTAATTAATTCTGAATACTGCCCTATACCTGGAGAGTTTACAACACAAAATTACCACCCCACTTTCATTTTTCGAGTAATCCATAGTTAGGCATTATATTTGCCCATCAACTGTTAAGTTGTGGGTGAACATATCAAACGACACAGCGATTCTTCAAACAGCTCTTGTTTATTCACAAGCCAGGACAGAACTGAACTGAACTGAAGGGTTCAGTCAGCCTGCTTATATAGAGCTCCAGTACAGTGTAACTGTAACAACTTTCTAAAACTATCCAATCACTGAACGTCACTTTCGATCCCTTATTTGCATAACTATCTACAGTATCCCCCTGCTGGCCCAGGGTGAGAACTTCAGTACATAACATCAACTGCTGCTGTCTAGCTGTAAAGCAACACTCTGCAAACCCGTGACAAAACCATAATGGAAGAACGCAGAGTTTGGTGCTATCTGTGCCTCGCATTAACACTGGAAGATATGTGGCGTTACGTGCAGGCAGGTCCCGGCTTGCGAATCGGCATCTTGTTAACAGAACGTGAGCACCCTACGCCTTCATGTAGCAAGACGGCAAGCCACCAAGACAGATGGCAATTCCAGAAGAGGAGTTAAATTGCAAAGCCCCATCACGGGAGAAAGACGCATCAGTTCTGACAGCACAAAGCAAAATATGAATGCAACTATTTAAAACTTTTTTTTTGAAAAAAGCAATGATTTTATATAACACAGAGAGGCAATGTTCAGATACGCTTACAAGCAGTGGAGGGGCAGAAGAAACTTATTGCAACGTTCTACCTTGCCTGGTAAACCACTGTCTAATACAGGGGTGGGATAGCTCAATATGTAGAGCACAAGATTCTTAATCCTACGTTCATGGGTTCATTGCAGGGAGTTGGACTAGATGACCCTCGTGTGCAGAAATGGGGTTCCCCTTCCCTACCCATAATATTTAAATGGATCTCCTGGCTTTTCTAAATAATAATTTTGATCCTCAAAATCTTAATGACCTGGCAGCGTACAGTCTCAAAAGGATAGATCCCAATTTCACTTGCTGCAAGCATGGGCTTACTCCATAAGTGATTTGGCAACAGCTGTTCACCACAATTCATTAGGTCTAGTTGGAACATAAATAATAATTTGACAGCATTGTCACATCAGTCATTTACCCTTAATCTCACATTTCCTGTTATGAATTTTGCCTCTAGTATCTCTGCATAGTGCCTCTGTTCTGTTGCCCAAGCCCCAAAAGTCCAGGGATACCTGTGGGGTGGGGGTGGGGTTCCTCTGGTCCCTTTCCTAATTTCTTTGACTTCCATTTAAAAGAAAAAGAAGCTCTCCAGCCCTTTACTCATGGATATAAAAGCATGTAGGCAACATTCCACACAACTGCCCATTAAGGGAACTAAACCTGGAAGCTGCCTTTCAATATCTTGCCCCATCAGTGCAAAGGCACTGGGTTAAAAGACAAGAAGCAAGTTCTCGTTTTTGTTTTTAAGAAAGCTAACTGTCTTTGAATGTATATCTTACAATCATTAATCTCATTTGCAGAGTTTGCATGCACAGTAAGCTATAGTTAATGTGTTACCATGAACTTGTCAGTCTTCCCCACTTTGCTCCTCTCTGTTTGAGCTGGACAAAAACAAATCATGCTCCCTTGTCTTACTCTTACATCCAAACCCGGAATTGTGGTTTGTTTCTCTCCCCAAAAGCTATGATCTATTGCAAAGGTTTGCTCTTGGCTCACCGGCCATAGTTTCTTTGAGCAAATCAACCCACAATCCCTGGGGTTCAGATGCAAACTAAGCCAGGGATTGTGATCTGCAACCAAACAGCCAAGAATTAGGAGCGCTCAGAGTAAACCATTAAATATGGTTTACTGTGATGTCTAAACTGGACGGTGGTGATTTCCCCCCCCCCCAATTTCCATCATCAAAGAAGGCACAACAACATTTGAAGTCCTTGTGGCTAAAGTGAAAAGGACTTCTGCTGCTGAAATTCAGCTAATTCAACAGTTTCAAATAAAACCGTTTCAGATTACAAACTCTGTAACCGCAAAGAAATAATGAATACAGGCAAAAGCTTAACAAGGCCAGTTTGCAATCAGAATCTTTGAAGGCCAACAGAAATAAAAAGGATGCTAAACACAAGCAGATACATCAACTTCCCCTCTTTTATTTAATTTTTGTATTATAATTTTTTAAAAAATATATTGACAAATCCAGAAATTAATGGTGCGAGCATCCATATTAGCTCTGCTTGTCTGCATTCAGAACAGCAGCAGCCATGCCGTCTTCTCCCACTCAGCCAAATCCATATTTGAAAGGAAGAGCCTTTGGGAATTGCAGTAGTCGCAAACCCAGCACCACTCCCCTGCCATGAATGCGCACGGCTGAAGCAAGCCAGCCACAAGGGACGCAATTAACACCACCTGAGGTTTACCCAGCAGGTCCTGAGCAGAAGCATCTACCCAGCTTGTTTTAGCAAAGATCACAAGTTTATTTGCCAGAGCCCACACCGAAGTCTCTTTGATCGTCTGGGACTGTTGGGTGCAATTTTTCGAAAAGCAACACAGTACCCAAAGTCATTACTCTCAGAGAGAACTTTCCTGCTCTGCCTGGTGCCGCTGAACAGCAAAATGGCAGGCAGCTTGGGCGACAAGGTTGCAAGAAGCGCTTGTGTGATCAGATAACGCAGCCCAACATCCTCTCTCCAACAACTGATAGCAAGGGCATGATGGATGGCCAGCCGCCTCCTGCAACTGTATTCAGGATCTGAGAAGCCTCAGCAAGCCCAACCTGCCCCTTCCGAGCCCTGAAAAGCAGATCCCAAAAAGCATGGGGTGGGAAATTTAATTTTTTTGTGGTGGAGCCACAAGTGAGCAGGGTCAGAACCGAAAGCAGTTTACCTACCTTAAGCTTCCCAGCTCAGGCAGGGCTGAAAACTAGCTTTGTACAGGCTTTCCGCAGATAGAATTTAAGCTCCTAAGCCAGGCATAGGCAAACTCAGCCCTCCAGATGTTTTGGGACTACAACTCCCATCATCCCTAGCTAACCGGACAGGGATGGTGGGAATTGTAGTCCCAAAACATCTGGAGGGCCAGGTTTGCCTATGCCTGTCCTAAGCTATTAGTTATCGCAGGTTTTTGGCTCCTATCTAACAGTGCCCTTACTGTGTCCGTATCAGTCTGAGCTGTTTCTTTAATTGCATAAGACCGTTAGTTATTCTTGAGGGTGTATGGGGTCTTATGGGAAAGGTATCTCAGATAAGGGGCATGTTGTTCTCCTTCTGGGGTAGTTTGTCCACCTCAGGTCCCCACTCAGCTCTCACCGGTGGCTCCATGTCAGAATGTGACAGTGGCCAAACCATGGGAAACTGCTTCAGTTGGCCAGTTAAACCAGGTGAGGGTAGCCGATGGATCTCAAACCCTCAGTGAGTTAGGGACTTCCTCTGCATGTGAAGACAGGCTCTGGTGCATTGAGCAGATGAGATCAATAGTAGGTCCAGGCAGTTTCTGTGTGTGCTGTAGAGGGAAGTGATGGGGTTCATCAGCTTGGGAAGGTAGCCCAGGTAGGAGAAGGAAAACTCTGATCCTAAACCTTCACTGCTTTTTTTTTTTTGGGGGGGGGAGAAAGGACTAAGGAGTAAACCCTACACAAATCTAGAATGGAGTACGCACCACAACCTATTTGACTGGTGACAATAAAATGCTTCTTCCAATCCTGATTTCAGAAGGTGGAGGGAACCCTGTGGTTGCCATGGAAGGCCTCTGCGAGAACATGTGTGCGCCCCTGGGCACCATGTTGGTAACCCAAGTTCTGACGGGCTCTGTGCAAACAGCTGTCCCACTTCATTTCCTGCCATGGAGAACCTGAGGAGGTGGCTAAAATCTTGGAAACCTACTGTTAGTTTCTGTTTGCCACTGTGCAGTGCCTTGGAGTCACAAGACTCTGTTTACATTCCAGAAACATTCCAGGCTGTTGGAAGTCTCACGGGAGACAGGAGACGGATGTGACGTACTGGTTTCCTGTTCTTTTGTTGTTCAGTTGCTCTCTGCTCTCACAGAGAGAGGATGATTTCTTTTCTGTCTGCGTAGCTTAGAAAATAAAGCATAGTGATGTAGCCATAAATCTCATCACTTCCGTGTGCTGCTTTGATTCTCTGCTGAATGGGAATGTGCCTGAGCCTCATCAAAGGCTCAGGTCATTAATCATGTCGGAGGGCGATTCCGGAAGATGAGATTTATCAGCTCGGTCAAACGCAGATTCCGACACTTACTACCTTAATATGAGATTCTGGGGCCCACCTCTTGAACCATGAGATGCAACAAAGCATCTCAAGTTGACCCTTTTCAGAATCCATGCTAGGTTCAGGGTCCTGATGAACCTAGGCCTCCTAGATAGGTGAATGAGCCACTCACTGGGTTCTATTCTCATTCCCGGGTTCCACCCTCCCTTTTAATAACTGGATAACGCATCACGTGCAAGAAATAGTAATGCTTATTTTTTCCTAGCAGGCCTTTTGAATTATTCACAATGTCCTTGGAGCATGTTCAGTTTGTAAAAGCTGCATCTGCTAACTGGTTTAGCAAGTAACAGAGCACACTTGCAGCTAAACAATTTAAGAAGCCATTTGTGAAGAAATTTCAATAAACTCCTATTGCCATTATGCCAGCCAAGTGGGTTAAACGCAATTGTAACATTACCAGCCGCTGGTGCTTCAAGACAAAACTGCACCCATCATCATAATAAATTCTAGGCTTGTCACTGCAATGTTCTTAGTTAACAAAAGCAATTGCACCAAGTCCTTTCCAACTGCTATGTTAGCAAATGGGTTGGGGTGTGTATGTGTGTGTTTGGAGGGGGCAGGGGTTAAGAGCTTCTGAAGTCTTCCTACTAGTAGGATGTCAGCTTTTCCATATTTCCGCTTCGGAAATCTAAGCAGTGTGTTTGGCATGTTATGCAAATAGTTGATGGATATGCAAACTGAAGTGTGCTGAATTAGCAGACTCCATTGGTGTGGGTTTCCATCAAGCACTTGCTCTCTGTACCTATAGAAAAGGTGGGGGGGTAACAGTTCCACTTGACCACCACCACTCCTCCCCTCCTCGCCACACACACCAGGGAAGACAGAGGTTCTTCCCAAGCTCCTAGGATTGTGTGCCAGTAACAAAGTCAACTCTTATGCCCCGCTGCCACAATTGCTCCATTTGATGAATGCTGTTAGACACAACCCCCTGTTGAGGTGAGAAGTATCTGTTGCACTATACCAGGCATAGGCAAACCCAGCCCTCCAGATGTTTTGGGACTACAACTCCCATCATCCCTAGCTAACAGGACCAGTGGTCAGGGATGACGGGAAATGTAGTCCCAAAACATCTGGCGGGCCAAGTTTGCCTATGCCTGCACTATACTATCAGGGAAATGCTGTTGATGATCCACTGATAACTCTCTCCTAGCAGATGCCATCAGAGATGGGAGGCAATGGGTCATAGAATCATAAAGTTGGAAGGGATCCCGAGGATCATTTAGTCCAACCCCCTGCAATGAGGGAATATGCAGCTGTCCCTTACGGGGTTCAAACCTGCAATCCTGGCACTATCAGCACCACACTCTAACCAACTGAGCTACAGCCTGCTCATCTTCTGAGACACCATTTCCATCAGGCTCCTCCCTCCCTCGCCTCAACTGCCTCCTGGCAACCCATCAGGTTGAAGGATGTAGAGAAATATGGGAAGCAGGACCACTCCTTTTCATTTGCCGCAAGATCAACTACACTTAGGGGCGCAGGTGGCGCTGTGGGTTAAACCACAGAGCCTAGGACTTGCCGATCAGAAGGTCGGCGGTTTGAATCCCCGCGACGGGGTGAGCTCCTGTTGCTCAGTCCCAGCTCCTGCCAACCTAGCAGTTCGAAAGCATGTCAAAGTGCAAGTAGATAAATAGGTACCACTCCGGCGAGAAGGTAAATGGCGTTTCCGTGCAATGCTCTGGTTCGCCAGAAGCAGCTTAGTCATGCTGGCCACATGACCCAGAAGCTGTACGCCGGCTCCCTCGGCCAATAAAGCGAGATGAGCGCCACAACCCCAGAGTTGCAGTCTGCAACTGGACCTAATGGTCCAGGGGTCCCTTTACTATACAACTACACTTGGCTCCTTGCCCCTCTGACCTCTTTCCATCTCAGCTGGTCACTGTAACAGCTGCAAAACTAGCTTTAACAACCAGCATCTGAGATTGCTTTCTTTCTTCTTCCTTCCTCATCGTGTCTTCCTTTTTTGTACCACGTCTTTTAAATGGTAAGCCTGCAGGCAAGACCGTAAGCCAGTCTGAGAGCCCTTTTGGCCGAAGTGAAAGGCTTGAAAACACAAACCACAATGTTCGGAAATGCTTTGATACCTGAGAACTAAAAAGGAGCAGCACATATCTGGTTCCAACTAAGAAATCAAACAGAACCCAAGCAAGCAAAGATTGAGAGAGCAATCTTCCTTTGCTCTCTGCATGGGAGTGTGGAAAAATTAACTTCTTCGATGTGCACAACTCAAGACAAGGGCAATCCCAAAGCTAAAGAAACCATTCGATCGCCACTGTAGATATCAATTCCTGCTCCAAATGCCGCTGTTTGAAATCCAACTACTGTATTTTTTGCTCTATAAGACGCACCAGACCACAAGACGCTCTTAGTTTTTGGAGGAGGAAAACAAGGGGGCGGGGAAATATTCTGAATCTCAGAAGCCAGAACAGCAATAGGGATCGCTGCGCAGTGAAAGCAGCAATCCCTCTCGCTGTTCTGGCTTCTGGGATAGCTGTGCAGCCTGCATTCGCTCCATAAGATGCACACACATTTCCCCTTACTTTTTAGGAGGGAAAAAGTGAGTCTTGTAGAGCAAAAAATACGGTATGTAGGCAAAGACCTCTTTGCAAACCTTATTCAGCTTATTGTTTGTGTTGCCAACCCTTCAACTGATTGGTGGTGCCCACAAACCCCCTTTCGGCTCAGCTGCATCTTTATCTATCTCACACCTGACATCACAACAGGTGTACAGCAGGTGGCCATGGCTTGGCCAAAACAGCCTAGAGAGGGTCAACTGGGGAGGCCTAGAAGCCTGAGTTCCCCGCCCCCCTCCCTGCTACACACAGTTACAGGCTCAGGGCCGCCTCACGCGGAACAGCTTTCCGCACAGAAAAAGTATAACTTGTCAATCATCCCCTCCAGAAATCTCTTCGAACATGAAGAGGAATATCTAAAAGGTCAGTGCTGGCTGTTTGGACTTCAAAACGTTTCCTCAGCATTTCTTGAAAACAAGGAAACACAAGAAACAGCAGAAAACAGTGACACCCCCCCAAAAAATAAATAAATAAAGAGGAGGACGTACCGTTTCATCTTCAAGTTTCAGGTGCAGAGTTTTATCCCCCTCCTTGTAATCTTTGATGATTTCTGCTGATTTCCAGACTTCCTCCGGGTCAGGAATCCAGACTCTCGTGTACTGCAAAGGTGAAAAGAAGGGAGGAAATTGTTACGGTAAATTGCTCAAGTAGAGAGGCCTCCTCAGTAACACAAGAGGTTCATCTGTTACAGAATTCCGATTTTAACAGTGGCTAAAAAGATTTTAAAAGTGGCTAAAAAGGGACGCGGGTGGCGCTGTGGGCTAAAGCCTCAACGCCTAGGGCTTGCCGATCGAAAGGTCGGCGGTTCGAATCCCCGCGGCGGGGTGCGCTCCCGCTGTTCGGTCCCAGCGCCTGCCCACCTAGCAGTTCGAAAGCACCCCCGGGTGCAAGTAGATAAATAGGTACCGCTTACCAGCGGGAAGGTAAACGGCGTTCCGTGTGCGGCTCTGGCTCGCCAGAGCAGCGATGTCACGCTGGCCACGTGACCCGGAAGTGTCCCCGGACAGCGCTGGCCCCCGGCCAATAAATGTGAGATGGGCGCACAAACCCCACAGTCTGTCAAGACTGGCCCGTTCGGGCAGGGGTACCTTTACCTTTACCTTTAAAAAGAAGGCTCAAAAGCAAGACATAAAAGCAGGGGTTGGAGTAGAAAACTCTCGATACGATATGATAATCTTTATTGTCATTGTCCCATACAGAATGAAATTGAAAAAATCTACACCAGACATTCAAAAACCAACAAGCCTGCTATCCCAGCTATCCCAACCTGGTTAACCCCCTAAAAACTCTGATACCCCATAATTAAATACAATATACTCCCATAGAGACTCCTTACACTGCGTTTAAAACCAAAATCACATTTGGATAGAAACTGTTTCTCGGACGGTTAGTCCTAGTCTTTATAACCCTGTACCTTCTTCCAGAAGGCAGAAGCTGAAAGAGATCATTTCCGGGGTGCGCACTATCCTGCACTATCTCTGCAGCTTTCTTGTGGCACCTGGAAGCATAGATTTGATCCAAGGTGGGAAGAGTGCACCCAATTATTCTCTCTTCAGTCTTTACAACCCTGGACAGCATTGTTTTTTCCCTGACCGTGCAACTCCCAAACCACACACAGAGACCATAAATTAATACACTCTCCACAGTACAATAGTAAAATGCCATCAACAGGTCCTTTGAGAGATTATTTTTCCAGAGGATTCTCAGAAAATATAACCTCTGCTGTGCTCTCTTCATCAGGTCTTTGCTGTTTTCTCCCCAGGTTAGGTCATCTCTCGGGGTCCCTTCCAACTCTAGAATGATTCCAAGATTCCTTGTCTTGACCCAAAGACGTACCTGGAGATGCTACGGATTCAACGCAAATACCTTTTTATGCAAAGCACATCTTCTACCACTGAGCTACGTCTCCTCCTCGAGGAGTTGCCTTTGCGACACTCTAGGACAGGGGTGGGGTTCTGAATCCAACCAGTGGGCCAGAACCGCATCTCCCCCACACTGATAGTATGAGTCAAGTTTGACAGGGGAGTGTGCACGGGGCTTTGCAGGGCGCTGCCAACCAGCTGACAGGTGGTGCCTGTACTGTAAACTCCTTTGGACCAGTTGCACCTTTACCTGCCTCACACCTGTCCTTACCAGATTAAAGGTAAAAGTAAAGGGACCCCTGACAATTAAGTCCAGTCGCAGACGACTCTGGGGTTACGGTGCTCATCTTGCTTTACTGGCCGAGGGAGCCGACGTTTGTCCGCAGACAGTTTTTCTGGGTCATGTGGCCAGCATGACTAAGCTGCTTCTGGTGAAACCAGAGCAGCGCACGGAAACGCCGTTTACCTTCCCACCAGAGTAGTACCTATTTATCTACTTGCACTTTGACGTGCTTTCGAACTGCTAGGTTGGCAGAAGCAGGGACCGAACAATAGGAGCTCACCCCGTGGCGGGGATTCAAACTGCCGACCTTCTGATCGGCAAGCCCTAGGCTCAGTGGTTTAGACCACAGCACCACCCGCGTCCCTCCTTACCTGATTAGGGCATGGCTTATCCCAAACCAGATTGCAGGCCCAAGAGGGAGGCTTGATGGGGCAAAGCAGGCCAGAATGTCTTCACCCCTGCCACAGAACATAAGGAGAGCTTGCTGGATCACGGCAATGGCCCATTGAGTCCATCATTCTGTTCTCCCAGTGGCCAACCAGATGATGCCTGTGCAAAACCTGTAAGCAGGACCCAAGAACAAGAGCTCTCTCTCCTCTAGTTGTTTCCGCCAACTGGAATTCAGATACTTATGGCCTCCAACAGTAAAGGCAGACCATCTCCATCCTTGCAAGCAACCACCGGAAGCCTTATCCTCCATAGATTTTAATCCTCTAGGAAGCAGCGGTGTTCATTCTTCATCTAAAGCTCCTCCCAACCTGACATGCATTATTAGGTTTGGAAGTTAATGGAAACAGACGTGCATAAACTCAGACAAGTAAAGACCCCATGCAGAGACCCTCTGCAGGCAGCTGTGTAGGGGGTTCATAAGAATGAAGGTTTACTGAACAGCATCATCGCGGAGAAACAGGAACAGCAAAACATAGTCCCAAGCGGATCACATTTACACTCTGCTAATGGGCTTTTATTCAATTAGAGCTACAACTGTGCTCTGTGCAGTATGTGTCCGGAAGAGTTATGGCCTCGCAGGCTTCCTTTTCTGCTTAGGCAGATAAATGAGCCTCCTTCCAAGGAGAGCAGAGCTTGTTACGGGGGAAACTCCCATCCAACAGCGTCATGTTGCAAAGAGTCATGGTGCAACTCCTGATTAAAAGAGCTCTGTAGGCCCGCAGCATCTGAAGGGCTGCTGGTTAAGTCGCCCCGATTTAGAATAATGAAAGTGGGTGGACAATGTCAGCTAGCAAGAGGTTTGTCATTTCTGCAGTTAAAGCACAACTTAAATTCTAAATACGGTAGTCAGGATCCTGCTTTGTCTGTAATGAGCACTACTGTTGCTGCAAAAGATATTGGATATATACTCGATAATGAAACGGATTATGTCATTAATTTGTTTTCATCTTATTGTGGGTGGTGTTGTAATACAGTGGTACCTCGGGTTAAGAACTTAATTCATTCTGGAGGTCTGTTCTTAACCTGAAACTGTTCTTAACCTGAGGTACCACTTTAGCTAATGGGGCCTCCTGCTGCCGCCGCCGCGCGATTTCTGTTCTCATCCTGAAGCAAAGTTCTTAACCCGAGGTACTATTTCTGGGTTAGCAGAGTCTGTAACCTGAAGCGTCTGTAACCTGAAGTGTCTGTAACCCGAGGTACCACCGTACTGGGTGACTGATGATGATGGCCTTAGGCTAAACAATAAAGTTCTGGAAAAACATCCAGAGCTGTTTCTCCCTCTGTCTAGGAACTATACCAGTGTGACACATTTTGATGCATGCCAAGCTAAAAGGGGAGCAAGAGGAGACACGATAGAAGTGTGTAAATTTATGCAATGTATGAAAGAAGAGAGAAGAAGAGTTTGGACTTGATATCCTGCCTTTCATTCCCTTTAAGGAGTCTCAAAGCGGCTATCAATCTCCTTTCCCTTCCTCCCCCACAACAAACACTCTGTGAGGTGAGTGAGGCTGAGAGACTTCAGAGAAGTGTGACTGGCCCAAGGTGCAGCAGCTGCATGTGGAGGAGTGGGGAAGCGAACCCAGTTCACCAGATTACGAGTCCACCACTCTTAACCACAACACCATGAAAAAGGTTTTTCTCACTTTGCCACCACATCAGAAGTTGGGGACCTCCAATGAAGATGAACCTCGGAAGATTCGGAAGAGACAAAAAAGAAAGCACTTCTTTATGAGATAACTGCATTGCAGTGGGTTGAACTAGATAACCCTTGGGGTCCCTTAGAAATTTATGATTATTCTTTGAGAACATAGTTAAACTAAAATTCACTCCTACAAGGAGTTGCGGCGGCCACCAATTTGGATGGCTGTAAAAGAGGAATGGACAAATTTATGGAGGATAAGGCTGTCAGCTATGCTCTGTCTCCACGGTCAAGGGCAGGGAACGCCGAGAACTGTATGTCTCAGCGAGGGGAACAGGGGTGCCCTAACAACTCTCAGCATCAACAAACTACAGTTCCCAGCATTCTTTAGGGAGAAATTCGTGACTGTTTACAGTGGTCTCATACAGCTTTAAATGTCCATTGAAGATGCGGCCTCTTTTCAGCATCTGACCTTTGTTGGACCAGTACCTGATCAATGAAAACTGTTAGCAAGACAGATCCTAAAAGTATTGCAATGGGAAGTCAATGGTTCATGGGATTTGGGACCCTGGGCAGTTCCACACTGGCTTTTGTTGACACTGCGTCCCCCCAAAAGTGGGTAAAAACCCTACACTAAGGACAGCTGAGGGGTGCGGGTGGCGCTGTGGGTTAAACCACAGAGCCTAGGACTTGCCAATCAGAAGGTTGGCGGTTCAAATCCCCGCGATGGGGTGAGCTCCCGTTGCACAGTCCCTGCTCCTGCCAACCTAGCAGTTCAAAAGCACATACAAGTGCAAGTAGATAAATAGGTACCGCTCCGGTGGGAAGGTAACAGCGTTTCCGTGTGCTGCTCTGGTTCACCAGAAGCGGCTTAGTCATGCTGGCCACATGACCCAGAAGCTGTACGCCGGCTCCCTTAGCCAATAAAGCGAGATGAGTGCCGAAACCCCAGAGTCGGCCACGACTGGACCTAATGGTCAGGGGTCCCTTTACCTTTTAATCACAGCTGAAAACTAGATGCTGGCACTCCTGAAAGCAAACACAATCCTGTGTACTTCAATTATCAAAATGCCCCTCAAGAGTTAATGAAATGGCAGCTGTGAATATATATATTTTTAATGCTTTGCAGCTCTATAGCAATGAATTCTTTATATGTATAATGTATAATTATTTTTAGGATTACACAATAGCTGGAGCAGCAGGAACTCATCGACGTTAATGAAGCTATCTAAATATATTGCCAGAGCAGCAGTTTTGCTGGGTGAAAGGCGGAGGGGAAGAGGGAGAGGATGGGTAGACATGTGAGTGCCTCCAGAATGCTGCCTGCACCTCAGTTTCTACCTCTCAACACCTTCCAGCTCTGCAGTTGTTGGAATGGACTCCTGGTTTTAATTACCATGAGAATGCAGGTGGGAGAGGGGTCTCTTTAAGAATCTTGGCATTTATTGCTCACAGGGCATTCTCTTTAATCGCAGTGCTTGGCTGTTTACCGTCTGCAATTCCTGATCCAGTATTGGGGATGTAGATAGTATCTGGAAAAACTGGAGACAAAGTGGTTCAGTAGCAACGTTGGGCCATGAGCCCAACCCATAGGGCAAGGGTGGAGAAACTGAGGGTCATGTTTGCTTCTGGGAAATATTCCAGCGGTAGATGGGGCCAGAAGCAAAAGCAGGCACAGCAATGCATGCTGATTTAAGCTGGAACAAAATAAAAAAATTCCTTCCAGTAGCACCTTAAAGACCAACTAAGTTAGTTCTTGGTATGAGCTTTCGTGTGCATGCACACTTCTTCAGATACACTGAAACAGAAGTTGCCAGATCCTTCTATATAGTGATAAGGTGGGGAGGGGTATTACTCAGAAGGGTGGTGGGAATGGGAGATTGGCAGATAGCTGAGATGAGCCTGTTGACGACTCTTAACGACTGCAATAGGTCTTACAGGAAAAGGCAAGGGGTGAGAAGGTGAAAAATGGCTTAGTCATGTATAATGAGATAAGAATCCAATGTCTTTGTTCAGACCATGTCTCTCCGTGGTTTTAAGTCTGGTAATGAGTTGCAATTCAGCAGCTTCTCTTTCCAGTCTATTTCTGAAATTCCTACTGGAAGGAATTTTTTTATTTTGACTATGGCAGACCAACACGGCTAGCTATCTGTAAGCTGGAACAGTAGAGCCACATCGGCACATTCCTTTCTGCCCTCCATCCATGTAAGCAGGGAGCAAGGCAAGAACACTCAAGGAGGATGCAAAGTATGGTCAGAGAAGAGGGCATCTGGGGAGACTCTCAAGGGGCAGACAGAGAAGACCGAAAGGCCTCATTCAGCTCCAGTGCCTGATGGTCCCCATTCCTATGACAGAGCAAGGCCTTAAGGATGTTCCCGGACAACCCAAACAACACTTCGACAAGCATCAGGAGCCTTAAAGTGCACAGTCCTTCCCTAAACACATCTGCTCTTAGTTACTCCCCAGGCTGCCTTCGTCAAGGGAGGATGTTTTTATGTCACCATTGCTACTGTTAAAAATTTGGAAGTGAGATAATCACTCAGAGATCTACAGTCATACATCGGGATACAGCTGCTTCAGGTTGTGTTTTTTTGGGTTGCGGACTGCCGAAACCCGGAAGTACCGGAAAGGGTTACTTCCGGGTTTCGGCAGCCGTGCATGCGCCAAAGGGATAAATCGTGCTTTGCGCATGTGCCAAAGCACCTAATTGCAACCCGTGCGTGCGCAGACGCGGGTTGCGAATGTGCATCCCGCATGGATCACGTTTGCAACCTGAGCGTCCACTGTACTAGTAAATCCTGATATAACTTCTGCCCATTATCCACATGGTTAGAGCTCCCAGGTTATGCAAAGCCAAACCATGGTTTAGCGTGAATGTGCTCCCAGAGAGGAGAACACAGCTGTCTCGCTCCTCCCTGGTCTGTTCTATGTGAGTCTAGAGCAGTGGTGGCCAAACTTGGCCCTCCAGCTGTTTTGGGACTACAATTCCCATCATCCCTGACCACTGGTCCTGTTAGCTAGGGATGATGGGAGTTGTAGTCCAAAAAGCTGGAGGGCTGAGTTTGGCCACCACTGGTCTAGAGAAAGCTAGATCATGAGCCTGGGTTTGGGTGACACCCTGAGCACATCAAAAGAGCAGAATGATCAGGGAGAAACAAAGCAGCCGCAATCTCCTTTCCCCAGAGTTCTCATGTTTGCACTAACCTTGGCACGGCAAGCAAACATGGCCCCCATGTGTTGCGAACTGGAGGAACTGGTACATTTATTTGCTTTCCACCTCAATTCTCCTCATTTTCAGCGAGCGCTCAAGGCTTGTCAACAAAGAGCAATTTCTCAAAAACAGCCGTCATATATTACAAGCATGAACAACGTCTGTGGGGGGTTTGATGCACTCAAGTCACTTTCGGGAGAGGAAAAATCTGCATAGGAGTGATACGAGTCAAGGCAAGAGATGGATTTGGGGGTGGGGGTGGGAGGAGTTCAAAAAGCCTTTTAAAAATGCAAGGTGCCTTATTGACAGGCTATGAAAGTAGAAGCCTTCCTCTTGCCTGCAAAGCCCTGGAAAGCCCTCCAGATGTTTTGGATGACAATGTCATCCTCAGCCCCAGCCAGCACAGCTGCTTTGCCTTCCAAAACACCTGGAAGGCACCATTATAATCAACAGGAGTTACTGCAATTCATGGGTTGCACATTACTCTAACACAGTGTTTCCCAAACTTGAGTATCCGGCTGTTTTTGGACTACAATTCTCACCATCCCTGACCACTGTTAGCTAGGGATGATGGGAGTTGTAGTCTAAAAACAGCTGGAGGCCCAAGTTTGGAAAACCCTGCTCTAACTGCCCCATCTCTTTTTTTTAAAAAAAGTGCCATTTTTGTGGGACTTAGCTCTTGTTCCATGCATGAGCAATTTGCCAGCAAAGCGTGCTGTCAGACCAATTTCTTATGAATCACACTTTATAAAAGAGGAGCTAATAAGCATTTTGAAGTACACCCACATTAATAAACGTTCCCAGTGGCTTCTGGAAAACAGACTGAAGTACCGGGATTTTGACACAAAAACAAAACACTTAAGGATGAGCACATAATCTGTGCCTCCAAAGTTAACCGTTTTAAATAGGATCAACGAGAAGCCGTTAATGCATGAAGACCTTTTCGAAATAAAGGTGCACTCGCTCAGAGCACAGCTCTCAAGAGGAATCTGAAAGCGCAGACGGCATTCAGCGACAAGTTTCTGACACTAAATCTGTTCTTAAGGAGGATTTAAGTTCCTCTTTAAGACCTAACAAATAAAGTTAAGGGGCTGTTCCGAGAGGATAGCAGGGATTGTATCACACTGCCGACCAGAACCTCTGTTCTCATTTTGACACGGCTATGCAGTAACACAGCAATGTGATGGAAGAAATAGGCCGTTAATTATAGGCATCTGTGAACGTAAAACAAAAATGTTAATCACCCCCCCCCACACACAAAGTTTTTCTCCTGGCTTACGCACACATTCCTTTCCTCCACACTTTCCAGGCATGGTCCATGCTTTGAAGCTCTGGGTCTGAAAGCACTTAAAAAAACAAAACAAAACTCTGAAGCTTCCCACGTGAAGAAAACCCGCTCTTTAAAGCTGAATCGGAGCAAATGGCAATCCGCAGAAAACCAAAATTTTGTTGCGCTTCAGCTTTTTCATTCCAGGGGGACAAAAAAAGAGCACTTGAACACAGATCTGTGCCTGGAAAGACTGGGGCAAAAGATGAGTGTGGATAAGCTCTCACTGTACCTCTTTATGAGTTACTGTTCTGACTCTGCCTTCTTCATCAGCCTACACATAGGTAGGTATTGCTAAGGTTTTCCAGCTTGTCATTCTAACTTTAAGAACCGGCGCCTTAACTTGCTTTCCTCCTCCTGTTAATACTATTTGCCCCTGTACTATGACTGCCATGTGATCTCCAGGGTCTCAAGCGGAGGCCTTTGTCATCAGATGCTACCTGACTGTTCCAACACTCCCGGTGTGTCTTCTTTCAGTCACGCCCAGAAGAGGGATGTGTGCAGAAAATATAGGCAACTAAGCCTCCACTGAGCTGTTTGACAGTGGAACAGACTCCCTCGGGAGGTTGGGGACCTTTTAAGCAGAGGTTGGGCGGCCATCTGTCTTGGGTGCTCTAGTCGAGATTCCTGCATTGCAGGACTGGACTAGATGACCCTCAGGTTCCCTTCCAACTCTACAATTTGGTGATTCTATTATTCTAACTACCTGCTCTACTCCAGGTACTTGCCATCTCTCCAGCTATTAGGAGCTCGAGCTCGTCAGGGTTCAAATCTGGGCAACCCACAAGTAGCAACCTGCCTTACCTTCATAGATAGATCACAGCAGGAATGTAAGAAACGCAATTAGCAATTACTAGTACAGTGGTACCTCAGGTTAAGTACTTAATTCGTTCCAGAGGTCCGTACTTAACCTGAAACTGTTCTTAACCTGAAGCACCACTTTAGCTAATGGGGCCTCCTGCTGCCGCCGCACTGCTGGAGCACGATTTCTGTTCTTATCCTGAAGCAAAGTTCTTAACCTGAAGCACTATTTCTGGGTTAGCGGAGTCTGTAACCTGAAGCGTATGTAACCTGAGGTACCACTGTATGAGTAGCAGCATCTGGAACATATGACATCAAAAAGGTTGAGACAAAAAAAAAAGGAGGTTTGGAGTTTATGTATAGCAACCTAGTTGCTAGAGGCCAATAGGGATGTTGAAGAATTCTGAAAGAAACAGGAGCAGAAATTGCTAGTCTTCGTCTATTCTTCCCATGCCCTTAATGGCCAACAGTCAGGGATGATGGGAGTTGTAGTCCAACCACACCTGGAGAGCCACAGGTTAGCCACTCCTGATGCAGACCATAGCTTTTTGATGTGACTTCAAGATCAGCTAAGTTGTCCCCCTTTGCCTTATGTTTGGTTTTGAAGAGACCATTTGGTGGTTGTTAATTTATGTTCCTGCTTTTGTACCTTCAGAATTTGCTGTTGATGTCGGTTTCATTTGACTGATTTTTATTTTGTATTTATTTGTTTTTATTCCACACTGAGGGTTCTTTGTAAAGGCAGAAAGGGGTCTTAATGAATTAAATAATAAGGAGTAGACTCCCTGGGTTTCCACAAGCCATATTTGAAATTGGGAGACGAGGGATGGGGCAGAAACTCATAAGCTTTGACTTTTACAAGTCTCATCTAAAGCTGGATTAGCCTTCAGTTCAGCCAAGTAGTTTTCTTTGACAGGAAAAGTCAAGAAAGTTATTTGGGTCACCGTTTCATTTTACAGATGACATCAGCTAATGAAACAAGATTTTCACTCTCTTCCTGCTTCTTGTGTTCATTATGTGAAAAGTCACATGCCTATTCCTACAAGCAGAGGCATGTTGGTTGCTATCACCGCACAGTTAACAACTACGGGGGCAGTTCTGATGCTAGACCTGGAATTCCTTGAGCATACAAAAGAATTACGAACTCACCACATGGCAAAGGTCAGTGAACACGGAAAGCAATCAAGAAAGCCAAAACAGGTTTCACATTCCTGGAGAAAACACTGGTAAATACTGGCTTATACTTGAGTAAAGAGAAAGACACACCCCCACCACCACCACCAAAGCATAGTTAAGTAAAAATTATCCATGAGTCTGCATAAATGGTTCCCCACTAGCACATAACACTAGGTAGATAAAGGCTCAAGTTACAGCAATAGTTGTTGGGGTGTACAGGAGAATCTGCTGGAGACATGGAGACTGATGGAACGATCCTGTGAAAATGTGGAAGATTTTGTGAAGAGCTCATCTGACACCTTGCAAGCTAGACACCTTGCAAGACTTCTGGACTCAGAAAACTCTGGTTCGTTAGCAACTGAACTTTGCACTTTTCAGCAAGGACTTTGTAAGTTGGAACCCTCTCTGGGCTCAGAGAGTGAAGACTTCTTGTAGCAACCGTAAATAGTGTGTGTGTTTGTGTTTGTCAAGTAAAAGCTGTCTCTGCTACACAGTTGTTTCCTGCGGCAAGCCTAAGCACCTGACTGAACCTCCATGGTTCATACAAAACACCGAACTTGGTTGATAACTATACTGACAGAAAAGACAATTCCATAATAGTGGAATGCAATTTTATGAGCATGGGTCTTTACATAGCTGTAATGGCACCCCCACATACAAAAAAGAGGCATCAGTAGGCTTGGGGGAACTCCCTCCCCCAGTTTGCAGAAGTGCAAGAGGTCAAACCCTCAGGTGGTCGATTTAGAATTTCAGGAAAAAGACTGCAATCAGTTTCACTTTTTTAAAAAAAGTTGTCCATTTTTTCAACTGTTTCATGAGATTTGTATTTCTATTCTCCACACACTGCTACTTTTAGTTGCTTGGGAATCATGCAGAAAGGTGGGACAGAAATTAAAACTAAACAGGGGGAAACCAACAAAATGTTTTCAGTCAACATTTGAGTGAAAATGGGTATTAAGATGGATGAGAGAGCCATTTTACCACCAGTCAGTTCTGAAGCCAGGGAGTTATTGCAGATATATTCAAGAGGGAAAGAGTGCAGGTTGGAAGACCCAAGATGCCTGGGGCAAGCCATAGCACTTACCCCCAGACATGCATGTACTTCAGGAAATGAAAGTCAGCGGTTTGTAAAAGTGACCATGTGGTGGCCTTTTCACATCAAAAAGTAACCTGCCAATCAAGCCTGACAGAAGCTTTTTCCAGGTCAGCTTGAAGTCAGCAGAGTTTGGATTTTATCACCTTCGGGCTGACTCAAATAAACAGCTGAGCTCTGCCACAGCCAGAACACCATGGAAGCCTGCTAACACAAAAAGAATGCCAGGACCATGAGGTGCTGCCTAGTATGGTCACTAAATCTCACCTAAACTGAAAAATCTGAGGTAAATTTTAACGTCCAAAGGATTTTAAATCCCACTGAAGTTTCTATGGTGCGGGGAGGGGTCCGTGCATCCTTAACGTTGTGTAAAAACATCATTTCCCTTTAACGGCGATACTGGGCAGCGATCCAAGACAATTTTATTCAACTGCCTTATCTTATACCCTCAACACAAAAAGAGATGAGTGCCTCTTGGGGTTAACAGTCTTCCCAGCTTATTTATAATACGCCAAATAGCAAGAGACCACCCGATCAGCTGCATATGCCAATGTTTGGAGAGCAAACGGAGAGATCATTTAGTGAGCAATGAGACAAGGAGGGGTGTCACTGGGTCTTGGGACTTAGGGTGTGCTGCTGTAGTTGAGAGGATTGACCTAAATAGTGTCTGCATTTATCTCTCGGATGAAACAAAAAGGGTCAGTGGGTGGGGGGTGAGGGAACCAAGGTTTGCAGAGGAGACACACTAGGAATGCCTGTGACGAATCCCAAAATAGAAGGGAATAATTGCAAACTCCCATTTATCCTCCCCTTCATAAGATAAGAAATGCGGGGGGGGGGGGAATTAACTACACGAATGTTCAAGAGATGAAAATGTTGCCCAGAGGCAAATAGAAGGCATCAGAAACACCCGCTTCAAGCAAGAACGAGTGGTGGCTTTGTAAAAGCACCACATACGTGCCTTGGTTTGCTCTGCACACAAGACGCTCTCTTCCAAAGATTCAGCAAATCTTGTGGGCATCCGTGTCTTGGGAGACAATGCAAGAATGGGGGTGAAGTTTTGTTGCATTAGGGTCGCAAGCCTAGGCCATGGGGCTGGAGGTCCTGGGCTGCCCAGACAATGACCCCCGTCTCAGCCTTTTTACACCTGGTCTTTGGATCCTGTGTTGTGCTAATCTTACTACCACTGCAGTTACTTGATATATATTATCTTAATAGGTGTTACAATAGCTCAGTAAATCACCCCAGTACTCAACCCCACTTTGGCGAGGATAGTGCTGATTATACCCATCTCTCTAATTAATAATAATAATAATAATAATAATAATAATAATAATAAGCTCATCTTAAAGTTTTAAGTGTCTATATGCTTATTGCATTTATAAATTTTAAATTTATTGTTTTACATTGTTTTAAATGTTTGTTTTCCTTCTGGGATTGTACCCCCAAGTGTGTTTTATAAGCTGGTCTCCAACAGTAATAAATTATCTATCTATCTATAATAATAATAATAATAATAATAATAATAATAATAATAATACAATATCTATAGTAAAAGGGCAAGGAGCTGGTATCTTAATGGCAGCACTATGCGATTGCCACAAGGGGAAATCCCCCACAAAGTTTGTTTTAACTCTTTTAATGTCAAACTGGGCTGTACTGGCACAGGAATTTTTGCTGCTTGAAATGGACGTCCTCTCAACGCTTGGGAAGATCCTCACTGCACCATTTGGACATGACTAAGCCGCTTCTGGTGAACCAGAGCAGCGCACAGAAATGCCATTTACCTTCCCGCTGAAGTGGTACCTATTTATCTACTTGCACTTTGATGTGCTTTCGAACTGCTAGGTTGGCAGGAGCAGGGACTGAGCAATGGGAGCTCACCCCGTCGCGGGGATTCGAACCGCCAACCTTCTGATCGGCAAGCCCTAGGCTCTGTGGTTTAACCCACAGAGCCACCCGCGTCCCTGAGCGAAGCATCACTGTGTCCCAATTTGCAATGGAAAAAAGCAATATCTGGGCAATAACTGCTTTTCAACATCACGATATATCACCAGCTAAACATTATAATATACCAATATATCACAATGTCAAAAATAAAGATGGAGCTACATGGAGGCATTGGCTGGCTTCATGGTTTTTCCTGCATTGTGATTTTTACATAGCACAGAAACACACACCATGAGTCGTGATATATTGCCAGATCAAAAATTCTGAAACCTATGGCATGATATGGCCATCAAACCGGCTTTCAATGATATATTGATATACTACCCAGTCCTATGGACTACACACTCACTGTAAGTATCCCTGGATGGAAACTTCCTACAGCATCCCTCAGATGTATGGGGAGTGTGTCATGTCAATATTCTCCCTCTTTTATTATATGGATTTTCATTAGCTCTTGTGCGTATGTTTTAGGATGGTGATAAGCTGCCTTGGCCTGTGGGATCAGGCATGCAACTAAGAAAAAAAATAACCTTATTTTCAAAACCATTGGGGCCTGCTTTATCTTCCCTTGTGCTTTCTGTGCGAATTCCTGCAGCTTTCAGAGCGTGCATTTATCAAAGCTAAAACTACATCACCATCAGGCTTTTACAATAAATAGTTATGTGATCCATAACATAAAACAGTTAAGTCAGGCTAATCTTCACACAGTTATCATCCACACAGCTTATGGTTCTATAAATCTCAAGATGCTTACAGACATTCGGTAATAACCACTGTTTTATCACTTTATTATGGATTACAATTTACTGGGCGGCAAAGAAAGTTAGTCCCCCGGCTATACAGGATTTGTTTTTTAAAAAGAAATATTTTTCTTTATTGCCATAGTCCCAGCTCTTTTCTTCCTCTGTATTTTGCTTAGGGAAAACTTCAAATAAATATCTGTAACTCTTTACACTAGCTTATCAAAATTCTATGAAAGCAGCCCCATCTCGATTGTTACAAGATGCAAACACAGCACCAGTTTAGAACATGCTGATCTCTAGCAGGGATGAGTGAATTTATCAATTTCAGATTCTCAGTTATCCTTCTGCATCAGTTTGGGGGAAAACAAATTGAAGTCCTCATGAAAATTCATCAGGAAAGTGTTCTGAATATACACATTTTTGTATGCAATTTTGCCCAATATACATGTTTTACAAAAGAAAGAAAACCTTTCCCCTACTATATGAATTAGTATGCACACTTCATCCTAGTACATGCATTTTTATATACACTACTTGGCTGGAAAAGTGCACTGGAAGAATGAGAGAAGTGCAAATTTCAAAAGATGGAAGAATGATTTCTGTTTTGGAAACGGAGAATTAGGTAGGTTTGCCTTTGAATAGGAACTGAATCGAATTTCTTCCCCATACTTAATCACTAGTTACAACAAGCATCAGTAGTTCTGGGAAGTGCACTGACAGGTGTATTAAATCCACTTCTGAGTGTACTACTGATTGGGCATGCAGAAAACTAAGCACAGCATAAACCGGGGGGGGGGGGGACCAGACACACAAATTCAACAGAGGCGTTTCCACATCTGCTAATGCACTCACATATACAGTGGTGCCCCACAAGACGAATGCCTCGCAAGACGGAAAACTCGCTAGACGAAAGGGTTTTCCGTTTTGGAGGTGCTTCGCAAAACGAATCTCCTATGGGCTTGCTTCACAAGACGAAAATGTCTTGCGAGTTCCTGCGGGGTTTTTTTTCCTCCCCCCCTTTTTCTAAGCCGCTAATCCGCTTATCAGCTGATCCGATCAGCAGATAAGCCGCAAAAAGCGCTAATAGCGCTAATACGCTAATCCGCCAATGGGCTTGCTTCACAAGACGAAAAAACTGCTAGACAAAAAGAATCACAGAACGGATTCTTTTCGTCTTGCGAGGCACCACTGTACAGGGTTGTCTTAACCATATGCGGCACTGGGGTGCAAAGATCCGCCTGGTGCCCCCCCCAGGTTGCCCAGTCCCAGGTGTGCAGGAGGGTGAAGCCGGCCAGCCACCTCAGCGCCGGACTCTCGGCCTGGCGCCCCTGAGAGCCCGGGTGCCCCGCACCCCTAGCACCTATGGGTAAGATGGCCGTGCTCATACATTCGCCAATTACCAAATCTATACAGTGGTACCTCAGGATACATACGCTTCAGGTTACAGACTCCGCTAACCCAGAAATAGTGCTTCAGGTTAAGAACTTTGCTTCAGGATGAGAACAGAAATCAGGCTCCGGAGGCGCAGCAGCAGCAGGAGGAGGCCCCATTAGCTAAAGTGGTGCTTCAGGTTAAGAACAGTTTCAGGTTAAGTACGGACCTCCGGAACGAATTAGGTACTTAACCTGAGGTACCACTTTAGCTAATGGGGCCTCCCGCTGCTGCCGCACCACCACTGAGCGATTTCTGTTCTCATCCTGAAGCAAAGTTCTTAATCCGAGGTACTACTTCCGGGTTAGCAGAGTCTGTAACCTGAAGCGTCTGTAACCTGAAGCATCTGTAACCTGAGGTACCACTGTATATATTTATATGAATATGATTGGCAGTCATTGAGCATATCAGACCACTGATTTCTACCAACAAAATCTCAGAAGCCCTTCTGTGTGACTGTCCACATAGCTAGCAGTGGTTCAGTGTTACGGGAGACTCTGGGGAACTAGGACTTCTAAGTCTGGGCCAAGAGCAGACAGTTGACATCATAAGCAATGCGTAAGATTCCACTAGGTTGTCCCTCTCAGTAAAAGATTTCAAAAGTCCAAGCTGCCTCCAGATTTATTTCCACAAGTAGCGACAGCCAATTAGAAACAAAAACACTTCAGGGGCCAAATCAAATACACTTTAAATCAAAGTGCAGTCCTTTCAGCCACATCTTCTGGGGCGCATTACGCAGTCCCACAAAGCTGGCAAACACACAGCGGCCCTCACTTCCGGCAGTGGAAGCACAAGGTTATTTGTCAAGTGAAATGACCCTCTTCCACTTCGCTCAGTTCACTTAATGAGAACAACAACAGAAGTCGGCAGAGCTACTCCCAGCCATCTCTAGTCTATGTTGGGAAAGTTGGTTTCTCTCCCGCCACAAGAAGAAACCACAACTTCCCCTGTGGTGGCGACCGCTTGTCAACCCACCTCAGGACTGTGTCACAAGAGCATCTTAATAGGTCAGCTGCACAGCACAACGTTTTCTGCTTCTGGAATGATGTCTGAATGTTGAACGAATGAGGTTTAGTCCGAATCTCCTTTCCTATAACTTGAATCCATTGGTTTGAATCCTGCCCTCCAGAGCAGGAGAAAAACAAGCTCGCTCCATCTTCCATGGGACATCCCTTGAGATATCTGAAGATGGCTATCATATCTCCTCTCAGTCTCCTCTTTTCCAGGCTAAACATACCCAACTCCTTCAACCGTTCCTCACAAGGCTTGGTTCCTGTTCTTAATGGTTTTTATGAAGCTGTTTCATGGTCTTTTTTATGAGGCTTCCAGTGATTTTTGTTATGCTCAGAAATGCTTTTAAATAAATAAAGCAAGTCCCTTCCAACTCTACAATTCTATGATTCTATAAACGTACCGCCCAGGAAGAAATGCTTTCATCTGGGTCAACAACTCACTCTTGGCCACCCTTCAAAAGCCAGTAGTGTCAGTAGCACGGATAAAGGGCACAGGGAACAAACACCAAAGGGGAAAGATAACAAGTTTTGTGTTGTCCATAAGCTTAGTGAGACAAGATGACCACACAAAGTGTTATTGGATTGGAATTATATCCCCAAGGTCTTCAGGACAGTTCCCAAACATTGAATTTCAGGAAGGACTGCCTTTCTAAAAGCATTCGGTTGTGATTTATGAAGTGTTTTCCTTGCCCTTCCTGCGCTCCTGAAAACGAAATCAATAACTTAATTTTGGTTCCTCAAGTGCTCCTTTTCCATCTCGTAATGGTTTGTGGCAGTTCCAATGTGACCAAGGTCTAGATTCCGGGCTGCAAAGCGCAACTCCTCTTTCAGCTTTTGTTCAGCTTTCAGGTGGTTTATTTGCTTCTGGGAGGAAGTGTTCTTTATCGAAAAGATTCCACTGACGCGTCAACAGACTTGCCTATGAGCAACAGCACTAAGTTGGCTCTATTCACCAATACATTGCATTGTCCTTTTTAAGTGCAGGTGTATTTACATCAATGAGCCACTGATGTATGTTGAAATTCACTCCCTGACATACAGTTCTCAGCATGCCAGGGAGTTTGGTGTATGTCACCAGCAGGAAATCCTGCAGTACTTTGAAGTCTTCAGGAATGAGAGGAAGAAACATAGCCAACTGGCAGTACGGGAAAGCAAGTAACTCTGACTTCCAAAACAGAAATACAAAGGAATTTGGGGGGTGGGGGGGCACTACAGAATCAGAATGAAGACAACAGCAGAAAGCAACAGTAGCTGTCTCATCTCTCATCAAAATGCAGTTGTCATAAAATAAAACTGATTGATGGTTGGTGCACGCCAAAGCAACTCTTCTGAAGTTTAGCAGCTTGCTTTCTCTGTACTTGCCAACTTATGCACCCAACTAATCAGACAGATTTTTATTTTTTTTGCAGAAGTTGCCCTTTTTCATCTGATACTCATTTTGCAAGCAATGACAATACAGTCAGTTGCAAGAGCAGTTTTAGTTCAAGATGCCGTTTTTCTTTCGCTGATTAGAATGTGTTTTTTCCCAGGAAGTTAAATTATCAATATCACCACCTTATTAAGAATTGGCATGCAGTTGGTTAGCTGCTCAGCAATACTTTCTATTGAAAATATGAGGAAGTTTGGTTTGGTTTTTACAAAAAAACAGAAACACATGCAAACAGGCAGCGCAGAGTCATTTCAGTTAGGATCACACCTAATTTACACCCACCAATGTTGTTGTTTAGTCGTTTAGTCATGTCCGACTCTTCGTGACCCCATGGACCAGAGCACACCAGGTACTTCTCTCTTCCACTGCCTCCCGCGGTCTGCTCAAACCCATGCTGGTAGCTTCGAGAACACCATCCAACCATCTCGTCCTCTGTCGTCCCCTTCTCCTAGTGCCCTCCATCTTTCCCAACATCAGGGTCTTTTCCAGGGAGTCTTCTCTTCTCACACCCACCAATAGCAACACTTCAATGTGCTGTGTCAGGAAGATTTTGGGCATTCACATGGCAGGACAAGATGTGCTCTCCCAAGCACACATCTACGGAACATTTACACTCCTGTCTCACCAATGTCTATGCTAGCTTAGTCATGTCCACAGAATGGAAGTGGGCAAGATCGATCCTCAGGAACGTGCTCTATGGGGAGCTGGCTTCAGGCACCAGGCTTGTTGGCAGACCAACTCTTTGGTTACAAAGGTGTCTGCAAAGTGGCATGAAGGCTGGCAACATCCACCCTGCTATGTGGGAATCCCTTGCAGATGACTGCAGTGCCTGGAGACACCAGGTTGTGTATCCACAACAGTGGCCAGAGGAGCAATGACCACTGGGAGGAGTGCAGAGAAAAGAAACACCATTGTGCACCTGTAGCAGCAAAACTGGATGCCTTCATCTGCCCCAGCTGCAACAAAACATGTCTCTCCTATATCGGTCTCTACATCCACAGTAGGCACGGTAACGCTCCAACAGCTTGCCCTCCCAAAGATGCACTCTTCAATTGGTTCCTGAGACAGACAGATGCCAACACCACCTTATCAGTGGGTCAGACCACTGATCTATGTAGCTCAGCAATGTCCACATCGACTGACAGCAACTCTTCCTAGTTTCATGCAGGGTTTGATCCTGCCCGCTCAGTCTTAGCTGGAGTAGCCAGGCATTAAAACCTATAACCTTCTTTATGAAAAGCATTACCACTGAGCTACAGCCCTGCAGATGGAACTAATAAAGCTATTTATTCAACTACTGCTTTTTTTATTATCTTTAGCACCCAGGACATAAGCGAACAGATACGGTAAGTCGTAACCTTACCACACACACATACCACTGCTCTCATGTTTTCACAATCTGTGGAAGTCACTTATTAAAATTGTCGATTCACGAAACTAATTTGTAATCGCTGCCCGGCAGGACATTAATTAAGTATTATATCTGTTACAGAATAACATTATAATTACTGGCAGGCTGGCAGGCCAAGGAAAGTGATTCATTAGTAGTGACTAAAAGCCTGTCCTCCCACAGTACCTAATAGGTGGTGCACTGCCATAATGCTTTAAGGGATGAGAGATCTACATGTCCACACACGTGCACTTACAGAGATAGCTTTCTTCTTGCTGCAAGAGACTTAAGGGTCATGTGGGACATTTATTAATGCATAAGCTACTGTGGACTCAAGCCCACTTTGTCAGATGCATGACATGTACACAGATGCTCTTAACAGAACAGCCTCTACTGGTGCAGAATGCTATCTGCAGTGCTGTTTGTATAGCACACATGCACAGCCATCACTAGGATAGAGCGAATGGAGCAACTGCCCTGGACTTTGGGGCATCCAGCACCTGGCCCCAGTGGCCATGGCTTCCATAGTCCCATTGCCAAGCAACAATGTGCAGGTCTCTGTGGAGTGTGGGGCAAAGCAAACAGAGGTGTCTCTGAGATGATGAAGAAGAAGAGTTTGGACTTGATATTCCACCTTTCACTCCCCTTAAGGAGTCTCAAAGCGGCTAACAATCTCCTTCCCCTTCCTCCCCCACAACAAACACTCTGTGAGGTAAGTGGGGCTGAGAGACTTCAAAGAAGTGTGACTGGCCCAAGGTCACCCAGCAGCTGCACGTGGAGGAGCAGGGAAGCGAACCCAGTTCACCAGATTATGAGACTCTAACCACTACACCACACTCTAACCACTACACCACACTGGCTCTCAGATACGCTTGTCTGGAGGCAGAGGCAGCGTATGAAGTCAGGTCTGTTCTGAGGGTCAGGCAAACTGCATAGTCATACAGTTCAGAGGTCAGGGAATGCAATGTTCATCAAGCCAGGGGTCCAGATGAAGAGCAAGAAGCAGCAAGGCAGGACTAGAAAGCACAGGCATTGTTTCCAGCATCTGACTGCTGCTTAGAACTCTGTTTAAGAAGACTCAAGCCAGCTGGTTCTCATCAGTGCCTTCTCCTCCATGTTCTTGAAGGTTGGGCAGCTGCAGGTGGAGTCATTCCACCTTTCTCCCCTTCAGGCTGCTGTTCAGCAGGCGAAGTTGACTCATGGCCCATGACAAGCAACAACAAGGCAACAATAACAAAAAATAAGGTGGTGGAGAGGAAGAGGGCCACTGAAACTATGGGGAGGAGGATTACACAGTGATTTGTAGCACACAATGTAATTTGCCTCATGTCCCACACAACCCTAGGGACAGTCTTACACGAGAGAGAGAGAGAGAGAGAGAGAGAGAGAGAACACTCCCTGGAAGATTGCAGAAACCCCCAAACCTAACACATGATAAAATGCAAAAAAACAAAAACAAAAGAAAACCCCTTTGAAAAATTGTCAGGGTGGCGAACGAGAGCTTGAACAACACCTGTTTAATCTTACTATTTTCCAACAGTCTTAAGGGCCATTTCATCCCATTCCTCCTATCAAGAGAATCATAGAATCATAGAATCATAGAGTTGGAAGAGACCACAAGGGCCATCGAGTCCAACCCCCTGCCAAGCAGGAAACACCATCAGAGCACTCCTGACATATGGTTGTCAAGCCTCTGCTTAAAGACCTCCAAAGTAGGAGACTCCACCACACTCCTTGGCAGCAAATTCCACTGTCGAACAGCTCTTACTGTCAGGAAGTTCTTCCTAATGTTTAGGTGGAATCTTCTTTCTTGTAGTTTGGATCCATTGCTCCGTGTCCGCTTCTCCGGAGCAGCAGAAAACAACCTTTCTCCCTCCTCTATGTGACATCCTTTTATATATTTGAACATGGCTATCATATCACCCCTTAACCTCCTCTTCTCCAGGCTAAACATGCCCAGCTCCCTTAGCCGTTCCTCATAAGGCATCGTTTCCAGGCCTTTGACCATTTTGGTTGCCCTCCTCTGGACACGTTCCAGTTTGTCAGTGTCCTTCTTGAATTGTGGTGCCCAGAACTGGACACAGTACTCCAGGTGTGGTCTGACCAGAGCAGAATACAGTGGCAGTATTACTTCCCTTGATCTAGATGCTATACTCCTATTGATGCAGCCCAGAATTGCATTGGCTTTTTTAGCTGCCGCGTCACACTGTTGGCTCATGTCAAGTTTGTGGTCAACCAAGACTCCTAGATCCTTTTCACATGTACTGCTCTCAAGCCAGGTGTCACCCATCTTGTATTTGTGCCTCTCATTTTTTTTGCCCAAGTGCAATACTTTACATTTCTCCCTGTTAAAATTCATCTTGTTTGTTTTTGCCCAGTTCTCTAATCTGTCAAGGTCGTTTTGAAGTGTGATCCTGTCCTCTGGGGTGTTAGCCACCCCTCCCAGTTTGGTGTCATCTGCAAATTTGATCAGGATGCCCTTGAGTCCATCCTCCAAGTCGTTGATAAAGATGTTGAATAAGACCGGGCCCAAGACAGAACCCTGTGGCACCCCACTAGTCACTCTTCTCCAGGATGAAGAGGAACCATTGATGAGCACCCTTTGGGTTCGGTCAGTCAGCCAGTTACAAATCCACTGAGTGGTAGCATAGTCAAGACCGCATTTTACCAGCTTCTTTACAAGAATATCATGGGGCACCTTGTCAAAAGCCTTGCTGAAATCAAGGTAGGCTACATCCACTGCGTTCCCTTCATCTACCAGGCTTGTAATTCTGTCAAAAAACGAGATCAGGTTAGTCTGACATGACTTATTTTTCAGAAATCCATGCTGACTATTGGTGATCACAGCATTCCTTTCTAGGTGCTCACAGACTGTTTGCTTAATGATCTGCTCCAGAATCTTCCCTGCTATTGATGTCAGACTGACTGGGCGGTAATTATTTGGGTCCTCTCTTTCCCCCTTTTTGAAAATAGGGACAACATTTGCCCTCCTCCAGTCTGCCGGGACTTCGCCTGTTCTCCAGGAATTCTCAAAGATGACTGCCAGTGGTTCTGAGATCACATCTGCCAGTTCTTTTAATACTCTTGGATGCAGTTCATCTGGCCCTGGAGACTTGAATACATCTAAACTTGCCAAATATTCTTGTACTATCTCCTTAGTTATTCTGGGCTGTGTTTCCTTTGCTAAATCATTTGCTCCAAATTCTTCAGGTCGGGCATTGTTTTCTTTATCGGAGAAGACTGAGGCAAAGAAGGCATTGAGTAGTTCAGCCCTTTCTGTGTCCCCTGTTTGCATTTCACCATCTTCTCCTCTGAGTGACCCCACAGTTTCTTTGTTCTTCCTTTTGCTACGAACATACCCATAAAAGCCTTTTTTGTTGCTTTTAACCTCTCTAGCAAGCCTGAGTTCATTCTGTGCTTTAGCTTTTCTGACTTTGTGTCTACACGTGCTGGCTATTTGTTTGAATTCCTCTTTGGTGGTTTCCCCCCTTTTCCATTTTTTGTATACATCCTTTTTTAATCTTAATTCAGTTAAAAGTTCTTTAGATAGCCACCCTGGCTTCTTTAGGCACCTTCCATGTTTCCGTCTCATTGGTATTGCCTGACGTTGTGCTTTTAGTATCTTCCTCTTAACAAACTCCCAGCCATCATGAACTCCCTTTCTTTTTAGTATTACTGTCCATGGAATCTCACCCAGCACTTCCCTAAGTTTTATGAAGTCGGCTTTCTTTAAGTCAAGAAATTGAGTCCTAGTATGCTTGGCTGCTCCTTTCCGCTGTATAGTAAACTTCAGAAGAGCATGATCACTCGCGCCTAATGATCCTTCCACTTCTACCCCACTAACCAGGTCATCAACATTGGTTAGGACCAGATCTAAAATGGCTGTTCCTCTTGTTGCTTCTCCCACTTTCTGGACAATGAAGTTGTCTGCAAGGCCAGTGAGGAATCTGTTTGACCTTATGCTCTTGGCTGAGTTTGACGTCCAACAAATATCCGGGTAATTGAAGTCCCCCATTACTACTATCTCCCTTCCTTTTGCATGCTTGGCCATCTGTTCCAGGAAGGCATCATCTATGTCCTCCGTTTGGCTTGGGGATCTATAGTAAACTCCCACAATGAGGTCTCTGTTATTCTTCTCTCCCTTAATTTTGACCCAAATGCTCTCACTTTGGCTTTGAGGATCTAAATCTTGGATCTCTTCACAGGTATACACATCCCTGACATATAACGCCACTCCTCCTCCTTTCTTGTCTGGTCTGTTTCTCTGAAATAGATTGTATCCCCCCATTATTACATTCCAATCGTGGGACTTATCCCACCAGGTTTCAGTGATGCCTATTATGTCATATTTAGTTTGCTGTACCAAGAGCTCAAGCTCATCTTGTTTATTTCCCATGCTTTGCGCATTAGTGTACAGACATTGAAGTCCATTAATCATTCACCCGTGTCTCTTATTTAAGGATTTTTTCCTCCCACCACTAGGTCCGCGTGCTGTTTTCTCCATTTGGTCTATGACATTTGGATGATCATCTTCATTAATTGATAGGCTCCTACCTTCAGGAGCACTGTCTCCCTCCCCCACATTAGTCAGTTTAAAGCCCTCCTGATGAGGTTTCTGAGATTTTTGGCAAAAACATTTCTCCCAACCGTTGTGAGGTGCAGCCCATCACTTGCCAGAAGTCCATCTTCAAGAAACTGCAGTCCGTGATCTAAGAATCCAAACCGTTCCTGTTTACACCATTTGCGAAGCCAGCTGTTCACTTCCACTATTTTCCCCTCTCTCCCTGGGCCACGTCGTTCAACTGGGAGGACAGATGAGATGACAATTTGTGCATTTAGTTGCTTCAATTTCCTGCCGAGAGCCTCGTAGTCTCTTTTGATCTTCTGGAGGCTATTGCTTGCAGTGTCATTGGTTCCCACATGAACCAAGAGGAAGGGGTATTTGTCAGTGGGTTTTATGATTCCTTGCAGTCGTTCAGTTACATCTTGGATCTTAGCCCCGGGGAGACAGCACACTTCCCGAGACATCTTGTCAGGCCCACAGATCACTGCTTCTGTTCCCCTCAGTAGGGAATCCCCTATCACCACTACACGCCTCCTCTTGGGTTTGGTCGGGGTTCTTCCGTGAGCTGTCCGTTCCAAGGTCGCCTGCACATTCCCTGAGGACTGACTTTGCTGCTCGTCTTCATATACCTGATCGACTGTAATGAGGGAGAGATCCTCAAATGGAGTCTGCTCTTCGTCTTCCATGCTAGGGGAGAGGACCTCAAAGCGATTGTGTATTTCTAAGCAATCAGAGTGAACCCTGGGCCTCCTACTTCTTTGAGTCACGTTTCTCCATATATCTGGCTCCTGTGTTGGTGAACTAGACTCCTTCTCAGGGGAGTCCCCTGTCTCCTCCTTGGTGGAGACGGTGTGCTCTGTTGCTTCCAAGAAGAGCTCCAGCTCTCTAATTCTTTGGAGCGTAGCTACACGTTCCTCCAGTTGCTGGACTTTGTCTTTTAAGAGAGCAATCAACATGCAATTGCTGCAGGTAAAGCTGCCTGCAACCTTTGGCAAGATGGCAAACATTGCGCAGGAATCGCAGGCGACTGCAGCTGTTCCCTCCCCTTCCATCTTGAGATCGTGTCGTTGGGGTTGGCTACAGAGGTCCTCCATCATAAAAAGCTTGAAGACAGGACAAATAACTTCCCCCACACTACAAAACACCTAGATCTCCCCCCACAAACGTTTGAGACTAGCTCCCCTAAATCTAAAAGATGGATCTAACTGCGCGCGCCACTAGGCGCGCGCCGCTGCCCTGCAAACTCTGATAAGCTCCTCCCGTGAGGGATGTCTTTATAAAGCTGAGAGTTATCTATATAAACATATAGATTTTAAAATATATACTTAGCAGCCATTGCATATCCCTTAATCCAAGCTTCTTACAGCTTTTTACAAGCTTCAATTAAGGCTTACAACACCGCTGAGAGAGCGTTAAATTTTACTATTCTTCAGGTGATATAGCAAAGCTTTGTCTCTAGGCTGCTACAGTATAATTTAACCATGATGTAGAGTTTTGGAAATGCAACAGAAAACAACCTTATGTCTGCCATTAAAACCTACATGGATTTTCTCTAGAGTTACATTTCGGCAAATGTAATCCTTGCCTCCCTGTTTATGCAGAAATCAGCCAAAGGCCCACACTTACAAGGAAGTATTTACTGACCTTAGGATCAAAATTCTGAAGACTTCCCAAGATAAGACATAGTTGAGAGTGACACAAATTTATCTCAAGTTTGGTACCCCAAGTCACACCCAACTTCCACAAAGTAAGAACAACTTCCCATATCTATGCCAATGCATCAGAAGACTTGCAAGTACCGTATTTTTCGCCCCATAAGACGCACCGGCCCATAAGACGCACCTAGATTTTAGGGGGGGAAATAAAGGAAAAAAATTTTATTTCCCCCCCAGGTGCGCTGCGCTACACCAGGAGCTTGGGGCGTGCGGAGCTCAGCGCGCCCCAAGCTTCTGCATGCCGGCAAGCAGTCCGCTGCCGCCCCAAGCCTCCCGCACCCGGCAGGAGGTCCCGCTGGGTGCGCGAGGCTTGGGGCGGCAGCGGACTGCTTGCGCGCACCTAGAAGCTTGGGGCGTGCTGAGCTCAGCGCGCCCCAAGCTTCTAGGTGCGCGCAAGCAGTCCGCTGCCGCCCCAAGCCTCGCGCACCCAGCGGGACCTCCTGCCGGGTGCGCGAGGCTTGCAGACACTCGCCCGAAGCAGGGGGAGCCCTCCAGAGGGCTCCCCGTGCTTCGGGCAACAGGCTGCCGCCCCAAGCCTCGCGCACCCGGTGGGACCTCCTGCCGGCGCGCGAGGCTTGCAGGCATTCGCCCCATAAGACGCACCCCGATTTCCCCTTCATTTTTGGAGGGGAAAAAGTGCGTCTTATGGGGCGAAAAATACGGTAGATGTCACTACTGCAACTGCATCTCTAAGGAGAGGGATTCATGCCATGAGTCCTTCTCATCCATCTCAATTAGCAGAGCTCAGCTCCCCTGCCCTGAGCCCAAAAAGACACCTCTGTTGCCAGCCAGAATCTGATGGCTGAGTCCACAGACTTGGTAGAGGCATCAAGATCTCTGATGAGAGAGATCCCCATGGCCAGAACCCTATTACCCCAAATAAGCTCATGGCTACCAAAAAAGTGTTGGTGCTGATCTTTAAAGCCCTAAACGACCTCAGTCCAGTATATCTGAAGGAGCGTCTCCACCCCCATCGTTCTACCCGGACACTGAGGTCCAGCGCTGAGGGCCTTCTGGCGGTTCCCTCATTGCGAGCAGCCAAGTTACAGGGAACCAGACAGAGGGCCTTCTCGGTAGTGGCACCTGCCCTGTGGAATGCCCTCCCACCAAATGTCAAAGAGAACAACAACTACCAGACCTTTAGAAAACATCTGAAGGCAGCCCTGTTTAGGGAAGCTTTTAATGTTTGATGCATTACTGTATTTTAATATTGTGTTGGAAGCCGCCCAGAGTGGCTGGGGAAACCCAGTCAGATGGGCGGGGTATAAATAATAAATAAATTATTTATGAGGAATTTCAAGGTTTGGGGTCAAATGTGGCCCTCCAGACTGCTCTTTCTGGCCCTTGGGACTCTCCCCATGCCAAACCCCTCATCTGTGGCATCCCCTACTGGACCTACTTTGTGCACTCCTTCAGCATTCTTGCCTGGCTGGACTGTCCCTCTTAACTCTTGATAACACTTCTTGCTTGCCTGGGTGGAGAATATAGAGGGGTGTATGCTTATGGCACAAAAGAAAAACCCACATTTGTTGCTCTGCACCTGGTCCCATGCACCACTGGAAGACAAGAAGGGAATGCAGCTCTCGGGGTGAAAAAGGTCCCCCGCCCTTTTAACTGGATAGGAGGCAGCACTCAGGAAACGGGGCCCCTAGTCAATTATTATTTAGCCCTGCTGTGAAAAACACAGCCAGTTGCTCCAGGACTTGGCTGAGACAACTTGGATGTCTGGCCTCAGCTGCAGGAACACTCTCCATGGTCCTGAATCAGCAACATGATCTCCCCTTTCAAGGCACTGGCCTAGCCTAACTTTGGCATCCTACCTGCCTGCCTGGAAGTACCAATCTCACCTTGCTTGGGTGATCACCCCTCCTTGGTGGAAGGCATCCCTGTGGATTTTTGACAGCTTTAAGCTGGCAAAGGAGGAGGACTTCTGGATGTACACACTGAACACATCAACATCGAATGGCCTCAACCTGATAAACAGGATCATCATTGCTTAACTTCAGTGAAGGAAGCCCTTTTGAGGATTCCATCTTAAAGCTCTAAAGCTTGAACACAGCATCATTTTGTTTTTATGAGAGCAACTGATGAAGGTGGAAGCTGAAACATTTTGCCGCACAGGTTTTTTAAAGAAAAAACCACAACTTTTTTTTTAGTAACATGCAATTTTAGTGATTAGCTGGATCATAAAAGGGGCAAGCTAGCATGAAATGCTGCCAGAGGCTTTCATAAACATATATGAACTGGTGTGTGTGTATTCCATTGCGAAGTAATCAGGGTGGGGTTAAGGCATTCTGCCTAGACTCGAATCATGAGTCTAGATAGGCCTGCAGTAACAGAGAGTTCAGCAAGAGTCTAAAACAGTATATAGGTGCCTGCCTAGAATCCTTTTGCGTGGCACCCTAGGGTGCCACCACAGTAAAGAAACAGCTCCTCACAAATGTGGAACAAACACTGCGTGCGCTTGGGAAAGTGCAAGATCCACAGATCAAAGTGATTGAGTAGGCATGTCTGGGGCATTCCTGATGAACCCTAAATCTGATCCAGGAGTAAGTATGCCAGACTACAAGAGATATAGGTCAAACAACAAGGCTTCCTGCTGGAGAAGCTGTATTCATATTATCCCTTCAGACAACAGCAGTCATCTTTCCAAGTAATTCCCCTTCCAGCAGACTGCTGAGCAGTCTTTCTTGAAAAGCCACTTGCCAATACAGCCAAGGGTGCTGTAATTCATTCCAAGACGTTCCCAATAACGTTGAAAGCATGATTGCTTTGAAAGCATCTGGCAAGATTAGTGGAAGATAAATCCACTTTTTCATCAAATCAAACCAAGTGCTTAAAAAAAAAAAAGGAAGCAAATTAGGGGGAAATGAACAATATCTGATTGGGACACATGGTTATAGGCTTTGTGTGTGTCAACTGGTGTGATTACTGTCCTATCCTGCTTCCCAAGGTTCTCAGAGCAGCGTTCAAGTCATCCTATTAAGTAGACAGAAAAGTAGGTTGGATTGAAACAGGAGCGGGGGCAGACATATCATGAACTTCTTGCCCCAAATCGCGGTTCACTCCAAGGAGAATTTTGCCTGCCCTTCCTCAATTACCCTTGTCCTGCCAGCAGCCTTAATCATAGTAGGTTTTCACCACCCTTAACAGTTCCAACTGTTAAGAGTTCCAACAAGATTTAGAAGCAAAATCTGAAATGGATTTGCATATTCTAGCCTCCATTAACCACAGTTCAAAGGATGGTGCACATGCAACACTTAAAAAGTGGATGGTTAAGGCAGGCAGAAGAAAGACGACAGGATCCCACAGCACACTTCTGATCTCTTAACCCCAGTCGAGAGAATGAAGCATGACAGGAATGCTTGATTAATCCACTCAGCAGTTTCCCAGGCCTACTGGGAGATGCCAGAGATTAAAATCTGTGCTGGTTCAATTCAGAGTGCTGGTTTTGACCTATAAAGCCTTAAATAGCTTAGGACCGCAATTCCTTAAGGACCACCTGTCCCCATAGGAGCCTACCTGGACCCTGAGAACAGCCTCTGAAGCCCTTCTACTAGAGGTCTGGAGGGTGCCAACATGAGAGCAGGCCTTTTCTGCAGTGGCTCCCCATCTGTATAATTCTCTCCCCAGCGAGGCTCACCTGGCGCCACCATTCTATATTCTTAGGTGCCAGAGCAAAAAAGCATTTCCTCTATAACCAAGCCTTTAGCCTTTAACAATTTGTGGCCTTTAGAAGTGAGTGGGCTGTTTTCAGTATATTTCTCTTTACTCTTGGTTTTAATGTACCGTATTTTTCACTCCATAAGACGCATCTGACCATAAGACGCATCAAGTTTTTAGAGGGGGACAACAACAACAAAATATTCTGCGCAGAGCATGTAAGCGGCTCTCGCTTTTATTGCTTTAAGCCCTTCCGTCCCTCCTCCCGCTTCGCTGAGAAGCCAGCAGAGCAAGCTGCGCAGCTCTCGCTGAAGCCAGCAGAGCAAGAGTGATAGCTGTGCAGCGCCTCTTGTTCTGCTGGCTTCCCAGCAAAGAGGGATGAGGGACGAAAGGGAGCCCTTACAAGGGAGCGTTGAGCAGAGCCTGGCAGTGGCTCTTGCTGGCTTTTCCAGGAGGTGTGGGAAGGGACAGAGGGCAGCCCGTCAGTCCCTTCTCCCTCCTCAGGGAAAAGCCCCCAAAAGCCGCACACACGCTCCGCGCGGCTCTTTAAAAGGAGTGCTGAGCAGAGCCTCCTGCCTGCATTCGCTCCATAAGACGCACACACATTTCCCCTTACTTTTTAGGAGGGAAAAAGTGTGTCTTATGGAGCGAAAAATACGGTATCTATGTGGAGGTGGGGGGCTGTCTGTTTGTTTGTAAGTCACTTCGGGTTCCGCTGGGCAAGATAAAGCGATTAACAAATTCAATTAATCATCCCCTGGGAACATTGGCATGCAACAACCTCCAACAACACCCCACCCCAACAGCTCACTACCCTGCAATCCAGACAGGAAGGAACAGTGTCACAGCTGAAGGGCACCTTCCAACTAAGCAAAGAGGCAGTGTGGTATAATGGTTAAGAATGTTGGAGTAAGACCTGGGAAACCAGGGTTCAAATCCCCATTCAACAACTAAGTTCAGTGGGTGACCTTGGACCACTGCCTCTCAACCTAACTCACAGGGTTGAGCTGAAATGAGAGAACGATATACCGTATTTTTTGCACCATAACACTCACTTTTTTCCTCCTAGAAAGTAAGGGGAAATGTCTGTGCGTGTTATGGAGGGAATGCCTACGGGTGGCATGCCTACGGATTTTCCTCCTCTAAAAACTACGTGCGTGTTATGGTCAGGTGCGTGTTATGGAGCGAAAAATATGGTATACACAATCATTTTCATTATCTGAACAGGGATCGCGTGTGTGCGCGTGTGTGTATTGTGATACACCACCTTAATATTTTATACAAGTTGGCAGTACATAAATATTTTAATATAAAGAATGAATGGATGGAAATGGCAGTGACGCTGTATCTGGATGCTTGTAGCAGAAACGTATCATTCATGCCTTATGTTAACCACAGCTCCCTTGAATCACACACTCCATTTCCATAAGTCAAGAGAGAAATTTTGTTGGAAACAGTCCAAATGCGAGAAAAGCCCACGTGGTTTCAAAGTTGCAGCCAAAGCTGCACTTTCAAAGCGTTTCTTTCAATTAAGAACGCATTGATTCAGGCCACTCATTTATGAATACAGCACGATTAGAGTCTTTCTCCAATCAATAAAGATTAATAGCCATTTACACAGCTAGGCATGAACGATCACAAATGCGCAAGGCATTTGCCTACTTCCTCTGAACCACAACAACCCACTTTTTAAATGTATTAATCTGAATTCTTTGATAGGCTAGTGCCAAATGGTCAGTTGACAGAAACAGAAGAAGAAAATATAAAAGGTATACAGTGGTACATCAGGTTACATATGCTTCAGGTTACAGACGCTTCAGGTTACAGACTCCGCTAACCCAGAAATAGTGCCTCAGGTTAAGAACTTTGCTTCAGGATGAGAACAGAAATTGTGCTTTGGCAGCATGGCGGTAGCAGGAGGCCCCATTAGCTAAAGTGGTGCTTCAGGTTAAGAATAGTTTCAGGTTAAGAACGGACCTCCAGAACGAATTAAGTACGCAACCCGAGGTGCCACTGTACCATTATGGGTGTGATTTAAAGCAAAGCACTTAGATACAAAACAGTAAATCCCACACTCTCTTGTGAATCTCACTTCTCAAAGCTATCTCCCTCCGCCAAAAGGCTGTACGTTTTTGTCCATTTAAACGGGTAGATGAATCAACTAAAGCGTCAGTTGCTTTTATAAATATGGAGGTAAAAGCTCTAGACTTTTGGTACTAAAACAAACAAACAAACAAACAAACAAACAAGCACAAAGGAATCTGCAAGAAAAATCTTTTTAAAACTTGGAAATCATCCCCCACCTTCTGAGATAAATCTAAATTACAGGTCCATAGAAAAGATGGACTAAATTAAGGGTCTGCTTTCCCCTCTGGAGCACTACTAGGAGGAATATCGAAAGTTTGATCTAGTTCAAATAAGAACAGCCAATTCTTTCAAGGCTACAGCTGGTAGAGAAGTCTGCAGTCTGGCTTTGAACCAGGATGAGCCACAGGAAGTGTGTAACACTGGTGTTTGCTCATCTCCACTGATTTATTTGCCTCAGGCCCAAAGGACAGCACTGAGATGATCACCTTAAAGCTCTAAATCAAGGCTGGCCGACCTGTGGTCATAATGCAAGAAATGCAGGCTTCAGAAAGAGATATCCTGAAACAGCTCATTTACTTAAATCAGCCTTCGCCAAACCAGGTGCCCATTCAACAGTGCCAACCAGAATGGGGAAATGTACTCCAAAACAGATGGTGGGCACAAGGTTGGAGAAGGCTTGATTAGACTCCCACACCTGCAAAGGTCAAGGGTAAGATGGAATGCAATCCATTACGGAATGATATCTAGGTGGAATCTACACACATATAAAAATCATTCTGAAAATGCTTTTTTAAAAGCGTTTTTTAAAAAAATACATTGAATTTTCCATAAAGCTCACCATTGCCATTTTGTGTTACACTGTATATTGCACTTAAAACGTTTCATTTGCAGATATATAGCTGAGTCCCTACTGCCTTCCGGTACACTGTCACAGATGGTTGTTTTTTGTTTTTATAGGACCTGGAATGCCGCTGCTAACAAGGAGCGCTGATATAAATTGGTTTCTAGCTAACATGTTGTGCTTCTCCAAAACACACACACACACACAAATGGGAAGTGTACACAGACCTAAATAGGACTGCACAGCTTGTTGTCTGCCATAGAATCAGAGCCCTGGGAAGCTTCCAACGGATGATCTAGCCAGCTTTTCGACAACGCTTCCTTTATCAACCTTGCAAATAAGTCCACAAAAGTTAACAGCCCACAACTTGGGGGTGGTAGCTTTATTTACTTGGAAGACTGCTTGTTTACATATAGGACTCTTATGTCAGACGACTGGTGAAACAAGAAGAGAAAAGGACATTACTAAAATAAGGACTGCAGTGGTACCTCGGGTTAAGTACTTAATTCGTTCCAGAGGCCTGTTCTTAACCTGAAACTGTTCTTAACCTGAAGCACCACTATAGCTTATGGGGCCTCCTGCTGCCCCTGCGTCGCCGGAGCACAATTTCTGTTCTCATCCTGAAGCAAAGTTCTTAACCTGAAGCACTATTTCTGGGTTAGCAGAGTCTGTAACCTAAAGCGTATGTAACCTGAAGCGTATGTAACCTGAAGCGTATGTAACCTGAAGTGTATGTAACCCAAGGTACCACTGTAATCCTCAAATAAGTGCCTGAGAAGATTGTTTTTTTTAAAATAGAATTAAGTAGAGTCCCAAACTGGCAAAATTGATTCTTTTATTTAACGTGCATCTTTCTGCACATTTGGGGTAATGTTTTTTTGGGGGGAACTTGAAGGCTTAGGGGGTACCTTTTTATCAAAACATACTGGGCAGCTCAGGTAGTATCTTTTGTGAGGTTATTGGAAGCTAGCTGGACGTACTTCTGAGTAAACATGAAAAGGATTGAATTTTTAATTAAAAACCACTTCTATATGCCTATCTTTTTGCCTTCTGAAAGTAACGAATCAATACAAGCAACGCACAAAGTTTCCACATCTACATCTGCTTCTTCCCTACAGGCCTCCTTGGAGGAAAAGGACGTCAACACAAGAATGAGCCTTTTCAGTGGTGGCTCCCTGTTTGGGGAATGCTGTCTCCAGGTGAGCACGCCTGGTGCGATCATTGTTGGTTATTAGTAGGGATGGGGCACATGTCAGTTTTGGTTTCTCTCAATTTCTCATTTCTCCAAAATCCAGCTCAGTTCCAATATCCACATTTCTATACCTATTTGTGATTATTGTTTTTAAAGTCCTTGTGAAAATTCACCAGCATTTTCTTGTAAATTTCTCTCTATTGCACACATTTCTAGAAGCAATTCTGCCTACTAGACACATCTTTGCAAAGCAATTTCTCCCTAATGTAATGCATTTTTGTATTGTTTGGTTTCTGGCTACGGTTTGATCCAAGGGGATGCTGAACAACCCATAGTATCTCACCCCACATCCTTGCAGTCCATCTGAATAAACAATAATAGGTTTTAAACTTGCTGGACTCTCCGTGACACCTTTGTTAAAGAGGGTGTCACCAGGCAAAGTTTAAAGTGCTAGCTTAACATGGGAATGGGTCAGTAGGCCTAACCAGACATAATAAGACGACACAAAAGGTTTTCAGCTATAGAAGTCAAACAGCTCTTTAGATGAATTTAAAACACACACACACAAAAACAAACCTAGCAGTGTGTTTGCCTAGCAGTAGTTGTTCCCTTAATAATGCTTAGCATTTAATTATATGTTTATTTAAAGGCACACATGACGTACGCCAGTCCCTGGGGTCAAATCGAGCTACTTACGAAGACAATTAAAAGAGTCAGGCTACGCATTTCCTCAAGCTATAGGACCAATTGTGCATTTCCAGATGCCGTCATTTCACAGGTAACATTTAGGCCTCAAAACTATCCACACAAAGGGGAGTGACAGCCCTACATTAGGGAATTTGATAGAGGGTGGATGGCCCTCGGTCATATGTATGATCTGGGCGAGATGCCTGCACTGCAGGGGGTTGGACTAGATGACCCGCAGGGTCCCTCCCAACACTACAAGTCTATGATTATATGATGGCACAAGCTGACTGTATAAGCGATATTCAGAAGGACATCATTCCAGCAATCCTTGCGAACAATCCTGTAAAGCGGGGTGGGGTGGGGATATTGGTTAGTTGTTCTTATTTTTATAACAAATTTTGTGGTTTTTATACAGGTTACAAACACTTCGGGTTACAGTCGCCGCTAACCCAAAAGTAGTACCTGGGGTTAAGAACTTTACCTCAGGATGCCCCATTAGCTAAAGTGGTACCTCAGGTTAAGAACGGTTTCAAGTTAAGAACGGACCTCCGGAACAAATTAAGTTCATAACCTGAGGTACCACTGTGTTGTAATTTTATGTTGTGAATGGCACTATACCAATTTAATTGAAAAATGAAAAATGAAACCACCAGCCTGTAGGCTTAGGTAGCCTGGAGCGGGTCCCAGTTTGGCCTGTGAGGCCACCTTCCCCAAACCTCGTCCACCTGCCCCACGTGGGCTTTCATATACATAAATGCTGCTATCAAGGAACTATCAGGAGCTTTAAAATGCTCTGCATTCTTCCTTGGCAAGGGAGGCTTGTTGTGTCAGAGCCCAAAAGCTGATTGGCAGTGACACCAAGTTGGCAGCAATCAGCTGTGTGATGGACCCTGCCTGTTGGGACCTTCATCACACAGCCCATCCCAGAAAGCTTCCTGTAAATGCCAAACAGCTGATCAGCACTCACAGGAATACCGCTGGGATCTGCACCCACAGTAAGTTCCCTAAGCAGGGTCTCACAGGAAGCACAAGCTCAAATCAAAGCCAACAAGGCAAAAATTCTTCCTCTGTAGGCACAGCTTGAGTTGTGCCTGTCAAGGAATGGTTTTTTTTCGGGATGGGTCACTTGCTGTCATTGCAATTGTGGCGTCCAGTGACTGACAGGTGGGAGACCCCACCCACCTGCCAAAATAGCCTGTGGGGAGAGGAGTGAGTGAGAAGCGCATTGCCCACCCCAGGTGTAAAGGAAAGCCCGTAATGTTGTTTATTTATTTATACAGCACTAACTCGCATCAAGATATCAAAAAATGCAGTAGATCGTGAAATCCTAAAATACACAACTGATGCCAGCACTGAATCAAATTAATTATCCAAATGCACTGGGCGAAACAGGACGTTTTCAGCAGGCGACAAAACGTCAAAAACCGTAGGCCCCTGTCTGACTGCAATAGGAACAGTGTTCAAAATGACTGGAAAATACTTTCTAGTATTATGCTTTTGTTGTAAACAATCTGAGAATATAGTGCAGGCCTCCCCAACCGTTTAGGAGAAAATTCCACAGATTTGGAAATCAAAGGAACGGTTGTGGGAAGTACAAAATGTCCATTTGACAGGTATGAAACGGGCAATGCTCACAACACTCATGCACAAAACAAAGCATGTGGGGAAGGGGAATTCCACGCATGGATAGCTCAGTTGGTTAGACTAGAGCATGGGTAGGCAAAGTAAGGCCCGGGGGCCAGATCTGGCCCAATCGCCTTCTAAATCCAGCCCACGGACGGTCTGGGAATCAGCGTGTTTTTACATGAGTAGAATGTGTCCTTTTATTTATAATGCATCTGTGGGTTATTTGTGGGGCATAGGAATTCATTCATCCTGTCGGGGAACTGCCATCAGTGCCGGAGGGAGAGAGCGTCCAGGGATTGGGAGAAGCAGCCCATCTTCTGGGGAAGAGAATCAGCGTAGCACCAGTGGAGAAGGGGGGCAGATGGGGGAAACGGCGAGGCGGTCCCATGACTCCTTGCCTGGGACCAGCGGGGAGAGTAGGGGTCCTCCGTTGCCCACGCCCTCCTTGCGCAGAAGGCTTTCGCGCAGAGAGAGTAGGAGGAAACTAGGCGTCAAAGAGCTTCTTTGCTGGAAGTTTAAGAAACGCCCACTGACGGATTCTGCCAGCGATTGAGCCAGCCATGGGTGAGTGGCTGTCCGGACAGGAAAGGTTCACTCAGGCAACCCAGACAGGTGTTTGCACCCAGCCGCGGAGATAAGCACCGGCTTACGCATGAGCAACCCCTAGAACCATTACACATCCCCCCCCCAATATAGTCCAGCCCCCCACAAGGTCTGAGGGACAGTGGACCGACCCCTTTCTGAAAAAGTTTGCTGACTCCTGGACTAGAGCATGGTGCTAATAACACCACGGTTTGATCGTCTTATGAGACAGCTGCATTTTCCATCTCTCAGGGGGTTGAATTAGACAATCCTCGGGGTCCCCTCCAACTCTATGATTCTCAGGACGCAACACACACATCCCCCCCCACACACACATGCAAAATGGAGAGTGGCAGGAGGGGCTTGGCAAATGCCAAGGGCATTTGAAGACCCTGTGGTATGCATGAGTGCCATACCTGGGCACCTCAAGGATAGCTCTTGCAAACTGAACTTTGGAAGCTCATGCTTTTCCTAGATGCCAGAGAAACCACCTGGTATTGGACAAGACATATGAAATGGCTGGACACAATGTCTTTCTGACCACCACCACTCAACATGTTTTAAAAGGAACACTTTAATTATTTGGAGCGAGGGGAGGTAAATAAGACAATCCACACATTGGAAACCCCTGACTCTCCTCAATTTTAGCCTGTACTCTTCTTAAAGAGAAAAAAATCCACTAACTGTGGCCACCCATTCACCTCTGATAACTGAAGCACTGGATATTTCTGTGTATTTAAAACTCAGCATAAGCAGACAAGTCATATAACGCCGGCCTTCTTCCAGAACGTTTAATGCACATATTTTGAAAATATGGGCAGCAAGTGCTTACCGTAAGAATAACCGCTTTGCTAATTCACACTAATGACTGGAAAAAAATCTACTTGCTTTAATAAGGAAAGCTAAGAATTAGCAAGACACTGAAAGAGCATGACTCAAAACTACAGACACAGAGACAGAGCTTCATTAAGCTCGACTTGTCCAGTAGAATTTTAATTTCTTCGTAACTCGGAGAACATATTTAAACGGCAACGTTTTGTTGCTAATCAGGGACCTAAGACTTCATGAATGACTCTTAATTATGATCGGGAGAAAGGAGGGGCCATTCAAGCATACTGCGCCAGTTCTCAACATCAGAGGAGGAGAATAATTTTGCTTCAGAGATACCTGCTGGGCTGGACCACAGGGAGGCACCTTTGAAGATTTGGATCCTTCAGGGGCATTCACCCCCCCCCCTGCATGTTTCATCTTTAAAACAAGTCTCTAGACCTTTTAGTCATGCAGATATACAGAAAAGCATGCCGACAGGATTCTACCCAATTGCTTGCCAGTTGAATGCTATGCAATGTAATTAATATAACATTAAAAAATATCCCTCTCAAAAAGAACTAACACATGAATTTAATTAATTTACAACATTTAATGGCTTTCCAAAACAAACCGTAACATAAAAAAACAAAAGCAATTTTAACATACAGAAATGAAATATGACTCAGCATAAAATTTCCAAGGGGGAAGAATACAGGCACGGGCTAAATCAGATTGCAAACAGCAGAACACTGATTTAAGAGGCCTGGGAAGTTTTTGGAGAAAGGCCTTTGCGTTCCACAACTGGGGTGCCACCACTGAAAAGGCCCTTTCACCGCCTGTTGCTATCTGCTTCACCTTACCTGCCAGGGGCACTCTGAAGAAGATATTAAGGTCTGGGTCTGTTAAGTTGTGGGTGGACATATCAGACGACACAGCGATTCTTCAAAGAAGCTCTTGTTTATTCACAGAACAGAACTAAACTGAAGGATTCAGCCAACCTGCTTATATAGAGCTCCACTACAACGCAACAGTAACAACTTTCTGTAACTATCCAATCACTGAACATCACTTTCAATTCCTTATTTGCATATGTGGACCTGATTGAAAACTATCTACAGTATCCCCCTGCTGGCCCAGGGTGAGAACTTCAATACATAACAGGGTCACTACATGTGGTTCAAGCTATGATGGGCCATAAAGATCAAAACCCAGAAACTAGGCTCAGAAATGGAAGCTAGCAAAGATGACAAAGCACTGGCAAAATGTATTTTAGCACCCAATCAGAGTTGATCTTACAACCATACTCTGGACTAACCTCCACTTTCAAAGGCAACCCCATTTACAACACACCACAGTAACTCAAATAGGCAGCAGCAGTTGGTAGGGTGCAGCTGATTACCTGACCTCCCATAACTGCTGCGCTCTTGGCCAAGGGACAAGGCAGCAGCAAGATCAGTGTGGTGCAAACACACCAACGGAGCCAATCCAGTGCTCCTCCCGGTGCATTTTGCACTGTGCTGGCCTCACACCTCCCCCTTGCCCTCCTGGTATGCTACAGCCAACAGTGTCAAATAAACAGCCCTTGCAGAAAGGTACTTCCAGCTACAGCTGCTATCTGACGATCCAGGAGAAATGTGATCGCATAAGGCTAGCGCTTCCCAAACAGCAAATCCGATCCATCAATAGCAAAGTGTGCTCTAGTCCAGAATCATGAGTCTGCCTTTCTTCTGACCCAACAATACTATACTTGTGGATTAAGCCACAGCTAGAAAGGTGGTAAGATTTACTTTTTTTAAAAAAAGCAACCTGAAAATTATGGGGAAGAGTATCCTTTGGGTGGGGGTGGGGGTGACACATTAGAATGTAAGAATAGCCTGCTAGATCAAGCCAATAGCCCATCTACAGTCCAACATCCTATTCACACAGTGGTCAACCAGATGCAAACGAGATTGGAAACCTGGAAGCAGGATTCTACCGCAGCAAGAGCGCTCTCCTAGCCTGTGATTTCCAGCAACTGGTATTTGGAAACATTTTTGCCTCTAACTGTGGAGGCAGAGCATAGTCATCATGGCTAATATGATACAATACAATACGATAAGATAATCTTTATTGTCATTGTCCTATACAGAACAACGAAATTGAAAAAAAAAATCTACATAAGACACTCAAAACCAACCAGCCTGCTATCCCAGCCATCCCAACATGGTTAGCCCCCTAAAAACTCTGATACCCCATTTTTAAAATACAATATACAGTGGTGCCTCGCAAGACGAAAATAATCCATTCCGCGAGTCTCTTTGTCTAGCGTTTTTCTCGTCTTGCGAAGCAACCCTATTAGCGGCTTAGCGGATTAGCGCTATTAGCGGTTTAGCGGCTATTAAAGGCTTAGCCAGTGTGGTGTAGTGGTTAAGAGCGGTAGTCATGTAATCTGGGAAACCGGGTTCGTGTCTCCGCTCCTCCACATGCAGCTGCTGGGTGACCTTGGGCCAGTCACACTTCTGTGAAGTCTCTCAGCCCCACTCACCTCACAGAGTGTTTGTTGTGGGGGAGGAAGGGAAAGGAGAATGTTAGCCGCTTTGAGACTCCTGAAGGGGAGTGAAAGGCGGGATATCAAATCCAAACTCTTCTTCTTCTTCTTAGCGGCTTAGCGGCTAAAAGGCTATTAGCGGCTTAGCGGCTTAGAAAAAGGGGGGAGCGAAAAAAATCGCAAGACTTGCAAGACGTTTTCGTCTTGCGAAGCAAGCCCATAGGGAAATTCGTCTTGGGAAGCGCATCGAAAAACAGAAAACCCTTTCGTCTAGCAGGTTTTTCGTCTTGCGAGGAATTCGTCTTGCGGGGCACCACTGTACTCCCATAGATACTCCTTAAAGGAAAAGGTAAAGGGACCCCTGACCATTAGGTCCAGTCGTGACCGACTCTGGGGTTGCGGCGCTCATCTCGCTTTATTGGCCGAGAGAGCCGGCGTACAGCTTCCAGGTCATGTGGTCAGCAGGACTATGCCGCTTCTGGCGAACCAGAGCAGCGCACGGAAACGCCATTTACCTTCCCACTGGAGCAGTACCTATTTATCTACTTGCACTTTGAGGCGCTTTCGAACTGCTAGGTTGATAGGAGCTGGGACCGAGCAACGGGAGCTCACCCCGTCACGGGAATTCGAACCACCGACCTTCTGATCGGCAAGTCCTAGGCTCTGTGGTTTAACCCACAGTGCCACGCGCGTCCCTATAGAGACTCCTTACACTGCGTTTAAAACCAAAATCGCATTTGGATAGAAACTGTTTCTCAGACGGCTAGTCCTAGTCTTTATAACCCTGTACCTTCTCCCAGAAGGCAGAAGCTGAAAGAGATCATTTCCAGGGTGTGCACTATCCTGCACTATCTCTGCAGCTTTCTTATGGCACCTGGAAGCATAGATTTGATCCAAAGTGGGAAGAGTGCGCCCAATTATTCTCTCCGCAGTCTTTACAACCCTGGACAACATTGGTTTTCCCCTGACTGTGCAGCTCCCAAACCACACACACAGACCATAAGTTAATACACTCTCAACAGTAATAGCCTTTGATTCATGGAGCCTCTTCTCCATGAATTCATCTAATCCTCTTCTAAAGCCATCTAGGTCAGTGGTCATCCCTGCCTCCTGCGAGAGCCAGTTCCATAGTTTTAACTATGCGCTGCGTGCAAACAACTTTCTTTTACCTCTGGGTTAAACCACAGAGCCTAGGACTTGCCGATCAGAAGGTTGGCAGTTTGAATCCCCGTGATGGGGTGAGCTCCCGTTGCTCGGTCCCTGCTCCTGCCAACCTAGCAGTTCGAAAGCATGTCAAAGTGCAAGTAGATAAATAGGTACCACTCCGGCGGGAAGGTAAAACAGTGTTTCCATGCACTGCTCTGGTTCGCCAGAAGCGGCTTAGTCCTGCTGGCCACATGACCCAGAAGCTGTATGCCGGCTCCCTCGGCCAATAAAGCGAGATGAGCGCCACAACCCCAGAGTCGGCCATGACTGGACCTAATGGTCAGGGGTCCCTTTACCTTTACCTTTATCCTTTAACATTCAGCTTCATGAGATGTCTATGGGTTTCAGTGTTATGAGAGAGGGAGAAAAACTTTTCAGCTACCCACTTTCTCCGTGCTACGCCTAATGTTATGAATTCCTATCGTGTCAGCCTCTTGCTCTCCTTTTCTCTGAAGTAAAAAAATTCCAAATGCTGCAAGCTTTCCCATGGGGAACCCCCCCCCCCACTTTAAAACAAAATCACCCACACCAAAAGAAATTCTCTTCAGGTATGACCCTAGTGGCAAACCATTCTCTCATTGCAGAGAGGCAGCCTGCATGCAATGCAGAATTAAAAGGAGCAACCATGCAGCAATTGTCCAGGCCGTGTTGTCCTTGGTTAACCCAATTACCTGGGCAAACACGCCAAAGCGTAAAATCGCATAGCCTTCTGCAGCCATTTCTTCTTATTGAGTCATCAAAGCGAAAGGCAGAGGGGGAAAGGAAAAGGTGCTACTATAAAAAGTAGTGAATGACAAGTTTTTGAGACAGTGATCTTCACACACATAACAGTAGGGGTGAGGCCGTTCAGTGGTGAATGAGAGCGTAAGCATAAAGCATCCCTTTTGCTTCAAGCTATTATTTGCCATTGTGATATTATCAAAACAAACTGACCAAACTGTCCTGATGATTTTACAGCAGAATCTCAAGGAAAAGCAGACAGGCACGAAATTACGTTTCCACTGAGGCAGAGGAGATTGGGGGCGCATAGAGTGATAGGAGAGAAAATGAAATTTCTGCAAAGAAAAAGCTAAAATCTTTACTTCTGGTTCTCACACTCAGCCATTCTCCAAGGATCTTCAGCATATCTGCTGCCCATAAATTCAAGGCACTATTAGCTTCAGATCCTTTTAAGTGCAGGAGAAAGAAACAAAGAGAATTATGTATTTCTGAGATCTCAGCCAGACTGTTTATGGATTCATGAGCTCACTCAGATGAACCTGGCACTCACCCCTTAGGAAAAACACCTTTTTCAGTACACTCAACTACACTGTAAAAAAAGGAGGAGGATGGAAAGAGGATGTTCAAGTGTCATATCTAGATATCTGGGAGTTACATAAAAGTTTGGTTCCACTGAACCAACTATTCATACTAGGGAGTTTGCATTTTAAGCAGGTAGCTACATTTTCCTCTCTTGTTCCCTTCACCTTTTATTGTTAATAATGGGACGTGTGCCCAGAGTAATTTGCAGGCGCCTCTCACATAAACCATGCGGCAAGGGCAGTCAAAATAAATCTCATGCATCCATTTGATACAGCGGATCTCTTCAGTCTGCTGACCCAAGAGAGGAAGGTGCCACAGTTCAAGTTGCCTTGCACGCGAAGACCCAAGGGTTCAATTCTCAGCACCTCCAGGGGGGACCAGGAATATCCCCTGCCTGAAACCCTCAAGGGCTGCTGGATAGCCAGTGCAGACAGTGCTGAACTAGACGGACAGGTGGTCTCACTGTCAGGAGTTCAGCCGTCACTTGAGTAGGACCCTGGCAGAGACACATGCCCCACTGGCATGTTCCCTCCCTCCTGGTTGATCATTCGGGAGCTTCAAAAGCTTTCTTCTGCCCAAACATCACAGCGACCGATGCCAACCGGCACACGTAGGGATCCGCAGAGTCTTTGCAGCATTGCGTGACTGACCTCAGCAACTCAGCATTTTGGCTAATCTACTTTATTTACATATAAACACACACGGAGCACCGCAACACGGCTCCCTCTCCCTCTAGCATCAAACAGCAAAGAGAAAAAAACAAAGGACAATAGTCCCACTTCACGGAACACAGTAACACAAACATCCTGTTTCCGTCACTTCCCATGCTGTGGAGTCAAAACATGTACCGTCATGTGAAAGGCAACAATCCCATGACTGCAATCATGGAGCAGGAATTCTAACATCCTCCCCCAATTCATGCTCTGTGTTGCAGTCATCAGTGTAACTGCAACAACCATACAGATGTCATACACGCAATATACCTCTGTATCACCCGTTCCACCCTTGGAACTACCTGCAAGTCGACTGGTCTTGGGCCTTGCCATTTAACACTCACTCACTAGAAGGCAAGTTTCTGCATACATTACCTGGCCACCAGAACGACGGCAGAAGCCGAGCAAAACAGAGTTGTGCATGTAAAGCTGAATTTTCCATTCATCATTCAACAACAAATATTTACATGGTTCAGTTTATGTTTTCATAAACCAAAGATGATCACAGAAAGGTATGATGTGAAGATAAAGCCTCCAAAGTTGGCAAAAAGAAGGGAAAACCCTCCCTTAAAGAGAGCAGTTGTAGTTCAGCTACTGCAGAAGGGGTCCACTCCTGTCTGAAACTCTGGAGAGTCAATGACTGCAAGCAGAGACAATATTGACTTAGACGGATCAATAGATGGACTTGCTATAGAGCAGCTTCCAATACTGAAATTAAAAATGTCTGCCAGGATTCCATTCACTCTCAGGATATTTTAACACACAATATTTTAATTTTAGGATTCTTAATGTAATTTCAGAGCAGCACTGGATATGCAAGCATAATCGCTTCATGCATTCCGTTAGGCCACGGGTGGGACACCTGTGGCCCTCCAGTTGCGGTTAGGCTCCAACTCCCATCACCCCAGCCAGCACAGCCAATGGGCAATGGTGATGGGACTTGTAGTCCATCAATATAGGAAGGAACACAGGTCCTGACCTGTTATCAGATGGTGTCCATGACAGGGGCACATTAATGACGGGATGCAATTGTTTCTTATCTTTATCACACCACACACTAGTATTTGACAGCTAGCAGACTTATATTGGCTAGATTTTAAAAAAATACTGTTACAAAAATTGGGCAGGTTGGATGACAACTTGATATGGATTTATTTTACTTAAGGAGATTCTGCACAGTGCGCCTTGATCAAGTTCCACAAGGTCTTATAGATCTAAGAGACCAAGCCAAAAGACACTCTCCATCAAACTATATCCTATTCAGAAAATGAAAGGGGATTTAAATTCTTGGAGTATATCTTTTTACAAAGGTATCACCCCAATGTGCAAGCACGTTTTCCCTCTGCATCTGCATACTGAAACCCATTAAAATATCCGTAATTTTATCTATAAAAGTTGGGCATTCCATTTGATACATTTGGATCCCGATATTATACATCCTGTCTTATCGGTTTGCCTTAATCATTTCTATCCAAATTTTAGGGCACTTTTTACCCAAAGTGATAAGGAATGATGAGCAACCACACAGAGAAAAATTAAAAACCAGTCATATCATAAGCACATTTTTTTTTCCAGTGGCTAAACTGATTTCCTGGGTGAGGGCAGTGGTTGCACTCAGTTGGTGCCTGGAGATCAATCAACTGGGAAAAAGCCAGGACTGCAGCTGTGAACCTCTTGGAAAGGTTAAACTATGGAATAAATTCAAAGTAAGGGTGACAGTACATAAAAGAGAGAAAAATCCATAAGTACAGTCTGCACCTGGTGGAGTCTCTTGCATTGCCCTGGCAAACCTTATTAAATACATTTATAACAAATGTTATTTTTCAAATAAATTCTCTTGTGCACAGTGAAATGAGTCCAAAGAGCCTCCATCAACAAATAGTGCATTGGTAACAGAATGCTAATTGGTAAATCGTTCTACGTATCCACCTCCATAATGGGAAATGGAGTACCTTCCATCTGCCTACTTTGGCTCGAGTTTTACGGTTTCTTGCCGACCCACAGCTAAGCAAACTCCTACATATTTCATCATCTCTCTTTGCCAAGGCAGTTCCACATGGGAGAAAAGGAACTGAGGCAACACCGTTGCTTCCAACACCACCCACTTGATCCAGGAGGAGCTGTGCTGATTTTAAGAAGTTCTTTTTTAAACAAAAACAAATAAAAAGCACGAACTCCGCAGGGATTCAAGATGGCATGAGCTGTAAAAAGCAAGCAACACACCCTACAGCTTTTTATGAATTCCTTAAACCGCCACCTATGGAGCCCAGGACTTGAAGGTTCACTCATTTCAACCGGACTCAGAAAATACTGGTGCAAACTGGAGAAAGGGTTCGATTAGAGCAGTGGAAAGCCAGTGTGGTGCTGTGATTGCAGTGTATTAAGACCTGGGAAACCAGAGTCCTACTGCTCACTGATCCATTAAGCTCACTGGCTGACCTTGGCTGTCTCTCTCAGCCTAAGCTACCTAACAAGGTCGTTGTGATGATAAATAGGAGAGAAGCAGAGCCATGTACACCACTTTGAGCTCCTTGGAAGAAAGGTGGGATATAATTGTGCTAAATAAAGGTAAAGGTACCCCTGCCCGTACGGGCCAGTCTTGACAGACTCTAGGGTTGTGCGCCCATCTCACTCAAGAGGCCGGGGGCCAGCGCTGTCCGGAGACACTTCCGGGTCACGTGGCCAGCATGACATCGCTGCTCTGGCGAACCAGAGCTGCACACAGAAATGGTGTTTACCTTCCCGCTAGTAAGCGGTCCCTATTTATCTACTTGCACCCAAGAGTGCTTTCGAACTGCTAGGTTGGCAGGCGCTGGGACCGAACAACGGGAGCGCACCCCGCCGCGGGGATTCGAACCGCCAACCTTTCAATCGGCAAGCCCTAGGCGCTGAGGCTTTTACCCACAGCGCCACCCGTGTCCCTAATTGTGCTAAATAAGAACACATAAATGAAAGCTTTTTCACCTTGAGGGTCAGATTTGTATCTTGACGACCCTACCCAAGTAGGACCAGACAGCCAGTGGGCAGGACCAAGGGACCAGGATATGAACAAAAGCTTTTTCTAATAAAAAAATAAAAACCAGCACAGCAGCGGAATCCTCACATATAGGACAAACAGGCTTCCCTTTTACATCCACACGGAAGGGGAAAATCACTAGTCCACTAAGGCTCAAAAGTGTGACTTTCAAGGTCCCCTCCCATCTCTCGGCAGTTGCCATGGTACTTTATGGAGAAACATAGATTTCAGGGCGTGAAGGTGGCCAAGCACAGCTCAACTGCGTTGGGCGCAATAAAAACCATCAGCCCCAAGCAGCAAGCACAGGTCCCAAGCCACCAATGCAAACCAAGAGCCAACAGAGGGAGAGAGTGGTAGATCTTGCCACTCCTGCCCCATAACCAAACCTTTACTCAGATTGTATACTCCCAGGTATGGACTGGTTGTTGCAATAAGCAGGTCCCTTTATGATTATGGGGCACTTATCAGGGCTTGGCAACTGATCTCACTGTTTGTCATAGATAAAACCGCAGCCAGCATCTTGCTATTTTTCAAGGCAAAAGCTACTCCTCTTGTGTTCTTCTAACAGGCAACATGCCAGGTTGTCACACATAATTCATGAATCACTATGGAATAATCCAGTAGACTCCACCAACTTTACCAGTAAGGGAGTGCCAACCATGCCCTGCTCCATCAATGCTTCTCCTTCCTCCACCAATACCAAGACTCCCCCCCCCCTCAAATCAGGACCAGAACCAATGGTCAGTGTGGTCCGACAAGCACTTCAACGAGAAAGGAGCCTGTGGCAGATCACAGCTCTCTGTTGCTCCTTCTCATTCATCCTCTTCCTCTTTGCTCAGTTCCCACCACCACTCAGGAGAGAAAGTAAAAAAAATAATGGAGCTGGGCAGTGGAAAAGCTGCAGCAGCCTTCACTGTTTCCTTGTACATTCTCCCTGCCTATCCAGGCAATGGCGAGGACTGATTCAAATCGTAGTAAAGACTGAACCCACATTCGCATTAACCACAATGCTGATTCTTATCCTTAACTGCTGGTTATGACCAGCTTTCTCTTAGTGGCAGGAGGTGGAGAGGGCATTGTGCTTGATGGACTTGGGGCTCAGGGGGTGGAGGATGGGGGTATAATATGCAATCCCAAAGCCCCTCCCCCCCAATGCCTTAAATCATGGCAAAATTCCATTAGGATTTCATTCTTCTTCAGATCCACTCATGCCCGTCTGCAAATCATCCCAAAGTTCACAAATTAAATCGTTTAACAAATCACCCAAGCCAGAAGAGCGTGGCACAGAGTCAAAAATTCCTACCAACGGAAAGGTGAAGCAAGGGCACGCAAGGGTAGAAAGGCTTTCCAAAGATACAAAGCAACCTTAAATACTGCGGCTTCGTGAGAGCACCTCGCTGCGATTCATAAATAGTAATTAACATACCATGTTTACAAAAGCACACGCAAGCGAGGGGAACGAGTCTTTCAAACCCATTGTTCTCTCACTATTGCTTCATTATGTACAGAACACGGGGCTCCCTATGCCCCAACTCCATCACTGAAATCATCCAGGGGAGCAGTAAGAGTGCCCCCTCAACAGCCCGGAAGAAGCACCACCCGTGTCCATTAGGAGCTGTTCCATTTGGTGCAGTGTGGCCCCTGTTTCCAGAAAGATGGCGAATTTGGAAGTTCGCATCTGATACTCAAAGACTCTGAGCAATCCATGACTACACAGTGTTATGTACTGAACTGAGTTGAATAGGATCCAAAAGGCAGCAGTCTGATTGATCCTAGAACAATAGGATTCAGAATGCAGCAGTCTGATTGGTCCTAGAACAATGCAGCAGTATGATTGGTCTGCATGAGCCACCCAATCCAGCTCCAGGTGAAAATGAATCCGCAACCTGATTGGCCCACGGGAGAATCCCAGAATTAGCCAATCAGGTGTGGCCCATTGTGTAAATAATGTATATAAAGCAGATATTTTGGGGGAACATTCATTCCTCACTACTATGAGCTGAATAAAGAGCATGAAATCCACACTCAACTCTGAGTATATTTCACACAGGAAAGCCTCTAATAATTCAGGGGTGAGTGGACTTCAGACTTGTGGTATTTACTTGGTTTCCCAGAGTCGGTCACGACTGGACCTAATGGTCAGGGGTCCCTTTACCTTTACCCTAAGCACACTTTCATGGAAGTCTCACTGAAGTCAGGGAGGAAGTTACAGGACAATTCAAATTTCAACGACAGAGCACATCCTTCTTAATGAGGACAATCCCAGGCTCACTCCCCCATCTGCTCTCAGTAAGGCAAGAGTAGGCAACTTAAGGCCCGGGGGCCAGATGCGGCCCAATCGCCTTCTCAGTCCGGCCCGCAGAAGGTCCAGGAATCCGCGTGTTTTTACATGAGTAGAACCTGTGCTTTTATTTAAAATGCATCTGTGGGTTATTTGTGGGGCCTGCCTGGTGTTCTTACACAAGTAGAATGTGTGCTTTTATTTAAAATGCATCTCTGGGTTATTTGTGGGGCATATAATAATAATAATAATTTATTATTTATACCCCGCCCATCTGGCTGAGTTTCCCCAGCCACTGTGGGCGGCTCCCAGTCAGTGTTAAAAACAGTACAGTGTTACATATTAAAAACTTCCCTGAACAGGGCTGCCTTAAGATGTCTTCTGAATGTCAGGTAATTATTTATCTCTTTGACATCTGAAGTGAGGGTGTTCCACAGGGCGGGCGCCACTACCGAGAAGGCCCTCTATCTGGTTCCCTGTAACCTCACTTCTCACAATGAGGGAACCGCCAGAAGGCCCTCGGAGCTGGATCTCAGTGTCTGGGCTGAACAATGGGGGTGGAGACGCTCCTTCAGGTATACATAGGAATTTGTTCATTTTTAAAAAAAAAAATCAAAATATAGTCTGACATGGTTTGAGGGGCGGTGGACCGGTCCACGGCTTAAAAAGGTTGCTGACCCCTGCAGTAAGGGTACACCCACCTGAGAACATGAGGAGAGCAGACAGTCCATTATGGGATATATTTGAACTCAGTCTAAAGCTGCTCTTGTTTTCTTCTTCTTAATTTCAGGGGCACTTTCGCAAAACAGTAACTCTTTCCTGTATGTGGATGGAGCCGTTCTGACTAGATGAGGAGAACCAGTTCACAAAGGGCATATATAGGATGACGCCGTACCTTCCAGTAAACACGTTGAGTGAAAACATTTAAGGCAGTTTCCAAGAGGAAGTCATGTTTTAAGCTCAGGATGTGTGCAACCACAACAGTAGAAGCCAAAACTGATAAGGGATTATTACAGCCACAAACAGGAGTGGTTCTCATTTAGGAATGCATTGACACACATCTAGGTATAGTTCACTCATGCAAATCTTTTTAATGTGACCAACTGAGCGAAGTAGAATCTGACACACACATGCTCATGGGATGGCATTTCCTTAATCTGGGGGCAAGCGTGATACTTAATTGACAGAATGGCCCTAGGTAATTAAGACTTCTTGGAGAACCAGGAGTCACATTTGCCTTAACCCATCATCCACCTCTGGCACGTGGTGAAGGCTTTGACCCATCAGCCATTAAACCAACGGGTGGCTTACATTCATTTTTATTACACTGTCACGGAAAGAACTATCAAAACATCTTTTTAATCCAGATTCAAATGGTGTACCTACACTCCATTTTATAATATTTTTTGACTATTACCCAAAGAATCCTGGGAACTACAAAATGGCGACAACACTGGGAATTAAGTGTTAGAGACAATCAAGCCAGTTTCAAGTGTGTAGTGCGGATACGCTCCAAGTCTCTCTCAAAATGGCAATCAGGTTCCTACAAACTCCTTCAGCTGCAACCCAGCAGCTACCACACACAGTCAAGACTTAGGGTGCCCAGATGCCCTACTTTACCAAGGACTTGTTGTTGTTTAGTCGTGGCCGACTCTTCGTGACCCCATGGGCCAGAGCACGCCAGGCACTCCTATCTTCCACTGCCTCCCGCAGTTTGGTCACACTCATGTTTGTAGCTTTGAGAACACTGTCCAACCATCTCTTCCTCTGTCGTCTCCTTCTCCTTGTGCCCTCCATCTTTCCCAACATCAGGGTCTTTTCCAGGGAATCTTCTCTTCTCATGAGGTGGCCAAAGTATTGGAGCCTCAGCTTCACGATCTGTCCTTCCAGTGAGCACTCAAGGACAGTCCTCTATTTGAAGATGTCCTCTAGTTGAATGTCTGCATTATTTCTTCTGAAGAAATTCCAGCTTGACTCAAAACAAATGGAATTCTGCAGCAGGCCATCGCCAAAGCTTCTGGATTTTGCCCAAACTGCATCTACCACAGATGTTTAAACAGAGACAAACAAACTAGCAGCGCTCATTTTCTTCTAATTTGCTTCTGCTTGTTTAATTAAACCGTTTATACCCAAGTCTTTGGAAGCTTCCAGAGTGGCTTACATATCGACAGAGGAACAAGGCAGGCTTACAAGATAAAAAGATGCAACATGAAGTGGGTGAAAGGAATTGGGGGGGGGGCGGGCACACAGGAAACACAGGAACCAAATACATGATGCCTCAAGGCAAGCTTCTTGCTGGCAAACTTACTGTATTTCCCCTCTATACCCCCCCCCCACAGGTCCAGCACCAACAATTAATTTTGCAGCTGGAGTTTGATGCCTAGTCCTGGGTGCACAGCCTGCTGCTACATGCAAGGTTCTTTGAACTGCGGCACTAATCCAAAACTGGCTTTAAAAGAGGATTAACAGCATGATATCCCCAAACACCTCCTAAAATGACAAGCAGGGAACTTTAATTGACCAGCAGCACTTTGTGAACTCCCTTCCTTCCAAACCACTATGGGACAGGCAGGAGGGAGCAGCAGCAGCAGCAGCAACCACTCCCAAAACAAATACAACTGAATCTAAATTAGTTTAAAGGGCTCTACAATGTGTGTGAGCAGGGACGCAGTGGCGCTGTGGGTTAAACCACAGAGCCTAGGACTTGCCAATCAGAAGGTCGGCGGTTCAAATCCACGCGACGGGGTGAGCTACCATTGCTCGGTCCCAGCTCCTGCCAACCTAGCAGTTCGAAAGCACGTCAAAGTGCAAGTAGATAAATAGGTACCGCTCCGGCGGGAAGGTAAACGGCGTTTCCGTGCACTGCTCTGGTTTGCCAGAAGCGGCTTAGTCATGCTGGCCACGTGACCCGGAAGCTGTTCGCCGGCTCCCTCGGCCAATAAAGCAAGATGAGTGCCGCAACCCCAGAGTCGGCCACGACTGGACCTAATGGTCAGGGGTCCCTTTACCTTTACCTTTACAATGTGGGGGGGGGGAGGAGTCTTAAAATGATGTGGAAGGAGCTAGTAGACAATCATATGAGAATGTTCCAGGACAGGTTCTTTAGGTTTCAACCTGACCCCTAGCCGTGGGGGAAGGAGAAGGATAAAACTGGCTACTGTATTTTCCATCTCTGCAAATGCAAGAACCAGATGTTAACTCGGTTTGGTTGGCCACTGTAGGATGACGATGCTGGACTAAACAAGCCTCTGGTTTCTTAATCAATGTCACCTCTGAGTTTTAAAGGCCTTAATTACAAATTTAATAGAGAGCAATAGAAACAAAACAACAACAACAACAACAACAACAACAACTTATTATTTATACCCCACCCATCTGGCTGTGTTTCCGCAGCCACTCTGGGCAGCTCCCAACAGAATATTAAACAGAATAAATCTTCAAACATGAAAAACTTCCCTAAACAACACACAATCGGGAATATTGCTCTCCTACAAGAGATTGCTTGAATGCCTTGTGTCCCTGAGATAAGAAAGGCGCAAGTGGGCCATACATAATCCATATGGCTTCAGGCGAAAATACTATTGGTCACATCACACCAGCTAAACACTCCTTACTGCTGAAATATAACAACTAAATTATTCATGGAGGACTGTTTTAGCAAATCAGTGAAAGATTGAAAATTTGCTTGAGCCTCTTAGCTCCCAAATGCCATTTTGTAATCAAAAAGAGCCTTCATCTGAACCTCTCTCAAAGGGATCTGGTTAGCCTGAACACATTACAGTGGTGCCTCTAGTTACAAACTTAATTCGTTCCGGAGGTCCATTCTTAACCTGAAACAGTTCTTAACTAGAGGCGTGCTGCTGCGTCGCCTGCATACGATTTCCATTCCCATCCTGGGACAAAGTTCTCAACTCGAGGTAACTCTTCCAGGTTAGCGGAGTTTGTAACCTAGGGCGTTTATAACATGAGGCGTTTGTAACTCGAGGTACTGCTGTACTGGAATAACGATGGCATTCTTTCACTTTTTAAACTGTAGTTCTCTGAAAAGTTTCCGCAGGTTTCAAAACGATGTGGTTTCAAAACGAGCATGATAGGAACACGACTCCAATCTCCAAGCAGTGTGAGATACCCAGGGATTCGTGTTTCCTTTTGGAAATGAGGCACAGCAGAGACTGTGGTGTCTTTATGATGTTGTTTAGTCGTTTAGTCGTGTCCGACTCTTCATGACCCCATGGACCAGAGCACGCCAGGCACTCCTGTCTTCCACTGCCTCCCGCAGTTGGGTCAAACTCATGCTGGTAGCTTCGAGAACACTGTCCAACCATCTCGTCCTCTGTCGTCCCCCTCTCTTTCCCAGCATCAGGGTCTTTTCCAAGGAGTCTTCCCTTCTCATGAGGTGGCCAAAGTATTGCAGCCTCAGCTTCACGATCTGTCCTTCCAGTGAGCACTCAGGGCTGATTTCCTTCAGAATGGATAGGTTTGATCTTCTTGCAGTCCATGGGACTCTCAAGAGTCTCCTCCAGCACCATAATTCAAAAGCAATCAGCCTTCTTTATAGTCCAGCTCTCACTTCCATACATCACTACTGGGAAAACCATGGCTTTCACTATACGGACCTTTGTCGGCAAGGTGATGTCTCTGCTTTTTAAGATGCTGTCTAGGTTTCTCTAGGTTTGTTTAGGTTTTAAACATATATACAACCTGAGCCTGAAATGGAAGATCCCACAGCATGGACACCCCAAAGGGGTCTTATTTCTGCCATAGCCACAGATAAAGCCACTCTGGCTTTATCTGTTGAGGGAGCAACCCCCCCAAAAAAAATTTCTTGGCATTTTTGGATTTGGTAACACCCACAGAATTTTCTTATTGACTTTGGGGTGTTCTCTCATCGAGGGCTTTACATCTTAGCAAATTTTAATGGAATAGCTGGAATGAAAAGTAAATGGAGACAGCACTACGAGTAGGTGGTGACCTGATGTCTCTGAATGCACCTGGTGTTTGTTGATGTTAAAAAGGTCTTACGTGCCAACTCTTTCTTTTCCACAAGATTTAAAGAGAGGCAATGTTCTGCAGGATGATAGGCTCAAAGGGACCAACCAACCCCCACAGCTCCCACAGCCTTTAGATGAGTGCATCCAATCTCAATCTAAGTGTTATTAGCGCAGTAATGGAGACGAAAGGCTAGGTAAACAGAAAGGAAAGTGCAAAGCAATCAGACATATAAATTCCCCAGGACTCATGATTTACTTGATAAGGGACCAATTCATTAAGCTGCAAGCTGAATTTATGGGCTCTAGGCCTAGGACACAGCTTGCAGAATATAAGCCACATTGCTTTAGGAAATATGCACATGCAATAACAGCAAAACAAAACAAAAAATGTCAACTACAGAGTTGTATTTCCCTGTAGAGAAGGACAAAGATTAAACTCTAGCCCCCACTCCCTGCTGCTGCAACATGCAATTTACCCTAGTGCAACTCCTAAGCCTTTATGAGTTGTGTGAACATGGAAAACATTGGCAGGTACACCTGTTCAAACTCATGCAAGTCAACAATGTGATGTCTGGGGTAGGTTGCTACTGGCTCAGATACAATGTGCAACTAGATATGTCATGTGGTTGGTTTCATTTGTTTTGCTCTCCCGCACCTTTAATATTTGCATGACAGGCAGAAGTTCCACTGGTGCAGCTATTAAGAATGGCAGGTCGAAGCTCCATTTTGGATCCAGCCTCTGTGTGGGCTCAGCCAACAGCTTGCTTTCAGCCCGGAGAAGCAGAGCAGTGCCAGCTCCAAACTGACAGGTGGGTGTCTGAAGTGATTCCCCCTCCCTTAATAGGGAAGGACTGCTGTAGCTCCGTGGCAGAACATCTGCCTTGTTGGCGTGGCTGCAATGTTGCACCAGTCAGCACCAAAATGCATGCCTCTTTTGGTGCTGCGCTGCCCCGTGAATCAGTTGATTCACTCAACAGCATGGCACCAAAATACATGCGCAAATCAGATGATCTGTGGGGTAGGGCAGTACCAAAGGACACATGTCTTTGGTGCCTCATGGATCACCTGGCTCGCATGGCACCAAAAGAGGCAGGTCTTTAACCTGGCTGCATTTCCTCAGCCACTCTGAAAAGCTCCCAGAATAATAGCAAAAATACAATACAGTGGTGCCCCGCAAGACGAATGCCTCGCAAGATGGAAAACCCGCTAGACGAAAGGGTTTTCCGTTTTTGAGCTGCTTCGCAAGACGATTTTCCCTATGGGCTTGCTTTGCAAGACGAAAACATCTTGCAAGTGTTCCAATTTTTTTCCGCTCCCCCCCCCCTTTTCTAAGGCGCTAATAGCCTTTTAGCCGCTAATCCGCTAATCCTTTAATAGCCGCTAAGCCTTTAATAGCCGCTAAACTGCTAATAGCGCTAATCCGCTAAGCCGCTAATAGGGTTGCTTCGCAAGACGAAAAAACCGCTAGACGAAGAGACTCACGGAACGGATTAATTTCGTCTTGCGAGGCACCACTGTAAAACATCAAACATTAAAAACTTCCTTAAACAGGGCTGCCTTCAGATGTCTTCTAAAAGTCAGGTACTGTGGTTGTTTATTTCCCTGACATCTAAAGGGAGGACGTCACTACCAAGAAGACCCTCTGCCTGGAGACAATCTTTCCATTCTACATGCTGCTGAGATATGGAGCCCAGATGAAATTATGTACAGTACTTAAAAGCTATGGACTGGCAACCGACTTACTAGAGAGGCTAGCCAGTCTAGTTATGTTAAGTTTTAGAGTTAAGCTGTTTACTGGGCAATGTTTTCATAGGATTGTTTGTAAATCTCAAAAGTTGTACGTTTTCCTCCAAATCTAAAAAACAATAAAGTGCTGAATTATTATTTTTTTTAAAAAAAGAGGCAAGTCTTTAGTTCATGCTTTTCTAAAACAAGATAAAATAAATAAAAAGTGTTTCTGAATTTTTAAAAATGTGACTACAGACATTTTGTTTTCGCACCCACGGTCGAGGTTCCAGGGGTGAATAGCTTTTGTACCCCAGTTTCTAACACGCGACATAGTTGCTGAGAAACTGTACAAGAATTTGTACCATGAAGAGCAGTTGGATTCAGCCAGGTTAACCGTCACTCCTCATCTTATCAGGATGATTGCTCCCTGACATGGTCCCTAAGAATGTCTGAGCTGACACACTGGTATGTTTCTGAGAAGTTACACTATAGCTGCTCTTCCAATCTGCCACACCACCCCCTCCTCCCTGAACCTGGCACACCGCAAGGTGTTTTGGGCAACAGCTTCCATCAGCCTCACCTGCGCTAAGCAAGATAACAAAGCAAGGTAATGAAAAAGTCACAGCTATGTACACACTGACAAGCATCTTCCAAAGTCTGCAGAGAAGCGCAGGCTTGTGCCTCAATGCCAAACCCATTATAGTAAAATTAAAGCACTTAACTTTGCACAAGAGCTGCTGAGACACCACCCTATCTAAATGCTGTAACCGCCCACTGCTGAAGAGCGATGCCAGCACTGAAAGCATCTAAAATACGCATCACTGAGATCAACGGGCCTAACTTCTACATTGTCACCCAGCCGGTTTAGGAACTGGGTGTCAGAAATACTTAAGAGCTTAGCCCTGGTTTTTTTTAAATGGAGCTCTTACACCTCTGCCATGCTCTTGAAAACTGCACCTTAGCTTTTCTTCAAGCTCTTAATTACCGTATTTTTCGCACCATTGGACGCACTTTTTTACTCTTAAAAAGTAAGGGGAAATGTCTGTGCGTCCTATGGAGCGAATGTGTGGTCCCTGGAGCCAAATTGCCGGAGTGCGGCACACTCTTGGACTGGTCTTTGGTAGTGGTGGTGGAGCCGCCCTCCCCTGCCAGCAGCCTCGGCTTCCCTCTGCAGCCCCGGGAAGCTTTGGAGCAATGGGAAGGCTGTGCGCCCATGCCCCACGCTCCAGGGCTGCTGAATGGGGGTGGGGGGGTGCTGCTCTGCCAACAGCCTGCCCTTCCCCTCAAGGTTTGGAGCAGCTGGCAGGCTGTTCACTGAGAGAGGGGAGGAAGAGGACGGAGAGGAGGGGGACCAAGAAGCTGGGTGAAGGGAGATGAGGTACCATAGGTTGCCGTGAGTGGAGAGTCATGGTAGAGGGCAAAGGAGAGGGAGCAGTGATGGGGAGAAATTGTAGACGTCACCTGAGGAGTTTGGGCGAAAGGGATGGAGAGGAGGAGGCTGGAAAAGGGGACTGTTCTGCGGGGGGGGGAGAGAAAAAAGTGGGGAAAAGGAAAGCCTCCCAAGCCTGCCGCTGAGAAGCTCTGCTTGGCTGTTTCTTGACTGTAATTCAAGTAAAGGGAATGTTTGCGAGCATCTGGAAGGCTGTTCGCTGAGAGAGGGGAGGAAGAGGACTGAGAGGGAAAATGTGGCATTAGCAATGCTTTGGATGGATACGAAGATGGTATTTTACATGAAGATAGCGAAGAAAGTGATGTCAGTGACTGTGAGCAACTGAGCTTCATAAATTCTGACTTTAGCAGTGATGAGTTCTTGGGGTTCACAGAAGACTAGAAGAGTACTCAAACCTTAAAGTCTCTCTTCATTTGTTAATGACAGTGATGATGGTTCTTAATGCCATTGTCGACTGCTGTTCACTTTACATGGCTGTAATGTGATTCTGATATACCGGTTGTTTATTAAATACAGTAGTTTATACAACATTTGATTCAGAATATTTTTTTCTTGTTTTCCTCCTCTAAAAACCAGATGCGCCCTATGGTCGGGTGTGTCCAATGGAGCGAAAAATACACTTAAGTACTTCGCAAACTTGATTCTCCTGTGGTTTTATTGTTATGCATTGCATTTTAAAGTATCTCTTTCTCAGTTTTTGACTTGGCATCCTTTTATTGCAGAAAGGGAATAGTGGAGAGCATTCAGATGGTTCTGCTGGGTCAAGTCACAGCTTTATAAGCCAATATTGCTTCCCACACCTACCCTTTGCAAACCCAGCCTGCAACATCCCTTTAAATCTCATCTTGGAGAGGTGTTTTTCATACAATAAATACAGATACTTATTTCCATCTCCAGAGCCTTCAATTTGTTTTTGATTTTTTTTTCATCCCCCCCCCCAAAAGGCAACCTGACCTGAAAAACATTCTATTTTCACCACAGACATGGTTTTCAGTATTTTCATTCAAATATACTCTAGCAGCACATTTTAAACCTCTACCTCCTACATCAACAAAACAATACTCTTTCCTAGGAAATGGAGGGGAGATAGCAGTGAGTCAGCCTGTATTTCAGAAAGCACATACAAATCCTATCTTCTGCCATTCAGCTCCAAAGACTATTTAAGGCTGATCGAAATCGCATTTTGGAGACCACAACCAAGTACTTTCCCAAAACTTGTTCTGAAAATAAAGTTCATGTTGAAAATAAAATGTGAGGCAATATAAATTATTTGGTCATAAGTCGCTTTGAATATCGATTAGAAAAAGCTAATGATAAATCCATAAATTGGTGGACAAGCTGGTATGAAAAGGGCTGATTTCTACAAATTCAAGGTGAGTTTCTCAATTTTTATTTCCATCTATAGCACCTTGCACTGCATCGGGATGTCATGGGCTGGTTGGACACAGAGGGATGGTGGGAGGAAGCAACTGGGGAACCACCAAGGAAAGAAGGCTCAGAGCCCTGTGAGTGGTGGTGGGACAATGATGAGTGGTCAGAGGGAGAAGACTGGGAGGAGGAGGTATGGGAAGTTGAAGAGGTAACAGGGCTTAGTGAGCAGAACCAGAAGAGGGCTGAAATGGGCAGAGCAGCGACAAGCTGCACGCAGGCACAGTCTCTGATTGTTTGGGGAAAGCCCTGGAGAGGAGGGCTGTGGAGAGGCAGGGACTTTCAATCCCGGCAACTGATTCCATGAAGGCTAGCTGGGAATGAGCTGCTGTGCTCATTAGGCCTGACCCTCAGCCAAGTCTGTGGAGACTGTGTTTTTGCTAATAAAGAATTGACTCCAACTTCAAACGGTGTGATTTACTGCCTGCTCGCTCTCTGACACAGAACATCATTCTGGAAGATCTCCCAATCACCTGGAGCAACTTTTTAAGAGGTAAGATGGGGAACAGTAGATCAGAATTTAGTATCAGGCTAAAGGTCCCATGGTCAGTCACTGACATTGCCAGGTAGCAATAAGGTCCTTAGTCAAACACCTGGAAAGTCATCACCAGTCAGTGTCAGCAACAAGAGTGAAGTGGGTCAATGAGCCTACTGCATAGAAGGCGGCTTTCTATATTCCTAAAGATGAATCTGTGAAGCCCAGGTACAGAAAGAGCAAGCGATGCTCAAGTGTTGTTTCATTAGCCACCAGACAAAAATAGTCTCTGGGCAACCGAATCAAATTACAGAGTTGCAACTATGGCAAACAATACATTGGAAGGTGATGAACTCTCTTTCCTTGGAGATTTTTAAGCAGAGGTTGGATGCCTATCTGTCATGGATGTTCTAGTTGAGATACCTGCAATGTAGGGAGTTGGACTAGATTTCTTTTTCAACTCTACAAATCTATGAAATCTGAAACACTAACGAAACAACCACCTCAAGAATCCCATCAGCAATAGAACAGTAGAAACATCAACAGCATGTGGACCAAGCTAAGGTGAAGCCATCTGCCCAGGTAAAGAGGAAGGTTTAACCTGGTGTAAAAATGTGTTAAAAGTCGGCCATGGGTGGGCCTCACTTTGAAGAGCATTCCATAGTTGTGTTGTTGAGCAAGAGGGAATTAAGCTGGACAGCTCAGTGGGTTAGAGCGTGGTGCTGATAATGCCAAGGTTGTAGGTTCGATCCTTGTATGGGACAGCTGCATATTCCTGTGTTGCAAGGGGTTGGATTAGATGACCCTCAACATCCCTTCCAACTCTATGATTCTAAAAGGTTCAGGCGAGAATGTTTAAGCTGGGGGTGAGACTTGCAGCAAGTTCCACATGCTACCGGACTGTCAAAGCCAAAGCACTCCAGACCAAATCATAGTAAAAAGAGGGGGTGTCGTGCTTCGATTCCGCACAGCACTGGTCTGGAAATGCTATCCATGCTTCACAAGGCTGCCTAGCTCCAGCTGACCTACTTGTGCCTGTTCAAAAGCTGTGACTAAGCAAAGTGGCGGGTGGCACTCAAAGAAGCAGAGAAGCAACAAGCAGGCTGCCAGACTGGTTATACATGAACTTCTTGGTTTGGACTGAGTGCACCTTTTGCTTTGCAAAGGATTCTACAGTATTTCTCTGAAGAGAAAGAAAGAGAAAAGGGGGGGGTGCAGTGATGAATCCCTTTTTCGCCAGATTAAAAACTGGTTTTAGAAGCAGATAGGTAGCCGTGTTGGTCTGCCATAGTCAAAATAAAAAAATTCCTTCCAGTAGCACCTTAAAGACCAACTAAGTTAGTTCTTGGTATGAGCTTTCGTGTGCATGCACACTTCTTCAGATACACCTTCTTCAGGGGTATTACTCAGAAGGGTGGTGGGAATGGGAGAGTCGTCAACAGGCTCATCTCAGTTATCTGCCAATCTCCCATTCCCACCACCCTTCTGAGTAATACCCCTCCCCACCTTCTCACTATATAGAAGGATCTGGCAACTTCTGTCTCAGTGTATCTGAAGAAGTGTGCATGCACACGAAAGCTCATACCAAGAACTAACTTAGTTGGTCTTTAAGGTGCTACTGGAAGGAATTTTTTTATTTTGGTTTTAGAAGAACCTCAGTGAAAATCTCACATGCTATTTACAGAAAGCATTTTCTGGCCTGCCTCTTCCCGCTCCCCAGACACTTTTAGAAAACCGCACAGCTCAATCCCAATGATAGAATCGCATCTATCTGCAAAGCATACTTAGAATCACAGAACTGCAGAGTTCGAAGGGACCACAAGTGTCATCGAAACCAACCCCCTGCAATGCAGAAATCTTTTGTCCAATCTGGGGCTTGAACCCACAACCCTCAGATTAAGAGTTTTATACTTTACCAACTGAGCTATTCTCATAAAAAATTGCCTAAATAGAAATGTTTTGCCTCATCTAGTTGAGCCAAGGAGAAACACAGTCAGTCTTAACTGCATCCTCACACATTTATCTTGCTTCCCCCTCACTGTCAAGCTCCACAGTGGTACCTCTGGTTGCGAACGGGATCCGTTCCGGAGGCCCTTTCGCAACATGAAAAGAACGCAACCCCCAGTGGTGCGTTTGTGCCTGCGCGGATTGCGATTTGCTGCTTCTGCGCATGACGTCGTTTTGCACTTCTGCGCATGAGCGAGCGGCGGAACCCGGAAGTAACCCTTTCTGGTACTTCCGGGTCGCAGCAGGACGTAACCTGAAAGAATGTTAACATGAAGTGGACGTAACATGAGGTATGACTGTATCTGTAAGATACTTTTAAAGCCACTTTCATGCCACTTTAAACAGTCACAGCTTCCCCCCAAAAGAATAATGGGAGATGTCGTTTGTTAAGGGTCCTGAGACCTGTTACGAGACCCCTATTCCCCCTCACAGAGAAGAGTGGTTTAATCATCAATCCCTATTTCCGGAGAACTCCTGAGAACTGTAGTTCTGTGAGGGGAAGAGGAGGTTCCTAATAACTCTCTTCGTCCTTAACAAACTACAGTTCCCACAATTCTTTGTGGGAAGCCATGACAGCTCACCAGGGGCAGGGGACAACTTGGGTGAAAGAGTTTCAGGTGGAAACGTGGAAGTGACAAAGAAAGAAAAAAACTGCTTGGGCAGAGAGTTTAAGTAATCCACTTAGAAGCATTTACTCAGTAGAATAACTAGAAAGCTGGTCATTCTCAGGGGCCATTGAATGAAACCAAATGCTGGGAGATTCAAGACAGGCAACAGGAAGCATTTCCTCTTTCACACACACAGAGTTAAGTTATGGAATTTCCTACCACAAAATGTAGGGGATCAATTCTGGTGGCTTTGAAAAGCAGTTAGACAAATTTGTGGAAGATAATAAGGCCATCCATGGCTACTAAGTTGAATGGCTATGTTCTACCTCCATTGTTGGAGATGAGGAGAAGGAGAGCGCTGATATCCTCCTTGTGCGCTGGACATAACGCTGAACCCAGGCCAAAGACTTCTGGTGCAACTTCTCCCAGGGAAAAGATGGAGCTGGAACAAGTGGACACCAACTCTGTCCTCCAGCTCCAGGACAGAGCAAAGAGCTCCCTACCATTTCAAGATGGATTGGTGAGAGGAGGAAGGGCCAAAAACCCAAATAATGGCCACAGCACAAATCTTGGTTTTGCCTAGGCTCAAGGCACAGAAACACAGGAAGCTGCCTTATAACGAGTCAGACCACTGGTTCAACGACCTCAATACTGTCAATTCTGACTGGCAGTGGCTCTCCAGGGTTTCAGGCAGGAGCTATGGCCCTTCCCTATATTTCCACAAACAACTCCATCTTCTCCTTTGGCCCTGCAGCTGCCAACTTTTTATTTAAAAAGGTAAAGGACCCCTGACACTTAAGTCCAGTCGCAAACGACTCTGGGGTTGCGGCGCTCATCTTGCTTTACTGGCCGACGGAGCCGATGTTTGTCCACAGACAGTTTTTCCGGGTCATGTGGCCAACATGACTAAACCGCTTCTGGAGAATCCAGAGCAGCGCATGGAAACGCTGTTTACTAGGCCACCTCAAAACAGCAATAAAAACAACAAGTTGCAGAGTCATATACCGTTGAGACTCTCAGCTTTCACTAAAAAAAGAACACAAGTTTCTATCCCTCATGGACACTTAGACATCCTGAAGGCGACTACAGTTTCAAAATATAACTTCACCCCAAAGCGGCTAAGTATTTCCCACATTTAAATCCAATGCAAGATTTCAAGGTGCTGAATCATGGGTTTGAACTTCTTACTTGGAAGGAAATATTATCCAGTGGGACAGGAAGTGACCATTCCCACCAGCCTGGCAGCAGCGCTGTTAACATAATTTGCTTTAGCGATGCACAACACAGACAAATTAGAGCTGCTTTTTCCAGCTCGCGGATGGTTGCCAGTATACCCATGGTGATGGGAGGCACACAGAAAGCAGTTCATTAAATAATACAAGCCAGCGAAAAGTCCTTAGATTACTCTTCTACAACCCCACTTCAAAAAAAAACAAAAAACCACTGCGAGAGGTTCACAGAGACCACTGCATTTCCCAAGATTAAAGTTCAATCTTGCTTTAGCTAATGTGCCTTTTGAGGACAGCTCTTCAAAAAGCTGACACCAGCCTTGGGAAATTTTCCCTCCATGATTAGAAGCAAGTGCTGAACACCTACTCAGAAATAATCATATCCTAGGAAGAGGCCAAGCAGAACAGGAAATGTATTTTCCATGAGAACTTTGCCTACCTTCTTGACTCCTTTCCGCAGCCGCCTGATGATTTTATGCATGCTGGCACTCTTGGTCAGTGCTGCTGATGCATCTTTCCAGACTGACCACACCATTTATATTCAGCAGCACCTCCTTCCTTGGAGAGAGGTGGCCCTTGGCTGAGTAAGCTCCACCCCATCCACACAGCCAATAGGCTTACCTGTAGAGCACAGGAGGCTGCCTTCTACTGAGGCAGACCATTTGGTCCATCCAGCTCCATAATGCCTACACTGACTGGCAGGAACACTCCAGCTATTTCAGGCAGGGCTCTTTCCCAGACCACCTGGAGATGCTCAGAAATGAACCCAGGACTTTCTGCTGACAAAGCAGGCGTTCCAAGCCGCAGCCATTTCCAATATTAGTACAGTGGTACCTCAGATTAGAAGGCTGATCGCCGAAGAGTTGATGCTTTTGAATTATGGTGCTGGAGGAGACTCTTGAGAGTCCCATGAACTGCAAGAAGATCATACCTATCCATTCTGAAGGAAATCAGCCCTGAGTGCTCACTGGAAGGACAGATCCTGAAGCTGAGGCTCCAATACTTTGGCCACCTCATGAGAAGAGAAGACTCCCTGGAAAAGACCCTGATGCTGGGAAAGATTGAGGGTACAAGGAGAAGGGGATGACAGAGGACGAGATGGTTGGATAGTGTTCTCGAAGCTACCAGCATGAGTTTGACCAAACTGCGGGAGGCAGTGGAAGACAGGAATGCCAGGCGTGCTGTGGTCCATGGTGTTAAGTAGTGGGTTGACATAGCAGCCGGCACAGCGATTTCTTCAAGTAGCTCTTTTATTCTGGTAAGCTGGAAATAAACTGGCAGCGAACAGCTCAGCCGGCCTGTATTTATAGTCAGCCGGCTGTCAACATTGTAACCATAACAGCTCAGAGTTCCCGCCTAAAATAACGGACGCGGACCTGAGTGAAAACTATCTACAGACCTGAGTGGAAACTATATACATTATCCCCCTGTTGGCCCAGGGTGAAACTACACTACATAACACCCCTCCCCACCGAGATAAGGCGTTAGTTACAATCGTAATGGTTTCCTTATATACAGCACTACGCGTAATGGTTCAATTAGGCACAAAAGCATATCGGTTACATTTCCCCTACTTAGACCAACAGTGATACCTGTCCAACAACATAGTCCTTTAAATAAGTTGGGCGCTTGGAAACTCTGCCAGACCGCCGGGGACTGGTAGCCAAGTCCGGAGAGCCACACAGTTCTCGCTGAGGCTGTGGTGCGACCCTAGGTGGCGTTGGAACCAACTCCCCTGGATCCGCTGCTGTGGGTGGAGCCTCCGCAAGTGGAGTGGTCTGAGTCTGTTCTGAAACGGCTTGGTTCGGCTCCACGCTGGCAGTTTGCGAGGGAGGTGTAGGTGGGGCCTCGCCATCTGTACGTGTCTCTTCCGGAGCCGCAAACGCAGTTGGGGGCACCTCGGTAGTGTCCAAGTCCCCAACCCTGCGCCTAAGCTGGTCTATGTGCCGTCGCCACAAGCGTCCATCTTCGAGTGCCACCTGGTATGAGCGAGGTCCCGTGACTCCCACTACTGTGGCTGGCACCCAAGGGATGTCCCCCACATAGTTCCGGGCAAAGACCTGGTTTCCTGGGACAAATGACCGTGGTGCGTTGGCACAGCCTGGGGGTTCAGCCACGGCAAAGTCTGGGTGTAGCCGGTCGAGCGGTGACCTGAGGCGGCGGCCCATAAGCAGTTCAGCAGGGCTCCTCCCTGTGGCCGCATGAGGGGTGATGTGTTGCACGAACAAGTATTCGGCGACCCGCTCATGCCAGTCTCCCCGGTCCAGGCGCGCCAGTGCCTCTTTTGTCGAGCGCACCATTCTTTCTGCTTGCCCGTTGCTGGATGGATGAAAAGGCGCCGTTAGGGCATGGCGGATGCCCAGTCCCAAAAGATACCGCTCAAACGTGCCTGACGTGAACTGCGGTCCGTTGTCAGAGACCAGGACATCAGGACACCCATGCGTTGCAAACAGGCCTCGCAGCACCCGGATGACAGCTTCGGTAGTGGTGGAGGGCATCAGGGCGACCTCCAGCCATTTGGAATAGGCGTCCACCACTACCATAAAGGTCCGGCCGTGAAAGGGGCCAGCCAGATCAATGTGCACCCTCGACCAGGGTGTCTTTGGCGTCTCCCAGGTGTGTCCCTTAGCTGCCGGTGGTGCAGGCCTCGACTCTTGGCACGCTTGGCAGGCGGACACCCAGGCAGTGATGGCATCGTCCATATTAGGCCACCAGACGTAACACCGAGCCAACGCCTTCATTTTGACAATTCCCGGGTGGCCAATGTGCAGAGCCTCCAGGACGCGCTGACGGAGTCCCTGGGGAATCACGACGCGGTCTCCCCACAGCAGACAGCCGCGATGAGCTGAGAGTTCATGTTGTCTGGTTGCGAAGGGCTGGAACTCCGATGCAAAAGGCCCTTGTGGCCACCCCCTCCACACCCAGTTGAGCACCCGGCTGATGGTGCGATCCTGGGCAGACGCGGAGGCCACAGTGGCAGCTGATACAGGCGCTGTCGGAAGGTCCTCAATCAGAAGGAGCGATGAAGCTGGAGCCGGGTCTTCCACAAATGCTGGAAGAGGGCAACGGCTGAGGGCGTCGGCATGGCCCATCGATTTCCCCGGGCGATGGATGAGCCGGTAGTGGTAGGCAGCCAGGAAAACAGTCCATCGCAGCATGCGTGGTGAGAGGACCGGTGGAGTTGGACGATCACCGGCGAGGAGGCCCAGGAGTGGCTTGTGGTCAGTGATGAGGTCAAAAGTCCTGCCATAGAGGTATTCATGGAACCTCTTCACTCCAGCCACAAGTGCCAATGCCTCCTTGTCGAGCTGGCTGTAATTCCGTTCCGTCGGAGATAGTGTCCTGGAAAAGTAGGCGAGCGGTGCTTCTCTTCCATCTGGAAAACGGTGACTAAGGACAGCACCGATGCCAAAAGGTGAGGCGTCGCAGGCAAGGACCAGCGGCCTGGATTCACTGTACTGCACCAGCACACTGTCTGAAGAAAGGAGAGCCTTGACCGCGTTGAAGGCCGCCGTCTCCCGATGACCCCAGGCCCAAGGCGGCTTAGTGCTAAGGAGTCGGTGAAGAGGCTCAGCCACTGTGGCTTTGTGGGGCAGGAACATGTTATAAAAGTTCAGCAGCCCCAGGAATGCCTGCAACTCCGTTTTGTTTTTTGGGGTGGGAGCCTGCTGGATAGCGCGGATCTTGGATGTGGTTGGATGAAGGCCGGAGGCATCGATAAGATAGCCCAGGAACTCTACCTGTGAAACGGCAATCTGGCACTTCTCCCTCTTTACCTTGAGCCCGGCCTCCTGGAACCTGGTCAGCACGGCACGGAGGCGCTCGAACAGCTGCTGGTGTGAGTCTGCAGACACCAAGACGTCATCAAAATATGGTACCACGCCCGGAAGCCCTTGTAGGAGACGCTCCATAAGGCTTTGGAAGATGCCAGGAGCCACACTCACCCCGAACTGCAACCGGCGGCAACGGAATGCCCCCCGGTGGGTGACGATCGTCTGGGCCTCAGCAGTGGCATCATCGACAGGCAGTTGTTGATAGGCTTGGGCAAGGTCCAGCTTAGCGAAGACCTTACCCTCACCCAGGGAATGCAGCAGGTGGTGGACAACAGGAACCGGATAAGCGTGCTGCTGAAGTGCCTTGTTAATCGTGCACTTGTAGTCAGCGCAGATTCTCACCGACCCATCTGGCTTGACAGGCGTGACGATGGGGGTTTCCCACTTTGCGTGGTCAACCGGCTCCAAAACTCCTTGGGCGATTAGTTTGTCCAGTTGTTCGTCCACCTTAGCCTTGAGCGCAAAGGGAACCCGGCGTGGCTTTAGCTTGATGGGGGCGACTTGTGGATCAAGGCTAAAGGAGATGGGCGTACCTGTATATTGCCCCAAGGTGCCGTCAAAAACCTCGGCAAAGTCTTTGACCAGACCCTCAGTCTCTGCGTTAGAGATGCAGTTGATGCCGGTGATTTCCAGGCCGAGGGCATCAAACCAGTCTAGCCCTAGGAGGCTTGGCCGCTGACCTTCGACCACCACCAACCGGAGCAGGCCCGAAAAATCCTTGAAGGCGATCCGGAACCGGCCAACGCCTACCACGGGAATGTCGTTTCCCTGGTAGTCTCTCAGGTGTACGCGGTGAGAGTCGAGTTGCCTTTTGGACACTCTGGGTACCAGTCTTTTGAGGGTGCTCCATGACATGATGGACAGGGCAGACCCGGTATCGATCTCCATGTCACATGGAGCTCCTTCAATGAGCACCGTGACGTTCAGCTTGCGTCGCGTCGACGAGTCGGTTTGGCCAATCGTGGTTCCAGACGGGCAGCGGCAGTTGGTGAGAGCGAAACAACTTTCCTTGGCCGACTGGAGTGAAGACTTGGACTTGCGAGTCGATGAAGGGGGGGTGTCAGACGGAGCCGATCGGCAGACCTTAGCGATGTGGCCCCTTCTGGAACACTTCCTACAGATGGCGTCTCTGAATCGACACTTGGCACGGGAATGGTTGCCTCCGCAGCCAGCACATTCCGGTTGGCCCTTGGAGTTCTGTTGGAACTTCCTGCGCTCCCGCTTTGTCTGGTGCACATCATCGTCTTCACTGGAGGATGCCTCATCACTGCTGGCCTCTTCATGATGCACCGGAACTGGCTCCCTAGTAAGACGCGGGCTGCTGGACTTGCGGATCTCCTGAGCGGAGCGTTCAGCAGCTTCTGAGGCCACAGCCTCCTCAATGGCTTTCTGTAGCGTGAGGTCTGGCTTGGCTAGGAGACGCCGTTGCAGATGGATGTCCCGGACCCCGCAGACGATTCGATCCATCAGGGCATCGTCTAAGTCTCGGAATTCACAGTGCATTGCAGCCTGTCGCAGGGCGGTGGTGTAGTTGTTGATTGACTCCCCCTCTGCCTGGTTCCGGTGGTAGAACGCATGGCGGGCAGCAATCTTGGACGGCTTTGGTGCGTAGTGGCTGCGGAGCTTCTCTTGGATCGTGTCCCATGGTGTTTCCTGGACTGCTTCAGGCGCAACCAATGCTCGGGCCGTCTCAAACACCTCAGGCCCACAGAGGCTGAGGAATAGGCCCCGCTTCCGATCCTTTGATACTGCTGTCAGCTCGTTGGCTTGGAGGTAGCAGTCGAACCGAGCGAGGTAGGAGTCCCATGATTCAGATGCTGGCGCAAACGGCGGTAGAGGCACAAGTGAAGCCATGATTCCGATGCCGGCGTGAAGGGCGATGGATGGAACACAGTGCTCCAGCCAGAACAGTCAGCTCTGAATTGGTTCTGCCCAGTGATTTCGCTCAGTGATTTCGCTCTGTGATTCAGCTCAGTTCAGAGGCTGGCCGCATCTGGCTGTGCTCTGATGTCCATCCATCCCACCTTCGTCGCCAGTGTTAAGTAGTGGGTTGACATAGCAGCCGGCACAGCGATTTCTTCAAGTAGCTCTTTTATTCTGGTAAGCTGGAAATAAACTGGCAGCGAACAGCTCAGCCGGCCTGTATTTATAGTCAGCCGGCTGTCAACATTGTAACCATAACAGCTCAGAGTTCCTGCCTAAAATAACGGACGCGGACCTGAGTGAAAACTATCTACAGACCTGAGTGGAAACTATATACATTATCCCCCTGTTGGCCCAGGGTGAAACTACACTACATAACACATGGGGTCACGAAGAGTCAGACACAAATAAACGACTAAACAACAACACCACCTCAGATTACAGACACTTCAGGTTACAGACGCTTCAGGTTACAGACTCCACTAACCCAGAAATAGTACCTCGGGTTAAGAACTTTGCTTCAGGATAAGAACAGAAACCCTAAGTCTCGACTGTGTGTGGTGGATGCTGGGTTGCAGCCGAAGGAGTCTGTAAGAACCTGGTTGCCATTTTGAGAGAGACTTGGAGCGTACAGTGATACCTCAGGTTACAGACGCTTCAGTTTACAGACTCCGCTATCCCAGAAATAAAACCTCGGGTTAAGAACTTTACCTCAGGATGAGAACAGAAATCGCGCAGTGGCAGCGGGAGGCCCCATTAGCTAAAGTGGTACCTCAGGTTAATAACAGTTTAAGGTTGAGAACAGACCTCCGGAACGAATTAAGTTCTTAACCCGAGGTACCACTGTACCATTATCTCTTCATATTTATATCCAGACAGTCCACGTCAACACTTTTATGGCCACTGCCTTTTCTACCCAGAAGTGGGGGGGAGAGACTTTACCAGGCTCCGGAGAGGGTCTCCTCGCGAGCCAGAGGTGCAGCAGGGCTTTGCTGAGGCTCTTCAGCCTCCCGGCTAACAGCTAATGCGCGGGAAAGCCGTGACTCAGCTGAGCAAGCCCCCACACTGATCCGGTTCACACGAACCAGAGGTGCAGGGGGGGACACCTTAATTTAGTAGCTCAGCTGAGGCTCGGAATAATAATAATAATAATAATAATAATAATAATAATAATAATACCCCGCCCATCTGGCTGGGTTTCCCCAGCCACTCTGGGTGACTTCCAACACAATATTTAAAATACAGTAATGCATCAAACATTAAAAGTTTCTCTAAACAGGGCTGCCTTCAGATGTCTTCTAAAAGTCTGGTAGTTGTTGTTCTCTTTGGCATCTGGTGGGAGGGCGTTCCACAGGGCGGGTGCCACTACAGAGAAGGCCCTCTGCCTGGTTCCCTGTAGCTTTGCTTCTCGCAATGAGGGAACCGCCAGAAGGCCCTCAGCGCTGGACCTCAGCGTCCGGGCAGAATGATGGGGGTGGAGACGCTCCTTTAGGTACACTAGACTGAGGCCGTTTAGGGCTTTAAAGGTCAGCACCAACACTTTGAATTGTGCTCGGAAACGTACTGGGAGCTAATGTAATTTTTCAGAGAAGTTTTTACAGTTATATCAAAAATTACGGATTTGGTTATACTATTAGAAATACACAGAGAGATAATTATGAAATTATTGTGAGGTTTAATAAGTTAACAGTTTATATTTGGACAACTTTTCTGCTGTACTTTATTGGAAGGAGAAAAATCAATCATTTCCTTATTACAGTGGTACCTCGGGTTAAGAACTTAATTCGTTCCGGAGGTCCGTTCTTAATCTGAAGCTGTTCTTAACCTGAGGTACCACTTTAGCTAATGGGGCCTCCCGCTGCCGCCGCACAATTTCTGTTCTCATCCTGAAACAAAGTTCTTAACCCGAGGTACTATTTCTGGGTTAGCGGAGTCTGCAACCTGAAGCGTCTGTAACCCGAGGTACCACTGTAACAATTTAAACAATTTATTTAACTAAAGCAGTAACATTATAGCATATGTATCCATGTTTGTTAACTGATGTGGTTAAACTTTAAAAACAACAACACTTAGACTGAGTTTTAACGCCCATGAAAAATCATTTCCTGATAAGTAGCCTTTGAACAATAATGTAACTTAAATAGGAAACTATATTTAGAAAGATTTTTCCTCCAAAACAATTTTATTTTAAAAATCCAATTTAAATTTAAAAATCTGAATTTTTTAAATTTTTTTTTTAAAATAATCCCTGTAATATTTGAACCAGCACAGCCAAGGGGAGTTTCCTCCTCTATACTCTCTCTTGTACACAAGGCTGGCTGCAGGCAGGATTTATTTATTTACAGCTGTCACTTTCCTGACAGGAGGAAATCCTTAGCTGTAATTCAAGACAGAAGCAATGCAGCAAATCCCTGGAGCCCCATAATGCCTGCGCCGCCTCTCACTTCTGTCGCAGCGTATTTCATTGATGTCACACAAGGTGGTAATGCATTCTACGCATGTACTGGGAATGCTTTCTACATATTATTTTCAACTCCTGTCACAAGTGGTTTCTGGAGTCTGCATCACAGCAGCACTGAAGTCGCTGGGTTTTTTTAAAAAAGTTAGTAGCTGGGGTTTTTTTTATTTAGTATTTCAATATTTATATTCCAGTTCTGCAAATGGGTTTGGAAAAGGTTGTGATTATACACATTCTGTGGAACCATTTGCCTTGTCATCCCTTGAGATCAGTCGTTTATAAACAGTGGTGTATGAACTCCATGTTCAGGTGGTCCGTGGAAAGGTTGCAAAACAGTCAAAAATATCCTTAATTGGCCCTGTACCGGACTGAAGTCCCCTCACCCAACTATAGAAATATAGGTTATTTTCACTAGGGCTAGAATTATCCAATAGGCTAACAGGCCACTGGTCCAAGGCCCATAATCTTCATAATATTGCACTAGTGCAGTCTACAAATTTTTCTTTAACAATTTATCCATTGAGCTTCTTCCCCGAAGCCTGGGCTGAGGCCTATGACTTTCATGACACGGCGCTGCTTTTGGACTTCATGACAGCCCTGAAGGAAAAAGTTGTTAAAGTGTGAGGTATTTATTGTGTGCTTTGACACGTAGAATTAAAAAATCGATCTATTATGTGGCCTGTTAAGTTCCCCAGCTGTTTATGAGTGGTCCACATTTGCAAAGAATGCTGAGAACCATTGCTTTAGGACAGGGAAGAACTGTGCATTAGAGATCTTGGAAATAGATGGATGTCCCTGTAAAACGAATACACTATGAGGAAAAAAAAAAACCCCAAATAAATTCCACTCCCTACACTGGCTTACAAATCCGTTCACAATTACAATTTACGAATGGGCAAAGGTTATAGTCCCAGGCCTCTCGACCATTATTCCACTGCAGTTCTACCTGATTTTCAAAACTAGCTGTTTGGAAAGAAAACAACTGTATTATTTGAAAGATTAATAAAATGCAAATTAAGTTGGGAAATGTTAAAATATCATGCCTGCTTCGTGTCCCCTCAAAAATCTGGCTCCTCTGGCATGCCCCATGCTATGACCCTGGGACCCCAAAATGCAGCAGACTAATTTCTGGGGACACTTATAGAAGCCAGCCATGCAAACGTTTTAACCCAATAAAGCTTCTGTTCAGAAGACACACAAACAAGCAGGTGTCTAGGGTGTGTTATAAGACCTGAAATATAGGAAATGTGGAAACTGAAATGGCACATCTTACATCGGTATCAATAAGTAGCTAGCCTCCCCCAAAAAATCACTCACAGGGATTAGAAAGTTGTGGAATACTTCCGCAGTCAAGTCAGAAAACCAAAGTTTGGGACTTTAAAGTAGTTCAGGAATGTAAAGTAGAGAGGAGTTTAATGCATATAAAAAGTGGAAAGAACGTCCCAGGAAAGAACGTCCCAACCATGATTTACTTGTTATGTCCAACTCTGGTTTACATAGATAAGATATTTGATCACACCTAAGCAGACTTGAGGGACGCGGGTGGCGCTGTGGGTTAAACCACAGAGATAGGACTTGCTGATCAGAAGGTCGGCGGTTCGAATCCCCGCGACGGGGTGAGCTCCCGTTGCTCGGTCCCAGCTCCTGCCAACCTAGCAGTTCGAAAGCACGTCAAAGTGCAAGTAGATAAATAGGTACCACTCTGGCGGGAAGGTAAACGGCGTTTCCGTGCGCTGCTCTGGTTCGCCAGAAGCGGCTTAGTCATACTGGCCACATGACCCAGAAGCTGTACGCTGGCTCCCTCAGCCAATAAAGCGAGATGAGCGCTGCAACCCCAGAGTTGGCCACGACTGGACCTAACGGTCAGGGGTCCCTTTACCTTTACCTTTAAGCTGACTTGGCTCGAGCTATTTATAGGCCACAGCATTTTTTAGGAAAGCGAAAGCTCCATCCATCTGAGATGACCTCACTAATGTTTTTTGTAAACATTGCACGTGGCTTGGGGAAGAGTTGAGTCGGCCCCTGCTCCTGGCAGGATCATCCTTACCTCAGATGCACTTATTCGACACAAGAGCCAAAGCAAAAAATCAATAGCCGAGGTTTGCTTATCCTATGATAGCCTTTCCCAAGGGGGGAATGGGAGGGAATATGTTACCAGTGAACAAGAGAGCATCAAGTCTAATGGACTCAAAGCTTGCATCTATTTACCAGGGAGTGGGGTGCAGGAAAAGCACAGGCCTAAAAGACTTAAGCGATTTGTTCAATTGCAATGGGTGATCTAGACAGCTTCGGAAAAGATATTCCTAGTTATGATGCCGCAAGAGCAGAGAGGAGATTAGAGAGAGACTTGTAGAACAAGCACATTTAGTCAACAACAACCACGTGGCTTAGTATTCCTTGGTGTAACCTGGTAGCAACACACATAATTATGGGATTATTGTGAGGCCTACGCCAGCCTTGGCAAACCTCCATGTGTTCTGGACTACAGCTGGGGCTGATGGGAGTTGCAGTCAAAAACACCTAGAAGAAGAAGAGGAGGAGGAGGAGGAGGAGTTTGGATTTGATATCCCGCTTTATCACTACCCGAAGGAGTCTCAAAGCGGCTAACATTCTCCTTTCCCTTCCTCCCCCACAAGAAACACTCTGTGGGGTGAGTGGGGCTGAGAGACTTCAGAGAAGTGTGACTGGCCCAAGGTCACCCAGCAGCTGCATGTGGAGGAGCGGGGAAGCAAACCCGGTTCACCAGATTACGAGACTACAGTGGTACCTCGGGTTAAGTACTTAATTCGTTCCAGAGGTCCGTTCTTAACCTGGAACTGTTCTTAACCTGAAGCACCACTTTAGCTAATGGGGCCTCCAGCTGCCGCCACGCTGCCAGAACACAATTTCTGTTCTCATCCTGAAGCAAAGTTCTTAACCCAAGGTAATATTTCTGGGTTAGCGGAGTCTGTAACCTGAAGCATATGTAACCTGAAACGTATGTAACCCTAGGTACCACTGTCCCGCTCTTAACCACTACACCACACTGGCATAGCTGTCAACGTTTCCCTTTTCTTAAGGGAAATTCCCTTATTCTGAATAGGATTCCTCGCAAGAAAAGGGAAAAGTTGACAGCTATGCCTAGAGGGCAGGAGTTTGACCAAGGCTAGTGAAACCCAACAGCAACATGCTTTCCTACGCACATAACTATGGGAGGCAAGGCCGACACAAATTTCCAAGTGTCTTTTTAGGCACAGTGCTGCCTATGGCAGATATTTTTCTTCCTTGACTGGGGAAGAAGAGGAAGAGAGAACCACAGACATATATATATATATATATATATATATATATATATATATATATGCTTTCGTAGATTTTCACGGGTACAGGAATGCAGGTTTTGGTGTCTTCGGGTGTCTTCCCGTGTAAGAGTCGGGGTGTCTGGGCGACGTTTCGACGAGGTCTCACTCGTCATCTTCAGGCTGGTGCTTTCGGCTTCTTGTTACTGGAACAGAGCTCTGTTCCAGTAACAAGAAGCCGAAAGCACCAGCCTGAAGATGACGAGTGAGACCTCGTCGAAACGTCGCCCAGACACCCCGACTCTTACACGGGAAGACACCCGAAGACACCAAAACCTGCATATATATATATATATATATATATATATATATATATATATATATGCTTTCGTAGATTTTCACGGGTACAGGAATGCAGGTTTTGGTGTCTTCGGGTGTCTTCCCGTGTAAGAGTCGGGGTGTCTGTGCGACGTTTCGACGAGGTCTCACTCGTCATCTTCAGGCTGGTGCTTTCGGCTTCTTGTTACTGGAACAGAGCAGAATCTGGTGTTTGAGTTCCTATAAATACTGTTGAGGGGTGTGGTGTATAGCCTCCAACGTTCTGGGCAGAGAGGAAGTTCCTAGATTAGTGTGCCTTTTTTTTTTCTTTTGTTCCTTAATTACTTGAGGGATATCTTGAGTGATTTCATGAGTGATATTCTGAATATTCTACACTTAATGACCCACCCAGTGGTATTCAGAATATCACTCATGAAATCACTCAAGATATCCCTCAAGTAATTAAGGAACAAAAGAAAAAAAAAGGCACACTAATCTAGGAACTTCCTCTCTGCCCAGAACGTTGGAGGCTATACACCACACCCCTCAACAGTATTTATAGGAACTCAAACACCAGATTCTGCTCTGTTCCAGTAACAAGAAGCCGAAAGCACCAGCCTGAAGATGACGAGTGAGACCTCGTCGAAACGTCGCACAGACACCCCGACTCTTACACGGGAAGACACCCGAAGACACCAAAACCTGCATATATATATATATATATATATATATATATATTTGCTTTCGTAGATTTTCACGGGTACAGGAATGCAGGTTTTGGTGTCTTCGGGTGTCTTCCCGTGTAAGAGTTGGGGTGTCTGTGCGACGTTTCGACGAGGTCTCACAGCCATCTTCTCAGAAAAACTCTTCACAAGCTCAAGAGGTCAAGACACAAAAGCTTTAGCAACTAATCTACACTTAATGACCCACCCAGTGGTATTCAGAATATCACTCATGAAATCACTCAAGATATCCCTCAAGTAATTAAGGAACAAAAGAAGAAGAGGCACACTAATCTAGGAACTTCCTCTCTGCCCAGAACGTTGGAGGCTATACACCACACCCCTCAACAGTATTTATAGGAACTCAAACACCAGATTCTGCTCTGTTCCAGTAACAAGAAGCCGAAAGCACCAGCCTGAAGATGACGAGTGAGACCTCGTCGAAACGTCGCACAGACACCCCGACTCTTACACGGGAAGACACCCGAAGACACCAAAACCTATATATATATATATATATATATATATATATATATATATATATATATATGCTTTCGTATATATATATATAAAAAAAACCTTGCTTCTCCCAGCCTTCTTTCATGGGTCACTCATATGCCAGCCCTCCAAAGAACCTCCTGACGCAGACCGTCCTCCAAATCTCTCCTCCTGGCAGTATGAGTGCCAAGCAGCCTAGGCTAACCTGCCTTCCAGAAATGCTTCTCACACCTGCCTCTTCAGGATGGTAGGGATTCCTCACCTGCTTGACCCTCCCACACATCTCCTGAACGCTGGCTTCTAAATGGGGAAACTGGCAAGGTGAGTCTGCCCTCTGGTGTCCTTCCAGCAAGGCTCCGGTGCAATGCCAGGCCAAAATTCTGCCCAGGAATCTCTGAACACCATCCTGTCTCTGCAGCTCCCTCCAGAGTTCAGTTCGCACCAATTACCGTGTTTTTCGCTCTATAAGACGCACCAGACCATAAGGCGCACCTAGTTTTTGGAGGAGGAAAACAAGAAAAAAAATATTCTGAATCCCAGAAGCCAGAACAGCAAGAGGGATCTGGCTTCTGGGATAGCCTCTTGCTGTCCTGGCTTCTGGGATAGCCGCGCGCAGCCTCTCCTGGGCAGCGGGATGAAGGCTCTCCCTGCCCGGAAGAGGCTGTGTGTGGCTAAGGCAGAAGCCAGGACAGCAAGCGGGGCTCCGTTCCTCCTCCCGCTTTGCTGAAGGGGCGCTGCGCAGCTCTCCCTCTCTGCGCAGCGCCATTCGCTCAATAAGACGCACCCACATTTCCCCTTACTTTTTAGGAGGAAAAAAGTGTGTCTTATGGGGCGAAAAATACGGTAACACTCACCGGCCAGTGGTCTCCCCTTTACATACAGCACCACCAGGAAATTTTGGGAAGAGCTCAGTGCCTGCAGAAGGTCCCACACTCAGTTTCCAGGGATCTCTAGATAGGGATGGGAGAGAGAGAGGCCTGTCTGAAATCCTGGAGAGATGCTGTCAGTCATTGCAGAGGATACATTGCTAAATGCACCTCTGGAATGACTTCCTATGTTCCTAATTCTTTTGCGCTGGTCTCTGCCCTCCTTTCCAGCAGCTCAGAAGCACATTCCTGCCAGCGTCGGAGACATTTCCCTGACGTTTCAAATGAAGATTTGTTTTGTACTATGCAAACCAATGTTCCAGAGAAACAACAAATGGCGCTGTATTCATTACGTCAACCCTCTCTTGTCACACAGGTTCAGGAAAGGAAAACGTCTCTCAGCAATCACCAAGCCACCCGGAAGGAAGTCGTAGACTTGCCAACAATAAAAACGCTGCAATAAAAAAGGAACGAACTTGGCTTTTTTCACTTTCTGGCAACTTCTTGCTATTATAGGGACTAAAGGCACCCAGACACACACCTAACCTAACCAGCATACAACAGACGGCACTTTAAACGTCTTGTGCAATACAGTGGTACCTCGGGTTACACATGCTTCAGGTTACATATGCTTCAGGTTACAGACTCCGCTAACCAAGAAATAGTACCTCAGTTGCCAACATGCACCATTTGGGAAACTAAACGCAGAGATATTTTAAAAGTGTTCAGTTGGCATCCACAGCAATTTATCCAATAACATGCACACCCTAAAAAAGAACTCAGAAATCAAAGACACACTGCATATACAAATATAAAAGTTTTTTAAAAAGACTCCATAAGAAGCAGCATTACACAATGTCAATGCTTTTAGTCTTGGGATATTTTTGGTTCTGGTTTTACTAATGGGATTTACAGTTTTGGCCTTTATATATTTTGTTTCTTTCCAGTGGCTCCACCGGAGAGGAAAAATAGGGTATAACTTTCAGTATAAATAAATCAAGTTATACATTAAAAGCCCAGCTCACTGAGGAAACCCTTTGACTGGTGCCTGAAAGGTAACAGTGAAGGCACCAGGAAGATCTCCCTTGGGGGGAGAGACTTCAATAAAAAGGGTACAGGAAAACGTCACAAGCCCTCTCTTCAACAGAAATCCTCTTAACCTCTCCAGGCAGACACATCTGGAGAAGAGCCTCCGAGGATGATCTCAGCTCCAAATTTATTCTGGAGAAGGCGCTTCTATCAACCTTGGTTTGGGCTGCCCCAAACAGTATGGTTCATCACAAAAGTTTCCCCAAAATTCATATTTTTGTACAGATTCTTTAGTTGGAGAACTGCACAGCAAAATCCAGAGAAGCACAAATTTTGAAAGGTCACTGTGTTTCAGTTCGCATATTGTTTTTGGAAGCGCATCCTGGGTGAAGGTAAAGGGACCCCTGACCATTAGGTCCAGTCGTGGCTGACTCTGGGGTTGCGACGCTCATCTCGCTTTACTGGCCAAGGACGCCAGCATACAGCTTCCAGGTCATGTGGCAGCATAACTAAGCCACTTCTAGCGAACCAGAGCAGCGCACGGAAACGCCGTTTACCTTCCCACTGGAGCAATACCAATTTATCTACTTGCACTTTGACATGCTTTCGAACTGCTAGGTTGGCAGAAGCAGGGACCAAGCAACGGGAGCTCACCCCGTCGCGGGGATTCGAACCGCCGACCTTCTGATTGGCAAGTCCTAGGCTCTGTGGTTTAACCCACAGCGCCACCCGCGTACAACAAGGGGACTGGCCCTAATATGTGAGCCCCAAAGCTCTTGCAGCTTCAGTGTGTGTCCTTGGAAACAGAAGCAGACATGAGTTTAATGTATTTACATTCCTCACATACTCAATTCTCCCCCCCCCCCAGCCCCAGTAAAACCACTTTCCTGGGATACGCCTATCTTAGACAGAGGTACCTTTTGATGTTTTTGAAAGCTATCACAGAGTGAACGCTTCCTTGCCTGGAGGCTTAACCAAGAAAGCAATTAACAATGCTAGTATTTCAAATACTGTTGATGATCATGTAAACAAACTAGAGATTCAAGTAGGCAAAACCTTTACTGACAGATGGAGCACTGCTTCCTAATATCATACAATGCTCAGCAGAAGAAGGTAGGCCAATCTGTTTAAATGTTGCATAAAGAAAGTAAAATAAAAGTAAAGGACCCCTGGACAGTTAAGTCCAGACAAAGGCAACTATGGGGTTGCGGCGCTCATCTCGCTTTCAGGCCAAGGGAGCCGGTGTTTGTTCACAGACAGCTTTCCGGGACATGTGGCCAGCAGGATTAAACCACTTCTGGCACAATGGAACACAGTGGCGAAAACCAGAGTGCACGGAAACGCCGTTTACCTTCCTGCCACAGCGGTACCTATTTATCTACTTGCACTGGTGTGTTTTTGAACTGCTAGGTTGGCAGGAGCTGGGACAGAGCAACAGGAGCTCACTCACAGGGATTCGAACTGCCAACCTTACGATGGGCAAGCCCAAGAGGGTCAGTGGTTGAGACCACAGTGCCACCCGCTCATAAAGAAGAGGTTCACTGGATGGACAAAAGCAAGCCCAAGTGAAGGTTCTTAATAGCATCTTTGGCCAATAAATCCCCCCCCCCCACCTCTGGATGGAGCACAAAGAGATGTGTATAATGTTGGCTATATACCAAACCTGTCATCGGGAGCCTCCTTGGTTGCAGCCATCATTGCACATTTTGTGCCATGCCAGAAAGGCCTGGGTTTCTCAGAAAGCTTTCGGCAATAACCAGTTAATTGCCTTTGCTGCTACCGTTCTGTCTTTTGCTTATAGTTCTCTTTTAATCACGTTTTCAGTTTGTTTTACTTGTGTTCAACCAGCATGGCCAACTCCCCTCTTTCCCTCCCCCCCAAAAAGTCTATCTCTCTAGATATTGGCACTAAATCACAATTCATAGCCTTCAGATTCTCTGCAATTTTAACCGGAAGCAGAATAGAGCTATTTCCAAAACTAGAGAGTGCATAAAAGGTCCTACTTTTTTTACAATGGCAAAGCAATTCTTCCTGCCGTGCTATAACTTAAAACGTCTGGGGCCTGGGTCTGAAGTGTTTCCCATTAACCTTCTCCCTAGTCCTAGAGCAACTAGCTGTTAGTTCAGGTCTCCTATACTTCTTCCTGATTGAGTAAGCAATGAACAAGTAAGCTATAGTGGTCCAGGCTCACCCTGAGTAAACTCTTCAGCTCTTTCCACTGAATCATCACCTGCAACAACCTGGACCAATCACCTGGTGCAGGTGTTCAAAGGAACACTAGCCACTGTGAGATGACAAGTGCTGAATGCTTGAGCATGACGCCTCTGTGTTATGATTTTGAAAGATCTTTGGTGGGTCAATAAGCAAAGAGCTCTCCAATTTCCCAGAGCATTTTCGGAACAACTTCTCAGTGAGCTATGCGAAGCATTTTCTTGTTGATTCATTGCTCAGAGGCAGCAAAGAATGACCTGTTGAGCCGGTCTTTTGTCTTCTTCTGCTTGGATCAATCCCCAGCAACTTAACAATCAGGCCAAGTCAACAGGAGTGAGGAACCGTTTCGCGATTACCAGCTCAACATTCAGCACTGCGGTGATCGGATTAAAGATATGTGGTGCATTTATGGTGGGAGGGATTGTTCAAGGAAAACAGCGGGGTTGCTAAATGCCCCTAAAATAAAGGGGAAATCCCCTTCCCTCCTTTAATAGTCAGCTAAAGCTGAACATTTTCATTTAGCTTTATTATCATTAATCCTAACCAGGGCTTTTTTTCAGCCAGAACTCACCAGAACTCAGTTTTGGCACCTCTCAGGTAGGCACCATTGCCATTACAAGAGAACAAGGGAGGTGTTCAGGGTGAGTTCCGGCAACCTCTTTTTCTAGAAAAATAGCATTAATCCTAACCACAATTTCCAGAGGGGTTCAAGCATGTTAGGGACAGAGGTGTCTGCATCTGCAGAATGGGCCAGAAACTCTTTAAAGAAAGGGGAATTGCAGTGTGCTGCAAAACACATCCCATGCGTAGAGAAGGTTCCATGTTCATAGCATTTCCAGAGGATCTTAGCAGCCCTGCTGGGAAAAACTCTTCCCTGAAACTTTTTAGAGAGCTGCTTCCCCTTGGGCCAAACAATGGGACAGATGAGCCAATGGTCTAGATGTAAGGTGTGATCATGAGCTCAGTGGTCACCACCCTTGAGAGCCTTTACCAGTTGGGAACAAAGAGCACTGGCCTAGATGAACCAATATGCCATGTTTTATAGGGCAAGTTTATACAGCAGGCCCGTGTTATGTACTGAAGTTCTCACCCTGGGCCAGCAGGGGGATACTGTAGATAGTTCAGGTCCACATATGCAAATAAGGGATCGAAAGTGACGTTCACTGATTGGATAGTTACAGAAAGTTGTTACAGTTACGTTGTACTGAAGCTCTATATAAGCAGGCTGGCTGAACCCTTCAGATCAGTTCTGTTCTGGCCTGTGAATAAACAAGAGCTGTTTGAAGAAACTCTGTGTCGTCTGATATGTTCACCCACAACTTAACAGCCCGGGTTCAACTGCGGGCATCTCAGGGACTAAAAGGATCCCAGAAAGCACGGCAAGTTAAGATCTCTGGGGAATCATTGTCAGTCAGTCAGAAGAGACAACCCTGGACTAGATGAATTAATGGTCCGACTCAGACCTTTTGTTTGTACATAGTGCCTGATCAAGAAGAAGAGTTTGGATTTGATATCCCGCTTTATCACTACCCGAAGGAGTCTCAGAATGGCTAACAATCTCCTTTCCCTTCCTCCCCCACAACAAACACTCTGTGAGGTGAGTGGGGCTGAGAGACTTTAGAGAAGTGTGATTAGCCCAAGGTCACCCAGCAGCTGCATATGGAGGAGCGGAGACACAAACCCGGTTCATCAGATTACGAGTCCACCGCTCTTAACCACTACACCACTGGTGGAATTGCAGCAAGATTCCTCTCACAGGCACGAAAAGCACAGCTGTCAAGGTGTGCGTCTGTGTTTGTTGTCAAGTGGATGGGCAGCCCTGGAAGCAAACTTTTCAAAAGCTGGTCTGAACTTGCTCTGGGTTGCTTTTGGTGTCTGCAGTGGTCAAAATGTCATCCTTTCAAAAAAGCCATCAATGGTAACAAGTGATGGGGGTTTGCTTGTCACTTGCTGCTGCTCACCATTAAAACCAAGGCCAGGACTGGAAGGGACCAAACAAGCAATTTCTCACACTGTTCTGAAAATGCAGAAAACCCTGCTTATTACAGCATATCGTGTCAGCATCGCCCTTTGAGCCAGTGCCACCAACTGGACTCATCCACTTCAGCCCCAACTGGGCTAGGCGAGCTGGGTAGCACTTCCAGAGACCACCTTCTGCACAGGAACAGGTCAAAGTGCTGTGGACTCACAGCTTAGAGTTGCAAACACCGGATTCACTTCCACAAGAAGACAGTCGTCGCACAGCAGAGTATAGCAGAGTACAGCAGAGCATAAACGACTCGGAGAGCAGCTCTGTAGAATATCTTCTTTATTCTATCTACAACTATAATACACAACTATATACAGAGCTAAATGAGGTCTAAGCGAAAAGTGCTGAACTGCACTGAGTGTCTGCAGCTGCTCTTAGAAGCAACCTTATATATACACACGATCTCTCTCTAACACTCAGTCTCTCTCTCTCTGACACTTTGATGTGAGGCTGGAGCAGAATAAGTAGAGAGCAGAAACCGCCCCCTCCTCTCTGGAGAATCAGCAGAGAACATCAGCAGATTCTTGGATATGGGAGGGGTGAAATCTCCTCATATCGCTATCTTTAGATGCAGGAGTTCAATGCGAGAGACAGGTAAGGAGAAATCCCAGAGAGTAAAGAGGATGCAAGAAGAGACGGATGAACCCAGGTGAGAGCTGGGGGAGGGCATACTTTCATCTGTGAGGGATGAAAGTTAAGAAGGATGGGTGGATAAAAATCAATGATTTTTTAAAAAAATAATAATTAAAAATGTATTTTTTAAAAATTTTAATTGGATTTTTAAAATAAAATGCTTTTGAATGAAAAATCTTTCTAAAGATAGTTTTCTATTTGAGTTACATTATAGCCCAAAGGCTATTCATCAGGAAATAAGGATTCTTCATGTGTGCTAAAACTCAGTCTAAGTTTGTTTGTTTTTAAAATTGTTTAACCACATCAGTTAACAAACACGGATACATATGCTATAATGTTATTGTTTTAGTTAAATAAATTGTTTAAATTGTTAATAAGGAGATGAGTGTTTTTCTCTTTCCAATAACGTACAGCAGAAAAGTTGTCCAAATATAAACAGTTAACTTATCAAACCTCACAATAATTTCATAATTGGTGGTCTATGTATTTCTAATAGTAATTTTTGATATAACTGTAAAAACTACTCTAAAAATTTATTATTCCAAAAATGAAACCTTCATCTGGTTGTAAATATTAAGATGATACCAGCAAGAATGAGTCTTTCTGTAAAAAAAAAGATTTAAATCAAGTCTTACTGACAAGTAATTTAAATCATAATTTCAATCGTAACTTAAATCAAATCCACCCTGTGTAATGGAGGAGGGTATTGTACTTTCTTTTTCTGTTTCGTCCTTCTTTAGTCTATTATCTTTATTTCCTGTGGATTAGTTTGTTTCTTTTGTTATGTCATAAAAACTTCAATAATTTCCACCCCATATAACCAGATGTAGGAGTCCAGGTAGATACACATCACTCTAACAGCAACCTGCTTAAATACTAGTAACTGTCCAGTTTATTTAATTATTACAGATGCTTATATCCTGCCTTTCACCCCAAAGTATGTATGTACACACACACACACACACACACACACACACCCCATACAAACAGTTTTTCAAATAAAGCCACAGTGCATGGATCACAATATGAATCTCAATAATATAAATTCCATGGCAGCAGAAACCAAATAAAACACATTAACCCTCATTGTTACACTTCACCAACAAATCAAGCAGTATGGCTTTTCCTGCAGATGTACAAAGAGAAGTCGGGTGGCCATGTGCCCCACATCTTAGAGGGCAGCCCTCTATTTGAAAGGCTCTGCAGTCCAAGACTATTAAAAAAAAAAATCATAAAAAGGAAGAGGAGGGGCCATGGGGAAAAAAGGAGAGCAGGGGTCTTGAAGTTGTCCATCAACAGCACTGGACAGCAGACTGATCTGGCACACAGAAATTTGCATCTATGCACATATATTAGCATATGCAAATTTCACACAAATAAGCATCCTCTTCTGTGCTCCTTTTTGACACTTCATATGCAGCCACGCTAAAGAGAAGCAAAGGACACTGTTTACATCAGGGGTTGGCAAATGTTTTTAGCAGGGGGCCAGTTCACTGTCCCTCAGACCTTGTGGGGGGCCAGACTATATTTTTGGGGGGGAGGAGAGAACAAATTTCTATGCCCCACAAATAACCCAGAGATGCATTTAAAATAAAAGCACACATTCTACTCATGTAAAAACACGCTGATCCCAGACTGTCCGTGGGCCGGATTTAGAAGGCGATTGGGCCGGATCCGGTCCCCGGGCCTTAATTTGCCTACCCATGGTTTACATACAAGTTGGCATGCCTGGAGGAAAGAATCAGCTTCTAGCCTCTTCATTCTGTTGGTTTAATTCCCTTCACAAAGAAAACTCCTCCTGAACATCAACATGCAAAGTCAGCCACTCCAACAGAAAAAAGATGGAGAGCTTATTACACGTCTGCGCAGTTGATCATGCCTACAATTTCATATTCTCCAATTGGAGAATAAAAGGTAAAGGTAAAGGTACCCCTGCCCGTACGGGCCAGTCTTGACAGACTCTAAGGTTGTGCGCTCATCTCACTCTATAGGCCGGGAGCCAGCGCTGTCCGCAGACACTTCCGGGTCACGTGGCCAGCGTGACAAGCTGCATCTGGCGAGCCAGCGCAGCACACGGAACGCCGTTTACCTTCCCGCTGGTAAGCGGTCCCTATTTATCTACTTGCCCCCAGGGGTGCTTTAGAACTGCTAGGTTGGCAGGCGCTGGGACCGAACGACGGGAGTGCACCCCGCCGCGGGGATTCGAACTGCCGACCATGTGATCGGCAAGTCCTAGGCACTGAGGTTTTACCCACAGCGCCACCTGCGTCCCGGAGAATAGCCTCTACTAAAGGCATTGTGGATTTTGAAGAAGCATGAATGTAGGATGAAAGGGAGAAACGAGCTAAGAGGATGGCACGTTTGGCAAATCCTCATTGTGATCAACTCCTGTCCAGAAACCTATGTCCCCACTGTGGAAGGATGTGAGGATCCAGAACTGGCCTCCACAGTCACCTACAGACACACTGTTAAGGCCATATTCATGGAAGACAATCTTACTTGGCCAAGAGATGCTTTAGAAGACCAGCAGTGGTCCTCAAAATCTCAGTCAGAACAGTCCCCATTTATTTCAATAAGGTTTATTCTAGCAGGACGCTGTTTCCATCAAAATTGTATCCAGTCCGCATAAGCCTAGGGCATGATTAAGATACATATAACAGCTTAGATGAGACTGATAAGCACTTTGCATGTCTATGAAAACCTGCAGCTACTGCTATCGTTTGCTCATTAATGGTTCCACCCTAAAGGATAATGCAATGTTTAACAGACTTTGCTTGCAGAAAAGAATTTCTCAACACTAGTGCTTAAAATTAAGAAAAGGAAAGATGCAAAAGATATCAGGAATATCATTAAGTTGCTTCTGCCAAGCTTGGCATAATCAGTTTAAGAAGCATCCGGAAAAATCAGCAAATGCAAATCAATTGCCCATAGCACCTCCCTTTCCTTTTGCCAACCACTTTTTCATTCACATAATTGTGGTGGTTCAACTGTAGAGCCCGGAGTCCTTATCCTCAAACCTTTCTTTGAAAGGATGTGGTGGCTATTTATTACATGTAATTCCTGTTAAGTGTTTGTTAGGATGCTAGAGGCTAAGCAATCTTGAATGCACAAGTTAGAAACGTAGGGCTGAGATATAACAGGCAACCACACACCAAGAGTATGACATGGTTATTATTTTAACCAGACACTGAACGCTTGTACAAACAGATACAAATACACAGTAAAACTGCCGCCAGTAGCCATTGGGTGAACAAAAACTATTATTTAAATCGTGGCTAGATTCTCATGATTGCAACATGCCAAAGTATAATTTAGCCCACAGTGAATTATCTTGTTTTGTTTTGTTCATAGATGTCAGATCTAAATTAAAATATCCTAGGCCACATCCACACCAGATATTTGTAGCACTCTTATGTTACTTTAACAGCCATGGCTTACCCTAAGGAATCCTGGGATCTGTAGTTTGTTAAGGGCACTGGCCTCACGGAGCTACAATTGCCAGCAACCCTACTAGACTACATTTCCCATAATTCTCCATGACTTGTTAAAGCAGTATAGCAGCAGTGCTTCAAATGCATGATGTAGTAGGTGATCATAGAATAAATGTATCTCTATAAAGCCTTGGTTAATTTACTAAAGTAAGTATTTTCCTAAAACCATCTTACTTGCATTTCAAAGGGTGGGAAAGAGCCATGCATAAACCCAATACAGCCAAAGCCCAATTAAAAAGTTTAATTACACATTTGCTATGCAGACACCTGGCACTCCAGGATAAAGCATTTGAAAGCTGATGGAAAACAAATACCCAACCCCTTGTAGTTTCTTTGGATCCATCCTTGCCTGGTGAGAGATCAGAGGGACTACATGGAGCATCGTTACATTGGCTTACTAGATGCAGGGAGCTTCAAACATGGGGCAATATTGCAAAACATTTCTGTCTAGAAATGGATGACTTCTTTTCTGCAGAACAAGGCTGTTAGAAAGTCTTTTTGCCCTTCCAAATCTCAATTATATTGGGTTCTCCCAGACGTCCTCTGTGGGCATTCCCTGGAGCCAACACCATGCTTCCGACCATGGGTCAGCAAACTAAGGCCCGTGGGCCAGATCAGGCCCAATTGCCCTCTAAATCTGGCCCGCGGAGAGTCCAGGAATCGCCACATGGATCGCCAGCACACATGTTCTTTCCCTCTCCCTCACATGGCGGCGCCAGCGCCTCCTCCCTCCCTCCTCTTGGCTTCTCCCCGCCCTGCCTAGAGGAGGAACAGGGCTGGGCTTTGTTGCTGCCAGCCCATCTCCGGAGCCCTTTTGTGTGCCGCTCATTGTCCCGCCGCTGCCGCCAGCCCCTGCTGCTCACAAGACACAGGAGCCGCAGTTGGCTGAGCACCCCTCTCGAGCGGCCGCCATTTAAAGCAGCCCCTCTCTGGAGCCCTTTTGCACGCCGCTCATCATTCCTCCGTGCTGTTCCCCCCCAAAAAAATATATATATAGTCCAGTCCCCCACAAGGTCTGAGGGACAGCGGTCCGGCCTGCTGAAAAAGTCTGAGGACCCCTGCTTCAGACCTAGCCAATGCTGACCCTATTTTGCAACGAGTAAGAATTTGGGAGCAAGACCTGCCCAGTCATATGCTCAGCAAGCAAGGCAGCTGCTGGTAGCACGTACCTGTACGATATGCATAATCAGAAAGGCATCTTTGCTGAATGCACGCAGCACCAGTTTACACTCAAAGCACAGCACATGGATCCGCCCACTCTTTTGTGTCCCTTTGGGAAACAAATGATGGTTTTTCACCTGACATAATGGGCTAAGCCAGTGGGCAGGCATCCCTTGCGCTTCTTCCAGAGAAGATGCCCAGAGGCTAGCCTGTGGATATAAAGCAACAGGAATTGACAGACAGCCCAAATAATATGATGCTCATCTCAGGTTCTGCATCAGTTCAAGGAATCTGAACGAAACTTAGGGTTGTTGTTTTTTGAGCAAGGCAGGTACCAAAGCTCAGGTTCTAGCCTAAACCTTAAATCCAACCAGGGGGGTTGAGGCATGCAGTACATCCCCTTGAATAATATTCTGCTGTCAAAGGATCCCATGTTGGGATCCAATGCACAACACAATACAATAGCACACTTGGAACATCCTCAAGAATCACACCTGTTTCTTTTTTTCTGGGACTTTTATTTTACGGAGAGGTTGTCCTCTTCTGTTTATTATGTTATTGAACTTCTGCAAGCCAGAGGAGCTCCCTTGAACTTGCCCAACCTACTTCCCGCTGGGTAAGCTTTAAGATAGAAAGCAACGCTTTTCGGTTTAGCTGACATCGCCTCGTGAGAAAAAAATCTCATCCCCCCCCGAGATTCCCACGGGAAACTGGCATTGATAAGAAAGAGCAGGATGGAAGGGGGACACCTGTTGTTTGGAAAGGCAACAGCTGATATGCACACTGGAATGCAGACCTTACCACCGAATATCTCAACTTTAAATTGAAGGTTACTTTCCCTGCTCTCTTTACCCTGACCCTGTGCTTGTGTCTTTAAGAAGCAACACAAAACTGACAGGTGCTGTGTGAGATAGCAAGCCTCAGCACAGAGGCAAAACAAGGTACCGTATTTTTTGCTCTATAAGACTCACTTTTTCCCTCCTAAAAAGTAAGGGGAAATGTGTGTGCATCTTATGGAGCGAATGAAGGCTTGCGCAGCTATCCCAGAAGCCAGAACAGCAAGAGGGATTGCTGCTTTCACTGCACAGCGATCCCTCTTGCTGTTCTGGCTTCTGAGATTCAGAATATTTTTTTTCTTGTTTTCCTCCTCCAAAACTAGGTGCGTCTTGTGGTCTGGTGCGTCTTATAGAGCGAAAAATACGGTATTCCTCAAACAACAGGGATGTCTGGGACAGTGGAAAAAAGGCAGGTATCTGAGGTGTTCTATTGGTTAATCTCCATTTAATCATTTTATACAACAGAATATGTGCATTTTGTGTGTGTGTGTGTGTGTGTAAGCTCTGTTTTGAAGATACAAAAAGGAAAGACAGTCCAAGTTATTTGCTTGCAAGGCACTATAAATGCTGGCAAATTATCTTTCCTTCCCCAGTTCGTGGCCTGTAAATCCCAACTCTACTGCCAGGTAGTTTCTCTTGCACTCGGTACTGACTTTATAAATAGCGATGAGGTAAAGAGAGGTTTCCCAGGAAGTTCATGATCTCACCTGCCACACCCTGTGTGGAAAGCAGGCAACCCACAGCACCAGGAACAAGGGACTGTCAACCATTTCCCAACACAATTAGCGCAGCTAGCAAGCGGAACAAACCCCAGTCGCCTTCTTTGCTTTGTTAAGCAGCAAACGAACAAAAGCAGGGAGACTAAGGGATGGAACAAACTAGTCTTTATTTTAGGGCAGGGCTGACTAGCACCAACGCTCCTTTCTCAACTTAGAAAAAGGGTCATTGCTCCTAAACTTTGCAGGTGGCACACGATTCTCTGGGCACCTCTCCCAGTTTCTCTTCTCCCTGCCCACCCGACTTGCCCATTTTGCCACCACGACCAACCTTTAGCTCAGCTCCAATCCAGTTCAACTGCTGCAAGCCAAACCAAAGCAGGAATGGCCAGCTCTTTCCCTCCAAAAGTCAACGCAATCGTTTGTGGTTAGCTGTCACTTTTCTCTTGTGTCAAAGGTAAGGCTTTTGGGTATTTAACATATGCGTAACAGGTAGAAGAAGAAGAAAAATCAACAAGCAATGTTTCCCCTCGCTGCTATGCTTCCGTAGCAAAAAGAACTGCCTCTGTTGGATTTCCACCTGTAGCGCTGCAGCTAAAGACATAGGAGCTCTAACAGAAGAAAAACAAAAGTTAGCAAGCCTATCTGGGGTCGTTTCTGGTGAGAACCCAGGCATTTGCAAGCACTGAATGTACCTGCCCTAGAGTGTGTCTGGGAATCTGCAAAGTACTCATTTCCTTACAAGTTAGGCAACTTTAGACTCTGGACTTCATGAACTTACCTCCCCGCCCCCTGCTCTTAAGACGGTAACGTGAGCTATTTTAGTTTTGTAAGGTGATGAACCCTCCTCCTGCTCATTCTGCCTGGTACAGCCCCAGACTTTTGCCCTCTAAATCCTGCTGCAGGTCTAACCCCGCTAAGAAATCAATCACATGTTTCTTAGCAAAGACACAGTGTAAGCTAACCTGCTCCTCATCCAACAAATTCCAGAAGGTAGCCATACTTTCACAGCAAAACTAAGGAGGGCTGCAATGCTAAACACATTCATTAGGGCAGCCTTCGTCAACCTCGTGCCCTCCAAATGTAGTCCAAAACATCTGGAGAACATCTGGAGACCACTAGCTTGGTGAAGGCATAACCCCTACTGAACACAATGGGACATACCTCTGGGTAACCTTACTCAGGATTGCACTGTCTGGGGTTTTTTTGCCCCTTTACAGGCTAGCAGATGGACTGCAGCATACGTTTTCATGGACTGGAGTCGACTTTGAGACATACAAAAGGTTACCCCCCATTGGCACTTGACAGATACATAGGTACACACATAGAGACAGAAAAAAACTCCGTAAAACAGCGATGCTGAAAGATGATGAAATACAAGAGGTACAGCCTGCGACATTTTTTATGCAAAACTCAAATAAACACAAGATAAAAATACTGACTGCCATATTGAAATATGAAATGTCCTATTTCCATCTCTGCTAATTTAGCAACTGTAGTGGAACAGAACCCTGGTCTGGGTTTATAAAATTCTAAATATGCATATGTGCGTGGACATGCGAGATAATATATGCATCTGTCAATGGAGAATGTTATTTCAGGCATCTAGTCCAGGGGCTGTCAACCTTATTAAGCCTGTGAGCACATATGGATTGTTGAGCGAGGGCCACAGAGGCCAATCCTTCTGGGTCACTTCTATGCTGCCTCCCCTCCCGACACACCTCAGACAAAGCGTACATCATAATAATAATAATATAATTTATTATTTATACCCCGCCCATCTGGCTGGGTTTCCTCAGCCACTCTGGGCTGCTTCCAACACAATATTAAAACACAGTAATGCTTCAAACATTAAAAGCTTCCCTAAACAGGGCTGCCTTCAGATGTTGTCTAAAAGTCTGGTATTCTATTCTAAATAAAAGTCTGGTAGTTGTTGTTCTCTTTGACATCTGAAGGGAGGGCGTTCCACAGGGCAGGCGCCACTACCGAGAAAGCCCTCTGCCTGGTTCCCTGTAACCTCCCTTCTCGCAGTGAGGGAACCACCAGAAGGCCCTCAGCGCTGGACCTCAGTGTCCGGGTAGAATGATGGGGGTGGAGATCCTCCTTCAGATACAAGACGCGCCATTTTTTTCCAAGTGATCTGGGTAGAACTAACCTTTTGAAAAACCTGCAGACCTGAAAGAGGAAGTGGGAAAGAGCATCACTCTTCCAACTTCCTCCTCCAAAAAAAAAAAAAGCTCCAAGTACTTGTCAAGGGAGAAAAAAAAAGTTATCATCTCCAACTCCTGACAAAGCAAGGGGGGCACACCTGGAAGTTTTTAGGCACCAGTGGAAGGCCTCAAAAACGCTACTGCACCAAAATGCACCACATTTGGTGACCCCCTGATGTAGCCCATAAGCATCCACAACAAGCCCAAGGACCAAATCTACACTTTATGTCAGAATTCCATGGCTGGGGCTCTGAAGGTAATTTTCTTCCTCAAACAGCACCCACAATAGGGAGGTGATACAAATCTGAGTCATGGCATCACTTGCCTGTCAGTCCTTCTGCCCACATGTTAAAATGTATAACCTCTCAGGTGAGGTGCCTCAGGAGGAAATAAAACATCCAGGGGGGAAAGCTGAGGCATATAGGGTTTGCCAGGTAGAAGCGTTAAGAGAATTCTTAAGAAAACCACATTTGGTCCTGTTGCAATAGGGAAGGGGACGTGGAACGACCTGCTGTATCAGTGATCTTAAGGGCAAATGCCTGTTCTGTAGATTATATAATAATAATTTATTATTTATGCCCCGCCCATCTGGCTGGGTTTCCCCAGCCACTCTGGGCGGCTTCCAACCGAATATTAAAAACAATACAGCATCAGACATTAAACATTTCCCTAAACAGGGCCGCCTTCAGTTGTCTTTTAAAAGTAAAATAGTTGTTTATTGCCTTGACATCTGCTGGGAGGGCGTTCCACAGGGCAGGTGCCACTACCGAGAAGGCTGTCTGCCTGGTTCCCTGTAACCTCACTTCTCACAGTGAGGGAACCGCCAGAAGGCCCTCAGAGCTGGACCTCAGTGTCCGGGCTGAATGATGGGGGTGGAGATGCTCCTTCAGGTATACAGGACCGAGGCAGTTTAGGGCTTTAAAGGTCAGCACCAACACTTTGAATTGTGCTCGGAAACGTACTGGGAGCCAATGAAGATCTTATGACAAACTGAGCAGCCCTAAAGCCAGCATTTGCCAACCTGGCACCCTGCAGCTGTTTTACACTACAACTCCCATGAGTTGGCTGGGGCTGATGGGAGTTGTAGTCCAAAATGGCTGGAGGGCAAATGGATAGGAAAATCTGCCCTAAGGAATGGAGGTAAAATAGGTACAAGCAAAGAATGCTCACTAATAATACTGGGGTTTGGGAAGGGGGGGGGAAATCCTTTTTACCTCCAAATAGGGCTGTGTCAGACCCAGAACCAAAACCCCATTGCCAGGTCTTCCCCTTAAGGACATTTTATTCAGGTGCAAATCACACCCCTCCCACTGTGGCAGCTCCCTTCTGCCAAAAAGAAAAGATGAAGCATTTAAAGCACATTCCCCACCTCACCCCAAAGAACCCTGGGAATTATAGTTTGGTAAGAGAGTTAGGAAGTGCAGCTCTGTGAAGAAGGAAACTACAGTTCTCAGGATTTGGGGGGGGGGTTAAATGTATGTAAGGGACGCGAGTGGTGCTGTGGGTTAAATCACAGAGCCTAGGACTTGCCGATCAGAAGGTTGGCGGTTCGAATCCCCGCGACGGGGTGAGCTCCCATTGCTCGGTCCCTGCTCCTGTCAAGCTAGCAGTTTGAAAGCACATCAAAGTGCAAGTAGATAAATAGGTACCACTCTGGCGGGAAGGTAAACGGTGTTTCCGTGCGCTGCTCTGGTTCGCCAGAAGCGGCTTAGTCATGCTGGCCACATAACCCGGAAGTTGTATGCTGGCTCCCTTGGCCAATAAAGCGAGATGAGCGCCGCAACCCCAGAGTCAGGCACGACTGGACCTAATGGTCAGGGGTCCCTTTACCTTTAAATGTATGGTATATATGCACCCACACAGAAAGTATGGGGGGGATATCAGTTTTCTGACCCCAAGAGAAGAACCAGAATTAAAATGTGTAATGCTGAATAAGGAAGATTCCTTATGCTTCAAAGGGCTTGATATGTATATCAAGGCTGCAATACTAATCCCACTTACTTGAGAGCAAGACCCATTTACTTCAATGGGACTTACTTCTGAGTAGATATGGTTAGGGTTGAGTTTTATGGCACTGTTAGCAACCCTAGCACAGGAAAGAGAAAGGAGAGCATCTCTACAGATATTCAGAATGAGAAGTGGAAAAGGTTCTCAATATCAGGGCAGAATATTTTTTGTGTGAGTGGGTTTTGTTTGTTTCCTTTCTCATGGGGCTGCAGCCACCCAGGGCTTTCAGGAAAAGGAGGAAGTAAAACTGTCTCAGGTAGCAGCAGGAGAACAGGTGGAGGTGGAAGAGGAGGAGAGCTCCCAGCTAAGTCACTCAACAACTGCAGCTGCCTCCTAGCAACAAAAAGTTTCACCCGCCTTTAAAAAAACAACACAGCAACAGCAAGCAGCCACTTAATCCTAAAACAGGGAAAATTGGAAAACAGGGGGAAAGTCTTACTTGAGGGGAAAGAGGCACAAGAAGGTGGCTCCACACACAGAGGGCTGGGTTTGAATCTGCAAGGTCTGGGTGCGAGTACTGCCTTTCCCTATTACATCTGAGGTTTGGGGTTCTCCAATACAAAACAACAACCCTGTGAGGTTGAGCCGGATTAACGTCTGCAAGATCCGACTCTGAGCTCCATCTCTCCCCATTACATTTCACGCTCAAGGGCTCTCCAGCTTTATCCTCACAACAAACCCATGATGGGGCCAAAGAGAGGGCAACCAGCTGTGTCCTTTGAACCCAGGTCCAAGGCCAGTTATTACTCTACACCGGCCCCTCCATCAAGTGACTCGTTTGGCCTTTGGCATCACACACACAGCCTCAGCCTCCTATACGGAGTCAGTGTTGGTGCAGTGGCGTCCGACTAGGACCTGGGAGGTCGGGGTTCAAATCCCCAATTAGCCACGAAGTTCACGAAGGTGGCTGTGGGCCAGTCACCGCCTTCTCCCAGCCTAACCAACCTCACAGGGGTGTTGTAGGGGTTAAAACGAGGAGCAGGGGCTGGGTGAACCACTTAGGACACCTTGAGCTCCTGGGAGAAAAGGGAGGACTGTAAACGCAGTAAAAAAAAACTATTATTGTTATTGTTATTGTTATTGTTTAAGAGAGGAAACGTGAACAACTGCCTTTCCAGCGTTGCAAACGCAATCAAGCCGAAGACGTTCACTGCAGGGTCAAAATACAGAGTAATGAGAAAAGAAAGGGAAAAAATAAGGATTTGCTGCGGGGAGCGAACCGCAGAGCGCAAAGAAGTCAGGTGCAGAGAAGGATAACGAGACTCCGAGGAGAGAGAAAAAGTAGCCAAAACAACTCAGGGAGGGGGGGCAGGAAAGTAGCCTTGGCCTGGGAGCCCCCCGTGAGGGTGGCTGGCTTAAAGCCCCCCCCGACCCCCCACCGCTGCCTGCCGCCTTACCCTGCTATACAGCTCCGTCACCGACATCTCCTCGCCCGGGAAGCCTGATGGCGCAAAGCGAAGCCGGCGGCGCGTCCGCGACGCATCCACACGCGCAGCCGCCTGCAAAAATCCCAAAGTCCGGAGCGGCGGCGAAAGTCCAGCGGGGGCTTACGGGGAGGGCTCGGGCCACATGGCGGACAGGCGGGCAGGCGAGCCTCGGCCGGAGCGGGAACGGGGAGGGAGGCGCGACCTTTGCCCGGCCTGCCTCGGCGCGCCGCGGCTGAAGTTGGAGACGAAATGCCCGGAGAGGGAGCGAGGGAGGAAGGAAGGGAGGCGGAAGGTGCGCGGAGCGAGGGGAAAGGAACAGCCCTGCTGCCCGGCCAGGCGGGGCTGGGCGGCCGCTCCCTCCTCAGGTATGGGAGGAGCAGCTCGGCGGCCGGCCGGCTCCGCTTTCCCTCCCCTACCTGGCGGCGCTTCGCGTCGGAGCTGCGCGCTTGGGGAACCCTTTGCGCACAAGACCCGCCGCCGGCGCGCACGACGGGATCGCCCTCTGCCGGCCGCCGGGCAAACTTCCCAACCCGGAATAATAATAATAATAATAATAATAATAATAATAATAATAATAATAATAATAATAATAATAATAATAATAATAATAATAATAATTACCTCGGGTTACATATGCTTCAGGTTACAGACTTCGCTAACCCAGAAATAGTACCTCGGGTTAAGAACTTTGCTTCAGGATGAGAACAGAAATCGTGCTCCGGCGGCGCGGCAGCAGCAACAGGAGGCCCCATTAGCTAAAGTGGTGCTTCAGGTTAAGAACAGTTTCAGGTTAAGAACAGACCTCCGGAATGAATTAAGTACTTAACCTGAGGTATCACTCTGGGCGGCTTCCAACAAAACACTAAAATACAATAACTTATTAAACATTAAAAGCTTCCCTAAACAGGGCTGCTTTTAGATGTCTTCTAAAAGTCTGGTAGTTGTTGTTCTCTTTGACATCTGGTGGGAGGGCATTCCACAGGGCGGGTGCCACCACCAAGAAGGCCCTCTGCCTGGTTCCCTGTAACTTCTCGCAGCGAGGGAACCGCCAAAGCCCTCGGCGCTGGATCTCAGTGTCCGGGCAGAACGGACATGATCACAAACATACACACCCAATACACAAAAACCTGTGGGGGGGGGGGGACGGACGGACGACTTTTATTAATGTTTTAGTTTTTAATCTCCCACTCCTCCCAGCATTCCCAGTGCAGGCACCTTTGCTGCTGATGGGACTGGCAACTTCGCCTGCTCTGAATTTGTTTTTTTTTTTTTGCAAGTGTGTTTTGGCTGGATTGAATTAAGCTGCATCTGATAAAACAACGCTGTGATGTATTGTCACTCACTGTAATGATTAATTATATTAGACCCTCCCAGTGCCCCCATTCTTCAGGATCAAGTTCCTGTTTAGAGAAGCCATCCAGGTTTCTGGATTTGATCCCGGAATGTCCCACTTCTGCTTAGCAAGGCCAAACTTGGCCCTCCAGCTGTTTTGGGACTACAGTTCCCATCATCCCTGACCACTGGTCCTGTTAGCTAGGGATGGTGGGAGTTGTAGTCCCAAAAACAGCTGGAGGGCCAAGTTTGGCCATGCCTGTGGGGTGTCCCTATTTTCACTGGATAAATGTTGGAGGGTGTCAGGGCCTCAGGAACAGAGGCACAGGGGAGAGAGGAAATGGAGAGCGAAGGGGAAGAATCGGAGGGCAGCGTAGGGGGGTATAGCAGTGACCTGAGAGATTCCATGAGCTCCTCCAGCGAATCAGAAGATTCCCAGAAGGAGGTGCCGATGGTCAGGGCAAGGGGGGCCAGCGGGGACTCCCAAAGCAGCAGCTGGAGATCAGGGCCAGCTTCCCCACCAGAGCGTAGTGGGGGGGAGGAGTCCCAGGTGTCAGAGCCAGGATCTCCTCCAGCAGGGAGAGGAGTCGAGACTGACCACACCTCCACTGGGGAGTGGGGGAAGCAGTGACAGGAGCAGTGTAACAGTCAGGAGGAAGGTTGCCGGCTGGGCGCGCGTGCCAAGTTCAAATGTACAGGCGCGTGGGACAGCAGAAAGCCCGGATCGGGAACCAGGTCCTAAAGCCCGCCGGAGGCAGGGGGAAGACTCAGGGGACTCAGTGTCAGAAGAGTCTAGGAAGGGCGAGACCCCAGCTGACAGGAGGACCCAGAGGAGGAGAGAGCAGAGGAAGAGGTGGAGCAAGGCTAGAGTCTTAAACTGGTGTCTGGGGGGAGGAGACTCTGACGGAGCTTCAGCGGTCTAGAGTTTCAGACGTAGAGCTGCGCGCTGCGGCTGTGAAAGCAAAACTGAATTTCAATAAAGACTTTTGTATATAACAACGGATCAGCGTTGGTCCTTTGTGAGCTGGGACCTAGGGCAGCTCTGACAGAGGGTTATGGAGTTATCCGACCCCCAAGCAGCCTGAAGGCAATACTGTATAGGGAAGTTTGTTTGTTTGTTTTTTAAAAAAATGTTTTATTGTGTTTCTATATCTGTTGGAAGTTGCCCAGAGTGCCTGGGGCAACCCAGTTAGATGTGTAGGGTATAAATAGTAAAATTATCATTATGGAATGAGACGCTCCTCTTTTCATCGGAGAAATGTTGGAGGGTATGTTTTCGTATTGAGATTTTTTTACTGAAGTTTTTCATAATTCGGTATTTTTATTTAAAGAAACATTAAGCCACTTTACAGGCCCATCCCTCCCATGCTAGAATATTAACCACAGTTTACAAATTGCAAACTAGAAAATGTAAAAAAGCCGGCATCTCTGAGCAAGAATTGACTGACCCTTTAAAACATTGTTCAGCCCAGCTTTGGGAGCAAGGGGAGAGAAACAAACTACAAAATGCAAAAGCCAGCATTTAAAAACCAACAGCAACAATTCTATTTTTGTTTTTCTAGATCTGTGGGTGCTAAAGGAGGGGACTCTTTTTTTCCTGCATTTTGCTGAGGCTTGGGAGGAAATCTGTTTGAGGGTTTGTAGGAAGTTGGGGGCTAATTTCATGTTGGTTAATACTGCAGTTAAGCGAAGGGTGTCCTGAAAACCAGGTCTGCACGTTGGGCAAAATCCTGAAGAGATAGTAAAGTAAACACTTCAGACAGGCTACAGGGGAGAGATGCTTTTTTAAAATGCTCCCCATATAAAAAACAGATATAATAAAACAAGCACACTCAATGAGCATAGAGGAAGTGGGAATTCTAGCACAGTCTTCGCCCTGCCGTACTATTTTTTGCTTGTCAGAAGATTTGTTTAACTTACTTATGTGGCCTTTTAAAGTATCTTTTCAAAATGGGAGCCTTAAACATTTGTATTCCTTCTCCCAACTTCACTCTGAAGTGGTACCATTCATACTACTCAGATTTAATAAACAGTATGTGTTTGTAGCAGGGTGTGTGTGTGTTATTGGTTTGTTTTCAGTTTTATTGTGTATTTTGTGTTCTCATTTTGTATTTTTATGTTGTGAACCGCCCTGTAATCCTCGGATGAAGGACGGTATACAAAATTAGTTAATTAATGTTAGAATTTAATTAGAACTGGTATGTTAGAACTGGGAGACAGCCAGAACCAAAGGTGTATGAGGGTATTAGAATATAGTAAGAATTGTGGTGGACTCAGTGATAAGTCCCTGTTATTAGCTAATGTGAAGACTAATTTAGTCAGACAGGCTTTCTTAGTTGCCGCACAAAACCAGGCAGGAATGTGATCTAGATGTAGAATTATAGTATCCGAAATATACTCGGAGTTGAGTGTGGATTTCATGCTCTTTATTCAGCTCATAGTAGTGAGGAATGAAAGTTCCCCCAAAATATCTGCTTTATATACATTATTTGCACAATGGGCTGCACGTGATTGGCTAATTCCTGGATTCTCCTGTAGGCCAATCAGGTTGTGGATTCACTTCCACCTGGAGCTGGATTGGGTGGCTCCTGTGGACCAATCGTACTGCTGCATTGTTCTAGGACCAATCAGACTGCTGCATTCTGAATCCTATTGTTCTAGGACCAATCAGACTGCTGCATTTGGATCCTATTCAGCTCAGTACATAACACCATTGTAGAATTGTAGAGTTGGAAGCGACCTCGAGTGTCATCTAGTCGAACCCCCTGCAATGCAAGAACATGCCAAAGATATGAGAGGTTGCTTTCGTTCTCCAATGAGGAGTATACCGTATTTTTCGCTCTATAAGACGCACCAGACCACAAAACGCACCTAGTTTTTGGAGGAGGAAAACAAGAAAAAAATAATTCTGAATCTCAGAAGCCAGAACAGCAAGAGGGATCGCTGCGCAGTGAAAGCAGCAATCCCTCTTGCTGTTCTGGCTTCTAGGCTAGCTGCGCAGCCTGCATTCGCTCCATAAGACGCACACACATTTCCCCTTACCTTTTAGGAGGGAAAAAGTGACTCTTATAGAGCAAAAAATACGGTAATTTGCAGCTTCCTTAGAAAAGACTTTCTCAGAAAAGGCTGGTGTGTGATGTAACCTGCACACCAGTGTGGCTTCAGCGGTTGATGATGCAAATGAATAAATCTCTAAGAACAAAGCTGGGCTGGTTTCCTATCTCCAGGATTTGCAAAGTAGGAGGCACAAAGGTTCAGTCCATGGTCTACGGCTGCAGATGTAAAGATAGGGGAATGCAGATCATGGCACAAAAGTGAATCATAGAATCATCAAGTTGGAAAGGGCCCCAAGGGTCATAAAGTACAGCCCCCTGCAAAGCAGGAATCTCAACACACGGTCTCCCATCCAAGCTGAAACCATATTGGACCCTGCTTAGCTTTAAGCAGTTTTATTGCTGCACCAGTAAGAGGGCCATCTAAGTGAATAAACATCCCCACAGCATCTGTCAGTCAATTTTATACTTTAGTTATAACTGCTTTTTGATGTACATGAGGCATAGGCAAACTCAGCCCTCCAGATGTTTTGGGACTACAGCTCCCATCATCCCTGACCACTGGTCCTGTTAGCTAGAGATGATGGGAGTTGTAGTCCCAAAACATCTGGAGGGTTGAGTTTGCCTATGCCTGATGTACACCATGCTAATGACCAGTTGGTGACATTACAATAGAAAGCATTTTTTAAAATGTACATATGAGAAGTAATTCATTTTTTTCACTCTGTCCCAGAATGACTGCCATTTTGACCAGGTGACCTAGCATGGCAAATAATGCTGCCTGTCCACTTCTTCTGGAAAACATAGTACAAATGCTGCTTAAGAATTAAACTGCAAACAATTCCATTTTTCTCTTGCCCTGCACAGCTGACATCTATTTTAAAAACCTGCCGAGGTTTAAAATAGGTAACTGGTTTTGCATACATGGGAAATGTTTGCTGAATGTAAATTCGTACTACCCATTTTCCTTGATTAAATCAATATATTCCCACCCACTACACGGCTCTGCCTTCCACTAAAAAAAAAAAAAAGTTAACTACACTTGGAATTGGGGTGAGAAAATTAAGCCTATATTTAATGCTGAAGGCCGGACAGCAGAAAAGGTTTCCCCAAAGCACAGTGCAGTTATTTGCATGAAATATAGATTACAGCAAACACACTGTTTTAAAGGGAATTTCTAAAACTTTCAGTTAAGAGATTTTAAAATATTATAAATTTCTTGGAATGGTTGACATGCAGTTGTTTGTCTTCTGTATTATCCAGAGAAATATTCTGATGAATTGTGACCCCTGGCATTTTGGTTCAATCTGGGGCAAATCCTTTATCCTTATCCCAAGGTCTGATCCCATACTTCAATGGCAGACAGTGTGATGTAGGGGTTAGCGCAGGCACAGGCAAAATTGGCCCTCCAGATGTTTTCGGACTACAGCTCCCATCACTCCCAGGACCAGTGGTCAGGGATGATGGGAACTGTAGTCTCAAAACTACTGGAGGGCCGAGTTTGCCTATGCCTGGGTTAGTGCATTGTACCAGGAAGGTCTGTATTCAAGTGTTCACTGATCCTATGAAGCTCATTGACGGGGCTTGGCCTCAGTCACCTTTCAACCTAATCTACTTCACAGGGTTGATGTGATGATGACATGGGGAAACTTTGTGCATGCAGCTCTGAGCTCCCTAAAGGAAAGGGCAGAATTCAAGAACGATAGTTAAATAAATAACTGTTCTTTTAGAGAAACCTGAAGTCAATGACTCTTAACTGAAGTATACTGAATGAACCATAGCTTCAGAATAAATAAGAATAATGTTTTGTGTGCAAAAGGTTAAATCCCTAGAAATCTCAGGTTAGACTATGTACTGGGCAAAGTGTAAAGCAGTTATGCATGACATGAACACTTCGTTTTTTAAAGAAAATATCCACTGTTTTTACTGTTATTTATTAGTTGTCTTCTGTACAATCGTCTCAAGGCGATGTGCAATACAAACAGCAAAAAAAGTTAAAGACACACAGGTGGAATCTACACTCATATAAAGAACGCTTTGAGAATGCTTTAAAAAAAGTTTTGAAACATATATTAAATTTGCCGTAGCTCACCATCGCCATCTAGTGTCACATTTGCATATTGCATTAAACGACACACTTAAATCATTTTATTTGCAGCTGTATGGCTGAGTCCACAGAAATACACAGCAGATACATTTAAAACAAAAGCCTATTCATGACAAAAACCTATTTGTCCAGCTCGGGAAGAACAAAGAGATTTTCAGTTGTTTCTGGAAAGTGCAGAAAGAAAGGGCACATGCTGTATCTCAGCAGCAATACTATGTTACAGAACAGGGGCCACCATATTCAAAGCCCCGCTTTGAGTTACTGTAGCTTCTGAGGACTTTGGGACTTGCAGGTAGGTATCAGATTCGCTATGTGCATTTTACATGTTAGAAATACATATAAATATGCGTTGCAGGGCTAGCCAAATCATAGCTCCCGGGTCATTCAGCGATATAAGCAATTAACCCCGCAGTTTGCAGTGAGCAGGAACTGACTAATTAAGGGATAATTCATCCAAATTCGCTCTGTGTTTGTGTGCGAGAGGGGGGGAAGCGGAGGGAGAGAGAGCATGAGAGCAATCAGTGTGTGTTTCAGGACAAATCTTGCGACAGGCTGATATTCCACAACTGAAGCTGCAGCAAAGCAGAAATCTGCATCTGTTGAATTGCTGGCTGCTGTGCAGCCAAGTGTTCTGAATTGGGGTGGGAAGGCCTGGCTCTCATAATCTTCTGCATGGCACATACAAAACTTGCAAGGACAGCGACTGCATCCTAACTAGTTTTAAGAGAGTTTGTGTACTGGTCCAGTAAACGCTTCCGCTGCGCCACCAGCAACAGCTCTCTTTGCAGAGCATTAATTAAGTCCAGCGCAGAGATTCTTGTTGCAGTACAAGCTTCAGAGTCCCAGCAGCAAAGAAATAACGACACAGGGAAGCCTGTCTTTCCAAAGACAGGTTTATTGCAGAAAGATAACAGAAACACCTCCGGAGCTTTCAGACATTTTTGCTTCACGCCCCACACACAGAGAAAACAAACACTCTTTATATACTGAGCAACTTAACGAGCTTGACTACTTAAAGTTACATGACATTGCTAACTTGCCAGCGTCTTAGGTTTCACACCCTAACAAGTTTCCTTCTGGCTTTACCGCTGACCCGCTGCAAGATTTTGCACGGGCTGCTAGATCTTTCCAAACTCCACCCAGGAGAACTATCATATTTATCTGATATTTTCCTGGACCTGCCAACCCTAAGATCCATAAGCCAGTGGCGGCAGGGTGGGGGGTATAAATAAAAAAAAATGAATAAAACAGTACATATGTGCATAAATGCTGACCTTTACTTGTCCACATCTAGAGTCTCCAGCTTGACTGCTAACTAAAACCACTGTCTGGCATGTTCCAGGAATTCCCAGGCAGCCTGTTCTGCTGCCAAGGGAAGACAACAGCCTGTAATATTTATTTATGCATGTTTTATCATGACTAATATCCTCCCCTTTATATAGAAACTGTAGTCAAGGCAGCACCTTTTTTTATTCTTAACCCATTTGACAAAACAAACAGCAGATTATTTAAATAGGAGTAGTTAAAAGCACATAACTAAAGAGGCAGCATTTAGCTAAAAGTGTGCTGTGTGTATAAAATAAATTGAGGAAGGGCTATAGCTCTGTAATAGTGTCTAGGTCTTAAATGGAGAAGGACCATAGGTGAGTTCCCAAAATCTCAATTCAAAGGGTTACATTGCAGGTAATGGGACAGACCTCTGCCTGAGACAAGAACATGCTACCTTGATAAGGAACGAAACGGAAAAATGCATTTTTTCCTAACTATAAAGGCTAGATTTTTTGCTTATTAAACTGTAAATCATCTCAGTCCTATTTTCAGGACTCCTGTGTATTGTGAAGTTGTAAAGGGATCTTGCACATACACAGAGTCGTTAAAATAGGAAATGCTTGCCAATACACTGCACTGTTGGGAAATTGATTAATCATTGCTGCCTACGGTTTTGAAGCATAAGTAACCCCTGACTCAAAACAAGCTAATCATGGATGGAACTCGCTCAGCTTTGTGCAGGAACAGGTAAGATGAACGAGGGAGAATCAACAGGATTCAGGAGGTGGGAATCTTCCAGTGTTGGGGTGAAAATGCAGCACAGAATGAGTCACTCTGCTGCTAGGTACAAATGTCGGAAGCTTTTCAGAAGTACCTGGAAAGTCAGGATCAATGTGTTCAAGAGCTCGCTCAGTAATACTGTGACAACAAGCTGACTTGTAAAACAGATTTCTGATTGAATACACTGAACGGCTCATGGTGTGCGATTCAACACTTGTCCTATAGTTGTGATCTAAAGACAAAACAAGTGATGGGGCCGAGAGGCAGCCATGTTTATTGTCCATGTTTAAAGTGGAAGGGGCAGGAGTAATATTGTCAACAAAACGAGCGTGCAGCTGGTAGAAATCAAGTCTACCTTGTCACCCACAAGACTCAGTATAAGCCAGCTTTCTATGTTCCCCAATCTGTGGGGAGAACACATCTGCATAGCCGTGTTTACTTGCCTACGGTTTCTTTCTCAGAGGTTGCTAGAGATTTGGGGTAACTGGCCAGGCAGCTGTGTCCAGATTAACATTGCCACTTTTGTTTTGATTGCTCCTGCTTCTGCAAACTTTAATGGCAGCTGGACACACAGAAACTAAATATGCCAAGTTTTGTCCAGAACAACTCTTAAAGCCTCGTTTGCTTAGTTTCCGTAGATCTAGCTGTAAGTACAGCAGGTCTCGGCTCTGCAAAGGAACATGCTGGCAATATGTACACAGGACTCCAGGTTGCCTGATCATGGTGAGACAGAGGGAGTACATCAGTTCTTATAGCATACAGTGGTGGGAATGGGGAATGTCAACTGAATAAATGCTGAGTTATGGACAACCTTTTCTTTTCTTTTTTTAAAAAAGAGGGAATGAAAATGCTTTTTTATTACAAATAACTTGGAAAAGCACAGCATATAGGCATTCATTTTGAATTGTACAACTAAAAGTGTTTTTAAAGAAAATGTTTTGAAGTCAGTCAATTTCACCATGCAACGTTCTTTATTTAAAACGTAAAACTTTCGACAGCATTTTATTTTTAAAAGGAGGTTTTGCTTGACCAAGAAAAGAAGCTAGGAAACATGGTATTCTAGAGTCTTCTTCCCCTCAGTCAGTGTACACATGTAGAAGATGCTTTAGCTGCACTTGGGGGTTTAAAATGCAGTGATTTATAAATATAGATCTATATAAAGGAAATTGGTTGGAGTCTAAGATTAAGAACTGCTGGCAAGGTACCTCCGCAAAGGATGGAGATCTGACAACTTCATGTAAGGTCTTGAGATGATGTCCGCTATCTTCTGCTGGTAAAGCTTTTCCGCTTCCAGGGACAAAGCGTATTGGCGGCGTTCTTCTTCCTTCTCAAGATCACGGGCTTGCTTGTTGTAATCCATCTGAGCATTGAGTTCCTCCTGATACGCCTTTGCTTGCTGTGTGCGCCTGCAGATAACATAATAAAGAGGGATGAGCGTAATCAGAAGCAGAAACTACTTAACACTTTTAACACACTCCCTTCCAGGGCATGGTCTGAAGGCACACAGCCTTTCTGCAGGCCATTCTCCCACACACTGTTCTGTGCAGGACAGGAAGGAGGCTCACTCCACGTTCTCTTTTCCAGCAAACCTTTGAATAAAAGTGCATCTTTGAATAAATGTGCACCTCTGAATAAATAATGCATCCTTTGATGGATGCATTATTGTCCGCCACGTGACACACCTTGCTTTTCTATCCTTTTCATTGCCTATGCACTCCCTTCTCCCCCCCTCCACCTATTGTTATTGTACTCTAATATATAAAGAACCCCTGGACAGTTAAGTCCAGTCAAAGGCGACTATGGGGTTGCAGCGCTCATCTCGCTTTCAGGCCGAGGGAGCCGGTGTTTGTCCGCAGGCAGCTTTCCAGGTCATGTGGCCAGTATGACTAAACTGCTTCTGGTGCAACGGGACACCGTGACGGAAACCAGAGCGCATGGAAATGCCATTTACCTCCCTGCTGCAGTGGTACCTATTTATCTACTTGCAAAGACGTGCTTTTGAACTGCTAGGTTGGCAAGAGCTGGGACAGAGCAATGGGAACTCACTCCGTCGCGGGGATTTGAACCACCGACCTTCTGATCGGCAAGCCCAAGAGGCTCAGTCATTTAGATCACAGCGCCACCCGCGTCCCTACTCAAATATAGAGGATTGAATCAAGCTAAGTCATACTCAGAGTAGACCTACTGAAAAAATCAGTGAGCATGACTAACCTAAACTGACGTATTTAAATAGGTCTACTCCAATTATGACTTGGCTGTATACAACACACAGTATTGTGGTGTGGTGTTTGGGGGAAAATGCTCAATAAAAATGATAATTTTTGAAATGCATAGGTTTGCACTGTGTATGGTTATTTGTTATCCCTATTCGAAAATTTGTTAGGATTCTAAGCACAAGCTGAAAATCATCCTTTATTCTCTGACTTTGTTATTAAAATCTGTCCCACTTTGGAATGTGGAAGGAGCTTTCACCACATGTTGTTTTCTTATTGATGTCCCTGCAAGAAAAAGGGCTTAATTCCCAGTTTTAGGGATGGAAAACAGAGGAAAGATAGTGAGACTCTCTAAGAACACTTGAACTCAGGACTTTTAGCACCAAATTGCAGCACTCTCTCTCCTTTTAAGCACTGCTACTTAGAAGCTTTCAAGGCTTTAATGTCTCTGCAAAAGATATATGAAAATGTGTTCAATTTGCCTTGACTGTATAGGTTACAGAACTGAGGCTTTCCCTGCAAATAATTTGGGTGCCACTGGCATAGTTTGCTGGGTTTTTACCACAAAGGTATAATCAGCCCTGCTGATAGGATCAAGAGCAATTACCTTGCATATTTCTCCTCTTCTAGACGGTTGAATTCTAAAATGGCTGCATTTAACAATTCCCTGTCCCGAATCAGTGCCTCTTGTTCTTGGGCATTTCTCTGAACTGGAAGGCAAAAGATGGAACATGTAATTGGCCGATGCTGCTGCTTTTTTGTCAATGAATTAATTATTACAATGTGTTTAGTCTTTTGGTCGCCTAACACACGGCAGTATCTGTACAGCAAAGCCGGGAAAATACCGTATTTTTCGCCATATAGGACGCACCGTCCCATAAGGCGCACCTAGTTTTTTTGGGGGGGCATTATTTCCCCCCCAGGCGCGGGGCTGGGGCGGGGGAGGCCCGAGCTTCCCCCGACCCCAGCCCCCAAACAGGCAGCTCTCTGCAAGCAGCGGGAGCGCTCCCACTGCTTGCGGAGAGGTGTGCGAAGCCTGGAGAGTGTGAGGGGTCGGTGCGCTTCAGCGAAAGCCTGCATTCACCCCATAGGACGCACACACATTTCCCCTTCATTTTTGGAGGGGAAAAAGTGCGACCTATAGGGCGAAAAATACGGTAGTTAAAAACAAACATCAACATCAAAACAATCAAATCAATACATAAAACATCAGCTTTCACAGGGTTGGGTGGGAGGGTGTGCTTATCAGTAACCCAGGGCATCACTAACATTGCCTTAGCTGCTAGTTATCTGTTCATGCCAGGCAGGCCTTACTTAGGAGACCATTCCACAGACAGAGGGCCACAACTGAAAAGGCCCTGTTCTTTATTCACACCCTTCAAGTCTCTCTCAGAGGAGGCACGTGGAGACACTTGTAACAGGCAGTTATATTCTTGTCTGGAGTGGGAATTAATCAGGTATTGTGGTCCTGCAATGTATAAGCCCTGCGGGATTTGACATCTTTCCGCAGGGCCTGCACGATGGAGCTGTTCCAGGGTTCAGTCTGATTCTTTTTTTTAACAAGCATTAAAGAGGCCTCCTAGCCCGCTCACAGGTCCTTTATAAGGCCAGTGGTAACATTTGGCCCTGGAGAATATCAACCACTCTCAGTTTTACCCGTGGACTGCCATCTGTCCAGATTTTAATTTGCTCTGAACTAATTTTAAGATGTATTTTAATTAACTGACTGCCTGTTTTTATGTTCTTATATTCTTTATATACTGTGTTAGTTTTATGATGTCAGCCGCCCTGAGCCCGGCTCTGGCCGGGGAGGGCAGGGTACAAATAAAAATTTATTATTATTATTAGTTCAAACCAGCACCTTAAATTGGGTCTGGAAGAGTATAGGCGGCCAGTTTAAACTTTCTTAAATGGATGAGTGGGTGGGGGGAGGGGTTACTGGTTTGTAGGAGGCAGGTCTTGTTTTTATTCTGTATTTTGTGCTTTTATATTGTATTTTTATGTTGTGAACTGCCCTGATATCTATGGATGAAGGGCAGAATACAAATTCAACAAATAAATGAAATAAAAATAAAGAAATGGCAAAAGCCTTTCCTGATTAGTTCCATCCCTGTTCCTGCTGCTGTATTAATATCATGGATTTTATTACATGTGTTTACTACTCTGGTAATCTCCCAGCAGGGCTACTGCAATGCAACATATGTGGGGCTGTCCTTGAAAACAGTCAAAAAGCTACAGCTATTGCAGAATAGCAAAGTGGGATCATGAAACACTGATCCTTAAAGCACTGGACTGGCTGGCTGTGAGCTATTGAGCACAAATCAAGGTGCTGGCATTCTGGTCATGCATATTACCTTTATGAGGATATGGGTATGAGCTGGGCTGATTCAGGGCTGGGAGGTGGAAATCCTTAACAAAATATGGGGTGGAGGCAGGCAACCCTATTTATGGGCTCGACTTTGCGCATTTACGATGGCACTGTACAAGTGCAGAACACGGTAGGCATGCAATTCAACGCCTTGAGAACCTCGGCTTTTGTTTTTGTTGTAAAAGCCAAGGGTCCAGGCCCTTCAGAGTGTAAAATATAGGCTTCAAAGCACACAAACAATGAACATCTGGCGTCATCTTTGGCCAGGGCGCAGGAAAAGCGGGCGAGGCTTTTGCTTTTGTCAAGGGTGGGGTTTCAGTTCTTTGCACAGCTCCTTGTTCCTGATTCATAGAAGCAGAATTCATGATGTGCAGATGCATTAATTTGCATTATTTATGCAGTCTGCAGAATTCAGGTGCACAATTCTGACCTCGCTTCCTAAAGCTCAGCCTGCACAGAGCCCTGCTTAGTGTTTCTGCTCTACAGGCGCAGGTCTCCTGTTCCAGACCGTGCAAGATAGAAGGTAAATCAGGCCCATGGATAACGTGTCCCCGACATCCCCTTACGTTTCTCCTCCAGCTGAAGTCTCCTCGTGTCCATGACTTCTGTGAGCAAGCGGCCCCTGGCCTCTTTCATGGCCCTCTCCTTTGCGGCTCTCTTTGCCCACATCCGGGCTGTCTCTTCCGCCCGCAGCTTGTCCAGCTCTTTTTCCTGGCGCTGCTCGTCCTCCCTCTGCTGAGCCAGGTAGGCCTTAAACATCTGCTGCTCTTTCAAGAGCTCTTTCTGCAGAAAAGAGACGAGGAAAAAGTTGCAGAAAACAATAAATAAAAAGGGAGTCATGGTGATTTTGCAGCTTTATACACCATTGATAATATGGCCATTGAGAACAAGCTTCAGAAACTAAGTTCTCATCATCTCCTTAAAGGTAAAGGTAAAGGGACCCCTGACCGTTAGGTCCAGTCGCGGACAACTCTGGGGTTGCATGCTCATCTCGCTCTATAGGCCAAGGGAGCCGGTGTACAGCTTCCGGGTCAAGTGGCCAGCATGACTAAGCCGCTTCTGGAGAACCAGAGCAGCCCACGGAAACGCCGTTTACCTTCCCGCTGTAGCGGTATCTCTTTATCTACTTGCACTTTGACATGTTTTCGAACTGCTAAGGTGGGCAGGAACAGAGACCGAGCAACGGGAGCTCACCCCGTTGCAGGAATTCGAACCGCCGACCTTCTGATTGGCAAGCCCTGGGCTCTCTGGTTTAACCCACAGCATCACCCACGTCTCCTTAGCCTTCCCCCAAATGAAAATGAAGAACATAAAAAGCTGTCTTGAGGCAATTTGGACCATTGGTCCTTTTACCTCAGTATTGTCTACACTGACTGGCAGCAGCTCTCCAGAGTTTCAGACAGGCAGTTTTTCCTAGCCCTACCTGGAGATTGAAATAAATCTTTCGCCTGCTCGCTTAATACTAGATCTCAGTGTGACCTAATGAAACGGACTGGCAGTAAATGATAGGGTAGAAAAATAAGAGGGGGGAAAGAAAAAAAACCAGTGGGTTGATTACATTAGCAATGAAAACATTTCATCACTCCTGACTTTAACGTATGACTTTATGCAGCACTTCTACATTGTAAGGGATAATGCACAGTTTGCTAATTCTGGAGAAGTCCTTCCCTCGCTCGACATTCGGTGTTATCTGAGAACTTTGCCTATTTAGGTGATCTGCCATTACAGCTTTTCTTTTTAGGGCAAGCTGTGAACCGCCAAGCGTGATGGAGTCTGGCTGGGTTTCTTTTATTCTCCCTGCTACTAATATGATGCTGATGGTTCAGATTTCACTATTGGTTGGGCTGTATAATGCAAATGCTTTAATTTTAAATATTGTTCTCAGCTTCGAGAACTAATGGAGTTGAAAATCAAGATGCTAACTCAGCACTGGGAGCCTATGGGCTAGATTCAAACTTTGCCAACCATTGGGGGTTGTGGGGGCACATTCCAATGGTGAGCAGAGACAAAAAGTAAATAAACATGCATGCTTTGTTTTCCATGCAATTGCTATTTGCACATACCTGTTCCCTTTTTCTCCATTCCCCAAGTCTTATTCCTGTGTAACATGCAGTTAATTTCTCTTTCCTCTGATTTTTGGCCCTTGAGAATCGGATGTATATTCTCAGGACCCACCTTATCTTTGTAATTACAGATTGCTTTAAACTGTTTTTAATATCACATAATGTTGTATTTTACTATTAAAGTTGTGTTTTAATTGCTCTAACTCGCCCTGGGACCTTAAGCCTGAAGGGTGGGTAATAAATTGTAATGTTTGTGGTGGTAATAATGCTTGTATCTTTTTTAAACAGAAATGCATTCACTGGTTTTCTGAAGAGGATGTATTTGAAATAAATCATTTCAAACAGATTACAGTGGTGCCTCGTAAGACAAAATTAATCCGTTCTGCGAGTCTCTTCGTCTTGCGGTTTTTTCGTCTTGTGAAGCACGGCTATTAGTGGCTTAGCGGCTATTAACAGCTTAGCGGCTTTAAGAAAAAGGAAACAAACTCGCAAGAACTCGCAAGACATTTCGTCTTGCAAAGCAAGACCACAGGGAAATTCGTCTTGCGGAACGACTCAAAAAACGGAAAACTCTTTCGTCTTGCGTGTTTTTCGTCTTGCGAGGCATTCGTCTTGCGGGGCACCACTGTATAGCCTCTTGCTTGTTGGTGGTACAAATTAAGAACCACATTTTCAGCTCTTACCTCTGTTCTGCACCCATTGTCACAAGTGCGCGCACACACACCAGACATGCAGGTAAAAAACACTCTCTCTAACAAACACATGCACACATGCAGGCACACACAACAGCATTTCCAGCCCCCTCTACTCTAGCGTGGGGGGTGGGGGTGGCTAGAAAGATCCCCCTGCCTACAGAGCAGGAATAGGGATTTCCTTTCCCAGTCTTTGCACCAAGAGCTGAGATAAGAGTAAAAGGCAGCCTTTCTTCCCTGCTCCCATCCCAGGGTTCACTGAGTAGGAATGCTGCCTTTGAATCTATAAGCACCAGCAGAGGACTTCTTGCTGTGGTGCTTAGTACTAAGGCTGGAGATGTAGGATCTCTCTGCCTGCTCTTTTAAGGGCTGACCTCCAATTACCACTGGGGGACTGGCAACTGAGAGGTTGGGCAAGTTGGACTGGGCAGGCCAGATTAGGCCCATGGGCTGGAGGTTCCTCTCCACTGTGATAAATCCTCAAACAAGGCTTGATCCTTTTTTTATCATGAGCCCAGGGCTTCCTTGGAAGTCTGTTGTGGGCTCCCAAGTGAAAAGGTCGGTGTCAGGAAACTACCATCAGAACAGGGAAGGGAAGCTGGGGGGAGTTGGGTTACAGGGAACCTCCGAAAATCTTGCGAAGCAGTTCCTCTTCCTGTGGTGGGGAAAGCCACACCTCCAGTGGGGAAGAGGGGAAGGGACCAGAGGATGCTGCTGGGAGCCTCAGCACCGCTCCTGGTCAAGCTGACCAGGAGGGAAGCACGCCTCTTCAATCACCCACCCTGTGCAGAGGTGTAAAACGCAAAGAAGGAAGGAAAAGGCTGGGGGTGACTAAGCTATTATGTTGGGGGAGAACCTGGAAACAACCACTCCCAGATTCTGCTAGCGACTGAGGCAGACATGAACTTGTGGTAAAGGTAAAGGGACCCCTGACCATTAGGTCCAGTCGTGACCGACTCTGGGGTTGCAGCGCTCATCTCGCTTTATTGGCCAAGGGAGCCGGTGTACAGCTTCCAGGTCATGTGGTCAGAATGACTAAGCCGCTTCTGGCGAACCAGAGCAGTGCACAGAAACGCCGTTTACCTTCCCACCGGAGTGGTACCTATTTATCTACTTGCACTTTGACGTGCTTTTGAACTGCTAGGTTGGCAGGAGCAGGGACTGAGCAACGGGAGTTCACCCCGTCGTGGGGATTCAAACCGGCAACCTTCTGATTGGCAAGTTCTAGGCTCTGTGGTTTAACCCACAGCGCCACCCATGTCCCACTGAACTTGTGGTACTGCACTGTAATTAGTTTTACACCAAAATAAAACCTGTAAAAGACAGGTGGGAGTCCTGACTGGTTACTCACGAGCAACCACCATTGCCACCTGACAGTTGGCAATGGCAAAGAAGCCAGAAACGTGGAATCAGCTGCTTTTAGCTCAAAACCTGAATTAAATACTAGCCTTACTTTCCTTCTCTTTTGGCTCTCTGTATCCTCCTGGGATTCTTTCATGATGTGATCCAGGATCTTCATATCTAAAGCCAGCTCCTCTTGCTGCTCTTCGTGGAGACGCCTCCTCTTCTCCTCCATGGAATCCAGCAGCATGTCTCTGCACTCCCTCAGCTTCCTCTGCCGCTCAATCTCGGCCCGCTCGTTCTCCAGTTTCATCAGCTGACGTTCTTCTTCCTACAATTAGTGGCAAGAGAGATGCTTAACTCACACCTCCCGCTTTAATGATGCCCACAAAACAGGGGCGCTAGACTGGAAGAATCGCAACGCTACGAAGATGTAGCAATGGCTGCCATCTTGGACCCTGCAGATTCATCTTACGCTCTTAATCCAGCTACATTACCATCAGCTTTGCCTCTTCTTCCTTCAGCCGCCTCGCCTCCTCCCGCTGAGCGTCCGCCACAGTTTGCTGAGCTTCAAGGAGGTTTTTCTGGCTGTCAGTCCACCTTGTTCTCTTCCGTTCGTCCTCCGCTGCTCGCTTCTCCTTGGCCAGCCTGTCCTCTTCCCAAAGAGCCGCAAAGGCTGCCTCCTCCCTTGCTCGTTGCTTCTTGAGTTCCTCCTTCAAGGCCAGCTGGGCCAGCCGGTCCTCACATATCTCCATCAGATGCTTCTTGCTCCACAGTGTCCGTGCGTCCTCACAAGTCGCTCTGAGCAGGAGAGAAATGGAGGAACGGAAACATGTTTCTGAAGAGGCATATGGACACAGTACTGTGCCATCAGGAACACAGAAAGCTGCCTTGGCTATTAAGTGCCCTCAGGCCACAGGATCACCCGGTTCAGTACTGTTTACACTAACAGGCAACAGCTCTGTGGGGTTTCAAAGCAAAATTTTTGACCAGTCCTGACTGGGAGATGCTGGGGATTGAACCTGGGACCTTCTGCATGCAAAGCAAGAGGCTCCACCTCTGAGTTGCAGCCCTTCTTCAATAATGCTGATTCACATTACAGCTAAAAAATGCATGTCTAGGCACAAAGCAAAGGTAAAAATGCTAGTTCTGTTGGTCCATAGCTGTGGGGTAGATGGAAGGCTACTTAGCCCCAAGGCTTAGCTAGTGATATTTAGGGATGCCTGATGAATTAGAGTTCTGCAGATTCCAATATGAACGGACCCGATCCACAACAACCAGCCTAATGTAATTATCCTCTGGATTTGGTACTTCAGCAAATTCTACAAATGCAGTTCTAGGTCCAAATAAATTGCCAAAATCCATTTTAAAGTATGCAGTTTTATGACAGGTATTTGAATACTTAATTTATGATCAAATGTGTTTTCGAATAGAAAAAATAACAACAGTGGGACCCCTCTTAAAATGTGGGCCTCGGCAGTTGCCCAATCATGCCAAGCCCTGATGCTGCCCATGCCCCTCCATTTTTTAGGTAATGATGTCCAAGAGGTTTATCTGTTAAGCAACTTCAGCGCTTGACCTGTCAGATTCTGCCAACTTAGCAGAGAGGCACACTCAGGGAGGGGTGCCACCGAAAGCATTTTGCCTAAGGGCCTCCAAACCCTGGCACTTGTACCGGACATGAAGAATTCCTTCACTGACTTTTCTGCGCCCAGAAACTCCATGGGTTCTTCTCCATATCATTGCAAACTAATCGTCATATCACATAACGCAGCTGGAGCAGATCTTTGTCAACACTGTGACAAATCTTCCTGCTTTCTGGGGAGGGTGGGGCAGGGGAGTGCTATTAATTGCCCGCTGTCCATCCAAGTGTAATTTGAAGGTGCAGCTGTTTCGCTGCCTCTGCAAATAACAATTCACTGCTGATCAGCTGGATATGCTAAAAAAAGGTATAATAAAGCAACATAAAGGTGACATGCTTATTGGCATTGAGAATGGATATATTGTACAAAAAAGGAATGCCTCCTGGAAACGAAGGGCACAATCTATCAGAAGTTCTCTCTTTCAAAGGAGCAATAGCAGCACAGGAGCACTACTGAGCCATAGATGTCATCCTTCCCTTTTTTTGCGGGAAATTCCCTTATTCCAGTGCCGTTTCCCGCTGCTTCCCATTGCTATCCCGGATTGTTAGATATCCCATAGACAGGTGAGGCTGCTGATCCCTTATTTTCGAGGCTGCTGATCCCTTATTTTCAAATCTGAAAGTTGACAGCTATGTATTGAGCAAGTGTCATGTTGGCAACTGGGGGAGCAGCTGGTAAACAGGCTGGTTTGGGGAACAGGAGAGCAAAAGGGAACTGAGACTTTGGCATGCATAGTTAGTACATGCAACCACTTGATGGTTGTTAAGTGTTTGCCACATCTGGAGAGCCAGAGTCCGTGACTCTTGATTTAGCGAGAGAAACAAGATCTATGGATAGCAGATCACTGGTTTAAACGGTCAAAGAGAACATCTGGAAGAGATCAGGGAGGAGCAGGGCAATGGGGTGGCAGTGATAAAGCTGCTGCATGAAAAGTGATCCATCCAGACTCCAGATCAAAATTCCCTTAAGAGAAAGGAGAGCACTGCTTGCTTATCCAAAGCTGCAGCTTCTAAACCACACGAATGCAACAGACATTTCAAAAAGTAGGAGTTAAATCAAAGCGCTAGCCAAGGCAGTAATTCATAATACAAAATAGCTCCATAACTGTTTGATCCGACCAAAATAAGTCATCCAAAGCAGCTTTTACAGCCACCCATACACATCTGCTCTCACAGATGGTTGTTCAACTATTTCACTTTGCTGTCCTAAGCTTCTCTACTGTCAAGAGCTGTGAAATTTTAATGTTGCTTACGGAAGTCAGATGCCAAATTGGTGCCCCTTACCAGCATTTATCCATTTTTATGGGAGCAAGGCAGAATCACGTGTGACTACACTCTCTCCTTTGCAAGAAGTGACAAACGTTATGATAGAATAGAGGGAATGATATGGCTATATGGCCACTTTAGAGCCATCCAAAACATCTTTAATATACATATGTAAATAAATAATAAATGCCTCCAAAGCTCAAATGGCGAGGCAATAAACTACAATTTCTATACAAGTGTCAGCAGGGGAGAGAGAGGAAAAAAACTTTTGTAAAAAGAAGAGAAGATACAAAAACATTTCCATGTGATATATTTAAGACCCATAAAACAATATTTCTCTCTTGCCACCCAAACAAACCATGTTCAGAGCTGCAAAAAGTATGACTGGCAGCCTCTCATCATTAAGGATGCACAAAGCTGTCAGTTTTGATTTCTCTCAGTTTCTCATTTTTCCAGTCTTAAGTTCAGTTTACACCATTACATCAGTTTGCAAGCTTTTTTAAAAGAAAAAGTCATGAAACTCTGGCCACACTTTTGTCTGCATTTCTCATAATAGACAGACTTTTACAAGTGACATCCCCTAATATAATGTATTTTTTTACATTTTCTTCACTAATATACACATTTTTGTTCACACTTCCCCCTATCGCATGTTTTTGTACACATTTTGGGGTTTGAAAACTGCCCAGCAAAATTTGTTGAAGGATGAATTTCAAAGGATAGCCTGCATAAATGTTCAGGAAGTGCAGGTTTGGTATTCAAAACGGTTCATTGGTTTAGGACCAAACAGTGGACTCAGCGCTATTCTGAACACAAAAGCAGGGCTCCAGGCTTTAACTAGTTTTGCTGGAAGATTAATCCAATGGTCTTCAACTGTTGGATTATGACTTTTCATTCCGCCACACTTAACACTCTAAATCAGGGTTTGCCACCATGGTGCTCATACAGTGGTGCTCCTGAGGTCCTCCCTGGAGCCCCCAAAGCAACAGAGCAACCCTACCCATTGCTCCTTGTGGCCATAAGAGGAGTTACCTTTTTCTCCTTTGAAAAGTACATGGATCTGAAGGAGGAAGATGAAAGGGGGATGGTCTTCCTTGCTTTATCTTATGCATTAAATTTATACGTCAGCCTTCATCCAAGGATCACCAGGGCTGTTTACTTCCCCTTTCAGTTCCATGTGCTTTTCAAGGCTCAAATTTATTTTACTGGCTCTAGCTTTTACCAGATCCCTTGAAAAGGCAGTGTATGTGTTTGAATGCACACACACTCTTGTTTTCAGCAGGGGTGATGTCATCTGGAGAAGAGGGAGAGGAAAGTGACCAGAGGACATAGTGCCCACAGCACTCACTGAAAAGTCCAAATGGGCCCGCAGGTCTAAAAGAAAACAAATTCATGGACCGAGAAGTTGACTGCCCCCTCCCTCTTCCTCCTGCCTGGGCTGCCCCTGTTTATGACCAACTTACCTGAACTGTTGATCCCTTTTTTCCGCCACAAGCTTCCTCCGAGCTTCTTCCCTCTTGTCTCTCAGCAATTTTGCTTTTGCTCTCATGTTCACTTGCCTGTCTTCCATAGTTTCTCCCAGTGATTCTATTGCAGCTAGGTAACACTTTTCCTCGGCTTCCAGGAGATCGCGAAGCCTGGGAAGGGTGTATTAAAAATCAAATCACTGTCAACGGTGTTAAAACCGAACTGCGCCTTTTTACAGAATGTGGAAGAAAGAATGCTCTGAATCAGAGGAAAAGAGTGTCCCCATCTCTAGAATTCTGTTTAATATCTATACGAAGGCATTTGCAGCAGTCATTAGGCGTTTGGGGGCAAGTTGCCATACTCCTGAACACGGAGAAGCCTTGCCACTGTAATTCAAGCACTGGTTACTTCAAGACTGGGTTACTGCAACATGCTCTGTGTGGGGCTTCCCTTGACCTTGATCCAGAAGCTGAAGTTAGTGCACATTTCTGCAGCTCCATTGCTGACAGGAGTGAGGCCTTGTAAGTGTATAAATTTAATGAGATAAAAGAATAGTACTAAAGGCCTGATCTGTCTACTGTGTGGAAGAGAATTCCTTATCATGTACTCTGCAGACCAGGGTCTTGGTCCCTCCATTTAAAAAACAGGAGCAGAGTTGTGATGTCAAACCAAGTAAGGCTTGCTTGATTAGCTCAATTCCAGGGATGGCCAAAATCTCAATTTAGCGTCTGGAGTGGTGAGGGCAGGCAGGATCTATTCTTTAAGTATCCGCCAGGGAGCACAAAGTTCATATTGCTCATTTCCATTACATCCACCCTCAATACCCACCTCTTCAGCAAAAACGTTGGTGTAACCACTTATTTATTTCATGGCAGAGCTTACAGAAACATGCATTAGTCTTTCCCACTTTGACCTCACAACAACTCTGTGAAGTAGTTAAGGCTGAGAAAATGCAACTGATCCAAGATCAGGCAAGCACCCTTCATGGCTGAGTCAGTATTTGCAATTGGGCCCCTCTGATCTCAGATTATGCACATTTAAAGCACACAGTTTTCCCCAAAGAATCATGGGAACTGTAACTTGTTAAGGGTGCTGGGAATTATAGTTCTGTGAGAGGTAAACTAATGTTCTGAGGATTCTTTCGGGGGAGCTATGTGTTTTAAATGGGTACTGAATGTGCTTTAAATGTATGCCCCATTCTCCATAGAAACAAAGCGTAAGTACACATAGGAACACAGGTATCCAACTTATACCAGGCCAGACTATACCAGGGGCAGCAGCTCTCATGTTCCTGACCCTTTCGAGAGCAGGTGCCCTACCGATGAACAAAGGCCTCTCACTATTGTGAGACTGTACACTTCTTGTGAGCAAGAGACCTGTTTTACTTGCTGTGGCTTTCTGTAAGGCACATCAACTTAAACAGTAATAAAATGAAACCATTGTGTTTATTTTGTGTCCCCCCCCCCCCTGAAGGACCAGTTTGGTAGCATTAAAGCAGCAGCAGTGGGAACCCATTTTTTCAGCCTGGGGGCAGAATTCCCATGTGGGCAGCCTGCCAGGGCCCACATGCAGAAGAACCAAGAAGCAAAAGTGAGCAGGAAATGAATGCAAATTTTACCTTTGTATGCCCTCCTCTAATTAAAGGCAGAAACCCAAGATTGAATCACCAGCTTGCTCAACTGGCTTGCTTACCTTTCTTTCCTCTCCTCTTGTCCTGCCAGGTATGCCTGCATTTCAACATCAACCCTCTTCTGCACGATCCGGTGGAACTGTTTTCGCTCATTCCGATCCTCCCTTTCGATGATCTGGCGGCCAAGGAGATGGGACTTTGCGTACATCGCGGCCGCATGGCGAAGTTTCTCTTGCTCCCTCCAGAGGAGGATTTGCTTCATGGCATCATTCGGTTTAGGAAACTTGGCCCTCTGTATAAGGAAGTATGCCTTTAGTAACGGGAATCGGATCTAGATTTTACATCAAGCATCAAAGGGACGAAGGGAAGTGGAGCACATTTCCTCTGTATGAAGTGGACGCTGCTTTAAAGAAGTTACATATAAAAACATTATTTCATCCAGTGATCTTAGGGTTGCCAGGAACTTCAGCCACCAAATGCCTGGGTAAACAGGAATGCCTTCAAAGTCCCCCTGAAAGTTAATAAAGATGGGGAAGGATGCACCTCATACAAATAAAATGACGGCACTGATTAGGAGCACTGTGCCTATCCCTGGTGTACAAGGGACTGCAGCCCAGATCTCTGAATGTGAGAAAGTGGTCTGAAGCAACAAGCCGATGTCAGAAAAGAGAAGCTGCTGCAATCCTATTATCATAATTATTAAAATTTAAAAAAACACCTAAAAGCAGCAAACTCTCAAGGCCACTTTAACCACAATATACACAGACAACGAAAAGCCAAATAAACTTATGTATTTGTTTATCATGTCACCCTTCATCTGAGAATCACAGGGCAGTAAACACTAATTTGGAACTCTCTGCCTATTGATATCAAGCAGGAGCCTTCACTGCATTCCTTTTCGCGCCTGCTGAAGACCGTTCCTATTGAGATGAGCCTACTCAGGGGTTTAGGGACAGTGATATGAGCTTTAATTTGCTCTATTCTAACTCTATTCTATATCTTTGCTTTCAGCTTCCCTCGTGTTTTGAGTTCAGGGCTGTAAAAGGAAAAAATAGGTGACAATCTCATTGCTTGTGTGTATACACACACACACAAACAAACAAACATACAGTGTGGTACCTCTGGTTGCAAACAGGATCCGTTCCGGAGGCCCATTCGCAACATGAAAAGCCCGCAACCTGAAGTGGGATTGAGTGTAGGCATGTTTGAACATTTTAAGGACTGTATGAAATGTATGTTTGTATGCTTGTATATTCACAATATGTGTGCATTAATGTTGAATTGTTCTAATAATAAAAACTTTTCAAAAAAATAAATAAAATGAAGTGTCGTATCTGCACAGGTGCACGGCACGATTTGGCGCTTGTGCACGTGCACAGAGCGCGATTTAGCGCTTCTACGCATGCGTGAGCGGCGAAACCCGGCAGTAACCCTTTCCAGTACTTCCTGGTCGCCGTGGGACGCAACCTGAAAAAGCGTAACATGAAGCAAATGTAACATGAGGTATGACTGCATACACACACACACACACACACATATATGTATACACATTCTCTCTCTCTCCCTATATATAAATATTTGGTAAACCGCTTTGATGAAGGGGGTTCACCCCCACCCCACTTCCCGCCCAGCCCTTTACAATCAAACGGTGCATAAATCCCATGAAACAAATGGTAAATGGAATGAATAAAACAACCACAACGAACAATGCATAAACTAATATCTGTTAGCCTACAGCAAGCCACATCTCGCCCAGCGAGGCTTCCATCCGATAGTGAAGCGTTGCGCTGACGGGCCTCACTGAGGACTAGTTCCTTGTGCCCTTAGACCAGTGTTTCCCAACTAATAATAATAATAATAATAATAATAATAATAATATTTTTTTTTTAATTATTTATACCCCGCCCTCCCCAGCCAAGGCCGGGCTCAGAGCGGCTTACAAGCAATAATAAAAACAAGATGAGGGATTGCAACTTAAAAACAAAAATAAAATACAACATTAAAATAATGGAACACTAGAATATTAAAATGAAGCCTCATTGCAGGAGAAGGAAAAGAAAAAAGAAAAAGGGGGGCGGAGGGAATCAAATTGGCTCAGCTGGTTTTCTGGACTACAACTCCCATGATCCTCAGCTAGCAAGACCAGTGGTCAGGGATGATGGGAATTGTAGTTCGAAAACAGCTGGAGGCCCAGGGTTGGGGAACACTGCCTTAGACAAACAGCCTTTATTTTTTTGGGGGGTTGATATAACCCCCCCCCATATAAGGGAACCTCCGCGCTCCCCAATTCCCCCCCCCTCAACGCTCAAAGGACTTACTAGGGCGTAGGAAAACGGCTTGGGTCCCGGGACCTCCCTCACCACTCGGCCATAGGGATTCGCCATCCTGCCTGTGAGGCGAGGTCATGCCGCGGCGGGCGTTGCCGTGGAAACCGGACGCGGGGACGCGCGGCGTCTGCGTCGTCATCACGCCGGCGCCGCTCCGGCCGAATGTTTCGGCGCGCAGGTTCCGTCTCGTGGCTGCTGCTGCTGCGCATGCGCGTTATGCGAAGCCGGGCTCCTCGGAATGAATGGATGGCGGGTGAATGGAAGGGAAGCGATGGAACCGGGCTGTTTTTGCAGCCTGGGCAAGGCGAACTTATTCGCGCACGCAGCACAAGCAATTGCGAGCTTCTGTTTGTTTGTTTGTTTTAAAAAGGGTGTCTTCCGTAGAAAAGAAAGAAAGAAAAGCAATTGCAATGGAAAAAAAGTAGGGTGGGGACAATTCCAATGTATGAATTACTTTACAAATGGTGAAATCCTTCAACATATGAAATAAGAATGTCACCAGACATTTATGACAAAAGTTTAATAAAAGCTATTCTGTATAAAGCTGCGCCCCTCCAGCCCTGAGTGTGAGGCAGCTTATGTGTCAATCACCTTGAACCCAGCAAGCAGGAATAGGTCTGATTTCTTTTAGAAGCATGCGACTGTGGAAAGTCCATGCTATTGCACTGCTTAAGAAACGTGAAGAGTTTAACTTTATTTGTTGTTGTTTAGTCCTTTAGTTGTGTCCAACTATTCGTGACCCCATGGACCAGAGCACGCCAGGCACTCCTGTCTTCCACTGCCTCCCGCAGTTTGGTCAAACTCATGATGGTAGCTTCAAGAACACTGTCCCACCATCTCGTCCTCTGTCGTCCCCTTCTCCTTTCCCAACATCAGGGTCTTTTCCAGGGAGTCTTCTCTTCTCATGAGGTGGCCAAAATATTGGCGTCTCAGCTTCAGGATGTGTGTTTCCAGTGAGCGCTCAGGGCTGATTTTCTTAAGAATGGAGAGGTTTGATCTTGCAGTCCATGGGACTCTCAAGAGTCTCCTCCAGCACCATAATTCAAAAGCATCAATTCTTCAGCGATCAGCCTTCTTTATGGTCCAGCTCTCACTTCCATACATCGCTACTGGGAAAACCATGGCTTTATACAGGCCTTTGTTGGCAAGGTGATGTCTCTGCTTTTTAAGATACTGTCTAGGTTTGTCTTTGCTTTTCTCCCAAGGAGCAGGCGTCTTTTAATTTTGTGACTGCTGTCACCATCTGCAGTGGTCATGGAGCCCAAGAAAGTAAAATCTCTCACTGCCTCCATTTCTTCCCCTTCTGTTTGCCAGGAGGTGATGGAACCAGTGGCCATGATCTTCGTTTTTTTTATGTTGAGCTTCAGACCATATTTTGCGCTCTCCTCTTTCACCCTCATTAAAAGGTTCTTTAATTCCTCCTCAATTTCTGCCATCAAGGTTGTGTCATCTGCATATTATGACATACAGTTTAACAAAAGCTATTCTGTATAAAGCTGCGCCCCTCTGGCCCTGAGTGCGAGGCAGCTTATGTGTCAATCACCTTGAAGCCAACAAGCAGGAATAGTTCTGATTTCTTTTAGAAGCATCGCGACTGTGGAAAGTCCATGCTATTGCACTGCTTAAGAAGAATTTAACTTTATACTTCCCAAAAATGTTTCCTCTTAAAATTGTTGCTCCAAAAGCAAAACAGGCCACTTTTCTGGGGGGGGGGACCTGTCCCCTAATAAAAAGTTTAAACAGAAAATGAAATAAATAAATAAATGCCTTCCTAATAAATAAATAAATGCCTCAGGAGGAGGACCGGGAGCTTTGGAAGGCTCCGTACTGGTTGGGAAGAGACAGAGACCACACCAGGATTTGAGAAAAAGCAAAGTCTGATCTTTATTGAAAGAACAGAGGGGGAAAAACCAAACTGTTTCAACAGGGTCACCGCTCATCTAATAAAACAGAGTGAGACCCCGAACAAAAGAACTGCCTTGACTCTTATACCTTTTGGTTTCCATACAAATCAGTAACAGCGGAGACCAAAGTACGAGATTGGCTCCATTATTATCAAATAATGGAGGTTTATAAACAAGACAGGAAAATTGGCTTCCAGGTGGAGAAATCAAAATTAGAAACAGAATTGTTAGAACCCAATGCTAAGAATTTGTCTAGAATGTATAACTTGTTGCTGAAGTGGAATACACAAGATGAAACAGTGAAATCAGCTATGATTAAGTGGGCACAGGACATTGGTCATAATATTATGTTCGCTGACTCGGAACAGTTGTGGACCACCGGTTTGAAATTTACGGCATGTAATGCCTTAAAGGAAAATATTATGAAAATGATTTATAGGTGGTACATGACCCCAGTCAAGCTAGCAAAAATTTACCATTTGCCTGATAATAAGTGTTGGAAATGTAAAGAAACTGAAGGTACTTTTTATCACCTTTGGTGGACGTGCCCGAAGATTAATGCTTTCTGGGAAATGATATATAATGAAATGAAAAAGGTACTTAAATGTACCTTCCCTAAGAAACCAGAGGCCTTTCTCTTGGCATTGTCGGCCAATTGGTGTCAAAGAAAGATAGAGTTTTTTAATGTACGCCACCACAGCAGCAAGAGTACTCATCGCAAAGCATTGGAAGACCCAAGATTTACCCACTTTGGAAGAATGGCAGATGAAGGTGATAGACTATATGGGACTGGCTGAAATGACTGGCAGAATCCGTGATCAGGGGAAAGAGACGGCGGAAGAAGATTGGAAGAAACTTAAAGTTTATCTTAAGAAACATTGCAAAATTAATGAGTGCTAAAATGTCGTGGTTTTAAGGAAAAAAAGGAGACTACAGCTGTAAAAGATTAAGTAAAAGAAAAGAATAAGGGAAAATTTGATAAAACCAAGTGTTAGGATTTGCTGAAATAATTTTGGAAATTGGGATGTAGAAAGGGGAGGTATGGGGAAGTCAGCGAAGTAAGGTTTAAGAAAAAGGGATATGAAATTATACATGTTCGTTTGTGTGTTTGTTTGTTTGTATTGTGTATTGTTTGTGTTTTTAAAAACTGTGAAAAACCAATAAAAATTTTATTAAAAAAACAAACAAATCAGTAACAGCGGAGGTGGTGGTAACCGACATGAATGGCATGAAGAGGGGATCAATATAAGGTAAGTAGGATGTTTGTATAGTTCAAGCTATGGTTTTCCCAGTAGTGATGTATGGAAGTGAGAGCTGGACCATAAAGAAGGCTGATCGCCGAAGAATGGATGCTTTTGAATTATGGTGCTGGAGGAGACTCTTGAGAGTCCCATGGACTGCAAGAAGATCAAACCTATCCACTCTAAAGGAAATCAGCCCTGAGTGCTCACTGGAAGGACAGATCGTGAAGCTGAGGCTCCAGTACTTTGGCCACCTCATGAGAAGAGAAGACTCCCTGGAAAAGACCCTGATGTTGGGAAAGATGGAGGGCACAAGGAGAAGGGGACGACAGAGGACGAGATGGTTGGACAGTGTTCTCGAAGCTACCAGCATGAGTTTGACCAAACTGCGGGAGGCAGTGGAAGACAGGAGTACCTGGCGTGCTCTGGTCCATGGGGTCACGAAGAGTCGGCCACGACTAAACGACTAAACAACAACAATGAGTAAGATGTTGTAAGACCTTTTCAGGTAAAGGGACTCCTGACCATTAGGTCCAGTCGTGACCAACTCTGGGGTTGCGGCGCTCATCTCGCTTTACTGGCCGAGGGAGCCGGCGTACAGCTTCCAGGTCATGTGGCCAGCATGACTAAGCCGCTTCTGGCAAGCCAGAGCAGAGCACGGAAATGCCGTTTACCTTCCCGCCGGAGCAGTACCTATTTATCTACTTGCACTTTGACGTGCTTTTGAACTGCTAGGTTGGCAGGAGCAGGGACCGAGAATGGAAGCTCACCTCGTCGCGGGGATTCGAACCACAGACCTTATGATCGGCAAGTCCTAGGCTCTGTGGTTTAACCCACAGCACCATCCGCGTCCCTGTAAGACCTTTGGGAGGTGTCAATTTTGCTGTCGGGCTGGGATAATATGTGTTGAGCTTCTTATCTACAGGGAAAATCTCCATAGTTGCTGATAATCACCATGCAGATCGTGAGGCTGGATGTTGGGAAATGGCTCCAGTGTTAATGTGAGATCCTGCTCTGCATTGCTATCAATTTGGGTGTAATAGCCTGATGTTTGCATACTTACTGGAAAATAAAACTACTTTACTTGAGCTGGTATTTGTGTGTATTCATGGCATTATTTGCAGCCCCAGTAGATGGCAGTGTGGTGGAGAGTGTTTTGGCAGCTACAGTTTGGATACATTCAGAAAATACAGCCTAGTGCAGCATTACATTTCAGTAAAGGTACATTCATGGGGAAAAAGAGATACATTTCAGTAAGGATACATTCAGATACATTCTTATATATTTCAGTGATAGCAAAAGGTAAAAAAGACGCAGCAAAATGATACATTCAACGATACATGAAAAAGACACAGCATACATTCCTATACATTTTAGTGATAGCAAAAGGTAAAAGGACACAGAAGACACAGCAAAATGATTTATTCTCAAACGATGCATTTCTGCAAGACACAGTTCATTTTCTTGTGGGGTTTTTAAAGGTAGAACACTATAATTCTGATATTGGTGGGGTCATTTTCCTTTATTCCCCTCTCTGACCCTGACTCTCTTAGGACAATACCATCTCTCAACTAAGAGATTTAAATATCTGAACAAGACTAACAATCAATCAATCAATCAATCAATCCACGGACGTGGATTGCAAAAGAGTCCCTTGTGTTTGTGTTTGACAGTGCAATCCTGTATATGTCTTCTGTAATCCTATATAGTTACTGCTGAGCCTTACCTCCGAAGGGGACTTACTCCCAGGCAAGTATGTCTAAGACTTCAGTCTCAAATGCACACTTCATGTTTTTATTTCTTTTGATGGCACCCTCAAAAAGATACAGCGGCCTGGTTTATTAATATTACTGTGGTGCGTGACTGCCACCTAGTGGCTAATTGGATAATGAATAAATAAAAAAATTCCTTCCAGTAGCACCTTAAAGACCAACTAAGTTAGTTCTTGGTATAAGCTTTCGTGTGCATGCACACTTCTTCAGATACACTGAAACAGAAGTTGCCAGATCCTTCTATATAGTGAGAAGGTGGGGAGGGGTATTACTCAGAAGGGTGGTGGGAATCGGAGATTGGCAGATAGCTGGGATGAGCCTGTTGACGACTCTTAACAACTGTAATAGGTCTTACAGGAAAAGGCAAGGGGTGGGAAGGTGAGAAATGGCTTAGTCATGTATAATGAGATAAGAATCCAATGTCTCTGTTCAGACCAGGTCTCTCCATTGTTTTAAGTTTGGTAATGAGTTGTAATTCAGCAGCTTCTCTTTCCAGTCTATTTCTGAAATTCCTTTGTAGTAAAACAGCTACTTTGAGATCTTGTATAGAATGTCCTGGGAGATTGAAGTGTTCTCCTACTGGTTTCTCTGTTTTGTGATTCAAACAGGCCAAACCTTACGCCAAAGAATAAACGGACATAAATCTGACATCAAGAATCACAAAACAGAGAAACCAGTAGGAGAACACTTCAATCTCCCAGGACATTCTATACAAGATCTCAAAGTAGCTGTTTTACTACAAAGGAATTTCAGAAATAGACTGGAAAGAGAAGCTGCTGAATTACAACTCATTACCAAACTTAAAACAATGGAGAGACCTGGTCTGAACAGAGACATTGGATTCTTATCTCATTATACATGACTAAGCCATTTCTCACCTTCCCACCCCTTGCCTTTTCCTGTAAGACCTATTACAGTTGTTAAGAGTCGTCAACAGGCTCATCCCAGCTATCTGCCAATCTCCGATTCCCACCACCCTTCTGAGTAATACCCCTCCCCACCTTCTCAATATATAGAAGGATCTGGCAACTTCTGTTTCAGTGTATCTGAAGAAGTGTGCATGCACACGAAAGCTTATACCAAGAACTAACTTAGTTGGTCTTTAAGGTGCTACAGGAAGGAATTTTTTTATTTTGACTATGGCAGACCAACACGGCTACCCATCTGTAACTGGATAATGAATGTTCTATATGCCAATTGGAAATTAAGAAGGGCTGTTTCCCTTTTCCTTCCATCCCAGTGCAAAAAAATATGCAAAGCCTTTTAGCTGCTCCTGGTGTTATATTTTGAGCCATACCTGGTTATAGGAATTCTAAGGTCTCATATATAAAAACCATATGTTCATAACTTTACAAGACAAACGCATACATAAGTACCGTATTTTTTGCACCATAACACTCACTTTTTTCCTCCTAGAAAGTAAGGGGAAATGTCTGTGCGTGTTATGGAGCGAATGCCTGTGGGTGGCAGAGGGGATCTTCTGCAGTCGTGAGCAGAGGATCCATGGTTCCCCTTCCTTCCCTCCTCCGTGGCTCACTTTGAAACAGCAAAGCGGGAGAAGAGCCGCTTAGTGGGGAGAAGAGAGGGACAGAGAGCCTGGTTACAAAGCACGGATCCACATGGATCCTCAGGATTTTTGCACTGGGTCACCCCAAATTCACCATCAGATCACATAGCATGTCCATGGCTACAGCTTGCACCAAAAAAATCACGCACCCACTGTTGCCTGGGGCCGCAGTGGTGCAAAAACATGGTTACAAAGCATGGGTCCACATGGATCCTCAGGATTTTTGCATTGGGCTACCCCAAACTCACCGTCAGATCACATGTCTGTGACCACAGCATCAACCACAAAAATCATACATCCACTGTTTTGTTTAGAATATTTTTTTATTGTTTTCCTCCTCTAAAAACTATGTGCGTGTTATGGTCGGGTACATGTTATAGCGCGAAAAATACGGTATATAAACCACGTTTCTAACATAGTACAGGAGAGCAATCCTGAAGCCATTTTGACTCTTCCCACCACCTCAAATATTCTCTACAGTGAGGAAGGAAATGGGAAAACCTCCCCTTTGTCTCTTTGCTCAGAAATCCTGTCTTAAGGGCGTATTTGTGTATGAATAGGGTGAGCCTGTGACCTGGATTCAGGAACTGAGTATTTCCCATCACAAAAGAATGGCTAGACTGCCCAGGTAAAGCAATCAGTGACCATTGTCAGGTTTCCTGGCAGACAGAATTCCTGTGGCAGACCACCCTCCTGTGATATATTTCTGTTGGAGAGCTCCTTTTGTGATGTATGTGTGATGTTTTGGGGGGTGGTCTTGGACTACAGGGCGGGCAATTCCAAAAGTCTACACTGTACAGTGGAACCTCTACTCACAACCACAATCCATTCCAGAGGCCCGTCCTTATGGAGAAACGGGTGCTGGGAGAGGCACCGTGTGCAGGCGCGGGTGGCAATTGCCTGCTTCTGCGCATGTGCGAACGGCGGAAAACCCGCCGGTTACTTCTGGGTTTGCCATGGTCGCAACTTGGAACATCCGCGAGTGGAGGCGGTTGTAAGTACAGTGTTACCTCGGGTTAAGTACTTACCGTAATTCGTTCCGGAGGTCCGTTCTTAACCTGAAACTGTTCTTAACCTGAAGCACCACTTTAGCTAATGGGGCCTCCTGCTGCTGCTGCACCACTGGAGCACAATTTCTGTTCTCATCCTGAAGCAAAGTTCTTAACCCAAGGTACTTTTTCTGGGTTAGCGGAGTCTGTAACCTGAAGCATATGTAACCTGAAGTGTATGTAACCCGAGGTACCACTGTAGAGGTTCTACTGTATAAGGGCTTGCACACAGTTGTTCTGGTTTCCTCTTCTTCCTCCCTGCATGGGGTGAGTGGGGAATCCTGTTGCAACAGTTTAATAAAGATCAGGCTTACTAGCTGCTTTGCTTCTCAGTGTTCTCTGGTTGGCCTCTGTTATTTTCTCCTTCCGATAGAGAACCTACTTAAGGACTCTATACGGGCTCTTGGACACCCCTATAAGGGGAAAGGAGCAGGGGGTTTTTCTTATAAGGGTTTGCTTGTTTGTTGTATATTTTAATTACATTGCCCTTTGAATATTGTGGGAATAAAAGAAGCTGGCTTATACTCAGTCAGACAGTTGGCAGCAGCTCTCCCAAGTTTTTAATTGGGGGACATTCTGGGAATTGAGCCTCGAACCTTCTGCATGCAAATTTGATGTGGCTACGTAACTCCAAATAACATAATGTAACTCTGCACTGTCGCCATTGGAACCAGCTATGACTTTCCCTGTTGTTTCCCTTTACACATTCACCCTAAGGAATGCTTCTACATAGATCTCAGTTTAGCAGCTTTCAATGGAGTACTTAAGCTTTTGAACTGTCTCGGGCAGCCATTCTCTATACACCTGAGAGTCACCCATTGAACTTAGTGGGGTTTAATTCTGAGTTGACATGCATAGGATCGTGCAGCTGATGTCCTAAAATTGGCAAAGTGGCATAGGAGGCAAGTAAAGTGATACCTCAGGTTACAGACACTTCAGGTTACAGACTCCGCTAACCCAGAAATAGTACCTTGGGTTAAGAACTTTGCTTCAGGATGAGAACAGAAATCACATGGCAGCGGTGTGGTGGCAGCGGGAGGCCCCATTAGCTAAAGTGGTACCTCAGGTTTCAGGTTAAGAAGGGACCTCCAGAACGAATTAAGTTCTTAACCCGAGGTACCACTATAAAGGTAAAGGAACCCCTGAGTCTTAAGTCCAGTCATGAACGACTCTGGGGTTGCAACACTCATCTCGCTTTACTGGCCGAGGGAGCCGGCGTTTGTCCGCAGACAGTTTTTCCGGGTCTTGTGGCCAGCATGACTAACCCGCTTCTGGCAAACCAGAGCAGCGTGTGGAAACGCCATTTACCTTCCCACTGGGGCGGTATCTATTTATCTACTTGCACTTTGATGTGCTTTTGAACTGCTAGGTTGGCAGGAGCAGGGACCGAACTTCCCTAAACAGGGCTGCCTTCTGATGTCTCCCAAAAGTCAGATAGTTGTTTATTTCCTTGACATCTGAAGGGAGGGCATTCCACAGGGTGGGCGCCACTACCGAGAAGGCCCTCTGCCTGGTTCCCTGTAACCTCGCTTCTCACAGTGAGGGAACCGCCAGAAGGCCCTCAGAGCTGGACCTCAGAGTATGGTAATAACTGTGGTAATAACTGTTGCTTCTGCTGTTGTCTTCCTTTACCAGAAGTAAGAAACCTTTTCTGCCAGGGAGGACAGATTGTTCTGTGTCCTCACCCCCAACAGTCACCTGTGATAGGTGGGCAGGACCTGACCTCAGCATCTTCTCATAGCACCCTCACCTCCCCAAAGAATTATGGGAACTGTAGTTTACTCCCTCATTGAGCTACAGTTCCCAGCACCCTGAACAAACTACCATTCCCAGGATTCTTTGGGTGGCGTGTGTGATCTAAATGCATTCAAGTGTTCAGTTGCCTGCTCAGCTACAGCTGGACAAAAGCTCCAAGCTGTGGTGGATCTGCTATTAGGAACTGCTTGGTACAGCCCTTTTTTGTCCAGGCAGCTAGTTCAGAAGGCTTACGGCAACCCTGTTAGTCACAATAGTATGTTAGTCACATGGGCAAGGAATAAGCAAGGTGTTGTTTTGCACTGTACATAACCGAGCATGTGATTAGGGGAAGGGCACTGAGCGCATCATGCCCTGATAATTGGTAACTCTCAGCTCAAAAGTCCCCAGAGCCTGCACAAACCTGGAGGCGTAATTACTTTAGCAGGAAACGAAAAGCTTTCTTCTGCTGCTGTTTTAAAAATCTTTTTTCCACCACTTCAGTGGTACAAACAAACGCACACAGAGCGGAAATAATGGATTGCGGCGTGATCACTTCCAAAACGGTGTTGCTGCTGATCAGCCTGTTTTTTTGGGTAAGTAAGATGGAAAGAAAGCAGATCTGTAATTCGGTAATACTTTCCTCCTGTTCTATTGACTCTTTCCTGCAGATCTAAAACAAGAGATAGATTCACTGGGCTTAAAACACCTGTTGCTGTGAGAGTTCACTTTGTGGACAAAGCCCTTCTCCTTTATCCCAAGTAAATGTACCCTAAGATTGTGCTCGGACGTGAAGTTCTTGGGGTGCTTAAGAGTGTCAGACTGGGATTGAGTTGGGCAGCTTCCTGCAAAATATAAAATATGTAGACATCTCTGTGGTTACAGCTTGAAACTTTCCGTATTGCTTTTTCAGAAGCAGAGCTAGTAAAAGGGAAGTTAGAAATGCCCTCCGGACCCCCATCCCTGTATTAACAAGGGATGCTAAGGCATTGAAGTGAGGGTGGGGGAACCTGTGACCTTCAGATGCTGTTGGACTCCAAATCCCTCATCCCAAACTGTTGGCCATGCTGACAGGGGCTGATGGGAGCCGGAGTCCATCAGTCTCAGAAGGGTTGTAGGCAGTGGTTTTTTCCTGGGGAGGACTCAGGGGTACGCATACCCCTAAACATTTTGTAAATCTTTGTACTTTTGTCCATTTACTGTATTTATTTTCCCCGATTTTAACTATAAAACAGTGGTTTTCTTGAGTCAAAATGAGAGTACCCCTAAATATTTATTATTTTTGGGGGGGCACTGGTGGTTCGTCTCCCCATCCCTGCATTAGAAGCACTCTGAATGCCATGTATAAAACAAGGAGCCCCTGACTAGTTTTCTAATGACTTTTTAACACATATGGTGAAAGAATAAACTCCGCAGGGGACGTTTTACTCCTGGAATGAAGCTGCAGTAGTGGGGAAATATTTTTATATTTTTAATTCCTCCTTGCCATCTTAAGGCACAGGATCTCTGTAGTAATGATAAAAATGGTAAAAATAGCAAAGCATTTGGCAACCCTGGAATGAGAACGCCTCCGAGAAACTGAGCAGCGAAGTAGGGGACAGGATATCCTGAAACAGGGTGTGGGTTTGAGGACCTGACAGAACATTCTCAGTACTGATTTTGGTTTAATTAGGGGGGGCTGTTTGGGTGCTTTAAAAGGAATTCTATTGGGTGTTTTTCTCTTTCCCCCAATATTCCATTGTTGCCCTTTCATAGCGTTCGATAAAGTTGCCTTTTTTTGTAGGTGGCAAATTCAGCAGAAATCATATTTATTTAGAGAGATCTATTACAAGGCAGAACTGCATTTGTGAGGCAGTTGATGTTCTGGTCTGAATTAAGTGCTTATTGGGACAAGTGCGGGTGGGAATTTTTATGGTGTTCTTCCTCAGCACACTGTACTTGATTCTCACAGACCTTCATTTAATCCTCACAACAACCCTAGGAGGTAGGATAGGCTGAAAAAAAGTCACCCAGTGGACCTCCTGGCTGAGTGTGTCTCTCTGATCCCAGTCCTGGACTCTAGCCATTACACCACACTGCCTCTCTGCTTCAGATTAGGCTTTTAAACAGGCCAGCAGTCGCCAGCAGAGGGTTGGCTGGGGCTGATGGGAGGTGTAGTCCAAAATATCAGGAGTGGGCACCTGGTTGGCGGAGGCTGAAATTGCTATTTGTCTGATTAACCTCGGGAGACAAAAGTAGGGGAGCTTTACAAAAGTTACTTCTTTGGTTCCCTTCGTAGGGAAGGCCTGGAGTCAGTGATTGCTCCCATGTTTTGTGTGTGGAAATTCCCAGGTTCAAAACCCCGTCTGAAACCCTGGAATGCCACTGACAGTCAATACAGCTGATACAGTCATACCTCGGAAGTCGAACGGAATCCGTTCCAGAAGTCCGTTCGACTTCCAAAACGTTTGGAAACCAAGGCGCAATTTCTGATTGGTTGCAGGAAGCTCCTGCAGCCAATCAGAACCCACGGAACCCAAGTTGTACATTTGGGTTCCAAAGAACGTTTGCAACCTGGAACAATCTCTTCTGGGTTTGCAGCATTCGGGAGCAAAAAAGTTTGACTCACAAGGCGTTTGACTTCCGAGGTACGACTGTACTTACTTTTTGTCATGGACTGAATGTAGAAGAGTGGTGGGAGGCACCAACTTGAGAAACCCCAAAAGTCAAAGGCTCAGAACCTGGTGGTGGGACGATGATGAGTGGTCAGAGGGAGAAGATTGGGAGGATGAGATGGCTGAAGCTGAAGAGATAACAGGGTTTCGTGAGGTGGGAAAATCCACGGCAGAGAGAAGTCCAGAAGTAGAAGGAGAAGAGGGAGACCAAGAGGCTGGTAAAGAAGCCAGGAGGTCTCCTCCTTGTGCTGTGACAAGCTCCCCTTACCCCTGGTCTCCCAGAGCCAGAAGAGGCATGAAGAGGGCATAGTCTCAGATTGCTTGGGAAGGGACCTGGGAGATGAGGAGTCTTAAGCAACTGTGGGAAGGCAGGGAACATCAGCCTCCACAACTGGAATTCCCTTCACTTACTCTGTGTGATTTATTGCTGACCCACCTTGAGGGATCGATGGTCTGACTCACTAGAAGGTAAAGGGACCCCTGACCATTAGGTCCAGTCGTGGCCGACTCTGGGGTTGCGGCGCTCATCTCGCTTTACTGGCCGAGGGAGCCGGCGTACAGCTTCCGGGTCATGTGGCCAGCATGACTAAGCCGCTTCTGGAGAACCAGAGCAGCTCACGGAAATTCCGTTTAGCTTCCCGCCAGAGTGGTACCTATTTATCTACTTGCACTTGATGCTTTCGAACTGCTAGGTTGACAGGAGCTGAGACCGAGCAACGGGAGCTCACCCCGTCGCGGGTATTTGAACCGCCGACCTTCTGATCGGCAAGTCCTAGGCTCTGTGGTTTAAACCACAGCACCACCCATGTCCCAGAAAGCTGGTACCTAACTAATACAGTATATGACGGCAGGCAGGACAGTCACTTCTGTGGGCTAAGGCCCTATCTGCACTATACATTGAAAGCAGTACCATTCCACTTTAAACGGTCACGGCTTGCCCCAAAGAATCCTGGCGACTGTCGTTTGTTAAGGATGCTGAGAGCTGTTTGGAGATCCCCTGTTTCCCTCACCGAACTATAATTCCTTGGACAGAGCGACTGATTGTTAAACAGCTTTTGCTTCACTTTCTTTCATTATTCATGTCATGTGGAAGAGCGAAGTTCAGCAGGTGCAAAAGCAAAGCTGCACCTATTGAACTTTGCCCTTCCACGGGAACCAAATAGGGAGCAGAACAGAAGCCATGGCTAGCTTTGCATCTGTCTGTCCTCATCAGGTTTGCAAGGCATAAGCGGGTTGTCGGGTGTCTTGCAGATCTGCACCTGTGGCTGCAAGCCATGTACTTCTTAAAAAGATGCACACACGTGTTTGCAGTGGCCACAAATGAACAGATGCATTGTAAAGAAAAAGGGAAGAAAACACAGCCGCTTCTCTCTTTCGAGTCCTCTTTAAACCACAGTGGGGATGTGCAACTGTTAATGCCCAGAACCACAATCTGAGTAACCTCTGAGTAAGAGTTGCTGGAAATCCCAGTTGGGGAGAGAGCGATGTTTAGGGTTGCCATGCAGAAATCCATAAAAATGTCTGTAAAAAAAGCTCCACAAACTACTTTGCTCCAAAGAAACCTAAACAACTTTTCTTTTCTTTTAAATAAAAATAAAATAAAAATGTGCACCCCACCCCCGAGACAATACCATTGTAACTATCCAACCACCCCCAATTTTCAACACCTCCTGTGATGGTTTGACCCCCTTCCGTTTTAACAGTACAAATTCTACAAATGTCTTCCATATTTCCTCAAAATAATTTCTCCTGCATATCCCCTGTCTTACCTTAATAGCACATGTTAATTTATCATTAATAGCTCTATCCCACACCTCTTTTTACCACTCTTCCATTTGATATTCATCTTGCCCCATCCACTTCCTAGCTCTAATAACTCATGCAGCTGTCAATAAATTTGTGAGCAAGTCCTTCCTAGCTTGTGAACCTTCCACCCCATCATCAATTGATAACAAAGCTACCTCTGGACTTTGCGTCACCCAGTGATTTCTGTTATCTCCTTAAACGCCCTTTGTCCCAGCAACTTTTCTGCAACAAAACAACAACACCACAAACTGGCTTATAAGTATAAAACCAAATTTTTATGGTTTACCACACATTGTAATTGGAGTGCTATTTTGTATCATGCAGCTTTTCAGACTGATGAAGCGTGTAGTGAAACCTGTACTGTATTATATCCGGAGAACAGGTCTCCTTTTGCCCACTTGCGTTATTCTCACCAGGGTGCTGGCTTTGAGTTGCCCTCCTGTGATTGATCCATGCATACGGCTTTGTGTTTCCATCTCAAGACCCACTGAAGAACATCTCACCCAGTTCAATCTTTGGAAAACAGCTTTCAAAAACTTTTTCATATTCTCCAGTGGGCTACCCTTGCCGTTGTGGCACCACGGGGTTGCCGTTCTGTGACTGGACTTATGCTACTTGTTGAATGGTTCGTTTATCCTGTCTGTATAACGTTTATTGCACATGTAACTTGTTGAGATGCTTTTGTACATTTATCCACTCCATGTTTACAGTATCTCCAGGCTTTGTTTTGCACATGGCACCTTAGTATGTTTGTTGCTTGGATGGTTACAAGTCTCTCTCTATTCTAGCTATTATTCTAGTAAATTTGGTTTTATACTTATAAGCCAGTTTGTGGTGTTGCTGTTTTGTTGCATTATTATTACTGTCACCATATTTGATACTTTGTGTATATACCCAGCAACTTTTCTGTCCGGATTTTCACCGTTTGAAATATAGCAACCCTAGCGCTGTTGCACTTGGCTTCTCATACCCTCCAACATGTTGTGACGGAAAACCAGGACACCATCTTTGGGGCCGCACACCTGGACGAGTCACGTCACCCATGCAAGATTGTGGCCTTGGAAAAAGCTTTTTTTTCTTGGGCACCTTGCCCCAATACATGTGTTTTGAGGCACCGTGCGAGATTGTGCCTCTGAAAAAGTGCCTTTTTCCCCGGGGTGAGATTGTGGTGCCCCAAATGACTGCCATGCTCTCACAGAAAATAAAAGGAAAAAATTCCTTCCAGTAGCACCTTAAAGACCAACTAAGTTAGTTCTTGGTATGAGCTTTCGTGTGCATGCACACTTCTTCAGATACACAGTGAGGTTGATGGACTTCCATTTCATGCGGCTCAATGTGGTGCCTTCCATGGTTCCAGTTACAGATAGGTAGCCGTGTTGGTCTGCCATAGTCAAAATAAAAAATTCCTTCCAGTAGCACCTTAAAGACCAACTAAGTTAGTTCTTGGTATGAACTTCTGTGTATCTGAAGAAGTGTGCATGCACACGAAAGCTCATACCAAGAACTAACTTAGCTGGTCTTTAAGGTGCTACTGGAAGGAATTTTTTATTTTGACTATGGCAGACCAACATGGCTACCTATCTGTAACAGAAAATAAAAGGGTTATTCCGTCTTGAGGGGTATGGATTTGTGGCATCTGAATATAGACTGCATTTTTAATCAAGGCATATATTGGCTTATATCTTGATCAGGTTCCTAAATTAAATGGGCTTAGATTTTCAAAAGTTTCATGCCAGGCAGAAGACCAGCAGCTCACAGAACCTTGGTAATGTTTTCCTCCTAGACAAAGGGCCCCTTGATTTATAGCAGAAAACAATTCTCAAAGTCGTAAAAGCTGGAATTACAGACTGAGAGTGAGGACACTGACCCTACATGTTACAGAAGATAAAAAGGGCAGAGACCAAACATAATAAAACCGTTAAACTTGAGCCACAGGACAAAAGGCCAAGAGCACATGGAAATGAGGCTGTAAACTGTTTCTTCCTTTTTACTTTGAGGAAGTTTATCCTTTCAAAAGGCTACCTATGTTATGTATTAAATATATTGGCTTAAATGTAATTATGCAAAAGATTTAAGAAATGCTAGATTTCATATAGTTGTATTTTGAAATTAAGTCAGCCATCAGCCTAGCCCCCCCTGCCGGACAGGAAGACGCCATCCGAGCAGTCCTGATATATAGTGGTCAGACATTTGTTTAGAAACCTTCAAATGAAGGAGATATTTCATTGATGATGCATGAGAATATGAACCCAAGGTCTCTGACATCTGTTCAAGATAAAATTTTAAAATTATTAACCATCTGTTTTGGAGGGCAAGGAAGGCAAGAGGTGAGCTGGTAATTAAGATTCCTTGTTGAGACACATGTAAGATATATTACTACTTATTTGTCATTTATAGATGTAACAATATATAGCTCTTTGTGTTCCATATAAGGACAGGAGGATATGGGTGTATCTCTTAAAATTAATTATAGCAATCAGCCAATAGGAAATCCAACCAGGCTGATTGAACAGAGGCAGCCACAGGAGGAGCAAAGGGGGCTGGATTAAGGGAATATAAGTGCTGGCCATAATGGCAGGAGGCAGGCCAGAGCTTGGTAACTATATACCACTGTGCCTCTCATTTATTTGTCTGACAAATAAATTATTATTTCTCTGTTGCTGCGTTGAATATTTCATTCCAGCTAAGCGTTAACCACAAGCAGGGTGCTACAGATTCTGCTTTTGAGCTTCCCACTGTCAGCCACTGTGAGAACAGGATGCTGGACTAAATAGGCCTTTGACCTGATCTAGGAGAGTTTTCCTAAATTCTTAACTTCTCAACGCACGTAGAAATAGAAAATTGTTCAGTACTATCTGACTATGAACCTACCTGAGCCTTCAGATCTGTATCAGAGGCCCTGCTTGCCGGCTTGCACACCTACTGATTTATTTTAACATTACGTTTATATCCCATTTTCCCTCCAGGGAGATCAAGGTAAAGCACAGAGTTCTCCCTCCTCCCCATCTTCTCCTCCTAACACCCCTGTGTAGGCTAGGCTGAGAGATGCCAACCGGGCCAGGATCCCTCAGTGAGCTTCCTGTCTGACTGGATGGGATTTTGACCTCGTCTCCCAGGATCGTGGTCTGATGCTCTAACCCAGGGTTTCTCAAACTCAGGTCTCCAGTTGTTGCTGGACTACAACTCCCATCATCCCTAGCTAGCAGGACCAGTGGTTTGGGATGATGGGTATTTTAGTTTGAAAACAGCTGGAGACCCAGGAAACCTAGCAACCGATATCACACAAGCGATATCGCAGGAATCCCATCAACTGAAAGTGGGAGAGCAGAGGAAATTGGGAGATAATCTCTGTCTGGAAACAGGCAGCTGTGACATCCTTATTTTTGTTTCCTCACGTACCAAAATTCTGCGATGTTCCTCTGCCAAGCAAGCAAGCCTTACCTCTCACCAAAACATTTAATTTGGGCCTTAATAACCGCATTATCTCTTGCCCTGGCCTAACCTAACGCAGGATTGTTGTGAGGATAAAATGTGGCTGGCACGCCATGACTACTGCCCTCAGATTTTCAGAGGAAGGGTGAGGTTGAAATAGAATTGTTTTGTAATAATGTGAGCAGGAGCAATGAGGAGGAGGTCTGGGTGCCTTAAATAATAATTTAATGTCTTGTTGCATAAGTTGTGACAGGTTACAGCCTACTTTGTCGGAGGCACGGAATGCTTTCAGAGGTTGGTAAAGGGGAGAAAGAGAGAGAGAGAGGGAGAAAGAAAGAAAGAAAGAATAGAAGTGGTTAAAGTTAACTGTTCTGCTTAGTTTCTTTTTGTTGTGCTTTGCTCGTTGGGTGAGAAGTTCATATCTGGCAGGGGTACCCCAGGGCCCAGCAAAAAACTGGTGTGTAAGGGAGAGTGTTGAATTATTATTCAGGGTAAAGGTAAAGGGACCCCTGACCGTTAGGTCCAGTCGCGGACGACTCTGGGGTTGCAGCGCTCATCTTGCTTTATTGGCCGAGGGAGCCAGCGTACAGCTTCCGGGTCATGTGGCCAGCATGACAAAGCCGCTTCTGGCGAACCAGAGCAGCGCACGGAAATGCCGTTTACCTTCCCGCCAGAGCGGTACTTATTTATCTACTTGCACTTTGACGTGCTTTTGAACTGCTAGGTTGGCAGGAGCAGGGAACAAGCAACGGGAGCTCACCACGTTGCAGGGATTCAAACCGCTGACCTTCTGATCAGCAAGCCCTAGGCTCTGTGGTTTAGACCACAGCACCACCTGTGTCCCGTACATCCCTCCTACTCCTCTGTCATCTCCAGCAACTGAAGCACCGGCTTCTCAGGGTTCAGGCCGTAACAGACACTGGACAAGTACTGGGTGAAACTGGCTTTCCTTCTCTAGAAGAAAAACAAATAAACAGATCTGTGCATCACATTCTCAATCATGCAAACACCGGGTTATGTTTTTCTGGTTGCTTCCCCCGCCTCATTTTATGAAGATTCAACAGTCGGCTTTAATTTAAAACACACGGAAGGAATACATTTAGCCAAACGGGCTAGAGCGGGCACATCTCAAAATGCAAGAAAGAAAAAAACCAAAAAGCCTACCGTTTATAACAATATGAAGCCAGAACAATGAGCTGCAAGCACTCCCCTCTTCCTCCTTCCATCCTTTCCTCTCTCTCACTCTTGGCACCATTATATACGCAAGCACTAATAGAGGGTTTGTTTTCTTGAGTGTGGAGCTTTACATAGCGAAAATGCCACCATCCACGCAGGTTTGGGGGGTTCCTAGCACCTGCAGAAGTATTAAAAACACTTTAGGGGGGAACACCCCAAAACTACCCAATGAGAACTGAGCAGGCTTGGTGGGACCACAGCATAGGAGCCAAGTCCTAGGGGCTGAGGTCCCTTCGCCCCCCCTAAAATCTTTGAGGGCCCCCCCAAGTTAATGGACATTGTCATGGTATGATTGATTATGGGGGGTGGGGCATACCTATCCCTCCCAATATTTTATTCAAGTTGGCTCCCCTGGAACAGAATATTCACTTTTAGGCAGGAGGAAGATGGACTGTACCGGAATCCAGGAATGGCAGTCTGCAATCTGTATTCTCTTCACCCTCTTCTACAGTACGGAAGCACTCCATGCTGCAAAAAATTATTGCAACATCCCAGTGTGGTGTGTGTGTGTGTGTGTGTGGGTGTGTGTGTGTGTGAGAGAGAGAGAGAGAGAGAGACATTCATATGTACATTCTAAAGCAGGCATGGCCAAACTTGGCCCTCCAGATGTTTTGGGACTACAACTCCCATCATCCCTAGCTAACAGGACCAGTGGTCAGGGATGATGGGAATTGTAGTCCCAAAAAACAATCTAAAGACTCTTCAGGGAGATTGGCCACATTAAGAGTCAATCTTACAGCCGAAAAGCTTATGGTTTATATATAATCAATTAATCAAAGGATCAAGAGAAAATGGAAAGTGTTTTGGGAATGCATGACCGCTTATGCTTTAGAAACTATGAAGCTAGGCTTATTTTTTCGGCTCTGCCCCTGGGAGAGTGATTGTGCAGCTTGTTTGCTTAAAGTTTTAGAAGGGTGCTTGTGGAGAAATTCCACTGAGGTTCTGGTAGCTTTCCAGTCACGTGGCAGTTCATGGGAAGTTCCATAAAGTCTCTCAGAAGAGCAAAAGTTCTAGTGCATACAGTGTTGGAGAAAAGATCCAAGTCCAGTTTAAAGATGCTTAATAAGATAATAATTGGGAAGGTGTGCTGGAGCATGTGCAGAGTGCACCATGCACGCCAGGCATAGGCGAACTTGGCCCTCCAGATGTTTTGGGACTACAACTCCCATCATCCTGGACCACTAGACCTGTTAGCTAGGGATGATGGGAATTGTAGTCCCAAAACATCTGGAGGGCCAAGTTTGCCTATGCCTGCCGTACACCCACAGAGCAGCCACAGCAGGTGCTTACTAATTCTTCGGATGGGAGGGGTGTGGTTTTAAAGGCAGAGCATGTGGCCAGCGGCCAGATTAAGCCTCAACACTTTTTTTGAAGTGATACAGTAATGGTATTGTGAAATGTATACTGAAATTCACTATGGGTGAATCCTAGAATCATAGCACTGTAGAGTTCACAGAGACCCTGCGAGTCATCTAATCCAGCCCCCGCAATGTAGGAATCTCATCCAGTATTTATGCTGCCTTCTGCCTTTTACCTCTCAAAGCGAAACTAATAAAATAACTACTCTTGATTTTAACAGCATCAAGAATCACGGGCAGCCTCAGTGGTGCAATAAGCCTATTTCTTGCATAGCTCTCAAATGATGGGGGCAGTACCCCTGTTTCTGCATATTTCTCAAATGACGGGTCATCAATTAACACCCAGTTCTATGAGAGCAGAGAAGAAGCCGTAATTTTTCTCTAAGCAAACAAGTCATCTTATACATTCCCTTCCACCTTTTGTGGTTTGTTGTGAGGTCCGCCCGAAAAGCGGTATATAAATACTGCAGTTGCAGTTCCCAGCACCCTTAGAGTCATAGAATCATAGAACTGCAGATTTGGAAGGGGTCATAAGGGTCATCTAGTCTAACCCCCGGCAAGTCAGGAATCTTCCACCCAATGTGGGGCTCCAACCCACAACCCTGAGATTAAGGGGGTCTCGTGCTCTACCAGTTGAGCCCTTAACAAACTGCATTTCCCAGGGGGGAAGCCAAGTGCTTTAATTCATGTGGGTGTGGTTCCGTCAAAGCAAGTATTCAGCAAACTTTCCAGAACATTTCCCCCTCCCTTTCCAAGAGTCTTGACTTCTGAGGAAGTGTGCGTGTTGCACAAGACCTTCCAGCCAATTATAATTGGGCAACTGGAATTTTCCCATGTGTTTTTTAATCCCAGCTGAAAATAGTGATGGTGTTTTTCCTTGCAAATTTCAGAGAGTTGTGGTTGATGGCACTTAACCTATTCTTACCAGGAGAGGTAGCGGTTACGGGAATCTGGGGTGAACTTCCTCCTTCCTAAAGAATGCCAGTGAGGCCCTTATGCTAAGAAATAAATCAAATAATTAAAATATTGGGTAAGTGGTTTTGAGCCTGGCTGATTGAGCCAGAGAGTGATGCAACGACCTACTTGAAAAGAGAGCAGTTCTTACTCCTTCTGCCATGAGCTAAAGAGGTCTTTGGATTGTCAACTCTTGGGCTGACCTGACCTCTATGAAGGGTGTGCCACTCATCATTCTGGTTAAACCTCTTGAGATAAAGACGCCATTTTCTAAGTGCGGGAAAGTCTGAGTGCACTCGAGCGTTGAGCAAGCTAAGTTTTTGTTTTAAGAAGAAGGTATTGCTGTGAAAGAAGGCTTTCTCTGAGGCCTTACTTGGACTGTACATTTGAAGCAGTATTATACCACTTTGAATGATATCCCCCCAAGAATCCAAGTTAGTGTGATTTGTTAAAGTTGCTGAGAGTTGCTTGTTGTTGTTTAGTCATTTAGTCGTGTCCGACTCTTCATGACCCCATGGACCAGAGCACTCCTGTCTTCCACTGCCTCCCGCAGTTTGGTCAAACTCACGCTGGTAGCTTCAAGAACACTGTCCAACCATCTCATCCTCTGTCATCTCCTTCTCCTCGTGCCCTCAATCTTTCCCAGCATCAGGGTCTTTTCCAGGGAGTCTTCTCTTCTCATGAGGTGGCCAAAGTACTGGAGCCTCAGCTTCAGGATCTGTCCTTCCAGTGAGCACTCATGGCTGATTTCCTTCAGAATGGATAGGTTTTGCTTTTCTTGCAGTCCATGGGACTCTCAAGAGTCTCCTCCAGCACCAGAATTCAAAAGCATCAATTCTTTGCCGATCAGCCTTCTTTATGGTCCAACTCTCACTTCCATACATCACTAGAGAGTTGCTTGGTGAACCACTATTCCCCTCCCAGAGCCACAGTCCTCAGTGCGTTGGAATAGTCAATCCTTCTTTCCCAAAGAACTCTGGAATTGCAGTTCCGAGAGTGGAATAGGGGGTCTCCCCATGACTCTTAGCACCCTTAACAAATTAGTTCCTAGGATTCTTTTGGGGAAGGTATCTAGCTGGCTTCTGTGGATGCTTTTATTAACAGTACAGTGGAGCTCTCTGGGTTGTAATTCGGCACAGCTTATTTTTTTCAATTTGTCAATCTTTGGTGGAGATAGATCTTTGCGGTCCCTTCTCCATCTTCAGATTTTGCAAATACAGTCTAAGTGTATATTAGGGTTGCTGTACGTCTGGACATACCGAGACATTTCCAGAACATGCTTGGAATAATGCTGTCGGAAGCAGTGTCCGGGCAGAAATTGGCAAAAATGTTCCGGAAAATCTGGACGTATGGCAACGCATGTCGGCAGTGTAGTTTTTGGCGATTTTATTTTTAAAAAAGCTCCAAAAGGTCCACTTTTGTGATTTTGCTCAAAAAGTTCAACAACAAAACTAAAAAAAGCTCAATAACTTTGCCCCCACCCCATAATCTGTGTGTCTGGATTTTCACTAATTGAAATACGGCAACCCTAGCATATATTCCCCTTTTAAAAAAAGTACTGTGAAATAACTGGAAGATTGATAGGTTTGTTTGTGCCTTTAAGAAGCCTTCTGGGAAGCTGTGTTTGTTGCTACAGACGAGCCTTTTAAACTTATCTCTTCCTATGTTGAAAGGAAGGAGCCACAAAGACTGCAAGTCTATGTATGCAAGTCTCTATTACAAATCAGTTCTGATGCATTTAACAGGGTTTAGTTTCTGGGAACTGACGTTGTTTTTAAGTGCTGTGATGTCCAAGCTAGCACGGCAAAAGAGGAAGCATTTGCACTTTTAATAGTATGACAAGTTAATATCACGAACTACATCACACGAGTCTGCCTCATCATGTTCCTTATTGTTCGGCTTGGCGTGCAGAATTTCCAAGCAAATTTGTCCTCTTAATATTTTGTATTTGAGTATGTTTGTCTTTGTTTGTGTTGTATACACTCCACTACATCCTGCCAGGTTTTTTTAGGTCAGGTAACCAGAACTAGGGATGCGGGTGGTGCTGTGGGTTAAACCACAGAGCCTAGGACTTGCCGATCAGAAGGTCGGCGGTTCAAATCCCTGCGACAGGGTGAGCTCCCGTTGCTTGGTCCCTGCTCATGCCAACCTAGCAGTTCGAAAGCACGTCAAAGTGCAAGTAGATAAATAGGTACCGCTCTAGCGCATAGCTGTCAAGTGTCCCTTATTTGAAGGGACAGTCCCTTATTCCAGCGCCATGTCCCGCTGCTGTCCCTTATTGATGGATGTCCCTTAAATTTCCCTTAAATTTCAAAGGAAGCAGCTCCTCTCCCTCCCTCCCTGCCGGCCAGGGAGGAGGGAGGCTCCAACTGTGTTGCTTGGCTGTGTTGCTCACCCAATAAGAAGTCTAAGAACGACTGGGGGTGGAGCTTGCATGCCTTGTGTGTGGCTAGTTAATGCAAGCTGAGGGGGTTTTTGAATGCTGGACGCCATTTTGTTGCATGTGCTGCTGCAAACTTTGCAGTGCAAAGCCAGGCCGGGAAGCCATCTTAAGTTGAGGCTGCATAGGCCTTGTGGTGCATGTGATTCAAATTCTATTCAGTTGAACCTCTGGTTACAAAGTTGGTTGGACAGTGTTCTCGAAGCTACCAGCATGAGTTTGACCAGACTGCAGGAGGACAGGAAGACTGGAGTGCCTGGAACAGGTGAGGCCGCAGGTCCCTTATTTTGGCTGCTGGTCCCTTATTTTCAAGGCCGCTGGTCCCTTATTTTCAAATCTGTAAGTTGACAGCTATGCTCTTGCGGGAAGGTAAACAGCGTTTCCGTGTGCTGCTCTGGTTCGCTAGAAGCGGCTTACTCATGCCGGCCACACGACCCGGAAGCTGTACGCCGGCTCTCTCGGCCAATAAAGCGAGATGAGCGCCACAACCCCAGAGTCGGCCACGACTGGACCTAATGGTCATGGGTCCCTTTACCTTTACCTTTAACTAGAACTAACAAATGAGAACTCTTGCTCAGGGGTCAGCAAACTTTTCCAGCAGAGGGCCGGTCCACTGTCCCTCAGACCTTGTGGGGGGCCCGGATTATATTTTGGAAAGGGAAAAAAAAGAACAAATTCCTATGCCCCACAAATAACCCAGAGATGCATTTTAAATAAAAGGACACATTCTACTCATGTAAAAACAGGCTGATTCCCGGACAGTCTGTAGGCCTCCGGGCCTTAGTTTCCCTACCCATGCTCTTGCTGGTGCGGTGCAATGGTTGAATTGCAAGTGTTTTCACCGTTGTGTTGATGTGTCAGATCACACAACTGGAAAGCTAACCGTTGCCTGTCCGCAGCAAATTTGCTATCAGCCCCAGTCAGCACAACTCTACTGGTTGGGGCTTATGTGAGTTGCAGTCCAAACTTTCCAAAGGGCACCAGGTTGGTGAAGTCTGTTAATAGAGTCTGCCTTTCCTTTCAACTAGAGGCTTTCTCTGTAGGAAGGAACATTTTTCAGAAGGAAGTTTTCCATGACCGCTGTAATAATCAACCGCCGTTTCAGAACGAAATGTATTTTTAAATCAGAAGCATGACAAATGTCGGTCTTATGGCTGATGGACTTAATTTAAGGCCTAGCACATGGTTAGAATTATACTGAGAGCAAATAAGACTGTTGACCGCTGACAGATGATTAGTTGGCGTCTTTGTTCCAAAGATGAGCTCATAGTTTCCCTAGAAGACCTATAATGTTCGTTCAGGCCTGGCCCTATCATTTGGCAACGTGAGACTATGTCCTCGGGTAACAGATGCGGCAGAAAGGGTCAGCCTCCTGGTTGTACTGTTTGGTTGGGGATCAAAGCTTATCTAACACCAAGTTCCCCTGCTGGTCTTCGTCAGGACTCAGAGCAAAGCAACATCAGAACCTGGAGACACACTACTTGTGCTGGTCCCGGGGGGGGGGGGGAGGTACTAATACCGTATCCGAAGTTCAGTCCAGAGTCACTAGCAGGGTAGACGATCTATAGATGAGACGCGAGGTCCAAAACAGGGAGCCGGGCGGGGAAGCAGGAACGCTGGTAGGGCAGCAGCAGGAAGCCAGGCGGGTAACAGGAGCACTGGTAGAGCAGAAGCAGGGAGCCAGGCGGGGAACAGGAACACTGGTGGGTCAGCAGCGGGCAGCCGGGCGAGGAACAGGAACACCGGAGAGACAGGAGCAGGAAGCCGGGCGAGGAACAGGCACACTGGGAGTGCAGATCTAGGTCTGGGTAAAGCAGGTACTCCACAACGACGTTGCTCCCGCAACCTGGGACCGGGCTGCCTGACCTTTATCTTCTTCTAAGGCTGGGGGCGGCCCCGGCCCCCAGGAGCCCCGCCTCTCCTGGCCTTAAGGCGAGCACTCCTCCTGGGAGAGACCAGTTCCCTTCGCCTCTCTGCCCTAAGCCTCTGCAGTTCAGGAGAGGCCGAAGGGTTATTGGGCCCCGGGGGAGGCTCACTTGTAGCCACTGAGTCCTCCAGCATCTCTGGGGCCAGAATGGTCTCACCTGGTGCCTGCCCCTGAGGATCTGGCACAGGTGCAGGCTCCTCAGCATCTAGGCCTTGCCCCAGTTCAGCCGGCCCTGGAGGCGGGGACTCCTGTGCCGGCTGGGATTCCTCCGGTTCACTCCCAGACTCGGAATCCCAGGCCATCACACTACTGGTTGACCACTGTGAGAACAGGGTGATGGACTTTTGGTCTGATTCAGCAGGGATGTTCAGGGGGGGATGCACTGGGACATCCGATCTCGGTGATCACGGGTAGGAGGAGGAGTTACGCTAAGACCAGATCATGTCATTACAGAGGAGGCAGGTTTAGTCGTTGTTTGAGGACTATCCCTGCCTCCGGGTCTGGTCCTGTCCAGACGGATACTAGAATCAGCAAGGGATACCCACATAGCCTGAAGGTGCTGCTGTGCAATGCCAGGTCAATGATTCATAAGACCACTGCCATCCATGACTTGATCATGGATGGAGGATTTGACCTGGCTTGTGTAACAGAGACTTGGTTGGGTGAAGCAGATGGGCCTGTTCTTGCCGCTGCTTGTCCACCAGGTTTCTCTTACGCACAGCAACCCAGGTCATGTGGGCGGGGAGGGGGGGTTGCAGTGATTTTTAGGAAGTCATTAGTTTGCACCAGGCGTCCTATTGGGAAGACCCAGTTTTCTGAGTGCATGTTCTGGAAGTTGGGCAATAGGGGCAGTACAGGATTCCTTTTGGTGTACCGACCTCCCCGCTGCACCAAGGATTCCCTGTCCGAGCTGCTTCAGGTCGTGGCGGATGTTCTCCTGGAGACACCTAGCTTGGTCGTCCTAGGGGATTTTAACATCCATGCCGACACGACCTTACAAGGGGCCGCTCGGGACTTCGTGGAAAGCATGGCCTCCATGGGGCTGTCCCTGAATAAGTCTGGCCCAACCCATAGCCGTGGACATGCCTTGGACCTGGTGTTTACCTCTATGGATGTTGGTGATCTGACACTAAGTAAAAGCGAAACGAAAGAAGTGCCATGGTCAGATCACTTCCTGGTGCAACTGGACTTCTCTGCGACCCATCCCCTCTGCAGGGAGGTGGGACCAATTCGGATGGTCCGCCCCCGCCACTTAATGGATCCAAATGGTTTCCAGAGAGTGGTAGGGGATGCTTTATCCCATGTTGATGGCCTTTCAGCTGATTCCCTGGTGGCCCGCTGGAATGTGGAGTTAACCAGGGCTATTGACTGTTTGGCTCCGAAGCGCCCGCTCCGATTGCATGGAGCCCGGACAGCCCCGTGGTTTTCCACGGATCTGAGGGCAATGAAACAATCGTTGAGACGGCTAGAGCGCCGGTGGCGGATAACTCATTCCGAATCTGACCGGACACAGGTTAGAGCTCAACGTCGAGCCTACCAAGTGGCGATAGCGACGGCGAAGAAGAATTTCTTCACCGCCTCTATTGCATCTGCAGAAAACAGCAGCAGGAGACTTTTTCAGGTGGTTCACAATTTAGCGGAACCACCTGCAACATCGGGGCCCAGTACGGGCCACATGTTCTCCTGCAATGATTTTGCAAAGTTTTTTGCAGATAAAATCGCTCAGATTCGGGAAGAAGTAGACTCCACCGTGGGAGCAGGGCCGGGGCGGGAGAGTGCAAGAGTTCTGTCTGGTCAAGTTGAGTGGGATCAATTCCAATCTGTTACCTCCGAGGATGTGGACAGGCTGCTTGGACGAGTGAAACCAACCACCTGTCTCCTGGATCCTTGCCCATCCTGGCTAATAAAAGCAAGCCGGGAAGGGCTGGGCGATGGGCTTCGTGGGGTGGTGAACGCTTCCCTCCGTGAGGGAGCCTTCCCAGACCCGCTGAAAGAGGCGGTTATTAAACCGCTTCTTAAAAAACCATCTTTAGATGCGGCCACGATGGCCAACTATCGCCCAGTCTCAAATCTTCCATTCCTGGGCAAGGTGATTGAGCGAGCGGTTGCCGAACAACTCCAGGCACGCCTGGAAGAAGCGGACCATTTGGATCCCTTCCAGTCGGGATTCAGGCCTCATCATGGGACTGAAACTGCCTTGGTCGCACTGGTTGATGATCTCCGGCGGGCTAGGGACAAAGGTGAGAGCTGTTTCCTAGTTCTGCTGGATCTCTCAGCGGCGTTCGATACCATCGACCATAGCATCCTTCTGGACCGTCTTGAGGGGCTGGGAGCTGGGGGCACTGTTATACAGTGGTTCCGCTCCTTCCTCCTGGGCCGTGTTCAGAAAGTGGTGGTGGGGGATGAGTGTTCAGACCCCTGGGCTCTCACTTGTGGGGTGCCTCAGGGTTCTGTCCTCTCCCCCATGCTTTTCAACATCTACATGCGGCCGCTGGGAGAGATCATCAGGAGGTTTGGGCTGGGTGTTCATCAGTATGCGGATGATACCCAGCTCTACCTCTCGTTTAAATCAGAACCAGTGAAGGCGGTTAAGGTCCTGTGTGAGTGTCTGGAGGCGGTTGGAGGATGGATGGCGGCTAACAGATTGAGGTTGAATCCTGACAAGACAGAAGTACTGTTTTTGGGGGACAGGAGGCGGGCAGGTGTGGAGGATTCCCTGGTCCTGAATGGGGTAACTGTGCCCCTGAAGGACCAGGTGCGCAGCCTGGGAGTCATTTTGGACTCACAGCTGTCCATGGAGGCACAGGTCAAATCTGTGTCCAGGGCAGCTGTTTACCAGCTCCATCTGGTACGTAGGCTGAGACCCTATCTGCCTGCGGACTGTCTCGCCAGAGTGGTGCATGCTCTGGTTATCTCCCGCTTGGACTACTGCAATGCGCTCTACATGGGGCTACCTTTGAAGGTGACTCGGAAACTACAACTAATCCAGAATGCGGCAGCTAGACTGGTGACTGGGAGCGGCCGCCGAGACCATATAACACCGGTCTTGAAAGACCTGCATTGGCTCCCAGTACGTTTCCGAGCACAATTCAAAGTGTTGGTGCTGACCTTTAAAGCCCTAAACGGCCTCGGTCCAGTCTACCTGAAGGAGCGTCTCCACCCCCATCATTCTGCCCGGACGCTGAGGTCCAGCGCCGAGGGCCTTCTGGCGGTTCCCTCACTGCGAGAAGCAAAGCTACAGGGAACCAGGCAGAGGGCCTTCTCGGTAGTGGCGCCCGCCCTGTGGAACACCCTTCCCGCAGATGTCAAAGCGATAAACAACTACCTGACATTCAGAAGACATCTTAAGGCAGCCCTGTTCAGGGAAGTTTTTAACGTGTGATATTTTATTGTATTTTTGGTTTTTATGGAAGCCGCCCAGAGTGGCTGGGGAGGCCCAGCCAGATGGGCGGGGTATAAATAATAAATTATTATTATTATTATTATTATTATTATTATTCTTAAGTTAACTCTGAAAATGGTGTATCAATGGTACTTAATTCCAGTAAAATTGGCTAAAATTTATAAATTAAAATCAAATACCTGTGTTGGAGATGCAAGAAAGAAATAGGAACAATGTTTCACATGTGGTGGGAATGCCGACCTATTAAACAATTTTGGGATGAAATATATGAAGGAATCAAAAAGATGTTTAAAATATCTTTTAGTAAAAAACCGGAGGCATTCCTTTTAGGTATAATCACAAACGATACTCCTGACAATCAAAGGAAAGTATTCCTCTATGTGACAACAGCTGCCAGGATGCTCATAGCAAAATATTGGAAAGGGAGAAAAATTCCATCAATGAAAGAATGGCAAATTAAATTTTGTGAATATATAAATCTGGCAAGACTCACAGAATTCATAAGGGGACAATCGGACCAAAAATTATTAAAAGAATGGGGATGTGCTAAAGAGTATATGAAAAAACATTGTTCTGGAGTAAGCATATCGGTATGTAATGAATGATGCTTTGCAGGGTTAAAGAAAGAAAAAAATGGTGTTAAAAGTATAAAGCTAGAAGTAATCTACATTAGACACATCAACTTAGAAAGAGTAAAAATTTTGAGGTCTTAGAACAAAGGAAGGAAGTCAATATGTGTATATGTATGTAATGACTAGATTAGAATGTTGATATGGTTTTATTCGTAGATGTGTGTTTTTGTTTTTTGTTGGTTTTTTGTTCTTTTTTCTTTTGTGTTCTGTTTTTTTTTCTTGTTTGTACTGTTTTATTTCAGATTCAATGTTTGTAATTTTTGTTGTAATTTTGCATTGAAAATAAAAAATATATGGTAATAAAAAAATTAATTCTGAATTGTAGTAGGCAAGTTGTCTCGCAGCAATATGGAAACTAGGTCAAATCCTGTGGCTAGATCCAGCACAGACCAGTCTTGGAAGGAGTCATTCGGGTTCACTGGGAGGAAGTCATAGTAGTTTAAACTGGTTTATCTGATACCATTTTGAAACAACGTTTTGCTTTATATTAAGGCTGCAGCTGCTGGACTTTCTTATGTTGGTGCATACGTCCTCAACACCTACAAGGAATATGACCCTTTCCTCCAGGATAAATACCCTCTCCTGCCGGCTGTCATCATCATTTGTGTTGCCGTGGTGATGTTCGTTATCGGCCTCATTGGCTGCTGTGCTACAATCCGTGAATCCAAGATTGGGTTGGGAGTGGTAAGTAAGGAGTGCGTCACTGAAAATGCCTTCTGTAACAATTCCATGGTGCCAGAGAGAGGGAATCAGGGAGGACAAGGGCTTCTCCACACTTCCACTTTTCCACGGGGCTGAATGGTTTCCTGTTTGCTCCACAGCTTTTCCCAGACAAACCCGCTCTTTAGAGCTTAATCGGAGCAACTGTCAATCCGCTGAAAACCTGATTGATGCTTATTCCGATTCAGTGGTAAATATCAGGTTTTCCTGGGAGAAAGCGGCAGGACAACTGAAAGCCTGAATGAGCCCCAAGTGTCTGTCCACACGCTTCCAGACAAGTCACTTGCCCTATGGCTTACCTTCCCGTTGCTGGGGCCATGTACCATATTTTTCGCTCCATAAGACGCACTTTTCCCCTCCTAAAAAGTAAGAAGAAATGTGTGTGCGTCTTATGGAGCGAATGCAGGCGGGAGGCTCTGCTTAGTGCTCCCTTTAAAGAGCTGAGTGGAGCATGCGTAGAAAAGCCCCCAAGAGTGTGTGCACTCTTTAAAGGGAGTGCGGCTCTTGGGGGAGCTTTTATTCCCCTGTCCGGGATAGTCTTCGCGCGGCTATCCCAGAAGCCAGAACAGCAAGAGGCTATCCAAGAAGCCAGATCCCTCTTGCTGTTCTGGCTTCTGGGATTCAGAATATTTTTTTTCTTGTTTTCTTCCTCCAAAAACTAGGTGCGTCTTATTGTCTGGTGTGTTTTATGGAGCGAAAAATACGGAGGTTTCTTGAAGGAAAGGTAATTACCATGTAAAATTTGTGGCTGGAGATCTCTTAAGCATGCCCACTTGAGACTGAATTCCGTCATGACTAAGAAGACTTCAGAAGAGGATGGGAGCATTAATGTGAACTACACCACGTGGCAGCTCTTCAGATATTTGTAGATGGCTATCATATCTGTGATTCTCCAGTGGTTTGGCTTCACTCCGTTGTTTCTCGAGACAGATGGATGCCAACCAACCAACCAATATCATATCACTTCTCAGTCTCCTCTTCTCCAGAGTAAACATACCCAGCTCCCTCAACCGTTCCTCATAAGCCTTGGTTTCTGGACCCTTTCTCATTGTGCTTATCATCCTCTGCACGTGTTCTAGCTTGTCAATATCCTTCTTAAATTGTGGTGCCCAGAATTGGACACAGGACTCTAGGTGATGCTAGGCAACAGGTCTCTCTCATCCCCACCCCTCACACAAGGCTTCTTCACCCCAGCCTGTCATCTTAGATGTCTACAACACCTGTACACCAGCCTCTTCCTAACTAATTCTTCTTTTCCTCCAGTTCCTGATCATTATCCTGTTGGTCTTCATTGCTGAAGTGGCAGCTTTTGTCCTTGGATTCATTTACAAAGGACAGGTGGGTAAAAACAGACGTATGTACTCTGTACCAATGATGAGGGCAGGTGGGCGAGGTGGGTGGGTGGTGGAAATGCAATTATGAATTTCTCTCATTCCATGAAGACTGGGAGGCTCAACCACCTTTCCATTTACCCCTCCACCTTCCCCCAGGAAAACCTACAGTTTAGTGCTGAATCGGAACAAACAGCAATCGGGTTTTCCATGAATTGCCATTTGTTCCAATTTAGCACTAAAGAGCAGGTTTTCCAGGGGAAAGCAGTGGGTCAAAGAAATAACTGCTCAGACCCATACTCTCTAGGCTTGGGACAACTGGGAGTGCGGATGAGCTTTGGGCCAGAGCAGGGGTTAACCATACCAACCCAGAGCCAATTTCACAGCATACATTCAAAGCGCTACGATGCAACTTTAAGCAGTCATGGCTGCACCCCGAAGAATTGTGGGAGTTGCAGTTTGTTAAGGATGCCTAGAGTTGTTATGGTAAGCCTATTCCCCTCAAAGGTGACGCTGCGGTCTAAACCAGTGTTTCCCAACCTTTTTTGGGCAAAGGCACACTTGTTTCATGAAAAAAAATCTCGAGGCACACCACCATGCCAGATGGGGAAAGGTCACTTTTTACTTATGTAAAAAAAAAAAAAAAATAGTAACAGCATAGAAGGTAATGGTTAGGCTAGCATCCCTCTTCCAAATATGCTAGGTTTTTATTTGCAGGGACTGTTCTACATGGGAAAGCATTCAGCACTGTCATTCTCCCATCTGCCATCTGAATTGGTACTATTCTGGGTCAACTTACTCTGCTGCATGTGTAGATGAAAATGGCACCAAGTGTGGGGGAGGGGGCAGAACAGGTTTCAGATACAGGATATTAAGCATACACGTACTTCAGATTGAACTGGTTGCTTGCTTTGCAAGTTTTCATTTCCCAAATGACTGCCCTGGCAAGCGCAATACCTACCAGGCTCAACGCCGGTCTCGCGCTGCCGCTTCCCGCGCTCTCAAGGACCCGGGAGGAGGAAGGCGTGAAGGCAATCCCGAAGGTGCGAAAACCTCGCGCATGCGCAGGCCTTCCGCCTGCGACAGCCCAGTAGGCCGGCCGAAGTGAGCGGCGATGGGATGTGGGAGGGAGCTCGCTCGCCGCCCCGCGCGTGCCTATGTGGGGCACGTTACAGCCCCGTGACGTCAGCGCCACGCAGGCAGCCAGGCAGGCAGACGGCGAGAGCCCCGCACTGGGCGGCCTCTCCTCGCCGCCGCCGCCCCGCCTCTCGCCGCCCGACTCACCCGCCTCCCTCCCACGGCACACCAGGCAAAGTCTCGCGGCACACTAGTTGGGAAACACCGGTTGGGAAACACTGGTCTAAACCACTGAGCCTCTTGGGCTTGCTGATGGGAGGTCGGCAGTTCAAATCCACATGCTGGGGTGAGCTCCCGTTGCTCTGTCCCAGGCATAGGCAAACTCCGACCCTCCAGATGTTTGGGACTACAATTCCCATCATCCCTAGCTAACAGGACCAGTGGTCAGGGATGATGGGAATTGTAGTCCCAAACATCTGGAGAGCCAGAGTTTGCATAGGCCTGCTCTGTCCCAACCCGCAAAAGCTGTACGCAGACAAACGCCGGCTCCCTTGGACTGAAAGCAAGATGAGCGCTGCAACCCCACAGTCAAATTTGACAGGACTTAACTGTCCAGGGGTCCTTTACCTTTACTTTTACTTATTCCCCTCACAGAGCTACAATTCCCAGAGTTTCCTGTGAAGAGGGATTGGTTGTTAAATCACTCTGGAAATGGTTTTTAAAAATGCAAATATCATCACCTGGGAAGGGAGTCTGTGCTGGGAACTGCTGGGTCCACAAGGAAGGCAGAATAAGGCATTGAACCCTTTTCTTTATTGTTGGCGATTGTCACTTCAGAAAGAGAAATCACAAAGGAGGAATTTCCTCCCAATACAAATACAACTTTAGAGGAGAGGCTTTCCTCAGCTGAGGGGCTGCAATGATCTTCTCTGTTTTTTGCAGTTGAGGGGCTTTCCGTTCTTGAACAAAACCCTCACATTTCTGTCTTCCTACAGGTAAAAACAGATTTGCATGAACCAATGGTGCAATCATTCAAGAACTATGATGGGAAAACGGAAGAGTCTCACATCATAGATTACTTACAGCAAGAGGTTGGGAAACTTTATGTTCTGTTTAAAATTATCGTCACAAACTTCCTCCTCTGGTTGAAAATCCTGTTATTAGTCCTAGAACTATGAATGTTGGCTCATCTTGCATACTTTATCCTGTTTGCAGTTTCCTTCCAGTTTTTTCCCCTCCCCCCCCTTTTTAAAGAAATAACTACAGGAAAAATATCTAGTGGGCTGTTCCAGATACAGTGGTACCTTGGGTTAAATACTTAATTCGTTCCGGAGGTCCGTTCTTAACCTGAAACTGTTCTTAACCTGAAGCACCACTTTAGCTAATGGGGCCTCCCGCTGCCACCGCGCCGCCAGAGCACGATTTCTGTTCTCATCCTGAAGCAAAGTTCTTAACCTGAGGTACTATTTCTGGGTTAGCGGAGTCTGTAAGCTGAAGCGTCTGTAACCTGAAGCATATGTAACCTGAGGTACCACTGTAATCTGTTTCAGGGGTTGTTGTTTTTTAGTGTGCAGTTGGACAAGGGATGCTTTGCTTTGTGAATTTCTTTAAGGTTCCCTTCCATTCTGCCAATATTTTGCAGGAAGGATTCAATCACATAATGGCGAATGTAGGTTTGCACAGTCAGCTTGAATTAACACAGTCTTGGGCACTAAAGCCACTTAAAAACATATATAGATTTTTTTGCGGTAAGGAAAAGTGATAAGCAAAAGCACTGAAAAGTGTGGTATAATAACTGATTGACAGGCAGTCATAAATCACCTCTGTGCAAACAAATAAGAATGTGTTCAAATCAGAGTGGATATTCAGTAAAGAGCAGGAGTCATATAACCACCTCACAGACTTTGTGCAAACATATCAGGACAAATGCTGGATGAACAAGGCTTCTGGAGACACACATTCACCCCAAATGTAGTTGTTTCGCAAAATTAAACTAAGCCATTTCCTGATCTTGTGCAATCCATTCTTATTTCAAAAGGCCTATGTTCTACTTACTAAGTGTAAAAAACAATGATTTAATACAGAAGCGAAACCTATTTCAGAGATCATATTCCCATTAAATCTATCCCACATTTTCATCAAGACTGAAAGTTGCAGCTTTTAAAAACAATCGACCGGTCAGCTTCTTAAGTCACACAAATATTTTGCAGACAGAGGAATTATGTCCAGGAAATGTTTGCTCAATGTGATAGCAGATGTGCTTTTCCACTGGTATAAACCAACTGGCTAAATTCCATAATTGTGATACATAATCATCTATTTACTGCAATTGCTTTTGCCGAGTTTCTTTTAGCTGGAGCCTCTTTCATTATTCTTTTGATTCTTGCATCAGTTGCATATACACTGGTACCTCTGGTTACGAACTTAATTTGTTCCGGAGCTCTGTTTTTAACCTGAAACTGTTCTTAACCTGAAGACCACTTTAGCTAATGGGGCCTCCCGCGGCCTCCCGCTGCCGCCGCACGATTTCTGTTCTCATCCTGAAGCAAAGTTCTTAACCCGAGGTACTATTTCCGGGTTAGCGGAATCTGTAACCCAAAGTGTTTGTAACCCGAGGTACCACTGTATTCTCTCTGTGTATTGCAGAGTGGTCCTTGTGCAAGTGTAAGGGTTAGCCGCTTGTGCCTCCTTGTATCAGAACTTAGACGTCTTGTATTAGTAACACAATTGTGTCAAAACAGACTCCCTGCAACCTCTGATTATGCATTTCAAAAATGTAATTGCGGTGTTTTCATGAGGCTCAGTACATTTTTTAAAGATGGCTCAAACAAGGCAACAGTTCTTTTTTTGTTTAAAGATTTGTAACACACACTTTTGAGATCTCACACATTCTTGAAAGTGACACACCCTGTTTGCTTTCATTCACGATTTCAATCTTTGCAGCTTCAATGTTGCGGAGTCGACAACTACACCGACTGGATTGGTAGCCAATGGTTCAATGCCACCGGCAACCACAGCGTTCCTGTAAGCTGCTGCAAGCGAGACGTCATTAAGGAAAACTGCACAGGGCAGCTGAGTGACCTGAAGTTTCTCAATACACAAGTAAGGGCACGTTGCATTCAGGACTTGCATGGGAATAACAGAATTGCTGGGGACCTGGAACCCAAGGCTGGTGCAATCCATCTCTTAAGATGATTGCAAGGTGTAAATAAAGCAGCAAGATTTTGAAAATCCTAACATTCGGGATTTCTGGCTACCCTTCAGAACAGTTCTGGCAGAGATTCCACACTGGCTAACAAAAATAATGACACTTTATCCAGCCATCAGTTCTTTCCTGTTTTGTTTTTGTGGAAGTGGTGTAAACTGCTGATATCTGCAACTGTAACGGATGGGGGAGACATTCAATTCTGTTAGCATTTTGATGGGAAACAGCATAACTTGTCCTTCCCAAACCAAAGCAGGAACAAAAACATCACCACCTTTGAAATTCGACCTTGTCCAAATTTTGCAGTGCAGTTCTCAAACCCAAACGATGTGTGCAAACGTGTACATGCTTGTGAAGATAGCATACAAAGTGCACCGAAGTTGGGGAAATTGCATACCAAAAAAAAAAAAATGTGTTTATTAGGAGGAAAATTACACTGGAAAGGTGAAAAACTTTCAAGGGTTTTTTTTTTTTTTTTTTTTAAAAAAAAGATGCAATTTGCTTAAGAAATTGTGTGAACTGAATTTAAGGTGGGGAAATTGAGAGGGCCGAAATAGATTTCTCTTTCCTTAATGGCCATTCTCTCTCTCTCTCTCTCTCTCTCTCTCTCTCTCTCTCTCCTACATCTGCAAATTCTCCCTGCAGGGCTGTGAGGAGAAGGTGGAGTCTATTCTGCAGAGTGTCCTCAACTACGCTATGCTTGTCATCCTAGGATTTGCCATTGTGAAGGTATTTATACACTGACCTTGACACGAATGCCCCAGAGCAGAAAGGTACACAGTCTGAACCATAAATTAAACAACAAGTTTCAAAACATAAACAACAAGTTTCAAAACAGCATTAAATCAAAACAAAGGATTCAGGCTACCGTGCAAGTTTTTCAGTGCTAGGTGGAAACCTTCCAATTTGCCCTGGGCATTTTATACTTCAGGTGATGTTTAAAAATTCTGTTTTATCCTGCCTTTAGCTTCTTTTGATTTTTTGTTTGGTTCGGTTTTGTGTTGCTACTGCCTTCGTGTTCAGAATGTGACCTTTCTGGTAATATCATAGAATTGTAAAGTGGGAAGAGTCCCCAGGAAGGGCAGTTGCTGGTTCGTGGTGAGGGAATGAACTAGGTGAAACTTTGTGGCCTGATCCATCAGGGCCTTAAGTTTTGATTCCCTCTGAATCCTTGGTTTGCTTAGCCTTTGCCTTGCCATTATCCAGTATGTTTCTGAAAGCATAATCAAACAACATTGCCACCTGTAGGCAAGCAAAATTTAGTGCTTCCCAATTGCCTGTAGTGCTCCTTTAAAGAAACTAGAATCTGACAGGTGTTCTAATGGCACTGGGACAGTGTTTTTATTTCATGTTCATAGTTAGCCTATACAGTGGAACCTTGGTTCTCCAACGTAATCCTTTCTGGGAGTCCGTTCGACTTCCGAAACGTTCAAAAACCAAGGCGCAGTTCTGATTGGCTGCAGCAGCTTCCAGCACTCAAGCAGAAGTTGTGTTGGACGTTCCGCTTCCGAAAAACATTCGAAAACCAGAACACTTACTTCCGGGTTTGTGGCGTTCGGGAGCCGATTTGTTCATCAACTAAGCCATTTGAGAACCAAGGTTCCACTGTATACCCTTTCGCATTTCAGCAGAAATCTCTCAGCGGCCTATGAATCCCAATGAAAAGGAATAAATAAAAGCAATCTGTGCAAATTTCGCATTCGAAACCAAGCAAAACAACAAAGAACCACAAATGCAAATATACAAGACATCAGGATATATCAAGATATATCAAAATGCGACATAATAATGTTATAAGCATTTCATAAACGTTACAGGAAACATAGAGGGTATGATTCATAGAATCATAGCACTGCAGAGTTGGAAGGGACCACGAAGATCATGTAGTTGTAGCCTCTACAATGCAGGAATCCTTTACCCAACGTAGGACTTGAACCCATGACCTTAAAATTAAGAGTCTCATGCTCTACCAGCTGAGCTACCCATCTAATGAGTCCCATCCATGGAAGCCTTGCACAAGGACTTCCACTTCCACAATGGGGCTTCCACCCTCTCCCCTGCCCCCACCTGTGCCCCCGATATTGGCTCTGTGGGGGTCAGAAGAACCCCCAGAACAACATGTGGGGCACAGAGAAGAAGGGAAATTGTTTCATCTGGCGAGCTGAAATGCTTGACAAAGCGCAACGTTGAATTCCTCCCATGATGCCATTTCCAAAATCTGCACATTCCCAGAACTCAAAACTAATCCAAGTACATAACCCCCAAATACACCCAACTATCTCCTCACGTGGGTGGCATTGTGGGTTAAACCACAGAGCCTAGGGCTTGCTGATCAGAAGGTCGGCAGTTCGAATCCCCGCGACGGGGTGAGCTCCCGTTGCTCGGTCCCTGCTCCTGCCAACCTAGCAATTTGAAAGCACGTCAAAGTGCAAGTAGATAAATAGGTACCACTCCAGCGGGAAGGTAAACAGCGTTTCTGTGCGCTGCTCTGGTTTGCCAGAAGCAGCTTAGTTATACTGGCCACATTACCCGGAAGCTGTCTGTGGACAGACGCCGGCTCCCTCGGCCAATACAGCGAGATGAGCGCCGCAACCCCAGAGTCGGTCATGACTGGACCTAATGGTCAGGGGTCCCTTTACCCTTTACCTTTACCTCCTTACAGCCACTAAATCATTTCATCCATTTAAGTTTAAATAGATTACAAAAGGGGGCCTTAACATGGGCAGTGGGGTGGGGATTCAACTTTCAAACTCTTTAAGCGCCATGAACATTGCTGGTTCTATTTAAAATAATAACAATAACCTTCTCATTTCAGTTCTTTGGAATGCTTAGTGTCTGCGTGCTGACCTGCAAAAGAGAAGAGCACAATGGTTACCATCCTTTGTCGGGGACGTTCGCTTGACCGGAAGATGGAGAGTGACCCTTTGTTCTGCTCTTCCAAGATAAAATGGACTTGGGAAAGATGCTCTGAGCAGAAAATGTTTTGCCTGCTTTTGTAAAATGCTGAATCCTTATCTGGGTGAACAGAAAGGAGATTCCTTTCAAAGCTTCTTATTAAATGTGACCTGTCTTGGATTTAACCTAGCTACTGGTGATTCCACTTGAGAATCTTTGAGAATCTTTGACGTAGTTCAGGCGTACGAAATTTGTGTCCAGATGTTTCTAAACTACAACGCCCTCTGGAACGCCCTCCCACCAGATGTCAAAGAAACAAACAACTATCTGACTTTTAGAAGACATCTGAAGGCAGCCCTGTTTAGGGAAGCTTTTCATATTTGATGAATTAATTGTATTTTAATATTTTGCTGGAAGCCGCCCAGAGTGGCTGGGGGAACCCAACCAGATGGGTGGTGTATAAATAATAAATTATTATTAAATTATGTTATTATCACCCCTGGCCATTGGCCATGGAGTTGTAGTGTAGCAACATCTGGAGGGGCAAAGGTTCCCCACACCTGATGTAGCTGAACTGAAGTGACTCCCTTTCCTTAGAACAGCATATGAAGCCTTAAACCTTAAAAGGTAGCCCAGCAGGTACCATTCTGACGTTTCACAGGTGAATGTGGTTCTCCCCTCCTCCCCAAACCTTGTTAGATTTATTAACATAAATTATTTTTTCAAACTATTAAAGGACTCGGTGTATTCTCCCTTGCCTGCTGGGTGTTCTGAATGCAGGAGAAGGTTTTCAGCATTCAGCAGCGAAAGACAGTCAGAGAGGAATCTTGTCTCACTTCTTGGAATGTGGGCACTGCAAAATAACAGATAGATTTTAAGTGAGTGTTGGCATTTGCTGGAGGTTTTGGAAAGCCGCAAATTTCACCTGGGACTATCAGCATTCAGATGTGAATGTCAACATGGTACCACCATCCACATTCCCTACCTAGACTCTTAAGGGTGGAGGGGTGAAACTTTTGCATGTTGTGCGCAGAACTAAACAACTACTGATGTCAGCTTTGATAAACTAATTCACACCAACACCAGCTTTTCACACAAGATGAAGTGACCAGCAGTATAAACCTGATAGCACTAGACAGTGTCTGGATTAAGGCTGTGTGATCCTGAGATCCATGCTTAGTCACTTGCCTTGTTGACGTTTGCACTGGATCAATCCCATGCCATATCTCAAAGCACCAGAATGCATATGAAATCTCCTGGCTGGACTGGGAGCGTTATGTCGGGTGGAGCAACTCTGTACACACTGCGATTCAATGTGGGAATTTGTTAAGGGTTTTGTGCTGCCTAACTTTAGGAGTGATTGGAACACACCTGAATCCTACATCTTTAGAGAGTGCGCTGAGAAACCATTTGAAGCAAATACGATTTGAACAGCCACTTACAAGTGTATCATAGTGAAAATGTGGTGCAGGCTTTATTTATGCTTTGCATTGTTTTACTTGCTTCTGGTATCACATTTAATACATACAGTGTCCTTTGCGCTTTTGTGAACAGTGGAACAACTTAGGTATCATACGTACTGTTGAAAAATAAAATGACACTTCCCTTTTCCAAACACCTTTGCTTTAGTTTCTTGAGGGCTTCAGGAATATTTGGACTATAGATAAATAAGTTCCTTTTTAACCCCAAATAAATAAATAAAGGTTAATTACATGATGTTTTATTTTAAAGAGAATGAAATGGCTGGATGAGAGAAAAATCGTATTAAGAGAGAAGCAAGAAACCTGCTTCACCTGTCACATTAAGCAAAATTATAACTTTCCGGAACCATGCTAATGTGCTGGCTCTGAGAGACAAGCTGGCACCCACTTAGTTCCTTCCCAGTCCCTTTGGCATGGCACTGTGGAGCAGGCAGCTAAGCCAAGGTTTGACCTGACATGCAGCTGGGACCACTGGGATCACGGTTAATCTCTCTCCTTAACCACGATCTGCAGCTAGGGACAAACAGTTAATGAGAGGGGTTAGGACCCTCTACTCCCCTCGCAGAGCTACAATTCTCAGAGCGGTTTAGCAATCAATGCCTTTCCCCAGGTGATTCTGGAAACTGTAGCTCTCTGAAGGGAGCACAGGTGGCCTAAATATTATCAGCACCCTTAACAAACTACAGTTCCCAGTTTTTGGGGTGGGGGTGGGGCAGAGAAAGCCATGACTTGAAAGTCGCAGGATACTGTTTTAAATGTCTATTTGCAGTAAACAAATAAGGACATTGGCAGGATTATTGTAATAATCTGCGGTTTCATAAGAGCGTATATTTAAAGTAGATGACTAAAAGAATAAGTCATGTTAATTTAGAATATGCAGGAAATGTAAAAAATAAATTTAAGGAACCTCAGAAAGAGGAAGGAAGTCGAGTTTTGAAATGTTAGAATGACTGTAAACCCATTGAAATGTATATAACTGAAAATCACAAATATAAAATAGAACAAGATACTGTTTTAAATATCTAGTGTAGATCACTCTGATCTAGCCTGGATTTGTGGCACTGAGGTAAGAGTACAGTTGACCCCTTTCTCTACGCCGTTTCCCCAAATGGGGACACTTTGAAAGCACATAAAAATGTTTCCACATTGAGGGAGCTAAATGATTGCAAAGGATAAATTCCTAGATTTCTTCTGTGAGCAGCTGCCCCCCATTGCCACTCAAGATGTGATTAGTCGGGGCTTCAAACATAACTCGAAAATTGCACCTGCAAACATCGAGCTAGACCCTTTTGACGTCAGTGGTTCCGCCTCCTCTTATATTTCTTAGGCGAGCGGGGGCGGGGGGGGAGTTGGTCTGCGCGTGCTCTCCTCCCTAGAAATACATTAAAGACGCACACCTTCACTTTCGGTTCTTAGCCACACGTCGCAGGACAAGGAACCTTAGAAAAATCAATAAGTGTGACACACAGCCAGCATTTCTGGTGAAAATGGAACGTCGCCGTTATCCGTTGATTCTGTATGAAGACTAATATTTCTCTGTGGGCAAGACTAGCACTTAATAATAATTATTATTATTTATTTATACCCCACCCATCTGGCTGGGTTTCCCCAGCCGCTCTGTGCAGCTTCCAACCAAATATTAAAAACAATACAGCATCAAACATTTAAAACTTCCCCAAACAGGGCCGCCTTAAGTTGTCTTTTAAAAGTAAAATACAGTGGTACCTCGGGTTACAGATGCGTCAGGTTACAGATTCCGCTAACCCAGAAATAGTACCTCGGGTTAAGAACTTTGCTTCAGGATGAGAACAGAAATCGTGCGGCGGTGGCACAGCGGCAGCGGGAGGCCCCATTAGCTAAAGTGGTACCTCAGGTTAAGAACAGTTTCAGGTTAAGAACGGACCTCCAGAACAAATTAAGTTCTTAACCTGATGTACCACTGTAGTTGTTTATTGCCTTGACATCTGCTGGGAGGGCGTTCCACAGGGCAGGTGCCACTACCGAGAAGGCCCTCTGCCTGGTTCCCTGCAACCTCACTTCTCGCAAGGAGGGAACCACCAGAAGGCTCTCGGAGCTGGACCTCAGTGTCCAGGCAGAACGATGGGGTGGAGATGCTCCTTCAGGTATACTGGGCAGAGGCCGCTTAGGGCTTTAAAGGTCAGCACCAACACATTGAATTGTGCTCGGAAACGTACTGGGAGCCAATGAAGATCTTTTAGGACCGGTGTCAGCACTTGACATCCCTGGAATGTCAATATACCTGGAAGTGTCAACAAGTACTATCTTGCGATTCTTACAGCAGAAAAAGATGCGAGATGGGTCTTATCTCTATAGCTTGTATCTCTATTGTATTCTGTCATTAAATCTATGGTTGCCAGGATTTTAAGGTTAGAGTAGCCAATGGATAGAGGGACCTCACTCTGAAACCCATATGTTTACCATGTAGATGAACAGCAAAGGTTATTTGAGATGGGACTTCCTGGTGGCTTTTGACTCATTATATATATAGTCTCTATTGCTGCTATAATAATAGGGAATTAATTCAGGTCTTTTCAACAGTCGAAATGTGAAACCCTCTCCCGCACCTCCAAACTCAGCCCTAAGAACAATGAAGTAGGCGCAGAGGCATGAAAGGTCGAAGCAGAGGCAGAAACCGGGCTGGAGACGTCCAGATTCTTGATGCGATAGAAATAATAGCAAGCCTGCACAAAGGAAAACGCCATTCACACGGATATCGCTTATTTTCCGAGCTCCAGTTTGCTGAACCTGAGTTCCTGAGGCTCCTATTTATAAGATCATTCCAACGCAAATGAAAAGCAAAACTAACAGAAAAGCAACGTTGCGCAGCCAAGTGTTCCTACTTTAAAAAATCAAAATGCTAAAATGGATTAAAATCGCCTCGACTTTCTAAGGCTTGCTTTTAGCAGACGCCGCTGGGTCGCAAGAGGCAAAAGGGAATGCCACTAAACGGCAAGCCCTGGTGGAAGCAGATTTAAATAATAACCGTTTTCCTGTTATGTGTCTTTATGTGGCAGAGCACCTGTGAAGCTGGATTGCTGTTTCAATTAAAAAAGACAAATACACATGCCAACCAAAACCGTGTGCGACTCTACACTTCTTATCTCTATGCAATGCGTCGCTCTACCGTAAGCTTCCTTAATGTGTCGCTCTAGCCTTACTTATTTCCTTAAGCTCTATGGCGGGAAAAAATAGGGTTCCCCCCTCTGATTCGCCAGCGACACCAGCCCGTGAGACTTTACTTGTTCTCGCGAGAGGCGTGGCGCGTCCAGCTGATTGCGCGGGCGGTTTGAATCCAGAGAGCCTCTAGCGGCGCTGCGGGAAGGAGGGTCCTCGTCTTTGCTGCTGGCCTGGATATGGAGGGCAAGGAGGAGCCACTCCTGGAGCTCAGTGACGGTGAGGCAGCGGCTTAATGCGGGCAGAGGGGCCGGAGCTCAGTGGTAGGGCTGCTTTGCGTGCAGGATAGTCTTAGGTTCGAGCCCCAGCACCTTCAGGTAGGGCGGGGAGAATACATGGATCCTTCCCGGAGGCCTGTTGCAAATGAACACATGCTTTACTTTATTTTGGATTGTTGTTGTTTAGTCATGTCCGACTCTTCGTGACCCCATGGACCAGAGCACGCCAGGCACTCCTGTCTTCCATTGCCTCCCACAGTTTGGTCAAACTCATGCTGGTAGCTTCAAGAACACTGTCCAACCATCTCGTCCTCTGCTGCCCCCTTCTCCTTGTGCCCTCAATCTTCCCCAACATCAGGGTCTTTTCCAAGGAGTCTTCTCTTCTCATGAGGTGGCCAAAGTATTGGAGCCTCAGCTTCAGGATCTGTCCTTCCAGTGAGCACTCAGGGCTGATTTCCTTAAGAATGGAGAAGTTTGATCTTCTTGCAGTCCATGGGACCCTCAAGAGTCTCCTCCAGCACCATAATTCAAAAGCATCGATTCCTAGGTGATCAGCTTCTTTATGGTCCCGCTCTCACTTCCATACATCACTACTGGGAAAACCATAGCTATTACTATACGGACCTTTGTTGGCAAGGTGATGTACAATACGATAATCTTTATTGTCATTGTCCCATACAGAACAACGAAATTGAAAAAATCTACATCAGACATTCAAAAACCAACAAGCCAGCTATCCCAGGCTGGTTAGCCCCCTAAAAACTCTGATACCCCATAATTAAATACAGTATGCTCACATAAGGACTACCTTACACTGCGTTTAAAACCAAAATCTTCCAGAAAGCAGAAGCTGAAAGAGATCATTTCCAGGGTGCGCACTATCCTGCACTATCTGCAGCTTTCTTATGGCACCTGGAAGCATAGATTTGATCCAAGGTGGGATAAAAAATTATCCAGCGCTTGTTTGGAAACAACAACAACCCACCCCTCAAAATCGATTGCAAAAAAACAAAATCAAGACAAATTCACAGCATGCAGGAGCTAAATTGCTCAACTTTTCTAAGCACCCGGGTTAGGCCTGTCTGAACAGGAATGTTCTTGGCAGGTGCCGAAAAGGGTATGACTAAGGATCATCATCTGCTTAGTCCTGTAATAGGCAGTATTAGTAACACTATTAAAAAAGAGGAGAGCAGCAGGTCTCTCCCGCCACCCCTGCTAGCCAAGAAGACCTGGGAAGGCTGAATAACTTCACCAAGAACGTGATCAGAATAAGTTACCTTATGCCAAGTCAATCCATCTAGCTCATATAGCCCACACTGGTTGGCAGCCGCCTTTGGGTTTTCAGTTTGGGAACCTTTTGCATGCAAGGCATAGTGCCCTAACCACTGAGCCCAAATAATGGTACAGTGGTACTTCAGGTTAAGAACTTAATTCGTTCTGGAGGTCTGTTCTTAACATGAAACTGTTCTTAACCTGAGGTACCACTTTAGCTAATGGGGCCTCCTGCTGCCGCCGCACGATTTCTGTTCTCATCCTGAAGCAAAGTTCTTAACCTGAGGTACTATTTCTGTGTTAGAGGAGTCTGTAACATGAAGCGTCTGTAATCCAAGGTACCACTGTATTATAATGCTTTAATTTAGGGAATGCAGTCAAGTTGTTTCTGATAACATTCTGATTTGCTTTAATGTTGTGTACCTTACAAGAAAGGTAGGGGGAGAATAGTCCTGCCCCCCCACCCCCCAAATAAAAACTGCTAGCTGTTGTGGCCTTTAGAATTAACTATTACTCTTTTTTTGTTTCAGAAAAATATAATTTGACTTCAGATTTTAACGACTTGTGTTCTCACATGAACACAAAGATTTCAAATATCAAAAAGTCACTTCAGCTGAGAAAAATAGGTAAGGTGGTTTAATGTTTCCTGGGCATAGGGGTTGACGGGCTGAGTTTGTGAGATGGATTCAGCAAAAGATGTATGAAAGTTTGAGATGCACGTGAGAGACATACTAACCCTCCTGAGCTGGACCAAGTCTCTTTCAAGACTGGCATCCTCTAGGTTGGAACAATTGTTGTTTTTTGTATAAACACATGGAATGTGGTTTGCCAATTACATGGCTACGAAGTGAGCAGGGATGTTTCATGCCTGCATAATTTTGAGAACATTTTCCAAAGTCGGTTTTTCGTCTGTGGTTGTTTCCTATTACTCTGTGCAGGAGTTCTCACCGATCCAACTGTTTGGTTTTACAAGCATGTTTTCTGTGTCCTATGCCCTTTCTTAGCAAGATACAAAAGGAAGAAAAACATGCAGCTGTGTCTCAAAGCCTTTAACAATAGAGGTTGTGCCCTTGATCGCTGCTGTGCCTGCCCCTCTCCTGTGCTGCTGGAGTGCACATTTAGCCAGGCAATTTGTGGCTTTTTGGGGTCGTCGTCTTTTTTTTTTTAAGAAGGAGGAAAAAAGAACTGTGTTGCTGGGTGCCCTCTCCTTCACAGCAAGGCTGTCCTCCACTTCATTTTGTAGGATGTTTGTTGTAGCCATAAGGTTGCATACCAGTTTGATGCTTTCAGCAGAAAGGATATATATAAACAGGGTTTCTACTAGGATTTGGGGCAGCTTTGGAATTTGAAGGCTCTGTGCAGACATCCGCAAGACATCTGGTTGGCCACTGGAACAGATGAGGCCTCTGACCTGATTCAGAAGGGCTCTCCTTAGGCGTTTATGGCTATTCTGAACTGACCTCCTATTGGTAGGCCATATGCCCACTTAAATATTTGCTAAACTTTGAATAAGTTGTTAATTACTTAATTGTTAGCTTTATGCTGTAGGGATTTTTTTATTTTGTTGTGGTTGTTTAACCGGTGTCGTGTTTACGCTATTTCTTTTTTTGTGAACCACTTCGAGCACAATGTTTGTGAGGAAAATGCTGTATATAAGCGGATTAAACTGATAAGAAGAAGCAACTTATAGATGTATCGTATTTTTCGCTCTATAACACGCACCCGACCATAACACGCACATAGTTTTTAGAGGAGGAAAATCTGTAGGCATGCCACCCGTAGGCATTCCCTCCATAACACGCACAGACATTTCCCCTTACTTTTTAGGAGGAAAAAAAGTGAGTGTTATGGTGCAAAAAATATGGTATTTGCCAGAGGCTGAAGTGAGGTTGGGGTACTCTTGGGAATCATAGCATTGTAGAGTTGGAGGGGGGGGGGTCATCCGGTCTAACCCCCCTGCAAGGCAGAAATCTCAGCTAAAGTATCCATGACAGATGACCTTCCAACCTCTGCTTAAAAACCTCCAAGGAAGGGGAGCCCACAACCTCCTGAGAGAAGGGTAGTTGTCGTGGTGTGTAATTTTAGGAGATGACAGAGCAGGAACCAAGGGTGTTTCTGGTGGTGACTAGTGGAAAGAGAAGTCTGTATTTAACCTACAATGAATTTTTCCTGTGGGAACTTCCTCTCTTTCCATGTCGGTGACTTGCCTTCCTTATTTGTCAGACCAGGAACCATCTTTGAAGACGGTGCTTAGCAAGATAATTCATGAGGTGTCGCTTTTAAACAACATCCTCAATAAACTGGAGACAGAAGTGAACCATCAGGAGACCCAGCAGAGTCAACTCAAGGTAATAATAATAATAATAATAATAATAATAATAATAATAATAATAATTTATTATTTATACCCCGTCCATCTGGCTGGGCTTCCCCAGCCACTCTGGGCGGCTTCCAAAAGAATATTAAAATACTATAATACATCAAACATTAAAAGCTTCCCGAAACAGGGCTGCCTTCAGATGTCTTCTAAAAGCCTGGTAGTTGTTGTTCTCTTTCAACAACTGCTTGAAGGGGACTTTTGTTTAAATGGGGGTATCTCTCCAGCGTTGTAAATGAGGATCCGCTGGTGCTTATTTGAGATGTTTCCATGCTTGTGCAAATTAGTTTCCATAAACAAGGTGGGAAAACTTGTCATATACACACACACACATACACACACACACACACACACAATATTTCTGTTTTACAATTTAAAATGCTCATTTAAACACCCATAAAATATCAAAGACTTCCCTTCTTCTTTTTCCATGGTTCATTTTGCATATCTTAAATCCCTGCATACTTTACATAAACTAAATCAGTTTTTCATTATTACATCCATCACTGTTGAATTTATCTTAACGCTGCCAACGTTTTCAAGTGTACACAATTCCCCCCATATATTCAATGAACATTTTCCAATCTTCTCTAAATGTATATTCTTCTTGTTCTCTTATTCTGTATGTTAGATCTGCAACCTGCGCGTATTCCGCCAACTTAAGTTGCCATTCTTCTTTAGATGGGAACCTCGCTCGTTTTCCATTTTTGGGCTAACGAAACACGGGCCACGGTAGTGGCATACATAAATAACCTTTTCCCCCACACATGGGAGTTTCAGTCTGAATTATCCCCAACACGGTGGGGAAACCTGTTGAGCTTTGGGAGGGGAGTATGTAAGGTGATGTGTGAGGAAGAGCAAGGACTCGGTGAACAGGGCTGAGGAGCTGGCTCTTTGAAGGCCCTGGGTACCTGTGGAGAGCAAAAGGCCTAGTAGCTTCAGGGACGTGGCTCATGGCAGAGCATCTGTCCCAGATTCAAATCCTGGTGTCTCTAGGTGGGCCTAGGATATGTTCCCTGCCTGTAATCTTGGAGAGCTGCTGCCGGTCACTGCAGACCAGGGGTGGGGTGACCATTTTGGCCCAGGGGCCCATATCTTTTTCTGGCCTCACCACTACAGGCAAACCTTGGCTGGTGGCTGGGCCAACCCACCTGTCAAAGTCTGTTGCACAAAGCTTCCCAAGCAGAGCCAGTGTGGTGTAGTAGTTAAGAGTGGTAGTCTCGTAATCTGGTGAACCGGGTTCGATTCCCCGCTCCTCCACATGCAGCTGCTGGGTGACCTTGGGCCAGTCACACTTCTCTGAAGTCTCTCAGCCCCACTCACTTCACAGAGAGTTTGCTGTGGGGGAGGAAGGGAAAGGAGATTGTTAGCCGCTTTGAGACTCCTTAGGGTAGTGATAAAGCAGGATATCAAATCCAAACTCTTCTTCTTCATCTAACAGCTGGTTTGTCGTGGGTGCTTGGGAACCACCACACACAGGGCTTTGCTGCTCCCATAGTGCCAAGTGGTTTGCACCGAAACTGCTGCCCAAAAATGAGGGTTTTCTCCTTCATTTTAGCAGCGGTTTCAATGCAAGCCCCTTGGTGCAACTGAAGCAAGGCATTCTTCCACTCCACCCACTGAACTGATTAGCATCTTATTCTATCAGGGAGGCAGGGGATTGTTCGTAAAATGCTGGTGCCTGTTCATTTATTATTATATTTTTATTTTATAACCTGCCCTTCACCTTGAAATCCCAGGGTGGCTTACAGCAATTTAAAACGTTACTTAAAATTCTAGCATTCATTTTTCATTTCCTTCATAGCCCATCAGATGCGATCAACTTAAATGATCTGATAGGCACTTGCCCTGCAAAGAGATGCTGTTGTGTGCTGTCAGTTGTGTTTTCTCTTTGTCTAAGATAAACACGCTTTCTTCACATTTGTTTAAAAATTAAACTGGGGAGGGGGAGGCTGCCCCAGCTAACTGGAAACAGGCACTGGAAAAACGAGCTGTGGTTCACAGGAGATTTAAACGACCAAGTGGCCCATGGATGGCTTTCCAATTTTATTTATTTTTTAGTAAGTGGGTAGTTTCATTTTTTTGTTTTTAAAAGCAGATAGTATTCTCTGTTAATGCGTGCAGCCAACAAAGCCGTTTCTAGGTCTGCATCTATAGTCTTTAAAACGTTCCTGTGCCAAAGGATGTGCCCAGAAAGCTTTATGACTCTGAAGCGTGGTGCTTTGAACATTAAATATTATTGAGGTAATTTAGGATATTTTTATCAAATTAGGCCTACCTAATGGTGCACTGAGCACCGTGATGTGAGGGCCAGATATGGCCCTCCACATCCCTTGAAACTCCCCCTCACAGGCTCTGATTTGTACCCCAGGTCCTTTTCCCTGGCTGGAATTCTTGCTTGCCTGGGTGGCGGATAGAGGAGCACGTAGAAACTAGGCTTAAAAGGTAAAATTTGCATGTGTGACTCCGCCCGCATTTTTCTCTGGCCCCGCCCACTGTTGTCACGTGGCCCTCGCAAGGTTGCCCTGATAGGAATGTGGCCCCCCAGGCTGAAAACAGTTTCCCACCTCCAGGTAAAGCTTTCCTCTTTTAGCGCTGGGTACATCAACCCTATGCGTGGGTTGATACATGCAAGCACAGCAGGCTGAAATGATATGAGGATTTATCTTCCCTTGTAAGAGCTTTCTTTAGAAAGCTTGCTTTTGAATTTGAGGCTGCAAAAAGAGCTAATCAGAGAGAGAATCCACTCCAGAGCCACTCAAAAGGCATGTGGGAATCATTCAGAGTCTTTCACTTGTGGCATGGTTAAATTAATTTAAAGCACGAGTCGCAAGGATATTTCACTAAACATGGCCTTAGCCCTCCACAAGATCGCGTTTCCGAACTGTGCCGTTGGAATACTGATAATCGCGGAAGATTCTTGGTGTTCTCTCAAATCTGAGGCAGTGCATATGAAAGCAGAATACCTCAGGGGACAGCGAACCATAGATTTTGTATCGCCTGCTGTATAAGGATCCGAGAAAGGGGATTTCTCATGAGACTGTGTTCAGACATTTTTCCAGGATGACAGATCCTGACAGGATTATTTGCTGCTCAGTGTTGATGCAGTGGTAACCGAAAAGATAGATGTTTGCGAAATCTGTTGCCACGTTGAGGTGTTCCCTTGGAGGGGGGAGGTTGCTTGAAAGATGCAAAGTTGTTCAATGTGGGGTCCAGCTTTTGTTTGTTGAACCCAGCCTCACAGGGATTACATTTCCCCTCTTTGTTTAATGACCTGTAGTGTTGTTGTTGTTTAGTCATTTAGTTGTGTCCGACTCTTCGTGACTCCCTGGACCAGAGCATGCCAGGCCCTCCTGTCTTCCACTGCCTCCCGCAGCTTGGTCAAACTCATGCTGGTAGCTTTGAGAACACTATCCAACCATCTCATTCTCTGTCGTCCCCTTCTCCTTGTGCCCTCCATCTTTCCCAGCATCAGGGTCTTTTCCAGGGAGTCTTTTCTTCTCATGAGGTGGCCAAAGTATTGGAGCCTCAGCTTCAGGATCTGTCCTTCCAGTGAGCACTCAGGGCTGATTTCCTTAAGAATGGATAGGTTTGTTCTTCTTGCAGTCCATGGGACTCTCAAGAGTCTCCTCCAGCACCATAATTCAAAAGCAATGACCTGTATTGCCATATTCATTAAAGCTGCGTGACCAGCCTGATATTTTACAAATAAGTTTTAATAACATGCAAAAATATTTAAATCATTAAAAATAATGAGAACCCTAGTACAGTGGTCTCTCGGGTTGCGAACGTGATCCATGCAGGATGCACGTTTGCAACCTGCATCTGTGCACGCACGGGTTACAATTTGGCGCTTATGCGCAAAGCACGATTTAGCACTTCTGTGCATGCGCGACCGCCGAAACCTGGAAGTAACCCGTTCCGGTACTTCCAGGTTTCGGCGGTCCGCAACTCAAAAAAACGCAACCTGAAGCATCTGTAACCCGAGGTATGACTGTAACTGAGGCTCATGAGGGGTCAGGGTTCCCTTGTCATAAAAGCAAAAAACAAACAAACCTGTTCCTCTTGACATCCATCAAACTCCAGGAGCTCCAGGAAACGATTGAGAGGTACTACAATGAAGCTCAGCATCTTGAGGAAAACATGCCTATTCACCTTCCCAGAGGAATCCCAAGCAGGTATGTTTCCTGCCACCAAGGCAGGTTTTGCAGTTCTTTAAGCAGAGGCCATCAATACTTTGGGATTCAGCTGTGTGCTCTTCCAGCGATGCTCAGAATTAATGGTCGAAGCAGACATTTTATGAGATACTTGACAGCAGCCCCCAAAGCAGTTAGAAACAGGAAAGGAAAAATCCTCCATCACTCAGAGACTAGTTAAGGATTTGGGATGTGACATACATATATGATTAAAATCACAAACTTAGTTAGAGAAGGTAGATGGGGGCAGAAGAGCTTTGTTGAAAAGCAGCCTCTCTGTTTTTGTTACATACCGAATAAGTTCTGGAGTAAAATACAGTTTATTGGAAATTTTGTGAAACTGAAGAAATTATAACCCATCTGAAAAGCTATTGATGTGTTCAGAAATAAAGTATGATATCAAAAGGATGTTCCTATTGGTTGAACTGGTTTTTAATGTGACTTCATGTATTAGTAGTAAAAAGGGTTGCAAGATGAATTGCCTCTTACTTTTGCAAATTGTAATATACCCAAACCATCCTAGAGTGTATCTTAGACCTAGGCATGAGAACATGACTTTTCTTCATTCATACAATTTGTGCAGTTCTTTGGCTTCAAAATAGAAATTCTCGAGATGAACACCTGAGGGTGGGGTTTATTATGTTAGGGCATGGACTCAAAGATGCGCAGCCAACTCCCGCAGCCAAGCTGGTGCCAAACGCGTTGCTCTGCTTTCCTTTGGACCACACCAGTGAGGCTGGTCTTGCCATCTGGGCAGCCCAGGACCTCCAGACACACTGCTCTCTGCAGCCACAGCAGACGCTGCGATTCTGTGGGCTTGACTTCACCCACGGAGGGGCACACCATTGTCTTTTGAGACAGATGGATGCCACCCAGCTAGAAACATCTGCAAGGCACCTGATCTAAACCACGGTTAAGCATCAAATCTTGTTGAGCTAACCATGGTTAAGGGAGATTTTCCCAGCACTCTGCCAAGTAATAATAATAATAATAATAATAATAATAATAATTTATTATTTGTACCCCGCCCATCTGGCTGGGTTTCCCCAGCCAGTCTGGGCGGCTTCCATAGAAACAAAAAATACAGTAAAATATCACAGATTAAAAGCTTCCCTGAACAGGGCTGCCTGTTCCCTGAACAGGGCTGCCTTGGCAGGGGGTTGGACTCGATGGCCCTTGTGGTCTCTTCCAACTCTATGATTCTATGATTCTAAGATGTCTTCTAAATGTCAGGTAGTTATTCATCGCTTTGACATCTGATGGGAGGGCGTTCCACAGAGCGGGCGCCACTACCGAGAAGGCCCTCTGCCTGGTTCCCTGTAGCTTTGCTTCTCGCAATGAGGGAACTGCCAGAAGGCCCTTGGCGCTGGACCTCAGCGTCCGGGCAGAACGATGGGGGTGGAGACGCTCCTTCAGGTATACTGGGCTGAGGCCGTTTAGGGCTTTAAAGGTCAACACCAGCACTTTGAATTGTGCTCGGAAACGTACTGGGAGCCAATGTAGGTCTTTCAAGACCGGTGTTATGTGGTCTCGGCGGCCGCCCCCAGTCACCAGTCTAGCTGCCGCATTCTGGATTAATTGTAGTTTCCGGGTCACCTTCAAAGGTACCCCCACGTAGAGCGCATTGCAGTAGTCCAAGCGGGAGATAACTAGAGCATGCACCACTCTGGCGAGACAGTCCGCGGGCAGGTAGGGTCTCAGCCTGCGTGAAGAAGTGACCTGCGCCTCCATGGACAGCTGTGAGTCCAAAATGACTCCCAGGCTGCGCACCTGGTCCTTCAGGGGCACAGTTGCCCTATTCAGGACCAGGGAGTCCTCCACACCAGCCCTCCCCCTGTCCCCCCAAAATAATACTTCTGTCTTGTCAGGATTCAACTTCAATCCATTAGCCGCCATCCATCCTCCAACCGCCTCCAGACACTCACACAGGACCTTCACCGCCTTCACTTGTTCTGATTTAAAAGAGAGGTAGAGCTGAGTATCATCTGCATATTGATGGACACCCAGTCCAAACCCCCTGATGATCTCTCCCAGCGGCTTCATATAGATGTTAAAAAGCATGGGGGAGAGGACGGAACCCTGAGGCACCCCACAAGTGAGAGCCCAGGGGTCTGAACACTCATCCCCACCACCACTTTCTGAACACTCATCCCCCCCCCCCACTTTCTGAACACGGCCCAGGAAGAAGGAGCGGAACCACTGTATAACAGTGCCCCCAGCTCCCAGCCCCTCAAGACGGTCCAGAAGGATGTTATGGTCGATTGTATCAAAGTGCCGCTATGTACCCTCTGGACTCGGTTTGGCAGCCAAAAAACATTATTTTGTTGTGGCATCAGAATCAGATGGGTGCTATCCCTGGTTCAGCTTTCTGTTGTTCATTTTAGTGGTTTTCTTAGGCCACTGGCACTTTATTCTGTATTTCCCCCTCCCCATCTCTCAAAAAAATCACGTCTTGAACAGCTCTGCCATGAAAAATTGGCAGGAGGAAAGGAAGCAGCGCATTTTGTTGTATCTGCCGCCTCCGTCAGGGTAGATGAACTATAACTTATCTGAAGTGGCAAAGAGAGGGAACTTGTCAAGGGTGCTTGTAGCTTCCTGCGTGATAAGCTTTCCGATGTCGGCTCTGCCTCCCACTTCCTCTGTAGCACCCAGGGCATCACGGTGAAGGATGAAGCACAGTGCAAAGATGCTGAGGCTGCCGGTGGGAAGAAGCCAGCGAAAGAGCCCAGAAGCATCAAACAAGCAGCCTTGTTAACGGAAGAGGAGTTTGAAAGCATTCCTGCGTAAGTAAGCAGTCCCCACCCTTAACCGGAGAAAAGAGTAGCCAGGTTTTACCTGCATTTGCCTGTCAGAGAAAAAGGGACGTGGGTGGCGCTGTGGTCTAAACCACAGGTCGGCGGTTTGAATCACCGTGATGGGGTGAGCTCAGTGTGGTGTAGTGGTTAAGAGCAGTGGACTCGTAATTTGGTGAACCGGGTTCGCGTCTCCGCTCCTCCACATGCAGCTGCTGGGTGACCTTGGGCCAGTCACACTTCTCTGAAGTCTCTCAGCCCCACTCACCTCACAGAGTGTTTGTTGTGGGGGAGGAAGGGAAAGGAGAATGTTAGCCGCTTTGAGACTCCTTAAAGGGAGTGAAAGGTGGGATATCAAATCCAAACTCCTTTTCATTGCTGGTCCCTGCTCCTGCCAACCTAGCAGTTTGAAAGCACGTCAAAGTGCAAGTAGATAAATAGGTACCGCTCCAGCGGGGAAGGTAAATGGCGTTTCCGTGTGCTGCTCTGGTTCACCAGAAGCGGCTTAGTCATGCTGGCCACATGACTGTGCGCCGGTTCCCTCGGCCAGTAAAGCGAGATGAGCGCCGCAACCCCAGAGTCGGCCACGACTGGACCTAATGGTCAGAGGTCCCTTTACCTTTTTTACCTGCCAGAGAGTAGCGGTTGCCAACCTTTTCAGGCCTGTGGGCACATTTGGGTTTCTGAAGGAGCACCCCATCTGCTGGTCGTCGCCCCCCCCGCCCCCCTGCCCCTTGGATCTGTCCATCTCCCAAGAGACAGAAAGTCTGTGCCCACAGATGTTGCTTTGACATGGTATCTGGGTAAAGCACGGAGCGTCACTCTTCCAACGTCTTCCTTTAGCATTACAGGGGAGAAAATCTTAACTACCCTTGCCTCCTCAGGACAAAGGGAGCAGTGATCCATAAGTGGATTACAACTGTGTGTAAAAAAAAAAATAATTAAAAAAATTTGGAAAATCACAAATTCGTTGCATATATGTATAGTGCTGATATCACCAGTGTCGCAGGTTTGATCCCTGTATGGCACAGCTGCATATTCCTGCTTTGCTGGGGGTCGGAATAGATGATCTACTGGGTGGATCTACAATTTTATGACTATATGCAACGTAATCGGCAGCTGAACTCCTTTTTGTCTTTGGCTTTCTGTCTGGTGGCTCTTGGTTTTGTAACCTGAGCAGATGCTTTTCACAAAAGCGGTCCTAATTTATTCCGCATCTTCTGTGGCGTAATACCGAGCTGAATGAAAACTTAATGCAGTCGAGCTCCGGGGTCCTCTGTGTAATGAACAAATTGCACGGCGGCGTCTGACTCATCAGGACGAGGCAATTAATGAGACAGAATTAATCACGGCTCCCGTTTCAGAAAGTGCTGCTCCTTCTGCCTCCCCCCCCAACCCCATTGCCCTCTTCTCTTTTCATTTAGCAGGAATCATCCTCGTTTCTTCTGGTGCAGCCAAGTCAAGGACAGTGGAGCGTTAGATGCCTTCATGTCTCCCATGATTGCCGTTGCAATTTGCCGTGGCACATTCCAGGCTCCCTGGCATTCCCTTCCCTCCATTTCTGTCTGTCTTTGGGGGGTGGGGTTCAGGTAGCCCCCCATCACTGCACATTCAAAGAACACATGGGGGGGGTTTGAAAGGCCGCTTGAGCCCCCCACTGTTGACATCCTCTCACCATTTATGGGTATGAGAAGTGGATCTGCAGACTTATGTATTATTGGATTCCTTACCCATGCTTTACCATGTGCTCCCAGGGCAGCTTACAACAATATAAAAAAGACAGTATTAAAACCAATTAAATACAATTACAATCTGAAAAATTAGGGAGGGTTTGTGTGTGTGTGTGTGTGTGTGTGTGTGTGTGTGTGTCTGTGTCTGTCTATCTATATTGTCCTTGTTGATATAAAAAAATTCCTTCCAGTAGCACCTTAAAGACCAACTAAGTTAGTTCTTGGTATGAGCTTTCGTGTGCATGCACACTTCTTCAGATACACTGAAACAGAAGTTGCCAGATCCTTCTATATAGTGAGAAGGTGGGGAGGGGTATTACTCAGAAGGGTGGTGGGAATGGGAATTTTTTTATTTTGACTATGGCAGACCAACACGGCTACCTATCTGGTCCTTGTTGATGGTATGTTGTCATCTGGCTGTCTCGGGAGAAAATGGAAGAGTGTGCCTTTGGGGGTGAAGTCAACCTGGAGAGTTACAGCGCCTGCTGTGGCTGTAGAGACCAATATAGGAGAGACATGTTTTGTTGCAGCTGTGGCAGGTGAAGGCTTCCAGTTTTGCTGCTGAAGGTTTTGCGCATGGAGTTTCTTCTTTCTGTACTCTTACCGGCGGTCATTCTTCCACTGTTCACCGCTGTGGATGCATGACCTGGGTAAAAGCGTAAGATTGGCACAGCCCCTCCATTGGAAGATTTTTTAAAAAAGTTTTTTTAAAATTTATTTATTTAATTTCTATACAGCCCTTTATCCAAGGATCACAGGGCGGTGTATAAAAAAAAGAAAAGAATGCACACAAACGAAAACAATAAACCCACCCCTCCTATTTAAAAGGCCATAGATGTCTAATTAGCCAAAGGCCTGGGAGAATGGGAATGTTTTTGTCTAAAGATATGTAACGAAGGCGCCAGGCAAGCCTCCCTAGGGAGAGCATTTCACAAGCAAGGAGGCAACCCAGAAAAGCCCCGTTCCCCTTTCACCACCTCCCAGATCTCACATGGAGAATGCACACGAAGAAGGGCCTTGGTTGATGGTAGTAGGGTCCAGCTCAGTTTATATGGGGAGAGGCGGTCCTTGAGGTATTGCAGTCCTGAGCCGCTTAAGGCTTTATAGGTCAAAACCAGCACTTTGTTGTTGTTTTTTAATGATATTTATTAAGGTTTCAAAGAAAAGAATTACATGAATTAAAGAAAAGAAGAAAAAGAAAGACAAGAGTAAAAATAAAAGAAAAAGTAGAAAATACAAAAAAATAAATAAAAAACACTTTAAAAAATACATCAGTCTTTCCATACTTTACATTCATTTCCTTGTTTCCCTGACCTCCTCACACCTCCCTTTTTTGTATTCCAATTCAGTTAGTTAATTCAGCAATTTCTTTCCCTCTTTGTTTTTATCTTAGTCCTTTAACATAATATATTATAACTTTGGATTCTCACCTGTTAACAATCCGTTTTTACATACATCTTTATAACATTGCTGCTTAAACCACTTAACTTCATTCTGACATCATTCTAACATTCATTAATTTTGCAATATTTCTGTAAATAGTCTTTAAATTTCTTCCAATCTTCTTCCACCGACTCTTCTCCCTGGTCTCGGATTCTGCCAGTCATTTCCGCCAATTCCATGTAGTCCATCGCCTTCATCTGCCATTCTTCCAGAGTGGGTCAAAACCAGCACTTTGAACTGGGCCCGGAAACTAATTGGCAGCCAGTGCAATTGGCGTTTTATGCTGAAACCATCTTGCCTCGGTAAGCAACCTGGCTGCTGAATTCTGCACCAGCTGAAGTTTCCAAACCGTCTTCAGAGGCAGCCCATGTATAATGTGTTGCAGTAATCTAACCTTGGCTTACCCCTATGGAGTAACATTTCTATGGCCCTTCTTGAGGTTAGCCGTGTTCAGACTGCCTTCTAAGCCCAGGGGTGCACGGAAGCCTCAGTGACAATTCACTGTTTTGAGGAGAAGTGAACAACTGAGCCAAGGTGTCCTATTTGTGTATGTTTCTTTGGGGCGAGGGATGGGGAAGATTAGTCTTGAAGAACAATTTGTTTTCCCTACACAAAGGCCAAAATTGGGAAGAACCCCCTTTCTACCGCCCAAAATTTTCTCACCCTCTTCATATTTCTAATGTGGGGTCTCCTTGCTTCCAAGAGAGAGAATCTGCGTTTGTTCTTTAGTTGTATGACTTTCTCTTTTGAGATTTGAAGTAAATCTCGCTCTCCTGTCCTGTGTACAATTCCCTGGAGAGCAATATCACGTTTACAGGACTCTGTTAAAACTTGGACCTTATTAGCTATTTAACACACATCCATTTTTACTGTCCTTATTATGTGTTAGACCTCCATGTTTCCAGCCGGAATCAAGAGCTGAATATACCCTGCTAAACTGCACAGAATATATCACCTCCCTCTTAAAGTTTTTAGCACCTGCTTTTTCAATAATCTCTATTTTCCATCTTCTCCCACTTCTTTTAGCCTGAGTGCATGTGTGCTTTCCCTTCCTTGCCTTGGGCATGTCTTGGTCTCTCGCGTTCTCATATATCAACTCACAAGTTTTTTGCCCTTTCTCCCCTCTCTGCGTGGGTGTGTGGAGCCTTTCTCATCTATTAGCTTGCTGTCCTTCTACTTTAGCAATGCTTGAAATGTGAGGTTCCCCCGTCTTGAGTTTTCTCCAGGCAGCTGCCGGCCAGTCTCCTTTTGATTAAATGCCAGAGCTGAGAAAGGAGAACATGGGGAAGGGAGAGCAAAATAATATGGAAATCTGATTTAATATACTTTGCACGTGACTTGATTCTATGGGAGACAGGAATGGACTTTCTGGTTCCTAGGGCAAGCTGCTTTCTGTGTTACTGTGCCTTTGCCTATAGATGGACGCACGCGCACCTGTGTATGCAACTTGGACACCTGTTTTCAGGGATCTTGAGCATGGGGAAAGTCACACTTAGACCAGTGACCAGTCAAGAGATCAAGGCCCCGTCTGCACTATCCCTTTAGAAGCAGTGTCATACCACTTCAAACACTATTAAAAGGGTAAAGGGTCCCCTGACCATTAGGTCCAGTCGTGACAGACTCTGGGGTTGCGGCGCTCATCTCGCTTTACTGGCCAAGGGAGCCAGTGTACAGCTTCTGGGTCATGTGGCCAGCATGAATAAGCCGCTTCTGGTGAACCAGAGCAGCGCACGGAAACGCCGTTTACCTTCCCGCCGGAGTGGTACCTATTTATCTACTTGCACTTTGATGTGCTTTTGAACTGCTAGGTTGGCAGGAACAGGGACTGAGCAACAGGAGCTCACCCCGTCGCAGGGATTCAAACTGCCAGCCTTCTGATCGGCAAGTCCTAGGCTCTGTGGTTTAACCCACAGCGCCACCCGTGTCCCTTCAAACACTATTGGCTTCCCTCAAAGAATCCTGGGGACTGTATTTTAAAAATACAGAGCTCGGCTTCCAGGATCTCCAGGTAGGTCTGGGAAAGACCCCTGCCCCAAACCCTGGAGATCTGCTGCCAATCAGTGTAGACAGAACTAGGCTAGGTGGGCCCATTCGTCTCACTTGGGCAGCTTCCAGCGTTCCTGAAACCGAATCACACACAGAGGCTTAACCTTGGAAATGCTTGTAGGATCAGCTGCCTTGGGGAGGGGTGTACCTGTAAGAAGAGGGGGAAAGTACCCAGGTGTGGGGCAGATCTAAGCTCATGCATACTTCTTGGGTGAAAGCTTTTCTACTGCAGGTGTGCTGTCCGCTAATACAGAGCTGTGTTCACATATCTTTTGGGTCTTAGAGGGGTCTAACAATGACCATAGAGTTTTAAGCAATGTTTCTCCCCCCCCCTTCAGCATCCTAAAATATTACTAAATGCTGCTTCAGGCAGAGGCGCAACCTTCCCTTTGCCACTGATCCAGGTGAAGCAGCCTTGCAGCTTCACACCTGACCATTGCTGCAGGTGTGCGTGCTTGCATTTTTGATAATGCGGGTTTCGTACACGAACGTGTGATCTCCCGTTACGAATTTGCCCTGAGAAAGGTGGGGGCTCTGCAAGTTTGGGCATAATTCTGCTTGTTTCGTGCTGTGCCATGTAAGGGGAACCTGTTTCCTTCCTTCCCCACAGGTACATGCGAGGCCGCCTGACGTACCACCAAGTCAATGCAGTCCTTCAGGAAATCAACAAAGCCGTGGTTAGCAAGTACAAGATCATTCACCAGTCCCCTAAGACAATGTCCGGCGCTGTGAGGAACCTCTTCTTCAGATTCAAGGAAGAGGAAACGAAGAATACAAAAGGTAGCTTTCACTCCCGAGTACGTATTTAAACCATAGGTTCAATCCCTGGCCTCCAGGTAGGTCTGGGAAAAGGACTCTTGCCTGAAACCCTCAAGAGCTGCTGCCAGTCAGTGTAGGGGTGGGCTGACAGGCCAATCTTGGCTCATTGGGGGTCTATGTTGGCCTGTAAGACCATTTCTTCCCTAAACCGCACCCGCCTGTTGATCAAGTGATCGGTGACATCAGCAACGGAATGGGGTTCATTCCTGCCAATTGCTGCTTTGCCAGCAAGTTGCCTGTGATAACTGCTGGTGGAGCAAACCCAGGATTGCCCCCTTCGCTCATCAGCTAGTGAGTGGAGCGTTCAGTCCCGCTGCCACCTGTCAGTCAACCTGATGTCATGTCAGATGATTGACAGCTGGGTGGGCCCATCCTGCATATTGGGGGCCAAATATCTATCACTGGTGGTTTCCTCCCCACCCCTTCCAAATTGAATGTTTGTTTTTAATTTTTGTAAACTGCTCTGAGATTCATTTGGATTGGCAAGGGGTACAAAATACAGTCGCACCTTGGAAGGCAGACGGAATCCGTTCCAGAAGTCCGTTCGACTTCCAAAATGGTCGAAAACCAAAGTTCGGCTTCTGATTGGCTGCAGGAAGCTCCTTCAGCCAATCGGAAGCTGCAGAAGTAACCATCGGACGTTCGGCTTCCAAAAATAGTTCGCAAACCGGAACAGTGACTTCCGGGTTTGCAATGTTCGGGAACTAAGCTGTTTGACTTCCAAAGCACGACTGTACATATTTAAAAGATTTGTTACTCACCCTCCATCTCTGGGTGGGGACAACCGTACTTTTAAAAGAAAAAGTAAAACCAATCCAAGGAAAAGTGGGACTGGAATTAAACGAAAGGTAAAGTACTCTGTACCAGGATGAAACACGAATTGTGTCTCTGCAGGCCAGTTCTTCATCGTGGAGGCCGATGTGGAAGAATTTACACAGCTCAAGGCAGACAAGCGTTTCCACAGCATCCTGACCATTTTGCGACATTGCCAGAGGCTGCGAGAGATCCGTGGCTCGCGCCTGGTCCGTTACGCCATCTGCTGAGGTGGTGTCAGGGTGTTTGAGGCTTGTGGTGGGTGGTTCCCCTTGCCCCACTCCTCAGGACTGTGCCGCAAAACAAAATCCTTCCTTCGTTTAGAGTTTTACATGGCAAGGCTGTTTCTTTACTCCTCTTTCTTCCTACCCTCATTCATTATTGTTGGAGATGGTGGGTTTCGTTTGCATCCGTAAAATACAGCGTTTGTAATTTCCATCTTTCTGCAAACGTATGAAGCTATACATCCCGCAAGTGCAATTCTCACCCACCGGGCTTTGGGGTTTCTACCTGTTGAGCTTGACCTGCATTTTATAGCAAAGCAGAGGGCAAATGGGTTGAACCAAGAACTGCCTCTAAACCATTGTTCAAAGCTTGAGATTTGGAATTGCTGAAATGCCAATAAAGAGTTGAAAGCACTGGGCGAGTCGGAATCCTTGCTAACATTCTTCATCTTTGGGATGCTTCCTCAATTAAAAAGGTAAAGGGACCTGTGACCATTAGGTCCAGTCATGGCCGACTCTGGGGTTGCAGCGCTCTTCTCGCTTTATTGGCCGAGTGAGCCGGCGTACAGCTTCCGGGTCATGTGGCCAGCATGACTAAGCCACTTCTGGCAAACCAGAGCAGCGCATGGAAACGCCATTTACCTTCCCGCCACAGTGGTACCTATTTATTTACTTGCACGTTGATGTGCTTTTGAACTGCTAGGTTGGCAGGAGCAGGGACCGAGCAACGGGAGCTCACCCCGTCGCGGGGATTCGAACTGCCGACCTTCTGATTGGCAAGCCCTAGGCTCAGTGGTTTAGACCACAGCACCACCCGCCTCCCATGCTTCCTCAATTACTACATCCCAAAGTGTAGGTGAACAAGCCATTGTTGGAGGTGCGCCGCTGACCACAAAGCCTGGGTGTATGTTTTTGAGTAGAGTGTGATGGGAGGTTCCTCTGGCGGAGTCCCGTATTGAAGCATCGGTACACATCCGAAAGACACGCGCACGCTATAAGGAGAGTCAGCGAAAACAGTTGTGTAGGAATTGTAGCATCAAGTATTTTATTATTTACAGCAAGAGAAACAAATAAAACATGGCATTCTGCGTGAGCTCTTTCTCACACAAATCCTCTCTAGCTTCCTAGCTGGACAGAGAACAAAGAGCAGTAGTTTATCAGCTTGACTTCCGCTTACGCACACAATCTTAAGAAATGAAAACATCCGATTGTGTGACCCCCTGCAATAGTGGCAGTGAAAATACTGACAGGGTGAACAGTAGGGCGCTCTGTTTATCAGGGGATCCCACCAGAACGGAGCTCATCTGGGTTTGTTGTTGTTTAGTCGTGTCCGACTCTTCGTGACCCCATGGACCAGAGCATGCCAGGCACTCCTGTTTTCCACTGCCTCACGCAGTTTGGTCAAACTCATGTTGGTAGCTTCGAGAACACTGTCCAACCATCTCATCCTCTGTTGTCCCCTTCTCCTTGTGCCCCTCAGTCTTTCCCAACATCAGGGTCCTTTCCAGGGAGTCTTTTCTTCTCATGAGGTGGCCAAAGTATTGGAGCCTCAGCTTCAGGATCTGTCCTTCCAGTGAGCACTCAGGGCTGATTTCCTTCAGAATGGATTGGTTTGATCTTCTTGCATTCCATGGGACTCTCAAGAGTCTCCTCCAGCACCATAATTCAAAAGCATCAATTCTTCGGTGATCAGCCTTCTTTATGGTCCAGCTCTCACTTCCATACATCACGACTGGGAAAACCATAGCTTTAACTATACGGACCTTTGTTGGCAAGGTGATGTCTCTGCTTTTTTGGTTGCTGCCATTCAGGAAAGATAGCAAACCGTAACCAGACCAAAAGAGGGCAGTAAGAGGCATGAAAATGTCCTATGAGCAAACGTTGGAGCTGTGTAGGCCTATGTTCATAAGTTCCATTTTTTCTTCACACCTCCACGATACCACCTCTCATTTCCACCAAATCTTCCCTCAAAGTCCATCTTTGATGGGGCCACGATGATCATCTAGTCTCACCTGCAATGCAGGAATCTTTTGCCCAACGTGGGGCTTGAACCCACAGCCCTGGGATTAAGAGTCCCATGCTCTACTGACTGAGCTATCATCAGGCAGTTGGACTTGTAACACTGCAAAGGTGCAAAAACACAAAGCACCTTGCCTGTATTTTTCTTACATGTAGAGATCATAAGACAACTGCTTAAATCTCATTAGCATTGGTGTGGCTTCACTCTGGTTAACTGCTATTGATTTCCGTGCTGTTCTCAACCTGCTTAATGCACTCTGGATTGCGCCCAAATCTGAAGTCATTAAAAGTTAAAAGTCATCAAGAGTTCTGAGACACGTGTTTGAGAATATATGTTATCTTTAGCTATTTAAACCCCAGCTTATCCTCCTTAAGTATATCTCTGCCCAAGGTTTGTCCTGCAACCCATTGGAAAGTCAGGTGGATTAACAATGTTGCATCCTTAGCATTTTGTTTTCGGGGGAATAAACTCGGTTGATCAGGATTTGGCCAGTTTGGCTTTTGTTTTTCACTAATCCTTGCTTAAAAGCTTATGGAATGCAGGTGGTTTTTATAATGGATGTGCCCATTATAATGGTTTGGATGAATTAACCAGTGTTTAAATTATATGAAAGGTATTATTTTCAGGCTGATCAAAATTCTCTATTCTTAAACCTTTTGTGGTGTCTGTTCTTCAGGCTAGTGGTTTTGTTTGCAAGGCATCACAGAATTTGGGCTAGGACAGTAGCTCCCTGGTGGTGCATGTGCCAGTCCATGTAGAGCAAAGTGGAGAACCTCTTCCAGCCAGAAGGCTGTATTCCCCTTTGGGGATCCCTTCCAGGGGCTGGGCCAGGGGCAAAAGTGGCCAGAACAATGAATAATAATAATAATTTATTTATCTATTTATTCCCCACCCATCTGGCTGGGTTTCCCCAGCCACTCTGGGCAGCTCCCAACCAAATATTAAAAACATGATGCAGCATTAAACATTAAAAACTTCCCTAAACAGGGCTGTTTGACTTGTCTTCTCAAGGCAATAAACAACTACAGTGGTACCTCAGGTTAAGTACTTAATTCATTCCGGAGGTCCGTACTTAACCTGAAACTGTTCTTAACCTGAAGCACCACTTTAGCCTATGGGGCCTCCTGCTGCTGCTGCCGCGCCGCCGGAGCACAATTTCTGTTCTCATCCTGAAGCAAAGTTCTTAACCTGAAGCACTATTTCTGGGTTAGTGGAATCTGTAACCTGAAGCGTATGTAACCTGAAGCGTATGTAACCCAAGGTACCACTATCTGACTTTTAGATCTGAAGGGAGGTTGCTCTATAGGGAGGGCACCACTACCGAGAAGGCCCTCTGCTTGGTTCCCTGTAACCTTACTTCTCGCAGTGAGGGAACCACCAGAAGGCCCTCGGCGCTGGACCTCAGTGTCTGGGCTGGATGATGGGGGTGGAGGCGCTCCTTCAGGTACACAGGACTGAGGCCGTTTAGGGCTTTAAAGGTCAGCACCAACACTTTGAATTGTGCTTGGAAAGATGTTGTTGTTTAGTCGTTTAGTCGTGTCCGACTCTTCGTGACCCCATGGACCAGAGCACGCCAGGCACTTCTGTCCTCCACTGCCTCCTTGGAAAGATACTGGGAGCCAATGTAGGTCTTTCAGGACTGGTGTTATGTGGTTATGTAAAAGTTACCTTTGCACACTAGGCTGGATTCTACATATGCACACACTGTTTTCCATTGAGGAGAGCAAGAGGCATTATGGGAGGTCAGGGACAGCCAGGCAGAAACGCCCAAGGAGCATGTGATGCAGAAGCAATGAGGGAAGTGGCTTGAGAGAGGAAGGGCAGCCCCAGAGAGCCCCCAGTGCCCCACATTTGGTGTAGACGATTCATAGATATAGATTCTACAGGCTTCCTCAAGCTCGGCCCTCCAGATGTTCTGAGACTACAATTCCCATCACCCCTGACCACTGGTCCTGCTACTTAGGGATCATGGGAGTTGTAGGCCAAAAACATCTGGAGGGCCGAGGTTGAGGAAGCCTGATATAGATGATTTGGGGAAGTTTTTTTCTGTTTGATGTATCGCAGTGTTCTTTATTTTCTCTTGGAAGCCTCCCAGAGTGACTAGGGCAACCCAGTCGGATGGGCGTGGTAAAAAGAACAAATTATTATCATTATTATATTGATTTTTGAAAACAGCTGTAAAAAGTCAATAGGATGCACAGCTCGATTAAAAGAGAATTATTGATAATAATAATAATAACAACCCTAACTGTGACTGAGTGAAGTGCAAAGGTTGTTTGTGACATCTTCGATATTAAGAAATTTGTGAGCGATGGGTCAGAGTTTACATTGGAGTGGAATCGGGAGCAATCAGTTCTGTAGATAATTCTGAGCTGGGCAATATCAAAGGTCAGGTTCTAAAAGGCAACTAAAAAGATTCCCTAAACAAGTTAGATGGAAGTTCCAGCAACTTCCTCGTCTGTCTGTTTAGTTTCATCCCGTCTCCCGTGTAATTTTGGAGCAGCTATATTGCAGTCGAAGGCTGAACAGGGTAGATCTGAAACTGCACAACGAAGGAGTCTCAGTGGCTTAATTTCTGCCCTCCCCGCATCCTGCGCCAGGCCAAATAAGTGTCGAGGCGCTGCCGTTTCATAAAGACATGCCGTTCCAGTTTAAAAGATTGGTCGGCATAGCAGTCGATTGCTTGCGTGCCCCGTTTCCTGAACAGAAACCATGGTGCTAATCATTAATAGCGTTAACTTAGCTCAGGGCCAGCACATCAGATTAACCTTTCTGGAAAGGCACAAGCGTTTCTTGGCTAGGAAGCCGCGTCCTGGGGAGAGGTAAAAGATCACTAAGCAGCCGTTGACTTGGGCCATGGAGCTGATACTCATTTGTGGGAGAAAGGGATTGGAAGTGAGTAGTAGAAAGAGGCTAGCACTTCTGGTATGTAGGGAAAGGTAAGGTATAAGAATAATTTATTATTTATACCCCACTCAACCGGCTGGGTTTTCCCAGCCACTCTGGGCAGCTTTCAACAGAATATTAAAATACAATAGTCTATTAAAAGATTCCCTAAACAGGGCTGCCTTCAGATGTCTTCTAAAAGTCTGGTAGTTGTTTTTCTCTTTGACATCTGGTGGGAGGGCGTTCTACAGGGCGGGCGCCACTACCGAGAAGGTCCTCTGCCTGGTTCCCTGTAACTTGGCTTCTCACAGCGAGGGAACCGCCAGAAGGCCCTCGGAGCTGGACCTCAGCATTCGGGCAGAACAATGAGGGTGGAGACGCTCCTTCAGTTATACTGGACCAAGGCCGTTTAGGGCTTTAAAGGTCAGCACCAACACTTTGAATTGTGCTCAGAAACGTACTGGGAGCCAGTGTAGGTCTTTCAAGACCGGTGTTATGTGGTCTCGGCAGCCACTCCGAGTCACCAGTCTAGCTGTCACATTCTGGATTTGTTGTAGTTTCCAGGTCACCTTCAAAGGTAGCTCCACACAGAGCGGATTGCAGTAGTCCAAGCGGGAGATAACTAGAGTATGCACCACTCTGGCGAGATAGTCCGTGGGCAGGTAGGGTCTCAGCCTACGTACCAGAGGGAGCTGGTCAACAGCTGCCTCCCTGGACAGCTGTGAGTTCAGAATGACTCCCAGGCTGCGCACCTGGTCCTTCAGGGGCACAGTTACCCCATTCAGACCAGGGAGTCCCCCACACCTGTCCACCTCCTGTCCCCCAAAACAGTACTTCTGTCTTGTCAGCATTCAACCTGACAGAGTACCAGAAATGAGAAGATGCCACAACCAAGAAAGCCACTACCTTAATGTTTGAAGATAGCATCACATGGTAAAAGCCTCTGATGACAGGTTCAACATCTAGGCTGTGTACACACTATCCATTTAAAGCACATGAGCTCCCCCAAAAGAATCCTGGGAACTGGACTTTATCCCACACAGAAATACAATTCCCAGCATCTTTAACAAGCTACAGTTTCCACGATTCTTTAGGGGAACTTGTGTGATTTAAATGGTGTGTGCAAATCTGCAGGCTGTTTCATAGGGGTGAAGGCGATCCTTCAGCCAAAATACACGTTAAATACATGACCCAGACCTGAAGTTGTTGGCGCAAGCTTTGCTGTGCAGACCAGGTTGCTTGCCACCCATGACATTGTGCCATCTCTAACTTCCTGATCAAATAATTGCCGCAATAGGCTTATGATCACTGAGCTGTTTGCTCAAATGGTTCCCGTATGCATTGGGTTGGCCATTGTGGGAACAGGAGGGTGGACTGGATGGGGCCTTTGGCCTGATCCAGCAGGGCTTTTCTTAATTTTTTAATCGAAACATACAACTTGACAAAGTTTTGCTGAAACTTTACAAGATGCGACACAATAAAAGCCAAACTAATCTAAATAAAGATAAGAGGAAACGAAAAAATAAAGCGCATGCACACACACAGAGAGAAAATACAGAGACCTCTAAAAAGGTAGATCTTATCTTTGGTCCTATGCAAAATGTGGATTCTTCCAGCAGGCACTTGGAAGCTTCCCTTTCTTCTCTCAGCCTCCCACCCTAGGAGATCTTTCTTTCCATAGCAGGGCTTTTCTTACATTTACTCTAGACCAGGGGTAGGCAACCTAAGGCCTGTGGGCCAGATCCGGCCCAATCGCCTTCTGAATCTGGCCCGCAGACGGTCTGGGAATCAGTGTGTTTTTACGAGTAGAATGTGCGCTTTTATTTAAAATGCATCTCTGGGTTATTTGTGGGGCATAGGGATTCGTTCATATTTCCCCCCCTTCAAAATATAGTCTGGCCCACCACATGGCCTGAGGGACGGTGGACCGGCCCATGGCTGAAAAAGGTTGCTGACCCCTGCTCTAGACTGTGGTCCGGAGGAAGGTTGTGACCTTCTCCTTCGAAGTGATATTCTACCTTCATTTCCATTTCGTCTATTCCTCTCTTTTTTCCTAACTTCAGAGAAGGGGTGGACAATCTCCTTGCTCTCAGGGGTCATATATGGTAGAGAGCAGTGGTCAGGGGTTGCATAGCTGTTGGTGTGACCTCATCTGGTGGGTAAAAAGGTAAAGGACCCCTGGACGGTTAAGTCCAGTCAAAGTCGACTATGGGGTTGCGGCGCTCATCTCGCTTTCAGGCCGAGGGAGCCGGCGTTTGTCCACAGACAGCTTTCTGGGTAATGTCACCAGAATAACTAAACCACTTCTGGCGCAACAGGACACTATGACGGAAACCAGAGTGCACGGAAACGGCGTGTACAATGGTGGGACCATTGTCTCATTCTGTTTCTCACACCCCTTCTCTCACACAAATACATATACACACTCGCCCACAATCACACTCCCTGTCCAGTTCACTAAACTGCGAGTTGGCTTTATGTGGCTTTTAGGCACCTGTTTCAAATGTGAACCCCTTTTCCTACCCCCCAACCCCCAACTCCATCTCAGACTTCATCAAAGCTTGCCTCTTCTGGAGGCAGACCTAATCCTGCTAAGACCCAAACCAGCCATAGGCAGACTCGCCCCCCCCCCATGTTTTGGGACTACAATTCCCATCATCCCTGACCACTGCTCCTGTTAGCTAGGGATGATGGGAGTTGTAGTCCCGAAACATCTGGAGGGCCGAGTTTGCCTATGCCTGGCCCAAAACACTCAGTACCTGACTGCTTTAAGACTTGGGGTTAGTTTATACCTGGAAGTATCGTAATAAATGCTGCTGTTATTCTCCTTTCGCTCATGCTGTTTTGAATAGACGTAGCCTGGCAGATTATAGTGGCTCTTGCATATATAAGCGGTTTAAGCAATTTAAATATTTTCTCCTTTGGAAAACAGTCATAATCTTAATAGTGTGGTGTTGTTTTTAATTGATTAATATGCTGGCTTTATTACAAGTTGGGTTTTAGAGAAACAAACATGCACAGGCACTCTGAATCTTGGACTCACTATTTCTCTTCCCCTCCCCATCATTTTGTCTCCCTCCCCCTTAAAAAAAAAAGACAAAGAAAACCAGGCACCTGGGAGGAAATTTAACCTGCCTACCAATGGCAGCAGAACATTTGGATCCTGTGAGGAGATTTTGGTGCTGTGCCGTTGCATAATAGCATAGTTGTGGGCAGAGTCCAATAACTCTCAAAAGACTAGGGAGTTCAGAGAGGGCAGTTGTCTCTCACTTCCGGATTTGGTTTAGCACAGTGGTTAAGACTGGTTCTCAAGGGGTGTGATGCGGCAAGAGAGGATGGCAAGTGGCAGGAAGCTTCAAGGGCAATCAAAGAAACATTTTAACATTTTACCATCATCATTGTCATCATCATAATTTAATTATACCCCGCACATCTGACTGGGTTTCCCCAGCCACTCTGGGCAGCTCCCAACTGAATATTAAAAACACAATACAGTATTAAACATTAAAAACTTCCCTAAACAGGGCTGCCTTCAGATGTCTTCTAAACGTCAGGTAGTTGTTTTTCTCTTTGACATCTGATGGGAGGGCGTTCCACAGGGCAGGTGCCACTACCAAGAAGGCCCTCTGCCTGGTTCCCTGTAACCTCACTTCCCTTAGCGAGGGAACTGCCAGACGGCTGTGAGTGTTCTTGCCCCATGGCAAGTCACAATGGTGCTGTAGTGAAGACGGAGTGTCTCCGCACTTTTAAAAGCTATCACAACGGTTTATTTCTACATAGCGGGCTGTTTTTAACCCTTCTGCCACCAGTCCCGGCTGCCCCAGTTTGCTGCCGCTGATTCAAGTTTAAGCCAAGATATTCTTTAAATTATAAGGAGAGAGTCTTATGTATGTTCGCACCCACAATGCTCCTGCCTGTGGGGTTGCTATGGTTTTGCTACAATAAGGAAGACTCCCCTTTGCAGGGAACCGTTCTAAGGTGAAACTCAAGCGACTTTTTAAATGTCAGGCGGGGTGGGCGATGTAAACATTTAAGAGCCACATTACAGACTTTGGACATAAATGGTGGCTTTGTTCATCTAGCACTCTCCCCACAAACCTCCAGTCGTGGGATATCAGTGATTTGGCGACACTGCCGTTCATATTGGTGAGCCACGTATAAATTGCACGGAAAGGACACTGAAATGTTAGGTGGAAATCCTGGTGTTTCCTGACATTCATCACTTGATGTTGACAGCCATCAAGTGATGAACACGAGCTGCCTGAGAGATCAGCCCTGTTTTTATGCTCTTCACAGAATTAGAGAATCGGTACTGATATATCACACGCAGGTGTTGCAGTGGCAAAGTGATGAGAGGGAGAATCCTGTGATCCTTGGGATTGAAATTCGTTTTTTAAAATTATTTTCTGTGTAAGGAAAGAGGGGTGAAGGCCTCTTCTAAGATAGTGGCACGTTTTCTGTTGGCTTTTGTAAAAAACAAGAACAAAAAACACTTTGAAGAACAGAAATTTGCCTCCTGGTTGTTTGGCAGGGGCGGAGGAAGGTGAACATTCACAAGATATTTAGCCAATTAACCGAGCCCAATGCATTAGTTAAACATTGCAACTCTACAAAGCACTCCACACATTTTGAAGAGAATCCCACCCCCAACAGTTAATTCTATTCCTCTTAAGCAAGATCGCCGCCACTGTATCAACCATCGAGTTAACCTACAACGAAAGAATCTTAGGTTTGAACTTTTACACGTATTGACAGAGCATCCCTAACCCTGGAGGGGAATTAGCTGTGCTGGTTTGACGCTCCTGCTTCTGTACCTTGACAGCGGTGCCTGGAAGGGCGCAGCACAAAAGCGAACCTTTCAAAAGGAAACTTCTTAGATGGCGAATCATAACTTATTCATGTCTCTTGAACTGAGGATGCTGGCATGCAAATCCCCAAAGGCCACGCACAGAGGGCACTGAAAGAGCCATCCTCCCAATTAGCAGGGAAGCCTTGTTTCTGTTGGATCAATCCGTCAACCTCTGAGGGATGATTTAGAAGGATTGGGTCCGGCATCACTTTCACTGCTTGTGTGTGCTGGCAGCCATACTCGGCAGTGTTACATCTCAACGCGGCTCCTTCCTTGGAAGGGTCTTCAGGGTTGAAGGTACACACAGGAGACAATAAACACTCATGGCGCCATAAAGATTCAGTCTTTACTGAGATTTACTCAAAGGCGTTAAAGCATATTGGTAGTAATTGCAAAATACTGGAAAAACAGCACAATTCCAGCAAAGAATGAATGGTTATCAAAATTAAGTGAATATCTTGAACTGGCAAATGTTATGTACTGAAGTTCTCACCCTGGGCCAGCGGGGGGATACTGTAGATAGTTGTGCAAATAAGGGATCGAAAGTGACGTTCAGTGATTGGATAGTTTTAGAAAATTGTTACAGTTACGTTGTACTGCAGCTCTATATAAGCAGGCTGACTGAACCCTTCAGTTCAGATCTGTTCTGGCTTCTGAATAAACAATAGCTGTTTGAAGAATCGCTGTGTCTTAACAGCAAAGTTAAAGAAATAGTAAGAAATCAACCAAGTGGGAAAATCAGGAGAGAATGGGATGTCTTTACAAATTATATGAAGAGGGCCGGTTTCCCAAATTATGATTATGACTTAGTCTAGACTAAAACCTCCAACAGGTAAACTAATTGTCTCTCTATAAAGTGTATAATGATTACAGACAATCAAAGATATGATAATATACCACAAGGAAGTTGAAGGAAGTCAATCTTTCTCTCTTTTCTTTTTCTTTGAGTTTTATTTTTACTTTTGACTTTCTACTTTTACTTTTGTATTTTTGTATTTTTTCTTATTACCATTTTTTTGGTAATTTGTATAACTCAGTTCTTTTATGGATTGTATGTACGTATGGATTTATGTATTATGTATATAGCAAAGAAACTAATAAAATAATTTTTTAAAAAAGCATATTGGTAGCAAATACATACAGAAATTCACCACTGCTGTGGCCTAGGCATGCTTAGAGTCCAACAAGAGCCCAAGACTATCTCTCTGCTTCTTTCACCACAAGGCACAAGCAAGAGACCCACAACAAGTTACAACAAGTTACACAGAACCATTGTTATCAGTACTTCCTGTCACACTTGTGCATGTCCAAAAAACAGTTCCCACAGAAAATGTCCTTGCATAGAAAACATAATCTCAGCCTTCTGCTGCTTTCTTGAAACTTCTTCTCTGTTTCTGGAACAAATGATTCTCTCACACACAGAGAGAATATCCAACAGTTTCATTTTGCAGCTTGGTTTTGGAGGCTACAACATTAGCAGAAAAGCTCCTGGATCTACCTAATTGTTCCCCAACACCAGTTGTGACTAAGGTTGCCTGCTGTTCAATGGGCCCCCGCAGTCTTGCAATTAACAAGCGAGCTTAATTTTCGGTGATTAGCAGGTGACAATAATTACCTCCACCGCCCAATGAAGCTTCAGCTTCTCGTTCCAGCAAATCGCTGCTTCCAGGCTCAAATTCAAAGACAGCCAGTGGGATGTACTGGTTAGAGGGTTGGACTACGACCTAGGAGCATAGGGTGAAAATCCCTGGATCACATTGGGTCAATCACTGCATCTCAGCCTAACCTACCTCACAGGGTTATTGTGAGTATAAAATGGAGAGAGGGAGAGCCATGTGTACAACTCTTGAGCTCCTTGGGGGAAAAGAGGAGTATAAATGCAAGAAATAACTAAAAATAAAGTACTCATTCTAGCTTCTGAAGCAGGAATAGGGAACCTGTGGCTTCCCAGGTGATTAATAATAATAATAAGCACAGACATCACCTCGCCAACAAAGGTCCATATAGTTAAAGCTATGGTTTTCCCAGTCGTGATGTATGGAAGTGAGAGTTGGACCATAAAGAAGGCTGATCACCTAAGAATTGATGCTTTTGAATTATGGTGCTGGAGGAGACTCTTCAGAGCCCCATGGACTGCAAGAAGAAAATCAGCCCTGAGTGCTCACTGGAAGGACGGATCCTGAAGCTGAGGCTCCAATACTTTGGCCACCTCATGGGAAGAGAAGACGCCCTGGAAAAGACCCTGATGTTGGGAAAGATGGAGGGCATAAGGAGAAGGGGACGACAGAGGACGAGATGGTTGGACAGTGTTCTCGAAGCTACCAGCATGAGTTTGGCCAAACTGCGGGAGGCAGTGGAAGACAGAAGTGCCTGGCGTGCTCTGGTCCATGGGGTCACGAAGAATCGGACACGACTAAACGACTAAACAACAACAACAACAATAATATTTCTACCCCACCCATCTGCGCAGCTTCCAGCAAAATATAAAAACATAATAAAACACCAAACATTAAAAACTTCCCAATACAGAGCTGTCTTCAGAAATAATAATATTTTTTGTTATTGGACTCCAACTCCCATCATGCTTGGCCACAGGCCATGTTGACTTGGGCTGATGGGTGTTGGAGTCCAGCAACATCTGGGGCATGGCAACTTGGCAAGTCCCCTTTCCCTTTGCTAAATGGCTAAGAATGAGGTTACCCTCAGGCGGGGATAGGTGCCACCAGATGCTATCAGTCTCGCATCCCTTGCAAGCATGAATTCCCAGAATCAGTAGCGTAGATAGACGGGGGGTGGGGCAGCGTTATGGGGGTCTGTACTGTGGCAAGATGGCTGCTGTGCATTGGGGCTTGGGATTCTGGGCGGCAGGGGAGCTTGAGAGATTACGGCAGTTGCTTGGTGTTTTGGCCGCACTTCCTTGAAGTCAGCAGACTTTTCCCACACAGCACATAGTTAAAAACTGTGGGATTTGGCTACTACAAGATGTAGTAATGGCTGCCAATTCGGACGGCTTTAAAAAGAGATTAAAGTAACCAATTCACAGAGGATAAGGCTATCCATGGCTATTAGTCGTGAGGGATGTGTTCTACCTCCAATATTGCAGGTGATATGCCGCTTAATACCAGGAGCCAGGGAACATGAGTGATGTTAAGTTCATGCCCTGCTCATGGGTGTCCCATAGGACCCTGGCTGAGACACTGAAAATAGGACAGTGGGAAAGCTGAGTCATGCTTTTGAACCTCTATATGACGCCTCTGGGAGCTGTCATCAGGAGATTTGGAGGGAAGTTGACACTCGATGACATCCAGCTCTGTCCCTCTGCTCCATCTGAATCAGGAGAGGTGGTTGAGGTGTTAAGACTGGCGCTTGAAGCTGGTGATATGATACAATACAGTAATCTTTATTGTCATTGTCCCATACAGAACAACGAAATTGAAAAAATCTACATAAGACATTCAAAAACCAACCAGCCTGCTATCCCAACCTGGTTAGCCCCCTAAAAACTCCAATACCCCATTTTAAAATACAATATACTCCCATAGGGACTCCTTAAGGTAAAGGTAAAGGGACCCCTGACCGTTAGGTCCAGTCGTGGCTGACTCTGGGGTTGCGGCACTCATCTCGCTTTATTGGCCGAGGGAGCCGGCGTACAGCTTCCGGCTCATGTGGCCAGCAGGACTAAGCCGCTTCTGGCGAACCAGAGCAGCGCACGGAAACACCATTTACCTTCCCGCCGGAGCGGTACCTATTTATCTACTTGTACTTTGACGTGCTTTCGAACTGCTAGGTTGGCAGGAGCAGGGACCGAGCAACGGGAGCTCACCCCGTCGCGGGGATTTGAACTGCCGGCCTTCTGATCGGAAAGTCCTAGGCTCTGTGGTTTAGAGACTCCTTACACTGCATTTAAAACCAAAATTGCATTTGGATAGAAAATGATTCTCAGGCGGCTAGTCCTAGTCTTTATAACCCTGTACCTTCTTCCACCGCCATCTTCTTTCTGTTGGGTAATCTTGGCACTAACTGATTCATAAGCAAGAGGGGAAAGTTCCTTTGGTTAACAGTTTTCCTTTGGCAGTCAGAATCAGCCAGCTCACTAACTTGGATCGGCTGACGTGTCTTCTCTCAGCACGGCGGCCTTTATTGCCAAGTTTATTAGCTGGCTTGCATCGAGTGTGAAATTAATATGCGGCCCATTAACGAACCAAGGAGAACCAATGCCTCTCGTTTGCCCAAAGCTGTTCTCTTTGGCTGAGGTGAAGTAAGACAAGCAACAGGCACATAAATACATCCTCAAGAAATAAATAAATGGCTCTTTCGGAACGCCTTACTCGCCATAGAAGGATAATTATAGGCACTTCAAAGATAGACACTTTTGGCGAGACTTGGCTCCCAGTCTTTTCCGTTATAAATGAGACAGAATACACTGTTATTCCACCCACAACACAAGAATCTCTGTGGAGAGGATACTTGAATTGACAATGCATAAATAAACATATTGCTTGTGTACTGTGTACTGCATATGGAACTTAATAAGAATGTACCACTGGACAAGTTGCTGTAGTTATACGTTGTTCTTGTATTTACATGAAAATCAATAAAAATTATTTGGATAAATGAATAAAGAGGAAGGAAGGAGAGATGGTGACCCAGGTGAATTGCAGATAGAATTTTACCTGAGGTAAAATTTAAAGTGGTAGAGGGGGGGAGTGAAACCTCTGAGGAAAATATCTGAGGGAATTTTGAGGGAAGCTGACAAGAGTCTGAAAAAGATTGACATGAGCCAACAGTGTGACGCGGCAGCTAAAAAAGCCAATGCAATTCTGGGCTGCATCAATAGGAGTATAGCATCTAGATCAAGGGAAGTAATAGTGCCACTGTATTCTGCTCTGGTCAGACCACACCTGGAGTACTGTGTCCAGTTCTGGGCACCACAATTCAAGAAGGACACTGACAAACTGGAACGTGTCCAGAGGAGGGCAACCAAAATGGTCAAAGGCCTGGAAACGATGCCTCATGAGGAATGGCTAAGGGAGCTGGGCATGTTTAGCCTGGAGAAGAGGAGGTTAACGGGTGATATGATAGCCATGTTCAAATATATAAAAGGATGTCACATAGAGGAGGGAGAAAGGTTGTTTTCTGCTGCTCCAGAGAAGCGGACATGGAGCAATGGATCCAAACTACAAGAAAGAAGATTCCACCTAAACATTAGTAAGAACTTCCTGACAGTAAGAGCTGTTCGACAGTGGACTTTGCTGCCAAGGAGTGTGGTGGAGTCTCCTACTTTGGCGGTCTTTAAGCAGAGGCTTGACAACCATATGTCAGGAGTGCTCTGATGGTGTTTCCTGCTTGGCAGGGGGTTGGACTCGATGGCCCTTGTGGTCTCTTCCAACTCTATGATTCTATGATTACGTATATTTCTCAGGGGTTGCATTGACTAGATGAGCTCTGAGGTACCTTTCAACTCACCTGCACTGTCATTTAAAGCAATATCAGGCCACTTTAACAGCCATGGCTTAACCAAAGGAATCATGGCAACTGCAGTTTGTTAAAGATGCTGAGTGTTGTGAGGAGACCCCCATTTCCCTCCCAAAACTACAGTTCCCAGAGTGGTTTACCAATGAAACCCTCTTCTCAGGGAACTACAATTCACTGGATACTTTGCAGAAGGTGATGACTGTTACAATACTGCTTTAGATGAGAGCCTTAGACTACATTTCTAGCTCCCCAGGAAGCACACTGTCCCTCCACAAATCCTTATTTCTGTGGGATGGGTGTGAGTACATATTAGATTGCACCTGATGCCCGTTGAACTAAAGCTCCCATCAGACCTAGGCAGCATAGCCAATGGTCAGAGATGATGGGAGTTGCAGCCCTGCAATGCCTGGAGGGCAACACAGTTCCTTGTTGGAGGCTTCAAAGCAGAGGATGGATGGCCATATGTCATGGATGCTTTAGTTGAGATTCGTCCATTGAAAGGGGTTGGACTACATGACCTATGGGGTCCCTTCCAACTCTACAGCTCTATAATTCTCTGATTCTACTTGCACCAGTACTGCATACCTGTCCACACTCGTTCACTTCCACCTCTGGCTTAAAGGCTTTGTCTTTTAAGAACTTTGTGGAGAAAAGACCCAAGGAGAACAGCAATACCCCACCCAATGTTGTTGCCTTTGCATAGGGCAGTCATTAGACACACAAATTTAACACCAAAAAGGAGACAGTCTCACAGCTCTCTGCTATTTCTGGAGACACGAGCAGCCCCGGTGAGTAATTACTCTGCTCCTTGCTTTGTGTTTATTATCTGACCAATTAACACGACAACAATGTCGTTTCGCCTTGGAGTCCTCTTGTGTTAAATAGGAAGCTGCCATATAGGGAATCAGACCATCCGCTCACATAAAAGGTAAAGGTACCCCTGCCCGTACGGGCCAGTCTTGCCAGACTCTAGGGTTGTGCGCTCATCTCACTCAAGAGGCCGGGAGCCAGCGCTGTCCGCAGACACTTCCGGGTCACGTGGCCAACGTGACAAGCTGCATCTGGCGAGCCAGCACAGTACACGGAACGCCGTTTACCTTCCCGCTGGTAAGCGGTCCCTATTTATCTACTTGCACCCAGAGGTGCTTTCGAACTGCTAGGTTGGCAGGCGCTGGGACCGAATGATGGGAGTGCACCCCGCTGCGGGGATTTGAACCGCCAACCATGCGATCAGCAAGTCCTAGGCGCTGAGGTTTTACCCACAGCGCCACCCGCGTCCCAGTCATCCGCTCACATAACTCAGCACAAATCCAGAGCAGATTTGTTGGGTTGGCGCATTGTACGCCTCCTTCCAGCAACTCCCGCAGCCCAGCTGGTGCTATGAAGGTACTGCTCTGCTTTCCTTTGGGCCACATCAGTGAGGCCGAGAGTGGGGTCTTGTTGGCTGGGCAGCCAAGGATGTCCACTGCCCAGGCTTGCACCCCAGAGAGGTCACTTTGGTGCTGCTAACACAGCAAAAACAATGTGGCAGGCAGTGGCGTAGCGTGGGGGGTGCAGGGGGTGCAGCCGCACCGGGCGCAACATCGGGGGGTTAGGGTGCGCAAATCCACGGGTTAGGGGGCGCAAATCCACGGATTAGGGGGCGCAAATTACTTGCCTTGCCCCGGGTGCTGACAACCCACGCTATGCCACTGGCGGCAGGCAGCAGTTACGAGTTACTGGTCTTTGCAGCCACAGTAGGCGCTGTGATTCTCCAGCGGCTTGATTTCACCCCGAAGGTGCACTCCATTTGTTGTTGTTGTTGTTTAATCGTTTAGTCATGTCCCACCTCTTCGTGACCCCATGGACCAGAGCACGCCAGGCACTCCTGTCTTCTACTGCCTCCCGCAGTTTGGTCAAACTCATGCTGGTAGCTTCGAGAACACTGTCCAACCATCTTGTCTTCTGTTGTCCCCTTCTCCTTGTGCCCTCCATCTTTCCCAACATCAGGGTCTTTTCCAGGGAGTCTTCTCTTCTCATGAGGTGGCCAAAGTATTGGAGCCTCAGCTTCACAATCTGTCCTTCCAGTGAGCACTCAGGGCTGATTTCCTTCAGAATGGAAAGGTTTGGTCTTCTTGCAGTCCATGGGACTCTCCAGAGTCTCCTCCAGCACTATAATTCAAAAGCATCAATTCTTCGGCGATCAGCCTTCCTTATGGTCCAGCTCTCACTTCCATACACCACTACTGGGAAAACCATAGCTTGTGTACTCCATTATTGGATGCCAACAAGGTCTCTCTCTAAAGCAGATGCTGGTTCTAGGCAGTGTTCTCTCTTAGATTTCCTGATATGTTTTAGCTGCCTTTTAGGTGTCTTAGCCTCCAGGTACTGTTGGACTTTAACAGCCATTAGCCACCCACAGCCCTGGCGTCATTACTCTCCTTTTTGCTTTGTGTTTATTAACTCAACAATTAGAAACACACACCACAAAGCTGCAATTTCACTGTCCTGCTCAAACCTTTTCCCCACCTCCCCAGTCTCCTTTATTTTCTGCATCTGAACACCCACATATGCAAGGCAGAGTCATTTTCCTTCTTTTCCCCCACAGCAACGCCAGTGATGAAATTGAACGTGCAGGGCAAGGAGCAGCTGAGAGGAATACTCATATATTATTGACAGTACAGTATAAGTAAAAAGAGGGGGAGAGGATTGGAGGGAGGCAGCTGAGAATAAATATGTGCTTGGCTCTGGCTGTTTGTAGAGCTTTTCCCTAAATGAAGATAAACTAGCTTCTCTCATGTATCCTTGGAATGAAAACATTTAGAATCCCGATTTATGACTGTGGGCTTGTCCACACCAGAGGAAAATGTGGCTTTGGAACTGCCTGTCTCCCCATTAATGTAGAGATGTCCACATGATGCCCTCCCCATCTCAGTATCATCCTAGACCTCCCCCCACCCTTTAAATGTGTGTTTTTCGATTTTGGCTCTCTTGGATTTTCCAGTGATCGAAAAACCCCACATTTAAAGGGGGAAAGGTTCAAAGTAACACTAGGATTAGGAGGACGCTATGTGTCTCCACTGTTTTAGAGAGACAGGCTTTTCTTTCTCTATTGATAGGTGGCAGAATCTAATTGCCACAGTATTTCCAGGCTGCATTATTTTTCAAGTTAAAGGTAAAGGTAAAGGGACCCCTGACCATTAGGTCCAGTCGTGACCGACTCTGGGGTTGCGGTGCTCATCTCGCTTAATTGGCCGAGGGAGCTGGCGTACAGCTTCCGGGTCATGTGGCCAGCATGACTAAGCCGCTTCTGGCGAACCAGAGCTGTGCACAGAAACGCTGTTTACCTTCCCACTGAAGGGGTACCTATTTATCTACTTGCACTTTGATGTGCTTTTGAACTGCTAGGTTGGCAGGAGCAGGGACCGAGCAACGGGAGCTCACCCCGTCACGGGGATTCAAACTGCCGACCTTCTGATCGGCAAGTCCTAGGCTCTGTGGTTTAACCCACAGCGCCACCCGCGTCCCATTTTTCAGGTTTGGGCCTGCTTAAAAAAACTTTCCAAGTTCTTGTTGCATAGTAGCCTCATAGCTGCACTGGCGGAGGAACAAGAGTGCGGAGGGGAAAGACCGTCCCAGGCACCACTATTCCAGTATGGTGCCATCGCGGTGGCCCCCCTGGACATGCACCGCACACCCCCACGCGCACTGGGCACCATGCCCCCACAGGCAGCACGCCACGCACCCAGAACATGCGCCACACCCCTGTGGGCAGTGTGCCACACCCTCGTGGGTGGCATACCACGCCCCCGGGATGTGTGTCACACCCCTGGGGGGGGCTCCAGCCTGCTCTCCGCCCCTGGTAGCAGAGCACGCAGCTTCGCCACTGCATAGCTGTCCCCATTGTTAAAGCTCAGGACGAGTTTGTGATAGTTGTTCTGTATAGATACGGCCTAGCAAGTGTATGTGTCAGCATGTATGTGTATGTTGAATTCTGAAAATTATGTGTTCCTCAGGCTTGTGGTTGTTTTTTTAAAAAAACCTTTCAGACTAAAGAAGAGATGGTAAAGAGCTAAAAAAGCTCAAGTTGAGCGCATGCATGCATGAATTTAGTTAGTTGTGGCCTGGCAATGGGCATATTTGCGTGTACCAACTTTTACTGGGTAAATTTTGCTAGACTTGTTGTAAACCGCCATGGGTCTTTCCCTAATTACACTGTTCCACCAGGAAAAGGGTTAAGCTGTCTTTGCCCATTTTCAGATCACTTTGCCACAAACAAAGAAATGAGTCCAGTTTAGGAAGCAAAAAAAAAAAAAAAAGAGGGGAAAAAGAAAAGGAAAATTAAAATAGGGTTGGAACTTTGTGCATTCCTGGTAAAGAAGATCAGTGCCTTCACTAGTCATAGCTGTCAGTGTTTTTTAAAGGGAACTTCCCTTATTCTGAATAGGATTCCTCGCAAGAAAAGGGAAAAGTTGACAGCTATGTCACTAGTAGCTGCAAGGCAGGAGGAAATTTAGTAGGTGCCATGTTTTCCTATCATTGAGATGGAACTGTTAGATGCACAGATCCTCTAAAATGGTGACAGCCTTAAATAAGTGCATGCCTTAAAAAATAAGGCATGCACTTTTGTTGCTTTTAAGTGCCACAAACAGCCAAACAGATTTGGTTTGGTTTGCTCTGACTTACAGCCAATCTCTTACAAAATATATCTCTTACACCATCGTCATTACCCATCTTATAGCTTTTTTAAAAAATGCAAAAATTAAACTGAACAACATTAAATCCTCCTAATAATTTTGGAGTGCAATCCTAACTGTGTCTACTCAGAAGTCGGTCCCACTGAATTCAATGGGACTTACTCCAAGGTAGGTTCATTTAGGAGTGCAGCTTATATTGCACATCTGTAGAGCTGGGACTGTTAAAGGCACACAGCCTTTGCTGGGTAGAAAAAAAGGAGAAACTTTAAAGAGAGACTTGCAGAACAACGGAACAAAGGGCTAACAACTTTTTATTGGTCCAGCTGTTGTACTTTTAACAGCCTCTTGACGTACAGAAATTCAGCAGAAAATGATTCCTAGGGGAACCCATTATCTGCTCTCTTTATTTTGGGTGGTTACTGAATGCAGAAGTGGGAGGAAGGTGGTAAAATAAAGTTCTTAATTTGCCACAGTCCGTGGGCGAGAGGTTGGCAACCAAACAGGGCTTGAGAGACTAAAATCCATTAGGGAATATTTATTTTTAAGACCTCAGCAGACAACCGATGAACACATTTCAGTTTATGAAAGATGTGAGTATAATAATATTGAAGAGAAATCAACAGCACACGATAGTTGGGTGAATTGTCAGGTGGAGGCCAAACGTTTGCTCCTTCTCTATTCCACTGACAAAAAGTGGCTTGTCCATGTAAAGGGGAACTCCACTCAGCTTCCCCTGACAAGAGTGCCAACTTACCAGCTGACCTCTGTAGCTGTGCCTTGGACAGCAGTGCAATGTAGTAGGTATGCCACAAGCTTAATATGAGTCAACAGTGATGTGGCAGCAAAAAACCAAAGCTAATGTTATTCTAAGCTGCATCAACAGAAGTACAGTGGTACCTCAGGTTACAGACGCTTCAGGTTACAGACTCCGCTAACCCAGAAATAGTACCTCAGGTTAAGAACTTTGCTTCAGGATGAGAACAGAAATTGTGCAGTGGCGGCAGCAGGAAGCCCCATTAGCTAAAGTGGTGCTTCAGGTTAAGAACAGTTTCAGGTTAAGAACGGACCTCCAGAACAAAGTAAGTTCTTAACCTGAGGTACCACTGTATAGTGTCTTAAGTGAATAGTCCCGCTCTTGATCACCTGGAATACTGTGTCCAATTCTGGGCACCACAATTTAAGAAGGATGTTGACAAGCTGTAATGTGTGCAGAGGCGTCTCAAGGTGGGTGATGTGGGTGCGGTCTGCCCCAGGTGCTACCTCTGACGGAGTGGGGTGACAAAACGCTGTGCGGCAGTCAATGTCGGTGAGAGACGCTGTTGCTTTCCCTCAGCTCTCCGCCAGCTCTTCCTCAGCTGTATCTCCCCCCAAAATGCTTGACAACTTTGCCCCCCATGAAATAAAGTCAAACCATTTTTGCAGGCAAAAATATAAAAATTCAATGTGGGGGGATGGGAGAAAAGAAATTTTCCGCACCAGGTACCACCTGACCTTGCTACGCCACTGCCACGATGACCTAGCCCAGCCTTTCTCAACCTGTGGGTCCTCAGATGTTGTTGAAATACAACTCCCATCACCCCTAGCTAGCAAGGCCAGAGCTCAGGGATGATGGGAGTTGTAGTCCAACAAACACCTGGGGACCCACGGGTTGAGGACCGCTGACTAGGGTTTGGAAACCAGGTCTTATGAGGTACGGTTGAGCAGTGGCGTAGCGTGGGGGGTGCAGGGGGGCCCGGCCACACCGGGCGCAACATCTGGGGGTTAGGGTTAGGGGGCGCAAATCCACGGGTTAGGGGGCGCAAATTACTTGCCTTGCCCCGGGTGCTGACAACCCACGCTACGCCACTGCGGTTGAGGAAGTTGGGCATGCTTAGCCTGTTAAAGAGGAGACTTGAGAGAGGACATGATAGCCATCTTCAAATATCTAAATATCACACGGAGCAAGCTTGTTTCTGCTGCTCTGGAAGCTAGTACTTGAACCAATGGATTTGAGTTACAGGAGAGGACATTCTGACTAAACATCAGGTAGAACTTCCTGACAGCAAGAGCTTTTTTTTTTTTTAACAATGGAACAGACCCTCTCAGGAAGTGGTGGACTCTCCTGCTTTGGAGGTTTTCAAGCAGAGGATGGGGGGGGGACATCTGTCCTGTAGGATCTACCTGAGATCCCTGCATCACAAGGGTTTGGACTGGATGACCCTCAGGGTCCCTTCCAACTCTACAGTTCTGTGATTCTAGGTGGTGAAAGAGCACTTCTATGATTCTATGATTCTTTGGAGGTCTTTAAGCAGAGGCTTGTCAACCATATGTCAGGAGTGCTCTGATGGTGTTTCCTGCTTGGCAGGGGGTTGGACTCGATGGCCCTTGTGGTCTCTTCCAACTCTATGATTCTATTCTATTCACTAGCAGCTGATTTTTGTGCGTGGAATAATAATAATAATAATAATAATAATAATAATAATAATAATAATAATAATAATAATAATTTATTTATACCCCGCCCATCTGGCTGAGTTTCCCCAGCCACTCTGGGCAGCTCCCAGTCAAGTGTCAAAACAGTACAGCGTTAAATATTAAAAACGTCCCTGAACAGGGCTGTCTTCAGATGTCTTTTAAAGATAGGATAGCTGCTTATTTCCTTCACATCTGAAGGGAGGGCGTTCCACAGGGTGGGCACCACTACTGAGAAGGCCCTCTGCCTGGTTCCCTGTAGCCTCACTTCTCGCAATGAGGGAACCACCAGAAGGCCCTCGGCGCTGGATCTCAGTGTCCGGGCTGAATGATGGGGGTGGAGACACTCCTTCAGGTATACAGGACTGAGGCTGTTTAGGGCTTTAAAGGTCAGCACCAACACTTTGAATTGTTCTCGGAAACATACTGGGAGCCAATGCAGATCTCTCAGAACCGGTGTTATGTGGTCCCGGCGGCCACTCCCAGTCACCAGTCTAGCTGCCGCATTCTGGATTAATTGCAGTTTCTGGGTCACCTTCAAAGGTAGCCCCATGTAGAGCACGTTGCAGTAGTCCAAGTGGGAGATAACTAGAGCATGCACCACTCTGGCGAGACAGTCTGTGGGCAGGTAGGGTCTTAGCCTGTGTACCAGGTGGAGCTGGTAGTCAACTGCCCTGGACAAAGAATTAACCTGTGCCTCCATGGACAGCTGTGAGTCCAAAACTATTGTGAAAGGCACAAGAGGAGACAAGGTTTGGGGCTTGTTTGTTTTTTGACTCTAGTGAGTTGGCCCTGCAGGATTCCTAAAACACACACACACCTTCCAAGCCTCAGACTGCTCAGGCACAAATTGGAGTGTGCGTGCTCTCCTGCCTTTTTAAAAAGAAAAGACTCAGGAGAGAACCTGAGAGGTGAAAGTGACCTTAAGGGAGATTGGGCTGGCTTTCTCTCCAGCATTTTCCATTAGCATGAAAATGGCTTCTCAGCCTCAGCTCCTATTACCAAGAAGGAACAAGTTCACCTACACAGCTCTTTGCAGAAGGGTCAGGAAGACTCTGAAATCAGATGGCTGGAAGAGCCTGGTGGGGAGAGATGATAAAGTGAGGCTTAGAGGACTTGCCTGCAATCCAGCAGCTGTAATGAGCTTCCCTTGGTTATTGCTCTCAAGCCAGTGCAAACACCAGACGTAGCTAGCTGTGCATGCAAATGCTCCAGCCTTAACAGAAAAACCAACTCTGGAGTGGGAGAGCAATTCAGAGTGTGGAAGGGAGTTCTAAACTCTTTCCCAGCAAAGAAGATTTTGTGTGTGTGTGTTTGCCCTTGTAAATAAGCCGCCGTTAGCAGTTCTCTCTATTTTCTTTACTGCGTTTCACAAGCAGGGAGCTTTCGCCACCCAATAACATTCCCTTAAAATATTAAAATATCATAAAGCAACTGCAGAACAAAACAGTTCTAACAGAGAGAGTCCTTCGGCCAAAATTCACAGCACTGAAACCCTGTAGCAGGGAAGTTGCAAGGCGAGAGTAGTGGTATTGTAGTATTGTATTTTAATATTCTGTTGGAAGCCTCCCAGAGTGGCTGGGGAAACCCAGCCAGATGGGCGGGGTATTAGTAATAAATTATTATTATTATTATTATTATTATTATTATTATTATTATTATTATTAGTGGGGGTTTCGATTGTTGCAGGGAGAGGAGCAAGACTGAGAATCCCCTGCTACTTCACTGCTCTCAACTAGCCCCTTCTCAGGCTGCATATGGCTCTTACATTTAAAGTACTTCCCCATCCTCCTAAGCCTCATGGGAACTGTAGTTTGTTAAGGCTGCTGGGAATTGTAGCTCTTTGAGGAGGTAAACTATAGATCCCAGGATTCTTTGGGGGAAAGCAATGTGCTTTAAGTGTGTGGTGTGTACACAGTCACGAAGTGCTTTTCCTTTACATAAATATGGCGTTGGGCTCTAATATGTACCTCTGAATGCAACATTCGTTCAGAGGCTTAATCACCTGCTTCTAAATTTAAGCAAACTCTCAAAAGTGGAGAACCCCAAAATATAAATAAGTACTGCTTAAAAACTAACAACATTAATAGCAACAATACTGTAACAATAAGTAAAGACTAATCCAATAGCAGAGATTTACAACAACAAAAATTAACAATGTTTTTATCTTGTTGTCTTTCTTCCCTTTTCCAGAAAGGTCTTTCTTGGGACTCAGCTACATTAGTAAAAAAAAAACAGCATTTTGAATGCGTTATAAACAAGCAACACCAGATGGCACTGTAAAGCACTTGGGAATTCAAAAGATAATTTGGTTAAATTAATATAATTTGCTTGGCTTGGTAAGGAAAATGTGTGTAAAATTGCATAGAAACCATTAGAAATGACTGCCAAGTACTTGCAGTTATATATCATTACCATTAAAATTATTATTATCATTATTAAAATTATTATTATTTAGAATTACCTGACCTTTTCAGAAGGTAAAATTAAAATTCCTTGGTTTTCCGAAAGCAGCTTATGTGCTTCTTCATCAAACATATACTTACCAAGCTAAATGCTTTCCAGTTACAAAAACAACAGCAAATATGAACTCATCGGACTCAAAACCATATTTTAAAGACCTATCATGGAGGAAATTTGCAAAACTTAAATTGCACTCCCTAAAATGACATGCCCTAATGGGGCAGTGTCTTCTCGGCGGTGGCTCCCTGCTTGTGAAACATCCTCCCTTCTGAGGCCCACCTTTGGCTCTGTTCTGCCATCAGGTTATGGCTTGTCTCTGGTGCAGCGTTTAGGAGTTGTTAATTCTACACCTTAACATTGTAATAGCTGCTGCTTTTGTTTTAACAATATGTCATTACTTACTGTTTTATCTTACCTGTGTTATAAAACTATCGCTCGAATTAACTGCATAGTCCATCCAGAGGTCCTTTCCGTACAGGGAAGGCTTTGAATATTTGAATATTTAAATAAAAACAACTCTCTGTGGGCTCAGGCAAGATTCTTCTCCAGGTTTTTCAAAAACTGGAAATACAATGAACTGAACCTGGGGGGCTTTTGCTAAATGACTAAGGGCGCTTCATCCTGATTTTCTTGCAGGGGAATTAAATGATGGTGGCTGCGGGTGGCGCTGTGGGTTAAACTACAGAGTCTAGGACTTGCCAATCAGAAGGTCGGCGGTTCGAATCCCCATGATGGGGTGAGCTCCCATTGCTCAGTCCCTGCTCCTGCCAACCTAGCAGTTTGAAAGCATGACAAGTGCAAGTAGATAAATAGGTACCGCTCCAGTGGGAAGGTAAACGGCGTTTCCGTGCGCTGCTCTGGTTCGCCAGAAGCAGCTTAGTTATGCTGGCCACGTGACCCGAAAGCTGTACACTGGCTCCCTCTGCCAATAAAGCGAGATGAGCGCCGCAACCCTAGAGTCGGTCACGACTGGACCTAATGAATGAGCATTCATACAAATTTGTGTGTTGCGAGGCTGGGTGGCGTTTTGCATCTAAGCTTTGTCATCCCACAATTTTCAGAGCATTTCTCCATCAGTCTTCATATATGTCTGATCTTTGGGAAGCTGGTTTGTTGTGGAAGACCTTTCACTTGATTACAATCTCATGACCTGAATTTGCTGGTATGAACCCCACCTGAAAACAGTGACAGCCTGGAAGTGCCTTAAACAAATGTCCGGTATTAAAAGTGGAGGAGCAGAATTGGGGAAAACACTGGCAACCACATGCCTTGCTTCAATAACATGTAGGCCAGGAGAATGAACAACCAGGCGAATACCTTATTTTCCTGCCTGTCCCTCTTTGCATAAGCTATGCCTGCTTTTTTTGGAAGTCCTATCTGCTCGTAGGGTTGCCATATGTCCTCTTTTTCCAGGGAACACCCTCTTTTTCATGGGTATGTAAAATGAGAGTCGTCATAGCGATCCATAGTTAAAAGTAGAAATCAGCAAATGTGTCCTCATTTTTGCTCTTCAAAATATGGCAACACAAATAAACTGCAGCTTCCTTTTGGTCTGAAAGAGGCCAGATACAGAAAGCAACTCTTGTTGAATTTCCACTATTTTATCAAGACCTTCAAAACACCTTTCTGCCATCTGCTTAAGTCAATGCATTTTTTTTTTTAAAAAAACAACCCCTAAAAGAATACAATTTAAAATAATGGCATCAGCTTAAACCAGTGGTGGCCAAACTTGGACTACAATTCCCATCATCCCTGACCACTGCTTCTGTTAGCTAGGGCTGATGGGGGTTGTAGTCTCAAAACATCTGGAGGGCCAAGTTTGGCCACTACTGGCTTAAACAAACAACACTTCTCTCCATGCTAGGAAAAGCTTCACCTATTACAGTGGTACCTCAGGTTACAGATGCTTCAGGTTACAGACGCTTCAGGTTACAGACTCCGCTAATCCAAAAATAGTACTTCGGGTTAAGAACTTTGCTTCAGGGTGAGAACAGAAATCGTGCTCTAGCAGCGTGGCGGCAGCAGGAGGCCCTATTAGCTAAAGTGGTGCTTCAGGTTAAGAACAGTTTCAGGTCAAGTACGGACCTCCGGAATGAATTAAGTTCTTAACCAGAGGTGCCACTGTACATTTTTACGGCTGCAGACCTGAGGACACTTACTTATCATTGAACAAAGTGGGGCTTGTGACTATGTCACTGCATAAGATTGCAGTGATTTATTGAACGGGAGGGGGCAGCGGATGCTTCAGCAGGGGGTATGCCTGACAGCTGTTTCTGTGCTGCTCTGACAGGTGGGTCAAATAGCCCATCTATCAAACAGACGGACCCATGGCATCCTACGTTTCTCATGCAATCTCTTGCCCTTTGCCCCTATGGCTACTTTGCAAGCTCTGGGGTTCTTCCAGTACACGGTGTGCAAGTCAGACACGCAAGCACACATGCCTGGTTATTATCCTCACATTCTCTTGCTTTCGCCCACCAGCCTCTCAAATATTCATTAAGGCTCCTGCGAAGCCATCCTGCTTAACTGGGACCTTAGGGAAATTATAGCCTTTCTAGAGCAGGAATAGGGTATCCTGTTCTTCAACGAGTGAATAAAGTAATCTTGTGTAAAGAAAGAGGAACTGTCGTCGCTGATACGGTATTTCATTCCCCTTGGGTTGTCAATTGACACACGCAGACATCTATAACCCTGGCCTGGCTTGATCTTGTGCCTCAAACAGCAGGCTGGATGTGCAGAAATCAGCAGATGGAGGTTTTTCACAGCAAGGAAATAAACTTGCTAATGTCTGTGCATCAAACTACTATTTAAAGGCACAGATACTGAGGATGACTGAGAAGCTGGGAGCCCGGAACTGAATTTTGATGCTGTCTCTTTGCAGTTTGATGCCGTGTTGCCTAGAGAGAATACTGAAAAAAGAAACAATGCAACCAGATATAAATTTTTAGCATTTCAGTCTTGGAAAGAACTGATGTTCTCCACTCCCCGATCTTTCCCATTCCCTGGTATGATTGCTGTATTTTTGTCCTATATCTGCTCCAGTGCCTATGACAAGCAGGCTGAGGTGCAATAATTAAGCAGCTGAAGCTTTTCCTCCATGCTAGGAAAAAGCTACATTTGCTAAATCTCTGCGCTTGCAATACTGTGCATGCTTTTCTATGCAAGGCCCAGCAGGATTTCCTTCCAGCTAAAGACCCATAGGAACAGGGAGCATGGATCAGGGGGCCGCTATAGGCACAGAAGAGCAAGAGAAAGGGGGCAGGATATGGTAGGAAAAAAATGCAAAGTTGCATTAGTCACCTGAAGTTCTTCAAAGGGAAGTGCGGAACTGACCTTTTAAGTGGTGGCTCCCTGTTTGTAGAATTCTCTCCCTAGGAAAGCACCCCTGGCACTATCACAGTCTCTTTTTAGGTGCCAAGCAAAAACATTATTAATAACAAGGAGGCTCATGGCTTTTAGTTGAAAGGGTAGTTAGATATGTCAGTGGCCTTTGTTTTGTGCTTGTCCTTTAAGTGGAGTGGGCAGGACTTGTTCCTAAACATATTATTGCATGAGTATATTGGTCTTGGTTTATTGCTGCTTTTTACCTTGTTTTAATGTGTTTGCTGTTTTCTTTGTACTGTGTAAATCGCTTTGAGGCATTTGAATACAGAAATATGACCAATAAGAAGAAGAAGAAGAGTTTGGATTTGATATCCCGCCTTTCACTCCCCTTCAGGAGTCTCAAAGCGGCTAACATTCTCCTTTCCCTTCCTCCCCCACAACAAACACTCTGTGAGGTGAGTGAGGCTGAGAGACTTCAAAGAAGTGTGACTGGCCCAAGGTCACCCAGCAGCTGCATGTGGAGCAGTGGAGACATGAACCCGGTTTCCCAGATTACGTGACTACCGCTCTTAACCACTACACCACACTGGCTCTCAACATAAAACAATAATAATGCAAAGCCAGCTAGGTACAGACATGTTTTTGTTGAATAAATCTCCCATTTGGTTTCATGTATCTTCATCATGTTAAAGCTATGGTTTTCCCAGTAGTGATGTATGGAAGTAAGAGCTGGACCATAAAGAAGGCTGATTGCCAAAGAATTGATGCTTTTGAATTATGGCGCTGGAGGAGACTCTTGAGAGTCCCATGGACCGTAAGAAGATCAAACCTATCCATTCTGAGGGAAATCAGCCCTGAGTGCTCTCTGGAAGGACAGATCGTGAAGCTGAGGCTCCAATACTTTGGCCACCTCATGAGAAGAGAAGACACCCTGGAAAAGACCCTGATGTTGGGAAAGATGGAGGGCCCAAGGAGAAGGGGACGACAGAGGACGAGATGGTTCGACAGTGTTCTCGAAGCTACCAGCATGAGTTTGACCAAACTGCAGGAGGCAGTGGAAGACAGAAGTGCCTGGCGTGCTCTGGTCCAAGGGGTCACGAAGAGTCGGACACAACTAAACAACGACAACAACAATCTTCATCAGAGGAAATTGCTCAATGATTTAAGACACCCAGAGTTGCCTCTCCTTCTCTTATTCCATTCTAGCAGTCAGAAGGTTCCAGGTTCAATACCCAGCAAGTCCAAGTAGGGCTGGGAATCTGTCCGAAATCCTCAAGAGCTGATAGCGGTCAATGTAGACAATACTAAGCTTCTTGTGTTTCTGTTTAGGAGGAAGGGGTGTAGCTCAGTTTCAAACTGAGGCATCTCTGGGTCTAGGAGAGAACGCTGCCTGAAATCCTGTAGGTAAAAAAAGGTAAAGGACTTCTGGATGGTTACGTTCAGTCAAAGGCGACTATGGGGTTGCGGCGCTCTTATTGCTCTCAGGCTGAGGGAGCCTGCATTTGTCCACAGACAGCTTTCTGGGTCACGTGGACAGCATGAGCAAACCGCTTCTGGCGCAAGGGAACACCATGAGGGAAACCAGAGCGCACAGAAACGCCGTTTACCTTCCCGCCGCAGTGGTACCTATTATCTACTTGCACTGACATCAGTAGTGGAGCAAGCCGCTTGGGCACCTGGAGCCAGGGGGGCGATCGGCGTAGCAATTGGCATGCAGAGGAGTGATCAGCGTAGCGATCGGCGCCCTTTGGGGCCATTGAAGTGGTGATTGGCACCCAGGGGGGCGATTGGAGCAGTGATTGGATCCCAGGGAGTCGGCGTGGCAATCCGCCCAGGGGGGATTTTGTCACCCCCCCTCAGGGATGACACCCGGGGGCCAACCGCCCCCACCCTCCCTTCCTACGCCCCTGACTGGCGTGCTTTTGAACTGCTAGGTTGGCAGGAGCTGGGACAGAGCAACGGGAGCTCACCCCGTCACGGGGATTCGAACCGCCGACCTTGGCAAACCCCAGAGGCTCAGTGGTTTAGACCACAGTGCCACTCGCATCCCAAAATCCTGTAGAGCTGCTGCTGTCAGTGTAGACAGCACTGAACTAGATGGACCAATGGTACAACTCATTATAAGGCAGTTTCCTCAGTTCCTACATGCAGAAGACCTACATTTCCAAGGTACCCCTCCTGCTCCTCCAGAGATGGCAACACGTGGTACAACAAGGTCACTTGTTCACTCCACAAAATGGTGTCTCCCTCAGCTACATTATTATGCAAGTTATCTTTTTTCCACACTTTCTCTCTCCCCCCCCCCCACTTTTGGCAGTTCTAGTTCAATTTAATAAGGAAAAAGAGGGCCTCTCGCAAGAGTTGATACGAAGGCAGTGACAGCTTTGGAAATCAAAGACTCCATGCCACGCAAGGTTCTTTTCCAGAAGCAATTTAGCTTTGGATTGAAGGGAGAAAAGCCATCTATAAGCAGCCAGTGATCCGATTGCATTAATATCGCACCACTCTTCTCCAGGCCCGTAGACAGAACGATTTGCGACAAATGTGATGGTTAACATATGCATTGTTAGATGAACAATGAGCATGAGGTTCCAACTAAACGCCACCCCACGATTTCTTGCTGCCTGAGGCAAAGAGCAAAATGGTGTCCTCCATTTAAGAGCTGCTCAACAGTGGAACGGACTCCCTCTGGAGCTAGTGGACTCTCCTTCCTTGAAGGTTTTTAAGCAGAGATTGGATGGCCATCTGTCATGGGTGCTTTAGCTGAGAAGGGGCTAGACTGGATGGCCTTTAGGGTCCCTTCCAACTCTGCAATTCTATAATTCCCTGTACAGAAGTTGACTGGCAGTTGAGTCTGCTGAAACTGAGGCTGCTGAAGAGACCAGAGACCATCTTGGCTGTGAGTCCTGGAAGACCTGCTCCCTGCTTTGCGGGCTTTTCCCATCTGGGGTTGGTAGTTATTCCTGGTAAGTTGTCAACAACAAACTTTTTCTGCTCATGAACAGCAGCACCAGTATTGCCATCTGACCAAGTCCTGATTTTTCTTTTAAAATAAAAATAGATCAATTTTTTTTTTAATCTCACATATTTCTAGACCTCATGGTGGAGTAGATTGTCTTGCATGTAAGCAAAGCTATATAGACACAAGACCAGTGTTTGGAGTGGGTGCTTTTCTGTTGCATGCAAGCTGAGGCGCTGCCGTTGTCTCAGGATTCCCACAACTTGTACATGTGGTTGTGATCACATATTTGCATGCAGCAAGAGTAAAAGTTGTATCCAACAAAGTTCTATCCGGAAGAGACCCATAAAAATGAATGGGCGTTACCAGTCTAGGCCCATTAAGTTCAATAGGAATGGTAGTCAATCCCAACAAATTGTAGCGATGGCCACCAACTCAGATGGCTTTCAAAGAGGACAAGGCAGGTTAATGGAAAATGAAGCCATCAGTGACTACTAGCCAAAAAAGCTATGTTGCACCCCAACTGTTGTGAAGGGAATCACAGGAGGGAAGAGTGCTGTTGTGCTCAGGTCCTTCTGGTGAAATCTGGGTGGCCACTGTGAGAACAGGAAAGAGCTGGCCCACCCAAGAGGCAAGCTGAGGCAACTGCCTTAGGCAGCAAGTGTTAGAATTCCTGATCTATGATTGCAGTCATGGGATTTTTGTCTATCACATGACGGTGTATGTTTTGACTCCACAGAGTGGGAAGTGATGGAGACAGGATGTTTGTGTTACTGTGTTCCGTGAAGTGGGACTATTGTCCTTTGTTCTTTTTCTCTTTGCTGTCTGATGCTAGAGAGAGAGGGAGCCATATTGCAGTGCTCCGTGCGTCTTTATATGTAAATAAAGTAGATTAGCCAAAATACTGAGTTGTTGAGGTCTGTTACGCAACTGCACAAACTCTGCGGATCCCTAAGTGTGCCGGTGTCGGTTGGCATCGGTTGTTGTGATGTTCGGGCTGAAGAAAGCTAATGAAGCTCCTGAATGATTGACCAGGAGGGAGGGAACATGCCAGTTGGGCATGTGTCTCTACCAGGGTCCTATTCGGGTGTAGGCTGAACTCCTGACAGCAAGATCCACAGGGACAGATTATATGGCCTCCAAGGAATGCATCACCCATTGCTGCAGTGGCACTGACAGCAGCAATGCACCCTTGGATCTGTTCCCCACATGCTGCCTCTGTAGGAGCTTCTGTAGGAGGCTTCCTCAACCTCGGCCCTCCAGATGTTTTAAGACTACAATTCCCAGCATCCCTGACCACTGGTCCTGCTAGCTAGGCATCATGGGAGTTGTAGGCCAAAAACACCTGGAGGGCTGAGGCTGAGGAAGCCTGCTCTTGACCAATAGGAGAGATGCAATGTAGATCTCCCCCCTGTACTTGTTTTGGATGTAGATCTTCACTTACCCCTTATTCCACAGCAGGAAAGGCCGTGCCATTTTGTGGTCTGCCTCAGATGCCAAAATATATTGGGAACAGGATTCTGGACTAGTTGGGCCACTTGTCCAGCAGGGTTCTTCTTCTGTTCCAACCTGCTCAGCTTTCAGCCTTAAACTTCTTTTACCTTTGCTCTTCTCTTCGCCCCCCATCACACACACACACACACACGCACACACAGAGAAGGAAGTAGATACCATCTCCAAATTTGGCTGCTGATGTGCCCAAATTTTCATCTGAGCAGGGAACTACACAGCTGGCAGACTTCTCATTTCTTCTGCCCCCACCCTTTGCACATAAGAGCCTCTCACTGTTCTTGCACCCTTGAACCAGCTGCTGTCTTCCCTCCCTCCTCCCTTCCACTTCCCTGCCTCCAACCGGGGACGGGGTGGGGGCGCAGCTGCGGTTGCAACCAGCCTGAGCTAACAGCAGGTGGCTGCCCGGTGACTGACAGCCCTTCCATGACGTCATGCAGGTGGGCAGGGCGCCGGGAGGCGTTCTTTTTGCATGACTATAGAGGCAGTGGCTGGTAAGTGACAGAGGGGAGCTTATCAGTACACAGAGAGAGTGAGTGGAAGGAGGGAGGGAGGGAAGGAGAGGCAGAAAAGAAAGCCGAGCTCTCTCTGTGTGTGTGTGTGCGTGCGCGCGCGCTTCTGTCTCTTTATGGCCGGTGCTTTTAAATAGGAAATGCACCTTAGGTGAGGCTTCCCTGCGAGAAGGGAGATAAGAGATCAGGACCATCCTTCCTGCCTGCGCTCATTCAGCTGGATGGGCTCCCCCCCCCATAGGTGAGTAGCTCCATTCTTCCTTCCACAGGGATGCTGGTTCCCAATTAGTTCCGAGGAGCCTGTGTATATGTGCGCGCGCGGCTGCCTGATCTGCGCTCAGGAAGAAAAGGATCATAATATTAATCAATGAAATGAAATCCATAGCCAAGAAGATCCTGGAGGGGCATATAGAGGAAAAGGAGGGGGCGAAGGAAGGGAAGAGATCCGGAGGGGTTTTGCTCGCCTCTGCGCCTCTTTTTATCGGTCCTATAAAGAACGCTCTCCTTCTCATTGTCCTAGAGAGAGGGGGGCGGGGAGCTGGTCCTCCGCCTTTTAGTCCTAGCCGGATTGTTCCGGGGGGGGGGTGGATGGGAGCTGGTGGAGGCATCGGCGGCTGCCTTGGCTGCCTGGGGTTCTTTCAGGACAGGGTGATGGGAGGGAGCGAGCGAGGGGAGGCGAGCAGCAAAGAATGAATGACGAGACGAGTTTGGCTGGGGAGGCATCTTTTCCTCGCTCTCGCTCCCTCTTTCTCTCCACTGCCAGCATCTGAGCTAGGCAGCCCCGATCCTTTTTGAGCGTTTTGGTCGGGAGGAAACCCCTCTTCATTCAGAGGGTCTTGATTTTAATGGAAAGCCCCTCCTAATTCAATGGGACTCCACTCCCCAACTCAAAAGCGCGCAGAATTGCAGCTTTGGGGATTGCTTAACCGTGGACCTGGGAGAGAATGTATTGTTGCGTTTGTGAAAGGCAATGTCTTTCTTTCTTTCTTTCTTTCTTTCTTTCTTTCTTTCTTTCTTTCTTTCTTTCGCCCCTTCCCCTCTTGCTCTGTATTGCACTGAACCAGGAGATTTGCAGTACTGTATTGTCCTCCTTGCGCCAAGTGGGTAGGCGCCGGAAGAGGGTTTTCCCCGGGGCCACCTTTCCACTTCGGATTCTGATGCCCGCTTAGCGCTGGGTGAGCAGGTGGGAAAAGAGGCGAGGCGGTGCATCCAAGCGAAAGGGCTGTAGCTCAGTGGTTTGCGTGCAGAAAGTCCCAGGTTCGGGTCCTTGGTTTCTCCAGGTACGTAGATAGACGCATGTCACAGTTCCTGGATAGCCGCTGCCAGCCATCAATAAATATTGATTGGCTTTTAAAAATCACATCACAAAGTCCAGTCTGAATAAGATTAAAATATTATTTGTGCCTTTCACAACCGAAGTGAGAAAGACTGTAGCTCAGTAGCTCCAAGTAGAGCTGGGAATGTCCCCTGTCTGGAACTCTGGAGAACAGCTGCCAGTAGACAATATTGAACGAGATGGATCAATAGTCTGTTTCAATGTTTAATACTAGGAGCCCTAAGGAATATGACCAGGATCCTTTTCACATGGTCTTGCATCCTCCTTTCCTAATTCTTTAGCCTTTACTATGCCATGAAAGCTGGTGATGGATGTTGGCATCTGTCTGTCTCGAGAGCAATGGAGTGTGCCTCGAGGGGTGAAGTCAAACCACTGAGTTAGCAGCACCAAAGTGACCTTCCTGGGGTGCAAGCCTGGGCAGGGTGTGTGGTGGTCCTGGGCTGCCCAGACGACAAGACCCCACCCCCTGGCCTCGCTGATGTGGTCCAAAGGAAAGCAGAGTGATATGTTTGGCACCAGTTTGGCTTGCGGGAGTTGCGTACAAGGTGCCATCCAACTGCTTTAGGGACTCCACTTCGGATTTGTTGCAGGGTTTACTCCTTTGCCATTTCTTCTCCTGAAGATGTCTGGCAAGGCAGCACAGGTTTAGGACCAGAGTTTTCCTTCTAAATGGACTGCCTTCTCAGGTGGAGGAGCCCCATCTGCCCCTCACTTCCCTCTACAGCTCATGCAGAAACCACCCTCCTCTTGACTGTTGGGACTCCACTATGGGTCTCCACTTCCAAGGCAAGAAGGTGACTAGCTGTATGTTTTCTTGGACACAACAATAGTGTATTGCAGGGACTGGGATACACGATAATAACCTGATTCGAGAAAGACTGCTAATGGCTTGGGAGTTAACAGTGCAGTCCTAGGTAAGGGTAAAGGGACCCCTGATCATTAGGACCAATTGTGGCCGACTCTGGGTTTGCGGCGCTCATCTCGCTTTATTGGCCAAGAGAGCCGGCGTACAGTCATGTGGCCAGCATGACTAAGCCGCTTCTGGCGAACCAGAGCAGCACACGGAAATGCCGTTTACCTTCCCGCCGGAGCGGTACCTATTTATCTACTTGCACTTTGAAGTGCTTTTGAACTGCTAGGTTGGCAGGAGCAGGGACCGAGCAACGGGAGCTCACCCCGTTGAACTGCCGACCTTCTGATCGGCAAGTCCTAGGCTCTGTGGTTTAACCCACAGCGCCACCCTAAACCATGCCTATTCAGAAGTTAATTCCCAACAAGTTCAATGGGAAAGTGGGTGTAGCGTTGCAGCCTTAGAACAATGTAGCGGTGAACTGGGACTTTGCTGGTTCAACACTAAGCTCTGTGCTGAGCATTTTTCCAGTGGTCTGGGGGAATGAGCTGTTGGCCCCAGCAATTCATCTGCACTTCTGGGAGGCAGTTCTGGGTTGCTTGACAGCAGTGGGACTCTCCCCAGTCTGCAAAATTCACCAGTCCTCCTTCATGTCCTTCTTGAGTAGTTTTACCTGGCTGGAATGTGTCCTTGAACTCGGGCAATGCCTTTTGTTCACCTGGATGGAGGACAGAGAGGTCTGTTTAGGAACTAGCCTACTGTATGAAGATAACATTTACATTTCCTGCTGCACTCACTTTGCCTCTGCCTCTGCTCCCCATTGGCATATGCCACCCCCCCGAAGGTTGCCAAGAAGGGAGAGGGTCCCTCAGTGTGAAAAGATCCCCCACTTGAGCCGTAAATTCAGGGGCAGTCTACCTCTGAGAGTAAGTTGCTAGGGAGCAAGATCAGGAGCAGTCCCCCATGCCCTTATCTCAGTTTGCTTCTTGCAGATCAGTTCTCACACCCCAGTGCCTAAGCAAATGTGTTCAGCGAGGTTACCCATTAAAAAAGTTAAATAAATGTACACCTGTATTTCACGTGGGACCTGACAGGTATTGTACAGACATTAAACAGGAATCAAATTGCTTATGAAGTTGGCTGCAGACGCACCAGACAGCAGTTTTAAAGAAGTCGAGTCACTGCTGCTTACCGGGAGGGAGAGTGGAAGAGGCGAGGTTGCAAGGAGGTCAGCGCTGTGCAAACTCACTGGCAGAACCCCTGGCAATTCCACAGCACCAACCAGCCCTGTCCCACTCTCTGCCTGGTAAGCAGGAGCAAACGGCCTGCCTTGAGGTCAGGTGAGTGTCATTGCCCAACTGCACCACCTGCCGCTGTGTTTGGCTAGAGGTAGCCAACATGGGCGCTCTGTTGAACTGTAGCTTCCATGTCACTCCATGTTGCCCTGGACTAGGGCCACAAGGGTGCCTTAGCAAGCAGAGACAGGGTAGGCACCTGACAGAGTGGGCCCTAATCCATGAAAGCTTCTGCCACCACAAATCTTTCAGATGCCACAAAGGACTCCGTTGTTCTTGCTGCAACAGGCAAATGGTTGACCACAAACTTGACATGAGCCAACAGTGTGACGCGGCAGCTAAAAAAGCCAATGCAATTCTGGGATGCATCAATAGAAGTATAGCATCTAGATCAAGGGAAGTAATAGTGCCACTGTATTCTGCTCTGGTCAGACCTCACCTGGAGTACTGTGTCCAGTTCTGGGCACCACAGTTCAAGAAGGACACTGACAAACTGGAACGTGTCCAGAGGAGGGCAACCAAAATGGTCAAAGGCCTGGAAACGATGCCTTATGAGGAATGGCTAAGGGAGCAGGGCATGCTTAGCCTGGAGAAGAGGAGGTTAAGGGGTGATATGATAGCCATGTTCAAATATATAAAAGGATGTCACATAGAGGAGGGAGAAAGGTTGTTTTCTGCTGCTCCAGAGAAGCGGACACGGAGCAATGGATCCAAACTACAAGAAAGAAGATTCCACCTAAACATTAGGAAGAACTTCCTGACAGTAAGAGCTGTTCGACAGTGGAATTTGCTGCCAAGGAGTGTGGTGGAGTCTCCTACTTTGGAGGTCTTTAAGCAGAGGCTTGACAACCATATGTCAGGAGTGGTCTGATGGTGTTTCCTGCTTGGCAGGTGTGTTGGACTCGATGGCCCTTGTGGTCTCTTCCAACTCTATGATTCTATGATTCTATGAAATGGGCACCACAGGCTTGCAAGGAATACTGGACTAGGTTGACCTCACTGTGCTCTGGCAAGCACTTCTTATGTTCAGAGGCCAGATTGTTTATGCAATGACTCCTGAGTATGGGACCTTTGCTTTTATAAATGATATATATATATATAAGCAGACCTCATGGGGATTCTGTTTCATTTTTTAAAGCAGACAACACAAGCCATCAACTAGTTTCAACGTTGCTGTTGCATTGGCGGCTCCCAGACCACTCACGCCCCTGCCTCTATATATATATGATGTCTAATCCAGTCTCTCTCTCTCTCCCCTTCCCATGCTATAAGTCTGCTTTGCTTGCACATTGTTTTTCCTTTGCTGGCTCTCCTGCGCTTTAAAAGCCAGCGTTCCTATAAAACCAGACCTGATGCCTACAGCGTACGAATGCTTCTGTTGCAAATAACTGATTTACATTTGTATGAATGAATTCTGTTATGCTGTAAGTGTACGTAGCAGCTCGCCCATTGGCTGAATGCATCCTTTGCTGCGCTCATGCTTTCAGATCTACAGAAGAAGCCCTTTTGGTAGTCACCGCACCTAGTGAGGTCTGTGCTGGAGGGGGCTGTGGGAGTGTGTTCTCTGTGGTTGCTCCACACCTGTGGAATGACCTTTTGTCAGAAGTATATCAAGCTCCAACATTGCTGCTTTCATTTCACCAGTGGGTGAAAGATGCAACTCTTTACCCAAGCCTTTGAGGAGTACCAGGAGACGGAGAGTCTGAGACTGCCTCATTTAGCTATGCTTTTTTAGTGTGTTTCCACTGCAATTTGATGAATGTTGTGTTTAGTCTAGCTCAGTGGCGTAGCGTGGGGGGTGCAGGGGGGGGCGGCCGCACCGGGTGCAACATCTGGGGGTTAGGGTTAGGGGGCGCAAATCCACAGGTTAGGGGGCGCAAATTACTTGCCTTGCCCCGGGTGCTGACAACCCATGCTACGCCACTGGTCTAGCTCAGTGTTTCCCAACCTTTTTTGGGCAAAGGCACACTTGTTGGATGAAAAAAATCTTGAGGCACACCACCATTACAGCCCTGTGATGTCAGCGCGCAGCGTCACGCCGGGAGGGACGCACGAAAGTGTAAGTTTCAATTTTTTTCCCTCCCCCTTGCCGGGGAACCTCCAAGCTTTGGGGGTGGGGGGGGAGGAGGCAGCAAAGCGAGGCAGGAAGGAGAGCGCGGCTTGGCTGGGTGAGCTTTGGCAGGGGCAGGGAATGAGAGCCGCGAGGCGGGCGCTGCGGACGGAGGCGCTGCCCGCCGAGCTCACAGGCAGCCAGGCAGGCAGACGGCGAGAGCCCCGCACTGGGCGGCCTCTCCTCGCCGCCGCCACCCTGCCTCTCGCCCCCCGACTCGCCCGCCTCCCTCCAGGCAACATCTCGCGGCACACCAGGCAACATCTCGCGGCACACTAGTGTGCCGCGGAACAGTCATTGGGAAACACTGGTCTAGCTTATTATTATTGCCAGTTGTTGGTTTTCAATACTACCTATGCATTTACCTTCCTAGGACCTTTGGGCCAAAGGTGGATTATAAATGTTTGTAATAAACAGATTCATAAACGGCAGGTTTCCAAGGGAGCAACCTGTTTATTGAGCATTCGTTCTGTTTGATTTGTGGGGAGATTTGACAATGTTGGCTGTTTAAGGAGCATTCATTCTGATTTGTTTCCAGGGAGGTTAGTCAACATGGTTTCAAACCATTTTCCCATGGCTTTCCTTACTGTAAGCTTTTGAGGAAGAGGGGTTGTCGTGCATGGCCTCCCAATGATCTTTGAGTTCCCAAACCTGAATTTGCTGCCAGGGGACTGGATCCCACCTGAACATAGTGACAGTCCGGAACTGCATGGGCAGACTGAGAACACGATACCACACTCACCAAACCAGCACTCTTTGCATGCACCCAGGAGCATGGGATTTGGGTGCTGTTGCATGGCTTTCGATGCACAAACTCTATTTATATTGGTGCTCATTGACAAGCTGCCGCATACAAATTTGCCACTTAAACTGATCAAGTAGCAAGGTATGTATATGCACCCCAGACTTAAAAGGAGTTTACTTGCGGCAGATGCATCCCATTTGTGACACACAAATTTATGATAAATTCCTCAATAGCAACTGTGGTGGTCTGCCATGGCAAGAAGCAAAGAAGAAACTTGAGACATTGCCCCCCCCTTAAAGACTGTGATTTCGGACTATAAGATCTAGTGTGGAGTAGTGGATAGCTTGTCACACCAGAATTGGGAAGACCAGTTCAAATCCCCTCTTGACTATTGGGTATCCTTGGACCAGTCTCTGCCTGACCTACTTCATGGGGTTCTTGTGAGGTTTAAATTTGGGGGTGTTGAGGAGAAACATATATGCTACCTTGAACTCCTTGGGGGGGAAACGTGAGATGCAAAGGCAATAAATAATTGCTAGGCACTTGTAACCGGAGAACGGGAAACTTAGTTCAAACCAGCCTCTGAAATTTGGGCCCAGGTGCAGATTTCTGCTGCTTACGGCTTCATAGTCCTTGTTGACAGATCACAGTGCGGAAGTGACAGTGAAAAACATTAAGGGCTGGAGTTATGTCAGACTTCAGTAGTGCAGGGAGGTAGTTTTGTGCCTGGACTTCGTGCTCTTAATTGTGTCACCTTTAGGCAGGTGTAAGAAACATAGGAAACTGCCTTGTACACAGGCAGAATACTGGTCTGGCTAGCTTGGCATTGTCTCCACAGGCTGGCAGCTGCTGCCAGAGTTTCAGGCATGGACATTCCCAGCCTTACCTGGAGAGAGGAGGGAGATTGAACCCAGGATCATTTGCTTACAAAGCAGCTGTTCTGCTTCTGAGCTGCTGTCCTTCTCCACTCCATACAGATAGGTAGCTGTGTTGGTCTGCCATAGTCAAAATAAAAAAAATCCTTCCAGTAGCACCTTAAAGACCAACTAAGTTAGTTCTTGGTATGAGCTTTCGTGTGCACCACATTGAGCCGCATGAAAGGTACCGTATCTGAAGAAGTGTGCATGCACACGAAAGCTCATACCAAGAACTAACTTAGTTGGTCTTTAAGGTGCTACTGGAAGGATTTTTTTTATTTTTTTATTTCCACTCCATACATAACCCTTTGCTTCTGAAGCATGCAAATAATATTTATTTCCATGCTTTGCTACCCTACGGGAGTTTTACTTGCGTTGCATTGAAAAATATTTCAAGAATTGCTTTTAGGATAGGTTTTTTTAATTAAAAAAAGGTCCACTTTTTGAAAAGACCCCCTCTAAGGGTGACGAGAGGACAATTAATTTTGTTAACATGCCAGCGTTTGAGACTAGGTTATGTCCAATTCCCACAGAAAAGGTCTTAGCACTAGTATAGCTCTTAGTACTATTGTCCCCGCAACCACACCACACAAAATTGCTCTCCTGTGTTGCAGTTTGGAAGCTTTCTAAGTCTTCAAATGCCTAAAACGACCCCTGTTCCATGTGTGTGAATAGCAAACAAAACAGCAGATGAAATTGAAATTAACTGGCGTTCTAGTCTAAGCTGCCTAACTATGTTTTTGTTTTGTTTTGTTTTGTTTTGCTTTTTTAAAGTGTGCTAATATTAAGCTGAGTTATCTGGCTTCGGCTTTCACTTGTTTGGCCTTTTTCTGGATATGCAAAGCTAGCGACCAAATCCTCTTAAATAAATCTTCATCAGTGTCTCTTAGAAAGCGCAGCCCAGTTTGCAAGAAAGTCGATTACATCACCGCTCCCGTGAAGGAGTCCTCCTGGACGCTTACATATCAATGCTCGACCGCACGCCATGGGTTCAGAGCCCTGTACAAACATGGATGGCAACAAGGCTCCTGTGACAGCTGTCAGTGTTGCAAGCCTTGTTTTACAGGCATTTTGGAAGGTGAAATGTCTTGCCTGAGGCTATACTGGGGTTGGGGGGGGGAGAAAGCAAAATTGATGGAAGTTAACCTCCACCAGTGATTCGCAAGCAATAGGGCAGCCATGGCGGCATGATGTGTTTAGAAGAGGTAGTTTTGATGTCACAGGGAAGGGAGAGATCATTTGATGGGGCACGGCAATGCCAAATTTAGCATGCCCACAGCCAGCTCCCACTTACTTCCTTACTTCTAGCCAGTCTGGGAGGGAGGTGGCAATAGATGTCAGCTTTCTCTTCCTCCTCTCTGTCAGTGTTGTCCTTGCAGAACTCAAGAGGGAGGAGGATGGGGAGAAAGCTAGAATTAGTTTTGAGTATGTTGGACTCAAATATATTGGGCGCAGGTGGCGCTGTGGGTTAAACCACAGAGCCTAGGGCTTGCCAATCAGAAGGTCGGTGGTTCAAATCCCCGCAATGAGGTGAGCTCCTGTTGCTTGGTCCCTGCTCCTGCCAACCTAGCAGTTCGAAAGCACAAAGTGCAAGTAGGTAAATAGGTACCGCTCCGGCGGGAAGGTAAACGGCGTTTCCGTGCGCTGCTCTGGTTTACCAGAAGCAGCTTAGTCATGCTGGCCACATGACCCGGAAGCTGTACGCCGGCTCCCTCGGCCAGTAAAGCGAGATGAGCGCCGCAACCCCAGAGTCAGTCACGACTGGACCTAATGGTCAGGGGTCCCTTTACCTTTATATTGGACTCCATGACATTCATGTAGGAAAGCCCTGCCCAATACAGATAGGTGTTAAATGTTGAGAAGGCTTGAAGGAACGTAAGAAGAAGAAAATTATAGGGACAGAACTACCTAAAATGTATAGAAACGTATTTATGTATGCTGCTACAGAGGCAAGAATGTTACTTGCCTAAAAGTGGAAAGTAGCAGAAGTCTCAGCAAAGAAAGAATGGATATAAAAACTTATGGAATATGCAGAAATGGCGAAACTTAACGGAAGAACAAGAAATCAAGATAATTTTTTTAAATAAAAGAATGGAAATGGTCTGTTAAATATTTACAGATAAAACCACTGACAGGAGTATTGTAAAAACCTGCAGTTTTATATGAGTGCAGTGGAATCTCGATTGTTGAATGTAATCCATTCTGGAAGATTGTTCGACTTCTGAAACGTTTGACAACCGAGGCACAATTCCCGGTCGGCAAAATGCATTGGGGAAAAATGGAGAAATGCGCCTTGGAAGCCGTTCGATTTCCGAGGCGCATTCGAAAACGGAAGCATTCACTTCTGGGTTGTCAGTGTTCAACAGCCGAACCGTTTGACTTTCAAAGTGTTCAACAACCGAGGTTCCACTGTATATATTTAAAGAAGATGAGCAAATGAGTAAATTAAGTTAATTTGGATATGCAGAAGATATTAAAAACAAATATAAGGAACCGCAGAAAGAGGGGGAGGGAAGTCAAGTTTTGAAATGTCAAAATGATTGTAAAAGTAGTGAAATGTATAAAATTAGTGAAATGTATAATTGCACATCTAGTCTTGCATCGTGTTCTCACAGTGGCCAAGCAGTTGCCTGTGGGAAACCTGCAAGCATGACCTGAGCACAAAATCACTCTCCCCTCCTATGGTTTCCAGCAACAGGTGTTCAGTAAGATACTGCCTGCACCTATGGAGATAGAGGCAAGTCAGCAATGTCTAGGCAACATGACAACATGTGTAATAGACAACATATGTAATAGACAATCTTTATAGAATTCCTTCAAACCATAACAAGTACAAAATGAAATCTTTAGTCTCAAAGTCTATGAAAACCTTTAAATGAAGCAAGGTACCAAACTTTGTACGATGAAAGACAAGCTGTGAAGCTTTGTATATTCAGCAAATATGATGTCCAACACTGAACAGTGATTCCGGATATTGGCTACTGTTTCATAGAATTGCTTCATAAACGGAAAATAATTTTTTTTACAGACGATGACCTGCATGACATATCACTTTACAAAACTTATAAACCATAATGCAATCAGTAATGAAAAAGAGTACATACCCCATCTTCATTTAAAGATTTTCAGACTAAATATTTCATTTTGTACTTGTTTTGGTTTGAAGGAATTCTATAAAGATTGTCTATTACGTATGCATATGGTCATCATGTTGCCTAGACATTGCTGACGTTCTCTTTGCAACACTGGGGTTTGTTTGCCTACTTACCCATGGAAGCAAGAGCATAGCCATCATGGCTAATAGCAATTCATAGTCTTATGCCCCATGGAGTTATCTAATCTTTTTTTAAAAAAAAGCCATTCAAGTTGGTGGCCATGACTGCCTCCTGTGGGAGTGAGTGCCATAGTTTAACCATGCACTGCCTGAAGTTGCTATCCACATCAATTTTGTATCGGCACAATCCTTGATAATTGCAGGTGTTCATGTACCGTGCTTTTAAATTATGTTCCTGTAGTCTGGGGGAGTTAATGGGAGGACACCAAAAGTGGACTTTGCAAGCCTTTCTTGTTGCTAAGAGACTTTGCCCACCATCTGTTATGTAATGGTCTGAGGACCTTGCTGCCCTGCCTATATATGTAGGATGCATGTACTGGTAATATTATTACTCATACACTATTTTTATTTTCTTCTTCTTCTTCCCCTCCCTTCCCTTGTTAAATTTGCAAAAATAAAATAAAAATATTAAAAAGGTTGCACTGAATCCAGTGAGTCAGCCAGGGCCACACTATACCACACTGCGGAAGATAAGGCTATTGATGATTTCTAGCTTTGACAGCTGGGTAGGACCTCCAGTGTCAGGGATTGCATGCCCCTCTGACTATCAGTACTGGGGAACACAAGTGGGGAGAGAACTGGCTTTGTGAGACCAGGATGTTAGACCAGATGGGCCTTTGGGTCTGATGTAGCAAGGATCTTCTTATAGGTGGCTGTCCAAGTACACTTCATACAGATGAATGACACAGTCAACGTATGAAATGAATATGGCTAATACTCAACTTGAACCGGTTCTCACCATTTTAGTACCTTATCTTCCAAAACTCGATCAGTCACATAGGCCCGCTGAGAGGACAGAAGAAATTCCATTCCCCAAATTTATTTTCCACGTTGATATGCGCAGCAGAAACCAAAACCACAATTCTAGCTGTTTTCATGGTGGATTTTATCTCTTTCTCTTTCCCAGCAGGGAAATGCAGTAAATACAAAGCCTATCTAATCTCAATCTCAGTCTCAGTCTCTGTGTGTGCACACTGAGAGAGGGAGAGAGTAGGGTGGAATGCTGTTTTGGATAAGAACATAAGAAAATGCACAGTCATGGGTTTGAGCCCCACACTGGGCAAAAGATTCCTGCATTGTAGTGGGTTGAACTAGATGACCCTTGTGGTCCCTTCCAACTTTCCAAATCTATGATTCTATGTGAAATGTAGGTGGGTTTCCATGAGGCAAGACACAGTTATAACAGCAAGAACCTTTACGGAACAAATAGAACTGGACAACAGGGGCAAAGCAACTGCTTATATATATTTTTGAAGGCCTGGGCCGCTCCCACTCCCAACGTGATTGGCTGTCTAAACTTCCAAGCTGCGAATCATGACTCAGAGTTTAAGGGCCAATGGCAGAGGCCCAAATCCTGAAATGTTCTGTGATTGGATATTATGTATCAAATCAGAACACGGGCTCAGAATCCTTAGTCCAGACCAAAGGTCAGCAAACTTTTTCAGCAGGGGGCTGGTCCACTGTCCCTCAGACCTTGTGGGGGGTTGGACTATATATATATATATATATATATATATATATATATATATGGGGGAGAACGAATTTCTATGACCCACAAATAACCCAGAGATGCATTTAAAATTAAAGCACACATTCTACTCATGTAAAACACGCTGATTCCTGGACCGTCTGTGGGCCGGATTGAGAAGGTGATTGGGCCGGATCCAGCCCCCGGGCCTTAGTTTGCCTACCCATGGTCCAGACTCAAGCTCAGGCAAACACCGACCACTGAATACATAACACTATGAGAAACTGCAAAGGTCCTCACCAGCACCCTTGTGGAGAAAAGTTGTGAGAAACCATAGAAACAGCTTGGTCCTTTGTGCTGCCCACTATACTGTACTCAACGTACCCAAAGATTTATGCTATGGAATGACTACACAGAAGAAGCAACAGTTATTACTGATAGGCGACCCCAGTAGACGAGCCCCATCTGCCTCTCACTTCCCTCTACAGCACATGCAGAAACTGCCTTCTTGACCGTTGGACCTGTTAGAATTCCTGCTCCATGACTGCAGTCATGGGATTGTTTTTGTTTTTTTTAAAGATATTTATTGAGAAAAAATTTTAAATATAAGAAAAAATGAAAAATAAACATGCAAAACGATAAACAGTTAAAAACACACATTAATTTTCATTAACATAACTTCCATACCCTTATTTCCTCCAACCTCCTCTTACTTCCCTTCTCTGTATTCCAGTTCAGTTTGTTAGCTCAGCAAATCCTTACCACAAAATTTTTACCCATTTATAATCCTTTTTTTTTCATATCTCCTAAAGCATTACAGCTGAAAACCGCTTAATTTCTATCCAACATCTCTCTAACATTCATTAATTTTACAATATTTCTTTAAGTAGTCTTTAAATTTCTTCCACTCTTCTTTCACCGACTCTTCTCCCTGGTCTCGGATTCTGCCGGTCATCTCAGCCAGTTCCATGTAGTCGATCACCTTCATCTACCATTCTTCCAGAGTGGGTAGATCTTGTGTCTTCCAATACTTAGCGATTAGTATTCTTGCTGCTGTTGTGGCATACATAAAAAAATTCTGTCTTTCTTTTGCACCAATTGGCCGACTATGCCCAGGAGAAAGGCCTCTGGTTTCTTCTGGAAGGTATATTTAAATATGCAGTCATGGGATTGTTGTCTATCACATGACGGTGTATGTTTTGACTCCACAGAGTGGGAAGTGATGGAGACAGGATGTTTGTGTTACTGTGTTCCGTGAAGTGGGACTATTGTCCTTTGTTGTTGCAGTGCTCCATGCGTGTTTATATGTAAATAAAGTAGATTAGCCAAAATGCTGAGTTGCTGGGGTCAGTTACGCAATTGCGCAAACTCTGCGGATCCCTGAGTGTGCCGGTGTCGGTTGGCATCAGTCGCTGTGATGTTCGGGCTGAAGAAAGCTTTTGAAGCTCCCAAACGATTGACCAGGAGGGAGAGAACATGCAAGTCGGGCATGTGTCTCTACCAGGGTCCTACTCGAGTGTAGGCCGAGCTCCTGACAGGACCCACTATTGGTCTTGTTCACTCAATCTGCCAGAGCCTGTGTTTAGGTGTAGGGTAAGTCCCTAACTTATTGAGGGTTTGAGACCCATTGGCTCCCCTCACCTGGTTTAACTGGCCATTAGAAGCCGTTCCCAAGGTGTGGCCACTGTGACATACTGACAGCTTCTAGGAGCCACAGGTGAGAGCTGAGTGTAGGTATGGAGACCAAAGGTGGACAACCTACCCCAGAAGGAGCACAGTGTGCCCCCTTATCAGAGGTACTACCCTTCCCCTAACACCCTATAAAACCCTGAGGCGTCTTGGCAGGAAAAAGAACACTTCCCATGCACCTCTACTAAAGGGTATTTGGAGCAGGGGTTTCTGTGGAATATCTTAAGAAATGGAATTGCAATTATAAATGGCATAAAAAAAAAATCCCCTTTGTCTGCATGCCTGATGAACCCATGGCGAGCATTCTTTGCAAAACCAAGCATGCACAGCAGATTGAAAATGAGGAAGGAGAAAAATGGTAGATAGTTTTGGATACTGCTCCAGTAGGGAAAGTAATTTTTAGCACATTTGAGTTAACTATTATTGGAAACCTTTCTCGCCCCCCCCACCCCGCCCCCCCTGCTGTCCCTTTTGCTCTGCTAAGTACGGGATTCTTGTACTCTTGGGTTTGTTTCATCTCCTTTTGCGTGCCACCCACTGCGATTTTCACTACTCATTAAGCGAATTTCTCAGGCAGCTGGAACGCTAACTGGCATTTCTGAAGATTCCTTTCTCCCTTTGCCCCCCAATTCGTGGCATCAAAAAAGACAATGAATTAATGAGGGCAAAATGATTGAATGAAGGTGAGGATCAAAGATATGGCAGAATGCAAAAGAAAAAATGGGGAGAGAAAGGTATCCTGATAACAGGACTAAGACATATTGCGTGTTTGATCTCAAACTGTTCATCCAAGTGCATTACTCATAGGTTCTCAAACCATAAAATGGTCAAAGCTATAGTATACCTGAAGGAGCGTCTTCACCCCCATTGTTCAGCCCAGACCCTGAGGTCCAGCTCCGAGGGCCTTTTGGCAGTTCCCTCCTTGCGAGAAGTGAAGCTACAGGGAAGCAGGTAGAGGGCCTTCTCGGTAGTGGCCCCTGCTCTGTGGAACGCCCTCCCATCAGTTGTCAAGGAAATAAACAACTATCTGACTTTTAGAAGACATCTGAAGGCAGCCCTGTTTAGGGAATTTTTTAATGTTTGAAGTTTTATTCCGTTTTTAGTCCTCTGTTGGGAGCCGCCCAGATGGGTGGGAATAATAATAATAATAATAATAATAATAATAATAATAATAATAATAGTTCTTATGATGATTATGAAGGTGACTGGTTTTCCAAAATATATGCTCCTAAGTAAAATGTAAAGTTTGAACTGCAACCTTCATGAAACAGCAGGTCGCTTTTCTGTTCGCAGTGAAGAAAATGGGCTATAAGAAAAAACCCAGGCAATTATATTTCTTTAGCAGCCTAGCAAGCTGTGCACATCCTTCCCAGAGCATAAAATAAAAGAGCTCTTATGCGTCTGGCCAAGGCCGGGAGCAATAAATTGACATTGGTGCCATACGCGATGGTTGGCGTGTTAGCTTTTGTCCATTGTTATCACTGCACTCTCCGTTCCTTATTTCCATTCACCTATGGCCAAATGCTATTTCCCCCCCCTTGTGCTATTTGCATATATGGACAGTGTCCAGCAAAATATATATATAAAATAAGCATGCATCATTGCGGGAAACAAACAGGTTTGCTGTTAGATTTGCAAAGCAATGGGTTATGGAAGGCTGATCTCAAGGCTCAGCTCTGGCAGATTTGCACAGGTGCAGGCAGTACTTCACATAATGTGCTCCCCAACCAAGTAGGGCTTTGAAAGTCACCACCGGCTGTTTAAATTGGGTCCCAAATCAATCAGCAGCCAATTCATCTGTTTTAGGGTGGCCAGTTAAAGGTAAAGGTAAAGGTACCCCTGCCCGAACGGGCCAGTCTTGACAGACTCTGGGGGTGGTGCGCCCATCTCACATCTATAGGCCCATCTCACTTCTGGGTCACGTGGCCAGCGTGACAAAGCTGCATCTGGCGAGCCAGCGCAGCACACGGAACGCTGTTTACCTTCCCGCTGGTAAGCGGTACCTATTTATCTACTTGCACCCGGGGGTGCTTTCGAACTGCTAGGTTGGCAGGCGCTGGGACCGAGCAGCGGGAGCGCACCCCGCCGCGGGGATTCGAACCACCAACCTTTCGATCGGCAAGCCCTAGGCGCTGAGGCTTTTACCCACAGCGCCACCCACGTCCCAGGGTGGCCAGTTGCACATCGTCAAAAAAGAGGGCAAGCAACATCAAACAATAGTACAAAGGGGGATTTATATGGTCATTTAAGGGTATAAAGGTAAAGGTAAAGGGACCCCGACCATTAGGTCCAGTCGTGACCGACTCTGGGGTTGCAGCACTCATCTCGCTTTATTGGCCAAGAGAGCCAGCGTACAGCTTCCAGGTCATGTGGCCAGCATGACTAAGCCACTTCTGGCGAACCAGAGCAGCGCACGGAAACACAGTTTACCTTCCTGCCAGAGTGGTACCTATTGATCTACTTGCACTTTGACGTGCTTTCAAACTGCTAGGTTGGCAGGAGCAGGGACCGAGCAACGGGAGCTCACCCCGTCATGGGGATTCGAACCACCGACCGTCTGATCGGCAAGTCCTAGGCTCTGTGGTTTAACCCACAGCGCTACCCGCGTCCCTCCATTTATGGGTATAGATTCAAATTATTTCTTTACCTATAAATTATCTTATGCAATACTGTAATTTAAATATAATAACTCTATAAAGCCTGTGACTAGGTGACATGTGTGTGTCTGTCTAGTCTGCTGATGCTGCAAACTGTGGATGGAGAACTTTGATGCCCTTCCTGTTCTCCATTTTTATGGTTCTCCAGCTTTAATGGACCAGATAGCCCTTCAAATAGAGGATTTTATTTGTTTGTTTGTTTGTTTGTTTGTCCATTCAACTAAATTCCTATGCTGCTTGGTTGTAGTAAAACATCTAAGCAGTTTCCCAGAAGAATATAACATTTAAAGATAACTAAAATTAACAGCAATGAAGATTAAAGCATGTCAACAGCCATGTGTCTGGATAGCCTTGCCTAAACAAAAATGTTTCAAGCAGGCACCTGCAGCAATACCGATTACACTGGGAACTGTAAGATATGGCATTGTGTGAACCTCCATAAGCTGTTTACATTGGTTAATGGGCACTGTCTTCCCAGCTCCTAAGCCTAGCTCTTGTTTGTATACTGTTGCCTGCTCTTCCACACCTCTCATCCTGAACCCACTGATCATTTAGGAAGCATCTGTGTCTCACTAGAGTGGTGATACTATAGAGTTTCCTAGGAGGTGATAGGAAACCTTGCCTTTGGCCACTGGAAGCTCAACATAAAAAAACCGAAGATCATGGCCATTGGTCCCATCACCTCCTGGCAAACAGAAGGGGAAGAAATGGAGGCAGTGAGAGATTTTACCTTCTTGGGCTCCATGATCACTGCAGATGGTGACAGCAGCCACGAAATTAAAGGACGGCTTCTTCTTGGGAGAAAAGCAATGACAAACCTAGACAGCATCTTAAAAAGCAGAGACATCACCTTGCCAACAAAGGTCCGTATAGTAAAAGCTATGATTTTCCCAGTAGTGATGTATGGAAGTGAGAGCTAGACCATAAAGAAGGCTGATCGCTGAAGAATTGATGCTTTTGAATTATGGTGCTGGAGGAGACTCTGGAGAGTCCCATGGACTGCAAGAAGATCAAACCTCTCCATTCTGAAGGAAATCAGCCCTGAGTGCTCACTGGAAGGACAGATCCTGAAGCTGAGGCTCCAAGACTTTGGCCACCTCATGAGAAGAGAAGACTCCCTGGAAAAGACCCTGATGTTGGGAAAGATGGAAGGCACAAGGAGAAGGGGATGACAGAGGACGAGATGGTTGGACAGTGTTCTTGAAGCTACCAGCATGAGTTTGACCAAACTGCGGGAGGCAGTAGAAGACAGGAGTGCCTGGAGTGCTCTGGTCCATGGGGTCACGAAGAATCTGACACGACTAAACGACTAAACAACAACAGGAGGTGATAGGAAACCTTGCATTTGGCCACTGGCATCCCTCCAATCGCTTTCACTTGGAGCAGGCAGAACTCTCTGCTCTTTAATGCCCACTCTTAATTACCGACCAGAGTACCGACTACTTTGGGCAGAGATGAATAACTGTTCAAGCCCACCAAACACACCCTGGAGGTAGTGTTGTGTGGATAGCGTCATTATGCATTCTGATCACTAGGTGGCTTGGGACTATATCCAAATGAAGTCATGCTGGGGTTCTGTTCTTGCTTAAAGGAGAGACTATAAAGATCTGGCCAGCTCCTAGACTGGTATCTATCCCCTTGAGTTTTCCATAACACCAATTAAGGAAAAAAGACTTGCATGTTCAGACCTTGAAACCTCCCCCTTAAATAAATCCAGACATGACTCAAATTTTGGTTTGGTTTTTGGCAGAATTTAGGCCACAACTTTATTGATTTCAGCTTGTGAATGGTTGCATAGGCTATGGTTCGACTAGCTCCCTGCCATGCAGGTAACGCTGACCCAGGACACCACCATAGGTCAGCCTAGAGTGAACACCCAGATAGGCGGAAAGCCGGGAACAGGCTATGTCCACCACCCAGATGTCCCCCTGGACTCCGGCACGGGCACAAGCCCCTCACAGGGTTGACCAAAGCATTGAGTCCCTGGATTCCTTTAATGGAATACCCTTCACACAGGGATGGCGAGAGTGTTCTCCCATCGCTATCACCTGAACCAGAGCCTATCCGCAACCTTACAAATTGTGACTATTTGCTACATAGCAGGCGAAACCCAAATGGCTCCAGCCAATCAGCCAAGTGGGGAAATTCCTGCTGTGCCCCTGTCCCAACGACAGACGACACACGACGGCATAGCAAGGTCAAGCGCACAGCCCTAAAAGGAAGGAGAGGTGGGCGGGTGTTCCGATGCACGCACCGAAAGAGGAAGCTCTGGGTCACGTGCACAAGTCCCTTGATCCGTTTAGCCTGCGTCCCATTGGCCTGATTAAACCCTTCATCAAGGGACCTACCAATCGGGTGTTGTGGCTATCCAATCGTACCCACCCACAACACAGGGTTTGGTTGCCAGGTCTCACCGCAACATGTGCCCAATTTAAGGGAGGACCCGATTTGCAGCGAAAAAAATCTGTTGATAAAAATTGGGGCATGTGTCCTTTGGGGCCGCACTCTTGTGTGTGCCAGCTGACTCCAGTGACGTTGCGGCACCACTGCAAAGGCCAGCTCCGTCTGCAAGCGCCGGCTCATCTTCCTCCCCCAAGCTTGGTGGCAGTGCTGGGGGGGGGGGATGGGACATTCTGGAATCAAATCAAAAGCCGGAATGGCTTCTGTAATTCTGGGATGTCCCGGGAAAATCAGGACACTTGAATGGTATGTTATGATAGGTTCTTTGCGTTCTCATTATGCATTTTTACGCTGTAAACTGCCCTGTGATGAAAGGCAGGATATAAATTTAAGAAATAAAACACAGTGGTACCTTGAATTAAGTACTTAATTCGTTTTAGGGGTGCGTTCTTAACCTGAAACTGTTCTTAACCTAAAGCACCACTTTAGCTAATGGGGCCTCCCGCTGCTGCTGCCGCGCTGCCACCGTGCGATTTCTGTTCTCATCCTGAAGCAAAGTTCTTAACCCGAGGTCCTATTTCTGGGTTAGCGGAGTATGTAACCTGAAGGGTCTGTAACCTGAAGTGTATGTAACCCAAGGTACCAATGTAAAATAAAAAGGCAGGACCAGTTAAAGGTTTGGCTTGGGGAGGGGTGGTGGCCAAACATTTGGCTCTCAGGCCTGAAGTTCCTTACCACTGTCTTTTAAGGTCAAGTGATTCTTTTTTAAACAAACATGTTAAAAACAATTGCATATTTTGGGAGGCTGGAATGGGAGGTTCATTGGCAAAGTCACAGACACTCACTATTGTGCCCTCTGTTGCTGGCTCTTCGTAGTTTTAGTCTTCGAACCACGACAAACAGTTTCAGAAGCAACATTCCCCCCATTCCCCCCATCTCACGGGGGGGGGGCAGGAGAAGAACCTTTTGTTTGTTTTGAATGCAGCGAGAGTGCCTTCCTACCTGCCCTTTTGCGCTTGAAATGTTGCAACTGTCTGGACGCTCCTTTGTATATTGAAGGTGTTCCAGGAAAGGGCTTCCCCCCTCATATGCTTTTATCCATCTCTTGGATTCATTAGGGAAACTACAAGATGAGGTTTCTGATGAGGAAGGGAGAGGTGGGGGTGGTGAAGAGAGAGCTGAAGCCCCACTTGAAAGCTCATTAACCCTCTACTCCAGTGTTTCCCAACCTTTTTTGGGCAAAGGCACACTTGTTTCATGAAAAAAATCTCGAGGCACACCACCATGCCAGATGGGGAAAGGTCACTTTTTACTTATGTAAAAAAAAATAAAAAAATAGTAACAGCACGGTAATGGTTAGGCTAGCATCCCTCTTCCAAATATGCTAGGTTTTTATTTGCAGGGACTGTTCTACATGGGAAAGCATTCAGCACTGTCATTCTCCCATCTGCCATCTGAATTGGTACTATTCTGGGTCAACTTACTCTGCTGCATGTGTAGATGAAAATGGCACCAAGTGTGGGGGAGGGGGCAGAACAGGTTTCAGATACAGGATATTAAGCATACACGTACTTCAGATTAAACTGGTTGCTTGCTTTGCAAGTTTTCATTTCCCAAATGACTGCCTTGGCAAGCGCAATACCTACCAGGCTCAACGCCGGTCTCGCGCTGCCGCTTCCCGCGCTCTCAAGGACCCGGGAGGAGGAAGGCGTGAAGGGAATCCCGAAGGCGCGAAAACCTCGCGCATGCGCAGGCCTTCCGCCTGCGACAGCCCAGTAGGCTGGCCGAAGCGAGCGGCGATGGGATGTGGGAGGGAGCTCGCTCGCCGCCCCGCGTGTGCCTATGTGGGGCACGTTACAGCCCCGTGACGTCAGCGCCACGCAGGCAGCCAGGCAGGCAGACGGCGAGAGCCCCGCGCTGGGCGGCCTCTCCTCACCGCCGCCACCCCGCCTCTCGCCGCCCGACTCGCCCGCCTCCCTCCCACGGCACACCAGGCAACGTCTCGCGGCACACTAGTGTGCCGCGGAACACCAGTTGGGAAACACTGCTCTACTCTTCCAACGAAGGAAGAGTAGAGGAGGCAGAGGCAGATGCCTCCTGTAATATGCGCAGTGTCCTTTCATTCATCTCCAAAATGCCTCAAATTTAGCATGCTTCAGATTGTGCCTGGAAAATTAACATAACAAAAAAGCCTGAGAGGCAGAAACAATAAAGAAAACACCCTACCTCTGAATTTTTTCCTCTGTTCTTGAATGGGGGAAATGCTATTTTCAACTAAATGCATCATATAGTGACAGTGATAACATGAACGTCTTAGCTTTTCATCTGGTGTGGCACATTTTAAGGAAATTAGTCAAGTCTGCTTCACAGGATTTGTTTCATTTATCACAGAGATATATATTGCATTTTTAAAAATCCTGTCCTTCCACGTACAAACCTAAGAAGAACATTGTTGGACTGGGTCAAAGGCCCACCTAGTCCAATAGCTTGTTTTCACCATGACCAACTAGATGCCCCTAGTTACAGGTAGGTAGCCGTGTTGGTCTGCCATAGTCAAAATAAAAAAATTCCTTCCAGTAGCACCTTAAAGACCAACTGAGTTAGTTCTTGGTATGAGCTTTCGTGTGCATGCACACTTCTTCAGATACACTGAAACAGAAGTTGCCAGATCCTTCTATATAGTGAGAAGGTGGGGAGGGGTATTACTCAGAAGGGTGGTGGGAATGGGAGATTGGCAGGTAGCTGAGATGAGCCTGTTGACGACTCTTAACGACTGCAATAGGTCTTACAGGAAAAGGCAAGGGGTGAGAAGGTGAGAAATGGCTTAGTCATGTATAATGAGATAAGAATCCAATGTCTTTGTTCAAACCAGGTCTCTCCATGGTTTTAAGTTTGGTAATGAGTTGTAATTCAGCAGCTGCTCAAAGGTCAAAACCAGCACTTTGAACTGGGGCTGGAAACGAATTGGTAGCCGGTGCAGTTGGCTCAGGATCGGTGTAATATGCTTAACCTGCCTTTAACCAGGTGAGCAACCTGGATGCTGAATTCTGCACCAGCTGAAGCTTCCGAACCATCTTCAGGGGCAGCCCTATGTATAACGTGTTGCGGTAATCTAGCCTAGAGGTTATCAGAGCATAGATGATAGACGTTAGGCTATCCCTGTCCAGATAGGGGCGTAGCTGGACCACCAGCCAAAGCGGATGGAAGGCACTCTGTGCCACTGAGGCCACCTGAGCCTGGGACAGCTGAGAAGAAGAGTTCAGATGCTTTGATTTCTCTGTTTTATTAATAGGGAGGCTGTGATTGGGAATGCTAGGAATATACCAGTGCAGAAATAGGTAAAGGTAAAGGGACCCCTGACCATTAGGTCCAGTCGTGACCAACTCTGGGGCTGTGGCACTCACCTCGCTTTATTGGCCGAGGGAGCCGGCGTACAGCTTCTGGGTCATGTGGCCAGCATGACTAAGCCGCTTCTGACGATCCAGAGCAGTGCATGGAAGCGCCGTTTACCTTCCCGCCAGAGCGGTACCTATTTATCTACTTGCACTTTGATGTGCTTTCGAACTGCTAGGTTGGCAGGAGCAGGGACCGAGCAACGGGAGCTCACCCCGTCACGGGGATTCGAACCGCTGACCTTCTGATCGGCAAGTCCTTTTTTTTTTATAGAATTTTTATTGGTTTTACAAAATTTTTAAATAACAAACAAACACTTAAAGAGACAAACATACACGTATAGTTTCATAACATATTTTCATAAACCTCTTTTCTTGGACTTCCCCTTACCCCCCCTTTCTGCATCCCGATGTCCATAATTTTTAGCAACTCCCAATTGTTACTTCCATCCTCTGTCTTCTTAGTCCTCTCTATATTCTGACCTTATATCACTGTATCCCTTTGTTTCTAAAAACCATAACACTTTAACATTCATTAAGTTTATAATAGTCCTTAAGATAGCTTTTAAATTTTCTCCATTCTTCTTCCACCGTCTCCTTTCGTTGGTCACGGATTCTGCCTGTCGTCTCAGCCAATGTCATATAGTCCATCACTTTCATCTGCCATTCTTCCAGAGTGGGTAAATCTTGTGTCTTCCAATACTTCGCGATAAGTGTTCTTGCTGCTGTTGTAGCATACATAAAAAAAGTTCTATCCCTTTTTAACACCAATTGGCCGACAATGCCCAAGAGAAAGGCCTCTGGCTTTTTAGGAAAAGTACATTTAAGTACCTTTTTCATTTCGTTATCTGATCGGCAAGTCCTAGGCTCTGTGGTTTAACCCACAGCACCACCCACGTCCCACCAGTGCAGAAATAGGACTGAATAAACCTTTGTGAGAGGTGACGCTGATCAAGCTGATTGATGCCAAGGGCCTGCCGCTGGGACCACACTTGACTGTTCTGCTGCTTGGAGGTCACTTCTTATCTGTCCACCTCGCACGTGGAAGACTATTTAGAGAGACGCTTCCTTAAGTACAGACAGCTGGCTGGAGTCCTCCTGTCTGCTCAGCTCACCATGTAGCACCAAAAATGCAGCACAGATGGGTTACCCATTTTAGCGACGTTCCTTTTTAATTCCCCCCGCCTCCCCGCAAAGGTTAATGCTCCTAATCTCATTATTGCTGTAGGTGATTGCTCTGGGCTGCTGCTAAAGCTGGTTCCTTGGTACAACCTTTGATTCCTCCCCCCCCCCCAGTGTGTCATGGGAACGGTGAAAAAGTCACTGGGTATATACAGTGCGTTCCGTCCTGTGCTATTTTAGGATTTTGATTTATGATGCAGAGCTCTTTTCTTCTTCTAAAAATTTAATTCCTATAAGGAGATTGTGCGGTATTATTTATTGAAATGCACACTGTATGTAGGAATCTGCTTGGGAAGATAAGGTTTCGTCAAAAGATGCATCTCTGTGTGTTGTTCCATGTTTGTGCCTTCTTGGAAACCATATCCCCTTTTTCCCCTAATCTCTCAAGTGTGAGGACTATCTGTAATTATTTAGGGAGGGAGATATATTCTGCATGTTCTCAGAGGCACCCTTGCCTCTTGTTTCACATGTCAGCGCTGTTAAACTTTAGCCCCACAAATAGCAGCTGGCTGGGGCTGATGGAAATTGGAAGGACTCTTCTTCATTTGAGGTTGTAAAGCAAGGGTTGGGTGGCCACCTGTGAAGGATTCTTTAGTTGTGATTACTCCAATGCAGGGGGTTGGACTAAATAATAATAATAATAAATTTTATTTATACCCTGCCCTCCCCAGCCAGAGCCGGGCTCAGGGCAGCTAACACCAGTAAAATTACAATACAAACATAATGGGGGGGACGGACGGACCCAATTTAAAATACAGGTTAAAATGCAATTTAAAAAGCAGCCTCATTTTAAAAGTAGCCCATAAATCAAAACCGTAAGGGGAGGGAAGACATAAGGGTCAGACTGAGTCCAAACTTGAAATATACTCAGAGTTGAGTGTGGATTTCATGCTCTTTATTCAGCTCATAGTAGTGACGAATGCCAGTTCCCCCAAAGTGTCTGCTTTATATACATTATTTACATAATGGGCCCCACGTGATTGGCTAATTCCGGGATTCTCCTGTAGGCCAATCAGGTTGCGGATTCACTTCCACCTGGAGCTGGATTGGGTGGCTCCTGTGGACCAATCAGACTGCTGCATTTTGGATCCTAGTCAACTCAGTACGTAACAAAGCCAAAGGCCAGGCAGAACAGATTGTCAGCCCCTTCCAACTCTTCTATGATTTTGAAGGCCACAGATCCCCTCCCTTCCTTGATCTAAACCCATTTCTCACCACCCACAAAGGGCAAAAAGCAGTCTGGGTGCTATATTGCTTGAGGAAACAACCCATGAGGATAGGATTGAGAAGCTTTCTTCACCTGCTGTTTTATCTCAGTATATTCCCAGCTGCGGTTCAGTGCTTTTAAAAGTTGGGAGGTGGAATCTTGCATTTTGCTCCTCTGAGTGGGTAGGGTTAATGGCACATTCCGAGACACCGTCTTCCAGAAATATATCCCGATATAGACTCAACTGTTTCTGTAGAGGAACTTTGAAAGTTCCCATTGGTGAGCTGTTTTGGAGCAACGGCTCCAGTTATGTAAAAGTTTACGAGATTACGAAAGACAAAAGAGTGCCTGCTGGCTCAGGGAAAATGTATTTCTGAGACTCTATTGCAATTTAGGTTGAAAGCTCGGTCAGGTTACTGGTGCCAGTTACCTTCTTACATAAGATGGGGGCGGCAGCGGGCATTTTTTCAGCAGCATGGGCGATCTGAATGTGAACTTGCTGCGTTCAGGCTAACTGTACTTTTCCTCTTCTGAGCAGGTTGGCCATTAGAGCAGACAGTCCTATCTCTGGCGGACTCCTCTGTCTGAAGGGCTATCCAGCATAATAATAATAATAATAATAATAATAATAATAATAATAATAATAATAATACATTTGTACCCCGCCCATCTGGCTGGGTTTCCCCAGCCACTCTGGGCGGCTTCCAACAAAGATTAAAAATACAGTACATTAAAATGTCACACTTCCCTGAACAGGGCTGCCTTCAGATGTCTTCTAAATGTTGTTGTTGTTGTTGTGTAGTCGTTTAGTCGTGTCTGACTCTTCGTGACCCCATGGACCAGAGCACGCCAGGCACTCCTGTCTTCCACTGCCTCCCGCAGCTTAGTCAAACTCATGCTGGTAGATTCAAGAACAGCACCCAACCATCTCGTCCTCTTTCGTTCCCTTCTCCTTGTGCCCTCCATCTTTCCCAACATCAGGGTCTTTTCCAGGGAGTCTTCTCTTCTCATGAGGTGGCCAAAGTATTGGAGCCTCAGCTTCACTGTAGCACCCTGCTTGTGGTTAACGCTTAGCTGGAATGAAATATTCAACGCAGCAATAGAGAAATTAAAATAATTATTTATTTGTCAGACAAATAAATGAGAGGCACAGTGGTATATGGTTACCAAGCTCTGGCCTGGCCTCCTGCCATTATGGCCAGCACTTATATTCCCTTAATCCAGCCCCTTTTGCTCCTCCTGTGGCTACCTCTGTCCAATCAGCCTGATTGAATTTCCTATTGGCTGATTGCTAGAACCAATCCTAGAAGATACACCCATATCCTCCTGTCCTTATATGGAACACAAAGAGCTATATATTGTTACATCTATAAATGACAAATAAGTAGTAATATATCTTACATGTGTCTCAACAAGGCATCTTAATTACCAGCTCACCTCTTGCCCTCCTTGCCCTATTGCCTTCTAAAACAAATGGTTAATCTTAAATTTTTATCTTAAACATATGTCAAGGATCTTGAGTTTCACATCAACATTGAAAGATCTCCTTCATTTGAAGGTTTCTAAACAAATGTCTGACAACTAATATATCAGGACTGCTCAGATGGCGTCTTTCCGTCTGGCAGGGCTAGGCTGGTGGCTGACTTAATTTAACTCTTACAACTATATGAAATCTAGCATTTCTTAAATCCTTTGCATAATTACATTTAAGACAATATATTTAATACATAACATAGGTAGCCTTTTAAAAGGAATAAGGCCTTTGTAAAGTAGAAAAGGAACTTAGTAAAAAGGAACACAGTAAAAAACCGCTTTAAAAGAAGCCTCTCCAGTTTACATTCCCCCCCCTTCTCCAGCCAGCTGCTTTTCCCATTAGCTCTTCCCAACATTTATTGCCCTTTAACTCTCTTCAGTTTAAGAAAGAAACAGCTTTAAAAAGACTTCCCAAAAAAATGCTTTCTTTCTGCCAGCCAGATGCTTCTCCATTTGGTCTTTAACCTTGGAAAGAAGATCTGGCTCATTTTACTGGGAGGCACATTGGCATTATTTTACTATTTACTCATTCCTAATTATTTATTTCTGCCTTTTTTATCTTCTGTAACATATAGGGTCAGTGTCCTCACTCAGTCTGTAATTCCAGCTTTTACGACTTTGAGAATTGTTTTCTGCTATCAATCAAAGGGGCCCTTGTCTAGGAGAATAAACATTACCAAGGTTGTAAACTGCTGGCTTGAAACTTTTGAAAATCTAAGCTCTCTCTTTAATATACAAGTCCTGATCAAACATTAATAAAATGCAGGCTTATGCCTGATGCCTCATTCCCCCCTTTCAAGCTCAAGGACCTTCATCCCAAGTGTCCTTGATAGCTTGACCTTCATCATGTTCCTGAGGTAAAGCTCTGTATAGGGCCATGATATGAGGTAGAGTTTCATTTGAAACCATCTTGCTAATTGTACTTCTAAAACATGAAATGATACATGGCATCATACATAAAACCATTACCACTACTGTCAAGAAAAACAAGCAAGACAATAGTATCCCTTTGAGTCCTGTGACATTAGGTAACCAATTGGTGAGCCATCCCATATCCCATCCTTCCCATGTTTGTACTGGGACATGTGCTATATTCTCCATCTTTGTGGCCAACACACGGATTGCCTCACCATTATCTGAAATGTTAAAGCAACAGGCATTCCCTGTCAAGTTCAAGACTCCACATAGGCCTCCCTGCTTGGCAAGTACATAATCCATTCCCATTTTCAGCTGCAAAATGGCGGCTCTACTTTCATCCAACTGTTGTGCAATAAGTCTCAAACTCTGGGCCGTTGCATTGGTTACAAGTTCCACTACTGCTTGCAATCGAATTATTCTGTTTAGATTATAAATAGGATCCCGTGCCCCTTGTATGAGCTCACCAGGATTCCAGGAGGCAGGATCATAATAGGCTATAATGCGCTCTGGTGGCCAATCATCAGTACCGCTCCAACTTTGGGTACTTCCTCCTGCTATATGAGAAATATCAGCGTTTCTTCGTGTTCGCTTGGCCAAATTAGTGGGCATAATCCACATTGGTGGTAATACCCATCCCAGGAAACAAGTCCCACTCCATTTGGAGGGGAGTTTCTTGTATGCCCATTCTCCACATATCCACCACAACCATCGGGTCTGAGGTTTTTGGTACGTGGAGTACAGAAGGCGAAATAGCAAAAGAGGTAGAGAGTTCACAGTGCAGTATGTTAGATTGCCTTTTTCTGTCACAGTTATGTTCCATACCACTTTCCATGCATGAATAAAAGGAGGTGCACAGGGCAAGGCATTCCGAGTTCGATAGGTAGTACCGTGTGCCCAGGTATTCTTAATATTATCCCAAGTATAGCGACAATGAGAAGAGCCTATCATGGTAGAATCAGCTGCATCTGATGATTTATGTACACAGAATTCCCCTTGTACAGGTATAACTCGTATTGGTTTAGTTGAGTTCCATCCGGGGAAATTCTGTATTTCTGTTTGGTGTGGTATTTCGCTTACCATACCAATGGCATCTAATGGTATCGGTAATAAGGGCATACCTCCCTCTGAATCATCTGGCCCAAGAGAGCAAACAAGGCAATTGGTCCTATTTGCAACATTGGCTACCATTTCAGCTAAACCTACCCACATATTGTGGTCATGGCGGAATCCATATTTAGTCAATTTGGTCAGATTCAAGGACCCTTCCCCTTTCCAAGGGATCAGGATTAATAATAAAATCATGTTGATGTCTAGCATATGCATTCCTTCCACAAAAGATTACCTTATTGTGATAGCAAATAAATATTAGTCCCAATATAATTCCCCCAGTGACAGAAATGGGGAACCACCAAGACCAAAACATATATCCCGAGGATCCCCAATGAGTAATATCTCTGATAATTGTTCCACAAGGGGGGGGCAGTCAATTAATTGTATAAGAGAATCTTTCCTTTCACAATCGCTGGTTCAGATGCTCCTCAAGCTTCAGGCGTGCGCAGGTCAGCCAGCTTCCAGGTTGTGGCTGCAGCAGGCCGGTCGTCTAATGTTGCCCGTGACCTAGCCCGTTCCCGGTAGGGCTAGATACAGGGGTTTTTGGAGAGAGTCAGTTTAAGAGGATTAGAGGGGTCACCTTTGCACGTCCAACTGCCTTCGGACTTCTTCAAACGGGAGTGATGAATCCAGGGGGTCACCTCAGCTACCTTCACCGCTGTTGGAGTAGAGAGCAAGACGGTGTAAGGTCCACGCCACTTAGGTGCAAGTGGATCACGTTTCCACTCTTTCACCCATACGCTATCGCCAGCCTGGAACTGATGAATCGGCTCGGCAATGCTGCACGGCGTGCGCTCGAGGGCCCACCTGTTAAGAGAAACAAAAACACGGGAGAGAGATTGCACTTGTCCCTGTGTCACATGGTCTCCTATTTGTTTAAGGTCAACTGAAATATCCTGAACAAAGGAGGGCGGTCTCCCATACAGGAGCTCAAAAGGTGACAACTTAAGTCTTTTTGTGGGTGCACACCGAACACGAAACAGTGTTATGGGTAACACATCTACCCATCCCAATCCCGTTTCCTGGGTTAATTTTGCCAATTGGGTTTTCAGAGTCCGATTCATTCTTTCAGTTTTCCCTGAACTCTGAGGCCTATAGGCTGCATGCAGTCTCCATTTCACTTGTAGGACTCGACATACTTCTTGTACTACTTGATCAATGAACGCTGGCCCATTGTCACTTCCAATGCATCTAGGTAACCCAAATCTCGGGATCAATTCAGTGAGGAGTCTCTTAGTTACCTCTCGTGCCTTTTCAGTTCGGGTGGGAAAAGCTTCAACCCATCCGGTAAGAGTATCCACAAACACAAGGAGATACTTGAATCCCTTAGAAGGGACCAGCTCTGTGAAGTCCACAATTAGGCTTTCCATGGGGACATATCCCACATGTTGGATTCCAGGAGGTTGTACCGGTCCCTGCCTGGGATTGTTTTTAGCACAAAGAACACATTTCTGTGAAATGCAAGTTGCTAATTGTGATAGATTAATAATATACAACTTCCGACTGAGACTCTCTCTGGTTGCAGTACCGCCAAGGTGAGTAGATTCATGATAATTTCTTACAATCGTGCCTGCTAGATGATGAGGTACATAAATCCTATTGTCCGGCAGGATCATCCAACCGTCCTTCACAACCGCTCCTTCCTGTTCAGCCCACTTCCTCTCTTCTGGGGTATAGTGAGGTTTAACTTCTTCTGGAACTACCTCTGGTATGAGGGCTGCTATAAATCCTCCCACAGGCTTTTGGGCTGCCTCTCGAGCTGCTTTGTCAGCAGCATGATTTCCTCTGGTTATTGGATCCCTTCCTCGTCCATGACCTTTGCAGTGCATTACAGCAATCTGTTCTGGAGCCCATACTGCTTCTAACAGGATTTCTACTTCAGGTCCATATTTCAAGGCCTTCCCGTGGGCTCCTATTAGACCTCTTTCTTTCCATAGAGCTCCATGTGCATGCAGGGTTAAGAAGGCATATTTAGAATCAGTATAGATGTTTGCCTTACATCCGGCTGCCAATTGCAGAGCTCTAGTTAAACCTATAAGTTCAGCTTTTTGTGCTGAGGTGCCAGCAGGCAAAGCTTCAGCTTCCACAACTTCCTCATTGGTGACCACAGCATATCCTGCTCGTCTGGCACCTTCATGCAGGTAACTGCTACCATCAGTATAATATACAACATCTGGATTTTTCAATGGTTCATCTTTCAGATCAGGTCTACTGGAATAAACTTCATCCATTATTTGGAGACAATCATGTGATTCTTCATCATCTACCTCTGGTAGGGGCAGCAAAGTCGCTGGATTGAGCATATTCACTACTCGTAGATGAATCCTGGGATTTTCACACAATAGGCCTTGGTACCTAGCCATCCTTGGGTTCGTTAGCCAATAACTACCCTTATATTCCATGAGTGTCAGAACAGCATGAGGTACATTCACGTACATCGTCTGGCCGAAGGTAAATTTATCAGCTTCTTTGACAAGGCTTGCAGTGGCCGCTACTGCCCTTAGGCATGGAGGCCATCCTTTTGCTACTGAGTCCAATTGTTTTGACAAATAAGCTACTGGACGGTTCCAACTTCCTAATCTCTGGGTCAGGACTGCCGCTGCAATCCCATTCTGTTCATGTACATACAGCTGAAAGGGTTTTTCTGAATTAGGCAGTCCAAGGGCTGGGGCCTCCATAAGTCGTTGTTTGATAACTAAAAAGGCTTGTTGCTGCTCAGGTCCCCATACGAATGGGTCCTTTTCTGCACCTCGAGTGCTTTCATGTAAGGGCTTGGCCAGACTGCTGAAATCAGGTATCCATAGTCTACAAAACCCTGCTGTTCCCAAGAATCCTCTGAGTTGTTTCCTTGTGGTGGGTTCCTTGATAAGGCAAATAGCTTCTTTCCTCTCTGGTCTCAATGCTCGTTGTTGGTGTGAGATGTCAAAGCCCAAATATTTGACCTTTTCTAAACATAACTGTGCCTTTTTCTGGGAAACTCGATAGCCAGCTTGCCAGAGCAAGTGGAGCAGTTCCTCTGTACCTTCTTTACAGGTATCAAAATCCTTTGCTGCTAGTATAAGGTCATCTACATATTGCAGAACCACCTTTTCTCCAGGTATTGAGGGGTAACTTGTTAGATCCTTCGCCAAGGCAGTGCCAAATAAAGTTGGGGAATTTTTGAATCCCTGGGGCAATCTTGTCCAGGTTAGCTGGCCTTTTGTTCCTGTCAAAGGGTCTTCCCACTGGAAGGCAAATATAGGTTGGCTCTGTGGTGCCAGCCGGCAACAGAAGAATGCATCTTTCAAGTCCAATACAGTAAAAAATGTTGCTTCTGGTGGGATCAAACTCAGCAAGGTGTATGGGTTTGGTACATTTGGGTGCAAGGTCTCGATAGCCTGGTTTACGAGCCTCAAGTCCTGCACTGGCCTGTATTCATCTGTCCCAGGTTTTCGAACAGGCAAAAGGGGTGTGTTCCATTCTGATTGGCAGGGCTTAAGCAGACCATATTTTAATAGGCGGTCCAAATGTTTCTGGATGCCCTCTGCTGCTCGCCGGGGTAAAGGATATTGCTTTACAGATACAGGGGTAGCCATAGGTTTTAAGGTTACTACAATTGGAGCTATATTCTTAGCCATTCCTGGTGGGCTATTTTCGGCCCATACTCCTGGTGGCACCTGTAGGGTTCGGAGGAGCTTGTTTAACTCTGTATCCAATGTGGGTTGGACTTGCAGGGCTGACATTAGGCGCCATGATTGTTCCTTAGGTACTGAGAGGGAAATTATTCCTGCTGCCTTTGATGGCAGTTTCATTTCTGGACCTCGAGGAGTGAAGGTGATTTGGGCCTGCAATTTGGACAGCATATCTCTACCTAAGAGAGGTATTGGACACTCAGGTATATACAAAAACTGATGGGTTAAACGATGTCCCCCAATCTGGCATTCCAAAGGTTGGAGGAAAGACCTCTTAGCTGACTGACCAGTGGCACTTTTAATGACTACACTTTTGGATGCCTTTTTCTGCAATAGTTCTGGGAGTACTGAGTATTCAGCCCCAGTATCAATCATAAAGTCTATTAAATGGCTTCCTAATTGAATCGTGACCGTGGGCTCCTGGAAGCCTAACTTTATGGAGTCCGGTCTTTCCTAGTCTTGGGTAAAATCCTCCTCTGCCAGTCCAATGAAATTGTCTCTACTCTGTCCTTGTCCAGGTCTCTGATATCTTCCATTTCGGATCATTCCCCGTCCCCGTCCCTGGTTTCTTGGGCCGGAGCCTGGGCCTAGGCCTGGGCGTACTTCTTCCAACCTCAGAGGTTCAGGACATTCCCGCTTCCAATGACCCTCCTTCTTGCAATTCGCACATTGATTCCTTCCCAGTGGTGGATTCCTTCCCCGCCCTCTTCCTCCATTTAAGGGGCGGTAGTCTTGCTTCACTGCTGTGGCCAGCATTACCATCTTTTCCTTCTGCCACTTCTTCTTCTCTTGTTTCTCAGCCTCATCCCTATTCCGATAAACTCGGCGTGCAATGGCCATAATTTGGCTCATCAGCATCCCTTCCCATCCTTCTGATTTCTGAATTTTCTTACGAATGTCAGAAGCGCACTGGGCCACAAATGTAGCAGTAATCATTCTACTGTTTTCAGGGGCTTCAGGGTCAAAAGGAGTCCATATACGATAGGCTTCTTGCAGCCTCTCTAAAAAGTCTCCTGGACTCTCATTTGGTTTCTGTTCTACTTCTGAGACTTTAGACATATTAGTGGGCTTCTGGCATGCCCTGCGGATACCTTGCACAAGCGTCTGGCGATAGGTGGTAAGTCTGGCCAGGTGAATTACATTGTTTGGATCCCAATTAGGATCTTCCAAGGGAAAGTGGTCTTGGAGATGACGGTCAATATTATAAATATTTCCCACTCTGGCCTGCTCACGCAAATATATCTGTGCCTTTTCAATTATGTCTCTCCTTTCCTCAGTGGTGAACAGAGTATTCAGGAGCTGGCGGCAATCTGTCCAAGTAGGACTATGAGTGTTTATTATTGAAGTCACCAAGTCCATCATAGCCTGAGGTTTTTCTGCAAAAGATGGGGTGTGTGTTTTCCAATTCATCAGATCCGTAGTTGTGAATGGAATGTACTGGAGGGTCGAAGTTCGAGGTGGCCGTGGTCCGGGTTGCCCGTTAACCAGCACAGGCTCCTCAAGTGCATCAAATACTCTTCTGAGAGGGGCTAGTACGTGATCTTTCTCTTCGCTTTGCTCTAGGGGCCTCAAATCATAGGGGATGGTATTTGTCCCAAGGCGTTCTTTTAGCAGCCTTATACGCCTGGCTGTATTGCTTGCTGACCGATTAAGGTCTCCCTGTAACTTCTGTAATAATTCTCTAGGACTTGGATGTACAGGAGTTTGGGGTAGGCAATCAGTTATTCCACTAAAAGAGACTGTAGATGGAGTTCTACTGGGACTCACAGGTGGAATAACCACTTCTGCTTGGGCTTTATTATAGGCCTCCAATGCCTCCTAAAGATATTTATCATAATCTATCAAGGAATCAAGTTCTGTGACTCCAGCCCCATTATTCATTCCACTTTCTTGCCTTGGGGTTACAACTGGTGGAGTGTTTGGATTAGGCTCCCTTCGATGTGGAGCATAGGGTGGAGGTGGAAGCAGCTCTTCCTCTGGTCCCTCAAAAATGGGTTTGAGTTTATTTGGCAAGATTCCTTTCCTAGCTTCGGCTTTTACAGCCAATAATTTGCATCGTTGGACTTTGCATTCCCTTATCCATGGAGGATTTTTATTTAATGTGCTCAGCCAAGAATCTATATATGAAAATTGTTCTGGGCACCCTCCAGTTTCTTTGGCGATGTTAGACCAAAGTTTGCTTACTAAATTTATATCAAAGGTTCCTTGAGATGGCCATTCAGTATTTTGCTTCGGCCACTCTAATTCACATAACGTTCTCAGGCGCTCTGGCGTCATTTTGACTCCATACGCCCCTGAGAAGGCTTTCTTAAAATTATTTAACATACATTCAAGAGGTGTATTTCCCCCCTTTGAACCCCCAACTCCCATTGTATGGCCCTGTGAAGTATCCACTCAGTCACTCACACACACACTTCGTGGGTTTCCTTGCCTGGTGAAGTCGCCTTACCAGGAACCGAAGTACTGCCCACTCCACACTCAGGTCAGCTACAGATTGCTCTGTACTTTCTCACACATACAATGCGCTAGATACTTCACCACACACTCTACCTCCCATTCTTCCCTTTTCCCCCACCAGACCACCATCTGATATACCCAACCACCTAGCGTACTCAGTTCCCACTTGCTGAGACGCAGAAGTTTGATCAAGACTTCTCTTCCTCCCAGTTAATTGGAGGGCCAAAAAATCCCTTTGTGCACTTACCCTTGGTTGGTTCCGTTTCCCCCCGGTCCGTCGCCGCCAGTGAGCAGGGTATCAGACAGATGAGACTTCTGCGTTCCCCTGGAAAAAAACTTTCCAGTGCGCGCTGGGTAGGCAGTGAGTGGTCCTCTCTCTTGTACCCTGCCCAGTAGGGCGAAGGGGCTGCGTTCCAGCAGACCACTTATCCGAGTCGCAGGCACCATAAAATGTAGCACCCTGCTTGTGGTTAACGCTTAGCTGGAATGAAATATTCAACGCAGCAATAGAGAAATTAAAATAATTATTTATTTGTCAGACAAATAAATGAGAGGCACAGTGGTATATGGTTACCAAGCTCTGGCCTGGCCTCCTGCCATTATGGCCAGCACTTATATTCCCTTAATCCAGCCCCTTTTGCTCCTCCTGTGGCTACCTCTGTCCAATCAGCCTGATTGAATTTCCTATTGGCTGATTGCTAGAACCAATCCTAGAAGATACACCCATATCCTCCTGTCCTTATATGGAACACAAAGAGCTATATATTGTTACATCTATAAATGACAAATAAGTAGTAATATATCTTACATGTGTCTCAACAAGGCATCTTAATTACCAGCTCACCTCTTGCCCTCCTTGCCCTATTGCCTTCTAAAACAAATGGTTAATCTTAAATTTTTATCTTAAACATATGTCAAGGATCTTGAGTTTCACATCAACATTGAAAGATCTCCTTCATTTGAAGGTTTCTAAACAAATGTCTGACAACTAATATATCAGGACTGCTCAGATGGCGTCTTTCCGTCTGGCAGGGCTAGGCTGGTGGCTGACTTAATTTAACTCTTACAACTATATGAAATCTAGCATTTCTTAAATCCTTTGCATAATTACATTTAAGACAATATATTTAATACATAACATAGGTAGCCTTTTAAAAGGAATAAGGCCTTTGTAAAGTAGAAAAGGAACTTAGTAAAAAGGAACACAGTAAAAAACCGCTTTAAAAGAAGCCTCTCCAGTTTACATTCCCCCCCCTTCTCCAGCCAGCTGCTTTTCCCATTAGCTCTTCCCAACATTTATTGCCCTTTAACTCTCTTCAGTTTAAGAAAGAAACAGCTTTAAAAAGACTTCCCAAAAAAATGCTTTCTTTCTGCCAGCCAGATGCTTCTCCATTTGGTCTTTAACCTTGGAAAGAAGATCTGGCTCATTTTACTGGGAGGCACATTGGCATTATTTTACTATTTACTCATTCCTAATTATTTATTTCTGCCTTTTTTATCTTCTGTAACATATAGGGTCAGTGTCCTCACTCAGTCTGTAATTCCAGCTTTTACGACTTTGAGAATTGTTTTCTGCTATCAATCAAAGGGGCCCTTGTCTAGGAGAATAAACATTACCAAGGTTGTAAACTGCTGGCTTGAAACTTTTGAAAATCTAAGCTCTCTCTTTAATATACAAGTCCTGATCAAACATTAATAAAATGCAGGCTTATGCCTGATGCCTCATCACGATCTGTCCTTCTAAATGTTAGGTAGTTGTTTATCTCTTTGATGTCTGGTGGGAGGGCGTTCCACAGGGCAGGTACCACTACCAAGAAGGCCTTCTGCCTGGTTCCCTGTAGTTTTGCTTCTCGCTGGACCTCAGTGTCCGGGCAGAATGATGGGGGTGAAGACCCTCTTTCAGGTATACTGGGCCGAGGCCATTTAGGGCTTTAAAGGTCAACACCAACACTTTGAACTGTGCATTTGTAGTACATTTGTAGGGTTGCCATATGTCCTCTTTCCCCAGAACACGTCCTTTTTTTCATGGGTAGAGTCATCAAGCGATCCATAGAAGTTAGCAATTGTGTCCTCTTTCTGCTCTTCAAAATATGGCAACCCTAGATGTGACAAGGGGAACCTTTGGCCCTTCGGGGGTTGCTGAACTACAACTCCCATAATCCCTGGCCATTGGCCATGCTTGCAAAGGATGATGGGAGTTGTAGTTCAGCAACATCTCAAGGCATAGGTGCCAACTCCCTGGGGCCCTGGGTGCCCAAGCACCCACAAAATTCTCCATGAAGGGACTGGGCATCCACAAATTTTGGGGTCAGGGTCATGCATGCCACATGGCACCCATGGCCCCGGACACCCATGGTTGTGGGGCCAAGCCAGTACCCTTTCTGTCAAAGATTCTCCACACCTGAAGTTCCCTCTCAGTCGCTGGAGCAGTTTGTATTTATTTATTTATTCAATTATTTTATCATGCAGAATTGGCAAAGTTAACAACCAAAATAAGAGAACCTAATTCCTTTGTGGAAGAATGGAAGTCTTTTTTTTTTTTTTTTGATGACTTAAATAAACACTATAGTATCAATTTGTGAGCAGGATTCATACTATGAACAGAAGGAATCTGAGATTTTGTATTGTTGTTATGGTAAAAGATATAGAAGACAGGGTGCAGCAAGGGGAAGAAATAAAAAAACACCACAGAAAATGGGGTGGGAAGTCAACAAAACGAAAAAATATATATATTATGTACAGGTATTGGAGTGTCTATATTAAGCTTTGGAAAATTTAATAAAATATAACTGAGAGTGAGAAAGAAAGAAAGAAAGAAAGAAAAAAGAAAGAAAGAAAGAAAGAAAGAAAGAAAGAAAGAAAGAAAGAAAAGAAAACCTCCACTCAGAAGGCTTGTTGAAAAGGGAGAGCTTTTTTATTTTTATTTTTTAAGAATCCTTTTAAACAAAAAGGAATATTTGGTGGCTAAGGAATGGCTAATCATATGAGTGTTCTTGGGGGCAAGGGACAATTTTGACTCCTGAGCCAATGTCTGATTTGTTGCTATATGTGTCTGCCAGTATTGCCCCTCCCTTCCCACCTGGAGAAGCTGATGAATGTTCACAGAAACATCACAGACATCTTGGCAACAGTGGGGGTCTCTGGGGAGGGAAGGAAAGGTCTTATTCAGGCACCGACTGCCCCAGAAATCTGACTCAGGATTTCCCAGCGTGTAACTTTGGTCAAGCTGTTTGTGGGTGTAGTTCTCCTGCCCATCACCTCCAGCCTGCAAAGCTAAGATGACAGGACCTGTCTCCCTGGCGCCATCTTGGCAGTTTTCTTACCTCATGGTGTGAAAAACTAGGGCAGCCAACTGACTGAAAGACTTTGACTGCACTGTTCTAGCCATTTCTACTCAGAAGCAAGCCCCATTCAGTTCAATTGGATTTTCTTCCAGGTAAACGAGTAGAGGATGACAACTGCAGTCAGCTGTATCACTTCTTAACAGGTATACAGCTCGGTCCTAATCATGTCTACTCAGAGAAGCAGGTCCTGTTGAATTAAATGAGGCTCGATTTCAGGCAAGGGAGGATCGCAGCCTTGCATACATGGTGTGACACCTCAGTAAAAGTGTTTCTGAGGTTCCCGAATGAAGTCCGATAATAATACTTAAGGAGAAAATGCATCCTCCTTTGCTAAGGGAATTTAAAATCTCCCAGTCTCCATAAAAGTGACATGGATGCCTGTTGCTTTGAGGTGCTTGAGTTTTTAAAAAAAAACATGTGCGTGGGACCAAACTGCATTGAAACTGTGCTCCAATGTATTCCATTTTATGTATGCTATATTACATAAATAGTATATGATAGGATTTAGGTCAAAACAACATCTTTGATCAACAATTCATGGGTAATTGGCAAAAGGAACAGAGTATATTTACGCGGGGGGGGGCAGTGGTGAGAGAGAGAGAGAGAGAGAGAGACAGAAAGAACCAATATACAGTGGTACCTCGGGTTACATATGCTTCAGGTTACAGACGCTTCAGGTTACAGACTCTGCTAACCCAGAAATAGTGCTTCAGGTTAAGAACTTTGCTTCAGGATGAGAACAGAAATTGTGCTCCTGCGGTGCGGCAGCAGCAGGAGGCCCCACTAGCTAAAGTGGTGCTTCAGGTTAAGAACAGTTTCAGGTTAAGAACAGACCTCCGGAACGAATTAAGTACTTAACCCGAGGTACCACTGTACTTCCTTAACAGAAAACCACTGCTCTACTGGGGAGCTTTTCTTGAAAACTATCTAGAAGCTGGTTTGGGTAAGGCTGTCATATGTCCAGATTTTCATGGGAGGAATTTCTGAAAGGCAGTGCTTTTTCCTGGATCTTAGGCAAGTCAATCAAAAAATCATGTTCTGAAGGGGGGAGAAAGCTCAACAACATTTTTTTTGGGGGGTGTCCTGGTTTTTACTTTTTGAAATATGGCAGCCCTGGTACTATTACTTCCCTTGGTCTGGAGAATACACTTCTGTTGATGCAACCTAGAATAGCATTACCCTTTTTTCCACTAGTGGGACTGGTTGGTTGACTCTGGCAGTTTTAGGCCCTCCAGATGTTGCTGGACTTCAGCTCCCATCATCCTTGACGTCAAACTATGCTGGCTGGAACTGATGGGGGTTGGAGTGCAACAACCTCTGGAGGGCCACACTCTCCCTACGCCTGCCATAGAAGGACCCAGGGGGGTATGACCCTGTATAAGGCAGCTTCCTGCGCCAACACCAAAGCAAAAGAATCAGCTGTTGCTTATTTCTGTTCTGCTTGGCTGTTTGCGCTACTCTTGTTTGTTGCAGATTGACATGGCATATTGACTAACTTAAATGAGTGTTGAAAAGCAACCTGCCTCTTGGCAAATCTTGACGCTTTGCCTTGAGCAGAGGTCAGTAGTCACTTACTCTTCCTGATGATTTGCAAGTGGTGATTTGTAGGTGCAATCGCTTTGAGTTGTAATTGATTGGATTGATTTTGCTGTTGCAGATGCCTGAGAGGCCCACCCCCCCATTCCAAAGCCCCTTTCTTGGACCACTCTGCTTTCCATGCAGTAAGAGCAAAGCCTATTTTTATGGCCAGGATAACTAAGGCTGCCATAAATAGCCTCTGAGCATCACTCCCTTTTTCCCTTCTTTTTTTTTTTGCTGCTTGAAAGCAAATAGTTTTTGCAGGGCTCCTGTTGATGGATAGGGAGCCTTTTAAGTTAATTAAGGGTGCATCCATGAGGCTCTTACTTTCTCAATTAGGGGCACTTAAGCAACTCAGACCATTGCTGCTTTTCCTGCTATCTTCCCTGGTGCACACTTTATTGCCTGCATTGGTCCTAAAAAGGTAAAGGTAAAGGTAAAGGACCCCTGACTATGAGGTCCAGTTGCGGATGACTCTGGGGTTGCAGCACTGGTCTCACTTTACTGGCCGAGGGAGCCAGCGTACAGCTTCTGGGTCATGTGGCCAGCATGACTAAGCTGCTTCTGGCGAACCAGAGCAGCGCACGGAAACGCCGTTTACCTTCCCGCTGGAGTGGTACCTATTGATCTACTTGCACTTTGACATGCTTCCGAACTGCTAGGTTGGCAGGAGCTGGGACCGAGCAATGGGAGCTCAGCCCGTCGTGGGGATTCAAACCGCCAACCTTCTGATTGGCAAGCTCTAGGCTCTGTGGTTTAACACACAGCGCCACCCGACTGCTTTATATGGTCAGGGGAAAAGCAGGCAGTCTTGGACTATATGACAATGCAGAATGCAGGTGGGGATGTGGGATGCATGACTGAGTATTCCCCAGCATTAAAAAGAAGAAGAAGAAGAGCCTATTTTCCTCGGCAAAGCTAGCTAGCTTGCCTGGACAGTGATGCTAACATGCCTACTTCCTGAGTTGCTAGTTTTCAGGTGGAGTGGGAGGGGAAAATTGTTTGCTTTTCTTCAATGTATCATAGCTGTAATGTGTATGCGTTGCTCGTGTGTAAGTTGCCGCCTCTCCAGGCTTTGTTGCCTTGCTAAACCTTTCAGTCTGGGCAGCCTTTCACTTCATGGCTGCCTCAGTCGCTAGCAGAATCCGTCAGTGGGTGTTTCTTAAATCTTTTCCAACATAAAAGTTGTTTGACACCCAGTCTCCTCCTACTCTCTCTGCGCGGAAGTCTTCTGTGCAGGGTGGGCGTGGGTAGCGGAGGACCCGTGCTCTCCCCGCTGGTGTCCGGTGAGGAGTCCTGGAGCCCTCTCGCCGATTCCCCCATCAGCCCCTCTATATCCCTGGTGTTGCGCTGATTTGCTTCCCCATCTGTGGAACTGCCTCTCTCCCTGCTGGGCCCTTCTCCAGCATCATTTGAGAGCCTTCCCTCCGCCTCTAGCTCCAATGTCAGTTCCCTGACAATAGCGTAGGGTTGCATTCAACAAGATCATAACTGGAGTATGAACTCACGAACAGTGTAGAGTGCTCCTTATTTTATTATTTATTCTTTAACAGCATTTATCCGCCACCCCTAGCAGTTTCCCTTCTTACAGCAACATGCAACTGCAAACAAACAAACAAGTCCTAACTGAGCCCATAGAAGGCAATGGCAAGACCTTTCTGATAGTAAGTGCTGTTCGACAGTGGAATGAATGGGTTCCTATGACGGATGGTTGTGGACTCTCTCTCCTTGGAGGTTTTTAAGCAGAGGTTGCATAGCCCTTGGTCATGGATACTTGACAGTGGTACCTCGGGTTACAGACGCTTCAGGTTACAGACTCCGCTAACCCAGAAATAGTACCTCGGGTTAAGAACTTTGCTTCAGGATGAGAACAGAAATCGTGCTCCGGTGGCGCGGCAGCAGCAGGAGGCCCATTAGCTAAAGTGGTACCTCAGGTTAAGAACAGTTTCAGGTTAAGAACGGACCTCCGGAACGAATTAAGTACTTAACCCGAGGTACCACTGTAGTTGATATTTCTTCATTGCAGGGGCTTGGACGATGGTTCTTGGGTGTCCCTTCTAAGTCTACGGTTCTGTGATTCTCTGTCATCCAGGGCATCATCAAAGTCCAGCCAGACAAAAAACAGTCTACACAGATGTGCAACGAGGCCAATGAGAGGTATGGTTCGGGAGAGCCTATGTGGTTGGGAAGGGGGGTGGAGCGCTGCCTAGGCAAAGTCTCAAGGGCCAAGTAGAGAAACCTTCTTTGGCCCTTGAGCTTGAGGTTCCCCACTCCTGTCTTAACACATCCCTTCCTGGTAATGTGCAAATCGGTCCTGAGCTTGCTGGATTTCGTTGTCTCTGCTCTGAGCTTCTGCGGGCTGAAGCTTCTCACTCCTGGACATTGAAAGAGACTCAAGACCTTGCAGAGCTGCTGCTGCTGCGCACATCAGCAGATCTTCACAGATTCTCCTTCCCACGCCTGACGGAAATCGATCCAGGGAAGGCTGTTTGCTAACATCACCTTGTCAAGCCCTCAACTGTTGATGCTACGGCTGATTATTCTTCTCTGCCAGTGCTGGATTCAGCATGTGTGTTTTACTCTTCTCCAGAGGAAGTGGAGGACTTGCTTTGGAAAAAATGCGACCTTTCCCTCCTCTGGGCTGGGCTTCGCCCTTTGAAAGTGCAACCAGCTATATCGCATGCTGCGTCCTTATAAATTGGAGAGAAAATTGTAAACTTCACACTTGTTGTGGTATTCTTAATAATGCCATTTGGTTGCCATAGAAACGTATTTTCCAAGCATTTTCTGGAGAGCATAGGGGGAGAGGAGGCAATGGGAAGAAGAAGACAGGTTTGGCTCAGGTCAGATCTGAAGGATGAACTTGGCACATCAGTCTACTAAATCATACTCAGAATAAACCCATTGAAATCATTTGACAATCTAGTTTTAAGAACATTAAGAAGAGCACGCTAGATCAGGCCAGTGAACCATCTAGTCTAGCATCCTGCTCTCAGTGTGGCTGTCTGTGGCAAATCCACCAGCAGGATCCGACCACAAAAGCACTCTCTCCTGTGGTTTCTACTCACATCCCGGGGCAAAGTTCACAACCAGGAGCACCTACTTCTGGGTTAGCGGAGCTCACAACCTGAAGCATTCACAAGGAGGACGGTTCGTAACCAGAGATATTAAAGTAAAGGTAAAAGGACCCCTGACCAATAGGTCCAGTCATGACCGACTCTGGGGTTGCGTGCTCATCTCGCTTTACTGGCCGAGGGAGCTGGCGTACATTTTCCAGGTCATGTGGCCAGCATGACTAAGCCGCTTCTGGCGAACCAGAGCAGCGCACGGAAACGCCGTTTACCTTCCCACCGGAGCGGTACCTATTTATCTACTTGCACTTTGATGTGCTTTCGAACTGCTAGGTTGGCAGAAGCAGGGACCGAGCAACGGGAGCTCACTCCGTCACGAGGATTTGAACCGCTGACCTTCTTATTGGCAAGTCCTAGGCTCTGTGGTTTAACCCACAGCGCCACTGTAGTGCTAATAATGCACATTGTTCATCTTGAAGTGGCAATTCACAGAGCAGTATGCCTAGTGTTACTTCAGCATTACTACTGAAGGGAAACTAGTCCTGCAATGTGACAAGAGAAAGACATAAGCATTTGGCCAGAAATTTGTATCTTATTGAAAAAAAGCTCCTGCCTTTCTCCCGTCATGTTGCAGCGCTTGTGAAAATCTATAAAATGAGCATCTCATCAAAAGAACGTCTTCTAGTCCAGACACAGATGTAGTGCTCCTTTTTATCTGGTTGGCCTAAGATGGCATCCAGCCTGGTAGCAACAGCTGTGTTGCGGCACATCTGATGTGGCCTTGTGCATCCCTATAGGTTGAGGACCCATGCGCTAGACCACAACCTGCCTACAAATTTCCACCATAGAAATGAGTTGTGCGCACACCAAGAATACAAGAGTCAACAATCTCTGGTTTAAATAAGAAATGGAATGAATGAATGAGTCATAATAATGATACACTGCTTTTGTATTTTCCATTAAGGCCTTAATGCATTTCATAAACCCAGTTGCGGGATCAAAATGGAAGGGGAGGGGGAACGAGAGAGTGGGTGGAATTCAGTGTTGTGTTTCAGCTTGCCAGACGGGAGTTATCTCCCGCTTGGACTACTGCAATGCGCTCTACGTGGGGTTACCTTTGAAAGTGACCCGGAAACAGCAATTAATCCAGAATGCGGCAGCTAGACTGGTGACTGGGAGTAGCCACCGGGACCACATAACACCGGTCCTGAGAGATCTGCATTGGCTCCCAGTACATTTCCGAGCACAATTCAAAGTGTTGGTGCTGACCTTTAAAGCCCTAAATGGCCTCGGCCCAGGATACCTGAAGGAGCGTCTCCACCCCCATCATTCAGCCCGGACACTGAGATCCAGCGCTGAGGGCCTTCTGACGGTTCCCTCATTGCAAGAAGTGAGGTTACAGGGAACCAGACAGAGGGCCTTCTCGGTAGTGGTGCCCGCCCTGTGGAACACCCTCCCATCAGATGTCAAGGAAATAAGAAGCTATCTTATTTTTAAAAGACATCTGAAGGCAGCCCTGTTTAAGGAAGTTTTTAATATTTAATGCTGTATTGTTTTTAACTCTTGACTGGGAGCCGCTCAGAGTGGCTGGGGAAACTCAGCCAGATGGGTGGGGTATAAATAATAAATTATTATAATTATATTATTATTGATCCCACTGTCCTCCCCACCCTAGTACTGTTCTGGGGCTTCATCTGCCCAATTTCAGGAAGCACACAGGGAGAAGAGAGGAAGGGAAAGCCCTATTGTGCAAGTTCAGTTTTTCTGATGGCACCATGTCCATTGGCAGACCAACTCTGTGTTCCAAAGATGTTTGCAGATGTGACATGAAGGCTGGAAGCATCAACCCCGCCTTGCGGAGATCCCTTGTAGACAACTGCAGTGCCTAGAGACAGACAGACCTTGCATCCACAGCAATGACCAGAGGAGGAATGACCACTGGGAGGAGTGCAGAGAGAAGAAATTCTGTGCTGCATCTGCGGCAGTGCAACCGGACGCCTTCATCTGCCCCAGCTGCAACAAAACATGTCTCTCCCACATCGGTCTCTACAGCCACAACAGGCGCTGTAACCTTCCAGCAGTTTGCCTTCACCCCCAAAGGCACACTCCTCTGTTGTCTCCTAAGAGAGACGGATGCCAACAGTTTTGCTGTCGGAGTTCATAGTGCGAATCCTGCCCAGTGTCTTTCTTGGGGAAGGCTTGCTTTGTGTGCAGGAGTCCTGAGGTTAAATCAGCACCACTTCCACAAAGGGCTGGGAATGTCCCCCAATGTCCCTACAAAAGGATATTTTTTCTAGCAGTTTAAAGATTATGCGTGGGATGGATAATTCCCAGCCTTGCATTAGGGGAATTGAAAGCTGCGCATGGCGTAATGCTTTTAAAAGATTCTGTGAGATCATGGATGTTTGCAGAAATGTTTGTAAATCTGATAAAGAACATTTTCCCGGCAAAGCAGCTGCCGTTCCTGCCGAGGGCTGCTCTTTACCAATCTAATTTGTCCCGCACACTCTCTGCATAGGCGGGTGCGATATACACAAGCCAATATCTGTGCCAAACCCTCAGTGATAGAAGATGTCTGGGTGGGGAAACCCAACAGAATTATTTCAAGGAAAGCTTAGGCTTTGAGATCAGTCCTCTTGTCATTGGTTATTACAATACTACCTCAGGTTAAGTACTTAATTCGTTCCGGAGGTCTGTTCTTAACCTGAAACTGTTCTTAACCTGAAGCACCACTTTAGCTAATGGGGCCTCCTGCTGCTGCCGCACCGCCGAAGCACGATTTCTGTTCTCATCCTGAAGCAAAGTTCTTAACCCGAGGTAATATTTCTGGGTTAGCAAAGTCTGTAACCTGAAGCGTATGTAACCCAAGGTACCACTGTACCTATATCCCAGTTTTATTCCAAGGCAGGGATGTGGACCTCCAGATGTTGATAGACTACAAGTCCCATGGACCCTGGACCACTGGCCTTATGCTGGCTGAAATCTAGTAACATCTGGAGGGTGATGGGTTTACAAGCTCTGCTGTAAGGAGCTGAAGGCAGCTTATAACACCATACATTCAAAGCATGTATAAAGCACGTTCCCCACTCCCCAGAAAAGAATCCGTGGGCTTTCTTTAGATTTGAAGGGTTGTATTCAACTAACTCCCCCCCCCCCAATTTTTTTTTTATTCATTTTATAACGCAAATAAAGAACAAACAGAAAAACAAACAATGCAAACAAATTCTTGTCATATCCTTATTTTGTATTCAACTAACTTTTACTCAGAGTAGACCCGTTAAAATAAATGGCAGCAAATACGTAGTTAGGCCCATTAATTCTGGTGTGTCTGCTGAAGAGTAAAAGTTAGTTGAATGCAACCCAAAGTAATTGACATTTCAGCCTTAGCAAAACACACTCTCTTCCGGGAACCCTTTTTCTGCAAAGCCATCAGCCGTGACCTCATTAGCAGCCCTGGCTCTGTTTCCTCTTTGTCTGCTTGGCAAAGGTGCCTCAGGCCCAGTCTGTCTAAGTAAGTAAGTAAAATAAAGTAAGTAAGTAAAATAAAGTAAAGTAAGTAAGTAAGTAAGTAAGTAAAATAAAGTAAAGTAAGTAAAATAAATAAATATCTGCATGATGTAATGGTTTGGCTTCCCTGACAAAGCCTGCAGGCTTGCAGCCAAGAGTCAGGCTGAAGCGCCGTGCTTTGGGATGATTTACTACTGAACCTTGAATTCAGTGGAAGCTCTGCCCGGTTATTATGCCCGCAATGTATTAGTCCAGACACCCTTTCAAAAAGCTGTAGGGGGAAAAGCCCAGGATGGACAGCTCGTAATGCAGAGCCCATTAGCCAAGTGTGACAGGGCCTTTGGGCTAGAGTGTTTAGGGATTTGGCAATCTCACAAGGCACAAGGACAGGAGATTTAAAAGGCAGCTGAACCTTCGTCAGTTCGACCTGCTTGCAGTCAAACGATGGCCGCAGCCATAAATCTTCTCTGTAGCTGAAGAACTGGCCGGAGAGGTGGAAATGCTGGAAAGGAGATACATGATTGGGTTCCTCTCAAGGAGATGAACTGTTGCCTCTGTGAAACACTTTCCATCGGTTTCTGTCAATGTCAACAGGTGGTTATTGTTGACATCCATTTGTCTCGAGAGAACATGGATTGCGCCTCTGGGGGTGAAGTCAAACTGCTGCGTTAGCCACACCAAAGTGAGCTCCCTGGGGTGCATGCTAGGGCAATGTTTCTGGAGGTTCTGGGCTGCCCCTATGACAGGACCCCCCTCTCAGCCTCACTGATGTAGTCCAAAGAAAAGCAGAGCACCAGCTTGGCTGCAGGAGTTGCTGGAAGGAGGCGTACAAGGCGCCACCCAACCGTCTTAGGGATTCCACTCCAGTTTTACTCCTTAGCCTTTTCTCCCAGTACGTTTCCGAGCACAATTCAAAGTGTTGGTGCTGACCTTTAAAGCCCTAAACGGCCTCAGTCCAGTATACCTGAAGGAGCATCTCCACCCCCATCGTTCTGCCCAGACACTGAGGTCCAGCGCTGAGGGCCTTCTGATGGTTCCCTCTCTGCAAGAAGCCAAGTTACAGGGAACCAGGCAGAGGGCCTTCTTGGTAGTGGCGCCCGCCCTGTGGAACATCCTCCCACCAGATGTCAAAGAGAAAAATAACTACCGGACTTTTAGAAGATATCTGAAGGCAGCCCTGTTTAGGGAAGCTTTTAATGTTTAATAGGTTATTGTATTTTAATATTCTGTTAGAAGCAGCCCAGAGTGGCTGGGAAAACCCAGCCAGATGGGCGGGATATAAATGATAAATTATTATTATTGTATTATTATTCCTCTGAAGATACTGTAAGTGTGGTATACTGTATTTTTTGCTCTATAAGACTCACTTTTTCCCTCCAAAAAAGTAAGGGGGAATGTGTGTGCGTCTTATGGAGCGAATGCAGGCTGCGCAGCTAGAAGCTAGAACAGCAAGAGGGGTTGCTGCTTTCACTGCATAGCGATCCCTCTTGCTGTTCTGGCTTCTGAGATTCAGATATTTTCCCCCTTGTTTTCCTCCTCCAAAAACTAGGTGCATCTTGTGGTCTGGTGCGTCTTATAAAGCGAAAAATACGGTAATTAAGTGTCCCTTGTGAAAACTGTCCACCTCCTCAAGGGCCTGAATCCAAAAGTCAGCCGTTGGCTATGCTCCCTGGGATTCTCATGTCCAGCCTCTGACTTATTGTTTGGCCTTGGGGAAGTGATAAACAGCATGGAGTTCTAACTCCCAAATGGCTTCTACACTTAGAAGTGTGCTGAGTTCCCACAGTTAAATCCAGTGCTTCCCTAGCACCAGACATCCAGCTGGTGGCTGGGTATTTGGGAAGTGTTGTGCAAAGCAGGAATAGCTTGTCCAAAATGGTCTCGTGGGCCAAATGGGGAGGAGGTCTGGTGGGCCATAAATGGCCTAAGGGATGGAGGTTCCCTACTGTTGGTGTAATAAGCCTGGTCTACTTTGCACCTTGTTGCCTTGCATATCTGCAGCGTTGGTGATGTCTAATGAATAGTGGGACCATAGCTGTCAACTTTTCCCTTTTTTAAAGGGAAATTCCCTTATTCGAAATAGGATTCCTCGCAAGAAAAGGGAAAAGTTGACAGCTAATGAGAGGGACGTGGGTGGCGCTGTGGGTTAAACCACAGAGCCTAGGACTTCCCGATCAGAAGGTTGGCGGTTCAAATCCCCATAACGGGGTGATCTCCCGTTGCTTGGTTCCTGCTCCTGCCAACCTAGCAGTTCGAAAGCACGTCAAAGTGCAAGTAGATAAATAGGTACTGCTCCAGTGGGAAGGTAAACGGCATTCCCATGCACTGCTCTGGTTCACCAGAAGCAGCTTAGTTATGCTGGCCACATGACCCGGAAGCTGTACGCCGGCTCCCTCAGCCAGTAAAGCGAGATGAGCGCCATAACCCCAGAGTCAGTCACGACTGACCTAATGGTCAGGAGTCCCTTTACCTTTACTTTGCACCTTGTTGCCTTGCATATCTGCAGCGTTGGTGATGTCTAATGAGAAGTGGGACCATAGCGTGTGAAGGAGGACCAGCAGGGGGCGCTCATGGGTAGGCAGTGTGCCCTCAAGAGAGTCTCAAGGGCCAGATAGAAAGCCTTGGTGGGCCACATGCAGCACCTTGGCCTAACCTTCACCACCCCTGGTGCAAGGGCTTGTGTGGCACCTAAAAACTGGCGACAGTGCCCAGCACTCGTCTCTCTTACAGTTCTGCTTGGCCCTGCTGAAATAGCTGTTGCATTTTTCACCCCCCTGGTTGGCCTCTGTTCATTTGGCACAGGAATGGGTTGCTAAACATAGCCTGCGCTCAGTCAGCGCTGCAGAAATGCAGAGATCTTTATCAGAGGCAGACTTCTAGTTGCATTCGCTTGAGGAGTACATGCCAGAGCGACCTGGCGGTGCCGAGCTTTGGGAAAGCACTTCAAGATGCGGGTGTTTGAATCGATATGTTTTGTAATTCAGCTACTGTTCCAGTTCAGCTATGGTGAAAACAACAACAACCCCAAAAGGAACCAAGGCTTTGCTTCCGTTCCACTTCGTGTCGCCTGCATTTCTGCTTCAACTTTTTCTCACTACAAGATTCTGTTATGAAACTGGACTGGGCTGGGATACCCTGAAGTCAGGTTTTCTCAGCCTGCTGTCCTGCAAGGATATATATATATATATATATATATATATATATGCTTTCGTAGATTTTCACGGGTACAGGAATGCAGGTTTTGGTGTCTTCGGGTGTCTTCCCGTGTAAGAGTCGGGGTGTCTGTGCGACGTTTCGACGAGGTCTCACTCGTCATCTTCAGGCTGGTGCTTTCGGCTTCTTGTTACTGGAACAGATACAACAGATACAGATTCTCTGTTCCAGTAACAAGAAGCCGAAAGCACCAGCCTGAAGATGACGAGTGAGACCTCGTCGAAACGTCGCACAGACACCCCGACTCTTACACGGGAAGACACCCGAAGACACCAAAACCTGCATATATATATATATATATATATATATATATATATATATATATTTTCTTCTTTTTTGACGGCATTCTTGTGTTCTGCGATACGTGCCAAAAAATAGCCAATATCCTCAGAAACCCAAAAGACAAAATCCAGCTGGAAAACCAAGGGGTCTATGAAATACCCTGCAAAGTCTGCCCAGCCACGTACATTGGACAAACAAACAGACGAATAAATGCACGTATCGCAGAACACAAGAATGCCGTCAAAAAAGAAGAAAAAACTTCCTCTCTTTTCCAACACATGAAAGAAACAGGACACGAAATTAATTTTGCAGATTCCAAATTACTCTTTAACATGGAACATCACCACAAGAGAATAATCATGGAAGCCATCGAGATAGAGAAACACCCTCACAACATGAACAAGCGTGACGACACGTCCCGCCTGCCAGACATCTGGAAATTAGCCCTCCCCACAAAAACCGACACCAGAACCAGAGGCACACAGAACGCTGTCACCAATCAACCACACCAGACCCAAACCCAGACCCTCTCCACAGACATATTACAGACTCCATCCAGTAGCCAAACTATAGTGGCACCTCCGGATGCTGCACCCCCCTGCAATCCCTACACAGATCTGGCTGGCACAAGGCACAAAATCACAGCTCGCCCCTATACACGAAGCCAAGCCAGAGCACAACTAAATGCAGCACAGCCATCTTCTCAGAAAAACTCTTCACAAGCTCAAGAGGTCAAGACACGAAAGCTTTAGCAACTAATCTACACTTAATGACCCACCCAGTGGTATTCAGAATATCACTCATGAAATCACTCAAGATATCCCTCAAGTAATTAAGGAACAAAAGAAGAAAAGGCACACTAATCTAGGAACTTCCTCTCTGCCCAGAACGTTGGAGGCTATACACCACACCCCTCAACAGTATTTATAGAAACTCAAACACCAGATTCTGCTCTGTTCCAGTAACAAGAAGCCGAAAGCACCAGCCTGAAGATGACGAGTGAGACCTCGTCGAAACGTCGCCCAGACACCCCGACTCTTACACGGGAAGACACCCGAAGACACCAAAACCTGCATATATATATATATATATATATATATATATATATATATATATATATATATTGTGGGTAGATTTGGGACTTAGCCATGCCTACCTCCAACACAGGATTGAAGCCTTAATGAGAGAGGTGGCATTTCATGGTTCATTTTGATAAATCCAAGGCCTCGCCTGGTACTCTGGGGAGAAGGAAGAACTGCTGTTGGCACAGGACACCTAAACGGAGTCTAATTCTAGGTGGCTGACATTTTTAGAACAAAACTTTAGGGTGCTTAATTTTCCACCAAAATCTGCAAGAAATGCCTCTCAGTTTCTAATTTAGTGTAATTAAAAAACAAAAAAATACCTTCGTGCAACCTGAACAAACAGGGAACACTAGACTCTCCTAAAGGTAAAGGGGCCCCTGACCATTAGGTCCAGTCGTGACCGACTGTGGGGTTGCAGCGCTCATCTCGCTTTATTGGCCGAGGGAGCCGGAGTACAGCTTCTGGGTCACGTGGCCAGCATGACTGAGCCGCTTCTGGCGAACCAGAGCAGCGCACGGAAACACCATTTACCTTCCCGCTGGAGTGGTACCTATTTATCTACTTGCACTTTGACGTGCTTTTGAACTGCTAGGTTGGCAGGAGCAGGGACAGAACAACGGGAGCTCACCCCGTCATGGGGATTCGAACCGCTCACCTTCTGATCGGCAAGCCCTAGGCTCTGTGGTTTAACCCACAGCGCCACCCACATCCCTCCTAAATATACCTAAATCTTAAAGTTTTACAGACAGCTTTGCACAATATCCAGAGACTTTCAAATACATCTTACCATTACAGTCCCTTTGAGTTTTATGGTGCTGATAGGGAGGGAAAGTGGGTTTCTTCTCCTTTTTCCTAACATGCTCCTACTTCTCATTGCTCACTCCCCTTACCTCAAGCACAGTCCTCCAGAGAGACAGCCATGTCTGGGGGAAAAACTGGAGAGATGCTAGCAGGCATTATACACAATACTGAGGTGGTCTGGCTTGGTGTAAAGCAGTTTCTTATCTTTCTTTTCTTTTATTTCCTCAGTTCAGAGGGAGCCACAGAGAGCCATGCAGAGCAGACCCAATCCATTTTGCTAGCTGTGGTAAAGCAGCAAATATTAACCCCCCCCCTCCCAAGTCAAGGTGCAGAGATCAGATTATTTTGGCACCTGAACACAGAAAACCTCACAGATTCCTCTCCCCTACCCTGCCAGTAAGAACCATAAAAAACTAAATAAATAACAATTTGCTGCTCCTTCAGTGCGGCGGCGGGGCTTGTTATTGAAAACATAGTGTATACATTGGTTTCTTTCTTTTGTATAGTCTTTGGGTTCATCATCAAATCATCGAATTGTAGAGTTGCATATGCAGGAATCTCAACTAAAGCATCCATGACCGATGGCCTTCCAACCTCTGCTTAAAAACCTCAATTGAAGGAGAGTCCACAACTACCCAAAGGAGTCCAGTCCACTGTCATACCACTCTTAATGTCAGAAGGTTTTCCCAGCTGCCTCAACCATTCCTTATGAAGTTTGGTTTCCAGACCATTGATCATCTTGGTTGCCCTTCTGAATAACAAAACATACGGATTTGAAACTCAGCTACAGGTGGTACCTAACACCAAGAAAACTAGTGCTAATACACCCAGGAACCTCACCAAAATCCTGGAGAGGGTGCACCTCCACAGGCACATACCTCCACATGTGATGGGAGTGCCCCAAAATCCAACTATTCTGGACAACAGCCATGCGAGAAATATGTAAAATAACTAAGCAAGTATTATAAATCACCCCAGAATTGGCCCTACTAAACATCTTCCAAGACAATAATGCCCATTTACACCACAAAGAACTCATAACCTACCTACTTTCAGCAGCCAGAAACATCATAACCAGACACTGGAGAGACCTGTCAGGAGTAAGCATGGACCAATGGTACCAAATAGTATGGGAAACAGCCTTACTAGAAAAATAAACCAATAAACTGAAAAGGACACGGGGACAAATAGAAGAAGACGCCTTCACCCCGGTATGGCTCCCCTTTATCACATACACAGCACAACATGACAATGACAAAAATCCACCAAAAGCATACAAATCAATATGGCTAATCTGATCCAAAACACCCACCTACCCCACTCACACATGAAAACAAAGATCACCACAGCCAATCACAAATAAACAACCACACCCTAGGCCAACCCCAACCTCTCTCACCAGCACAGGAACACAAGCAAACAGCAGAGAACCTGCACAAACAACGCTGACACCAAACCCTACATATATTAAGCGCAATAGGAACATCGCCACCTGACTCCACCCCCACTGACCTTCCCCCCTCCACCTCTTCCCCCTTTTCTTCCTAATGTCTCAACAAATGAAACTGATCTGTAAAAAATGTTACTTGAAAAAAAGAGAGAGAGATTGCACATACTTTTGTAAACCAAGAAAATCTTTAATAAAAACACATTAAAAACAACAACATACGGATGGAAGTGCTTTTCCAAAGTACAATGCTTAAATTATACGTGGTCATTATTCAGCATTTGTTCTGATTTGCTTGTGGGGTGTTTATGCATCTTCCCATTAATCGTTAATTCATCTCCACTCCTTTCAGTGCATTTGACCGTCACTTTCCTAACTGCAAAAAATGTCTTTTTTTTAAAAAAGTGGATTTGTTGCACTAGGGCAACAGAACACTATTAATCTGCTTTAATTACATGAATTACACCAATCTAAATTTCCCACAGAATACTGGCAGTCTGGTGGGCATGTCTACAGGAGCATGGCTCTCATGCAGAAAACCTGCTGTTCAGAATTTACCACTATACCAGTGGAGAAGAGATATAGAACATAGAGGTGACCCCAGAGATGGGAGAGCAATTCATTTCCTCTACCTCATTGTGAAGCTCTTTCCAAACAAAGTCTATCCTTGGTCAGCAGTCATGCATCCAATCAGTCATGCATCCAATCCTTTCTAGGAAGGTGGAGAAATATGATTCAGTTCATGTTTAAAGGCTAACCTATCTAATTCTCACTTTTCAAACCAATTCGCAAACCAAGACATACTGCAGCTACCCATCGAAAATTGCACTTCTGCAAATTTTGTAAATCACTTCTCCAGCCAAGGTTACTGATACAATGCATTTGTGCATGTTCTTTTCATTAGATGCATATATATTAGTGAAAGGAACATACAGAAATACATTACATTGCAAAAAATGTGTATATCAGGAAAATTGCACACAAATGTGTATATTAGGAGAATTTTGCAGTAAAGTGCTGATGAATTTTAATTATTAGTATTATTAGTATTTATTAAATGTTTTTACCACCATGTACCCTATACCCACAGGTCTCAGAGTGGTTCACAGGATAAAATGAGGACCACAGGATTTTAATGAGGACCTCTTTTTAAAACATCACAAACTATGTGGAAATGAAGAGAATTGAACTTAAGATTGGAAAAATGAGAAAGAGAAAACCCCAATTTGACAGATTCGCCCACTCCTAGGTGACCGTAATGATGTATTTTCTAATCCTGCATAACTAAATTTGTATTTTCTTTAGGTGTGTTAACCTTCGAGAAGGTAGGGTGTGGATAAAAGAAACTGCAGTAGCAAACTACTTCATTATCTATTTTTCACTTGCAGGAGGAGGGGCTATAACAAGTGAGGATTTGACAGACACGATGAAGACCGAATGGTGATGAAGGAAGGATGTGGGAAGAACTGAGCATGGCTCTTTGTGGACTCAGTTGATGGGGAGCAAGATTCATTGGGAGGAAAGCACTTCCGTCTTTTATCAGGTCTTGTGACGGCGAAATGGAAAAATCCACCCTGTGTTTAAGAATGTGTGACAGAAGATTCACCAAAGCCTTGCAGAACTAGAAAAAAAATGCTGAGTCCACTTCATGGAGAATAAAGGTTTCTGGAGAACCTCTCCACCATTTGCTGTCTGAAGGTCCATGTTTAGATAGCCTACTGAATATTAAAAGCATGTATATGTTGAAGCTTCACTTTCCCAGACTTAAAACAAAACAAGGAGGATGATATTTAAGAACTCTTGGAGCCCATTAGTTTATCAGCATATTGCAACGAAAACCATTTGCTAGATTGGCAACTTTTCGACTCTCCCCTACATGCTTACCCGAACCGAAGAGAGACAATATTTAAAGTTTGCAAGCTTGTTTCCAAGACTATTCTCGAATCCACTTTATGTACTTGTGTCTATTTTCCTTTTTAAGCTCTGAACATTTGACTTGAAAACCTTCTCCTGTACGATTATGGGCTCCAAGCAAAGAACTGCACAGATTCTCATTCGTGGTAACGATGCACTGTTTTCTATTAAACCGTATTGGTGACTGGGAGACAGGGCTCCTCCGCTGCCATTTCATTGCAGACACAAAGGCGGATCTGACCCCACCATGGCGGAGAAGTGCAATTACATTGCGAGCGTGTACGGCTATGACCTGGGCTGCCGCTTCATCAACTTCAGGCCCCTGGGCTTTGGAGTGAACGGGCTTGTCCTCTCAGCAGTCGACAGCAAGAGCTGCCGCAAGGTGGCCGTGAAGAAGATCGCGGTGAGCGATGCTCAGAGCATGAAGCATGCCTTCCGGGAGATCAAGATAATCCGCCGGCTGGACCACGACAACATCGTAAAGGTCTACGAGGTGTTGGGGCCCAAAGGAGCTGATCTCCAAGGGGATCTGTTCAAATTTAACATGGTGTACGTCATCCAGGAATACATGGAGACGGACCTGGCCCGTCTTCTGGAGCAAGGACCTCTCTCTGAGGAACATGCCAAACTTTTCATGTACCAGTTGCTCAGAGGCCTGAAGTACATCCATTCAGCTAATGTCTTGCATAGGGACTTGAAGCCCGCCAACATCTTCATCAACACAGAGGACCTGGTGCTGAAGATCGGTGACTTTGGATTAGCTAGGGTCGTGGACCAACATTACTCACACAAGGTACGTCCCTTGATTTGTTTGGCCTGATAAAAGCTGAGTGTTCTTTAAAATAACAGCATGCAGAAGTTTAAACAGATACTGTGGCATCTTCACAAGCGGTTCCAAACAAAGTTTCCCATAGAATGAAAGAGCAATATTGATGAGGCTGAGCATTTATGCTAAATTGGCTGGCTTCCCCTTGGAGCCCAAAAGGCATTGCCTTAGCATATCCTGTGAAATCTCGCTGCGTTAATTGGATTACAAACAACCCGGTTATGTTGGAGGGAGTCCAGCCACACCACTTTCCAGATGTCAGGTAGCAAAAAACTTCAACCTAGAAACTAATTTGCAAGGTATGTACAGTAGAACCTTGGTTCTCAAACTTAATCTGTTCCGGAGGTCCATTCGAAAACCAAGGCACGCTTTCCCATAGAACAGGCATCCCCAAACCCGGCCCTCCAGATGTTTTGGGACTACAATTCCCATCATCCCTGACCTCTGGTCCTGTTAGCTAGGGATGATGAGAGTTGGAGTCCCAAAACATCTGGAGGGCCGAGTTCGGGGATGCCTGACATAGAAAGTATTGCAAAGTGGATTAATCCATTCCAGTAACATGAATGTTACTATCTAATGAGACCATTGATCCATAAAAGGAAAGCAATAAACAATGAACTGCAGTAGCACAATAAATCAATCAGTAGCTGAACTGGGTTCTACACAGTCACAAAAACAAAACAAAAAGAGCTGCAAAAACAAAAACGCAAAATAAATAGCAAAACCAGACAGACCTCAGCGGAATACTCAAAACAGAAGTGTGGCACTCAAAATGGAACATGTTTGGCTTCCGAAAAAAGTTCGCAAACCGGAACACTTCCGGGTTTGCAATGTTTGGGTTCCAAGTTGTTTGAGTACCAAGGCAGTTGAGAACCAAGGCACCACTGTATTCCATATCCGTGTTAGACCAAGAATGAGCAGCTGGTTACTTCCTTTTCCAGATCCAACCTTGTAACGCATCTGGGAAATGCAGCTGAAAAGTTCACACAGAAATAAGTCCCACCAAATTGTAAGAGTCCTGCTTCCTGGTAGGTCTGCATAGGATGGACCCTTAGAATGCATTCCGGCCCTAATTTGAAAGTACAGTGGTGCCCCGCAAGACGAATGCCTCGCAAGACGGAAAACTCGCTAGACGAAAGAGTTTTCCGTTTTGGAGGTGCTTCGCAAAATGAATTTCCTATGGGCTTGCTTCGCAAGACGACAATGTCTTGCGAGTTCCTGCTGGTTTTTTTCCTTTTCTCCCCCTTTTTCTAAGCCGCTAAGCCGCTTATCAGCTGATCCGATCAGCAGATAAGCCGCTAAAAGCCGCTAATAGCGCTAATAGCACTAATCGGCTAATCCGTCAATGGGCTTGCTTCGCAAGACGAAAAAACCGCTAGACGAAGAGAATCACAGAACGGATTCTTTTCGTCTTGCGAGGCACCACTGTACATTTAGGCTGCAATGCAATACTTGCTTCACTGAAATTTTCATCTGAGTTCGTGTCTCCGCTCCTCCACATGCAGCTGCTGGGTGACCTTGGGCCAGTCACACTTCTTTGAAGTCTCTCAGCCCCACTCAGCTCACAGAGTGTTTGTTGTGGGGGAGGAAGGGAAAGGAGAATGTTAGCCGCTTTGAGACTCCTTAGGGTAGTGATAAAGCGGGATATCAAATCCAAACTCTTCTATGTGCATCTGGGATGTACTTCCCTTTGAATTCTTCAAGTTAGCATGCAGAAGCTTTTCACCTTCAGAACTTTTAAGCTTCAGCTGGACTGCCCTCAAAGGCTAGAATCCAAACAAGCTTGCGTTGTGTTGCTTTCATTGGAAGGTATGACCGAGAAAGCTCACAGGGGTCTGCAGTGGGTCGGAAGACTTGGGACAGGGGTGGAAAATGGTAGGTTGGTGCTTCTTTGGCTATGGAGCAACACTAGAAGAGAAGCAGTCAGAGCCAATGAAGGAGCCAACTCCTAGGCGCTGCTGGGCCCCCACAAAGTTGACGGGCATTGCCATGGTGTGTGTGCACTGTGTCATGTGATCGATTATGCAGGGCGGGGCTTACCTGGCCCCCACAATATTTTATTCAAGTTGGAGCTTCCACAAGCACAGGCAGTTAGAAGTTGATTTGAGAACAGAGGCTGGAAATTGGGCCACGCTCACACCAGTATGTTCAAAGCACTATGATACCACTTTCAATTGTCACAATACCCAGAGTTTCCTGGGAAAGAGGGATTTATTGTTAAGCCACCCTGGCCATTGTAGCTATGTGAGGGGAATAAGGGGGGGTCTCCTAAAAAGCACCCTTAGCAATCTACAGCTCCCATAATTCTTTGGGGGAAGCCATGTGCTTTACATGTGCAATGAATGCACTCCATGGATGGTTTGGGTCTGCCCTTTGTAGGAAGAAGGGGTAGGAGGGATAAAGTCAGGGAGAGAGCGATTGGGGAGTGGGAAACGTCGTGCATGTGATGTCGGGAGGAGCCAGGGGTGGAGCCAAACGTGGAGACCATGAGGCTTCAATGGTTGGTGGCTCCTCCTCTGTCTGGTGCCACTGTGGCAGTGTTGGGATGTGTCCAAGGGAACGGCGGCATCAGGCAGGCCCCCAGCTGGCTCCAGCCCACTGGCCGGCAGCCGGGCGAACTCCAGTCTCCCTTGGAACAGCATCAAAACAGTGGCACACAGCTTCAGAAACTTGAGCACGCCTTAAGCGGCAGGGTGAATATCATGCAACAGAAGTGGCGGACAGAGGCATACGTAAAGCGTATTTATAAGCATTTTATTCAGCATCAGGACAAAGGAAAAACATGTCTGCTCCCCTTCGTGTCCAAGCAGCAGGAAGCACAAAGCAAAAGCAATAGACAAATGGAAGTTCCCAGCAAGCTGTGCTGGAATGTAAACAGACATGTGACATACAACAGCTCTACACATCTGTTTAGGTGGAACTAACAGATATCCTAACAGGCAGGAGGAAGAGGAGAAGGAGTAGAGTCAGCCACTGGAGCCACACAGTGCTCAGCTCAGTTCTGCGCTCAGCTCCGTGCTCAGTCTCCTCTGCCCCCTAAACACTGGGCGAGGGGTGGAAGGCTGGCTCCATCCCAAAAGATATTGAGGGCCCCCCAAAACAGCTCAGGCCCCCAGGAGCTGATGTCCCTGGATAGAGTATTTCACCTGCAGCATGGAAAATTCCACCATGAAAAAGCCTGTTCAGAAAGAATGTCCTATTTCAGAAAACTTTGACCACCCCGCCCCATAAAAGAGAGTTGCGTCCAAAGCGTGGGCTTGGCTCATATGCATGATTTCCCCAGATAAAAGGAACAGATGGACAGAAGGAGGAATTCAAAGTATGCTCAGCAATTTCGCTGCTACATCCCACCCCCTTCCAGCAGCCTGCCTGCCAACTAGGGGCTTAGATGGGATTTTTGTCTGACATGCCCTTCCTTTGCCAATGAATAATAATAGAGATGCTTGTCCCCCTTTCCCTACCCCACCTTACTAATTATGGGATACGCATGACTACTGCTTAGCTTACTTTAGGAAGAAAACAACGTGAAACCTTGGGCTCTTAAGGGGGAACCATTCATTTTTGAATAAGCATTTGCAGTGTCAGAAAACTAGGCAGTGTTTTCCCCCCCGGGAGCTAGTGCAGCTTAAAAAACTTTGAGAATATTATTAAAGCGGTTGGAGTACTTATCCTTTCCTGTGCAAGTAGCTCACGGAAACATAAGCAGGGCTTCCTATTCCTCCTCCCCGCTCTAATATTTTTTTTATTCTGACAACACTGCAAGGTAGGCTACAGGCAGAGAAAAAGAAAGGGAGAGAGTGGATGGCTTAAGGAAACCTGTTAAGTTGTGGGTGAACGTATCAGACGACACAGCGATTCTTCAAACAGCTCTTGTTTATTCAGAGGCCAGAACTGAACTGAGCTGAAGGGCTCAGTCAGCCTGCTTATATAGAGCTCCAGTACAATGTTACTGTAGCAACTTTCTAAAACTATCCAATCACTGAATGTCACTTTTGATCCTTCATTTGCATAACTATCTACAGTATCCCCCTGCTGGCCCAGGGTGAGAACTTCAGTACATAACAAAACCCAAACGTCTTTTCAGGGGCAAACTTCATGTCACACCCAAATACATCTAATGAAACCCCACTGCAGTTCTTGTTTTGGGCTATGTGTGCGCTTGTGTTTTCAGAAGCATCCATGGAGACGAGATGCTTAACTCTGAAGCCTGCTGGTTTCGCTACTCCCTATCAGTTTGGTGACGCAGAAAAGTTTTCAACAGGCGTTTGAAGGTTAAAGCAGAAAGCTCCTGTCGAATTTTCTGTTGGCAAAGCATTCCACAGGGCTGGGCTGATGACACTAAAAGCTAGGTATCTTCTTGCCGTCCCATGAGCTGCACCAACTTAGGCAACGATCAGCAATGCTCCTGCAGATGGTCTCAGAGACTGAGCTGGGATATAAGGGATCAGGCTGTTCCTAAAGTACCCTGGGCCTAAGCTGTTCAGGGCTTTGTAAATTAATACAAGGCCCTAGAACCTAGCTTGGTCGTGGCTGTAGTAGCCAGTGCAGGTATTTTCACAATGGTGTCACGTGTTATCAGCCATGTGACCCCAACAGCAGTTTGGCTGCCGCATTCTGCACCTGCTGGAGCTAGCAAGCAGACTCAAGGTCAGCCCCGCACAGAGCGCATTGCAACAATCCAGCCCTGAGGTTAGCAACGCATCAGCTACAGTGGTCAGGCTACTAATAGGAACAAGCATTTCCAACCAGTAAGAAGACACTCAACTTTCTTTCGTTCAGCAGCATAATTATAAGAGGCAGGGAGGTGGCGGTGTTAAATTTTGTTGCTCCTGTTATTAAAGAATTAGGAGTCCAAATGTTTGCTGATCTGCTGTAAATCACCCAGTGGATCCAGATTGAGTTTCTGTCCACTCTGGCCCATCTCACCTATTTGACAAATCCAGGTCTGAGCCAAAGACTTTGGGGGAAGTTGGGTTTTGACAAGGGATTTGAAGAATGTCAAATGTTCTTCCCTCTCACTTGTTTAAATGAAGATTTTGGATAACTATTCGGTTCTATGCAGAGTTTTGAGTGAATGCATGTCTGAGCTGATTGCAGAACCATAGGCATCAATCCTAGCCTGAAACGGCCATAATCTTAGTTCATTTTGACTCTGGAAAACCTTTTTCCCCCCTCCAGGTTTTTTTGTATTGTTTGGCCAGGCTTAAGATGATATTTATACACTGTGGTGAGGAATGATGTCTCTCTCAAACGACTTTCAGCTCTGTCTGAAACTAATGTCTCTCTCCATCTGCACAGACAGAGTCATCTGTTGCTTCTCTGTTGTGATGCAACTGCAGAGAGGCTTGTGGTCACAGGCTAAGTGACATTTAAAACCTTCCACTCCTTTTCCCCCTCACATGCTATAGAATCAGATAAAGGTTACCCATTCAGCACTGTATTATAGTGCCCTGCAGGTGAATGGAGGGAGATTTAATTCCACCTGGGCGGCTGAGTATAATTTCTCTGGCATAGTGGCATAAATCACCTACCTCTATTGTTACTGGCTTAAGAGAAACTGGAGAAGCCTCAGCCAAACCTTCCCCATTCAGGATGAGATTAAGGCGGAGAGACAAAAAGATCGCCACCCTCGGTCCCATCCTACAGGGCAGGCTCAAGAGCTGGTTGCAATAGGAACAGGGCAGAATGAGAGGCTACAGTTTCTAACATTTTTATTTCGAAAAGTTGTGCTTGGACAGGACTGAGGGTTCCTGCAGAATGGTTTACTGAGCATTCATCCTGATGTGCTTGCACAAAGCTTACGCAGAGGTTAGATTATATTTGGTCTTCATTCTGATTTGATGTTGGGTTGCTCATCTTAGCTCTGAGTCCTGGAAGACCTGTTCCCAGCTTTGCCTTTTCCCACCTAGCCTGGGAGGGAGGGGCCCTGACTGACTCCAGCTACAAAAAATGAGGCTGCTGGACAGACTCTTGGGCTGGGGTATCGCTTAGTGGGGTTTGTTGGGGGCGTTGTTGTTGTTAAAAGGTAAAGGTAAAGGGACCCCTGACCGTTGGGTCCAGTCGTGACCGACTCTGGGGTTGCGGCACTCATCTCGCTTTATTGGCCGAGGGAGCCGGTGTACAACTTCCAGGTCATGTGGCCAGCATGACTAAGCCGCTTCTGGTGAACCAGAGCAGCACACGGAAATGCCATTTACCTTCCCACCGGAGCGGTACCTATTTACCTACTTGCACTTTGACGTGCTTTCGAACTGCTAGGTGGGCAGGAGCAGGGACTGAGCAACGGGAGCTCACCCCGTCACAGGGATTCGAACCGCCGACCTACTGGCTGGCAAGTCCTAGGCTCTGTGGTTTAACCCGCAGCGCCAACCGCGTCCCGTTGTTGTTGTTACTAATGTTAAATTGTTGTCTCTTTATTTTAGATCCAGTTATGATTTATGTGGCAATTATTCAATTTGGTTGTGTGGTTTTTTGATGAACATAAGAAGAGCCCTGCTGGATGAGGCCAATGGCACATCTAGTCTAGCATCATGTTCTCTTTTCTTTTTTTTAAAAGATATTTATTGAAGGTTTTTAAAATATAACAAAAAAAGAAAAATAAACATACAAAATAAAAAACAATTAAAAACACACATTAATTTTCAATAACATAACTTCCCTACACTTATTTCCTCGGACCTCCTCATACCTCCCTTCTTTGTATTCCAGTTCAATTTGTTAGTTCAGCAAATCCTTACCATTAAAATTTTACCCATTTGTGAAACCTTTTTTTTCATATCTCTTAAAACATTACAGCTGGAAACCACTTAGTTTCTATCCAACATCCTTCTAACATTCATTAATTTTACAATGTTTCTGTAAGTAGTCTTTGAATTTCTTCCAATCTTCTTTCACCGACTCTTCTCCCTGGTCTCGGATTCTGCCAGTCATTTCTGCCAATTCCATGTAGTCAATCATAGCGTCATGTTCTCACAGTGGCTGACTTGATGCCTGTGGGAAACCAGAAGCAGGATTTGAGCACAAGAGCAACTCTGCCCTCCTGTGGTTTCCAGCAGCTGGAATAATAATAATAATAATAATAATAATAATAATAATAATAATAATAATTATTATTTATACTCCGCCCATCTGGCTGGGTTTCCCCAGCCACTCAGGGCGGCTTCCAACAGAATATTAAAATACAATAATCTATTAAACATTAAAAGCTTCCCTAAACAGGGCTGCCTTCAGATGTCTTCTAAAAGTCTGGTAGTTGTTGTTCTCTTTGACATCTGGTGGGAGGGTGTTCCACAGGCCAGGTGCCACCACCGAGAAGGCCCTCTGCCTGGTTCCCTGCAACTTGGCTTCTCGCAGCAAGGGAACCACCAGAAAGCCCTCGGCGCTGGACCTCAGTGTCCGGGAGAACGATGGGGATGGAGACGCTCCTTCAGGTATACTGGACCGAGGCCGATTAGGGCTTTAAAGGTCAGCACCAACACTTTGTGGCATTCAGATAGCCACTGATAGCCTTCTTTAGGAATTTGTCTAATCCACTTTTAAAACCAACATTCAGTGTCATGGAATGTCTTTTCTCTGTCCACTTTCTTGATGCCGTATGTAATTTTATAAATTTCTGTCATGTCTCCTGTTACTCATCTTTTCCCTAAACTAAAAAGTCCCAAATGCTGCCCTTTTCTGTACAATTCTTTTCTTCTGGCTCAAAAAGCACAGCGGTTTGGTTTTTCTTTTTTGCAAAGGAAAAAAAAGCATTGCTGAGGGCACCCCTTCCATTTACACACACACAAAAAATATGTTTTATGGTTAGCCATCATAACTTTGATTTAAGGTAACCGAAGTTCATTCCGTATTTGGGCAAAAATGCAGCGATGGTGTAAGGCAAGGCAGTGTTTCTGCTTTGGGCAGGCTTGATTTAGCCTGGCAGTATCTTGGCAGGTAAACTGTCCTACTGGGTAGTGATCCTGCACCCTGTTCTTTGCTGCAAAGGGACAATTTTATCCTCCAGTCTGTCAAAGCACTGCTGCATTCCAGTGGATTTCCCCCCTCAAGGATCTGTAGAAAGAAATAGTACAGTGGTACCTCAGGTTACATACGCTTCAGGTTACAGACGCTTCAGGTTACAGACTCCGCTAACCCAGAAATAGTACCTTGGGTTAAGAACTTTGCTTCAGGATGAGAACAGAAATCGTGCTCTGGCGGTGCGGCGGCAGCAGGAGGCCCCATTAGCTAAAGTGGTACCTCAGGTTAAGAACAGTTTCAGGTTCAGAATGGACCTCCAGAGCAAATTAAGTTCTTAACCAGAGGTACCACTGTACAGTCATACCTCTGGTTGCGAACACTGCGGATTGTGCGTTTTCTGGCTGAGGACTGCGCTGAATCCAGAAGTACCAGAACGGGTTACTTCCGGGTTTTGGCGCTCACGCATGCGCAGAAGCGCAAAATGATGTCATGTGCATGTGCAGAAACGCCAAATCGCATTACCCGCATATTGCAGGTTGCAAATGTGCCACCCGCACGGATCACGTTCACAACTCAAGGTATGACTGTACTCAAGAAGGCTTCCCCCTCCCCTGGATTGTCTCTTGTATATGACGCTGGCATATTTTGAGCCCCTCTCACACTTTTGTGCCATGTGCAAATAATGTTGAAGGGAACTCAGAAGAGAAAGCTCAAATGGAACCGTTATTAACGCTGTCTGCAGTAGGAGCCGTTTTGAAACAAAGTGGACTTTGCTGTAAGAATAGGGTGGCCCTGTGTCTTCCTTTACAGATTACAGTCCTCCATTTGAAGTCCTTCCTCTATGTGAAGGAGTCCTCTAGAAGAAGGGTATTGTAGTTCATTTGTGGTTTAAAGATACCTAAGGAAGGTGAGCAGGAGAGGCCTTGAAGTTGCCCGCTTGGAGTGAGCAGTACCTGGGCATCAAACCCATCAGGCACACAGATCACCAGGTCATTTGTTGTGTTTCTGCTGAAATAATAGTCTTTCTAAAGTTTCATCTATACATATAAGTTAATATGTACAAATCTGTGCCTTTTTCATTCTCTCTCTTTTTGTGTCCTCTCACAGAGCACTGTTGACAAGAAATGACACAATTTTCTTGTGGGTTTTTCTCTCTCCTGAAAAAGGGAAATATATTTGCTTTTGGAATAATTTTCTATTACAGTGGATGCTCAGGTTGCGAACGTGAGCCGTGTGGGATGCACGTTCGCAACCCGCAGCAGCGCGTCTGCGCACACGTGGTTTGCGATTTGGCGCTTCTGCGCATGCACAAAAGCGATTTAGCGCTTCTGCACATGCGCGACCACTGAAACCAGGAAGTAACCCGTTCCAGTACTTCCGGGTTTCGGTGGTCTGTAACCCGAAAGAAACACAACCTGAAGCGTCTGTAACCCAAGGTATGACTGTACTACAGTTTTGCATTTGGGCTTCAGTATATGATACTAAAAACAACCAAAACAAACCAAAACAGATTTTTTTTACATTTTTATCTCACTTTTCATCCAAGGAGCTCAATGTGGTGTACATGGTTCTCTTCCCTATTTTATCCTCACAAGGTTAGGCCAGTGTTTTTCAACCTTTTTTGGGCAAAGGCACACTTGTTTCATGAAAAAAATCACGAGGCACACCACCATTAGAAAATGTTAAAAAAATTAACTCTGTGCCTATATTGACTATATATAAACTTACCGGGCTGCTGCTGCTGCACAGGGCTGGACTCACTTGTCTCTCTTCTGAGACCCTGCCATGACCGACTGGTTCCAGATGATCTCCTCACCTCACGCTGCACCTGCGGCCTGGTCTAGATCCGGATGCGGTCTCTCTGCAGTGCCGACTCCCGCCGAGTCCTGGTCTCCGTCCGTCTCCTCCTGCTCCGGTCCTCCTGGTGACTCGAGTCACGACGTCTTCTTCTCTCCGCTGCTGCGCACACTGTGCTCGGGCGGGAAGGAAGTCGGAAGATGATGTCCTACTGTGATAGGTCCAGGCTGGAGTCTGGACCAATCACAGCCCGGACATCAGAAAAGTAGAGGGTGTCCCCCTGAGGAGCGCCAATCGGCGCCCCTGCTGGCCGAGGGTGGGGTCAAACCCCCCCATACCCAGGACACAGTCCGGCGCCCGCCTAGTGGGCGAAAATTTGACTTTTTTAAAAATCTTTCGAATTTTTCAATTTTCCCCAGGGCACACCAGGCAACATCTCGCGGCACACTAGTGTGCCGCGGAACAGTGGTTGAAAAACACTGGGTTAGGCTGAGAGACAGTAATTGGCCCAGGGTCACCCAGTGGGTTTAATGGATGAGCAGGGAATTTTAACCTTGGCCATAAGCCAACAATCTAACCACTATGCCATACTGACTCCCAATACTGACTTTGAGCCCCATGAGTGGAAACTGCCTCATATATTTTCTGATAGACTATTCTTACTATTTTCATTTATTTGTCACTTTCCACAACAAAATGTCTCAAAGAGACTTGCTGATCTCTAACTTGCTCACAAATCTTTAAAGGCAAATGCATCAAGAAAAACAAGTTTGTGTAATCTGGAAATGATAGCAACAGAGAAAGCTCCCCTGCATGCGTGATTTACGATGCTCTGATTTGACAGAGTGTTTCAGGGTGAAGACGGATATAGATTTTTAAGAGCAGGGCGCTGTCTATTTGTAATCTACCATATAAACTAGATTCAGAACTTCCTGAACATACAGTAATTCATAAAACAAGGAACCGGCAGAGGAAAGGAGAGGAATCGGATGTAGCCACTGGAACAGAAGGGGTAGAGATCGGCAAAGTTACATGTGCCATAATTTATTAAGATCTGGGTTTCAAGTCTCCAGCTTTCTTGATGTAGTGTGAAATATGGTCTTGTTTTTTCTCTGAAAGAGCTGAATCAGTTTTTCCTGAGAATGAGCTACAGTACATGAAATGCATCATCAGGCAATAAATGATCTTCTGTGCACCTTTTGGACGTCTCTTCTGTTTTCATTCTTAACATAATTCATACCTGCAAGTCAAGTACTAGATCAGCCTTGCAGCTTCCCCTGTGAATCTGGCAAACTGCTTTTGTAAGAAAGAAAGAAAGAAAGAAAGAAAGAAAGAAAGAAAGAAAGGGAGGGAGGGAGGGAGGGAAAGGTAGGCAGGTAGGAGGCACATGAAATCCAAGGGCTCTACCAGACTACCTGTTCATTGAGAATTCCTTCAGATTGGTTCGCAGAGAGATCAAAGCAAGTGTTATCTTATACTTCACAATATATTTTCTTTTCACTTTCCTTACTGCTAAAAGTCAAATCTTTGGAGGAGGAGGGTTTCTTGCGCATGCCCTCTCAATCAACCATCATTCTACAACCTAAATTTGCAGGTATGTGCTCATAGGTTCAAATAGCATCAGAGGGCAGTTTGAAAGCCTTCCCCTGAACAGCCCTTTGCTCCTCTTTAAGTCTCTGTTATCCAATTTTCTTTAAACTTCCTTAAGCATCTGGTTTGCTTGCAAAGGTCTTTCAGATAGCTCCATGCTGCACTCTGAAGACTCAATAATAATAATAATAATAATAATAATAATTTATTATTTGTACCCCGCCCATCTGGCTGGGTTTCCCCAGCCACTCTGGGCGGCTTCCACAGAAACCAAAAAACACTAAAATATCATACATTAAAAGCTTCCCTGAATAGGGCCGCCTTAAGATGTCTTCTGAATGTCAGGTAGTTGTCCATCACCTTGACATCCAATGGGAGGGCATTCCACAGGGCGGGCGCCACCACCGAAAAGGCCCTCTGCCTGGTTCCCTGTAGCTTCGCTTCTCGTAATGAGGGAACCGCCAGAAGGCCCTCGGCGCTGGACCTCAGTGTCCGGGCAGAACGATGGGGGTGGAGACGCTCCTTCAGGTATACTGGGCCGAAGCCGTTTAGGGCTTTAAAGGTCAACACCAGCACTTTGAATTGTGCTCGGAAACGTACTGGGAGCCAATGTAGGTCTTTCAAGACCGGTGTTATGTGGTCTCGGCGGCCGCCCCCAGTCACCAGTCTAGCTGCCGCATTCTGGATTAGCTGTAGTTTCCGAGTCACCTTTAAAGGTAGCCCCACGTAGAGCGCATTGCAGTAGTCCAAGCGGGAGATAACTAGAGCATGCACCACTCTGGCCAGACAGTCCGCGGGCAGGTAGGGTCTCAGCCTGCGTACCAGGTGGAGTTGGTAGACAGCTGCCCTGGATACAGAATTGACCTGCGCCTCCATGGACAGCTGTGAGTCCAAAATGACTCCCAGGCTACGCACCTGGTCCTTCAGGGGCACAGTTGCCCTATTCAGGACCAGGGAGTCCTCCACACCAGCCCGCCTCCTGTCCCCCAAAAACAGTACTTCTGTCTTGTCAGGATTCAACCTCAATCCATTAGCCGCCATCCATCCTCCAACCGCCTCCAGGCACTCACACAGGACCTTCACCGCCTCCACTGGTTCTGATTTGAAAGAAAGGTAGAGCTGGGTATCATCTGCATATTGATGGACACCCAGTCCAAACCCCCTGATGATCTCTCCCAGCGGCTTCATATAGATGTTAAAAAGCATGGGGGAGAGGACGGAACCCTGAGGCACCCCACAAGTGAGGGCCCAAGGGTCTGAACACTCATCCCCCACCACCACTTTCTGAACACGGCCCAGGAGGAAGGAGCGAAACCACTGTATAACAGTGCCCCCAGCTCCCAACCCCTCTAGACGGTCCAGAAGGATGTTATGGTCGATTGTATCAAAGGCCGCTGAGAGATCCAGCAGAACTAGGAAACAACTCTCACCTTTGTCCCTAGCTCGCCGGAGATCATCAACCAGTGCGACCAAGGCAGTTTCAGTCCCATGATGAGGCCTGAACCCTGATTGGAAGGGATCCAAATGGTCCGTTTCCTCCAGGCGTGCCTGGAGTTGTTCAGCAACCACACGCTCAATCACCTTGCCCAAGAATGGAAGATTTGAGACTGGGCGATAGTTGGCCATACTGGCCGGGTCTAAAGATGGTTTTTTAAGAAGCGGTTTAATGACCGCCTCTTTCAGCGGATCTGGGAATGTTCCCTCACAGAGGGAAGCATTCACCACCCCGCAGAGCCCATCGCCCAGCCCTTCCCGGCTTGCTTTTATGAGCCAGGATGGGCAAGGATCAAGGAGACAGGTGGTTGGTTTCACGCGTCCAAGCAGCCTGTCCACATCCTCGGGGGTAACGGATTGAAATTGATTCCATGCAACTTGACCAGACAGGGCTCTAGCACTCTCCCGCCCCGGCCCTGCTCCCACGGTGGAGTCTACTTCTTCCCGAATCTGAGCGATTTTATCTGCAAAAAACTTTGCAAAATCGTTGCAGGAGATCTTGGGGTCTTTACAAGGCCCCGGTGGTAAAGGTGGTTCCGTTAAATTGCGGACCACCTGAAAGAGTCTCCTGCTACTATTTTCTGCAGATGCAATAGAGGCGGTGAAGAAAGTCTTCTTCGCCGTCGCTATCGCCACTTGGTAGGCTCGACGTTGAGCTCTAACCTGTGTCCGGTCAGATTCGGAGTGAGTTTTCTGCCACCGACGCTCTAGCCGTCTCAGCGATTGTTTCATCGCCCTCAGCTCCGAAGAAAACCACGGGGCTGTCCGGGCTCCATGCAATCGGAGAGGGCGCTTCGGAGCCAGACAGTCGATAGCCCTGGTTAACTCCGCATTCCAGCGGGCCACCAGGGAATCAGCTGAAAGGCCATCAACATGGGATAAAGCATCCCCTACCACTCTCTGGAAACCATTTGGATCCATTAAGTGGCGGGGGCGGACCATCCGAATTGGTCCCACCTCCCTGCAGAGGGGAAGGGTCGCGGAGAAGTCCAGTTGCACCAGGAAGTGATCTGACCATGGCACTTCTTTGGTCAAAGTGGCCTTGTCACCAACGGAGCAGGTGGGCCAGCATCCAGATGCATTGGCAAATCCTCACAGTTGCATTGGTGCAACTTGGTTCCCCCGGCATAGTGTGACTGACCTGTGACCCCCCAGATATTGCTGGATTACAACCCCCATCATTCCAGACCATCGACCATGATGAATGGAGCTGATGGGAGCATCATCCAGATGGCCACAGGTTAGACACCCCTGCTTTTGCTTCCTAGCTGGTATATGTCAAGTAAAAGAATGCTCTCTAAAATTAATACTGCTACAGACAAGCACATTAAAGTGTGGAGTGCAGTTATAACAAGCAGGAAAACTTAAAACACACAGTTGCTGATTCAGTGTACACTTAGATATCTTTGCACCTAATGCTATTAAAGTGCAATTCTAAAAAGATATAAATATCATTCAGTATCGAATATTACAAATATTATTGCACCTGGTGCTACTAAAATAAAATACAGACCGCCGCATGGTTCTGTGTGCCTCGCTGGGCGATTTACAGCTCCTTATGACCAATCAAACCCTGGCATCTGTTTTCTAATTAAGGCTCATCTTCCCTTTTGCACAGAGTGCTGAGAGCTTCCTGGAATCGAATGCAAACATGAGGCATTTGCTATAGCGATGTGGCACGCGGCATTGCTAATTAATTTCAGCGGGAGCTCGGTCTGCTTTGGTGTCTTTGTACCAGCTCAGACTTCTGAGACTGTTGTTCTTACAGTGAAGCCTAATTAACAATCCCCTTTCTGAAACCAATGCTGCTGTGAGGCTCTCAGATTTTTTTGGTGCCTGAATGCAGCTAATATTGCGTTGGTTTTTGCAACCGACACTCTCCCGTTAGTAGATCAGAATGTGCTGTTCATTTATTTTAGGGAGAGAGGGAAAACCTCCTGTCTTTGGGAACAAATGTCCATTCTTTTACTTTGTTGCTTTCTCCGTGAGGGCAGTCAATAATTCTTCTGAGCATCTTAGAATCAGAGGTCTTGCAGAGGTAGCACCAGAGGAAGTGGGACATCACAGACTGACATAAGAAGCCAAGGCAGCTTCTGTGTGATGGCCTGGGATTCGGACTCGAATGCTGAACCTGAGGGATTCCAGCCTGCACAGGATTCCCCGCCTCCAGAACCAGCTGAGCCGGGGATGGGGCATGAGCCTGAAGGGTCCTCACCTGTGCTGGGTCCTCAGGTGCAGGCATCAGCTAAGTCTGCTCTGGCTCCTGAGGTGATGGAGGACCCATTGCCTGCAGGTGCTCCACTCTCAGCCCTGTCAAGGGAAGCTGAGGTTGCCTCTGGGTCTGGTAACCCCCCAGCCTCTCCTGAGCTGCAGAGGCTCAGGGCAGAGAGGCGGAGGGAGCTAAGTTCCCGCAGGAGGAGTGTTCGCCTCCAGGCCAGGAGGGGCGAGTCACCAGAAGATCGGGGCCGCCCTATGCCTCGGGGCAGATAAAAGCCAGCCAGCCTCAGTCCCAAGTTGCAGGAGCAACATTGTTGGTTGCTAGTTCCTGTCTGAACCCTGTCCTGCTTTCCTGCCTGAGCTCCTGACCAGCGCTGGCTCCTTGCTTGCAAGCCTGTTCCTGACTTCACCCGACTCCCTGCCCTGCACCCAGCTTTAGCTACTACGGACTCCCTCCTCGTTGCACCTTTGACCACAGACCGGACTTGGACCTTGCCTCCAGGACCAGCACATTCTGTCAATCTGTGATGTCCCAGAGAAATCAGGACTATTGTCACAGGTGTTATATGTTAGGTTTGCCATACGTCCGAAATTTCCCAGACATTACCAGGATCCGGCCTTTGGAAAGAGTGTCCGTGTGGGGGAAAAGCTCAACAACTTTGGGCGGCAACTTCTTTTGCGTCCGGATTTTCACTTTTTGAAAAATGGCCACCCTGTTATATGCTCAAGCCACCTTGCTGCAATGTGCAATTTGGCCGCCGAATTCTGCACCAGCTGAAGTTTCCAAACTGTCTTCAAAGACAACCCCAAGTATTACGTGTTGGATTTCTGTTTCATGCGTGGTGGGGAATAATCAATAATCAAACATCTGTAGTTTCTGCTTGTGTTTTTGTTGGAATCCTCTCTCGTCAGGGTCTGCAGCTCCCAAAGTTCCTCTGCTTCAGATGCGGAGGCCACAGAAGTAATGACTTGGTTTCAGAGTAGGCTGCTTGATGTGTGAATCAGTGCTCTGGGTGCAAGAATACAGTGCATGTTAAGTTGTGGGCGAACATATCAGATGTCACAGCAATTCTTCCAAAGCAGCTCTTTATTTGTAAGCTGGAACAGAACTGAACTGAGGAGCTCAGTCAGCCTGCTTACCGTATTTTTCGCCCGATAAGACGCACTTTTTCCCCTCCAAAAATGAAGGGGAAATGTGCCTGCGTCTTATGGGGCGAATGCAGGCTTCAGGAAGCTCTGCGCAACCCTCGGGAGACCGGCTCCGAGGGTTGCGCAGAGCTGCCTGCAGTCCCGGGACCAGCGCAGCTCTGCCCGGCCACCGGGAGCCGGGGGGAGAAGCTCCGCCCCGCTCCCGGTGGCCGTGCAGAGCTGCCTGCGGTCCTGGGACCAGCGCAGCTCTGCGCCGCCATCCCGAGCGGGGCGCTAAGTCCTGTCCCGCTCGGGATGGCGGCACAGAGCTGCCTGCCGTCCCGGGACTGCAGGCAGGTCTACGCCACCATCCCGAGCGGGGTGCTAAGTCCCGCCCCGCTCGGGATGGCGGCACAGAGCTGCCTGCCATCCCGGGACTGCAGGCAGGTCTACGCCGCCATCCCGAGCGGGGCACTAAGTCCCGCCCCGCTCGGGATGGCGGCGCAGAGCTGCCTGCGGTCCCGGGACTGGTGCACTTCTCCCCATCGCCAGCCCCACAAGCTCGGGGGACAGCGGGGAGGCAGAGCGTGCCTTCCCACTGTTCCCTGACCTGGTTCTTCCAGCCCCGCACCTGGGGGGGGGGAAATAAAATTTTTTTTCTTTATTTCCCCCCAAAAAAACTAGGTGCGTCTTATGGGCTGGAGCGTCTTATGGGGCGCAAAATACGGTATATAGAGCTCCAGAACAATTGTAACTGTTGCAACTTTCTAAAACTATCCAATCACAGAAGGTCACTTTTCAATCCTTCATTTGCATACAAACTATCCAATCACTGAACGTCACTTTCGATCCTTCATTTGCATAACTATCTACAGTATCCCCCTGCTGGCCCAGGGTGAGAACATCAGTACATAACAGTGCACACTCCGGTCCTAAATCAGAAAGTCAATCTGCACGGCTGCCAGCCTTAGGCTAGCCTTCCCCCAACCACGTGACCTTCAAGTGTTTGGGGCTAGCGTACCCATCAGCTAGCATGGCGGTGGCTGATGAGAGCTGGTCCAAAACATCTGGAAGGCACCAGATTGGCAAAGGCTGCCTCAGACCCCAGTGGCCATTGGGACAGGTAGAGCGGAAAGCAGAGTATCCTACTGGAGATGGAGGCAGAGCTAATGACAGGCAGAGCCAATGAATTCTAGTTTGTCCCCATCCTCTTCCCTGCTGGGTTCTGCAAGGGCAACGCTAAGACTAGAGAGGAGGAAGCTGTGTTAGCTGTAAGTAAGAAAGCAGATCAGTGGGGCAGATTGGACTTGGCGGGGTAAAGCCCCATTTGCCCTACGATATGATACGACAAGGATGCGGGTGGCACTGTGGGTTAAACCACAGAGCCTAGGACTTGCCGATCAGAAGGTCGGTGGTTCGAATCCCCACGATGGGGTGAGCTCCCGTTGCTCGGTCCCTGCTCCTGCCAACCTAGCAGTTCGAAAGCACATCAAAGTGCAAGTAGGTAAATAGGTACCACTCTGGCAGGAAGGTAAACAACGTTTCTGTGCGCCTCTCTGGTTCGCCAGAAGCGGCTTAGTCATGCTGGCCACATGACCCGGAAGCTGTCTGCAGACAAACGCCAGCTCCCACGGCCAATAAAGCAAGATGAGCGCCGCAACCCCAGAGTCAATCATGACTGGACCTAATGGTCAGAGGTCCCTTTACCTTTACCTTTATGATACGATAATCTTTATTGTCATTGTCCCATACAGAACAACGAAATTGAAAAAATCTACATCAGACATTCAAAAACCGACAAGCCTGCTATCCCAGCCTGGTTAACCCCCTAAAAACTCTGATGCCCCATAATTAAATACAATATACTCCCAGAGAGACGTCCTTACACTGCGTTTAAAACCGAAATCAGCAAAATTTCTCAGGCGGCTAGTCCTAGTCTTTATAACCCTGTACCTTCTTCCAGAATGCAGAAAGCTGAAAGAGATCACTTCCGGGGTGCGTACTATCCTGCACTATCTCTGCAGCTTTCTTATGGCACCTGGAAGCATAGATTTGATCCAAACTGGGAATTATTCTCTCTGCAGTTTTTACAACCCTGGACAGCATTGTTTTTTCCCTGACCGTGCAGCTCCCAAACCACACACAGAGACTATAAGTTAATAGACAAGCCTCCACTGGCCTCAGACCATTTCAAATGAGGAGGTCAAATTCTGGCCTTTCTAACCCAAGGCATTTCTGCCTCTGCTGGGTTCTGTCCTAGCATAGGCTTGGGAGAGTTGAGGTAGAGCTGCCTCCCAGTTTGAAAACACTTTCTAGTTTTGAGTGGGCTTAGAATCACAGAATCATAGAATTGGAAGGTTTACCTAGTGCAATCCCCTGCGAGGTAGGAATCTTTTGCCCAATGTGGGACTTGAACCCACGATCCCAAGATTAAGAGTCTTATGATCTACCAACTGAGCTATCCTTCTTAAGGAAGCTGTCAGAAGAGCAAAAAGGTGTTTTTCATTTTTTAAAAAATGCAACCAATCGTAATAATAATCCCAATTTTGCTGCACGGGCACAGAAAGCAATGGCGTTGAAGGATATCATTATCTTATCAGGGAGCGAAGATGATGATAGGAAATGTCTACACACTCCTGCTGGTAAACTGCTGCTATTTCCAGGGCACTCGTCCATTGGATTAATAGCCAGCAGCACCGCCAAGGAGATGTCCGACTGGAATTGTCAGAAATGGCTGCCATTCTGTTCTTAGGGAACCTTTAGCAGAATACCCCATATGTGTGTTGACCTAGTGACTGCAGTTAGCAGTCTGGGAAGTTCGCAGGACGAAAGGAATATGGAAAAGAGAAGGCAGTGCCAGCATGCCTTGTCCTTTTACCAGGTCTGGAAAGGTCACACCCACCCACTAGTCACATGCAAGGAAGGCCTTTCCAGGCCAGGAGGAACAGGAAGTTTGACTGGCTGGACCAAACATTCCCTTGCACGTCCACTCTAGCAAAACAAGGAATGTTGTACTTGACTGCTCTCGGTGGATTGCATCCCACAGATTGGTTGGCGGGGCATGTTCCAGTAGGTGTGGCCAGAGCTAGCCACTGCCACAAAAGCACACATTAACACACACAGTGTGGAGCGACTGACTTTTCTCCCCTTTGTGGCCAAGCCATTATAAGGTGAGTTTTCTTGAGGGCGGTTGTCAGGCTTCGGGGAATCCCTCCCACAGTGGCAGCCAAGAAGCAGAGAAAAGATAAAAGTTCTTACCAAGCAATGTATTCAGTAATTCACAGAAAGCGACGAAGGAATGCAGTCTTCCCTAAATAATGGCGTTGCTCCAAGTAAAGTCCCCACCCCACTACATTTCCCCTGTTCGATGTCACTCCTCTGTCAGTTAATCTGAGCTTTCTGCCTCTGAGCTCTCTGTTCTACTACCCTTAATGCACGCCTGGTCCTGGGAGAGGAATGCTTTCCAAGGACACTGAGTCTGTCAGCTGTCTCTCTCTCTCCCCCCCCCCCCGGTGCTTCTTCTTCCTGCTGTTCCTTTCCCAATATTTCCCAGCTTTTGCCCTCTGAACTATGCCCTTCTGCAAACCACTGTTCTAAATCTAGACTGTCCTCCTGTTCTAGGGAAGGTTTGGGAGAGGGGTGGGGTGGTCCCCACCCTTCCTCCTCAGTCCAGCCCCTGACAACAGTCCTGTCTGGTTCGTATCCCTGCAATGAATGGGCCTGCTCAATGGGGTGGGGATGTCATTCCCAGAGTGGCTGGTTTTTAGCACCTCCCCAGACAGTAGAGAATTATGTGTTGTTGTGCATAGTTTGCGGCTCACAACCTGCTGTGTGGAGGAGGCCCCCGAGCCCACCCTGAGAAGAAATGATGCACCCCGTGAACAAGTATTCGTGACTATAGCCATGCAGAATGATACCACAACACCCACCAGAGAGTCACCAACAACTACCTTTCAGCCTTTCGCCACCCACTGAGTGTATGGGAGATGGCCGTGAGTAATGGGTGCAGGTAGGCAGAAATAATGAAATCATAGGATTGTTGGAAGGGACCCAAAGGGTTCCTCTGTGTGTTTCTATGCACCCAAGAGAAGGAATGAGAGTGAGTGGTTGTTACTGTACACTTGATGCAGTGGGCGGGCTGATTGGACCATGTGGTGCCATTTTACAGCAGCTCCGAGTACAACTCTTGCCATATGGAATGGGAGTTCCCAGCTCACAAGTCCTGCTTCTTTCCCTCCTACGGCCAGATGTCCTAAGCTAGCAGGAGGGTGCTCCATCTTTTGCCTCGTCTAATTTGAGGGATGACGCGTCATCGGTAGCAGGCACCGTTCCCAGCGTTGGCTCAGCGATGGCTCAGATCCTCTTGTCTGTTTTCTGTTGAAAAGCGCGGAGTGAAAACAAGGGTGTTTAATTGAGACCTACAAATAATGCTGTCATAGATCTATGGTGCTAAATGTTTAGGTTGGTAAACATTAGGATTTAATCAGAACTTGTATGTTATGAGACAGTCTCAAATGTATATTAATGTAACGGGTTTGAGGTGTTTAAGTAGCGTTTATGTGTAAAGGCTGCGTATCAGACCTTGAGGGTGTAATCAAGATCCATGTGTATTGGAATATGTGCATGGACCTACTTCTGAGCACCACCTATAATTAATTAATTAATTAATTAATTAGTTAATATCTGGTCTGCAGATCTGATTAGGCTCACCAGGTCTCCCCATTTGGTCTGCGAAGCTGTTTTGACGAAGCCATGCCCACCAACTGTACACCTGACGCTATATATGATGTCGGATGCGATGATGACCACCTGATTGCTGGGACTTGTAAAGCAATGTGTATGTGCTGTTGTCGTTTGATTTCAAACTGTGCAGGCAAAAACATCAGATGACTGACAGGTGGGTAGCCCTGCCCACTTGTCAAACCTGGCCTGGGGAGTGGGGGGGGAGGTCCGCTTCTCTGCCCCTGGCTTAGTGTTATGAATGAACCTTGTGGGGTGTTTTAACTATGGTTTGTTTACTGCCACCAAGCCCACAATCTGAATCCATGGTCTGCCATTAGCTTGCAAAGCGTGGTTTGCTTTAACTGTACAGTGGTACCTCGGGTTAAGAACTTAATTCGTTCTGGAAGTCTGTTCTTAACCTGAAACTGTGCTTAACCTGAGGTACCACTTTAGTTAATGGGGCCTCCTGCTGCCACCGTGCGATTTCTGTTCTTATCCTGAAGAAAAGTTCTTAACCTGACATACTATTTCTGGGTCAGTGGAGTCTGTAACCTGAAGCATCTGTAACCTGAGGTACCACTGTACTTTGTGCAACCAACACACTCCCCTGCCTCAACCTGCTGGATTTTGAAACAACTTTGAAATGACAATTGCTTGACCTGATATCGTATAATCTACCTGCAAACAAATCAGAATGAATGCTCAATAGTCTCTTGGAAGCAACTGGTGTTGGGGTGGGGTGTTGAGGAAAAATTCATGGGTGATAGAGTTAGCCGTCATGTTTTAGGTTCCCTCTCCTTAGTGTAGAGATCGAAGTATACATCTGTGCATTTAAAAAAAATAATAAGTTTTTTATTTGAAATTACAAAATTTAAACATACAACAAACAACAATTTGCAATCTATAGAATGAATTACTCTGAATCTCCCGACTTCTCCCCATCCCTTCCATGGCTCCTAATGAAAGTATTTACAACTGCATATCAATATTTATCCAAGTATTTTTCCTTCTGAATTATCCATAGTATCTCTTACTTTACAAGTGTGGTTAAAATCCTGCCAGTGTTTTAACCTGCTTGCAGTGGTCTCTTTTGTAAATTATAAACTTTCCCCATTCTTTTTTAAAGTGCTTGTCTTCTTGATTTCTGAGCTTCCCAGTTGGTTTTGCCATTTCTGCACAGTCCACCATCTTGATCTGCCATTCTTCTCTGGCTGGGGTTGTCTCTTCCTTCCATCTCTGGGCCAGTAGTATCTGTGTGGCCATCTGTGCATTGTTTTAACTCTTCTGCCACAATTATATTCTTAGTCTGATGTTCTTAGTCTTAACGCTTTATCTGCAAAACCTTGGAACTGAAAAGCTTTGGCTCAGGCTGAGGGTGCTGCTGCCATTCCCCCCCCCCTTTTAAAACAGAAAAAGCAATATTAAACAGGCTTAATAACAGGCATTTCCCACCCTGCCTATTGTTTATATGTATAAGCTACAGGGAACAGCCACCTAATTAAGATAATTGTACTTTGGCAAGGAGATTCTTGATTTATGCTGGATCCTCACTCCCCATGCTCATTACTGAAAACCATGTGGGTGCTTTCCTAGTTGAACAAAGCAGAACAGGGAGAGCAAGCCAGTTACCCCTCCCCCAGCATTGGGATGAATCTACAGAAAATGCATCTGCAGTATGAAACATCGATGGTATGTGTGGCGATCACACAGGGTCCCTGGACGTTTGACGGTCTATTGATCCCTGTGCCACCACTATAATCACTTCCCTGCTGCCACCAACCCGTTTCTCTCAGGTACACACTGAGTCCAGACAGTTGTTAACATTAAAACAAATAATCAAGTTTATTTTATAAGCATGAACAAGTTTATGGTTTCAGATAATTTTTCTTGTCAGTTTCTTATCCTTAGTTTCTATACCGGCCTATACCTTCCTAATACAGTGGTGCCTCGCAAGACGAAATTAATCTGATCCGCGAGTCTCTTCGTCTAGCGGTTTTTTCGTCTTGCGAAGCAACCCTATTAGCGGCTTAGCGGATTAGCGCTATTAGCGGTTTAGTGGCTATTAAAGGTTTAGCGGCTATTAAAGGCTTAGCAGCTATTAAAGTCTTAGCGGATTAGCGGCTTAGAAAAAGGGGGGAAGCGGGAAAAAATCGGAACACTCGCAAGACGTTTTCGTCTTGCAAAGCAAGCCCATAGGGAAAATCGTCTTGCGAAGCAGCTCAAAACACTCCTGGAGTGTCAACACAAGGGGGCTTGTGAAGAAGGCGCAGCAGAGACTGTACTTTTTGAGAATACTAAGGAAAAACCATCTTCCACAGAAACTGCTGCTTGCCTTCTATCACTGTGCCATTGAGAGCGTGCTCACTTATGGCTTATGTGTGTGGTACGGAAGCTGTACTGCCCAGGACAGGATGGGGTTGTGCAGGGTTGTTAAGGCAGCAGAGAGCATTGTTGGCTGCCCACTCTCCACCTTAGGGCAGATTTATGCCATAAGGTGCCATAGGAAGGCACTGGACATAGTAAAAGATCCATTGCATCCTGGTCACTGTCTCTTCGAGCTCTTGCCGTCGGGACGGAGATACAGGTCGATGAAGACAAGAACGAGCCGTCTTAAGAACAGCTTCTTCTCCAGAGCGATCTCGGCCCTGAATGGGAAGCCCGGACTTTGAAAGTCATCTAATCTCCCTTGCTGTATTATATTGCATTGTTTAATTAGTGTTTTTATGGAGCAGTCAAGTAATTTCATTGTCCCCAAAGGGGGCAATGACAATAAAGATATTCTTATTCTTAAAAACGGAAAACCCTTTCGTCTAGCGGGTTTTCCGTCTTGCAAGGCATTCGTCTTGCGGGGCACCACTGTAACTTCTAACTGATCATCCCAACTGTCTATCTGACTCCTAACAGTTTCACTCACTCTCACATCAAACTAGCCCAACCCACAGACTTATCCTCCCTCTTCCTTCTCCAACTCCCAACTGACTCCCCAACAACTCCAACTCTAGCTCCTCCCCTTGGGTTCCCACTGGCCAATCACTTCACCCTCATTTAACCCTTTCCTTATGACCCACCTAGGAGGGCAAACGCCACAGTATGAAACTTCGATCCATCCTTGGGCTCCTCTGAACAACCTATCCGTTCAGCATCCATCCTGATTTGCTTGCACAAAGCTTATGCAGTAGTTAGACCAGAGGCCCCTCTATAAACATCCTCTCCTCTCCCCTTTTTGGTATACATTTTTATTTATTTTAATACAGACAGAACAAAGAAACATATTACAAAGCTACGCTGTGGATCAATGTCAAATATAAAGCTTTTAACTTAAATAGCGGGGAGAATGAAAAAAGGCACAAGACACAGATTAGGAAACACAGGTATCTCCAATATCAAAGGATTACAATTCTGAGCTAATTTATTTAATCTGTTAGGGGGAAGGGGGAAGAGACATCAAGAGGCCTGCGGCGCATGACATCTATTGAATCAACCAGGTGGAGGAGAATGTCCGTGTGTCATTGACAAGCATAACAAAACTGTGTCACACTGAAGGAAATCTGTTTTTCTTGCTTTGACCTTTAACAATTCACAATTTATGTGCTAATTTTTCTAAGAAGGCTATCTCCCAAACTTTCAAATACCATGCTTGGAGGACGGCACCAGCAAGGTCTTTTCCCAGCAGACATCCTTTTTTGTGGGAGTCATAGCCACGGTAAAGGCTTATAATATTGCAGGGTGCCCCCTGACCTCGGCTGACCAGCACTCTGAGCTTTACAATGTATTGGAATGCATTGACCTTATAAGGAGTTATGTTCCCCCCCTCTGGGCAGTGTAACCCTATATGGTTTGTGGGTGGGTTAAAGCCAGGACCGGATGTAGGTAACGTGAGACACTGGCAAACGGCCATGCGGCTGGTGAGGAACAAAGAGTAATAAAGGGACTGGAGGGAGAGGAGAAGTCTGAAATGAGCTGCCCTCCGTCCATGGAAAAATTGCTGGCTTCTGTGTCTTTATTTTATGCTAAAAAGCACCATTTGTAACGGCTGGCTCCGACACTTTTTATTGTACATTGATGTTGGTTTGTGCTTATAATGGTATTTGGGAAGTGACATGTGACCCCACTTTCCATACTGTTTGCGGCTGCAAATGCTCCAGAGTGGACATACTACTTCCTTTCTGATCAGTGCACATCCCATAACTTCCTAAAATCCCTCAACTTCTCATTTCACAATTGTTCCAGGGCTTGTTTGTTTAGTCCCAGTTTTGTTGCGGCTCCAAACGGCAATGGTGCAAATAATATGCTCTCCCAAGTCCACATTCCCAGCATGTTCACACTCCTGGCTTTGTCATGTCCACAAAATGGAAGATGGCAGGATTCCTAAGGATGTGCTGTACGGGGAGCTGGCTTCAGGCACCAGGCCCATTGGCAAACCAACTCTGTGTTACAAAGATGTCTGCAAATGCGTCATGAAGGCTGGCAACATCAACCTTTCTCTTTCCCCACAACACAACAGTAGCGATGGGTGAATCTCTCTATTTCAGTTTCTCATTTGTCCCATCTAAAGTTCAGTTTTCCAAATTTCCACATTACAGTTGTTGTCCGTTGTCGAACATAATCTGTTCCGGAAGACCATTCGACTTGCAAAACGTTTGACAACCAAGGAGCAAAGGGTGGTCTCCAAAGTCAATGGAGAAAATTGAAAAACACGCACCATTCGACTTCTGAGGTGCGTTCAAAAACGGAAGCAATTACTTCCAGGTTTTCAGCATTCATAAACCAAAACTTTTGGCTTCCAAGATGCTTGAAAACCGAGGTACCACTGTAGTTTGTGGTTGTTGTTTTTTAAAAAAAGCCCTCAAGAAAATACATTAGCATTTTAGTGTGACTTTCTCCTACTACACAAATGTTGTTTGTGTGCAGTTTTCCCTAATACATACATTTTTTGCAAAGCAGTTCCTCCCTAATATAATGCGTTATTGTTTCCATTAATATATGCACTTCAATGTACACTTCACCCTAGCGTATGCATTTTTGAATACATTACTTGACTGGGGAATGGCGCAGCAAAATTATGAGAAGCACAAATTTTGAGGGATGGCTGTTTTGGGAAAATGTGAATTAGGCAGGTTCGCCTTTAAATGCAAACTGAATCCCATTTCCCCCCATCCTTACTTGACAACAAAACTAGGGCTTCGTTCTCGTTTGCAAAGCCCAGACTGCAAGGCTCAGATTTCTTGTGCCATAGCAATGTCTGGAATCTGGCAGGGTGATCAGAGACCAAATTACCTAGAGGAAGGTTACATAAATGTGCCGCAGCTGAATATTTTCATTTTACTGCATCACCTCAGTTCCTAGGATGGGACTACCCTGCGGGGCTGGATGCGGATCCTGGAAAAGTACAGACAGAGTGATGAGGAGGTTAGCAGTATTCTTACCCCCCCCCCCTTCTAAGGGTGCTGGCTGGGTCATAAAGCAACTGTCACATTGCATTAGCCTGCGAACTGCTTCTCTCCACACATGCCAGCGAAGGCAACTGCAGCACCGTTTGTGTGCAGTGAGAGATCCGTGCCTGTTTGTTCATCAGGCAACGCTCCGTCCCCACGAGACCCGCACGCTTGCCTCTTTCGCATGCAGAACGAGGTTCTCGTGCACAGCAACCACCCGGTCCCTTGTGGGTTTGTGATCTTGTGCAAAGAGATTCTAGAACACGTGCGGCAACTGCGCATTGAATTACCCTAAATCCAGGCTGTTTCTGCGCCTACATTTCAGGAAGGTCTCCTGCTGCTTGCATATTGAGAGGCAGTGGGGCGTAATGGTCAGAGAATCAGACTAACTTTGGGGAGAACTGGGTTCAAATAGTCACTCAGGCAGGGTGCCAACTTGAATAAAATACAGGGTGGGAGCAGGCAAGTCCCATCCTGCATAATCAATCACAAGATGTGGCCGCGAACACCATTTGAATGGTAATGCCCATCAACTTGCGGGAGGGGCTCAGATATTTTATTGGGGAGGGGGCAAAGGGACCTTGGCCCCCCAGGAATTGGCTCCTATGCACTCAGGGCACTTCCAGACTGTCGACATTTTCAGCTGGGATTCCATCACCTTCCAGCAAATTACAACTGATGGGATGGTTGTGCACAACAAACCCACTTTCCTGAAAGTTTTTTGCAACAAGGAAAGTGGCAGGAAAATATATCCGGGAAAATACGAGATAACACCTGCTCGGATGCAGCCTCATCTAACCTCCCCACAAACAAATCAGAATGAATGGTCATTAAATAGCCAGTCTCATCTGATCTCCCTGCAAACAGTCAGGATGCTCAATAAACAGGCCAGCTGAGGAGAAAAATGGATCTTCTATTGCATTATGTGTGTGACAAGAAGCATTCCTACCAAATCACATTACTGGTCTGCCCAGAGTACACACTGGGAGAGATGGAGCATGCAGCCCTGAAGGCAATGGTGACTTTGGGGCTTTGTATTCATTCCCCTCCTCCAATACTCATTGGTTGAGAGGTCCACTAATAGCCTCTTACTGACATCCTCAGAAGATCCTGTGTCAAGACCTAGGCAATAAGTCCCCCTTCCTTCCTTCCTTACTTCCTTCCTTCCTTCCTTCCTTCCTTCCATGTGTTTTATTCTCAACAAAGGAGAGAAGCTCCGTGGAAATGAATTAATTGTAGAGTCTGTCTGGAAAAGGACCATCTCTGATGGAGTCTTCATAATCATCATCAGCATTAGCAATAAGACAAAAGCCGTAAACAAGCTGACTGCAAAGGAGCTCAGCAAATTGGTCTCAATTACTTGCCTATCTTGGGGAGAGAAAAATTAAAGTGGCCTTTTAAGTGCAGAGAGACGTGTTGAATGGAAATCCATAGTTATAAATTAGAACAGCAGCACATGGTTGAAGAGAGAAAGCAAAGAGGTAATATGCTTTGTGTGTCCCTTGCATTGCTTAATAGAGCCTGTAGCAAATTGCATTCCATTCTACAGGTAAATGGTGTTTCTTTTTCTCCCCTTCCTATTTTTGCTCACAAGCACTGGAGCCAATTTGAGACTGTTGCTACTTTGTGGGTGGGATTCAGTAACGTAGTGACAAATTTAGGTTCCTCAGTTGAAGTGGCTTCGGCGCTCTTGCATATCAAACCCCCTCCCCAAGGACATTTTGCAATAAGTAAGGGGGTGAAAAAAGACACTAAAAGGTGAGGTATAACCATCCCTTGATGCAATGTCGTATAACCTTTGCTGATTGTTGTGGCGATCACACAGGGTCCCCGGATGTTTCACTGTCTATTGATCTCTGTGCCACCACTTTATTTCTCACTGCCACCACCCAGGCCCTACCTGGTACAATACTGAGTCCAGTCAGGGTTAAATTGGAACATAAACTTCTGTTTATTTATTGCAGTTTAACAAGCATGTGGTTTCATAAACAGTATCAGTCAATTACATTCATGGGGTGCCTATCCAGACCTATAACTTCCGCTACCTGCTCTCACTCATTAACCCACCTCTCAGATATTTACTTGTCTTCCTAGCCCCTAACTGTTCCTGACTCAGCTTATTTCGCTACACTAACTCAACCTACCCACAGACTCTATCCCAATTCACTCCCACTCCAACCAACCACCCAACTCCCAACAAACTCCCCCCTTTGCCCCTCCCAGAGCTGGTTTTATAGTCCCGCTGACTCCACCCCCGGGTCCTGATTGGGTAACCTGTTTAACTATTTCACCTCCAGCACTCTCATATATTAACGTCACAATTGTTAGCTTCAAAAATGATGCAATTAGTGATCTTAGTACTACCAGTGGCAGCACCAGAAAAAAATGGGAGTGGGGCATAGAACTGGCAAAGTTGGAAGGGACCACAAGGATCATCTAGCCCTCTGCAATGGGTGAATCTTTCACCCAAAGCGGGACTCGAACCCACAGCCCTGACATTAAGAGTCTCATGCTCTATCAACTAAGCTATGCTATCCTTCCGCCTACCTCTCTTGTGTCATATTAGGTTTTGCAGCTGAGCTCTGGGAAGGGCTGCTTTCACTTTGGGGTAGAGTTTCTAATCAGCAAAGAGCAGTACGAATCTCCCAGGGTCGCCATCCCACTGGTCCAGTGACTGAACCAGCCTGAGGCTCATTATCTTAGAGTCGGCTCTCTTGGGTTCCAGTTTTCCTGCGTTTAGAGCTGTGTAAGTGTCCCTTTTAAGGACCTGCTGTCTAGTACAAGCTGGGAGCTGGAGTGTACCTGCTCCTTTCATGAACGCATCGGTGCATGAAAGAGGATGCCTCCAGCCAGCTGTTGAGTTGGATTAAGTTATTCATCCCTAAGACGTCAGATAGGCAGACTGTTTAGCAATTAATAATGAAAAGGCATTGCGTGCGTTAGAATAACCGCTATGGTTCTGCAAGGGAAAAGAAAGATGCAAGAAGTATTATCTTAGCAAATGCCCTACAGCTTTGTGGAAGAGCAAGAAGAGAGAATCTTCCTGGAGCTCTCAAATCAATACCCACAGTAACAATGGCAGGTTGTGCTCTTTTGAATGTTCAGAGTTGCTCACTTCTGAATTCTGTGGTTTAATACAGAGGAGATATTCTGAGCACGCATCTGGTCCAGTTTTGTTGGATGTGTTTCAGTTATTGGGGCTTGTGGAGAAGGTATTTGGTCAAGGCCAGCTCTCCATCTTTGCCTATTATGGCAACTAGCAGTGAAAGGGCAGTTGGCTGGGCCCAGGGGGCTGTAAATGTCTCCATAAAGAAGACGTTTCTTTTGAGTACTCAAAAGATGTTGACAACTATGGTCTGGTGGCTAAAGGCTTCTCTAGCTGTCCTCCATATTGTGCTTTCATGATGATTGGTTCTCATGATGCTATAGGGACATTCACATGTGATGACGCTTTCAATACTTGTTGCGCCTGCAGAGGTACTGGACTATTGCTTCATTTCCAATCAGTGCATGTCCTATAAGTGGGCATGGTGGGCATAGGTGCCCTGGCCCTTTTGCCTTCAAAAAATATTTTGGTCCTAGAGCCAGTGTGCCAAGGGGACCTTGCCTGTGGAGCAAGGCTGAGAGCTTAAAAGCTCTCTTTGCGCCGGGTAACCCCAAGTGGATGAATGCTTGGCCTTGCCTGCTCGGTGTGCCAGTTCTGGCCTCCCTCTCATCGTCCGCCTTATTGAAGGCATGCTGGCTAGCTGTGAGGTGGTTCCAAGAGCAACGTGATTCTGATCAGATGCGAATTTTGTGTGTCCGTGTTACCCGTGGAACCGAACCCCCATGTAAGATGCTGGTGTGCTGTGCAACGTGCCTGTATTAGGTACCTTAGGCCAAAGCATCGTTTCCATGATGATTTATATACGTGTGGGTGTAAAAGAATATTTCTTTCTCTTGCAGGGTTACCTCTCGGAAGGGCTAGTGACAAAATGGTATCGATCTCCTCGCCTGCTGCTTTCACCAAACAACTACACCAAAGCAATTGACATGTGGGCTGCTGGTTGCATTCTAGCAGAGATGTTGACAGGAAAGATGCTTTTTGCTGGTAGGTCTTCAGTTCTTGCTGGTAGGTCTCAAATTTTCTTTCTTTCTTTCTTTCTTTCTTTCTTTCTTTCTTTGGTGGAAAGAAATGCAATAGCTCAGCCGTGGACATCTATTTTGGCTGAGTGTAAAATGCTGAGCGTTTCAGTTGGCTTTCAGACTGCCAGGTATTTTGCAGGTATGATTCAGTTGTACACAGTCGTACCTTGTTTGTCAAATGGAATGAGTTACAGAAGTTTGCTCGACTTCCAAAATGTTTGCAAACCTGGAAAGGAATTGCTGAAATAATTAACAGAAGTGGAATACAAAAAGGGAGGTGTGAGGAGGTCGTGGAAATAAGTGAATGCAAGATGGGATAATGAAATTGTTTGATTTATTTTATTGTTGTTGTATTGTTTTGCTAGTTTAATGTATTGTATTGTATGTGTTTTTTTCTTTTCTTTTAGTGTTTAAATTTTTTGGAAAAGTAATAAATATTATTTTAAAAAAAATGTTTGCAAACCAAGGCGCAACTTCTGAATGGCCCCGGAAACAATGCCGACAGCCGAAACAGATGTTCAGCTTCCAAAAAACGTTCGCAAACCGGAACACTTACTTCTGGGTTTGTGGCGTTCGGGAGCCAAAACATCCGAGTACCAAGGCGTTCGACAACCAAGGTACGACTGTACTGGTGAATTTAGGTTGCGCAGTTGAATCCGACAGTCTTGTGCAACAAACCACTTAAGAAACCATAGAATCATAGAATCATAGAGTTGGAAGAGACCACAAGGGCCATCGAGTCCAACCCCCTGCCAAGCAGGAAACACCATCAGAGCACTCCTGACATATGGTTGTCAAGCCTCTGCTTAAAGACCTCCAAAGTAGGAGACTCCACCACACTCCTTGGCAGCAAATTCCACTGTCGAACAGCTCTTACTGTCAGGAAGTTCTTCCTAATGTTTAGGTGGAATCTTCTTTCTTGTAGTTTGGATCCATTGCTCCGTGTCCGCTTCTCTGGAGCAGCAGAAAACAACCTTTCTCCCTCCTCTATGTGACATCCTTTTATATATTTGAACATGGCTATCATGTCACCCCTTAACCTCCTCTTCTCCAGGCTAAACATTGCCAGCTCCCTTAGCCGTTCCTCATAAGGCATTGTTTCCAGGCCTTTGACCATTTTGGTTGCCCTCCTCTGGACACGTTCCAGTTTGTCAGTGTCCTTCTTGAATTGTGGTGCCCAGAACTGGACACAGTACTCCAGGTGAGGTCTGACCAGAGCAGAATACAGTGGCTGACCAGAGCAGAATACAGAAACCAAAACACCCTGGGGTTTTTTGCAGATTAGGAACGTGATGGGAAAATATACTGGAAAGTGTGGGATAATGGTAAAGAGAATTGAAAGTGGGATTGCGAATAACTGCCTGGATAGCATCACAAGCACAAATCATCAAGAATGCACAATAGGAAGGATGCCTAGAGGGGGGGTCCAAAGTGCTTATACAAAAAAATAACCTGGCGAGAACAAGAAGTTTTCCCACCTGCTGGAAGGCTGTTGTCCGAGTCCATCGCCAGCAGCTGGAAACGGGGCCATCCATATTTGTTCAGGAATCGAGTGCACCCCCTGATGCTACTTAGCAAATAAACATCCCTCCTTTTCAGTTGACCCAACAGCCTTTCTTTCATCTCTGCTTTCATGGTGGTTATTATTATCCTATCCTTGCCCATTATTTGTTTTGCAAGACTGCAGGATTTTGACACTCTGGGTAAGCTGGCCGCATGCAGCTTTCTCTAAATAAATAACAAGGTTCATTAATAATGGATTCTAACGCTTGGCCTTCCAAAATATTTCTGCTCTGAAGACCTGGTAGCGTTGGCTGTGCATAGACTAAGGCCTTGTCCACACTCCTGTTTGCCCTGCACCTTGGGGTTTTCCACTGGCCCTGTGCTTTCTAGGCATGGGTCTGAGAGGTTTTGCCTTTCGCTCACCGCTCCCCCCCAAAAAAACCCCCCACTTATACGGCGATAGTTCCATATCTTCTGAGTTCCCTGTTTTAAGAGGGATGGCCCCACTTTCTTTGAAGTTGCCCTGGGCTCTGCCTTAGTCCTTTCCCCCCCAAAAGATATTTATTAAAGTTTTTAAAATATAACAATGAAAAAAATAAAAAAATTTAAAAAAATACAAAATACAACATAAAAACAGTTAAAAAACAAATAATTTTCCATAATATATCTTCCTTACGCTCATTTCCACAGACCTCCTCATACCTCCCTTCTTTGTATTCCACTTCAATTTGTTAGTTCAGCAAATCCTTACCATTAAGCTCTTACCCATTTATAAACCTTTTTTTCCCGTATCTCTTAAAGCATTACAGCTGGAAACCCCTTAGTTTCTATCCAACATCCTTCTAACATTCTGGGCTCTGCCTTAGTCCTGGGGCACCCAGGTTTTGCATGACAGGTGGGATTTATTACATGTTCTGGGATTTATTATTATTATTATTTATTTAATCATTTTTCAATACAAACAGCAACAAAAAAAAACCATATACAACAAAAACCACAATAACACTAATAACACAATTTAACAATTTAGATTTGAGTACTGATATATCTATAACTACACCTTTTTAACAATATTTCCTCACCTCTCCTCCCCCTACTTCCCACCACTGTCCGCCTTATCATTTAAGTATTCCTTCCAGATTTCTTCATATTTATCCATTCTTAATTTGCGTTGATATGCAATTCGTTCTTGGGTAACTAGTCTGTCCATATTGTCAATCCATGTGCTCAATGGGATCTTTTTGTCCTGGGGCACCCAGGTTTTGCGTGGCAGGTGGGCTTTATTACATATTCTGGGATGTGTCTTTTGAGTACAGGTTAGGTAATTATGACTTGACCGTGTGGGAATGTACAGGGAGGCAGGAGAGGATATGTTGTTTACTAATATCCTTCCTAACTTTCGTTAGCAAGTTCATTTACTTTGCAGAGTTTACATTCCCCTTTTACAGGCACAGCAGACAGCTGGCTGCAGGCTTGTGTAAGCCTCTCACTATTATACAATTCAATCTGTCTGAGATTGAATTGTACATTCCTGGTAAGCTCGCATGAATCCCTCTTAAAAGAATAAAGACGCCACAATCCTATTTAAAGTCAATAAAAGAAGTTTGCTTACATCAGGAAGAGCACAGTGTGATCCCTGAAGGCAGACTTAGTTACAAATAAGTACATGTGGATCTACCCCATATGGGGGAATAATCCCAGTATTTCTGCTAGCTGAGAAGCTAGCAGAGCATTCCTAGCTAAGAAGCTGGTCCAGCAAGGAAGGAAATGAAAAAGAGAGAGGTGTGCTGCATGACTTGCCCTTTTGTTACCTGGACAGGTTAGGTCACGCCCACCTTCTATCACATGCAAAGGAAGGATGCTGCAGCCAGGAGGAACAGGAAGTTTCGACTGGCTGGACCAAACATTCCCTCAAATGTCTTCTCTAGCATTACAAGGAATGTTGTGTTTGGACTGCTCTCAGTGGATTGCATCCCACAGAGAGAAGAAATAACGTCCTTTATAATTTCAGTCGTCTTTCATGTAATCTCACCTGACACGCTGATCTCATTTTCAAAAGGCACCACTGAACGGCGTAAACCACTCATGAGAGAAAACAAAACCAATAGCCGAGTGCCAAATCCAATGTTAGTAATATTCAGAGCAGACTCATTGAAATGAATGGACACGACTAGCTTATTTCCATTAATTTCAGTAGATCTACTCTGGGTAAAACTATGTTGTATACAACATAGGAAAAGAAAACAGAGAGATAAATAAAAAAATTACGTTTGTAAAAAAAAACAACAAAAAACCTAGAAGCTTTTCTCTTGGGAATTATAGGGATGAACTACCTAAACTGTACAGAAATTTACTTGTGTGTTTCACTTGCTCCAAAATGGAAAGAAGTCCCAGCAAAGGAAGAATGGATACAAAAACTTATGGAATATGCAGAAAAAGCAAAACTTACCAGAAGAATAAGAAATCGAGATAACAAACTTTTTATAAAAGAATGGAAATGGTTTATTGAATATTTACAGATAAATTGTAAACAGATAAAATACTGGCAGGATTATTGTAATAACCTGCAGCTACATAAGAATATATATATATATATATATATATATATATATATATATATATATATATATATGATAAATAAATGAGTAAGTTAATTTGGATACTGTATGCAGAAAATATAAAAAATAAATTTAAGGAACCACAGAGAGGGAAGGAAGTCAAGTTTTAAAATGTTTGTAAAATCAATGAAATGTATATATCTGAAAAGTATAACTATTTTTTAAAAACAACAACAACCAGAAATACAAATTCCTGCAGCGTCATTAACAATAGGCTTCCTGAATAAGGAGATTTTTCATCTGATGGTGGAAGCTAAAATGAGCAGGTGCTGAGTAGAATCCTAGAACTGTAGAATGAAAGGGAGCCTCAGCGATCATCTAGTCCAGTCCCCTGCAGTGCAGGAATTGTAGCTAAACAGCTGAGGTCCATGAGTGGTCAGGGCAGCCCAGAATGCCCTGCCCAGGCTCCTGGCCTGAAGGCTGATTGTATGGTCACACAGTTCTCCAGGCAATTATTCCCTGTACCTAGAAAAGTAGCTTGCCATGCTAGTCTAGAATCTGTCTCTGACACCTAATTTTGTATGTGCAGGTATTTTGTGGAGGAGCATTCAATCTTGTGAGCCACCGCTTTTGACGTGCCTTAAGTGGTGCAGTCCAAACGCACCACTGGGAACAGCGAGTGCAAAACTCGGGTTATGGCTTCTGGAGTGGTAGATCAGAGTTGCCACTGGTCTGCCGCTTCATAATTTGACTAAAACTGTTGCAGAGAGTTGTTTTGAGCTAAGGGATAAAAGCATAGCTGTCAAGCGTCCCTTATTTGGCGGGACAGTCCCTTATCCCAGCGCCAAGGCCCTCTGCTGTCCCTTATTGATGATGTCCCTTAAATAATCTACTGAAGGTAATGGGGCCCTTTCTATGTCCAGCTGTGCTTTGTCAACAACAAATTGTTGCCTTTTTTGTGTTGAATATATGCTATATGGTAATTTATGGACCTAATAGGTATCTAAAGCCATTTGCACGCAACAAAATATGTATTTTATCAAAGTAATTGTTGATCCCTTATTTGGCTGCTGATCCCTTATTTTCGAGGTTGTTGGTTACTTATTTTCAAATCTGTAAGTTGACAGCTATGGATAAAAGAAGAAGAAGAAAGTACTGCTAAATCTATTCTGGGCGGGATTTGGTTTGTTTGGGGCCCGGGGAGAGGGAGACAGCGTGTCCACACATTCTTCCACACCCCTCCTTGCAACCCCCAGCTAGGCCACGTACAATTAGAGCTGTTGTTTTAAAATAAATAATCAAGTGCTTTCCAGTCGTGCTGAGGATATGCTTCTCCACCCAATTAAGCTATGGGAAGCAGGGGAAGAGGGGTAGGGATGGAAAATGAGTCAACTGATTCTTTGATCACAACATCGGTTCCCTCCTGTGAAAGAGCGAGGGGGGTGGGTTGGAGAATGCAGGACATAGCAAGGCGATGCGTTGACCTGTGTATCAAAATACTGACCTGACCAGACTCCAGGATGTTAGTGCAAATCTGCAGAATATTCTTATGCAAGAACTGATTTGCTCCCAGCAGTTTCTTCAGACGATAAATAATGGTGAACACGCACAAGTGTGGCCATGCCATAGATGTGTCCAAAGTTCTCCAGACTTACTAGTGTCTGAAGATATATGTAAATAGTAGACACGTTTCTCTTCTAAAGGGCACACCAAAATTAGGTACATGTTATGAGCATTCCCACCAGGGACGTGGGTGGCGCTGTGGTCTTTTTTTTAAAAGATATTTATTGAAAGTTTTTAAGATATAACAGAAAGAAGAAAAATAGACATACAAAAACAAAACAAAAACAGTTAAAAACACACATTAATTTTCAGTAACTTACACTTATTTCTTCGGACCTCCTCATACCTCCCTTCTTTGTATTCCAGTTCGATTTGTTAGTTCAGCAAATCCTTACCATTAAACTTTTACCCATTTGTGAAACCTTTTTTTTCATATCTCTTAAAGCATTACAGCTGGAAACCGCTTATTTTCTATCCAACATCCTTCTAACATTCATTAATTTTACAATGTTTCTGTAAATAGTCTTTAAATTTCTTCCAGTCTTCTTTCACCGACTCTTCTCCCTGGTCTCGGATTCTGCCCGTCTTTTCTGCCAATTCCATGTAGTCCATCACCTTCATATGCCATTCTTCCAGAGTGGGTAGATCTTGTGTCTTCCAATACTTTGCAATAAGTATTCTTGCTGCTGTTGTTGCATACATAAAAAAAGTTCTATCCTTCTTTGGCACCAATTGGCCGACAATGCCCAGGAGAAAGGCCTCTGGTTTCTTCAGGAAGGTATACTTAAATACCTTTTTTCAATTCATTATATATCATTTCCCAGAAAGCCTTAATCCTTGGGCACGTCCACCAAAGGTGAAAGAATGTACCTTCAGTTTCTTTACGTTTCCAACATTTATTATCGGGCAAATGATAGATTTCTGCAAGCTTGACTGGTGTCATGTACCACCTGTATATCATTTTCATAATATTCTCTCTTAGGGCATTATATGCCGTAAACGTTATACCTGTAGGCCATAACTGTTCCCAGTCAGCAAACATAATATTATGTCCAGGTGGCGCTGTGGTCTAAACCACTGAGCCTAGAGCTTGCCGATCAGAAGGTCGGCGGTTCGAATTCCCGCGACGGGGTGAGCTCCCATTGCTTGGTCCCTGCTCCTGCCAACCTAGCAGTTCAAAAGCACGTCAAAGTGCAAGTAGATAAATAGGTACCGCTCCGGCGGGAAGGTAAACAGCGTTTCCGTGTGCTGCTCTGGTTCGGCAGAAGCGGCTTAGTCATGCTGGCCACATGACCCGGAAAAACTGTCTGTGGATGAACGTCACCTCCCTTGGTCAGTAAAGCGAGATGAGCGCCACAACCCCAGAGTCGTCCACGACTGGACTTAACTGTCAGGGGTCCTTTACCTTTACCTTTTATGAGCATTCCTACCTTTATAGCAGCTTGCCTCCTGTGGCTGGTGTGGGCATATGCGAACCTTTCAAATGAACAGTGCAAGGGGGTTTCTAGATGACCTGTTAAGAAGACATTCATTCTGACTCATTTGCACCAAGTTTGCAGAAGATTATACAACATCACGTCAGGCAATTTTTATCCTAATCTTCCAGTCACTTTCTTTAGAGCAGAAAGTCTGGTTGTTTTTGGAAGCAAGTTTCTTGCATGTCAAATCCATTTTGGTTGGGCAACCCAAATTTGCTGACGTGCAGCTGAAATTCCACCGGCAAATTAGCCTTGATGTGGCCCAAGAGGCTATTGTCATGGTGTTCATTGGCAGAGTGTGTACTTTGCAAGCAGACAACAACAGATTTAACCCCCAATGTCTCCACTAAAGGATCTCTAGGAGGAAAGTCAGGACAGTGTCTATAATGGCTTTCAAACACATGCATAGGTACCATAATTTTCACACATGACTTTACCATGTGTACCGCTCCCTCACCTGATATATTGGAGTCAGACCTATTGGGTGGTCAAGCTCAGCATTTTCTACACCTATGGGTAGTGGCTCTCTGGGATTTTAGGCAAGCCCTATGTGGAGATGTCAGGAACCTGGGACCTCCTACCTTGAGATCTACTGCCAATCTGTCTTGTCCATACTGAGCTAGATGGATCAGGTTTTGACCCCAGCAAAAGATGGCATCATTTGTTCAGAAATTCAATATATCAGCACATACATGGGTCCCTAACATTGTACTTACCTTTACCAGTGGTAGTTATTGTCCCTTATTCCATATGCATAATTGCTGCTGTGTATATGTCATGGTTGGGACGCGGGTGGCGCTGTGGGCTAAAGCCTCAGCGCCTAGGGCTTGCCGATCGAAAGGTCGGCGGTTCGAATCCCCGCGGCGGGGTGCGCTCCCGCTGCTCGGTCCCAGCGCCTGCCAACCTAGCAGTTCGAAAGCACCCCCCGGGGGCAAGTAGATAAATAGGTACCGCTTACCAGTGGGAAGGTAAACGGCGTTCCGTGTGCGGCTCTGGCTCGCCAGAGCAGCGTTGTCACGCTGGCCACGTGACCCGGAAGTGTCTCCGGACAGCGCTGGCCCCCGGCCAATAGATGTGAGATGGGCGCACAAACCCCAGAGTCTGTCAAGACTGGCCCGTTCGGGCAGGGGTACCTTTACCTTTATATGTCATGGTTAAAGGGTCTTAATAAAGCTGGTCCATTTTAGCCTGTCCTCATGAAATCATAGAGCTTGAAGAGACTAGGAGACTATCAAACCCAACCCCTTCTTCATGCTTCATTCCCCCCATCTTCAATTAACTCACATAATCCACTTTTTAAAGAGGGCAACCTCATTCGCTAGCATGCGAGAGCGGTGAGCCACTTTCAAGAGATGAGACCCCAGCCTAATTCTGGCATGGCTCTTGGAAGTAGGCAATTTCAGCTGCTAAAATAATCATGAACGCAGATCTGGAGTTTGTTAATTATTTAGGCAACGTTAATGAGACTCCAACAATAAAAAACAACAACCCTCTGTTGTGGTAGTTATGCTCTCAGTCTGACCTGGACACCTCTGGCTAATGGTCCTCAGAAATAAATGCACAAAATGATCTAATGAAATGCACCCTGTGTTAAATTATTTTGTTCTTGCTGTAAACCTCCTTGCTTAACTTTTTGTCCTTCAGCTATTACTTTTAGCCAGTTCTGATAGCCAATTCTGAACATTTGGTGTGGTGGTGGTGGTGGGGGAGAGAACATACATAGATGGTCTTCTTCACAGCAGGTGATTGTGGACTACACAGTGTCCACACGATGCCACCTTCATCAAAATGCTATCCTATGTGATTTCCCCATCTGGACTTATCATTTCTCCGGAAAATCCAGTAAATCAAACAAACAAACAAACAAGCCTGGGCAACGTTAAATCCAGATAAAAGGAGTGGGAATGGAATGGCATTTTTATGAGGATGATGTGTGGATGATGTGGAAAACTTGCAGGCATAAGCAGCACCAAATCCACAACAAGTTGCTTTGTGGAAGCACCCAAAGGACACCCCCCCCCATTAGTTATCTCCCTTGTTACGGAAATTACTGGGGAGGGCACATCTTTAAAGTTAAATATTACAAATATTATGCCTGAATGTATCCTTTCAACTTGACAGCTCAGGGAAGTTACCTAGCTTTAAAAATAATATAAAATCATCTCCTTTCCCAGTTTCCTCCATTCCAAAGTTATTTTCCCCTTGAAAAGGGACTCCAGGAAGTTCCCAGAGGTGACAATTGCTGGGCTCATTGTTAGCCAAAGGAAGCCAAATCTCATCACCTGACTTGCCTCAGGCTCCAGACATGCAAAGGAACTTCCATTGTACTTTTGGGTGGTGGGTACTTAAGACATATTTGTCTATGCTAATCTTATACCTGAGTCTTGCCCTGCCATGTCTGCTTATGCTAATCTTGTACCAAGGACTTGTCTGGACATGTTTGCCAAGGTTAACCCCTCCCTTTTTGTGACATGTCAGTGATGTAGCAATGATGCTGTACGAACTGTATTCTGGGATATGGTGGGAAAGTTTTAAAAGTCTTTGTCACCCCATCCTCAGGGTTCAAATTTGCTCTTTGAACCTATTGCGCAATAAACTTTGGTCTACGAGCTGGGTGACTGAGCAGCCTCGCACCTAGATTTTTTCCATAACACCCTTAAACAAAGCCTCTCTTCTGAACCACCAGTGGTGACTGGTGCCTATTGCAACTTGTAGGGCAGATGGAAGGGGAATCAACAATAGGCGGAGTCACAACTGTCCTGCATAGAGGTGCAAGGCACACAAACAAGTTATTCATTGAATTGTTATGGAAGTTGCACAGCCAATCGGTGGACTGTGCAAAGATCTCTTGGCTGTTTGTTGTGGCACAGAAAACTGTTGTCTTCTCCCACCTAGTGGCAAAAAAGAACCATGAGCTTATAGTCCTTGTCTTCTTATAGAGCATTCGTCCACATTTATTTTCATTAAGTTTGTGGGGAGGTTATATGATGCCTGCTGTTTACTGAGCCTTCATCCGATTTGCGCGTAGGTTTTAAGACACAGCATCAAGAGATTGTTATGTCACACATTATAGTATATTTTTCTGCCACTTTCCTTACCTCAAAAGAACAAAAGGAGCAACAACAATTCTGGGAGGCGTGAGTTTCTTGTGAAAGAGCACCATAGAATCATAGAATCATAGAGTTGGAAGAGACCACAAGGGCCATCAAGTCCAACCCCCTGCCAAGCAGGAAACACCATCAGAGCACTCCTGACATATGGCTGTCAAGCCTCTGCTTAAAGACCTCCAAAGTAGGAGACTCCACCACACTCCTTGGCAGCAAATTCCACTGTCGAACAGCTCTTACTGTCAGGAAGTTCTTCCTAATGTTTAGGTGGAATCTTCTTTCTTGTAGTTTGGATCCATTGCTCCGTGTCCGCTTCTCTGGAGCAGCAGAAAACAACCTTTCTCCCTCCTCTATATGACATCCTTTTATGGTAAACGTGCTGGCACCAAACCCACTTTAATCGTGCAATCGAACTCTACTGGTATAGACCTGAATCTTGAGGGCTTAACTACACTCCAAGTTTCGTATTGAATTAATCTCCTTCTGACTCCTGCTTCCAAAGAAGCTGAATGCTGGAGAATTTCAAAACAGATTTTTTAAAAAGCACATACAGTGGTACCTCGGGTTACATATGCTTCAGGTTACATACACTTCAGGTTACAGACTCCGCTAACCCAGAAATAGTACCTCGGGTTAAGAACTTTGCTTCAGGATGAGAACAAAAATTGTGCTCTGGCGGCATGGCGGCAACAGGAGGCCCCATTAGCTAAAGTGGTGCTTCAGGTTTCAGGTTAAGAACGGACCTCCGGAACGAATTAAGTACTTAACTCGAGGTACCACTGTATTCACGCAACACATAGTAAAATTGTGGAACTCACTCTGAAAGGAGACAGCAGTGGCCACCAACTTGGATGGCTCTTGTTACGGAAAAATCTGGGTGCGGGGTTACTCTGCCACCCAGCTCGTCGGACTAGGTCCGCGGGTCCCTGCGGAAGAAAATGAACTCAGCCGGAGACAGGAGCAAACTGCAGAGGATCCAAGTTTATTGCGCAACAGGTTCAAGGCGAGATTGAAGAGCGAGAAAGGGGTGACATGAACTTTTGAAATTTCCCTCCATGTCCCAGAATACAGTGCAAAATACATCCCAGTTACATCATGAATACATTAAGAAGAGGTTGGGTTACACAGATTACATCATGAATACATTAAGAAGAGGTTGGGTTACACAGATTAACATATGGAGGAGGGAGGGGGGAATATGCAGAGCTGGAGATATGCACAGATAAGCACATCCTGAGTACCTGATGAGAAGACAATGGTCCATGTATGCATGGTCTGCCACCTGGCCTTGCCCGGAGGAAAGGCTTGGCAGAATGATTTGACAGGATTAGGGTCTTGACACCTTGCTTGAGGGATTATGGAGGACAGGGGAGGTGTCATGGAGTCCTAGAGAAATTGAGCAAATTGGCACGTTGATTTTCTATGAATTTTATAGATTTTAGCCCCTTTTGACATAGAAAATTGGAAATAAATGGATATATTGTAGCGAAGAAGGAGGTGAAGAAGACATGCCCCCCCCTTCCGTATCACTATAAAAGAGGAAAAGAAAGTCATGGGGGAGATGGCTATTAATGGCTACTAACCATGATGGCTAGACTTTGCCTCCACAGCTGGAGGCAGTGATGCTTCTGAATATCAGTTGCTGAAGACCATAGGAGGGGAAAGTGGTCCTGTGCTCGGGTCCAGCTCATGGGTGTCCCACCGGCATCTGGTTGGCCACTATGAGAAGAGGACTAGATGGGCCGTTAGCCTCATCCAGCAGGTTCATCTTAGGTTCTTATAGTATACCTGAAGGAGCATCTCCACCCCCATTGTTCAGCCCGGACACTGAGGTCCAGCTCCAAGGACCTTCTGGCGGTTCCCTCACTGCGAGAAGTGAAGCTACAGGGAACCAGGCAGAGGGGCTTCTTGGCAGTGGCGCCCGCCCAGTGGAACGCCCTCCTATCAGATGTCAAGGAAATAAAAAACTATCTGACTTTCAGAAGACATCTGAAGGCAGCCCTGTTTAGGGAAGTTTTTAATGTCTGATGTTTTATTGTATTTTTAATATTTTGTTGGAAGTCGCCCAGAGCGGCTGGGGAATCCCAGCCCGATGGGCAGGGTATAAATAATAAATTTATCATAATCATCATCGTCTTATGTGCTGGCCTGGCTGGTAAATGTGCTGGCTAAGCAGACACTTGCAGTCAGCTGTATTGAAACCTCCACTCATCAGTTGGTTCCCTGTGGAAAATGAGCTAGTGAAGCAGATCCGTCCACCCACCCAGTTCGACTTTGAGAGGTGGGCAGGACTGCCCTCTTCTCAGTCACCAGACACCGTCATGCAGTCAGATGATTGACAGGTGGGTGACTTTGTCCACCTATCAAAGTTGGCCCATGAGAAGGGGGCGCTAAAGATCTGACATGCCAGCTCCCAAGAATTCTGTACTTCTCCTGTAGTACTAAATTTCGGTTCAGCATTGCATCCTACCTAGCCCCATGTGTTTTGATATGACTACGTCATGTTTGCTCTGTGGTGGCTCATTAGCACATGCCAAAGCTATCAAGTGATGGAATGCACGCGTGAGCAAAGCCAAAGGGAAGAGCCAGTGTGGTGTAGTGGTTAAGAGCGGTAGTCACGTAATCTGGGAAACTGGGTTCGTGTCTCTGCTCCTCCACATGCAGCTGCTGGGTGACCTTGGGCCAGTCACACTTCTGTGAAGTCTCTCAGCCCCACTCACCTCACAGAGTGTTTGTTGTGGGGGAGGAAGGGAAAGGAGAATGTTAGCCGCTTTGAGACTCCTGAAGGGGAGTGAAAGGCGGGATATCAAATCCAAACTCTTCTTCTTCTTCTTCAAAGGCCCCAGAGGTCACAATGTCACCCTTCTGAGCAACCTTCTCTTTGTTCATTTAGGAAGCCACGAGCTGGAGCAGATGCAGCTCATTTTGGAGACCATCCCTGTTTTCCACGAAGAGGACAAAGAGGAACTGCTCAAAGTGATGCCGACGTTCGTCAACAGCACCTGGGAAGTGAAGAAGCCGTTGCGGAAGCTCCTTCCTGAAGTGAACAGCAAAGGTAGAGACTCGGTTCCACATCTGCTCGGATCCAAGCGTGGGCTCCTTTGCTGGAAAGCATTTGGTTCCTAGTGGGACTGTCCCAGAAAAAATGGGGCATCCTGTTTTCTCCTGTGAGAGTGCACGGCGGCCATTTTGGGCACTGTGCTTTTGTGTGATTTCAGGCTGAGCTCTTGCCCTGAAGAAAGCACTTTTTCTTGTACAGCATCCCAAAATGTGTTTTTTTGGGGGGTGTCGTACTGGGGGGGGAGAGGGATGCGGGTGGTGCTGTGGGTTAAACCACAGAGCCTAGGACTTGCCGATCAGAAGGTCGGTGGTTCGAATCCCCGCGACGGGGTGAACTCCCATTTCTCTGTCCCTGCTCCTGCCAACCTAGCAGTTTGAAAGCACGTCAAAGTGCAAGTAGATAAATAGGTACCGCTCTGGCGGGAAGGTAAATGGCGTTTCCGTGCACTGCTCTGCTTTGCCAGAAGTGGCTTAGTCATGCTGGCGACATGACCCAGAAGTTGTACGCCGGCTCCCTTGGCCAATAAAGTGAGATCAGCGCCGCAACCCCAGAGTCGGCCACGACTGGACCTGATGGTCAGGGGTCCCTTTACCTTACTGGAAAAAAGTGCTTGGGGGGATGCACTCTCATGCAGGTCATGTGACTCGTGTGGGACTGCAGCCCTGGAAGATGGCATCCTGGTTTTTTGTGGTAAAAGCCGTGGAGGATATGCTTTCTCAAAATTCCAAATGTGCCCACCGGCTCAAAAAAAGAAAAGAAAAAAAAGGCAACCCCTGGGTTAGGGACGTTAGGGCTTACTTCTGAGTAGACATGTATAGGATTTCTTTCTCTCATGCTTGTTAGACCAGACTCTCTTTGACTGTGACTCCTGTCCTTTCTAAAAATAAGTAACATCCCCAAGACTCACTGTCCTTCCAAAGCTTGCACAACACTCCCATTAAATATAATTAAGAGCTTTACTTCTGAATCAAGGACAATTACATTCAATAATTAAATAGAAATGGAGCTTAAAGGTGAAGTCTTTTATCTGATTTCAGAATGACTGTTCTTATCATGCATATAAGTGTTCCCAGGTGACTCTGTCTTGGGGACTAAGAACTGCTGACCTGATTGTAATAACTTGCCCCTCACAGCCATCGATTTTCTGGAGAAGATTCTGACATTCAATCCCATGGACCGGCTGACCGCAGAGATGGGTTTGCAACACCCTTATATGAGTCCCTATTACTGTCCTGAAGACGAGCCCGTTTCTCAGCACCCATTCCGGATTGAAGACGAGATTGATGACATTTTGCTGATGGAAGCGAACCAAAGCCAGTTGTCCAACTGGGACAGGTACATTTATTCATGTTATTCATGTGTTCTGCTGCTGAGCTGCTTCTTTTGCTCCTTTGAGACCAGTTTCCGAGATTCTCAGGCTGCAATCCTGTATTGAGCTTCCCTGGAGAGTAGGGTTGCTGGAGAATTCTAATGGAAATGGTAGTAGAACGATTAGCTGGTGAAGTCTGGAATAGCAGTGGCAATTTGCCCTTGCAAGGATAGTAAGCCCGTTTGGATGACCGGCTCTTGGAGACCAATGGAAACTGAGGGGTTCCTGACTGCTCTGGAGGATCTTCTAGTGGAAAAAGTTGGTGGTTCTGCTGAAGATGGAGTGGGTGGGTGGTAGAATCACTTCTGAGTGTCTTCTCTGGCTTTGTGGAGCCCTGATAGCTTCTCAGTATTCTGGAGAGCTTCAGGCTATGAAGCAAGCTGGACAAAGACTAGTACACAAATGATGCAAGTCTCACTCCAAAGCTAATAGAACGCTGGTTAGTGTACATAATTGTCGGAATAGAAGGCTCATTTTGCAGCTTGCATTGTATTCTCTAGTAGCCAGCCAGTTGGAGTTATTTCAGATGGTCCAAAGGTTACTGACTCCCAATGAGGGACAAAGCAAAGCAGGGAGCTAGGGCCCTTCCCAATTTCTGGGAAATGTATTCAGAGAAAGTAAATAAATAATTTCTAAATTTGCTTAAATCGGAGTATGCGCCTGACCCTTCGTTGTGCGTCTAACGTTGTTGTCACTTCGAACAAACAGGTACCAAGTGAGCTTATCCTCGGATTTGGAATGGCGGCAAGAGAAGTGCCACGATTTGGAGGAGGTGCAACGAGATCCCAGAGCGGGGTCGGAATCCATTGCTGAGGAGGCTCAAGTGGACCCGCGCAAATATTCCCAGAGCAGCTCCGAGAGATTCCTGGAGCAGTCGCATTCCTCGATGGACCGAGTGTTTGAGGGAGATTATGGGCGGTCGTGTGATTACAAAGTGGGGTCGCCTTCCTATTTGGACAAGCTCTTGTGGAGGGACAACAAGCTCCATCATTATTCAGAGCCCAAGCTCATCTTAGACTTGTCCCACTGGAAAAGGGCATCCATTGCACCCACGGCGGAGATCGCCTTGGAGGAGGAACCATCCAACCTATTCCTAGAGATAGCGCAGTGGGTTACAAGTACCCAGACAGGACTCGAATGCCCAAATCCTCTCCCAGAGATCCAGGAGAGGAGCTTACCATCTTCTCCTCACCATCTCCACAAAGAACCCAAGGAGGTCAGCAGCGAAAGCGACCCCCAGTTTGACTTGGACGTCTTCATTTCCAGGGCATTAAAACTTTGCACAAAGCCAGAAGATCTGCCTGACAACAAGATCAAAGACATCAACGGCGCATGCCTAGCAGAACACCCAAGTGAGATTGTACAGACGGAGGTGTACCATAAAGAGAGGTGGTAAAATAATAATAATAATAATAATAATAATAATAATAATAATAATAATAATAATAATTAAACGTTGCTGCTGGTATTCGTGGCTGATTCCTTACAAATTCTTCCAGTCTTCGTGCTAATTACCCAATGCTGAACAGTAACCAAGGTTTGATCGAACATGCTCGGTACCCGAAGTTACTGAAATGCCTTTTTTTGTTAAGGGCAGGTAGAAAACCAGGTCCCCTTCTGATGCCTTGAACGGAAAAGGAATCCAGAGGTGTGAATGAAATTTTAGGGGTTTTACGCTGCCTTAACAATCTTGCCTTGTACCTCCAGGGGTGCGTTTCGGACACGAGCCCTCCATTGCGGAGGTCTTCTGGATGTTAAACTCTTGGTCTTACAGAGAGAGGCTGAATTGGCATTATTTTGAGAGTCGTAGGACTTGAAGCCCCCTGCTCCTTTGATAACCGGGCAGCCCGGTTTTTAGTGACCTCATGATTTACATTGGTATGACACTTTTCCTGAGAGCCCAGAGCATTTAAGGGAAGGGCCATAGCTCAGTGGTAGGACACCTGCTGTCCTATGCAGAGGGTCCCATCTCCGGCACCACCAGGTAGGGCTAGGAATGACCCCCTTTAGACAATACTGAGCTAGATTGACTTGGCAGCTTCCAAGTTTCCTCTGTTCCACAAGGTTCCTCTCGTTCTAGCTTGGCCAGGTAGGCTGATAGTACTCTCATGCTATTACAGCTAGACTTTGCTTCCTAGTTAATTGGTGACTGAGCTGAGAGTCGGAATGGGGATCTCTGGCTTGTAGCTCATGCTTGCAACCACCACACACCCTCTTTGTCACACTTAACAAGTGGAAAGGTAGGGCTTCTCCTGAGACATATTTTACCATCATTCCTTGGAAACAAGACCGCCGTACAGCTAAATCAGTTTGAACATCTCAACCTTAAGAACTTTAGGGCACAACGTTTATTTGCTTACGCGTTGCTCTTTGTCGGATCAGGGCAAAGGTGTCAAGATGCTTGTCAGGCCTCTAACCTCCCCTTGCCCTTCACATAGTACCCTTAAGTCCCCTGTTCTTACCCAGCTCTCTCGCTCTCTCTGTTTGCTTTTTGCTTTTTTTTTTTTTGCAGGGCGTGCGTGCCTCATTTGTGCGTGTGTGTTTATTTGTTTTGGGAGATATGTCTGTGTTCTGCCTGGGCTTTTTTGTGTATGTGCGCACAGGGGGTTGAGCATTGCCAGTTTGGATTCTGGGTCTCTTATAGTGCCCACAACACTTTCTTAAATTTCCAAATGTGCCCCTGGACCTCAAAAAGTTGAGGAACCCCCACCTAGGCTATCAATTTCCAGACCATCAGTATGCATGTTTCAGAAGCAGGTATATCACCCCAAACAAGCAGGCTGTCCAGGCAGAATACAGTGGTACCTCTGGTTACGTACTTAATTCGTTCCGGAGGTCCGTTCTTAACCTGAAGCACCCCTTTAGCTAATGGGGCCTCCTGCTGCTGCTGCTGCGCCGCTGCCACACGATTTCTGTTCTCATCCTGAAGGAAAGTTCTTAACCCGAGGTACTATTTCTGGGTTAGCAGAGTCTGTAACCTGAAGCGTATGTAACCTGAAGCGTATGTAACCCGAGTTACCACTGTACGGTAAGAGAAAAGGACTAGGTGTTTAGGAAGATATCTCAGCACACAGTGGCTTGCTGGCATTGAGGCCTTTATGGCATCCCTGAAGCACAGAACCAAGTTATCAGGCTTGCCCTAGTGTTTCTTAGGAGGCATGGCAACGGAGCCTGGCTGTTGGGAACCCCAGTTCAAGAACCCCTCCCCAAGCGCCTTACAAGCATAGTGAATTTATTATGCCGTTGCCTTAAAGCCCACCAGGAAGAGTTAATGCCAAAGTCAGATTTCAAAAGCGAAGCAAGAAAAGAGACTAGAAATTCTGAAAGTTGAATCTGAATTCTGAGGTGCCGTCAAATGTTGGAACTTCTGTGGAATTTAGTTTCGCATATACAGTGGTGCCCCGCAAGACGAATGCCTCGCAAGAGGGAAAACTCGCTAGATGAAAGAGTTTTCCGTTTTGGAGGTGCTTCGCAAAACGAATCTCCTATGGGCTTGCTTCGCAAGACGACAATGTCTTGCGAGTTCCTGCTGGTTTTTTTTCCCTCCCCCCCTTTTTCTAAGCCGCTAAGCCGCTTATCAGCTGATCCGATCAGCAGATAAGCCGCTAAAAGCCACTAATAGTGCTAAGCCGCTTATCAGCTGATCCGATCAGCAGATAAGCCACTAAAAGCCACTAAAAGCCTCTAATAGCGCTAATAGTGCTAATCCGCTAATCCTTCAATGGGCTTGCTTTGCAAGACGAAAAAAACCGCTAGACGCAGAGAATCAGAGAACGGATTCTTTTCGTCTTGGGAGGCACCACTGTACCGTTAAACCAGGTGCTCAAACTAAGTAGTGAAGCTGAGGGCTTAAATGTTAAGTGATGGTCTTTTGTGCACAGACTCTCCCGCAGACAAAAACAACCCCCAAACAAAAAACCCCACCCTGAAAAAGAATGCTAACAAATCTGGGTGGTATTCAGTTAAATAATTGCTCAAGCAGAATTTCTTGCACTTGTGCAATGGGACTCCCACACCCAAACTCTTCCCCTAAATATATTCTGGGTTTTGCCCTAACCCCCTGGAGCAGATATGGGGGTGTGTAGGGTGAAGGCGGGGGAAGATGATTGCACAAATTTGTGTAAAGTTGTTGAGGCCAAGGGTTGTAGGCCTTAACATCTTGAAAATGACACTCACAAAAGTTTCCTGGGATTAGCCAAGACTGAACTCCAGCTCTTCTGCCACAGTTGTTTTTGCACTGAAGTGTCCTTGGAAGGAAAAGGAGTCAAATGAAAACTCAAAGAAGCTTTGTAAATAAATAAAAATTACACACCATGGATCTGCTGTAGGCTCTATTTTCATTCACATTTCTGAGCACCTTATTAATGAATCGCTTGAGTTTGATTTGTATATTGAAGAAATGTTATGAACTTCTATGTAATCTGCCTGATCATTTTTTTTTTTAAAAAAGGAAATACTGAAAATGTGTAATTAGCATGCACTTTTCTAAAAAAAAAATAAGAATTACCTTCTTTGCACCATTTTGTTCACTGGATTATGTAAATTTCTTCTGGGAAATTCATCCTGCTTATTATTTAACACTTGGACAGCTGGTATATGACTTCTGCTGAGATAGTTATTTTATTAGCGGCATTCAGAATGTGTGCAAGCTTTTGAGTTCCACAGAGATCTTTTAAAATGTGCATTGCATTTTCAGCTGACAGATCTCAATAAAAGGCATCTTCTATCTTGCTTGCTCTATAGTTCGACCCTCCCACTTACTGTTGGGCCAACGCTTCTAGCAAGAATTTGCATCCTAAAAAGCTAATTCTGCCATTTAGTAGCCAAGTTAGTAAACTATTGCTTGCATGTTGTGGGGGGAGGAGAGAGATGGAAGATCATTCTGTCTAGCAAGCAGAATGCTTGCGCTAATGATTGTTTGTATTAACATGATGCTGACGTTTCTGGCAACGATGGGCTTGGAATTTGGCCACAAGATTAACTCCAAGGTAGAGGTTGCAGCAGACCTCAGCATTTAGTTCGGCAAAACTCAGAACACTGGAATTCACAGATGTGCTGCATATTCAGAAAAGAAATACAATGTAGTGCAGTCTTTTGTGGAGGAAAGTGCTCCCCCTGCAAACCCCTCCACTTCCCTGTACTTAGAAAACTAGCGTGTCAAGAAGGCTAAGCTGGAGACAACTTCCTGACCAGCTTGTTTTCTGTAAGCAGGGAGTTTTTCTGTGGCAGTAAAAAAAATAGTAAGGTATATTCAGGTGAGTCTTTTTCTACAATGAACAAAATGAAAGAACCAGGAGCAGAGGGGTTCCAAAGAACTGGTATACCTCAAAAACAAAAAATTGGCATATCCTCTAGCCCAATTTAATCTTTGATGTAAGAGGCCCAGTTGTTTTCAGTGAGGTTATAACTACGTGGATCATAGGTACAGTATGAATTTTACGCTGCCCCACCAAACTCGTACAAATATTATTGATGTATTTATTAGTCTACTACAGGCTGCAATGAATTCAGAGTTTTTCCTGTGTGTGCCCTCGTAGTTAATGGTAACAGGACCAGTTAGCTCCCCCCCTTTGGGATGAGCGTGATCATGCAACTGTTTTCTTGTTGTGCCAGCTTTACCTCTTCACCATTTCCTGCCCTCCTACTCACCTGGTGGTTCTGGTTTGTCAGAGCTGGTGCCAGGGTTTGGCGTTGTGAAGCACCTGTCAAGGCCCCGCAGCTTTGCAGGGGACCCAAATGTTTGGTACTCTACAGCAGAGCATCTTATCTTGCCAGGAGTTTTTTTTTAATCTTCCTTTCAGGTTTTATGCAACCCTTTAACGGCCTTGGTCCAGTATACCCAAAGGAGCATCTCCACCTCCATCGTTCTGCCCGGACACTGAGGTCCAGCACCGAGGGCCTTCAGGCAGTTTCCTCGCTACAAGAAGCCAAGTTACAGGGAACCAGGCATAGGGCCTTCTCAGTAGTGGCACCCACCCTGTGGAACGCCCTCCCATCAGATGTCAAAGAGAAAAATAATTACCAAACTTTTAGAAGACATCTGAAGGCAGTCCTGTTTAGGGAAGCTTTTAATGTTTAATAGGTTGTTGTATTTTAGTGTTTTGTTGGAAGCTGCCCAGAGTGGCTGGGGAAACCCAGCCAGATGGGCGGGGTATAAATAATAAATTATTATTATTATTAGGACAAATCAAAAGCTGATGAACATTTGAAGCATCATAACCATAAGGGAAAGCACTAGATATTTTATGTATTTATGTGTTTATTTATTCGGAGAAGTTACCCCGCTGTTCCATTGAAAGAAATGCTCATAACAAACGATAGCTTTAATATTGATTCTCTCCCTAGACTTATCTGCAGTATCCCACATAACTGTTTTATGCCAGCTTCACTGCTATGGCTTCCTCCAAAGAACGATAGGAATTTTAGATTGCTGAGAGTTTTGAGACTTCCTTGTTAGAGATTCCTATCTTTGCCCCCTGAGAATTGCCTTGCTCTGGGGGAATGACTACTAACCAAGTTTGTAGCATAGATCTGGCTTCGTTCGCTCACTGTACGTTGAATCTGACACCACGCCAGCTTGAGAAAAATAAGCAATTCCACATGAGTTCATGTCGCGGATCTTATGCTTTTCACTTGCGTAGACAGTTTGTGTGGACCGAGTTTGTTTTCAGTAGCTTATAGCTGGCTACTGCTGTATCACTAGAACTTATGTTCCTGTATGAACGCACATTGGAAACTGAGAAACAGAGAATCCCCTATGGTCAACCCACATAACAATGCACCAGTTGCAAAAGTATCCATGGTGAGGCGCATGTTCTAGCTGAAAGTTAAACACTTATAAGTCTCTACCACTGAAATCAGTGGGAGTTAAAAGCACTTAACTGTGGCCAAACCATACCCATTGTCATAGCTGTCAACTGTCCCTTATTTGGCGGGAAAGTCCCTTATCCCAGCGCTGTGTCCTGCTGCTGTCCCTTATTGATGATGTCCCTTAAATTTCCCGGGTTTCAAAGGAAGCTCCTCTCCCTCCCTGCCGACCAGGTAGGCTCCTCAACTGCTTTGCTCAGCTGCGTTGCTCACCAATAAGGAGTCTGAGAACGACTGGGGGGTGGAGCTTGCATGCCTTGTGCCGATCAAATCGGCCGTGTTGCCTGGGGACTCGCCTTTGCTCAGCGCTTCCCAGCGGAGAGATGACGGTGGTTTTCCTTGCTGCATCCCCTTTGCCAGGTTGCTGCGCTGTGGGAACCACCGCTTGAGGCTTCGTTTGGCTGTTGGCTGGGTTTTCTGCCTTTGGCTCGGAGGGGCTCAGAAGTCAAACATACCTGTGTTCGGAAAATCCCTTATTTTGGCTGCTGATCCCTTATTTTCGAGGCTGCTGGTCCCTTATTTTCAAATCTGTAAGTTGACAGCTATGCCCATTGTGGTGGTCACAGGTGTAACCCTTATAAGACAGAAGTTTCAAAAGCAGTTTTTAAAACGCTTCCTTTTGTGTCAAAGAATGGTCCTGATTCACCCTGTTGAAGCTAAGTGGTTCTGGTCAGTTCCTAGATTAGCAGGCTGTGTGCCACACCTTGAGTTCCAACGTAGAAAGGCACGGTGACAAAAGAAAGCACTTTTTTCACACAGCACTCCCAGAAGTAATGATAGCCAGCAATGCTGCAGCAGGGAGAGAGTGTTATTGTGCCTGGGTTCTGCTTGCAAGTTCTGGTTGGCCACAGTGAGAACAGAATGATGAACTAGTTGGGCCACCGGCCTGATTCACCAGGGTTTTCTTACCTTCTTAATCTCAGTGGGTGTTGGCATGAGCAACAAAATATTGTCATCAGCCCCATCCAGTGACCAGTATCTGGTATTTGCAGTTGCATCGAAAACTTTCTTCTAAGATTCAAGATCTGAGCAACTGATCTTACATTTTAAATGTTTGCACCTGGAAAACGGATATTTGAATATTTGGTACTATTTTACTGTCAGATTTTAAATGTCTCTTTTTGTACCCTGGATGTACGATGGATGAAAGGCAGTGCGCTCCCATCGCATGAGACTTGATGCTGCTATACACTACAACATGAATAGCTACAGCAACAAGCCACAAGTAATTATTCATACGCATTTCCATTTAAACATAGTCTGACTGTCATCACACATCTTGAAATTTATCACCGTGGATATGAATGTTAATAAAATAATTCTGTTTCTTTGAAATGGCCATTGTGATGAGGAAGCCATTGAAAAATCAGGAAAAACCCCCACACCACTCTGTTTCTTAGTACTTTATCATTTTCTCTGGATCTCTACTGGTACACAATCAGTTCACACTGTTTCAAATTCCAGTATTATCAAACCACTTTTAAAAAGAACAGAGCGCTCTTAAACCTACCACATGATTGTTTTCAGCCAGCCATGAGCCAAGACTTTCTCATGTATGTAACCAACAACAATAAAGGAAATTTAACAATGCTTTCCGTTTGGAGATGTATATCTTTGGTAAGAAGCAAGGCTTCCAAATGGTTTCCCAGAGAAACCTGCACTTCTTTGTAAGCTTATTGGGATACCTCAGTTAGAAGATCAGAAATGGCAGGTAGGTATGCTTTTCTTAAAGACAACATTGCCTATAACTACTGATGTTCCCCAATAAAGTGCAGTGCATGGTCTGAAGACACATGATGCAGCAATCTTGCTGACGCTAAGAAGGTCAGGATTGGTTTGGTGCCTCAATGGGAGATAAGAACCCCAAAGATAATACTGTCTTGAGTTCCATAACAGAAGAAAGGTGGAACAAAAAATGTAACCAGTAAATAAAATAGGGTGGGGGTGTTTTTTATTTTTTATTAGAATGCACTCTCGATTTATGTGGTCACAGTGAGACCCAAAAGGTTTATTAAAGGCCCAGAACTGAGTGTGCACACTTGAATATTCTCCAGATGGTCTAGAATGTCCAGAGGTTATGTGACATATACGTGCGGCAGTGCTGTAACCGGGGGGGGGGGTAGTTGCCCCCCCAGGTGAAGCCTCCAGAGGGGAGCCATTGAGACTCCCAGCCTGTGTGTGTGTGTGTGTGTGTGTGTGTGTGTGTGTATGCAAATGTGCGTGGCAGGGGTGTCAAACTGGGTTTTTGACCTGGGTAAAATAAAACCTAGTTTTACCTCTGCTTGCAGCAGTTCTCACCCTGTGGCTCCCCAGATGTTGTTGGACTACAACTCCCATCATCCCTGAGCTCTGGTCTTGCTAGCTAGGGATGACGGGAGTTGTAGTCCAACAACATCTGGGGAGCCACAGGGCGAGAACCACTGGCCGGTTCCTTGGCAGATAAACTGACATAGAAAAAAGTGGTCTAGTATCTGAAGGAAAAGCACAACTGTGGGTAAATATTTGGAGACTGGCACTCCAAATGGGAAACGTATTAAGGTTACATTTGGAGGGGGGGATAATTGTGCTCAAAATCCCTTAAGTGCTGCTCTTAGAAAGCATAGTTCCATCCATTTTCTGTATTCATTGTTTCTGACTAGAATCAGGAATTATGTATGTATGTATGTATGTATATTGCTCAATCAAGAGTTTAAGCTGCAATTCTAAACTCCTGGCTGGCAGTGGTGGGGCCTGAAGGAACGGTATCCATAGCCCCAGCGGTTGTGCAAGTTATGGTGGAAGGTGTGAGCAAAGGCAGGGGGAAAATGCTCCTTTGCTGTGGGCCCATTGCAAGGTGTTGCAAGCTGGGTGGGCTTCAAGGGGCAGCATCGAAAGGCACGTGGTTGGGGCCCCAAGTCCGGCTCAGTGAGGAGTTCTGTGGAAGCTGGATTCAAACAAAGGCATCATTTACTCTTTACTATCCTATCTGCTTTAACTGGCACAATAGAATAAGACAAGTGTATTGGTGGTGAAACTGCATTTGGTTATAATTCTCAGCTCTGCCATGAACTCACTGGGTGTGAACACATGGTAAAATAAAAACAAAAATAAATGGAGCCAGTTGAATTAAAATCACAGTGCCGGTGAAGTAGTATATTTCACTAAGACTAGCCACTGTTCAAAATGCAATATGCAAGCTTTTGAATAACACAGGGCCCTTCCTTGTGTTTAGTGTCCAGGAAAAGAACACATACTTACGTACAACACAACACAGAAATATTTGAAACTATACCATTAAACAGAAGCTGATGAGTGCCCTCTTCTGGTTATCTGCTGTAGGCTACTATTCCAAACCATCATTTGGTTTGTGTGCACTCCCTGGTCATTTCTGAAGTCAGAGCCCAGATTTCAGGCATGACCTGTAATATTCAGTACCATCAAATGAGATTCCATTCTGCGCTGAAGGCTATAAAATGGAAGTCTTTAACCTGTGGGGTGTGTGTGTCTTGACGTGTTGTGCATTTCCTTCCATGTGCCCACATGCACAGTGAGAAGCTCAGCCTATGGATTTCACACTACCGGTAACTCCTACATGGAAATGCTTCCCACCAGAATAAGCCCCAGGAGATGGGGCTGCTTGTGTAGCTTTCTGGCAGTTCTCCGCACACCTCCGCAATCTGCAATCCATGTTTCCCAAAGGGGTTATGGTTAAAAGCAGCTTGGTTTTGCAAGGGGAGTGGGGTTTGAAAACAGCAAGCAGGAACAACGCTACCATCGGAGTGAAGCGACTGCTTCACATCGCTGCTAAGAGAGCTTTTGTGAAACTGATGCCCTCTAGTTGCTACACCAGTGCCTGGAGACGGACAGTCAGGCCATGTAGCCGTAGCAGAGATCAGAGGAGGAACGACTGCTGGGTGCAGAGAGAAGAAACCCCATGGTGTATCTGCAGTAGCACAACTGGACACCATCATCTGCCCCAGATGCAATACAATATGTCCCTCCAGTATCTGTCTCTATACCCACAGCAGGTGCTGCAAGCTTTCAACAATTTGACATCATCCGCCAGAGGTGCACTCCTCCATTGTCTCCCAAAACAGCCCTGTCCCTCACAGAACTTAAATTTCACTGTGACATGGGATTGATAGTTAAACCACTCTGGAAATTGTATCTGTGGAGGAAATAAGGGCCTCCTAGCAATTCTCAGCACCCTTAAAAAACTGTAGCAGCTCCCAATATCCTTTGGGGGAAGCCATGACTGTTCAAAGTGATATCATAGTGCTTTAAAAGTGGTCTCATAGTGCTTTAAATGGTGTGAATATGGCCACAGTCATGCATCTCTAGGTGCCCTCAGTCATTCCCAAGCTATCTCTCTCTGCTATTGCCTCTTACGCAACTGTTGTTTTGTCATACCCTTTACACCCACCTCATCTCTATTCACCTGGTGAGGTGTCCCTATTTACCAAGCTCTGGTGTGTACAAACATGTAAGGCTGGAAGGATAAACCCCCCTTTCTACGTTCGGACATGTATCTTAACCATGGTCATTCTTGTTTGGCTACTGGTTTGGACATTTGGCAGCTTATATTAATAAACGTGTCTTATGTGTGGGGGGGGGTTATTGTTTTGTGTTTCATTATGTTATGTATCTTTGTGTTTCTACATTGTAAACTGTCCTGTATTCCTTGGATGAAGGGTAGTGCACAAATGTAATAAAACTACCTACCTCACAGAGTTGTTGTGGGGATCAAATGAGGAGGAGAAGTGTAAACATATTGAGCTCGTTGGAGAAAAAGGTGGGATATAAATGTAAACAATCAGTGCTATTTTTCTGGAAAAAGAGGTGCCGAAACTCAAAATGAAAGCCTCCCTTGTTCTCTTATAATGGCAATGATGTCCACCTGAGAGGTGCCGGAACTGAGTTCTGGTGAGTCCCTGCTGAAAAAAGCCCTGTCAACAAAATATGTATTTGCTTGGCTACTGATGGCCAGCAACAGGTGGAGGAGTTTCAGGTGACCGCCAAATGCTCGTGCGAACTCTCCCATAGACTTTCCCTTTAAATCAGCGCCGGCTGGCCAAGCCGCACCCACCAACCTCCCGTTGCTTTCATTGCCTCCCAAGTCCGCCATCATCTCCCCAGCCAGATGTTTTCCTCTGCATCCCGGCGCGGTGGTCCTTCTGAAGATGCTTTATCCTTACGAGAGCGCTCTGATTGGCTGCTCCGGCCAGCTTATCAGCATAATTCAAATAAGCCCCCCCCCCATCCCCTTGCTTCCGCCTTCTGTGGTTCCACGGCGAGAGCGGCGGGACCGAGCGGCGGAAGCACCATTGGCTGGCGGCCGCTCCCGGCTGTCTACTCGCCTGCGCCTTTCATTGGCCGGGCTGCGATGTCGCTCAGCGAGGGAAGACCCGCCCCCAGGGTGTGGCTCCCTGACTCCTGCTTGCGTGCTTCATTCACTCCCGGGGCCTGCAGGAGGATCGTGGGCTTGGCAGAGGGCTTAGATGGTGGAATAGCACCACATAGCGCTGCGACGAAGAGCAGAAGGTGTCGGCAGCCACTTGCCTGGTAAACTATTTCTCACTTTTATTAAAATCTACAACCTGCGTTTCTTATGGTTGCCCTTTGTAGTTATATTCATTTTATTTTCTTCCTGGATGCTTTTCAGTTCAGTCCCTTTCCCTCCCGGGACCTGTCTTTTAGACTCTTTACATATATACATATACTTTTCATGTATGTGTGTGCGTTTGCTATGGGCAAATTCATAATTAAACTGCAGCTCAAGCTGCAGTTACTATTATTAAACATTATTATATTATAATATAATAATTAAGAATAATAATAATAATTCATCATAGCAGTGGCCGCTGGGTGGGTCACCCTGTTTCAAATGGCATTTTGAAACTTGCTTGGCAAATAGTGCTTCTCCGCAGGCCCTCTGTTGAGTGATTTAGGATGCTGATAGGATTGTGTGTCTTTAGGTAGACAGTTAAGCATCCATGCTGCGGGGTGGTGATCTCCTCAAAATAATTTGTCTTTAGAAATTAGATCAAACAGATTTTTCGCTTGGGCAGGACGAGTCCCCCTCCTGCTCAGATCCATATCCGATTTATTTTTCGCAGTCCTCTGTTTGCAAATCATTACTTCCAACAGTGGAAACCATTTGCATTCCTGCAAGCTGCTTACTGGTATCTGGCAAGGTTCTTTGGGACAGCGCAATCTGCTTGGGACAGTGTCCATGGTTTTATTTTGAAGGAAACAAGTCTGAAATGAAGTGTGTGTTTGTTATAAAAGCAAGTGAGAGCATATTTGCAAAAAACCTTCACTTTAGTGAAGACCTGTCAATAAAGAGGCAGGGCTGTGAGGGGAAGGAAACTTATCCTGAAGGGTAGCTAAACCTTCAAGCTAAAATCTGATGGTAGTTGAGCTTTAAAACTAGTCATCTTTATTGCTGCACGTCCAGCCCTTAGAGCAAAGCCATTTTGTGTGTCAGCTCTTGGCCTGAAGTGAACCTCTCTCTTCTCAACCGTAAAAGTCAGGAAGTGAAGATTTCAGACTCGGAAGCAAACATTTTCACTCTGGGTTTGATCGCAGATTTCTTTTGCAGTGACTTTGACATATGTAGAGCCAAAACGTCACTTAGAGCTTGCAGCAGCGAAGAGAGAAAGAAAAATTCCATTCTAATGGGCCATAGAAAGGAGACCAGAATAGAAATAACGAAATGTTCCTCGTACGTTTATCACATAAACTGCAGAAATAGCAACAACTAATTGATGGCTAATTCTTGACTCTTTTTTCCTGATCCTTTCTTTGCTTGTGGTTCACTGGAATATTATTGTCCATTCCACCTTTAATTGCTGCAAATAAAGACTACTTGTGCTGTCAGCACAGCCAGAGTGAGTTTTGCTTTCTGTTGTATGAAACCATTTCCTTAGGGACATACACAGAAGACAGGAGTGTCTCTCCATAGCAGATGGGCTGGTGGCTGTGGTATTTTCTATAGTGTTCAATCTGTTCCTTGTAATATGCTCAGTGGCTCACTTCCTAGAGCCACCTGCCATGTGCCCATCTTTGCATGCAGAGTACTTTGGCTTCTGCCACCTGCTTATGTATTCCAGAGCACTGTAAATGTCCTGTGAGATATTGCTGCAAGGAAAATTCTCTATTGTAGTATTGGGCTTGGACCTGTCAATCTTACTGCATTTTATGTGGTGGAGGGGTGTAACAAACATACCCACAGTGACAAGTGCCTTCTCTTCAGTTTCTTTCCTAAGTTCCTGGAAATTAGCACAATGGGGAAAGAATAGCCATGAGAACTTAGTTGTGTGTTGTCTGTCCTCATCCTTTTCTGTCCTGTGTTATAAAATGCAAAGGTTCTTTTGCAGGCCAAATTAAGCAGCTTCTTCACAGCAGGGGTATGACGGGAGAGGTTGAAAACCCCACCCACTTCACACACTGGTCTTCCACTTTCCTTTGCAGGTTATTGTTTATTTATTTTAAATGTGCATAACCCGACTTTCAGGGTCAAAATCAATAGCTGAACTGCAGCAGGCCTGTTAAGAGCCTTAATCACAAGAAAGCAGCAGTGAATCGATAAGTTTTTAGGGGCTTGTGTATCACGACAAAAGCAGAGTTCCACACAGCTGGAAAATGGTTCCATGTCCACAGTTTGTAAAACAAAGCACACAAAAATGCAAGGACAAACTCTGTTTGATATGTGGTCTTTAAGTTCCCCTGTTGTGTGGCTTGTCGTGGAATGAGGTAGGTTCTCTTTTTTTAGCATTATGAAATCCTAAGATCTACCATTAACAGGAAATAAAGTAGAGAGACAATGTTAGAGAGTCCCTTCTTAGACAGTTGCATCACATACTTACATACTCCTTCATCCCTGAAAGGAGCAAACTAAAACTCGCTTCTAGTTTGAACAAGCTGGCTGTAGATGTGTTTTGCTTGCCACAGAAGTGCCACTTTGAAGTTTCTTTTCTGTGTCTCCGTTTCATACACAGGCAAAGGAATTAAATACTGTATGCCTACTTTTACTATTTACACTATTAGGAGGCTTTAACTACAGGTCTGAGGGACGCGGGTGGCGCTGTGGGTAAAACCTCAGTGCCTAGGACTTGCTGATCGTAAGGTCGGCGGTTCGAATCCCTGCGGCAGGGTGAGCTCCCGTTGTTCGGTCCCAGCTCCTGCCCACCTAGCAGTTCGAAAGCACCCCTAAGTGCAAGTAGATAAATAGGTACCCGCTTTATAGCGGGAAGGTAAACGGCGTTTCCGTGTGCTGCGCTGGTGCTGGCTCGCCAGAGCAGCTTCGTCACGCTGGCCATGTGACCCGGAAGTGTCTTCGGATGGCGCCGGCTCCCGGCCTCTTGAGTGAGATGAGCGTGCAACCCTAGAGTCGGGCACCGTACGGGCAGGGGTACCTTTACCTTTACCTTTAACTACTGGTCTAGAAACAAACTATTAAAAACGGGCATTAACGTGTTTCCAATTTTGTTGCTCTGTCTATAAAGTCAATAAGTCCGAAGTAGATTATTTAGGACCACCTGAAAATATGTGGTTGCTCACTGCACTCCGGTATATTATATATTTTTGATGTAGTCATCATTTTGAGCAAGATAATTGCATTAATATGTCTGTAACATCTAACATAAATGTCTTCACTTTTTTGCTGCAGGACAAAAATGTGAAGAATTAACTGATTCTGAAATCTAATATGCAGAGGCAGTGTCTCTATTTGTTTGAAGCAGAGGCATAATGCATCGATCAATTTGTACCTGGAACTTGCCCAGCTTAATGAATTATAGCCTGTTTTATCTCTGCTAAAGTGGTGAGCCAATCTAGCATGAGCTGTTCTGTCTCAAGCTTATAAAAAGGTCTGGCTATTTCCACAAAAAGAGCAGACACTTAGTACTGTGATTCATCTTGCTCATTCCAAGGAGCATAAAGTCCTTCTTTTTTAATGGTCCTCATGCCTTTGGATGAGGTCTAATCCTGTGCAAGGTCTCTGCTCTTTATTACTTTGTACTGCAGATTGGAGGCCCATGTGAAAGCTAGCATGTCAGGGAGAAAGGTTCCCATATCTCCTAGTTTTCAGAATGCAGGGAGTTCAGTATGCTCAAGGAAATGGGTTCCCCTTCTCCTGACATGCTAGGTTTCTATATGCAAGGAAGGATTTGCATGGAGGAGTGTTCTGTTTTGTGAGGCTCCACACAGAGCCTGAAGTGGTTTGGCCAATAACATAGACTTACCATCTTAGTGTAAGGGACGCGAGTGGCGCTGTGGGTTAAACCACAGAGCCTAGGACTTGCCAATCAGAAGGTCGGCGGTTCGAATCCCCACGACGGGGTGAGCTCCCGTTGCTCGGTCCCTGCTCCTGCCAACCTAGCAGTTTGAAAGCATGTCAAAGTGCAAGTAGATAAATAGGTACTGCTCTGGCGGGAACGTAAATGGCGTTTCCGTGCGCTGCTCTGGTTTGCCAGAAGCGGCTTAGTCATGCTGGCCACATGACCCAGAAGCTCCCTCGGCCAGTAAAGCGAGATGAGCGCCGCAACCCCAGAGTCGGTCACGACTAGACCTAATGGTCAGGGGTCCCTTTACCCTTTACCTTCACCATCTTAGTGAAGCCCTTTCCCCTCTCCTTCCAAATGGTGCCTCATTACCTGAAGCACTTTCCCCCTAGTAGTTCTGGAAGTTAGTTGGGTTAAGGGAGGAGAAGAAGTCTAGGGAAGGCTTAGTTCTCTTCACCCGCATGCCCCCTTTCCAGTGAAAATAAAAACAGACACCTCTGCTTTATCCATGAGCAGGATCTCTCGACATAGACCTCTCTGCCTATTCTATTTCTATGTTTAGATGGTGTGCATTCTTCTCCCCATTTTATCCTCCTAACAGCAACTCTGTGAGGTAGGGTAGGCTGAGAGTCGGGGACCACCCCAAGTTCACCCAGTGAACTTCATGGCTCAGTGTGGACCCCAGTCTCCCAGTTCCTAGCCCAGCGCTCGAACTTCTCTCCCCACTGCATACCTGCTTCCCAGCCCATGCTTTTCGGTGGTCTGACTTTGCACCCTCCTGGAGAGTTTTTGCCTGGCTGGAATTTGCCTCTCGCTTGTCTTGATGGAGGGCATGTGTCAATGTGTGTAGGAACTAGCCAAGCTCAGATAAATAAAATTTACATCCTTGAGCCGTCCACTTTCCCCCATGCTTCGTGTAAACATTGCTTTGACTGCTTTTGAATAACTTTTTTAAAATTCAGAAGAAATGTACATTCCTTTTTTAAAAAAAAATATATCATTTTTATTAATTTTTCAATAAAAAACATCCAATCAACATATCCAATCATAAACCAATTAAAACAAAAAAACTACAATAAAAAAGACCAAATTAGAATCCAAATTGTAATTATTAATTTTTTGGGCCTCCCCATAGTCTGGACCTCTGAAGCATATCTCCAAATTTCAGTCCTCCCTCTCCTTGTTGTTTTCATATTTTCCACATCCCGATTTTAACGCTTTAAAGTTCTCTGTCTCTACGATTCTCAATCATGTCAGAAATCATATATCCTTTCGTCCGTCGAATACAGCTTTATCTGTGTCTGTATATTTTTCCGACTGTCTATTTGCCAGCGCAGCTTCCCTTGACTCCATTCCAGTCTGGGCTGTTGTCCAAGTCTGTTATCTGAAGTTTCATGATGCAGCAACTCCCAAGCCGTTAATCCTTCCAATCCGGGCTGTTATCCAAACCCTCCTTTGGAGATTTAATGACACAGTACCTTCCACATTGTTGAGTTGTTATTATAAATTGTTGGGCAAACTGTTTGCAATATTGCAGTGTAAATAAAGTGTATTCCACAGATATAAGTCATTTGACGATCGATTGATCATCAGAAATGTACATTCCAAGATGATACGGCTACTGCAGTGTAACATACTCTCTCGTGCCCCCGCCTTCATTTTCTTTTTTGAAAAAAATGTTAATAATAAGTCCCCCTGAGTGTTAGGGGCTGGCTGGGGACGAATAATGTAAATGCATCAGCTGTCTCTAATATTTATTTATTTTATGGAATTTATACACTGCTAGATTGTAAAAAATAAATAAAAATAAACCTGTAAATGGTTTACAGGAAATATAAAACAATGATTTTATCAATAAGAAATATTATTGCAAAAATAGAATATATTTAGCTATGCCTTCCCTTCCCCCCTGACAGGGACTCAAGGCGGCTTGCAGATAAAATAAGAAGAGAACAAGAATTAACAACAATAATTTGGAAAAGCTCAAACTAACAATAAACCAAAAACAGACTGAAACTCAACATCAGTGTACACTGGGTCCCACTGATGGGAAACATTTGCTCCCTAGATAAGCGCCTTTGTACAGTGCTAACGATTAGTTTGAACTGGCTGGCTGCCCTTCTGATAAGAGGTTTCCCCTCAGAAACCAGCAATCATCCGTGACTCAGAGAAATGCCGTCTTTCTAGATACGAAAAATTATTATCTGTGTGAAAACGAGACGCGTAATGCAATTAGGAAGGGGAAAGCCATTGGTGCCTCTGGTCTGATTGAACGGAAATCACATCTGTCCAGGAAAAAAATGGGTGTGAGAACTTTTCCACATAAAATCAGGCAGGGAGCTGTAGGAAGCCGACCTCTGACTTAGCGAACCTGGGGTTGTATTCAACCAAGCCCTGCTCAGAGTAATCCCGTTGAAATTAATGCACCTACTTTGTGACCTATGGGTTTACTCTGGGTAGAACTAGCATCCCAGGGGGCAGGTCCCCAGTCAGCCATCAAGATTACTGGGCGACCTTGGGCCAGCCAATGTCTCTGAGCTACCCTACCTCACAGGATTGTTGTGAAGATAAAATGGGAAGGGGGAGAATCATGTCTGTCACCAGTTCCACAGGGCGGGTGCCACCACCGAGAAGGCCCTCTGCCTGGTTCCCTGTAACCTCACTTCTCGCAGCGAGGGAACCACCAGAAGGCCCTCAGAACTGGACCTCAGTATCCGGGCAGAACGATGGGGGTGGAGACGCTCCTTCAGGTATACTGGGCCGAGGCCGTTTAGGGCTTTCAAGGTCAGCACCAACACTTTGAATTTTACTCTGAAATGCACTGGGAGCCAATGAAGATCTTTCAGGATCAGCGGTCTCAGCGGCCGCCCCCAGTCACCAGTCTAGCTGCTGCATATGATATGATATGATAGCCATCTTCAAATATCTCAAGGGCTGTCCTATGGAAGATGGAGCAAGCTTGTTTACTCCTGCTCTGGAGGGTAGGATTTGAACCAATGGCTTCAAGTTACAAGAAAGGAGATTTGGACTGAACAACAGGGCTAAACAACAGGAACAACTTTCTGACAGCAAGAGCTGTTTGACAGTGGAACGGTCTCAGGAGGTGGTAGACCATAGCTGTCAAGCGTTCCTTATTTGGTGGGACAGTCCCTTATCCCAGTGCCATGTCCTGCTGCTGTCCTTATTGATGAGGCTTCGTTTGGCTGCTGGCTGGGCTTTCTGCCTTTGGCTCGGAGGGGCTCAGAAGTTGAACATACCTGTGCCCGGAAAATCCCTTATTTTGGCTGCTGATTTTCGAGGCTGCTGCTCCCTTATTTTCAAATCTGTAAGTTGACAGCTATGTGGTAGACTCCCCTTCGTTGGAGGTTTTTCAGCAGAGGTTCAGTGGCCATCTGTCATGGATGCTTTAGCTGATATTGCTGCATTGCAGGGGGTTGGACTAGATGGACTCGTGGGGTCTTTCTCAACTCTATGATTCCCCCTGTCCCAGCACCATGGCTCCCTTCTGCATCCTGGGGTTGCCACAATTGCACTTACACCCCACCCCCCAAAAATAAAAACGTTGAAGGGGATTCAATCGCAGCTGTATCCCTTTTCAAATCATCGCTTCCCCCTGCATCCGTGGCTTGCCAAGTCCACATCTTTCTGATTTCCTCCTCGTCTGAACTGTTGTGGCTTTTCAACTTACCTCCTACTTACCTGTTTGCTGAGGATTCCTCCCCCAGGAAAGCTGGGCCAGTGCTTTGTGTGGAGTAAGTGACCACATTAAGTGGTCGCCCCCACTTCTGCTTGTCCCGCTGCTCCCCCCCCCACCGGGAAAGCCCGCTGTTCACCGCTGAATCAGAATAAACATGTTATGTACTGAGTTGAATAGGATCCAAAATGCAGCAGTCTGATTGGTCCTAGAACAATAGGATTCAGAATGCAGCAGTCTGATTGGTCCGCAGGAGCTACCCAATCCAACCTGATTGGCCTACAGGAGAATCCTGAATTAGCCAATCACCTGGGGCCCATTGTGTAAATAATGTACAGTGGTACCTCGGGTTACATACGCTTCAGGTTACATACGCTTCAGGTTACAGACTCTGCTAACTCAGAAATAGTGCTTCAGGTTAAGAACTTTGCTTCAGGATGAGAACAGAAATCGTGCTCCAGTGGTGCAGCGGCAGCAGGAGGCCCCCATTAGCTAAAGTAATGCTTCAGGTTAAGAACAGTTTCAGGTTAAGAACGGACCTCCGGAACGAATTAAGTACTTAACCTGAGGTACCACTGTATATAAAGCAGACATTTCGTGGAACTTCCATTCCTCACTACTATGAGCTGAATAAAGAGCATGAAATCCACACATTAATTGGTCAAAACATTAATTGGTTTTTCTGCGGATAGCAGCTTGTTCCGCTTCAGCAGTAAATTGCGGGTTTTCTAAGAGAAAACTGTGTGACAAATGAAAAACTACTTGGACTCATGCGTAGACAGCACAGGACAAGTGGGGGGAAAATCTCTTGGGCTTTGTGGGTGAGCCCTAAGCCTGAAACCACTGCAAGACGTCCTTGTTTTGCCAAGCTGGTATGTGGCACACTTGACTCAGCCTTGCACGCTCATATTCACACGCTCACCTGGGGCGATTAGCAGTAGCCCCTAGGTGAGCAGGGGCTTGGCAAGTGCCCTGCCCCATTTCCCCCACGCTACCTCATTCCCCCAACTCCTGCTTGCCCCCATGGTTTAAAGCACCGGGGCAACTATTCTTACCCTTGGCAAAAAGAAATTTTAAAAAGCAAACAAACCTAATGTGTGTGTTCTCCTTGTGTTGAAAAACTAAATTAAGAAATTAATTTGAAGGACAAGTAGAAAGTCCGAATTCATTATGGTTTAATCGGCATTTATTTTAAATTATGAGTTCAAGGACAGAGTTCGGGAGAGAATAAGTAATGGCTAATTAGATTGTACCGGGGCCAGATGACACTTGTATCATATTTCATTTGTTCCTCCCCCTGCAACGGGAGAGCAATCCTGTTCCACAGGTTGCTCATTAACTGGAGACAGGTAAATTAATTTGTTGGGAGGAGTACCTTCTGTTGGCTTTATATCATGGCTAAAAATATATCATTAGCCTCCTCTAATGGATGCCTGTCAATAATGCAAAGCAGAACGTAGAGGTAATTGCTGTCAGATTGGGATCTAAGGACCAGCATTATTTGAGGTGCAACCCCCGTAGCAATTGACGAATCTGTCTAGAGTTGCCTTTCAGACAGTGTCCAGGGAAATCACCTTTCAGGGGGGTTTATTGGAGAACTCCGGCTGATTCACAGCTTCTTCACTGAGGCATTGCAGTGCAAAACTTCAAAGCATTAGTTAATTACCATATTTTTTGCTCTATAACACGCACCCGACCATAACACGCATGTAGTTTTTAGAGGAGGAAAACAAGAAAAAAAATATTCTAAATGAAACAGTGGATGTATGATTTTTGTGGTTCATGCTGTGGCCACAGACATGTGATCTGACGGTGAGTTTGGGGTAGCCCAGTGCAAAAATCCTGAGGATCCATGTGGATCCATGCTTTGTAACCACGTTTTTGCACCACTGCGGCCCCATGAAACAGTGGCTGCGTGATTTTTTTGGTGCAAGCTGTAGCCGTGGACATGCTATGTGATCTGCTGGTGAATTTGGGGTGACCCGTGTAAACGGTTCCTCTCCTCTCCCGCTTTGCTCCTTTAAAGAAGCAGGCTCTCTGTCCCTCTCTCCTCCCCACTCAGCGGCTCTTCTCCCGCTTTGCTGTTTCAAAGCGAGCCACGGAGGAAGGAAGGAAGGGGAACCATGGATCCTCTGCTCACGACTGCAGCAGTTCCCCCCGCCACCCATAGGCATTCGCTCCATAACACGCACAGACATTTCCCCTTACTTTCTAGGAGGAAAAAAGTGAGTGTTATGGTGCAAAAAATACGGTAGTTCCATTAAAAGCCGAGTGGCAAATAAGCTCCAAAATCTTTTTGTTGGTTGACGGGTTCTAAAAACCTTCAACCTAGCTCAAGTTCTCCTGTTTGAATTGTCTGTGTACTAATGACATCTCTTCAATAAATTGGATTTGATACAGATTTCTGCTATAGATCTTTCTCGACCGATTAATTCCAGTAGGCCAGCTGGGTTTTGTCCCCAGTCACCTAAGCGCTCTTCAGAAAGCAGCTTGTGTTTCTGTTAGCAACGAAGTTTCCGTTGCTTCTGTTGCCAGGCTGTAAATGAATAAATTTGGCCACAGGTCCCTCTGAACTAGCGTGATTCAAAAGAAAACTTCTTATTCATATTCTTTTTTACTTTGATTTGTTTTTAAAGGGCCCACGCAGCAAAGGTTTGCAGATGTGCACCAAATTTGTGATTTATAAAACAAAGTCACTTCTCTATCCCATAATACCTGCATCTTAAAGCGGGCAGCTAAGAGAGGTGGAACTCAAGGCAGACTAAAAATAAAAAGGCACAATCGGTTCCCACGTTGCTGTTGGAACTTTCTAAAGGACATTTGGAGGTTTTTACATTCCTGGCAATGGATTTTTTTTTTTTTAAAGAGCAATTTATGGCAGTAACCTCCCCTTGTATAATAGCGACCTGAATCTTGATTTCAAAGCCGTACTTAATATAGAGAGATAAATTATTACGGTCAAAGACCAGCTCGCATAACACAATAAAAACAGCTTTCATAAAGATACAATATACAATTAGAGCAGATTGCAGCAATAGCTCATGTATTAAAATTGAGATATATGCATACACCCGTACAACTGAGATTTGGGCTACCATAAAAATTGACCCTGAGGCACCCCAAAGGACGACTTCAGCTTTTCCCTAATAAGCTATTTTATTCTAGAGGATGATCTGTGCCTACAAATCTGGGCGCAGAATCTGGCTACCAGCCAGGTCATCTTGTGATCTTTGTCCAAGGGGAGAGAATTAAGTTTAGACTTTTCCGAAAGATTGGCGAGCCTCTTCAGCAAAGGGTCAATGGTGTCTCTATGAATCTCAGCATAAAAAGGACGTCTAAAAAATATATGTACGGGGCTTCCTATTTCCCCTAACGGGCAGGTGCAAAGTCTCTGTGTATACAGGACTTTTCCACAGGAGCCTTCCAGTTCTGATGAGGGCATGGCTGAGCTTCTAGCAAGAGTTAAAGCCCTTCTTGCATTTCTGGGTGCGAGGAAATAGAGATATATTGCTGGAACGGCTACATATCTCCCGTTTTCTATGACAGCTGGACATATAAAGGGCCCCATTACCTCCAGTAGCTTAGGGCCTCATCAAACCTTTATAACCACTTCCCCAACTCACTAGTTTATAATTGATTAACATATTGTTGTGCCTAGAACTTTGACTGCTTCCCTGCTAATTAATCAATAACTTGAGACATGGAACAGTATGCTATTCAAAAGAGGCCTCCACCAGAATTTCATTTCATTGGTGTTTAAAATATGTTGGCATCTCGCTCCTTCCCCCGCCACATTTAATATTCTATAAAATGACCTAAGGAAACCAGATAAAATTATTCCGGGGCACAAATGAGACCAATGAAACACCGCTTCGCCATCCCTGCTATGGCATATCAAAGAAAGCCCCCCCCCTTTCCCCCTGTTGAAAAATTCAGCATTTATAGGCATGGCCCCTGCTTCAAATCATGAAATGCAGGTTGCGCCCAAGCTTGCAAAACAAATACTTAAACAAATGCTGCTGTTGTTATAGTGCCTGGATAGCTCAGTTGGTTAGAGCGTGGTGCTGATAACGCCAAGGTTGCAGGTTCCATCCCCGTCTGGGGCAGCTGCAGAGTCGTGCATTGCAGGCGGTTGGGCGAGATGATACTTAGGGTCCCTTCCAACTCGTAAGATTCTATTTATTGTGCCATGTATATGATGCTTTACTAAAGTCCCTACTGCAAATGGCTAGCAATCTTAAAATATACCCAAGGAAGCAACAGAGGAAGAATGGTAGAATGTACCCTACGTACCCCTTCCTTGAAATGGGATTGTTTCAGTTACAGGTACTTTGGTTTAGCTACAGCAGGGACGTCCCACTCCCAATAGACTGTGATCTACTCACAGTATTAAAAAAACGGGCAGTGATCTACCCATTGTTTCCCCCCCCCCCGCAGTTATTTATTTATTTTTATTAAAGATTTTCTTGTTTTACAGAGGTATGTGTAATGTCTCTCCTATTTTTTCCATGTAACATTTTTACAAATCAGTTATGAGAATTAGGTTTGCGATTTCTGCAACTCGGTGAGCGATGGCACACGATGGACACGGGTAGCGCTGTGGTCTAAACCACCGAGCCTCTTGGGCTTGCCGATCGGAAGGTCGGCGGTTTGAATCCCCGTGGCGGAGTGAGCTCCTGTTGCTCTGTCCCAGCTCCTGCCTGCCTAGCAGTTCAAAAGCATGCCAGTGTGAGTAGATAAGTAGGTACCATTGTAGCGGGAAGGTAAACAGCGTTTCTGTGCACTCTGGTTTCCATCACGGTGTCCCACTGTGCCAGATGCAGTTTAGTCATTCTGGCCACACGACATGGAAAACTGTCTGTGGATAAACACCAGCTCCCTTGGCCTGAAAAGTGAGATGAGCGCCACACCCCATAGTTGTGTTTGACTGGACTTAACTGTCCAGGGCCCTTTACCTATACCTGTTTTTTTCCTGTAGTCGTGCTGCACCCTCATATAGTAAAGGTAAAGGGACCCCAGACCATTAGGTCCAGTCGTGGCCGACTCTGGGGTTGCGGCGCTCATCTCGCTTTATTGGCCGAGGGAGCCGGCATACAGCTTCTGGGTCATGTGGCCAGCATGACTAAGCCGCTTCTGGCAAACCAGAGCAGTGCATGGAAATGCCGTTTACCTTCCTGCCGGAGCGGTACCTATTTATCTACTTGCACTTTGACGTGCTTTCGAACTGCTAGGTTGGTAGGAGCAGGGACCGAGCAACGGGAGCTCACCCCATCGTGGGGATTCGAACCGCTGACCTTCTGATCGGCAAGCCCTAGGCTCAGTGGTTTAGCCCACAGCGCCACCCGCGTCCCACGCACCCTCATATACGCAGCCACAAAGTGCCAGGGGTAAAGCAAAGCACTACTGTTCCTTTCTACCTCCTTCTCTTAGCTCTTTTTCATTCCTCCAAATGGTGTCCCTTGCTTGTAGACCGAGTTGTTGCTGTTTTGAAAGGCTATAGGTGTTATCTAGCCAGCATGAGAAAAGCTTAACTATCCATAAAGGGTTTTCTTGTACCTCTGTGTGTTGCCAGCATGAAACAAGACTGCCCTCTTTGTAATGTGTAACGTAATGTTTTCTTTCTCCAGGCAAACCATACAGAATGTTCTCCAGATTAAGAATAGCTTCCGCTCCCTGCGTGTTGACATGTCGCAGAGTACATACAAAAGAGAAAGGGAAGGTCTTGATGCTGAACCCGAGAACAAATAAGGTCGGTCGCATGGAATGTCTTTCACGTCTGTTCTTGAATTGCTATCTGTGCTGTGGATCTCACCCAGAGCTAAAAACCTCTGCAAGAGCGGGGGGGGGGGGTGTTGTGCTGAGACTCGTAGCCTCAAAAGAAAAGACTAAGGCTGCTGCAGTTCTCACCCACACTTACCTGGGAGTAAACTCCATTGAATTCAATAGGATTGACTTCTGAGTCGGTGTGGTTCACATTGTATTGTAAATGAGATAGAAGCCTTACTTGAAGCAAAGCCTGAATGACCACATCTAACTTTGCATATCCTTATTAGTTTGAATGGAAGGGCGACAACATAGAGAATCACAACAAATCCTCCTCTTGAATCCCCGCGACGGGGTGAGCTCCCATTGCTCGGTCCCTGCTCCTGCCAACCTAGCAGTTCAAAAGCACGTCAAAGTTCAAGTAGATAAATAGGTACCGCTCTGGCGGGAAGGTAAACGGCGTTTCTGTGTGCTGCTCTGGTTCGCCAGAAGTGGCTTAGTCATGCTGGCCACATGACCCAGAAGCTGTATGCCGGCTCCCTCGGCCAATAAAGTGAGATGAGCGCCGCAACCCCAGAGCCGGACACGACTGGACCTAATGGCCCGGGGTACCTTTACCTTTACCTAACTTTTAAAGCAGGCCTTTTCTCAACAACACTCTCCACATACTTTTGGTCTACTGCAAAGCTCCTAACTAGTGAATGGAAAGTAACAAGAAGTGGGGCGGGTGCTGGGTGCCTGCTAAATACGGGGCTCATTTCCTTGAAAACTCTCAGGATTATCTTCAGTGGTTCTTGGCTAAATCTGACCTTCAGAAGAATGTCTCCTGGCTGCCTTATTGCCAGCCCAGAGCCAAGAGAGGAGTAATGGGTACGGCAATAGGTTTGGGTGTCGGCTGCCCCAACTGACCCACTGTCCCCTTTCCAAAGTGTCTTAGCACAAAACTTGTGGCCCTCTAGTTAGCTGGTCTCCAACCTATAGCCTGCTCTACAATGGGTCACAGCTGCAACACTACAATGGTACAAGTACGTATTTTTCACTCTATAACACGCACCCGACCATAACACGCACGTAGTTTTTAGAGGAGGAAAATCCGTAGGCATGCCACCTGTAGGCATTTCCTCCATAACACACACAGACATTTCCCCTTACTTTCTAGGAGGAAAAAAGTGAGTGTTGTGGTGCAAAAAATACGGTATATGGTGTTCGTTTAAAAGTGGATCCCCAAATGCATGTTTAATCTAAAGGTGGCTCTCACTTCTGAAAAGGTTGCTCGAGATGTCATTGGGACTGCAGCTCCCATCATCCTTGACCATTGGCTATGCTTGCTGAGGCTCATGGGAGTTGGAGTCCAACGACATTTGGAGGGTCACAGGGGAGGTAGGGCAGGACGCAGCTCTGACAGACTGATCTCTTCCCCCCACACCAAAAAAAGAGTTAGGATTCTGTTGACAGGAAAAATAAGAAGCAATTCCGTGTGACAAGACGATAGGAGTGATGAACCCCGAGGTCACTGCTGGATTTATTGTTCAATCCGGCAGTTTTTATTGAGGCTGAGTCATAAGAGGATTAAGAATGAAGTCGAGACAGATAGATGTCAAAAGGCGTAGCTGGGGTTGCTGAGAGGGAATGGGCTCTGGAAAAATAAAAGTGCTAAATAATGGCTGCCTGGTTCTCTTCTGCCCCCTCCCCCCAAAAAAGAACCCTTGCCCATTTTAACAATAATATTTTAATATCTATTATTTCTTAAACAGATGTTTGCTGAGCATCTGGGTAAGCCCTAAGTAGGCCACATTGAAGCTCAATCTTCTGAAAAAGGAGGGCCTCTGAACACTATTTCAAATCTCTGCAGAGACTGAACAAGATGCCATCTGAGATTAGTGACCCCGACTTTCCTTCAAAAAACAATATCCTTCATTACTCTCCAAGCCTCCTCATCCCTGGCAGATTAAAATTGAGGAAACTATGGGCCCTGTTAGCTCAATAAGATGTCAGGCTCGCTGAGATTCAGCTTTGCTAAAAAAAATAAAACCCAATTAGATGGTACTGAGAATTGCCAATAATTGTTTTGGCTTGTTCAATTAGATTAGTGTTGGTAACTAGAACAGGGGTGCTTGTTTTTATTTTCCTTAGCATTCTTAAGGTAAAGGTAAAGGGACCCCTGACCATTAGGTCCAGTCGTGACCGACTCTGGGGTTGCGGCGCTCAGCTCGCTTTATTGGCTGAGGGAGCCGGTGTACAGCTTCCGGGTCATGTGGCCAGCATGACTAAACCGATTCTGGCAAACCAGAGCAGCGCACGGAAATGCCGTTTACCTTCCCGCCGGAGCGGTACCTATTTATCTACTTGCACTTTGACGTGCTTTTGAACTGCTAGGTTGGCAGCAGCAGGGACCGAGCAATGGGAGCTCACCCCGTTGCGGGGATTCAAACCGCTGACCTTCTGATCGGCAAGTCCTAGGCTCAGTGGTTTAACCCATAGAAGCAAATCTTAAGAGTTGGGCTGGGGATACTGGTTGCTAGGAAACAAGATTGAGAGGGGCCTGTTTCGCTCATCTCCTGCTTGTGGTTTCCTGGACTAAATAGAATCCTGGACTAGCGCTAGGCAAGATCAGCCTTTCAACATCACGATGTTATCACCAGCCAAACATCGCAATATGCATCCCCAGCCAACACATTGCAGTGTTGAAAAGCAGAGGGAGGAGTGTGCTTCATTGGCCATGGCCCTGCAAGGCGCAGGGTGAAACCACCTCAGCTCCCTTGGCAGGTGCTGGTGGCAAAGAGAGTTCCTCTACTGCCAGCTGCCAAATGAGAAACAAGTTGCATTGGCTCCATCCCTGGCAGATGGCCATTGAACCTCTCCTTAAAAACCTCCAAGTAAGGTGAGTCCACCACACCTTTCAAGGGAGTCCGTTCCATTGCAGAACATCTCTTCCTGATGTTGAGTCGGAGTGTCCTTTCTTGTAACTTGAATCCATTGGTTTGAATCCTGCCCTTCAGGGCAGGAGAAAACTGAGGAGATTTCACCCCTCCCATATCCAAGAATCTCCTGATTCTCTGCTGATTCTCCAGAGAGGAGGGGGCGGTGTTCTGCTCTCTATTTATTCTGCTCCAGCACCACATCAAAGAGTCAGTCAGTCAGTGTCAGAGAGAGAGAGAGAGAGAGAGACTGTTAGAGATCGTGTGTATAGATAAGGTTGCTGCTAAGAGCAGCTGCAGACACTCAGTGCAGTGCAGCATTCATTTTGCAAAGACCTCATTTAGCTCTGTATATAGTTTGTATAGTTGCATATAGAATAAAGAAGATATTCTACAGAGCTGCTCTCCGAATCATTTATGCTCTGCTATACTCTGCTGTGCGACAACTGTCTTCTTGTGGAAGTGAATCCGGTGCTCACAACTCTACACAGCACTTTGACCTGTTCCTGTGAGAAGGTGGTCTCTGGAAGTGCTACCCAGCTCGCCTGGCCCAGTCGGGGTCGGGGCTGAAGTGGATGAGTCCAGTTCATGGCACTGGCTCAAGGTCGATGCTGACAAAAACAAGTTTTCCCTCTCCTCCGTGTGACAGCCCTTGAGATATTTGAAGATGTCTATCATATCTCCTCTCAGTCTCCTCTTTTCCAGGCTGAACAGCGTCTGACTTATCTTGTTCCTCTCTGTCTACAGGGCATGGCTTTCACGTTAAAAGAACGTCAAATGCTTGGCCTCCAGGGACTTCTACCTCCAAAGTTTGAGACGCAAGACATCCAAGCCTTACGGTTTCACAGGAACGTGGCAAAAATGACTGACCCTTTGGAAAAGTAAGTGTGTGTTGGTAGGCACTTAGTCTTGTATCATTCATTCTCGAGTTTTTATTGCTATTGCTGTTGTAGCTTGGACATGTTTCAGGGATCCAGATCCATGGGGGAAAGCCGGTTTGGCCCAAACTCAGCTTTTGAAAGTAGCCGGTTGACTCAGGCCTTAAAAAATGTCTGATAAGAGAACACTCAACAGTGCCTAAACACGTCCATCGAACGACAGACATTACATTCACAGCATGCTATAATCTCAGGGAAAATACCATGAAAATGGTATATAGATGGCATCTTACCCCCAAAAAGCTTGCTAAAATGTATAAAGGGAAAACATCAACCTGTTGGAGATGTAAAAAAGAGGACGGGTCATACTATCATATGTGGTGGACCTGTGTGTTGCTGTTGTTTAGTCATTTGGTCGTGTTTGACTCTTCGTGACCCCATGGACCAGAGCACGCCAGGCATTCCTGTCTTCCACTGCCTCCTGCAGTTTGGTCAGACTCATGTTTGTAGCTTCGAAAACACTGTCCAACCATCTCGTCCTCTGTCGTCCCCTTCTCCTTGTGCCCTCCATCTTTCCCAACACCAGGGTCTTTTCCAGGGAGTCTTCTCTTCTCATGAGGTGGCTAAAGTATTGGAGCCTCAGCTTCACAATCTGTCCTTCCAGTGAGCACTCAGGGCTGATTTCCTTCAGAATGGATAGGTTTGATCTTCTTGCAGTCCATGGGACTCTCAAAAGTCTCCTCCAGCACCATAATTCAAAAGCATCAATTCTTCGGCGATCAGCCTTCTTTATGGTCCAGCTCTCACTTCCATACATCACTACTGGGACCTGTGTAGCCGTTGGCAAATACTGGAATGATATTTATAACGAGTTTAAGAAACTATTTAAAATTACTTTCAAAAAACTCCCAGAGATTTTCCTACTTGGTATATTACCATCAGAAATTAAAAAAATATATAAGATCATTGTTTATGTATGGTATAACAACAGCTAGAACCCTTATAGCAAGGAATTGGAAAAATGAAATGCTCCCAGAGATTACAGATTAGCAGATACTCATGTTAGAATATCTACAATTAGCAAAACTGATGGGATCAGTTAGAGGAATATCGAAACAAAAAAACCCCTAGAGAATAGATAATATTTAAGAATTATGTAAAACTTCATTGTACAAATAACTCCATATTAGCAGAAATTGAGTGATCTTTGTAAAGAAAAAGATCAAAGGAATGTATACAAAGCAGAAAGAAATGATATTATAGAATGTAAACCTGTGTAAAAATGTAAAAAAGAATGTTATATCAAACAGTATAATGAGAAGGATGGGAAGGATTGTGTCGATGAGTACTTTTACTATGTAAATAACTGTCTTTTTAAAAAAAAATTCTTTGGTTCTTATCTTTGTTACTTCTTTTTTTTTCCTTTATAAATTTTCTATTTTATATAATTTTCTTTTTTCTACCTGTTAAGAGATAGCACATAATGTTTGTATAGACATGCAATTTTATTAATCAATAAAGAATATAAAATAAAAATAAACACGTCCATCAAAACATCATCAGGGCTTCCATCAAAGCATCTCTGACCAGGTAAAGGCCATCCTTCTTTCAACTCATTCCCATTTTCCAAATATTTGAAGCCTTTGTTGCTTTGCTTCTTATTAAATATATTTACTATTAAAGCAACCTGCTTTCTTTTCTCCATTTCTGAGATTCCCAGCCCTACTTGAACCTGGGACCTTCTGCCAGAGATTTAGATTCTGTGCCATTGAGCTAGAGCCCTTGCCCCACCCCTGATATCAATCTCAGAGTAATTACTGACTTGAGTGTTAATGTGTAGGCACTTAGGATCTGGGCAGTAACTGAAATATAGATAAGGTGCCCGTAAAGCAGTGTTCTGCCTAATAAAACAGCTCTCTTATCAAGGGAGTGCCATGTCCATTGAGCAAAGGATGATTACACCAGATCACCTTCATTTCCACCGCCCTTTAAGTAGGTTTTCCCATAATCCTGATTCAGTGTGTGTTTCTTTGGAAGAAACTACCGCTTGGTTCATAGAGGTTACTTGGCATTCAGCGAATGCAACTGTTAAATGCAAAATAAAAACAAAAAGTTTAGTGTCGGTTGTAAAAACAACCTTGAATTGGAGTCCAAAATCCTGCAATAGCTTAACTGGAAGTACCGTATTTTTTGCACCATAACACTCACTTTTTTCCTCCTAGAAAGTAAGGGGAAATGTCTGTGCGTGTTATGGAGGGGTAACCTCCATGAACAAAGTGTCCAGAGGTTTTCAACCTTTTTGAGTCCACGGCTCCCTCGACCAACTGCATACTTTCTGCATCACCCCGCTTAATTCCCCCCCCCTCTTCTGGCAATTTTTGCTCAAAATTCACTCCTCTTTAAAAGCTGCTTTTTGTTCCACGGGGGGGGGGGCACAATATATGGAATACTTGTATCTTTTCCCCTGTGGGTGAGAAGCAGAAAGATGAGTGGAAGGGAGAGGATTAAGCAGCCCCTTCCCTTCTCTCACCCTCCACCCTTTTGCTGCCCTGCTGCTGAAATTTAACACTGCTTGTGTTTTTTGTTTTTGTTTTTAAAGAGAAGAGATACTCATCTAAGTGAAATGAATAGTTTCTCCCTGAGAAGGATAGCACAGGAGAACCACAAATTTAAAAAGCAAAAGGTGGAAAAAAGAATGATTTTGTTACTGTTCTCCGTCTTTCATTTCAGCTTCAGAGTATTCCTCATTAGTGGGAAGGTATATAAATAAATCTAATCTTGCATCTCCACTGTTTCATTTACAGATACATCTATGTCATGGGCATGCAGGAAAGAAACGAGAAGCTATTCTACAGGGTATTGCAAGATGATATCGAGCAATTAATGCCAATTGTTTATACACCAACAGTAGGCTTAGCGTGTTCCCAGTATGGACATATCTTTAGGAGGCCAAAGTAAGAACATTTTTATATTCTGATTTTTATGTCTCAACCAATGAAGCTTTTCAGAATTTACAGTTGCTGTACCATGGTGACTCAAGAGCAGATATGCTGCTGTCTGTTTGCTTGCTTATGTTACTTGATAAAGCACTGTGTACATGTGGTATAAAAAATAAACCAGGAGCATGCAGCCAAATAATGGACTAATTTTGTCCAAATTGACAACTTTATCTGTTTACCCTTTTCCTCAAGCCTTCCTCTCCATCTATCGTTCCTTTAGATTTGTGTTTGGTAGTCCATTGCCTAATCTGTTTCACAGTGGCAGTTGTTGAATTCAGAAATGATAATAATAATAATAATAATAATAATAATAATAATAATAATAATGGTGATTATGTTATTTACACCCCACCCATCTGGCTGGGTTTCCCCAGCCACTCTGGGCGGCTTACAGCACATAAAAAAATATAAAAGATTAGACATTAAGAATTTCCCGATACAGGGTTGCCTTCAGATGTCTTGTAAAGGTTGTAACTTATTTCCTTAATATCTGATGGGCGGGCAGTCCACAGGGCAGGTGCCACTACTGAGAAGGCCCTCTGCCTGGTTCCCTGTAACTTCCTTCTTGCAGTGAGAGAACCGCCAGAAGGTCCTTGGCGCTGGACCTCAGTGTCTGGGCTGAACGATGGGAGTGGAGACGCTCCTTCAGGTATACTGGGCTGAGGCCATTTAGGGCTTTAAAGGTCAGCACCAACACTTTGAATTGTGCTCAGAAACATACCAGGAGCCAATGTAGGTCTTTCAGGACCGGTGTTATATGGCCTCGGCGGCCACTCCCAGTCACCAGTTTAGCTGCCACATTCTGGATTAGTTGTAGTTTCCGAGTCACCTTCAAAAGTAGCCCTATGTAGAGCGCATTGCAGTAGTCCAAGCGGGAGATAAACAGAGCATGCACCACTCTGGTGAGACAGTCTGCGAGCAGGGAGGGCAAGCAGATATTCTATGAGCTAACCTCTCTGCACCCTTCAGTATTCAGCCCCATCCTTTTGAGCTTTCCTACCTACTTGATTTGATTTCTAGTCTTCAACTTGCTCCACCAAAATCCTCATCCTCCTGTTCCTTTGACGCTAATGTGAGCTTTTCAACCCAGCAAAACAGACAACTTTGCCTTCCCTCACAAGTGACAAACATCTGCTTTGCCTTTTGTGCAGCTGTGAATTTCTGTTCGCAGAGAATAGCGTGGAGAAGAGAATGTTAGGACTGGTTCCCACCCACCCCCATCTTTCTCTCCCTGTTCAGACCTATACTTGATCTAAACCCTAAGTACTTCTGTCAGCTTAGTTTGCTGATTTATGAAGTTCTGTCTAATTTTATTTCATGTGACAGATTGAAGTTGGGGTGGATTAATTTCCCATTTTTCAAACTCCATAACCTTTTAATAATACATTCCAAAATTCCAATCTAATATTCATTGTGTCTTCTTCTTTTTTAAAAGCACTATCTTTAGCTTGATTTATTAATTGAGAGGGTGCCCTTTGCTAAGCTCGCACTGCAAAGAAAAGGAATGATTTGAAGGCATCAGTGAGTGATATGTTTCTATTTTCTTGCAGAGGATTATTCATTGCCATAACAGATAGGGGCCATATCAGATCAGTTGTGAATAACTGGCCAGAAAACGATGTGAAGGTATGTGTGTGCTTCTCTTAATTCCAGCTTTGCTTTTTCAGCAATGGGGAAACTGGATAGATAAATACCGGGGGTTATTTGTCTTGCAGTCAGGGATTTGTGTCATGCAAGAACTATGAATATTGCACAGCCACCTGGTGCCATGTCTTGATGAACATGTCCTCCGCTTCTGGGTTTCTGAGTATGAAACTTAGGAACGCATCAAAACAGGACCATTTTTGTGAGACCCACTGTGCTCACTCTTTGAGCCAAACAGCTAGGCTCCACCAGGTGGGGGAAAACTGATTTAGGCAACTGTTTGCATCTCCTTGCTTCTCTACAATTTTTTTTCTTTTTTTTTTTTTTTATTCAGGATTTTCTTGTTTTACAGGAGTGTAGTGCCTCGTATTTTTTTTTTCCCATGTAACATTTTTACAAATCCATTTCATTTGTTGAGGCATTAGGGGGAGAAGAAAAGAAAAAAGAAAAAAGAGAGGGGATGGAGGGAGGGAGGATGGATAGGGGTGGGGTCGGGTGGCGGTGTTTCTATTATGTTTAATGTATGTAGAGTTTGGTGTCAGCGTTGCTTGTGTTGTTCACTTGTGTTCCTTTGGTGGTGAGAGAGGTTGGGGTTGGCCTAGGGTGTGATTGTTTGCTTGCGATTGGCTGTGGTGATCTTTGTTTTTGTGTGTGGGTGAGGTGGGTGGGTGTTTTGGATCAGGTTAGCCATATTGATTTGTATGCTGTTGGTGGATTATTGTCACTGTCCTGTTGGGCTGTGTATGTGATAAAGGGGAGCCATACCGGGGTGAAGGCGTCTTCTTCTGTTTGTCCCCGTGTCAGTTTCAGTTTGTTAGTTAATTTTTCTAGTAGGGCTGTTTCCCATACTATTTGGTACCATTGGTCCATGCTTACTCCTGACAGGTCTCTCCAGTGTCTGGTTATGGTGTTTCTGGCTGCTGAAAGTAGGTGGGTTATGAGTTCTTTGTGGTGTAAATGGGCATTGTTGTCTTGGAAGATGTTAAGTAGGGCCAATTCTGGGGTGATGTCTATTACTTGCTTGGTTATTTTACATATTTCTTGTATGGTTGTTGTCCAGAATACTTGGATTTTGGGACACTCCCACCACATGTGGAGGTACGTGCCTGTGGAGGTGCACCCTCTCCAGCATTTTGGTGAGGTTCCTGGGTGTATTAGCGCTAGTTTCCTTGGTGTTAGGTACCACCTGTAGGTGAGTTTCAGTGTGAGTTCTTTTCTTTTCGTTGATATGGATTTAAAGGGGGGTTTAGACCACATTCTGGTCCACTGAGTGGGGTTAATCTCATAGCCTATGTCATTCTCCCATTGTTTTTTGATTGCGTCTAGGGGATTTGCGGGATTTTGGAGTAGTATTTTGTATATTGCGGATACCGTCCCTTTACCGTTTCCCTTTGTTGTTAGGAGGAGGTTTTCGAAGGTTGTCAGGGGCCTAGTTGCTGCTGATTTTACTGTTGGGTTGTTTAAGAGGGCATGTAGTTGGTGTTTTGTTAACCAGGGCATTTGGGTGTCTTCTAGTTTGTCTTGTATTTCTTGTGTTGACAAGGGTTTGTTATTTTTATAAAAGTCTATTAGGCGATATAAGCCTTTGGTTCGCCAGGTTTTTATCTTGAGGTTTTGTGCTGCATGGTGGAATAATGGGTGGTACGCCAGGGGGATTAGTGGGGATGGGGTTGGGGATAGTTTGCCTATTTGTGTTTTCCATGCTTTGAGCATGGTCTGTGTGTACCTGTTAAGTGTTGTGGGAATTTTCTTTAGTTTGTTTGGGAGGAGTGGGTATGCTGTGGTGCAGGTGTTTTCAATTGTGTCCCTCTCTAGGTGTACCCATTGTTTTGTCTCATCTTCTAGTATATATGGGATTATATGGCGTATTTGGTTGGCATTGTAGTATGTTTCTATGTTGGGGATTCCCCATCCTCCTTCTGAGGTGGGGAGGTGCAGATATTTGGGGTTTATTCTTGGTTTTTTATGTGAGAAGATGAAAGAGTGTAGTTTTCTCTGCCAACTGCGAAGTTGGGTTGAAGGGATCCAGATTGGGAGGGTTTGGAATAGGTAGGTTAGTTTTGGGAGTGTGATCATTTTGATCAGGGCTATTTTGTCTGAGAGAGTGAAGTTCATGTTGTTCCATCTCTTTAGGTCTTTGTTAATTTGTCGCCACAGGGGCTTGTAGTTGTGGAGGTACAATTTATTGAGGTTTCTGGTTATTTGTACCCCTAGGTATCTGAACTTGGTGTGGCAAAGTTTTATTTTGGTGACCTTCGTGAGTTCTTTTTGGGTGTGCGGAGGGGTGTTGAAGCACATAGCTTCTGACTTTGTAAAATTTACCTGTAGGCCCGACACCATTGCAAATGTGTTGAGTTCTCTGGTTAGGGAGGGTGCTGTGCTTATGGGGTCTGGTGTTGTGACCATTAGGTCATCTGCAAAGAGCCCTAATTTATAGGTTCTGCCTTTTATTTCCACTCCCTTGATGTCTGTGGCTGCTCGGATGCGGATTGCTAGGGGTTCCAGAGCCAGGATAAATAAGAAGGGAGACAGTGGGCATCCTTGTTTTGTGCCTCTTTGGATAGCTATAGTATTAGAATCCATATTGTTAGTTCTGCATCGTGCTGAGGCTTGGGAGTATATTTGTTTGAGGGTTTGTAGGAAGTTGGGGCCAAATTTCATGTTAGTTAGTACTGCTAGTATGTATTTCCACTCCAAGCAATCAAAGGCTTTGAGGATGTCTAGGGACATAATTGTCAATGGGAGTTTGGTTGCCTTGCTGTGTTCGATCAGGTTCAGTAGTTTCCTGATGGGGTCTGTTATATTGCGGCCAGGGACAAAGCCAGTCTGGTCTGGGGCTATTAACTTGTGTAGGAAGATTTTTAGGCGGTTGGCCAAGATTGATGTGAAGATCTTGTAGTCTTGGTTTATTAGTGAGATTGGGCGGTATGATTCGACTTTGAGGCTGTCTTTTAGTGGTTTTGGGATGCAGACTATTCTGGAGTGGGTCCAGGTTTTGGGGATGGGGCCCCCTTTTATGATGTCGTTGAATAGGCGGGTCATGTAGGGCATCAAGGGTTCTTTGAATTTCTTATAGAATTCTGCTGTGAAGCCGTCTGGGCCTGGGGCTTTGTGTGGTTTCAGGTTTTTGAGGACCGCATCTATTTCCTCTGGGGTGATAGGGCTGTCCATGAATTCCTGTTCCTCATCAGTTAGGGTAGGCATGTTTAGTCCTGCTAGAAATGTTCTGATTTCCTTCTCTGGTGGGTTATGGGAGGTGTATAGGTTGGAGTAGAATTCTGCAAATTCTGAGGTTATTTCTTCGGGGGAGAATGTTATGTTGCCGTTTTTTTTGGTGATGCAGTGTATTCTTGTTTTGAGTGCTTTTTTCCTACATCTATTTGCTAGTAATCTGGAGTTTTTCCCTCCATATTCGTAGAAACGTTGTTTAGAGTATAGAATGTTGATCATTGTTTTGTTAATTTCTAGGGAGTCTAGTTCTCTCCTTTTTTGTTCTATAAGTTTGAGGAGTTTTTTAGATCCTGTTTGTTTGTAGCGTGATGAGAGGGCTATGATGTCTTGTTCTGTTTTGCTAATTTTTGAGGAGGTTTGTTTTTTAAGGAATGTTTTCTCTTTTATGCAAGCTCCTCTGGTGACCGCTTTCATTGCGTCCCATAGGAGGGGGGTTGTTATATTGTTTACATCGTTTTCTTTGAAGTAGTTTTGGAGGGTTTTTGTGAGACTCTCTCTAATTTGTTTGTTTGTAGTTAGGATGGGGCTGAAGGACCATGATGGGGTGGTTTGTGTTCCTTCTCCTATTTTAACAATGACTTCTACTGGGGCGTGGTCTGTGATTTTAATGTTACCTATGTTTGTTGATTCCACTGAGGGGATTAGACCCTGTGTGAGTAGAATGCTGTCCAGTCTGGATACTGTATCATGGCGTCCCGATTGGAATGTATGGCTGATGTCTCCTGGGTTTTGCTCACCCCAAATGTCGTAGAGACCCCTGTTTTTTAGCATTTTTAGTAACTTGTAAGAGTTCCTGGTTGTTGGGGGTTTCCTTCGGAGGAAGGTTGCCCATGGGGTTGTGGGGTGGATATCTTTCAGAGATATACCTTTCATATTCAGATTGAGGTCCCCTCCTAGGATTGCTTCCCCTTCAGAGAAGGAGAGGAATTTGTTTAGTGTCTTCTGGAAGAATTCCAATTGTTTCGTGTTTGGGGCGTATATGGAGCCGATTGTCAGTTTGATTTTGCCATCTAGTGTCCCTTTAGCGAAAATGAATCTGCCTTTTTTGTCCTTGAGGACTGTTGTGGCAGTGAAGTTCAGGTCTCTACTGAGTATTATGGCTACCCCACGAGCTTTCCCTGAGCCTCGTGCGACCCACTGTTGACTGAAGCGGGGGTCGCTCAGGAGTTTGCTGCCTTTGGGTGGGTTGTGTATTTCTTGTAGGAAGGTGATGTGTGGTTTCATGGTGTTTATGTATGAGGTGATGCGTTTCCTTTTGATGGGGTTTCCCAGCCCCCTCACGTTTAATGTAATTGCTTTTAGGTTAGCCATCTTGCTTATCTATTATGTGGGGCGATTCCCTGCCAACCCGTTCGGGTTGTCTTGTGTCTCTCTCTTCGTGTTGTTTAAAGGACCAGTGGGGTTGCGCTGACCTAGGGTGTGGTGGGTGGGGGGCTAATGGGATTAGAGTAAGATTTGGGTTAAAGAGTAGGGGGTAGGTTGTAGGGAGTTTCCTATATGTAGTCATATAGGTGTTTGTTTGGGGTATTTTAGGCCATCTGGCATTTAGCCAGTTGGTCCTAGGTCTCAGCTGGTGTGGAAGGCCGTGTTCAAGGACAGGCCATCCCCCCTGTTGTTTGCGATAGGGGGTGATCAGTGAGACAGTGTGAAGTGACTTTGTAACGTCGCTGTCAGGTATAAGGTTCATGAGCAATGTTGCCAATGTTATGAGCAACATTGTTGGTGTGTTGGGGTGGGGATGTGGATGTTGGTACGCTCTGGTGCCACCATAGTGCTGGTTGGGTATCAGATTTTAGCCTGATTGTGGGTTGTGTTATTAAGGTTGGAGGAGTTGTTTTTCCCTAGTATGGAGTATGGGGGTGTTGAAGGTGTGGGTGATGGGGAATGTGGTTGAGGTCGTCTGGACTGGTGTTGGGGTGGGGATTCCTGTGGGGGTGCGGGGCTGGGGGGGGATGTTGATGGTGTTAACTAAATCTATGGGTTTTTTTGGGGGGGGAGAGGGGGGAAAGGGGGGGAATCACCAGTCCTTCAGTTTGTGGTTTTTCCTGGTTGCTTCATTCAGCTGGGGTTGTTGTTGTTGTAGGGTTGTCCATCTGCGATGAATTGGTTTGGTTAATCTTGGTCTGGTTTCTTGTGTCGTATGGCCGGCGGGACGGTTTTGAGCATGATGCTTGCCTGTATTGGTTTTCGTTGTTGTGCCGCTTCTGTTGTTTCTTTGTCTTCTGTACCGTTGTCCAGTTGTTTGCTGTTGTTTCCTCGTGGTTGGGGCTGTCACTTGGTGGGTTTGTCGGTTGCCATTCCGGTGGGAGGTCGAGTTCAAGGTTCTTTAGTAGTTGCAGGGCCTCAGGTATGTTGGTAGCCATGTGTTGCGTTGTATTGGTTGTTACAATGAGGCGGAAGGGGAAGCCCCATCGGTATTTGATCCCTGCTTGTTGGAGACGCTGGGTGCATGGGCGCAGGCTTTTCCTCCGGTTTAGGGTATCCTGAGATAGGTCCTGTAAGGCCAGAATAGGGGTTTCTCCATATCGAAGGTTGGTTGAGTTTTTGAGGTGGTGCCACACCTCTTCCTTCTTTTTGTAGCGTGTGAAGCATACAATGATGTCTCTTGGGGGGGCGCTGGGTTTTGGCATAGGTTTTAGGGCTCTGTGAGCCCTCTCCAAGTCATCTGCCTCAAGTTTCAGGCTTGGGACTGTGTTTTTCAGCCAGCGTATAATTAGGTCTGCTGGGCTTTTCTCCTCTGTTTTTTCAGGAAAGTTGCGGAAGCGGATGTTACAACGTCTATTGCGGTCTTCAAGGTCGGCTTGCTTAATTTTCATCTCTCTGTGTTCTGCTTCCATTTGGTTTACCAGTTCGTCCAGTTTCTTGTTCACACGTGCATTCTCTTCCCGGTATTGCTCTATTATTCTTTCTTGCATTTGGTTCTTGTTCTCTAGAGCTTCCACTTTGGAGGTTAGATTGTTGATTAGTACCTGCATGGGAGCCATTGTGGCTTTCAGTGTTTCTTCTAGTCTTGCTTCCATTTCCCTCAGATCTCGTTTCGTTATTGGGTGGTCATCGTCTTGAAGGGGAGTTACCGTCTTAGCATTGTTTGCCATCTCCCTGGTTGGTGTCGTCTTGGTCTCCCTGATTTTGGTTTGAGGTTGGCTTGGCGTCCTCTTGGGGTAGGGCGTGTGGTGGTTAGGAGTTGTGGCAGTGGTGATTCCTGGGTATTGTTGGGTTGCTGAGCTGATCAGGCTTTGTTGGTTGGTGGCTTCTACAGAGCGTTTTGATTAGGTGGTCATTTGTGTCACTTCTAGTCTGTGTTTTAAGAACTTCTTTAGGGCTTCTGCAGATGCCCCAGCGGTGCCGCCGAGGCGGGGGGGGGCAGGCAAGCAGAGATGGGTAGACTAATGGACAGACAGTTCACATAAAGGGAGGGGGGTTAGCAGGTAGAGATGCAAGAGATTGGAGGGGTGGGGCCAGGGGAAATATGTGTTAGGAGGGGGTTGTATATGCCCCAAAGGGGTATTGGGGTCCAGTTAAGGTGGAAGTTGGGGTTGGGAGTGCGCTCAGAAACAGACAAATAGGCTATATGTAAAGGGTGGAGGGAGAAGAAAGGGAAGAAGAAGAGAGAAAGAAGAAGGGGGGAGGCGGGGGAAGAGGGGAGATTGGAGTAAAAGAGAAGGGAGAGGGAGAGACAGAAAGAGTTGAAAAATAGGGGAGAGATAGTACAGTAATATCAGTGGTAAAGATTCAAATGAAGGGTGGCTGCAGCAGCAGTGGACCCTCTTTTAAAAGGAAAAGAGATAAAAGTAGGTATATGGGGGGAGGGATAAAAAAGGTATATATATATATTAAGGAGGGAGGGAGGGGAGGAAGGGGTTAAAAAAAGGAAAGGGGTTTAAAAAAAAAGGGAAGGAAAAAAAAAGAGGTAGTTTCTCCTTTGTTATGCGGCTTCTCTGTGTTTCCCGGTGGGGCTCGGCCACGTGTTGTTTTTTCGGAGCCTTTTCTGCCTTCCCGTGCTCACGTACCTCTCCTCTGCCTTCTCCCTGGCAGAGATGGGGGCGGCAGCGGCAAGTTTGGGGCTCCTTTTTCTTTCTTTTTCTTCCTCTCTCCCCCTTTCTTTCTCCCTCTCCGCGTTGGCTCCACTGTCCTCCCGGTTCTGGAGCTCCTCTCCGCTGTTGGGGGGGGGTGGTCGGGTGCCTTTCCGGCTCAATCTAAGTCGTGGGGGGGTGTTTTGGCTCCTTGGATAGATGCCTGGGCACCCCCAATTTCTCTCCGCTGGCGGTGCTGGCGGCAGCAGACCTGGGGTGGCCAGACAGAGCCTTTTACTCTGGCTGGCTTCAGGAGCTCTTCTCTGCTGTTGCAGCCGCCATGTTGCCTCGCCGGAAGTCTTGCTTCTCTACAATTGACAGAGCTTTCTAAAATGTGTGTGCATTGTGGGAATGTTCAGGGAGGCAGGAGAGGATATATTGTTTATTAATATCCTTCAAAACTTGCGCTAGCAAGTTCTATAACAGCAGAGTTTTACATTCCCCTTTTAAACGCACAGCAGATAGCTGGTTGCAGGCTTGTTTAAACCTCTCAATATTAGGTTCCTGGTAAGTTCCCTTATATCCCTCTTAAAAGAATGAACACGCCACAATCTTGTGTAAAGTATATACAGTGGTACCTTGGGTTACAGACATTTCAGGTTACAGACACTTCAGGTTACAGACTCCACCAACTCAGAAATAGTACCTCGGGTTAAGAACTTTGCTTCAGGATGAGAACAGAAATCGTGCGGCGGTGGCACAGTGGCAGCGGGAGGCCCCATTAGCTAAAGTGGTACCTCAGGTTAAGAACAGTTTCAGGTTAAGAACAGACCTCCAGAACAAATTAAGTTCTTAACCCGAGGTACCACTGTAAAAGAAGTTTACTCACATCATCAGTTCACAGTTGGATTCCTGAAGGCAGACTTAGTTACAAAGTATATACCTGTCGATCTATCCCATATGGGGATAATTCCAGTGTCCTCTGTTGGCAGAAAGCCAACAGAGCATTTCTAGCTAAAAAGAGCTGCTCCAACGACAGAAGAAGTAAAAAATAGAAGGTGTGTTGCGTGCCTTGTCCGTTTGTTACCTAGACAGGTAAGGTCATGCCCACCTCTAGTCACATGCAAGAGGAAGGATGGTCCATGCCAGGAGGAAACAGGAAGTTTTCGACTGGCTGGACCAAACATTCCCCTGCACGTATTCTCTAGGAAAACAAGGAATGTTGGACTTGACTGCTACTTACGTATCACATCCCACACGCATGTCCACCTGTTCCCCAATCCAAGGCAATCCAAGTCTATTCTTGTTTTTATTTGTGCAACCCCCACCTCTTTGCAATCTCAAAGTGGCATCTCATCGTCCCCTCTTTTGCCTGTGGTTTAGTCAGGGAGCTGAGAAATTTCTTGGTTCCTCCTCCTCACTCCTGATCTAAGGGTTTCAGGATTCTCTGGGAAAGGGGAACAAACTGATTTGTCTATAGCGCAGCAGCTTGCCAGGTACTCCTAGTATCCCTATCCTAATTAGGAAAACAATTGCTTCTTCAGCCTAAACATTCTTACCTACCAGAAAAGAAAGACTGTAGAGATTTATACTGTACCTCTTCCATCTTTTACCCGTGTGCCTGAAGTTAATTTCCCCCTTGTGCCTTCAAGGCTGTTGTCGTCACAGATGGAGAACGGATATTGGGCCTTGGTGATCTGGGTGTGTATGGGATGGGGATTCCTGTTGGCAAGCTCTGCTTATACACAGCATGTGCTGGAATACAACCCGACAAGTGCCTCCCTGTGTGTATTGATGTCGGCACAGACAATCAGGTAAGTTACAACACTGCCTCATCCCCTCTCCCGATACCAGTTTTGTATCGCTACATTGCTCAGACCTAGTGGGAGGTTTGGCCTTCCCTTTGTTTATGGGGTGTTGTTATTTAGACTTCCACGTTTTGGTTTGCCACTTGGTTTGCCACAAACCAAGGGGACGCGGGTGGCGCTGTGGGTAAAAGCCTCAGCGCCTAGGGCTTGCCGATCGAAAGGTCGGCGGTTCGAATCCCCGCGGCGGGGTGCGCTCCCGCTGCTCGGTCCCAGCGCCTGCCAACCTAGCAGTTCGAAAGCACCCCCGGGTGCAAGTAGATAAATAGGTACCGCTTACCAGCGGGAAGGTAAACGGCGTTCCGTGTGCTGTGCTGGCTCGCCAGATGCAGCTTTGTCACGCTGGCCACGTGACCCGGAAGTGTCTCCGGACAGCGCTGGCCCCCGGCCAATAGAGTGAGATGGGCGCACAAACCCCAGAGTCTGTCAAGACTGGCCCGTTCAGGCAGGGGTACCTTTACCTTTACCTTTGCCACAAAAAGCCCTAGCCTTTTCCAGTCAGGGACACGGTGGCACTGTGGTCTAAACCACTGAGCCTCTTGGGCTTGCTGATTGGAAGATCGGTGGTTTGAATCCCCACGATGGAGTGAGCTCCCGTTGCTCTGTCCCAGCTCCTGCCAACCTAGCAGTTTGAAAGCACACCAGTGCAAGTAGATAAATAAGTACTGCTGCGCCGAGAAGGTATACAGCATTTCCATGCACTCTGGTTTCTGTCACGGTGTTTCCGTTGCTCTAGAAGTGGTTTAGTCCTGCTAGCCACATGACCTGGAAAGCTGCTTGTGGACAAACGCCGGCTCCCTCGGCCTGAAAGCGAGTTGAGCGCCGCAACTCCTTAATCTCTCTTGACTGGACTTAACCGTCCAGGGGTCCTTTACCTTTTATCTTTTTAGCCTTTTCCAGAGCCGTGGGTCCTCTCAAGAATTTCATGACAGGTTGGATTTTGATTTGATTTGATGGATTTCTCTGCAAGATGAAAGCTAGACATAGGACAGCCTGGTTCTAGCATTTGCCTAGGCTGGTTTTCTCTCTGCAGAGGGAGTTTCATGCAGAGTAGCATTTGAAAACAATGTAGTCCTCTCCATTTTACAGTCTGAGGTGGTGCAGGCCATTCATTCATTCCACCATCCGATTCTGCTGCCTGGGTAGACACTCTTTTCTTGCAGAATGGTTGATTGATTTGATTGATTGCATTTCTATGCCAATTTTCGTTCGGACGAATCCCAAAGCGGCTTGCAAACAATAAATAACAGTAATGTAATAAAACATAATAGGACATCACAAATACAGTATAAATCATATAAAATAGTTAGCAAATCATAAAACAGTTACAATCTATAAAACACTATTAACAAAGCAGCAACTTAAAAAAGTCAAGATTACAGGAAATGTTGTATTATATGATTAACAAATCAATCCAACATTTATACTTTATTAAACAATATTAACAACATTAACAAAATAACAACTATAAGAAAATAAGCTAAGCACTGTTAAATTCATAACACACACTCTACAACCTATGACTCATAATCTTTAACACTATTCTGTTCATTAAAATACACATGAAATACATATAAAGCTTATTATTATTATTATTATTATTATTATTAGGCTTTTTTTGGATAATTTTATACATATAAAACATAACCATTTCAAACATTAAAATACAAGGTTCTTTTGAACTTTTGGATCTCCTTCTCTCCCTCCATGGGTTCCATGTTTAAGTTTAAATTTGCTGCATCTTTTACTATTATCCATCTATTATATAACCATAATTACCATAAATAATTCCACATTACAAGTGTCATTACATCCCTGCCAAAGATTTTAACTGTTTACAGTGGTCTTTTAAATAAATTACAAATTTACTCCAGTCCTTAGAAAATACTCGATCTTTCTGGTTTCGGATCTTCCCCATCAGTTCCGCCATCTCCGCATATTTCATCAGTTCTTCTTCTTTTGCTGTTATTTCTCCCATAATGCTCATTATTAAGCCAGCTCAGCCAGATGTTTTTCTGTCTGGGGTCCTTGGGTAGTGGGTCATGGTGGAGACTGTGGTCCTGGTCTGGGAGTGTTGTATTCTTAGTTTTCTTTTTAAAGAGATGGTGAAGCATTTAAAATTTGACTAAGGTGTGAGAAGCTACTTGATATCTGCTGCCAAAGTCCACACTTCCTGGGAATGGCACAAAATAAGTAAGTCCTCTGTAGCGCAGGGTACTGCAGAATGATCTAAGCGCTTCCTTTAATGGCTTTTGTTCTTCGTTTTCCACAGACGCTTCTTCATGACCCGTTTTATATGGGGCTCTACCAGAAGCGAGACCGCTCTCAGCTGTACGATGAACTCATTGACGAGTTCATGGAAGCCATCGTAGACAGGTATGCATTCCAATAATCGCAAACATCAACCCATGTTCCAAGTACAGTGGTACCTCTGGTTATGTACTTAATTCGTTCCAGAGGTCCGTTCTTAACCTGAAGCAACACTTTAGCTAGTGGGGCCTCCTGCTGCTGCCGTGCTGCCGGAGCACAATTTCTGTTCTCGTCCTGAAGCAAAGTAAAAATAAAAAATAAGGAAGGCCATAGTTGGCTAGATGGACCAACCAACTCACTGTAAAGTAACTAAGTTAAGAAGAGAATCAGCTGCTTAGATTTGCAAAGGTTTTCTTGCCTTGTTTCCTTACGTTGCAAGATTCTTACATGGTTGTTTCCAAGTCATGCATGAACATGCACAAAGTATTAAAACATTGTGCCCTTTGCAGCACAGCTATTGACTCTGTATTTCTCATGCTGCCCTCTAGGTACGGCCAAAACACTCTCATTCAGTTTGAAGACTTTGGAAACCACAACGCTTTCCGCTTTTTGAGGAAATACAGAGAGAAATATTGTACCTTCAATGATGATATACAGGGTAAATCAGCCCCTCTTGGCTATCTGTTTTGATGATATTTTGCTGGCTGTATTTGTAGACGCCTCTTTTATTCCAGCTCTTTTCAGCAAGGTCTGTTCCTTTCACAGGGACAGCTTCGGTGGCCTTAGCTGGGTTGTTGGCGGCGCAGAAAGTTCTTGGTAAACCAATTACAGAGCACCAGATCTTGTTCCTTGGTGCAGGAGAGGTGAGTTGTGCTTCCGAGCAAGGCATGAAGTTCTTTCCCAGCTGGAAAAGGGTTGCGACTGACCTTTTACAGCTTTGTTGCAATGACCAAATGCAGTAAGGGATTACAGAAAGCTTTGCACATATAATATTGGCCTGTTGCACACAACCCACCAAGCCAAACTGTGGCTTAGCACACGCTCACAAGTATTTCTGGAGAAGTGATCGCTGCTGTCTCGCTCCTGTTGATGCCTGTTGATGCCTTGAGCTAAACCATCTGCACCCGGGCTCATGGTTTGCCTTGCTCCAGACTACTTAACTAATTTATTGAAAGGCAGTTGGTCACCAGCTCTGCAGAGTGACATACAGTGGTGCCCCGCAAGACAAATGCCTCGCAAGACGGAAAACTCACTAGACGAAAGAGTTTTCCGTTTTGGAGGTGCTTCGCAAAACGAATTTCCTATGGGCTTGATTCGCAAGACGAAAATGTCTTGCGAGTTCCTGCTGGGTTTTTCCCCTCCCCCCTTTTTCTAAGCCACTAAGCCGCTTATCAGCTGATCCGATAAGCTGATAAGCCGCTAAAAGCCGCTAATAGCGCTAATCCTCTAATCCGTCAATGGGCTTGCTTCGCAAGACGAAAAAACCGCTAGACGAAGAGAATCACAAAACGGATTCTTTTCGTCTTGCGAGGCACCACTGTACTATACTTTTTTGTGTATAAGACTATGTTTTTTAATAATAATAATAATTATTATTATTATTATTATTATTTATACCCCGCCCATCTGGCTGGGTTTCCCCAGCCACTCTGGGCGGCTTCCAACTGAATATTAAAAACAAGACAGCATCAGACAGCATCAGACATTAAAAACCTCCCTTAACAGGGCCGCCTTCAGTTGTCTCTAAAATAATGTTCAAAATCGGGGCTCGTCTTATACATCTCCCCCCCCCATTTTCTTAAATTGGAGTCTCCTAAAATAGAGGGCGTCTTATACATGGGGGCATCTCATACACAGAAAAATACGGTATTTCCCCAGCATTTCTCTTATTTATCAGGCTGCCCTTGGAATTGCAAATCTCATCGTCATGGCTATGGTGGAAAGCGGTCTTTCTCCGGAAGAAGCTTATAAGAAAATATGGATGTTCGACAAATACGGCTTATTGGTTCAGGTGAGGCTTGAGGTTTGGTTGGGCACAATCTTATTGCTCTACTCTTCCCACCCCACCCCCTGCCCTGCTAACTCTCAGTAATTCTTTATTTTTAAAATGTCTAGGGTCGGGAACAAACAGTTGATGCCAACCAAGAGTCCTTTACTCACGCAGCCCCAGACCAGGTGCCAAAGACCTTCTTAGAAGCAGTGAATGTGCTTCGGCCTTCAGCTATCATTGGTGAGTGTTGTGGACTCTTCTCATATTGGGTTAGCAGCCCAGTAATAGTAATACTGATGCTTTCAGGAAGGGCTTTTAATGTCAGGTGGATGATGATGATGATGATGATTTATACTCCTCCCATCTGGCTGGGCTTCCCTAGCCACTCTGGGCGGCTTCCAACAAAATATTAAAATACAGTAATGCATCAAACATTAAAAGCTTCCCTAAACAGGGGTGCCTTCCCAAAGGAGGCTATGTGGTTACTGAGCACCAGACCTGCAAGAATTATATTTTCCACAGTGACTGGCCTGTGTGTACTTGTACTGTCAACAGGCCTGAGGAGACACCCGTGTGAACCCTCAGTAAGGTAAAAGGTAAAGGACCCCTGGACGGTTAAGTCCAGTCAAAGGCAACTATGGGGTTGCGGTGCTTATCTCGCTTTCAGATTAAGGGAACTGGCGTTGGTCCACAGACAGCTTTCTGGGTCATGTTGCCAGCAGGATTAAACCGCTTCTGGCGCAACGGGACACTGTGATGGAAACCAGAGCGCACGGAAATACCATTTACCTTCCCGCCGGAGCAGTACCTATTTATCTACTTGCACTGGTGTGCTTTCGAACTGCTAGGTTGGCAGGAGCTGGGACAGAGCAACAGGAGCTCACCCTTCCCGCCGGAGCAGTACCTATTTATCTACTTGCACTGGTGTGCTTTCGAACTGCTAGGTTGGCAGGAGCTGGGACAGAGCAACAGGAGCTCACCCTATTGCAGGGATTCAAACCGCCGACCTTTTGATCGGCAAGCCCAAGAGGCTCAGTGGTTTAGACCACAGCGCCACCCGCATCCCAACTGAACTCTCAGTATGGGTGTGTTGGTCATCCTGTGCCATGCTATTCCCGATAAAGCAGAACTGAGCCTTATCCTCTATAAATTTATCAGTGGCTGCTAGTACTAGTGGCTAGATACTGCCTCCAGGATCAGAGGTGGCAGGCCCTGTTTAATGACTTCCCGTAGGCATTTGGTTGAATATTTCTGGGCCCAGGTCCTCTTGATGCTTAAAGCCCTAAGAGGTGTAGGCCACAAATATCTGAAAGACTGCTTCCTTCCCTACAGTCCCTCTTGGATATTAAGATCAACAGAGGGGCCCCTCTTGATAGGTCCTCCACTCAGAAGCCTGCTTGGATGGGGGCATTCTCTGTTGTAGCCCCTAAAGTTGTGCAACTTCCCACAGAGGTGTGGCTTGGGACCTCTATGCCTCAAGGACCGCCCCTCCCCATATAAACCATCCCAGACCCTGCATGCATCATCTGAGGTGTGACAAATGCCAGAGTGCCCAGAAACACCATTTACCTTCCCGCCACAGTGGTACCTATTTATCTACTTCCACTGGCGTGCTTTTGAACTGCTAGGTTGGCAGGAGCTGGGGCAGAGCAACAGGAGCTCACTCCATCGTGGGGATTCGAACCACCGACCTTTCAATCGGCAAGCCCAAGAGGCTCAGTGGTTTAGACCACAGCGCCACCCTTGTCCCTGTCAGTTACGTGTGGAGACAAGGGAATATACGAACTTGCCATGAGACAAGACCTTGCTGAGTCCGTGTGTTGCCTGTCCAGCAGTAACTGCTTTCATATTCCGCTGGCATTGAGGCAAGGAGGAGCATGAGAAATAAGGAGCAGAGTGGCCGTGCGCCAGTGGGCGTAGAAATACTTGCAGTGTTCCAGTGTCTTATTGCTGCTATTTTTCAAAAAACTGCATGTGAGCCTCTTTTTGGCAGGAGGGCGGGGGAAAAGGCATCATGTTATTTGCTTCTTCCAGGGGTCGCAGGCGCAGGCCGACTCTTCTCCCACAACGTTCTCAAAGCGATGGGCTCCATCAACCAGAGACCGATCATATTTGCACTGAGTAACCCTACTGCGAAAGCCGAGTGCACCGCTGAGGAGGCATACACATTAACAGAGGTGAGCCAAATAACTTGAAGCATCACTGGTCATCACAGCCTTTCTCCTGGACTGTACAACTTGACTTGTTTGACTGTGCTGCCGGAAGCTTGATCAGGAAGCACCTTCTGTGCTGAAGACAATATGAAGAAGAGGAGTTTGGATTTGATATCCCGCCTTTCACTCCCCTTCAGGAGTCTCAAAACAGCTAACAATCTCTTTTCCCTTCCTCCCCCACAACAAACACTCTGTGAGGTGAGTGGGGCTGAGAGACTTCAAAGAAGTGTGCCTGGCCCAAGGTCACCCAGAAGCTGCATGTGGAGGAGCGGAGATGCGAACCCGGTTCACCAGATTACGTGACTACTGCTCTTAACCACTACACCACGCTGGCTCTCATTATGTGGTTGTGACTCGTGCGCTAGTGTGGCTGATCAGCTCACCTGCAGAGAACTGGTATCAATGGTCCTTTCCCTCTCTCACGAGGACCTCAAGAGACACGCTGCCCAGGTTTGCACGCCGGGGAGGTCACTTGGGTGCTGCTAACACAGTGGTTTGATTTCTTCTTCTTCTCCTTCTCCTTCTCCTTCTCCTTCAACGATCACTCATAGCCAAGTAAGATTGTCTTCCATGAACAAAGTCTTAACAGTGAGTCCGTAAGTGACTGTGAAGGCCAATTCTGGATCCACACGTCCTTCCACAGTGGGGACATTGGTTTCTGGGTGGGAGTTGATCATGGTGTGGATTTGCCAAGCGTGCCTTCCTCTTAGCATGTTTCTCCCTTGCATCCTGAGGTTCGAGCGTCTTCACAGCTCATGACAACTTTGGTAAAGGCTGTTCTCCAACTGGAGCGTTCGCAGGCCAGTGTTTCCCGGTTGTCGGTGTTTATACTACATTTTTTTTAGATTTCCCTTGAGAGAGTCTTTAAACCTCTTGATGACCATCAGCATTACGCTTTCCATTTTTAGGTTCGGAATAGAGTAGTTGCTTTGGAAGACGATAATCCCCAGAGGCGCACTCCATTGTCCCTTGAGACAGATGGATACCAGCAGCAACTTCTGATTAGGCTCTAACTAGATATGGAATCGGCATGGTGAAGTAGAATCTCAGCTGCCGAGCAAGAATATCTGCCCTACCTCTGGGTGTACCAGACACCCACACATTGGATGTCATAATCACTTATGATCCACACACACCAGATCACCAGATCCAAAACACACGGACTGAATAGGGCAATATTATCCCCCCCGCTTTCTTTGCAAAAGTTAACTGTCGTATTGTTGGGCTTACACACTTCCAAAGGCCCTAAGGAAACATGGGTCCAGCCTTGGGATCCCACAGCAGATCTTGATAGTGACAGGCTTAGAGAAAGCTAGGACTACAATTCGCCAGCGTATCTGGGATGTAGAATTACAATGCCACATGAGTGAAATGATCAAACACCCAGCAATAAGGGACCATGGGAGAGGTTTCTCTCCAGCTAATTATCTGTCAGGTCTTTTGGTACCCAAATACAGACGGTCTTTTACCCTCGCCAGATTCAACGTTCTCCCTTTTGCCTTACTTCAGGGCAGATTTGAGGGTAAACCATATACAACACGGGTCTGCCCTTGTGGCTCGTTGAAAGTTGAAACTGCTCCACACGTACTATTACGTTGTCGTTTTTATGAGGATATATGTTTGACTTTTATTACACCTGTTTTGCAAAAGTCCAGGAAAGTATCGGAACTCCATAGTTTAAAACTGCTGCTAGAGGACAAGAATCCCAAGACTACATTAAATGTAGCCAAATTCTGTGTGTCAGCAATCAATCGCAGGAAGCAAGTGGTATCCCATAATGACCAAACCCCTAAATGTTAACTACAAGGAGCACGCTAATAATTAATTTTAATTTTATATTTAAATCCTTGTTATATTCATATTGTCCTTTGTATTTCTGATATTCTGGTCTGTAACCATATTAATAAATTCATTCATTCATGGGTCCAGCCTATAGATATCTGGTGGGTTTGCCAATGGGGTCAGATTCTGCTGTAATGCAGTTTGCAGGGTGGATAAAAATCAATGATTTATTTATTTATAAATAAAATAGGCCTTGTTTTTTATTTAAATCATTTTTTTCCAATTTAAATTGGATTTTTAAATAAAATGTTTTTGGAGGAAAAAATCTTTCTAAGGATAGTTTTCTATTTAAGTTACATTATAGTTCAAAGGCCATCAGGAAATAAGGATTTGTTTTAAGCTTTTCATGTGTGTGGAAACTCAGTCTAATTCTTTTTTTTTTTAATGTTTAACCACATCAGTTAACAAACATGGATACATATGCTATAATGTTATTGTTTTAGTTAAATAATTTGTTTAAATTGTTATTAAGGAAATGATTATTTTTCTCCTTCCCATAAAGTATAGTTAAAAAGTTGTCCAAATATAAACAGTGAACTTATTAAACCTCACAATAATTTCATAATTATCTGTCTATGTATTTCTAACAGTACAACCAAATCAGTAATTTTTGATATAACCATAAAAACTACTCTGAAAATTTATTATTCCAAAAATGAAACCTTCATCTGGTTGTAAATATTAAGACTATACCAGCAGGAATGCCTTTATGTAAAAAAAAATAAAATGATTTAAACCAAGTCTTACTGACTTAAATCAAATCCACCCTGGCAATTTGTAATATTATTTGGCTGGAGACACGTGTGAGCACCTCTTGGTGTAGCTAAAAGTGTTGTGTCTGCCCAGTGTACAAATATTCACATGTATAAAATTGCAGTGGAACTTCATTTGTACTGTGTTGCCCTTATTCTTGCAGAAGTGGCTTCCTGATGAATCGTTCCCTCTTTTTTCTATTCGACAGGGGCGTTGTCTGTTCGCAAGCGGCAGCCCTTTTGAGCCAGTGAAGCTGAGTGATGGGCGATCCTTCAAACCTGGACAAGGAAACAATGCATACATATTTCCAGGTAAAGCAGTTTGTTAAGAGACAATTTTGGCTTGTAAGAATCCAAAGGCCTCTTGCATTGCGAGATGGGCTTTACGATGGCAGGTTACAAGTTCATAATAAAAAATATTTTTTGCCACAAGGGCATCAGGGAATTCTGTGCTGCCCCACAGAGAGCCAGTGTGGTGTTGTGGTTAAGAGCGGTAGACTCGTAATCTGGTGAACCGGGTTCGTGTCTCTGCTCCTCCACGTGCAGCTGCTGGGTGACCTTGGGCCAGTCACACTTCTTTGAAGTCTCTCAGCCTCACTCACCTCACAGAGTGTTTGTTGTGGGGGAGGAAGGGAAATGAGATTGTTGGCCGCTTTGAGACTCCTTAAAGGGAGTGATAAAGTGGGATATCAAATCCAAACTCCTCCTCCTCCTCTTCCTCTTCTTCTTCTTCTTTAGTTCCCTTCATGCTATTGGCTTTCAGTGCTGAGCATTGTTGGTAGCAACGCTCATAAAAATAAACACTGCTGTTAGCTTCTATGCAAACAGCGGCATAAAAGCCTTTCAGTTCCGCAAATCCAGATGTTTTTGTAAAACAACTTTGAATGTCTCTGTTCTTTAGGCGTTGCTCTTGCTGTTATTCTCAGTGGGGTTCGGCACATTAGCGATCAAGTTTTCCTGGAGGCTGCGAAGGTAAGCGGTCCGAAGGCGAAACGCCTGGTGGGTGAAATAGTACGTGCATTGCAGTTTCCGCACGTGTGAGGGGATTTTCAAATGGAAAAGATAGAATATGAGTTCAAATCTGACCTGTGCATTGGTTGGCTTAAGAGGCTAGAAGCGAGGAGTTTGCTCCATGACGTCAAATGCCTTGGTTAGATCAGGGCTACCACAATGTGCTCTACATGGGGCTGCCTTGGAAGACAGTTTAGAAACGTCCTCTGGTTCAAAAAGTAGCAGCAAGGATGTAGACCGGAGCCCGTTACTGCGATTGCGTGGCTCCCATTATTGCAGCAAGTTCACTGGCTTGAGAGCCATTTCCAGGCCTCAGCCAAAGTGTTGGTATCGTCTCTAAAGCCTTAAATGGCCCAGGACCAGTGTAACCCCAGATGTTGGTTCGTTCCTGTGTAATGTTTTTCTCTTTGTATTAAAAAAGGCGTTAACAGAGCAGCTGACTGAGGAAGAACTTGCTGAGGGACGGCTTTATCCTCCTCTTGCAAACATCCGGGAGGTTTCCATTAACATTGCCGTTAAAGTAAGTGCAATTTTGGGGGTGGCAGGAGGAGCGTTTGGATAGATGTACAGCCCACCTTAATTTTTCTGAATATCGCAGGGTGGAGCGGGTTGGGACAACCAATGATGTTCTAGGGGCTGGAATTGATTGTGTGGGATGAACCTAAACTGCCCATTCTAGGTGTCCGAACAAGGTTTGGATAATGACGATCATCATTGAACGGAAACCTTGAAGGACAAAGGTAGCAAAATGCCAAGGCCATCTTCAAGCCTTTTCTGTGAGCTTCCAGAAGCAATCGGCTTCTCGTGGTTGGAAACAAAATATTTCAATAGGAAGACACCAGTGATGGGGAATCTGTGGCTCTCCACAGATGTTGCTTCCATCATCCCTGATGGTTGGCCTTGCTGGCTGAGGCTGATGGGAGATGGAGGGGCCAACGGCAAGCTGGAGGACCACAAGGAGGACTGCATCTCAGTGGCAGAACATCTTCTTTGCGTGCGGACAGTCCCAGATCCAGTTGCAAGGCAGGGTTGAGAGAGACCCATGTGAAACCATAGAGAGGCACCCTTTGTTGCCTGACTCCAACTCCCATTAGCCCCAGCCATCATGGTCCGACGGTCATGGATGATGGGTTTTGTAGTCCAGCATCTGAAGGGCATCGGGTTGGCTAGCCAGGGCGTAGGCAATACTGAAGGAGATGCACCAGCATAAGGCAGCTTTCTGTGTTCTCCATCTCTGAGATGGATCATGGGAATCCTGCAGATCAATAATCTGATTTCCTCCCGCTCCAGGTTATGGAATTTTTGTATGCCAACAACATGGCGTTCCATTACCCTGAGCCTGCAGACAAGAACAAGCACATACGGTCGAGGATCTGGAACTACAAGTATGAATCGTTTCTGCCGGATTTGTATGATTGGCCAGAATCTACGGCGCATCCACCAAAAACACAGTGACTCGCCGAAGGGGGCATATGCTCCTCAGGTGGCACCTGAAATTCTGCAGGGAATCTCTTTCCGGAACAGATTTAAAACCAGGAACGTTTTGAGACTTTGATTTTTTTCAACAACGGCAAAAGTATTTTTAAGCCTTGCCCCGTAACAGTTGCCTGGATTGCTCCTGGTGTAGATTTCCCCTCTGACGATTTGCATTCCAGTGGATGGAAGTGACTTATCTGGAACCAAGATACAAAAACTTACATTGATTTGGTGTGGTTTTTTAAAAAATCACTTTTACAGTCCTCAGGGTCACTTAACCGTATACAGGAAATCCTTAATTATCTTGTCATTCCTGTTATATAGACCCAGTTTATATAGTTAGAGGTAGAGCTTCTTCTGAGCTGCCCCACTTCAGACTGCAAATGATCTTCTTTATCTATATTGGAAACGAATAAACTCACCGAGTGTAGAAAATGAGCATGTCAGAAAGATTCGGCCTAGCCTTCTGGCATGTGCTGCTTTTCTGCTTGCACAGAACTTGTTTTTGATGGAGAAAACATTCAGACAGGCAACCTTCCAGCATCTTAAAGTGGTACAGCGCAGAAATGGTTTTACCTCTTGATCCTGCTGCATGCATTAACTGGGCCTTAAGCCGGCTACCAAATCTCTTCATCCCTTTTTGTACTCTGGTTGCCTATTTTATATGTGCCCTGATGGCCCTTGCAGTTGTCTGATGTGCTGAGCTTTGTGGCCTCCATTGGGCAATGTCAGATTTTAGGACGGGCTATCAGCTTCCTTTGCAGGTAAACATGGCGAGTTGTCTGTTCTGAGCTTCGAGTAAGCAACTTTGCCCTTCTTTGCTACAAAAACAAAAAGAAAAACAACCTTGGTTTTAGAGTGCTTCCACATGGCAGTTTATTGTGAAATCTGTGTTGTTCACAAATGCAGCATCCACACAATGTCACAGTGCCTCCCATATTATTTTCCAGTTTAAAAATCCAGAAAATCTTCCAGAAAACCCAGCAAGTAACACCCTCCTCGCAAAAAAACCCCCAGACAACCAAACTGGCTTAAATGCGGTGGGCTAAATTATGGGGTGGCATTTTGATGAGGATGATGTTTCGGGGATGCAGCAAAAAACTTTTATGCGTGAACAGCACAGAGTCCACAGTGTGTAAGTGACCTAAGTCTCTTGAATCTATACTAGGGGTGTGAGAACCTTTGACCCTCCAGATGCTGCTGAACTAAAACTCCCATCATCCCTGGCCATTGGCCATGCTTGCTGGGGCTGATGGGAGTTGGAGTTCAGCAACATCTGGAGGGCCAAAGGTTCTACACCCCGCGTACCAGTGTTGGCTTCTACAATGTTCCAATTTTGCCTTTTCAAAGTTTTTCTCTGCAGGGTGCTTACACTCCGTAGCCCCAAATCCTGGGCCTCCAGTGCATCCTCAGAGCTCTGTCCCAATGGCATCAGCATCGGGGTGGTCTTCCCATATTTAAATTTCAGCCTCCTGTACAGGTCATTCCCAGTTCCCATGGAAATTCTGCATTCAAAAACGCATACACTCCCAAACTTTGGATGGAGGTATGCATTTAGGAATTAGCTTGAACTGGCTTTATTTTACAACATAATAGCAAGATTTGTGCCTCTTAAAACAAGGGGCAGTTTCAGTCTGGGCTTCCCCAGTGCTAAGCTGCATTTTGACCTGACCAGATGCAAGGCTTGCGTTTGGCATGCAATGCGGTCAGTGATCAGTCCGGCCACGGCTTCCACCCGACTGAGCCACCCTTAACTATAGATCCGCTATGTGTACAGCTGTTGCAAAATTGATTTTCCAACTGATTGTACATTTAGTACAAAGACTTATTTGGTGCCTGGCTGTGTGTTTTTTTTTAATCTCTCGAATGAGTTGCTACCTAAAATTGTGGTGATCGTGGGAAATGGGGAGTGGGCATTGTTCCCTGTTTACGACGGAGAAACTTCTTCCGATAAGCACCAGGCGACAGCAGCTCTAGTTTTAAACAGACTTGGGAAACGGATTAGGATTTCTTGACCACCTCATTTTGTGTAGAAGCAACAATGAGATATTGGGGTTTATATCTGGCACTCCACACTCGCTGCCCTTAATGGCTCTTCTGCCTTCCAAAAGGGATGGAAGACATTTGTGATGAAAGAAATTAAACCAATCAAGCGTACGGGGTACATTTCTGAACAGATTTAATTCAAATGTTCTCAGCAGACTGATGAGCTGCCGGACAAGCATCACTTAGTATTAGATTGGCATTATGCTAATGTCTTCTCTGCCATTTCCCCTACTTCACCTCTTTGCATAATTTTTTGTCTCCCAAGATGATTGCATGCTCATACACAAAGAGATGGATTTTTTGCACCAGCGAAGGTTGTGATTACAAAAAGGGTAATTTACCAGAGTTTGCACAAGCTCCAGTAAATTCATTGGAGCTGTGCAAGCCAGCTACTGTTCTTTGGGTAAAGTCTCCTGGATTTCACTGAGGTGTGTGGACTGTTCCTGCAGCAGTGCTTGTGCCACACTTCTCAACAGAAAGCAGAAGAGAATGGTCCTTTTCTCCTATACACACCCTCAAGGCTTTAAGAGTTGGATCATACATACGGTATATGAACAGCCCAGTGTGTCTTGGACACACAGAACATTCAAAGGAGTATTTTAAGGGTGTTTTCCATGCTACAGTTTTAAGATACAGGAGCACTTGCATAGTTTGAAACTGTCTTCCCACTGTCCTTCATAGGCACAGCTAGGTTAATGCAATTGGGCACATAATTTGCTAGATTCTAGAGGTAGTTGTGTGGTCATACTTGGATCCAAGTACACAAGCTTTGACAGAATGTATTTAGTCTGAGAGAGAGTCCAGCTAATGTTTCCCTTCTTCCCATGTTGCTCTTGTGAGAACTGAGTTTACACAACTATCAGACACTGGTGATGCATCTGTCGCTGGATTGCACCTTCTTCAGACTCCAGGTGGGGAATTGCGTGCTTAAATGTTCCCCAGAATAAAAAGCGAGAGAGCGCTGTGCACATGCAAAACTAATATGTTAAGGAGAAAGTTGCCTTGAACCAACCTTCCCTTTATACTAGTTCTGTGATGTGCAGGAAGGTGTTTTTTTAAAAATAAAATAAAATTGGGATATTCGGATATTTATTTGCACCCCCCCAAGTGTGAAGTGGTAGTCTGGGAACAGGTGAATCTTGTGAGTTTGTTGAATGTAGTTCAATTCCGATCCACTCGATCTGTCTCCTCCAGGGATGTGAGCCTTCCATTCAAGTCAACCTCTGCAAGATCCTTGACGAATACCATTTTAAAAAATAGTAAAATAACATGTGAAAAACAAGGCACTATAACGTAGCTGTGAGCGTAAGTTTCTTTTGTGTTCTTGGCAGAAAAACAACAAAGGGGTGTCGACAATGCTATTTAAAAATGTGTCTTAGTTGTAATATCTTTTTTCTTTTTTTATTTGCACACAAAATAGCATCACCTGGCACCTGTTTTAGAAGGGAATTCCCCCTGCCCTTTGTTTGCCTTATAACATGGCTTCATCATTGCACTTCCCCACTTCCTAACCCTTGTTTTCTTTTTAGTGACGTTTATTTATTCTGTAAGTCATTTTTAACGAATCTGTTTTAATGATTGCTCTTGCGGCTTTGTGCATGAAGATTGCTTTTCCATGAGCGCAACAAAAGCTTAAATGCTGCTTTAGAGGGACTGAAAGCAATTCTTCAGAAGAGGGTTTGTTATGTATTTGTACATCTTGTTAGCTTGGAATTCTTTTTTGAGAGGTGAAACTCGTGTTTGGAAAACTTGACCCGTGTCTCTCCTTAGCTGTCCAGCATCAGTGAAGGAGCTGCTCACACAACCACCTGAACCCATGATGCCCTTTTGGGTCTGCGTAACAGCCACTATTTATTGAATTCAGCCCAGATCTGCTTTAGGCACATGCCACCAGAAATGTGACAGAAGCTACATTTTTGGAGATGTGCCGAAACCCAATGTGGTCTGAATTTAAAGTGAACATATGCATGTGTACACAATGATCTATACAACAGGAAATCTCTGTTGACTGCCATGTTTTGGTTGGGCTCCTGGATCTGGCCCTGAAACCATGTACTGTATACAGAAACAGGGACAGTTTTCTTATGGCTCAAGTGGGGAAACCCTTTCATTTTTCTGGCTCCTCTGCATGAGCAATCTTGATGGGAAACCCCAACTCTCTCTGGTAGCCCAAAATGTCCCAAGCGGAGCATAAAAGTAAGGCAATTTTAGTTCCATCAGCTGTTGTGTCTTGCATAAATGCTGTTTGGGCTGTTTCAAACACCTTTGTGGGAGCAATTCTTGCATAGTCAAAATACAAATCCTCAGGATGAACCTTTTTTCAGAATATGGTTTATTGTAGTCTGTGGCTTAAAAATGAACAAACACTGTGTTTAAAAATGTGGGTTTATTTTTCTCCTTTGGTAATATTGTAACTGTACTGAGATATGTGTTAATGGTCTTCTATTTTCATAGTAAAAGCCGTCCCTTTTGCCTAGGTTGTGTGTGTGAAACTATTATTTTGCCAAGTTGCACGAGCCTTCGGCTCACACACAAGGGAGCCCTGGCCCTCTCTGCTCATTCATTCATTGATGCAGCTTTTCTACACCATAGAATAATATTTGGAAGGGACCCTGACTGTCATCTAGTCCAACGCCCTGGAATGCAGGAATATCAACTAAAGTATCCGTGACTGATGGCCATCCAACCTCTGCTTAAAAACCTCTATGTAATTAGGACTGTGATATGGTCTTTTGAAACACTGATATTGGAAACTGCTACATATAATTACTAAGAAATTCGGATGGAAGAGATTCGAGGAAGTCAAATACTATGTTTATGAAGATGGATGGTACTTAATTTTAATTAATTAAGTGATAATATGTTGAATGTTATCTTTTTTCTCTTTTTTATTTTTTGATTGTCTTTATTATTGTTAATCTTTTCTTTTTTTTACTATGTTTATCTACTGAGAATAATAAATATTATTTGGGGGGGGGGACCTCTCAAGGACGGAGAGTCCACAATTTCCCAAAGAAGACCGTTCCACTGTCAAACAGCTCTTACCGTCAAAAAGTTGCCCTTTCTTGTAACATGAATCCATTGGTTTGGGGTCCTACCCTCCAGAGCAGGAGAAAACAAGTCTGCTCCATCTTCTGGGAATAGTCTTTAAGATATTTGAAGATGGCCATCATATCTCCTCTCAGATTACTCTTTTCCAGGCTAAACATGCCTGATTCCCTCAAGTGTTCCTCATAAGGCCTGGTTTCCAAACCCTTGATAATCTCGGTTGCCTTCCTCTGCACACATTCCAGCTTGTCAATATCCTCCCATATATAATATATATAATATTATTTATACCCTGTCCATCTGGCTGGGTTTCCCCAGCCACTCTGGGTGGCTTCCAACAAAATATTAAAATACAATAGTCTATTAAACATTAAAAACTTCCCTAAACAGGGCTGCCTTCAGATGTCTTCAAAAAAGTCTGGTAGTTGTTTATCTCCTTGACATCTGGTGGGAGGGCGTTCCACAGGGTGGGTGCCACTACCGAGAAGGCCCTCTCCCTGGTTCCCTGTAATTTGGCTTCTCACAGCGAGGGAACTGCCAGAAGTCTCTTGGCGCTGGACCTCAGTGTCCGGGATGAATGATGGGGGTGGAGACACTCCTTCAGGTATACAGGACCGAGGCCGTTTAGGGCTTTAAAGGTCAGCACCAACACTTTAAATTGTGCTCGGAAACTTACTGCTTGTCAATATGCCTTTCAATCATCTGCATAGTGGTGCCGCCACAGGGCAACTGCAACACTTATTGGCATCAGTGGACAGGACCAATCTGGAATGGGCACCAGGAAGGCTGACGCATAAAATCCTCTATATATGATCAAGCTGATGCATGTTGTCAGGGGTTCAGAAGCAGAGACGCAGAGAAGGGTGGAAACAGAGAGCGAGGGGGAGGAAGCCGAAGGGAGAATGAGTGATGATGGCGACCCGAGATCTCCAAGCCTAAGCAGTGAGTCAGAGGACTCCCAAAAGGGAGCCCCAGTGAGCAGAGCAAGGGGGGGATCCGGGGGGACACCCCAGGAGGAAGGGAACAGAGGAGATTCAGAGAGCAGCAGCTGGAAGTCGGGACCCACGCTCATAACTGAGGGCGGCAGCAGCTGGAAGTCGGGACCCACGCTCAAGACTGAGAGCAGCAGGGAGGAAGGTAGCCAGGCATCGGGTTCCGGAGGCTGTCAGCAGGAGGGAGGGCACGAGTCAGGGGTGGTCACGCCCTCCTCAGAGAGCGAGGCAACGGTTAAGAGGAAAGTAGAGAGTTGGGCGCGCGCGCCAAGTTCAAATGCAGCGGAAGCTGGAGCAGTAAGCAGCCCGGAGAGTGAGCCAGGTCCTAAAGCCCGCCGCAAGGAGGCAGAAGGATCAGGGGGGTCAGCGTCAGAGGAGAGTAGAAGGGAGGAGGCCCAGGGGGGCAGAAGGACCCAGAGACGTAGGGAGAGGCGAAGGAGGTGGAGCAAGGCTAGGGTATTAAGCTGGTGTGCAAGAGGCGGGGACTCAGACGGGTCTTCGCCGACCTAGAGCAGAAGGTGTAGAGCTGCACGCTGCAGTTCGGAAATGAAACCTGTAACTCAATAAAGACTCTTTTAAAGTGGACGCTGTGTGGCGTGGTCCTATGTGAGCTGGGACCTGGTAGCAGCTCTGACAGTAAGACCCGTCTCATCAAAGCTTCAGAAACCTGAAACCTCGCAGCGGGAGCAGAAGCCGCTAGGGGAGGAAGAGGGGTGTCTGTAAGCGAGCTCACAAAGGTTAGCAAGATGACGGAAGAACAGAGGATCTCCGCGCTGCAAGAGGCAGTGACCCAGTTGTCCTCAGAGGTATTGGCTTCCAAGAAACGGGAGGAGGAGACTACAGCCGCCTACAGAGACCTACACGCCAGGTTTGAAATGCTTGTTAAGCAAGGGCAACCGGGACCCAGACCGGAGGGCGTGGGATTGGCACGGAGAGCAGGAGGGCTTGTGGCTCACTTCGATGGGACTTTGCAACAGTACCCTAATTTTAGAGCAGACGTAATGTGCGCACTGCAACTGCTGGCAAAAGACTTTAGAGATGAGGAAGAGAAGGTGGGGTTCATATTGTCCCATTTGCATGGGGATGCCAAAGCCTGGCTGCGCAATTTGTGGAGGGATAAAGATCCGGCGCTTCAGAATGCAGATGCCTTTATCAAAGCGATGGATGCGTGTTTTTTGTCTACTATTGATGTGGATCTTGCCAGACGGGAGATTCATGGACTAAAACAAGGGAGGGCGAGCGTCCGGCAGTATCACGCCCGATTTTTTGCGCTGGTCAGTGCTTTAGAATGGGATCGGGATTCGCCCCCTGTCAGAGACCTCTTCTGGGAGGGTCTAAGTTCAGCGGTTAAGGATGAAATTGCAAGGGGGGAGAGGCCCCGAAGCACGCAGGAGGTGGTCCAAAGGGCGCTGACTGTGGGGGTGAGGCTGGAAGAACGTCCATGGTGCAGAGATGAAGGACGTGGAGGGCGCGAAGCAGCGAGAAGTTTCTCTTTCGTTCCGAGGGAAGCAGCGCGTGCGCAATCCACACCTCCGCCAGGAGGGGGAGGGGAACCGATGGAGGTTGGAGGTGCAAGGGCTCAGTCAGCAGCCAGAGCCCTAGCACCGGCAGCAGTGAAAGCGAAGCCTCCTAGAGGGAACAGGAAGTGTTACATCTGCGAGGATCCAGGCCATTTGGCGAAGGAGTGTCCCCGGAGGCTCCACAAGCAAACTGCAGCCTCAGCAATGGTGACTGCAGCAACGCAGCAAGGAGAACCACAGCAGGGAAACGACGATGTCTGGCTGGAGACGGAGGCACTGGGGCCCAGCCAGACGCATCTGTGAAGCAGTCCCCAGCAATCTTGCAACCCACGGATCCCCTCCCACCCAAACCAGTAGTGCAGCTCACAGCATCTCTCCAGCTACCCGACGGCGTCACTATCGAAGTGCCGCTTTCTGTGGATTCTGGAAGCAACGCAGACTTTATAGCGCAGAGCTTTGTGGAGCAGCACGCTATACAGCTATTGCCTGCCACTCTGCCCCTGCAAGTCGTCACAGTGGATGGCAGAGAGTTGCTAGGGGGGCAGGTGGTGAAGCAGACGCCACCGATGGTGATGCGCCTTGGCAACCACAGGGAAGTCATCAGTTTTAATGTCACCCAACTGTCGGACACGCCCATTGTGTTGGGCATGAGTTGGCTGGACAGGCACAGTCCGACACTGGCTTGGTACCAGAGACAACTGATCTTCGGCTCCTCTTATTGCGCAGAACACTGCATCCTGCCCCGACGGGAGGGAGAGGAGGAGGAATCACAACTGCAGTTGGGAACGTTGCAAGCGGTCCCCCACAAATACGCGAGCTTTTTGGAGGTCTTCTGCGAGAAGGAGGCGGACAAGCTACCCCCTCACCGGCCATATGACTGCAAGATTGACCTCCTACCGGGGGCGACGCTGCCGAAGGGGCGGCTATACTCCATGTCTGAAGATGAAATGCAGGAACTCAAACAGTTCATCGAGCATAATCTGGAGCGTGGCTTCATCAGAGAGTCCAAGGCAGTGGGGGGCAGTCCCGTTTTCTTCGTGAAAAAGAAAGACACGCCCCAAAAAAGACTAGTTGTGGACTACCGCCTTTTGAACCAGATGACCAAACCGTCTGATTACCCCATGCCCAGGATTGACGACCTCCTCGCGACGGTGCGCAAGGGACGCGTGTTCACCAAGTTGGACCTGCGAGGGGCGTACAATCTCATCCGCATGCGGGAGGGCGATGAGTGGAAGACGGCCATGTTCACACCGCTGGGCACCTACGAATACAGAGTTATGCCCTTTGGATTACAAAATGGCTCTCACTGTTTTCAAGCTTTTATGCATCACGTGTTGGAGGGACTCCTCTACAAGACATGCGTCTGCTTCCTGGATGACATCCTGATTTTCTCTGACTCGCAGCAAGCTCACGACCGAGACGTGAGGGAGGTGCTCAGCAGGTTGCAACAACATAGACTGTACGCCAAGCTGGAGAAGTGCCAGTTCGACACGACGGAGGTGGATTTCCTGGGATACAAGTTGTCGGACAAGGGGATAGCCATGGACAGCACCAAGGTTCGTGCGGTATTGGATTGGAAAAGCCCGCGCAACCGGAAGGAGGTCCAGCGGTTTGTCGGCTTCGCCAACTTCTATCGCAAGTTTATCAAGGGGTTCGCGATGCAGACGGCAGCAATTACGGACACGCTCAGCTCCAAAAAAAAGAAATTCATCTGGACGGAGCAGGCGGAACAGTCCTTTCAAGCGCTCAAGCATCTCTTCGCATCGGAGAAGCAACTGCTGCATATCGACCCCAGTAAACCGTTGAGGGTAGAGACAGACGCGTCAGACAGAGCCGTGGGAGCTGTCCTGCTGCAGCGAGACCCGCAGGGGGTGTGGCGGCCGGGAGCGTTCTACTCCAGAAAGCTCAGCAAGTCGGAGCAGAACTACACCATCTGGGACAGGGAGTTGCTGGCCATTCATGCAGCTTTCAAGGCGTGGAGGCACTTCCTAATCGGCGCCAAGCACACGGTGCAGGTCTGCACGGACCACAAGAATCTGGAGCACTGGCGCACGGCTCAGTTCCTGAACCAGAGGCAGATACGTTGGGCGGAGTTCTTTGCTGACTTCAATTTCCGAATAGAGTACGTCCCAGGCGACACCAACATCATGGCGGATGCACTGTCCCGAAAACCGCAATACCTAGAAGAGGTGACGCCAGCGGCGGCCATGCACATCTTCGCACCGACGGCGTGGGCGTGTGCCTCAGCTACAGTAGACCTGGATGCGGTGCGACGTGCATTGCGGGACGACTCATTCGCGCAAGACAAGATGGCGGAACTGCTCAGAGGCACGGCTACCACGGACGAGTTCCAGGTGCGGGACGGCTTGCTCCTACGCAAAGGGGCTGTCTATGTACCAGGAGACGACCTTCGCGCCAAGGTACTGCAACAGTTGCACGACGCACCCACGGCCGGTCACTTTGGCACAGAGAAAACGATGGAATTAGTCGCGAGAGACTTCTGGTGGCCCAGGCTGAGAGGAGAGGTCGCGGACTACGTCGCGAGGTGCGACACCTGCCAGAGGGCCAAGCCGGTACACAGACCACCGGCGGGACTGTTAGAACCGCTGCAAACACCGTTTGAACCGTGGGAGAGGGTGGCCCTGGACTTTGTGACGGATTTACCCAACTCGAGAGGCAAGACAGCTGTGCTAGTGGTGGTGGACTTGTTCACCAAGATGGCACATTTCATTCCGTGTGCGAAGGTGGCCACGGCGGAACAAACCGCCAAACTGTTCATAGATCACGTGTTCAAAGTGCATGGCCTGCCACGGTCTATCCTGTCCGACCGCGGACGCCAGTTCATCTCGTCTTTCTGGCAGAAGCTGATGGGTTTTCTAAATGTCAAGGTCAATCTGGCATCAGCAAGACACCCGCAGACCAACGGGCAAGCAGAGAGGGTCAATGCCATCATGCAGCAGTACCTGAGATGCTATGCCAATCAACAGCCTGCGACGTGGGTGGATTACCTGCCGCTAGCCGAGTTCGCTTACAACAACACGAAGCACGTGTCCACAGGAGTGACGCCGTTCTTTGCCAACAATGGGAGGAATCCCAGAACCTTCCCGGGACTGGAGAGAGTGGGGGAAGGAGAACCACAGACGGCGGACGCGTTCGCGTCAGAGCTGCAGGCGGTCCACGATCAACTCAGACGGCAGCTGGAGCTAGCTAAGCACGCCTACAAGGTGCAAGCTGACAAGCACAGGCGGGTTGGCGAAGTGATCCAAGTGGGAGACTGGGTCTGGTTGGCAGCCCACGCAGTGCCGACCAGGTCGCTTGCCAAGAAGAAGTTGGGGCACAAGCAGATCGGTCCGTACCAAGTCGAAGCGCAGATCAACCCGGTAGCCTTCCGACTGGCGCTGCCGGAGGGTTCCAGAATGCATCCGGTGTTCCACAGGTCGGTGCTCACTCCCTACAAGGCACCTCACAGGTTCCAGGAGCCAGGGACGGCGCCAAGTCCGCTCCGGGAACGGACGGAGACGCGGGAGGTGAAGCACCAGGACCACATCAACGAGGTCACGGAGATTTTGGACTCCAGATGGGGGGAAGAGGGAGTCGAATACCTCTTAGCCAGAGAGGGCACCCGGGCCAGCGCCAATAGCTGGGTACCAGACTACGCTTTGGAGGAACCCCTGCTCAAGGACGAGTTTCATGCCCTCTTCCCACACAAACCCATGCCAGCGAGCTTCTTCGACGACTGGTTGTTCACACCCACACTTTCTTCCAGCACGTTCCATGGATTCGACTCAGAAGGGGAACCCGCACGGAGCACCCGTTCCCCAGAAGGTTCACCGGCAGGTTCGGCATCAGGCAACTCGTATTGGTGGGACGATCGACCAGAGGAGCGATGGCGCAGGAAGTGGCTGGAGATGCCAGGTCGAGCGACCGACGCAGAGACTGACATGGACGTGTTCGGGGAGGACCTCGGGTTCGAGCACGGCGGTACAGAGATGGAAGAGCAACAAGTCAACGTCGACGACCGCGAGGGGGAAGACTCGGAGGTTTTCAGTTGGCGGCCACCCACGGGGAGCGACCTGTATCCAGCATTCCCTCCCATGATGATGGAGCGCCCAGCACCCACACCTGACAGCGGGGAGGGGGGAAGGGGGGGCTTCGAGGGGGGGATGGATGTCAGGGGTTCAGAAGCAGAGACGCAGAGAAGGGTGGAAACAGAGAGCGAGGGGGAGGAAGCCGAAGGGAGAATGAGTGATGATGACGACCCGAGATCTCCAAGCCTAAGCAGTGAGTCAGAGGACTCCCAAAAGGGAGCCCCAGTGAGCAGAGCAAGGGGGGGATCCGGGGGGACACCCCAGGAGGAAGGGAACAGAGGAGATTCAGAGAGCAGCAGCTGGAAGTCGGGACCCACGCTCATAACTGAGGGCGGCAGCAGCTGGAAGTCGGGACCCACGCTCAAGACTGAGAGCAGCAGGGAGGAAGGTAGCCAGGCATCGGGTTCCGGAGGCTGTCAGCAGGAGGGAGGGCACGAGTCAGGGGTGGTCACGCCCTCCTCAGAGAGCGAGGCAACGGTTAAGAGGAAAGTAGAGAGTTGGGCGCGCGCGCCAAGTTCAAATGCAGCGGAAGCTGGAGCAGTAAGCAGCCCGGAGAGTGAGCCAGGTCCTAAAGCCCGCCGCAAGGAGGCAGAAGGATCAGGGGGGTCAGCGTCAGAGGAGAGTAGAAGGGAGGAGGCCCAGGGGGGCAGAAGGACCCAGAGACGTAGGGAGAGGCGAAGGAGGTGGAGCAAGGCTAGGGTATTAAGCTGGTGTGCAAGAGGCGGGGACTCAGACGGGTCTTCGCCGACCTAGAGCAGAAGGTGTAGAGCTGCACGCTGCAGTTCGGAAATGAAACCTGTAACTCAATAAAGACTCTTTTAAAGTGGACGCTGTGTGGCGTGGTCCTATGTGAGCTGGGACCTGGTAGCAGCTCTGACACATGTGATAAACTGCTTGTGGGTGATGCACCCAATTTGTCCATGCAGAAGCAGGTCTCTGTGGCTTCCACAGGCTGGCCCCTACATATAAAGCTATATATGTATTTGCATAACATACCTACGTACTAGACAAGCATATATGAAATGGCAGCTGTTTGCATATATAGTGATTAGTTGTACCTTTTCTTTTTAATTCTCAAGTTTTCCAAAAGAAAATAAAACAAATTATACATTTTCCAATTAGCATTCCATTAATGTTCGACTTCCCCTCCACCCTTCCATGGTTTCCCCAAATTTCCTAATACTGCTGCATATTTTATTGTTGTTAGCCACCCTGAGCCCAGCTTCGGCTGGGGAGGGCGGGATATAAATAAAAAAATATTATTATTATTAAAATTATACTATGCCGTGTCTCCTCCACCGTATTCTCAGAGTAGGGGATGCGGGTGGCGCTGTGGTCTAAACCACTAAGCCTCTTGGGCTTGCTGATCAGAAGGTTGGCGGTTTGAATCCCTGCAACAAGGGGAGCTCCCATCGTTCTGTCCCAGCTCCTGCCAACCTAGCAGTTTGAAAGCACACCAGTGCGAGTAAACAGGTACTGCTGTGGCACAAAGGTAAACGGCGTTTCCGTGCGCTTTGGTTTCTGTCACGGTGTTCTGTTGCGCCAGAAGCAGTTCAGTCATGCTGGCCACATGACCCAGAAAGCTGTCTGTGGACAAACACCGGCTTCCTTGGCCTGAAAGCGAGATGAGTGCCACAACCCCATAGTCGCCTTTGACTGGACTTAACTGTCCAGGAGTCCTTTACCTTTACCTTCTCAGGTACACTTTGCTGCTGTTCTTACTCAAAACCGCCTTGCATTTTAACACGTTTACAAAAAAAAATCAAAGAAATCTACAAACTTTTCCCAGTCCTCCTTAAAAACTATCTTGCCTTGCTCTCTAATTCATCAGAAGAAGAATCTTTATTTGCATTAGCCACTAGCCATAACAACAAAATAAAAATGTACTGAAGATAGAGGTAAAAACTTAACTATACAAAATACATTCTGGATAGATAAATAAAGCTTTATTCGCATTAGCCAATGGCAATAGCAACAGTAAAACATTACAGTATACACAGAAAAGGAAATTTGATATAAAAGCACAATTTAAAGTCCTGAATTAGCAGTCAGTTAGTGGCCCTTATTCTGATTGCCCCTGCTATGAACCTAGCAACCTTTGATGTTATCTGCTCATTTTGATCTGATAGAAGAAAATACATTCTGGAGGTTCACATCAATAATCAAATAATAGCTCTTATTCCAATTGCCCCTGCATTTTTTTTATTTTTTTGCTGTCACCTGATTATTTTGATGACAGGCATGTCCAACTCCCAAGAGACTCTGATCTACTCCCAGTATAAAAAAAAATCCTGGCAGTGATCTACCCATTGTGCATTGTGTGGGTGGATTGCCCAGAGTTGTTGAACTTTTTTGGGGTAGAGGATTGCAGGGGGTGTTTAGCTTTCCCCCCATAACTTTTTGTACACAAGGATCCCGCGATCCACCTGGATCAGCACGGGATCTACGTACCAGTTAGACATCTCTCTGCTAGAAGAAAGGACACAATAGCAATGGTTGAGCGATGTGGTATGGATAGTAGTAGAGGGGTAATAAGTAATAACCTCACTCCTCAAATCTTTATAAAGAGTGCAAGCCAGAAGCAGATGAGCTACTGATTCAATCCTGCCATTTCCACAGGGACATAACCGTTTTTCCAGGGGAGGTTTTTCGAAATCGACCCTCAAGTACAGTCTGTATTTTGGAATTGCTAAATATTGCAAATAGAGTGCCAACGTGTCAAAATGACTAGGTGGGAAATAATCATAACCATGGACAAAATTTCCTTGTCGCGGCCAAATTTTTCTGCCGCTCAGTATCATATAGGCGCTGCCTAATTGAATTATTTGCTTTCCTAAAACCCAGTGTTGAGAACTGTTGTGGTGATAAACACCAGAAATGTAAAGCTTTGGGTTGACCATTTTAGTCCAATTTTACTAGTTAAACTTGCTAATTCAGCCTATTCCATCAGTTTCAGCTGCCGATTGTACCTTTTCCTTTTATGCACTTTTTAATATACTTTGCATAAAATAATGAAATTAGAAGCGTTCCCGATTTTCAGCCATTTCACCTCCAGACTCGCCAGCAGCTAGATCCAAAATGCCAAAGCGCTTCCTTCTCTGCAGCGGCTCCTCCTCCTCCTCCTCCTCCCCCTGAACGGACTCAACCCCGGAACCTATTGCCTTTCCTATTCTGCTCACTTCCTGAGCATGCGGAATAGCCCCCCATCCCGCAGGAGAAGGGCGCCTCTGAGCTTGCAAAGAGGGCAGTTCATTCATTCCTCCGCTTCCGGCTGCTGGCTTGCAAGGTTCGTTTTGGACCGGGGAAAGGTCCGAATGAGCAAACCTGATTTCCAGGCAGGGAGGCTTGCTAGAAAAACCCTCCTCTTTAAACAAAAATCACCTATTCTTTATTTTCTTATTTCCCTTCCTTGGTAGCCGGGCTCTCAAGCTAAGAGGACGCCGAGAGAGAAAACCCCAGGTGGGTAGGAAAAAAACCACACACACACCAAACGCCCCGTGAAACTGTAAACGAGCTGCTTTTACGCCCAGGAGCAAAATCAGGTGGCGAACTCCAGCTCCCATGAGCCCCAGCAATGACTAGGAATGATGGGAATTGTAGTCCAACGCTATGGGGGGGGGCGGAATTCCCAGGTCGATGAATGCCGTCTGCAGATTGGCTGAGGTTCTATGCATGCCAGGAAAGGGTTAAAATGCATGCCACTGTTTTAATGAGTAGGGGGTTGCTGTTTTTTAATGCTCTGTCTTAAAACAAACAAAAAAAAAAAAAAAAAAAAACAGCAACACACCAGCATTCTCTGCGAAAGGAAAGCTTGACACGGAGCAGCCTGGTTCTAGCATTGATCAATGCTGGTTTTCTTCCTGCAGCGAGAGTTTCATGTGTGGCACAGGCCATTCTACCTGGGGAGACAAGCTTTTCTTGCAGAATGTTTGATTTAGTTGGTTGGTTGCAGTGCCAGATTTACATAAAAGGAAAACAAGCTATAAAATAATAAAATAATAATAATAATAATAATAATAATAATAATAATAATAATAATAATACATTATTTATACCCTGCCCATTTGGCTGGGTTTCCCCAGCCACTTTGGGCAACTTCCAACCAAATATTAAAAACAATACAGCATCTGGCATTAAAAACTTCCCCAAACAGGGCCGCCTTCAGTTGTTTTTTTAAAAGTAAAATATTGTTTATTGCCTTGACATCTGCTGGGAGGGCGTTCCACAGGGCAGGCGCCACTACTGAGAAGGCCCTCTGCCTGGTTCCCTGTAACTTGGCTTCTCGCAGTGAGGGAACCACCAGAAGGCCCTCGGAGCTGGACCTCAGTGTCCAGGCAGAACGATGGGGGTGGAGACGCTCCTTCAGGTATACTGGGCAGAGGCCGTTTAGGGTTTTAAAGGTCAGCACAAACACTTTGAATTGTGCTCGAAAATGTACTGGAAGCCAATGAAGATCTTTCAGGACTGGTGTTATATGGTCTTGGCAGCCGCTCCCAGTCACCAGTCTAGCTGCCGCATTCTGGATTAATTGCAGTTTCTGAGTCACCTTCAAAGGTAGCTATAGCTACCCTAAGCTATAGCTTAGGGCCCCACTCTCTTGGCCTCTTCCCAAAATTTTACTATTAATATACTGTAAAGATAAAGGGACCCCTGACCGTTAGGTCCAGTCTCGGACGACACTGGGGTTGTGGTGCTCATCTCGCTTTACTGGCCGAGGGAGCCGGCGTACAGCTTCTGGGTCATGTGGCCAGCATGACTAAGCTGCTTCTGGCCAACCAGAGTAGTGCATGGAAACGCCATTTACCTTCCTGCCAGAGCGATACCTATTTGCCCACTTGCACTTTGACGTGTTTTCGAACTGCTAGGTTGGCAGGAGCAGGGACCGAGCAATGGGAGCTCACCCCGTCACAGGGATTTGAACTGCCGACCTTCTGATTGGCAAGCCCTAGGCTCTGGTTTAACCCACAGCACCACCCACGTCCCTTTTATACTGTACTACTTCCTAATAGTATTTCAGTTCAACAATTACTTGGATAAAATAAATATTTTGTTATGTGCAAATGGCTTTAGATATCTATTAGGTCCATAAATTACTATATAGCATATATTTGACAAAAAAACAGCGACAATTTGTTGTTGACAAAGAACAGCTGGACATATAAAGGGCCTCATTACCTTCAGTAGCTTAAAGGTAAAGGGACCCCTGACCACTCGGTCCAGTCACAGACGACTCTGGGGTTGCTGTGCTCAACTCGCTTTATTGGCCGAGGGAGCCGGCGTACAGCTTCCAGGTCATGTGGCCAGCATGACTAAGCTGCTTCTGGCGAACCAGAGCAGTGCACGGAAACGCCGTTTACCTTCCCGCCGGAGCAGTACCTATTTATCTACTTGCACTTTGACATGCTTTCGAACTGCTAGGTTGGCAGGAGCAGGGACTGAGCAACGGGAGCTCACCCCGTCGCGGGGATTCGAACCGCCCACCTTCTGATTGGCAAGCCCTAGGCTCTGGTTTAACCCACAGCACCACCCGCGTCCCTTTTATACTGTACTACTTCTTAATAGTATTTCAGTTCAACAATTACTTTGATAAAATAAATATTTTGTTATGTGCAAATGGCTCTCGATACCTATTAGGTCCATAAATTACCATCTAGCATATATTCAACACAAAAAACAGTGACAATCTGTTGTTGACAAAGGACAGCTGGACATATAAAGGGTCTCATTACCTTCAGTAGCTTGAAGGTAAAGGGACGCCTGACTATTTGGTCCAGTTGCAGACGACTCTGGGGTTGCGGCGCTCATCTCACTTTATTGGCCGAGGGAGCCGGCGTACAGCTTCCAGGTCATGTGGCCAGCATGACTAAGCCGCTTAGTCATGGGATTTGAACCACCGACCTTCTGATCGGCAAGCCGTAGGCTCTGTGGTTTAACAGACAGCGCCACCCACATCCCTCTTCAGTAGCTTAGGGCCTCATCAAACCTAAATCCGGCCCTGGTTGGTTGGTTGGTTGTGTTTCTGTGCTGCTTTTCATTCAGATGGATCCCAAAGCAGCTTACAGATAATAAATAACAATAACCATAATAAAACATAATCGAGCGCCACAAATCCAGCATAAATCATGTAAAATAATTAACAAGCCATTAATAAAACCATTACGATCTATAAAACAGTATTAACAAAACAGCAACTAAAAAAAGAAGAAGCAAAAAACTGAAGTTTCTGCACTTAGACAGAAAGAACAAGATGCCCAGATGTAGGATGGGGGATACCTGGCTTACTAGCGGTACATGTGAAAAGGATCTAGGGGTCTTGGTGGACCACAAGCTTAACAGTGAGTCAACAGTGTGATGTGGCAGCAAAAAAGCTAATGCTATTCTAGGCTGCATCAACAGAAGTATAGTGTCCAGATCAAGGGAAGTGATAGTACCACTGTATTCTGCCTTAGTCAGACCACACACAATTTAAGGAGGATATTGACAAGCTGGAATGTGTGCAGAGGAGGGCAACCAAGATAGTCAATGGTCTGGAAACTATGAGGAGCGTTTGAAGGAGCTGGGTATGTTTAGCCTGGAAAAGAGGAGACTGAGAGGAGATATGATCGCCATCTTCAAATATCTAGAAAGGGCTGTCTCATGGAAGATGGAGCAAGCTTGTTTTCTCCTGCTCTGGAGGGTAGGATTCGAACCAATGGCTTCAAGTTGCAAGAAAGGAGATTCCGACTAAACATCAGGAAGAATTTTACGACAGTTAAGAGCTGTTTGACAGTGGAATAGACTCCCACGAAAAGTGGTGGACTCTCCTTCTTTGGAGGTTTTTAAGCAGAGGCTGGATGGCCCTCTGTCATGGATGCTTTAGCTGAGATTCCTGCATTGCAGGGGGTTGGACTAGATGACCCTTGGAGTCCCTTCAAACTATGGTTGCCAATTTTTTTTCCAATGAATCCGGGGACCCTTTTTTTATGAGTAGCAACAGGGAGTCAGTAGTGGGGATGGTGAGGCAAAAGACCCTGGGCCCAAGCACACATGCATATTGTATATAAGGTGCAAAGCCCTTCTTTCGCACCCTGTGGAACATAAATGCACAGAGTTTTTAAGAAACTGAGCAAAAGTGCGCTGCCCCCCTGTGACTCCTGAACCTTCCCCAATCTCCTCACCCTTACCCCTTTGTTTTGACTTATCGGGGGAGGCTCGGGAGTCGCGGGTGGGTGGCCATTGCCCAGTTTTTTTTAAAAAACTGTGCATTTATGTTTCACAGGATGCAAAAGAAGGGCTTTGCACCTTGTCTGGCAGAGAAACTGAGCGCCTTGCGCCCCTCCTAGGCAACAGCCGCCCGCCCACGACTCCCGAGCCTCCCTCGATCTGTCAGAACAAAGGAGGAAGGGGGCAGGAGATCTGTACTGCCAGACGTCCCCGGTTCCCCTTTGGCAATGGCGGCGGCAGCGAGCAGCTCCTGAAGCCAGCCAGAGCCAACTGCGCTACCAGGCTGGCTCTGGGTTGCTGAGGCAGCTGCTGCCACATTTCCCAGGGACAGATTTGCAAATCTGGGGACATTCCGGGGACAGAATTTGTCCAGGGACCGATTTGCAAATCTGGGGACTGTCCCTGGGAAACGGGGACGTCTGGTAACCCTACTTCAAACTCTTCTGTGATTCTATGATAGGAGTAAACCTGAGCTGCTTGGAGTTTAGGAACCTAGGAAGACCCTTGCTGGATCAGACCAAAGGCAGCAGTTAGCAAACCAGATGTCTATGGAAAACCCACAAGCAAGAGCCTTATCCTCTATGACTTTGTCTAATCCTCTTTGAAGGCCATCCAACTTGGCGGCCGTCAGTCATTACCTCTTTGGGAGCGGATTTCTTTTGTCTGCCTTAATCTTGCAACATTCAGCTTCATTGGGTATTCAATAATTCTGGTGTTTAGGCCTTTACGTCTTAGTAAGTATGCTTAGGATTGCAGCCTTAGCCTTTACCAGTACATTTTGATGTCACATAGCTTTTCTCTTTGTGCACGGGGCCAGAAAACCTAAAATTAAATCCCATTTGTTACTGTCTCTGCTAGGGTGCCACGCTGATTTGGAACAAAATGGCGATGGATGTTACTTTCCTGGGAACCGGGGCTGCGTACCCGTCTCCAACGAGAGGGGCCTCAGCTACGGTGGTCCGTTTTGAAGGAGAAAGCTGGTTGTTCGATTGTGGTGAGGGGACGCAAACCCAGTTCATGAAAAGTCATCTGAAAGCAGGTCAGCAAACTCCATTGCCTCTCAAGTCAGATAGATGCCAGCAACCTCTTTTCTAAAGTCGCTGGTAGAAGTTAGAAGTTCTATTCCCCCCCCCCAGTTTTTTAAATTCATTTTATAACACAAATAAACAGCACAAACAGGAAAACAAACAATAGAAACAGATTCTTGCCTTATCCTTATTTTTTTGAAACATTGTTAGGTGGGCTTCCTCGAGTCCCCCCTATCTGATTTTTATTTTACCTCATCTTTAGCAGTTTACATATATCATAATTTCTAACCATTTTTTTATCACATTTACTTTAACCATAAAAATCTTCACTTGCAAATAATACTATTTTAAAATGCACTATCTTCTACTTCTAAACCTACAGCCCAAATCCACTTCCAAAGCTATTCTAAGATTTAAATATTAACATATTTTTTCAAATATTCCAATCTTCTTCCACCGTCTCTTCTCTCTGGTCTCAGAGTCTCCTGGTCAGTTCAGCAAGATCCATATAGTCCATCATCTTCATCTGCCATTCTTCTATAGTTGGTAAATCTTGTTTCTTCCAGCAGGAGCTAGAAGTTCTAGTCAAGCTGGCAGCTTTGGAAAAGTATGTGTTTCCAGTTCCATGTTTAAGGCGGCAATCCTATACTGTGCACCAAGGTGTCGCCAACCATTTCTATTTATTCATTTGATGTTTTATTTCATATAATATTAATTGATTTTGTTAAGAAGGGCAAACATAGCCAAGAATAAAATAAAATGAAGAAGCTAAAGTGCAAGCCAGGAGGCATCACAATAATAAAATATTGACTCATACCGATTATGATAATCGATAATGGGTGGCATGCCTATCTAATTTATGAGAAGGTGAAGTCTTCCTGAATCATCTAATAAGGAAATCATTATATAAGATCTGTATAAAATATAAAGGAATATTGGAACCAAAATTACCTCTGTGGACCTCGCCGACAGAAGCGATGGCAGTTAAGGAAAAGAACAACTCCATATGCCTGTTCTAAAGGTGGAACGGAACTATATCCTAATATATTTGTACTTCTCTGGTGTGAACTTCTGTTTTCTCCATGTGCTGTTTTCAACGTATGCCTCCTGAATTCTCTCGTCTCCAATCCATTGTTGTGTTTTTAGGTAGGATTGCCAAGATCTTTATAACACACCTCCACGGCGACCACGTCTTTGGCCTGCCTGGGCTTCTTTGTACGATCAGCCTCCAGAGTAGCCCTGCCACAAACAAGCTGCCGGTTGAGATTTATGGACCTCTTGGGCTGAGGAGCTTCCTTTGCAGAACTTTGGAGCTTTCCCACTCGCAGCTCACCTTCCCTTGGGTTGTTCATGAACTGGTGCCTACGCCAGACCAGTGCCCTGCAGAGGAACGGAAGGAGCTGTCTTTTGTGGACGGAGACAAGGTCTCGTCTGAAGAGGCACCAGGAAAAACCCTTCGCCTGGACCCTCTAGAAGACTCGTACAGCTTGGTGGACAACTCTCAGTTTGTGGTGAAGGCGTTTAGGCTGTTTCACCGCATACCTTCCTTCGGATTTCTCGTGGAAGAGAAGCCACGGCCTGGCAAACTCAACGCCCAGAAGCTGAAGGAACTAGGTAATAACGGGCCTGCCTCTTTCGACCCTTAGGAAAACTGTCCTGTAGCAGGTGTTTTGAAGTTTGTCTTAAAACAGTGACAACCAACAGGTACCCTCTAGAGTTTGTGGATAGCAATTTCAAGCAGCCCCTTCTAGCATGGCCAATGATTATGGATGATGGGAATCTACACCTCTGAAGGGCACCCAGTGGTTACCTCTAGTCTTTCCCCCCCTTTTTTAGTGAGACCTGCAACAGAAAGTTGCAGCATGGAGGTTTCCTGTTCAGGGTACCAGCCAACCAAGCCCTTTCCTCAGGGTACTCCATTCCATTGCCCCTCCCCTGCCCAGCAGACAGTGTTCTGTAGCCAACTGAGCATGCTCAGTCCTCATTAGAATGTTTTTGTTTTGGTAAGATTTTTACATCGGTAAACTTTGGAATTTCCTTGGTTTTGCCCTTTTGTGTGTGGATGGTCCTGTTTTGGCTACATAAGGATTGATACTTGAAGAATGGTTTTGCTGTTAGCATATAGGGTGCTCATGATCATGCTAATCCGGTGGTCCAATCAATATTAGCACACGCAATGCCAATTCCTGGTCAATGTACTAATATTCATTGGATCCCAGTCAAGGTTCGATTTTACCTCCAGCGGGATGGGACAAAGCAGCTTGTTTGTACAGCTCAGCTGGCGTGCTGGAGTACTCCTGATCCCCAGCTGAGACACCCCTGGTGTTTCCCCCTCTTGTGTGGGAGCCAGCGCCGGGGTGGGGGCACCTTTAATTGCTCTGCCAAGGGAACCGGCAACTGCACACTCCTCAGCCAAGCAATTAAAGATACAGAGGGAGGCAGAGTGGGATGGTGGTTTCACTCAGCGGTATATCGCTGGTGAAACTGCCACCATTCCTGAGTCCCTCTGCTAGCAACACTCGCTGGAGGAAGTCACTAGCAGAGGGACTCAGGAGTGGTGGCGGTTTCACCAGCAATATAGCGCTGAATGAAGCCGACATCACGGTCTGTTCCTGAGTGATATATCGATATACGGTGGTACCTTGGTTCTCAAACTTAATCCGTTCTGGAAGTCCGTTCCAAAACCAAAGCATTCCAAAACCAAGGCATGCTTTCCCATAGAAAATAATGCAAAATGGATTAATCCATTCCAGACTTTTAAAAAACCGCTAAAACAGCAATTTAACATGAATTTTAGAATCTTACAAGACCATTGATCCATAAAATGAAAGCAATAAACAACGTACCGCAGTCACACAATCAAACAGTAGCCGAACTGGGTTACACACAGTCACAAAAACAAAACAAAAGGAGCCGCAAAAACGAAAACGCAAAATAAATAGCAAAAACAGACAGACCTCAGCATAACACTCAAGTGGAAGTGTGGCTCGCAAATTGGAAGCGTAATACTCAAATCGGAAGTTTAACACTCAAAACAGAAGTGTGGCACTCAAATCGGAAGCGTAACACTTAAAATGGAGCATGTTTGGCTTCCGAAAAAAGTTTGCAAACTGGAACACTTACTTCCGGGTTTGCAGTTTTGGGGTTCCAAGTTGTTTGAGTACCAAGGCGTTTGAGAACCAAGGTACCACTGTATCAGCCAGGCCTACTTGTAAACAAAGGTCGTACTTAGCATTTACTTCAGGCAGAGTATCTCAATGGTTCCCACAACGACCCTGAATTGTAGTTCGGCATTGTGCTGCTGGCAGAGGGAGCCGTGAGAGATTTGAGCAGAGGGCTTCCTGGTGCACAGCGCCACCTCTTAGCCACTGCTGTACACTTGATGGATTCAAATTCCCACAGTGCCTCTGCTGATCGTCGTGAGCGCTGATGTCACACCGCAGCTCCCGAGTGTGACTAATAATTTTCCGAGCAGGGGAAATGGCTTGCTTTTACCCATAAAAGAGAGTGCTGTGGCAGCTTAGGGAATAATTCATTTAGCGCAGTGCTTGTGTGTGTGTCTTCAAAGCCATTGTCTGCTCCATGTAATCACCATTGGTTTCATGTGGGATGTGCTTTTGAGGCCAGTCTTTGAGATGCCTGCGCTCTTCTTTCCCTTCGCTGTTATAGACTAATGCACACATTTCTCTCTTTTAGAGACACAGGTAATGTTGGTTAATGATTCTGATCAGATCTGAAAACTTTAGTGCAGAAATCTAGGGGGGGGGGTAAGAGCAGAGCTCCTTCCACCCCCCACCCCCCCAAAAGCGTTTCAAAGTAGAGAAAAAAAAATTCCTTCCAGTAGCACCTTAAAGACCAACTAAGTTAGTTCTTGGTATGAGCTTTCGTGTGCATGCACACTTCTTCAGATACACTGCAACTGTGCATGCACACGAAAGCTCATACCAAGAACTAACTTAGTTGGTCTTTAAGGTGCTACTGGAAGGAAATTTTTTATTTTGACTATGGCAGACCAACACGGCTACCTATCTGTAACTGTGTCAAAGTAGAGAATCCTTCACGTAACAGGGAAGGAAAAATCAGTGTTGCATAAGATTATAGCTCTACCCTTTTTATTTTTCAACCAAGGCTAACCGACAGCTATATTTAATGTGCTGGAGTATCAGGCTGGCCTTGGCTGAAGCACTGCAGATATTGCAAGTAATAAAATATATATCATCTATAGGGCAAAAAGTCATGTGGCAATGGATGCAGCGAGAAAGGGTTGAAAAGGAATCTGAACAGGATGGAACTTTTTCATGTGTAGAACTTGTTAGGCAAGAGAAACAATTCAGTACCTAAAAATGGAAACCCTGCATGCACTTTATTCTAAACTCAGTATTTCCCCTGCATAAAATGTTAAATCATACAGACTTGGAAGGGACCCTGAGGATCATCTAGACCAACCCCCTGCAAAGCAGGAATATGCAACTGGCCCTTAATGGGGATTGAACCTGCAACTTTGGAGTTATCAGCACCACACTCTAACCATCTGAGCCGTCCAGCTAAATGTTCTTTAGCAGCAGTCACTGATGCAGGGAAGGAATGGTTATGGATCTGGGACGGATCATTGGATAGGTACCATCAGAGGAAAAAGTATGCTGTAAAAAATGCCTGCATATTTTGCAAATATGCATTCATAAGGACTAGAAACTTGGTGGCATGGTTGCGTGAATTTTTGGGGAATTGCCGATTGCTCAAAAGTGGGTTTGAAATTTTGTTGCAAGCCAAGCTTCTTGACAAATAGCTTTGGACCTGTGCTTTAATTTCTAGGAGTCCCACCAGGCCCTATATATGGCAGACTGAAAGACGGGGCTACAGTTGTCTTGGAAAACGGTACAACCATCTTTCCTTCAGATGTCATGGAAGACCCGCTTCCTGGGAGAAAAGTTTGCATTTTAGGAGACTGCTCTGGCATTGTAGGAGACGGAGCGGCAGCCCTTTGTTACGGAGCCGATCTCTTGGTTCACGAAGCCACGCTGGACGATGCCCAGGCAGACAAGGCGAAGGAGCATGGTCACAGCACCCCACGGGTGGCGGCGGAGTTTGCAAAGTTGTGCAAAGTGAAGAAACTGGTTCTGTCTCACTTCAGTCAGAGATACAAGCCCGCAGGTCAGACTGGTGAAGGAGATGTGGATGTCATGGAGCTGAAGAGGCAAGCCGAGGAGGTATTCGATGGGCAAGAAGTGGTGTTAGCCGAGGATTTTATGACCATTGATATTCCAATGAAAAAAGTAACAATAGTGCCGCCAAATTAATTTGCTGATAGGCTGAACCTCTAGCTATAGTTTACTTCCAAATTAGTTTCTTAATGCCCATTTGGAGGCACTTACGGACCTGATTCATTGGACTTACTTATGGGCACTTTTCCTACTTGAAAGACCTAATCCTTGCTTTCCTTTTGACAAATATATTAATTAAATCATCAAAAGACTGGGCTAGCAAGCTTATTTTCTGCTGAAGGCATAATGAGCTGGCTTAGCCTTTGATCTCAGGCAAACCATTACAAATTTCAGTTTCCTAAACTAAGCATTCTTAAGAGTCATAATGCGTATCTGTTGAAAATAGGTTTGGCGTGAAGTGCAATCTGGGATGGAATTATAATGGGGAAAAGGTGGGTAGACCCTAGTGCCTGCAGGTGATATCAGGCTCCATGATCCATCTGCCATAACACAGACCTGTGCAACGTGGCAAAATCATAAAACAGGGATTGGAAATATGTGCAGTCAGAGAACTCAAGTGCACGGTCATATCCACAGACTGCACATCAACTCACAAAACCACTGTTCATTTATTTCATAAAATTTATATCGCACTCGATTGTCAGAAACCTCAAAGCGGTTTACAAAAAGAATGCTAAAATTATCAGTCAAAACTGTTAAGAACAACCATTTTTACAATTCGAAACAATATATAATCAGTGATAAACTAAAAACAGATTAAACACACACACCCCGGCATGATAGATATCTATGTAGGCATGTATAAACAAATATTTTTTAGCAGGTGGCAGAAAGAGTACCATGAAGGTGCCTGCCTCATGTCAAGAGACAAGGAGTTCCAAAGTGCAGTACCATCGTAATCAAATATCAGTTTCTTACAAATGCAGTTTATTTGGCACCTGCGCTGTGGGTTAAACCACAGAGCCTAGAACTTGCCGATCAGAAGGTTGGCAGTTCGAATCCCCGCTTTGGGGTGAGCTCCCGTTGCTCGGTCCCTGCTCCTGCCCATCTAGCAGTTCAAAAGCACACCAGTGCAAGTAGATAAATAGGTACCGCTCCGGTGGGAAGGTAAATGGTGTTTCCGTGCGCTGCTCTGGTTCGCCAGAAGCGGCTTAGTCATGCTGGCCACATGACCCGGAAGCTGTATGCCGGCTCCCTCGGCCAGTAAAGCGAGATGAGCGCCTCAACCCCAGAGTCGGCCACGACTGGACCTAATGGTCAGGGGTCCCTTTACCTTTACTAATAGTACCACAGGAACCGGTGTTCAAATTACTGTATTGTGTTGCATGGAAAGGAATGCAGCAGAAGGCAGCTCTGTGCTGGAGGCTTCGCTTTAGCAGAAGCCGTTGCATAGAAGCGAGATGCACGCAGGATTGTGAAATGTGGTTCATCTCCTCTGCAGCTTCTAAAATGTCACGAAACTGGATATCTTTTACTTCCCCTTTTGCGTTTTGGATCCAAGTGCATCCAGAGTTTAAAAATACTTCTGCCTCCCCCGAGATCCCATCCGAGCTCAGATGTCCTTGATCTAATTTTAAACTTGGCAGGCACATTGGGCATGAAGGCTGAATCTTTCCCATGTTCAAAGAAAGAGGGCGTGGCTTGGGCCGAAGATCCCAACTGCTGCGCACATTCTCCCCTTTAAATAGCATAGCCTGGCTCTGCTATCCCCAGGGTTTCCTCCTGTTCAGCGTCCCAAGCCAAGGAAAAATTTCCTGCAACTAATCACTGGGAGTTCAACACTTTCTCCCTGCAAGCAGGTCCCTGATCCAACTTGCAATTATTGCATCTAATCGTATCCCAAGTGCTAGGTGCTTTTATGGTTGGCGGGGCTGGGATTCTGAACCGTGGAAATCACTGGCAACCAGCAAGCAAGCCCAGCTTTTGACAATTGGATTCTCTCGCCTTGTTGACCCAAGCTGAAGTTGGGCCGGGTTTAAGGACCTTACACCCCATTCAAAAAGTGAGGAGGGGGAACATCATTTGGTGGTTCCCCTCAGATCCCTTGCTTTATACAAACAGACTTGTTTGAAGGGGTCCTGAGGATCAATGCGCGAATCTCAACTAGGTCACCTATTATTTATGACCATTCAACCTCTACTTGAAAATGTGTGTGTGCAGCCAGCGCTGCTGGCAGATCAAGGCGGGTGGCTGTCGCCTGGTAGCAATCCAGTACCGCGTGCACGCTGCAAACAATAAGCAGTGCGGGGTTTTTTTTTGAGCAAAATCGGCGGTATATGCGGGAAGGAATCGACCCCTCCTCGCCAGCCAGCAATTTCAGGGCAAAAGAAAGGTTTTTTTAAAAAAAACACCGCCCGCCCGTTCTGTGTTCGCACGCTGACGACGCTCCTGAAAACCAAAAACCCAACTTTCTTTCCCTCTCCTGGTTCCCGCGGTTACTCCGCGCCCGCCCGCATTCTTTTCCAAGGAGAAAAAAAAACCTAAGCTAGGGCGCCGTCGCCTGACTTGCCCTCGACTGAGCATGCGCGCTGTGTGCACGCTTGCGGGAGGTGGTGAAGGAGTCGTAGCAGAGGGTGGCGTGCGGCGGCGCGACAGCAGCAGCAAGCGCGGGAGGGTGGGAGGGAGAAGGGAAGAGAGAGAGAGAGAAAACCCCCGGATGTGGCGCATGCGCGCTACGGCGCCTGCCTGGCCGTGTCTGCGGCGGCGGCAACAGCGGCACCAACAACAACACCAGCCAGCCAGCGGCACGACGTAGGAGGTGGCGGCAGCGGCGGCGGCGGCTGGAACGTTCCTCCCTCCTCCTCCTCCTCGCGCCTCGCCCCCCCCCGCCCGTCTGCGCGCGCGTGCGCAGAGCGAGAGGCCGCGGCGCCCCTCAGGAAGCCTCCCCCCTCCCGGCTCGTCTCCCTCAGGGCCGCTGAGGAGGCGGGAAGGCGATCGCGAGGGGCGGCCGAGGAGGTGGGTTAGGGGCGCCCCGGAAGGCCCCTCACCGGAGGGCGGGCGGGCAGGCCGCGGCGGCGCCTCTGCTGCTGCTGCTGCCGCCACCGCCGCCCGACACGGGGTCCCGGCCGAGGCCCAGGTAACGCCCCCTCAGCCCCTTCTCCTTTCCCCCTCTCCGCCGCTCGGGCTTTTGTTTTCGCTCCGCTCGCTTTATTTACTACTTACTCGGCCTTGAAGCTCCTTCCCGAGTTAAGAGGCGAGGAGTAGTAATCTGTCTGTGTATAAACATTGCGAGGCTGTGATTGTAATAAATCTGCCGCGAGCAGAGAAGGAGAGACAAAGGGAGCCTGGGAGGTCTCTTTTCCCTACTCTCCCCCCCTCCCCCCGGGACCCCCTTTTGTAGTTATTTAAAAAGGAAACTCTGCACGTTTGCTCACTTGAGTTACTCCCGAGTAACGCCTGCCTAAGATTGAAGCCCGAGCAGTGGCTCTGGGGGGAGGCTCTCCGTGGAAGCCCCCTGCAAATCCGCTTCGAGACTTCATTATTCTAATTTTTTTCCCTGCCCTCTTTGCGCGGTATAAGAGTTCCAGAAGTGTTTCTTTCATCTGTTGCTCTTGCAGCGGAAGGAGACCCCCCCCCCAAATATGGTACCTTTTAAAGGCTTAACGGGACTAGTTGGTGGAATCGTGAAGTTTTTTTTTGAGGGGGGGAGTTTCCCCCAAGGGTCGTCTAGTCTAACCCCCTGCAGTGGCATGAGTGGGTTTTTGTTTTGTTTGCAGCGGAGCAAGAACACTTGCCACAGTAAACCTGCTAATTTTTTAAAGTATTGTAAAGCTTGTGGTGACACTGTTATGGCGAAAAGAACAAAGAGCTTAGTGGCACCGTAAAAACCTAAAACAGAGTTATTGTTTGCATGAGCATTTATGGAATAGCGCCTGCTTCATCTGATGCAGGGAAGAAAAACTGTTGCCACCGTACATCTGCTAAATCTCTCACGGGTCACAAAGCTGCTCTTTTTGAATTATTGCGGTTAACAGTCCTGTGGCACCTTGGAGACTAGCAGTCTTATTGTGATGAGTTCTTCTGCATCTGATGAAGCAGGCTCTAGTCTGTGAAAGCTCATGCCATTTTTTTTATTAAAAAAACACCTGTTAGCCTTTAGTAGTAACCATAGTAATGAAGTGCCCTCAGCAACATGAGACAGTTATGTCTGTGTGTATTATTATAAAATGCATGGATACTTCTGTTAATTTTCATTTAAAGAATGAATTCAGAAAACTAATTTTAATAATTAGCCGTAATGCTTCATATGTTTCTGTGGGTTGCTGTATACCTCTACAGTACGTTAATGAAGAAGTTGGCTATAACCAACTTCATTAAAACTTGATCTGAAAAGTTGCTCCTGAATGTCATGTTTAAAAGCTCTATTATTATGTCTTTCTGGATAATAGCCCCCATCCATATTTAAAATATGGAAGGAGATTACACACCCACAAGAGGTGAATTGGTGGGTCGAGAGAGAAGCTTTGTAAAGCATGCTGTGATGTGCCTGAAAAAAGTGATCTGGAAGTGAATAATACTGCCTGAATCAGTGGTAGTAAGTGGGAAGGATTTTGTACAGTCAATATAAGAAGCTTGTCTTTGTCATACAAGGATTGTGAAGTACTGAAATACAAAGTTATAGAAGCTATTCACTTCTTTAGAAGAAGTTCTTTATGCTTTATTCTTTATGTCTGAAGAAGTTCTTTATGCTTCTTCACATTGTTGTTAAAACACAAAGCCTGATGTAAAAGTACTGTAGAAATGTGAGTCAGTGTTGGATCTAGATTCCAAATCTAGCCTTGGGGTATTGCTAGCTATTGCCTTTCAGCCTTAGTTTCTGAAAAGAAGGGTGGGTTATCTATTGACTTTAATCTTAGTAGCTCAGAGTTGTGTGCAAAAGAACTTCCCCAATGCACTGTGTTAAAACTAATCTTGCCTCATTGCATTGCTCAGAGGTACATAAACCACTGAGTGGTTTTATTACAATCAAGCGCTATATACATTTTGTTAAGTAAATAAAAAATACTGCATAGTAAAAGAGCTCTATTGTGAATGGCAACGAATTTATAATAGCTTACAAGATGTTTTTCCATCACATATTAAGTAGGGATGGATTTGCTGTGAATATTTATTCTGAGCCCGGCCTTGGCTGGGGAGGGCGGGGTATAAATTAAAATTTATTATTATTATTATTATTATTATTATTATTATTATTATTATTATTACTGTTCATCTGTCAAGTAGGGATGCATATCATCCATCCCATGCAATAACACACATTTTATCCTCTTTTCGCTATCATTAATGTGGATTAAGAACATAAGAGCCTCCTGGATAAGGCTGGTCTCACTGTAGCCAGCTCGATGCCTGTGGGCATCCACATGCAGGACCCCAGCACAACAGCACTGAAGTTTCCAGCAACTATTACTCATAAGCATTACTGTCTTCTGCCATGAAGGTAGAGCATCAACATCATGGCTAGTAGCCCTTGATAGCTTTTTCATCCATGAATTTGTCTAATCCTCTTCTAAAGCCATGCAAGTTGGTGGCCACTGCTGCCTCCTGTGAGAACAAGTTCCATATGCACTCCATGACATGCTGATGCCACTTATGTTGGTGGAATGGGAAAAATCGGTATGTAAAATAAGCTTAGAAAAAAATATCACTGAGATGGATAGCAAGGATTAGAGCGAATGTGTTGAACATGTGTCAGGATTAGTGTGTAGCCTTGGGTGCTGGCAGGTGTTGGAAGGGAGTGGGTTGAAAGTAATGTCGGATGATAACACATCCTTGAACAAGTCCAGCTAACAGAGTTGAATAAAGCTATGAGCATTTTATGAGCAGACAGTATTCTGGGAATGAAGGCCAACTTCAGGCAACCAGGCATTGGAAAAGGTTAGACACTGTGACTGCCGTTGAAAGGGTTGACAGTGCGGTGGGAGCATTCAGTGGGTGATAGAACTGGATAGCTATTTCCAATAGACTTGGTGGCAGGGCTGGGTGATCTGTGGCTCTTCAAATGTTTTGTACCACAGTTCCTATTATCTCTGACCATTAGCCACACTGGCTAGGACTGATGGGAGTTCAGAGTTCAACAACATCTAGAGGGCCAGAGACAAGCACCCATGCTTTATGGATACATTCTCTTTAGATAGTTTTCTCCACCACAATTAATGCATCAATTATTATTTTTCTTTGACATTAAAAAACTGATCAGTTGCTTGTATGCATCATTGACTGTGAGTCCACCAGCCTGTTAGGAGTGGGCTAAGTCAAGCTGTCTGAGTTGAATTTTCCTTAGATGCAAAAACTACTATCCATTCTGAATAGGATGATCACATTTCCTAGATATTGGAGAATATGGGAATCTTGTAGGCATCTTACTTTTTGACTGTGATTAGATTCCCTTGCTATAGCTACACTTAAGCAAATTATCCTAACTGTCCATTAAGTTAATTCTGTACACTTTTAGCTACCCTTGCCATGCTGTTTTCTTTCAGATGATAAGGTGATCTTCCATGCAGTTGTAAATAGCTTTTTACTGGGAGCAAACATTTCAGAGTGTTTCCAGTAAATAAGCATTCTTTGCCTCCTGACAATCTCCCCCGCATCCTGCCATTGCATCTTTTTTCCCCTTTGTATTGTTAATGGATTGGATGTTCTGGTTAGTAACAGTATATAACATTTTAGTGTACTCATTTAATGTCATTTAAGTATTAGGGACACCTCTGACATTATAATCTCAATTACTTTATAGAAACTTATTTATTTTCTCGTATTCAAGCACTTTGCATACAAGCACTTTGCAAGCACTTTCACTGCTCTCCAGCTCAGTTCTTCCATTCCTCCCCCTCCCCTATTATGTGGGATTTCTCAAATTCTTAAACAAAACAGTGTCCTATTGCTAGCCAGAGTTAAGTAATTCCTTTTGATTATTCAAAGCTTTTGGGGTTTATTTGTTTTTGCTTCTGACAGAAGTATCCATTTATATATCTTAAGTCTTTGCTGTCCCTTATCTCATTATTGTATGTTGCTATGTTGAAATCTTTATCATCAGTTTTCCTGTTTGTAAAGGTAAAGGTAAAGGTACCCCTGCCCGAACGGGCCAGTCTTGACAGACTCTGGGGTTTGTGCGCCCATCTCACATCTATTGGCCGGGGGCCAGCGCTGTCCGAAGACACTTCCGGGTCACGTGGCCAGCGTGACAACGCTGCTCTGGCGAGCCAGAGCCGCACACGGAACGCCGTTTACCTTCCCGCTGGTAAGCGGTACCTATTTATCTACTTGCCCCCGGGGGTGCTTTCGAACTGCTAGGTGGGCAGGCGCTGGGACCGAGCAGCGGGAGCGCACCCCGCCGCGGGGATTCGAACCGCCGACCTCTCGATCGGCAAGCCCTAGGCGCTGAGGCTTTAGCCCACAGCGCCACCCGCGTCCTTTCCTGTTTGTATATACTCCCTATTCATTATTCTTTTGTTTTGATGCTAAACCATACTTTCACACAATGTAATTTGATGCTACTTTTTAATGAAACCCAGAGTTTTTGACCCATGGTTAAACATAAATTATTATTTATTTGGTCCCCCTCCTTTACTGTATTATTATTATGAACATGGATTTCCCCTTGATAATCAAATTCATATTTTGAATTTCCATTATGCCATCAGGAAATCAAATGTGCATGCAGAACAGAATCACATAGTAGACCTGAGTTCCCATTTAATTAACAGTTAGGTTTTACAGAATACAGTGGTGCCTCGCAAGACGAACGCCTCGCAAGACGGAAAACCCGCTAGACGAAAGGGTTTTCCGTTTTGGAGGCGCTTCGCAAAACGAATTTCTCTATGGGGTTGCTTCGCAAGACGAAAAAATCTTGCGCGTCCCCGCGGGTTTTTTTCGCTCCCCCCCTTTTCCTAAGCCGCCTATCAGCTGTTCCGCTGAAAAACCCGCTTAACAGCTGATCACGGAAAGCCGCTAGACCGCTGTAGCGCTAATCCACTAGGCTGTCAATGGGCTTGCTTCGCAAGACGAAAAAACCGCTAGACGAAGAGAATCGCGGAACGGATTCTTTTCGTCTTGCGAGGCACCACTGTATAAAACTAAGCTTTTAAATCTATGAGTTTTGAGATTTTTTCAGTTTATGAATTCACATTCTGGGACTGGTGTGCCTTCAGACATTAAGATACTTAGTAATTATCCTTGATGTAAGCATTCTTGCACACACTGAAGGTCACCCTAACCTTACGCAATACATCATAAATCCCAGCAGCATTTAAGGTCATCCCAGATAACCCACCTGCCTTTAGACTCTAAAGCTTGGCTGGCTACAAGGCACAGAACCTTCTCAGTACAGTCATACCTCGGGTTAAAGTTGCTTCAGGTTGAGCGTTTTCGGGTTGTGCTCCACAGTGACCCAGAAGTAACGGAACGCGTTACTTCTAGGTTTCGCTGCTCACGCAGGCGCAGATGCTCAAAATGACATCATGCGCAGAAGTGGCAAAACGCGACCCGCGCAGACGCAGGTTGCGTTCTGCTTCGGAACGGATCCCGTTCGCATCCAGAGGTACCACTGTAGTTCCCACATTACTGTGGGATGTGCTAACATGATATCCACTTCTCTCTGAGCTTCCATGTGATGGTTGTGGCTTCTTTGGAAAGCTTTTCTTACTGTATGCTTTTTGCTACTTTTAGATAATTATGATGTTTTTATTGTGGTGATTTTGTAAATGTTTTGGAGAGCCTTGTGTGGCTGTAAAGTGAGATGTAACTTCTTGATTTTTTAAATAAAATTGTCACAGGTTTTTAACAAGGATAAAAGCCACATAACTTCTGGAGTGAATAAAAAGATCAAATGGAGTTGGGTGCTTAGTTGATGGTTTCAGTGTTTGGCACAGATGGACAAATGCTGCAGTCATTTTCATGATCCTTTTATACAACCACATGAAGCATTTTTTGAAAAACAACTCCTTGCTACTTAAAGGTAACACATTTTAATTGGTGACGAGAAGAGAAGAGGAGGTCTTTTGAGGTAGAAAGGGGACAGTGAGAGGCACACCTAAGTCTACTTCTCGTTGAATGCGTTTCATTGAAGCAGATTTACACCAGTCAATGAATAATCGAAATGAGCCTTCCCCAGCCTGCTACCCTCCACATATTTTGGACTACTGAATTTAGGATTATTACTGTCATTTTCATTTCTATCAGTCATTTTCCTCCAAAGGAGACCGGGGCAGGAAACAACAAAATTGTGAAAACAATACGAACATTTCAAAAACATTGGCAATGGCTCTATTAGTCATGCGGGCATCTCAACTACATGAAAAAAAAAGAACTGACATATTTCCAATTTACAAGCACTGGGTTTGCTGGGCAGGTGACCTGTCAAGCTGCTATTTACAAGCTTGGATTAGTTGTACATTTGTAAAGAATATTCCTGTTTGATTCAGCTTCTACTCCTTCAGCTTTGTATGTTCTAGAAGCTCCTGTTTTTTATTTTTTTGTTCTGTCACCATTTTTATTGTGTGGGGTTTTTTGCATTGTTGGCTGCCTTCAACTGTAAATAGGTGCAATATAAATTCTACAATAAATACATTTTGTTATGTTTATTTACCTAGGTTTATAGAGGTTGTTAACTTGTAAAGCTAGCTTTGTTGTTTATTTGACTGTAGCCAGTCAGAAGTACATCTCATTGAATTAGTGGAGCTTTCTCCTAGGTAGATGGAATAAAAAAATTCCTTCCAGTAGCACCTTAAAGACCAACTATATAGAAGGATCTGGCAACTTCTGTTTCAGTGTATCTGAAGAAGTGTGCATGCACACGAAAGCTCATACCAAGAACTAACTTAGTTGGTCTTTAAGGTGCTACTGGAAGGAATTTTTTTATTTTGACTATGGCAGACCAACACAGCTACCTATCTGTTCCTAGGTAGATGGGTTTGGATTGCAGTCTTAGTCACTCTGTTGTGGGTGCCTTTGAGAGGAAGGAGGATATATAATGATGATTATATTTCTTTAAGGATTGATCACTTTATATGCCAACTATGGGCTTATCTACACTTACCTTTCCTCTGCTCTTTCCAGGCACAATTTGTGATTTAAAGCTTTGTGTCTGAGCCTCTTTTTTCTTCTTCTCCAGAGCTTTCCCCACAAAACTCTACTCTTTAAAGCTCAGTCAGAGCAAGCAACAGTCTGCTCAAAACCTGAATTGATGTTTACTCTGATTGAACTTTGAAGAATGGGTTTTTGTGGGGAAAGCTTGGGGATGGGAGCCCGTTCTGTCTCGGACACGGAGCATTATACCTTCCTAGAAAGAGCGGGAGAAAAGGGAAGTGTGGGTAAGCCCTATTACAGTGCAGTCATGTATAGATAGAGATAAATTTGGAGGGAAGCTCTGTTGAGCTTAAAGGAATTTACTTCCAGGTAAGTGTGCATTGGATAGGAATCTACAGATAAACCTGAGAATTAAACATGTGTAAGAAAGAGTTAAATGTGAGTGTGCATGTGTGCACACACAAATAAAAAACAGGTAGATTTTTTTTTAAGTAAGCAAGCTTAAATATCTGGAATTCCTGAGTTGCTCTCCTATCATATTGTTTTTACAACATTAATTAAACATATTTCACCCAGGTCAGTAAAAGGAAATGTAGAAATATATGATGTTGCAGGATGAGGTAGTTATGCACCATAAGGTTAAAATTGGGGGTTGTATCCAATGTTAGTCCTGTTCAGAGTTGATCCATTGAAAAGACCTGACTAGCTTAGTCCATTAATTTTAATGGGTGCTGTCTAATTGCTTTCCTTTGATTGACTGGCAAGTGAATACCCCCCCTTTTGAATACAAATTAAAATCCTATTTTTATTTGCTGAGAAGGCAGTGGCGGTTGTTACTGCTCTCAAAAGCTAGATTAAAACTTCAGTAGCCTCTTGTTGATTCAAGTGCTTGAATGGCTTCCATTAGACCAGTGGCGTGAAATTCTTAAAAGCATTATTGCTCTGCACAGTTGCTGAATGATTCACCCCAGCCTTGAAATTTGTTGTAGCTGGTGTCAGTGATTGTGATTATTGAATTTGTGCCATGTTTTCAGCAGTTAAGTATCTAAGCTGTGTACTAGATTATTGGTCTAGAAATGAGTTGAGGTCAAAGCTTTGGTCCATTAGATGGTTTAATACATATCATTTGAGATATGTATTTATTGTTTTACCTTATATTTCAGCAGCAGCATCACTCTAGTGTTGAATATCTTGGCTCTTGACATCCTTATTAATTTATCAAGAAAATATTCACACACAAAAAACAGAAGAGGCCAATTCTAGGAATATGTTTCAAAACAGTCTATTTAGCATCATCTATGGGGGAGTTGGGTTTGTTTAGCCTGGAAAAGAGGAGACTGAGATATGATAGCCATCTTCAAATATCTAAAGAGCTGTCCCATGAAGATGGAGCAAGCTTGTTTTCTCCTGCTCCAGAGGGTAAGACCTGAATCAATGGCTTCAAGTTACAAGAAAGACGATTCCAACTCAACATCGGGAAGAACTTTCTGGTGATAAGAGCTGTTTGACAGCGGAGCAGGCTCCCTCAGAAGGTGGTGGACTCTCCTTTATTGGATGTTTAAAGCAGAGGATGGATAGCCATCTGTCATAGATGTTTTGGTTGACATTCCTGCTTTGTAGGGGGTTGGACTAGATGACCCTCAGGGTCCCTTCCAACTCTACAATTCTATGATTGTATGTATAAAATACTTCACATGTGTATGGGTGTATTTTTGCTTCTCTAAACCACATGTGTCTGCCTGGGCAGAAGAAATACGGTGTACATGATCAGAAAGAGGAAGAGTTAATGGCCTGGTTCTGGTCTTTATGAATTGCATAGGGCAGCAGTGAGCAAACTGTGGTGCGGTACCTATGTTGTACTTTCACTCCCATCAACCCCTGCTGTCTTGGGCAGTGCTAAGAGGTACAGGAAACAATGAAACCTGGAGGGCCACAGCTGTCCCCTAGGAAATATAGTCCAGAACGCCAACTGAAGACTGGCTGAGTAAGTGTTGTGATAATATATCCATCACATCAGTCCTCTTACAGTGATAAGCATGATTTCAACTCCCAAGACTAACAGCCAGGTCACTAACCGATTCAGCAGGATTCCAGTAAACATACTGGTCTGAGCTTCAGTTTGTCCATTTTGTGTATTGAACCAGGGTCAGACTAGTTAGGAAGCGAAAAGGGGGAGCAGGGGTGCAGATCATTGTACTGGGTAAGGTTGATGGGAGATATTAGCCCAATGACATTTGGAGGGCCTCGAGTTAGCCAACCCTGATGTAGGAGGAAGAGACTTGTGAAGGTATCGGGTGCCTGAAGCAAGGAGGAAAACAAAGCAACCAACAAGAGAAGGGTGTTAAAGAGGGAAACATGTAGAGCAATGTAACCTGCAAACATGGAAGACAAGTTTGCACTTGTGTTGCCCCACCTCGCTACCTTCAAGTCTATATAGCTCACAAATAGATGCAGTGGCAGCTTGCGGCCTCTAGCTATTCTTTATTAATGAAGTATATTATTAATTGGATGCCAGCCAGGGCTTTTGGAACAGATGTCACAGCAATCTAAGCTGAAGCACCTTGCATTTGGTGGCCACATCATGAGAAGCACTTTACATTCCCATGCTTCCGCTTGTGCCAAATGTATAATAATGGTTTTGTATCTGTTCTTATGAGTATGTGGGTGATGAGGAATGGGAGCTGGTGGTGTAAGATTGATTAGGGTCTCTTGGCATGATGGATCCTGCCCATCCTTGATGAATCTGCCCCCACAAGACTACTGCACCCTGGGAATTAAGCATCAAGACTGAGAGGATGTGCATTTACTCACACATACTTGTCAACCCTGAGAGTAGATAATAGAGATCCTTTGAGAGAATAGGGTACTGGAAGGACATCTGTAGATGGAGATTTTACATGTATGCTGTAGTTAAGCCATCTAGAATCACCACTAGCAGAGAGCATTTTGCCTGTCGTCTTTCCTATTGGAACTCTTAAAAAAAATTAAGTGCACATTTCTTCAACTTTGGGTTCCCAGCTCTGGACTCCAACTCTGATAATTTCCAAATACCGTATTTTTTGCTCTATAAGACTCACTTTTTCCCTCCTAAAAAGTGAGGGGAAATGTGTGCGCGTCTTCTGGAGCGAATGCAGGCTGCGCAGCTATCCCAGAAGCCAGAACAGCAAGAGGGATTGCTGCTTTCACTGTACATCGATCCCTCTTGCTGTTCTGGCTTCTGGGATTCAGAATATTTTTTTTCTTGTTTTCCTCCTCCAAAAACTAGGTGCGTCTTGTGGTCTGGTGTCTCTTATAGAGCGAAAAATACGGTAGTTTAGCCAAGAGTGAAAGGAATTGTAGTCTAGCTGCATCTGGGGACCCAAAGTTCAAGAAGGTTGATGCAGGGGATTTTGGCTTTATGGATGTGCACCTTCTGAATCATGTGTGCCCCAGCACCACAAGGCAGCAAATGGCAGCAAATTAGGACTATCCTATCAGTGACTGAGAGAAAAGCAAGTGGGTGGTATGTGTTAAGCTGAGAAACTAAAGCATTCAGCCCCAACCTGGGCCCTCCTGTTGTTGGAGTGCAACTCTCCTTGATCATGACATTTGGCCATGCGAGCCTAGGCCGTTCAAGGCTGCTCAGCAGCATCTGGGGGGAACCAGGAAGAGAAGGAAGAAATTTCTAACTTTTAATTGACACATCAGAACATCCTGTGATTTTCACAGAGCCCTGTTGATATTGTTTTCTTTGGCGTAAACACCAGTAAATAGAAGAGATGCTAAAGCAAGCTATGCAGTATCTGCAATGACATTTAAAGCATGCAAGGCATATCTTTGCAATGCAGCTTACCAATGTTGTCTCTTAATTGTTCAAATACCCCTTTGGGACAGAAATATCCCGAGGAATGAAAAGAGGCAGCATGTTGCACCATAATAGCAATGTTAATTGGAAGAACTGCCATCTGCTTTGAATTCCTACGCCTCCGTTGAAAAGACATAATCCCATACCAAATCAGTGCATTGGTCAGCTCAAAGTGGCATTTTTGTGGGGACTACTTTAAGCCACACATGCATAAAATGTATTCTGGTGATAGCTCTGTGATTCAACAGGACATTTGTGTGTTGCTAATGCTTTCTTGGAAGTGATTTTATAACTTCCTGGCTGCTCTGAATGTTAAATGTCAGTTGTACAATAAGTCTTAATTGGAAAGAATTACAGCTACTCTGTTGACAGGGTATAGTGGATTGGCTACAGACTAAATGCTTAGAGTATACCCATTGAAATCAAAGAAACAAGTTAGGACTAACTCAATTCTCATTTATTTCAGTGAGTCTGCTGTAAGTATGACTAAGTGGATGCAGCCCATTATTGAGGCCATCCAGGACTCTCAGTTACCAGAGAGCGGAGTTGCACATGGACTTCCGGACAAGGGGAAAGCCTATGTGCATAGGTTTCCATTAGAGCTGGAATCCATCATGAAGCATGCCTAATATGTGAATACTGTGGAATAGAGAATGTAGGGGAAACTATATATCTTCAGGGGCAGAGCTAGGGGCATGAACTTGCTCTCTGGTAATATTCTATTCTGTTATATTCTATTGCAAAAAGGGGTTAGTGTGTCCAGGAAACTTAAATATTGCTGCAGATGTGTATGTGTGTGGAATGCTTGGCACTTTTTCTTTGGACGGTTTATCAAATCAGAAATGGCTTTCCCAGTTGCTTTCATCTCTATATCTTTTCCCCTTTATAAAGGAAAGCAAAAATTGTGCATGAGAAAAACTTTTAACACTCCTTCTGCCCTGCTGCTTTGCCAATCAGATTTGGACCCCCCCCCCAATCTCTGATTTGGCAGCGGCAAAGTATTAAAAAGCCAACATAATTTGGAAGACACTAAATGTATCCTCTGATTTGATGTCTACTGTGGCTCTTGAGAGTGGAATTAGACATTATAAAAATATGTGTGGTGATTACTGAAAATGATGGGCTCTTCCTCACCCCCTCACTCAATTTCTTACTGATACTAATTTTAAAATTGAGATAAACTCACATGCATGATTTGGCTCTTATCAATGCAGCAATCCTGTTACAGCAGTTACTTTTTGAAAAACAAAGTGCATAAAGGGTTAAACCAGATAGATCCATTGAGATACATTTTCAGGGCAGGCAACAGAACAAAACATTGTCAAATAAGTATAGATACTTGTGGGAAGGCTGTTACATAGTTGCAGAAGAACAGGAGTATGCTTACTTCCTGTTGAATAATCGTCTCGAAAAATAGCTTGAACACACTCAAATATTGCACATGGAAAAAACATGTTGATTTCTCATACATGATACTTCCTGGTGGCCCAGACAGTAAACATTTCATGGCCATTCTTGTGATGTTTGTTCTCTATTCCTTCTAGGTGCATGTTGGAGACAGTTCTTGGCCCACTGACTGGCAAGATTATTTGGTCTTGGAAGTAAAAGCTGAACCAAATGGACAATATGTCTATTACTAACACACCAACAAGTAATGATGCTTGCCTGAGCATTGTTCACAGTTTGATGTGCCATCGACAAGGAGGGGAGAGTGAAACATTTGCAAAGCGAGCAATTGAAAGCTTAGTAAAGAAACTGAAGGAGAAAAAAGATGAATTGGATTCTTTGATTACAGCTATAACTACAAATGGAGCTCATCCTAGCAAGTGTGTTACAATTCAGAGAACATTGGATGGAAGACTTCAGGTTGGTAGAAGCTCATATGATACCTTAATATCCTTACTCTGAGAGCAGCAGGGTATGGGACATTTTGAAGTAGGGAGAGTAGTGGTACGAGAGCATAATTTGCTTTGTGTCATGGAAATCAATTTGGGGTTCATAAATGGGGTTGGTTCCTTGTGGTGGTATTCATAGGGTATAAAGTGTTGTGTTGCTACCGCTTAGTGACATTTGATTCTGATCCTTGTCATCCTTTGTGATTTTCTATTCTCATTTGAATTTTTTCTGATTTTCAATCTTTCTAGGTGGCTGGTCGTAAGGGTTTTCCTCATGTAATTTATGCACGGCTATGGAGGTGGCCTGATCTTCACAAAAATGAACTCAAACATGTCAAATATTGTCAGTATGCTTTTGACTTGAAGTGTGATAGTGTCTGCGTGAATCCATATCATTATGAGCGTGTTGTATCACCCGGCATTGGTAAGTATGTTCATACTGTATGTGGAGTTGCATTTCATTAATGTTTCATTAGCTGGAGTATTGCAGGTTTTCATTCACCCTGCTGTCCTGTGCTTTTTCATGATACCTCATGTAGCCAGTTGATTCTAGATTATTGCAAAACACCCTTGGGGCTGGACAAGGGCCCATCCCTCCAAAACCCAGTTGCATATATTTGCTTTTTGTTTTGTTTTTTAAAAGATATTTATTAAATTTTCACAAATTATAAAATCAAACACAATACAAACAAACACACACAAAGACAAACAAATATAATTTCAAATCCTTATTCTCTTAAAACTTACTTCACCGACCTCCTCATACCTCCCCTTTCTGCATTCCAATTTCAAATATTTAGTTCAGAAAATCCTCACCCTTAATTTAATCTAATTGTAATCCTTTCTTTTCCTTTAACCTAATCTTTACAGCTGTAATCCGCTTACTTCTATAGCCACAACATTTTAACACTCATTAATTTTACAATGTCTCTTAAGATAAATCTTAAATTTCTTCCAATCTTCTTCCGCCGTCTCTTTTCCCTGATCCCGGATTCTGCCAGTCATTTCAGCCAGTCCCATGTAGTCTATCACCTTCATCTGCCATTCTTCCAGAGTGGGTAGGTCTTGTGTCTTCCAATACTTTGCGATGAGTATTCTTGCTGCTGTAGTAGCATACTTAAAAAAGTTCTATCTTTCTTTGACACCAATTGGCCGACAGTGCCCAAGAGAAAGGCCTCTGGTTTCTTAAGGAAAGTACATTTAAGTACCTTTTTTATTTCATTATATATCATTTCCCAGAAAGCCTTAATCTTTGGGCACGCCCACCAAAGATGAAAGAAAGTACCTTCAGTTTCTTTACATTTCCAACATTTATTATCAGACAAGTGGTAAATTTTTGCAAGCTTGACTGGAGTCATGTACCACCTATAAATCATTTTCATAATATTTTCCTTTAAGGCATTACATGCCGTAAATTTCATACCAGTGGTCCACAACTGTTCCCAGTCAGCAAACATGATGTTATGACCAATATCTTGTGCCCACTTTATCATAGCTGATTTCACTGTTTCATCTTGTGTATTCCATTTCAACAGCAAGTTGTACATTCTTGACAAGTTCTTAGTATTGGGTTCTAACAGTTCTGTTTCTAATTTTGATTTTTCCACCTGGAAGCCAATTTTCCTGTCCTGCTTGTAAACCTCCATTATTTGATAATAATGGAGCCAGTCTCGCACTTTAACTTTTAATTTCTCAAAGCTCTGTAATTTCAGTTTATCTCCTTCCTGTTCCAAAATTTCCCAATATTTCGGCCATTTGGCCTCCATATTGAGTTTTTTCACAGCCTTTGCCTCCATTGGCGACAACCACCTTGGGGTTTTATTTTCCAACAGATCTTTATATTTAATCCAAACATTATATAATGCTTTCCTAACAATGTGATTTTTAAAAGCTTTATGGGCTTTAACCTTGTCATACCATAGATATGCATGCCATCCAAATACATTGTTAAAACCTTCCAAATCCAAAATGTCTGTGTTCTCAAGGAGCAGCCAATCTTTCAGCCAGCAAAAGGCTGCTGATTCATAGTAAAGTTTAAAGTCCGGCAGGGCAAATCCCCCTCTTTCCTTTACATCAGTTAAAATCTTAAACTTTATTCTGGGTTTCTTGCCCTGCCAGACAAACTTCGAGATATCTTTCTGCCACCTCTTGAAACAATCCATCTTGTCCACAATTTGCAGTGTTTGGAACAAAAACAACATTCTAGACAGTACATTCATCTTGATAACAGCAATTTGGCCTAGCAAGGAAAGCCTCAAATTTGACCATATTTCTAAATCTTTTTTTTACTTCCGTCCAGCATTTCTCATAGTTATCTTTAAATAAATTCACATTCTTAGCTGTCATATTAATCCCCAAGTATTTCACTTTCTTAACCACCGTCAAACCTGTTTCATTCTGGAACCTCTCCCTTTCAGTAGCAGTTAAATTTTTCTCTAATACCTTAGTTTTTTGTTTGTTCAGTTTAAATCCTGTGACTTGACCAAACTCTTGAATTAGTTCTAAAACTCTTTTAGTGCTAGTGTCTGGCTCTTGTAAAGTAAGTACCAAGTCATCTGCAAATGCCCTCAATTTGTACTGTTTAACTCCGACCTGTACCCCTTTAACCAGCTGGTCCCTTCTGATCATGTTCAGCAAAACCTCCAGAACCAATATAAAGAGCAATGGGGAAATTGGGCACCCCTGTCGTGTCCCTTTTTCTATTTTAAATTCTTCCGTAACCACACTATTTACAATTAACTTAGCCTTTTGTTCAGAATATATTGCACCCATACCATTCTCAAATTCTTGACCTACCCCCATCCCATGTAGATTCTTATTCATAAAACTCCAAGAAATATTGTCAAAGGCTTTCTCCGCATCCACAAATATCAGCACTGCTTTAGTGTTTATATTCACTTCTAGTTTTTCCAAAATGTCTATTAAATTCCTCACATTATCTGACAAATGTCTTCCTGGGAGAAAGCCTGCTTGGTCCTTATGAATCTCTACCATCAATACTTTTTTCAGTCTTTTGGCCAAAATGTCAGCAAAAATTCTGTAATCCACATTAAGCAACGATATAGGGTGGTAGTTCTTAAGCTGAGTCTTTTCAGTCTCTGTTTTTGGTATGAGTGTAATATAAGCTTCTTTCCACGATTCTGGTGCTTTTTCCCCCTCTAAAATTTCATTGCAGACTTCCTTCAAGGGTTGTAATAACCACTCCTTCAAAGCTTTATAATATCTGGAAGTCAGTCCATCTGGCCCTGGAGATTTGCCCAATTGCATGTTTTGAATGGCACCTTTTATCTCTTGTTCAGTTATTTTCTGGCTCAAATCTATTTTACCTTGATGAGAATTTTTTTGTAATCCATATTTCTTAAGAAATTCGTCTATTTCCACTTCTTTCTGCGGCCCTTGCGAATATAGTTTTTTAAAGTATCTCTGGAAGCAATTTCTAATCTCATTTGGATTGTAGATATATTTGCTTTTTGTAAGGGACGAAGGAATATACTACTTTTTAGTCTATAGGTAGGTTGCTTCTTACCATGAATGCTGTGCTGGTAGAAGCAAGCTTGCAGCCCTCAGGTCCTCTTGATCTTCACTTCTGTCGCTTAAGCCAGCAGTTCTTTGTGCCTTTCCCTCACACAAAGTAGCTTCAGCGCTTGGGGAGATCTGCTGAGAGAACAGGCTTTCCTGACAGTGGAACAACCCAGACCTTTCCTTCCCACTTTAGTGGGGATGGCAGGCCAAATCTTACACCAGGGAGTGATGGTCTGTATTTTTCTGCTCTTAGGGAAAGCAATAGCAGGAAAAGGTACAACAGCTGTGGGGTTAACATGAGTAGAGAGTTCCTGCCTCTCTTTGGACAGGGTTATTTGAAATACCATATCACAGAGCAGTTGTCTTCACCATTTTCTGACTTGAGACCCAACTTAAACATTCATTTGGTGACCCTCCCTTTTAAAAAAATAAAAATTAAAAGGCCATATATTTGTATGGTGGTAGTCCTGCCACCTTAGATTAGGCCATGACCTGGGAGTAGGTCCTGTGCTGCCAGTTGATGTCCAGTGCCATAGATGACCTTGGGAATTCTTCTTTGGCTTCGGTTACTGCGGTATTCTGGCATTTTTTGTCTAGCTGTGTCTTTTCCTTGCAGGGATCGGGATACCTGTTGCATCAGGGTTGTGTTCTGTACTGCTGCAGCCAACCTGTTCTTGCTGAAAGTTGACCCTTGATCAGTGTTGTTCTATCTTACAAGATTTAGGCTATCCCTCACAGGTGGCACCTACTGCTAATGCAGTGTCTTCCAACAAAATGTATAGAGCATTCAGGAAGGCTTTTGAAAACAGTTGGGTCTCATGAATCTTCCTTCCTTTTGAAGGATCTTTTAAAGTTCCTCTAATAGGGGTTGGATGAGAGTCTAAACACCAAAGGGGGGTGTCTTTCGTGGTGGAGAGGAAGGGTCGGTCCCTTGTCCAGTTTGGAGATCTGTTAGGCTTTTTATTATTATTAAAGCCACCTCACTGACTGAGCAGGGAAGACCTTAATCATGTAGTTTATTCATTAAAATCCATTTATGAATTGCTTTACGTAGAAATCTCAAAATGATTTCACATGAAAAGCATCAGCTATAACAACAATTACACAATTTCCTATCTAAAAGCAATTATAACAATTCAGAAAAAATGAAAACATCATATATAAAAACAACTAAAACCTTTCCATATTTAGAAACAATTCCATATTTACCTCCGGTATTGGTGGTAGAGGGAAGTGAATAGGTAAGGAGACAGTTTTCCAGTTTGTTATAAAAGTTGTGATAGAAAGTTATTTTAAGGAGTATTTTAAGAGTAAAATTTCACTTTTCCAGTTTTCCACAAATGCTGAAGGAAATGTTTAATTGTGCTTAATCTGCAGTATGCCTGCAGTTACTTACCCACCTTCTGTTTATAGGCTATATAGATAGTAAAATATTTGTTTATTGGTATTTAAAACTGAATTAGTGACTTTATATGTTCTTTTCTCTTTAAAGATCTTTCAGGATTGACACTGCAGAGTTCAGGTAAGCTATATGTGAAATCATAGGAAGTATAAACAGCAATATCTTTTAAGGTGAACGCCTCTTCAATTTAAAGCATATGCAAAGCATTGCTAGGGAAATTACTTTGAGAACACTCAAGTTAATTGATATACAGACATCTTCCACTTGTGTGTGATGGACTCATGCCCGCCTGCATATAGGCGTCGTGCCGGGAAATAGTAAAATAATTTAATTCATACTTGGAAATGGAGGGAGAGAGATGGAGAGTCCTTGTGGCTCGCTAGGAGACGCTCCCCGGAGTCCAAAGAGGACCGAAGAGGAGAAGAGAGGTCCAGCAGGGCTTTGTTTATGCTGCCCAGCCTCCCCACCTAACAGCTGGTGTGTAGGGTAGCACAGCAGTAGCTGCCGCTTTCCTGCACTGCCTCCAGCCAGCCCCAGAGCTTCAGTTCCAGTTGTGGATATTTTAGGTACAATAGTTTTGATTTTTGGAGAGAGCACACCAGAGAGGGTGTTTAGAGGGTGTTCCCCATTTACACAATTTTCACTTATGTGTGAGGGGCACTGGAAGGTAACCCCTGTGTAAGTGGGGAGTCGCCTGTACTATGGGCCACACAAACGTGTACAGACATGAGGGGTGGAGAGAGAAAGGTTCTTAGGCTGGGGTATACTGACATTTTACACCAATGATTTCATTGCTACTGGATGTAGCTAACTAAATTAAATCAACTAAAGTTAATTTAGAAATCTTAATAAAATATTGCATGTACAGTGGTGCCCTGCAAGACGAATGCCTCGCAAGACGGAAAACCCGCTAGACGAAAGGGTTTTCTGTTTTTGAGCTGCTTTGCAAGACGGATTTCCCTATGGGCTTGCTTTGCAAGACGAAAACGTCTTGCGAGTGTTCCGATTTCCCCCCGCTCCCCCCCTTTTTCTAAGCCGCTAAGCCTTTAATAGCCACTAAACCGCTAATAGCGCTAAGCCGCTAATAGGGTTGCTTCGCAAGACGAAAAAACCGCTAGATGAAGAGACTCGCGGAACGGATTATTTTCGTCTTGCGAGGCACCACTGTATCTAAAATGTTAAAATTCTAATTATATTTGTTCCATGTGTTCACTAACAAGATGATTAGGTTGGATATCTTCAACTCTTTTTCTGTTCAAAGTTTGTTGAAAACAAATTTAGGAATTGTTGATGGTTTTGTTTTGTCAAACTGGAATTAAATCCATTTCCATTGCTTGCTGGGGAAGTGACCCCCCCCCCAAAAGTGTAGGAAGTCTGTATATCTGCAGTATCAGCTTTGTGCATTCTTGATGGCCACTTATGTTTTATCACTGAATTATTTGCCTATCCAAATGTGCATCTTTGGATAATGGTGCTGAATTGTACCTACATAATATAAAGAGGTATCTGTGTTCTATTCATATTATAGTTGATCTGTATTATTTTGATTTTCTAAAGCAGTTGAAACTTTTAGGGGTTCTAAGCAAGCCCCAGAGATTTCTGATTTAATCCCTAGAGCACAAATGTGGGATGGATCCAAGGGATTAGGAGGCCCAACAAAATAAATTGGAATAGGCATAGACCAGGCAAATAGGCTTTGATTTGAATTGCTTTGTTTGCTCCACTTTCCAAAACTGAATAATCTGTACATACATAAAGCATAATACCAGTTCTGAATTTTAAGAGTTTTGGCCCCTAAAATGTTTTTGTTATGTAGAATGCTGATGACTGTTTTTAGTTTATTGCTGGTCTTAATTGTTGAATGTTTCAATTAGTCACTTTAAAATATAATTTTATTGTTTTACTCATTTGGTACACTGCTTTGATGTTTTCTTTTACAGTCAAGTGGTGTACACATTTTATGAAATAAATAATGGGGGAAAATACATCCCTAAAGGGGTTTCCTGTCCAACCTTATTTTGAATATCTCACCAAGCAGCTTACTTTATTACAGATCTGCCCTTAGAAGAGTTTCCCCAATTCACTTATCCTAAGTTTCCTTCCTTGTAATTTTAAACATTATCTTCTCTTTCTAGTCTGTGGATAATGTCAACAATTGCTGTCCTTTCTGAGATTTTTTTTTTGGAAAAGTGTATTCCATCCCTTAATATTTCCTTGTAACTTAACATTTTATCTTATCACAGCACCCTCAAGCATGTTGGTGAAAGATGAATATGTTCATGAATTTGAGGGGCAGACATCGCTGTCAACTGCTGAAGGCCATTCAGTTCAGACTATCCAACATCCGCCTAGTAACAGGGCATCTACTGAAACCTACAGCACCCCATCCATGTTAGCTCCTTCTGAGTCTAGCACCACCAGCACCACCAACTTTCCCAACATTCCTGTCGCTTCCACAAGTAAGATAACTCTGTTCATTTTAAATATCACAAAACTTGTTTCAACGTCTTTCAAACTTGGCAAAATTAACTTCTGTTACAAACTGGCGAGATTACAAATTGGAATACAGTGGTACCTCGGGTTAAGTACTTAATTCATTCGGGAGGTCCATTCTTAACCTGAAACTGTTCTTAACCTGAAGCACCACTTTAGCTAATGGGGCCTCCTGCTGCCGCTGTGCCGCCGGAACACAATTTCTGTTCTCATCCTGAAGCAAAGTTCTTAACCTGAGGTACTATTTCTGGGTTAGCGGAGTCTGTAACCTGAAGCGTATGTAACCCGAGGTACCACTGTACTGATGTGGTTCAATGAGCAACGCAAACCTTGATCTGCCGTATTGGAGGGGGTTTGGATGAGGTAGTGGTGCTCCTCCACCTGGCTGTGCTGGCACAGGAGCTTTTCCACTGGAGAACACCCCATGGCACCTGCCCAAATGGAAGCTACTTCCAGTGGCCTCCCTGCTGGTTGTTGCCAGTGGAACACACCAAATGCGACGGAGGGGGTAGAGTTGGCTGTGCTTCTGTCACATGACGGTGGCTGACCATTCTGGCCTCTTCACTGTGCTAGCATGGGGACTAGTGTAGCATACAGACATTTCCCCCTCTTCTCTCCCTGCTTCCCCTTCCACTCTGGCCAGTGTGAACTGCAGGACTGTGGATACCGCAGTCGTTGCACCACTCCTGTTAAGCCCCACTGCTGCCGGTCAGGGGTTTGGAATGCGGCCGCAGTCTCAAATTACCTTATGTGTTTTCTCCTCTTCACATCCTTGATTGATATTTTCTTATGTTTCATTATTGATTTTACTGCGATTTAATTAGGGGAAAATTTGATATGCTTTGTAATTATATGACGAATGCTTCTTAAGTAACCCTTAAGCTGAGTAGGAATGTAAGTCTCGGTAGCTGTTATCATTTGGTTCCTGGCGTTGTGCAAATGATTGGATTGAAGAAGATAATTTACGAGCAGTGGAAACATGGCAAAACTTACACACATACACACACACTTGCATGCTCACAACTGTGTAGATTGTGTAAGTGCAGATTTGTTTGTGCAAGTAGGTGGTCAACAGTTTAGCATTAGAAAACATTTTGAAATTCAGTTCTAGTTCCCATTGTTGTAGAGAGAATTTATGTGTGCAGTTACCTGAAGTAAGTACAGAAGTCAGAAGACTGATAAATGCTTTAGTGACTTGATAGTGAAGAGTTAATGGAAGATCCCTGGGTATAGGGCGGTATATAAATTTAATAATAATAATATGCTTTGCAGTGGTCCTTTTTGCTCATCTGATTACTACTACTCTGTGCATGCTGGATAACACTGTTCATGAAAGTATCTACCATTGAGTATCAACATGCGAAAGCTAATTCTTTTTTCGTTTAAATAGTTTTATTGGGTTTTCAAGAAGTAGGTAAATATGTAAGCAGAGGAAGTTCAATAAAATATGCTAGTACATCTGCATTACAGGCAATGTCCAATTTATGTGGGGGTTACGTTCTGGGGGCCCCTGCGTGTAACAGAAACCATGTTTATTGGGAGCATCACGGAGGGGCAGTGGGTCTTGCATAGCCCCCACGCGTCAGCTGAGCTGCTCAGCAAGCCCTGCTGTTCCTCTAGTGGCTCAGCTAGCTGCTACTGCTTCTCAGGCTCTTGCACAGCTGACACATGGGGCAGTGGCTGCTGTTGCGCTACCCTGCTCATCAGCTGTTAGGTGGGGAGGCCTCAGCAAAGCCCCACTGGGCCTCCAGCTCATGAGAAGACCCTCCCCAGAGCCCAAAGAGGATGTGTTCCCCATTTCCAGGTTCCACTTTTGCGATCCCGGCACCTCATGTGTGCAAGTTTGCACGCAAATAGAGCGAACGTAAACGGGGAGTTGCCTGTACATCATTGCACTTCACTTGTTCAGTAAACAGACACAGAACCAGTATGAATAAACAAACTAACTTATGTGAAAGTTAATGCTAAGATTTTCAGACTGTCATTTAAAACCTACCCAAAGGAAGAAAATAAGCCCATGCACCTCCAAGTATAAGAAAAAGGCTGTCAAGCAGTGTCTTTTTTGTCATGTAAATGAAAGAATAAGGAATCGAACATGATCCACTACATTACAGTTTGTTGGGGTGGGGGAAAGGTGTAGACCAGGGGTCAGCAAACTTTTTCAGCAGGTGGCCAGTCCACCACCCCTCAGATCTTGTGGGGGGGCGAACTATATTTTGAAAGGAGAAAAAAAAGAATGAATTCCTATGCCCCACAAATAACTCAGAGATGCATTTTAAATAAAAGCACACATTCTACTCATGTAAAAACACACTGATTCCAGGACCATCTGCGGGCTGGATTTAGAAGGCGATTGGGCTGGATCTGGCCCCCAGGCCTTAGTTTGCCTACCAGTGGTGTAGCCCCTACTTCTATCAATCTTTAGCACTGATATAGTTTGATCAACAGCCTTCTCTTACCTGGTATGCTAGAACTCTGTTTCCTGGCCCATTCACACACACTGCAAAACATTGTCTCTTCCCACCTTACAGGTTTGGGGCATCTAGAGCAGTTCCGTTATTTGGCATTAAGCAGCCGGTTTTAGTAATGAACCCTATTTTGTGTCATGGCTTCCTGAACGTGCCAAAATCAAAGAAGCAATTTTACTAAATAAAGGGCAAAGAAGCAGAATTGTGATGCTAACATCTGTCTAAGAAATGATAACTCGTTTTAAGGCAGGTATTAACTGTTTCACATTTTGCCAGGTCAACCCCCCAGTATGCTGCCAGGTAGCCACAGTGATGGACTTTTGCAGATTGCTTCAGGGCCTCAGCCAGGGACACAGCAGAATGGCTTTACAGCTCAGCCAGCTACTTACCACCACAGTAAGTATTATTTATACCGTACATCAGTGTTTCGGGGCACTGCTAGTTTTTCAAATGAAAGCGGGGGGGGGGGTTTCCTAGGTAAAGCAAATTGGTCAGACCTTTCTGCTCTGCATTTTTAAGACAGTACAACAACTTGGACTGGGAGTCGAACTGCCGCCTATACACCTACCATCCCTCACCATCAGAATGGGCATCTTCAACATCATCCACCTATGCCCCATCCTGGACATTACTGTAAGCACCCTTTTATTACCGTATTGAGATGCACTTACTTTTTGTGCAGCATCTTGGTGGCTGCGGGAGAGGCAGTAATGGTGCAGTGGGCTTGGACCAGAAAGATCTCACTTTAGGTGTTTGCTCAGCTACAGAGGCCCTTGTCTGGTCTCGGGTAGGTCACTGTTCTTACCCAAACCTACCACACAGGAAAGGAAGTGATATGGGAAGGGTGGGATATAAATGTAATGAAACAAAATAAGGAAAACTCCACGCATGTTTCAGGTAGGCATGCTCATCTCTTATTCTTCTGTTTAACAAACTGAAAGTGTTTGTACAAACAACACTTTGAGAAATGGTTGTGGTACTATTCCACAAGTCGTTTCTGCCTTACACATTTGGGCATTCTCTATGTGTATCTATAAAGGCTGAGTTATCTGAGTTTATGTATAAAATTTGCACTGTACACGATCCCCCTGCTGATTTCTACTGTCTGCCCTATTTACTGTAACTAATAAATCCAAATATTTAGTGGTCATTTGGTTTTGGAGGATGCAAGTACTTGTGAGGAGAGTAGACAAAGAATAAGCACCATGACTGTATTTATTTTGCGTGTTTTTTTTTAGGGCCAGTTCATAATGAACTTGCATTCCAGCCACCTATCTCAAACCACCCTGGTAAGTGCATATAAAGACCGTTCAGTTGAATTGTTGTTCTTCTCTGAGCTAAGAATGTCAAATTGAAAGCAGCTTCATGCTCCCTTTAAAATCTCTTCTACCATCCATTTGATGTATGGGCAACCTTTAAAAAAAATCATATGTAAACTTTTTTAAAGACACCTGTGAAAAACGTTAGTTTTGAAAGCTTTAAGGCAAAATTGAGTAAGCTCCCTATTTCTAGAGACACACAGTGAAGAGATTTAGCAAAAGCTTGAACAACTATGTACTAGAAGTTGATTCCCTCTGCTCCTTCTCTGCTGCTTGTTTGCCTGGTGCTCTGCATTCACTTCTCTTCTCTTTCTTCCTCCTCCCTACTCCTGGGGGGATAAAAATCAGCTCCAGAATACTGGTGTTCAATTGCCTATTTTGAGATGGATGTCCAAGTTGGCGAAACATTTAAAGTACCCTCAAGCTGCCCAATTGTTACAGTTGATGGATATGTGGACCCTTCGGGTGGAGACCGCTTTTGCCTCGGTCAGCTCTCCAACGTTCATAGAACAGAAGCCATTGAGAGAGCGAGGTACGTTTTGTTATTTCTGGAAAAGTAAGCAACCAAAATGAACAAGGGGCTGGAGCAAATCTGTGGGGAAAGGCTGCAACATTTGGGGAGCTTTAGTTTAGAAAAAAGGCAGGTACAGAGGGAAATTTCATGTAATGAAGCTAAATGTTGGAATATTCAAGACAGACAAAAGGCAGCGCTAATCCCAGGAGCCCTGTGTTATCAACAGTTGTTTTGTGCAGTATTAAACATGGAATTGTCGCTTTAAGGTACCACAAGACTCTTTATTGTTTTTGCTGTCCACCGATTAGGACTGCTATCCAACTGGAAATTAATGTTTTTTAAGTATCCCTCCCCCTGAAGGAGCTGCCTACAAACTGAACTGATTTTCTATATAACTGTTTCTCCTTCTTGCATTGAGCAGTCTGGTCTTTTTCAGGTTGCATATAGGCAAAGGTGTGCAGCTGGAATGCAAAGGTGAAGGTGACGTATGGGTTCGGTGCCTCAGTGATCATGCGGTCTTTGTTCAGAGTTACTACCTAGATCGGGAAGCAGGGCGTGCGCCAGGCGATGCAGTCCACAAAATTTATCCAAGTGCATATATAAAGGTTTGTGTGAATCTGTTGGATGGCAGTCAATATTTTCTAGAAACCTTTCCTGACTTGTTTTTTTTTCTTTCCTTTTTTTCTTTTTACTGTTAGCACAAACAATGTAATTGTGTTTGGCATTGCAAGTAGAAGGGAAACAAGTTTTTATTTTCTAACAACAGCCTATAGCCAATATAAGAATTAAAATATAAACTTATGAAGAGCAGTTTTAGGAAGGGGTGGGAAGATGGAGACCATTCCTTCAAGGTTTGCTGCTGGGCTCACAGACATTGGATTCATTCATTCTCTCTGTAAGCCATGAGACCCACGGTCAGATTTAAAACCCTCAATTAGGCTTGATGACTTCAAACATCAAAATTAATCGTTTTATGCAAGTTGATTTTTGTGAAATGTTGACAGGTTGTCATTTTAATTCTAACTAGAATGTGAACTGTTTTAAGAACTCAACCCATGCTCATGCCAACATGTATTTGTGGCCTTTCTCAAACTTCTTGACATCAGGCTGACCTCCCTTAATTTGTGGAAGGAAAATAGTTCTGACCCACGTGTATTTAACAAAAGACTTGGCTGGGCGTCTAGATTTAAAACATGGGGCTTTGCACACTCTCCAGTTAGCTAGCAGCACAGGGTGGAATATTGATTGTTAAACCCTTTTTCATATCCCGTTTAGTCTACCATAAAATGCTTGCCCCACTTTCTACCCTTCTTGCAATGAGCAGTCCACACACTGTTCTAAATAAGTTTAAAATGTTCTAATTACTAAATCCAAAAGTGGTTCATGTGTTATTCCATGCAGCAGCAAGGAGAACACAGGTAGATTACTCTTGGGTGCAAAATACAGCATATAATTTCAAACATGTGGTCTGAACATGGACCAAGTTCAGACACATCCATCCTGGTGGATTACATGGCGACAAGAGAGTTTGAGAAAGGAATAGAAACACCTTCCCTTGTGGAAGAGAAGGGGTGTGACTTAGCTGAGACTAGGAACAGAACTCTGTGGTCTTAAAACCTTCATGTGTTAGCTAGCACTCATGCATGCTTGTGTTGGGCTGCAGTTTCCCACATAATTTACTATAGATCCCCACTCTTTTCCCCAAATTCACTTCCACCCCCTTCAGCACTTTCCCCTCACTTCGTTCTTCTCCTATACCCCCACCCTTAATGCTTCCTCCCCAGGGGCGGGTGGGTGTGTGCTTCTGTCTTTCCAACATGTCGCTTCTCCAACATTCAATAGCCTCAAACCATGTGGTGTAAGCGTGCTGTTTATGTTGTTGCCCAGCCATTCATTATAATTCTCATGTGCACAAATAGTTTGGTCTGATTTGGCCGCCTAAGTTGCCCGTGTGCCTTTTCACAGAAGCCACCATCATTCAGTCTGGTCCATGATCTTCTGTTCCTAAAGTATGTGGCAAGAACTTAACAAACAGTTGCTACTCTATGTAGTAACCACCCCTACACAGAATACACTTATGTGGCTTCTTCTGCATGATTCCTGGTGTCTGCCTTCGCAGTTCGCAGAGCCCTTGTTGTGTTTTCCACAATGCATACAAACCAGTGGCGTCAGAATCTTAGAAGGAGATTCTTAGAAGGAGAAGAGCAAAGGGAGAGAACAGTCAGCTTTATGTTCTAGAAATAAACTTCGCCAGACAAGTTTGTCCTAATTTTTTGAGTTACCTGCACATTCTGCATTGTGAAAGCCTTAAGTGGTGGGAATTCCCAGTTGTTTTAATTTTGGTGGGTGTTCTTTCGAAGACTAATTTGTAATCTCTTCTGTTTCTTTTTTAATAAGGTGTTCGATTTGCGTCAGTGTCACCGTCAGATGCAACAGCAGGCTGCTACAGCACAGGCTGCTGCTGCTGCTCAAGCTGCTGCAGTTGCAGGAAATATTCCTGGGCCAGGATCTGTAGGAGGAATCGCTCCAGCCATCAGTAAGTGGCATATAAAAGTAAATTACCAGCTACCATGATTTATAGTTGTTCACTTGTTTCCTTTCTTTTTTTGTTCATCACTCCCGTTTCCAGATGCAGTGACCTCTGGAGGCAGACAAATTAATAGAACTGTGGTTTGGCAGTTCAGACAAAACAAACCGTGATTCGCAACCCTATTGAACCATAGCTTTGTACAATGTCTGGCTTGAGCTGTACACGTGTCTATCTTGTTTTTCATCAGGGAATTTGTTTTGTCCCCTTTCAACATGACATACCCCTATGGTGAGTTGACAGGAGTGCTGGGTGTGAAAGCATTTACAGAATTCCTTTCCCATGGGAATTCACATGGTGCAGCAGTTTTTTGATAAATGCTTGGAATGTCATGAAGCAGGAAACTGGAGTTCAGATGAGACAGCTATATCTCCTACTGCTTTTTAAATCTGGAAGATGGTTAAAAAAAGTTCCCTGCAGGGCAGAAGCAGGGGTTGGTAAGCACCAGCTAGGACCTGCTACCAAAATTGGACAAAAGAATCATGGATTTGGGGGGATAGTGTAGGTTTCTTCTGAAATGCTGCTGGAATGTTAGGCTCTGTTAAATTGAGCTTTGGCATCAGGCCTTAGGCCTTGAGAATTCTAATAGGACAGTAATATCTGTTACACATTTGTTGCATATTTTCCTTAGCCAAGAGCACAAACATTTTGAGACTATTGGAAACTGTTGCTGCTCACCCAGCAAACAAATTTTAAATATTTTCAGAAATCTGGCAAGTGTTTGGCAGCAAGCATTGTTGCTGTATAAGCACCCAAGCCACTCGAAAGCTGGGTTGAGGCTGGCAAATTGCTTACCTGAAACCGAAAGCTAAGAAGGGTGTTTAATGTAGTCCCTGGCTCTTTTTAGGTTTGTCAGCTGCAGCTGGAATTGGCGTGGATGACCTTCGCCGCCTGTGCATCCTCAGGATGAGCTTTGTCAAAGGTTGGGGACCTGATTATCCGAGGCAGAGCATTAAGGAGACGCCGTGTTGGATCGAAATCCACCTGCACCGGGCCCTGCAGCTCCTAGACGAAGTTCTTCATACCATGCCTATTGCAGACCCCCAGCCCCTAGACTGAGACCTTGCTGCTGTTCTTAGCTGTTATAGAGTGAGGATGGCGGATTGTAAAATACAATTTTATTAACCGGAAGATATATTTTGCTTCCGTTCTGCTTAATCTTTTAACCAGGTTTTAAAGAGAAAATGCCTTTGCCACCTTGCTCTCAGCAGAAATAAAATAAAATAAATCAGAACCTGCAGGAATTCTGAATAGTTTCACACCTTCAGGCTTGTTCTGTAGTTGTGGGAAGCTGACGCCAAGCAGCAAAGTTTTGATTGTGGTCTTGGCGTGATCACTGCTGTGCTTAGGCCTTGGAAATCTCACTTGGCTTGATTAAGGGAACCCCCCCCCTGCTCCATTCTCTTGGCGGCATGGATTTTGGGGGGGGCTCCTTTTAAGCACTTATTCAGCCTGCCCCTTAGCTGGATCCACCCCAAATGAGCAAAATCATGTTGATTATTCTAAAGGGATGGTTTCTGGTGCTGTACTCGGCTACAGCACTGGGGCACATCTCATAGCAAGGCTCTGTATGTGAAATATTTATGTACACATAATCATTTGAAACACACTAGAAATGGATGGGCTTCGAAGCTGGCACTAAATGTAAATGCAACATAAAATATTCAGCAAGGAGAACTGCCAGCTAAATTATGTAACCAGTGTGCAATGATACATATTTTCATTACTATTCCCAACTGATTTCCGCTACAGTGAAAAGGCTGTAAAACCTGGACAGTTGAGATAGCATTAATATGTGTTTTACTGCACTTGGAGTGCCATTTCAAAACCTCATAATCATGTTGATGGTTGCATCGCCGAGAATCCAGATTTTATATTTTTTAACATTTCTACTCAGGGCAAGATGGCAAACTTGTTTTTATACCTCTTGGTTATTTTAAGCTCTTTATCCCATCAATGATTTTATCTATTTGCATTGACTTTGTATAGAGAATTTCAGGTAGAAGTTGCAAATGTATTGGCTGTATGACAGATGCAATATTATGCTTTCTCTAGTTAATAAAACTACTGGAAAAAACTCTCAGCACTCTGATAGAAATTTATCGACAGTTTTTGTAAGTATTTTCCTACGTTTTGAATCCTTTCATCCGGAGTCCTGGATAAAGTTTCTGCCTGAAAATTCTGCAGGAAGCAATGGGAGCGATTCTCTCCACTTTCCGGCTTGCTTTCAAACCCTGTGGTGTCAGCTGTCTTTCCCCTTTACGTAGATCCAGTATTATAGGAACAAACGGTGGCAGGAATGGACACTGGCAGTTCCCATAGCTAGCAGGCATACGGAACAGTGAGGAGCACATCTGGCCTGCAGCATCTCTCCCCTATGCCCAACCCAGCTCCTGTTATCTGAGTCTCCTGTCTGTATTAGTCTCCCTCCTCAATTCAGCCTGACTTATTTTCTGCCTCGCCCCCCAGTTTTCTATGAAACCAAAGGATTATAAAACTTTTGATCATCTGAAAAGGTGTCCTGATTAATCAGGCAACTTCTTTATTTTATTTTAAAGTTAACAATTGTCAGTATAAGTGCGTACATAAAACTGTAGGCGGCAACCTCCAATTTTAGTGGAGGCGTCCCTCTCCCCTGCTGCCTGAAAAAGGAGTTCTCTGTAAGACGGTGCCTGTTTTTATAACCTAAAGACAAAGCATGGTTTTTCTTCAAAACTATGTTATTCCTATGCAAACGTATGCAGACTTAATTGAATAATTAAAAGCCATACAATTAATCAATGAAAGAGTTCTTTAAATGAGCGACAGCCCCAATGGAAGTTAAGTAATTTTATGTCCTCAGCATTTTTTATTCTTCATGTAGAATTTCTTCCCCGCCCCCACGCTTAAGCAAAATAAAATAAAACAAGGCTTTGCATCTTGTGGGTGGGGTGTGGGTGTTTGAAACTTTGCAATTCCTGGAAGAGAATTTTTTGCCCTGCTCTTAAATGTTGAATTGAAACACAGGGGCTTCTCTAAATCTGGCTCAGCAGAATGGTTAACCCAACCCCAGATGTAGCCTCTGAATGAGTTAGTCATCAGTGTAGGGCCTGACAAGCACACCAGGGCATCAGAGTGGAGGGCAGCTGGAACCCAATGTGTGCTAGAGCTTTTCCAAGTCTGTAAATAGTGCAAGAAGCATCAAAGCAGTCAGACAGGTTTTCCTAGGCGAGTCTCACTTCAGAGATGCAAATGTACCAGTTGCCTTGGCTTTCTTTCAAAAAAAGCATGGGAGGCCTTGTGGGGAGAGTATGTGTGAGTGCCAGATTTTGCTCCCATCCCAAGTCTATCCTCCGTATACATCTTGGGCTACTTTAAAGGGTCAGTGGTTGATGGAGAACCCTGTGTAGCCCCGGGGGGGAGGGGGAGCCAAACAATTTATTCCAACCTGGAGACTATGTATATCATGAAAACCCAGAATTGTGTGAAGAAAAATGGAATGCTTCAAACTGTACGAATTAATAGAAATAAAGCAAATTTGCATACTTGCCTATTTTGCATAATTCCTCCTCCTGTCACGAGACTGGGCATGTTGGAAAACCTGCATAGGACACCTCCCTTATCCCCTGCTTCTGTTTACAGTGTTTGGGACAAGATACTTTTTTCTTTATAAATAAATAAGTAAGTAAGTAAGTGAAAGTTGAAATTCTCAGGCTGAATTCTGCTTCTAGGATCTATATGTGCTTATGTGCTTGCATAATGCAGTTGTAGAATTGTGAGGTAATTATTGGTCCTGGCACCTTCCTGGTTGTGAAATTCTTGCCTGAGAAACAGCTCTGCTCTAGGTCTTTCAAAGTGGAAAAGAAAACACTCCCCATTTTCGAAAACCTCCAGAGCTGATGTCACTCCTGTTGCAAAATAAGATATAGAGATAGGCTGTGTATAATTACCTGCTGGGATATTCTTAACAAGCAAGAACGCCCCCTGGAGCATACACTCATTGCCTGAAAATAAGAGTTTGCTGTGCTGCACAAAGGAATTGGTAAGAGATGCATATTTGGGGGAACAGCCCCACTTCTGCATTATTTGGTCATGAAAAACACCTTACCTGCTGTAGATGTTGAGCTGCTGTGATAACTTGCTTTTTGTCTATATCAGCCAAGGTATTTAGTCTTCACAGATTTCAATACGATTGTACCAAGTGGTTTTAATTTAAACCTTTGTTCTCAGTGGGGAAAATGGCAGTTGTGGATTGCATGAGTTTGCAAATCCTTAAAAGGTGCAGCTGTGTCAAGTCTGTCTCAGACTACATAAAGAACAAGCATTCTTGTGGGCACCTTTAAAAAAAGTTAAAACATGTTTCATTGGATGGTTTGTGGTTATGGAAGCTTAAAAAGGTAAAGGGACCCCTGACCATTAGGTCCAGTTGTGGCCGATTCTGGGGTTGCGGCGCTCATCTCGCTTTACTGGCCAAGGGAGCCGGCGTACAGCTTCCGGGTCATGTGGCCAGCATGACTAAGCCGATTCTGGCAAACCAGAGCAACGCACGGAAACGCCGTTTACCTTCCCGCTGGAGCGGTACCTAATTATCTACTTGCACTTTGACGTGCTTTCGAACTGCTACGTTGGCAGGAGCAGGGACCGAGCAACGGGAGCTCACCCCGTCGCGGGGATTCGAACCACCGACCTTCTGATCAGCAAGTCCTAGGCTCTGTGCCACCCGTGTCCCTATTATGAAAGCTTATGCCCACATAAAAATCTTTTGGTCAAGAGCTGCAAGATTAATGCCATTAAATGGACCAATGAGACCTGTGGTGAAGGTTAGCTTGTCTCCCAGAGTTTCCTGTGAGCCGTATGCCAGCTGGTGGTGGCCAGGAAGTTCCTGTTTAACCATGATGTCCAGAAGGTTTGGGATACGTCTTGCATCTACTAGAATAGAAGCTGGCTCTGTTGTGATCCATCGGGGCAGATTTTAAATTTTGATGATAATTGGGCTGCTTGAAACAACTCTTGACATTGCAAGTAGCCACTAGGTGTCCTCACTCTTCCACGTTTGGAAGGAAATGTCTCATAAAATGTGTCTGCTTCGTCCTTTTCTCATGAAGAAAGAGAGCTTTATTTGCAATCATCTAGTATGACCCTTAAGACAAGACATTAATGTATTGGGTGCACAAATGCCATTTCTTTCAATTGTTGGCTGCGTCTTCTATGCAAATAGAAGCATTGCTTCTATTTGCATAGAAGATGCAAATATAAATTTATTGCATTTATATCCCACCTTTTTTCCAAGGTGTACATGGTTCTCCCCCTCATTTAATCCGCACAACAGCCCTGTGAGGTTGGTTAGTCTGAGAGGCAGTAAGTGGCCCAAGGTTCCCCAGTGCGCTTCATGGCCAAGCAAGGATTTGAACCCTGGTCTCTCAGCTCCTAGTCCAACACTCTTGACCACTGTACCACACTGGCTGTCAATGTACATTAGAGACTTGGAAGGCTTGGGGAAAACAGCAGAAGTCAAGCATGCCCATTAGACGTCAATACTGCTTGTGTTCTGCAGTTCAGTTTCTTGGGATTTTTACACGCTTCTTAGATGGTATTTTGGGCTGCTGGTGAGAGGGATGTGTGTGTTGCACATCTAAGCACTTCCACTAAAAAAACACCTGTGGTCAGCTCCCAAAACTGCAGTGAAAAACCTCACGTAGCCGACTTCCCTTGACAGGTTGAATTTCCAATTGTAGCGACCCTATTCTGCTTTGGCTCCCTGGTCCATAATTGCCAGTCTTCCAACTCTCCCTTGCTTGCTCACTTCCTAACAGCACATAACTCCATTCCTCTGTTCTTAGCTCCTCCTTTCTTCCACTCCTGTCTTCACCACATACTTCTTCCCTCAGGTTCTTGCTTTTCAGATCACTGCCTACTTTGTCCCACTTTCCTTTGCTGCTTTAGCTCTTGCCCAAACTCCTAAATACTCTTCCTTGCCCCCTAGCATGCAACTACTTTTCATCTTACATGCTGTGAAGTTTCTTCAGCACTCCCTCTTACCTGTCCTTACCTGGCAAGTCTCATTCTCCACTTATCCTTTTTGCAAGTTGCTGTGTTCTCATCCTTCCGCTGTGTTGCCTAGAAGTTCCCTTTCTCTTTATTTCCATAGGTCTTGAGATCCTCTCTTGAGTTTCCAATCTGCCTGTGTTGGAGGTTTTCTTCCCAGCCGAGCCAAACGGACAATGTGCCCTTCCCTCAGAGAAGCTGGACTGTCCAATCGCTTCCTGAGCAGCTAAACATTTTCTAATGACACCACCAAGCATCAGCAAAGATTTCACCACCCTAAGTACTATACTAGATAGCTACTTCTTAAATTTGCAGTGTCAAGTAGGTCTTGAATATTGATTTTAACAATGAGCAGGCCTCTGAAGTCTTTGCAGCCTTGCTATCCCCTCCCGCCATTCACATCAGCCACAAAGCAGACAATTATCCAGATGTTGCAATATACCATTAATTATTACCTTTGGGCTCTTTTATTTGCAGTACAGGTGAGTCACTGGTGAAATTATCCCACGGACTGTTTTCAAGGACGCTGGCCTTTCTGGAACAGCAATAGCCACACCTTGAAAAACAAGGCCCAAGTTGGCTGACTCATCTCCGTTTCCAACTTCGGTTGTATTCTTAACAGGAAATATACTCAGAACAGCACTGTGCTTGGACAAAGCAAGATAGGAAGAAAACCAGTGTCCGACTCCATGACACTGGAGATGTGGTCATGCTGGCCAATTATGGGAGTTGTTTGATGTACGATGGTTCTCATTGTACATTCTGTCCTCAGGTACACCTGCCTGAATTCAAAATACTATGGCCTTGGGACTAGTAAATGGTCTGGAAGCTGCAGATGCTGTAGAATTGCTTGAGCAAGGCAGGAGTAGCACTCACTGGGATTAAGAGATCACTGGAAGCCTCTTTTATAAGAGCCGGACAGAAGCACAATAGATGAAAATAAACTTTAGGAAATATTAGACCTATTAGACCTTTAAAGCACAGTCAAAGCCCATTTCCTGCTTCAAAGAATTCTGGGCACTGTAAGTTTAAGAGTTGCTGGGAATTGTAACTACGAGGTGCAAACTACATTGACAAAATCTCTTGGAAGGCTGGAGAATACTTTAAAGGCATAATCTGCCTTCCATAGATTTAAAAAACCAGTTGGCATGTGCCTTTAGTTCAAACATTTTTTTCAAATATGGTTGCCCAATTATACATGAGCAACAGTTCACCATAGACTTGAGGGTCTGTAGTGAGTGGAATTATTATTATTATTATTATTATTATTATTATTATTATTATTATTAATACCCCGCCCATCTGGTTGACTTTTCCCAGCCACTCTGGGTGGCTCCCAACAGAATATTAAAAACATACTAACATATCAAACATTAAAAACTAAACAGGGCTGCTTTCAGATGTCTTCTAAAAGTCAGATAGTTGTTTATTTCCTTGACATCTGATGGGAGGGCATTCCACAGGGCAGGCGCCACTACCAAGAAGGCCCTCTGCCTGTAACCTCACTTTTCACAGTGAGGGAACCACCAGAAGGCCCTCAGAGCTGGACCTCAGTGTCTGGGCTGAACGATGGGGGTGGAGATGCTCCTTCAGGTATACAGGACCAAGGCCGTTTAGAGCTTTAAAGGTCAGCACCAAGACTTTGAATTATGCTCTGAAACGTGCTGGGAGCCAATGTAGGTCTTTCAGGACCCATGTTATATGATCTCGGCCACTCCCAGTCACCAGTCTAGCTGCCGTATTCAGGATTAGTTGTAGTTTCTGGGTCACCTTCAAAGGTAGCCCCACGTAGAGCGCATTGCAGTAGTCCAAGCGGGAGATAACCAGAGCATGCACCACTCTGGCGAGACAGTCTGCAGGCAGGTAGGGTCTCAGCCTACGTACCAGATGGACAGCTGCCCTGGACACAGAATTAACCTGCGCCTCCATGGACAGCTGTGAGTCCAAAATGACTCCTAGGCTGCGCACCTGGTCCTTCAGGGGCACAGTTACCCCATTCAGGACCAGGGAATCCCCCACACCCACCCGCCCTGTCCCCCCAAAACAGTACTTCTTGTCAGGATTCAATCTCAATCCATTAGCTGCCATCCATCCTCCAACCGCAGCAAAGGCCTAATGCCTTATTCTTCATCTGCATACATTTGCCTGCATGGGCACTAGACACATGATGCAATTGTGCCCTTTTACAAAAGGAGAGTCCTTTGGTATGCAGAAAAGTGGAATGTGAGGAGTCATAAACATTTGTTTCTGGAGAGATTAGATGATGTTGGATGCAAGTATTAATTCTTCGCTTGTGGGGAGTTTAGATGACATTGTCATCCCATACTTTTCCCTGTCACTTTTCCTTATCACATAAAGTCCGTTCCTGTGGGGGAAGTGGGCTCCTTGCGCCCAATCAGCTATAGCAGCACAACCTGAAATTGCAGGTAGGCAATGGATTCCCAATCCTTTCAGGTAATGGGTCTCCGATAACAAGCCAGGGGAGGTGATTTTTGCCAATTTCTATTTCCCCTAACACCCTCCCCCAACGCCTTCAGTGCAGAACTGGAAGGGTCCCCAGCCCCTCCGGTCCTGGAGCAGATGGGATGGCAGGGGGCGGAAAGCCTATAGGGTAAATTGGTGGAAATCCTCTTCCATTAGTCTCTGGATCAAAAGCCTTTCTGTGAATGGAAAGGTGTAATTGGATTTGGCACTTCTGCAGCTGAGGGATAGTCAACTGAAACCTGAAGAAGAACAACTTGCACTAACAGGTTTTTAAAAGAGGCTGCGCCAAGTGGCAAGGAACAAAATAGGTACTGTCTGTATTGCTCTCCACCGCCCCTTCCAGCTGGGGAAATAGTAGCTGGGGGGTGGAAGAGCAGGATTTAGACCCAGGAAATGCCATGGAGGAAAAGGTTCGAAGGACAGTGGTACCTCGGGCTACAAACTTAATTCATTCTGGAGGTCTGTTCTTAACCCAAAACCGTTCTTAACCTGAGGCGTGCTTTCGCTAATGGGGCCTCCTGCCACCGCTGCACCACTGGCACATGATTTCTGTTCTCATCCTGGGGCAAAGTTCTCAACTCGAGGTACTACTTGCGGGTTAGCGGAGTTTGTAACCCAAAGTGTTTGTAACCTGAGGTATCACTACACCTCAGCACTGCTGTGGCTCCAATCACAGATCAAAGGTCCCTGCAGCCAGATTTGAACCTAGGTAAATTTAAAGGTACCCCTGACCATGAGGTCCAGTAGTGACCGACTCTGGGGTTGTGGCGCTCATCTCGCTTTACTGGCCGAGGGAGCCAGCGTACAGCTTCCGGGTCATATGGCCAGCATGACTAAGCTGCTTCTGGTGAACCAGAGCAGCACACGGGAATGCCATTTACCTTCCCACTGGAGCGGTACCTATTTATCTACTTGCACTTTGACGTGCTTTTGAACTGCTAGGTTGGCAGGAGCAGGGACTGAGCGACGGGAGCTCACCCCGTCGCGGGGATTCGAACCACCGACCTTCTGATCGGCAAATCCTAGCCTCTGTGGTTTAACCCACAGCGCCACCCGATTTGAACCTAAATTATGCCGAATCCCATATGCTTCAGCCCTTCCAGTATATTGTAAACACACACACACACACACACACACACACACACAATGCCCTGTGTTGAAGAGAGCCTGCTGCATGCAACTCTGTGCAATTCATTCAAATGCCCCAGGGAAGCTGCCTCTGAAGAGAGTCCATTCTGCTGTGTCCAGGCATGAGTAAATCAAAGGTCTAGCACACCACCCTGGTGCCCTACAGCTATTTGGGGCTAAAAATCCAGTAAGTAAATAAAAACAAAAAATGGTAAATCTGAATCAAGTGTGTGTGTGGGGGGGGATATGGGATAACTTTTTGTTGTGGTCTCCCCCCCACAAATGTGCACACACGAATGATTCCACAACAATTTTTTGTGTCAAAAGCACCCTAAATCACACGACTCAGGGGACTTACTTGCGAGGAGACAGAGCATTGCACTGTCAACATTCCAACAAATATGCACAAACACACACATGACAACTATCAGATACAATTTCCTATACACTGGTTTCTACCTACACAAGTGAGTCATCTCTAGACAAATCCCTTCTCCTAGGTCGTTCATTCATTCAACTCTCTATATCCTTTTAAAATGTGTGTATGCAACTGCATTGTTTTTATTACTTTGTGTATTTTTGTGTTGTTTTATTATAAACCGCTCTGTGATCCTTGCATGAAGGGCTGTATAGAAATTTAATACGTAATGAGTATGGAGCAGCTGGTAGATTTTGTTAGTCTAGATCAGTTGCCTTTTCTTTGGAAAAAGACAATGTACGCATGCAAAGACATGTTTCTCCAGTTTGCAGTTTTTAAAGCCTGAAAGAACTTGAATCTGACTTAATATTCCTCTTCCACAGCTGAGATAAAGCAAAACGTTGCTAAAAGGTAATTAGTCTCAACTGCTTTGAATATAAGCTGTTACAAAAGAGAGCTGTGCGTTGCCTTAGCAGCCGCAGCATCAAATATGGCAACTCATGAACATCCGAGTGATTTCCCAAGTCCTGTTTGAAATGCGTTGCTCATCTGCACATGCCACAACACATACACAGGGAAAATAAGTCTTGGAAGAAAATGACAATCAGGTCACTTGCAGATCTTGTGTGTCACCACAAAATGTGTCTCCGATATTGATGGGAGTGAGAGAAGATGCTCAACTGAGGATCTTCGCAATCTGGATACAGCATTCTGGACCAGGTGAAGAACACTTTGCAAAGGAAGTCCCACTTAAGAGCACATTACAGTAGTCCAGGTAGGATGTAACTAAGGCATGCATAGCCATGGCCATACCCAACATTGCAAGGAAAGGAAACTCGTTGCTGCACGAGTTGTAATTGTGCAAACACATTCCTGGCCAGCACTGAAAGCTGGAGAAATCCAGAACATTCAAACTACAAGCCTGAGTCTTCAAGGGGAGTGTAACCCTAGCCAACACTGGTTGAAGCCTTATTGTGTTGAAGCCGGACCATTTCACACTGACCACTGTTTCCCTATCCATTTCCTTCTCACAAAAATTTCCAGTCTTCGGGAAAAGTGGGTGTCTTGCGCAAGCCCTCCCAAACTATGATTGGGCAGCCTGAATTTGCTGATAATATGACTGAATCCCACACCAAAATGGCCACGGTCTTCCACAACAATGCCTCCTTTGCACAATCCACCCAGCTATGGTTCAAACACATTGTTGAGATATCTGGCTGTACCAAGTCCGTTGTGCGAGAAAAGAAATCAGTTTCCTGGCAATATTATAGAGTGGGTAAGTCTGCTTTCCACCTTGGAGCAACGAGTGCCACCTGGTTTTCTATTCTGAGGGCATTTGGCAGGGCCGGCCCATCCATGAGGCAAGGTGACCGCCTCAGTCAGCAGGATCCACAGTGGCAGCAGCTCCTGCCACCTCCAAGGAATGTATTGCCTACTGCCGCTGCTGCCATGGTGGCAGCAATGGCTACAGCAGGCACCTTGAAGACCTCTTGGTGAATAGGCACTACAGTGGTACCTCGGGTTACATACGCTTCAGTTACAGACTTCGCTAACCCAGAAATAGTACCTCGGGTTAAGAACTTTGCTTCAGGATGAGAACAGAAATCGTGCAGCAGCGGCGGCAGGAGGCCCCATTAGCTAAAGTGGTGCTTCAGGTTAAGAACAGTTTCAGGTTAAGAACGGACCTCCGGAACAAATTAAGTACTTAACCCAAGGTACCACTGTACTGGTCTCATCCCACTGTGTTCCAAATGCAGATCTGTATTTCCCTCTTGTTTCTGATGTAGATCTTCACTCAGCCCTTCTTCCCTGGCAGGAGGCACCATTTTGTGGTTCACCTGAGTGCCAATATGTCTTCGGCTGACCTTGGCATTGGGAGGTAAATGGCCCTTGTGTGCACACAAGGTAACAGTGTAAGCTGGAGATGTTTTCTTTGATTGCCTCCCTTGTTTTCTTCTCAGTGCACCAGTTACCCTCCACGAACTCTTCAGTTACAGGTTACTAATATGTCCTTTAACATGAGGCGACATGCAAACCATGAAAAGAGTGAAGTCAAGAAAACATTCAAGTTAATGGAAACAAGTCTTTATTAAGTAACTTTTAATATCAGAAAAATAAAACTCTTATAATTCTCTTTACAGCAAATATATAATATCAGTGCTTTGGCCACCATAAGTTAAAGGCCCTTTATCATAAAATATATGGTTTGTTTTTTTTAAATTTACTCAAATTGAATTTATAATCCCTATGACCTCCCTACATATACATAACAAAAAGAGTGTAGTAAAATTAGCAAATACTAAACTATATTGAGAGCTTTGTCATTCTTGAGTCTGTGGTTTATAGAAACGGTACACGCACCTAATGTCTGTCGACTCCTTGGCTTATTAGTTGCAGTGTACAATGCAAGAGTACAAAATACATGCTCGGTGAACGAGATTGTTCATATCTACAAGACTGCAGCTAAAGGTTAAGGTTTCAATACTGACATTTAAACTATCCTACAAGCTGTTAGCGTTAAAGTTATGCATTTCATAATATAATAATATTATAATAATAATATGCCATCAAGGCAACTTTTATACTGAAAAAAATCATAAAATAAAAACCGTTATCTGTAAACTTTTTCTTTTAATACGAAATGTAACCCTTTCAAGTGGAAATAAAAAATAAAGATTTCTGTATATTTACTAGTTCAATACACATAGAATTTGCTATACTGAGGGGAGTGGGGAACCTGTTTGTTTCAACTCGGGAAGGTATTGCTCCAAAAGGAAAAGAAAAGATAGAAATAAAAAAATAAAGAAATCCACCAGAACTTCTGAGTGTTCTTTTTTTCAAATGCCAGCACAGATTTGGGAACATTCTGAGTATGAAGAAGCAAGAAAACATCCACAGGTTGAAATGTAAAGAAAACACAAAGGAAAGGAACAGGGAGAAGCTCGTATTGACTTGCAAAGGGGAAGATGGGTGGCTTTGAAATGAGATAAACCCCTCGCTGGGCCACAGTCGCAGCTGCTCTCATGAATGATACAAGAGCATGAATGTGACTGCTTCTCTGTCGTCGTCGTCCCCCCCCCTTTTACATTACTAAAAATAAAATACATGCTTCACATAATGTGCAAGTTATGGTTGAAACATAAAAATGATTCACATTTTTTGAACTCTGATATTCTCTAAAATAGTTAATTTAAGAACAGCTTGATCAAACTAGCCAATGGAATGTTAGCATCCTCGCTATCAGATACAAAGGGTGCAATGACCCGACAGCTGTCCGTCCACCAGACACGCCTCCTCTGAAGCAGATGGGGGGGGAGAAGGTGGGAGGGGGAAGGAAGGGACATTTGGTGGGCTGCTCGCAACACCGCAGCTCTTCACATGGATTCCATGTGTGGTGTAGGTTGAACACAGAGAGCTCCAGTGCAAGCAGAGGGGTCCCCCCACTCTCAACGGGGTGAGCCAATCTATGGATACAAAACTCTAGACTGACTCCCTCCCTTGAAATGAATGGGGAGGCCAGCCACTTGTGGAAGGGGACGGACTCTCTGTTTGCGCTGGGAGCCCCCCCTGCGTCCCTTAGCACTGATCGAGGCAAGGCAGACTTTCCCACGCTTCAGCAATGGAAGACCCGCACATTCCTGATTCTCTTAAGATGCCCCATTTGCATATTGGAGGAAGTGGCGGTCAACTCATACCATTTTGCCCTGTCCCCTGTCCCCTTATGAACAATGATCACATTAATAAAAGTTACCGCTACGCTACTTGCTGAATGCCAGGAAATCAAATTGTGCATCATAAAATTATTTGCAACATTAGGTAAGTTAAGCCTATGTTGTAAAGTGGGGGGGGGGGGAGGAAGCGCCCCCAAACCTGTTTTGAAAAACTGGCAGTGTAAAGAAGGCAGCTTTGGAAGTGTGTTTGATACATTGATAATCCTTTGTACCCTTCCCTCTTATAAACCGACAGTTTCTACATTCAGGGCTGTGTCAGGCTTTTGCTGTCACGACCTGCGAAGCCTCGCGCTCCATTCTGTTCTGAAACTGTTCCTGACCCTCCTATCGCCTCACAACTTCATTCCAGAACTTTGCTACAGGTGCCACAGCTGCAACCAAAATGGACAAAGACTGGCTAGGCTTAGTGTTAAACTGTACAGACCTTTTCCAAAAAAGAAAAAGAAAAAAAGAGAGTACATGCCTTTCAAACAACATTAGCCTAATCTCAAGAAAGCCCAATAACAGTCTGAGTTCATTATAAGTTTACTTAGGGGGTACCATTACATCCAAGCCATTAAGAGTTTAAAAAGTCCATATATAATATCTCTATATATTTAAGAGTGAATTTGAATCGCCTGAGTAACAGCTGTCTGGCAAACTGGACACGTGGGTACGTCTTTTTCACAGATCTTGTTGGCACATTCCATGCAGAATAGGTTGTGGCCACATGGAACCAGGGCAGCGATTACTTCGTTCTCAAAGCATATCACGCAGTCATGCTTCCTTCTCAACTCTGGAGGGGAACTAGATGTGGAGCCACCATTGGAAGAAGAGTAGCTGTTGGTACCATTGGAAAAAGCAGGGATGTAGATCGGAAGGCCAACTTGGCTGACTGTACTGGGTGGATCGCTTCGGACTCTCCTTGCCAGCGGATGTTCCAAGGTTTCGGGAAATGTAGGCGACAGGCGAGGAGTGGATGGCTGACTCCCTCTCCGTGGAGCCTTCACGTTACTAGCAGGTTCGTTACCAAAACTGGAGAGCGGGTTAACGGGTTCAAAGGGTGTCCAGATGGTTTGAGAAGGCGTCGGCAAGGAGTCGTACGCAGGAGAGTCAACTGCAATGTCCTCCGCACCTACAGAAGGCAACGTTTCTCCAAACCAAAAGTTGCCTGTGCTGAATGGACTTGTGGGGCTGAAGTCAGCCAGCCTATTGCTTCCAAAGTAGGAATCAGTGGAGCCGCTTCCTAAAGAACTGGAGCTGTCGTTTCTGTAATTAGAAATCATCCTAGTGCGGCTTGGAGGAGGTACTGGGTTGGAAGTAAGCCAGGCAGATCCCAGGTTCCCTCCTTCAAAGCTCACGTCCGTACCGTTATAATGGAAATCGTTTTCTTCGTTCAGTTCAATGTAGTTTCCAGTGCGCATGGCGATGTGCATTTCTATCTCTTCGCGAGCACGATCTACGTTTTCAGGCATACCGGTAACCTCAAAGACTGGCTCCTTGTCTCTACTGGGAGTAACTATGTAGGTGTGGGTCTGCTGCTGGATCCGCTTGATTGTAGCGCCTTTGGGGCCAACCACCAGCCCCACGACACGGTAAGGCACCCTGACCTGGACTGTAGTTTGGCCTGGTAGGTTGGAGTTACAAGACAGTCCTCCCAGCGCTGGGCCATTTTTGTTGCGTGAAGCTCTAATCATGGAGAAGTGTTCAGCAGCAGAAAGAATTTCCCTTTTGGCCATGGCTACATCTTCTTTGCGCCCAGTGACGACAAAAATGGGTTCTTCTCCGCGGACAGGGGTCTTGATGTAGGTATTTGTCTTGGCTCTCAATGCCTTTATTTTGCAACCTGCGTGGAGAAAGCACAAATATCAGTGCTTTAGTGAAGAATCTTGAATGGAAAAAGACGCAAGAAGCAAAAATCGCTTTGTGCTGACACTCTGATCCTCAACAGCTCTCTCTCCCCACCGTTCGGTCAGTGCAAAATCACACCATTACAGTGAAAACAGCAATTACCCAATTAAAGAAGGTTGCTATTGAGAACAAGTGCTTAGGAAGCATGGCAGTTAAGTCACAAAGTAACTAAACTCACAGAAACCTTTAGCAACCTGCCCATCCATACCAAACTGCAATTTGAAAAAGACAGCTAACTTTTTGAAAAGCCTCCTTGCCTGGCTAGTGACTATTTACAATCCTCTTCCAAATCATTGTCTTAAGCTAATACAAGTTGTTGACTTCTGCATTTGTTCTGTTCCTCCGCGGAGTGAGGAACAACCTCTAAAGCCAGTGCACTTAGGTTTTCAAAGAAATCTTTTCCAAGTAATTAGCTGAAGCCAAAAACACATTGATCAATGGTGCAGCAGACAGTTTCATTCCATTCCGTATATAGCAATTAAACAGAAGCTACATGAAGGTTATTTAACTGAACAAGAGATTTAATTTTCTTCAATATGCTGCTTTTCATCAAAGAATATCAAAGCTGTTTACAATAAAATGAGTAAACCCATATAAGGTCAACAGAAGCAGAAAAAGCAACATAACCACATATGAGTGAGCAACAAAAAGCACACCCAGAGAAGACTCTCTGAAATTAATAAACAAACCAAGTTTGGTCCAATAATAGTATGGCGCTGCCTTCTCAAGAGTTACTATTGATAAAAGAATAAACATGGTCTGGAGATCTTATTAAAGGTGTTAATAAAGGTATAACTACGCTAGATGGTCATCTGATATCTCTGTTAATTATATGATATAATCTTTTCTTATTAACTGGGAAAATGTTCAGTTCTAGTTGAGTGCAGATATTGCTTGGTGGCATATATATTGTAACTATATTCAACAATAACATTTACAATTTCATAGCCCAGGAAAATGTGGGTTTTTGTTAAATATCACTCTCCCCCCCCCAAATAAAATGCTAAGTCTTGCAGTATTTAATAATTGGCACAAGATGGAATAATAGAATTCAGTGGTTTGAATGTTTTCAAGTAATGCACCTGCTAGAAGACCTTATAAGGCAATATGAAATTAACAGACAACAAGGTTTGAAAAATTAACATCATAATTACAGAACTCTAAAGAATATTTATCTAAAATATATTGGAGCATAATGGTTGAGGAAAGCAAAGCAAATATAGATAGGTTTAAAAGCTAGATGGAATAATTATTGTGGGGTGGTGAAGCTATTTTCATAAAAAAAACTCTAATATCTCAATTCCTACTGCTTTAAAGGAAAATCATTATAAAGTTCTATACAAAAAACATTTAAATCCTTTAAAATTAAGCAAAAATGAATAGGGTAATGACAGAGTGAGTGCATTTCCAGCACAGAGGATGTTTCTTTCATATGTGGTGGGGTTCTGAAGGGAACTGGATGGAAATTGTTGAGATTAGAATCACTGCGCACCTTTACATTATTGCCATCACCAGTAAGACTTATTCTAAGATACACTGAGGACATAATATCATCTGAAGATTACAGAATTGGAGGGCAACTTAATATTTTACAACTCCAACTGAGGTAGCAAATAAATTTTTAAAAGTAAAAAATTCAAGGTGTGCAGAAATATAACAGGGTGGATAGTGTGGGATACACTATATTTGACAAAGTTTACCCACTTAGCTTGGTTTAGAAAAGTTAGGCAAAGGGTTTACTTGAAATTGGAATTTGTGAATTTTCGGAACAGAGATTGCCAAAAATAAGACATTTCTGTTGAACTCAATGGGACTTACTTCTGAGTAGACACATGCAGGGTTGTACCATTAAAACATCACATATACAGTACAGTACAGAATTAAGCCTCCCAAGCTGAAGACACCCTATTTAGTGGCTTTAGGTTTCTCATCAAGAGAAATGCATGCGGTTCGGAACGTCACTGAAAAATGCCAAGTCCCGATCTATTATGTGAAAAGCCAACACAATGAGACCGTTAAAAAGTTTTCCCTTAAAGTGACTTTTACAGGAAAGCTGACTCTACAGACTCCAAGGTCAATCTCTCCTTTGTTATTTGGAAAGAAACAGCAATCGAGAGGAAGCCGCAGCCTCCGACACCTGAAACTTCTGAATGCGTCATCAATCAATGCTAAATGAGTTTAGCTTGTAAGGAACTGGTAGCAAGATACAGATGCAATAGACTACTGTAAAGGCAGCCAGGCCAAAACAGAGGCCATTAACCTTCTTCTGTAGTTCCACTGGCTGACCTTCGTGTCTGCTGCCTTCCTTGTCTTCTCCATTAAATCACGTCTTCAACATGCCATCTAATAGCCTGGTAAAAGTATTAAGCTAGGGTGAGTTACTGGTACATTTTATGCTTCTAACAGACTGTCCTGGATGCTGAGGCCCAAAGCTATAAAGGAGGGAAACTTACAATCTCCCACACCTTGTTTCCAAATCCCTGGACATGTGAGAGATTGCCACATGCATTTTCTGTTGTGATGACAGAATAGATCTGATGCTTGGAAAAACTGAGTTAAACTGTGCAGTGCTGATTTGTTAGCAAGATATTGTCGCCAGACACGCTCAAACAGATGTTAAAGAATACACACAGGTCATGAATAAACCTAGGGCTACTGATCTACAACTATGAGAACCAACTACCACACTATTTACCGGTACAAGGTAGTGTAACTATGTACAAACAAACCAACATCCACCCACGGGAAGTTGTTTTTTCTTATCTGAGGCCTTGAACTACATGCTCAGTTCTGGATGCGGAACACCGAAAGACTACATTGTGTTTCAATGTAGTCACCAAGATTTATGTACAGATATGCCTGCCTGCGAGTTGAATATTTCCATCGTTCTAAACAAAAATGAACAATTTTAGTAAAAGCAAAAGCTTGGCAGGCAAAGACAGTCCTTCTCTCAAGTGGTTTTTGTTTTTGTTTTAATTGATACTTTACCACCCCCCTTTCATTATTCCTCTTATTTCTATAGGTGAAAGATCACATTGAGGATGCCCAAGTCAAGTCAGCCAGGTATGTGCAGAAGGATGGAGGGAATAAACAAAGATAGTTTTCAGGACTGGAGTGCAGAGCTGCTGTAATTTTCTTCGGTATGTACATGCAAAATATATACCACTATGCCTAAATGTACCACAAACTGGGATATGTGGGCATTTCATGGGTGGAAAAGGAGAGTGAAGTATTGGGCTCAGAGGAAGTGCATTCCCAAGGCAAAGCCTCTGCTCCTCTTGCAACTTGTGAATGGGCCATTCCCCTTGTAGCTAAAACAATGCTTCAGGAAGGAGGGAATTGGGCCACTGGGTGTTGGACCAGAGGGTGCATGTCCTCCAAGGTCAATCCCTCACTGCATCTTTGAAGGGGGTGGGGAGAGCTTGGAGCTTGCATGCTGCAAGGTGCACTTTGTGCAAGCCCTATGGTCCTTTCCCTTTTATCCTTGAATATCCATGTGATGTGTTGATGACATAGTTAAAAGGGGAGGACACTAACCGTTAAGACAGAAGCTGTGCCCATTACCTACTGCGGAAGGAGAGGGAGAGAGACTGTAGAGAATTCAAGATGTGTGCCTACTGCACCCATCTTGGATGGTCTCAATGTAGATTTTATAATCTAAGGGTGGGTGGTACAGAGCCTTTGTTGCTTCTTTTGAGATTTCTCAAATTATGAAACACATGATTCACTAAGTTTCCAGGTGAAAGAGATATATATGGTTTGTTTTTTAACATTTTGCTGATTTTTACATTACAAGTCTTGTACCCCGCTCTCCCTGAATCACAGCCCTGGAATTTTTTTCTCAGGTAATAAGATAACAATGTCTTTGGCCATGTGCAGTTAAGAGATGTCAGGGTTCTGGTTCGATCAACCTCTATTTGTAAGACCTTTTGTCTACTCTCTGGTGTGCGTGTGTATGTGAAAACTCTCTTTAGGTACTCAGTGCCAAATCCCTCATACAACCAGGAGAACCAATCATTGCCCTTTCCCAGAAAGACCATGATACTCATTATGCACCACTGCTGCCCTTTCTGACCATAGAATTTGTTGGAGAACCCCCTCCACAAATGGAGCTGACTAGTTATTTGCTAGGTGAAATATTCCATCACCATACTTGTGAATAAAAATAAACCTAGTCCCATGTTCAGCAGCCTGCAAACTATACTGCAGTCTGCCCTTCCAATGCAACTGCTCAGGAAGTTCCATTGCCCAGGGAGTTAGCATAGGCTCATTTTTCACCACTGACCACTAATTAGAATTGGACAAGAATTTCTCTGCTCAGATTGACTGTTGATCCAGACTACTTTTGTTAGCTTTTCTGCTTCACGTGGCTTGACTATGTGATTGGGTCAGCTTGAAGCTGTTTGCTTTAAGTAGCTTTCTGGGAACCTTGTAAGAGTCACTTGGATAGGTAAGGTAAAGGTAATGGGACCCCTGACCATTAGGTCCAGTCGTGACCGACTCTGGGGTTGCGGGACTCATCTCGCTTTACTGGACAAGGGAGCCGGCGTACAGCTTCCGGGTCATGTGGCCAGCATGACTAAGCCGCTTCTGACGAACCTGAGCAGCGCACGGAAACGCCGTTTATCTTCCTGCCGGAGGGGTACCTGTTTATCTACTTGCACTTTGACGTGCATTCGAACTGCTAGGTTGGCAGGAGCAGGGACCGAGCAACGGGAACTCACCCCGTCACGGATATAGGACCCACTTGGATAGGACCCACAGACAAATAAAGTCTTTCATTTTGTTTCCAACTGTGGCTGGCATTATACGTACGATGCTCTGTGATGCATAAGTTTTGGTCTGATTTGCTTGGGTGGATCTGTGGTGCTCCTGCAGCAGTGTGTGAGATATGGAGGTTGTGTACGGAAATATGTGTCCACGCCCTGAATGCTTGGCAAATCCCTCTTTCCAGATCACCATTACCAGCTTCCCCTTTTTCCAGAGTCTCCAGAAGTTTGGAGAAGAAGCAAGACAGACTCTTATTTACTTTTAGCCTTCTCAGGTGGTAAAACAGACCCGGGTTTCCTTCCAAGACCAGTGCTGCTTCTCCCCACTGCAGCAGTCCAGTATGACATGCAGCAAGATCCAGGGACCCAGATTCCTCTGGAAGATGGCTCAGTGAATGGTGTCTAGGCTGCTGCTGAAGGCAAAAAGCAGACCCTTCAGTATTATTAATTTTAATTATATTCTACCTTTCTGTAGAATACAATTACAGCTGATAAAGTACTAAAAATAGCAGCACTATTAAAAAATCACGTTAGAAGCGGCAGTCCATAACGATCCCTAAAAGCAGCAAATTGTTAAGCATTAAAAGCTTGTGATGAAAAGTTTATGAGTAGATGAATCTCCACAAGAAGGGCATCTCATAGTTTTGGTGCTTTCAGAAGATCCTGTGTCTTGTACCTGCCTGACTAACACTGTAATAGAAAGGGAGATGTCCTCTGACATTTATTTAAAAATCAGGCACCTTTACACAGAAATAGATAGTCCTTGAGGTAACCTAGGTTGGTAGGGGCTTTAAAGGTTAACACTGGCATTAAAGTGGTCAGAAGCAAATAAGCAACCACTGTAGGTGGAATAAGATCTAAAATGTGATCTGATTGTCCAGCTGTAGATACCACGGTGCTAGCTGGTACAGTGGTACCTCGGGTTACAGATGCTTCAGGTTACAGACTCCGCTAACCCAGAAATAGTACCTCGGGTTAAGAACTTTGCTTCAGGATGAGAACAGAAATCACGTGGCGGCAGCAGGAGGCCCCATTAGCTAAAGTGGTACCTCAGGTTAAGAACAGTTTCAGGTTAAGAACAGACCTCCGGAACGAATCAAGTTCTTAACCCGGGGTACCACTGTACTATCTTGCTGTTTCCTCCACCTTCTCTTTGAGCCAATGTTTCCCAGAGCACAGTTCCAGAATTCATTTCAGAGGTGGGAACTCTGGAAGCCATACAGAAGTACCAGCTGACGGAAACCACAGGTAAGATTACTCTTGTGCTAAGATCCTGCTTGCAGGCTTCACAAAGGCACCAGGTTGGCCACTGTGACAACAGGGTGATGGATTAGATGGGCCACTGACCTGGTCCAATAGGTTTTTCTTATTATTTTCCTTCACTTCTAAGTAGTCCCTAGCCAGCAGGCACCTGGAGATAATAATTTCCAAGAGCAATACTTGAAGGGAAATTGGGGTTTTGGGGGTCGGGGAGAATAAGATAGAGCAGGCTCCTATTCCCTAAATCAGTTCTCTTTCTGCCTATATCTCTTCCTCCAATCTATCTCCTAAGTTTTGCAAGACTGTTTGCACCCCTAATAGTGCTCAAAATAGTTGTGAGCCTTTTGTTTCCAGCTCTCTTCTACCACCACTGGTACAAACAGGTAAAAGCTTGGCCGAATTACATACTAGGGCGGTCCTTATTGTTTGCCAGCTTCATGCTCAGGGAGAAAATGTTGCTTTGGGAACAGAGCTAAATAGCACCTTCCTCTCCCCCACAGTGCTGTGAACTTTCCTGAAGGGGAGTGAAAGGCGGGATATCAAATCCAAACTCTTCTTCTTCTTCTTCTTATAAAAAAATCCTGCTTATTGCCATTCAGTCCTTCAATGCCATTAAAAAAGAAAACATTCAATTTAATCCACTCAATTAAAAGTTGGGCTATAAATCCTCAAAATGAGCAAGTAAACAGAATTTTCTTCCTGGCAATAATCTCATTGATGATCCTTGCCTAGTGGGTATCATATAGTGAGGAAGATGGTGCCGAAGTTGACAACATGCTGGTGTGGCTGAGATGGAACATAGCAGGACTGCCCTCACTCTCAATGGATTTATCTATTTGCCCTCTCTCAAAGCCATGTCCAAAAGGTTACTGCGCCGAGCGATGTGCTTTTTGCTGCTGCTAATATAAATGGGATGTGCCCACCCCTCTTTCTGGCCGAATTTCTTTTATACATTCCTTAGGGCTGGAGCAGTATTTCCTTGATAGATGCTTATTATCAAGCTCTTCACATCACTAGGAAAATTTAATACTGGAAGCTGCTTGCAATAATTGAGGTTGCTCCTACTATGATTTTGAGTAGGTTCACCACTCCTCTCCCCTCACTGCCCCCATATCTGTGCAGTATTTGTAGTTTTAAACTTTTCTACATGTATCCTGGGTTATATTTCCATAATAATAGATTTATCCTTCAAATCAGCTAGTTGATACTTTCTGCATCTGTTGAGCTGATCCTGCTCTCTCTCTCTCTCTCTCTCTCTCTCTCTCTCTCTCTCTCTCGTATTGTGAGTAGGATGCATGCAGCGCACAAATGTTGTTTTATTTGCCAGGAAAGTGCAAACTCTGTGTTAGAATACATTATTTTAGCTAAGCATATTTGCATGCATTTGTTTTACATAAACTCAGCTTTCAACATAGATGCTTTCAAAAGATTTTGACATTTAATGGGGCTGTCAATGGAAGCAGAGGATGGTTGAAAGAGAAAATACAAGGAGATGGGGCATAGTAGATGATGAAGATGATGATAAATTTATTTATACTCTGCTTTCCCCCCTGATGGGACTCAAGTCACCTTGGATAACTGGCAATAGCCATCTATCACGGAGTGGGGTGCTAAAATGCCCTACTCTAAGCTTGACCGCCATGTTATCTAAAACCTATTCTTGTTATAATTCCATATTATTTGCATGTTTGGGGGGCGAGGAATCCCTCTCTCTGGAGGGGAGGGATAGGGCAACGACAGGAAGACCTTGGCTGGGTACCAAGGCATGCCAATATCTCTGACCCCTGTATCAAGCATAGAAAGAATTATTCCTGGAAATATAGAAAGCAAATAACTGGCTGCTATACAACTAGAGGAACTCTAGAAATGACACCTTCTATTTAGACATCACATCATAGAAACAAATTATAATACACCAAAAATAAATATTTTTGAATACTATGTAGCCAAGGAAAGATCTACTCAAAATCAAACATGGCAGGTTTGGGGTCAGACGAGAACAAAGTTGATGTTTCTTCCATCTGTTTGTCTCTCCTCCACCGCAGAATGAAATGTTACTGAATTGAACTGGAATACAAAAAAGGGAGGTATGAGGAGGTCCGGGAAATAAGCAAATGAAAGATAAGTGACAAAAAGATGGAATTGTTTTTAACTGTTTTTTACTTTGTATTTTTTCTTTTTTCTTTTTCATTATGTAATATTGTGAAAACTTTAATAAATATATATAAAAAAATAATAATGAAATGTTACTGAATCTTCACTGATTTTCAGAAATGTTTCTCTACAGACTCGTTGCCTGTGCCTAAGTTGTTACATGCCTTCCATTATAACTTACTTATTTCCTTTACAAATGACCACATTTTAAAAGTGGCTGAGAACACAAAAATGCATTTTGCATTATCTAACTCAGTGTGGTCCAACGTGTGGCCCTCGTGCTACCTTCCCACAGCCTGGTAAGGCGCCAAAGGAGGTGGGAAGACTTCAGAACCCTGCCAGAGCCTTGTGCCTCCTTCCTAAAGCCTGACACCTCGCTTAGCTGGCTTTGAGAAGGCAGCACAAGGGTGGGGTCCCCCCCCTTTTGGTCTGGCTCCCCACTTTGTGCAACAAGGTAGTGTGTGGCCTGCAGGTATGAAAAGTGGACCACCCTGATCTAACTCATTGCTTCCTTCTGAAGAGTAGAGTGGTACCTCGGGTTACACACGCTTCAGGTTACAGACTCCGCTAACCCAGAAATAGTGCTTCAGGTTAAGAACTCTCAGGATGAGAACAGAAATCGTGCTCCAGCAGCGCAGTGGCAGCGGGAGGCCCCATTAGCTAAAGTGGTGCTTCAGGTTAAGAACAGTTTCAGGTTAAGAACGGACCTCCGGAATGAATTAAGTACGTAACCAGAGGTACCACTGTATATCCCAATATCTTTTGAATACAACCCTTCAAACCCCAAAGCTACGCAACAATTAAACAACCAAAATCTTTCTAAACCAGAATTTCCTTTTTTTTAAAAAAAAACTGCACTAAGATGAGCAATTTTGGAGCAACGCTTGCCAAAAGTATAATGGATTGCCGTATTTTTCGCTCCATAAGACGCACCAGACCACAAGACGCACCTAGTTTTTGGAGGAGGAAAACAATAAAAAAAAATATTCTGAATCTCAGAAGCCAGAACAGCAAGAGGGATTGCTGCTCAGTGAAAGCAGCAATCCCTCTTGCTGTTCTGGCTTCTGTGATAGCTGCGCAGCCTGCATTCGCTCCATAAGATGCACACACATTTCCCCTTACTTTTTAGGAGGGAAAAAGTGAGTCTTATACAGCAAAAAATACGGTAATTAACTACCATTCAGGATATTTGCAAGGCAGCTGAGTGTGGAAATAAGCTTGCTGCTAAACAACCAAGAAATTATTTCCTATTCAAAGAAAGGGCATCTCAGTGTCAAGAGGTGATGTCCTCAGGCACAGCAAGGACATGGCAGAAACTCTCCAAACAGCCCAGATGAGCATATCTCAGTCCTTGCTTTAATCTCCAGGAGTCTATGCCTGCTTGCACATGTGTGGCAACGTCACGCTGCCTGCTGAAATGTACAGCTCTTCTTAGCAGTCAAGCCCACCTGTTTCCTTCAACTTGGTTATTCCTCTTTACATGGAAGAGAGGCACCAAATTAAGGAAGTGCTGCCTACGTCACTGCAAGTGCTGGTCTTTGAAGAATAAGGAACTGAAACAAGAAAACTCGTGCTTACCCGTCAGCCTCTGGTCTGGAACACTTGGCAGTTCAGAAGTCGGCTGTGCCACTTGCCCTCTCACCTCTCTTGCTGACATCTGATTAGACTTGGCACACCTTAAAATCTGCTAGCTTCCCTTGGGATATGCAGGCCAAACGCGTGACTTCTGTATATAGCTTAATACAGCCTTCACCAATCTAGTGTCCTCCCTATCTTTTTGGCGGCAATTCCCATCAGCACCAGCATCAATATGGCAGTGATGGCTGGGGGTTGGTGGGGTTTTAGTTCAAAACATCTGAAGGTTGGCAAAAGCTGGCTTAATATATAACTTGTATAGAGGTTAAGAAGTGCCTGAATTCACTGGGTCTCTAGCTACAGTCAAGGCAACCGCTAAAGTCTCTGGACATCTTTTAACTCTAATTAGGGCAGGCATTTTTCTAGTTGCACAAAAAAGAGTGAATGATAGGAAGCTCCCACATTTTGGAATACAGATCCAAAAAACCTGTCTCCTTGCATTTATGCACTTCAGCAAAATGTGATGCGCTATCAGGCTTATTGTATGCCAATAAACTGACAGACAACAGTCTCAAAGAGGAAAAGCAGGGCACTCTCTCTCTCTCTGTGTGTATATACATACACCCCCACCCACCAATCTGTTTTATCTTTGCCTGTTTTACATGTGTTTTTACCATTCTCTCTTTCCAACAGCAAAGGGTGAACCAAAGTGACAATTATTTGATTGCAAGATGCACACAACCACATGGGGAGCCGGTTGTCTGCACCGCATAGCCACATGCAAAGGCACCCCATATTCCTCCACATTTATGATTGGTAACAGGTATCAGGGTGCAAAAGACTCCCCACAAAATTAAAGTTTGCAGGCAGTCAGCACATGGCAAATGCCACAGATATTCCAACCCTGCTCCAAGAGTGGAGTCTGGACCCTTTCCTGTGATGAGAAAAGTTAGTTGCTTGGCTCTGCTAGTTTTACCGTGCAAGTTATTTTACACGATGATAAAACTGTCTGTTCACTGGCAACTTTGAGTAGCCTAAGGAGAGAGAAAAACAATACCCAAGGGAACTCTGGCAGTTACCCCCAAAGCACTTCACAAGCCTGTGCTAGTCTCTGCAAGACATGTCTGTTAAGTAATTACTATTAGCATTGCCATGTTGAAATGCATAACTTTAAAGAGGGAAACAGCACATATGGAAATACTGCCAAGGTAAACTAGAAGAATATATGCACATTTCTTAAGTAACTAACAATCCCTGATAGCTCCCTCTCACTCTCACTCAAGGTAGGCTGCTGAAGACAAAGTACTTGGCTCCAAATCAGGTCAGTTTGGAAGAAACACTACAATAAAGCGCACCGAAAGATACATCTTTGTGGGGGAAACGCATAGCAATTAAAACATCGGCTCTTGAGATATATTAGCAGAATTCCACTCATGTGGCAGGGCTTTCCAGGCACATATCTGCACTGCAATCCCAAGGATCCCTGGAAAGCCACTTCTGAAGGGTGAGGGACTCTCTGGAATGGCATGTGACTGGGTATGGGGGACTATAGCAGGGTAGGGTAACAAGAGATAAATTGGCAGGCGACTGCCTTGCGTAAGTGCTTTTCTGCTTGTGCAAGACGTCTCTGCTTCCAAGCTCTTGTAAATAAAATGTGATTGCCATATAAGTTGGCAGGTCGGACATATACCTGCAAGCACGAGGGTCCAGGTTCGATCCATGGCAACTTCAGCTAAAGGAAGCCGGGTAGCATAGCTTTGAGAAGCCTGCTGCCTAAGCCCTGGAGAACTAAGTCCACTTCAAGAGAGGATTCTAAGCTAGGTGGACCAGTTCCTTCTATCTTGTTTTAGAAGGCTGATTTTACAAAAACAACAACTGTGAATTTGCTTGCCACCCTAGGCACCTTTGGGAGGAAGGGCAGGATAATAGGTTCATTAAATAATAACCCTACACCCAAAAGGGAACTTTCACTATTTTGTACCGATTCAAAGGCCAGAAGCCAGGTTATACTAGCTCAACTAGTCTTACAGTGAGTATATTTTAATCAAAGGAGCAATTAATTCATCAACTTTAATTACACAAAACAAGGTGGAGCACTTGTCCAATGACACCTGTTAACTAGCCTCCAAAACTTCAACTTAAACTGGTGGGGATGGGGAGAAAGAACCATGCAATTATATAGTGTAGCTTATGTACAAAGACTGATCTGGGCATTATGGTTTATTCATGTTTAGCAGCTTAAAAGTCACAGATACAGAAATGGTAGGGGTGAATTCATTTATTTAAGAAAATGGACACAACTGCCTGATTGTTAAAAACCTAAACCTTAAACATAGTTAACTAGTATGTGGGACACATTATCATATCCTCCTTATCTCATCCACCCACTGCCAGGAGAGATAAAAACTGATTACTTTTAAAGTTTTATTTTAATGAAAATTGCCAGATTGTAAAAGCTTCAAGTATAACAAGTTTCTATTTTAAAAAAACTGGTAAAAATGAAATCTGAACGTAATGCAAACATTTACGGTGGAATTTAATGTGATACTACAAGTGTTTTCGTTTGCATAAGCTTATCAGCCTTGCTAGATAGTATTCCCCCCCCCCCCCCAATGCTGGGAATTCTCCTACACACACACCCTGAGCCAATTTCAGGGTGAACAAGGAGTAAAAGGGAGGGAGCCCAGTTGCAAAGGGTTTCTGTTGAGGGGGTTTGTAAGGTGAATCCCGCCCGTTACAGTCGTACCTTGGTTGACGAATGCCTTGCGAGTCAAATGTTTTGGGTCCCGAACACCACAAACCTGGAATTGAGTGTTCCAGTTTGCAAATGTTCTTTGGAACCCAAACGTCTGACGCAGCTTCTACAGCTTCCAATTGGCTGCAGGAGCTTCCTGCAGCCAATCGGAAGCCACGCCTTGGTTTCCAAACGTTTTGGAAGTCAAACAGACTTCCTGAACGGATTCCATTTGACTTCCGAAGTACCACTGTATCTCTTAAAAACCATATTTATGTCACTCTTGTGAGCTTTTGATGAAAGCCTACTCTTTGAAAAGCAATCACGGTGGGGAAAACATATTTAGTAATTATCACTGCAGCACAACAGTCCATGTGCTCATATTATGGTTTCATCCCTGGCAGCAGAATCTAGTTGATGCCATTCTGTATCTCACTAGGATCATACACCGAGTACTTATGAGGATCATATACTCCCTTTTTATGCTGAACTACCCAGAAACTGCAATGTATTAAAGTTCTGAAATAATTTCTATAAACAAAATGAATAGTCTATTTCCACTACACAGAAAACAATGCTTTGTTCTGTTTTAACTATAATCCATTGCTTCTGAAAAGATATTGGTGATTGTTACAGTCCAGTCGTATGAACACTATACTGGTGTGATGCAAATACTTACCAAGTGTCACTAGGAAAGAGGGTCCCTAGTGGGGGTGGCCCTAAGCAGGTACTTTGGGCAGTGCTGCCTGTTTCCCACTATGTGGACTAACTTTGATGTCTCGTGTGATCACCAAATGCATGGAACTGTTTCATACAGCCAGCAGTTCTTTCTCTCTGTTGGCTGCTTTGTCATTTGTATATGGGTAAGAGATTCGAATCAAATTGATTCTGAGCCAGTCCAAGGGTAACTCACCCATTTGTACTTACCTATAAGTAGATATTATTTTACAGTATAAAAAACACAGTGCTATCTTGCTTGTTACAGCTGCAAGCAGGAGGAGCATAGAGGAGCACTGAAATCCCTCCTCAGGTGGAAACTACACAGATATGAAAAACGCTGTGAAAATGCTTTTTTAAAACATGTTTTGAAAAATATATTGAATTTGCCATAGCTCGCCATCGCCATCTAGTGTCACATTTGTATGTTGTATTTTACAATGCATTTAAACCTTTTTATTTGCAGCTGTATAGCTGAGTCCTCAGTAACACATTATTTGTGAGTACTGATGCGCTTTTGAAGCACTACCTTAGCACTGATTTTAAACAAATTTATTTAAAGAGAGGTAGAAATAAGCCTGAAATACTAATGCATCACGAATGGGAAAAACTATTCTAAAAGCCAGAATTCACCAAGCCTCTAGATTTCCACTACCAAGACTTTTCAGTGGCTGACACAAATCTGTTCACCTTCAAAAGGTAACCATAACAGTGAAATAAGACAATTGTAGGGGGTCCTGGGGAAAATGTTGCAGAACTTCCTAAGAACTGGAAGGGAACTGCAAGTCAGTGGTGTAGCGTGGGGGGTGCAGGGGGGGCTGGCCGCACCGGGCGCAACATCTGGGGGTTAGGGTTAGGGGGCGCAAATCCACGGGTTAGGGGGCGCAAATTACTTGCCTTGCCCCGGGTGCTGTCAAACCACACTACGCCACTGCTGCAAGTTACTGAAATCTTTTTTAGAGTCCCCCAGTAAGAATTATAATGGGGGAAAATTAACATGCCATATCAATATATAACACGCTGAATTACATTTGGAGTTCACAACTGTATGTTAAGCGAGACTATCTGCACTGGAGGAAGTGTTTCAGGATTTTTTTTCTTTTTTTGAGCCCAAATGAGCTTCATAACTTGCCCTCAGATAACAGTCACAATCACTCTGCATGGAAAGGGCACTGACTGCCATTAGTCTCAAAGGTTATGGAACAGAGAGAAGAGTTATAAACAAAACCTCCATGGCTGTGATCAGATCACTTGGCCTTGGCCTCTTAGGAGGACTCTGGGAACTCAGCTTTCATTAAAATAAGCCTAACAAAAACATACACAGAGAAGTGCTTCGAGCCCTCACAGCTGTCAAGCAAAACTAAAATCACGTGCAGACAGCGCCTGCCAAAAGACTGAAACCAGAGAGGATGCGAGCAGGAAGCACGGGCAGAACTTCCTTAATCATCAGAATTCCCTAACCCACAACACAGCCTCTAGCCCGGCTTCTTGTCCCAGAATCTACAGCCTTGAGCAATCCCTCCTCTATCTTTGCAGGACTAACAGAGTTTTGCAATAGCTCTCAAACCCCATCACTATTAAGGTGACTATTGTGTGTCTTTATGATCATGGTTGGAAAAATACGTTTTTATTTTGACAAATCTGCATGCCCCTTTCTCCCAGAGAGCTCAGATTACCTGGAGAGTAGGTTACGCCCAGGGTTACCTTGTGAGAGTCACAACTGGTTGGTGATTTGAACACCCACCTCCCTGAGTCAGGTTTAAATGTTCTATTACACCAAACAAAGCACCTAAGTCCCATATCCCTTCAAAAGCGCCAGATTGGACAAATACACAGAAAGTTTCAAGGGCTCTGTAGCCTCACACTCCTGGAGTCTTGGATGTCTGCATTTCAATGCTTGTTTATTTATTTTAGCAAATAAAATAAAGCACCATGAAAAGGACGTGGTCCATTGTATCACTGCTTCTCAAATGTTTTAACTAACACCATGCACATATATGGTAAAGGATTAAGAAATGGGTCCCCCAAATGCATGTTTGAGTCAAAAGTGGGTGCTGGGTCTGAAAAGATCGAAAATGTTTTACACCACATACCTTTTCGTAACCCGATTAGCATATCAAGTATATTCAGGTTGACTCTCATCTAGGGCAGGGGTCTGCAAGCCGCGGCTCCGGAGCCGCATGTGGCTCCGGGGCGGATACTAGCGAGGGGAGGAGGCGCATTGTGTGCCTTGACACTCCCCACTGTTTTAAATGTCGCAATGGTTTTGCGGCTCCCAGGTTTTTTTTCTTCGGTCCAAGTGGCTCTTTTTGTCTTAAAGGTAAAGGTAAAGGTACCCCTGCCCGTACGGGCCAGTCTTGACAGACTCTGGGGTTGTGCGCCCATCTCACTCAAGAGGCCGGGGGCCAGCGCTGTCCGGAGACACTTCCGGGTCACGTGGCCAGCGTGACATCGCTGCTCTGGCGAGCCAGAGCCGCACACGGAAACGCCGTTTACCTTCCCGCTAGTAAGCGGTCCCTATTTATCTACTTGCACCCGAGGGTGCTTTCGAACTGCTAGGTTGGCAGGCGCTGGGACCGAACAACGGGAGCGCACCCCGCCGCGGGGATTCGAACTGCCGACCTTTCGATCGGCAAGCCCTAGGCGCTGAGGCTTTTACCCACAGCGCCACCCGCGTCCCGTCTTAAAGGTAGCAGACCCCTGATCTAGGGAAATGCATGAAGAGATTTAAGCATGCGATATGGGACTCTCCCCCTGACTTCTCTGACTTTGGAGTTCATGTCTGGAAATGCACTCCCATATTTTATTATTACTCCTAACACATTCTAATGACTGTGTCACGAGCTGAAGTGATTTCTTATCCTCTGAATGAGGAGCTCCCCATGTCCACAAAGATAAATTCATTTTTATTTGTGGCAGGGTCAGAGATTAATTGCTTTGCATGTTGAAAGTCCCTGGTTCAATCTCCGGCTAGAAGGGCTGGCAGAGACCCCAGCTGAAATCCTGGAAAGCTGCTGCCTTCCAGTGTAGACAATACTGAGCTAGCTAGATAAACTACTGAGCTGGATAAACTCAATACAAGACAACTTCCTATGTTCCTACTCATTCAGGAGTCAAATACCAACAGCTGCCTCTTGATGTTGGCACTCAAAAGGCATAATTTATATAAAATACAAACAGACAGACAGACAGACAGACAGACATGGCAGTATTTTCTTTAGCAGGTTTAGAAGTTTGTCTCCTTTTTAATTTTTGACCTCTGTTCTGGAGATTCAATAAACCAAAGGCCAGGTTGGGGGGGTTTGTTTCTTTTTCCCCCTTCTGACCTTCCTATTCTTATTGCAAGGAGGTTTGGAGTTGTACAGACTCCAAAAAACCTTCGATTGGGGGCTGGCTGCCTGGTTCTCCTCTTTGGAAATGGTACTACAAGTTTCTGTGATGTCATCACACGCAGCAGGTGAGACCAGCGACCAAATTTGGGCTGGAGGCAATGCAAGCCAACCAGCAGCGGTCACCAACCTATTCTCAAGGTGGTCATTGAAACTTGTTCCTGGCCTGAATTCTCTGTGCAGTGTGCGTAACACTGTCCATTTTTGGCAGCAAATCATTCTGGATGACTCTGTGCCTCATAACACAGAGCAAAGCTTGTAGTGAATGGAGCTGTAAGATACTTACTGCAGCCCTGCCAGTAATGGCTTCAGTACTGACGGTGCTGAATGTAAGGCTATAAATTTGCAAGCAGCTGAAGAAATGGAATGTGCACACATAATGCCCACCCACTGAAATCACACGAAGGCCAAAAAAAAAAAAAGGGGGGGAGACCTAAAATACCTAACACATTCCAGTTTCGGACTCTGGGAACTCTGATGTATTGATATTCCACAGTGGAAGTTACAAGAATATGCCACTAGCATATTTCAATATATACTAATTCTGGATGGAAAACATCTGTCATCAAGATGCATAATTACCTTGCTTGGTTAGGTTACCACATTTCTGTTAAGTTACCACTCTTCAGTAACTCTCTCAAGAACTGTAATCTTAATGTCCATCTGGCCCTGTTTTCAGAAAGCTCACAAATCTTTCACCATTGTGAAGTTCCCTTGTCTTAAAAAATAAATCAAATCACTCCTTCTGCATCTATTCCACCCCAATTATTAATGCTCTGGAATTCAGTTTCTTGCAGTGCAAACTTCACAGGAGTCATCATAAGAATATAAGAGGTACCCTACTGTATCAGATCAAGACCCAGAAACTTGTTTCCAACAATGGTCAACAAGATGCTTCCAGGAAGCTCACAAGCTGAAGAGGAAGACGGCAGCCCTTCTCAGCATCTGGCACACTGCCTCTGAATCCAGATGTTCCATATAACTATAATGGCTAATACCTGTTGATAGAGACCTATCCTCTATGAACTTGATTTGATTTCTCCTCCATCCCAAATGTGGAGTGTACAAAAGACTGTCTGAAGAAACTGCAAACTTAAATGGCAATTTCCAGCTAAATAAATCAGCTTTATTGTATTTTTTTGTTTTGCCGTTATAAAGCACAGAGGTCCTCCCATATTACCTCTATTAAAATTTCAAGTATCTTTTAAACCTAACACTTTTCAGTCAGCAAAGAACAAACAAGGTAACAATAGGTAAAAATGAGCAGCCCAGTTAGCAGGGGAGCCATTTACTGTTCTTAAAACCTTTAGAGCTATTTTCCCCTTGTTAACCATCATTTAACTAAATCCATTTTCATAAAATTACTATTTATGTCAAATGGGTACTTTAATAACATGTAATGTACCTTCAATTTATTACCTTTCTATAGCACTGTAGAAGCTATACTTGTCCTTAAAGAAGTGTCAAATTGGGTTGGGAGAAACAACTTACATTGGCCTAGTTTGCACACAACATAAACTATGTGCAGTACCGGAACAGGTTATTTCCGGGTTTCGCGCCTGCGCGGAAGCACTAAATCACACTTTGCACATGCACAGTAGCACGGCCCGCGCATGCGTGGTGCTGCGGGTTGCGAACGTGTTTCCCGCACGGATCACATTCGCAACCCGAGCATCCACTGTAATGTAAACAAAACACAAGAGAGCTTTTGCTCCTCCCCTGCTTGTGACTTGCCACACTGGAGAGGAAATGAGTCTGAGTCTGATTTTAAGATGACTATCATATCTCCTCTCTGTCTCCTCTCATCAAGCCTACCCTACTTCCTCAACCATTCCTCCCAAGGCTTGGATTCCAGACCCTTGATCATCTTGGTTGCCCTCTTCCGCACCATTCCAGCTTGTCAATATTCTTCTTAAACTGCAGTGCACACAACTCGACACAGTACTCCAGGTGTGGTCTGATCAAGGCAGAACAGACTGGTACTACTGAGTTCCCTTGAATGGGACACTGTACATCTGTTGATGCATCCTAGAATAGCATTAGCTTTTCTTTCTTTTTGCTGCTGCATCACACTGCCAAGCTAAGTGTCCCCCATCTTATATGTGTGCAGCTGTTTTTTCCTGCCTAAGTGCAAAACCTTACTTTTGTTCCTATTGAAATTCATATTATTAGTGTGGGTCCTGTTCTCCAATCCATTAAGGTCAGAGTGAATCCTGTCTTCTGTGTAGTCACGTAATCTGGGTAACCGGGTTCGCGTCTCCGCTCCTCCACATGCAGCTGCTGGGTGACCTTGGGCCAGTCACACTTCTTTGAAGTCTCTCAGCCCCACTCACCTCACAGAGTGTTTGTTGTGGGGGAGGAAGGGAAAGGAGATTGTTAGCCGCTTTGAGACTCCTGAAGGGGAGTGAAAGGCGGGATATCAAATCCAAACTCTTCTTCTTCTTCTCCCATCTGCAAATTTGGCGGCCATCCCCTCAATTTCTTCATCCAAGTACTTAATAAAGATGCTGAACAACAAAGGGCCTAGGACAGAACTCTGAAGCACCACACTTGTCACTTTCCAGGATGATGAGGAACCATTAGTGAGAACTCTTTATGTATGGTCAGACACCCAGCTACAAACCTACCTAAGACTTATACCACCCAACCCACATTTTACCAGCTTCACTGCAAGAATATTATGGAGCTGATCATATGAAATGGGACCAATAGCCCTTTGCCCATCCATATCAAAGGGGATGGAGCTCTACCTGCTTTGGTAATACAAGCTCTGACTATACATGGTATGTACAATTGTATTGTACAATGTAAGCAAGGATTCTAACAAAATGTCCTTCTGAACAGGTATTTATTTTTCACCATTCCTCAAAATGTTTTATGACAACCACATCTTTAAGTGGAACAAGCCATTCACTATAAAATGGTGATAACTCCCCCACCCAACAAAACTCTATATTAGCCTGGATTAACCATGCCTCTTATGGCAACTTTGTCACTGAGCATGCCTGGCAAAGCAGGTATCATGTGAGTAGGGAAAATCCATTTAGCCTCATCCACTTTTAAAGGCAAATTCTACTCAGATTCCTTCATGTTAGTGGGGTTTTTTGCCTCTGGATGAAACATAGTTCCTTTGTTCCACCCACTTGGCTTTTGGAAGGCTGGAAAAATAACCTGGGCAACTGTTTTAGGTACTTTCAGAAATGTTAAATTCTACCATGGTGGCATCGAACGCTGAGCTGGCCGGGTGTAGTCTTGAATGCAGAACTACTGGTCAACTTTTGCTTTCTAGGTTCAAATAGCACAATATAATTTTGAGAACTGTTTAATATGTACAGATGCACTAATGTTTGTTTATTCCTCCCCTCACTCATGCCTCTTACAGAAAATATTTTTTTTCCAACAGGAATTTCTTTGCAGTGGCGTAGCGTGGGGGGTGCCAGGGGTGCCGGCCGCACCGGGCGCAACATTGGGGGGGCGCATTTGGCCGGCCCTCCTCGAGGAAGCAGGAACCCCACTGTCCTCGGACCTCCTCCGAAGGCTGGCGGTGGGGCGGAGAGACCTTCTCCCCGCGCCAGCCTTCGGAAGGCTGTCCTGAAGACTTGTGGTGGGAGCAGTGGCGTAGCGTGGGGGGTGGAGGGGGCCTGCCGCACCTGGCGCAACATCTGGGGGGGCGCGCGGAAGAGACTCGAGTGCTAAAATCCATGGGTTAGGGGGCGCAAATTACTTGCCTTGCCCCGTGTGCTGAGAACCCACGCTACGCCACTGTTTCTTTGTGGAGTCACAAATCTATTTATGACATGTTCTTTGCTATGCTGACTCTGTAGTGGCATCAGAAACTAAATAGCAGGAACATGTAGTACGAAAAGTAACTGCAATAAACAACAATAGCCTTTGGTGGTGGGGAAACAGAACAGGACTCAGTTCTTACGCAAATAACGTTTTCTCAATCTGGTTTGGAGGAACCGAATCCCTGATAAAGTACTTCTGGAGAAGAGCTACTTGTTCAACATTGAGGAGCATATCAAAAGCATATACCACACTTGAGGATTGTATCTTGCAACATTTAATTGCAGGTAGTTAACATAACTTGCATACCAACCTTTATGACAGATGCCAAGCAACAGATCCTATAGTGTGCTTGTTTTGCAGTAGCTCATGCCTCACTGTGAAAAGGTGGTTCAACCACTCTTTATGAACTGAGAATGGAGATTGGGGAAACAATGTATTTAGATTGGCTGCTATTTCTTTCCTTACTTCTTGGTAGAATCAACAAACTAGTATTTTACAATCCAGGCTGCAGAAGATATTACTTGACAGCTACTGGACTAGCAAAGCAATCCTATGCAGGAATTTATTTCTAGGTAGACAACTCTTAAGTTCAATGGGACTTACACCCAAAGTAAATTGTGCATAGGATGCTCCAGAGAAATACTAATGAGGCAGATAATCCAACCTATCTTCTATGCAAATTTAACTACATCCTAACTTCTCTTGTGCGTATGGTGTATATAGGTGGAACTGTAAGCCTTCATTTTCTGCCCTTCCACTGATGCCTATGGGATGAATTTTAGTTACACTTGTATTTTGGTGGTGTATATTACACCAAACAGGTGGGCAGGATCAGTGAATGGAGTCAGGAAGAAGTCGTTTTATACCTCTCCCCACCCCAGCACACTCATTTCCCACACTTGACAGAACCCTTTTTGCCCTAATCTCTCTCTCCCCCCCCCCCACCACTTTGATTTGTGCCAGTATGGCTTGAACACAGGCAGTCTAAGCAAATGTGCCAAGTTATGTTGCCAGCTTAAGAAGAGCTCAGCCGGGGTGAAAAATATACCAGCTGGAATAGTGGGGATGTGCTGTATGTAGGAATCATGATTGCACTGTAAATGGTCACACAATTTCTTAAATTCTCTAATGCCTGTGATTCTCTTAAAAGGAGTAACTGTGAACACTCCAACACATTTCTTCTGCTTTTGTTTGTATAAAAGGTCCACATTTAAAAATGCATTTTTCTTCTTTGAAAGTATGATTTCCTGCTTTTGTGCAATGTAGTAAGATCCTCAGGACAGCTATAAATAAAGAATCTAGAGTAGATAGGGCATAAATTTGAGAGCAGAAGAGCCTTTTTGTCATAAACATGAAAATAAAAAGCAGGCACCTAAGAAACTTCAACCTAAGTCATATAAGAAACGATGGGACAGCTATTTATTTAACATATAGTTTGTAATGGGTTTTAAAAAAATATTATTACTTCAATACAGCCTTTTAGGGAATTACATCTAATTCTGGGCATCAGAGTTTAAGGAAGATATTGACAAGCTAGAATGTATGCAAAGAAGGGCAACCAAGATAATTAAGGGCCTGCAAACCAAGCATTATGAGGAATGGTCGAGGGAGTTGGGCATGATTAGCCTGGAGAAGATAATACCAAGAGGTTATAGGATAGGATAGCCATCTTCAAATATCTGAAGGGCTGTCACATGGAAGATGGTGCAAGCTTGTTTTCTACTGTTCCAGGGGGTAGAACCCAAACCAATGGATTCAAATAACAAGAAAGGAGATTCCAACAAAACATTAGGAAGAACCTTCTGATAATAAGAGCTGTTTGATGTCTACATCGGAAGGTGGTGCACTCTCCTCCTTCGGCGGTTGGATGGCTATCTGTCAAAGATTCTTTAGCTGTGATTTCTGGATTGCAGAGGGCTGGACTAGATGACCCCTCGGATCCCTTCCAACTCTACAATTCTATGATCTGCCTCTGAGATTTAAAATAGACTTCCATGGCAGCTCTAATCTCTAAATAGTGTTCTCTTTTGCCAGTTACCAAGGTAATAAAATCCACAGGACTACATGCCCCCAAAGGCAGTCTATTACGTGGAGAGAAGAATAAATATGCATGCTTTCTCCACTTAGTCCCTGATGCCCCTAACCATGGGGATGTCATGTTCAGATACTATCTAAGTGCATAATTTCTTATGTGTGCAAGCTAAAAGTGTATATTATTCATCAGCAGATTTTGTCAATAAACTGATTACAAGATTTGACTTACACATGTTGAATTTTATGCGCATAAGATAGTGTTCCCTTCTGGATGCCTTCCAGATCTTTTTAGACTATAACTACCATTATTTCCCACCACTGGGTGGGGATGATGGGAGTTTCAGTCTAAAACACACTAGGTTGTGGAAGGATGGTTTAGGACAGGGGTGGCCAACTCCCAAGAGACTATGCTTTATTCACAGAGTTAAAGACTGGCAGTGATCTGCCCCCTTTTGGGGGGTTCAGGTCAAGGTTGTTGAGCTTTTTTAGTGAGGACGAAAGCCCCATTTTTTGGGGTGCAGGGCGGTTTAAATGTTGAAATTCTTTGGGGGAAGCCAGTGATTGTCTAGTGATCTACCACAGACGTCCAGTGATCTACCGTTAGATCACTATCTACCTGTTGGACGTGCCTGATTTAGGACATAAGTGGGAACAGGATTTGGCTGGCTGATGGGCTTCTTACCTGCCACAGCCTTGAGGGCTAAGTTAGACAGGTGGACAGGGCTATCCACCTGTCAATCAGCTGGCATCACAATGACCAGTTTTTGCATAGCATGAGCATGGAAGCCTTAACCCTGTGCTCTGCAAGCTCCAACAATCAGCTGATTATTGAGCTTTCATGCACAGGACTATGCAAGTCCCGCTGATCAGCTGACTGACGTCCTTGCAGCCCCACTGTGCCTTTATCTGCCCATACCTGACAACATGTGAAGTTAGGTGTATGGCAGGTGGGCATGGCTTGGGCCAAGCATAATTAAGCCTGTGGGCAGGAGGATCCCCACCACGAGTGCTGGATATATTTGAATTTTCCCACATGGACAGCTGAGGATGCTAGAGATGAAGGTCAGTGGGCCAGTCTCCTCTCCACATGATGGACACGGGTAGGAGGAAAGTATAGTCCAATTTGCCCTACTGAATAAGTACATCACATGAGTAATCTTTAAAAGGTTATCTAGCCTGAAGCAGAAAAGCTGTTGGTTCTGGAATGTTATTGTGACATGGAATGAAATACAGGGAAAGAGGATTGTTAATATTTTCTAATAATGAGCAATAAGTACCGTTTATTAAATAATAAATGACTTTCAGCATCATAAATAATATGCAAATTAACCAAATTTAAAGTAGCTGATCAATCAGTTAAGAAGCACAATGATTGACTAAAAATACTTTTAAAACACAAGAGACAGCCAAACTTTTGAAGTGTTTATCAAATAACAAAATAAAAATAAAAAAAATCACATGCTATATAGTACTTTGGTTTAATGGAAATGCTTTTATCACTGACCACACCATCCACAAGGAAGTGATAACTTGATTTTATGACATCACAAGTCATGTCCTTATCAGACAAGCACAAACTGAGAAACAGGGTACTTGGTAGAAGCAACAGCAGAAAGCAGAAGCTGGAGAACTGGAGACATTGGCCAGGCAAACATGAAACAATACATGTATTCCCTCCTTAAATCTGTTTACTGTAAAACCCATTTCTTTTTATTTATGGCCTGATTCAGCACAAAGGGAAGCATGTCAAAGTAAAAGTCACAGTAGCATAACTTTGCTCATCTGAGTCAGTCCCTAACAACTCAGTTGACTGCTAACAGAGGTAGTTAAAAACCTGGTGGCAGCATCTGGCCTGAGGTTAATAGGTTTCATATTCAGTTATAATCAGAGCTAAAGTTTCTAAAAACAACAAAATCAAGTTTTTTTGGGAAAAGATAGACACTTATAATTTACAGCAGCAAATGATGCCTATCCTTGCATCTGCAAAGCCAGCTATGTCTGCTTCAGCTTTTTATTTATTGCTTCACAGGTCACACCAGCCTGGCGCTTTTGTTGTGTCCTTGAATACGCCTTCCCACCAACTTCAGGTTATTGTGCTCCCAGACAAAAAAGGACAGATGGGGGATAACTCTGAAAAGGAGGAGGGGTGACAGGAAAGCGACTGACAATTAACTGACAGAGAATGGGAAAGGATGAGTGGCATTAATTCAACTAGTTTGTTTTTGTGCTTTTATGAAACTTGGAATACAGTACTCTACACTGTAGATGGGAGAGGAGGGGGACAAGGAAAGCACAAGCTGTGGAAAAATTGGCTGCGCCTAATCTTTATTTGCATGTTGCTTTACAAAGGGGTTCTGCTAATTAACTTCTAACCCACCCCTGATACTGCACCAGCTTGGATTATGCCAACCCTTCAACTATAAATTATTATGTTCCAGTAGATCTGTCGCCAGAGTTCTCCCTTCCCACACTTACATTACCACTGACAGCATTACAGACCACCTACAGCAACAAAACAGTATCTTCCCAAGTGTATCCCTGCAAATCACCACATAGCATGCAGTTAAGATATATCAAATCTTTCATTGAAAGAACTCTCAGAATCATACAACTGAAGTAGCCCTTTATTGTGGTAGGAGTCCTTTACCACAGGCTATAAGGTGCTTGTGTATATTAGCAATGGCCTCACACCACCTTACATGTCTATCTTTCCAAAGGAAAATGGGACCTATTCTCACAATGAAGACTGAGCAGGTGACAAGCGCATCATTAAGTGAGCTACATGACCAAGTTGGGGACTGAACTCTGGTCTCCCTAGTACTCTTAACATCACACCAGCTTTCTACCAGGAAGTCATCTCAATATTCATGCCTCTTCCCTGCCCCAGGCATTGAATTCATCACCTATCCCAACTCAATTCTTTCCTAACCTCCCCCTGGCCTGAAGGGTGGAGATTCCACCACACCCTAGGCAATCTTTTCCACTGCTACGTTATGCTTACTTAGTAAGTTTTTCCTAAAATCAGGCTTCGATATCATCCATTCCAAACTCTGCAACAATAAGACTTTGTGCACAGTTCTACCTGTGATAAATGTTCTATTCGTCTTCTCCAAAATAACGCTTCCTGAAAGATCTCTGATCCTTTCTTTACGAGCAGTATACAGTATTCCCATCCCCACTTAATGGAAGCAAACATTCTTTCTAAGTGTCTGTTCTTAATAAAAAACAAACCCCACAGGCCCTACTCAGTTCTACCACCCATACAACTAAGTTGTTACTGTCTGTGAAAACTTAAGTCACCCAAATCTGCTCATGCTTTCTGTGGAACATGCCCAGGCCTGTCCAAAGGCCTCCTACATTTAGTTTTAATACACCTTGGACCTTTCCTTCCCAATCCAGCTCATAACTCTTGCGCAGCTTCCCTTTCTCTACAGGTCACAGGAACAACAGAAAGCACCCACATTTCGGAACGCCACTTCTTCACCCACCTGTTGGTATTACTCCCCCTCCCCGCACCACCAAGGTAACCCATTCAGCAACCCTGTAACCGGGCAGGGCACCTACCAATCTCAACCCCCAAGTTCCAAAACCAAGAGGTCTTCCCAACTTCCAGCACATGTCAATCCTGCGTACAGCTGTCAACTTTCCCCTTTTTAAAAGGGAAATTCCCTTATTCTGAATAGGATTCCTCACAAGGGAAAAGTTGACAGCTATGATCCTGCATTGCCAGAGTCCAAACCCCTTATCCTCCAGACAATTTCCCCCTCCTCCCCATTACCCCCACCTGGCATCCTGGCAATCCCAAGGTTCAGACCCGACTTCCTCCTGCTCCGAATGCCCGGGGGTCTCCTGACCCACCCCGGAACTTCCCCTTCGCTCCAAGTCACCCCGCGTGCATCCCATTCCATCGGACCCAGCCCTTCCCAGTATCCCATTGCACTTACCCTTGGCTTCCCTGGCCTCGTGCAAATTTCGTGTGTGTGCATTCAATGGGCCATGCTACCCGCCCGCCCCCCTCGTGCTTCCCATGCACAAGAGAACAGGGCAGCCTCCAACAATAGCAATAATAATAATAATTAGGGAGGCCTCGCCCGAACCCAGTTTATTCAGATCCCCGCCCCCCACGCACCAGCCTCTCCTCTTCCTTCCCCAGCGCCCACCTGATTTCGGGGTCCCGATCCCCGATCTACTCAGCCTCCCCCACCCCCAAGGCCTCCTCCTGCTCTCCTCCCCACCCCCGAAGCACTCACCCTGCCGCCCCACAATCTCGGCCACATGCTCGGAGCTGGGCACCGGCACGCACTCGGTGGTGTTGACGCTCTTCCTCCTCAGCAGCGCCGCCTGCTCGCCGTTCAAGGCCGGCACCGGAGGGATCCCGGCCGCCGCCGCCGCCACACCTCCTCCGGGCGGCCCGTAGCCCTGCGAGAGCATCGCCGCCATCACGCCGCCGTGGTGGGCATCGTCGCCGGGCGGCCCGTACAGCGCCCCGCCGAGCGCCGCCTCCTGGGCCTCGAAGGCCGAGCCGGCGGAGAGGGGCGGCGGCAGCATGACCGAGCCCAGCCCGGGGGGCAAGGCCGGCGGCGGCGGCGGCGGCAGCAGCAGGAGGGAGGCCGCCGGGACGCCGCCACCGCCGGACTCCAGCAGCAAGTCCTCTCCGCCGCCGCCGCCTCCTCCTCGGTCGTCGTCCTCCTCGTCAGGCGGCTCCTCCAAGTCCAGCTCCAGGTCGCCGCCGCCCTCGGGGGCCGCCGCCTCCTCCTCCTCGCCGCCGCCGCCCTCCTCTTCCTCCTCCGGGCGCTCCAGGGACGGAACGGGCGCCGCCTCGCCCAGGCCCAGGCCGGCCAGGCGTTCCCTCAGCAGCGGCGGCGAAGGCGGCGGCGGCGGCAGCAGCAGCGGGTGATGGTGGTGATAGTGGAGCAGCAGGCCCGGCGGTGGCCTAGGCGGCAGCAGCAGCCCCACCAGCTCGGGCGGCTCCTCCTGAGGCGACGGCGAGGCGCTGCCGCTCGGCATGGCCTCGGCAAGGCCGCCGGCAGCAGCAGCGGGCGGAGAAGAAGGAAGAGGAGGAAGGGGCGACGCGCTGGGGCTACTGGGCCCTCCTGGGCGACATGCTGCTGCTGCTGCTGCCGGCTCTCCCGCGGCGGCGGCGAGGACGACGGCCTCCTCCTCCTCTTCCTCCTCCTCTTCTTCTTCTTCCTCCTCCGCCTCTTGCGGGGCTTGAGGCGAGGCGCTGGCAGCAGGAGCGGCGGCGGCGGCGACGACGGTGGTGCCGCCGCCACGGCCGCCGCTCGGCTCAGCGCTTCTTTTGTTCCATGGCGGCTTCCCCCCGCCGGCTCCTCCAGCAGCAGCGGCGGCGGCGGCCGCAGGCGGCGGCGGCCCAGGCAGCTCCAGCCCCGCCCCGCGCCGCTCCCCCAGCCGGGCGATTGGGTGGTGGCAGCGGCGGCTCAGCAACCGCAGCAGCAGCCGGCGCTTGGGCAGGGCCCCGGGAAGGCGGTGGCTGCTGCTGCCGCGGCCGCAGGAGGAGGAGGCGGCGGCGGAGGGGGGGAAAGCGGCTGCTCCGGCGGCCGCGCCTGGACGGGCAAAGGGGCGCGGGGCGAGAAGAAGCGGCGGCGTTTGCGGAGAGGGCGGCGGCGGCGGCGCCTCCTGCTGCTCTTCTCCCTCCTGCCCTCTGGTCTCCTCAGACACCATCCACGCGCCCGCCCGCCCTCGCTCGCCTCGGGCCCAATCTCGCCGCCAGGCCCCGCAGGATTGTTGGGTCGGCCGGGCGGGTATTGTGACGGGGGCGGGAGGGAGGCTGAGGCGGCGGCGGCGGCGCCGGCCGGGTGAGCCGAGGCCTTGCCCTGCTTGCCCTCCGCGGCCTGGCCTGGCCCAACCCCTCACTCACCCCGGCCTTCGGTCAGCTTCCCGCTTCCCTCCCTCATCCCGCGTGGGAAGAGGAACGGAGGGAAGAGAGAGAAAGGCAGAGGCGCCTGAGGGAGGGAAGGTTGAAGGGCAGGAGCCACTGTGAGGCGAGGGAGGAGCAGGAGAAAAAGGATGGGCGCCCGTCCAGAGATTATATGCCATTTTTAATAATAATAATAATAATAATAATTCGACAGGTTCACACACAAGCGTGCCTCTGAACATGCACAGAATGCACGCACCTGCGCACGCACAACTTTTTATTTACTTTTTTTTTTGCAAGTCTCGTCCCCAGAAGCTTCCCCAGATCAAAGGCATGGCTTCCACCCAGGAAAGTCTGAGCCTCCTTTTTAATAAATGGCAGGGTGGCACCAGCCCTGACAAAAGAGAGAGAGTGTGGGGAATTCCTAACACAACAGATGATGTGGATTCCTAACACAACAAGTGTTAGGTGTGCAACCTGGCCACAAATTTCTGCAGCAGCTGAAGTTTCCAAAACACCTTCAGAGGCAGCCCCATGTATAACACATTGCAGTAATCTAACCTATAGGTTATCAGAGCATAGGTGACAGAAGTTAGGCTATCCCTGTCCAGATATAGGCGCTACATTTCTGTAACCGCATCAAGAGCAGACAACATCCCATCTTGTGTTCTAGGGAACGGTCCACTAGGGTTGCCACCTCTCCTTTATAATACAGGATTGTCCCGTATTTCAGTGGAAAATGCTATGTCCTGCATTGTTACACTTTTGTCATGTATTACAGGTCGTCTCTGCCCCTGTGTGTGTGTGTGTGTGTGCATGCCAAGTTAGGCACCCTCTCCAAATGCATGTTTGAAAGAGTGTGTGAGAGGTCATGTCTTTAAGCTCTGGGTAGCCAAGCACAGAAGGATTTACAAATTCATGTGCACATGTGTATGTGACAAATTCTAGAGGGGTCATCCTGTTAGGCTGAAATAGATTGTAATGGGTTGCTTTGAAGTCACTTCGCAACATTTTTTTTTTTTGGGGGGGGGGAGATCACATCCCCAACCACCCCAGCCTGTCCTGTATTTTGCCTGGACAAAGGTGGCAAGCCTACCGCCCACTAAGAATGCCTCAGTCTTACCTGGATTGAGCCTCACTTTGTTAGCTCTCATCCATTCCATTACTGAGACAAGGCAATGATCCAGCCCATCCACTGCCCCATTTGCAGATGTAAAGGAGAAGTAAAACTGTCGCCAGCAAATTGCTTACACTGCAGGCTTCCTCAACCTCGGCCCGCCAGATGTTTTGAGACTACAATTCCCATCATCCCTGACGGCTGGTCCTGCTAGCTAGGGATAATGGGAGTTGTAGGCCATAAATATCTGGCGGGCCGAGGAAGCCTGGCTTACAGTGTTCTCCATATATCTGTACCACAGCAGTGGTTTTTAAGACTTTGTTTTAGGGACCGCTGGGATTCTTCAAACGTAAAAGGGGTTCCTTGAGGAGATCAGTAATGGCAGGCAAGCTTCTTCGAAGGACAGGTTGCGAACCAATCTTGATCTTCCTCTGCAGTGTGCAGGGGGGATATCAGGAGCACATGGGTCAACTCAGACTCCAAAGCTCTACCCTAGAATATGCCCCACGTCCTCTGCAGTACACAGAGGTTTCATGGCAAACGTGGCATTCCACAGTGGAGAAGCCAACAATGTTTGAAAACTGGTGATTTAGAGTGGTTGTATTGTTTTAAATGTTTGTTTTGGGATTGTAGTTCCATTTGTGTTTCAGAAGCTGGTCTCTGACCGTAATAAATTTCATGTTCATGAGTGGTGGCTACTTCAGACAAATTATTTTCCACTTAGAACAGCTTGCATGAAGCTAGCGTTTTCAAGCAGCTATCATTAATGGAGTGGTCTGTTTGAACCAATATCTGAATGCTGCCAATGGGAAGGTAGTGCTTATGGGTTCAAGCGAGAAGGCACCTCAAGCAATATGATTGAAAATGTCTCCACTCAACCCCCCCCCCAAAAAAAAAACCACTTTCCATTTGGCCTTATGCAAATGTATACAGTACTGGGAGACAAGAGTTGAGATGAAATGTGAGTCTGAGGGCCTATTACTTAGGCTGGCAACTTGAGTCTGCTGCTCAATTTAGGAGTTGCAACATTCTGAATAATTTTACAATTAACAAAGTTTGAGCTGATGATGTGTTTTTAAACTGTGAGGGTAGAAGAACTACACCTTAGCTCTCCGATAGGAGCTGTTTATCCAGTTTAGTTTTTTTAAGTCTTCCAGTGATAAGTATCACACAACCTCCCTTGTTAACTTGTTCCACAGCCTTTTTTTAAAAGTTACTGTTACATAGGAGAATATTAGAGGGGAAAGTAGGTCATAGAAGACTGAATTTTTCATCCTTTTCCTGTGGACACATGCTTTATGGAGAAATCCCAATATGGTGTGAGCTTAGACTATTTCCAGACTATCTGCAAGGCTCTATTTTAAGCCAACCTTCATCATTTTCCCCTGGAAAATAAATATTTATTCAAACTTTATGTGATATAAAACAGTTAGGATGACACACATATTGCCTTTGCTACGCGTCTTATGTTTCCTGCATGCCTGAAGCTCTGCAAATATGCTTTTGAGTCATCCTGGCTGACACCCACAAACCACTTAAGAAGGCTTTTAGCCCCACTGACATCAATAAGACTAATAGCCTAATTCTAAGGATTGTTTTGCTATTAAATAGTGAGGACGGGTTCGGAAGGGGTGTAGTGATTTCTGTGCCAATGTATCTCAGTGGAAATTGGGATGTTATGGTGTTGTTGAGTACATCAAATAGGACTGGACTGTGGATTTTAGAACGCCCCACTGTCCTAGCTTAAGTGGTTTGCCAGTTCCACAAATGTGGGCTTTTACATGAATAAGAAAGTTAAGTAGAATCCCCACAGAATTCAGGAGGGCTTTGCATGTTACCAGGAAATAGGATGGTGTTGAAGGAAGAAGGGTTTGCATCACTTTGACCAATGCTTTAATGCTATCCCTACATAATGGGGGGAGGAGGGATTAGAAGATACGGTAGGTAAAAAATTAGAGTGAAAGCTTTTGGAAATGACAGTGGGTTCAAGAAGGCATGCTGTGATATCATGGGCACTGTCCAATGGACAGAAGCTGCCTTGGAGCATGAGTGGCCATGGAAAGACTATTCAGTCCTAAACTTGATAGTTGGACTGAGGGTGTGTCTGTCCTAGCACTTTCAGAGAAAAAGATATAAAGCTAGATATGTGCTTTGCTATCTGCACAAAACACAAAGGCATTGTTCCATTTAGTATTACCGTTTGGTAGGAATCATAGATGGGTCCTCCTTATGGGCTTGGCCACCGTGAGAACAGGGTGCTGGACTTGATGGGCTCTTCTGCTCAGTAGAATTTGCCTCTTGAGGCTCTGCTGAAATGAAACAAATGTTGACACAACAGAATAAATAGAAGTGTGCTTAGTTGCCTTGGATAATGACAGTCTCTCTCTCTCTCCCCTCATCTGTTATTCCTTTTTCTGTTTGCCTATATCTCTCCCTATTTCCCTTTACTCCAGCTGGGATGCTCATCTTTTCAGCTTTTCACTTGTTTGTGGTGGGTGGGTATATATCTGTATCTGAAATGTCCAGAGAATGTACAAAATTCAGTTGATATATGCACATTCTCCAGTTGGGGATTATGCATAATGACCGGAGAATGTACAACATTCCATCTTTGTGAATAGCTCATATGCCCATTCTGTACGTGGCCTGGTGAATGTGCACCATGGCTGGCTGTGAATGCACATAAACAACTCAACTTACACGTCCCTTAAAATTATATACACATGTATACAGACACACTCCCCACAACCTGGCGGAACATCAAAGGCATTCTTGTAACTCATTTCAAGGCTGCCTTTTGGAGAGAAAACAGGATGTATATTTTTAAGTGCATAAAAGAAGTCTGGCTGTTGAAGTCATAACTAACTGGTCTCTAAGAAGCACAGGAATTGCTGGGGGAAGGTCTTAAGAAAGGATAACACACACACACACTTGACAGAAGGTCAAGGCAATAACTTAGACACCAAAGGAACACAATAGCTCTTCATAGGAAAAACCTGCTTTCTCCATGGTTGACTGGAGAGAGTAGCTATTTCTATCACTCCATCTAATACTGAGCTCAGGTGCTGAGTGCCAACAGGCCTGGAGTCAAAATGGGGCCATTGGGAAAGAGATATTCCCATGCTTCTGGGGGAATACTATGGTTTGCAGAACTACTAAATGAAAAGGAGTAAAAACGAAACCCCAAAGGGTGTCACACCCCCTCTCCAGGTTGCAGAGGCTGCTGAGCATGCTTAGTCCTAACTGAACTGTTTTTGAAAGGGGAGTGGAATGCCATGCTGGAGGAAATGGCTTGCTGGCATCCTGAGCAGAAGCATGCTTTTTTTTTGGGGGGGGGGGTAGAACAGACTGCAGCATTTTGTTGCAGTTGCCACTTGTGACTCCCTATTGTATAACTGCTCTAAATTTGTTTGCATTTAAAGCCCTGCTGCAACAGCCGAAGGCTGTTTAGTTTCTCAAGGGGAGAATGCAGCTGTTAGGAGCACATTGGGAATCCTGGGAAACGTCCACAAGTATTTAGGAGGCCAGGATTATGTGATCTGCCTCCATAACTAGCCTCAGATGACCTGGAGTCTCTCATTTATAAATCTTTGCAGACTGTTAACAGTCTAAAATAATACTCAGCTGGAGGTCCTGGAATTTAATTGATTCATCTGCATGGCTAATCCATTAAAAATTTAATTGCAGATTATAAAAGCTTACTGGTTAATCAGGAAAGTCAGTAGGCCCATGGAACAGGCTCTTAGAGCCCAGCTCTGACAATATTTACCTAAAATAAATATCCAGGCCATGTTTGTGTTCTTTTAAAAATGTTTAGTGCTGCTGGACAATGCTTGATAGTTTGCACCATTACCTACTTTGGTAACTCTTCCGATAGAAGGACAAACTTTGCTAGTGCTTTTCCTTATCTATATGTTTTTAATATTGTGCTTTAATGCTGTAACCCACCCTGGGACATTGAGGGAAGGTCATTCTCTGCCAGCTTTTAAACATCTGAAAACTTTTTCTATTCTGCCAGGCCTATGCAGGCGATGAAGAGCACATCACTCACAATGGTCTGTTTTAAATTCTTTTGCTTTTAACTTTTAGTGATTTTACTGTGTGGTTTTCGTTTTTATATTGCTGTAAACCACTGTGTGATGTGACACACACACACAATGCTACAGTATAGAAATAGGTTTTTGTGGGGTTTTTTTGTAAATGAATAATCCTAGTAACAACTGCCCCATTGGCCTGTAACTGAAGGAAAAAACAGATGTAGCTTCATGCTATCCGTAGAGCATAATGGGTGGTTTGGCCTTCAGTTCCATAGTTATGGTCTGTGGTGGCTGGTGTCTATTGGAACTGTTAAGATAGAAGGCAGACAAGACCAATAGCAGATGGAGCCAGAGAACCAACAAATTCTCATTTAGCTCCTGTTCTTCTTCAAGCTGAGTTCTACAATGGAAGACCAAGGAAGAGGAAGCTGATCGTCTGTGCTCCCCGCTCTGGACTGGTTGCAAACATGAAGGCAGGATAGGTGGAAGCTGGCTGAGGTTGGTGGGGCAGTGCCCCATTGTCCTCATGGACCATACATAATTAGTTATGGGTCAACAACCAAGTATGTAGTACGTGGAGGAAGGAGAGCTTTCAGGTAAATACTGCCGTTTGTGGTCATCACCTCTGAGATTTGGGAGGGCAGAGTGAAGTCAGGTTCAACCCTTGACATCTTCAGGTAGGGCTGGGAGAGATCCCTGTGTGAAAACCTGGACAGTCTGTGCCAATGATGTGGAATGCTAGACTGGTGACTGGGAGTGGCCACCGAGACCATATAACACTGGTCCTGAAAGACGTGCATTGGCTCCCAGTATGTTTCTGAGCACAATTCAAAGTGTTGCTGCTGACCTTTAAAGCCCTAAATGGACTCAGCCTAGTATACGTGAAGGAGCATCTTCACCTCATTGTTCAGCCCGGACACTGAGGTCCAGCTCCAAGGGCCTTCTGGTGGTTCCCTCACTGCGATAAGTGAGGTTACAGGGAAGCAGGCAGAGGGCCTTCTCAGTAGTGGTGCCCGCCCTGTGGAATGCCCTTCCATCAGATGTCAAGGAAATAAACAACTATCTGACTTTTAGAAGACATCTGAAGGCAGCCCTGTGTAGGGAAGTTTTTAATGTTTGATGTTTTATTGTGTTTTTAATATTCTGTTGGGAGCTGCCCAGAGTAGCTGGGGAAACCCAGTCCGATGGGCGGGGTATAAATAAATTATTATTCTTCCCCACAAGCCTCCCAGGAAAACCAGAACATCCCCTGTTTTATTGCGAGAGAACACAGCCATTTTGGTCAGCGTGATCTCGCGTCATTTTGTGCCATGATTTCCACCTGGGGAAAGTGTGAATTGTGGCACGAAATCAAGCAAGATCACAGTGATCAAAATGGCCGCCATTCTCTTGCCATCAAAAAAATCAGGAAGATGGTGTGTCCATGAAGATTGTGTCCCAGTTTTCACTGTCCCGATGTTGGAGGGTATGTGAGCGCAGAAATCCTGAGCTAGATGGGTCAAAGGTCTGACTCAGGTAAGGCTGCTTCCTATGACTATTACTCAAAAAGATCACAAGGCCTTCCCAGACTCAGAGTGGTTCTAACTTTCCACCCAAACTTCTGCATCAAAACATTTTGTGGAAACAAAGGCTGTCAATTCCAGACAGCAGCTGGATACAAGGAACTGTTTTATGCTGACTCAGGTTATTGGTCCATCTAGCTAAGTATGTATTTTGTCACTGCAGCTGAGCAACCAGCAGAATGGGTTAAGGTGCCTTTCTGTTTGAAACAGAAGCATGGCTGTTCTGCCATGTGATTGGCTAACACTGCTACAGCTGACTGCATGGCAATCCTTGCTACGTTGGTCGGCGTCAGGCGTATGCTGCTTTTGTCATTTACCTTTACCTTTTTTATCAACTGCAGTAAGGTAAAGGTAAAGGGACCCCTGACCATTGTGGCCGACTCTGGGGTTGTGGCGCTCATCTCGCTTTATTGGCCGAGGGAGCCAGCGTACAGCTTCCGGGTCATGTGGCCAGCATGACTAAGCCGCTTCTGGCAAACCAGAGCAGCGCACGGAAACGCCGTTTACCTTCCCGCCGGAGCGGTACCTATTTATCTAATTGCACTTTGACGTGCTTTTGAACTGCTAGGTTGGCAGGAGCTGGGACCAAACAACGGGAGCTTACCCCATCGCGGGGATTCGAACCGCCGACCTTCTGATCGGCAAGTCCTAGGCTCTGTGGTTTAACCCACAGCGCCACCCACGTCCCTCTTAGCTGCAGTAGGGGTGGTTAAACTGCTACTCTCCAGATGTTTGTCTGCAGATCCCATAACCACTAACCATTGACCAGGCTGCCTGGGGCTGATTGCATTTGGAGTCTTAACATTTAGAGCACCATCATAGTTGCTACAATACACAGTAGTTTGGGGTGGGTGGGTAACAGTGGCATGCAGTGAAACTTTCCGTAGGGCAAAAGTTAGGGCCAGAGGTGCCCACTTGCGAGGGCGATTAGGGCAGGGGGCCAATGTTGTGTGTGTGAGCATCACTGGAGCTCTGCTGCCTCCTTCCCAAAGGCCATCGGACTTTGAATGCATAAGAGCATCATGCGTCTTTCCCTAAGCCGGGCAGAAGCTTCCAGGGCTTTGGGGAGGAGGCACCAGGGGAACATTTAGGAGACTAGCCTCCTCCCCCAGTCCACTGACTGTACGCCACTGGTGGGTCAAGAAAAGAGAATTTTAAAAAATATGCCCATTGCTCTAATGAAGTCTGCTATTGCTTTGGGAAGCAATAGTTCAATGTGTTTCTCATGATCTAAATTACTCTCTGGCATCTCATCTGAACTGAATTTATTTATTTGATTTCCCCCCTAAGATTTCTATACCGCTTGATTGAAAAACAAACAAACAAACCTACCTCAAAATGGTTTGCAAAAAGATCAAAACAATAAATTTATTGGTAAAAACAGTTAAAATATTCAGAAAATTAAAACAAACTAATAATAATATAAAAAAAATAAAAGACCCACGAGGAATTCCCTGTGCCTGAGTGCTCTCTCTTTTGCTTTGAAGCTTTCCCAGTGAAAGCCTGCTCTTTACTGCTGAATCGGAGCAAACAGCAATCTGCAGAAAAACTGAATTGACGTCTGCTGTGCTTCAGCTTTAAGGAGCGGGTTTTCACAGAGAAAGCTCAGGGGAAGGGAAAAAAGGAGCACTGGGACATGGAGCTCTAAATGTGAACCTGGAAAACGTAGAGCAATAGGTCTACCTTTAAGTGTGCTTTGTTTTGGCTTGCCGATGATCAAGATAATCTAAATTTGGAAAGGTGATAGTTATTTTTTTAAGTTCATCAGAAAGGTTCCCTGTTTTGTATCCCTTTCCTTTAGTCTCTCTCTTTTCCACTCCCTCATTCACTGACTCAGGTCACACACACACACACACACACACACACACACACACACACGAGAGAGAGAGAGAGAGAGAGAGAGAGAGAGAGAGAGAGAGAGAGACTTAGAGAGACTTTATCTTACCTCACAATCTTCTCCTTTGCATGCTCCCTTCTGACTTCCCTTCCCTTTTTCTATGAAAAGTTGCTTGTCCCTATTCCTTCCAGCCAACTTCCAACTGCCGTGGGGCATTCCAGAACTTTCTGAGTCCAACATTCAGTGCCTTTTGTTAGAGATGGAGTCCACACAAAAGCACCCTTCTGGGTCATTTGTATAACAAAGGGATCTTCCCAGGATTTCTAGGAATGGCATCTTAGAACTTTCCCTGGAATTTCTGTAATAGGCTGGGAACAATGTGGACTAACGGTTTGCAAATCTCCCAAAGTGATTTAATGGTGTTCTGTCTCTGTTCCTGCTCTCACCATAGGCAGGGGGAAAGAACTACAGAACCTCTAAAAATGTTGCGATTGTCAACTCCCAGAGCATGGCCAGCTGCTCACGAGAAGCGCAAAAATGGTTTTATTACCCATATGAAAAAGAAAAGATACGCTATACTTAGAAAATGGGCTGTCCTATGTCCAGTGAAATGATGGCCTGTCGTGGGCTGTGTAGCGATCACACAGGGTCCCCGGACGTTTCACCGTCTATTGACCCCTGTGTCACCACTTTATTTCTCACTGCCACCACCCAGGCCCTACCTGGTTCAATACTGAGTCCAGTCAGGGTTAAATTGGAACATAAACTTCTGTTTATTTATTGCAGTTTAACAAGCGTGTGGTTTCATAAACGGTATCGGTCCATTACAATCATGGGGTGCCTATCCAGACCTATAACTTCTGTTATCTGCTCTCACTAAACCACCTCTCAGGTATTTACTTGTTTTCCTAGCCCCTAACTGTTCCTGACTCAGCTTATTTCGCTACACTAACTCAACCTACCCACAAACTCTATCCCAATTCACTCCCACTCCAACCAACCACCCAACTCCCAACGAAGTCCTCCCTTTGCCCCTCCCAGAGCTGGTTTTATAGTCCCTCTGACTCCACCCCCTAGGTTCTGATTGGGTAACTTGTTTAACTATTTCACCTCCAGCACTCTCATATGTTAATGTCACAGGCTGGCTGGACACAGAGGAATGGTGGGAGGCACTAGGTGGGGAGTGCCCAATGGAAGAAGGCTCAGAGCCTAGGGACTTGTGGTGGGACGGCACTGAGCGGTCAGAGGAAGAAGAGGGAGCAGAGTAGGAGGAGGAGATGTCGGAAGCTGAAGAGGTAACAGGGCTTAGTGAGCAGGAAGAAGCTGTGGCAGAAAGCAGTCCAGAAGCAGAGGCTGGAGAGGAGGGGACTCAAAATGTTGCAAAATGCTTCCCTTCCCTCTGGTCTTCCAGGCAGGAGCAGAAGAGGCATGAAAGGGAGAGAGGGGGCAAATTCTACTAATAAAGAGTTAACTTCATGTGCTCTGTGTGATTTATTTCTGGCTGCCTTCCTGACATTGTCCTAGTTCTGCAACTCGAGATCCTTTGAACTGGGATTACTGGGGACCGAAGTTGCTTGCTGGCCATCTGCTACACTGCTGGGCTGCACTATACCAAAGGCCTGGATAACTTAGCCGGTAGATCAGGGGTCAGTAACCTTCTTCAGCCGGGGGCCGGTCCACCATCCCTCAGACCATGTGGTGGGCTGGACTATATTTTGGAAAAAAATATAAACAAATTCCTATGCCCCACAAATAACCCAGAGATGCATTTTAAATAAAAGCACACATTCTACTCATGTAAAAACATGCTGATTCCCGGGCCGTCCGTGGGCTGGATTGAGGTGATTGGGCCACATCTGGCCCATGGGCCTTAGGTTGCGTAACCCTGGATTAGAACATGTTGCTGCTGCTGCTGATTATTAATAATAATAATAATAATAATAATAATAATAATAATAATAATAATTTTATATACCGCCCTATACCCGGGGGTCTCAGGGCAATTCACAGAATAAAATCAAGCTATAAAACCACAAAATACCTAATAAAAATAAAAATAACCCAATAGCAACCCCCCCAATCACATTTTAAAAGGCATAGGATATAAATGGGATCAACCAAAGGCCTGGTTAAAAAGGAACGTTTTAGCCTGGCGCCTAAAGGTGTATAATGAAGGTGCCAGATGAACTACCCTGGGGAGAGCATTCCACAGACGGGGAGCCACTGCAGAGAAGGCCTCTTCTCATGTTGCCACCCTCTGGACCTCTCAAGGTTGGGCCACACGAAGGAGGGCCTTAGAAGATTATCTCGGGGTCCAGGTAGGTTCATATGGAAAGAGGCAGTCCTTGAGGTTGCAGGTTTGATCCCCTTTAGGGACCGCTGCATATTCCTGCATTCCAGAGGATTGAACTAGATCATGGGTAGGCAGACTAAGGCCCAGGGGCTGGATCCTGCCCAATCACCTTCTAAATCCGGCCTGCTGATGGTCCGGGAATCAGCGTGTTTTTACATGAGTAGAATGTGCCCTTTTATTTAGAATGCATGTCTGGGTAATTTGTGGGGCTTGCCTGGTGTTTTAAAATGAGGAGAATGTGTGCTTTTATTTAAAATGCATCTCTGGGTTATTTGTGGGGCATAGGAATTCGTTCATCCCCTCCCCAAATAATAGTCCGGCCCCTCACAAGGTCTGAGGGACCGGCCCCCTGCTGAAAAAGTTTGCTGACCCCAGAACTAGATAATCCTCTGGGTCCCTTCCAATTCTGAAATTCTATGATTCTATGAATTATTGCACAGCCTGAGCTTAATCCTTGGGCTCTTCAATTGTAAATTTGGAAATGAGAGCATAGAGAGTCTTACACCGTGTACAAGAACTGTGACACAATGAAATAGATTCATCAAAGGGGCATTGGGAAAGTAAGAGTCTCAGAGGCATGTGACATTTTATTCTGATGTCTGCTAAAATATACCAAACTTTCTGCTTATTTTATTCTACGTGCAACAAGGTACAGCTGTTGTTTTTTGTTTTGTTTGTATGTTTTCAGTTATTAGGTTTTCAAAACCAAAAAACACAAGCACATCTTGGGAAGAGAGAGAAAAGAATTTTGACATGCGTGGCAATCCTGGCCTCTCACTCATTCCCCAGAAAGAATTGTGCACATGAGTGTGTAATTTCTCCCCCTGCTCTGAATGGCAACCAAAAAACAAAACAAAACCAAAAACCCACCCTCGCACAGCTGCAGTTTTACATCTGTGGCTTTAATTTTATGAATGAGCAGTATCCTAATTATTTCAGCATTCAGGGGAATGGGGTTTGTTAGGCAGGCTAGCCATGCTTGGAATTCAGGTTTATGTAATTCTCTTCTCGCTGTATAATAGATTAGAGGCATGCTGCTGTCGGAAGCATAAAATGTACCCCTTGTTAATAAGCATTTGATATCATACTCTGAGATGTTTCTCTCTCTCTTTTTAATGTACTCTTTGCAGCTGCAGGAGCCGGTGAAGGGAATCATGGAGTCCTTGGTTTGAATCTTGCCTCTGTCATGAACTCAGGACAGAGTTGGGCAAGCCACTCTTGATAACCCCAACTCCACCCCACACAATAGGGTGAATAAAAATGCTGACTTACCTTACAGGTGGATTATTTATTCATTTATATACTCCTGAATGCCAACATAGGCTTCCAAGTGGTTTACAAGTATAAAAACCAACCGTGCAATCATGAAAATATAAACACCCACCATTAAAATACACAATAAAACAATCCCTTTAAAACATAGAACATCCTTATTTATGTATTTATTTATTGCTAAATCTTTTGTGCGGCACACCTGCTTATGAAGGCATTGGAGCAGGGTTGGTAAGAAGTTGGCAACCTTAACTGAGCTACTGGAGAATGGGAGAAACAGCATAGAATTTCAGAGACTCTCTTGGGGTTTCAGTAAGAGATGACCTCTATTAGCCTAATAAAAACATATTTGAGTGGGTGATTCTTATTTCTAGCGGGAGTCCGAAAGATAGCCAAAGTATTAGAAAGGCAGGCAAACTGAAAACAGGTGCATCTGTAGATAGCGTGGGCTGTCGCAGCGATCTATGAGATAACGAATGAACCGTGAGCCAGAAAGATGATAAACTCAGCAACGGGCACCATTAATCTATATTTAATTGAACAAGTTCCTGGCCGTGAAAAAAATATATACTCTCCAACTTGGGAAAGGTGAAAAGGTTAATTGCTAACCCATTAATCACTGGCCGATTCTAAAGCTTGCTGATAAAAATTTTTTAATTGGCCAACATTGATCCTTAATTGGCGTTTTATAAGCAAAGATATAATTCTGTGTCTGGCAGCAGTTTTAATTTTTTTTTAAAAAAAGGAAACATTCATCAATGGGTCAATACACGGGCAATGTCTCTAGTTATGCTGCCTGAAAGAACCAAATGTTAATTTCTTGGATAACTGCAGCACAAATTTAAGCCTGTGTAAAGAAAAACAGCAGAAACCCAGTCTTGGGGATATTGGTCCTAGGAGATTCCTTTGTCTAAAGCAGGGATGAGCTTGCTATAGTGCAGCATGGTTCTGCTTTTAACATATATAGGATGTGAAGTTTCTAATGAGGTCGTTATAGACATATATATTGTACAGTTTGTATCAGAAACAACATCAAGGAGTATAGCTAGGAACAGGGCCACAAATAAGGCTCAGAAGCAGATTTTGCTAAAACCTAAGAACATAACGCGGGTGGTGCTGTGGGTTAAACCACAGAGCCTAGGACTTGCCGATCAGAAGGTCGGCGTTCAAATCCCTGCAATGGGGTGACCTCCCGTTGCTCAGTCCCTGCTCCTGCCAACCTAGCAGTTCGAAAGCACGTCAAAGTGCAAGTAGATAAATAGGTACCGCTCCAGCGGGAAGGTAAACTGTGTTTCCGTGTGCTGCTCTGGTTTGCCAGAAGCGGCTTAGTCATGCTGGCCACATGACCCGGAAGCTGTACGCCGGCTCCCTCGGCCAATAAAGCGAGATGAGCGTCGCAACCCCAGAGTCAGCCACGACTGGACCTAATGGTCAGGGGTGCTTTACTTTTACCTTAAGAACATAAGACGAGCCAGCTAAGTCAGGCCAATGACCCATCTAGTCCAGAGAGCCATAGTTTGACTATGTGCTGTGAAGAAAGACTTTTCTTTTATCTGTTCTGAATCTTCCAACCTACAGCTTCATTGGATGTCCACGAGTTCTAGTGTTATGAAAGATGGGGAAAAAACTGTTCTCTGCACCATGTATACGTTTATAAACTTTTATCATGACATCTCTTACTGTCAGGGACTGGACAGCAGAAGAGTGGTTGAGCCTGCCGCCCCACCCTGAACCTTCCAGAGAAGAGGACGACAGTATAGATTTACAACACTGGTTTGTGGAGCATTAGAAATCACCCCAGAATTGACCTTAATAAACATCTTCCAAGACAACAATGCCCACTTACACCACAAAGAACACATAACCCACCTACTCTCAGCAACCAGAAACATCATAACCAGACTATGGAGAGACCTGTCAGGAGTAAGCATGGACCAATGGTACCAAATAGTATGGGAAACAGCCCTACTAGAAAAATTAACCAATAAACTGAAACTGACACAGGGACAAATAGAAGAAGACGCCTTCACCCTGGTATGGCTCCCCTTTATCACATACACAGCCCAACAAGACAACGACAAGAATCCACCAACAGCATACGAATCAATGTGGCTAACCTGATCCAAAACACCCACCCACCCCACTCACACATGAAGACCACCACAGCCAACCACAAATGAATAACCACACCCTAGGCCAACCCTAACCTCTCTCACCACCAAAGGAACACAAGTGAACAGCAAAGAACCTGCACAAGCAACGCTGACACCAAACCCTACATCGCCACCTCACTCCCACCCATCTCCCTCCCCACTCCACCTCTTTCCCCCCTTTCTTCCCAATGTCTCAACAAATGAAACTGATTTGTAAAAATGTTACGGGGGGGGGGGTGCGAGAGAGAGAGAGACATTGCACACACTTTTGTAAATCAAGAAAATCTATAATAATAATTAAAAAAACCACTGGTTTGCGGGAGGTCACAGCTCAGAGGCAGATGGAGGGCAAAGTTGGGAAATAATGGGAGAAGAAGAGGAGGCAGAGCTGGAACAGCTGGCTGACACGTTATCAGTAGAAATCATTCCAGACCCTCCCCTCCCAGAACCTGGCGGGCATTGAAAGTAGGAGAGCCAAGGGCTCAGAGGCAAATGACCCTAAGTGGCCACCATAAGGTGGGTGGCGCTGTTGACGATTGAGGAAGTGGAGAGAAGGGGTGTGTATGTGTGTGTGTGTGTGTGTGTGTGGAGATTTACTCAGAGCAACACCATTACTCCAAGAGGATGCATTTCTAAGCCTCTCTCTGTGAATATGGAATAAATGACATCGGTAAGAACTTTCCCTGTCTTATCTATTCCCGGCAGCGAGGGGATCGGATTCCCTGATGCCTGACACTTACTCTCATTGACTCTAAACTAAAAAATGCTGCAGTCTTTCTTCATGGAAACTCCACCCCCTTGATAATTTTGGATGCCCTTCTGCTAACCTTTTCCATCTCTGCAGGATCCTTCTTAACATGAGGTGACCTAAACAGAACTCAGTGCTGTATTCCAAATACAGTTGCACCATAGATTTGTACAAAAGCAGTCAGATGGGTGGAGTAATAAAATAATAATAATAATAATAATAATAATAATAATAATAATAATAATAATAATAATAGAATAGGACAATTCCTATTTTAATTGGAGCCTCCTGAAGCTGAGGCTCCAATACTTTGGCCACCTCATGAGAAGAGAAGACTCCCTGGAAAAGACTCTGATATTGGGAAAAATGGAGGGCACAAGGAGAAGCGGACGGCAGAGGACGAGATGGTTGGACAGTGTTCGCGAAGCTACCAGCATGAGTTTGACCAAACTGCGGGAGGCAGTGGAAGACAGAAGTGCCTGGCGTGCTCTGGTCCATGGGGTCACGAAGAGTCGGACACGACTAAATGACTAAACAACAACATTTTAATTGGAGAAATGTTGGAGGGTATGGTGTTACATGGGGGGAAGGACTCAAGATGAAAACTGTTCCTGTCTTACATGTGTGGTTCCTTCCCCAAGGAAGGAAAGGAAGTTTGTGCCCTGGGCATGTCCTGTTTCAGAATCAAAGGCCTGTAATAATATGAATTAAACACACTTATGTCAGCATAGGAACCTCCAGAGAAGGTAATTAAGACCTGTAGGTGTGCTGACTACACTAAGATGGCATGACAATGGCCTCCCATTAAGGAAGATGCCAGCTTCTATGGACTGTCCAAGAAACCTCACAGATTAACCCTCAGGTTGCCATATGTTATTACTGGTCCAGCCCCTTACACTTGTAACAGCAGCCTGACACACAGAAATCTATCAGCACAAGCTTGGGGGCCAAGGCAGATTTAGGGATGTGCGACTGGTTCCCCACCACAGGCTGCAAAGGTAAGGGGGCACCTTTTCCCCAAAGCCTAATTAGTGCTGGGCTTTGGGGATGTTAATGGAGAAATCTGAGGGCTCCCTTGGACAAAAAACAAGGACACCAGCCAGGAATACCAGAGCAAAACAGCAGCCAGTAGGCTTGATCTTTATTGAGGACTGTCGCAACAGGACTCCCACCTGCCACCAGGTGGAACAAGATGGAAGCCCCGAACAAAAGAGCCCCCAAACTTTTATTAGCTGCTAATCCCCATATTACACCTCCCCCAAACTACATCACTCACACATCACGGTTACATCATGAAAGGGGAGGTCTGGTGGCAGTAATCTGAGCATCCTGGACCCTGCCCCATGGTTCTTGCCCTCCACCAAACATCCATCAAGTGTAACAAAAAATATACCGGTATTTACATTTCCCTGTTTCCCAGCCAAGTTAATCACACCCTTTTGTCTTCATCTGGGTTTGTTGTTTCTGGAATGGCTACCTGTCTGGCACTCAGGTATCAGGATGCCAGGGATTATCATTCAGGCAGAGGGGCTGCTGAGTAGCTGAGCTCACATGTCTATATGAATTTCTGAAGTTTTCCCAGTGAGCCAGTACCTATAGATACATATATCAGTGAATTGTTACATTTGGTATCGTGCAGCAAAGGCCCTTTGAATAGATAGGAAGAAACTGTGATGAAGTGTTTTGTGGGGACAAATCACAAAAGTCACAAAAGTGATTGTGCTAGTTTTGGTAGTGGGCTGCATGTGTATGTTATCTGCTGGAGGGTGTGATAGGAATTTTATGGTCATAGAATCATAGAATCGAATCATAGAATCATAGAATCATAGAGTTGGAAGAGACCACAAGGGCCATCGAGTCCAACCCCCTGCCAAGCAGGAAACACCATCAGAGCACTCCTGACATATGGTTGTCAAGCCTCTGCTTAAAGACCTCCAAAGTAGGAGACTCCACCACACTCCTTGGCAGCAAATTCCACTGTCGAACAGCTCTTACTGTCAGGAAGTTCTTCCTAATGTTTAGGTGGAATCTTCTTTCTTGTAGCTTGGATCCATTGCTCCGTGTCCGCTTCTCCGGAGCAGCAGAAAACAACCTTTCTCCCTCCTCTATGTGACATCCTTTTATATATTTGAACATGGCTATCATATCACCCCTTAACCTCCTCTTCTCCAGGCTAAACATGCCCAGCTCCCTTAGCCGTTCCTCATAAGGCATCGTTTCCAGGCCTTTGACCATTTTGGTTGCCCTCCTCTGGACACGTTCCAGTTTGTCAGTGTCCTTCTTGAATTGTGGTGCCCAGAACTGGACACAGTACTCCAGGTGTGGTCTGACCAGAGCAGAATACAGTGGCACTATTACTTCCCTTGATCTAGATGCTATACTCCTATTGATGCAGCCCAGAATTGCATTGGCTTTTTTAGCTGCCGCGTCACACTGTTGGCTCATGTCGAGTTTGTGGTCAACCAAGACTCCTAGATCCTTTTCACATGTACTGCTCTCAAGCCAGGTGTCACCCATCTTGTATTTGTGCCTCTCATTTTTTTTGCCCAAGTGCAATACTTTACATTTCTCCCTGTTAAAATTCATCTTGTTTATTTTTGCCCAGTTCTCTAATCTGTCAAGGTCGTTTTGAAGTGTGATCCTGTCCTCTGGGGTGTTAGCCACCCCTCCCAGTTTGGTGTCATCTGCAAATTTGATCAGGATGCCCTTGAGTCCATCATCCAAGTCGTTGATAAAGATGTTGAATAAGACCGGGCCCAAGACAGAACCCTGTGGCACCCCACTAGTCACTCTTCTCCAGGATGAAGAGGAACCATTGATGAGCACCCTTTGGGTTCGGTCAGTCAGCCAGTTACAAATCCACTGAGTGGTAGCATAGTCAAGACCGCATTTTACCAGCTTCTTTACAAGAATATCATGGGGCACCTTGTCAAATGCCTTACTGAAATCAAGGTAGGCTACATCCACTGCGTTCCCTTCATCTACCAGGCTTGTAATTCTGTCAAAAAACGAGATCAGGTTAGTCTGACATGACTTATTTTTCAGAAATCCATGCTGACTATTGGTGATCACAGCATTCCTTTCTAGGTGCTCACAGACTGTTTGCTTAATGATCTGCTCCAGAATCTTCCCTGCTATTGATGTCAGACTGACTGGGCGGTAATTATTTGGGTCCTCTCTTTTCCCCTTTTTGAAAATAGGGACAACATTTGCCCTCCTCCAGTCTGCCGGGACTTCGCCTGTTCTCCAGGAATTCTCAAAGATGACTGCCAGTGGTTCTGAGATCACATCTGCCAGTTCTTTTAATACTCTTGGATGCAGTTCATCTGGCCCTGGAGACTTGAATACATCTAAACTAGCCAAATATTCTTGTACTATCTCCTTAGTTATTCTGGGCTGTGTTTCCTTTGCTGAATCATTTGCTCCAAATTCTTCAGGTCGGGCATTGTTTTCTTTATCGGAGAAGACTGAGGCAAAGAAGGCATTGAGTAGTTCAGCCCTTTCTGTGTCCCCTGTTTGCATTTCACCATCTTCTCCTCTGAGTGACCCCACAGTTTCTTTGTTCTTCCTTTTGCTACGAACATACCCATAAAAGCCTTTTTTGTTGCTTTTAACCTCTCTAGCAAGCCTGAGTTCATTCTGTGCTTTAGCTTTTCTGACTTTGTGTCTACATGTGCTGGCTATTTGTTTGAATTCCTCTTTGGTGGTTTCCCCCCTTTTCCATTTTTTGTACACATCCTTTTTTAATCTTAATTCAGTTAAAAGTTCTTTAGATAGCCACCCTGGCTTCTTTAGGCACCTTCCATGTTTCCGTCTCATTGGTATTGCCTGACGTTGTGCTTTTAGTATCTCCCTCTTAACAAACTCCCAGCCATCATGAACTCCCTTTCCTTTTAGTATTGTTGTCCATGGGATCTCACCCAGCACTTCCCTAAGTTTTATGAAGTCGGCTTTCTTAAAGTCAAGAAATTGAGTCCTAGTATGCTTGGCTGCTCCTTTCCGCTGTATAGTAAACTTCAGAAGAGCATGATCACTCGCGCCTAATGATCCTTCCACTTCTACCCCACTAACCAGGTCATCAACATTGGTTAGGACCAGATCTAAAATGGCTGTTCCTCTTGTTGCTTCTCCCACTTTCTGGACAATGAAGTTGTCTGCAAGGCCAGTGAGGAATCTGTTTGACCTTATGCTCTTGGCTGAGTTTGACGTCCAACAAATATCCGGGTAATTGAAGTCCCCCATTACTACTATCTCCCTTCCTTTTGCATGCTTGGCCATCTGTTCCAGGAAGGCATCATCTATGTCCTCCGTTTGGCTTGGGGATCTATAGTAAACTCCCACAATGAGGTCTCTGTTATTCTTCTCTCCCTTAATTTTGACCCAAATGCTCTCACTTTGGCTTTGAGGATCTAAATCTTGGATCTCTTCACAGGTATACACATCCCTGACATATAACGCCACTCCTCCTCCTTTCTTGTCTGGTCTGTTTCTCTGAAATAGATTGTATCCCCCCATTATTACATTCCAATCGTGGGACTTATCCCACCAGGTTTCAGTGATGCCTATTATGTCATATTTAGTTTGCTGTACCAAGAGCTCAAGCTCATCTTGTTTATTTCCCATGCTTTGCGCATTAGTGTACAGACATTGAAGTCCATTAATCATTCCCCCGTGTCTCTTATTTAAGGATTTTTTCCTCCCACCACTAGGTCCGTGTGCTGTTTTCTCCATTTGGTCTATGACATTTGGATGATCATCTTCATTAATTGATAGGCTCCTACCTTCAGGAGCACTGTCTCCCTCCCCCACATTAGTCAGTTTAAAGCCCTCCTGATGAGGTTTCTGAGATTTTTGGCAAAAACATTTCTCCCAACCGTTGTGAGGTGCAGCCCATCACTTGCCAGAAGTCCATCTTCAAGAAACTGCAGTCCGTGATCTAAGAATCCAAACCGTTCCTGTTTACACCATTTGCGAAGCCAGCTGTTCACTTCCACTATTTTCCCCTCTCTCCCTGGGCCACGTCGTTCAACTGGGAGGACAGATGAGATGACAATTTGTGCATTTAGTTGCTTCAATTTCCTGCCGAGAGCCTCGTAGTCTCTTTTGATCTTCTGGAGGCTATTGCTTGCAGTGTCATTGGTTCCCACATGAACCAAGAGGAAGGGGTATTTGTCAGTGGGTTTTATGATTCCTTGCAGTCGTTCAGTTACATCTTGGATCTTAGCCCCGGGGAGACAGCACACTTCCCGAGACATCTTGTCAGGCCCACAGATCACTGCTTCTGTTCCCCTCAGTAGGGAATCCCCTATCACCACTACACGCCTCCTCTTGGGTTTGGTCGGGGTTCTTCCGTGAGCTGTCCGTTCCAAGGTCGCCTGCACATTCCCTGAGGACTGACTTTGCTGCTCGTCTTCATATACCTGATCGACTGTAATGAGGGAGAGATCCTCAAATGGAGTCAGCTCTTCGTCTTCCATGCTAGGGGAGAGGACCTCAAAGCGATTGTGTATTTCTAAGCAATCAGAGTGAACCCTGGGCCTCCTACTTCTTTGAGTCACGTTTCTCCATATATCTGGCTCCTGTGTTGGTGAACTAGACTCCTTCTCAGGGGAGTCCCCTGTCTCCTCCTTGGTGGAGACGGTGTGCTCTGTTGCTTCCAAGAAGAGCTCCAGCTCTCTAATTCTTTGGAGCGTAGCTACACGTTCCTCCAGTTGCTGGACTTTGTCTTTTAAGAGAGCAATCAACATGCAATTGCTGCAGGTAAAGCTGCCTGCAACCTTTGGCAAGATGGCAAACATTGCGCAGGAATCGCAGGCGACTGCAGCTGTTCCCTCCCCTTCCATCTTGAGATCGTGTCGTTGGGGTTGGCTACAGAGGTCCTCCATCATAAAAAGCTTGAAGACAGGACAAATAACTTCCCCCACACAAAAAAACACCTAGATCTCCCCCCACAAACGTTTGAGACTAGCTCCCCTAAATCTAAAAGATGGATCTAACTGATGAGCCACAAAGAAAGATGGATCTAACTAATGAGCCACAAAGAAACACACACACACACACAAGAAAACCCTTTTTGCTCCTTCTTCAACTGCTGCCCTGCAAACTCTGATAAGCTCCTCCCACAGCTAATCCCCTGCCTCAACAGAAACCCTGCCCCCTCTGACCTTTACACAGGGAAAACAGCTAATGAGCCACAAAGAAACACACACACACAAGAAAACCCTTTTTGCTCCTTCTTCAACTGATGCCCTGCAAACTCAGGTCTTAGATATATGGTAATGTTCATAACTGCACATACATAGATCAACACAGGAAGACCAACCTGGAACCATTTTGATTCCTAAACTGACCAAATCCTTTCTCTGCAAGGTTAAACTGGAAAAGCCTCCCCATTGTCTCTTTCCTCACAAATCCTGTCTCAAGGATATGTCTGTTTGAATAAGGTGTGAGCCTGTGACCTGGCCCAGGAAATAAGTATTTTACCACTACAAAAGAATGGCCAGGCTCCCCAGGCAATCCAATCAAGTAACTTGCCAGACAGGAGATAAACTGTGACAGGAGAAAAACAACATTAAAATTTCTGTGTAGGTGGGATGTATCTGAGGGGTGGTCTTAGGTTACACCCCTTCTGTGATGTATGCATAATGTTTCTGGGGGTGGTCTTGATCTAGAGGATGGGAATTTCAAAAGTCTTTATAAGCCCTTGCACAGCAATTTTGGGGGGGTCCTCTTCCTCTCCTGTGTGTGAGGGAAGCACCCTGTTGCAACAGATCAATAAAGATCAGGCTTACTAGCTGCTTTGCTTCTCAATATTCTCTGGTTGGCCTCTGTTATTTTCTCCTACCAATAGGGAACCTATGTAAGGACTCTATATGGGCTCTTGGATACCCCATAAGGGAAAAGGGCATATTTTTATTTACAACAAGGGGCAACCCCCCAAAAAACTATATATAAATTCCAGCAGGTAGGAGACATGAGTGCTCTGTCAGGGTCCTGGAGTCCTCCTTCCTCTTTCACCAAACCTACTTATCACTTGCCCAGCTTTGGGAAGGAGAAGGCACAGTTATCCAATCCATAGGCTTGCCATATCTTGAAGAGCAAAAAAGAGGATAGCCTGAGCTGCTGCCAGCCCGAGTCAGGGAAAGTGGTGCGTGGATGCGGGCGCATGGGGCCACTGCTGCCATGCCTCTGTGCCTCTTTTCATGGCTCAATATGGCAGCAGCCATGGTGTGCAGAGCAGCCTGACCCAAAAAAACCCCAAACCCCAGACATTTCCTTTAAAATGTAAAAATCTGCCTGGATAGGCATGTTGGTCCCCTAAAAGAGGACATGTCCGGGTTTTCCAGGATGTATGGCAACACTACCAATCTGTTAAGGACATATCGATTCTGTCAAATGCTGATGCTGAATATCGGAGATCACCAGTGCTACCCCCCCCCCGGGAGGGCACTCAAGGGTACACAGTACTGGCACAATTGTTGTTGTTGTAAGACGTGGCACTTACTGTAACAACATCATGGTGAGTACCGGCACTTTTTTTCTAGGGAAAAAAGCTCTGAATATTACTTACAAATAATGTTGTGAGGGTGGCTTTGGGTCAGATGAGTAACAGTCCATAGACGTCATTTGGGCTCCTCATTTAGCCTACCTTTTGGAATTCAATGGACAATGGGAACATAAGATACAGTAGTACCTCTGGTTAAGAACTTAATTCGTTCTGGAGGTCTGTTCTTAACCTGAAGCACAACTTTATCTAATGGGGCCTCCTGCTGCCGCTGCGCGATTTCTGTTCTCATCTTGAAGCAAAGTTCTTAACCCGAGGTAATATTTCTGGGTTAGCGGAGTCTGTAACCTGAAGCGTATGTAACCCGAGGTACCACTGTACAGTGGTACCTCGGGTTACATACGCTTCAGGTTACATACGCTTCAGGTTACAGACTCCGCTAACCCAGAAAAAGTACCTCTGGTTGAGAACTTTGCTTCAGGATGAGAACAGAAATCGTGCTCCAGCGGCACGGCAGCAGCAGGAGGCCCCATTAGCTAAAGTGGTGCTTCAGGTTAAGAACAAAAAGTTTCTGGTTAAGAACGGACCTCTGGAATGAATTAAGTACTTAACCCGAGGTACCACTGTACTGTGGATTCAACTGTAGGTTTGTTTTTAAAAGAGTGAAAAATCTAAGTGTTTTCTTCCCTCTAGTGGTTGTTTCATGTAAGAGAGCAACAGTTAAGGGATTTAATTAAACTCCAACACCTCTGTTTTGCTCATCGGATATCAAATTTTAATACCCAAGTAATAGTGGCGAGTGGTTATAAAATGAAGTTTGCTACAAATTAATTTGAGAAATTATTTACTGAAATCCCAGCATCAACACTGAACATTTATTTCTATATTATTTAATTGTTTAAATCATATAAGCCAGGCTTCCTCAACCTTGGCCCTCTAGATGTTTTTGAGACTACAATTCCCATCATCCCTAGCCACTGGTCCTGCTAGCTAGGTGGCTAGGGATCATGGGAATTGAAGGCCAAAAACATCTGGAGGGCCGAGATTGAGGAATCTTGATATAAGCTATGCTAGGAGCTGGATCGTATATGCATGAATAACCACTTGATTATTCTTTTAAAACTGTACTTTTATTAAGTATATCAGAATTGCAAATTCAAAGAGGAAAAGAAGTCCTTCAAAGAGACCGAACAAATACAGTAATGAAGGAGCACATACTTTGCTAGAAAGTATGCACAGAAAAGAGTAGGATATGAAAAGTATACCCCAGCCTTCATCAAAATACCAGCCTTCAGATGTTTTGAACTCCATCACCCCAGCCAAAATGGGAGCCGTAGTCCAATATACTTTTTATATCCAACACTTTTGGAGGGGCCCAGATTAGCAGAGGTTGGTATATTAATTAGATAATCTTCTTGACTATTAGGAAGAGTCCTTCCAGATTGTGGTGTGAATGGCTGGATTCCTGCTGCCATTTGACATAGATCTGGGAACCAATGCTCAAAAAGGTGTTCATTTTGTGTCACACAATAAAGAACATGAAATGGCTGAGTAAACTGGTCCATGAAGTTCTGACCGTGATGCTCAGAGACCAGCTCATTCTCCACAAGTATAGTTTTGACGTTGCACAAATCATGACCCAAAGCCTGAAACGCAGAACTTGAGCCCTCCCTAAACCTTGTGGGGGACGTCAACACATCTCCCTGACGATGTTTTGTAAAACAAACTTTTTGAAGATGCCAGGCTAACTAGCAAAGCACAGGGACAGGAACCCTGTGTCTGCTATGCCACACTGAGCTGCAGCCAGAGGCATCCAATTATAAAGCATGGCTTCACAATGTCTTTCATGAATTCATCCCAAACCGGTGACAAACGGCCACTTTGAGGAGCATCCGCAAGGTTTCCTCCAGCGCGTTCTGCATAAATGCCCTTGCAGTAATCTCTCTCTCTATTACAGCTCACTGACAGCGCTTTCTTCGTTATTGCAAGCAAGACCTCACCTGTCGACTCGGGGACTATGAAACTTTAAACATGGAAGATTGCATGTCAGCTGTAATAATGGGGCTCTGGCACAAAATCTATTTTGACCGGGCAATGAATCCAAGCTGCAGCCCTGTAAATCTATGCAAGATGACATACTGTAAGCAAGGAAGGCCATATTCTGCTAAGGGATGGCAACACATTACATCACTGCTCTAACATCTGCAGCGGCTCTCTGTTCTTTTCCAGGCATTATAGATGGCAATAGTTTTGCAGAAACCCCAAATGGGTCAATCCCAACATAACCCTAGAGGCCACCCTCTTATATGTCCCATTATGTCCTCTGAGCTCCAACAAGGGTGCTGTTTTAGAAGTGCTTTTTTCCCCAAGAGAAATAGGTGCCGGAACTCACCGTGCAGTTGTTAGAGGAAGACATCTGGTGACTTGGGCAGCGCTGAATGGATGCTGGTTGGAAAACAGCTCTGTTCATCGCCAGTGGAGGGGCTAAAACCTACAGCAAGCTGTCTTTGCGGGGTTCTCCTGGTTCTGGTGCAGGTCAAATAAATGCACCCCATCTTCCTCATTCTCTTAGATTCAGGCTGGTGGCTAGAACATTTTGGAAGGACCCTCACGCAAACACGAGGGTGTGCAATGGTAGAGGTCTGACTGGAAAGCTTAAAGCCCACCACTGCTACATGGGGGATGGATTGAAGAAAAGGAATTGGCCCTGCCCTGTAGCTTGACCAATAGCAGCTAGGAGCTAGGTGATGTCATAGATCTAAAAAAAGGTGTAGATTTGCATACTGAGCCTCTTGGGCTTGCCAATCAGAAGGTCGGTGGTTCGAATCTCCATGATGGGGTGAGTTCCCATTGCACTGTCCCAGCTCCTGCCAACCTAGCAGTTTGAAAGCATACCAGTGCAAGTAGATAAATAGGTACAGCTGCAGTGGGAAGATAAACAGTGTTTCCGTACGCTCTGGTTTCTGTCATGGTCTCCCGTTGCACCAGAAGCGGTTTAGTCATGCTGGCCACATGACCAGGAAAGCTGTCTGTGGACAAACACTGGCTCCCTCGGCCTGAAAGCAAGATGAGCGCCGCAACCCCAGAGTCGCCTTTGAGTGGACGTAACCATCCAAGGGTCCTTTACCTTTTTATTTACCTTTCCTTCCAGTCTTCAGTTCAGGTTCTTCACATTTATACATCAGTTTGCATTTTATAAAGTCCTCATGACAATTCATTAGCATCTGAGTGCATGTTTGTCCTAATATACACATTTTTGAATGCAATTTTGCTTAATACACACAGGGTGTGTTTTTTTGCAAAGCTATTTCCCCTAATATGAAGCATTTTTAAGCACTCTTTAGTTCATGCATTTTTGTCGACATTGCTGGGTTTGGGCACTGCAAAATTCAGAGAAGTGTGAATTTCGAAGGACAGCTGTGCTTCGGTTTGCGTATTGTTTCGGAAAGTGTGAATCAGGTAGGTTCACCTTTAAATGTGAACAGAATCTGATTTCTTCTCCTTCTCTAGTGGTGTCCCATCCAGGTGCTCAGCAAACCCCGATCTGCTTGGTTTCAGCAAGCTGGTGGCCCCATGCTCCTTCAGACCATACCCTGGGACATGATTTGAATCGGGTACTCTTCCACCGATAGTTTTATCCTTTTTGTAAACCACTTTGTAAACCTTTTTGTAAACCTCAGTGCATTGCTACATGAGTTGCATCCCATCGCAATCAACATCTACATTGTCTCCTCCCCTCTACAGGCTGCAGATATATGCAATGCTGGCCTCTGCATGTCTCAAATATAAAGGAATTGATTTTGTACAGCAGTAAAACAGAATGCGATCGCCTCATTTTTTAAATCACAGTTTTGAGTAACGACATGCCAGTTTTGCAACAAATGAGATAAGGGTATAAAAAATAAGGCTTTGACCTTTTTCTACTCGTTGTCCATGCTGCTTTTCAAAAGTGCCTTTTTCTTAACGCCAAACCATACAATAGTTTTGCATTTCAGAGAACTTTTCCTTATGCATTTTGCAGCAGAATTGATGGACGGCAGTTTTGTTTCCAAACCACAGGGACCTTTCATAAGTCAAGTTTATTTAACACCACCCAAGAATGTATGTTGGAAGCAATATTAGCCAAGCGCTGGAATTCGTGTTCAACACTTGCCTTTAGAATGAGCTAGAAGATTTGGGGAGTAAGCAGCTGACCCCCGAAAGACATGTTACCCATCTCAAGGGATTATGATAGAAGTGGAACAGAATTTGACTTTTACAGCTGTTATGGCTGGCACACAGAGTGGGCTGAGTCTATCGATGGGCTCTAGTGATGGGTTCAGGGGCTCAGGTTTCCCTGGATCTGCTATTGCCAAACTGACCACAAAGGTAAATTGCTCTGCCCATTTTGGCCTCAGGCATGTGGCCCTTGAAAGACAGCACATAATAATGAAGGGTAAGATAAGCGTTGGGACACGGGTGGCCTAAACCACTGAGCCTAGGGCTTGCTGATCAGAAGGTCACCGGTTTGAATCCTCATGATGGGGTGAGCTCCCGTTGCTCGGTCCCAGCTCCTGCCAACCTAGCAGTTCGAAAGCACATCAAAATGCAAGTAGATAAATAGGTACCGCTCCGGCGGGAAGGTAAACGGCATTTCCGTGTGCTGCTCTGGTTCACCAGAAGCGGCTTAGTCATGCTGGCCACATGACCCGGAAGCTGTACGCAGGCTCCCTTGGCCAATAAAGCGAGATGAGTGTCGCAACCCCAGAGTCGGCCACGACTGGACCAAATGGTCAGTGGTCCCTTTACCTAAGATAAGCGTTGGGACGCGGGTGACACTGTGGTCTAAACCACTGAGCCTAGGGCTTGCCGATCAGAAGGTCGCCGGATTGAATCCTCGTGATGGGGTGAGCTCCCATTGCTCGGTCCCAACTCTTGCCAACCTAGCAGTTCGAAAGCACCACAAAATGCAAGTAGATAAATAGGTACCGCTCCAGTGGGAAGGTAAACGGCATTTCCGTGCACTGCTCTGGTTTGCCAGAAGCGGCGTAGTCATGCTGGCCACATGACCTGGAAGTTGTCTGAGGACAAACACCGGCTCCCTCGGCCAGTAAAGCAACCCCAGAGTCATTTGCGACTGGACTTAACAGTCAGGGGTCCCTTTACTTTTACCTTTAAGATAAGCGTTGATCTTACTCTGGGACATTTCTCTCAGCGCATACCACAAAACTGCTTCTACTTCCACAGTCTCTGTGAAGTTTTAATCTCAACAGAAGTCAGCCATTTTCTCCTTTCCTGACAGAAGCAGAACTGCAAACACTTTGAAAGATTTGTTCCCTGAGCAGGCATGCCAGGTTCTGCCCCACACTGGAGGTGCCCGGAGAGCGTGGCATCCTGTGCTTTGCACAAATGAGATGTCACACGGCACAATGGGCCCCATCGGACCCTCCCGTGGCTGCGACAAACCCCATCGGGACTTGGCACACCTTGTGATGTCACACATGTGTAGCATTGGGTTGCCCAAATTTTGTGGGTGCCTTGGCACTCAGGGCTCCCCAGAGATGGCGCCTATGTCCCTGAGCCATTGGAATGTTTTGGGCCATTACACCAGTTCAGTCAGTCAGTGGAAGGAGCTACACGGCAACAGCCACAATAAAGGTAAAGGTAAAGGTACCCCTGCCCGAACGGGCCAGTCTTGACAGACTCTGGGGTTTGTGCGCCCATCTCACATCTATTGGCCGGGGGCCAGCGCTGTCCGGAGACACTTCCGGGTCACGTGGCCAGCGTGACAACGCTGCTCTGGCGAGCCAGAGCCGCACACGGAACGCCGTTTACCTTCCCGCTGGTAAGCGGTACCTATTTATCTACTTGCCCCCGGGGGTACTTTCGAACTGCTAGGTTGGCAGGCGCTGGGACCGAGCAGCGGGAGCGCACCCCGCCGCGGGGATTCGAACCGCGACCTTTCGATCGGCAAGCCCTAGGCGCTGAGGCTTTAGCCCACAGCGCCACCCGCGTCCCACAATACACGGCAGATAAAATCTGTGTTGCATGCCCACTTACATGGGAGTAAGCCCCATTGAACAAAGAGGGACTTGCTTCTGAATTAACATGCTAAGGATTTTGCTGTTGCAGCTCTGCATACTTTGGAGTTCGCAAATGCCTTCTCATCCAACAATAAGTCTTGAATAATTCCACTGAGGGATGAATCCTGCACTCCTCGTTTTGAGCAGCTCTTTGTGACCTATCTGTGTGCCATTGCATTCTGTCTGTGTTTGCTAAAGTTTCATTGTGATCTATAAACGTCTCTTGAGAGTGGCTTCTGCATATTGGAGTATGAAACATAAATCTTCCATGGGTAATTACATTTTGGGGATGGGAGAAAGATTTCATTCTTCGTCAACAGCTTGCCACCCATACAAACTAGGGAAGCTGGAAGCCTTTCATGTAGTTATCAATTGATTTGTTGGATGAAAATGTCTTTCCCAAATTGCACTGCTTTTACCACAAGATGGAATGGAGCTGTTATTAAATGCAATCTGATCCTTTTCTTCTTTTTGTAGTCTTGCTTGAAATCCTTCACCGATAGGTAAAGGTAAAGGTACCCCCGCCCGTACGGGCCAGTCTTGACAGACTCTAGGGTTGTGCGCTCATCTCACTCTATAGGCTGGGGGCCAGCGCTGTCCGGAGACACTTCGGGTCACGTGGCCAGCGTGACAAGCTGCATCTGGCGAGCCAGCGCAGCACACGGAAACACCGTTTACCTTCCCACTGGAGCGGTCCCTATTTATCTACTTGCACCCGGGGGTGCTTTCGAACTGCTAGGTTGGCAGGCACTGGGACCGAGCAACGGGAGCGCACCCCACCGCGGGGATTCGAACCGCCGACCTTTCAATCGGCAAGCCCTAGGCGCTGAGGCTTTTACCCACAGCGCCACCTGCGTCGCTGTCGACTTTCCTGCAAACTACATGAATAGTGACAGATTTGTCCCCCCAAAAAATCTGGGATCTGACCTTTTGGATTCAGAACTTCCTACTTCCTGACACAAATCCAAAGGAAGTTATTTATGCTTAAGACACACTGAAACCCAGAAATACCAAGAGACCTAAAAAGACTATTTATGTATGCGACAACAGCTGCAAAAATGTTGTTAGCCTAGATGTGGAAGGAGGAGAAGGTCCCAACAAAAGGAGAATGGATTACCAAAATGATGGACTATGCTAAAATGGCAAAGATGACCATGAAGTTCGGGCCCCAAGATGACGAAAAATGTAATCAATAAAGGAGAAAATTTGTAGAATACCATAAAAACCACTGTAGTCACTTAGAAACTTTAGCAGGGTTGTTATAACATTTATGAAGTGATATGAACTAAAGTAAAAAAATAAGAAGATGAAATAGTATGGATAAATATAATTATATGCAAGAAAAGAGGGCAAAATTTGGAAACCAGGGGGTTTATTTAATCCCAGTACTATATACATATAAAATGTTTGGAGTGTATGGAAATAACTCTGGCCTGGTAGAATGCTCTCTCACAAGAGACCAGGGCCCTGCAGGATTTGACATCTTTCCGCAGGGCCTGCAAGACTGCGCTGTTCCACCTGGCCTTTGGTCAGGGTTCAGTCTAATTCTTTTCTTTCTGTATAAGAACAAGCATTAAAGAGGCCTCGTAGTCTGCTCACAGGTCCTTTATAATACCAGTGGCAACATTTGGCCCTGGAGAATATGAACCACTCTCAGTTTTACCCATGGACTGCCATCTGTCCAGATTTTAATTTGCTCTGAACTAATTTTAAGGTTTTTTTTTTTAAATTAACTGATTGCCTATTTTATGTTTTTATCTTCTTATGTGTTAGTTTTATGATGTTAGCCACCCTGATCCCTGCTCCGGCCAGGGAGGGCAGGGTACAAATAAATTATCATTATCATTATCATTATCATTATCATCATCATTATCATCATCATCATCATCATAAAAAACTGAAAATAATTTTTTTAAAAGAAGAAGAAGAAGAAGAAGAAGAAGAAGAAGAAGAAGAAGAAGAAAACCCATTGGTCTCGGATGTGACTAATTTGTCCATTGTTTTCAGTGGACCATAAGCATAATTGGGACTCTTTGAATCAATGCAGCATACTACGGCCCGAAGGGAATGATCTTGTTTCCTGAGAGGCAGGAGATCACTGCAGTGAGCACATGCCCACAACTTCTGTCTATCAGGTAGATCAGGCATGTCCAACAAGTGGATCGCAATCTACCAGTCAATCGTGGGGCGTCCGTGATCGATCCTGGTTGATCGCGTGATCACGATTGATCTCCCCCAACCCCCAAAAAGCTCAACAACTTTGGTCAATCCAATGGGTAGATCACTGCCAGTTTTTTTTTTAATAGTGGGAGTAGATAGCAGTCTCTTGGAAGTTGGACATGCCTGAGGTAGATGATCATACAGGTGTCAGCCTATGCAATGCACTGGGTAGCCACAACTGACTACCTCTCCATGCTTTCTATTTGCAAAACTTTTTTTAAATTGAGTTTACTTGCAAAGTTTGTATTTGTAAGATCCAAAATCCAAATTCCACATTTGGCCCTTGGGGCAGAGGTTCCTCACTCCCTCCAAACCGATTTGATAGATGCAGAAATCCCAGGAAAACTTTATAAATCTGAGGGTAGCGGGAGGTGATTTTAGTCAGGCAAAAATCAAAAGTCACCTCTAATGTGCTCACTGCTGTATATGGCAAATAACCAGGACTTTCAGGAATAAATGGGTGAGATAGGAGTCATCTGGTTCTTCAGGAAGGCAACTGTGAGGGTCCAGGCTGTGGTCTTGCAGGCCCTGAGGACCTGGGAGGTTCCTCTGGGGAGGTCCTACCCAATGGCCTCAGGTGCAATGCTTTCCTTATCTCCTGTAGTGTTCGGGCGTGGAGTATCCTCTTCTTCCCCCATAGCCTCAGAGGCAAGAAGAACAAACATTTCGTATTTTATGGCTTTTTATTCAGTCATCTGGTTGCAAGACAACAGATCAATGTCTCCATGCATAGGAGACATTGGCTACACTGAGTCCCTCCTCTTCCATCTCCCACAACATCCTGGGAACCTACGGGAAGTCACAGGAGTCACAACCCTCAGCACCCTCTGTTCTTGAATGCAGAATGTGGCGATCACACAGGGTTCCTGGACGTTTAACGGTCTATTGATCCCTGTGCCACCACTGTGCTCACTTCCCCGCTGCCACCAACCAGTTACTCTCTGGTAAAACACTGAGTCCAGACAGTTGTTAAAAGTGAACCAACCCCCCCCCAAGTTTATTTTACAAACATTAACAAGTTTATGGTTTCTCAGATAATATTCCTGTCAGTATCTTAACTTTAGTTTCTTTACCTGCCTATACCTTCCTAATACCTTCTGACTGATTATCTCAACTGTTTGACTGACTCCTCTTAACAAATGCTCTCACTCTCTCACACCAGACTAGCCCAACCCAACCCACAGACTTATCTTCTCTGTCTCTTCTAACTCCAGACTGTCTTCTCAACCACCCTAATTCTAACTCTCCCAAAAACCCTCTGTGCTTAAACCTTATGCACAGTTAACTCTGCCCCCTGGGTTCCCACTGGTTAGTCATTTTACAACTACCTCAAAAATCCCTGAAGCCTTCTTGCTCTCCTGGCTTCAGCGAAAGGAACCTGAAGCCTCCAGAACGCAGTGGGAACTCACGCTGTGCTCCGAAGGCTTCAGGCGGCTATCCCTGAAGCCTGGAGAGAGAGAGGGGTCGGTGCGCACCAACCCCTCTTGCTCTCCAGACTTCAGCGAAAGCATCGTGAAGCCTCCAGAGCGCGGAGGGAGCGCGGAGGAAGCTATCGCTGAAGCCAAGGAGCCTGCATTCGCTCCATAGGACGCACACACATTTCCCCTTAATTTTTGGAGGGGAAAAAGTGTGTCCTTTAGAGCGAAAAATACGCTAGTTAACCCTTTCCCTATGTACCCAGTATGATGCCACACACATAGGAGGGCAAACGCCACACAGAAGGACTGGTGAGTCCGTGGACTAGGAGGGTCTCCCATACTCTCCAGGGAGGTCTCTGCTGTTTGCTATCTAACTTCCTCTTCCTCCACTATCTCGTAACTAGGGATTTCCTCATTCAGTTGTACATCATCCCTGTCTCCCTCTCCTCCTGAAAGAAGAAGAAGAGTTTGGATTTGATATCCCGCTTTATCACTACCCAAAGGAGTCTCAAAGCGGCTAACATTCTCCTTTCCTTCCTCCCCAACAACAAACACTCTGTGAGGTGAGTGCGGCTGAGAGACTTCAGAGAAGTGTGACTAGCCCAAGGTCACTCAGCAGCTGCATGTGGAGGAGCGAGGAAGCGAACGCGGTTCACCAGATTACGAGTCTACCACTCTTAACCACTACACCACACTGAAACTGCTGGAGATGGGGGGGGGACTTCTCACTCCTTCTCCTCTTCCGAGAGGCGCCAATCAGACCAAGGGCTCATTTCCCATTCCTCCTGTTCAGTCCAGTCCCTGACATGCAGTCAGCTCTGAGTCCCAAGGGCAGAGCAATGTAGGGGGCAGTGGGGGCGGACCGCCCTGGGTGTCATCTCCAAGGGGTGTGTGTGTGTGACATTCAGTGCACCACCTGCCCGCGACTCCCGCCTACCTCAATCCATCTGGGGAAGGGGGGGAGCTGCGGCATTCTCCCCTTCCCCCTTTGTTTTGACAGCCCCGCTGAAAGAGGCATGCAGAGAGAGGACGCAAAGGAGGCAGGCGAGCAAACAAACAAGCAGAGGGTGAAGGGAACTCTGGACCCAAACCCTGGAATCCCCCCAAAAGCTCAACAACTCCTGGCAATGAGAATGGGTAGATCACAGGCAGTCTTTTTATACTGTGAGTAGATCACAGTCTCTTGGGAGTCCAACTAAATTTAAATGTGTGTGTAGGGGTGTGTGTAACAATAAATTTTCTGCACCGGGTACCATCTGACCTTGCTACGCCACTGCTGAGACCTGAGGCTGCCCTGACACCCCACCTGGTGATCTTTCAGCCTGTGACTCCATCTCCATCTCCCTGTTAGATTCAGGTGTCATGACAACTATGGACGGATCTTAAGATGACCCAAGGGATCGTAAACAGAATAATTGCACCCTTTGTGCTCTCTCTCTCTCTTCAATACTAGAGTGATGATAGGAAAATATTTATCCTGATGCTTGTGTTTCTCTCTCTCCTTCCCTCCTCCTCCTTTTATTTTATTCTAAATGTTGTTTTCAAAAGTAAACCTGAAAAACATCCACACTCTCATTCAGAACTAAATTGAGGGAAATCAATCACCAGCGTGAAGGAGAGATCCATCCACAGGTTATTTTCCCTGCCCTCTTTTAACAAATTTTTCATTTATTCTCCTTATTAATCCCACTAAATCTCTTTTACGTTAGCAGCATGTACAAATAATTCAAGTGCTCGGTCACTGCTGTGAGTGAACATTATGCCTTGCAGGTGGCAAGGAAGATATTAATTTTATAGTTGCAGGCAAAGAGGAATTGACTGGAATTAAGAACAAGAGAAAATGACTCGCTGCTCCACGGTAGTTTATGAAGGAAACGGGAAGAAAAAAAGAGATGAAGAGGACTAGAGAATCACATTTCATTCAGCCATTGCTTAATTTCTCGGCTCTGCTCCCAAACGTTTGATCTGTGTGACACTTTAAAGAAAAATAAAATTTAAAAAATGGAGGCCTATGTGGTTCTATACTCCCCCCCCTCTCTGTTTCTCATTCAGTTCCCACAACATACATGCAACCTCCATGGAACTGCAGGATCACATAGTACATATTTTGCCAACCTGATGACCTTCAGATCTTTTGGACTATGATTCCCATCAGCCCTAGCCAGCACAGCTGTACTGGGTGAGAGTGGTGGAACTGGAGGTTTCTGAATTTGCCTGTTTTGCTCTCACCTCCCCATCCGTTTTCCTTTTTGTTATGTGTCTATTGCATGGTAAACCTTTACGGAAATGAATTGCCTCTTCTGCTCTTTGTATACTGCACTGGCCTCTCAAACCCTCCTCAGCATTTTGAGCTTTAAGACAATACAGTGGTACCTCAGGTTAAGAACCTAATTTATTCTGGAGGTTCGTTCTTAACCTGAAACTGCTCTTAACCTGAGGTACCACTTTAGCTAATGGGGCCTCCCACTTCCGCTGTGCCTCTGCTGCACGATTTCTGTTCTCATCCTGAGGTAAAGTTCTTAACCCGAGGTACCACTGTAATAAAAATAAATAACATACTGCTTCCATACTACTGAAGCTTCCTTGCTCAGAGGGACATAGAACGAAGGACACACCTGACAGAACGGGTTAATTTTTTATTTTTTATTTTGGAAATACACACTTCAGCTCACCTCACTTTGATGTCACGCAGTTTGGGAAACAGTACATTAGAGACCACCAGGCTGAATAAGGCTCTTGCTGTGAGACACTTGGGTACATAAAGCAGGAACAAATTCCTTTTATTGCCCGCTATTTATTTGGTGCCATCAAATTGCATGGCATTTGACCAGGTTGTTATAAGAGTCATACCCTGACTCCATGGGCTTTAAAAGCTTCCCTGATGCCTGCTGACTAAACATTTTGCTGGTTATGTCAAATCAATATGTGCTTTCTCACCTCTGCAATTCCTAGTCTGCTGATCCTCTGCTTGTTTTCTCTCCTAGTTCCCCCTTCCAACTTTCTGGATTAAGGTGGCCAATTATAAATTGCCAAAAAAGAGAACCAAAGAAGATAGATTTGAACAAAACCTTTCTCTCTCTGTGTGTGTATGTACATAAAGGTAAGGTAAAAAAGGACCCCTGACCATTTGGTCCAGTCGTGGCTGACTCTGGGGTTGCGGCGCTCATCTCGCTTTACTGGCCGAGGGAGCCGGCGTACAGTTCTGGGTCATATGGCCAGCATGACTAAGCCACTTCTGGCGAACCAGAGCAGCGCACGGAAACGCCATTTACCTTCCCGCCGGAGCGGTACCTATTTATCTACTTGCACTTTGACGTGCTTTCGAATTGCTAGGTTAGCAGGAGCAGGGACCGAGCAACGGGAGCTCACCCAGTCGCGGGGATTCGAACTGCCAACCTTCTGATCGGCAAGTCCTAGGCTCTGTGGGTTAACCCACAGCGTCACCAGCGTCCTGTGTATGTACGTGCCACTGAGCAAAAGCCATGGTTGGTCTGGCCTGCCAGAAGGAAGCTGTTGTAGCCCCTTTGAAGCCCTTTGCTGAATAAGCAGGGGTTCAGAGTCTCTGACAAACACTTGTCTGAGAGCAGAATCCACATACAAAGTCAGACAGTCCAGAGATCAGAGAATCCGGATTATCACAGAGCCAAGGGTCAAGATGGAGAGCAGGAAGCAACAAGGTAGGGCTTTAAATGCAATAAATGTATAGTGCAGATGGGGGCCATAATGTGCATTTCTGCTCTAAATAAATTTCCAAGTTTTAAAATATGCTCTATATTCAGTTCCTTTCCAGGAGATTCATTTAAAAACTTTCCTCTGTCTAGGTTTCTCTGCCTTAGCAATAATGCAGCCCTTTCTATTGTTAGCAAATCTAATTAACAAGGATAGCTCGGGGTTACTTGTCTGAAGCATTTTATTGATCTCAGGATGATCAGAGCAGGAGGAACTGTCAAATGAAGTACATAAGCAACAGCGGCAAAAGAAAAACCCCTAAACCACTAATTCCTTTGCCACCTTTGCAAAGCTTATCGTAAATCTCTCTCCCCTAATTGAAAAGGAGAAGCCAGAAGTTTATTGTTTCTCGGGCGTCGACGGGAACTTCAGAAAGAACTTTTACTGATGGAGAACATTACTTGCAGTATTGCTATTAATTTTTCTAGAACCAAAGAATTGCTAAGGGACTCTGAACAAAAAAGTATCCAGGTCATGTCTCACCTCAGCCATGATTAAAAGCCATTCCATGCCTGATAATCACTAGTTAGGGATACACAAATCAGTTTGTTTCAGTTTCTCATTTTCCCAATCTTCTGTTTGGTTTTCCATATTGCCACAGCAGCCTGTGATTATTATTATTATTATTATTTAAAAAATTGTCAACATTTTAGTGTACTAAAAATGTGTAATATGCACATTTTTGGGTGCTATTTAAATAAACCCTTTTTTGCAGCTAGTTTCGCCCCCAGTACAGGGGGGAGGTTCAAAAAGTATCTACATGGTGCTCAGAGAATAACTTGCACGTAAATATTAGCAAGACAAAGGAGATGGTGTTGGATTTTCAGAGGAAGAGAGGGGAACTAGCTCTATTGTATATCGGGGTGTGTGTGTGTGTGGAGAGAGTCTCCTCCTTTAAATTCCTGGGAGTTTACCTTAGTGAAGACCTCATTTGGAAAAACAATATAACTCATGTGGTTAGGAAGGCCCAACAGAGACTCCATTTGCTCAGGGTCTTGCGAAAGAACAATGTTAAACAACAATTGATGACCTCCTTCTAGCGGTCCACAATAGAAAGTGTCCTCTCATAGTGTATCACAGCGTGGTACGTTGGCTTGACAGCCACGGACAGAAAGTCTTTACAGAGGGTGGTGAACACAGCACATGATATCACGTCCCCTGAGCCCACTAGATGACATCACAAGGGATCGTTGCCTTAGGAGAGCAAGAAAAAAAATCTCAGGGATGAATCACACCCCAGCCAGCACCTCTTTAATCTTCTACCCTCGGGCAAGAGATATAGAAGTTTAATCAGTTGTACCAACAGGCTAAAAAACAGTTTCTATCTGTCCTCTGTTAGGCTGCTGAATGGAAAATAATATAGTGCAACTGACTTTTTGGGTTGGTGTGTTGTGCGACAAGCACACAGAGTGCAATGAGATTGAGTGTTTGTGTGTGGGGGAGGGAGGCTTGGTTAATTTCATTGTACACAGGTTGTACATTAGGTGATTCCACCTAAACATTAGGAAGAACTTCCTGACAGTAAGAGCTGTTCGACAGTGGAATTTGCTGCCAAGGAGTGTGGTGGAGTCTCCGACTTTGGAGGTCTTTAAGCAGAGGCTTGACAACCATATGTCAGGAGTGCTCTGATGGTGTTTCCTGCTTGGCAGGGGGTTGGACTCGATGGCCCTTGTGGTCTATTCATAGAATCATAGAATCATAGAATCATAGAATCATTGAGTTGGAAGAGACCACAAGGGCCATAGAGTCCAACCCCCTGCCAAGCAGGAAACACCATCAGAGCACTCCTAACATATGGTTGTCAAGCCTCTGCTTAAAGACCTCCAAAGAAGGAGACTCCACCACACTCCTTGGCAGCAAATTCCACTGTCGAACAGCTCTTACTGTCAGGAAGTTATTCCAACTCTATGATTCTAATAAAGGTATTATTATTATTTGTTGAGCAATATATGTTGCTTTATGGTACCTTGCATGCCTTCTTCTGGCAACTTCTGCAGCCAAGCTGGTGCCAAATGTATTGCTCTACTTTCCTTTGGCCCAGAGGGGGTGGGTCTGGGCAGAGGAGGAATGGTGGAGACCACCTCCCCATCCTGACCCTTCCAGGGAGCAGGAAGAGGAAGACAGTATAGATTTACAACAGGGGTTTGAGGGAGGTAGCAGCTCAGAGGCAGATGAGAGGAAAAGCTGGGAAATCATGGGAGAGCCGGAACAACACCCAGCTGACATCTTGTCATTAGAAAGCATTCCAGACCCTCCATCTCCCAGAACCCGGTGAGCCTTAAAAGTAGGAGAGCAAAGAGCTCAAAGACAGAGGGCATGTAGAAGTGATGGATGAGGAAGGGGGAGAGACGAGGGTGTGTGTGGAGATCCACTCGGGACAACGCCATTATCCAAGAGTCTGGGTTCTATAGCCTCTCTCTGTAAAGACTGAAATAAAAATGGACAGTAAGAAACTTTCCCTTGTCTTTATACTTTCCTGGGCAGCCATCTGGGAGCTGCTGACAGCATCCTGACACCTTTCAAGGCTTGCCTGAATAAAAGTATTGCATTGCTTATGGAAGGTGCTTAGAGTTTTTGGCTGGATCTAGACACATCCAAAAAGCATTTTAGGAAAACGCGTTGTAAACCTCAAAGTGGGAAATCACACTGGCGAAAGACGGAACTCCACAGTGCCATCTGGTGTCACATATGCATATAATGTACAGTGGTACCTTGGTTTATGAACTTAACCCGTTCCGGAAGTCCGTTCTTAAACCAAAGCGTTCTTAAACCAAGGCATGCTTTCCCATAGCAGTGGGGGACTCAATTTACAAATGGAACACACTCAACAGGAAGCGGAACGTGTTCTTGTTCCAAGGCAAAGTTCGCAAACCAAAACACCTACTTCCAGGTTTGCAGCGTTCTTAATCCAAGTTGTTCTTAAACTAAGCTGTTCTTAAACCATGGTACCACTGTATATAAAACACTTTTTCTTTACTAATGTAGCTGAGTCCCTTGATCTTTGGATGAATAAAGCAAGTATAGCAGGGAGCCTCTCTCAAAAATGGTGTTCTGTGTGCCAGCTTTGAATGGTAGGGCACAAAGAGGGCACTGCTGAGTTTTCGTGCTGGGTCTCCAATTGGTGGTGCTTGAAGCAACTCTTTAGGCGCCAACCCTTTAAATAAGAAAGCCATCCTTGATTCAGGACCAAGTTATTTGAAGGATTGTCTGCACCCATATGAACCTGCCTGAACTCCAAGATCAGTTTCAGAGGGCTACTACTCATGAACCGAACATCTATATATGAAATTGGTGGGCACTAAAAGCAGGGACTTTTTGGTGTGTGCCCCATGTTTATGGAACATCTGTGGATGTTGCTCCCTGGACAGGTATGTATTCCCCCCCGCCACCCCGCACCTTGGAACATCATTGATTTTTAAATAGGCTTTCCATTCCAAGCTGCACTTAATTAATATCTAGCGCTCAGCAATCTAAACTGCCGCTACTCCAATTGCTTATTTTTAGCTGCATTGATTTAATTTAGCTAATGTTTGTACTGTTCTAAAGGGCTGCTGCTGCAATATTGGTGCTTTTTAAAATAAATGTTTAAATGCCTTGATGAATTTTATGGTTTGGATATACCGTATTTTCCCGTCTATAAGACACCCCCATGTATAAGATGACCCCTATTTTGGGGGACTCAGATTTAAGAAAATGGGGTGGGGTGGGGGGGAGAGACATGTATCCGTGTATAAGACACCCCCTAATTTTTGCCATTATTTTAAAGGGAAAAAACCTAGTCTTATACACGGAAAAATACAGTATGTCTGAAAGGTAAGCGTACTAAAGTTGAAATAAATAAATGGATTACAGGGGAGGAACAGCTAGGATTACCAACAGATGCCACACAGCATCAACCCTTAAATTTGCCTTTGATCCCAATTCCCATCTATTCGGCTTTGCAGGTGTATTTAGTTACCAGTCCAAAATTAGGAACAACGCATTCAGACCCATTTGCTGGATACAGTAGCGGTGGGGGATATTTTTTTCCATCCTGAGAGCTATATCTCCCCATGGACAAGCTTCCTGCATGCCAGTTGACTGGGTTAGAGACTCCTTTACAAATTTCTGCTGTTCAGGACTTACCGTACATTGGATGAGGAGGAAATGGCCTGCATTTTTGATGATCGCATCTTGAAAATGAAACACGGGAGTATGCCACGGGACTCTTTGGATAGACAACCAGAAAGAGTATCCTTGCCTCTCTCCAAGAGGATTGGTTATTCTTCTACAGTTCTCCACAAAGCCACTTCCAACCTCAGGAGGAGGTGGTGTTGCGGGCTTCACGCCCCCAACACTCACGCGGAAGCCCCGTGCGATCAGGGGAATCCTTTCCCCCCTCAGCCCCCTGGCCAGCCAATCGGCAAGCATTTAAGGCAAGCACGGCAGAGGAGCGTCCTCTTTTGCTGCCGAACAAGAAGATAACAACAAGAAGACTGGAAGATAGGATTTGTGAATATCAAAAGCAGCAGAAATATGATATGATTGGACCCTTACTGAGCTCGAAACATGGGAACCCCCAACAAAAAAATTTAAAATTTGGCAAAATATTCGGATTATGTAATATGTATTGGTATAATTTGGAATAATTAATGTGATATGACTGGATTGTTAAATGGAAAACTTAATAAAAAGTATTATTATTTTTTTTAAAAAAAGGAGTTGTGTCTTTTTGTTTTCAACCAAAAGAAGGCTCCAACTCTGCTCACTGGCTGATGAGCATGCTGTCATCAGGGCTGCTCATTCCCAGTTTAAAAAATCGCCCCCCCCCAGTAAGAGATTGCCTAAGTGTGTTTCACTGCAGGTTGGGGTGTGGTATAAAGAACCAGCCAGTTGTTCGCAAAGATGCTTATCTGCCAGCCTAATTCAAGTTTCACCCAGGCAACCCGCACCCTTATTTATTTATTTTTAATTACAAGGGCATAGGTGGGCCTGTCTCTTTGTCTAACGAAAGGCTGCAGTAATTAAAATGGCAGCAGCCTAACCAGAATCGGGTTGCATCCTCTTAATGCCGGATGCAACAAATATTTCAAGAGAGGACGAAAATTGCACTGATTGCTATTAACCGCCAAATTGCAGAGCCTACTTGTTACAGCAAGGAGGAGTGTAATTATGTGTTTAAGCATTGTCTCCTTGCTCACTCAGTAGAATTGCCCTTAATGTTGTGGCTTGCTCTTTCCCCCACTCCTTGTTTCTACGCTGAAAATTTATTACCAATGTGTGAGAGAGTCATCTTCCCTTAGAGTCAGGATGCCAGCTTAATAGTGACTCTCTATTAACACTGTCCCCTCTACAAAACAGCCCATAATACCTCCCCTGAAACACATAAGAAAAGTTATGCTTAGTGGGAGATTGAAAAGAGTGCAATTTCCAAACATGGTTAGAATCATAGAACTGCAGAGTTGGAATTGACGCTGGGGGCAGCGCAGTCTTTAGCATACGTGCCGCTGGGGTGCAAAGATCCGCTCAGGGCCCCCAAATTTAGTTAAGCCCCCAAATTAACTTTTATTATGATGTAAGAGTTAATTTCGTGTGCACGGAGCTGTTGAAAATGACAAGCGCTGTCGTTGAGTCTGACAAGCGCCACTGTTGTGAATGATAAGCACCACTGCCGGCACGGCGCGTCTTTGGTAAATGAGCGCACAAAGTCGAAAGTCCTTTAGTGAAACAGTAGGTATTTGTTGTTGTTGTTTAGTCGTTTAGTCATGTCCTACTCTTTGTGACCCCATGGACCAGAGCATGCCAGGCACTTCTGTCTTCCACTGCCTCCCACAGTTTGGTCAAACTCATGCTGGTAGCTTTGAGAACACTGTCCAACCATCTTGTCCTCTGTCGTCCCCTTCTCCTTGTGCCCTCCATCTTTCTCAACATCAGGGTCTTTTCCAGGGAGTCTTCTCTTCTTATGAGGTGGCCAAAGTATTGGAGCCTCAGCTTCATGATATGTCCTTCCAGTGAGCACTCAGGGCTGATTTCCTTAAGAATGGAAACAGTAGGTATACATTTTGGTAATACCTAGGTATATATGTACAGTCATACCTCGGGTTACAGATGCTTCAGGTTGTGTTTTTTTGGGTTATAGACCTGCCGAAACCCAGAAGTACCAGAACGGGTTACTTCCAGGTTTCGGCAGTTGTGCATGTGCAGAAGTGCTAAATTGCGCTTTGCGCATGTGCAGAAGTGCCGACTCGCAACCCATGCATGCACTGATGCGCCACTGCGGGTTGCGAAAGTGCATCCCTCATGGATCACGTTTGTAACCCGAGCATCTACTGTATTTTGTTTTTCTAGCTTGATCAAAATTATTTATTATTTCCTAACAGGTAGATAGTTAAGAGCTTAGGCGGCTTCAGTGGAGAAAGCCTGGCGCCTCCCAGAATTTGGCGCCCGGGTGCCCCGCAATCCTTACACCCCTAGCTGGGGGTCATTCCCATTCCCTGAAATGCAAGGAATATGCAGGTAGCTTCTATGGGGATTGAACCCCTGACTTTGGCGTTATCAGCACCATGCATAGAATTGTAATATAATAATAATAATAATAATAATAATAATAATAATAATAATAATAATAGTAATAATTTATTTTTTATACCCCACCCATCTGGCTGGGCTTTCCCAGCCACTCTGGGCAGCTTCCAACAAAATATTAAAACACTGTAATACATCAAACATAAAAAGCTTCCCTAAACAGGGCTGCTTTCAGATGTCTTCTAAAAGTCTGGTAGTTGTTGTTCTCTTTGACATCTGGTGGGAGGGCGTTCCACAGGGTGGGCGCCACTACCAAGAAGGCCCCCTGCCTAGTGCCCTGTAACTTGGCTTCTCGCAGTGAGGGAACTGCCAGAAGGACTTCGGCGCTGGACCCCAGTGTCCAGGTAGAACGATGGGGGTGGAGATGCCAGTGTGGTGTAGTGGTTAAGAGTGGTGGACTCATAATCTGGTGAACCGGGTTCGCGTCCCCGCTCCTCCACATGCAGCTGCTGGGTGACCTTGGGCTCGTCACACTTCTCTGAAGTCTCTCAGCCCCACTCACCTCACAGAGTGTTTGTTGTGGCGGAGGAAGGGAAAGGAGAATGTTAGCTGCTTTGAGACTCCTTAGGGTAGTGATAAAGCGGGATATCAAATCCAAACTCTTCTTCTTCTTCTTGTAAGTAGGAAGAGACCCAAAGAGTCATCTAGACCAACCCCTTGCAATGGTTGAGCTCTCGAAATTGGCACTTAATGTTGTCTTCCCCATAACATGAAGGTTGCCCTAATAGTGTTGGGTTTGCCAACCCTTGACTTAGATGAGTGTGCCTGTGCCTTTAAGAACTGAACGGCAGCTTTGGCAGAGGCAGCTTTTTCAGCACCGCAAAAAGATTTGAGAAGAGAGACCTGCCCAGGCCTCTTCCTGCCACTTAACTGTTAAAGGCACAGGAGCCTAACTTGAACCGGGGCTACATCACTTGTATAGTTGCTGCCATGTAAGAGTGGAACCAGGAAGTTCCTCACTGGTTCATCTCTCAGGCACGCTTTCATTAGATTCCCTGTAGCAAACTCCTACCTCCTATATTGGGACGCGGGTGGCGCTGTGGGTTAAACCACAGAGCCTAGGACTTGCTGATCAGAAGGTCGGCGGTTCAAATCCCCACGACGGGGTGAGCTCCCGTTGCTCGGTCCCTGCTCCTGCCAACCTAGCAGTTCGAAAGCACATCAAAGTGCAAGTAGATAAATAGGTACCACTGCAGCAGGAAGGTAAACGACATTTCTGTAAGCTGCTCTGGTTCGCCAGAAGCGGCTTGGTCATGCTGGCCACATGACCCGGAAGCTGTACGTCGGCTCCCTCGGCCAATAAAGCAAGATGAGCGCTGCAACCCCAGAGTTGACCACGACTGGACCTAATGGTCAGGGGTCCCTTTACCTTTACCTTCTGTATTAAGAAAGCCCACACAAAAGAGGCATGGCCAGGCTTTGACGGTTGTGTCATCTATTGAACTTCAACCAGTGCCAGATACCTGGTCTTTATCAAACATCCAATGTGATTTGTCTGCAGGGAGGTTCCACAGCAATAGGCATTCATCCTGATTTGCTTGCCTAATACTTATATGTCCTCCTGATAATCATTCGTTCGCGCCACACTTTTCAACGCATTTCCCTGTCACTTTCCTAACTGCAAAAATACATTTTAAAAAGTGGATTTTTGGGACTAGGGCAACGGAGTGCTTCGATGGCTCAGTGATCAGTGGTTTAACCCACAGCGCTTTGGGATGCCCTTAAGCTTTGTCCGAATATGTTAGGTTTCTGTGTACGGGAAACATTTTTAACACTGAAATGGGAGATAAAACGAATGATTCCCCCACCTGTAATTTGACTAAAGTAGCACACATCCTAGGACTCATCTGACTGTATGATTCAGTTCCAAGTTAATAAGCGGTCATCTGTATTCATAAGCCCATCTGTCCTTTGATGAGTGTGTGACCTGATGCTATGCGGGAAAGAGAGAACATTGCCATATTATGTTTTCAATTCATTTGTTCGTGTACATTTTTAAACAGGTCAAATAAAAGCCATTTGGATCTATTATTTTCAATTACAAGGCATTTGTGGGGTGGGAGGGTGAGAGAAAGGACCATTTCAGGCTATATAATAGGGCAGTAAAACATTTCCTCCCCCCCCTCGAAATTGGATATTAAAACCCACAAGCATAGCTTCAGACACCAAAATATCTCTGCTCTAATACCCTCAGGGCAAACGGACACGCAAACGAGCGGCTGTTAATAATATAGTTCAATAATGCAATTAAGCGATGCATAAAGAGATGGCCTCAGCGTTAGTTTTGGGGTGACAGCCTTGCGCTGGTGCACGAGAGGATTAATTCCGCTACATTAGCACTAAATAGAAATAATGAAATAAAAAATGCTGTCGCTCCTAATTTGGCTGCTCTTAAAGCTGAAGGCAACTGTGATGTAGTGTATAATTCAGAAAAGACTCTCGTGCAGATGAAGTCTTCCTCTTTTCTGGAGTTTCCTGTGTACTCCAGTTCTGTAGGATGGCTGCGCTTCAGTTCCCATATTGCTTCAGAAAGTGTGGATTCGATAGCTTTGCTTTTAAATGCGAACCAAATCAAATTTCTTCTCCCTCATCCTTGGTGATGTGCGAGTGGAGGAAAGGGGTGGACAGCTGTTGCAAACGGTCACGGACATAAGTTCACATCAAAGTATTTAACTGTATTACTTCTTAGGCCACATTCACACCATTTTTCAAACAGCCATGGCTTCTTCTCAAGAATTCTGGGAGATGTGGTTTGTTCAGGATAACAACAACAACAACAACAACAACAACAACAACAACAACAACAACAACAACAATAATAATAACAACAATATAATAATAATAATAATAATAATAATAATAATAATTTATTATTTGTACCCCGCCCATCTGGCTGGGTTTCCCCAGCCACTCTGGGCGGCTTCCACAAAGACCAAAAATACACTGATATGTCATACATTAAAAACTTCCCTGAACAGGGCTGCCTTAAGATGTTTTCTGAATGTCAGGTAGTTGTTTTTCTCTTTGACATCTGGTGGGAGGGCGTCCCACAAGGCGGGCGCCACTACTGAGAAGGCCCTCTGCCTGGTTCCCTGCAACCTCACTTCTCGCAATGAGGGAACCGCCAGAAGGCCCTCGGCGCTGGACCTCAGTGTCTGGGCAGAACGATGGGTGTGGAGACGCTCCTTCAGGTATACTGGGCTGAGGATGCCGAGAGTTGCTAGGAGACACCAGGGGTGCCAACTGGATTAAAATATTGGGGGAGGGGGCAGGTAAGCCCCACCCTGTATAATCAGTCACATGATGTGGCGCATGCACACTATTTGAATGTCAATGGCCATCAACTTTGGCAGCTGATATTTTATTGGGGGCCCCAAAGAGAGCTTGGCCCCTAAGAGTTGGCTGTTATGGGATTCTGCAGATCCCAAGATTGGCTTAACAATCAATCAGGGAGCTCTGGGAATTGCAGTTCTGTGAGGGGAATAGGTTTCGGGTTAGGGTCTATTCTGGAAGCCATACTTGCCTGAGAGTTCCTCTTAGGTGTCTTATAAGTGTCTTATAACTAAAGATACTGACTTTAAGGTGGGATTGCTACTCTTTGGGAGATATTTCCTCTCTGAGTCGGAGTGATTTGCCGAGTAAATGCCAGCAAGTGTCCTGCCTGAATTTACTCCAGAAGGTAGATACCCCGTGTGGACTCTTAATTAGGCAGAATGCATTAGTGTGTAGCCAAGTTGTCATGACAATCACTAAGAAGCAATTTCCAGCCTTGAGAATCCAATTACCCATCACTTGCAATCCATCAGGCTGACAAGCTTCTTCCATGTTGATTTTCAGCTGTGCTGGTGGTTGGCCGGCCCATGGGGAAGCCTTGGGAGAAATCTCCCTATGTTGTCTGTGCAACTTTATTAAGTACCCTCAGGCTCCCTGCATCGCCTTTGCTTGGTGATTAAGTGACAGCCGAAAAGGAAAACTGTATTCAGTGGGGATCCACTGAAGGAGCGTCTCCACTCCCATTGTTCAGCCCAGACACTGAGGTCTAAACCACTGAGCCTCTTGGGCTTGCTGATCAGAAGGTTGGCGGTTCGAATCTCCGTGACGGAGTGAACTCCCATTGCTCGGTCCCTGCTCCTGCCAACCTAGCGGTTCAAAAGCACACCAGTGCAAGTAGATAAATAGGTACCGCTGTGGCGGGAAGGTAAATGACATTTCCGTGCATTCTGGTTTCCATCGCGCCAGAAGCAGTTGTGTCCTGCTGACCACATGATACCTGGAAAGCTGTCTGTGGACAAACGCCGGCTCCCTTGGCCTGAAAGCAAGATGAGCGCCACAACCCCATAGTCATCTTTGACTGGACTTAACTGTCCAGGGGCCCTTTACCTTTACCTATAGTCTTACATTTTTAAAATGCAGGTTGTAAGAATCTTCAAATGCAAAGGTTTTTCGCTAGGCATTAGGGTCCAGTATGAGACTGCGTCCAGGAGGGGGCAGCAGGTACATGAATTAGAACAGTACCAGAGCTGTGCTCCTTAGAAGGGAGGTTTTTCTTTTGGGCGGGGGAGCGGGAAATTTGCAAAGGCGGATCAACGAGGCATATGCTGATTGGCAGTATCCAACACCCTTTGATGGCTCTGGCACTGCCTGCAAGAAAACTCATTTTTCTATAAAAGGAGATCTGGACAAATTGCTCCTGAGTAGTTCTGGACCCTCCATCCAGATATCCAACTGCATATGTATGTTTTGCAGCAAGTTGGGGGGGGGACACCTCAAGCCTGACTATTAAAAAGGGGAGGTTTTGAACACATCGGTCCCTTTTTTGGCTCATGAATAATGATAACGAATTCTTTATCCTCTGCCAGATCAAGGAAGCACACATCATGATCTCCCCAGATGTTCTCAGTGTCGGACCTTTCATATATTCCTGCCTGAGCTTTGGGAGTATCAAACGCAGCGTGACCCCAGCATGAAAAATCCACTTAAAAAGGAGAGTGATAAATATGTAACTATTTTTGAAAGGCATCAGACCCTTCATGTATATTTCATAATGAGTTAGTTGCTGCGTTTTTGCTCTTCCGTCTGAAATCACCCAAATTACATTTCAATGCAATTTGCATTAATAGTCTCATTTTCATTTAATTACAAGCCTCTTGTTGCTGGGATGAAAGGCGTTTTCCAAGGCACAATAGATAACTCTTCCAGAGACATTTTGCCGTGGCGACTGCTGTAACAAGTCCCATGGAACCCAGGTGGACTCATAGGAGCGCTTAACAGTCATTGTGGCATTAAGTTCTTCCCATTTCCCTTTGCTCACAGTGACCACTTGGATTCTCCTGCCTCTAATAGCACTCAGGCTTTGCAAATTGACCTTTTCACCAATTCTTTGGGTTTCCAATGGAGAGATCAACTCTGAAGGGGTTATGTGCATCTCCCCCATGTGGTGAACCATTGAGCTGCAGCTGATAAGTACCTCGAGGCTTTGGCGTGACTTCCGTCTGGAGAGAATGGTGTATAAAAGGAAAGCCTTTCTTGAAAAACAAGGTCTTCCTGTATCTTTGGTCCTGCCTTCTGGCTCACTCCTTCTAGCTTTGTCGTTCAAGCCCACCCATCTGACTGGGTTTACCCACCCACTCTGGGCAGCTTCCAAGGAAATACAGAAACACAGTAAGGCATCAAACATTAAAAACTTCCCTAATAGGGCTGCCTTCAGATGTCTGCTAAAAGTCAGATAGTTGTTTATTTCCTTGACATCGGATGGGAGGGCGTTCCACAAGGTGGGTGCCACTACTGAGAAGGCCCTCTGCCTGGTTCACTGTAACCTCACTTCTCGCAAGGAGGGAACTGCCAGAAGGCCCTCAGAGCTGGACCTCAGTGTCCGGGCTGAATGATGGGGTTGGAAACGCTCCTTCAGGTATACAGAGCCAGGGCTGTTTAGGGCTTTAAAGGTCAGCATCAACACTTTGAATTGAGTTTGAAGATGTACTGGGAGCCAATGTAGGATTGATGTTATATGGTCCAGCAGTCGCTTCCAGTCCCCAGTCTAGCTGTCGCATTCTGGATTAGTTGTAGTTTCCAAGTCACCTGCAAAGGTAGCCCCACGAAGAGCACATTGCCGTAGTCCAAGAAGGAGACAACCACAGCATGTACCACCCTGGTGAGACAATGTGCAGGCAGTTAGAGTCTCAGCCAGTGTACCAGATGGAGCTGATTGACAGCTGCCCTGGACACAGAATTGACCTGTGCCTCCATGGACAGCTGTGAGTCCAAAAAACTCCCCAGGCTGTGCACCTGGTCCTTTATGCAATATTTGGTGGGAGAACTGCATTGTTAAATTCAGATAAGTGAACATTTTGAAGGATTTTGGTTCGTTTATTGGTTTGCGAAGTGCAAATTACATCAGTTTGCATTAAAATGCAAACTGAATCCCCTATACATGCTTTGATTGGGCTCTAAGATCTAGAGGACCTACAAACTCTCCAAGAAACAGCTATTGACATGGAGAGAGCCTCAAAGAGGAGACCTGACATTTGCAGTCTGCGATAGTCCAGTCAGCTTTCAATCTCCTTTCCTGCAGATGTTCCAATATTGGCAGCTATGCGTAGCACTAACCAAGAATGGCTGAGACGACGGCAAGTTCTTACAAGTGAAAAATGGAGCTTTTCGCCTCCTTGTATATTAGATCAGGTTTGCTCAACGAAGCGCAGTCTGATCTGAAGGAGTAATGTGGGATCTGGAAGGGGCTAAATCACAGCCCTATCTATCTTCATTGAAGAACTAAGTCTCTCTGTTTGGGAGACTGTTTTGTGGGTCTTTGGTTGAAGTGGGTAAGTAGCAGTTACTGTCAAAGGGGAAGGAAAGCATGGCGCCATTACAGGAAGGGAAGGGAAAATGGAGTCAGGGATGAAGAAGCAATGGCTATACAATAGCTTCATGTACATGAACTTTAGCTGGATTAAAATAGAGTATGGGAGATAAATAATAATAATAATAATAATAATAATAATAATAATAATAATATTTATACCCTGCCCATCTGGCTGGGTTTCCCCAACCACTCTGGGCGGCTCCCAACAGAATATTAAAAACACAATAAAACATCAAACATTAAAAACTTCCCTAAACAAGGCTGCTTTCAGATGTCTTCTAAAAGTCAGATAGTTGTTTATTTCCTTGACATCTGATGTGAGGGCGTTCCACAGGGCGGGTGTCAGTGTTTGAAAAAGAAAGGGTTCTGACCTCCTTTTTACTCCTTTGCCTAGTCCTCAGACCTTACTTGGCACAAAAGAGTCTTTGAGAAAGAGTATTCTTGCAAAGTATTGCTGCTTTTATTCTTAAAAAGTCTTCTTCTCCAACCACGACCGACAGCTTTCACACACACCAAACGCATCCAGCTTTCTACCATCCAACCAACCCACACCCAACACTAACATTGACCACTGTATATATACAGGTACAATTTGGTGAAAGGTTGCATGAGTCATTGTAGGCCGCTGAGTCATGCTGACTTAGTTCTTTTAGCATTAAAGAAACAGCGCCCAATTTTTTGCCGTGACACCGGGTGCCACTACCGAGAAGGCCCTCTGCCTGGTTCCCTGTAACCTCACTTCTTGCAATGAGGGAACCGCCAGAAGGCCCTCGGAGCTGGACCTCAGAGTCTGGGCTGAATGATGGGGTTGGAAACGCTTCTTCAGGTAAACAGAGGGAAAGAAGCCTTTACCAATGTTTGGATCCAGCAAGGCTTTTATGATGTTCTTAGTACCTGATCAGGTTCCTTGCTCCCTGCAGCTATGTAAGTTTTAATAGTGGCTGCAGCAGCTGGCAAGAGATCACAGCTTCCCTGTTGGATGAACCACAAAAGGTCAGATCTTCACTAGGAACAGCATGTATCAACTGCAATAGCTATGTCCTATCTGCCTTGTTGTAGGCAAAATGCCCATGAATGCAAGTTTCTGGGAATTACTACAAAGATGTCTGTAAATGTGACGTGAAGGTTGGCAACACCAACCCTGCAGTGTGGGAAGTGCTTGCAGCTGACCTCAGTGCCTGGAGGCAGACGGTCAGATTGTGCAGCTGCAGCAGTGACCAGAAGAGCAATGGCTGCTGGGAGGAGTGCAGAAAGAAGAAACGCCATGGTGCAACTGCAGCAGCGCAACTGGATGCCTTCATCTGCCCCAGCTGCAACAAAACATGTCTCTCCCTTATCGGTCTCTACCAATGGCTTCAAGTTACAAGTCCTCAACATTAGGAGGAAGAACTTTTTGAAGGCAGGAGCTGTTTGACATTGGAATAGACTCCCTCAGAAGTTGGTGGACTCTCCTTCGTTGGAGGTTTTAAAACAGGGGTTGGACAGCCATCTGCCAGGGATTCTCTAGCTGGGATTCCTGCACTGCAGGGGGTTGAACTAGATGACCCTGAGCAGGAGGGTCCCTTTGAATGCTATACAATTCTATTATCCTTATGCCCCATAGCTTTCAAGCCAAGTTGTGTACAGCAATCACACTGGCTTTTCTCACCTTCTTCGGAGCCTAGAAACGCACCATTTGGCAATCTTAAATTAACAAAAACCCGCCACTCATCTCGCCATCATTTCGTTTAGGAAGGCACTGCGGGGAGTGATGCCTATTTGCTTTCTGAAAGCTGCTTAAGCATGCACGCCATTCTATCTGAATTGATCGTTTTACAACAGGAAGAATTCTCTCAGAGACAGCAGTGGCTAGAAAGAGAGGGGGTAAGTACCCTCAAATGCCACCCCACTGTAAAAGAAGCATGGAAGTTGGATCGTGCTGTGGATGTTACAAAACAAAGCTCTCCAGCTGAGCCTCCTTCCAGCATGTAGAAACATTGTTTGGAAACTTCATTAATTAAGCGGCATATAAATGAGCTGAGTTGAAGAAGTTGAATAATATATCAATTTAGGACAAAAAAAAAGTCATACCGGGGAGGGAAAAACCAAACAGTGGAAATAAAGAGGAGAACAAGGCAGTCGTGTTTGACCTTTGGAAAACTCAACTTCATAATGAAAAATGTAAAAAAAATATTTCCCTAGATTTGAAAGCTGAAATATTCAATATGTGCATATTATCTGTGATATGTTATGGAGCCGGAGAGCTGGACTGTGACACAGAGAAATACAAGCAGCTTAAGAACAGGGCAACACGCAATAGCAGGAGAGAAAAGTCAGTGATTGGATATGGCAAAGATCAAAAGTTGTGAATGTAGTGGAAAAGGCCACAAAGCTAAAATGGAAATATGAGGGACATCTGGCGGAAGATGACTCAGGTTGAAGGAACAAAGAAGTGTTAGTGTGCAGACCCTACAATTTCAAAAGACCAAAGGGACAATCACCTATGTGATGGGTGGATGATCTAAAACAGGCATAGTCAAACTCCGGCCCTCCAGATGTTTGGAACTGCAATTCCCATCATCCCTGACCACTGGTCCTGTTAGCTAGGGATGATGGGAATTATAGTCCCAAATATCTGGAGGGCTGGAGTTTGCCTACACCTGATATAAAACCAAAAACAGGACCTACGTGGATGCAGAGAGCAGCAACAGAGAATGTTGTCCTGGCAATGGATGTGGAGGTGTAAACAATACATGCATTCAAAAACTTATGTCATATTGTATGACTTAGTTTCTAAATAAGAGGTACTGAGTCAATCGTGTCTGAAAATCATAATGCTTGTTTACAACGCTCTTGTACCACCAACCTTACTGTATGCTTGTGAAACATGGACCACTTATAAACGCCATCGCCAACTCCTCGAAAGCTTCAGTAACGGTGTCTCTGAAATTTGTTACATATCACTTGGGAAGACAGGCAAACTAATGTATTGGAAGTGTATTGGAAGAAGCAAAGATCATGAGTGTTGAAGCGATGATTCTCCAACATCAACTTCGCTGGACTGGTCATGTTGTTTGGATGCCTGTTTACTGTCTTCCAAAGCAACTACTCTATTCTGAACTTAAAAATGGACAGCGTAATGCTGGTGGTCAACAAAAGAGGTTTAAAGACTCTCTCAAGGCAAATCTTAAAAACTGTAATATAAACACCGACAATAGGGGAACATTGACCTGCAAGTGCTCCAATTGGAGAACAGCCTTTACCAAAGGTGTCAGGGGCTTTAAAGACACTCGAACTCAGGACACAAGGGAGAGACATGCTAAGAGGAAGGCATGCTTGGCAAATCCACACCATGATCAACTCCTGTCAGGAAACCAATGTTCCCACTGTGGAAGGACGTGTGGATCCAGAATAGGCCTCCACAGTCACTGACAGACCCACTGCTAAAACTGTGTTTATGGAAGACAATCTTACTTGACTTCGAGTGGTCGAAGGAGAAGAAGAAGAAGAAGAAGAAGAAGAAGAAGAAGAAGAAGAAGAAGAAGAAGAAGAATGGCTCTCTTGCATGGAAGCTCTTTCCCTGTGCATAGCTGTGGAGAGAATTCACTGGGCAACAATTTTTTACTTTTTGAATGTTGCCTAGATTTCTACAACTGATTTAGGGTATTTTTGTACTGCTGAATCAGGAAATGGCATCCGTTTCTTTCCTTCAGGTCAGGTTTACTGTAAACTGAATGGTGGGCATTGATAAAGGTAAGTACACGTAAATTGCATGTTGCTTCACCATTTTTCAAACTTCAGGGCTTGAACTTCCGTTTCTTGGAACTCCTGGAATGCTCAGCGGCACGGAGGTCTCTCTTCAGAGTCCAACAGTAGTCAGCCATCATGACTGCGTCCCAGCAACCCTGATACCTGGTCTCCATCTCTTTCATGTCCTGATGGAATCTCTCCTCCTGCTCGTCACTCATTGAACCCAGGTTCTCAGGAAATGGGTCCATATGTGAAAATAGGTAGTGCATCTTGATGCTCATGTTGCAGCCCAGGTTTCTGAAAGCAGTCAGCATGTTGTTGACAAGTTCTGCGTAGTTTCTGGCCTTATTGTTGCCAAGAAAGTTCTTCACTACCAGAACAAATGCCTTCCACGCTTCCAGTTCCACTTTGTTCATTGAGTTTCTGAACTCTGGATCTCTGATGAGCTGACGGATCTGAGGACCGTCAAAAATGCCAGCTTTCAACTTCTCCATGGTCAATCCGGGAAAAGCCTGGCACAAGTAAGTGAAGCAGTCACCATCCTTGTCCAGAGCCTTGGTGAACTGCTTGATTAAGCCGAGCTTGATGTGCAGCGGTGGGAAGAATATTCTGTCTCTGTCCACCAGAGGGTCGTTGATGACGTTCCTTTCTTTGCAAGGCACCAATTCCTCCCGCACAGGCCAGTCCTTCTTTGTGTAATGCTGAGCACGGTCCCTACTATCCCACATGCACAGAAAACATGGCTACTTGGTGAAGCCAAACTGTTGTCCCAACAAAAAGTTCACCATCTTCAGGTCAACACAAATAAACCACTTATGCTGATCATAACCAATTTTCTCCAGCACATACTTCACTGCTTCATAGTTCTCCTTCAGTGTACTCGAGTGAGCCAGGGGTATAGAGGCAAACTGGTTGCCATCGTGTAGCAGAACACATTTCAGTGATCGCTTGCTGCTGTCAATGAACAGTCTCCAATCTTTGGGTTCGTACTGTGGCACTCAAAGCTTGAGCAGAAGCTGTGCAATATTTGTACACCAAGTCCTTTTCTTCCGAGAAAAAACGGAGGTACTCTTGATGCCTGTTGTGGAAGAAGCTGATGTGAGCACTGTCAGAGAGGAGGTTTTTTTCCTTCAATCTGGATGCCAACAGTTCGGCAGAGTCCTTTGACAAGCTGAGGTCGCGAACTAGATCATTCAACTCCTTTTGGGAAAATGGATGTGGAGCATCATCTTCAAGAACCACTTCTTCTTCATGTCCTTCAACACTGGAGGCATCTTCGTCACTAATGTCAGGAAGTTCTCCGAAGACAGGCACTGGAATTTCATCACAATGAGCTACAGGACGATGTGCTGATTGAAGATCAGGATACTTCGTGGGGTGGCTGCCCCATTAACTTAGTTTTGATCCCCCAACTTTATGCTTTGCCGCACCAATTTATGGAAGATTTTGAGGTTTTATGACTTCAAACTGATCCGTTTTCGACATAATCACCCAGAACTATAGGACCTGAATACTTCTTGTCATTAAAATAATAATTTCCAATCAAAACAATTATGCGACATGGCATTTTACCCCCACCAACTTCTTCTAAAATGCTCCACACAAGCGTACATGTGAACAAAAAAGTAAAAAAAGACATGTGGCCATAGCTCAAAAACTTGACCTGATTGAGCAAAACCAATGTGATTTTTTGATTCAGCGCATCAGATTTGTCCTAAATCAGCTGAAAAAATGCAGACAACAAATTTGTTGTTGACCAGTGTTATTGATTTTCTTTTTAGGCAGAAGGCAAGGGCACTCTGCACATGTGCAATGGCACACTGCCCCGAATAAAAGTCCTGTTGTGATGAAAACAGCAAGGTTAAAAATGGCAGCCCTGCAAAGTGAAAATGTTGCCAGCTGCCATTGCATATATGGAGAGGAAGATCCAGGAATTTTATTTCAACTGCAGTCTGAAGTGGTGTAGCTCCAGAAGGGTGAAATGAATGTTTAAATGTTCCAGAATTAGTTCTGTTTGCACCAGAAAAGTATTTCATGCATTAATAGAAACCAACAATTTACATATTGCAGATTTCAGCAATGCCAAGTTAATAAGCAATACAGTAAATAAAGCCTGAAGCCTTAAACATGATAAATTCCGCTGGCTTTTCCAAACACAAGTTTCCTGCATTCTTTAAAATGCTGTACCACACAGAAAGCCCTACATGCAAAACCATTTATAATTTGGCATATGAAAGCTATTACCGCAGTGCAAAAATCCTTAATGGTAATGTACATTGTGCACAAAAATTATTTACTGTTGGACTTGGGGGGGGGGAAATGTTTTGTTTTTGCAGAAATATCTAATGGAACTATTTAGTTGCTCTGATAAAAATACTTAGATTCTCTCTACCCCTCCCTTTGCCCAAACTGGTATTATTTAATAAACTTTTTTTTTTTAAAAAATGTACACCCTGGATAATTCTTCCTTCTTGCACCTGTTTATATGAAATACCATTCTGTGAAAAATTATATTGTAGGAAATCAAGTTTAAACACAAGTGTTATCTAGTCCAATCCTCTGCAATGCAGGAATTTCAACTAAAACACCCGCGACAGATGGCCATCTGTTGCTTACAAACCTCCAATGAAGGAGAGTCCGTTTCACTGCTGAACAGCTCTTACCTTCAAAAAGTTCTTTCTGATATTGAGTCGGAATACCCTTTCTTGTAACTTGAAGCCTTGGTTTGAGTCCTGCCCTCTGGAGCAGGAAGAAGAAGAAGAAGAAGAAGAAGAAGAAGAAGAAGAAGAGTTTGGATTTGATATCCTGCTTTATCACTACCCGAAGGAGTCTCAAAGCGGCTAACATTCTCCTTTCCCTTCCTCCCCCACAACAAACACTCTGTGAGGTGAGTGAGGCTGAGAGACTTCAGAGAAGTGTGACTAGCCTAAGGTCACCCAGCAGCTGCTTGTGGAGGAGCGGGGAAGCAAACCCGGTTCACCAGATTACGAATCTACTGCTCTTAACCACTACACCACACTGGCTCGCATCAGGAGAGCCACACTTCTCTCTCAGGAGAAAACAAGCTTGCTCCATCTCCCATGGGACAATCCTTTAGATATTTGAAGATGTCTGTCATATCTCCTCCCAGTCTCCTCTTTTCCAGTCTAAACATACCCAACTCCCTCAACTGTTCCTCATAAGACTTGGCTTCCAGACCCTTGATCATCTTGGTTGCCCTCCTCTGCACATGTTCCAGCCTATCAAACTCTCATCTCCCATAAATACTGATCATACTAACAAAAATCAATCCAAATCACACTCTCATCAAGGTATACACTGGGCTGTTCACTTTTGGAAATCATTTTGTGGGATTTTGCACACTGTTGCTCCTTTAATTTTCTACTCTGTAAAAATGTTGTCCTTCATTCAATAGCTTTTCTGCCCAGTTCTTTTGAGTATATTGAACTCAAAGTATGGCTGCCGGATCTCAATGAAGTCCACCAGGACTGCTACAGTCAAAGACAAGGAATTGGTGCTATTTATGCACGCGACCGCTGCTGCTCGGATGTTACTAGCCCAGAGATGGAAAGAAGACAGAGTCCCAAACCACAGAAGATTGGCAGATTAAGTTGACGGACTATGCCAAAATGGCAAAAATGAATCAGAAATCAGGAAGAATAAATTTTAATAAGGAATGAGGAAAATATATAATTTACCTTAAAAACAATTATAAACAATTAAAATTATTAGCAGGACTGGAATAACACTTATTAGCAGGACTGGAATAACACTTGGAAATGCTTTGGAATTCTCTTTCTGTGTTGGTTGTTTGATAATTGTTTGTAAATTTGTAAATTTAAAAATCACACACACACACACACACACATATATATATTAAATATATATGGGATCCCTGACCATTAGGTCCAGTTGTGGCCGACTCTGGGGTTGCGGCGCTCATCTCGCTTTACTGGCCAAGGGAGCCGGCGTCCAGCTTCCGGGTCATGTGGCCAGCATGACTACGCCGCTTCTGGCGAACCAGAGCAGCGCACGGAAACGCCCTTTACCTGCTAGGTTGGCAGGAGCAGGGACCGAGCAACGGGAGCTCACCCCATCATGGGGATTCAAAACACCGACCTTCTGATCAGTAAGGCCTAGGCTCTGTGGTTGAACCCACAGCGCCACCCACGTCTCTTCACACACACACACACACACACACACACACTTAAAAAGACAAGGAATTGGTGGCCCATGAACACATCATCAAGCATTCCTTGACCAAGACATTCAGTACAACGTTGCAGTGTGACTAATCACTTGGCTTTTCCATTGGGCATATTCCTTACACTATTGAGGACATTGTTGTCGTTCATCATCGCTACTGGGACCCGCACCATCATGTTGCAATAGGAGTTCTCCTCTTAAGAATTCTAACCAGGCAACCTCACTCCATTCCAGGATACTCCTCTCTCCCAGTTTTCCATTTTTCTTTCCAACAGGCACTCAACAATCTGTGGCTACTGAATACATTCAGTATTTCAGTCCTTGCGAGCTTTTTCCTGGCTGAAATGGGTCATTGGATGGTGATAAGGCCTCTTTCAAAAAGGTTGGGAGGTGGGGAGATGTGTGTGTTGAAAGCGAAGCCTGGCTTTGATGTGGTTGGAATGTAGCTTGCTATGCATAGGTAAGAGTCGTATTTGTCACTCCTCCCACATTTTGCTTCTGGCCCCACCCACCACTGGCTTGTGGTCCCAAGAATCTCCCTCCCCCCTCCGGTTTGAAAGCTAGGCTAGGACTACTGCTCCCAGAGATCTAGCTTTCTATGTTGTGGGCTGAATCTCGACAGGTTTTTCAATACACAAAGCGAGAAAGCAACTGATGTAGAGATGTATAAAATAGATAAACAGTGCTTAGTAGAGAGGTCTCAAAATAAACAAGCATTTAGCACTATCTATACTTAAAAAAGAAAACCACGTTTGGGTAAAATAAAGCGACTGTCACCCTTCTCAACCCAAGCTTATTTAAAGGCCAAGCAACAATAAGCTGCTCTTTACTTTGTGAAAGTCATACTTGATCTGGGTTACAAGTTACAAAGCTATGATGCACCAGAAGAGCAGAAAGCAAAGAGGCCCTATTATGGAAGCAATTATGCAAGCTTATCTGCAGCGGCGTAAAAGCACCGCTGGAACATGAGATACCAGCTGAATGAAGTGTCGGTACAAGTTGCTACATTATGCACAATCTGTCTTTTGACGGAAAAAAGCGGGAGGCTGGAGGATCAGATCAATTTTTATTATTATCATCAAGACTGACCTGCGCTTTATACTCAAAACAGTTTTCTCTTTCCTCTAGGAAAGACCTAGACTGTTTAGGGCTTTAAAGGTCATTGGTAAAGGGACCACCTGCATGTAAATTTGCACACAAATGCATGTATTGGTGAAAATGACCTCCAAAATACATTGGGGGGGCATTGCTTCGGAACAAAGTGTATTTTAGGCGAAATTGCATATGAATGTGTGTCAGGAGACACTGACACCGAAACAGTGGTGAATTTTCATGCATACTTCTTCTTTACTCCCTTGCAAACTGGTGTGGAATGTGAAGAACTGAAGAGCAGGGAAAAAAATGAGAATCTGAGATATATCAAAATGGAGAAACCCACAATTTCCTAGTAAATACCCAGCTATCCTTGTACTAGGGGTGAGCGGCCATCTGAAGCAAGGTCTATAAGAGGAGATTAGTTACTCTTTTTTGCCTGATTGGTTAACAGACTCCTTTGCCTCTTTATATCCTTTAATTAGCTGTCTTTTGTGTCTCAAGAAACCTGGTTAGTAGTCATGAAATTATGCAGGCTGGTTTTAGAAGCCAAGCCAAGTCTTCGACACCGTGACCTCCAGCCGCCTTCCCTCCTGTGCCTAATGGAGTAATTTCTGACAGAAGCAGGCCAGGGCTTAAGTCTTCCTGTCAGAACAGGCTTCTTGGAAATGTTTTATTTATAACGGATGAGGTTAGCAAATTAAAAACGTTGTTCAGGTTGAACCTGTTGGGCCTGTGGAGCGGTCCTGTTCCTGAGAAACAAGCGTAGCCCCTCCTCAAGAGTTGCAGAGGATTTTAATTCAGCGAATCGAGGCTGAATCTTCTCACTTTCAATCACTTTTAAGCCCATTGATACCCGTGCATCTTGATGTGAGAGGCTACAAGAAAACTAGATTATATGAGAAGGTGCAGCACGGACGATATAAAAGAGCAATATGATTGAAAGGTAGTACAGATGTTACTGATGGGACGCGGGTGGCGCTGTGGGTAAAAGCCTCAGTGCCTAGGGCTTGCCGATCGAAAAGGTCGGCGGTTCGAATCCCCGCGGCGGGGTGCGCTCCCGCTGCTCGGTCCCAGCGCCTGCCAACCTAGCAGTTCGAAAGCACCCCCGGGTGCAAGTAGATAAATAGGGACCGCTTACTAGCGGGAAGGTAAACGGCGTTCCGTGTGCTGCGCTGGCTCGCCAGATGCAGCTTTGTCACGCTGGCCACGTGACCCGGAAGTGTCTCCGGACAGCGCTGGCCCCCGGCCTATAGATGTGAGATGGGCGCACAAACCCCAGAGTCTGTCAAGACTGGCCCGTACGGGCAGGGGTACCTTTACCTTTACCTTTACAGATGTTACTGAAAAAAATCATAGAATTGTAGAGTCGGAAGGGGTCCCAAGGGTAATCTAGTCCAGCCCCCCCGCAATCTGGGACGCTCGCCAGCCACACCCCCACCTGCTCTCTGCCCCCCCACCAGAGCTTGAAGCTCTGCCACTGCCAGTGTGGTGTAGCGGTTAGAGCGGTGGACTCGTAATCCGGTGAACCAGGTTCGCTTCCCCGCTCCTTCAAGGGTCTGGAAGCCAAGTCTTATGAGGAATAGTTGAGGGAGTTGGGTATGTTTAGACTGGAAAAGAGGAGACTGAGAGGAGATATGACAGACATCTTCAAATATCTAAAGGATTGTCCCATGGGAGATGGAGCAAGCTTGTTTTCTCCTGAGAGAGAAGTGTGGCTCTCCTGATGCGAACCAGTGTGGTGTAGTGGTTAAGAGCAGTAGATTCGTAATCTGGTGAACCGGGTTCGATTCCCCGCTCCTCCACATGCAGCTGCTGGGTGACCTTGGGCCAGTCACATTTCTTTGAAGTCTCTCAGCCTCACTCACCTCACAGAGTGTTTGTTGTGGGGGAGGAAGGGAAAGGAGAGTGTTAGCCGCTTTGAGACTCCTTCGGGTAGTGATAAAGCGGGATATCAAGTAATAATAATAATAATAATAATAATAATAATAATAATAATAATTAATTTATTTATTTATTTCCCGCCCATCTGGCTGGGCTTTCCCAAATTCAAACTCCTCCCTCTCCCTCTCCTCCTCCTCCTCCATCTCTTCTTCTAATAGGGCACCCTGACGTCACCCCAAGGAACATGACCTCAAGGAGTGGGGACGGGGAATGTCTGGGTGCTGACTATCATTGGGAAAATTGTATTTTTGCCTTCACGTTGACCAATATGTACACAAAACGTCCCCCCAAAAAGAACACCAGCAGATTAAAGTATAAAGATGCAGTATCAAAACCACAAAGTTAAGGACAAGCAAGCATTAGACACAGAAATAATACTAATAAAAATTTAAGCCTCATGCAAATGAATGGCTGCTAATCACTCCTTCAAGGGGAAAAAAAATAAACTACTACTCCTCCTCCTCTTCTTCTTCTTCTTCTTCTTCTTCTTCTTCTTCTTCTTCTTCCCATGTTCCAGCTTGTCCATATCCTTCTTAAATTGTTGCACCAGAACTGGACATGGCACTCCAGGTGTGGTCTGACCAAGGCAGAATAAGAGCGGTACTGTGATTTTCCTTGAGCTGGACATTATACTTGTGTTGATGGCACACAGCTGGATCTGGGCAGCCGCAGCCTCTCCTCCTCTTCTCCATCACCTGCTACGAGCTGCCCAAGGGAGGAGGCCAGCCATGGAGAGGCAATGGGATGCTCCCTCGCAGCTGTCACAGCTGCCATTGTCATCACTTGGGACAAGCGTCCTCCTCGCTGTTCATGGTGCTGGCGGGGGAAATAGGGATCAAATCAGAAGCTGGGGTGGCTTTTGTAATTCCAGGATTGCCCCTGGAAAATCAGGACACCTGGAAGGTATGGACAAATCCCTAACACACCGAGGGTTTGAGACTCATCAGCTACCCTCTCCTGGTTTAGTCGGCCAGTCAAAGCCGTATGTAAACACTGCCTAGAAACTTGTGACTAAGCTACAGGTCGCAATTTGTTGTTGTTGTTGTCTAGTCGTTTAGTCGTGTCTGACTCTTCATGACCCTATGGACCAGAGCACACCAGGCACTCCTGTCTTCCACTGCCTCCCACAGTTTGGTCAAACTCATGTTAGTAGCTTTGAGAACAATGTCCAACCATCTCGTCCTCTGTCGTCCCCTTCTCCTTGTGCCCTCCATCTTTCCCAACATCAGGCTCTTTTCCAGGGAGTCTTCTCTTCTCATGAGGTGGCTAAAGTATTGGAGCCTCAGCTTCATGATCTGTCCTTCCAGTGAGCACTCAGGGCTGATTTCCTTCAGAATGGATAGGTATGATCTTCTTGCAGTCCATGGGACTCTCAAGAGTCTCCTCCAGCACCATAATTCAAAAGCATCCATTCTTTGGCAATCAGCCTTCTTTATGGTCCAGCTCTCACTTCCATACATCACTACTGGGAAAGCTACAGCTTTAACTATATGGACCTTTGTTGGCAAGGTGATGTCTCTGCTTTTTAAGCAGAGACATCATTGCTTTTCTCCCAAGAAGCAGGCGTCTTTTAATTTCGTGTCTGCTGTCACCATCTGCAGTGATCATGGAGCCCAAGAAAGTAAAATCTCTCACTGCCTCCATTTCTTCGCCTTCTGTTTGCCAGGTCATGATAGGCTATGGGTAAAATGAAGTTTACATCAGGAGGGATTAGCAATCAGACAACAGGCTAGCATCAAGGAACTGTGCTTTATTGTGTGCCATTTGCAGGAGTAAAAATTGTGTGTAAAGCTGTCATATCCTGCATTGCCATTTATTCATTAACTTGCTGGAAGGTTTTTGACGCTGACTTAACTTTTCTCATTGTGGCAGAGTGCACAGACTCTGGGAGTAAAACACTGGCAGTTCCTGCACCACTAGATGGCGGCGTCTCACAGGTTTCCGGCAAGGAACAAACCCGCCCGGCTTTCAGCAGATGGCTCTCAGAGGAGAATTAACAATTATTCAATTAATGCCCACTGTATTGGCCAAAGCCAGTGGAAAGCATGTTCCGTTCCAGAAACTGCAGACAGCTGGAATGGCCCCAAGCACACCGCCTGCCAGTTCACTAGCCAAACACAGCCTTCCAGCCAAAAATATAATCTGACTCGGGCCAAAACCGATCTGAAATTAGCCACCAGAAGAAGACACCCATCAGCAAGTATCAATGTGTATTATAAAGGTCAATGCCTGTACTGGCCTGCATTATCCTTCTTTCAAAATGTTGATTGCAGCAGTGTGACAGCCCTGAAAGTGGAAGAAGATGGTTATGGGGATAATGCACCAGGGAATTTTCGCACACCAATCCCGTTGGAATGAATGGGAAAAGCGCAAAGGCACATCACATTTGGGCAATGTTTCCATTGTCACAAGGGGTCCAAATTCCTGCTCAGTGCTGCCCCAAATTATTATTTTTTCAAAGGCTATATTTTTAGACCAATCAAAATATTGGATGGGATTCAACTCAGTTGTTGCCTGCATGGAATGAGGTACATGTGTGTATCCCCCACCCTCAATTCTAGGCCATCCTCTCCCTTGGACAGCCCTGGATCACTCTGGGTGGACCCGATCTGACCTGGGAAAACTTGGGGCTACCTCCACCCGCTCTGGCCAAATCAGAGGTGGCCTAAATAAGCAGGCGCACCTTGTTGATATTACGATTATTCATGCTAATACATTTTGCATTGTTATATTTATTGTTCATTTGATATATTGTGAGTCACTTTGGGCACAATTTTAGTGGAAAAGGGGCATACAAATAAACTGATGAAGAAGATGTCAGTGGTGAGGATCTATGGCCTTATCAGGGTGTTGTTGTTGTTGTTTAGTCATTTAGTTGTGTCCGACTCTTCGTGACCCCATGGACCAGAGCACGCCAGGCACTCCTGTCTTCCACTGCCTCCCACAGTTTGGTCAAACTCATGCTGGTAGCTTCAAGAACACTGTCCAACCATCTCGTCCTCTGTTGTCCCCTTCTCCCTCTTTCCCAACATCCAGGGAGTCTTCTCTTCTCATGAGGTGGCTAAAGTATTGGAGCCTCAGCTTCACAATCTGTCCTCCCAGTGAGCACTCAGGGCTGATTTCCTCAAGAATGGAGAGGTTTGTTCTTCTTGCAGTCCATGGGACTCTCCAGAGTCTCCTCCAGCACCATAATTCAAAAGCATCCATTCTTTGGCGATCAGCCTTCTTTACAGTCCAGCTCTCACTTCCATACATCACTACTGGGAAAACCATAGCTTTCACTATATGGACCTTTGTTGGCAAGGTGATGTCTCTGCTTTTTAAGATGCTGCTTATCAGGGTGCCTCTAGGCAAATGGGAAACATCTGCCCTGGATTTTGCTGGCTCATCTTCCAAGGAGCGTTGCTTTCCTTTATTCTGGTGTTCTCCTTGAAACAAAGCCCTCTTTATTCACGATTGCCACCAGTCACGGGGGCCCGTTTTCCTTCTTTGACAACCTTGCAGAGGATCACTCTTCATTCTTCCATTCATGCAGTTCTTAAGAGGTTGCATTAAATGTACTAATAAAACTTCCCCAAGCCACATGAATACGTGAACATATTCACAAAATCTTCTGAGACTAATCTTGCAAAATCAGAGGTGCGTGACACCAGTACCACCTTGCAGAAGTCTGTTCTGCTGTTAAATAGATCCTATTGTTGGAAAGTTAGCGCAGTTTTCCTTTCTGAGAATTTAAAACTCTTGGCTTTGGCTTTACCTATTGGAGCAGCAGAAAAACATTCCTGCCACCATCTGTGTGACAGCCCTTGACATATTAAACCCCATCGTTCAGTCCAGACACTGAGGTCCAGCTCCGAGGACCTTCTGGCAGTTCCCTCACTGTGAGAAGTGAGGTTACAGGGAAGCAGGCAGAGGGCCTTCTTAGTAGTGGCGCCTGCCCTGTGGAACACCCTCCCACCAGATGTCAAGAAAATAAACAACTATCTGACTTTTAGAAGACATCTGAAAGCAGCCCTGCTTAGGGCAGTTTTTAATGTTTGCTGTTTTATTGTGTTTTTAATATTCTGGGAGCCGCCCAGAGTGGCTGGGGAGGTCCGGCCAGATGGGCAGGGTATAAGTAATAAATTATTGTTATTATATTATTATTACACCTCTACAGTTCTACGATTCTGTAAGTTTCCCTGTTTGGAAATTGCACCCTTTTCAATCTCCCACTAAGCAGAACTTTTCTTAAGTGTTTCAGAGAGAGAGAGTTTTATTATGGGCTGTTTTGAAGAGGGGACAGTGTTAATAGTCAGTTAAACAACTATCTGACTTTTAGAAGACATCTGAAGGCAGCCCTGTTTAAGGAAGCTTTTAATGTTTGATGTTTTATTGTGTTTTTAAATGTTCTGTTGAAAGCCGTCCAGAGTGGCTGGGGAAACCCAACCAGATGGGCGAGGTATAAATAAATATAACAACAACAACAACAATTATTATTTAGGGCCAGCACAAGACAGTTGAGCAGAGCATTGAACTAGGACTTGGGAGATCAGGGTTTGCATACACACTCAACCAGGAAGCTCACTGGGTAGCCTTGGACCAGTCACTTTCTTTCAGTCAAGCCTACCTCAAAATGGCACCCTCATAGCCAGAGAAGTAGGGGTGAGTGAAGATCTATAACAGGAACCAGGGTGGGAGGAGACCAGTACTGCCTCCTGTTTGCCAAGAGGTTAATGTAGAGGTGGCATTGATGGGGGTGTTGCTGAGGAGATGGCAAATCCTTTCTCCAAGGAGCAGGACTCAGGCACCATTGCCATAGTGGTGGCAGCAGCAGTCGATGCATTCTTTGGAGGCTAGATTTGCTGCCTGTGTGGATTCTCCCAACCAAGGGGGTTATTTCACCTTGCCTCATGGGTGGGCCATCCCTGGTGCAGATGGAGGACAAGTCAAATGAAAGGTTGGTGCCAGTTATGGGTCCATAACAAGCTACAAACAACTCTTCAGACAACTAGAAGTGTAGAACCCCATCCACACTATTCCTTTAAAGCAGGATCATGCCCCTTTGACAGTCTTGGCTGACCACACCCCCATAAAGAACCCCGGGAGTTGTAGTTGTGAAGGTTGCTGAGAGTTGTTAAGGTACCCCTCTTCCCCTCACAGAGTTGCAGTTCCCAGAGTTCCCTGGGGCGATGGATGGACTGTTAGGTCACTCTGAGAACTGTAGCTCTGTGAGGGGAATAGGAGCACCCTTAACAAACCACTTTGTGCCAGTGTGGTGTAGTGGTTAAGAGCAGTAGTCTCGTAATCTGGGGAACCGGGTTCGTGTCTCCGCTCCTCCACATGCAGCTGCTGGGTGACCTTGGGCTAGTCACACTTCTCTGAAGTCTCTCAGCCCCACTCACCTCACAGAGTGTTTGTTGTGGGGGAGGAAGGGAAAGGAGAATGTTAGCCGCTTTGAGACTCCTTAAAGGGAGTGATGTCAAATGCAAACAACAACTCTTCTTCTTCTTCTTCTTCTTCTTCTTCTTCTTCTTCTTCTTCTTCTTCTTCTTCTTCACTTCTCCCGGGATGCTTTGGGGGAAATCCCTGTTTAAAGTGGTACGACACAGCTTTAAATGCACAGTGCAGATGGGGCCGAACACTCTTTCCCCATTGGCCATTGTTATGGGCAGTTGCTTAATTCTTAGCCCCTCTGATTGAAATTGCTCCCTGCCCACTCATCAAGCAAATCTCTTATTGATTCAGTTGCGTCGATTAATCCTGGCTGCCTTAAAATAAACAAGGGACCATGTCGTTTTATGTTCCTGAAGGCAATCGCCCAGGCCTCGTCTGCCAGCCTACCCCAGGCGTTCAAATCCCAAAGAATACCTCCCCCGCTTCTCTTGTCAAAGTGCCCATCGCCAACAGCACATGCGGCAAGCAAATTGGACCCAAATGCTCTCCCCGGTGCTTGGCTACTTGAAATGTGAAAAACTCCACATATTTAGATTCAATTACTAACTATAAGCCTGTGTCGTGTGGAGGAGAAGAGTGTCTCTGATTGCATTCCAGAAGCACCTCCAATTCTTGGCAACAGCCGTGACTTATTAAATTATTCAGTGTGGCTTTCTCTATTTTTGGTACGCTATGAGACAAAGAGGTCAGGGGGGGGGGAATTTCTCTCCCCGCTTCTAATAATGCAGTACCTGGAGATGATGCGGGAATCAGAGGATGTCCTTCCAATTGATGAAAAGGACTTGCCACCATTTTGTAATGGGTCAATTTCCTCCCCCCATTTCAGGCTTTCTCCTTAACTCTTGTATAGGCCTAGTAAGAGTTCCTTTCAGGGACTTGCACCGAGGCAGGCCATTGGTCATTCTATTTTTATTTTTTTAAAGATATTTATTAAACTTTTTCAGACAGTAGAAAGTTACAAAATTATAGCTAGAAAATAAAAAAGCATAACAATAATAAAAGACAAAAAAATACAAAAATACAAAGACAAAATACATAAAAAGTAAAGAAGAAAGTTAAAGAAAGAAAAATAATCAATATTTTCATGTCTTATATTTCATTTACTTATTTCCTGACCTCCTCACACACCCCTTTTCTGTATTCCAGTTCACATAGTTAGTTCAGCAAATCCTTACCCTCTATCATTTGTCTTTACTTATTATCTTAACCTATTATAACTATATATTTCCAACCATTGTCAATCCGCATTTACATATTCTTGTTCATCTTTTTACCAATACTGCTTATTTTCAGTCCAACATCCCTTCAACATTCATTAATTTTACAGTATTTCTGCAGGTAGCCTTTAAGGCCATTGGTCATTCTAGCTCAGCATTGTCTTCGCTGATTGGTGGAGACTCTCTAGGGTTTTAAGGTAGGATTCTCTCACAGCTGTACCTAAGGCGCTCCGCCACTGAGCTGCTATCCTTCCCCTAAAGGTAAAGTAGGGTTCTATTCCTCATGGTCTTGAATAAAGAACTGGTTCTGAAAAAGGAATGGAGGAAGGTGTTGTCCACCAAGTCAGACCATTAACCCACCTAGATCAATATAGTCCACACTAATTGGTGGTGGCTCCCTTATATTTCAAGCAGGACTCTCCCAGTTCTACCTGGAGATGTTGAGTATCGAACCTGGGACCTGCTGCATGGAGAACGAATGCTCTGTCACTGAGCTACAGCCCTCCCCTCTGCAAAATACCAGGTGCTAGCTGTGGCACTGAGTTCCAGTCATGTCAGCTTGCCACTGGAAAGAGCTACTGGCTTGCTCTACACTGCCAACACTCAATGTGGCCAGCCGGTGGCATTGCAGTTTCCAACTTGGAAGGCAACAGGTGAAAGAAGAGGTCATCAGGGTTTTGCCTGCTCCTGAATTCAGCTGCTGATTTGGCCTGGCTCCCGGTCTGCTCAGGGCTTTGCTTAACTGCAAAGTGACCTCCCCTCGGACTGCCCTGCTTGTCTGCTTGAATTCTTGCCTGCTTCTAGTCCACTGAGCCTGCCACCTCCATGAAGATAGGCAAGTTGGAGATTGAAAGGATGGCGCGAATTCCCCTGAAAAACGCAAAAGGATCTTCCATATTTTAAAGAAAGAGAATTTGGATATAATTTGTTTGCAAGAAACACATGTGACCAGGCTACACAGGAAGGTGTTAACAAATAAAAGATTAGGCCAAGAATTTATCTCATCAGACAGAGTAAAGAAGAGAGGCGTGGTGATTTACGCCAAAGAGAATCTTTCACCAAAATTTTTGTTTAAAGATGAACAAGGAAGAATCCTGGCTATTGAAATTTCGATCCAAGGAGAAAAAGTTTTGATATTGGGAATTTATGCACCAAATGAGGGGAAATCAGAATTTTATAAGAAGCTGCATGAGACATTATTGGACTATCTGGACTATTCTAACATCATTATGATGGGAGATATGAATGGGGTTGTCTCTACTTTGATGGATAAGTCACAGAATCAGAACTTGACTAAAGATGGAAGACTACCAAAAACTTTCTTTGAACTAACTGACAATATGGATTTAATCGATCTATGGAGGACGAGAAACCCCCTAGGTAAAGAAGGAACTTTCTTTTCTGAAGCCCACCTGTCATGGACAAGAATCGACCAAATTTGGACAACTAGAGGGCTGGCACCTAAGACTACAAAAATAGAAATCTGCCCAAAGACTTGCTCCGACCATAACACTTTGAAAATGGAAATGAGATTTACTACTGCCGATTCCTTCAGATGGAAAATGAATGACAACCTGCTAAGAGATCAAGAGATTGTAAAGAAGGCCCAAAAAGCTTTAAAGGACTATTTTGAAATCAACTTAAATACCTCGGTGGAAAAAAGAACAATCTGGGATGCGAGTAAAGCTGTTATGAGAGGGTTTCTGATACAACAGAATACGATTAAGAAAAAACTCTGGAATGGTAAAAAAGACAAGATATTGGAGAAGATAAGAGATGGTGAGAAAAAATTAAGATTGAATCCAAAATCAAAAGAGACTCTAAGAGAAATTAAATTCCACCAGTCACAATATGCGCAACTGATCAACCAAGAAGTGGAATGGAGAATTAAACAAATGAAACAAAGATCATTTGAGTCGGCAAATAAATGTGGGAAACTGCTAGCTTGGCAGTTGAAAAAGAGACAAAAATTAAATTATGTTACCAATCTAGAAGTTGAAGGAAAGAACATCCAGAAACCCGGAGAAATTAGAAAGTGCTTCCAGAAATATTTCAAAAAATTATACACACAAGGATCCGAGGATGTAGCCGAGATAGAACAATTTTTGAAAGAAAATGGCCTTCCAGAACTATCTCAAGAGAAGAGATCAATCTTGAATTGCAAAATAACACAACAGGAAATTGAGGATGCCATTCAGAATATGCAGTTGGGCAAATCTCCAGGACCGGATGGACTCACCTCCAAGTATTATAGGACGTTAAAAGACTATTTGATACAACCACTAGAGGAGGTTTGCAACCAGATTATGGGGGGAGGGAAGGCACCAGATACGTGGAAAGAAGCATTCATCACACTGATACCTAAAGTGGAAACTGAAAAGACTCAACTTAAGAACTACCGCCCCATCTCACTCCTAAACGTGGATTACAAAATATTTGCGGATGTTTTGGCTAACAGATTTAAAAAAGTATTAAATGAAGTAATCCATAAGGACCAAGCAGGCTTTCTCCCAGGTAGACATTTGTTTGACAACACCAGGAATATTATTGATATTCTGGAACTTTTACAAACAAATATTAACACCAAAGCAGTGTTAATTTTTATTGATGCGGAGAAGGCCTTTGACAATATTTCTTGGAAATTTATGAAGAAAAACTTGGAAGGGATGGGAGTGGGAAGGGGGTTTGAGAATGGAATAGAGGCAATCTATTCTGAACAAAAAGCTAAGTTGATAGTGAACAATGTGGTGACAGAAGAACTTCATATTGAAAAAGGAACACGCCAGGGGTGCCCCCTATCCCCTTTATTGTTTATTTCGGTCCTGGAGGTTTTGCTGAACATGATAAGGGAGGATCGGCAGGTACAAGGAATACGGGTCGGAGCGAAACAATATAAACTGAAAGCATTTGCAGATGATCTGGTTTTAACATTACAGGAGCCAGAACCCAGTACAAAAAGAGTTTTGGATCTGATCCAGAAATTTGGTCGGGTGGCGGGTTTTAAGCTGAACAAGCAAAAAACTAAGGTGTTAGGGAAAAATCTGACGGCTATGGAAACAGAAGGGTTTCAGAAAGAGACAGAACTAAACATTGTTAAAAAAGTGAAATACCTGGGGGTGAACTTGTCTTCTAAGAATTTGAATTTATTTAAAGACAATTATGAGAAATGTTGGCTAGAAGTTAAAAAAGATTTAGAAATTTGGTCAAGACTGAAATTATCCTTGTTAGGCCGAATTGCAGCTATAAAGATGAACGTTTTGCCAAAGATGTTGTTTTTGTTTCAGGCCCTGCAGATTGTGGACAGAGTGGAATGCTTTGGAAAGTGGCAGAAGGATATTTCTAGGTTTGTCTGGCAGGGCAAAAAGCCCCGAATAAAGTTCAAAATATTAACTGATGCAAAAGAGAGAGGGGGGTTTGCCCTGCCGGACTTAAGGTTATATTATGAAGCGGCGGCCTTCTGCTGGATGAAAGATTGGATTTTACTAGAAAACACTGATGTCCTAGATCTGGAAGGCTTTAACAATTCGTTAGGTTGGCATGCGTATTTGTGGTATGACAAGGGTAAATCATATGGAATGTTTAAAAACCATATTGTCAGAAAAGCAATATATATGGTCTGGAAAAAATATAAAGACTTATTGGAGAGTAAAACTCCGAGGTGGATTTCACCAATAGAGGCCAAAGCTCGGAAAACAACCAATATGGAGGCATACTGGCCGAAATATTGGGAAATAATAGAAAATATTGGAGGTAATTGGAGACTGCAGAGCTTTGAAAAACTAAAGGATAAGGTGCAAAATTGGCTGCATTATGCCCAAATTAATGAGGTTTTTAAGTTAGACAAAAAAACAGGTTTCCAGGTGGAAAAATCGAAACTTGAGACAGAATTGCTTGAACCAAAGACCAAGTTATTATCGAGAATGTATAACTTGCTGCTTAAATGGAACACTCAGGATGAGACAGTTAAATCAGCAATGATAAAATGGGCCCAGGACATTGGTTATAATATTATGTCTGAAGACTGGGAAAGGTTATGGACCACCGGTATGAAATTTACTGCATGTAATGCTTTGAAAGAAAACATTATGAAGATGGTATACAGGTGGTACATGACCCCGGTTAAGCTAGCTAAGATTTACCATTTGTCCGATAACAAATGTTGGAAATGCAAGGAAGCTGAGGGGACATTCTTTCACCTCTGGTGGACTTGCCCAAGACTGAAGGCCTTCTGGGAAATGATCTACAATGAGTTAAAAAAGGTGTTTAAGTACACCTTTCCCAAGAAACCAGAGGCCTTCCTACTGGGCATTGTCGGCCAGAAGGTGTTTAAAAAGGATAGAACCTTTTTTATGTACGCTACAACAGCAGCAAGAATTCTTATCGCCAAGCATTGGAAGACCCAAGATTTGCCCACACTGGAGGACTGGCACTCGCAATTGATGAACTACATGGAACTAGCCGAGATGACTGCAAGGATCCGGGACTTGGGAGAAGAAGCAATGGAGGAGGACTGGAAAAAATTTAAAGACTATTTGCAAAAGTATTACAAGTTATATGAAACATAAGATGCCGTATGATTGGGAACTTAGCTCCAGTAATGAAACTTGAATATTTAAGAAATTTGATAAGATTTATGAAAGAACCAAGATTTAAATGGGTAAAAACGATATTATGGTATATTTTTAGAGTATATGGTGACCAAGAGATTTAAATCTAAATTGCAATTGAAAATATAAAGAAATACACGAAATAAGGGTATAATTTGCTGATAAATTTATTGTTAAGAATGCATTGTGCGGGGGACGGGGGAAGTCCAATGGAAATTTGAAATAAGTCATTGAAGTGGTCGTGTTTCTTTTCTTTGTTATTTCCTTTCTTCTTGTCTTTTCTTTTTATTCTTTGATTGTTCTGTTATTTCTGTAAAAAACGTAATAAAAATTATTATAAAAAAAAAAAGTTGGAGATTGAAAGGCAGCTCATATACAGGGACTCGCTGCTGAAAATGACCAGCGATTTCTCCTTTTTCTAGGACTGCAATCATGCTACGCAAAGGGTTATTGGGCGTTAGGCCACGTACTGCTGCTATTTGTGGGATATGTGGATGTGTGAGTGTGTGCATCTGTGCAATGTTGGGGTGGGGGACCTGACCACAGGTTCTGCTAGTTAGAGGTAATGGGAGTTGAGGTCCGACAACAGCTAGAAACTCAAGTTTGGGAAACCCTGATCTAGGTAAATAAGAAGCATGGTCAGAGCTCAAGGACATGTGCCAGCCTAGCAAAAACATTTGAGGAGGGTCCCTCAGGGTTGCAGCCTGGGGAGAGTCCCCAGGCCAGATTTGGAGAGGGCTGGAGGGTCACATTTGATTCTCCAGCCAGAGGTTCCCCATCTCTGATATAATGGACCAAGACTGCTGCATGCTGCTTCTTCTTCTTTGGCGATCACTCATAGCTGAGTAAGATTGTGGTGTAGTGGTTAAGAGTGGTAGACTCGTAATCTGGTGAACCGGGTTTGCTTCCCCGCTCCTCCACATGCAGCTGCTGGGGCCAGTCACACTTCTTTGAAGTCTCTCAGCCTCACTCACCCCACAGAGTGTTTGTTGTGGGGGAGGAAGGGAAAGGAGAATGTTAGCCGCTTTGAGACTCCTTTGGGTAGTGATAAAGTGGGATATCACATCCAAACCCTTCTTCTTCCATGAACACAGTCTTAACAGTGAGTCCGTAAGTGACTGTGGAGGCCAATTCTGGATCCACACATCCTTCCACAGTGGGGACATAGGTTTCTGGGTGGGAGTTGATCACTGTGAGGGTTTGCCAAACGTGCCTTCCTCTTAGCTCGTTTCTCCTTTTCGCCCTGAGCTCGTGCTTCTTCAAAGTCCATGACACCCTTGGTGAAGGCTGTATGCATGCACTTTTTGACTCTTTGGGCTCATGGCTCCAATGACACCACTGGAGAGACCCATCAATTTAACGACACCACCATTAATCGTGATGGAGTGATGTGAGAAAGTGTTTCTGAAAAAGGAATTGCTTGTGCATTGACAAAATAACTTGCCTTTCTCTCTTTTTTTAAAAAAAGCTAATTGTGTAACAGATGCCCAGAAGCACCTTGGGAGAATGCATTAGGAATCGAGAGCTGTCATTGCAATCAAGCTTGTTTATCTATTCATGTGGTGCGCAGCTGCGGTTTCATTGGCAAAGGTGGGTCTGGGGTGGCTGTCATCACTGCAGAGTGGGAGTCTCATAAGTTCAAAGCCCTCCACTGTTATTCTCCAGCGTGAGGTTCCTGGAGAGTTCAGCAGGCCTCAACTAGAGGTGGCAGGAGCAGAGAGAGAGAGAGAGAGAGAGAGAGAGAGAGAGAGATGGCTTGCATATATTACTGCTCCTGTTCCCTTAATGCCCAGGGTGCATCATTTCTGGAACTGCAGGCATCTAACTGACAAAAGGCAGCAGAGTTGACCTGGGGCCCTTCCACACTATCGGAACTTTGCAGGAGTTATTCAGCTGCATACCAAAAATTTAGGACCAGGCATTTAAAGCAGGTTAAAGGGATCTGTCATAGGGACGTGGGTGGCGCTGTGGGTTAAACCACAGAGCCTAGGACTTGCCGATCAGAAGGTCGGCAGTTCGAATCCCTGCGAAGGGGTTAGCTCCCGTTGCTCGGTCCCTGCTCCTGTCCACCTAGCAGTTTGAAAGCACGTCAAAGTGCAAGTAGATAAATAGGTACCACTCTGGCAGGAAGGTAAATGGCATTTCCGTGCGCTGCTCTGGTTAGCCAGAAGCGGATTAGTCATGCTGGCCACACGCCCCGGAAGCTGTACACCGGCTCCCTCAGCCAATAAAGTGAGATGAGCGCCGCAACCCCAGAGTCATCCGCGACTGGACCTAATGGTCAGGGGTCCCTTTACCTTTACCTAAAGGGATCTGTCACCTTTGCACAGGGGTGCTGAACCTGTGGTCCTCCATATGTTGTTAGACTCTAGCTCTCATCCACACCAGCCAGCATGGCCAATGGCCAGGGATGGTGGAAGTTACAGTGCAGTGATATCTGGAGATCCGCAGTTCCCCCATTCCTGCTTGAACACAACAAACCCTCTTTAAAAACAAAAGCAGCCTGTAGGTTGGAAAGTGACAGGGGAGTGCATTGAAAAGTGTGGGATGGATGAATGACTAACAGGAAGATGTGTAAACAGCCTGCAAGGAAGAATTCAGGATGAATGTTCTGCAGAGTAGCTTTCTATCTCATGGAAGACAAGCACAGAAGTAAACTGCAAGCCAAATCTTTACTTAGAATCATCAGCCATTACTTGCGGCAACGGAAGAAAGGAGTGAAGGTGAAATTAAAACCGAAACCCACAACTCAGGCAAGCTTTCCGGGCCTAAATAAATAAGCCCTTCTCAGAGGATGCCTATTGAAATTAATGGGCCTTGGCTAGTCGTGTTCATTAATTTCAATGGGTCTTTTCTCATGCAACCCATTCTCATTCATCATGCATTTTCAGAAGGCCAGTTAACCCACCCGATTTTATTGCGTCGTCTTCGGGTGCTAACAGGCTGTTGCCCTTTTGTGAGGATCTCTCACTGCCATACTCCCATCCCAAAACACAACGAGAGCAGCTCTTGCCTGAGAATAGGGAAAATGTATTTATGCAGGTTAATAGTGGTATAGCCATGCTTCCAAGGTTCACGAGCAAGGCAAGAGACGCAGAACAGAAGCAATGAAGATATCTCAACAATTGCCACACCCTTTCTACCCAGCTTGTAAAGGTGAGTTGAGGGTGAGCTCACTCATGAGATTCTCTCGCCTTACAAGACCTATATGTGTTCTCTGCCTGAATGGGTGCATCTGATCTAATCTATGAAGGCAGCAACTGCTTCTCAGTGACAAGACTCTGTCCTGACCCCCAGTGCCTCCTGGTCATTTCCTCTCACTGGCTGGCCAAAACCTTCCATCTCTCCTATGAGGCTCTGTGCTCATCTGTGTTCCTCAGGAGGGGTGATGGAGAGAGCTAGTGCATCTCCTTCCCTCTCTCTGACATCTGGAATCAAAAGGAAAGGACCACCATGTTCCACCCCTCGGTGCCAGATTTCAAGCCCACACCCCTGGTTCTTTCCAGTTGATATTTTTATTAAAGTTTTCTTGGTTTACAAAGGTAGGCGCAATGCCTCTTTTTCCAAGTTACATTTTCCATAGGCCAGTTTCATTTGTTGAGACATTAGGGTTACATTAGGAAGAAAAGGGGGGAAGAGGTGGGGTTGGGAGGTGATGTTTCTATTCTACTTAATGTATGTGTGGGATTTTGCGTCAGCGTCACTTGTGCGGGTTCTCTTTACTATTCACTTGTGTTCCTTTGGTGGTGAGAGAGGTTGGGGTTGGCCTAGGGTGTGGTTGCTTGTTTGTAATTGGCTGTGGTGAACTTTGTTTTCATGCGTGAGTGGGGTGGGTGGGTGTTTTTGGATCAGGTTAGCTATATTGATTTGTATGCTGTTGGTGGATTCTTGTCATTGTCTTGTTGGGCTTTGTATGTGACAAAGGGGAGCCATACCGGGCTGAAGGCGTCTTCTTCTATTTGTCCCCATGTCAGTTTCAGTTTATTGGTTAATCTTTCTAGTAGGGCTGTTTCCCATACTATTTGGTACCATTGGTCCATGCTTACTCCTGACAGGTCTCTCCAGAGTCTGGTTATGATGTTTCTGGTTGCTGAGAGTAGGTGGGTTATGACACACCCCTGATTCTTCTCCTTCCTCTTCCAACTGAGGCTGCCAAATTCTGCCAGATCCTGATGGAACCAAGAGGCCCATGGCACTCACCTCATTCAAGTAGATGTGCATCTTCTGAACCTGCCACATAGAAAGCAGGTGTGTGGTGTGTAGCAGTAATGGCTACATAGCACTCTTGTGTGACAAAATTGTTTCCTCCCCTATGGACTTTGTGCAGTAAGAAAATTGTGACAAGGGCAGATTAACAACCAGTTGAAAGCAAAGTCATATGGCCTCCACACAAATGTGAAACCAAATCAGCACAATTGTTCCATATGTCTGGAAGTGACTGTTGCCATCTCATATATCTCCTGTGTTGATATGTTGGATGACATCCAATATTAATCATAGTTGGTTATGAGTAGACTGGTTGAAATCATTGGACTTAAATGGCTTAAGTTGCTTTCAATGGATCTACTGCTCTGAGTATGACTTAGTTTTACACCTTCCATGCTTTTTTAACCTACCGCTTTTTTAAAAAAAATCACTTTTTTTTCATGAAAAAGTATATTGAGCAAACTCACCAATTACCCAAATAACCCATTCTCACTGTATCATCCCTGGAGTGTACCTGTCATTACCTTTTCCTTTCCCACCACAGCCATTTAAAATATTGCAGAATAGGATATTTTGTGCATTAATTCAAGAAATCTGTTATCTCCAAAAAGCAGTGCCCCGGTAGTCATTGAAAATTGCTCTTGTATTTACAGTGTGTCATTGACAACAGGATAACGATTTAGGCTTCAATATTATAAATGATCCCTGAACTGAACCCACACAAAGGAAGGAAGAAAACCTCTTACAATATACAGTGCCTAACTGCAATTGTATCCTAACCCTTGAATGGGGGGGGGCGTCCTCTGTCCTGCCGTGATACCTTCAATTTTCAGAATGCTTTGCCATGGCAATCATAAGCACATCGGGCTGCCTTTGCACTGCCGATAGTTTTGTGCCATTTCCAGGATGGCCGCCCATCATTCTGCTCTTGTCTCCAAAGGAAATTCAATGCTAGAGATGATTTTATCATCAACTGACTGTTCAGTTCATTCCCAGATATTAGCTCTTGTCAGGGGTAGCAGTACATATGAACTGAATGGACTAGGAAAGGGGGGGGGGGCTGCACCTGTTGTGTCCCTAATGACCCAGCTCTGCCACCATCCATGCACTGGGAAAGAGTCACGGCTCAATGGTAGAACAGGTGCCTTGGCTGCAAAAGGATCCATGTTCAGTCCCCAGAGTCTCCAAGTAGGACTGGGAATGAATGAAATCCTTGAGAGCCTCTGTCGTTCAGTGAAGACATTGCTGAGCTAGAAGAACATTTGATCTGTAAGCCTTCCTGTGTTTCTATATTTAGGTAAGATCCTTAGCTCAGTGGATGAGCAACTGATTTCCATGCAGAAGGTCCAATATTCAGTCTCCAGCATCTCCAGCTAGGACTTGGTAGATCTCCCAGCTGGAATCCTGGAGAGCTAAATGGATCAATGGCACAAAGGCATCTTCCTTTATGCCCATATTCCTAAGGTCTGAAGCAGGGAACATTGCTCTACATCAGCTTCCCTGCACCAGATCTTCAGACCCAGTGTGTGGATGGCGATGGGACTGGGTTGCTCAGGACATGATGGAGGGGTAGGTTCAGCAATCCTGGGATGCTCTTGGAGCTCACCTGGAGCTGTCCAGGGTTCTGCAGCTACTGGCCTGCCTTGCCTTGTGGTGCCTCTTGGCTTCTTCTTGTGGCCAGGTCACTGCCATTTATTTTTGTCCTCTTGCAATACTGCAAGTTGGGATCTTTTAAATAAACTGATGGGCTAATAATAATAATAATAATAATAATAATAATAATTTATTATTTATACCCCGCCCATCTGGCTGGGCCTCCCCAGCCACTCTGGGCGGCTTCCATAGAAACCAAAAATACAATAAAATATCAAACGTTAAAAACTTCCCTGTCTCCTGAATGTCAGGTAGTTGTTTATCTCTCTGACATCTGCTGGAAGGGCATTCCACAGGGTGGGCGCCACTACCGAGAAGGCCCTCTGCCTGGTTCCCTGTAGCTTTGCTTCTCGCAATGAGGGAACCACCAGAAGGCCCTCAGCGCTGGACCTCAGCGTCCGGGCAGAATGATGGGGGTGGAGACGCTCCTTCAGGTATACTGGGCCGAGGCCGTTTAGGGCTTTAAAGGTGCACCAACACTTTGAATTGTGCTCGGAAACGTACTGGGAGCCAATGCAGGTCTTTCAAGACCAGTGTTATATGGTCTCGGCGGCCGTTCCCAGTCACCAGTCTAGCTGCCGCATTCTGGATTAGTTGTAGTTTCCGAGTCACCTTCAAAGGTAGCCCCACGTAGAGTGCATTGCAGTAGTCCAGGCGGGAGATAACCAGAGCATGCACCACTCTGGCGAGACAGTCCGCAGGCAGATGGGGTCTCAGCCTACGTACCAGATGGAGCTGGTAAACAGCTGCCCTGGACACAGATTTGACCTGTGCCTCCATGGACAGCTGTGAGTCCAAAATGACTCCCAGGCTGCACACCTGGTCCTTCAGGTCAGGTCAGGACTGCCAAAAGGAGGCACCCACACTTGGGAACTCCCCGCCTTTTGACATTAGGGTAGGTCCTTCACTGTATTAGGACCATGTGGTCCCGGGCCCTAAGGAAGTCAGATTAGCCTCAACCAGAGCCAGGTCCTTTTTAGCACTGGCTCCGGCCTGGTGGAATGCTCTGTCTCATGAGACCAGGGCCCTGCAGGATCAGATTTCTTTCTGCAGGGCCTGTAAGACAGAGTTGTTCCACCTGGCCTTTGGTTTGGAGCCAATTTGATTCCTTCCACCTCTTTCTTTCCTTTCTCCTCCTGTGATGAGGCTGCATTTTAACATTTTAATATTTTACTGTTTCAGTGTTTTAATGTTGTATTTTAATCTTGTTTTTAAGTTGTATTCATTCAACATGTTTTATTATTGCTTGTTAGCCACCCTGAGCCTGACCTTGGTTGGGGAGGGTGGGGTATAAATAAAAAATTATTATTATTATTATTATTATTATTATTATTATTATTATTATTATTACTACTACTACTACTACTAAACATTTTTGTTCAGGAAAGTCTACCCAGATATGTTGACATGTGTTTTAACCTTCTTTTAACTTACTGTTGATTTTGATTATTTTTGAATGCTTTACATAGCTGTCTTTCACTGCATTTACTGATCATTTTATTGTTTTGTTCTCTTTGTAAACCACTTTGAGGTTGTTGTTTTTAAAAATGATCAAGCAGTATATAAATTTTATGAAATAAATAACTATGTTCTTCTTCACACAACTAGCAATGCTCTTAAGTTCAAAATTAGGGAGTTCAGAGTATACATTTCTTCAGAACTTCCAGGCTGATTATGGGAAGAGTCCAAATCAATCCATATTTCAGGCTTTGATTATAATTAATCCAACCCCAGCTCTTCAACAGCCGCCCCTTCCGTTCCCCCAAAATGCTCCTGTGGCATTAATTAGGTGAAAACAGCATTATGGTGTGCTGAAACCTCTGGAAAAAAGGACTTCTGAGGGCTTCTGGGTTCTCAGTATGTCCTGTTAAATTCCCAAGGATCCTAGTATCCATGGGCATGCTGAAGAGCTTTCTAGGAATTACTATGTGTGTGAATTATAACTTCCCAAGGCTCCTGGGTTCTTATGAAGGGCCCAGAAAGCTTGGGAAATGAAAATTTCCAGGGATCCTGGTACCTGGGAGGCTGTCCAATCTGACAGCCACCACTGTTTTTGGGGAGTAAATTCCAGAGTTAACAAATCTACACGAAAGACAAGAGAAGATGGCAGGAATAATACAGTAGCATTGATAAAGGTGATGCAAATAAATTCACATGCCAGCAAACTTGGATATCTAAGTAGGAATTTGCAGACAGATGGATCGAGTAAGTCATAAGGAGAGTCAAAAGGGATGGATGGAAAAATATAAAGATGACCTCAAGGTGAAAACCTACCGAGATGCTATTTCTCTTTCTTCGGTGAATGTTGTGTACCTTTTTAAAACAGCAAATTGACAATCTGGAAACTGACACCATCCATTTGTCTAGAGATTAGAAACTGCACATTGGATGATGGCAGAGATTTCACACCTGCTGCCAGGGCCACTGCCGGAGTTAACCATGTGATCTTTGGCCACTGAACTTGCGAAGGTTCAGGGCTGCTTCCCAGGTTATTTTCCATTGGCATGAAATAACAAAGTCGGAAGGAAACAAAAGGCCAGATAATCGAATGTTTGGCTGCAAGACAAGACCTCACCCAGCCACTAATATTTCACACATGAGTCTATACAAATCCAAGTCATACTTTACCCTAGGTTTTCTTGTAAATGTCCTAAATAATTGGCCCTAGGTTATCTCAGGCGGGGTAGGCCACACCTCTTACCAAACCTGATCCACAACCACCTTTAATGCTTTTGTCATTTAGTCCAGAAAAGGTCCATCTAGTCAGAGAATCATAGAACCTTAGAGGTGGAAGGGACCCTGCAATGCAATCTAGTCCAGCACCTTCTTCTCAATGGCCAGAAACCTTGCAAACAGGACCTGAGTACAACAGTGCTCTTTCCAGGTGCTGTTCCCTATTCAGAAACATACATGGAATCCCTGGGACACATCTCTCTCCCAAAAAGCACAGCGATGTAAGAAGTTTATAAACAAGGCAGGCTATGTGCCCATCTGGCTCAGTTTTGTCTTTATTTTTTATTATTATGTTATTATTGGTTTTTACATATAATTTCCAAAAATCATATAACATATTTTCTTATCTTATACAATGTTTTGGACTTCCATCAACCACATCTGAAGATTTTTCAATCTTTCACACTTAATCTGTTGTTGTTTAGTTGTTTGTTGTTGTTTAGTCGTTTAGTCGTGTCCGACTCTTCGTGACCCCATGGACCAGAGCACGCCAGGCACTTCTGTCTTCCACTGCCTCCTGCAGTTTGCTCAAACTCATGCTGGTAGCTTCGAGAACACTGTCCAACCATCTCATCCTCTGTTGTCCCCTTCTCCTTGTGCCCTCCATCTTTCCCAACATCAGGGTCTTTTCCAGGGAGTCTTCTCTTCTCATGAGGTGGACAAAGTATTGGAGCCTCAGCTTCACGATCTGTCCTTCCAGTGAGCACTCAGGGCTGATTTCCTTCAGAATGGATAGGTTTGATCTTCTTGCAGTCCATGGGACTCTCAAGAGTCTCCTCCAGCACCATAATTCAAAAGCATCAATTCTTTGGCGATCAGCCTTCTTTATGGTCCAGCTCTCACTTCCATACATCACTACTGGGAAAACCATAGCTTTAACTATACGGACCTTTGTTGGCAAGGTGATATCTCTGCTTTTTAGGATGCTGTCTAGGTTTGTCACTGCTTTTCTCTCATGAATCACTTAATCTACATTTCATTAATTTCATTATTACTTTTAATAATCCTTAACTAATAATTCTCTTCATAATTTTCTCTGCAATATTTCGCATAGTCCTCCTTACAAAACGTCTTGCAGCCGTACTAGCGTAATCTGTTTATTACAATTGCTTTTCAAATAGTTCACATATGTGCTCCAGTCCTTTGAGAATCTCTGGTCCCGCAGGTTTTGAATCCTTCCTGTCATCTAATTCTGCATAGTCCATTAATTTCGTCTGCCATTCTTCTTTCGTCAATAGTTCTTCTTGTTTACATTTCTGTGCCAATAATACTCTTGTTGCATATAAAAACAATTTACTATCCTGTCTGTTAATATCCTCCCCTACAATGCCAAGTAAAAATGCTTCTGGGTTTTTTTTTTAATAAATGTATCAGTATTTTCAACTCTGACCAGCAGCTGCTCTCCAGGGTCTGAGGCTCACTGTAGTTGTCCCCTGATAGCAGGAATGAGGCATCAATCCCTACCCAAGACATCTGTTGAAACAATGAATTGCAACCCATTCCTTGTGTCGTGGACAAATGACAGTGATTCCAGCTCTTAAAAGCAAGATCATGAATGTGAAGATGGCATTTGAAAGGCAAAAGCAGGGTGCCTCATTTGGCTATATAAAAAGGCAGGTTGAAAAAGATATGCAGTCAGCCAACTAAAATAAAATTTGAGACTAAGGAGAGGCCATTGGGATAAATTGGCACCGGGTGCATTTTGTTCTGAAGAATTGCGAGCATTTTTCATGAGTCCTTTTTTGTGCAGAAATTATAGAAGTTACAGACAACAAAAGCCAGACATCTGGTAACTGACAGCTACCATAAGATACCAGCAGGTAGCGGCTTTCTTTTGAAAGCCATTCAGATTAATCTAACCCAACAGGACAATAGGCATCTGATGAAGCCTTTGATATAATCTGCTTGGTTTTTCTCTTTCTCTCTTTTCCGAACCAGAAGGATGAAACAGAGACCTGAAGAGATTTTGTCTGAAAGATATCCATTGCGGCTCATTCTTCGTGGTATTACAAACAGCTCTGTGAACGGAATGTGAAATGCCGTTAATAAAAAAAATAAAACACAGCCAGGCACAAAGCTTTAAAGGACAGGGTGCCTTTAACCTGAGGAAATGACGGATTCACAGCACGGGCTGAGGTTAGACCAAGGGATGAACAGAAGGGGCCACCTGCCAGGCAAGAGTTCAGATGTCCATGTGGAAAGTTTTATTTGATTTTTTTTAAGCAATGGCAACAACCCAGCAATGATGGCAAATTTCTGCAGGAAGCTAGTGGCCACACATCCTCTCTCTCACACCCATCTTGCATCCAGGCTAAGAAGAAGCATGTTTCAGCCAAAGGAGAGTGCACATAACTACAGAGAGGGGTATGGCCTAGGCACAGCCCCCAGGGTCAGATGGAGAGACCTGGGTGGGGTGGGGGTTGCATTTGACTAATGAATCAAATAAATAATAATAATAAAACTATCAATAAAATTATAGATTCACTCAACAGTGCTAAAAACCAAATGTACGATATAAAATTATAAGTATGGGTAGACTTGCCTAAATGAGAAAGGTTTTAGCAGGGTCAAAACCAGTCACACAAAGTTGCCTGCCTATATTAATAGCAGCAGAGAGTTCCAGTGATCATCGGTGCCATTACTTCATCTCAAATACTTCCAGTAAAGGAGAGAGCATCCATGACAGTCTGTACCCTGTTTGCTGTCAAACAGCTTCTCCTGTGGTCTGCTTTCTATGTGACATCTTGCTGATCGGAAGGTCGGATGTTCGAATCCCCGTGACGGGGTGAGCTCCCGTTGCTTGGTCCCTGCTCCTGCCAACCTAGCAGTTCGAAAGCACCCCCAAAGTGCAAGTAGATAAATAGGTACCACTTTGGTGGGAAGGTAAACAGTGTTTCCATGCGCTGCTCTGGTTTTGCCAGAAGCGGCTTAGTCATGCTGGCCACATGACCCAGAAAAACTGCCTGCAGACAAACATCAGCTCCCTTGGCCAGTAAAGTGAGATGAGCTCCGCAACCCCAGAGTCGTTCGCAACTGGACTTAACTGTCAGGGGTCCTTTACCTTTACCTTTTCATGTCTTCTCTTAAAATATATATTTGTTCATTTATTTTAGATACTGATATCTCACCGCTTTAGTTCAAGAGGTCCCCAAAGCAGTTTACAAATAGGTTAAAACAACAAAATAGTCCTCTCCCCCCAAAACTCCTGGAAGTGATCCCAGTTACAATACAGCAAAGCCGGAGCGACTGAACAGCTGCTGAATGAAAAACAGAAGGATTAAAATAAATCAGTCCATTTCAATGGGGATTACGCCACAGGCTCCAACAGGCTACAGGTGAATCTGGAGACACACTTGAGTAGTTAGAACATCTCCATATTCATGCCAGAGTCTTTCCCCGGCACTATTTTCTTCTTGGTTTCCATTGTATTCATTTGCTCTTTATTTTTTTATAATAATTTTTATTGGAATTTTATTTGCAATGTAACATAACACAACCCACCCTCACTAAACGTGAACATAACATACAGTGAGCATAACATGCAACCATACAAACAATGAAATAAAAGACTTCCTTTATCCTGTATCTGGCCTCCATATTTACTTCTTATAAACTGCTTCCTTTATTAAGATTTTTCTAATTATAACTTAAACATCCACAAAGTCTCCTGCAGACATTAATCGAAACAAGTCCAGGTATGTATGTTAAGACACTGTTTTGTGAAGTATTCTCAGCATTTCCCCCATGCTTTTTGAAACTCTTTTCTAGTGTGATCTCTAATTGCCATGCATTTGCTTTTCAGAGATCTGTCCTGCACTGGCTTCGGGAGGAGAGTTTCTTAGCAAACTGACCATAAGCACTGATTTTAAAAAGAAGAAAGCTTAAGAGGGTCTAATAGGGTGTTTCATTTCATGGTGACTCTGATTGCGCAGCTATAGTTTACAGACCATTCAGAAACAAGAGCCTGCAACAAAATGTCACAGTGTGGGATTGCAGTGTTGAAAATTCACACTTCCCCAAATTTTGCAATACAGTTCTCTGGGCTCCAGCTAAGTAAATTGTACAAATTGCATATGCTATGTTAAAACCTGCATATAAAGTTATGGAGTATAAATAACACTCCAAATGCATTATATTAGGGGAGACTGCTTTGCAGAAATGTGCATATTACACAAATTTGCATATAAAATGTGTGCATTAGGAGAAAAACATAGACAATTTTTCACAAGGACTTTTTAATTTTTTTTTTTAAAAAACCCCACAAACTAATGTGGAGAACTGAATTTAATATTGAAAAAAAATGAGAAGAAGAGAGGAAATGAAATTAACAGATTTGCCCATCCACACCAAGAGGTTCTTTTGGATGGAGTGAATCTAGGCCTTAGCACCTGTTCCAAAACTGCCAACCAGCAGGATTTGACCTCTTTAAAAAGGCCTGCTGTTGAATCCAGAAGGAAAAAGGAGTCTTCAGCACCCATTTACATTTTTGCTTCACCACCTCTGCAGAGAAATGCACTCAGAAACCAATTTCTATATACATGTTACCCCTAGCTGGATTTTGCAGGTAATCGGGAAACATTCTTAAATCTGCTCCAAAGCTCATAATATTTACTTTGCAAGCAAAACACCATCACAGCATAATGAGACTCCCAACCGCCTCTTTTGTGTAGCCATTTGGAATGCTTTGTAAAAATAAACTTTCCCTGCAGATCACATATTCTCTCCTTCCATTCTGTTTATTTTGGATTAATGTGGAGGGGGAGGGAAAAAAACAACACTGTTTTTCTTTCTTTTTTAAGATGATGAAATGTTCTCTTTTGGCATCATCAAGGTGCGCAGGAGTGAGTTTTTAAAGCCTGAAGGGAAATGACAATCCCATCACATAGCGATGTGTCAGATGATGAGTAAATTGAAACTCCCTATTATTTATTGAAAACAGCGACTCAAGCCTACGCAGATTTCTTCAGCCTGACGGGGCACATTTATTTCATATTTTAAACATTAAAAAAACAGCAGTGGGGAGAAGCTGTCGTTAAGATATCAAGTCAATCGAGCCAGTGAGTGAGATAATTGCTCAGCAAAGTAGAGGCACGTTCAATTTTTAATGCTTTGTTCTCTGGCCTAAGGAGAGAGAAGGTTGATGGAGTTCACGAGGCTGGTGAACTGGAAGATCTCGTGAACTTCGGGATGGATGCTTGTGGTGGAATAAGATGAGAAAGGGTGGCTTGGAAATGTATCAAATCAGTAAATAAGACAACACAGTATCAAGGGAACAAATAGATTCTAGACCAGGCTTCCTCAACCTCGGCCTTCCAGATGTTTTGAGACTACAATTCTCATCATCCCTGACCACTGGTCCTGCTAGCTAGGGATCATGGGAGCTGTAGGCCAAAAACATCTGGAGGGTCGAGGTTGAGGAAGCCTGGTCTAGACCAAGGGTAGACGTCGTCTTCTTCCTTCTTCTTCTTCTTCTTCTTCTTCTTCTTCTTCTTCTTCTTACAATTCAAAGTGTTGGTGCTGACCTTTAAAGCCCTAAACGGCCTCGGTTCTGTATACCTGAAGGAGCGTCTCCACCCCCATCATTCAGCCCGGACACTGAGATCCAGCGCCGAGGGCCTTCCGGCAGTTCCCTCATTGCGAGAATCGAGGTTACAGGGAACCAGACAGAGGGCCTTCTCGATAGTGGCGCCCACCCTGTGGAACACCCTCCCACCAGATGTGAAGGAAATAAGCAGCTATCCTATCTTTAAAAGACATCTGAAGGCAGCCCTGTTTAGGGAAGTTTTTAATATTTAATGCTGTACTGTTTTTAACATTTGATTGGGAGCTGCCCAGAGTGGCTGGGGAGACTCAGCCAGATGGGTGGGTATAAATAAATTATTATTATTATTATTATTATTATTATTATTATTATACAACACCTTTTCCCCTGATGGGACTCAAGGCAGCTTACAGAATTAAAACAAGGCCCACTAAAAACATAGAAAAAATTAATTAAACATTGATAGACTTAAAGCTATCGTATTTTTCGCCCTAGAGGACGCACTTTTCCCCCTCCAAAAATGAAGGGGAAATGTGTGTGCATCCTATGAGGCGAATGCAGGCTTTCGCTGAAGCCTGGAGAGTGAGAGGGGTCAGTGCGCACCGACCCCTCTTGCTCTCCAGGCATCAGGAAGCTATCCACAAGCCTTGCAAGCCCGGGGGGAGGTCCCGCGGGCTCGCAAGGCTTGCGGGCAGCAGCCTGCAGCCCACAAGCTTGGGGGACAGCGGGGAGGCTCAGCGCCACCACCCCGCTATTCCCCGACCTGATCTGGAGGCTGGCGGGGGGGGGAAAGCAAGCTTGCTTCTCTTCCCCCGCCAGCCCCACAAGCTCGGGGGATAGCGGGGAGGCGGAGCGCCACCACCCCGCTATTCCCGGACCTGATCTGGAGGCTGGCGGGGGGGGGGGGAGAAGCAAGGTTGCTTCTCCCCATCGCCAGCCCCACAAGCTCGGGGGACAGCGGGGCAAGCCGCTGCCCCACGGAGGCTAGAGAGGCTGTCCCTGAAGGCAGAAGAGGGAGACGCAAACCTGGGGGGGGGGAAAAAATAAATTCCCCCCCTTGATTCCCCCCCAAAAAACTAGGTGCGTCCTATGGGCCGGTGCGTCCTATAGGGCGAAAAATACGGTATATACACATATAAAATCTATTTAAAACCATGCAGATAATTACAAAAAAAAACAATAACAAAAACCCACAGCATGGCACCAGCCCTTAAAAAAAAGAAAAAGTCTTCACATGCTGGCAGAAGTGCAGCAAGGAGGGAGCCAGTCTAACTTTACTAGGGAGAGAGGTCCAAAGTTTGGGAGCAGCCACCAAGAAGGCCCTCTCCCTTGTCCTTACCTGTGTGGGTGGTGGGTTTGAGATAAGGGCCTCCCCCTGAAATTCTCAAAACCTGGGTAGGTTCATATGAGGGAATATGGTCTTTTAGATAGCTTGGACCAGGCATAGGCAAACTCCAGCCCTCCAGATGTTTGGGACTACAATTCCCATCATCCCTAGCTAACAGGACCAGTGGTCAGAGATGATGGGAACTGTAGTCCCAAACATCTGGAGGGCCAGAGTTTGCCTATGCCTGTCTTGGACCTAAGCTGTGTAGGGCTTTACAGGTCAGAACCAGCACTTTGAATTGTTCCCAGAGACAGACTGGTAGGCAGTGGAGCTTGTTCTAGCAAGGAGGTTTCATGCTCCCTATCAGTTCCTTACAGTGCCGGATTTACGTATAAGCTAAACAAGCTATAGCTTAGGGCTGCACTCTTTTGGGCCCTAAAAAACAACAACAACAACAAAAACAATAATATAATAATAATTTATTATTTATACCCCGCCCATCTGGCTGGGTTTCCGCAGCCACTCTAGGTGGCTTCCAACCGAATATTAAAAACAATACAGAGTCAGACATTAAAAACTTCCCTAAACAGTTGTCTTTTAAAAGTAAAATAGTTGTTTATTGCCTTGACATCTGCTGGGAGGGCGTTCCACAGGGCAGGCGCCACTACCGAGAAGGCTGTCTGCCTGGTTCCCTGTAACCTCACTTCTCACAGCTAGGGAACCACCAGAAGGCCCTCAGAGCTGGACCTCAGTGTCTGGGCTGAATGATGGGAGTGGAGATGCTCCTTCAGGTATACAGGACCGAGGCCGTTTAGGGCTTTAAAGGTCAGCACCAACACTTTGAATTGTGCTTGTAAACATACTGGGAGCCAATGAAGATCTTTCAGGACCGGTGTTAGAGACCTATTAGGTCCATAAATTACCATCTAACATATGTAGATAGGTAGCCGTGTTGGTCTGCCATAGTCAAAATAAAAAAAATTCCTTCCAGTAGCACCTTAAAGACCAACTAAGTTAGTTCTTGTTATGAGCTTTTGTGTGCATGCACACTTCTTCAGATATCTGAAGAAGTGTGCATGCACACGAAAGCTCATACCAAGAACTAACTTAGTTGGTCTTTAAGGTGCTACTGGAAGGAAATTTTTTTATTTCATCTAACATATATTCAACACAAAAAAACCACTGACATTTTGTTGTTGACAAAGGACAGCAGGACATATAAAGGGCCCCATTACCTCCAGTAGCTTAGGGCCTCATCAAACCTAAATTCGGCCCTGGCTCCCTATCAGCCTTTGTCAGCAATCTGGCTGGAGCTCTTTGAGCCAGCTGACGTTTCCGAGCATTTTCAAAGGCAGCCCCACACAGAACGTGGTACAGTGAGCCAAATGGGATATAATTAAGGCCTGTGTCCCTCTAGCCAAATCAGACATCTCAAGGAAGAGGTGTGGTTACTGCACTAACCTTGACCGTGCAAATGCACTCCTGGTCACTGCAGAAACCCGGGCATCGGGGCTGAGTCCAGGAACATGCCCAAACTGCAAACTCAAACTGGTGTCTTTATGGGGAGCCTTACTCCATCCAGCCCAGGCTGAATCTCTGTTCCCTGTTCTCCCTTCTGATTAATGAAGAGCAACACTGTCTTCTCTGGGCAAAGTTTCAATTCATTCACCCTCATCCAGTCCATAACTGGTGACAGACACCGTTTTAGAACCAAGTCACCTTCCTAGGATTTAGGTGGAAAGCAGAACTGGAAGTGGGTGTCATCAGCAAACTGGAGACACCAAACCCCAAAATTCCAGACAACCTCCACAACTCCCAGGATAAGAGAACAAGAAGAATATACGTTTAAAGAAGATTGGAAAAGGTTTATTGAATATATGGGAAATAAGTGTGTACAGCTAAAAACGCTGGCAGCATTAAGATAAATTCAACAGTGTAAACAAGTTTTGATGGATGCAATAATGGAATACTGAATGGTACAGTTTTTGTAAAATATGCAGGGATTTATGATATGTAAAATGAACCATGGAAAGAGAAGAAGGGAAGTCATTTATATCTTAAGTATGTAAAATGAGTATATTCAATTGTAAAACAGAAAACTAAATAGAATGATATACAAAATTCTGGACAACCTCTCCTTGCAGCTTTGTGTAAATGTTAAATAGCATGGGGGAAGAAACAGAATCCTGAGCAACCCAGTGGGTAAGAGGCCAAGATGTAGAACAGAAGTCTCCCAACACTACTTTCTTGGTTCACCCCTCCAAGAAGGAACAGAGCTACTGTAAACTGTGACTCCAAGTCCCATCCCAGCAAGGTGGTCAAGGATCGGATCCTATGGTTGACAGTATCAAAAGTTTCAAGAAAGGTAAAGGTAGAGGGACCCCTGACCATTAAGTCTAGTCATGGCCAACTCTGGGGTTGTGGCGCTCATCTCGCTTTATTGGCCAAGGGAGCCGGCGTACAGCTTCTGGGTCATGTGGCCAGCATGACTAAGCTGCTTCTGGCGAACAAGAGCAGCGCACGGAAACGCTGTTTACCTTCCTGCTGGAGCGGTACTTATTTATCTACTTGCACTTTGACGTTCTTTCGAACTGCTAGGTTGGCAGGAGCAGGGACCAAGCAATGGGAGCTCACCCCGTCGCGGGGATTTGAACCGCCGACCTTCTGATCAGCAAGCCTTAGGCTCTGTGGTTTAACCCACAGCACCATATCAGGAAGAACTTTCTGACAGTAAGAGCTGCGTGACAGTGGAACAAATGCCCTCAGGAGGTTGTGGACTCTCCTTCCTTGGAGAATTTTAAGAAGAGGTTGGATGGCCATCTGTCATGGATGCTTTAGTTGAGATTCCTGCCTTGCAGGGGGTTGGACTAGATGATCCCTGGGGTCCATTCCAAGTCTACAAGTCTATGATTCTGTGAAAGCTGACAAGGGGTCCAGCAGAACCAAAGGGGGGACACTCCCCCTGTCCAGTTCCCAGCATAGGTCATCCACCAAGGTGACCAAAGCTGTCTCTGTCTCATAACTAGGCATGAGACCAGGCTGAAAAGGATCTACCTATTTCTTTCCAGATTTTGTTGGACTACAACTCCCATCATTCTTGACCTTTGTGCGTCCTGAGGGGAGCTGTCTGGAGGGCATTAAATTAAGGGAAATTGCTTTTCCCAGTGTGGTGTAGTGGTTAAGAGCGGTAGACTCGTAATCTGGTGAACCGGGTTAGCATCTCTGCTCCTCCACATGCAGCTGCTGGGTGACCTTGGGCTAGTCACACTTCTCTGAAGTCTCTCAGCCCCACTCACCTCACAGAGTGTTTGTTGTGGGGGAGGAAGGGAAAGGAGAATGTTAGCCGCTTTGAGACTCCTTTGGGTAGTGGTAAAGCGGGATATCAAATCCAAACTCTTCTTCTTCTTTTCAAAATTGTTGGGCAAAGTTGCATACAATACAGTGGTACCTCGGTTTAAGAACAGTCCTGTTTACGATTGATTCGGTTTACGAACTCCACAAAACTGGAAGAAGTGTTTGAGAACTTTACCTCGGTCTAAGAACGGAATCTGAACGGCAGAAGGGCACCGGCGGTGGGAGGCCTCATTAGGGAAAGCGTGCCTCAGTTTAATTTCAGTTTCAGTTTAAGAACGGACTTCTGGAACGGATTAAGTTCGTAAACCGAGGTACCACTGTAATGGACATATTAGGAGAAATTGACACTATATGCTGATGAATTTTCAAATTGATGTCAAAATGTGGAGATCTGGAGAAATGCAAAATGGAGGAACCAAGAGAGACAGATTTGCCTCTCCCTGGCCACTGCCCAGCCCTTTCTTCAGCGGTGCTCAGGAATTTTTGGCTTTTGACTTGCATGAGCAATAATGAGGTGATCTCCACTGGAGAAACAGTTTGCATAAGAGCATCACCTGCGTGAGAAAGAGCCTGCGCTTGGCTTGCTGGAAACACCCCTGGGATGCAATTAGCTAATGACCGTGACAATAGCCATGCTTGAACATTAGCGCTGCAGCCGGCATGCAGGTTCAAGGCTATGAGGTCACTTTCAGTTTTCTTTCCCAGCAGGGAGCTGTTGTCCCTCTCAGGGATGGCTGGTTCTCCTGCCCCTGAGCTACTGTCTGGCGTCTTCACCACCTCGGCAAAGTAAAGCTTCCAAATGACACTGTTGTTACTGCCGGTGCTGCCAATCTCTCTCCGAAAACAGAGCAATTCGCTAACGACAGACGCAGCTCACTTCTGTGGGTGGAAGTGCTAATCTGGGTTTTCCAACCAACCTCACAAGCTGCCTCCGTTCCAATTGCCAGCAATCGTTGAAGGATTTTGCTGGCTGAAGGATCTGCGAGGCAGATTTTTGGTTTGCACATCAAGGGGTTTCGTGACACCTTAAGGGAGAGCAGATTTGCTGTGGTATAACATCCAAGAATGTGAGGGTCTAGTCAACGAAGCCTTATGCTGCAGTAAGTCTGCTAGCCTTGAAATCTGCCAGTCTACCACAGGGTTCCTTTTTGGCTTTTGCTGGAGCAAGCTTAACACGGCTATCCCTCTGAAAAGTTACTCCAGGGGTTGCCAAACCGTTTCGGGCCACTGAGCAGATATAGAATTTAGAGAAAATGTTGCGAGTGTAGCACAAAATGGCTGCCATGGGGCATGACAAACACAAAATGGCTGCTGTGGGGTGTGGCGTGTTGACATGCCTAAAAGAGCAGCAAAAGAGAGAGGGAAACCAAGTCTCTTGGGCTTGCCGATCAGAAGGTCGGTGGTTTGAATCCCTGCGATGGGGTGAGCTCCTGTTGCTCTGCCCCAGCTGCTGCCAACCTAGCAGTTCAAAAGCATGTAGATAAATAACAAGTAGATAAATAGGTACCACTGCAGTGGGAAGGTAAACAGTGTTTCTGTGCGCTCTGGTTTCTGTCACGGTGTTCTGTTGCGTCAGAAGCAGTATAGTCATGTTGCCACATGACCTGGAAAGCTGTCTGTGGACAAACGCCGGCTCCCTCGGCCTGAAAGAGAGATGAGTGCCACACCCCATAGTTGCCTTTGAGTGGACCTAACCATCCAGGGGTCCTTTACCTTTTTAAAAAATGCCTCTATAGTTTCTGGGAATTGCAAATGGGGAGAGTGCTGTTGCACTCAGGTCTTGCTTGGACAGGATCCTGGACTCGATGGGCCTCTGGCCTGTTCCAGAAAAGCTCTTCTCATGTTAACTAATCTCACCCAACTTGTTTCGGCTGTTCTCAACTTTCTGAAGGTGCCTTGTCAGTTTAAGACCCTCCAAATTAACTTTGACTTAGTTGCTGACAGCTCCAGGTTTGCGCATGATCTCCTGCAGCTCTCTGCATGCGGAGGGGAGCCCAACCCACGCCGTGTCCTCGGATCTGACAATCTTTGTGCTCTACCTTTGATTTTATGCCAATTAAGTTTTTGTTTAAAGTAAAAGAGTAAGAAAAACCGAGCTTGCTATTCTGGGAGGAGGGAGAGTGTTATGCATGGAAAACTTTCATAGCTTTTGATCTATGTAGGCACAGCCTTATTCACAGTGGCAGGTCATGGATGTAGAGAAAGGAGGTGAACAGTTTGCTTTTGTTGCAAAGCATCAAGTGGGTTCGCACGTGCATGTTCACCATTAGCTTAGAACTGATTGGATGATACACTTCCCCTTATCTAGCCCAACACATGGTGAGGAAAGAGCAGGCATGCTATAATGTAAGAACATAAGGGGTGTTTGCAGGATCAGGCCAATGGAACAGATGTGTGGAACAGGTCTCGGTGTTTCGATTTCTGGGAATGGAGTTGAGAGACGACCTAACCTGGGGAGAAAACAGCAAAGACCTGATGAAGAAAGCACAGCAGAGGCTGTATTTTTTGAGAATCCTCCAGAAAAACAATCTCTCAAAGGACCTGTTGATGGCATTTTACCATTGTACTGTTGAGAGTATTAACTTATGGTCTGTGTGTGTGGTTTGGGAGCTGCACGGTCAGGGAAAAAACAATGCTGTCCAGGGTTGTAAAGACTGCGGAGAGAATAATTGGGTGCACTCTTCCCACCTTGGATCAAATCTATGCTTCCAGGTGTCATAAGAAAGCTGCAGAGATAGTGTAGGATAGTGCGCACCCCGGAAATGATCTCTTCCAGCTTCTGCCTTCTGGAAGAAGGTACAGGGTTATAAAGACTAGGACTAGCTGCCTGAGAAACAGTTTCTATCCAAATGCGATTTTAGTTTTAAACACAGTGTAGGGTAGTCTCTATGGGAGTATATTTGCCCTTTTTTCAGTAAGGGAAGTTATGGGGAGAATGCATTGCAAAATGTGGGAAAACACTGGGCTGATGCCACATCATATAACCTCTCTGCAAACAAATCAGGATGAATGCTCAATAAACAGATCTTCTGGAAGTAGGGATGGAAGGATCTGCCAGTTTTGCTTCTCTTACTTTCTCATTTCCCCCGATCGTAAATTCAGTTATTAACATCACTTTATTTGCGCTTGCACTTAAACAGTTTCATAAATACAATACATGAATACAACTGAAAAACACATAATTATAATACTAAATTATAAATTGCAATGTGAAACAGTAGTTATGGATTCATGTGCGTGCGTGCGTGCGTGCACACGCACACGCACACAACACACACAACACACACACACACACACACACACACAATATAACATTTCTGCAACAATCTGCAATTCTTTTTTCTTAAGCCTCATGAATATTCACCAGCATTTTAGTGTGGATTTCTTCTAATAAAACACCCTGTAATGCAGTTTTGACTAATATATACATTTTTGCAAGCAATTTCTCCTAGGAGATTGCAGATTGCATTTTGCATGTTATTTTCCCCAGTGTATTATTGTTTATCATCAGTTTTCAATAATACACACATTTTTGGTAAACATTGTTTTGTTGGCGAACTGCACCACAAAATTCAGATAAACGCGAATTTTGAATGCTGACTGTGTCTTGGTTCTCGTATTGTTTGGGAAAGCGTGAATTTGATATCTTCTCCTTTAAATGTGAACTGAATCAAATTTCTTCCCTCATCCCTTATCTGGAAGTTACGTTATTGCTGAAAATGGAGGGGGGCTGTGAGAGAGAGAGACACCATGGATTTGGGTCCAAAATTGCAGCTCTAAATCCCAACATTCTGGTGATAATTCTGATAATTCTATAATGTGAATGAATGCACTTATAATCCATGCTTAAATGAGCAAGGACTATACATAGTTTTCTAATACCTACCTCCGCGCAACATTTTAATCTTTTCACACCAAACCATGCATACAATACATCTTTTGCAAGTTTCTTTTAAATGAAAGTACAAAAGCAAAGCTACATGATACACTACACTTAGAAATTAACCAGTATGATTATATCAATGGATATTCCGGTAAATCCATTATTATCACAATATCTTACGCAAGGAAGAGCTACATCTTTAAGAACTGAAACAGAGAATGCATAACAATGTCAGTCTTGATTCATGGAATATCATAAGGAACATTTTGTTGAACATGCCTGTTTCAATACATTATGAACTGATTGCAGGTTACAATGAAAAAGCAACAACCCTGTGTAATTCTTCTCTCTTTCCCTTTTACCTGACTAGGTGGGCTACTTTGACCATAGGCACCCATGATGGCCCTCCAGATGTTGTTCTTGGACTCTGACTCCCATCAACCTCAGCTGACATGGCCAATGGTCAGGAATGATGGCAGTTGTAGTCCAACAACCTCTGGAGAGGTTCTAGGAGTCTTGGTTGACCACAAACTTGACATGAGCCAACAGTGTGACGCGGCAGCTAAAAAAGCCAATGCAATTCTGGGCTGCATCAATAGGGGTATAGCATCTAGATCAAGGGAAGTAATAGTGCCACTGTATTCTGCTTTGGTCAGACCTCACCTGGAGTACCGTGTCCAGTTCTGGGCACCACAGTTCAAGAAGGACACTGACAAACTGGAACGTGTCCAGAGGAGGGCAACCAAAATGGTCAAAGGCCTGGAAACGATGCCTTATGAGGAATGGCTAAGGGAGCTGGGCATGTTTAGCCTGGAGAAGAGGAGGTTAAGGGGTGATATGATAGCCATGTTCAAATATATAAAAGGATGTCACATAGAGGAGGGAGAAAGGTTGTTTTCTGCTGCTCCAGAGAAGCGGACACGGAGCAATGGATCCAAACTACAAGAAAGATTCCACCTAAACATTAGGAAGAACTTCCTGACAGTAAGAGCTGTTCGACAGTGGAGTTTGCTGCCAGGGAGTGTGGTGGAGTCTCCTTCTTTAAGCAGAGACTTGACAACCATATGTCAGGAGTGCTCTGATGGTGTTTCCTGCTTGGCAGGGGGTTGGACTCGATGGCCCTTGTGGTCTCTTCCAACTCTATGATTCTATGATTCTATGAGAGCCAATGGTTCTGCTAAGACGAAAGTCCCCTTGAATTCAATGGGGTTTGCTCCCAGGTCAGTGGAGTTAGGGTTGCAGTCTTAGTCAGGATCCAGCCAGTGGACTCTGGCCCAAGTATGGAATTTCAGCAAGGTATTTGTTCTAGGACTTAGCCTGGGGCATTACAGTCCATGTGATTGTGACAATAGTGTGTCTTAAAAACTCAACTGTGCAGATCAGTTTATTTTGCATGGCTGCAAAAGCAAATCATCAGGAAACTGCACTATTGATACCTAGCTTGTGTTGACACATTTGGATGTTGTTTGGCTGAGATGATCACTGGTGATGTAGCTCCGTGGTGGAGCATATGCTTTGCATGCAGAAGGTCTGGGAGTCTGGGAATGCCCATTGTCTGAAATCCTGGAGAGCCACTGCCAGCCAGTGTAGACAAAACTGAGTTGGATGGACAAATAGCATGATTCAATATAAGGCAACTTCTTATATTCCCGTATACTATAAAGAGGTACCTTCTGTAAACAACAACAACAACAACAACAACAATAATACCTTTATTGTCAATGTACAACCTGTGTACAATGAAATTAACCAAGTTTCCCCCCCCCCACATACACTCAATCTCATTGCACTCTGTGTGCTTGTTGCACAACCCACCATCCCCGAAAGTCAGTTGCACTATATTATTTTCCATTCAGCAGCCTAACAGCCCATGGATAGAAACTGTTTTTTAGCCTGTTGGTACAACTGATTATAGTTCTATATCTCCTGCCCAAGGGTAGAAGATTAAAGAGGTGCTGGCTGGGGTGTGAATTCTCCCTGAGAATTTTTCTCCCTCTCCTAAGGCAACGATCCCTTGCGATGTCATCTAGCGGGCTCAGGGGACAGCCCATGATATCATGTGCTGTGTTCACCACCCTCTGTAAAGACTTTCTGTCCATGGCTGTCAAGCCAACGTACCACACTGTGATACAATATGAGAGGACACTTTCTATTGTGGACCGCTAGAAGGAGGTCATCAATTTTTGTTTAACATTGTTCTTTCGCAAGAGCCTGAGGAAATGGAGTCTCTGTTGGGCCTTCCTAACCACCTGAGTTACATTGTTTTTCCAAGTGAGGTCTTCACTAAGGTAAACTCCCAGGAATTTAAAGGAAGAGACTCTCTCCACAGAACCCCCCCCCCCGATATACAATGGGGCTAGTTCCCCTCTCTTCCTCTGAAAGTCCAACACCATCTCCTTTGTCTTGCTAATATTTAGGTGCAAGTTATTCTCTAAGCATCAGGTGGATACTTTTTGAACCTCACCCCTGTACTCTGATTCATCTCCACCTGTAATTAGACCCGTTAGGGTAGTATCATCTGCAAACTTAATAATTACAGTGGATGGATCAGATGAAATACCGTCACATGTATACAACGAGTACATCAATTTGTCCTGTTGTCTACCACTTTGGAAACATTGCTTAGAATGCAGTTTAGAAATCCTTATAGAAAAGAACACTTTCCCTATATGGAACTGAAATAGACCAGTATTTCAAGCTATGTTAAGATGCTTCAGGAACTTAGGAAGTTGCCTTGTACTGAGTCAGACCAATGGTCTATCAAGCCCACTATCATCCACATTGATTGGCAGTGGCTCTCCAGCAGGGAATATTTCCCAGCCTTACCTGGAGATTCTGGGGACTGAACCCATGACCTTCTTCATGCAAAGCCGGTGCTCTACCACTGAGCTGCAGCCCTGGATGGCTTTCAAAGAGGACTGGGCAAATTCCTGCAAGCTAAGGTTGTCAGTGGCTACTAACCACCATTGCTATGCTGTACCTTCCTTGTCAGATGCCATACACCAGTTGTGGGAAACCACAGGAGGGGAGAGTACTGCTGTGCTTGCTCCTCACAGCCTAGGACCCACGTACCTATGGGACCGCCTCTCCTGGTATGCTCCATGGAGGACCTTAAGGTCCACAAATAACAACACTTTGGAGGTTCCAAGCCTCAAGGAGGTTAGATTGGTCTCAACTAGGGCCAGGGCCTTTTCAGCACTGGCCCCGACGTGGTGGAATGCTCTGTCTCAAGAGACTAGGGCCCTGCAGGGCTTGACATCTTTCCGCAGGGACTGCAAGACAGAGCTGTTCCGCCTGGCCTTTGGTTTGGACTCGGTCTGACCCTTATGTTTCCCTCCCCTTCTGGTCTTGAGGCTGCATTTTAAATTGCATTTTAACCTGCATTTTAAATTGGTTCCCCCCCTTCTCTTTTCCCACTATAATGTTTTTACTGTGATTTTACTGGTGTTAGCCACCCTGAGCCCGAATCTGGCCAGGGAGGGCGGGGTATAAATAAATTTTATTATTATTATTATTATTATTATTATTATTATTATTATTATTATTATTATCTGGTTGGCCACTGTGAGAACAGGATGATAGGGTGTTGGACGGACCGTTGACCTGATCCACCAGGATCGCCTTCTGTTCCTATGTTCTTATACTTCTGCTCGTCTTGCAATAAATCAGTGGGTTATAATCTCTGGTTAAGTAAGTTTAAAACCAGAATCTTCGACGTCTTTCACATCTGTAAGAGAACTGTCTTTTAAATAAACTCAAATAATGCATGCAATATTTCCCAACCATTGAAAAGCAGGAGTAACATTTCCTCTGTGGCTGTCATGCTTGATTCCATTTCATACTTTGATGTATTAATGGATGTCTCTTTAATGCACTGAAGATGTCCCGAGATTGTCGTTAATCATTGCTTTGGAGAAGGAATTGGCTTTGATTGCACCTGCCCTCGTGATAACGTTTTGACTCACACTGCGTGTTCTGCAACGTCTCTTGAACAATGCACAAAAGCCATTCTTAGAGGGAGGTTAAGAATTTAAACGTTTTAACTATAGATTTCTTGGGTGATGATATAATTGGAGACATCAGGTCCTCTGCAGTGAAATTGCTTGCTTTGTCTCCGATGCTTTCCTCTTCACTTCCCTCCGTGCGTTACCTTTTACAAAACTGAAGCCGTAGGAACAACTCCTTGGGGGAAAGCTAGTTGACTTCGAGGTGTAATTTTGGATGTTAAGGAAACCTTAAGGGACCCCATTGAAACATTTGTCATGAACACAACACAAGTCTCTTTTAGATGACATCGTAATGGCTATTATAGATGAGCACCAGCACCCATGGAATTGTTGATACTGAAGACAATAGATGCATGGAGAGCAAGCACCACGAAGAGAAGAGAAAACACACAGTTTTGGAGTTAGGTTAGTAGTTTTCAGCTTAGGAACACAGGAAAGTGCCTTATGCAATACAGTTATGGCAACGAGCTCTATGTGGGGCTGCCATTGAAGACTTGGGAACTTCAACCGGTCCAAAGTGCAGCAACCAGCTGAAGTTGCCTTTAGAACTCCTGTAACCCCTGTTCCAAAACAGCTGTATTGGCTGCCATTTTGTTTCCAGGTCCAGTCCAAGGTGCTCATGTTAAGTCACTAAAGCCTTAATTGACTTAGGCTCCCAATACCTGAAAGACCACCTCTTTCCCTCCCAAGTGTTAAGATCAGCAGAAGGGTTCCTCTTGGTAGTTCTGCCTCCCTCAGACCTTCGAGTTATGGTGACCCCAGGACAGGGCTTGTTGCTATTATGGTTGTTGCTTCAGGAGAGGCTGCCAAGATGAACGATATGGTCACCATCTGAACAAGGAAGTTCATGACCAACATGCTGTTTCAGTGCAAGCAGATGCTGACTGATTATGTTGAGCCTGGATAGCTCATGGTGCTATCCAGCATGGTGCTGATAATGACAAGGTTACAGGTTCGATCCCCATATGGCAGGGACGTCCAACTCTCAATAGACTGCGATCTATTCACAGTATAAAAAAACCTGGCAGTGATCTACCCATTGTCATAAAAAGATTGGCAGTGATCTACCCAAAGCTTTTTTTAGGAAGCTAAAGTTGTGGAGCTTGAGCTTTTTTTTAGTAAGCCAAAGTTGGTTTTTGTTTTTTTGCTTTTTTTGTAAGGAGATCACTGAGGGGCCAGAGGGCAACCAGGATCTACCAGGAACACCCCACGATCTACCAGTAGATCACGATCTACCTGTTGGACATGCCTGCCATATGGGACAGCTGCATAGTCTTGCTTTGCAGGGGGTTGAACTCGATGATCCTCAGGGTCCCTTATAACTCTATGATTCTATGATGTTCTTCATCCTGGAAAGGCCACTGTCCCCCAGACTGAAATCCATTAGAAGGTTGGTGACCTAAGACAGAGCCTTCTGTGTGGCAGCCCCGAAGCTGTGGAATTCCTTCCCCACAGAGGTGCATCTGGCTTCCTTGCTATACAGCTTTTTGCAAATACTTAAGACACACCTTTTTACCATGGCCTTTGACACCTGAGATGTGTGTTTTAATTGGTGAAGGGCAGGTCATAATTTTGCTTTTTAAAAAGCTTTTATTAATACTTTTCAAATTTAAAGGTTTCATTAATTTTAGAATCATTTTGACATTTCAAAGTTTGACTTCCTTCCCCCCTTTCTGCTGTTCCTTAAATTTATTTTTTAATATATTCCGCCTATCCAAATTAACTTAATTTATTCAGTTATTCATCTTATTTAAATATAGACTCTAATGAAACTGCAGGTTATTCCAATAATCCTGCCGATGTTTTTATCTGTTTGTAATTTATCTGTAAACATTCAATAAACCATTTCCGTTCTTTTATAAACAGTTTGTTATCTTGATTTCTTACTCTTCCAGTAGGTTTTGCAATTTCTGCATATCCCGTAAGTTTTTGTATCCATTCCTCCTTTGCTGGGACATCTGCTTCTTTCCATTTTTGGGCGTGCAGCATTCTTGCTGCTGTAGTAGCGTACATAAATAAATGTCTATACAATTTAGGTAGGTCATAATTTTGATGATAACGATGATACCCTTGGTCCATGTAGCTCAGTATTGTTCACACGGACTGGAAGCAGCTGTCCAGGGTTTCAGCCAGGGAGTCTCAGCCAGGGACATCAAACCTGCAACCTTCAGCATGCAATGCATATTGTCTACCACTGAGCTATGGCTATATGCGGCAAACCTCTTTCCTGATGGAAGGTGTAGTTAAGAGACTACACTTCCCAGGCGTCTTTGGGGGAAGCTATGGCTGTTCAATGTGTTATGATGCTGCTTTAAATGCACAGTGCATATGGGCTCCATGTTTTGGGATTTGCATTTGTACTTCCAATGCCAGAGTTCTTGTTCTAATAATGCCTTGTTGTTGTTGTTTAGTCGTTTAGTTGTGTCCGACTCTTCGTGACCCCATGGACCAGAGCACGCCAGGCACTTCTGTCTTCCACTGCCTCCCGCAGTTTGGTCAAACTCATGCTGGTAGCTATGAGAACACTGTCCAACCATCTCATCCTCTGTCGTCCCCTTCTCCTTGTGCCCTCCATCTTTCCCAACATCAGGGTCTTTTCCAGGGAGTCTTCTCTTCTCATGAGGTGGCCAAAGTATTGGAGCCTCAGCTTCAGGATCTGTCCTTCCAGTGAGCACTCAGGGCTGATTTCCTTCAGAATGGAGAGGTTTGATCTTTTTGCAGTCCACAGGACTCTCAAGAGTCTCCTCCAGCACCATAATTCAAAAGCATCAATTCTTCGGCGATCAGCCTTCTTTATGGTCCAGCTCTCACTTCCAGAATAAAGCCTATACATTAATTAACATCTGAGAAAATAAACCTCACCATCCTGGTTGCTCTCCTTTAGACAAACTTCAGTTTGTCACTGCCACAGTGGCGGCAGACCTGAGTCTGGGTGATACCACTTCACAATGCAGGCAACAGGAAGCTCCTCCATAGAAAACTGTTCCCCGCATGTAGAAAAGCAGCGTGTCATGGGGGAAAAGGTTAAAACCAAAGCAGCCACAGGCTCGCTGCCTCAGCTGCAACTAGGCTTTGTGGGCTGCCTTTGCCCACAGTTCACAGTCTAAGCTTCCGAGATCAATCCTGCACGACTGGGAAGAGTGACATTCAGCCTTCCTCCTTTCTGCATTTACTGATTTTGACGGTGCAATCTGCTGTGTGGAGCAGCTCTTGAGGGTTATCCACGCAGATGGTTCCCCCCAGGGGCTCGATTAACTCTCCTGTAGAAGGCTGCCCAGAGATATGGCACCTGGGCCTGGGCACGCCACTGGGGTTAATTGAGCCCTCTTGGCTGCGGAAGTAATTACCAACGCCACGAGTCCCTCATTACTCATCATTAGTTCTAGTTCGGGCCTACGAACCTCCTAGGACCATAAAATAGTTATTGCCACTGTTAATATCCTGTGGTGCTTCGTGGCGTAAACATTCCCGACATGATTTACTAATAGGAAAGCAATAACTGCAGGCCAAACCGAGTCTCTGTATGGGGCAGCGACAAGAGTCTTCTGTCAAGGTTCATCTGGCTCCCTCAGCATCCATTCTCTCTTTATTTCCTCGGAAGTGCTCGGAATTAAACCACCGTAGGTTCTCCTCCGGAGAAATCTCTTTGCAGAAATGCAAGATTAGGGTTCGGCGCAATCAGGTTATCAGTGAGACCGGCCCTAACATGAGGCAGAGCGAGGCAATAGCCCCAGGCAGCAGACGTTGAGGGTAATGATGGGGGAGATGTTATCAATACACTTCTTATTTAAAGGCAAACGAGCCTCATTTGAACTACCCAGCAGAATTCAAGAACCAAAATGCATTCTTGGACCCAGAGGACTCCACTGCAAAAGAGCCAGGAACACCTGAAGCTCTTTTGCTGCATTGCAATAGGTGATTACCAGATAATGCTGGCCAGGGCCGTCTTTACCTGGGAGTGCAAGGGGTGTGGGGGACCCAGGCGCCGAATTCTGGGCGCCGCCAAATGTATAACTACTGTATATCGGTCCCTCTCAATCGGCGGCAGTGAAAAGCAATGGAGCAAAAGTCCCCGTCCCCCCTCCATCTCTCTGTTACTCCGTAGTGTCAAATATTTCTGATGAGTCAGGAAACAAAAGCAGTTTTTTTCCACTGTGTCGTGTCATTACAGGTGAGTAATTCCCACCCCCAAAAGCTCAACAACTTTGAGTTTGCGCCCCCTGAGAAAGGTCAACAACCCTCCCAAAGAAAGCTCAATAAAAGTTAATTTGGGGGCACCTAAACTAAACTAATGGACGTGGGTGGCACTGTGGGTTAAACCACAGAGCCTAGGGCTTGCCAATCAGAAGGTCGGTGGTTCGAATCCCGCGACGGGGTGAGCTCCCATTGCTCGGTCCCTGCTCCTGCCAACCTAGCAGTTCAAAAGCACGTCAAAGTGCAAGTAGATAAATAGGTACTGCTCCGGCGGGAAGGTAACGGCATTTCCATGTGCTGCTCTGGTTCGCCAGAAGTGGCTTAGTCATGCTGGCCACATGACCCGGAAGCTGTACGCTGGCTCCCATGGCCGATAAAGCGAGATGAGCGCCGCAACTCCAGAGTCAGTCACGACTGGACCTAATGGTCAGGGGTCCCTTTACCTTTACCTTTAAACTAAGCCAAAAGTTTGAGTCGCAAGGCGTTCGACTTCCGAGGTACGACTGTATTTGTTAAATGGAGTTACAGTGGTACCTCTGGTTGCGAATGGGATCTGTTCTGGAGCCCTGCTTGCAACATGAGCAGAACGCAACCCGTGACTGAGCATGTGCGGGTCACGCTTCGTCATTTCTGCGCATGTGACGTCATTTTGAGCATCTGTGCATGCGCGAGCGGCAAAACCCGGAAGTAACCCTTTTGGATACTTCTGGGTCACAGCGGGACGCAACCTGAAAAGATGTAACCTGAACCGAACGTAACAAGAGGTATGACTGTACTTTCATGGCCTGTGTAAAATAGCGCCCCCTGGCAGCCCCTGCAATACATAGCAGGCTGACAGCAATGCAAAGACGTTTTACCATCCCACCATTCCAACACTGGATCCTAACCGTCAGACTACCTAGATATCGGCAACACAGCACAATTATTTTGCCCTCATGACGGAATCTCATATAATTTAATGACTGGCTCCTTCTTTTTTATTTCCATTTATATGCACAATTGATCTTGCCAATCAATACCCCTCAGGGGCAAGGGACTCTGGCCTGCAAGGAGAGCTCGACTCTGTCTGCCTGAATTTTAATTGTTAGCTGATGAGGACTATTTGGGAGTTTCGAGATGCAACATTATTTTCTGGTTCCTAAATCTGGCTCAGGATCAAAATCCATAGTGAGCAGCAAAGTAATTCCTAGGCAAGCCTCTCCCAAATCAAGTGAAATTAATCACATTAGGCTCCCCTTAGTTCTGCATCTCCAAATCTTGGTCTTACTCAAAGACACAAGGGTGATTGGAGCTTCGGGAAAGCTTGAGTATAGTCTCTTGGGTCACGGGTGAGAGATGGGCATCGCTGTCTTCTGGGTTGGTGAACACAGGCATAGCCCACTGAAAAGGCAGTAGCAGCTTAAACTAAGCCTCCTAAACTTGTGTTAGGTTAGTGCTGTTAATATTGCCTTGGATCCTCATGAACGGCACAGAATATTAATGCAAAGGTTTCCTGATACAGAGGCTCATTCTAGTATCATTGGATGGCGGCAGCCATTTAGGAAGAAAAGACCCACCCTTCCTCCACTCCCCCCCCCTCTCTTTTGAAATCCTTTATTATTTTATTCACATAATATACATTCTTTACAGCAAACAACTCCAAAATAAGCAGACAACTCCAAAATAAAATCATATGTAACAAAACCATAAGTCTCATGTTTTCATTTACACTGATCTCCTCTCCGATACCTTTACTTGATATTTCTTGCTGCTTTCTGCTTTCCTTATAGAATCTTTATAAAAATTTTAATCTCTTAAATCCTATACCAGTCTTTAACAATTTCAATCAATCCCTTCACCTCCCTCCCCCACAACCCAGTACTTCCCTCCACCTGTGTGTGATCTTCTTTACCTACTATTATTTTTGTTATTCTTGTGTTATTCACTTTATTTGTTATTCCATCCTTAATATATTATTATCCTATCTCCTTGCGCCTTTTAAACTTTTGCATATTAATTTTTAAGCTCCAGCACCAACTTTTTTTCATGTATTCCTTAACGCATTCCCACTCTTTATTAATGTTTTGATTAGAGTAGCCTCTGATTGATGCTGTTAATTTTGCCATCTCCGCGAGTTCAAGAAATTTGGTTCTCCATTCTAATAATTCTGGTATTTTATCAGTTTTCTAATTTTTTGCCACTATGATTTTGGCTGCCGCGGTTCCTCCACTTTCTGCTCCCCCTGCTAAGTGTGGATATTATGGTGTGCACGCAGGGATGGATTAACCATTAAGCAAAATAAGCATGTGCTTAGGATATCAAGGGAAGGGGTGGGGCGCACCACAGAAATTTCCTCTTGCCAGATTTTTAACATTAATGGCCACCAATTGCTCAGCTGAGCGTTCGTTTTCTCAGCCGAGGTATATTGAAAAACACCAGCAGAACAACTATACAACAAGGCAGGCTTGATGCCGTATCTCTACTAAGCATAGAAGCAGATGTGTAATGCAAGATTAGTTTTGAGGACATGATCAAAGACTTTGCAACTGGAAAAAGTAGGAGAATTCCCCCCCCATACAAATAAAGGGGAAGTGCAGTGGTACCTCGGGTTACAGACGCTTCAGGTTACAGACTCCGCTAACCCAGAAATAGTACCTCGGGTTAAGAACTTTGCTTCAGGATAAGAACAGAAGTCGGGCTCCGGCAGCGCAGCAGCAGCGGGAGGCCCCATTAGCTAAAGTGATGCTTCAGGTTAAGAATAGTTTCAAGTTAACAACGGACCTCCGGAACGAATTAAGTACTTAACCCGAAGTACCACTGTATACAAAAATGCAAAAACTAACATGTTTTTCCATCTTACTGTAGGTTTCGTTTCATTTCAAAAAAATTAAAATTATTTTACGGTTCATTGTTGTTGATATTTTGAATTAGATATATATGGGGCACCAAAAGTGTTTAGGGCCTCTAAAGGTCTTAATCCATCTCTCTCTCTCTCTCTCTCTCTCTCTCTCTCTCTCTCTCTCTCTGCGAGACAACAACAACAACAGCAGTAGCAACAACAACAGCTTGAATCAGGGACAGAAAGAAGCAGGGGGAATGATCTAAAAGATGGAATATACCCTTTGGAAGATTAAGGACAGACACATTAGCTGTCTTGAAATATAGGAAGGGTTGCAATGCAAAAGCTGGAAGTGACCTGTTCTTTGATGCTCCAGAAGGCAGGACTAGAAGCGAAGGATGCAAACTGCACATTTCAGCTAAACTCCAGGAGAAACTTCCCGATACAAAGAACTGTTTTGACAGAGGAACAGGCAGCTTTGGAAGGCGATGTGCTCTCCTCTGCTGCAGGTATTTCAGCCACAGCTGGATGTTCATCTGACGTGGATGCTGGAATTGCAACCTGCCCTATAGGTCCTGCATTGAGCATGCATTGTGCCCTCCAGATGTCGGACTACAAGTCCCATCATCCATGACCACAGGCCATGCTGGCTGTGGCTGAAGGCAGCTGGAGTCCCTCAACATCTGGCAGGCCATAAGTCCCCCCACCTCTGGTCTCTTACACTCACTACGTAGTTTGCACGTCCAATGCACAATCATCACGTGAATAGTGCAAAGGTAAAACCAGGAGGCCAAACCATGCAAGAGGGAGGTATGTCCCATTATTTTTCAAATTGAATGCAAACAAGGTCCAGTGAAAAAACAAATAGCTGAATGGTTTATGTGTGAAAATTGCATTTCTCATGTATTTTCATATTTTATACTGGGGATGGGGAACCTATAGAAAACAACTGCTTTATAATACGACCATGGGACCAACAAAGGTCCGTATAGTTAAAGCTATGGTTTTCCCAGTAGTGATGTATGGAAGTGAGAGCTGGACCATAAAGAAGGCTGATCGCCGAAGAATTGATGCTTTTGAATTATGGTGCTGGAGGAGACTCTTGAGAGTCCCATGGACTGCAAGAAGATCAAACGTATCCATTCTGAAGGAAATCAGCCCTGAGTGCTCACTGGAAGGACAGATCCTGAAGCTGGGGCTCCAATACTTTGGCCACCTCATGAGAAGAGAAGACTCCCTGGAAAAGACCCTGATGTTGGGAAAGATGGAGGGCAGAAGGAGAAGGGGACGGCAGAGGACGAGATGGTTGGACAGTGTTCTCGAAGCTACCAGCATGAGTTTGACCAAACTGTGGGAGGTAGTGGAAGACAGGAGTGCTTGGCGTGCTATGGTCCATGGGTCAGGAAGAGTCAGACACAACTAAATGACTAAACAGCAGCAACAACATATGTACCTTAAATACATATGCAAACTCAGTGAGAGGTGTGAGCCTGCAGTATCATTGGATGCTCCTGCTCTCATTTTGTAATAATATCTATCCATATTCTGCAAATAAGTGCAATTGTTTTGATGCTAGCCTGCACGGACATGTTTAAATGTTCCTTTGATTCATCCTGCCACAGTTGCTCTCCTCTCCTGCTACACCAGTGTGGCACCCGGTACCCTTTGAAAACCTCCGTTTTTGGCAATAAATAAATACATTTTTAAAAAATAAAACAAAAAAACCCAGAGCAGTTGTACATAAAGAAATACTCTCAAGTTCTTCTGTGTTTTATCTACATTGCCACCCAGTGGCGACTAGGAATATGGCTTTTTTTTTTGGGGGGGGGGAGAAGATATTATGCTATATTCAGCAACACATGCTGTGATCATTCTGGGATGAAAAGTCACATTAGGATAAGCAGCTGTCCAAGCTGAAATCTTGCCTGCTGCTCCCATTTGCGTCCTTGCTTGCTGATCCAGCTACATCTTATTACAGACTCCAAATGGTGTGTTTTTCAGCAAGGAATTCATTTTTCTGGAAGAGAAAACTGATTTGAAATTGCAGGGTGGGCCGTGTGGGGGGAGTGATAGTAAAGTTTGAAAACTGCAATTTGATTATTGCAACCCCATTATTTTGAGCTTGCACCAGTGAACCTGATCTGGTCAGAGAGAGAGAGAGGAGGAGGAGGAGGAGGAGGAGGAGGAGGAGGAGAAGAAGAAGAAGAGGAGGAGGAGGAGGAGGAGGAGGAGGAGGAGGAGGAGGAGGAAGGCAGTGGTGTGTGCATGACAGAAAATGGGAGAAACTGTGAAGGCTTTATATTTGCCATTAAACACTCACTGGGCATATGATAATTGAAGAGAAAATTGAATTTCATTGTTCTGCTTATTCACAGAGTGGACATTATATTAATAATGTTCTATTCCCCTTCCGGTCAGTTAAGCAAGATGACCAGGAAAGACGCTGGAGTGAAACTAAAGATCTTGCAAAATGTGGGTGAAATGGTGATTTGGATGGGGGCCAGCAGTCCCCCAAGCCCATGCCAATTTGCTACCCATATGCCACTGAAGCTGGCCGGACAATGCAAAGCTGGAGACAGGATGCTCCCTTCCTGGAACATATGCTTCCTAGCCCTGAGTGCTGAGCGATTCCAGAAGACCACTCCTAAGCCACTGCCAACTATGGCAAAGGGCCATAGCTCAGTGGTAGATCTTCTGCCTGGTATGAAGAAGTTCTCAGGTTCAATCCTTGGCATCTCCAGTAGGGCTGGGAGAGAGAGCCCTGCCTGAAACCCTGGAGAAGCCCCTGCCAGTCAGTATAGACAACAGTGGGCTAGATGGGAGTTAACTCAGTACCATACCATTTCCTAGGTGGTTCCAAGGGTCTCTGCCATACACTGAAAGGCTGGTGAATTTTGCATATGGACTTTTAAAATAAAAGATTGCCAACTGATGTGGAAATGTGGGGAACTGAACTTAACACTGGAAAACTGAGAAACGTAGGCCATATTCACACCACAGGTAGATCTACACACAGGAAGAAACCACTATAAATAAGTCTGAAATTAAATCGTTATAACAAAAGGGAAAAAAAAAAACCCTATGTAAAAATGCTATGAAAGGTTTTGTGCTCTCTGGTGCCATCTGGTGTTGCATGTTTATAATGCATTCAAAATGCTGTATTTGGACTAATGTAGCTGAGTCCCATATAGTACCATGTTAGACAGTCATCATGGCTTCCCCCAAAGACTCCTGGGAGCTGTAGTTTGTTAAGGGTGCTGAGAGCTGTTGGGAGAGACCCCTATTCCCCTCAGACAGCTACAATTCCCAGAGTCGTTTAACAACCAACTCCTCTTCCCAAGGGAACTCTGGGAATTGTAGCTCTGCGAGGGGAATAGGGGGTCTCTCCTAGCAACTCTCAGCATACCGCTCCAAACATTCCTCAGATGAAAAAGGGGACATTCTATACTACATCAGTATCCCTGCTCAAGCAAAAAGTTATTGGAGGAAACACACAGAACTGCAGCATTTCAAGCACAGAAGTCTTTGAATTCATGTATTGCATTGAGGGAAGCCTGAGCGAAAAAGAAAACCCCAAATCAATAAGTACAACTAAGAGTGTGTGTGTGTGTGTGTGTGTGTGTGTGGACTATGCAATGTCATCATGCATTGATAAGTATTTTGGGAGCATGGTAACTTTGAACAACCATGAGTGTTGTGATTGTGCAGGTGTATGCCATGGGGTATCCAAGTGTTTATTTTGGGGTCCACGGACATATAAAATGTTGAATTTGGGGATACATAAATGTCCTCCCCTTTTTAGTGTTTTAAACTTCTGAGGTGAATATTGGATGGTTCAGCTACACAGACAGCCCACAGGCACAGGGGGTGAAAGAAGGGGGGCGGTCCACCCTGAGTGTCATCACTGAGGTGGGTGACACTTGGCACGCTGCCCACCCGCGACTCCCAAGTCTACCCCGAGCCCTCGGGGGAAGGGGTGGAGCTGCGCCACCTTGCCAGCGGGCTACCCCTTCCCCCTTTGTTTTGACAGCTCAGGGGAGGCTTGGGAGTTGTAGGCGGGCGTTGCAGTGTTGCCTCCCACTCCTGGGCTGCTTCTGGGGGGGGGGAGCCTCCCCCAAGCTGTCAAAAGGAAGACAGAAGGGAGGAAGACTGTTGGCGAAGAAGAAGAAGAGTTTGGATTTGATGACCCAAAGGAGTCTCAAAGCGGCTAACATTCTCCTTTCCCTTCCTCCCCCACAACAAACACTCTGTGAGGTGAGTGGGGCTGAGAGACTTCAGAGAAGTGTGACGAGCCCAAGGTCACCCAGCAGCTGCATGTGGAGGAGCAGGGAAGCGAACCTGGTTCACCAGATTACAAGACTACCGCTCTTAACCACTACACCACACTGGCTCTCAGCACGGCTCCCTCCTCCCTCTCCCAAGAAATAGCCCGCCATGGGTGGCTCACTGCACCCCCATAGACAGCTCGCTCCACTCCCATGGGCGGCGCCCCCCGGGATGCTCGCTGCAGGTGGTGCCCCCGGGACACTGGCCCCGCCCCCTGGGATCCTGGCCCCACCCCCATGCCCCCGCCCCCCAGGTGTACAGCATGTGTGCCACTCCGGGTGCCGGAATAGCCCTGGCATCCCATCCCTAAGCTGCCTGGGGATCCCCCTTCACCCAAATGCACAAAATGGAGATTTCAGAAGGCACTACCAATTCGGCTCATGGGAGAGATCAATGTCTCTCCCCCCCCCCGTCCACAGGAGAAGCCAGGCAGGAAGGGGCTGTAGAGGGAGCTGGTTTTGCTCCAGAGGGAAACTGGGCAAGGACCTAAGAGGTTTGGATGCAGAGCAGACCCTCTCCGTTGTGCACGATGTTTCTCAGCAGCTTGTAAGAGCGTACAAAGCAGAAGCCAAAGTAGGTTGCTTCTTCTCTCTTTCCCTGGCCAGGAGATAGAAGGAGCAATGAATGAAATGGTGGAGAAAAAAATGAGGGGCTTTTTTGTTGAGGGGGAGGAAAGGCTTGCATTTGGGAATTCAGAACTCTGTAGGATGGAGTGAGAAGCTGCAGTGGCTTAAGGGTTTTCGTGATGGTCTTGGCATTTTCAGGGCAGCTGGAGACTATATAACAAAACAGCAGGAGATGACATTTCTCCTATGTAAATAGGGATGTCCTGTCATCATCATCATCATCATCATCATCATCATCATTACCCCACCCATCTGACTGGGATGTCCCAGGCACTCTGGGTAGCTTCCAACATATATAAAAACATAATAAAACTATGAATGGCTGCCTTTAGATGTATTCTTATCTCCTTGGTTTGAAATGCCTGTAACATTTCTCCAATGAAAATTGGGACCTGGGTGGTGCTGTGGCCACAGAGCCTAGGACTTGCCGATCAGAAGGTTGGCAGTTCGAATCCCCACGATGGGGTGAGCTCCTGTTGCTCAGTCCCAGCTCCTGCCAACCTAGCAGTTCAAAAGCACGTCAAAGTGCAAGTAGATAAATAGGTACCGCTCCGGCGGGAAGGTAAATGGCATTTCCGTGCACTGCTCTGGTTCTCCAGAAGCGGCTTAGTCATGCTGGTCACATGACCTGGAAGCTGTACGCCGGCTCCCTCGGCCAATAAAGCAAGATGAGTGCCGCAATCCCAGAGTCAGCCACGACTGGACCTAATGGTCAGGGGTCCCTTTACCTTTACCTAAGGAAAAGCAGGACATTCCAGGATCAAATCAGAAACTGGGATGGCTTCTGTAAATCCAGGACTGTCCCTGGACAATAGAGACACTTGAAGAGTCTGAGATGATAACCCTCTTGATGAGTTTATTTGTTTAAAGAATGAAAAAGGGAATTGGGATTCATTTCACACAACACCCCTAAAAAACTGGAAGGTTGGCTAAACTTCTGTGTCAACTCTATTTCCTTTGGTATTTAAGAAACAAAGCTTTGCTTGGCTGGTTTGCCTAGACATCCTTCTGCAATTTTGCTGTGCCTCTCAGCCATTTTCAACAGTGCAAATAGCGGTTTTATTATTTCAATATGTCACTTGCAAATAAGGTTTGCACAGCACGCCGGGCCCTATGGGGTGGATGCTTTGAAGTTGTTTACCTGGGGAAACACTCCATTATGGCTAAGACCCGCAGACCCTTGTAACTCCCACGAGCCTTGCTACTTTAGCTTTATGTTGATAGATTTGTTTTGTACATTTTCAAGAACCGTATCGGAACGGGGAACAAAACAGTGAAGCCCTCAAGTAATCCTAGCTATGTTTTGATGGTATTGGATGAATGGGATCAATGCGCAGCCCAAATATATTTTCCTTCCCTGCCAGCTTGAATGTTCCAACACAGAGAACTTCTGTTGCTTAAATGACACAAGTTCTCCTCCCTCTCTCTTAATGCTAGAACTCGTGGACATCCAAGGAAGCGGACTGCTGGAAGAATCAGGGCAGATAAAAGAAAGTGCTTCTTCATGCAGCCCATATTTGAACTGCACAACTTGCTCCCACAAGAGGCATTGATTGCCTCCATCTTGGATGGCTTTAAAAGAGGGCAGGATCATGTCTTCTCTTATTTTGCTTTGGGGCAGGGTCCTGCCTTCCCTTGTTTTGTAAAGCGTGTTCTCCTTCATGGAGAGTGCGTGTTGCAGTGGAGGCCGCTAGGACACTCCAAAGTTGTGGGGCGGGCTAATTGATCATTGGCCACTGATGCGATCGGGCTTCCCTAGTTGTTGGGAAGAAGTTAATGTTGCCATTTGTTGATCGACAGCCAGAAATGCTAAAACTCCTTGCACGAGGCTAGGGCTTCCTCTTTTCGCCCGTGCATCGGATTGCCCGTCTCCCCTCCCTATATTTAGGGTTGTTTGCTTTGACCTTGCTATGCCTGTCATGGGGTTGTCTGCTCTTGGGGCAGGGGCCTGGTAGGAATTTTGTCCATCTGGCTGATTGGTTGGGGCCATTTGGTTTTTGCCTACTGCGTAGCAAATCGTCACAACTTGTAAGGTTGCGTTTAGGCATTGGTTTATGGTTTGGTTGGTTGAGGGGCATGGATTGGCTGTGCCTGCCGCTGCTGCTGCTGCAAGGGATTCCGTTAAAGGAATCGGGGGCTAACTATTGCTTGTCCACTCTGTCAAGGGGGCTCGGGCCACTGCAAGAGGTCCTGGTTGCATTTGGGGTGAGGTCAGGTTCCCTGCTCCGTCGCTACCCCCAAGTGTATTCCCCTTTTCTGACTTTTGCAGGCGTGTGGAATGTCAGTCTGTCCCACACGGTGGGGGCAGATAGTCGCAACCAATGCCTAAGCAACCACTTACATGTTTGTATTTTAATAAAGTTGGGGCCAAAATTATGCCAAAAACCTTAAACAAAAATTTTGGTGTGATGTGTGAGTTATTGGGGTGGCCCTGGGGACCTCGACACACAAAGAACCATTAATATCAACAGTGCTACCTTGAGGATAATCTTCATAACAGTAAATCTCACCGAGACGTATCCAGCAACGTTCTAAGTGTTTGTAAGGGTTGACATTGCAGGATATCCTTCCACTATGCCATTTTCCTTCTAGCACATCTCCATTTCAAGATATTTTAATCCGCCTGCCACCTTGGTCTTGTACACATCCATCGATGCAATGGAGACACTTAGATTTCTTGCCTCCAGGGAGACGGTGTAGCGACCTTGAGCAATCTTGGCACTTGTACAATCTCAGAGAGATATTTCAAGCACCTTCTTCCTTCGCTTTTCTTGTTCCCCATACCTACAGCGCAGTAGAGCACGGTGTGTATATTCATTGCCATGATCTCTCTCTCTCTCTCTTTCCTGCAAAAAATAAAATGAAATAAAATTAAAATGACCCGAAGAGCAGATCACAATCCCAAGAGGAGGAAATGCATATGTATGTGGAACACAAGAAATATATCAGCAGCAGACCAAGGAACGATCAGGGGCAAACTCAAATGTGAGGAACTGCAATGATGCAAACAGATGAGCCCCCATCTAGTTTGGCTTTCTTCCATTTTGTGTCTTCTGGATCTTTCAGCCCCATGTGCACTGTACATTTAAAGCATTATGATGGCACTTTAAACAGTCATGGCATCCCCAAAAGAATCCTGGGAGCTGTAGTTTGTTAAGGGCACGGAGCATTGTTAGGAGACCCTTATTCCTTTCACAGAGCTGTCAGGAGCCTCAGCCTACACTCGAATCGGACCCTGGCAGAGACACATGCCCGACCGGCATGTTCTCCCTCCTGGTTGATTGCTCAGGAGCTTCAGAAGCTTTCCTCTGCCCAAACATCACAGCGAACAATGCCAACAGACACCGGCACACTTAGGGATCCGCAGAGTCTTTGCAACTTGCGTGGCAGACCTCAGCAACTCAGCATTTTGGCTAATCTACTTTATTTACATATAAACACACACGGAGCACTGCAACATGGCTCCCTCTCTCCCTAGCATCAGACAGCAAAAAGAAAAAGAACAAAGGACAATAGTCCCACTTCACGGAACACAGTAACCCAAACATCCTGATTCCGTCACTTCCCACTCTGTGGAAACATATACTGTCATGTGAAAGACAACAATCCCATGACTGCAAACACGGAGCAGGAATTCTAACAAGAGCTACAGTTCCCATAGGTCACTGGGAAGAGGGATTGACTCTTAAAGCACTCTGGGAAGAAAATTTCAATTAATGGTGGTGGTGCTTCAATAAAAAGGTAGCTAATGTTTGGGCCTCATTAAGGTTTGATCCTGATTTGGCAAAGCTACGAACTTGAACAGTTTTGCAGCTCCCAACGAAGGAGATTTCTCTGACACATGTCAGGCTGAATGAGCAGCTGTCAGATCAGAAGCACTGAAGGTCCTCTTCTTTTGGTTTTTCTTCCTCAGTGCTTTCTCCATCTTGTCACCTAAAAAGAAAATGTCCACCAGGCTGCTGAGAGGGGGAGTTCTGCGGTTGCCACCACTGCTATTTGTAGCCCTATTAAAAAAAAATATTAATAAAGCATTCACGAAGCCACCACACAGTCTTTAGCATATGCAAAGATCCACCCAGCACCCCCAAATTAAGTTTAGCGGCCCCCAATTAACTATTATTGAGCTTTTTGAGGAAGGGGGAAGCCAAAGTTGTTGAGCATTTTTAGGGGGGGGACGACTCAAAGTTGTTGAGCGGGGGGAAAACTGCTTTTGTTTCCTGACTCATCAGGAATATTTGACGCTATGGAGTAACAGAGCTTTGGAGGGGGGGCGGGGACTTTCGCCTCATTGCTTTTCACTGCCACTGATCGAGAGGGACCAGTATACAGTAGGTATACATTTGGTGCCCCCCCCAGGATTTGGCGCCTGGGTGCCCCGCACCGCTTGCACCCCTGGATAAAGACGGCCCTGCCACCACGACTAAGGATAAACCTCCCCTGCCCACAAACCCACGGCAAACTTTGCCTGGAAAATCAGCAAAACATGTCCCTGTTCAGGGACCTGAAGTCACTTTCCTCGTCTACAAAAATTTGTAATAAGAATGTAAGAGGAGCCTTCTGCATCAAGCCAATGGCTCATCTAGTCCAACATTCTGTTCTCACAGCGGCTGGACCAGACACCCTTGGGAAGCACACAAGCAGGACATGAATGCAACATCACTGTGATTCCCAGGTGTTGGTATTCTCTGGCAGTGGAGATAGAACTCAGCCATCATACCTGATAGCCACTGGAAAGCCTTGTTCTCCATGAAATCCTTGATCTTTTACTGACATTTGTTCCATCCTAGTCACACAACTAACTTGAGATCAGAGGTGAGGAACCTCAACGAGGCCATCCAGGGCTCTCTTTTTGACCCTTCAGACTTTTCCCAGGGCACCCCCTGTCCATTCCTCTTTCCCCAGCCCATATTTGGCCCTGTTTCATACCCTCATTTAGTGATTATGCCTTGCTAGAATATGTTCTTGAACCCTGAAAGTGCCTCTTGCCAGATGGAGGATGGAGAAGGGTGTAGCCTCCTGTACATAGGTAAAATTCACACCCATTGCCCCACTCTCTGGGCCCACCCACCACTGACATGCAATCCCTCAAAAATAGTCCAGAAGGAAATGTGGCCAGATCAGAATCCTCACCCCTCTTTTTGCTGGATTGCACCCTCAGTTTACTTCTTCCTAGATCTGGGACGATGGAGAGAAAACCATCGCCAAGCTGTGTGTCCTTGGTTTTTGTTGGCTAGTGTTTGATAGGTTCAACTGTTGGCCGCAGGGTAGCTCCCTACAAGGAAAAGCTTTCAAGGCTATCAAAAAAGGACACTGTTAATTAGCACAGTTTAGGCTCAGTTCAAAAGCTCAAGGCGCTGGCTATGTCACGCCCATTGGGGTCTGTATCTATAGATGAGCATCTGCTATGGACGGGAAGCCTTATGCATGTCTCTGAATGCAGGTCCACCAGACAATTTGGCTTTGAGGGCTTGGGTTTTCATTCTGCTTTTCACATCCTCTGAAATGCACCCCTTCCCAAGTGCTTTATGGTGCATTAAAAAGGCATGCTGTGTAGACAGTGGGGGGAATTTCAAGGCTGCACAGAACCTGTCAGTCATCTGGCAAGAGCATTATTCAGACCTCCCAGAACATGAGCAGCAGCTGGCTGCAAATGGACTGAGACAGACAAAGACCTGTAGGCACCAGGATGATCCCCTATTGTTTAGAAATTGTTTCATAAGTCTGTGTGAGCTATACGTCTGTTGATGCAGCCTAGAATACAGGCAGAGCGCAGAATATGGTCTGAAGCACAACATCAAAAAAACGAAGATCATGGCCACTGGTCCCATCACCTCCTGGCAAATAGAAGGGGAAGAAATGGAGGCAGTGAGAGATTTTACTTTCCTGGGCTCCATGATCACTGCAGATGGTGACAGCAGTCACGAAATTAAAAGATGCCTGCTCCTTGGGAGAAAGGCGATGGCAAACCTAGACAGCATCTTAAAAAGCAGAGACATCACCTTACCAACAAAGGTTCGTATAGTTAAAGCCATGGTTTTCCCAGTAGTGATTATGGAAGTGAGAGCTGGACTCATAAAGAAGGCTGATCGCCGAAGAATTGGTGCTTTTGAATTATGGTGCTGGAGGAGACTCTTGAGAGTCCCATGGACTCCAAGAAGTTCAAATGCATCCATTCTTAAGGAAATTAGCCCTGAGTGCTCACTGGAAGGACAGATCGTGAAGCTGAGGCTCCAATACTTTGGCCACCTCATGAGAAGAGAAGACTCCCTGAAAAAGACCCTGATGTTGGGAAAGATGGAGGGCACAAGGAGACGGGGACGACAGAGGACGAGATGGTTGGACAGTGTTCTCAAAGCTGCAAACATGAGTCTGACCAAACTGTGGGAGGCAGTTGAAGACAGAAGTGCCTGGCGTGCTCTGGTCCATGGGGTCACGAAGAGTTGGACACGACTAAACGACTAAACAACAACAACAACAGAATACAGGCAATGTCTGAGACATTTTTAAAGTGAAATCACACATATTGGGAACACCATTGAAAAAGCCTGCAAACCTATGGAACCCCTTAAAAATCCTTTTAAAAAATGAAAAATCCACCAACTCCACCACAATCGCTCCCTTCAAACACCCTTGCTCAAACTCCAACTCTCCACACGCCTCAAAGGTTGGTGCAAAGCCTCCTGGGATTGCACTTGCAAAGGCTCATGGGATTGCTAGATGCTATTTTCACACCATTTTTGCCACTTCCTGGTTCACGATGATGCACACAGTCCCTGTTGTGCATGCCTTGAATGCACCAAATGGGGAGTTGCTTGTAGTTTTAAAAGAGGATTAGACACATTCATGGAGGAGAAGGCTATCAGTGTTGATGGCCACGTTCTACCTCCACTGTTGAAGGCAGTGCATCTCTGTATACTATTTGCTGGGAATCACAAGTGCCGCTAGTGATTTTGTGCTGAGGTTCTCCCTTCCAGGGTTTCCCATTTGGGCATCTGGTTGGCCGCTGTGAGAAGAGGATGCTAGACTAGGCCTTTGGTGTGGTCTGATCCAGCTCTTATATTTTTAAACCTCTGCTGCCTTGTGGGAGATCTTTGGGAGAAGGAAAAGCTAAGGAGAAAACCCTGTAGCAATCCAGAGTGGAGTCCCTAAGATGGTTGGATGGCGCTTTGTACGCCTCCTTCCAGCAACTCCTGCAGCCAAGCTGGTGCCTGACGTGTTGCTCTGCTTTCCTTTGGACCACATCAGTGAGGCTGAGAGGGGGGTCCTGTCATCTGGGCAGCCCAGGACCTCTATACACTTTGCCCTGGCTTGCAAGCAGGGGAGGTCACTTTGGTGTTGCTAACACAGCAGTTTGACCTCACAATCCATGTTCTCTCACTACATACACCATGGAAGCCAACAACAACTTTGTATTATGTTGTGACTCATCTTGTGACCTTCAAGCAAGGAGCAGGAAATAATGTTGGAAATAAATAAATAACATAAGCCAAGCCAAAAATGTAAGTTTTGGTTCCTTGTAAACGGAAAAGTGAAACACAAGGTGGGTTTTCTACTGTTGTCTTTTTTTTCTTGCTATGCGGTTCTCTGACACAAAATGTTGGGCACTTACCCACCAATCCTTAAGTACTTTCCCCCTTGTTGTTACAGAAAGAGAAAGACGTTATTATCCTTTAAATCACTTTCATGACCGTGGTTTAATTTAACAGACAAATGGTTTTCTTATTGCTAGCTTAACAAAGAAATATTAATGGTGTTTACACAGTGTAGTTTAACAATTGATGGCAGTGCCCAACCGAGGGCCAAAAATAAAGAAAGGGTTCTTAATTGGGAATTAAAGGAAGAATGAATACTCTCCAATTGTTCTCATTTACCAGGTAAAGGCAAAGAATTATGGAACTGTGGAGCTAAAAGATATTCTAAGGGTCATCTAGTCCAACTCCCTGTAATGCAGGAATCTCAACACACAGTCCCCCATCCAGTTTGAAACCATACCAGACCCTGCTTAGCTTTGCAAATCCAGCTAGGGCCACATTCACACTGTATGTTTAAAGCACTATGCTTAAAGCATTTTGAACAGACATAAAAAAGGTAAAGGTAAAGTCCAGTCGCAGACAACTCTGGGGTTGCAGAGCTCATCTCACTTTCAGGCTGAGGGAGCCGGCATTTGTCTGCAGACAGTTTTTCCCGGTCATGTGGCCAGCATGACTAAGCTGCTTCTGGCAAAACCAGAGCAGCGCATGCAAACGCCATTTACCTTCCTGCCGGAGCAGTACCTATTTATCTACTTGAACTTTGACGTGCTTTGGAACTGCTAGGTTGGCAAGAGCAGGGACCAAGCAATGGGAGCTCACCTCGTTGTGGGGATTCGAACCACCGACATTCTGATCGGCAAACCGAAGAGGCTCAGTGGTTTAGACACAGTGGTTTAGTGCCACCTTTAAACAGACATGGCTTCCCTCAAAGAATCCTGAGAACTGTTAAGGGTGCTGAGAGTTAAAAAGAGGTCCCATTCCCCTCACAGAGCTACAATTCTCAGAGTTCTCCTGTGAAGAGGGTTAAACCCCTCTGAAAATTGTATGTCTACAAAGCATGCATTCATTTTATATTTATATTCCATTTGTAGCTAAGTCGGTAAAGCATGAGACTCTTAATCTCAGGGTCATGGTTTTGAAACCCATGTTGGGGGAAAATATTCCTACATTGCAGGCTGTTGGGCCATATGGCCATTGTGATCTCTTACAACTCTACAATTCTATGATTCTACGTCATGCGAAAGCTGAAATATAGTGCATAATAATAATAATAATAATAATAATAATAATAATAATAATTATTATTTATATCCCGCCTGTCAGGGGCTCAGGAACAGAGGCACAGGGGAGAGAGGAGATGGAGAGCGAAGGGGAAGGATCTGAGGGCAGCGTAGGGGAGTATGGCAGTGACCCGAGAGATTCCATGAGCTTCTCCAGCGAATCAGAAGATTCCCAGAAGGAGGCGCCAATGGTCAGGGCAAGGGGGGTCCCAGGGGGGACACACCAGAAACAAGGGGCCAGCGGGGACTCCCAAAGCAGCAGCTGGAGATCAGGACCAGCTTCCCCACCAGAGCGTAGTGGAGGGGAGGAGTCCCAGCGTCTCCTCCAGCAGGGAGAGAAGATGAGTCGAGACTAACCACACCTCCAGCGGAGAGTGGGGGAAGCAGTTACAGGAGCAGTGTAACAGTCAGGAGGAAGGTTGCCGGCTGGGCGTGCGCGCCAAGTTCAAATGTACAGGCGCGTGGGACAGCAGAAAGCCCGGATCGGGAACCAGGTCCTAAAGCCCGCCGGAGGCAGGGGGAAGACTCAGGGGACTCAGCGTCAGATGAGTCTAGGAAGGGTGAGACCCCAGCTGACAGGAGGACCCAGAGGCGCAAAGAGCAAAGGAAGAGGTGGAGCAAGGCTAGGGTCTTAAACTGGTGTCTGGGGGGAGGAGACTCAGACGGAGCTTCAGCGGTCTAGAGTTTAAGACGTAGAGCTGCGCGCTGCGGCTGTGTAAGCAGAACTGATTTTCAATAAAGACTTTTGTATATAAGCTCTGACACCGCCCTTCCCAGCCGAAGCCGGGCTCAGAGCGGCTAACAACAGTAAAATGATAAAACATTCTAAAATCATTTCATTATAAAATTAATTCCAATCAGATAAATGGCAACCACTGGGCTAGAGTTCTGTGAGGATTGCCAAAGGAGGGAGTCAGGCTGTGCCCTGGCCAAAGGCCTGGTGGAACACCTCTGTATTGCAGGCCCTGCAGAAAGATGTCAAGTCCCGCAGGGCCCTAGTCTCTTGTAACAGAGCGTTCCACCAGACCGGAGCCACAGCTGAAAAAGCCCTGGCTCTAGTTGAGGCCAGCCTAACATCCCTGTGGCCTGGGACCTTCAAGATGTTTTTGTTTGAAGACTGTAAGTTCCTCTGTGGGACATACCAGGAGAGGCGGTCCCATAGGTACGAGGGTCCTAGGCCGTATAGGGCGTTGAAGGTTAAAACCAGCACCTTAAACCTGATCCTGTACTCCACCGGGAGCCAGTGCAGCTGGTATAGCACCGGGTGAATGTGATCTCGCAGCGAGGACCCCGTAAAGAGTCTCGCCGCGGCATTCTGCACCCGCTGGAGTTTCTGGGTCAGTCTCAAGGGCAGCCCCACATAGAGCGAGTTACAATAATCCAGTCTGGAGGTGACCGTTGCATGGATCACAGTGGCTAGGTCAGGGCGAGAGAGATAAGGAGTTGCCAATGCTAAGAAGTTTTAGGGAAACATCAGGGAAATGGAATAAACTGCTTGTGAAGGCAGCGGATATCTCATCCACCCCTAGTTTGGAAAAAGTCATTGGAAAGTACATAAATAAGTATGTGAATAAGAACTTCTAGATGTTGTGATGGTCAAGGGATGATGCTTCTCAGACAGTGACCTTTGGTTGTCCCTATGTTTGCCTGTGAATGTTGAAAAGGGAGCAAAGAGATCTTGCCCTTCTTCTCTATTCCACTGACTATTTAGTTGCCCCCCATGTTCTGACATCCACTATCGATGCAATGTGCTGACTTTGGGCACATGGTGTAATTTGCTTCTCTCTCTCGAACCTCCCCCTCCCCATGCTAGGAAGCTGCTGTTCCAAGGAAGAGGGTTCACAGACCAAGGCCCGTTAGCTGCCTGAACTATCTTGTAATTACTTGGAACAGCTGGCGGCTATGTGCAGGAGAGTCAAATTAGGGGAGAGTGTGCAGGAACTGCAGGCTTGTGCTCAAGAGCGACGCCTGCCCTGTCGAGAGAGGCAGCAATTTGATAAGCAAAGCAGAAAAGGGACCACAATTGGAGGGAGAAAACAAAGCAAAAAGTAGATTAAGTGAGTTCTGAAGCAAACTCTTTAAGGGACAGCAGGCAGTGGCGTAGCGTGGGTTGTCAGCACCCGGGGCAAGGCAAGTAATTTGCGCCCCCTAACCCGTGGATTTGTGCCCCCTAACCCTAACCCCCAGATGTTGCGCCCGGTGCGGCCGGCCCCCCCTGCACCCCCCACGCTATGCCACTGACAGCAGGAATAGTGGGCAATAGGAAACAGTTTTGTTTGATGTCTAGTTGTATTGACACTTTCCTCTTGCACTTGTGTCTTGCTTGTAGCTTCCCAGGGGCATCTTGTTGGCCACTGTGGAAGGCAGGGAGATGGGCCAGGGGTGGGAAACTGGATCTGGCTGGTCATAGTGATATCAGGTGACCTGTTTTTGCGCTATGGCTTGAAATGAAACTGTGAGGGAGAGGGGATAGTGCCTTGCAGGCCCAACACATTGTACTTTGCAAGCCCCAAACAAGATTGTGGAGAATGGATCTTTTGCTTTATGTCTAATTTGGCCTTCATTTATTTATGCCATGCACCACCATTCTGACTCTATAGCACAGAGGTTCTTGATGGGTTTTTGCTGCAGAGAAAGCAACTTTAAAAAATGCACAAAATCAAGAGTTTACTTTTTTGGCAGATCTGCAGACCTCACGTCTACAAAGTCCACCCCCTCCTTCTCCAAGTCCCCCCCCCCCTAATTATATGACTGAGCAAATTACCAAAAGTGTAATCTCGATGCCTCATGGAATTTAGGCTTGGTTGTTGATAGATTTGGTCAGCTAAAGCCTGATGTGAAACTCTTGCTCAATCATGCATAATGAAGAAAATTTGATTTGATCTGATCAATATAGTAAGGACATGATTTTTAAACAGTGAAAAGACTGGAGCTGCTAATTTCCAACAGTTTGTTATAAGCCCTCTTCCCTCTTTTCTTTCAATATAAAGGAATTCAGAGACCAATCGGGGGATTGGGTTAGTCAAGCCTGACCTGCCAAATTGAATCAGATAGTTATATAGCATCAGATGTTCATTGCATTGACCTTTTTAATGAGAAATGGGTCTATTAGATCAGTTTGACTCCCTGGTAAAATATTTTATGAATTGGAGCTGAGCTCTCCATCATTGTGATACATATCTAGATAGAGAAGGTAGGGGACAAAAAATCCAAGTAAAATGAGCTTTTTGATGGCCTGTCCAGGTGGAACATGTGTAATTTGTTAACTTGCCGACCTCCTCTTTTCTCTGTGCCAAAAAAACACACAATAAAGAGCAGTCTCTGATAAATAAATCCTTAGGAAGAGAAGGAGGCAGGGATTATAGGCAGGGATAGCTATTCCAAAAGCTGGAGCACATAAATTAACAGGGAAAATTCAACAACAGGGTGATGAAACATTTCAAAAAGAATGGGAAAAATTTATGTCATACATAGGAAAGATAAGGTGAAATAGGGAAACCAGTAGAACTGAAATAAACCTCATAATGTGAAATACAAAGAATTTTACTGGACAATAATAATAAGTAGTAAAATGTACAATGTGACCAATGTAACTAATAGTAGTTGTAAATGAACATAGACAGACAACAAGAATTGTATATATAGAAGTATTTATTTGTTTACAGACACTATGGATAAATGTGAAGAATAACAATATACAAAATGGATAAAGACAATGTGAAAAATTTAGAGGCGATATAAAAAAGCCAGAAGAAGGAAGGAGGGAAGTCAGCTCCTAAGAGCAAGTATAAATGTAAAATATAATACAGTATGTGTATGTATAGTATGTAACTGAAAAACTAATAAAGATTATCTGGAAAACACACACACACAAAAACCCCGCAAAAGTTGGAGCACAACCTTCACCATCCTGTGCCCATCGGCCATGCTAGCTGAGACTGATGGGAAGCAGAAGGTTCTAGCAACATCTGGAGGGATACAGGTTCCTCATCAATGGATTACCAGTACATGATCCTTTTTCTTCTTCAAAAAAGTAAAGCTTGCGACCATCCCAAAGCATGCCATGATTAGTTGGATAACCGCTTCCCCACCCGCAAAACCAACCAACCAAAAGCATTCTTTTAATACAAGTACTTCAAAAACAGGAGATGGCAAATAACATCTTAAGATAAGAGAAGGAAGTGCCTCATCTGAGATGACACATGAGATGATGGCCCGGCCCTCTGCCTGCCCCTCAGAGCCAGTGCGTCTGAGCCAGGAGCCAGGAGCCAGGAGCCAGGAGCCAGGAACCAGGAGCCAGGAACCAGGAGCCAGGAGCCAGTGTGGTGTAGTGGTTAAGAGTGGTAGTCTCATAATCTGGTGAACCAGGTTCACGTCTCCGCTCCTCCACATGCAGCTGCTGGGTGACCTTGGGCCAGTCACACTTCTCTGAAGTCTCTTAGCCCCACTCATCTCACAGAGTGTTTGTTGTGGGGGAGGAAGGGAAAGGAGATTGTTAGCCACTTTGAGACTCCTTAGGGTAGTGATAAAGCGGGATATCAACTCCAAACTCCTCCTCTTCCTCCTCACCTGCTCTTCAGTAGCTGCTACAAGCCATGAAGAGCCAATGGGATGCTCCTTTGCAGTCAACACAGCCACCATCACTGTCACTCAGGACAAGCGCCATCTCATCCTTCTCCCAGAGATTGGCGGAGGCAACACTTGGTACGGGAAATAGGGACATTCCAGGATCAAATCAGAAGCTGGGATGGCTTTCATAATTCTGGGACTGTCCCTGGAATATCGTGACCCTAGGAGGGCATGACAGCATAGCCATCATTTCTAACTCCTGGCCATGTTGACTGAACCTGATGGTAGTTGTAGTCCAAAATATACGGAAGGCACCAGGTTGGGGAAGGCTGGCATTTGCCAATTTCTTCTGCTTTGGACAACAGCCCCTGTAGGCCCCAGCCAGCATGGCCAAAGGCCAGGTATGATGGGAGCTGGAATTAACAATAGTTTGAGGGCACCAGGCTAGAGAAGCCTGCATCAGGGTATTTGCCTGGGTTTATATTACCTGCCTGTCCCTTTTCCATGGGAGAAAACAGGAGCCTAGATTCAATGTATTTTAGATATTTCCCACAGTCCAATTTCCCTCACATTTGTGGGACCCGTACAAGGCATTCTTCTGAAATTCATCAAATGGTCTAACCTAAGCTGGAAATAAAGCAACAATTCCACCAGGTAAGAAATGAATAAAAAACCTGCAATGCACTTCAATGCACTTTCATTCTGATCAGTTATCTGTAATGCACTTCAAACAAAGCTATGGAGGCTGCCGAATAATGGGAGAAAGAGGCCTTGAGAGGCGCTGGAAGGGACATAAATGGATGCTAAGCAGGGGGGTCTTAAATGGCCAGCATGCAGGCATTGCCATTGAAAAAAAGAATCAAGAGGAGCCAAAAATATTTCTTTAAGCACACGGACCATACTAAAATGTGTTTCTTTAGTATAAAGCAGGGAAGGTCATTGTGCCTTAACATGACATTCTGAACTATTACTGCCCTTGGGCTCTCACCTGCCTTAACTCGAACCCCTGCTGGTCTTCCTTAAGTCACAATAGGGAAATGGCTTTGAATTTTACTTCTCTTGAAGCTGCTCTGTCTCCTGGTGTTCTTAATGCATCACCACCACTGCTGATTTCTCTTTTAAAACGGATCCTGCTGTTTCCATACAGTGCAGAGGGGTGATGAGGTTTCTTCTGCTAAAATGTAATGGAAGGATTCCACACACCCAGTCCATGGGATGGGCCGTGATATTGGAGAACATTATCCAGATGGTGAACAGACTTTTCGTTAACCTCACATTTCAGGTAAACTCCTGAGAATTAAGTGCTTTTATGGGAAAGGGGATACCTCAGAGGCTTTGTCAAAGGTCCAAGCCCCAGCTTCTCTGGCTAGAACTGGGAAATGACCAAGTGAGTCACTGCTGGAATACTTAGCTGGTGTAATGCACCTTCCTAGGTTCATTCCCTGTTCTGATTTCCCTTTCTTGGTCACTCAAAAAATGTACAGAACCCTTGAAAATGCTTTTCGTGTGTCCTAATGAAATGTTCATCATCATGATATGTGGCATATTTATGGAAATAAGGTTTGCACTTAAAAGCAGAGACATAACCTTGCCAACAAAGGTCCATATAGTTAAAGCTATGTGTCAGGGGTTCAGGAGCAGAGGCGAGGGCAAGGGAGGAAACAGAGAGCGAGGGGGAGGAGGCAGAAGAAAGGATGAGTGACGACGACGACCCGAGATCTCCGAGTCTGTCCAGTGAATCAGAAGATTCACAAAGAGGAGCACCAGTGGCAAGGGCAAGGGGGGAGACTAGGGGGACACCCCAGGAAGAAAGAGCCAGAGGGGACTCAGAGGGGAGCAGTTGGAGATCGGGACCTACGTCACCGCCAGAGAGTAGGGAAGAGGAAGAGCGCCTGGGAACTAGCGCTGGCAGCTCACAACAGGAGGGAGGGCACGAGTCAGGAGTGGCCACACCTTCATCGGGGAGCGAAGTGACGGTTAGACGGAAAGTGGAAGGTTGGGCGCGCGCGCCAAGTTCAAATGCACAGGAAGGTGGCGCAGTAGGCAGCCCGGAAAGAGAGCCAGGTCCTAAAGCCCGGCGCAAGGAGACAGGGGAGTCAGGGGGGTCAGCGTCAGAAGAATCCCGGAAGGGAGAGACCCAGGGGGGCAGAGGGACCCAGAGGAGAACTGTCAGGCGGAAAAGGTGGAGCAGGGCTAGGATATTAAGTTGGTGCGCAAGGGGCGGAGACTCAGAAGGAGCTTCGCCGACCTAAGCATAAGGCGTAGGGTTGCACGCAGCAGCTCAAGAATGGAGACTGTAACTCAATAAAGACTTTTAATCAACAACCGCTGGCTAGCGTGATCCTCTGTGAGCTAGGATCTGGAAGTAACCCTGACACTATGGTTTCCCCAGTAGTGATGTATGGAAGTGAGAGCTGGACCATAAAGAAGGCTGATCGCTGAAGAATTGATGCTTTCGAATTCTGGTGCTGGAGGAGACTCTTGAGAGTCCCGTGGACTGCAAGAAGATCAAATCTTTCCATTCTTAAGGGAATCAGCCCTGAGTGTTCACTGGAAGGACAGATTGTGAAGCTGAGGCTCCAATACTTTGACCACCACATGAGAAGAGAAGACTCCCTGGAAAAGACCCTGATGTTGGGAAAGAAACAAGGAGAAGGGGACGACAGAGGATGAGATGGTTGGATAGTGTTCTCGAAGCTACCAGCATGAGTTTGACCAAGCTGCAGGAGGCAGTGGAAGACAGGAGTGCCTGGCGTGCTCTGGTCCATGGGGTCATGAAGAGTCGGACATGTCTAAACGACTAAAGAAGAGAAGGTTTGCACAGGGCACAGATATCCTGGATGAAGCAGGCTCTAAGGGGGCATTAGTGTGTCTTGGGCATGAAAACCGTAATGGACCTCATGATATTAGAGGCATCTACTTTGAATCTGTCAAAGTGGGAGGGTTCATCTCAGTCTCATCTTCCTTTCCTAGAGTGTTCCGTTGACATGTTAAACAGCCTACAAATCTCAGAATCCCAGATGGGAAAGTGATCTTTGCATTGTTTTCACTGAGGAGACTGTCCTCCAGAGCACCAGTTTCCTGCTGGAGGTTATGGGACTTGTAGTCCCCGTCAGTGAGAAAAAGATCTTCTAACAGTTCCATGAGACCACTGCTGGGACCTCCACTGCCACCTGTGTTTTGTGGCCAAGAGGAAGGAGGAAGCCGCAACAAGGTTCCAGCAAAATCTAGGCACCTCAGGCCTGTTTGCAAGCATTTGTCTATGTGAGCCCTCCCACACCACTCTTAGATGAGGGTTCTGTGAAAAGGATCCCTCTTTTCCAGTTGTGCTGGGCTCCGGCGACATCTCTGTGGCCAGCTTGCTTCTCTCCTTTCCTCAGAATGCTGCAAGGAAAGATTGTATATTTTATCTTACTCTGAGACTAAAGCGATAATGCAACCGTGCACTCTATAAGGTGTGTGCATAAACAGACATCGGAAATATTTTACCTGGCTGCAATCAAACTCTAAGCTGCCTGGTCACTCCAGCACTGAAATACTTTGTGCAAATACCTTAGAATTTGAGGCTTCAGCCCTGCATTTGATATCATACACATTTTCTAAAACGCAAGAACTCAGAGGTGAAATGGAAAATAGTTTCCACAATGTAGGTTTCATGTAAATTGCCTTCTCTTCCTTTTTTATTGTTCCAGTGACTGCCATTTTAAAAATGTAATGTATTCCATCTTTGGGAATGAATATTTTATACCAGCTTAGCATCATTCAGAATCCAATAGCTAATGAAACATGAGTCGGGCAAACTTTGTGATTGCAGTCACAGGGATTACAGAATGGAGTTCGCACTACATTATTTACATTTTAAAAGGTCCTGTCTCCGGATCCTCTTGTGACTTGAAATACATCGTTCACATCCCCCCCTCTCTTCTACAATTATGTAAGGGGGAGCCGGAGCAACATTTCCAAAGGTGGCTCTGTGCCCTCAGAGAAAGACTGTATCTCATTTCTCTGCAGGTAGAACCACAAGTTGCCACTGAAAACAGCAGTCCTCCCTCTCTCATAAAGCTAAAATTTGTGGGCATCCAATAAAGCCAAATAATGGCAGATTCAGGACAGAAAGAAAGGAATATAAGAGCTTGCTGCACCAGCTGATAAATAATCTAGTCCAGCATGCTTTTCTCACAGTGGCCAGCCAGATGCCTGAGGAAGCCTGAACGCAGGATCTCAGCTCAGCAGTACTCTACTCTCCCCCCCTGCAGTTTCCATTAACTGGTATTCTTCTTCTACTAAGACCCATAGATAAATAAATTCTGAGCTTTGACCCACCTGACCTTCTCCTTGCATCTGTTGGCTATTCATCTTCCTGCATGATTCCCCCTTTCCTCTTGTCACGGTCTGGTTCACAGGTGATCAAAGTCCCAGCAGGGGACGTCAGGACCAGGGGCAAGATGTCGGGGTGGGAGCAGGAACGGGGTCCAGAAGCCAGGAGTCAGGAAGCAAGGAGTCACGAAGTCAGGGGTCCAAGGATCAAGAAGCAAGGAGTCAAGAAGCCAAGGTTGAAGGATCAGGAAGTAAGAAACCAAATGCAGCAAGGCAGGGAACATGTTGCTGTGGCAAAGAGCCGAAGGGAAATTATGACCTTATATCCCTTCCCAGCTCTTGCCACCGGGTGCTGTGAGTTGCGTGGCGATTCCCGCCTCCCACCAGTTGGAATAAATAAAGACACAAGACACCATAATTTTAGGCTAATGGGTGAAAAATGGCCAAAACTTTATTGTTTACAGGTAAGAGCGGTATTGGCTTTAGGCATTGGTCCTACCAGACTATCCGGCATGAGAAATGGAAGGGTTAACACCAGCAGGGGGAGCCCCTGCGATGCACATCCCTAGGCACTCCCCGAGGGGTCACCACTCGGGGCCGCGCTTTAGGCCCTAGCCTCCATAGGTTTCGGACGAGGCAACGCCCCCCGGAATCCTTTACCGGACTACCCTTAAGTATTTGGGGGAGGTGATGGCGCTCCTCCCCCCCAACTCTTCTGCATAATAATACCCTTACCAATGCCTAACCGCCAAACCAAAGGTGTTGTGACGATTTGCTACGAGGTAGGCGAAAAAACCAAATGGCTTTTAAAATCAATGCCAATTAGCCAAGTGGAAAAATTCCTACCAGGCCCCTTGCGGCGACCAACCGAGGTCCATAGCAAAATCAGAAGGGAAAACCTAGAGGGCAGGTGGGAAACTGCAGCTGGGGTGAGGACAAAAAGGGGGAGTTCCCGGGCCGCGCCGACCTTAAGTAACCCAGCCCTGGGGTTGACGCGGCCCGGGATTCCCAGATTGCGCGGGGCTGAAGCCAGCCCCGCGCGGATGTTGGGGGAGTGGGCCCTCAACCCCCCCTCCTTATGTCGGGAGTGGCTTTACCAATTGGCCTCACCTGTGTGGCTGCGCCTTGCCTCTTCAGAACAAACTTAGGAAGGCCCCAGTCCTGCAAAGTCCTATTGGTCACAGGGCCTGGCTCCTGCACGCACACCCGACACCTCCATTTCTTATACACGCCCTTCTTAAATTTCAGTTCATATGTAAGCTCCTTATATATCCACACTGGCTTCTTTAAATTCCTCCAGTCTGCAGGGACCTCACCTGTTCTCCAAGAATTCTCAAAGACTATAGACAGAGGCTCTGAGATCATGTCTGCAAGCTCCTTTAGCACCCTTGGGTGCTGCACACCAGGCCCCAGAGATCTGAATTCATTTAAAGTAGCTACCACCTCTTTTCCTATCTTACGTTGTAGCTCCCTCCCTGCGTCATTTATTCTGTTGTCACCAGGTTTGGCACTGCTTTCCTTTTGGGTGACGACAGAGGCAAAGAAGGTGTTGAGCAGTCCTGCCTTCTCTCTGTCACCATTTGGCATTTTCCCATCTTCTTCACGCAGAGGGCCTACTACTTGCTTGTTCTTCCTCTTGCTTTGAACCTAGCCAAAGAAACCCCTTAAAATTATTTTTCACCTCTCTCACAATCCCTGCGATCTTCAGATAGGGCTGGAAGAGAACCCAGCCTGAAGCCCTGGAAAGCCACTGCCAGTCATTGTAAATGATACTAACCTAGAGGGACCAGTGGTCTCAGGATAAGACAACTTCCTAGGTTCCTAAACAAACAAGCAAACAAAGTTTATAGAGACCTACAAGAAGTCATAGCTATTCCATCACGTCCCGTCTGTAAGTCCCCTCAGAGATCTGGCTGGCTTCTGCTGGAGGCAGATTGTTGAACCAGATGGATTTTTGATCTGGTGCGGAGAGCAGTTCTGATGTTCTTCATGAGTCATTCTTTGTGTATGTGTGTGTGGTTGCTGTTCTTTTGTTTATTATCATTTCATTTTGGTGGAAAATTAAGCTGCCAATTCATAGCTGTGGGTTAAACCACAGAGCCTAGGGCTTGCCGATCAGAAGGTCGGCAGTTCGAATCCCCGTGACAGGGTGAGCTCCCGCTGCTCGGTCCCTGCTCCTGCCAACCTAGCAGTTCAAAAGCACGTCAAAGTGCAAGTAGATAAATAGGTAGCACTCTGGTGGGAAGGTAAACGGCATTTCCGTGCGCTGCTCTGGTTCTCCAGAAGCAGCTTAGTCATGCTGGCCACATGACCTGGAAGCGATACGCCGGCTCCCTCGGCCAATAAAGCGAGATGAGCGCCGCAACCCCAGAGTCGGTCACGACTGGACCTTTACCTTTACTCATATTTCATTTCCAAGGTTTCCAGAGCTGACATTTGTTTCCAGCCACCATGCCAGCCATCTATGGACCTGCTGCCCCTTATTGCACAAACCCCTTTGGGTGTCCTCATCTGTGTGTGTTGAGGAGATGCACTTGCTTTGTATGCAGAAGGTCCCAGATTCAATCCACAGCATCTCCACGTTGGCCTGGGAATGTCCCCTGCCAATCATGTGACTCCAGGGGTTGCAAACCTGTGGGCTGCAGCCTGCATAAAGCTCCCCAAGAGGTTTTGGGTGGTTCCAAGCTCCCCCACGTTTGTAAATATTATTTTTTAAAAAATATTCATGCCTCCCCATGGTGCCATATCCCCAAAAAGCTTTTTGATGGCCCCCCAATTCATCCATTTAATTTTTTAGCTGCTCCCATGGATCCCCTCCTGTGATTCAAAATATATCCCAGGGGGTGGTGTTTGAAACTGGTCACACCCACTTCTGTGCTTTCTCAATGGCCAGTTTGACATGGGAGTTGAGGTTGACCACGACTGCTGGGAGGAGTGCAGAGAGAAGAAACACCATATTGCATCTGCAGTAGCACAACTGCTACCCATCTGCCCCAGCTGCAACAAAACATGTCTCTCCCGTATTGGTGTCTACAGCCACAGCACTGCAACCATCCAACAGCTTGACCTCACCCCCAATGGCACCCTCCCCCAGGGTCTCCCAAGGCAGATGGATGCCAACAAATATGATAAAAGGTAAAGGGACCCCTGATCATTAGGTCCAGTAACGAACGACTCTGGGGTTGTGGCGCTCATCTCACTTTATTGGCCAAGGGAGCCGGTGTACAGCTTCTGGGTCATGTGGCCAGCAGGACTAAGCCACTTCTGGTGAACTAGAGCAGCAAACGGAAACGCTGTTTACCTTACCGCCGGAGCGGTACCTATTTATCTACTTGCGCTTTGACTTCCTTTGAACTGCTAGGTTGGCAGGAGCAGGGACCGAGCAACGGGAGCTCACCCCGTCACAGGGATTCGAATTGCCAACCTTCTGATTGGCAAGTCCTAGGCTCTGTGGTTTAACCCACAGCGCCACTTGCGTCCCAACAAGTATGATACTGGGCCAAAAAGGTGTAGCCACCCCTGATGTAGACAGTACTTAGTTGAATGGACCAATGATCTGACTCAACATAAGGCAGCTTCTTAGGTTCCTAATAAAAGAAAGTGCAAAGCATCATAAACGGCAAAGATTGATTAATATGCTGGTTGTATACAGGAATCACATTTCTGCTCAAGGCATGGATGCCAGGAGGCATACAGACGTGGTGTCACTGGGGTTGATGAGCGTGATTTGCTGTCCCCTCCACACATTGACCAGAAACAGAGAAACTCTCACGATCGCCCCCATAGATATCTGAGCCAGCTTTGATAATAAATTATCTCGTTGATTTACCCACAAAAGTCAGAAAATGGAGGCTTGAAGAATTCCACATCAAAGTAACTTTGATTGCTAACTCTAAACCAATGCAAAGACTCCTTTGAAATGTTTTAAAGTAAATTTAAATAATAGATTAAATTTGCTAAGTGCATTAAAAAAGAAGTCTGGCTTATGAGTGTGTGTGTTCCCTCCCCCTTCCCAATTCATCTGCACATAGTAAGAGAAGTACAAAAGGCCAATCATATAGACTTTCTCCGGAGTTTGACAGGAGCTCCCTGCCTGGACATATGATGCCTAGATCCTTTGTGACAAATGGGAAACATTACGCATTTCTCGGAAAGTGCGCTGTCAATATTTCATTTCGTAAGTTGCCGTGTATAGTTCCCCCATCATTCAGAGAAGGTTATAAGAAGAGACTTGTTTTTCAAATATGCATAGGATTTCATGGGGCAGTGATCTAAGGTATGGCACTCCAATATATTTAAAAACGTAAGAATGGCTCTGCTGGATTATAGCACATTTAATCTACTGCAATGTGCAGCCAGATGCTTCTGGAAAGCCCACAAGGAAGGCGTCAGTCCTTCTCTGTCTTTTGTCCCCATCAGGTTGTGTATCCAGTGACCAGAGAAGGAATGACCGCTGGGAGGAGCACAGAGAGAAGAAACTCCACAATGCATCTGCAGCAGCACAACTGGACACCTTCACCTGCCCCAGCTGCAACAAATCATGTCTCTCTTGTGTCGGTTTCTACAGCCACAGCAGGCGCTATAATTCTCCAACAGTTTGATTTCACCCGCCTATGCAGAACTAGATAAACTAACAGGAAGGATTCAAAACCGGCGGGATCAGAAATTCATGGAAGACTGGAGTAAATTTATGGACTATTTGAAAAGTATTTGTGAAGATCAGATGACGTTTGTAGGTTTGCAAGAAGCTTTGTGAGGAGTATTATTGGAAGTATTGTAAAAATGAGAAGGGGAAGGATGATTTGTTAAGAGATGTAAAGGCAATATAAAGTTAAGAAGTGGTTAAAATGGTGGATCATCAGAGGTACTGTTGGAAGTCTAAAAGATTGTATAAGTGATAAGTTTTGTGGTACATTTTATAATTTATATGTTAAAATCAATAAAAATTATATATTATATTACACACACACACACACAGAGAGAGAGAGAGAGAGAGAGTTTGATTTCACCCCCAAAGGTAGACTCTTCCATTGTCTTCTGAGACAGACAGATGGCAACAACAAAAAATACATTGTAAGCCGCCTTGAATCCCAGCTTGGGAGAAAGGCGAGATATAAGCACAACAGCAACAACCAGCCCCTTTTGTGTCCAACGGCTGAAAAGACGAACCCTACTATCTTATGACAACTTCCGCACTTGACATTTTAACTTTCTGGGCTGGAGTACAAACTTGTTGATAATGATATGGGCACTGTGATGAAATAGGCTTATAGTTATTTCACACGCGTTTATATGTCACAAGATCTGACCTTTATCTTCTGCGTTACACGGCCTTTCTCTGCGGGTAGACAGCCGACATATTGAATGTTATGTTTTCTCTTTCTTCTGAGCCTTATCTTTTAAAGAGACAACAGCTGGTGACTTCTGGTGTGGAAAGGGCAAAGAACGCTCCATGTCTGTGAGGGCTCAATCACTAAAGGGCAAGCATTTTTTTTGAACTTCGTAGATTAATCACTTTGCTCCCTCCAAGGTCTCTGGACATGAGCTTCGGCGTCAAGATGAGGTTGTTCACAGCAGGGGTTCCCAACCTTTTTGGGACTGAGGGGGCACATTTGAAAATCTAAGAAACTTGTCATGGGGATCACAAAATATTAATTTCACATAAGAAATGCTCGCAGCCCCTCTCAAAAACAGGCAAACCAATAAAATAGACCGAATAAGCTGGCAATACCCTCTGTGACAGACTCCCTCACTAAAGATAGCAACTGGTTAACACAACCAGCTTTCTGGGTGCTTAAAATAATCAATTCTTTCTGTTAACAGCACTAGAGAGATCTCTCTTAACTGTTTGTGGTAGGGTTTATTTATTAAACCACAGCCAGGTGTTTTACTTATGTGAAGGAAGAACTATGTCCATTCGTCTTCCACCAAGAGCTTCAAATTAAAGTGGAGGCACTTCTGGAACAAAACTAGACTGTTTATTTATTTACACTCAATGAGCATTTTAAGCTTGATGGTTACTCATGTGAGGCACAATACAGTTTCAGGCAAACACAGAAAACTTTAAAACCTTATCCAGTACTCTTATTTAAACCTAGTCTCAGGGTAGATTATTTCCAGAATGGCTACTAGTTTTACCATACTAGCAATGCTCTGCCACTTTCCTCCACAGGGAATCAAACTGGGTTGCCCTCGCTAGCTAATCCCTAATCCTGATCAGAACAGGTCCCTATCTGACAGACAGTCCAAATCTAACAATTTAACCACCACGTTTTGAATTTTATACACTCACCCCTGATTGGCTGATGTTCTACCAGCTCTGATTGGTAGCTGGGTTACCAGGAGGTTGACCAGGGCCTGTCTGTTACACCCCTCCCCACCAAAAGAGATATCACTGAACAGGCAGCCAAAAACAGTCCCCCAAACTCATTAAAAGAAATTTGGAAGGGGCAAGGCATCTAAATAGATATCAAGGGGGGATTCTGAGGCCCATGGGCACCACATTGGGATTCTGCTTAGCACCGCATCCAAGTGATCTGCCTAGACCAGTGGTGTCCAAACTTTTTTCAAAGAGGGCCAGATTTGATGAAGTGAAGGGCCATGAGGGCCGACCAAGGGACTGACCAAAGTTGTTAACCTTTCTTTTTTAGGATTGAAGTTGTTGAGCTTTCTTTAGGATTGAAGTTGTAGGGGTTTTTTTAAGGATTTTACCCCAGGAAATAAACTGCCACAGGGGCCAGATTAAACTGACCAGGGGGCTGAATTAGCCCCCCCAAACGGACTATGGACATGCCTGGCCTAGACCCCAATCTCTTGTTGGCCTTGAAGACCATAGAGAATCTGTGACTGCTGCTGAAAACATCAGACTTGCATTTTAGTATCTTCTCTCAGCATCTTGTAATGTTAGGTATCAGGAAATGTGTGACATGACACCATTGTTCCCGGGCTTTCCCTGTCTCAACAAACAGCAGCCAATGTAGAAGAGGAGGGGTGGATGTAGTGTGTGCTTTGACTATGACTTGGGCTGCAGGTCCGCTATTTTAGGCGCAAGTCATGCACCTCCTATGACAGGGATAGGGAACATATTTTGCCTGGTGGGCCAGATCTTTATCTCTCCCCATCCCATGGGACAACTTTGACAAGTAGAAAAAGAAGAAGAATCTGGACTTGATATCCCTTCTTTCACTCCCCTTAAGGAGTCCCAAAGTGGCTAACAATCTCCTTTCCCTTCCTCCCCCACAACAAACACTCTGTGAGGTGAATGAGGCTGAGAGACTTCAGAGAAGTGTGACTAGCCCAAGGTCACCCAGCAGCTGCATGTGGAGGAGCGGGGAAGTGAACCCGGTTCGCCAGATTATGAGTCCACCGCTCTTAACCACTACACCACGCTGGCTCTCTAGAAGTGGGCAGGACTACCCACATGGTTGGCCAATGGAGTGGGAGGAGGTAGTGGCTATACATGATTGAACACTGCATGCATTGGCTGATGGGTGGTGGTGGGATCAGTTGTGCTTTTCATTTTAAAAAAAAAGCTCTTTCTCACATATTCAAACCAAGCAGAACTGAGCTCTCCCCCTGGTGGGCAGGGTCTGGGATGGGGTCCAGTCCTGCTTTCAGCTGGTGCTAGATAGTTCCTCATGGGGAGCCCCATTGAGCATTCAAACCAAGCAAGGGGGAGGCCAGTAGTTCCAGGGTTCCAGGAAGGTGAGACGAGACAGGATCAGCACCTTGGAGAGGAACCTAGCTGAGGCAGAGCATGCAAGTTGTCTCTACAGCTTCCTGGAGAAAATAGCCAATTTCTATAGCCATGCTAGGTATTCATTAGCCTCTCCAGGTATCTCTGCTGAATAAAACTATACAGTCGCTGCAAGCTATAGAAGTGGAGTAGCACTCTGGAATATTCATGGGGAGGGTACTTCCATAGAAGCAAATGTGTTTACTACTTGTTAAGATTGCCAGAATAAATATCAACAACCTCAGATATGCAGATGACACAGCCTTGATGGCAGAAAGTGAGGAGGAATTAAAGAAACTTTTATTGAGGGTGAAAGAGGAGAGCGCAAAATATGGTCTGAAACTCAACATCAAAAAACCCAAGATCATGGCCACTGGTCCCATCACCTCCTAGCAAATAGAAGGGGACGAAATGGAGGCAGTGAGAGATTTTATTTTTTTGGGCCTTCTCAGTGCTGCCATCGTTGGGTGGAATCTGTCTCCTGGGATCCTTGGCATGGGAGCTATGGCAGATAGGCTAGGTGGCATTGCGGGTGTTGGCTGGTATGCTGTATGGTTAAAATGCTGAATGATACACTGGCTGTTTGATATGTTGGGTGTTTTGCTGGATGCCCACCCAGGAGCACAAAAGCAGGGAGTTTATCAAGCACCTGTCAGGCTGCACCACATGGCTGGTATGCTGAATATGGCTCAGAGGCTGTGAGTTTGACAGCCCTGACCTAAAGAGATTTTGCTTGTTTCCTTTCCTGTGTCAGATTGATAGAAACCGGGGGCGGCAACTGCACAAATCCCTGGGCCAACTCTGGCTGTGTGCATGTACAAAAGAGGGAAACAAGAAAACAAAACCAATATAGAGCGGTATGAATCATAGTGGAGCAGGGATAACAGAAAGTGCTTATCTTTGTTAGAATTCCCTAATACATATTTATTGAGATGACAAGGAACTTATTCCTCAACAGAAAAACCTCCTGATCCAATTTATACGGTGCAGTCCCAGAAATCAGGGAGGCACAGCTACCAACACCGAAATGGTAGAGCTATGATTTCCCTATTTGTTTGTGACATATTAAGGCATCATCATCAATATTAATTTTTTTATATAATATTTTATTAGGTTTTAACAATAGAAAAGTTTAGAAAAATACAAAAAACGAAAAAGATACAAAATTATAAAATACAAAAATACAGACATTAAACACCTAAAAAAAGAAAAAGAAAAAACACATATAAAAGAAAACAAAAATTCCCTCTTTCTTGATTTCTCCTCTTTAGTTAACTTATTTTCCTGACTTCAATATTAATACTATGATTATGCTCTCTCCAACACCACAGATTGTGAAGCTATGAGACAAAAACTTTCTGACTGTTTGTGGCACATTTAGCCATTGTAATTACTATTACAGTACTACTATTACTACTACTACAATTATTATTCTCTCCTCAGCACCACAGATTGTAAAGTTATGAGACAAGAACCCTCCCCTCCTTCTTTGTGGCATATTAAGGCATTATTATTATTACCATAACTAGTCAGGGATGTGGGTGGTGCTGTGGTCTAAACCACTGAGCCTCTTGGGCTTGCCGATCAGAAGGTCAGCAGTTCGAATCCCCATGACGGGGTGAGCTCCCGTTGCTCAGTCCCAGCTCCTGCCAACCTAGCAGTTCAAAAGAACACCAAAAAGTGCAAGTAGAAGGCGGGAAGGCAAACGGTGTTTCCGTGCGCTGCTCTAGTTTCGTCAGAAGCGGCTTAGTCATGCTGCCCACATGACCCAGAAAAACTGTCTGTGGACAAATGCCAGCTCCCTCAGCTTATAAAGTGATGAGCGCCGCAACCCCAGAGTCGTCTGTGACACGACTTAACTGTCAGGGGTCCTTTACCGTTACCGTTTCTATTACTAGTCACCTTCCAATCCACACCTATGCCTCAAGGCAATGTAGAAAATTCAAAAACAGTGAAAAACCCCAGTTAAAAGCAACACACACAAAATCCAATGTCATGGAGTTTAACTGACCCTGTGCTACAATTACCCAGGACTTGTCCACACATGCTTGCCCATCTCTTCATTTCACTGCACTCGAAGGATGAACAGTTGAATGTGTGAACTGATTTCACCAAGGAATTTTGTGCTTGAGGTGTCATGAAAGTAACACTGAACCTGTGGTGGTTCAGTCACACACACATGCAGGTAGCCACTTGATGGCTTAGCGTTGAACATGTGTATGTGAACTAGGCCTCAATTAGACAATGAGGAAGGACAAACACCCGTTTGCCTCAAAAAAATATCTGGCTCTTCTGATTTGCTTGTCTGGGTATTATTGTTTTTTTGAGGGGGCTTGCTAATGATGTGTATGTGGAAACTAGGCAGTGGAAGGTGTGTCTAAAATTTCAACCTATTGCAATCCACTGCAATGCAGGAATTGCACCGTGAGGCAAGCGGCATGTGTGAACGAGTTGTTAGAGATCGGACCCCTCCAAACTTCACATACATCACTGATGTTCCTCAGCAAAACATGTAGGAAAACACACAACTGTTAGGCGTGTTAAGTGAATGTGCGGATGTGGCTTTGACTACCTCAGTTTACAAGGCTGAAAAGAAGCAGCAAGTGACATTGTCACTGGTAATTCTCTTCAATTACAAGTAGTTTTCAAAGACCGCTAAATGTCAACCAAGTCACCTCGAGCCTGAAAGAGTCTTGAAAAGCTATGCAGTTTTCAGTTTGATTTTTTTTGGAGATGCAATTATGCCCTCTGTTTGACAAGACCATCTGGCGCATGAGCTTCATGTGAGATATCAAACCCTTCTCTCTCTCTCTCTCTCTCTCTCTCTCTCTCTCTCTCTCTCTCTCTCTGCCAGTAGAAGGAAGAGGCAACTGTCTATTTCACTACACCTGTTACACAACTGATGCGTATCAGTGATCCTAGATGGTGATTGGGCAATTATTTTCACTCTGCAAAAGTGAACATGCTCTGCTACAGTAGCAGACAATTGCCCTGTTTAGATGTGACACTAAACCATGGTCTCCTGAAACATCACTGAGCTATGATAACCCTTAGGTTTGCACACTCCCTTTGTTTCCCAAGCCAGAAAACATGGTTGGGAGTATTTCTACAGGTCGCCTAAACAATTTTTATTTTTATTTTAACCAGGAGCTCAAAAGAATACAGGGGCCTGTATACCTGAAGGAGCGTCTCCACCCCCATCGTTCAGCCCTTACACTGAGATCCAGTGCCGAGGGCCTTCTGGCGGTTCCCACATTGCGAGAAGTGAGGTTACAGGGAACCAGACAGAGGGCCTTCTCAGTAGTGGCGCCCACCCTGTGGAACGCCCTCCCTTCAGATGTGAAGGAAATAAGCAGCTATCCTATCTTTAAAAGACATCTGAAGGCAGCCCTGTTCAGGGAAGTTTTTTAATATTTAATGCTGTATTGTTTTTAACACTTGATTGGGAGCTGCCCAGAGTGGCTGGGGAAACTCAGCCTGATGGGCGGGGTATAAATAATAAATTATTATTGTTGTTGTTGTTGTTGTTGTTGTTGTTGTTGTTGTTGTTGATACCAAGAGGCAGGGAGTTCCAATGTGTAGGTGCTGCAACACTAAAATTGGGCTTTCTTACAGAAAGAGTATTATGTGCAACTCCGTAGCGGTGCTGGTTCTGTAGGCTGAACTGGTTGAGTGGGGACATTTGAGCTAAGGAAACCCCACAGTTTGGGGCGGTGATGTAGGATGTCAAATTTATCTGTGGAATTTCCTTGCCAGCTTCTCCCCTCCCATAAAATGGCATATGATATACTGGCAGATGACAGGAAGGATCCACAGGAGCTCAATCAAACTGAAGCCCTTGAACACTGTCCTTTTATTTCCCCGAAATAAGAAAGAAATGGTTATACCCTATGGTATATGCTCACTGACAAATGATGCATTACCTGAGCTGTATTTCTGATAGCGGACATTTGCTTTATAGTACAACAAATTAGGAAACGATTAATTTCAGGATGGAGAACCACAGGAAAAAAACACCTCACTATTTATTAAAGCTTCCAGAGGAGTCATGACATTTAAAGTTTTCTGGCTTGTTTATCCTATTGTGCAGGTTTTTTTTTTTAAAGGCATTGCACTTTGGTAATGGACCTCATTGTAAGAAGTTCTCAAAAAAATGCGTTTTAAACAAATGGGCTAGTGGATCTCAGAACTGGCATGTAATACAGAGACTCCATCTGGGAGGCTAGCCTGCCTGAGGAACCCTCTTGAGATGTTGAAGTGTGGGGCATAAATCTCTCCAAATGATGACACCCAAGAACTCTCCATATGCAAATATGATGTCTTTTTTAATATGCCAAACCATGCATATTAAAAGAAAAAAAATGTAACTAAATGGCTGGCAGCATTAAGGAGGGAACTCCTCTGGGATGTGAGCTGAGAAAAATGTTTGCATCTGAAAAAGAATATGTGTGCGTGTAGGGTTTTTTTTTTAAGAGAAGAAAAGACATCATAGAGCAAAGATAATAAATGTGTTACTTCTCACAGCTTGCTGCTAAACCTTTCGGCTGATTTAATCCTCAGAACACACTCACTTAGTCCCCCCCTCCTTTTGTCTGTTACATGTCACTGACACCTTCACCATCTGTCCTATTATCCTTCCCGAGGATTGGTCTATCAAAGCTCCATGAATGGAGGAGTTTTATGGCTTGCAAAGCTTTATAAGTGGATTTCAAGATACAGTCAGTCTTCTTGGGCAAGGTAGTGGTTTGTTTGACAGAGGGTGGAAATCATAACCCTGAAACTCTCTCTTTTATGATTTTATTGTCTACATTATGCGGATAAAGGCTGAATGAATGAATGAATGAATGAATAATTCTGAAACCAGTTTGGTCCCCAAACACCTCCTTGAAATATTCACTCTGTGAACCTTGAGGCCAAACATTCATTCTGTTTATACCCAGTATTCTGAAATATTTTCTTGATATTCTCTGAATGCTTGGCAACTTCATTTGCCATCCAGTGATCTTTGATTTCAGTATTGGGTTTTCTCTCTCTCTGATAGCTTACATGCAGTGGTGTTTGAAAGTATTTTATAGCTTATATGTCATGGTATTTGATATGAGCACTCACAGTGGTTAAGTGAGCAAAAGAACCCTCCCAGAGTCAAGGAGTGTCTCAGCAGTGAACTAAGTAGACAAGGGAGGGGCCTCCAAATGTTGTTGGACTCCAACTCCTATCAGCCCCACCCAGCATAGCCAATGGCCAGGAGTGATGGGACTTGTAGTCCAACAACAGCTTGCGGTCTACAGATTTTTCACACCTGCAGGAGATGGGCTGTAAATGTAGATGCTTGATCTGTAAAGGCCGATTCACTTGATGTTGTTGTTGTTGTTGTTGTTGTTGTTGTTGTTTATATTCATCTAATTGTCATAGCTTGGTCATTGCAGCATTGAGTGATCCGCTGAGCATGTTGGATCAGTGTGTTCATGTGTTTCCCCATGGAGTAACTGGACTTAGAAGTGCTTTAACTTTGGCTGGATCATGGCCTTGTTTTTAATTTATAGTCCAAGCGGCAACTGCAGTGATTTTCAATAGCTTCCAGGTCTCACCTGTAGACATTGTGCCGGGATCCTATTAAAATCTGTAATGTAAGCCTTGTTTCACTTTCAGGAGAGAATGACAGGGATGAAATACTTCTTTCCATCAATCGAGTACAAAGGGCACAGAACAAGTACTGGGAGGTGTATCATTCGCCCTGATGGGGCACAGTGACCCTTTGCCACACTAAAGAAATTCTCTAACAAGAGAAAAAGCTTCCTAGCTGATGGAGGCGAGGAATCGTGGGAGAGTGTGGCCTGAAACATTCTGAACCGTCTTTGGGAAGGAAAGCCTTCTCATTTGGCTGGGTAGTGTAGCAGAATTAAACGGCACTTAGGAAATAAAATAAATCCAGCGATGGCATGGAGAAAATTTGCGCAACAGGAATGGACACAAAGAAATGGCTCACTTTGGAGTGGAGCCACTGTGTAAACTCCCTGGCCACTGTTGCATACTGGGAGGAAGAGGATGAGAGGTGAGGGTGCAAGGAGGTTGGCGTGGTACAAACAGAGGTCAGTCCCTATCTTGCAACTGCAGTTTCTCTCCTGTGATGGGGGGTAATAATGGTGGCCTTTCTTGTAGCTTATTTCCCCCTCCCATTCTTATTATTAAAACTGTATTTATTTTAGTACAGGCTTGCCAACCAATAAAATGTAGTTTGATGCAGAGGTGCCAATTCAAATAAAGTATTGGGGGCAGTGCTTTTTTCAAGGGGGAACTCAAGAGTACGCAGAACCAGCACCTCTTTTTGTTGTCGTTAAAAAATGTGGGACTGTCAGGAAATCTTGCCTCTCAGGAGAAACTGGCCACTCTCCAGGTACCCGGCTTGATCTCCTGTTGATCTCCCTGTCTGCATTCCCGAGCAGGATCCAGGCTAGGTCACGATCGGCGATCCTCCTCAAGCGTGAGAAGAACACACCACTCTTCCCTGCCCCCAGGCAGGGGAAAGAGATAGACAGAAATGTATTTACATGCCTTTATTTCTGTCTTTGCAGCGTTACAGAGAAACACGTCTGCTCTCTTCAAACTCCAACAGCAGAGAGACAAACTCCACCTCCTGTACTTCCTGTACAGGTCAAATTACACTCTGAACTAAATCCGGTGCTCAGCACTGTGAATAGACTGTCCCTCTGTTCCCACGGAACAGTCCCAACATTCCCATCATGTTTTGCTTTCCAGCTAGCTGCAGCTCGCTGCCGCATTGCATCCATATCGTAACAGGGACTTACTGTAACAACTTCATGGTGATTACTCGCACCTATTTTTCTAGGAAAAAAGCACTGATTGCGGGGCAGGTAAGCCCCACCCCGTATAATCTACCATAAAATGCTAAGTGGTATCCCTAAGATGGTTGGGTAGCTCCTTGCATGCCTCCTTCCAGCAACTACTGCAGCCCAGCTGGCGCCAAATGTATCACTCTGCTTTCCTTTGGACCACATCAGTGAGGCTGGGGGGTATTGTCTGTTGGAAAATTCCATTTCACCTTTAGTTGCAGACATGGAACTGTTGCATGTCACATGTCTGTTTACATACCAGCACAGCTTGCTGGGAACTTCCGTTGTGTGTGTAGCTTTTGCTTCTCTCTGTCTCTCTGAGAAGACAAAGAGAGAGACGACATGTTTCTTTGTCCTGATTTATGATTAATAAATCCGTAGTTGTAGTATGCTTCCACAAGCCTCATGCCTATTCTCTGTGCGCAGTTCGCTCTGCTGATATAGTGTGCCCTGGCTTTGAAGCCTGGGTGGCTGATTTACATTGGAGCAGAGGTCGATGGGTCTTCGCAGCGGGACGGCTGGAAGTAGACGACCCAGCTGGGGCTAGCCAGCTGGCCTTGCGACCCTCTGCATGCCGACATTGTCATCTGGGCAGCACAGGACCTCCATGCACACTGCCAAGGCCCTGGGGAAGTCACTTCGGTGCTACTAATGCAGCGGTTTGACTTCACTCCCAGTGGCGCACTCCATTGTCTCTCAATACATACAGCATGAATGCCAACAACAGCTTTGTATTATGTTGTGACTCATTCTATGATCTTTGTGTAAAGAGCAGGATATAAACGTTGGAAACAAATAAATAACATAAGCCAAGCCGGTTAGTAACATAAGCCAATGCAGTGGTTCGACTTCACCCCCAGAAGCACACTCCATTGCCTCTCTAGACAGACAGATGCCAACAACAACTGCCACAAGTGGTGGCAGAGTCACCCTCCTGACACCAGCATCATTACAGCTTACCTAGATGGAGCAGGTACAGTCAGACCTGCATAGGTGTATTAGTGGGAACACTAGATTCACTCTTCTGGTGCATCCATGAAGCCATCATTGTACTGTACTGCCTTGCCAAATCCATCCCTGTTCAGTTACCTTTGCAGCAATGCTGGTGTCAATATCTCCTCTCTACCCCACCAGCTGCTATTTGCACCATCGGCAGCAGTTTTAGTTGCATTTTTGTGCTTCTGTTGTGCATATCACAGGGTTTTATTTCATCTTGCATTATGTTAGATAAGTGTTCTATTGGTATTCCTTTTAAATGATGCCACAAGTTGTTTGGGAAACCTCTTTTAGTGTCAAAGTAGCTAATAACTGTATTAATCAAAAGGAGGCTTCTTTGCTTAAGCACAGATCATTACAAACGAGAAACTCTCTTAAATCTATAATAGGCTAGATAAATAGCAAATACAGTCTCTGGTTATTTTCTAGCCTTGCTTTTTATGTAAAACATATGTACCAGAAATGGCATGGTCTGAGCATGGGTAGACTGTCATATATACCAATAATAAACTTGTTATTCCTATGCTTATCCTTGGGTAACTAAAATAGCATCATCCATGAACAAGAGAGAGGTATTGGCAAGACGCGGGAACTGAAAACTTTGCAGGGATAAAAAGGGAGAATTTGGTGGGGGCGGGGGCAAAAGTAAGAAGGCAATTCCTTCCTGCTCTCTGCAACAATAGGAGATTTCTCCTCACTACAACAATATTCCAGCATCCCATTCTCACAGTGGCCTGGGAGGAAACTTGCAAGCAGGACCTGAGCACAAGAGCAGTTTAAATGGCCATAGATGGTTTAATTAGCCAAAGGCCTTGGAGAGGAGGAATGTTTCTGCCTGGTGTGCCTAAAGATATGTAATGAAGGTACCAGGCAAGCCTTCCTGGGAAAAGCATTCCACAAGTAGATGTCAGGAACTGGGGAGAGGAAGAATGGTGGAGACCACTTCCCCAGCCTGACCCTTCCACAGAAGGAGACAGTTCAGAATTACAATAGGAGTTTGAGGGCGATCACAGCTCAGAAGCGGATGAGGGGGAAAAGCTGGGAAATAATGGGAGAGGAGGAGGAGGAAGAAGCAGCACCAGGGGAGAAGCTGACAGGCTCAGTGTCTTTAGAAAGCATTCCAGACCCCCCCTCTCCCAGAACCCAGCAGGCATTGAAAGTAGGAGAGCAGAGAGCTCAGAGGCAGAAGGTGTTAGAATTCCTGCTCCATGATTGCAGTCAAAGGAGTGTTTGTCTATCACATGATGGTATATGTTTTGACTCCACAGAGTGGGAAGTGACGGAGACAGGATGTTTGTGTTACTGTGTTCTGTGAAGTGGGACTATTGTCCTTTGTTGTTTTTATCTTTGCTGTCTGATGCTAGAGAGAGAGGGAGCCATGTTGCAGTGCTCCGTATTTGTTTATATGTAAATAAAGTAAAAAGGTAAAGGTAAAGGTACCCCTGCCCGAACGGGCCAGTCTTGACAGACTCTGGGGTTTGTGCGCCCATCTCACATCTATAGGCCGGGGGCCAGCGCTGTCCGGAGACACTTCCGGGTCACGTGGCCAGCGTGACAAAGCTGCATCTGGCGAGCCAGCGCAGCACACGGAACGCCGTTTACCTTCCCGCTGGTAAGCGGTACCTATTTATCTACTTGCACCCGGGGGTGCTTTCGAACTGCTAGGTTGGCAGGCGCTGGGACCGAGCAGCGGGAGCGCACCCCGCCGCGGGGATTCGAACCGCCGACGTTTCGATCGGCAAGTCCTAGGCGCTGAGGCTTTAAACCACAGCGCCACCCGCGTCCCAATAAATAATAAAGTAGATTAGCCAAAATGCTGGGTTGCTGAGGTCTGTTAGGCATGAGGCACAAACTCGATCCCTAAGTGCATTTCTAAGCCTCTCTCTGTGAATATTGAATAAAAAGCATTGGTACGAACTTCATTGTCTTATCCAACCTGCCATAGGGGGTTGGATCCTCTAAAGCCTGATGGTGGGGAGTCATCCCAGAAAAGCCCCATTCTCATGCTGCAGAGGAGGCACATGAAGAGCCGGAGGAGAATTAACAAGGACACATTATGATCTTTTGAAGCATAGCTTCTTCCAGCTGAGAAGGCAGAGCATAGCCATTGTGGCTAGTAGCCAATGGTAGCCTTGACTTCCATGAAACAGTCTAATCCTCTTTCAAAACCATGTTGGTGGCCATCACTGCCTCCTGTGGGAGCAAGTTCCATAATTTAACTACATGCTGTGTGAAGAAAGACTTTCTTTTATCTGTACTAAATCTTCCTCCCCCCCCCCAATAAATTTTATTATTTTCTTTACACATTCATTCTTACAATGCATTGTTGTTGTTTAGTCATTTAGTCGTGTCCAACTCTTCGTGATCCCATGGACCAGAGTACGCCAGGCACTCTGGTCTTCCACTGCCTCCCGAATTTTGGTCAAACACATGCTGGTAGCTTCGAGAACACTGTCCAACCATCTCGTCCTCTCTCATCCCCTTCTTCTTGTGCCCTCCATCTTTTCCAACATCAGGGTCTTTTCCAGGGAGTCTTCTCTTCTCATGAGGTGGTCAAAGTATTGGAGCCTCAGCTTCAGGATCAGTCCTTCCAGGGGGCACTCAGGGCTGATTTCCTTAAGAATGGAGACGTTTGATCTTCTTGCAGTCCATGGGACTCTCAAAAGTCTTCTCCAGCACCATAATTCAAAAGCATCAATTCTTTGGTGATCAGCCTTTTTTATGGTCCAGCTTTCACTTCCATACATCACTACTGGGAAAACCATAGCTTTTACTATATGGACCTTTGTTGGCAAGGTGATGTCTCTACTTTTTAAGATGCTGTCTAGGTTGCATTAATCAACATATAAACCTTTTGCTCTGCCAAGCTTGCGACTTCCCTCCCTCCCTCCAGCTGGTATCCCTTATCACATCCTATCGTGTATTTTATCTTTTTACATCTTATCCATCATGTCTACACTATAGGAATTACTTCAGTCCTGCTAGTGTCTTTAAGATTTTACAGTTGTCCTTTAAGTATACAATAAATTTACTCCAATTTTCCTGGAATCTTTGATTGTCCTGATCCCGAATCCTGCCGGTCAGTTTGGCTAACTCCGCATGGTCCGCCATTTTTGTCTGTCACTCCACAATGGTAGGAACTTCTTGTGATTTCCAGTTTTGGGCCAACAAAGTCCTTGCAGCAGCTGTGGCATACATGAAAAGTCTTTGACCTTTTGTCTTAATCTCCTTTCCCATCAGGCCAAGCAAAAACGGCTCTGGCTTTTTAGGGAAAGTATATTTTAGTATTTTCTTAAGTTCACCATAAACCAGCTCCCAAAATGTCTTTACTTTATCACAAGTCCACCACATGTGATAATATTCATCATCCACCTCTTTACACTTCCAACATTTTTTATCCCTCATCCTATAAATTTTTGCCAATTTTGTCGGCGTTATCTGTCCTGAATCTTCCAACCATCAGCTTCATTGACTGTCCATGATTTCTAGTGTTATGAGAGAGGGAGAATATTTCCCCCTCTGTCCACCTTTACCATCCCTCACACAATTTTATAAACTTCTATCATGTTACCTCTTACTCTCCTTTTCTTTAAACTAAAAAAAGCCCAAATGCTGCAACCTTCGCACACAGGGGATTTGCTCCATCCCCTTGATCATTTTGGCTGCTCTTTTCTCAACCTTTGGCAATACGATGGACCTTTATCCTGCTCCAGGTGGACTTTTCTTATGTTCCTTAATACCTGATGCCATATACGACTTCCTGATGAGCTAAACCTGGGATCTTTGAACCTCTGAAACTCAGATCACAAGTTGTCACCCCTTCTGAGGCCGTGTAACTTATTGCTGAGGAGAAGGGGGTTGACAGCTCTTGCTAGTTCAGCAGCTATGAAATGTCCTTCCAAATTCTACGAGGCAGAATGTGCAGGAGTTTTGCTATGCTTTTTGCCTTTTCCATGCAGCTTAGTACTGGCTACAAAACACTTGGCTTTTGAGGGTTCAGATGTCTGTGCATTAATCTTTGCAGGTAATGCTTGCAACCCTATGATTCCCATGTTATCGTAAGATATTTCTGAAATGAGGAGTGAGGAACCATGAATACCACCATGGTATATAGAATCATAAGATCAGGAATCATAAATAAATTACAAATAAAGCATCCATGGCAGATGACCATCCAACTTCTGCTTTAAATGAAGGAGAGTCCACCATCTCTTCTGGGAGTCTGTTCCGCTGTCAAACGGTCAGAAAGTTCTTCCTGATTGTCAGGGGATGATTAGCTGCTTGTGCTTAAAATAGTGCCCCTTCAGAGTTTGTGCGACCCCACAAACCTCTGTGTGTGACAGAGCTCCTCAGACATGTCTGCTCTAGTCACTTGTAGAGTCCGACAGTGGCTGTCTGCGGAAGCGCTTCCAGCAAAGAAGTTCCTTAACGGAAACGCGTCTCCTGGACTCACGACGTGACAGCTTCCGGCGAAGCATAGGTCTCCCTGCAGTTGCTTCTGACACCTCCCCGCTATTTTCGCTCGAAGTGTCTCTCACCCCTTTCTCTCCCCTTCTGCTTCCTGCCTGGGCTGCTGCGTCTCTCTCAGCATTACTGAGATCCTCCTCCAGAGACCCCGCGCTCCCCCTGCTGGTCCCTGCTTTGGCTGTTGACTCTCTCCCAGTCTCTGGGAGCCCTACCACTTCCCTTTCCTCCGATGTCAGTTCCCTGACATCCACCTCCCCTCCAGGGCCCCCCTCTCCCCCGCCCCTACTCTCTCCTCTGGGCGGTGAGGAGCTGAAACCCCTAAAAGAATCCTCTTCATCTTCCGACGTCTCGAACATTTCCCTCCATCGGTCTTCGTTCCGACTCGCTGAATCCTCCTCCACCTCGGAATCAGCGAACCCCTCCAGCTCTTCTTCTTCGTCGGTGGTGGCGAAGTATTCCCTCCGGAACCTCGCCACTGGCTGGGGTTTCCGAGGGAATCTCTGATGAAAAGTTTCAATCAAAACCTCGTCATCTACATCCTCTGCCCTGACCCAGGTGTTTTCCGACTCCGGCTCCCCTTCCCACATTACCAAATACTCTACTTGCTCTCCCCTCCACCTGGAATCGAGAATCTCCGCTACATGGTAGCTGTGTTCTTTTTCCTCCATAGCTGGTCCCCTATTGACCCTCCCCTCTCTGTCCCCTATATACGGTGACAGCAATGATCTGTGGAACACTGGGTGCAACTTCATGTGGTTAGGTAACCGGAGTCTGAAAGCCACTGGGTTGACCTGTTGCGTGACTTCAAATGGGCCCAGCCTTTTGGGTCTTAACTTCTTACAACCTCCTTTAAATGGTAACCCTTGGGTGGACAACCACACCTGGTCCCCCACCCTAATGCTTTCTCCTTCCCTTCTGGTTTTGTCTGCCTGCCTCTTATATTCCTCCTTCGCCCTGTTTAAATTAAGTTGGAGCTGGCGATGGATCGCTTCCATTTCTTCAACGAACTGTTCTGCGGCTGGAACGCTCCAGTTCTCCCCCTCCCCCCCTGGGAAGGCTCGGGGATGACACCCGTGATTGGCCAAAAAAGGGCTCATTCCCGTGGACACGTTCTCCGCATTGTTATAGGCAAATTCTGCCAACGCCAGCTTCTCCACCCAATCATTCTCTCTGTCATTCACATAACACCTCAAATATTGCTGGAGGACACCATTAGCTCTTTCCGCCTGCCCGTTGGTTTCTGGATGGCGGGCAGTGGAAAAATTCACCTCTACATGCAATAAGCTCATGAGCTTCCTCCAGAACCTGGAAGTAAATTGTTTCCCTCGGTCCGAAACCACCCTCAAGGGGGCACCATGCAATCTAAACACATTTTCCACAAACAATTTAGCGGTTTCTTCTGCTGTGACCGCATGTGAGCAGGCTATAAAGTGGGCCATCTTGGTTAACAGGTCTACCACAACCATAATGGCTGTCTTCCCTTTGGACCTGGGCAGATCAGTCATAAAATCTATTGCCACTGCCTCCCATGGTCTTTCCGGCGTGGGTAGTGGTTCTAATAAACCTGCCTGTGCCCGCCTCTCCCCCTTGGCTCGTTGACATCGGTCACACCCTCTCACATACTCCCGCACATCTTCCCTGACCTTGGGCCACCAGAATTCCCTGGTAACCAGCCACATGGTTTTGTGTTGCCCAAAATGCCCTGCTGTGGGGCTATCGTGCAGTTGCTTGAGTACCTTTTCCCTCAATTCTCCTTCAGGTACGTATAACGCTCCCTTGTAGTACAACGCCCCGTTTCTCTCCTCAAAACCCCCGGGTTTGTCTCCCTCCCTCCTGAGACCCCTGAGTTTGTCCTGGGCATATTCATCCTGCACCGTTCCCTCTATCAGTTCCCTTAGCCCCACCAATGCCGCCCCACACACCCAGCGATCCTCGGGAATGACATGGGTCTCTTCGGGTGCACCCTCTCCCTCCAAATATTCAGGTTTGCGTGAGAGAGCGTCCGCCCTAACGTTCTCCTGGCCTGGTACGTAACAAATCTCAAAGTTAAATTTGGAGAACTCCTGGGCCCATCTCAACTGCCGTTGGTTGAGCACTCGCGCAGTTCTCCAATACTCTAGATTCTTATGGTCCGTGCGCACTTGCACCTTCTGTTGTGCACCAATTAGTAGGTGCCTCCATCTCCGGAAGGCCTCATAAATCGCAAGAAGTTCCCGGTCGTACACCGTGTAGTTTCTCTCAGATTTGTTCAGCTTTCGCGAAAAGAAGGCACACGGTCGCCACTCGGACCCCTCCTTCCCCGGCTGCAGAAGAAGCACCGCCCCTATGGCTCTGTCAGAAGCGTCTGTTTCGACCCTCAGCTTTTTTTGTAAATCCACATGTAGAAGTTGTTCGTCAGAGGCGAAGGCCTTTTTCAGTTCCTCAAACGCTCGCTCCGCCTCCCCCGTCCAAACAAACTTCTTTTTGCTGCTGAGACAGTCCGTGATGGGCGCCGTCAGGTGAGCGAAGTTTCGGATGAACTTACGATAAAAGTTTCCAAACCCTAGGAACCTCTGCACATCCTTCTTAGTCTTGGGGGTTTTCCATTCCAGCACCGCTTGAACCTTGCCGGGGTCCATGGCCAACCCCTTGTCTGACAAGCGGTACCCCAGGAATTCCACCTCCTTGGTATGAAACTGACACTTCTCCAGTTTCACCCACAGTCTGTTGGCTTGCAGCCTGCTCAACACTTCTCTGACGTCTCTCACATGTTGCTCCTCATTCTCCGAATACACCAACACGTCATCTAAGAAGGCCACGCAATTCTTGTAGAGCAAAGGCCCCAGTACATGGTTCATAAAGGCTTGAAAACACGCGGAGCCTGCTTGTAATCCAAAAGGCATAACGAGATATTCAAATGCCCCCAAAGGGGTGAACATGGTGGTCTTCCATTCATCCCCTTTCCTTATACGTATCAGGTTGTACGCCCCCCTTAGGTCCAGCTTTGTAAAAATCTTTCCTTTTCGCACCCTGGTCAAAATATCATCAATCCTGGGCATAGGAAAAGCCACCGGCTCTGTCACTGCATTTAGGGCCCGAAAGTCACATACCAGTCTCGGCTTGTCCGTGTTCTTTTTATCCACAAAAAACACTGGGCTACCCCCCGCTGCCTTGGACTCTCTGATGAAGCCTCTCTTCAGGTTCTTGTCAATGAACGCTCGCAACTCCTGCATCTCCCTGTCTGACATGGCATACAACCTGCCTACAGGAAGCTGTGCTCCAGGGAGTAAATTGATCTGGCAATCAAAGGGCCTATGCGGGGGTAGTTGGTCAGCTTCCTTCTCGCTGAACACGTCGCTGAGATCAGCATACTGTGATGGCACCTTCCCCTTCTCCATCACTTCCGTCCCTGCTAGGGTGGCTTGGGCCCCTGCTGACCCCTTTTCCCCCCTGCAGTGTTCTAAGCAATGTGCGGAACCGAAGGAAACCACTCTTTGATGCCAGCCCACCAGCGGATCATGTAGGGCTAGCCAGCTCATTCCCAAAATAATGGGAGCGCCTCCCAAGGTGGCCACATTAAACGCTATCAGTTCTGTGTGCCTTGCCACCCTCATTATCATTGGGATGGTCTGCAAGCTGACGCCTCCTCCCACCAGTTCTCTGCCATCGATCGTGGTCACCTGCAGGGGGTTGCTTAAGGGGATAGTCTGTATCTGGTGTTCAGCAGCAAACTCCTTGCTCATGAAATTGCAGGAGCTGCCTGAGTCCAACAGCGCCTTTATTTTTAGGGGGTGTCCATTTTGCAACTCTAGCGACACTTCAATCACTAGAGCAGGTCGAGGAGCTTCTGGCACTGGCACTTGGGGAAGGGGCACTTTCACTGCTCTTTGGCCTGGCTGCAGTGCCCTGCTGGCAACCAGGCGTTGGCTTTTACCTGCTCCGTTTCTCCCTGCTCTTCCCCCTCAACAGTTCCCACCATCCCTTGCCATTCCTTCCTCTGGGGGCAGACTCTGGCAAAGTGGCCTGGCTGTTGGCAGAGATAGCATTTCCGGGGTCCCTTTCCCTCCTTCTTCGCCCCCTCACTGGGCTTTGAAACTGCGCGCGCGCGGGCTGTTCCGATTTCCATCGGCTCTGCCGGCGGGAAAGCTGGCTCAGGAATGTCTGGAATGCGTAACTCCTTCCAACGTTCCCCTCTCCCTTCCCGCCTCTCCAAGGCTCTTGCCTCCTGGCGCGCTCCAATGGTCAGCGCAGATTTGGTCAGCTGATCCATAGACACCGCCCTGGGGCTCCTGGCCAGCTCGTCTTTCACAGCTGAAGAAAGACCTTCTTCAAATAGCATCTGAATGGGTGCTGCCGATAAATCCCACCCCAATCTGTGAATCAGCATGGTAAATTCAGTCCAGTACTCACGGACAGATCTGCTTCCCTGCTTGCAAGCCATTAGCTGTCTGCGCACTACCCCCTCCTCAATATCGCTGGAGAACATGATATCCATTGCACGAAAGAATTTCATAGTGTCCTTCAGGATATCGTTGTGCGTTGCCATCAGGGGTCGAACCCAATCTCGCGCCCCCTTCTCAAGATGCCCAATTACGAAAGCAACTCGGGATTCCTCATCAGGGAACTCATCAAACTGCACATTCAGGGCATATTGCATTTCAGTCCTAAAGGCATGGTAATCCTTGGGGTCCCCCCCAAACTTCTGCACTAATCCTGGTACCTTTCTGGGGAACTGAGTGGTTCTCCCCTTCTTGTCTGCATCTTGAGCCCTCCTCTCCTCGAGCCTCGCCGTCTGCAGCGCAAGTTGGACCTCCAATGCTCGGTATCTGTCTTCCAAGCTTGGACCAGCTCCACCCCCTGCGGCTCCGGCTCCTGCTGGGTCGCTCATGATGCCTTCTCCTGCACAGGCAGCGTACAGAGACTGTCGGACTGCTGTCAGGGGATGATTAGCTGCTTGTGCTTAAAATAGTGCCCCTTCAGAGTTTGTGCGACCCCACAAACCTCTGTGTGTGACAGAGCTCCTCAGACATGTCTGCTCTAGTCACTTGTAGAGTCCGACAGTGGCTGTCTGCGGAAGCGCTTCCAGCAAAGAAGTTCCTTAACGGAAACGCGTCTCCTGGACTCACGACGTGACAGCTTCCGGCGAAGCATAGGTCTCCCTGCAGTTGCTTCTGACACCTCCCCGCTATTTTCGCTCGAAGTGTCTCTCACCCCTTTCTCTCCCCTTCTGCTTCCTGCCTGGGCTGCTGCGTCTCTCTCAGCATTACTGAGATCCTCCTCCAGAGACCCCGCGCTCCCCCTGCTGGTCCCTGCTTTGGCTGTTGACTCTCTCCCAGTCTCTGGGAGCCCTACCACTTCCCTTTCCTCCGATGTCAGTTCCCTGACACTGATGTTTAGTTGGAATCTCCTCGTAATTTGAAGCATTTGGTTTGAGTTCTACCCTCCAGAGCAGGAGAAAGTAAGCTTGATCCATCTTCCATGTGACAACCATTAAGATATTTGAAGATGGCAGTCATATCTCCTCTCAGTCTCCTCTTTTCTGGGCTAAATATACCCAACTCCTTCAACCGTTCCTCATAAGGCTTGGTTTCCAGACTCTTGATCATCTTGGTTGCCCTTCTCTGCACATGTTCCAGTTTGTCAACATCCTTCTTAAATTGTAGCACCCAGAACTGGACACAGTATTCCAAGTCTGACCAAGGTTGAATAGAGCAGTACTATTACTTCCTTTGATCTGGACGCTATACTTCTGTTGATGCAGCCTAGAATAACACCAGATTTTTGTTGCAGCATCACACTGTTGACTCATGATAAGCTTGTGGTCCACAAACCTTTCGGCATCAAGGGATCACAGAAGGGGACCCACAAGAGGGGTAAAAATATTTGTTTAAAAATGGCAAAAAAATGGGGGTCATGGGGGTTACAAAAACTCCTGGGGGGAGGTTGTATTTGGCCATGGTCTGCAAGCTAGCCACCTTTGGATTCGATGGCCATTTAGGTTCATTCTAACTTTATGATTCTGTGGTCCAGGTGTGGAACTTGATGGAAGAAACAGCAGAGTATAGGAGTCTTTGTTCCCAGCTCAGTTGCAGCTGCTGTGCCTCACCAGATGCTTCTCTTGTGAAGCTCTTCTTTTGAATATCATATCCCGAGGTAGAACTCACAGAAGACAGATGGCACTGTCAGCACTTCCAAACAGATGAGTTGAGCAGGAACTATTAGTAAAGCTGTGAACTGCCTTCAGTGCATGTGGATATGAAAATAACTACTATGTGGAGGTTGGGTTGTACAGCAGACAACCACCGTTTAGAGCAGTGTTTCCCAACCTTGGGTCTCCAGTTGTTTTTGGACCACAACTTCCATCATCCTTAGCTAGCAAGACCGTTGGTCAGGGATAATGGGAATTGTAGTCTGAAAACAGCTGGAGACCCAAGGCTGGGAAACACTGATCTAGAGAATGGAGTGTGACACAGGCTATAAAACTGCTTGCCTTATAGCAGGGACTGAGAACCCTTTGCAGTCCAAGGGCCACATTCCCCCCTGGGCAAGCTTCTGGGGGCCACACGCTGGTGGTGGGCGGAGCCAGAGGCAAAAGTGGGTGGACATGACTATGCACAGGTCACGAGTTTTCTACACACACCTGTTTCTCCACCCTCCACCCTGGCAGGCGAGAGGCGTTATCACAGTTAAAGGACCCAGTCTAGCCCAGGCACCCCAAACTCGGTCCTCCAGATGTTTTGGGACTACAATTCCCATCATCCCTGACCACTGGTCCTGTTAGCTAGGGATGATGGGACTTATAGTCCCAAAACATCTGGAGGGCCAAGTTTGGGGATGCCAGACAAAAGCACTTGCGGAGCCTGGTGAGGGACGTGATTTGGGGAGAGGAGGTGTGGCCCAGAGACATCCCCAAGGGCCAGACACAGTGCTACATCTCTGCCTTAAAAGTCATCAACTTTCACGGGCCATGTTATTCAGCACTAACCTTTAAAAAGTTCCAGGGCTCCTCTGCACGCTGCACCATATTTTACCTCGCGTTCCCAATCTTGAAATGACTAAGGAGAGATGCTCCTTTGAGATTCCTGTTCCCTTGTGCTCTTGTGTCATTTGTCTGGGCATAATCTGTGCAGAGAAAGGAGAGCACATAATTTCCCTGCTGACTTTCAGCAACCGGCGACCCAGACTTGGAAACCGTTTTTTCTTCTTCTGGAGTTCTGCTAAAAAAATAGGTGGTGGAAACTCAAAAACTGAAAGAAGGAGAGAGAGAGTGAGGCAGAAAGAGAGACAAAGAGGTGGGGTAGGGGAGCCAAAGCATTAAAATGGTTGAAAGCTGAAAAGTGCGGTTACAGTTGGCTGAGAAAGTGAAGGCTGGTCAGTAGCCAGAGCCGAATGGGTTTTTAAGAAGTCCCTGGTTAAAAGTGTGCGCTGCTTTTTCTAGTTACATTGCCTGAGAATGACTGTCTTTTCTTCTTTCCTTCAACTGGCTGATATTAACAAAAGAATAATGGTCTTTCAGCTCTAGGAGAGACTTGTCCAGTGGCGCAGAGCCGCAGGATAGCCCCCCCCTGCAGCAGTACAGTGGTACCTCGGGTTAAGTACTTAATTCATTCCGGAGGTCCGTTCTTAACCTGAAACTGTTCTTAACCTGAGGCACCACTTTAGCTAATGGGGCCTCCCACTGCCACTGTGCTGCCACCCCTCGATTTTTGTTCTCATCCTGAAGTAAAGTTCTTAACCTGAGGTACTACTTCCGGGTTAGCGGAGTCTGTAACCTGAAGCATATGTAACCTGAAGCGTCTGTAACACGAGGTACCACTGTATTGCTGACACTTACTGGGGTGCTGAGGCAGAAAGGAGAGGCGGGGCAGCAGTGAGGTCAGGGCTGTGCATTGCACTGATTGGCTCTGGTGGTGCACTGTGCAGCCTCAGCCTCACCACCGCCTTGCCCCCTCCCAGTAAACAACAATGTTGTCACTGTCAGGAGGCCATCAGTGTGACCCTACCCTATCGAGCAAGCTGCTCCTGCCCAGTTTTTCTCTTCTATACACTGAGCAACTGTGTCAAGGAGGGAGTGGGATCATAATGCTAGCCCCACCTTGATAGGTATTGTGACTCCCTGGCTCCACCATCAGTAAACCACATGGAGATCTGAAGTTCCGGAAAGTTTTGTGGATTCAGAAAACAAGGGAAGTGATAGCAGGCTATTCTGGTTCTTCATGCCTCACAACTAAAGATCTGCATTGTTTTACACTGTAGGTCCTCTTCCATGTGCCGTGTCCAAGATAGGTTCAATTGAAGACGGGGCCTTTTTGGTTGTGGCTCCCCATCTTTGGTATGCTTTCCGCAATTAGGCTGTCTGGCACTGAAGTTACTGTCTTTTCAGTGCCAGGTGGAAACTGTCCTCTGCTTCCTAGTGTTTCATGGCATGTGAAGGGCTGGTTTTAATTATCATTAATTGTTGATTCCTATCTGGTTAATTGAACCTTCTGCCAGTTTTTATTTTGTTGATTTGTATTGGATGTGCCCTTTCATTTTGTATGATTTATATTGTTGTTATTTCATTTCACTTTTAATTTGTATACCACCTCTTTATATTACTATACACGAAGCAGTTTACAAGCTGAAGAAACAACAAAATAGACAGCAAAGACCACACAACCAAGAACAATCTGATCTAATACAAAAATGTTACAATAAAAGCATAACTTTACAATAAACAACGTATCAAATAAAGCAATAGTCAATGTAAAATTAAATACCAGCAAATAATAATTAAACAGTTTGCCCTTAGCAATTACAATGAAGAATTACTAAACTATAATCAATGAAAATAACGGCAAGTCACAAAGCATAAAAAACCACATAAAAGGATCAAACTGAGAAACAAGGATGCACAACTCAGAAAAAGTATTTTCTAAAATTATCCTTGAACTCCTGAACTTAAAATAAATTATTTTATTTTAAAACACGCACACTCAATTTATATGTTACTGTACGATAAAATCCGATATACAGCTCTGAAAGTGGTTGAAGGCGTTGGAAGGCCCTTTTCTTTACTCAGCAATCTAGTGAGAACACTATACTGTGATGCTTATAAGACTGGAGATGTTTGGCAGCACTACCGACGCTGCTGAAGAAGAAACATCTGTAGTATCCAAATTCTGCTTTATATACAATGCAGATTTAGAGTTCTTGTTGGGATAAAAGCCCTGAGTATCAGCTCAACGCCACGTGCACCAATTTCTTTTCCACCCCAGCGAACATAAATTGCTGATGAACACAGCAAATATGCAAAGGGTAGTATTCTAATTCAGATTTCATGCATGGGGATGTGGGAGAGGAGAGAAAAGAGGTTGGAAGAAAAGAGGTTGGGTAATGTAAAAGTGAAGGAATTAGCCATTTTAAACGAAAAACCTGAAAATAGATGGCGTTCCCCCCCTTCTTTTGTCTTTCCTGTCTGACATTCTCAGCTGAGTAGAGGTTTTTAGAACAAAAAAGAGGAAAACACAGCAATGAGAAATTAAGAGCCCTTCCTTGGACGCACACTTTTCAGATGGGTACAGAACAGAGTCATTGCCTTGAGCCAAGCCAGTTATGGACTGAAGTAACACCATCAATGCCTGTCCTTTGTTTACAGATGTGGGAGGTGAGACGTCTCGACTGCCAGTGATTTGGTGAACTCTTTTCACTGCAGATCTCCATTTAAACCCTGCTGACTCATCGATCTTGTGCATTAATTCACCTAAATAACAACAACAACAACAACAATTTATTATTTATACCCCTCCCCTCTGTCTGGGTTTCCCCAGCCAATCTGGGCAGCTTCCAACAGAACACCAAAATACAATAACCTATTAAACATTAAAAGCTTCCCTTCAGATGTCTTCTAAAAGTCTGGTAGTTGTTTTCCTCTTTGACATCTGGTGGGAGGGCGTTCCACAGGGTGGGTGTCACTACTGAGAAGGCCCTCTGCCTGGTTCCCTGTAACTTGGCTTCTCTCAGTGAGGGAACCGCCAGAAGGCCCTTGGCGCTGGACCTCTACCTGCTTCTAGATTGTCTCAGCTGATCAGTGCTGAGTTGAGCTTCTTTGAAGCTCATTGGACAGCTCACTATAGCCCAGGGGGTGCACTGTTGGCACCCATCAGCTGATCAAAGGGGTGTGCTTTCAGCAAACCAGCTGTTAGGCACTTGGACAGCCCTATCAGCTGCCCTAGGGAGCTCCTGATACGGATGGAAGAGGGCATCTTTTCATGTTCTGGCCTGTGTTTGTCACATGCAGCACTGTTTCCTTTCCGCTGCAGTTTGTCCTGCTGTCGATTGCGGTGAAATTATGTAACTTATTCGATTTGTGGAATGAATTGCACAAACTGCACAACTCACATATTTGCATTGTCATTACGTTATTCCGTCCCATTCATTTCAATCCAAAGGAAACCCAAAACAAAAGGGGGGAAGATGTAATCAATTATGTATCGTTTGTGGACCGAGAGCAACGACAGCAGTGAATACCAATCGTGTTTGCTAGATTGATTTCCATTCTGGACACGGCACGAATAAGCGAACATTGGCAATTTCCACTCCTGTTTACATTTTCATTGGAATTCTCTGGCATCTCAACATATCACAGCAGCCATTGGGCTGATGGGCATGGTTGGGAGAGGGAGTCTCATGGGCCCCATTTGACCCACAGTCCCGTGGTTTCACAATGCCAGTCTAAAAGTTGGGCCAAACACCATCCTTCCAGCCAGCTGTATGGATTCCTTTGTCATACCACTGTGAGCACATGCAGGGCTTTGAAAAAAGCATTTAAGAGCAATAAAATGGTAAAGCAGTGGCTAGTACTCTGGAGAAAGTCTCTAACTGAACTCAGTGGTGAAGATTTCTCAGTGCTCTTCTTCTTTGGCAATCACTCATAGCCGAATAAGAGTGTCTTCCATAAAAACAGTTTTAACAGTGACTGAGGAGGCCAATTCTGGATCCACATGTCCTTCCACAGTGGCGTCATAGGTTTCCAGGTGGGAGTTGATCATGGTAAGGGTTTGCCAAGCGTGCCTTCCTCTTAGCACATTTCTCCCTTTCATCCTGAGTTTGAGCGTCTTCAAAGTCCCTGACACCTTTGGTAAAGGCTGTTCTCCAATTGGAGCCCTTGCAGGCCACTATTTCCCAGTTGTCGGTGTTTATACTACATTTTTAAAGATTTGCATTTAAAGAGTCTTTAAACCTCTTTTGTTGACCACCAGTATTAAGCTTTCCATTTTTAAGTTTGGAGTAGAGTAGTTGCTTTGGAAGACGATAATTAGGCATCCGCACAACATGACCAGTCCAATGAAGTTGATGTTGAAGACTCATTGCTTCAACACAGGTGATCTTCACTCCTTCCAGTACATTGGCATTAGTTCGCCTGTCTTCCCAAGTGATGTGCAAATTTTTTTGGAGACACCGTTGATGGAATCTTTTGAGGAGTTGGAGATGGCATTTATAAGTGGTCTACATTTCACAAGCATACAGTAAGGTTGGTAGTACAATAGCTTTGTAAACAAGCATTTTGGTTTCCCTACGAAACCAAAATCTCAGTGCATGGTTGAGTTCAGTAGGCGAGTAAAGGTCATGCTTAAAAAATCCCTCCCATTGGGTCTCTCAAGATGCATTGGGGCCAGAGTTCTCCATGGCTAATTAACCTCATACTTCTTTGAAGGCTGTATGCATTTGCTTAATATTTGTTTGTTTGTTGTAACTTATTTGTTTATCCATATTTGTAAATTGCCTCATAGCATGGTTCTCTGAGTGATGTACAATAAGTTTAAAGCAAAGTAGAAAAGCTGGCTACCCCTGAGGGGGGAAATGGTACACCCACCTTGTACAGCTAACAAGATAAAAGTAACCTCCCTTTCTGCAAAGTGCTTCTGCTCACAACCTCTTGGGTGGGTGTGTTTTCATTTCACCAACCATGAATTGCCAGAAAAGATCTGATGAAAGGCTTGGCTCAGCACTGCCCATGACTAAGCATGGTGGAGAAGCATGGATGTCTTATGTCAGGGACTGGCTGGATGAGGGAGAGTGGTGGAAGCCCCCCACCCAAAAGCCCCCCAGGGAAGGCACAGAAGAAGATGACTTAGATCCTGGATCCTGGTGGTGGGATACCAGCCACACCTCAGAGGAGGGGACTGTCAGGAAATCTTGCCTCTCAGGAGAAACTGGCCACTCTCCAGGCACCCGGCTTGATCTCCTGTTGACCTCCCTGTCTGCATTCCTGAGCAGGATCCAGGCTAGGTCACGATCGGCGGTCCTCCTCAAGCGTGACAAAAACACACCACTCTTCCCTGCCCCCAGGCAGAGATAGACAGAAATGTATTTACATGCCTTTATTTCTGTCTTTGCAGCGTTACAGAGAAACACGTCTGCTCTCTTCAAACTTCAACAGCAGAGACAAACTCCACCTCCTGTACTTCCTGTACAGTTCAAATTACACTCTGAGCTCAGCACTGTGAATAGACTGTCCCTCTGTTCCCACGGAACAGTCCCAACATTCCCATTATGTTTTGCTTTCATGCTAGCAGCTGCTCGCGGCCGCATTGCTTCTATATCGTAACAGGGACAAGCTGGGAGGTACTAGAAGCAGGAAGCTTGAGGGATCATGAAGAGGCAGCAGCAGGAAGGTGGCCCAGCACAGGACAGGGTGATGAGGTTTCCAGTTTGGATGCTGGCACTGACAGAGATGACAGAGAGGAGAGCCAAACCCTGCCTCTCTCCTGTAGCTCCATTATGAGAGCCTCTCTGTTGAAGGCTGTCCAGCCCCACTTGCTCCTAGAAAATGAAGGATGTCCCATGTTGCTGAGCAACAGGCCAGACAGGCACAGAGAGAGGCTCCTGGAACTCACTATAGCAGAAGATTACAGAGGAGGAGAACCGACTCTGAGGGCTAGAGAGCAAAGGAGAGGGTTGCACACTAGTTTGAGCAACTTCTGCATTAGGGGAGTTTGCCTTTATGAGCCTCCTTGTATTTTCCCCCCTTTCCTTAATAAAGAAACTAACTGCAAGCTGGCCTCGCGTCTCTCTTTCTGACCTATGAATGACCTGCTCTTCCTGTTAGCCCCATGACATCTGACAAAGGTTGGTTTAGCTTACAAGGACGTTGTGGAGCACATCTGCCTGCTAGAAGCTCACTTGTAATAATAGAAACCAGTGGCGTAGCGTGGGGGGTGCAGGGGGGGCTGGCTGCACTGGGCGCAACATCTGGGGGTTAGGGTTAGGGGGCGCAAATCCATGGGTTAGGGAGCGCAAATCCACGGGTTAGGGGGCGCGAATCCACGGGTTAGGGGGCGCAAATTACTTGCCTTGCCCCGGGTGCTGACAACCCACGCTACGCCACTGATAGAAACATAAGAGCTTGCACTTTATTGAGTCAGTCCCTTAGTCCATCAAGTTCAGTGTTGTCTACAGTGACTGGAAGTGCTGACTCTCCCAGCTTTCTAGCAGGAGTTTGCCCCAGCCCTACCTGGATTCACTGCCTAGCAACTTCGGCATGCAAAGCGGATGCTCTGCCACTGAGCTACTGTTCTCCCTCTCCCAATAAACAACTTTGCCCCATCAGCCTGCTAAATCTCCTGCAGAGTAGGAGATTAACTCTTAGGCTACCACCCTCAAGGGTTTGTCAATGAACTCAAACAACTTCTGCAATCAATGGAACGAGTAAGTAAAGATACAGAACAGGTCGCCTGATCTCAGCAGGCTAAAGGAGGTGGGATGATTATTCTTCCCCAGTTATTGAGTCCAGCTTCATTTCCAGAGTCTTATATACTGGAGAGGTGAAGGAAGGCTCTCTCCGTGAGCCTCAGACCACTTCCAGCTTTTGAGGCCCCCAAATTAATAACTTATATCATTTAAGAAGGAAAAATGTGTATTTTCCCCCAACCACACCTTTTATTTGCTTAAATTTGAAGCTCTGCTCTGAGAGTGTGTGTCACAATCTGGGCTGCTATGCATAAAACAAGTTGTGAAACTTATCAAATGTAACTTCTCCCCTCTCAAAATACCAATGTCTACCTTTGAGCTTCTCCTTGAGACTGAGGCCCACCCAGTCAAAATGGGCCCCCCTCTCCACCTCCCTCATTTGCCCTAAGTGAAGGCAGCACTCTCTGCGGCTTACAGGTCTAACAAATTCAGGAGCCCTCACGCTTCCCTTAGAAAAGGACAATCTTCACCGAGTATATGAACCAGGCATTGATTTGAGAATGCAAACAAAGTCTTAGTGGCAGGGATTGCCAACCTTTGTGGGCAAATCAACGTACAGTGGTGCCCCGCAAGACGAATGCCTCGCAAGACGGAAAACCCGCTAGGCGAAAGGGTTTTCCGTTTTTGAGCTGCTTCACAAGACGATTTTCCCTATGGGCTTGCTTTGCAAGACGAAAACGTCTTGCAAGTGTTCCGATTTCCCCCCGCTTCCCCCCTTTTTCTAAGCCGCTAAGCCGCTAATAGCCTTTTAGCCGCTAATCCGCTAAGCCTTTAATAGCCGCTAAACCGCTAATAGTGCTAATCTGCTAATAGGGTTGCTTCGCAAGACGAAAAAACCGCTAGACGAAGAGACTCACAGAACGGATTAATTTCGTCTTGTGAGGCACCACTGTATCTGGAATTTTGAGAAAGTTCCATGGGTGCCAGTCACAAAATGGCTACTGTGGGGGTGTGGCGTAACACAAAATGGCTGCCGTGGGGGCCTGTAGGAGAAGCTGATCCTGTGCAAACTGGAACTGAGCAGGAAGAGGTCTTTTGTGCTTTGAGACCTTTCACTGGCACCATAGGAAATGCTTTGGGGCATATTTGTGCATGCAGCCGCATTGTTGGTCACTTCCATCAGAGCATTTTGACACGATAAAACATGTATTGGGTTTATCCTAGAAATGTGAAGGTGCTCCAATACAGACAGCAGAGGAAGGGGAATCTCAGACAGGATGAGAAGCAAAGGAGAGTTGAGAAAAAAGCACACACTGAAATGACCTAAGAGAAAGGAAGCAAAGAGTGCAGAAGAAGAATAGGGGGACATTGGCTAATGATACACTCCAGGTCTTTTTGAAGGGCTCTGCAAAAGGTCAAAGGCCAGAGGCAGCCAGGATGAAACAGCTGGGAATTATACAATAGTATTAAATGCAATGCCCTAGATAGGGCAGAGATTCAATTACATCACCCATTACATAATAATAATAATAATAATAAATTTTATTTATATCCCGCCCTCCCCAGCCGAAGCCGGGCTCAGGGCGGCTAACAACAATAAAACAGTACAAAGGTACAACATAAACAACATTCTAAAATCATTCATTATAAAAATTAATTAATTCAAGCCACTAGCAACCATTGGGCCAGAGCTCTGCGAAGATTGCCGAGGGAGGGAGTCAGGCTGTGCCCTGGCCAAAGGCCTGGTGGAACAGCTCTGTCTTGCAGGCCCTGCGGAAGGATGTCAAGTCCCGCAGGGCCCTGGTCTCTTGTGACAGAGTGTTCCACCAGATCGGAGCCACAGCCGAAAAAGCCCTGGCTCTAGTTGAGGCCAGCCTAACTTCTCTGTGGCCTGGGACCTTCAAGATGTTTTTATTTGAAGACCGTAGGTTTCTCTGTGGGGCATACCAGGAGAGGCGGTCCCGTAGGTACGAGGGTCCTAGGCCATATAGGGCTTTAAAGGTTAAAACCAGCACCTTAAACCTGATCCTGTACTCCACCGGGAGCCAGTGCAGCTGGTATAGCACCGGGTGAATGTGATCTCGCAGCGAAGACCTCGTAAGGAGTCTCGCTGCAGCATTCTGCACCCGCTGGAGTTTCTGGGTCAGTCTCAAGGGCAGCCCCACGTAGAGCGAGTTACAATAATCCAGTCTGGAGGTGACCGTCGCGTGGATCACAGTGGCTAGGTCAGGGCGAGAGAGGTAAGGAGCCAACTGCTTAGCTTGGCGGAGATGGAAAAATGCCGCCTTTGTTATAGCTGCAATCTGCGCCTCCATGGAAAGGGAGGTGTCGAAGATTACACCCAAACTCTTAACGGACGGTGCTGGCACTAATTGCGCCCCCGCAAGAGATGGGAGTTGCCCCCCCAATCCCATATCGCCCCGTCCCAGCCACAGGACCTCTGTCTTCGAAGGGTTTAGCTTCAACCGGCTCCCACGTAACCATCCAGCCGTATTTGGTAATACAGTTACTTTTGGTGAATTTAAGAGAGATCTCTAGTCTACATTCTAGTTAGATGAACTGCCCAAGAGGCAAGAAGATAGAAATTTAAATTGGGCAATTAGAGGAAGCAGCTAAACAGAAAGAAAGATAAAAAGTTCAAGCTTGGCCTAGAGAGGGAGACAGTAAAACAATTTTCACAGAGGCTGAGCTGGATATTTAGCCACGAACGCCTAACGGAATGAAAACTAACGTATTATTTACAGGTGCAGGAACCAACTGAGAGTTTTAAGAGAGCGGGGTGCTCTGGGGTTGCATGAAGCCTTATTAGTGCTAAAAGTTGCAGAAGCCCAAGAGGTTCCCAACATGGGCTAGCTGCTGAAAAATATAGTGGGAATAATTTATAAAACCATCCCTCAAGAGCTCACGTTATGATGATGAAGTCTACAAATCTTTGACTTGAGGTTTAAAGAGGAGGCAATTAGGCTCTTAGCCAGGCTCCTTGAAAGACCCAGATGCCCAGTCGTGGCTGCTGCCTTATGGAACTGTTGGCGTGGAATCATGGCAGGGAGGCCACTAGTAGTTGGAGTCAGAGCCAATGACCAACAGTGCCAACGAATGCCTGTTTTGTCCCCACCCTCCTTCCAGCTGATTTCTATAATGGGCAACACTGGGACTAAGGAGGAGGAAGACGCTGATAAGGTAGAGCCACCTCCTGGACTGGTTGTAAATAAGAGAGAAGGCAGGCAGGCAGCGACTGATTGGTAGGGAAGCACCCCATTTGTTCTAATGGGCCAGCCTCCACTGGAGGAACACCATCAGTCCTCAAGTCCAGTCTGGCAACTCTGTAACATAACTCATAACACCAGGGGTCCATTCACCCGTCCGTCTTCCAACATGGTTTATGCCATCGTCTGCCCACAACACCCTTCTGGGTTTTACGTGGGACAAACAGATCAGTCTTTATGGACAGAAGAGGAAGAGGGTTCAGAGAAGAAATTGAAATTGAAATACTTTATTGTCACTTGTACAACTTGTATACAGTGAGATTACACAAGCATCCCCTATTCAGCTCTCTTAGTCTTAATTCCCCTCGTTTACTGACGCACACCCACCAAACCCATAAGTCAGTTGCCCTGTTGTTATCTTTTCATTCAGCAGTCTAACAACCCAAGGATAGAAGCTGTTCTTTACCCTGTTGGTGCGACTAATCATGCTTCTATATCTTCTGCCCGAGGGCAGGAGATCAAGAAAGTGCCAGCCAGGGTGTGAATCATCCCTGAGAATTTTCCTCACTCTCCAGAGGCAACATTCTTCCGCGATGTCATCCAGCGGATTCACGGGACAGCCCATAATATCCTGTGCTGTATTCACCACCCTCTGTAGGCACTTCCTATCTTTTGATGTCAAACCAGTGTACCACACCGTGATGCAGTATGAAAGGACACTTTCTATTGTGGACCGGTAGAAGGAGATCATCAAATGTTGATTGACATCATTCTTTTGCAGCATGAAGATATCGGAAGTGGCCAATGCTAGGATGCTAAGTGCTGGTGTCAGTTCTGATGCAGGCCTCAAGATTCCATCACACACACACACACACACACCCTGTGCAGCCAAGAAATACAACCTTGGATGGGGCTATGACAGTAAAGGGGACAGGGTTATGAAAATACCGTTGGAAAAATAGTCCCAAATGGCTCCCACTAACTTCTAGGGACAGAGCAATGCTAGAGTAATGCTGCATTTGGGGCATAGAGATTAGGGCTGCAGGGAAATTCAGCTCATTTCACATCTATCCAATTCACACTTCCTGAAACAATACACAAACTGAAATTCCGGGACAGAAAGAGAGAGAGCGTGTGTGTTGTTGTATGCCTCATTCCCTGGGAATCTGGAAGCTAGTTCCCAAATCAGGAGTCCATTAAGTCAGTAGATGGTTGCGGAATTGTAATAAATAAATAAATTGTGTCTCTTAGGGGAAAAGTGCATTAAAATGCTGATGAATTTTCACAAGGACTTCACATATTCTTTTGCAAATGGAGAAATGAACTTAACATGGGAAGCCAATTCCAAGTGACGCAAATATATAGACGTTCCATCTATAGTATAGGAAACTGTTCATGGAAGCTTAAGCTACTTTTCTGGATGCTCTATAACTGTGGAACAGCAGAAGTAAACTGGGAGTCAACTTGGAAGTAAAGGTAAAGGTAAACGACCCCTGACAGTTAAGTCCAGTCGCGAACGTCTCTGGGGTTGCGGCGCTCATCTTGCTTTACTTGCCGAGGGAGCCGACATTTGTCTGCAGACAGTTTTTCTGGGTCATGTGGCCAGCATGACTAAGCCACTTCCGGTGAAACCAGAACAGTGCACGGAAACACAGTTCATCTTCCCACCGGAGCGGTACCTATTTATTTACTTGCACTTTGACATGCTTTTGAACTGCTTGGTTGACAGGAGCTGGGACTGAGCAACGGGAGCTCATCCTGTTGTAGGGATTCGAACTGCTGGCCTTCTGATCGGCAAGCCCTAGGCTCAGTGGTTTAGACCACAGCGCCACCTGCATCCCAACCTGGAAGTACTTGTTGCTATAAACAGCATTAACCACCGTAAAGGTGATTTGAGATCTATCTATCTATCATCTATCTATCTATCATCTATCAGTTGCCACTTTGAGAGTGGGCACAAAAACCTTCAGGGTTGGGGGCTGTGTGTGGTCTGCAAGCTACAGGTTACTCACCCCTTCTTTAAACCCGTTGCCATGACCATAATTTCACTTGTTCTTTTATGAAATGGTCCTGATGAAAGCAAAGGATTGGAACCCCCATTCTGCATCCAGAAGTGGTCGATACGTCTCTCAGATTCTCTTTGTTTACTTCTCCACTTGATAGTCCAAGGCCAATAGCTTTCTCCATCTGCATATTAGTGGCAGAAAACTTCATCTTTCCTGTCTTTGGGCTTTCATATTTCCACTGTACTGAATATGAGATCAATGGCTGCATAAGTGGTCAAGGCTTTTCACTCAATATTAACAGGATATAATTGGAATGCCAGCCAAGTCCACTGGCGGCTCAGTGCCTGTGTGTGGAGGATTCTCAAAGTCTTGACAGAGCCCTGTCCCTCCTTCAACTTACACACATGGTAAGTAAGGGTAGAGGAGATACTCCATATTTTAAAGTGAAACAATCTAATTTGCTGGTCCCAGACTGGCCTGCAGATTAGAAAGTAGCTATTGATTGGGGGAAACCAGTCAGGTGGCTGGGGTACAAAAAATAAATTTGTTGTTGTTGCATTTTCATTTATGTTTTTATTTTTCTGATTGTAATTTTGCATGATATATGCTGCCTTGCTGTATTTTTTTGTACTATGAAAGTATGGTTTCTAAACATTTAAATACTAATAGATAAATGCATACCCTCCAACATTCATCAAATGAAAATAAGAACACTTCTTACTCCTCCCCCCCAGCTGACTCTCCTCAACCCCCCCTTTTTTACTGGCTTAAAAAAAATTATACAGACAGCAAATCAAAGAAGCCTAAATTAATATTGCCTTCTACCAATAAGAAATAATAATAACTATTACAATAATGAAAATACTAAAAGTACATTTACTTCCCCTTTTAAACTTCTATTCTGGTTACAATATACTACTATTCTATAAGAATCTATTATATCCTTTGCTGTCCCATATATTATTTTATTTCCCGAATTCAACCTAACCCTCCTCCCCACTGCTTCCATTCACCTGTGTGAGATCTTCCCATCATAATATTTTTTCCCCTAGTTGCTTTGATAAAATAGAGTAACATGAAAACTGTTAAATTAGAATTACTTCTTTTGTCCTTACACGCTTAACAATTGCCTATTAAGAGTTCTGCTTTAACACCATATTTCTTCATGTATTCCCCTATGCCTTCCCATTCTGTATAGAATTTTTGATTGGAACAGCCCCGGATGGCTGCAGTCATTTTTGCCATTTCGGCAAACTCACAAATCTTAACTTGCCATTCTGTCATTTGTGCTACTTTTTCTATTTTCCAATATTTTGCCATAAGTATTCTTGCGGCTGCTGTTATAGACAAAAATATATTCCTTTTGTCCTTGGGTATGTCGTTTGTCAATACTCAATAAGTAGGACTCTGGTTTTTTTTGAAATAGAGTTCCTGAGGATCTTTTTGATCTCCTCATGTATCTCGTTCCAAAATTGTCTTACCAGCTTACACCCCCACCACATATGGTATAATGTCCCCACCTCTTTCTTGCACTTACAGCAGAGATTTGGATGCTTTTTATAAATTTTTGCTAACCCCTATTTTTGTCTCCCATATGACATTGCCCTTTCTACTTATCTCTGACTTGCAGGCATAAAGCCTTCCTCTCCCACTGATGTACTCTTCCTGCCCCCCTTGCACATAGACACTTCAACCTCCCCAGCTATGATAGCTGGGGAGCACAGCATTTAACTGGCAGTTAAAATTTCTGTCCCTGCCTTGCTATTAGCACACTAGCAATGAAAAACTTGGCTTTATCGGGAGCACTGACAGGGGCAGGTTAAAGCCTGCGCTCCGCTGTTGTCATGACGAAGCTAAAATTGCTGTCCATGCATCGCCTTGCTGGGTGAGCACAGCAATCTCTCCCCCTCCGGTCAAATAGCTGGTCAGTGTGGGAAATGCCGAGATGGTTGGGCAGTGTTCTCAAAGCTACCAGCATGAGTTTGACCAAACTGCGGGAGGCAGTGGAAGACAGGAGTGCCTGGCGTGCTCTGGTCCATGGGGTCACGAAGAGTTGGACACGACTAAACGACTAAGCAACAAAGCGTGTTCTCCTTCATGGGGAGCACGTGTTGCGGTGGGGGCCGCCAGGACACTCCAAAGTTGGGGGCGGGCTAATTGATTGTTGTCCACTGATGCGATTGGGCTTCCCTTGTTGTTGGGAAGAAGTTAATGTTGCCATTTGTTGATTGACAGCCAGAAATGCTAAAACTCCTTGCACGAGGCTAGGGCTTCCTCATTTCGCCCGTGCATCGGATTGCCCGTCTCCCCTCCCTATATTTAGGGTTGTTTGCTTTGACCTTGCTATGCCTGTCATGGGGTTGTCTGCTCTTGGGGCAGGGGCCTGGTAGGAATTTTGTCCATCTGGCTGGGGCCATTTGGTTTTTGCCTACTGCGTAGCAAATCGTCACAACTTGTAAGGTTGCGGTTAGGCATTGGTTTATGGTTTGGTTGGTTGAGGGGCATGGATTGGCAGTGCCTGCCCCTCTAATGCTGCTGCTGCAAGGGATTCCGTTAAAGGAATTGGGGGCTAACTATTGCTTGTCCACTCTGTCAAGGGGGCTCGGGCCCTAGCAATGAGCTCCTGGTTTCATTTGGGGTGAGGGCAGGTTCCCTGCTCCGCCGCTACCCCAAGTGTATTCCCCTATTCTGACTTTCGCATCGTGCGGAATGTCAGTCTGTCCCCCATGGTGGGGGCAGATAGTCGCAACCAATGCCTAAGCAACCACTCACAAATTTGTATTTTAATAAAGTTGTGGCCAAAATTATGCCAAAAATCTTAAACAAAAAATTCTGTGTGATGTGTGAGTTATTGGGGTGGCCCTGGGGACCTCGACACGCAACAACAACAGTGGGAAATGCCCAGGGATTCTGTGACATGGCAGGCTACATGCAGCCCATGGTTTGCCCGCATGTGCCATATGCCAGGGTAGAGAACATTCTTCAGTCTGTGGGATGCATTCACTTCTGGGCAATCTCCCAGAGCCCATGTGCCAGAGGAGGGGGCAGAGTCCAAAGGCAAAAGTGGGTGGAGCAATGAATGCAAATTTTGAGCACCAGTGGCTGAGAATCACAGCTGGGGAGAGTGACACTGCCCACAAGTCCCACTTGCAGGTTACCCATTTGGGCATCTGGTTGATAGAGGCATATTTAGGGGAACACGACGGGTTCCCCCGCATCGGGTGCCAAGCCTAGGGGGCATCACAGGGTGCCTCAAAGGTGATGTAGTGAATTCAGCAGAAGTTGAAAGGCAGTGTGGGGCTCCAAATTTTGACCTTGCATAGGGCACCACTGTAATTTGAAAGACCAAAATCTGCCACTGCGAGAACAGAGTCCTGGACTAGAGAGGCCCGTGTCCTGACTGAGCAGGCCTCTTCAGATTTCCCTTGCCTGTGTCCCTCCTAGTGTCCCTATTTTCCAGGGACAGTTCCGGATTCACAGAAGCCGCCCCAGTTTCTGATTTGATCCTGAAATGTCCCACTTTTACTTAGGACATCCCTGTTTTCATCAGAGAAATGTTGGAGGGTATGGTAAAAGGTAAAGGTAAAGGTACCCCTGCCCGAACGGGCCAGTCTTGCCAGACTCTGGGGTTTGTGCGCCCATCTCACATCTATTGGCCGGGGGCCAGCGCTGTCCGGAGACACTTCCGGGTCACGTAGGATGTCCCTATTTACATCAGAGAAATGTTGGAAGGTATGGGGTTATGTGACCCCCAAGCCAAGGAGATAAGTAAATTACAACTTTTAGAAGACATCTGAAGGCAGCCCTTTATAGGGAAGTTTTAAAATGTTTATGTTTATGTTTTTATGTTTATGTTTTGTTTATTATGCTTTTATATATGTTGGAAGCCACCCAGACACCCCAAGCCTAGGGAAACCCAGTCAGATGAGTGGGCTATGAATAATAAAAAAATAAAAATTATTGCTATGGAATAGGGCAGGGGTCAGCAAACTTTTTCAGCAGGGGGCCGGTCCACTGTCCCTCAGACCTTGTGGGGAAGTCAGACTATATTTTGAAAAAAAATATGAACAAATTCCTATGCCCCACAAATAACCCAGAGATGCATTTTAAATAAAAGCACACATTCTACTCGTGTAAAAACTCGTGTCCTCAGGCTGGATTTAGAAGGCAATTGGGCCAGATCCGGCCCCTGGGCCTTAGTTTGGCTACCCAATAGGGCATCCTATTGTGAGCCAGTGTGGTGTAGTGGCTAAGAGCGGTAGTCTCGTAATCTGGGGAACCGGGTTCGTGTCTCTGCTCCTCCACATGCAGCTGCTGGGTGACCTTGGGCCAGTCACACTTCTGTGAAGTCTCTCAGCCCCACTCACCTCACAGAGTGTTTGTTGTGGGAGAGGAAGGGGGAGGAAGGGAAAGGAGAATGTTAGCCGCTTTGAGACTCCTGAAGGGGAGTGAAAGGCGGGATATCAAATCCAAACTCTTCTTCCTCTTCTTCATCCCTATTTCTCATCAGAGAAATGTTGGAGGGTATGTAAGGCTCACTCTTTTATAACTACTTCATTTGCTGAAAAATACCAGCTGTTTATTCTGAGACAAGGGCCCAGAGTTCCCAGGAAGGAGGGACTGATTATTTTAACCACTCTGAGAATTGTATCTCTGTGAGGGAAATGGGGGTCTTCTGATATCTCCCAGCACCCTTAACAAACTACAGGGGAAGATATGACTGTTTAAAGTGGTGTTGTAGTGCTTTAAATCCAGGGTGTGACTTTGGCCACAGTCCTGCCAGCCATTATTTTTCTTTCGTCGCTCCTTTTTTAAAGTGCAGAAATCCATCCGGCCTTCAAGTTTCCTTTCACACATTTGCAGGCATTCATCTGACCCTCGAGCAGAATGAAGGTTGCTCTCCACCCCCCACCAGATTCTGCAACACCTTCCCATTGAGGGAGGTAGTCAAGGGCGTTCAGGACTGGAGAAAACCTTCTTCCTTCCCAGCTTCTATCATCTTGGTGAGCCCAAGGTGAGTCTGAAGCGGCGGCCTCCCACTGCAGCCATATCCGTCATTCTCTGAGCCCAAATGCTTCCCTGTGCATTCGTTAGTTACAATGCTTTGGCACGTAACTGATGCTCTAAGGAGCCATAGGAGTGTCGTTACCTGGTTCAAGGTGACTGGCTTCAAATATCTCTCGCTCTTTGCAATCTCAGTTGGAGAGGAGTTCAGGCAAGGCCTATTTTAGTGAAACAAGGTAGGGTGTTGCCTATTTTAATAACCTGCTGTGGCTTAAACGCCTTCTGCTCTGTTGAACAACTCCAGTTAGTTTCTTTTCCTGCTCTTTTAAACACTGTTGCATGTGCCACATGATACTCATTCCACATGGGTAAGAAACCTTTTCCCCTTTTTCTTTACTGTGGCAGCACCTTCACTTTGCAACTCCCTGCTTATCGACATCAGCTGTCCTCCTTTTTGCTTAAAACATTTTTCTTTTCAGAAGTCTGTTCAGACATGCAGAATGTTTACATGCCATTCAATCCCTTTTGAGCTTATTGTTGATTTTAATTCTCTCTTTATTTTTTTAAAAATGCCTGTTTGAATGGTGTTTTGCGCATAAGTCTAATGTTTTGGGCTTTTTTGCTAAACCACTTAGAGGTTTTATCAGAGCTGTAGCTTGGGGTGCACGATTTTGAGGGGAAGTGAACCAGGTGCCTACACACTGGGATTCCTGTCACACCCTACCTGCTGCCGGGGGTCTCTGGGCCCCACAGCCCCACCTGGTCTGGCTTCCGCATCCCCGGCCCCTTCGCTGAATGGCCACCTGGTCAGCACTGATGGATTTGCCCGCCAGGGGCCGTGTTGGCCAGCTTAGCTCTCCCCATGTGGGTGGGCAGGCAGTGCAGTGTGGCCCCGTGAACCTTTGATGTCCTGCCTTTGTCCGGTGGCGGTGGCAGTGAGGGCTGGGATGCCTCAATGGGTTTTGTTCACCCCCTGACCCCATTCCCGCCCAGTATGTGTGTGTGCAGGTGTGTGTGCCTACCCCGGTCGTCAGCAAAGGATGAAACGCAACTGGGCTTTATTACAATCAAGTGATAGCAGAAGGGGAATATGGAGAAGTGTGGCTTCTGGTCTTTTCTTCAGCGATCATGATGATGTCATCTGCAGGCGATGATGTCATCTGCAGGAGTGCCAAGGGAACTTGCTCTGTCAAGTGAAATTAGGTGATGACAAGGCTTTCAAGATGTGACAAAGATGAGCACAGAGGAAGTTGGAGAATGAAGACAATAGCCAAGCAAGGTCTGGATCCTTGTTCCTCAGCGATGTGGCTCAAATTGTAACACTTCTTTGCAAGATGCATGGCATATTTTAATTTAAAAACTAAAGGCTGCTTTTCACCTGGCTGCAGATATTTCATTAAAGTTCAGCGAGTTTTACAAGTTGGAACTTATGCAGTCAGATGTAAGCACCGCTGAGCTCCGTGAACCTTACTCTCTGCATCCATGCTGCTTATAATGAATTGAGTATTACCATGTATTCACTGGTACAAAGGAATACGTAAGGCAGAGACCTTTTCATCGAGCTAGAAAAGCTTGTTAAAATAGATGTTTAGCCAAGCAAACCGCACAATGTGACATCATCTCTTGCCCCTACAAGAACATGCATTTATTTCAGCTACTCAGTTATTTCCAGTATTCAGTGGTGGCTGCAGGGTTTTTTGGGGAGGACTGGTGGGGGTGTAAGGCAGGAGGCCAACAGTAGGTGGAGCCAATGGCAGACACAAACACAGCCCTTAGTAGGCACAGTCAACTGATCCCAGCTTTGTCCACAGCCTTCTCCTTTCTGACTTCTGCAAAATGATTAAGGAGGAAAAAATGAGATTAAGGAGGAAGAAGCGGCCAGCCAGAGCCACCCTCTGGACCTGTTGTAAGTAAGAAGGCAGGCTTGGGGTGTGTGTGCTGCCTGAGGAAAGGCTTATCACCACTGTTTTGTTTGAGATCAATTGATGTAGATCAGTGGGGAAGAACCTGTGGCCCAGGGGGTGTGCGATTTGATGGGAGCTCAGAGGGGGTGGATGGTGTTGACATTTCCATTCCACCTTAAGGAACAGACATGCAATTGTCACATGTCACATGTCTGTTTACATTCCAGCACAGTATGCTGGGAACTTCTCTTGTGTATTCCTTTTGCTTTTAGCTGTTCTCTCTGAGACGACATGAGAGACAGACGACATGTTTCTTTGTCCTGATTTATGATTAATAAATCTGTAGTTGTAGTATGCTTCCACAAGCCTCACGCCTATTCTGTGTGCGCAGTTCTATCTGCTGATAGTGTGCCCTGGCTCAGAAGCCCAGGTCGCTAGTTTACGTCGGAACAGAGGTGATGGTCTTTGCAGCGGGACGGCTGGAAGGGAACAGCCCAGCCAGGGCTAGCCAGCTGGCCTCCTGGCCCTCTGCACACCAACAGGTGGGTGGGATGGGGAGTTGGAAGGAGAAAATGGCAGTGGTCTTGGTGGGAAGCCAAAATGGATGGGGTGATGGAACATAGAGGGGGAAATGGATTAGACCTCTGACCAGAATGATGTGCCCTTCCCCGTACAGCCCGCTGTGCAGGGAGAAAGAGAGCATGAGAGAGAAGTGGGTGGCAGAGAGAAGGGGGCACCCCCTTTTTGCTCTGGCCCTTCCCACCACTTGCCTCTGCCCCTCTCGCCACCAAAATGCAGACCCCCAAGATAAGAAGGCCCTTGACAGAATCAAAAGTTTCTTCATTTCTGGTGGAGCAGATGAGTTGTCCAGTTGATTTTAAACCCGGGGATCTTGCCTGATAGGCTGCAGACGCTGTGATTCTAGGCCTAGGCAACGTGGGTATGAAGAGCTAAACCCTGACCTGGATTCCTCACTAGCTGAATGCACTGGAGAGAGTCAGAGCTCAGGCCACAGAGCCATGGCTGCTTGAGCCTTTTTATGGCTTAGGGCATCTATAGCTAAAGGACCACCTCTCCCCATATGAACTTGCCCGGATTGTCATCTGAGGCCCTTCTCTGTGTATCCTCTCGAACTAGAGAAAGGCCCTTATCTGTGGTAGCCCTTCATTTGTGGGATGCTCCATCACAAGGAGATCTGCCTCCTGCCAACTTGTTTCAGTGCCAGGGAAAGACTTTTTCATTTTCCTGGGCTTCTAGGCAGCACCGATGACTGCATGTTTTTATTCTGACTGTATGCTTTTAATTGAGTTTATGCAGTGGGTTTTCTTTGGTTAAACCCCCCCCCCCAAAAAAAAAGAGGTTCTAGTATTCATATATTGATAAACATGCTGTGGGCGCCAGCACAAAATGGCTGCCAGGGCAGTGAAGAAAGAGATGCTGGTATTCCATACTGTCATAAAAAAAGAAAACTTCCATGTGTTTCTATCTTTTTACTACTGTATTTTATTTTTTTTTCTTGAAAGTTGCTTCAGGGCTTTTTGTTGTGAGAATTGATTCATCAATTTAATACATTAAAGTAAACTAACTTAACTGGTTCTGGTAGTATCTGCCCCCTTTATGCTAATCCTAACAAGGTGAGCCTACCACACAAAACCTTTCACAAATAACACATAACACATTTTTAAAACTCTCCAGGGGACACAGGAGTACGTCGACTCATTCTGTCTGGACTGACTATGTGGTCAATTTGAGAGGTCCATGAAAGATGACAGCAGGAGCCATCAAAGCCAAGAAATAAATCTAGCCTGGCTCAATATGCAGTCCCTGGAAGTGACCAAGTCAAGAGAAAATGAGATGGATGAGCAAACGATTAGCTTGGCGCTAATGCCGGATTGTCACCAAGACTAAATGCAATTTGGTATAGTCAGCACAACTGGCTGCCTTTGCATCTTTCACCTTGCGAAAATCACACCTCTTGACTTATCGGGAAGCAAGGTGGTGCCTTCTGGGGTTTGGTTTGATTTAATCTTAATTTAAATTATATAATCACGCTGCTACATTGTAAGGGATTTTGTGTGTCCTGCGAGTGGCAGGACAATCCCAAAGAAGCCTACAAAAGGCTGCTAATGCATTCCTAATCAGCATCCTATGATGGTCTGATTTGGCTAAAAGTCTGGGCAGTTGCTTCTCATTTAGTTTGGAGCGAAACAACCACCACCAGTCTTTTGTGGTGACAGTCTTGCAAAGCAGGGGCAGGCGATGTTGAGCACGTTAGGTTGCAACGTGTAGCGTTATCACTCAACGTACTAGGCACTTTCCAGTTTCACCAGCACAGCTGAACGTATGAAGCTGCCTTAAACTGAGATGGACCACGCGGATTGGTGAAGGCTGTGATAGCATCACCCCCTACACCTGAGGCGGCAGGTCAGATCAGCAGGCTCAGGAGAGCCCACGTGGCAACAGAAGGGAATGGCTGAAGGAATTGTTAGGTTTCTGTTATGCCACTGTTCAGTTCTTGGAGTCACAAGATTCCGTTGACATTCCAGACTGTTGGAAGTCTCACGGGAGACGGATGTTGATGTTACTGGTTTCCTGTTTCTCTGTCATGTTGTTTTCTGTCTCTCACAGAGAGCAGACGCATATTCTTTTCTGTCTTGCGCAGTTAGAAATAAAGTAGCAATGTAGCACATATTTCTGGCACCTTCTACTGCTGTCTGGGTACTCTGCGCAATGGAGAGCGTGCCTGAAGTCTCATTCAAAGGCTTAGGTCGTTAATCAGCGTCGGAGGAGAGCCTGGATGGGTTCCGAAGATATGGCTGGAGGAGTAGCCATTGCAGCTCAGTCGTACGGGGCTCTGATAGGAAGAACCAAGAAGTGCCCCTTAGCACTTGATGCCCGAGGTAGTTGCTTCACTCTGCCCAGAGGTAGGGCCAGACCAGCCTTGGAAAGACCAGAGTTGTTGTCAGCAGCACCAATCATAATCACTCTTCTTCCTCCTCCTTCTCCTCCTCCTCCTCTTCTTCCGTAGTTGCCTCATTCTGCCCAATGGTAGGGCCAACCCTGGAGGGACCAGAATTGCCATCATCACCATTCTCCCCCTCCTCCCCCTCCCCAAATTTATTATGATGGTAGCCAAGGGGAGATTTCACACCACTAATTTATATGGGTTTTAGCTCTCTGGTTGATGACTCCTACTAAGGCACCTCGTTACTTGTCCTTGGGCTGTTTGCAATTGTAGTCAGATTGGTTTTTGTGCGTGCCACTTCATGAATCGTTTTAAGGCAGGAAAATCAGGATCGAAATCTTAGAAACAAAGTAGGTGATGAAAACAAATAGTTGAGGGTGATGGTTTTCAAAGAATGAGAACTCCAAAAACTTTGAAACTTTCTGGCTCAAAAAGAAAAGGGTGGGTGGGTGGGTGGAGTACATTCTGAGCTTCCTTTAGGAATAAAATAAAAGGCAAGTGGCAAAGTAGGAAAAATTTATTAAATTGCTTCATTCTTAAGAACTCGTGGCACAAAATGTCATTTGATGCATGTGTGTGAGTCCCATTAACTCTAATTGGAAAGAGAAGACGGGAACTGTCTGCCCCCTGGCAGATTTATCTAGCAGATCTTGTTCCCTTTTGCTTAAGTCAGTAGTTTATGTGAGCAGCAAGATTAGGAGCTGGGGCTTATAGAGCTACAAATACAGTGGAGAGTGGAGGGAAAAGTGAATAAACAGCCACCTGCCCTAAGGATGTTTTAACTTGGGCAGTCGGATCCAGTCTTTCACTATGACTCATCCTCAGATCCCTTTGACTTCAACTTCTCTGAAGATGACCTCTAATCCAGGCTCTTTTGCCCAAGAGGTCTCCTGGCTCTTCTGCCTGCTAGAACTGGCGTTTTAGAAGAAAGTACAAGAAACCTAATGAATTTCCAAAACTCTGAACCTCATATCTGTAAAGGTTGGGAATGAGAACCAGTCCAGACTCCTATAGGTTCCCAGAAGCTATCTCAGGACATTCAGTGATGCCACAGGACTGGAAAGCACTCTGTGTGGGACTTCTCTTGCAGATGATGTCATGGAAACTGCAGGTAGTGCAGAATGCTGCAGCACAACTGCTGACACAGGTGAGATCCTGCCACCTGAGGCAGCTGCCTCCCTTGTCTAATGGTAGGGCTATGTTACAGTCTGCGTGTTGTCTCAGAAAGTGAGAATTAGGCAGCTTCACCTTTAAATGAAAACTGGATTGAATTTCTTCCAATTCCTAGTCAGCACTTGCTGAAATTCCCTCTTACACAAGTCCCTCATGGGTCTGGTCACTCCAGGAAATGAGAAGCACCAGATAGTGCCTCTTTTGTAGGGTGCTGGTTGCATACGTCCTCACTTACCCCCCTTTGGATGGTATGACTCAACATTCGCATTAGAAAATACACCTGAAGCCTCTCTCCTTGGGTCCCTGCCTCCCAGTGCAAGTCTGGAAGTTAACACTGTTCATCACGTCCCCTGAAGTTTGCAACTGCTGGCATCTCACGTTAAGTCAGTTTCTAAGGAAACCATGAACCAAATCATTGAAAGCTTTCAAAGGTCAGAAACAACACCTGAAACCAGGCCTGAAAACTAATTGCTTATCCCCTGGGAGAGGAGGAACATTCCACCTGTCAAATCAAGTTTGTAAGGACAGGTTAGCTTGCTGCAGATGAGGCCATCGCAAGATGGAGGGAAACAAAGTTTGATCACACCTTACAACATCTCAAAGCCAGCTGTCCTCTCCTCGTCTTCTTTCCAGGGCCAAAGTAGGTGAGATATTTTTCAGGCTTGAGTGCAGACGCACCAATTATTATTTTTTTGTCTTGGTTCATGTCTAAAGGTGCAAAAAGGTAAAGGTAAAGAACCCCAGGATGGTTGAGTCCAAGCAAAGGCGATTATGGGGTTCTAGCACTCATCTCACTTTCAGGCCGAGGGAGCTGGCATTTGTCCACAGACAGCTTTCCGGGTCATGTGGCCAGCATGACTAAACTGCTTCTGGTGCAATGGAACACTGTGAAGGAAACCAGAGCACATTGAAATGCCATTTACCTTCCTGCCACAGCGGTACCTATTTATCTACTTGCACTGGCGTGCTTTCGAACTGCTAGGTTGGCTACCACATTCACATCCCTCAAAATCTCCTTTTCTTTGAATTTTGAAATGTAGTTCTCCTCCCAAGCAAAAGTGTTCATAAAAATGATTTATAAAGAATAACATGCAAAAGTTCAGGGGAAATTGTTTTGCAAAGATGTGTATATTAGAGAAAATTGAATACAAACATTTATATCCAGGGAAATTTGCACGAAAATGCTGGTGAGGGCATATTAAAAATAAATGCCCCAGACAATAGCAAAACGATGTGGAGATGTGGAGAATTGAAAATTGAAAATGTGTGAAACTCAGCAGAACTAAAATTGACAAATTCATCAGTCCCTGAAATTCAGCTTCCAGTGCAGTCTGCTTCTGAGACTGAAATGGGAGAGGTCGTCTTCTTTTTCATTTGCTTCTGGAGCAAAATGTGCAGGACTAATCCTGAATTTACTGACTTTCCAGACCTCAATATAAATTGCCAGACACTGGAACACTGGAAACAGAAGCAAAAAATGAAATGAAATGAAATGAAATGGGGCAGACCAAGAAGACTTTTGCTGATCCAACACTTTTTTTTAACTTTACTGCTTCTCTTCTATTTCTATTTTGAAACCCTGTTCTCCGAATTTCACCAAAGACCAGCAGGGTGCAAGATACTGTATGTTGGATTAATAAACTCATTTTTTTTTGCTTTTCTGTCCACTTGTTTTTGGGTGGCTACCAATTTTGTTGGTTTTTAACCTGACCAAAAAAAAAAAAAAAAAAAAAAGGTTGCTGGCTAAATTGTCAGCTTGTATGGTGGTAACCCTATGTGTCATATTACAAAGCCTGTCACCTGAAGATGACATCATCAGCTCAGGACTCAGGACATTCTTAGATACCTTCAACTCAAAAGTCAAAAGGTTTACCCAGACACAGTGCAAGTCTCCCATGCAAGTGTGTGTGTGTGTGTGTGTGTGTGTGTGTGTATTTTATTGTGCAAAGGTCAGGGCTAAATCACCCGGTTCTATTTTTTCTAATTCCCATCTGATGCAGAAACAGCTGCCATGTGGAACTAGTGTACAAAGCTTTCGTTGTGAACACTGAAAGAAAAATATCCGTTAGTGGCAGGCATACTGCAGTCATTTATTTTCTCTAAAATTAGGCTGAATGATCAATCAAGGCTACACCTAATGAGCGGAAGCAATACCAGAATTGTAAGGCACCGTAGCAGGAAGGTGGTAACAAATGTGCAATTCAGTACAAGCTTTGCTAAGGGGAAATGCATTAGTTCCATGCATTAATTTATCAACCTCATTTCCCAATACCCCAGAGAGTATTATACCAACCTGTGTTTAAAGGCTAAAGAGATGCTGGGTTTTACAGCGAGCGTTCGCTGTTGTCAGCATCTAAGGACACAAGGAAAGCCTTGCTGGATCGGGTGAAAGACCTGTCCAGTCTAGCATTCTCACTTCTGGTTCCCAGCAACTGCTTTTAAGAGACATAAAGGGACCCCTGACCGTTAGGTCCAGTCGTGGCCAACTCTGGGGTTGCGGCACTCATCTCGCTTTATTGCCCGAGGGAACCGGCATACAGATGTGGCCAGCATACCTATGCTGCTTCTGGCAAACCAGAGCAGTGCACGGAAATGCCGTTTACCTTCCCGCCGGAGTGGTACCTATTTATCTACTTGCACTTTGACGTGCTTCCGAACTGCTAGGTTGGCAGGAGTAGGGACTGAGCAACGGGAGCTCACCCCGTCATGGGGATTCAAACTGCCAACCTAGGCTCAGTGGTTTAACCCACAGCACCACCCGTGTCCCTTTTAAGAGACATACTGCATGCCTTTTGTGGCTAGTAGCCTTAGATAGTCTTAACCTCCACGAATTGGTCCAGTCTTCTTTTAAAGCCATCCAAATTGGTAGACTTCATCTTGCGGGTTTGAATTCCATATTTTATCTATGCTCTGTTAAAGTTATAAGTTCAATGTACATAAAATGCTGTGTTTGAATGCATTATATTTAAAATGCTATAATGGGAAATTTACCTTAGGCAAAAAAAGTTTCACTTTGGCAAAGGCGTCAGAGGTGGCTGGCATTTTCCCATTAGAGTGAGATAAGCTACATGATGGCTCATCTCTGGAAACATCAGCTGCAGAGCTGATTTAATTTTTTAAAATTAACTTATTTATAGATACTTATTCATAGATGTCAGAGCTGCCACCCAGTCCCAGCTCACATAGGACCAAGTCCGCCAGCGTTCACTTTATAAGAGTCTTTATTAAGTTACAGGTTTCATTTCCGAACTGCAGCGTGCAGCTCTACACCTTCTGCCCTAGGTCGGCGAAGACCCGTCTGAGTCCCCGCCTCTTGCACACCAGCTTAATACCCTAGCCTTGCTCCACCTCCTTCGCCTCTCCCTACGTCTCTGGGTCCTTCTGCCCCCCTGGGCCCCCTCCCTTCTACTCTCCTCTGACGCTGACCCCCCTGATCCTTCTGCCTCCTTGCGGCGGGCTTTGGGACCTGGCTCACTCTCCGGGCTGCTTACTGCTCCAGCTTCCGCTGCATTTGAACTTGGCGCGCGCGCCCAACTCTCTACTTTCCTCTTAACCGTTGCCTCGCTCTCTGAGGAGGGCGTGACCACCCCTGACTCGTGCCCTCCCTCCTGCTGACAGCCTCCGGAACCCGATGCCTGGCTACCTTCCTCCCTGCTGCTCTCAGTCTTGAGCGTGGGTCCCGACTTCCAGCTGCTACTCTCTGAATCTCCTCTGTTCCCTTCCTCCTGGGGTGTCCCCCCGGATCCCCCCCTTGCTCTGCTCACTGGGGCTCCCTTTTGGGAGTCCTCTGACTCACTGCTTAGGCTTGGAGATCTCGGGTCGTCATCATCACTCATTTTCCCTTCGGATTCCTCCCCCTCGCTCTCTGCTTCCTCCCTTCTCTGCGTCTCTGCTCCTGAACCCCTGACATCCATCCCCCCCTCGAAGCCCCCCCTTCCCCCCTCCCCGCTTTCAGGTGTGGGTGCTGGGTGCTCCATCATCACGGGAGGGAATGCCGGATACAGTTCGCTCCCCGTGGTTGGCCGCCAACTGAAGACCTCCGAGTCTTCCTCCTCGCGGTCGCCGACGTTGACCTGTTCCGCTTCCATCTCTGTACCGCCGTGCTCGAACCCAAGGTCCTCCCCGAACACGTCCATGTCAGTCTCTGCGTCGGTCGCTCGACCTGGCATCTCCAGCCACTTCCGGCGCCATTGCTCCTCCGGTCGATCGTCCCACCAATACGAGGTGTCTGACGCCGAACCCGCCGGCGATCCTTCTGGGGAACGGGTGCTCAGTGCGGGTTCCCCGTCCGAGTCGAATCCATGGAACGTGCTGGAAGAAAGTGTGGGTGTGAACAGCCAGTCGTCGAAGAAGCTCGCTGGCATGGGTCTGTGTGGGAAAAGGGCATGAAACTCGTCCTTGAGCAGGGGTTCCTCCAAAGCGTAGTCTGGCACCCAGCTATTGGCGCTGGCCCGGGTGCCCTCTCTGGCTAGGAGGTATTCGACTCCCTCTTCCCCCCATCTGGAGTCCAAAATCTCCGTGACCTCGTTGATGGGGTCTTGCTGCGTCACCCCTCGCGTCTCCGTCCGCTCCCGGAACGGACTCGGTGCCGTCCCTGGCTCCTGGAATCTGTGAGGTGCCTTGTAGGGAGTGAGCACCGACCTGTGGAACACCGGATGCATTCTGGAACCCTCCGGCAGCACCAGTCGGAAGGCTACCGGGTTGATCTGTGCTTCGACTTGGTACGGACCAATTTGCTTGTGCCCCAACTTCTTCTTGGCTAGTGACCTTGTCGGCACTGCGTGGGCTGCCAACCAGACCCAGTCTCCCACTTGGATCTCTTCGCCAACCCGCCTGTGCTTGTCAGCTTGCACCTTGTAGGCGTGCTTAGCTAGCTCCAGCTGCCGTCTGAGTTGATCGTGTACCGCCTGCAACTCTGACGCGAACGCGTCCGCCGTCTGTGGTTCTCCGTCCCCCACTCTCTCCCGTCCCGGGAAGGTTCTGGGATTCCTCCCATTGTTGGCGAAGAACGGCGTCACCCCTGTGGACACGTGCTTCGTGTTGTTGTAAGCGAACTCGGCGAGCGGCAGGTAATCCACCCAGGTCGCAGGTTGTTGATTGGCATAGCATCTCAGGTACTGCTGCATGATGGCATTGACCCTCTCTGCTTGCCCGTTGGTCTGCGGGTGTCTTGCTGATGCCAGATCGACCTTGACATTTAGAAAACTCATCAGCTTCTGCCAGAAATTCGAGACGAACTGGCGCCCGCGGTCGGACAGGATAGACCGCGGCAGACCATGCACTTTGAACACGTGATCTATGAACAGTTTGGCGGTTTGTTCCGCCGTGGCCACCTTCGCACACGGAATGAAATGTGCCATCTTGGTGAACAAGTCCACCACCACTAGTACAGCTGTCTTGCCTCTCGAGCTGGGTAGATCCGTAACAAAGTCCAGGGCCACCCTCTCCCACGGTTCAAACGGCGTTTGCAGCGGTTCCAGCAGTCCCGCCGGTGGTTTGTGCACCGGTTTGGCCCTCTGGCAGGTGTCGCACCTCGCAACGTAGTCCGCGACTTCCCCTCTCAGTCTGGGCCACCAAAAGTCCCTTGCGACTAATTCCACCGTTTTTTCCGTGCCAAAGTGCCCGGCCGTGGGTGCGTCGTGCAGCTGCTGCAGTACCCTGGCGCGAAGTTCGTCTCCCGGCACGTAGATGGCCCCTTTACGTAAGAGCAAGCCGTCTCGTATCTGGAACTCGTCGCCCTTCGCCGTGCCCTTGTGCACCTCTGCCATCTTCGCCTGCGCGAAGGAGTCGTCCTGCAACGCCCGCCGCACCGCATCCAGGTCTACTGTGGCTGAAGCGCACGCCCACGCTGTTGGCGCGAAGATGTGCATGGCTGCCGCTGGCGTCGCCTCTTCGAGGTATTGCGGTTTGCGGGACAGTGCATCCGCCATGACGTTGGTGTCGCCTGGGACGTACTCTATTCGGAAATTGAAGTCAGCAAAGAACTCCGCCCAACGTATCTGCCTCTGGTTCAGGAACTGAGCCGTGCGCCAGTGCTCCAGATTCTTGTGATCCGTGCAGACCTGCACCGTGTGTTTGGCGCCGATCAGGAAGTGCCTCCACGCCTTGAAAGCTGCATGAATGGCCAGCAACTCCCTGTCCCAGATGGTGTAGTTCTGCTCCGACTTGCTGAGCTTTCTGGAGTAGAACGCTCCCGGCCTCCAGACCCCCTGTGGGTCCCTTTGTAGCAGGACAGCTCCCACTGCTCTATCGGACGCGTCTGTCTCTACCCGCATCGGTCTGCTGGGGTCGATATGCAGCAGTTGCTCTTCCGACGCGAAGAGACGCTTGAGTGCTTGAAAGGACTGCTCCGCCTGCTCCGTCCAGATGAATTTCTTTTTCTTGGAGCTTAGCGTGTCCGTAATGGCCGCCGTCTGCATCGCGAACCCCTTGATAAACTTGCGATAGAAGTTGGCGAAGCCGACAAACCGCTGGACCTCCTTCCGGTTGCGCGGGCTCTTCCAATCCAACACCGCACGAACCTTGGCGCTGTCCATGGCTAGCCCCTTGTCCGACAACTTGTAACCCAAGAAATCCACCTCCGTCGTGTCGAACTGGCACTTCTCCAGTTTGGCGTACAGTCTATGCTGCTGCAGCCTCTTCAGCACCTCCCGAACATCTTGGTCATGGGCTTGCTGCGATTCGGAGAATATCAGGATGTCATCCAGAAAGCAGACGCACTTCTTGTAAAGGAGTCCCGCCAACACATGATGCATGAAAGCTTGGAAACAGTGAGAACCGTTTTGCAATCCAAACGGCATCACTCTGTATTCGTAGGTGCCCAGAGGCGTGAACATGGCTGTCTTCCACTCATCGCCCTCCCTCATGCGGATGAGATTGTACGCACCTCGCAGGTCCAACTTGGTGAACACGCGTCCCTTGCGCACCGTCGCTAGTAGGTCGTCAATCCTGGGCATGGGGAAATCAGAAGGCTTGGTCATCTTGTTTAAGAGGCGAAAATCCACCACCAGTCTTTTTTGGGGCGTGTCTTTCTTCTTCACGAAGAAAACAGGACTGCCCCCTACTGCCCTGGACTCCCGGATGAAACCGCGCTGCAAATTGTGATCTATGAACTGTTTGAGTTCCTGTAATTCGTCCTCAGACATGGAATACAGCTTCCCTTTCGGCAGCGTCGCCCCTGGTAGGAGGTCAATCTTGCAGTCATATTGCCTGTGCGGTGGTAGCTTGTCAGCCTCTTTCTCGCAGAAGACCTCCAGAAAGTCTGCGTATTTGTGGGGGACTGCTTGCAACGTTCCCAACTGCAGTTGTGATTCCTCCTCCTCTCCCTCCTGTCTGGGCAGGATGCAGTGTTCTGCGCAATAAGAGGAGCCGAAGATCAGCTGTCTCTGGTACCAAGCCAGTGTCGGACTGTGCCTGTCCAGCCAACTCATGCCCAACACAATGGGCGTGTCCGACAGTTGGGTGACATTAAAACTGATGACTTCCCTGTGGTTGCCAAGGCGCATCACCATCGGTGGCGTTTGCTTCACCACCTGCCCCCCTAGCAACTCTCTGCCATCCACTGTGACGACTTGCAGGGGCAGAGTGGCAGGCAGTAGCTGTATAGCGTGCTGCTCCACAAAATCCTGCGCTATAAAGTCTGCGTTGCTTCCAGAATCCACAGAAAGCGGCACTTCGATAGTGACGCCATCGGGTAGCTGGAGAGATGCTGTGAGCTGCACTACTGGTTTGGGTGGGAGGGGGTCCGTGGGTTGCAAGATCGCTGGGGACTGCTTCACTGATGCGTCTGGCTGGGCCCCAGTGCCTCTGTCTCCAGCCAGACATCGTCGTTTCCCTGCTGTGGTTCTCCTTGCCGCGTTGCTGCAGTCACCATTGCTGAGGCTGCAGTGTGCTTGTGGAGCCTCCGGGGACACTCTTTCGCCAAATGGCCTGGATCCTCGCAGATGTAACACTTCCTGTACCCTCTAGGAGGCTTCGCTTTCACTGCTGTCGGTGCTTGGGCTCTGGCTGCTGACTGAGCCCTTGCACCTCCAACCTCCATCGGTTCCCCTCCCCCTCCAGGCGGAGGTGTGGATTGCGCACGCGCTGCTTCTCTTGGAATGAAAGAGAAACTTCTCGCTGCTTCGCGCCCTCCACGTCCTTCATCTCTGCACCATGGACGTTCTTCCAGCCTCACCCCCACAGTCAGCGCCCTTTGGACCACCTCCTGCGTGCTTCGGGGCCTCTCCCCCCTTGCAATCTCATCCTTGACCGCAGAGCTTAGACCCTCCCAGAACAGGTCTCTGACAGGGGGCGAATCCCGGTCCCACTCTAAGGCACTGACCAGCGCAAAAAAGCGGGCGTGGTACTGCCGGACGCTTGCCCTCCCTTGTTTTAGTCCATGAATCTCCCGTCGGGCAAGATCCACATCAATAGTAGACAAAAAACACGCATCCATCGCTTTGATAAAGGCATCTGCATTCTGAAGCGCCGGATCTTTATCCCTCCACAAATTGCGTAGCCACGCTTTAGCATCCCCATGCAAATGGGATAGTATGAACCCCACTTTCTCTTCCTCATCTCTAAAGTCTTTTGCCAGCAGTTGCAGTGCGCACATTACGTCTGCTCGAAAATTGGGGTACTGTTGTAAATTCCCATCGAAGTGAGCCACAAGCCCTCCTGCTCTCCGTGCCAACCCAACCCCCTCCGGTCTGGGTCCTGGCTGCCCGTGTTTAACCCATGCTTCAAACCTGGCGTGGAGATCTCTGTAGGCGGCTGCCGCATCCTCCTCCCTCTTCTTGGATGCCAGTACCTCCGCGTTCAATTGGGTAACTGCCTGTTGCAGCGCTGCAACTGTCTCTGCTTCCGTCATCTCTGCTAACCGTCGTGAGCTTGCTCCCAAACACCGATCCCCTCCTCCAGCTGCCTCTCTCTCCGCTGCGAGATATCAGGTGTCCGAAGCTTTCAGAGACGGGTCTTACTGTCAGAGCTGCCACCCAGTCCCAGCTCACATAGGACCAAGTCCGCCAGCGTTCACTTTATAAGAGTCTTTATTAAGTTACAGGTTTCATTTCCGAACTGCAGCGTGCAGCTCTACACCTTCTGCCCTAGGTCGGCGAAGACCCGTCTGAGTCCCCGCCTCTTGCACACCAGCTTAATACCCTAGCCTTGCTCCACCTCCTTCGCCTCTCCCTACGTCTCTGGGTCCTTCTGCCCCCCTGGGCCCCCTCCCTTCTACTCTCCTCTGACGCTGACCCCCCTGATCCTTCTGCCTCCTTGCGGCGGGCTTTGGGACCTGGCTCACTCTCCGGGCTGCTTACTGCTCCAGCTTCCGCTGCATTTGAACTTGGCGCGCGCGCCCAACTCTCTACTTTCCTCTTAACCGTTGCCTCGCTCTCTGAGGAGGGCGTGGCCACCCCTGACTCGTGCCCTCCCTCCTGCTGACAGCCTCCGGAACCCGATGCCTGGCTACCTTCCTCCCTGCTGCTCTCAGTCTTGAGCGTGGGTCCCGACTTCCAGCTGCTACTCTCTGAATCTCCTCTGTTCCCTTCCTCCTGGGGTGTCCCCCCGGATCCCCCCCTTGCTCTGCTCACTGGGGCTCCCTTTTGGGAGTCCTCTGACTCACTGCTTAGGCTTGGAGATCTCAGGTCGTCATCATCACTCATTTTCCCTTCGGATTCCTCCCCCTCGCTCTCTGCTTCCTCCCTTCTCTGCGTCTCTGCTCCTGAACCCCTGACAATAGATATACAAAAATACATAACCATTACAAAGTATCTTTTTATAGTATACTAAGATAGCTAATATTTAAGACTGTTATGCAATAAGGCTTTGAAGCCCATTCTTGTGGAGAGAATTCATTTCTACATTAGGTCAAGATCAGGGATTCCACTAGACAGTTATAACATGTGAAGAAATACTTCCGTTTGCCTGCCCTGAATTTTCCAGCTTCATCCGATGAGAGGGTGAGTTATGCAAGACTTGATAGATTCGCGGAATTTACAAGATTTTACTTATGATTGTCACATGCTTTTTTCCTGATAGAGCTCCTGTGGTTTTTTTTAAATAGTTACAGGACACCTGCAGCTCTCCACATCTTTGAGCAAGAAAGGAAAGTCTAGTCCTGTTGAATTTCTTTTTGTCATCTAGTTATGAATGGCAACTCTTGTCTTTTGGCCCAAGAGGAAGTTGCTTCATACTGTCAGACTATTGGTCAATCTTGCTTAGTGTCCTCAACACTAGCCGATATGGTGGCTTTTGGATGCTTTGGCCTGCAGTTGCCATAATCCCTGACCTTTGGCCATGCTGGCTGGGGCTGATGGGAGTCATAGTCCAAAGGGTTGATGGGTACCAGATTGAGAAGGCTGGTCTACACTGACTGACAGCAGATTCTACGGGGTTTTAGATAGCTCTACCTGGAGATTGAAATTGGGACCTTCTGCATCCTCTAAGCCAGGCTCCCCCAAACTCGGCCCTCCAGATGTTTTGGAACTACAAGTCCCATCATCCCTGACCACCGGTCCTGTTAGCTAGGGATGATGGGAGTTGTAGTCCCAAAACATCTGGAGGGCCGAGTTTGGGGATGCCTGCACTAAGCTATAGCTTTTCCTTGATGGATTTGATCAAAAACATGTTGACTGACTCACATCAGCCAAGTTGTTATGTGGAAGTCTGCAGTGTTCAGGCACAAATAATGCTAGCCAATTTTGCTTGATAACACTTGTTCCCAGAAGTCCATTGAGTCTCAGAAGTACAATACTAAAGTCTTCTGAACCCCCTTTAGCACTACATTACTTGACATAGGACAGTGCGGATGCTACTGTGACATTAGGGCAGGTGTAGTCCATCCCACCTTTTTCTCCATGTGGCTTACATGGTTCTCCCCCTCCTCATTTCATCTTCACAACAACCCTCTGAGGTAGGCTAAGCTAAGAGTGAGTGACTGGCCCAAGGTCACCCAGCAAGCTTCACAGCCAAGTGGGGATTCAAACCCTGGGCTCCCATGGCCTTGTCAGGCTCTCTAAGCACTACGCCACCACTGACTCTCTTCCTGTTATCTTGCTGAGAATCCACTTCTCCTATGTGAAAATCTGTTTCTTCTTCTTCTGCAATATCTCGAAAATGAGATGACTTCAGCCAAACATGGCAGTCAGAGTGGATTTCTGACTTGGCATGGCAGAAGCATAAAGCTTCCCCTCCGCCGTGACTCTCTCTCATCGTTTTTCAAATGCATCTCAACCTTTGGCCCATTTTGCCACGCAAGCGTAGCAGCACCTTCAAGCGAAGTTTCCATTGAGCTGCTGACAATGATGCAGAGGTCCACCTCTCTGAGTGCTCGTGTAGTTAATTTTGCAGCTAACAATGAGCTGTTTGAATTGCTCCTTTCAACAGCGCGTTGCCTTCCATTTGTCAACAGCTAAAGTTCACATGCCATCATACTGCTGGTTCACCCTTTTTTTGTGAGACCCTCTCTGCAATTCGTCGCTGGCGAATAAGGTTGAATCATCAAATAATATTGCACCGCCGTCGGCAGAAATTCCTGCTCTGTTGTTTGCCGGCTTCTCCGTGTAATTAAAAATTACATCCCACAAAAATTACAAAGAACCTTTGTCAACCTTTTTGCTCACCTTTTCAATGGAGGGTTTCTATGGAGTCCTCTTGTATCCTCGCCTAGTGCCTAAATCCATTCCTATAGGGCCAACCGACTATCTATGGGAAGCCTGTAAGGAGGCCATGAAGGCAAATAGCTCTCTTCTAGTGTCATTCCACGGCAACTGATACTCAGAGGCAGATCGAATATAACCATCATCATGACTAATAGCCTATGATAGGCCAGCCTCAGTTGATTGGAAAATAAGGCTATTGGGGCAAATGGAGCAGTGCCACAGCAACCTCAGATAATAAATAATAATAATAATAAATAAATAAATAAATAAATAAATAAATAAATAAATAAAATTTATACCACGCCCATCTGGCTGGGTTTCCCCAGCCACTCTGGGCGGCTTCCAACCAAATATTAAAAACAATACAGCATCAGACATTAAAAACTTCCCTAAAATAGTTGTTTATTGCCTTGACATCTGCTGGGAGGGCATTCCACAGGGCAGGGGCCACTACCGAGAAGGCCCTCTGCCTGGTTACCTGTAATTTCACTTCTCGCAGCAAAGGAACTGCCAGAAGGCCCTCGGTGCTGGATCTCAGTGTCCGGGCAGAATGATGGGGTGGAGATGCTCCTTCAGGTATACAGGACCGAGGCCATTTAGGCCTTTAAAGGTCAGCACCAACACTTTGATGCCTGTCTTTTCACATACAATAGCCATCGTAACTAGTAGCCATTGATGGACATCAGGGGTGCCAACTTGAATAAAATATGGGGGGGGAGGTAAGCCCCACCCCACATATTCGATCACATGATGCAGTGCAGGCACACCATCAACTTTGCGGGGCCCACCCCCTAAAGTATTTTATTGGTGGCCCTGAAGACCCCTTGGCCCCTAGGTGTTGGCTCCTATGATGGCTGTATTCTATCAAAGGCATTATGAATATCAGTTGCTGTGAATCTGCTTGTGGGTTTCCCACAGACATCTGGTTGCCCACTTTGAGAGCAGGATGCTGGCCTGATCCAACAGGCTCAACTTATGTCCTCATGTGCTTGTCACCTTCCTCCTCCTTAGTCTCAGTGCTGCCAGTGTGGTGTAGTGGTTAAGAGCGTAGACTCATAATCTGGTGAACTGGGTTCGCGTCTCCGCTCCTCCCCATGCAGCTGCTGGGTGACCTTGGGCTAGTCACACTTCTTTGAAGTCTCTCAGCCCCACACACCTCACAGAGTGTTTGTTGTGGGGGGGAAAGGGAAAGGAGAATGTTAGCTGCTTTGAGACTCCTTAAAAGGAGTGAAAGGCGGGATATCAAATCCAAACTCCTCCTCCTCCTCCTCCTCCTCCTCCTCCTCTTCTTCTCTTGCAGAATTCATCTGGAAGGAGGGTGGGCTCTGCCTGTCATTGACTCTGGCTCCGCTTTCTGTGGGTCTCTCTGCCTTCCACTCCACCCATCTAAATGTGCACCAGCCACCATTGCCTCCCATTAATAACCTTCTCTGGGGGTACACACTCCCCCTGTTGAATTTCAGCCTGCCGTGCTGCTGTTGATGCCTACCTTGTTTACATGCCCAGAGTCAAAAGCAGCAGAGGGAGGGAATTCTGATGATTGCAGCTGCCTCCTCTAAGCATTTAAGAGCGCCTTTGCTTTATAGCAGGAGCAATAAAGTAAGTCAAACAGGAGAAGGCTGGGGAAGGGGGGGTGGGAGATGGAGGGAGAAAGCTAATGGGCGAGAAGAAAATAGATTAATTAGTTGCTGCTGCTTCCTGTGGCTGCAGGCACCAGCAATCTCCTGTCTGATTTGGAACCTGCATCCAGATAACAAATCCACCATTAATAAGGGAACTCACAGGTAAGTCTATCATGGGGGCCAGATTAGCGGAAGTTTAATGGCCCGTGAGCTCCCAGCGCATTGCATATGGTTTCATTATATGGGACGGAAATTGAAAGCAGTGGCAAGGAGGAAGCGGGCGGAATGACAAGGGAGTGGCGGCCGAGGAAATAAGATTGCATGTCGGGTAACAAATGAGAAAATATACTGTCTCCAGGGCTTGGCAAGGAAAGAAGGGGATGGGGTTGCCACAGCTCAGATTTGTCTTTCTGTTCACGGCTCCATCTCGCCTCCGTAATTACAGGCATTGCCCATCCTCCGGGCTTCTCCTTGATCACAGTTCCAATTTCCTCTTTCTCAATCTCATCGCCCCCTTTTTCTTCACGTGTGCAACTTTGCATGGGCAGTGAAGCTCACAACGATGAGTTCTGCAAGATCTGCAAGGTTCCCATCTCAGTCCAGCGTTCTCTTTCCAGCAGCGTCCAATCAGATGCCACTGTGGTGATCACACAGGGTCCCCGGATGTTTCACCGTCTATTGATCTCTGTGCCACCACTTTATTTCTCACTGCCACTACCCAGGCCCTACCTGGTTCAATACTGAGTCCAGTCAGGGTTAAATTGGAACATAACCTTCTGTTTATTTATTGCAGTTTAACAAGCGTGTGGTTTCATAAACCGTATCGGTCCCTTACAATCATGGGGTGCCTATCCAGACCTATAACATCTGCTACCTGCTCTCACTCACTAAACCACCTCTCTGACAGTTACTTGTCTTCCTAGTTCCTGTTCCTGACTCAGCTTATTTCGCTACACTAACTCAACCTACCCACAGACTCTACCCCAATTCACTCCCACTCCAATCAACCTCCTAATGAACTACTCCCTTCGCCCCTCCCAGAGCTGGTTTTATAGTCCCTCTGACTCCACCCCCTGGGTTCTGATTGGGTAACCTGTTTAACTATTTCACCTCCAGCACTCTCATATGTTAACGTCACAGCCACCTCCCCACGAAGCCCACAAAGAGGGCACAAAGGCATCTGCCCCGCCCTGTTGGTTTGGTATTCTGGAGGGCACAGCTTGGCAATACCTGCAGGCAACATGATCATGCTGTCATTCAGAGTAAAAAAGGAGTGTAGCAGGCAGGCTCTCCAGCTTCTGCTGCATTTATGTACTTTAAATATTATCTGGAATCATTATCTGGAATCTGGAGGCTCCAACCCTCTCATGGTCCTTAGCCCGGCCCTGATCCAAGTGTGTGCTGAGATGTCCTTCCATTCCCTCTTTAAGTTGAGGTTCCTTTATTGCAGGGGGTTGGACTAGATGACCCTTGGGGTCCCTTCCAACTCTACAGTTCTATGATTCTGTGTATTGCTAGCTGGGCACTCTACTGGCAGCCTTGAAGTGCTTGCCTGACTCCCTATCTCTATAGCTCCTATGGCCCTGGAAGTGATGGTGCATGCTTCCTAGAGTCACTCAGTAGCACAGGTGACTGATAGGGAAACATTGGTTGCGAGGCAGGGATTTATAGATCTGATGGCTTCTCAGCATCACTGGCAGAATGGGGATCTGGCGGGAAGTCCAGCTCCCCTGGATCCCCATGTGAGGAAACCTCCGATTCTAGGTCTGCAGTAAAGATCTGTCAGTTTCAATTCCCCTCACTTTCTCATTTTTCCAACCCACATTTTCTTTTGAAAAGGCCTCATGAAGACTTCCGGAGGCGGCGCGAAACGAGTAATGGCGGTCCTCTTTGCGCAGCGAAGAGGGGCTCCGCAGAAAAGGGTTGTTCGCTACGGCGAAGCGACGACCCATTAAGTTAAACCACGAGCAGAGTGAGCTCATGGCCGTGGGATCCGGCGGGCACCGAGAGCGACCCCCAAAACGAAGAAGGGACCCCGTAAGGGGCTCCGGAAGCGCGGAGGGGAAGCGGTGCTGTGGATTCATCGCTCTTTCTGCGGGAGTGAAGCCGCGCGGCTGTTACCGACGAGCGCCGACCTTTCTTCCTTCACATTGGATTACAAATTAACTACTCGTGAGTAGGATTTATTTGAGATTGGATTACAAATTGTGAATTCGGCTGAAAGCGGGAGACGAGAAAAAGGAAGTCCGTCTCCCGGAGGTGCTTAATGATCAAAGGCAAAGGAATTGACAAGCTGGAAGCAGTACAAAAGGGTTTTTAAATGAGAGACAGCATACGTCTGGAGAAGTTTGGAAACTGAAGGGAAAGGCAAGTTATCTTTATTTTCCTGTTATCGTGTCTACTCTGTTCGGGGTTTCTCCTCCGTTAGACTTTTAAAAACTTTAAAGACTTGAAAATCCCTAGTCCCGGACTTGCAGCGGGCAAAAGGTTGTGTTGCGGATACACTTACAAAGCTGAAACAGATACTTAGAGGCATTACCGGTGGATACAATTAAGTAACTGTATTTTGCACCTTTTAAGAAACTATTGTGGCAAAATTGAGAGGGCTCTGCCAGAGGGAAAAGATCTTCTCTAAAGACACTGGTTAATTTATCTAATTGTAGGAACTTTAATGGCGACTGAAACTTTGTTTCTTCTTTCATGAACTGAACAACACTCCCCCTAGTGGAGTTTGGGATTTACAATTTCCTGAGAACCGACTTTGTTTTGTCTCTCTGTGGTCTGGTTACTCACTCTGAGGCCTGTCTTTCCCATGGAACTTTTGACAGCTTGACCTTGAATCCAAAGACAGGTGTGGAATGAGTGTGGAATGAGTGGTAAACCAAAAACAAGAGCTGCGTCGAAAGCAGGGAAAGGCAAATTGGTACAAACAACTTTGGTTTCCCAGGCTCGTAGATCTTCAGTCCCTGCGGTTCTACAGGCTGTACCATTACCAACAACCCCAGCTGAAGAATCCGAACAATCAACAAGTGAAGATATGGCAGCTGGGGGATCTAACATTCTCCTAGAGGAAATGCTACAACAATTTGCAATTTTGAACAAAAAAGTGGATGACCAAACTGCAAAAATTGACTTAGCCACATCCTCAATTACCAAACTTTCTGAACAGGTGGCTAAGCATTCACAAGATATTGGAAACCTAAAGGACGTTGTATCCGAAAATCGAAAATTGGCTGAGGCTGCGAATGAAAAAGTAGAAGCAGTAACTAAAGAAGTGGAGGAATTGAAAGGAGAGGTAAGGCCGCTCCATAAACATATTACTGACCAGCAGGCCTATCTGTCTTTGGTGGAACTGCGAAACAGGGAAAATAATTTGAGATTACGCTCTATCCCAGAGATTGAGAAAGAGGACTTGATTGGCTTTTTAACAGCAGAATTTTCTAAATTCTGGGGTATAAACGAAGATACAGACTTCAAAATAACAACTGCATTCAGATTGGGAAGGGCTGCTGGGAAGGACAGACCTAGAGACTGTTTGATTATTTTAAGGACTAAGCAGGAGAGAGACAAGCTACTCGACCTACATTTTAATAAAGCACTTGAGATCCAGGACAGAAGAGCACATATCTACAAGGATATTCCTAAACAATTACTGGATCTAAGATCTAACTACACTGACCTAGCTGGACTTTTGAGAGGTAACGGAATACCTTACAGGTGGGAGTTCCCACAAGGCCTCTCATTCAAATACAAAGGAAAGAAGATAAAAATCAAAACGAAAGAGGATAGCCAGAAGTTCCTACACGACCACGGAGAAGACTTGCAGAAAGGAGTGGCAGCTATTTGGCCACCACCAGAGTCAGGAAAAGAGTTACCACCCTCGGACTTGGACAAAAAAAGAAGACGCCCAACAAGAGTAACAACAGATTGATACAGGATGTCTCTGCAGCTGTATAGTTGGAACATTAACGGCGTGAATTCCCCAGAAAAACGCAAAAGGATCTTCCATATTCTAAAGAAAGAGAATTTGGACATAATTTGCTTGCAAGAAACCCATGTGACCAGGTCATACAGGAAGGTGTTAATAAATAAAAGATTAGGCCAAGAATTTATCTCATCAGATAGAGTCAAGAAGAGAGGCGTGGTGATCTACGCCAAAGAGAATCTATCACCAAAATTTTTGTTTAAAGATGAACAAGGAAGAATCCTGGCTATTGAAATTTCGACCCAAGGAGAAAAAGTTTTGATATTAGGAATCTATGCACCAAATGAGGGGAAATCAGAATTTTATAAGAAGCTGCATGAGACACTACTGGACTATCTGGACTATTCCAACATCATTATGATGGGAGATATGAATGGGGTCGTCTCTACTTTGATGGATAAGTCACAGAATCAGAATCTGACTAAAGATGGAAGACTACCAAAAACTTTCTTTGAACTAACTGACAATATGGACCTAATTGATTTATGGAGGACGAGAAACCCCCTAGGTAAAGAAGGAACTTTCTTTTCTGAGGCCCACCTGTCATGGACAAGAATCGACCAAATCTGGGCAACTAGAGGGCTGGCACCTAAGACTACAAAAATAGAAATCTGCCCAAAGACTTGCTCCGACCATAACGCTTTGAAAATGGAAATGAGATTTACTACTGCCGACTCCTTCAGATGGAAAATGAATGACAACCTGTTAAGAGATCAAGAGATCGTAAAGAAGGCCCAAAAAACTTTAAAGGATTATTTTGAAATTAACTTGAATACCTCGGTGGAAAAAAGAATTATCTGGGACGCAAGCAAAGCTGTTATGAGAGGGTTTCTGATACAACAGAATACAATCAAGAAAAAACTTTGGAATAGTAAAAAAGACAAGATTTTGGAGAAGATAAGTGATGGAGAGAAAAAATTAAGAGTGAATCCAAAATCAAAAGAGACTTTAAGAGAAATCAAATTTTATCAGTCACAATATGCGAAATTGATTAACCAAGAAGTGGAATGGAAAATCAAACAAATGAAACAAAGATCTTTTGAATCTGCGAACAAATGTGGGAAACTGCTCGCTTGGCAGTTGAAAAAGAGACAAAAATTAAATTATGTCACCAACTTAGAAGTTGAAGGGAAAAACATTCAGAAACTGGGAGAAATTAGAAGGTGTTTCCAGAAATATTTTAAAAAACTGTACACACAAGAATCCGAGGAAGCAACTGAGATAGAACAATTCTTGAAAGATAACGGCCTACCAAAATTATCTCAAGAGAAGAGATCAATCTTGAATTGTAAAATAACACAACAGGAAATCGAGGATGCCATTCAGAATATGCAACTAGGCAAATCTCCGGGCCCTGATGGACTCACCTCCAAGTACTACAGGATTTTAAAAGACTATTTGATACAACCATTAATGGAGGTTTGCAACCAGATTATGGGGGGAGGGAGGGCACCAGATACGTGGAAAGAAGCATTCATCACACTGATACCTAAAGTGGAAACTGAAAAGACTCAACTCAAGAACTACCGCCCCATCTCACTCCTAAACGTGGATTACAAAATATTTGCGGATGTTTTGGCTAACAGATTTAAAAAAGTACTAAATGAAGTAATCCATAAGGACCAAGCAGGCTTTCTCCCAGGTAGACATTTGTATGATAATACCAGGAACATTATTGATATTCTGGAACTTTTACAAACAAATATTAACACCAAAGCAGTGTTAATTTTTATTGATGCGGAGAAGGCCTTTGACAACATTTCTTGGAAATTTATGAAGAAAAACTTGGAAGGGATGGGAGTGGGAAGGGGGTTTGAGAATGGAATAGAGGCAATCTATTCAGAACAAAAAGCTAAGTTGATAGTGAACAATGTGGTGACAGAAGAACTTCATATTGAAAAAGGAACACGCCAGGGGTGCCCCCTATCCCCTCTGTTGTTTATTTCAGTCCTGGAGGTTTTGCTGAATATGATAAGGGAGGATCGGCAGGTACAAGGAATACGGGTCGGAGCGAAACAATATAAACTGAAAGCATTTGCAGATGACTTGGTTTTAACATTACAGGAGCCAGAACCTAGTACAAAAAGAGTTTTGGAATTGATTCAGAAATTTGGTCGGGTGGCGGGTTTTAAGCTGAACAAACAAAAAACTAAGGTGTTAGGGAAAAACTTGACGGTTACTGAAACAGAGGGGTTTCAGAAGGAAACAGAATTAAACATTGTTAAAAAAGTGAAATACCTGGGGGTCAATTTGTCTTCTAAGAATTTGAATCTATTTAAAGATAATTATGAAAAATGTTGGTCAGAAGTTAAAAAAGATCTAGAAATTTGGTCAAGATTGAAATTATCCTTGTTAGGCCGAATTGCAGCTATAAAAATGAACGTTTTGCCAAAAATGTTGTTTTTGTTCCAGGCCTTGCAGATTGTGGACAGAGTGGACTGTTTCGGAAAGTGGCAGAAGGACATTTCTAAATTTGTCTGGCAGGGCAAAAAGCCCCGAATAAAGTTTAAAATACTAACTGATGCAAAGGAGAGAGGGGGGTTTGCCCTGCCGGACTTAAGGTTATACTATGAAGCTGCGGCCTTCTGCTGGATGAAAGATTGGATCTTATTGGAAAACACTGATGTCCTAGATCTGGAAGGCTTTAACAATTCGTTAGGTTGGCATGCGTATTTGTGGTATGACAAGGGGAAAACATATGGAATGTTCAAAAACCATATTGTCAGAAAAGCAATATATATGGTCTGGAAAAAATACAAAGACTTATTGGAAAGTAAAACCCCGAGGTGGATTTCACCAATAGAGGCCAAAGCTCGGAAAACATCCAATATGGAGGCATATTGGCCGAAATATTGGGAAATAATAGAAAACATTGGAGGTAATTGGAGGTTGCAGAGCTTTGAAAAATTAAAGGACAAGGTGCAAAATTGGCTACACTATGCCCAAATTAATGAGGTTTTTAAGCTAGATAAAAAAATAGGATTCCAGGTGGAAAAATCGAAACTTGAGACAGAGTTGTTAGAACCAAAGACCAAGGCATTATCGAGAATGTATAACTTGCTGCTTAAATGGAATACTCAAGATGAGACAGTTAAATCAGCCATGATAAAATGGGCTCAAGACATTGGTTACAACATTATGTCTGAGGACTGGGAAAGGTTATGGACCACCGGTATGAAATTTACGGCATGTAATGCCCTGAAAGAAAATATTATGAAAATGGTATACAGGTGGTACATGACCCCAGTCAAGCTCGCTAAGATATACCATTTGTCTGACAATAAATGTTGGAAATGCAAGGAGGCTGAAGGGACATTCTTTCACCTCTGGTGGACTTGTCCAAGATTGAAGGCCTTTTGGGAAATGATCTATAACGAGTTAAAAAAGGTGTTTAAGTACACCTTTCCCAAGAAACCAGAGGCCTTCCTTCTGGGCATTGTCGGCCAGAAGGTGTTAAAAAAGGATAGAACTTTTTTTATGTATGCTACAACTGCAGCAAGGATTCTTATCGCCAAGCATTGGAAGACCCAAGATTTGCCCACACTGGAGGAGTGGCAGACGCAATTGATGAACTACATGGAACTGGCCGAGATGACTGCAAGAATCCAAGACCTGGGAGAAGAGGCAATGGAGGAGGACTGGAAAAAATTTAAAGACTATTTGCAAAAGTATTATAAGTTGTATGAAACATAAGACGTCGTATGATTTGGAACGTTAGCCCCAGCAATGAAATTTAATTATCTATGAAATTGCTAACATTTGTGAAAGAATCAAAGTTTAAATGGGTAAAAATGATATCATGTTATATTTTTAGAGTAAATGGAGAATAAGAGATTTAAACTTAAATTGCAATTGAAAATATAAAGAAACACACGAAATAAGGGTATAATTTGCTGATGACTTTATTATCAAGAATGCATTATGCGGGAGATGTGGGGAAGTCCAATGGAAATTTGAAATAAGTTGTTGAAATGGATGTGATTTTCTGTTCTTTTTTCTTTTTTCCTTCTATTCTGCTTTTCCTTTTGTTCTTTCTGTAATTTGGAAAAAATGTAATAAAAATTATTATAAAAAAAAAATGAAAAGGCCTCATGAAAATTCACCAAGATCTTAGTGCTGATTTCCCCCAATATACACATTTTTGCACATAGTTTTCCCTAAGGCACACATTTTTGTAAAGCAATTTTCACTAATATAATGCATTTTTTGGTATGTTTCCCCCCTCCCACAAATATATGCATATATATATGCACACTTTACTACATGCATTTTGGCGCACATTACTTGACTGGAGAACAGCATTGCAAAATTCAGAAAAGCGTGGATTTCAAAGAAGGGCTATATTTCAGTTTGCATCTTGTTTCAGAAAGTGTGAATTCGGTCCACAAAATTAAACCCCAAACACTAAATGCATGGCTCCTGGTGTATCCGAACTGTGCACCTGAGCCATGGGGGACTATTAACAGAGGCTCCCCTGAAGACGTCGGTGATTGTGCAGGACTATAAAGGCTAAGGCACTCTTTGAGGTATCCTGGACCCAAGTTGATAAGGGCCCTGTAAATATATACAGGAACCTTTAACCTGCCCAGTAGCATTCTAGCAGCTAGTACAAACTTTTGAGCACTGGAGTTATGCACTGGCGATAGTCTGTCCCCATCAAGAGTCTAGCTGCAGCATTTTGTACCAGCTGAAGCCTCCAAAAAGAAGAAGAAGAGTTTGTTTGGATTTGATATCCCGCTTTATCACTACCTGAAGGAGTTTTAAAGCGGCTAAAATTCTCCTTTCCCTTCCTCCCCCACAACAAACACTCTGTGAGGTGAGTGGGGCTGAGAGACTTCAAAGAAGTGTGACTAGTCCAAGGTCACCCAGCAGCTGATGTGGAGGAGCGGGGAAGTGAATCCAGTTCACCAGATTACGAGTCTACCGCTCTTAATCACTACACCACACGTGGCCCAACAGTAGCCCCACATAGAGCACATTGCAGTAATCAAATTTTGAGGATATCAATTCATGAATGTCACAAGTTCAGGTTCCCAGCTTGATAACACAGTAAGTGTAGGTAATTAAAAAGGAGGATTTATTGCAAAAACAACCAGATAGCTCTGGACGGCTCTAACAAAGCCTCTGGCATCATCACCTGATAACCCTTCTGAAGACCCCTTCTGGTGTTGACAGAAGATATTGAACTTACGACCCTGATGTCTCTTGTTTTGCTTCCTATCTAGCAGCCCTCCCATTCTCTGACTCCTCGGACTTAATAGGTCAGCTCCAGCCTCTTCCTGTTCTGAGAAACTGTCTCTGTGTCTGTTTGCACCTGTTTGAGCTTCCTGCGAGCTTTGGCTGTGATCCAGCCTGCTCTCAGCTACTGCCATATCATCCTGACAGTCTGCAGCTGTCGGCTCTCTCTTGCCTGAGTAAAATCTAAGCTTCTCTGTTCCTGGCTGCTTTCTGCAGTTGGCTTCAGACTTTCACTTGAAGCTGGCCTATTCCTGACAATGAATTATCATGATCAGACCATCGCAAGAATGGCCATAATTGGAGTAGCTGCTATAAGGGGTATGTAGCTGCTATAAGGGTTGAGGAAGGGGTATGGCCAGGGCAAGAGACTTAATGGTCCAGATAAAGAGGCCTTTGGCCCATGGGCTTGAGGTTACCCACCACGGATTTAAGGAATATAGAGCAGACAATTTGGTGGTTGCAGCAGTGCCTCCTAACATCTTGCCTCAGCATAATCTACCAGTGCCTCTTGAGATGGCTGCCTCCCTCTTCCTAATGTTATGACTGGTGCTGACTGACGCGTTGCTCTCTTGTGATCCTCTCCCAGGCTTCTCCAGCAAATGTCTTCCTCCCCACCCCTCGGAAAAATAATAATAATGAATTATTTCCTGTTAACCTTGTTTTTCATTTGTCCTCCATCCCTCCTACAGTCACATCCTTTTGAATGGCTGATTAGAATCACTGGACACAATAAGCGGAATTGAGTCTCTCTGGCACAAGGCAGGGCAAAAAGGAGAGGGGGAGAAAGAGAAGAAAAAGATTTAGCATAGGCTTGATGGGAGAGAGATAAAAATGTTATTAGCTGAGAAGAGAGAGAGAGAAAGAGATTATCAAGCTTCGATGAATTGTCATTTAACAGAAAAATAATCTCCATTTATAGCACAAATCCTTTCTCTTCATCCTCCTGATTCCCATCCTTCTCAGAGGGCAATTGACTAACCCTTTGGAAAAACCCAGTTCATGGGGACCTGCTTCAAAAAAGCACATCATTTCTGTGATGGAGAGAATGGGAAAATTAAAGAGATGCATGCTGAACTATGTTGGGTCTATCACTGTCTTTTTGGGGGAGATTTCAGATCTAGATTTGTGCAGCCTTAAGGCCGAAACAACACTTTATGCTGGAGACATGAGATGTGTTGATTGATTGATTGATTTAAAAAACATCCCACTTCCTCCTTACAGATTCTAGGACAGCGTTCAAAAGGTGTGATCAACTAGCGATATTATGATACAATGTGATGATGTCAGTGGTGACAATGGTGACAACGGAAACTTCAGTAAAATAAGACACATTTCAGAACAACTGAAGCAGTAGAGTAGGCAAGAGACCAACAATTAAAATGTCTGGACAAATGAAAAGAACATGGCAAGAGCCTTGCTGGATTGGGTCAATAGCCCATCTAGTCCAGCACCCTGTTCTCCCAGTGGCCAGTCAGATGGTCCCAGGAAGCCCATAAGCAGAAACTGGGTGCCACAAAATCTTCCCCACCTGCAACCCCCAACAACTGGCATTCCAAGAGCAGGTAGAACATAGCTATCATGGCAAGAAGCCATTGCAACAGCGCGTATGTTCTACCTCAGCTGGTTTTAGTTTGAGTATGAAAAAAAGTTGTAGTGCTGGAAGCAACCATACGTCTATGGGAAGGGTATTCCACAGCCAGGGCACCACCAGAGAAAATGCTGTCCCTCGTGTTGCTGCATAATGCACCTCTTCTGGCAGAGGAACTCAGAGAAGAGCCTCAACTACAGGTCTTAAGGCATGGGCAGGTTGGTATATGTAGAAGGCATTTGGATCTGAAGCTATCCGGCACTTTACAAGTAGGCACCACTACCATAAAGAAGGCTGGTCGTCGAAGAATTGATGCTTTTGAATTATGGTGCTGGAGGAGACTCTTGAGAGTCCCATGGACTGCAAGAAGATCAAATCTATCAATTTTTAAGGAAACCAGCCCTGAGTGTTCACTGGAAGGACAGATCCTGAAGCTGAGGCTCCAATACTTTGGCCACCTCATGAAAAGAGAAGACTCCCTGGAAAAGACACTGATGTTGGGAAAGATGGAGGGCACAAGGAGAAAGGGACGGCAGAGGACGAGATGGTTGGACAGTGTTCTCTAAGCTACTAATATGAGTTTGTCCAAACTGTGGGAGGCAGTGGAAGACAGGAGGGCCTGGCGTGCAATGGTCCATGGGGTCACCCAGAGTCGGACATGACTAAATGACTAAACAACAACAACCACTACCATCTTGAATAGAATCAGCTGCTCTTCTCATGCTCCACCCCCTCCCTCATGTTATACCAAAATCATCCAATAAGCTCTATGGCTAAGTGGGGTTTGGAATGTTAGTTGCACCAGTCCTGCTCCAGAATTGATGGTCTTAGGGCAGGATACACATGTAATAAATAAATAAAAGTATTTGTCAATCAGTCCATTGCTCGGGGCTACAAGGCAAGGATTTTGATATACCGACAATGATGACTGCTGAACTGAAACACTCTCAAAGCTGTCTGGATCGCTTTTCCATCATAGCCGATGTTGCAATTTTAGGGTAAGGAGCTGTCATGATGCTCCGGCATCACTCAGTGCGAGACCTTCAGAGAAATGGGATTACCTGGTGGTCAGTGTATCAAAAGCGATGCCGGAGATGGAGCTCTGGGGACGGATTTAGCCTTTAGGATAGCAGTTAATCAAATGTTTTGCTGCAAAGGGCAAAAGCCAAGGCATCAGATACTTTGGCTGCCATGAAAAAATATGATCTGCGATGACCCCCCCCCCCAGGAACATTGACAAATCACACTCGGATTTTCAAAGCGCACTGACAGATTCAGGTAATAGCTTTACTCAGGCAATTAGCTGCAACCTGCAAGTCACTCGAAACCCAAGCAGACTGCCTGGTCCTGCCAGGAGAGGGGAATCTGGGAGAGGAGAGGCCAGAATAGAAACTGTGAATGGATTAAGTCCTACTTGCCATCAATTGCCCCCCACCCCATCACTTCACACAGAAGGCCACTCCTGGTTTGCTTCCTTCATTTAAGCCTAATTCCGGTGTGTGTGTGTGTGTGTATGTGTATGTGTGTGTGTGTGTGTGTGTGTGAGAGAGAGAGAGAGAGAGAGAGAGGAGTGTGTGTTTTTTGCTGCTGCTGCTAAATAATTTGGAACCAGAAACTCTTGTATATCTACAGCAAATAACCCAAAGCTTTATTGGTAGATCCCCATATACTCTTTTCCTTTTCCTTTCCTTTTCCTATTTTATTTTATTCATATAAAACACATACATATACATTTACACAATACACATACACAACACACTACCTAATTTTTGTAACATAAAACATACCTACATTACTCTATATAACACCTACCTATACTATACATATCAACATACATACACACTTACCCCATATGGACACTCACCAAGTGACTTGACTCCCAGCCTTTCTTGTTACGCTACTTTATTTTTCCAACTAGCTTAAAGGCATTTCATTATTTCTTTAATCTCTTATTTTATCTTAACTTTACTCTCCTTTCGCTCTAATCATTTTCTGGATTCACTCAGTATCTGTCAGAAATTCTGCTTTTTCCACATAAATTTTGATGTATTCCTTAAAGATAGCCCACTCCTTATTCACTTTTTGCACCATTTTTCCTCTTATCCTCCCTGTTAGTTCGGCAATATTGATCCCCATATACTTTCTGCCCATCTCTGCTGTGGTGCTTGAGACTCCAGGAGGGACATTCTACAATCTACCTGGAAAAACTCATTGCACAGAAAACCAGCATATCAGAGAGAAGGTGAAGCTATGAGGTTGCAGTGGCACTGTGTCCTTTGCCTGAGGTGGGTGGGGCAGGAGAGTGAACAAAACCTGCCGCACCAGCCCTGCCCTTGCTGCCAAGACCACACCAGGTGGTTACGGGGCACGAGGGGTTCATGGGGCTGCGCTGTGCCACCTGCCTACTCATGCAGGGGGCAGCCTGGCTGGTTGATGCAGCCCTTGGCGGTTGCATCCTCCCAACACTGGCCAGGCAGCCATTTAGTGAGGGGGCTGGTTGCACATCAGCAAGGCCAGGCCAGGCTCCGGGGCCCAGAGACCCTTGGTGACAGGCAGGGTGGGGTGGGGATCCCTGCATGGCCCCCTCTGATTCAGGCCCCCTCAAAATCATGGCCTCTCTGGCCCTCTCCATGCTATGTCCCTGTGTGGACGGACCGCAGCTTAGTGGTACAGCATCTGCTCTGCATGCTGGAAGTCTCAGAAGAAGAATTTGGATTTGATATCCCGCTTTATCACTACCCTAAGGAGTCTCAAAGCAGCCAACATTCTCTTTTCCCTTCCTCCCCCACAACAAACACTCTGTGAGGTGAGTGAGGCTGAGAGACTTCAGAGAAGTGTGACTAGCCCAAGGTCACCCAGCAGCTGCATGTGGAGGAGCGGGGAATCGAACCCGGTTCACCAGATTACGAGTCCACCGCTTTTAACCACTACATCACACTGGCTCTTCAATCCCTGACATCTCCAAGTATGGATGGATGTGTCTGCTGACTGAAACCCTGGAGAGCCACTGCAAGTCAGTGTAGACAATACAGTGTTGGGTGGAGCCGTGGTCTGGCTCTGTATAAGGCTGTTTCCTGTGTTCCTTCGGCTGGAAACTGCACTTTAATCCAGTTTTCTATGTGCAGGGCACATGCAACATGGGAGGAACGTTCAATCAGCCTCCCTTTCTTCACAAAAGCTGTGATGCGTCCCACTGATATTTTTGGCTGCATCGATTTTCACCTTTGCCGCCTATCTAATTTGAGGTACAGGATGGCTAAAGTGGTGCAGAAAAGTCAATTTTTACTTAGCCTATGGACTGCGATGCTAGATTCCCAGTTGAGGTCTTGCAGAAGTTTCACTACATCTATATACACTTTAAATGTCTTCCGCCACCACCCCCACACCATCCTTCATTTCAGTAATAACACGTTTCTTTTCCTGGAATAATCAGAGCTGCGCTATCTTCACATTTTGCTGCCGTGAGGTTAACACCAACCTACATCCATATTTTTGCAACTAAACTAGGTAACCTGCTGTCAGGCACTATCTCTACCTTGGCATGTGAGCACAGCTCTCCCAAGGAATGCAACCTGACTGCACTCGTCTTGGTTCAGTTTTGCCCAGAAACTGGCCTGTTCGTATGCTTCTTTTGTGGGTATGATGAGTCCAGGAAGAAGCTGAGCTGAAAAAGACAGGGAACTCCACAATTTCACAGCCAAAGCAGACATTTCTTTCCCTGTTGCTGCCTCTTAAGTTGGAATGCCTCTGTGACCCCACATCTCATACTTCCTTCAGACATTTCCCCAAGACCCACTCCCCTCCATGAAGTCTTTAATGCAACCCTCTCCTGCGACTAAGTACGTGCAGATGAACAAATCACATCTTCTCCCCTTGTTTACCCTTGCCTCCATTTTATGCCCCCTCCTGTACTGTTAGCCACTCTGTGCTCATGTTGGAAGGAAAGGTCGGTCTACGTATAAGCGAGCAAGCAAATAAATAAATTCATTATCCATTTCTTCCACTTCTTCAAAATCATCTCATGCTGTCATGAGTGCAGTCCCCGGCTTGATTCCCTTATCAACCGGCATTCCAAGGGGAGAAGGAGTTGGCACTAGCCGATGCTCATCCTGCATGGCATTTAACCCTCTCTGTTCCTGGCTGCTTTCTTCAGTTGGCTACAAACTTTCACGGGGAGCTCGCTGCAAGCTTTCACTGGGAGCTGGCTCATTCATGACATATGCCCCCTTCCTGCTGCATTAACATTCCCAAGAGCAACACTGAACTCGGCCGGGCACACTTCTTAGAAGCCTAATTTGGCACAGAGCAGTATATAAACCTTCATCCTCATCCAAACAATCAAGCCTTTGTACCAGATTTATTGTGCTGAGGATCCTAAGCCCTAATTTACTTAGGACCCAAATATCTGAAATACCATCTCCACCACCACCACCACCATTATTTATCCACCCTTCACCTTAAGGTACCAGGACAGGTTACCACATTAAAACGCAATATTAAAAACAAGGTGTTAAAATAATAATCACAGGGAGCCCTCTCAGTAGCTCCATCTCCTTCAGGGGTTGTGTGGCCCAGTAGATGGCATTCTCTGTGGCAGCCCCTAAGTTGTGGGACCCCCTCCACACAGAAATGTGTCTGGTAACTTCATTGTACAGCTTTTGCCATATGCTGTAGACACACTTCCTCACCCAGGTCTTGGATACCTGAGAGATGTGTTTCTTAGGATCTAACTTGTTCTCGCAACTGTGATTTGTTTTAAACTCTTTTCCATATTGTATTTTACATGGCTGCAACCGACCCTGGGACCTTATGGTGAAGGGCAAGCAACTAATTGAAATAATGATAATCTTAATAACATGTTAATCCTTTGTTGAACGTTGTCTATTTTCACCCTGAAATCCTTCCAGTTTCTCCTGATAAAGAATTAATTTCTACCAAGAACTTTCTTATCAAGTCAAGTCCAATTTCTTTCTAACAGAATCCCTTTCTCTCTTTTTATTCTTTCATCTTCTGTTTTATCCCTCTTTAGTCCCTTCATATTCTTTATATTCTGTGCAAGCACACACACAAAAAATGGATCTAATTGTTTCCACAGATATTCCTGAGGGCATTTCCATCTCTCCTTACTTAGCACTTGCTATTGACAAGGTGGAAGTAAAGTTGGGCAAAGCAATGAAACTCTCGAAAGGTGCTAAAGGCAACAGCAGTGAATGCCAGTTGAGGTGGCACCAGAACAAAAACAAGGCATCTTTCACCGCTGTAAGCAACATTTAGAGGAGAATCCAAAGTGTCAAGGCCACAAGTTTGCACTGACCAGTGTTGATGCAATAATATTAATATTAATAATAGCACAAAATGAGAGAGACACCTTGGCAGCCTTTAAAGAACAATACTCCCCTCCCTTCAAACAAATAAAACGTTTCCAGGTTTCACTGAAATTGAACATCCAACAAATGACTCTCCATCAAAACTCATTGTCAAGGACATCCCAAGGTCATGGTGTTCTTCTGAATTACGGCAAAACTCTAAACCCAAGAAAGGAAAGATGCTTTAGTGCCAGCAGTTCTGCCCATCAGTGAGACAGGAGAAATTGTTGTCAAATTATGTGATGTTTGTATGCATTATTTCCAGAAGTAAGACTGACTAGTGGGCTAAGAGGGAGGAACTGTGGCAGGAAAAAAAGAGAACCAACTGGCAAATTGTTACCAACTCAGGTCAATGGTCCATCTAGTCCAGCGGTCTGTTCTCACAGCGGACCAGCCAGATGTCTGTGGGATGCTCAAAGGCAGGACCTGAATGCAACAACCCTCTCACCACTTGTGATTCTCAGCAACTAGCATTCAGAGGCATGCTACCTCTGTTGGTAGCCATTGTGGTTAGTAGCCATTGATCACCTTATCCTCCATGAATTTGTCTAATCATCTTTTAAAGCCATCCAAGTTGGTGGCCGAGCCATGTCAGTGTCATTGGGAGGAGGTTCCATAATCAGGGGGCCACCACTGAGAATGTTCTGCCCAGCAGGAGCTGAAGTTGGAATAAGAAGCAGGGCATCCCCAGAAGATCTTAATATACAGGAGGGCAGTATTTGATGAGGTACTTGGGTCCCAAATCATTATCAACATATGAAATAACTTTGGGAGCCTGGTGTTCCATATTACCAAATGTAAATGTAAACAGATGCCTGATTTTTTCTCTAATTTCTTGTTTGATTCCCCCACCCTCGGTCTTTAATCATCCAACTATGTCAAAAGTAGTTCTAACAGACTTAGATCCCCAACCATAAGAGATTGTTGGGAACTTTTTTTTTGCTAATTTTGTTGTTGTTTAGTTGTTTAGTCGTGTCCGACTCTTCATGACCCCATGGACCAGAGCACGCCAGGCACTTCTGTCTTCCACTGCCTCCTGCAGTTTAGTCAAACTCATGTTGGTAGCTTCGAGAACACTGTCCAACCATCTCGTCCTCTGTCGTCCCCTTCTCCTTGGGCCCTCCATCTTTCCCAACATCAGGGTCTTTTCCAGGGAGTCTTCTCTTCTCTTGAGGTGGCCAAAGTATTGGAGCCTCAGCTTCACGACCTGTCCTTCCAGTGAGCACTCAGGGCTGATTTCCTTCAGAATGGATAGGTTTGATCTTCTTTTGCTAATTTTACAAGGGTACAATACCATATTTGTATTAGCTTCATAACGTTTTCTTTCAAGTGCATGCTAATTACATTTTCCATAGCCTGGTCACAAACAAATCACCATTGTTAATCAATAACAGCGATATTAAATGTGCTCTCCCTTTTCTGCCTTATTGAATTTGTATTTCCACAATCCTCTGCTGCTAGAATCCTGCCAGTCTTAGACAGCAGCCCTTTCCATTGTCTGGAAAGTAATCACCTTTCACAAGCTGTTAAATTCCTTGTCATATCCACCCCCTCAACATAGTTTGTATCTAATTTCTTATTTGTAAATGTTGATAGAAAGGCTGATGAAGATTTACATGTCTCTGCACTGAAACAGCATACGGAGTTATATCCCCCTGTATAATAAAATCCATACAGAAGCAAGCTGGCCTCATTCAGCCATTACACTCTTGCTGTTCATGGATACAAATAATGCACTATACCTTCCTTTAGTGTTGGTTGCTGGCTGCAATGTGCCCTTGAAATCTGCTAATGCCTTTTGGCTCCCTGGATGTAGGATAAACACATACACTCCTACATTTCTCTGATGACAATAGGGACATCCTATTCCATAAAAAGGTAAAGGGATCCCTGACCATTAGGTCCAGTTGCGGACGACTCTGCGGTTGTGGCGCTCATCTCGCTTTATTGGCCGAGGGAGCCAGCGTACAGCTTGTGGGTCATGTGGCCAGCATGACTAAGCCGCTTCTGGCAATTGAGAGCAGCGCATGGAAACGCCGTTTACCTTCCCACCAGAGTGGTACCTATTTATCTACTTGCACTTTGATGTGCTTTCGAACTGCTAGGTTGGCAGGAGCATGGACTGAACAACGGGAGCTCACCCCGTTGCGGGGATTCAAACCACCGACCTTCTGATTGGCAAGCCCTAGGCTCAGTGGTTTAGACCACAGCGCCACCTGGGTCCAATCCTATTTCATACTCTCCAACAATTTTCAGATGAAAACATGGATGTCCTGTGCTCTTTTTCCCCCATCATGAATGCCTCCCTTGTTCTCTTATAATAGCAATAGCTCCTACCTGAGAGGTGCCTGAACTGAGTCCAGCGAGTTCTGGTTGGGAAAAAAAGCCCTGGGGAGGAGCAGAAAAGACGTTTTATGTATGCCACGACAGCCGCACGGATGTTACTATCCCAGAGATGGAAAGAAGACAAAGTCCCTACCAGAGAAGAATGGCAAAATAAGCTGTTGGATTATGCCGAAATGGCAAAACTGACAGGATAGCTCAGGAACCAATAAGACCAAAACTTCAATAAAGAATGGGAAAAAATTATCATTTACTTGAGAGACCACTGTAAGCAGATGAAAACATTAGCAGGATTACAATGACACTGTAATATAGAAGATATTATGGACAAAATGGAGAGACATATAATTTGGGTGATGAAATACGTAATATGCAGTTGAAAAGGTTTATAGTAGGACCCATGGAGGGGAAGGTGGAAAGTCTAGACATTCGGAGAAAACTCTAAATATGGATATGCATTTTGTATGGCTATAACTCTATGTTTGTAAAATAAAATAAAAATTATTTCAAAAGAAAAAAGAAAAGAAAAAAAGCCCTTGGGAGATCCTATTCCATACCCTCCAACATTTCTCCAATAAAATTAGGGATGTCCTACGGAAAAGCAGGACATTCTGGGATCAAATCAGAAACCAGGGCAGCTTCTGTAAAGCTTCTGTTGCTAGAAAATAGGAACACTTGGAGGGTCTGAAGAAAAATTGCCTATTACATGCAAAGACGAAAGATCCATTTCATTGCTCCACCCCCATGTGCCTGTGGCCCCACCCACCACTAGCCTGTGGCCCCTAGAAGGTTGCACAGAGGGGAATGTGGCCTCCATTCTAGACAAAATCCCACCCCACCCGCCATAGCTGTCATGTACTAGAGCTAATGGGGAGATATATAGCACACTTATACTCCTGTCAAATCTTCACAGCTACTTCCTGTGAACCATTTTCATGTTTGTTAAAGCAAATCCAGTCTGATACTACTGAATCAATTCCAACCTGTTCTGCAAGCCACAGCGCCACTTCTTTGAATGTATCAAACCATAGTGTCATTGCAGTTAATATTGCTGCGTGATAACACCTTGCAACGTTTGGAACTGACAGGCACCCGATGGATTTCTTAAGCCGCAAAAGTTGTGATATTATGTTTGATGGTTCATACTTCCAAATGTACTCATTAAGTTCTGATTGGATACGGCTGTGATTTTGTGTGATTTCATAGCTAAAGGGGGGGGGGGGAAGGAATATGTTCTTCTGGGCAATATATTCATCTTCATCGCCAATACCCTCCCAGTCAAGCACACTTTCCTGTATCCTTTTGTTGTTGTTGTAATCTAGCTTCATGCTTTTATAAGGATTTCAGGAAAAGATGGAAGGAACAACAAAAACAACATCTGGAGGGATTTGCCTTTAGTAGGCTACTTTAAATTACATCCTCTTTTCACGCCTTGCTTGGTTGACAGAGGACTCCCAGTAGTCCGCTGGCCATCACAGAATGTATTCCTATTCTCCAGCTGGCACATACTTTAAAAAATCAAATTCAAGTACTGGGTCCTCATGATTATATTTTGTACTCTATCAAGGATGTGTTCCCTGTCAACACTTAATGCTTCATAATGAATATAGGCAGGAAGTGGACTAAAGTGTAGAGTAAGAAATGGGGGAAGAAAGACGGAGGCAGGTAAACAGCTTTGGAAACCTGAAGATCTCCCTTTAAAAATTCATCTGCTTTTATTTTACCACACAAGCTTTAACCAGTGCATCAATTAGCAGTGACGATCCCTGTTGTTAATGCAATTTCCTCCTTACAGCTAGGCAAAATATTTTTCTTTAAAGGAGAGAATCGCTTGAAATGTGAACAGGTAGGACCATAAAATACTGTGTGTGTGTGTGTGTACACTCGCACAATAGGAAGTCCTCCCATTTGTTTCCGTCCTATTCATTTTCACACAGTGTAAATAATATATATTTTCCCCATGGTCACAGACCTCTATTTAACGTTCGTGTGCCCTGTCTTTTATTATGGCTCGAACGGGCATAAAAATCAGATAGACTTTACCGATCATTATTAGAGGTGATAATTTACAGACTATAGGCTGTTGCCATGGAGACTCAAGAAGGCCCCAAAGAGCTAGGCCAGGGAGTTAAGGCCTAATCCGGAGGTGATTTTTCAATAGCGCCAGCTGTCCTGGGTCTGAAAGGCGTGGCAAATTACACCATTATCGGAGGGAAATGGTACGGCTAAGTTAATTATGTGTCAGCTTTAGACACAGGTGTTCATAAAAGGGGGAACATGCACTCCTAATCAAGCCTGACTCCAGTGGAACAACAGCTCAGCGTGAGGTTTTCTAAGAGTTGTTTGTACTGTCCTTCATTTAAATCATAAAAGCGCCATCGTGCGCCTTCTGCGGTGGGAGCTTCTAATCATGCCTTTAGTTTGTCATTACAGGTAATGACGCTTTGGATAAGAATCTCGGAGGCACCTTGCTAATGTTGCATTTCCGACGCGTCCCCAACCATGTGAGCTTCAGCAGAGAGATTGTTCTTAATGCAAAAAATAAATAAAAAATAACCGAGTGGGGAGAGGGAGGGAAATGGGCACCTGATTTCTTCTCAAGCTCTAAATTGGCATAATGTGCTGGAAAGCCACACGTTGACCGTGTTGGCGCCTTCAGATTAAAAAAGAAAAAAGTGTTGTTTCCATAACAGTTTGTGATCAAACTTGAAAAGAGCTCATCTGCAAGATATAGAAAATCGCTTGTAAGCAACAGCAGAGATATGGCTTCGTACCAGACAGCTTTTCAGAATCCAGACAAGAACAAACTGAGGTTTCGCCTCCTAGTCTCTCCCACTGTCTGATTCTGAAGGTTGTCATCCCTTGCCCTCAATACTGTCAATAAGTTACGGCGTGTACCAATATTATACTAATCAAGCTTTCTGAAGTTTAAATCATGAGTGTGTTGTTTTTTTTTGTATTCATGCCTCTGTCATCAGGTTTATTATTCTATTTTAATTATTTTGTTTAGTGGAATGGATATACCATGCAATATTCAAGAAGATCAAACCTATCCATTCTGAAGGAAATCAGCCCTGAGTGCTCACTGGAAGGACAGATCCTGAAGCTGAGGCTCCAATACTTTGGCCACCTCATGAGAAGAGAAAACTCCTTGGAAAAGACCCTGATGTTGGGAAAGATGGAGGGCCCAAGGAGAAGGGGATGACAGAGGACGAGATGGTTGGATAGTATTCTCGAAGCTACCAGCATGAGTTTGACCAAACTGCAGGAGGCAGTGGAAGACAGGAGTGCCTGGCGTGCTCTGGTCCATGGGGTCACGAAGAGTCGGACACGACTAAACGACTAAACAACAACAAGCAGTGTACAGAAAATGAAATTTACATTAGAAGGTACCTCAGAGGTCATATACTCAGAGGTCCTCCCCTGTCATGGATGCTTTCATGAAGATTCCTGCATTTCAGGGGCTTGGACTAGATGACTCTCAGGGACACTTCCAACTCTACAGTTCTATGATTCCATGACTCCAACTCCAGAGCCATGCAAGAAATCTGAAACCCAGATAGTTGGCTCTCTAATCTCTGCTTAAAAACTCTGAGGAAACGTCCATCTGCTTCCAAGGCAGCCTCTTCTGCTATCCAGTAGTTCACACCACCAGGAAGATCTTCCTAAAAGTTTAGTCTAAATCATTTTTCTTGTCCTTTTATACCATTGGTTTGGGTCCTGAGCTCTGGAGCAAGGGGGAAGAAAAGCTTCATCATCTATGTCACCTCTTGACAGTCTTTTCTCCCAGCTCAACACACCAATGTCCTTCAACATTTCTTCACAGGGCTTGGATTCCCCAGGCCCATCATGGATGGCTGCCTTATAGTGAGCCAGACGATTGGTCCATCAAGTTCAGGACTGCCTACACTGACTGACAGCAGCTCTCCAGGGTTTCAGGCAGGGAGAGACCCCTGCCCTACCTGGATATGCTGAGGACTGAACTTGGGGCTTTCTGCATTCAGGAAAGATGTTCTGCCACTGACTTATGGTGCATCAACATCTTTGTCAGCCACCTGTGGATATGCTCTGGTTTGCTGGTATCCTCCTAAATTTTGGGGAAAGGTATTTCTGGAAGTCAACCTTTCCAATATAATTCTTTAAGTTTTATAAGAATTGATCATCATCATCAACAACAACAACTTCATTTTCTTGGACACTTTCTACTAAAAACAGCCCCAAGGTGACTTATGGGTGAATCCGTGAGAAAGTAGACTATTCATGGTCTGATTCACTTATCCTTGATTGCTATTATTAATTTTAATTTATACATTGTTTACTTGCCAAAACGGCTTCTGTTAGCTGCACAATGTCCATCAGGCATCACACCTGAGGCACCAGACCCACTGTTGGAGGCAGTAATGCTTCTGGACACTAATTGGTGGAAACTGCAGAAGGTGGGAGCACTGTTGTCCTCAGGTCCTTCTTGTGGGCTTCCCATGGGCATCTGGTCGGCCACTGTGAGAACAGGATGATGGACTAGATGGGCCACTGCCCTGATCTAGCAGACTCTTCTTATGTTCATCACACAATGTCCTCTGCCATATGTTACTACAGTGGTACCTCAGGTTACAGACGCTTCAGGTTACAGACTCCACTAACCCAGAAATAGTATCTCAGGTTAAGAACTTTGCTTCAGAATGAGAACAGAAATCGCGCAGTGGCGGGGCAGCGGCAGCGGGAGGCCCCATTAGCTAAAGTGGTGCTTCAGGTTAAGAACAGTTTCAGGTTAAGAACGGACCTCTGGAATGAATTAAGTTCTTAACCCGAGGTACCACTGTAATCTCTACCCTACCCCACCAGATTCCACCCAGCTCCAAGGCTCTACCATGTTGGGAAGGATCTGGGCCTCAAGATCCTCTAGCCAAGGGCAAAACTCTACTTGTGGTTTAGATTAGTGGATCCCAACCTTTTTGCTATGGTGGCACACAAGTCTGAATTTGCTTGGAATGGTGACCCATCAGTTCATTGTCCCATGAAATTTGGCCTTCACGTCTCTGGCAACCTTCAGCATCATGGATTTAAGCCACAAGTTTGTCCAACTTCTATAATAAGCATCATCTGAGGCACCCAAGCAAAAATTATGAAGCCCAGAATGTACTTGCAGGTCATGACCCTCCGGTTGGGAAATGCTGGTTTAGAGGAAAGTATGGTAGATTCTGAGCATTAAGGGTTCGTAGCAGTTCACATTTTTTACTCAAGGGTATAAGTACACATTAGGATTTATTTATTTTTGACACATGAATACTCCCAAGAAGCAAAATTATAGCCAAGGAAGCAGCTCTGCTTGAGGCAGAGAGGGCAAAGTTCATGCCTGCATGGGGAAAACCCAAGCACTATATGGCAAGGGAGCAGGTTAAAGAGCATTTAAAAGCAATTATTTGACAGTGGTGCTTTTGCGGATGCTGCGGCGCCATTTGGTACCCAGCGCCCTGTGAGAAACCCTGACATGTAATTAACAGTGACTTCCAAGGAAAATGTTTATGAGCCGGTGACAGTTTTCAAACAAAAGGCCATATGTCAAAGGACAAGTGTGTGCATCATAAAAGAGAAAGGGAAAGTATAAATGAAAAAGCAAGCACTGTACCAGTCCGCAGACAGATTCGTCCACAACAAACCGTTTGGCCACAAATGTGGCTTACCTGGTTCACTTTGTTATTTGAGCGATAGTTTCAAAATTGCCTTTGGTATTTGTGTTCCTGAGTGCTCTAAGACGTTTCGTTAGTTTCTCCATAAGGGTTATATTCCAAAGTCAATTCCACCATGCTTCTGGCATTAAGTTAGTAGCTGTTTTCCAATATTGTGTTATTCTATGTCTAGCTGCAGATATGGCCCCTTCGTTACATATCTTTAGGCACCAGGCAAAAACATTCCTTTTCTCCTAGGCCTTTGACTAATTAAACAAACTATGGCCTGTTTGTGTCTGGGGTTATTGGTTTTTTGTTTTGTTATTATGGTATGTACTTTTGTGTTTTTATATTGTGAATCCTGTGATCTTCAGATGAAGAGTAGTATAGAAACTTAATATAACAACAACAACAACAACAGGTTCTTGAACAGTAAATTCTTATGGTCATCTATAAACAGTGTATAAACAGAGCAATGACTGAATAAACCATCATTGGGTTCATGGTGGAGTTGAGATTTGGACTGGTGATCACCAAGTCACCAGGTTACCGTATTTTTCGCTCTATAACACGCACCCAACCATAACACGCATGTAGTTTTTAGAGGAGGAAAATCCGTAGGCATGCCACCCGTAGGCATTCCCTCCATAACACGCACAGACATTTCCCCTTACTTTCTAGGAGGAAAAAAGTGAGTGTTATGGTGCAAAAAATACGGTAATTTTTATTTCATAGATGAAAAGTGGTCAAGAGCTATTACTCAATAACAGTGCACCAGGAAGTCCTAGGTTCAGTTCCTGGTACCTTTGGGTATAAGATCTCAGACAACAAGTAATGGGAAAGTCTTGTCTAAAATAATGGAGAACAGCTGTCAATCAAAGTCAGCAGTGCTGGGCTAGATGCACCAGTGAAGGCTTGCCATATGTCAGGAAAATTCCTGCTATGTCCTGGTTTTTGGGTGTAAAAATGGTGTTAGGGGGCAAACAGCTTGAAAAGCCTAAAATCATTAGCTTGGGGGGGGGGGAGTTCAACAATTTGGGTTTGTTTCCCCCAAAAGCTCAAAAAAGTTGAGTTGGCTTGAACTTGGGTGGGAAAACGCAAACTCTGAGGTATAGGAGTCCCAGACAACTGAGGGCTTTCAGGGTAAGGAGGACCACTAGGATTCAATTGGACCTTGGCCATGATTGGTAGCCCATGTAGTTGTACCAGAATATATAGGGAGAGATGGAAAGTAGCATAGGCCTGCTCTCAGCTATATTTCCTTAATTCCAGCCTAAGACATGGCTTCTGCGCTGCAAGCCAGGAACTGTAAACATTGCGCTTGAGAATATCTTGCTTCACTCATCCATGTCAAATCGGCCATCCCAAATCAGCCAGCCCTCACTCTGCTACAAATCCCAAATCTCTTAACCAACGGAAGGTCCAATCTCAGGCTCATTCGTTATTATTGTTCTTTCCTCTTGGGCTCTTGCTCAGAGCGCCTGCCCTGCCCGGAGCACATTTCTGGATCAAGTGATGTAAATGAAATATTTTGCTGGCCTTAATAGATGGGGATTTGATTTTGTTTGGTGGACTGGGGGCCCGGAGTGTTATGAACAAAGGGGTTAGTTCTTTATTTGCCTTTGCAAATAAAGTAATTTCTAATCATTACACATTTCGCCTCTGGCCATGCTATCAATTCATTACATTATTTTGTTTTGTGCCACCACTGTGTGTGTGTGTGTGTGTGTGTGTGTGCATTTTAAAGAAAATCGTGTTCCTGTTTTCATGTACAAATCAATGATTTTTAAAAATGTTAATAGCTAAACAACTTGAAGGGATTTTTTTAAAAATAGCTTAAAGCATATATTTCATGCATCAGAAAAGCCAGTCATAAGTGGATAGATGCAGGGAAGCCTGGAGATCAGTTTTCTGACACTTAGGTTGCAGTCCTATACTGAAGATTCACCATCTGAAGGGCAATAGGATTCTTTGGGGCAGTGATGACTTGACCTGCAGACTGGAACATTGCAGTGTGTTCTACATGGGGCTGCCCTAGGAGACAACTGGGGAATTTCAACAGGTCCAAAGTGCAGCTGCCAGATTACTGGTTGGGGTTCCATTTAGAACTCACTTCATCCTTGTTCTTAAGCAGCTGTGCTGGTTTCCAGTTTCCCTCTGTGTCCTTTTCAAGGAGCTCAAATTGATGTTTAAGGGCCTAAGTGACTCAAGGCCCAAATATCTGACACTTCTACAGACCTTCTCAAGTGTTGTGACCTGCAGAAGGGTACCGCTTGGTAGTTCCATCACACTCAGAAGTTCAGGGGGTGGCAACCCAGGAGAGGACATTCTCTGTGGCTGCTACCAAATGAGGGCATTCTCTCTCCTGGGAAGTACAGATAGTGTCCTCATTGTAGAGCTTCCATTGTATGTTGAAGACATTTTGCTCCTCAGCTGAAATATAAGATGGCAGTTTCTCCTCATTCCATGTGCAGAATGACCAAACAGGCAGTTGAATCCCATACCCTCCAACATTTCTCCAATGAAAATAGGGACGTCCTATCCTGGTTCTCCACTACATGAAAGGGCAGCAGGCTAGCTTATGGAGAGGGGACAGGGAGGCTGCCTTAAAAACACAGCTCTGTCCTCCAACAAACTCCCTGTTTGCTCTACACTCTACTAGTATTTGCTGCCAAAGGGAGCTGCCTCACTCTGCCTAATAGTAGGGCTGGCCCTATGCATTTCCCAGGGTGTCTGGCAAATCTATGTTAGACGCAGGAGGACCAGTGCTTTGTTTCTAGAAAAATAGGTGCTAGTACTTACCATGAGTGGGACACGCGTGACACTGCGGGTTAAACCACAGAGCCTAGGACTTGCCAATCAAAAGGTCGGCGGTTCGAATCCCCGCGACGGGGTGAGCTCCCGTTGCTCGGCCCCTGCTCCTGCCAACCTAGCAGTTCGAAAGCACATCAAAGCGCAAGTAGATAAATAGGTACCACTCTGGTGGGAAGGTAAACAGCGTTTCTGTGTGCTGCTCTGGTTTCTCCAGAAGCGGCTTAGTCATGCTGGCCCCATGACCTGGAAGCGGTACGCCGGCTCCCTCGGCCAATAAAGCGAGATGAGCGCCGCAACCCCAGAGTTGGTCACGACTGGACCTAATGGTCAGGGGTATCTTTACCTTTACTTTACTCACCATGAAGTTGTTACAGTCCCACACATTTTATCAACAATAAAAGAGGTGCCGGCCTTTGATTACGCCCTGAAAAGAAAGCATTGCAGAGGACCATATTCTACTAACCCAGTATGCTAGCAGAAGCCATTGCAGGGGCTCCTGTTCGCACAATGGTGCTCCCCATCTTCTCCCCACATCTCCATGCCTCCCCGAAACTTCTCCAGAGGGTTAGGAGAACCCCAAGCACACTGCAGGCTGACAGAGACGAGGGAATGCCTACCTTACAAAACAATCAGAAGAGCACAATGTTGCATTCTCATATTCTTAAGCCTGGTATTTTGGACCCTAGAAAGCCATAAATCTCCAGTGCCAGTCTTTCAGCAGAGTAAACTATGGCCGCAACACTCAACAACTCCATGTTTTCAACTGCTTTGCCTCCCACATCAGCCTTTGGGAGGACAAAACAGTTCCACGATTGTCTAGAACAATGGTTCCCAATTAGTTAAGTACTACGGACCCCCTGTTTTTCAGAGGCCAAGCCACAGACCCCCTACTTTTGAAAATGCTGATATCTCTGTGGTAATTTTTGTTGTGTGGATGTTGCCACCATACTTTCCAACATGTCCTACTGCAAAACTGGGATGCACGTATGTGTTGTGGTCCGCGGACCACCAATTGGGAATCACTGGTCTAGAAAAAATAAAATATTCTTACCCTTCATGACCAACCTTACCTGATTTTACCATTTTATTTTTTTAAAAAAGCTAGGGAAAGAATATGCAATCGATTTAGAAGCCTACAGCTTTCATTTGTTGCAGCCATCGTTGACACTCAAGATTGATTTTCCCCCTTCAGATTTACATCTCGAAAACAACAATTTCCAGTAATTTACCACATTGCCTGTGGGATTCGTTGCCGTGGCCATTAATCTAGGGAAGCATGGTCAGCTGGCGTACATCTGCACATCTCTCCAGGGGTGTGTGCATGTCGAACACTCTGATAAGCAAAACCTATATGACTCTCCATCTATGTGTTTATATAATTTGTCCTCCTTCCTGCATAAGGCTAGGCTTTCAAATTATCTCCAAAGCTGTGCCAGGGATGATCTTATTCCATAACCAAGCTTTTGCTTTGACCTAGTTTAATGACACGGCATCCTGATTGCCGGTTAAGACTTGTTTGCTGTTAAACTTGCTTCCTGTTACAAGGAATATAGTTTTCGCTGTCGATTCCCAAGTGGTACTTGGCTTGGAGCCGTGGCACTTCAGTCTTGTTCCGTCGCCCTATGCTAATATGGAGACAATGCCTTCGTTCCCCAGCTGGTCATCACCTGCAACCTCAAGAGCAGAAGAGCCCAGGGTGAGGCTGTCGATTCCATTGAAAAAAAAACCCAAAAGGGGCCCAGTGATAAATGAGGTGGCTGCTGCTGCCCGAGTTATAAAATTTATCTCAAATAAGCCCCCCCTGCCCAGACTGAGAATAATTGCAGGGAGGGAAAATATTCAGTTCAGCCACACTCCCCACCAATTTGAAGGAGACAATGCTGTGTGAATCCCAGCTAATGCCGCTCCCTGTTAAAATGAAGGGGCACAGCCATCCTTTCCATTAGACACAAGGAAAACTGCATTTCTGCATGACTGAGAAGACTACCGATGGCTCACTTAGACAAATTTCTATCTATTTACAAGCCATTTGTTTTCATTTTGCCCATTACCAAAATGTTCGCCTGCAGAACCAGTGTTCGGTTGTTGCTGACAAGAGTTTTCAATAGCCGTACAATATAAGCGTGTCCCCCCCCATTGCAAATTATTTATAAAAGGCTGTAGATGGAGGGGTAGTTGAAAATGAAAACTATGTTGAACTTTGGGGAATAGGATGGAGTTTGAAGAAGGGCCTTGTGGAAGAGGTGCAAATCTGTGAATTGGTTGCTTCTTCTGCAACTTGAGGTGAGCTGGACAAGAATGCAGAACTACATGGATGTGGTTATCGGGGTCTGACTGGTCACAAGAAATCTTATGTATGTAACCTGTATCTTCTAAAAAACCCCAAAAGTCTCTAGAACTCTGGATTGCATAGTGGATTCGATGGCAGGAGATTGATTCACAATTATTTGAGGGTTTTGTTGCCACACAATACGTCGGCCTTTAAGAACATAAAATGAGCCCTGCTCAATCAGCCCAAAGGCCCGCATGGTCCAACATTCTCTTCTCACAAAGGCCAACCAGATGCCCAGTTGAGACACCTGCGAGTCAAATCTGAGTGCAGCCCTGTTTTCCCAACTTGTGATTCCCAAGCGAAGTTCCCTGGCAAATTGGACTGGCTGTTAAATCACTCTGAACATTGTAGCCCTAAGAGGGGAATTGGAATCTTCTAAGAACTCTCAGCGAACTATGGCTCCCAGGAATCTTTGGGGGACACCATGATGCTTAAAGTGGTACAATAATGCCAGATCATAATGCAGATGTGGATGGAGTTTCTTCCAGAAGAACTCTGAGGGGATTTTTCTGGGCTTTCCAGTTGACGCATGAAAGATGAGTGGGGTTTGTTAGGTATAAACACCATAAAGCTTTGGGGCTGCTTTTGAATGCAGAGTTACTGGAGCTTTATACTCACTCTAATTTTGATCTATGTCAAATAAGCTGTTCATTGTTCTTTTTCTTGGTGTTCTGTTGTAGTGATGTTATTATAGCGTTGCCATATTTCAAGCAGTGAAAATCCGGAAAAGATGTTGAGCGGGTTGGCAAAATCGGATTCTTCTGGAGGTTTTGCTGATCTCTGCAGTATTCTGGATATGTCAGGGAAATTCAGGATGTATGGCAACCCTAGAAGTATCCTCTATTCAGAATGGATGGGATAGTACTGTAGGTGCCCTATTCTGTCATCCAGTGAAGTGCAGGTGTGTTTTAGAGGGCTGAGCCACTGGACACAAGAAGTGAGTAGGAAGAACAACCAGCCTCTCATGCACTGTGGATTTTTAATGGGATATTTTATGAGACCTTTCATGGACACATCAGAGGTCCTGATGTGCACACTGGCAGGTCTAGCCACTGCCAATGTTGCTTCATTGTAGCTCTATACCATTCCATTTAATCCAAATACTGGACTAGCGTGACTACCCATATCTGAGGTCAGGCACGCCATTGTGCATGGAGCCTTGTGACAAATAATTGCCTCCAGCTAGCCTGGAGATTGACATCCTGTCAGAGACGCAGGCACGAATGCGCCTCTGGTATATGCACTGCTCATTATGCAGAGGTATGGTGTGAAGCAAATACAGCTGAAACCAGAACAAGGCCTTTGGCAGCCACCGATTCAACACATGAATATTAATCCCATTTCCTTCAGCATCCCTCCCTCTGTGTTGGGTACCAGGCGGCGGGGGAGCAGTGTGGGGGCTGCACTCACAAACCACCCTACCAGGAACTCCTTTTGAAACTCTTGCCCAAAAGCAAGCCCAAAAGGAAGAAAAAGGCAGTCAGAACTAATTTTGTTTACCAATGCAAACAAGTTTGCTTGTAGGGGATTTCTGCACAATCATTCCTTTGATTTACTCAGAGCTGACCCTTGCTGTTCCCAACTCTCAACTCAGCAATCAAAACAGGCTTAACACAAAACTCCATGCATTCTCACTTGTCGAGAACAATAAACTCATATATTGCAAATTACTGAATTTCCTGGCAAAGAACAAACCCAGGAACTGATGTTTTGATTTTTTTTTAAAGTACCAGTGTTTTAGAAATCTTTGGGAGTAGAACCAGGAACCCTCGGGTGGCCCTGAGTAGTGAGCCAGAGTCTGAAATATCATGTGTTCTACTTTATAGAGAACATCCCCCTATAGAGAGGATTGTAAGAGGACAGTTCTCCATTTGAAGCAGGGGTCGGTAACAGGTTTTGAGGCCGGTCTGGTCCACTCCCTGGCAGACCTCTCGGTGGGCCGGAGTGCGTGCGCCTGTGCATGCCTGCGTGAGCGCACACACTATTTCCAGCACACTTCCAGGATGGAGGAGTGCCGGTGCGCATGTGCACGCGCTATTTCTGGTGCTCTTCTGACCCGGAAGTCGGTCCCTGCAGCGAGAATAAAAATGACGCTGTGAAAAAGAGAGCATGGAATCCCCACGGTGATCCATGGAACAGCTGTGGGCTGGTTCCAGGAAACTCATGGGCCGGAATCGGCCCATGGGCCTTAGGTTGCTGACCTCTGATTTAAAGGCACCCTCTGGTTGGATTGTTTGGACCGTGCCTGGTTTAAAGATGAATTTAACGCACTAAGATACCACTTTCAACAGCCATGGTTTCCCCCAAAGTATCATGGGACCTGTAGTTTGTGAAGGGTGCTGAAAGTTGTTAGGAGATCCCTATTCCCCTCACAGAGCTACAATTCTCGGGAAGAGAAATTGACAGTTATATCACTCAGGGTTTAATTTCAATTTATCAACAGGCCTCAGCAAAGATTATGGCAGTCTAGATGGAAAATGTCACTCATTTGGTTTCCTTACCGCTCTATTGGCAGGGGTCTACATAGGAGAAAGGATCTACTCAGGAGTAGGCATGGGTGACAGATGCAGTATGTATTTAAAGCTGAATTTATCACATTTGCACTTTCCGAAGCAATATGCAAACTGAAACACAGCCATCCTTTGAAACTTGCACTTATCCAAATTCTTCCATGCAGTTCTCTAACCGAGCAGTGTTTGCAAAAATGCATGCGTCAGAAGAAAGAAAAAGGAAGGTATTAGTGAAAATAACCTGCAGTGATGCATTACATTAAGGAAAAGAGCTTGCAGAAATGCACCTATTAGTCAAAACTGCATATAAAAATGTGTTTCTTAGGAGAAATCCACACTAAAACTTTGATGAATTTCCATGAGGATTTGAAAAACAATTGCTGCAGAATGTGGGGAAATGAATTTAAGATTGGAAAAATGAAAAAAAAAGGAGAGCACTGACGTTGATAGATACTTCCATCCCTTCTCAGGAGGAAGAAGACCTACAGCTGCAGGCAACAAACCAGCAGAGGAGCAGCGGCTGTAGAAGTCGCTCTGTCTCCTCTGGACCTTTGCTGGTTTAACAGCTCCCTTCAGAGCTCATTAATGTTCCTGGTTCCAGTGCTGGTCATGGGCAGCAGATCTATATGAGAGAAGATGCTTGTCCAAGTGCCTAGGTCAGTCTTAAAGGGCTAAACATGTCATCACAAGCACCTTGAATTGAGCTCTGTAGCATCGCCTGCAAATAAATACCAACTGAAAGTTTGATTTGTCTAGGCAGGAGACTGCGCTGAAGTTGAGAGAGGAGACAAAAGGGACAAATAACAAATCAACTAGCCTGGAGGGCAGAATGTAAGAAAAGGAAAATAACGGCAGAATGTAGGCCTAAGAGCTAAGGAGCCTTAAAAGTAACATAATATTTGATGTAGTATTTTACGATGAGCTGAATCAGAGATAAAAGAGAACAGTAGCTTCATAATAAATGTGTACATGACCTTTATGGAAGTTACTGCCTTTGCATTCATTAAATAAACCATATGCAAGGCTTGCAATTCTTTTAAATCTATCTCAATATTGTCTGATCTTTATTTAAGAACAGCAACCCCTGTGCAAATAAATCTAAATAGGTGTGACCGTGTTGGTAAACAGAAGATTTAAGCCTTTTTTTGTTTTGTTTTTCTTTTTTGCATATTCGAAGAGACCTTTAACATGCAGGGGCAGAAATAATTGGCCAGAATAGGGTTTTGTTGTTGTTGTTTTTGGCTTATAGGTAGCGCTGCAAGTAACATTAAGCTTTATCTACACTTAACTTTTGCCCTGCTCTTTCCGGACAGAAGTCTGCACTTTCAACACTCTGTCTTTGTTTGCCTTGACATTTTCCTGCAAAAAAACCAAACAGAAACAGCACTTTAAAGCTGTATCGGAGCAAAAGTCAATCGGGTTTTCTACAGAGCTTTAAATTGCAGGCCGTGTCTGGAAAGAGCAGAGGAAAGGTAGGGGTGTGGATAAGGCCTTTAGTCTCATATAATCAATAAATATAAGGACTTTTTAAAAAGGAGGAGAAATGTACTACTAAAAATAAATGCAAGCTGAGGCATTGCACATACAACTGGAAACGATGGGTCCAGTTGGGTCATGCATGGTGATGCATGCATTCGGCCATATGGAGATGGGACTATTGTGATGTGTTCTGTGTGATACCACCTTTGAAGAGTCTCTGGATCCTTCAATTGATCAAGACTGCTCACAGAAACATGTCTGAGCTTATTGCTCCCATTCAAAGCTACTGCAGATAGAATCATAGAATTGTAGAGTTGGAAGGATTTCCAAGTGACACAACATGTGTGTTGTAGTGGTTAAGAGCGGTGGACTCGTAATTTGGTGAACCAGGTTCGCTTCCCTGCTCCTCCACATGCCGCTGCTGGGTGACCTTGGGCCAGTCACACTTCTCTGACGTCTCTCAGCCCCACTCACCTCACAGAGTGTTTGCTGTGGAGGAGGAAGGGAAAGGAGAATGTTAGCCACTTTGAGACTCCTTTGGGTAGTGATAAAGCGGGATATCAAATCCAAACTACTACTACTACTCCTCCTCCTCCTCCTCCTCCTCCTCCTCCTCCTCTTCTTCTTCTTCTTCTTCTTCTTTGGATGTGACTAGTGGCAAAGTTAGCCACCTGGGCACCTGGAGTGGCAGACATGCGAGCCACCCAGGGGGGCGATCGGTGCAGGATGTTGTGAATTCTGTTCCACCTTAAGGAACAGACGTGGGACATTGCATGCTGTGAACTCCCGTTTGTGTATAGCTTTCTGTTTTGCTTCGGACATGAAGGAGATCTGACATGTTTCCTTTTGTCCTGATCTATGCTGAATAAAACCTGCTTGTAAATATGTTCACACAGCCTCACGTGCCACTTCTGTTTGTGCAGCGTTTTCTCTGCTGATTAGCGTGTTCAGTCTTCTAAAGCCTGGGTCACTGATTTATGCTGCACCAAGGACAGGAGTTCTCCCAGCACACTGGTTGGTGGGCTGGATCCAGCTGTGGGCCTGCCAATTGCCCCCATTTCCTTGGGTGCATGCCAACATGGAGACTGACACCCAGGGAGGTGGCACAGTGATTGGCACCCATTGAGGGTGATTGACACGGCGATTGGCACCCAGGGGGGTGATGGGTGCGGTGATCTGTCCAAGGGGGGTGATTGGTGCCCAGGGGGGTGGCACAGCAATCTGCCCAGGGGTGATTTTGTCACCCCCCCTCAGGGATGACACCCGGGGAGAGGTACCCCCACCGCCCCCCTTCCTACGCCCCTGGATGTGACCTTCCTTTCAGTTTCCTGCTGGTGTTTCCAAAAGTGAGTCCTTCCACATACTCATTCTCGGAACTTGTTAGTTCTTGCTAACATTGCAATAAGAATGGCTTCACTTTAGTTGAGGGATCCATGAAAAATCAGGATGAAAAATAATGTGGGGAGTTTTTTTGGGGGGTGACACCCACATCGATTGCAAATAAAGTTTAACTGTGTCAAAAAGTAACAAAGTAAAAGCTCATGATTAATTTTGAAGGCTCAACACACGCACACACATATGGGGTGAGGGGAGAGAGAGAGATGGTGAGAGAGAAATCTGATAATGGAGCATTTATATTTACAATTATCTCACTGGTACTATACACAAAGTTGTATAGCTTCTCATGAAGGATGAAATAGATATATACACTTAAGTCCCTTTGCTGTAAAGACGAGTGATTGATTTTGGTTGGCATAATGCAGCTTTCGTTGATATGAAGGCTGAAAGAGTAACCTCAAGAAATGCTTTCTAGAACTTGCAGTGGAGCTGTGTCTTAAGAAACATTCATCCGTGCTCTGCCCACTCCTACCTCTGACCCCACCTACTGCTGACATGTGGCCCTCGGAACATTACACAGAAGGGAATGTGGCCCTTGGGATGAATAGTGCTTCCCACCTCTGCCAAAGGCCACCACTACATCTTGATGGAGCAAATGTTGTGATTTAACTATGTGCTGTGTGAGGTAGTACGGTAGCTCTTCCTCCTCCCTCCTCCGACCCAATAGTGATCCAGAGCAGAACTCTGATGTATAGTTAGCAGAATAAAAACTTAAACATGTTGCAGGATTCCCAAAAAATAGACCAGAGGCCATTAATATTTCATTCAGCAGAGCTTTACTGCTACTGAAGGCAAATGAGCATAATAGTCACAAATCCAATATATCCAGGATTGGCACTGCCCATAAGGAATCCAGTTGCAGCAGACTTAACTTAAACTTACAATAACTTATAATAAGTCTAAACCAGAACACCGCACCAGAAGGAAAAGAGAGACAGAAAGAGAAAGTGAAACCCAGGGTCCTTCTGGCCTATTATTATTATTATACAGTCATACCTTGGGTTACAGACGCTTTGGGTTGTGCGATTTCGGGTTGCGCACCGCGCTGAACCCAGAAGTACTAGAACGGGTTACTTCTGGGTTTTGGAGCTTGTGCATGCGCAGAAGTGCTAAATCGCTCTTTGCATATGCACAGCAGCACCAAATTGTGACCCGTGCGTGCGCAGACGCAGCGCTGCGGGTTGCAAATGCTGCAGGTTGTGAACGTGCTTCCTGCACGGATCACGTTCGAAACCCGAGCATCCACTGTAGTCAGCATGACCTTGACAGCAGAGATAAGAGAACCAGTTTAAGCCAGCTGTACTCAGTTTCTCTGAAGGAATAACCCAAACACCACGAGCCTTCTGCTTGTTTCTTTCACACAGAGAAGCTTCCAGAACCCTCTTGCCTTAATTAGAACAGGAAAGATCTCTACATATCAAATCAATACTTTCTGAACTAAGAAATGCAAACGGACAGGTTTAACTCTGTGCTGTGTGAGGAAGTAGCTCTTCCTCCTCCTCTTGTTGTTCGTTTGATAGAAAATGCCTAATCTACTTTGCAGCTCTGATGTTTCTGTCTCCTGACGGGAGCTTCTGCATTATTTTGCACCTCAGGGAAAGCCTCCCTTGAAAGCTGCCGGAGTGTGCATCAATCAGCTGGTGTGATAGGTAGTTTAGGATTCATGACCAAGCATCATGCTATTGTTGGAACAGGCTCTCGGAATAACTTCAACAGTGTGTGTGTGTGTGTGTGTGTGTGTGTGTGTGTGTGTGTGTAATTGGAGGTGCTCTGATATCCTCTATTTGACCAATAGGCTCAATGAAGTTAGCAGAAGGTATTATTCCTATCTAACACCTTCCCCAGCTTCTTCCCTTTTCTTTTGCTGTGCCTGCAAAATCATAAATAGTTTCTATGCATATATATAAAAGCCAATAAGATGGGGAGATCTTACCTAAATAGGTCAGGGAACTGATACGATACGTTAAGTCCAATGTTGTTACATCTCTGTGGAACGCCCAGAAATAGCTAATATCTCTCAGTGACAACACTGACATGAGCGTGCTTGATGGGCCAGTGTGTATGTGACAGCTGATATGTGTCAACATGTGGAATCAGACAGACGATGGACTGAGACAACCTACTTGCATACAAATTCTCTGAGACACTGGAGTGTCAGTGGGTGGGCACAGATGACCGTCTACTGACAGTGGTAGTTCAGACATCACTGTAAGACTCAACATAGTATATCACCATCGGCATCAATCCATTTCCAGATGCTGTACATTTTGAGAAATCAGCTGCTGGCAAGGCAAGGAGCATCAAGCTGGTCATCTGGACAAAGAGGACACATTCCTTCTCCCCATTCAAAAAAATGGTTGGTGGGAGCTGCCCCTTCATAATAATAATAATAATAATAATAATAATTTTTATTTATACCCCGCCTTCCCCAGCCAAGGCCGGGCTCAGAGCGGCTTACAAGCAATAATAAAAACAAGTTGAATGATTACAACTTAAAAACAAAATTAAAACACAACATTAAAATATTGAAACATTAAAATATTAAAATGTAGCCTCATCGCAGGAGGAGAAGGAAAGGAAAAAAGAAAGAGAGGGAGGGAATCAAACTGGCTCCAAGCCAAAGGCCAGGCGGAACAACTCTGTCTTACAGGCCCTGCGGAAAGAAATCAGATCCTGCATGAGATCATCATGTAGCCAAATCTGATTGGCTAAGTGATGCTGCGATGTCACCAAGGTCACGCCAGCTGGGATAGCTCAGTTGGTAGATCACCAGACTCTTAATCTCAGGGTTGTGGGTTCGAGCCCCACGTTGGGCAAAGGTTTCCTGCATTGCAGGGGGCTGGACTAGATGACCCTTGGCTTCCCTTCGAACTCCATGTTTCTATGAATAGAAATTTTGCACCCGTTCTCTTGAAAGATTTGTATACATATTGTCCTTGTATAAGTTCTGTTTCAAGCTGTCATGATGCATAAGTGCAAGGGAACAGGGAACATGAAGTGCCTGAGCTTCCTGTTGAAGAAGAGAAGTGTTTGGATTTGATATCCCACTTTATCACTACCCGAAGGAGTCTCAAAACGGCTAACATTCTCCTTTCCCTTCCTCCCCCACAACAAACACTCTGTGAGGTGAGTGGGGCTGAGAGACTTCAGAGAAGTGTGACTAGCCCAAGGTCACCCAGCAGCTGCATGTGGAGGACCGGGGAAGCGAACCCGGTTCCCCAGATTACGAGTCCACCGCTCTTAACCACTACACCACACTGGCTCCCTCTGTTGAAACCACTTACAAATCATCCTTCATAAGTCACCCCAAATAGCACTTCCATTTCATCCCCAAATGCCCTATGAGGTGATTTTTTAAATAATGATGATGATGATAATAATAATAATAATAATAATAATAATAATAATAATAATACAGCTCCAAAACTGCTGACTCTTGAGCAAATCCACTACATCAGTGAGGCTGGGAGCAAGCCCCTTAGTGGGACTTACTTCAGAGTAGATTGGATTAAATGACCTGGTTGCATTGCACTGTAATATTTTGGATTAAATGACACAGTTTAAATGATATCAAATGATATCTTTTGGGGGATTTTTTTTTTACAGCCACAGCAGGCGCTGTAACTCTTCAACGGTTTGACTTTACCCCTCAAAGCACACTTTTCCATTGCTTCCTGAGACAGACCGATTGCAAGAACATAGTGTGGTGTAGTGGTTAGATGTCAGAGACTGGGCAGAGGAGAAATGGTGGAGACTGCCTCCCCAGCCCGACCTTTCCAGTTTAGATTTACAACAGAGGTTTGAGGGAGGTAGCAGCTCAGAGGCAGATGAGGGGAAAAGCTGAGAAATCATGGGAGACCCGGAACAACATCCGGCTGACACGTTGTCATTAGAAAGCATTCCAGACCCTCCATCTCCCAGAACCCGGCGAGCCTTGAAAGTAGGAGAACAAAGAACTCAAAGACAGAGGTATGCATCTGTATGAGAGACATTGAGCTTGATGAATGAGGAAGCAGAAGAGACAGGGGGCAGGGCGGGGCAAGGCGGGGAGGAGCGGGGCTGGAGATTCACTTGGGACAATGCCATTATCCAAGAGGCTGGGTTTTATAGTCTCTCTCTGTAAATACTGAATAAAGATAAGAACGTTTCATATCTTTGTACGTACCAGGGCAACCAGCCCTGGGAGTCGCTGGCAGCAGCCTGACATTAGCATGTTGGACTAGGACCTGGGGCAGCAGGGTTCAAATCTTTGCTCAGCCATGAAACTCACTGGGTGACCTTGAGCCCGTCACAGTCTCTTGCAAGGTTGCTGTTAGAATCAAATGGGGAGGAATAGAACCACCTTGAGCTACATGGAGGAAAGGTGGTATATGTATGTGATAAATTAACACCGGCTGCTTAAACCAATTAAACGAAACCAAGTAGTTATTGCTATAAACTCTGCATGCTCTTCAGTAGCACCGATTTATGAAGTCCCCTCCTTCTCCTCATCTAGGCCATGCTGAAAGCAGCATGTGGTTTGAGATGCATGGCGCGGCATTCACCAAGAGACACTACGTCTAGTGATGCCATCTGGCTAGGACTTAGGGGGAGAATTTCAGGTCCCCAGCCAACAGAATGAGCAGGAAGGTCCCCAAACACCGCACAGCTGGCTCACCACATTTTGAAATGGCCATATAAAAAGCTCCCCCCTCAATGGATAAAAGAAAACTAAGACAGAATGTAATTCTGTACATCTGGCGGCACGGAATGCTGGAGCTCATCTTTCTGATCACCTTTCTGCAGCTACCATTGTTTGCAAGCCAAGGGTTGCGCTCCATCGTAGGGTTACCACTAGTTCTGAATATGAAGTTTCAAGAGTGTAGCTTTCTTCTCAGAATCCCCAGAAGCAGATTTAAGGATGGGTTTTCTGAAGCTAGGGAGGAGGCTGTTTTCTGGTTTTCTCTGATGTTTTTATATGGGCTCCCCCTCCATGTCCACCAGGCACCAAGAATGAGCCAAAAGACACAGGCCAAGGTCTGCCCCATGGGACACTAGATGACGTTTCCTGCCATATGCTAGTGGGGTTTCCCCCTTCTACAGAAGGCTCCATCTATTCGGTCCAAAGTTCAATCTCCAGGACTTGTCGGGTTTGAATTACAGGAAAACCAGCAATTCTACTCCTGGGTCCCCTCCGATGTCACGAGAAATAATGGTTTCTCATATTACAAATGACTTGGGGCTTTGCCCTTGCATTGGTTCCTTCTATTGCCTCATCAGTGTATTGATTCTCTGTAAAAAATATTAGGGGGAATGACACCGGGTCAGGCTCAATTTCTGACATCTAAAAAAAGACATGGGAGCAGAAAGGCCCCCAAAGAGTCTTTCCAGGGCACTAACAATATGCATGGTCTTGACCTTCTGTCTGCAACCAAGTTCTTTTCCTAATAGTTGCTTGTTATATGTGAAATCTTGTAATACGGTAATCTTGACTTATGTACGCAACATTTCTTTCCAGAATCAACAGAGACTAAGAATTTGGTTTTTTTAAATACATACCCCATAAACGATCTAGTTCTAGTGCAATTTTTATTTTATTTTGCCTTGGAAAAGCCCTTCTGGAGAAGCTGGTTCCATTCTGAAAGTAAGACCTTGTTGTAGAATGATTCTGCATTACCTTGCTGTGTATTGATTTGAAAACAGATGTAAAAAAAAAAGAAAGAAAAGGTAAAGGACCCCTGGATGGTTAAGTCCAGTCAAAGGAGACTATGACACTCCTTTCACTTTCAGGCCTAGGGAGCCACTGTTGTCCACAGAGAGCTTTCCAGGTCATGTGGTCAGCATGACTAAACAGTTTCTGGCCCAATGGGACACCGTGATGGAAACCAGAGAGCACAGAAATGCTGTTTACCTTCCCACCACAGCAGTACCTATTTATCTATTTGCACTGGCATGCTTTCGAACTGCTAGGTTGGCAGGAGCTGGGACCGAGCAATGGGAGCTCACTCTGTCACGGGGATTCGAACCGCCGACCTTCTGATTGGCAAGCCCAGGAGGCTCAGTGGTTTAGACCACAGCGCCACCCGCGTCCCAACAGATGTGGGTGGTCCTGGCAATGGTGTGTCTGTGTATCCGCACCTGCCCGGTAACATTGTAGGTGGGTTGTGTACCAAGATCTCAATTGCTATTTCCTTCATTCACCTTGGACATGTGCAGGGCAGAAAGGGCATGAGTGACCCAATTAATGGGAGAGGTTTCAAACACATACCAAGTAACCACACCTACTCTTATGAATGGCAAGATCTAGATCCATGGTTCTCAAAGGGTGAGGATGGCAAGTGCAGTGGGAAGATTCAAGAACGAAGAAGCATTTCAGCATTTCAGCATCCCAGTACAGTATAGTACAAAATGTTATTTATTTATTTGCAGAATATGGATAAATACCTTTTCAGAATATCTTTTCTGAGAAATATGAAAGATCAGGAAAGACAAAGGCTTCTTTGTGTTAATGAGGAAATGAGGGTTTGTTTGTCACAAATTACACACAATATAAATGAGATTATCCTGCAAAAGCAAACACACCTCTCATTGAGTTTGTCTACATGCTTAAAGTACATATGTAAGAGTCTTGTTTATAATCAAATTTTGGGAATGATTTGCATTCTTATGTAGCTGCAGAATATGTCTCGTGATCATATTCTAAAGTAGCTGTGTTCTGTGTTATAAATCAAGCAATGCTAGGAGTTGTTCCTTATTGTTTTCCAATGTATTTATATCGGGGAGGGGGAATGGATTTGGTGTGAGCAAATTTTTATTTTATGGCTGGGGCAACCTAGTCCAAGCACAGGCAAACTCAGCCCTCCAAATGTTTTGGGACTACAACTCCCATGATCCCTAGCTAACAGGACCAGTGGTCAGGGATGATGGAAACTGTAGTCCCAAAAACATATGGAGGGCAGAGTTTGCCTATGTTTGACCTAGTCAGATGGCTAGGGTACAAATAAAATACTGCTGCTACAACAACATTTCTGAAAGGGTGGCACAGAGAAAAATGTTTTGAGAACCACTCATCTAGAATCAATCTAGCCAATGCAGCATATCGAAGATGAGCATGAATAATTCTGAGCTGAGAAATATTACAGTTTTGTACTGCAAAGGGGTTAGCGTATGTTGTTGTTGTTTAGTCTTTTAGTCGTGTCTGACTCTTCGTGAACCCATGGACCAGAGCACGCCAGGCCCTCCTGTCTTCCACTGCCTCCCGCAGTTTAGTCAAACTCATGCTGGTATCTTCAAGAACACTGTCCAACCATCTCGTCCTCTGTTGTCCCCTTCTCCTTGTGCCCTCCATCTTTCCCAACATCAGGGTCTGTTCCAGGGAGTCTTCTCTTCTCATGAGGTGGCCAAAGTATTGGAGCCTCAGCTTCAGGATCTGTCCTTCCAGTGAGCACTCAGGGCTGATTTCCTGAGGAATGGATCAGTTTGATCTTCTTGCATGGGAATTTCAAGAGTCTCCTCCAGCACCATAATTCAAAAGCATCAATTCTTCGGCGATCAGCCTTCTTTATGGTCCAGCTCTCAATTCCACACATCACTACTGGGAAAACCATAGTTTTTACTATACGGACCTTTGTCGGCAAGGTGATGTCTCTACATTTTAAGATGCTGTCTAGGTTTGTCATTGCTTTTCTTCCAAGAAGCAGGCGTCTTTTAATTTTGTGGCTGCTGTCACCATCTGCAGTGATCATGGAGCCCAAGAAAGTAAAATCTCTCACTGCCTCCAGTTAGCGTATACACAGCCTTAAACTGAAATTGGAAAGTTGGTGATTGGAGAGCCCAGTTTGGTAGGTGTTTTCCTGTCCCCTTTGCTAAAGGGTGCTTAAAAAAAATAAATTCATATCATGTCGTATATGTGACCATTATAATTCTTTAAATCTTATTATAACGGAATTCTTAAATACTCTCTAATGACATCATAGGGATCATTGGAAGAAGGGGGATTGCTTTCGAATGAGCAAACAGCCTCCAGCTGCCTGCCACCGTGGACCTTAAAAATGGAGAAGTGTGTCTAATTGGATCTAATTCAGCCTTAGTGACAATCCTACACCATTGAAAAATAGTCACATGTCAAGGCATACCCAACATAGCATAAGCTGAGGTGCATTTTGGGGCAAGATGTTTGTCAAAATGTACATAATTGGGGTCGGGGGGCAATGCTTCTATTCTACATGCCCACCCCCTCTTTCCCCCTTCTCTTCCTAATGTAACAGCAATGTCTCAACAAATGGAACTGACCTGTAGAAAATGTAACTTGAAAAAAGAGACATTGCACATACTTTTGTTTACCAAGAAATCTTTAAAAATAATAAAATGTACATAATTGGGAAAAGTCACAAACTAGTGATATTGAATACACACTTAGTATCTTTTTCTTTCTTTCTTTCTTTTTCTTTAAAAAAACACCTGGCAGTACTTGGCGATAATGGCTAATTATCTCTAAATTTGCATCTGTGCATATAAATCAGCACATGCAATCCCTGACCATTGGCTATTCTGGCTAGGGCTAATTGGAGTTGGACTTCAGCAACATGAACTATACAAGGTTCTTCATCTCTGCTTTCAACTATAATGATCTCCAGGCAATTTTTAAAAGTTGTTTTCTTATGCTTCTGCAAGTTGGCCCAGTATCACTATATCCAAACTTCTTGGAAAACTCAGCCATGGTATTAACACTAACAAAAACTGTTAGTTGGCTGTAAGTAGGCCCAGCAAAGCTGGAATGAGCAAATGGCCATCCCATTGGGAATCAACATAAAGCTATAGTTGATTAATTTTGTGTGTTTGTAAGGGGTTGTTAACTGGTGAAGTTGCCGCGGAAAGGGGACATTTTATTCTTCTATGGAGCCATGTGAATGCAAAAAAATGGCCTGCTAATAGTATATTGTGGTTTTTGTTCATCACATTTTAAGCTATATCTCAGTCTCCCTACAACACCCATGGAAAAGTCGCTTGCCTTGAGGCGCAGGCAATATGCAAATTTATTTAAATTAAATCAATTAAAAGCCAGATCATTAATCAACTTTTTTTTTAAAAAAATCCTTCATCTGTGGACAGTCCTAATAGATTACACCTGGGGGGTTAAGGGAGCTGCTACTGAATTATTTAATCAGATCCTATTGACCAACAACATGTCTTATTAATTTCCTTATAATGTTTAAAGGGCAAATCCATAGCAATTAGACACAAAGGAAGCAATCCAGGAAGCCTTGTGTCTGTGCAACTTGCATTCGTTTTCAATACGAGGGCCTATAAGAGGCCCATTGAGAAAGAATGGCTGTTGGGTGCTCAGTTGGGTAATATTCTGAAATCATCAGATAATAATTGCAATAACTGACCTTGGAAATCTATTGGCTTGCATTCATTCACTCCAAGCGTATGCAATTAATATTTAGGTTGCTTAAAGTGAGAATACAGGTGCTGCGTGTTGGCACCTGCACTCTGATTTTCAGTAAATACAATTGAAACACTTTCATTAGGAAGCTCCCTTGTTCCTTGCTAACTTTCCATCACAAGGGTGGAGAAAAACGAACAGAATAATGCTGAGTGCCCAACATTTTTTCAGTTGCTGTAAATGGCTCACAGATGACCTGCTTTCAGGAGGAAGGGGTTTGCTGTTCTCTAATCCTAAAGTGTGTGAGGACCTCAGCCAGTGTGGTGTAGTGGTTAAGAGCGGCGGACTCGTAATCTGGTGAACCGGGTTCGATTCCCCACTCCTCCACATGCAGCTGCTGGGTAACCTTGGGCCAGTCACACTTCTTTGAAGTCTCTCAGCCCCACTCACCTCACAGGGTGTTTGTTGTGGGGGAGGAAGGGAAAGGAGATTGTTAGCCGCTTTGAGACTCCTTAGGGTAGTGATAAAGCGGGATATCAAATCCAAACTCTTCTCATCTGCTACCTTTTAAAGGATCTCAGGTAAAAAGATAAGAGAATACCAAATGGCATGCTATGCAAATGTTGCTCCTGCCAACCTTGCAGTTTGAAAACACGTCAAAGTGCAAGTAGATAAATAGGTACCGCTCCAGCGGGAAGGTAAACGACGTTTCCGTGTGCTGCTCTGGTTCACCAGAAGCGGCTTAGTCATGCTGGCCACATGACCCGGAAGCTGTACGCCGGCTCCCTCGGCCAATAAAGCAAGATGAGCGCCGCAACCCCAGAGTTGGCTACAACTGGACCTAATGGTCAGGGGTCCCTTTACCTTTTTAACTGCATTTTGCTAGTTTCACCTTTATGTTGCCTTGCTCAGCTCCTCTAGTACAAATTTCATCTTCCTCAGGTGTTCTTCAAATTATCTTCCATTAACAATCATATAATCAAGTACTCTAGGCAACACAGACCCTTTAGAGTTGACACGATGGCTCCTCTCAACCTTTGAAATGTCCCAGAATATTACTGTTGTGGGTTGACCATCATGATATGCCTCTGCTTGCAAATAGTTGCTGGACAGAGCCAAGACATTGGCTTTTGATGCCAAAGATGTAAACTTTTAGGATCCACTGTTTTCTATGATTTTAAGTTGTTTTAAACTGTTTTTAACATTAATTGGTGTCACCTGCCCTGGGACCTTAGAGTGATGGGCAGGTTAATGTTGTTGTTGTTGTTGTTGTTGTTGTTGTTGTTGTTGTTGTTGTTGTTGTTGTTGTTGCTGCTGCTGAAGACTGAGCAGGAGTTTCAACCCTCGTCTTTCTGGTCCTAGCCCTTAGTCACTCCTTCATGTTAACATTGTACCTGCTTTTCAGATACAGGTACACGTTTTACAGATGATTTCAAATAAAATCTCTGCCTACCAAACAATTCACCATAGTTTTATTAAAAAAGCACACACAGCCCCCTTCAAAATTAGATATAAAATTGGGTTACAATTTCAGACAGCTGTGCTGATCCTGCCAAGAGATGTGCTCTCATTTGGAATAATTATGCCATATGAGAAATTTATAAATATTATGCTTGGTGGGGGAGGAGAGAAGAAAAAGCAACGTCTTCCCAGAGAGCGTTCAAAATACCTTTCCACTCTTCTTTCTTTTTTCCTTCCCCTGCCCTCCTTATGACACCCACTTCCCTTCCTTTCTTCAGAGAAGCTAATCACAGCACTGAGACAAACACAGACATTATCAGGCCAAATTAAGGTATAAATCACGGAGGGAAAAGCAGCTCTCCCTGGGTGTGTGTCTCTTCCTCAGCGGAAAACTGGAGAAATCTGATTTTGCACTTTACATTCTGTTTCATGTCTCTAACTCTGCCGTGGACCATTTGTCTCTCCTCCCTTTCATGCTTCATTATGACACAGCCCTGCGTATGGGAATGACAGAGTTGGTTATGCCAATACCTCTCAAATGGTGTGGGGGGGACAAACACCTGTGGGGGGACTGCATTGTGATGGCCTGGGAATCGGATTTAGAAGCTGAACCTGAGGAATCCCAGCCTGCACAGGAGTCCCCGCCTCCAGGACCAGCTAGGCCGGGGCTTGGGCTTGAACCTGAAGGGCCCTCACCTGTCCCGGATACTCAGGAGCAGACACCAACTGAGTCTGCTCTGGCTCCTGAGGGGATGGAGGACCCATTGCCTGTAGGTGCTCCACTCTCAGCCCTGTCAAGGGAAGCTGAGGTTGCCTCTGGGTCCGGTAACCCTCCAGTCTCTCTTGAGCTGCAGAGGCTCAGGGCAGAGAGGCGGAGGGAACTAAGTTCCTGCAGGAGGAGTGCTCGCCTCCAGGCCAGGAGAGGTGAGTCACCTGTGGACCGGGGCCGCCCTCTGCCTCGGGGCAGATAAAAGCCAGTCAGCCCCAGTCCCAGGTTGCAGGAGCAACGTTGTTGCTAGCCTGTTCCTGCCTGCACCCTGTCCTGCTCTTCTGCCAGAGTTCCTGACCTCACCTGACTCCCTGCCTTGGACCCCTTTAGCCTTGATGGACAGCCCGCATAACACGACCTCGGACTGGACTCGGTCCATGCTGCACGGTAACCCCCCGGGACCAGCACATGCACCCTGTTTTGCATGCTTTTGTCCAAGGGCTGGGAACTTTTTTCAGACCAAGGGTTACATCCCTTTGTGGGCATCCTTCTGCAGGCCACATGCCCATAATAGTCACGTCCAGGTACAAAATTGTGTGGCACAATGAATGTGGCTCTTAACTTTGTACAGCTACTGCCAGGGACCATGCTGAGGAAGGCTGCACTGAGGAGGAACAGTGGGAGTCTCCCCCTGCTCCTGATCAGGATCCCGAATCTTCCCAGGAGCAGTGGGACGGTATAGATTCGGAACAGTGGTTTGCAGAAGGACATAGTTCAGAAGACAGAAGTTGGGAAGAACTGGGTGGTGAGTAGCTAGGACATGGGTAGGCAAACTAAGGCCCAGGGGCTGAATCTGGCCCAATCGCCTTCTCAATCCTGCCCACAGACAGTCTGGGAATCAGTGTGTTTTTACATGAATAGAATGTGTCCTTAAAAAAAAAATGCATCTCTGGGTTATTTGTGGGGCCTGCCTGGTGTTTTTACATGAGTAGAATGTGTGCTTTTATTTAAAATGCATCTCTGGGTTATTTGTGACAGTGGTGTTGCAACGGGGTGCGGGGGTGTGGGGTGTGTGCGCCCCGGGTGCCATGTCTGGGGAGGTGACAAGAAGGACCCTGCCAGGGTGGATGGTGGCATGAGCAGCCATCACACCGCCTCAGCCACATGTGGAGGATCCTCCGTTCACGGCTGCAGCTGTGAGCAAAGGATCCCAGCATTGGCGGCAAACTGCTATGTACAGTGCATGTGCGACGGCGCTATGTACAGCACATACATCGTACATAGCGACGCCACACATGCGCCCTACGTAGCGACACCCTGATTTGTGGGCCATAGGAATTCATTCATATTTTCCCCCAAAATATAGTCCGGCCCCCCACAAGTTCTGAGGGACAGTGGACCGGCCCCCTGCTGAAAAAGTTTGCTGACCCCTGGGCTAGGAGAAGAATAACTGGGAGAGAGAGAGTTAACAGACTGGCTTTTGCTGGAAAGCGTCCATCCACTCAGCCCAAGGTCAAGAAGAGCAGATAAGGTGGCAGCGCAGAAAGCACAGCAGTTGAGAGATCAAGTTGCAAGACATGGAAGTGACGTGGCTGACGAGGGAGGAGTTGGGTGGGACCCTTAATTGGGAGCACCTTGATTCTCAGGAATGGATTCTTTGTTCTCTCACTGTGATCATTAAAATTTCTAACTGGTAAGAGACTCCTTTCTCTTTGTTCTGCTTATCTATGGCCAAAGGAGGTGAAGAAGCCCAATCCCTGAAACCTGACACCTACATTCCAGTAACACAAAACTTGGAGGTTTCTGCATACTCCACATACACACACATGATCTTTTCACACTGGTGTGCATCATGGGTGTGCAAAGGAGATGGGGGGGGGGTGTCCACCTAGCAAGGAAAGGTAGAACTAGCTCCAGGGCCCAGGACATGATTGCTGAAACAGCAAGGAGCTGTCCACAAAGTTGCTAAGGCATGGACCAAGGAGCTAGGCAAGGTAAGGATTGCATCAGAAAGATACTGGGGTCCAGGAGGTGGTCATGGGAAAGAAGTTGTGTGGAAAGAACTATGTCCACAAGTCCTTTGATTTCACCAGAGTCCAGGGACAGAGGGTCCTTTACGGTGGCTGTGTCAGAGTCCACACTAGAGGGAGCCAAAGCCTTCGAGCCTTGCACACGCTTTGTTCTATGGGGCTGCCCCTTCCAAGAAGATCTCATCTGAGTCAGGTTCTAGGCTTGGGTCCTTGAACAGTGAGTGTGGAGGGGGCAGTTTTTGCAGGACCCCATACCTGCATGCAGCAATATCACTCTTTGGAGATGAGGTCAGTTACCCGGCTTCCATAGAGAATAAGGAGAACTCAACCACAAGCACTAAAGTGAAAATGCTGATGATTTTCATTCAAAACGTTTTGCTTTGCTCAAGAAAATTATGGGAACCAGCCCCAAATGCCTGGGGATTACACAATTAGCCTAGAGGTCATAAAGCCACAACACACACACTCCACAACCCTAACTGAAAATGGAAGGGACAGGAAATATATGAAAAAGAGCATTTCTGTCTTCCCTCTCTTATGCACACTCAGCAATCAGACTTGCTTTCTGGATAAAGATCACTGACTAAGCAGTGCTGTGTTAAGCCTTAAAAATGTTAACATTCAAAAGTGATAAAGATTTGCAGGAAAAAATCATATCTGAGGCATTCCTGGTTTTTTTTTTTTAATAATATCTGAAGCAAGAAAGATTAGAGAAAAACCATATCTAAGTTCTCAGCTGCTGAAGAGATCAAGAATATCTAAAACAACCAAAGATGCAGAAAAATATCGAACAACACTTCTTTAATTTTGTAAAGGTAGTCTGTCTCTAGCAGTCAGAAGTAAAGCCACTGCCTTGATACAGTCCCTTTGCTGTGTGCCCAAGACACAGAGGAGGCTGACTATTAATGACGTGCTTGTGCTGTTGTCCATTGGTCCAGGATTTGCTCCCATCACAAGACTAAACAACTGTTACTTGTCTTTTAAGAGCCGATATTTACATAAAAGATATGGTCAGGAATTCTTTTCGGGCAGCTTAAAGATGTCTGACTAAGTCGCCACCTGTGGCCTCTGCTGCCTTGGTCAAAAGACTTCAAAGTGACAGAGGGAAGCGTGCAGGCCTTTTGCATGTATGCATACACAGAAGGAGATTAGCCTATTTGCAAAATCCTTTTAATTTCACCCCTCCACACACACACATTGCCCACCCCTTAAGGACATCTGTTAGAAATTCTGCATGGAAGCCAAGCAAGGAGACATCTTGATTGCATAAGAAGCCCCATTCCCTTGTTAGATATATTCAGCCAATTAAGGCCCGGGATTGCACACATTTCCATTTGAATGCTGTTTATCGGTTGCCATTATTTCCAGCACGTGAAGAATAGAGTTCACGACCTAGGATTCGTGTGTTGGCTGATTTTGCACATTTGTTATTAAGGAAAACTCTAATTAACGTCATTTGGAAAATTTGTTTTCTGCAAACGAAAGCGAGAGGAATGGAAACAGGAGAAGCTACGACGGCAGCACAAATGGGGTAATCACCGTGCCAAATTGCTTTGAAACTGGGTTGCTTTCTTCCAATAGCCTCCATGGGTCTGGCGGCGAGAGCACTCTTGTTTTTCATGAATTAAGAGGAGCGGCAGGTAGTCAGTCGTCTGAGTTGCGCTGGAAATGGTGTAGAAGTGATGGCAGTGTGAATTTAATCAGGCCTAATCTTCCTTTATCACTCAAGCTCTCTGGAATAAATGCTTATTTATTAGTTTGACATTTTGTGGAGTTTGCACCCATCTCGAAGGATCCAGTCTGGGAAAAACAAAACCCATATCTAAAGATAAGAAGGAAAAACTATTATTATTATTATTTATTATATAGGGCTGAATTCTTGCAGGGTTCCATTTTATTTATTTACTTAACCATAATGTCTAAAAGTATGCATGGTATAGGGAAAGTAGATAGGGAGATGTTTTGTTTTACCTCTCCTATAATGGTAGAATTTGGGGCTGTCCAACAAAGCTGGAAGATTCAGGACGGGCAAAAGGAACTTCTTTGCACGACACATTGTTGTACTATGAAATTTGCAATGGAGATACAATGGCAGCCACCAACGTGGATGGCTTTAAAAGGGGATTAGACAAATTCACAAAGGCTATTAATGGCAGGTGGCACTGTGGTCTAAACCACCGAGTCTAGGGCTTGCTGATCGTAAGGTCGGCGGTTCAAATCCCCGCGATGGGGTGAGCTCCCGTTGTTCGGTCCCAGCTCCTGCCCACCTAGCAGTTCGAAAGCGCGTCAAAGTGCAAGTAGATAAATAGGTACTGCTCCCGCGAGAAGGTAAACGACGTTTCCGTGCGCTGCTCTGTTTTGCCAGTAAAGTGAGATGAGCGCCGCAACCCCAAAGTCATCCATGACTAGACCTAACGGTCAGGGGTCCCTTTACCTTTTAGTCAGTGATGGCTACATTTTAGCTCCACTGTCAAACGCATGGCCCTAAGCACCAATTGCTGAGAATCACAAGTGGGAAGAGTACAGGTGGAACTAAACACCCATACTAAGTAGAAGTCCTCTTTAGGTCTCAGTCTGGTGTTGCTGAAACAGTTCGAGAACTGCATTGCAAAATCGGAATAAGTGCAAGTTTTGAAGCTGTGCTGTGCTTTGCTTTACATTTTGTTTTGGAAAGTGCAAATGTGATCAATCTGGCTCTAAATGTATCATATTTATCTTCATCCCTAACAACAACAACGACAACAGCATATTTTTATTTCTATCTGTTTGTCTGACTGGGTTGCCCCAGCCACTCGGGGCAACATCCAACAAAACATTGAAACAACCTCCCCCCCCCCCAAACATTAGAAAACCTCCCTGAGCAGGGCTGCCTTCAGATGTCTTCTAAAAGTCAAATAGATGTTCATTTCCTTGACATCTGAAGGTAGGGCATTCCACAGGGAGGGTGACACTACCAAGAAGGCTCTCTGCCCAGGTCCCTGTAATCTCACTTCTCGCAATGAGGGAACCACCAGAAGGCCCTCGGAACTGGATCTCAGCTGGATCTGGGCTGAATGCTGAGGGTGGAGACACACTTTCAGGAACACAGGGCCAAGGAAACGTACTGGGAGCCAATGTAGATCTTTTATGATCAGTGTTATCCAGGCGGCTGCTCCAGTCTGGCAGCCACATTCTGCTGCCCTATTTGGTATTTTGCTATTTGGTATTGATTATGGTCATGGCAATAGCTTTGCATGTGCAGGGGTTAATGGAGAATTTCTGCCCTCCCTCATTTGCACATCACACATTTAAATTTGCCACATGCAGTGTGAAACACTTTAAACTAGGAAAACACAGTTCCCTTGGTGCCTGATTCCCTGTGTTTTTCAATGACGATGTAGCAGATCAGTTCTCTTAAATTAAGTCAACCCTAACCTGGAGCAAAGCATCGGGGTTGCTGCAAATGAGTCTGAGACCCAAATGACTTAAGACCGTCAAAATGAAAATGCATCCATTTTGGTCTATGGTGACATCAGAATTCCTTTCTTTTGCGTTGCAATTTACTTGATTATCTGTATAATAACTGGTTTACCCTTAGCAGCTAGCACAAATAATGAGCATGTTGATTAAGACACTCTGGAAGGGGGCCAAACACTAATAAAATTAAGAAAGAAACTGGACACTTCAAATGAAATGGCTTGTCTATGTAATGAGGAAAGAGAAAAGTTAAAAGAACTACCCGAAGGCCCCCCCCCACCCAAATGAAGTATTAGTAATCTTTATTACTGAAAACCTGGAGAATCGGAAACCAAATTGTTCTATTATTTTTCTGTAATGCTTAATTTAGCTGATAAGCCGAAGCAAGCTTTGTGTAGAGGGAAGAGAAATAAATTCAAGGAAGAGAGTTATTACATGAGGTACATTAAATCTGCCCCTCAGCACCCTGATACCTTTTAGTGGAATATGGAATACTGATGAACTGGAATACTTCGCAAAGATCTGGTCCGTAGGGCCCTAGCCTCTTAACAACCTCGGCAGTCTTTGTCTCCTGCAAGAATCAGGAACACTCAGCAGTTTAGAGAATTCAAACTTTAACAAGCTCAGGAACCAGCTCATTAGAGCAGTCCTTGCCAAAGAGTGTTATTGTTACAAAATGCATGTCTGAGAAATTGAGTCCTATTATCACAGGATCTGCTCACTTCCTATCTCAAAGATACTTAACAGCACCAGAAATACATTTCTGGGGCTAACAAGGCAACATCACCACATTTTCTGGGCAGATTGCTGAGGAACATGGCCTGTTTGTTTTTCTGGGAACCCTGAGATAAAGCAAGCAGTTGTTTTCCCTGTCCGCAGAGCATAGGATGAGAATCAGGTGTTGTAGACTATAAGGAGGTAGGTTTAGAGTCAGTTCAAAACGTATCATCAGCACTGTGGATCCTGCTCTCAACATGAACCTGTCATTCAAAAATCAACTCTGAGAAAAGCCAAGTCCTTTCTGTTTTTTATAAGCACACTTCTGATGTGTGTTGTGATGTCATCACATCTCAACGATGTCATTGCTTCCCCACCCCTGCTCCGTATCATTGGTTGCTGCTAGGCAAGGAAGACATAAGGAAATGACCTCATGATTTAGATATATATGCAGAAAGAAGGGAAATAATGGCAACACCAGGCCGCCATTTTCAAATGGCAGTTCTGTGCAAAGTGTATAATATTCTGTTTTTCTTTGGACTCGGGGCTCATACTATATATATGCTCCAGGAATCAGATAGATGCACCAAAGTCTTAACAGAGTAGCAACCTCCTCCCACCCCCCAGCTATGACACAGGTGAGAAAAGTCTTTCCCAACTTGGTGCCTTCCAGATGTGTTGGACTCGCAACTACTTTTGCAACTATGGGAGCCAGTGTGGTGTAGTGGTTAAGAGTGGTAGTCTCGTAATCTGGTGAACTGGGTTTGATTCCCTGCTCCTCCACATGCAGCTGCTGTGTGACCTTGGGCTAGTCACACTTCTCTGAAGTCTCTCAGCCTCACTCACCTCACAGAGTATTTGTTGTGGGTGAGGAAGGAAAAGGAGAATGTTAGCCACTTTGAGACTCCTTTGGGTAGTGATAAAGCGGGATATCAAATCCAAACTCTTCTCTTCTTCTACTCTCAGCCTCATTCAGCATGGCCAATGGCCAAGGATTATGGGAATTGTAGTCCAACACATCTGGAAGGCACTAGGTTATACGGCTCATCCATTTAAGGAGGGAATCCTTGGTCAGTAGCATCATTGCCCCACTTATGAGGAGAAGGCCTGTTTGCATATTTTGGTGCATTCACAGGGCCCTTTTGCACTGCCACCAGATAAATATATGGATGCAGGTGTGTGCATGCATGCATGCGCGCGTGCACACACACACACAGGCAATGGAAAACTGGGCTAGCTGGCTCAACACCATAACCACCTTAAACACGGATGGAAAATATCAGGCCCAATGGCAAATGTACCCCTCCCCCAACCTCTCTACTTGGCCCTCAATAATCTCCCTAGCCAATACCCTGCCTTGTTTTGCACATTCCTTGAGTGTTTTTTCCTGGCTGGAATGCATCCTTGAACTCTCATCATACTTCTTGTTTGCCTGCATAGAGGACAGTGAGGGATGTGTGAGGGTCTTAGGGCGGGGAAAATCCAGAGGCTGTGGGAAATAGAATGCAGTAACCTATCTGGACAGGGAAAGCCTAACTTCTGTGTAACCTGTTGGTTAGATTACTGCAATGTGTTATATGCGGGGCTGCCTCTGACTACATTTTGGAAACTTCAGCTGGTGCAGAATTTGACGGCCAGCTTGCTCACCGGGGCAAGACGAGTTGGACGCATAACGCCGATCCTAAACCAACTGCTGCCTCTTAGTTTCCAGGCCCTATTCAAAGTGCTGGTGCTGACCTATAAAGCCTTATGTGGTTCAGAACCTCAATACCTTAAGGAGCACGTCTCCCCATACAAACCAACCCGGACCCTGTGCTTGTCATCCGAGGCCCTTCTCTGTACCCCCTCTTCTTGAGAGGTTTGGAGGGTGACAGCATGAGAACAGGCCTTTTCTGTGGTGGCTCCCTGTTTGTGGAATACACTCCCCAGAGAGGCTTGCCTGGCACCAGGGAGAAACATTCCTCTTTACCCAGGTCTTCAGCCATTAAACAATCTACAGTGGTACCTCGGGTTACATACACTTCAGGTTACAGACTCCGCTAACCCAGAAATAGTACCTTGGGTTAAGAACTTTGCTTCAGGATGAGAACAGAAATCGTGCTCCGGTGGCACAGTGGCAGCAGGAGGCCCCATTAGCTAAAGTGGTGCTTCAGGTTAAGAACAGTTTCAGGTTAAGAACGGACCTCTGGAACGAATTAAGTACTTAACCTGAGGTACCACTGTATGACATTTTAAATGCGGAGGGACTGTTACTGTGTTGTTCTTCTGGGATTGTTGATGTTGTTATATGTAAATTATGTTTTTAATATTGTACACCATCCTGGGATCTTCAGGAAAAGGGGAGTACAGTGGTACCTTGGGTTACATATGCATCAGGTTACATAGGCTTCAGGTTACAGACTCCGCTAACCCAGAAATAATACCTCGGGTTAAGAACTTTGCTTCAGGACGAGAACAGAAATCGTGCTCCGGCAGCGCGGTGGCAGCAGGAGGCCCCATTAGTTAAAGTGGTGCTTCGGGTTAAGAACAGTTTCAGTTTAAGAACGGACCTCTGGAACGAATTAAGGACTTAACCTGAGGCACCACTGTATATAAATTGAATAAATTAAAAATAAAAATAGAAGCTAGCCGACGATGCAGAGGTAAAATGCACATTTATTTTTCTGCCCACTCTGCTTGCCCAGAAGTGAATTCCTCCAGCTGGAAAACATTCCTGATACTTGTCCTTATGCACACTTTCAACATCTGATGGGTGACGGGGGTGGTTGTGTGAAACCCCCTCCCCCAGGATAACACCCAGAGAGATTCAGAAGGGGAGATGGTATGCATCTAAAGATACACTGTTACATATATGACAAAGCCTAGTATCTTATCCTGGTGATGTTACTCAGAGCTGTCAAGATTTCATTGTCAAGAATCTTCTTCCAGATGGCAATTATTGTGCTTGAAACCCAAGTTCATTTGTATTTTCCATTTTATAACCGAGAAACTCAATGCACATTTTAATGTGAACCTACCTGTACCAAGACGTGTATAGCTCCGGGGAGTAGACCAATATAATGCGGCATTATATATTAATAATAGTAATTTATAACTCGGTTGAAGCGGTATTCGAACCGAAACGCAGCCATCCTTTGAAAATGTGCACTTCTCTGAACATTGCAAAGCGGTTTCCCAATCGAAAACTGAACAAAAAGGTGTGTATTAGGAGGAGGCGTGCATAATAATGTACGTATTAGTGAAAATAACATGCAAAATACCATAGGTGCCAACTCTATAGGGCTGAGGTGTTTACAGCCCCACTCCCCCAGCAATGTATGTTGGGATGGGGCTAAGGGGGCAGAGGTGATTGATAGGTGGGCAGCAGCAGCCACCTGTCACATTTGGCCCATGAGGCCCATCCCTGTGGAGCCAACCCAACGTTTATCATTATTACAGCCCTCCAGCACCACCAGGTTAACAATAAAAAGGTACATTTCAAACCACAGGGGCTACCTAACCAAAAGCGGACTGAAAAACAAATGTTCTCAGGGTCCACCTAAAAAACAAGGAGGTGGCCAAATGTATCTTCCATGGGAGGGAAGTTCCATATTCAGAGTCATCACCAAAAAGGCCATGTCTGTGATATTATATTATAATTATATTATATTTTGATAAAATTTATACACTGCTTGATTGTAAAAAGCAAACAAACCTCAAAGTGGTTTACAAAAAGAGAGCACAAGAAAATCAATTTAAAAAATACAACCGTACTTAAAAACATACGAAAGTTAAAATACTAAACAGATTAAAATTAATCCAACTTTCTAAGCATCAGGGTAGGCTTGTCTAGACAAGAATGTAATTTTAACAGGCACGAAAAAGAGTGCAGTGAAAGCGACCGGTTGATCTATGTTATTCTCTGTGAGTTCTGATTGGCATTAACCGATTAAAGGTCGGAATGCTGTTAATAAACAAACAGAGATGAGATTTCTTCTTTTGTGAGCCAGCACTTTCCAAGGTTGCTCCAGGCGTGTGCATCTCTGTGTAAGACACAAAATGAAAAGAAAATAAACAACCTCCCCACATTTTTATAATGTGTTGCTTTGTGTCTTCCGTTTGCCACCTCTTCTATTCAAGGTTCATTTGCTTAAGCACAGCCGGGACCTTTGGAGAAACAATTCCATTTGCTGCTTGGAGATGTCTTGCATATCTATTTCCTTCTCATCTGGTTGAGCAGCGACTGATGTGTAAATCTCCACACATCCCGATTAGCCTGTGCTCCAAAATGATGGGTTCAATAGAAAGGTGACAATATTGCACGAGAAGTGGGCCTCTGTTTGCAGAGGGGCTTTTGGAGGAGTTGGCCTCAGAGCAGCACGCTCGCTTGCTCTCAGATACAAATCACACGTCAAATGCTTTAAGGGGTATATTTTCCCCGTCAAACCGCTCTCTGGAAATACTCTGAGGCAATAGGCATTTATCTCAGTCTGCTACCTCCTGAAGGTACTTGCATACTGGAAAAGGCACAGAATACCAATTCTTCCAGAAAGGTGCCATTGCTCTTCAGGCTGCTGCTCTTGCTGGGGGGGGGGGGTTGGAGGAACCCACCTATGCTGTTTTCATGTGCAGTGTGGATCAAGGACAACCCAAGTTTTTTGTGAGCCCTTTGGCAATAGGGTATCAGTGACCAACCCCCTTTGCCCTGCCCCTTCCTCCTGAAGCCACACCCTCCTAAAGCCACGTTCCTGCCTCTTCCTCCTGAAGCCACGCCTTCTCCTCTTTGGCCCCTCCCATTCCTCCTCTAAACTTCTTGGGCCTCCTTCCTTTTAACAGATCTTGACCAAAAGTGACAACCTCTGTCTCACCAAATATTGTTTTCACCCAACATTCTGCTTCCTACAGTGAACAGCCAGGTGATTTTTGGAAGCGTATGATGACCAGGGAGTGAAGATCCAGGAATTTCTCATGTCACCACCATATGGTGTTCCAAGCTATACTGCTCCTGCATGTGGAAGTTCTGCGCAGAGGCGGTTTTAGGGTGGCATGACTGGGAGCTGCTGAAATTTGAGAACTCAAAGTCCACCACTGTTCTGGGGCTATCTTCATTCTTGGAGGTGATATGCTTCCTCAATACCAGTTGCTGGAAACCACAGGAGGGGAGATTGCTGTTGTGCTCAGATCCTTTCAGGCTTTTCACAAGCATCTGGGTGGCCAATGTGAGAACAGGATGCTGGGATAGATGGACCATGGGCCTGATTCAGCAGGCTCTTCATATGTTCTTATATCATGGCAAATGGCTAGAATGTCTGTTTGATGGGAGCGAGCCAACAGTAAATCACACTGTGCCCATTGGAGCCAACTCTTTATTAGCAAGAATAGGATCTGCACAGACTTGGCAGAGTCTCAGGCCTAGTGAGCACAGGAACTCATCTCCGGTAGGTCTTGCTTCCATGGATCAGTTGTTAAGACTAAAGGTCCCCATCTCCCCAGCTATGTCTCCTCTTCTCCAAAGCTTTTCTCAAGCCATCTGAGACTGTGCCTGCATGCCTGCCTTTGCTCCTCTTGCTTCATGCCTCTTCTGATTCTGGGAGACCAGGGGGGAAGGGAGCAGGTTGCAGCAGGAAGGAGAGATACCCTTGACTCTTCACTAGTCTGACTCACCTCTGTCTCTTGGCCTCTCTTCTCCCACCCTCCTGCTTCAGCTTCTGCCTCTGGTTCTGGACTCCTTCTGTCACAAACTCTCCCTGCTCACTAAGCCCTGTTACCCCTTCAGCTTCTGACACCTCCTCCTCCCAGTCTTCTCCCTCTGATCACTCATTGTTGTTCTGCCACTAGTTCCTGGGCTCTGAGCCTTCTTCCCTTAGTGGTTCCCCAGCTGGTTCCTCCCATCATTTCTCTGCATCTAGCCGGTCCATGACACCATTTGGGGGATGTTAGAATTCTGTTTGTGTTTTAAAATAATCTGAAAAATTAGAACCAAGTTTGTGGTAAATCTGAGTCAAAGTATTTGGCCGAAACATTTTTCATCCTGTTAGTGGGATGGGATGAGAATGGCCAACAAAGATTGCAATAATCCAGGGTAGGAGTTATCGGAAAAGCATGACTTATTTCTAAATGTGCATCTCTGTATATAAATTAGAAAATGCAAATGTGTGTTTCCCTCCACCCTTGTTTGGGCGATGCACCTCTTTCTTTTCTTTTTGGCAGTGTGCTGCTGGCCACCTCATTGACTGCTTTTGCTAAAGATTGCCTTGGAATGCCCCTGGAGATTAATGCTAAGCAAGATCCCCAAGGCTCAGATCGGAAATAGCTTGGCTTAAACCTGTTTGAAGAAAGGGAGGACTCGATATTTATAAAACGTCCTCAATTTAAAGTTGCAGAAAACTTGTTTCTCGTCAGGCCTCTGGCAGGGACTTTTGTGCGTCAGCAAGAGAAGCCTTAGCATGGGTACCGAAATAAGCAAATAATCACAAATGTGCTACGCCAGAATTGATTTTGCGGGGAGATTTCCTTGTATCAGCATTTGCAGCTTGACAACATCTTTCATTACGGATGACACAGTGCAGGAAAAATCCAAACCCTTTATGGGAAGAAAACTGGGGAACACCCAGAAAAGAAAATTAGAACAGTACAAAGTAATGATGATAATAGAGCCATGCAATGTGCTCGTGGCAAGCAGCTGGGTTCTCTTTGACCTGCCCACTCATAGTATTGTGCATGTTCTTTATTTTTAACCAGGGAAAGATCACCCAGTGCCTTCCAGATGTTTGGTGTGACAACTCCCATCTTCCCCTGCCATAGCCATTCTGCCTGCAGCTGATGGGAGTTGTAGTAAAAAACAACATTCTGCCAAATCTGTTTTAATGCAATGCAATACAATAATATTTACTTTATTTCATTTATATCCAACTTTTTCTCCAAAGAACAATGGTGGGGTACCTGGTTCTCCTCCTCCTCCTCATCTCCATGACAACCCTGTGAGGTCGGTCAGGCTGACATCCAGTGACTGGTCCAAGGTTGGCTAGTGAGCCAGTGTGGTGTAGTGGTTAAGAGGGGTAGTGTCATAATCTGGGGAACCGGGTTCGATTCCCCGCTCCTCCACATGCAGCTGCTGGGTGACCTTGGGCCAGTCACACTTCTTTGAAGTCTCTCAGCCCCACTCCCCTCACAGAGTGTTTGTTGTGGGGGAGGAAGGGAAAGGAGATTGCTAGCCGCTTTGAGACTCATTCGGGTAGTGATAAAGCGGGATATCAAATCCAAACTCCTCCTAGTGAGCTTTACGGCTGAGTGAGGATTGCAATCCTGGTCTCCCAGGTCCTGGCCCAACACTCTCAGTCATTACACCGCACTGACTCTTAACTGTTTTAAATACTCAGTTTTAGATTGTTGCAACCCACCTGGGAGCTGCTGGTAAAGGGCAGGTAATAAATTTAATCATCAGCCCTGGGAGTGTAGAGCAATAGTGGTGGAGTTCTCTGCCACCACATTCTAGCAGCTTCTGGTGGCGGACCTCCCTCTCTCTTTTTTCAAAAAAAAGATATTTTATTAGAATTTTCCAAATTATAACAAGAAAAAGTAAAAAGTAAAAAAAAGAAAAGAGAAAATACAAAAAAGAAAAACATACAAAATCAAAACAGTTAAAAACACATTAATTTTCATAACTTATCTTCCATACACTTATTTTCCCAGACCTCCTCAAATCTCCCTTTTTTGTATTCCAGTTCAATTTGTTAGTTCAGCAAATCCTTACCATCGAGTTTTTACCGTATTCTAATCTTTCATTACATTACCTTACTCTATTCTCCTCATTGTCCTATAGGAAAGAATATAATGGTCAAGAGAAGTTATTAAAAATAAGATTTAGGTTAAGGTTTTATCGGACCTCCCTCTCTTCTGGCGTCATCCCTCATCTCGTCCCCCTACATGCCCCATAGGTAAAGGTAATGTTTGAGGGGGTTATGTGCTTTAATATTTTGTTGGATGCTGCCCAGAGTGGCTGGGGAAACCCAGTCAGATGGATAGCATAGAAATAAAAATTTGTTGTTGTTGTTAGGGGCAAAGATAAATTTGATACATTTAGAGCCAGATTGATCACATTTGCACTTTCCAAAACAAAATGTAAAGCAAAGCACAGCTTCAAAACTTGCACTTATTCCGATTTTGCAATGCAGTTCTCCAACTGTTTCAGCAACACCAGACTGAGACCTAAAGAGGACTTCTACTTAGTATGGGTGCTTAGTTCCACCTGTACTCTTCCTACTTGTGATTCTCAGCAATTGCTGCATAGGGCCATGCCTCTGACAGTGGAGGTAAAACGTAGTCATCACTGACTAAAAGGTAAAGGTAAAGGACCCCTGACAGTTAAGTCCAGTCATGAATGACTCTGGGGTTGCAGCACTCGTCTCGCTTTACTGGCCGAGGGAGCCAGCATGCAGCTTCCGGGTCATGTGGCCAGCATGACTAAGCCACTTCTGGCAAACCAGAGCAGCGCACGGAAACACCGTTTACCTTCCCGCCGGAGTGGTACCTATTTATCTACTTGCACTTTGATGTGCTTTCAAACTGCTTGGTTGGCAGGAGCAGGGACTGAGCAATGGGAGCTCACCCCGTTGCGGGGATTCAAACCGCTGACCTTCTGATCGGCAAGTCCTAGGCTCTGTGGTTTAACCCACAGCACCACCCACGTCCCTTACATGCCCCATGCCCTCCCAGTTGGCTCTTGGAAGGTCAGGAGAGCCCCGAGAACAGTACAGGGTTGGGGGAGGGAAAGGAGGATTGTTCAACCTGGCAAGCTGCCACTTTCCCACACAATAATTTCAGAAACGAAAGCTTGATCATTAAACATATTTATTTTTGTTGAACATTTAAATTAAATATTTTAGAAGCCACTCTTGGAGAATGTATTGCATCCTGTTAATAACACCTGGAAGGGAAGGGAGCGATACAAAAGCGAGGACGGCTATAAGACGATTACACTGAGCTTGCAAATCCAGGAATAAAAAGGAAGAGAATATCTTATGTTTAATCTTTTCACTTGACTCTCTGATTAATTCCACTCCCCACCACCACCACTGGGCTTCAAAATCTTTTGCTTTTGCTTTGATAACATCAGTCACCTAATCTGGTTCATTACAACTTATTTTTCCTTTCTTTCTTTTGAGCCTTGGTAGAAGCCAAATGCAGATTGAGTTCATTTGGAATGCTTGAAAACAAAATATGCCAGGGCAACCAGCCAGCCTGCCACTAAGAAAGTGAAAGGGAAAGGAGCAGTTTAGTCCCTTTGATGCTTGAATGAAATTTGTGGTTTATCTGGGAAAAGCAAATTCCACCAATTAATTAATTGATTTCTTAGGTTTTCTACCCACTCTTTACCATAAGGTCCCGGGGCAGGTTATCACAATGCATATACCATAATACCATAAATGCACACCAGATGTGCAATTATAGAACCTCTGCAATTATAGAACAGATAAAATGTGACTTTCACTGATGTCCATAAAGCCATTCTTTACTTACTGGTTGCTGCTAGGGTGGCAAGACTTATCTAGCTCACAGGTACCCGCCAACACCTTTCCAGATAGCCTTTCAACATCAGTTGCTGAGACTGTTGCTCAAACTGCTTGTACAGTGGTACCTTGGTTTACGAACGTCTTGGAAGTCGAACGTTTCAGTTTTCGAACACCGAAAACCTGGAAGTAAATGCTTCCATTTTTGAACACGCCTCAGAAGTCGAACGGCTTCCTCTGAGTTGTTTTCAATTTTCTCTATTGAATTTGGAGGCCGTCCTTTGCGCCTTGGTTTTTGAACGTTTCGGAAGTCGAACGGTCTTCCGGAACAGATTACGTTCAAAAATCGAGGTACCACTGTATAATACTTACCTTAAAACACATGACATAGCTATGAAGGCTATGTTCTGTCTCCATGATAATGAATATGAGTTACTGGGAGCCACAGGAGGGGAGGGTGTTCTGGAGTTCAGATTTTGCTTGTGGGTTGGCCACTGTGAGAACAGGTGTCAGGGATTGACAGGACTCTGAAGAGTGTGGGGTAGAGGCAGGGGACAAGGGGAGTGACCCAGGAGAGGGAACCAGTGATTTACAGGGTTTGACGCCACCCACAAGGGAGGAACAAGAGGATGGGAGGGAGCCAGGGCAGTCCAAGATGGAGGAAGGCACAGCGGATGTGGCAGAAGAAGAATAAACTGTTCAGCCAACAGACGGGTAAGTAGACTCTCTACCTTCCCCCGCACCGCTGTTTCCTAGAACCAGGAGCGGCATGAAGTGAGAAGAGCAGCAGCAACTTCTGTGCAGGAGAAGTCTCAGGTTACAAGTGCACAACCAGTCAGAAGGGGGTATATAAGCCAGTGGGACTGTGGTGTTAGGATTTTTGCCCCATGCTTGCAGTCACTGGATTGTTTTATCACATGACGGTGTATGTTTTCATTCCACATTGTGGGAAGTGACAGAGACAGGATGTTTATATTACTGTGTTTCGTGATGTGGGACAATTGTCCTTTCTCTTTGTTGTCTGATGAGAAAGAGGAAGGAGCTAAGTCAGAATGCTCCAAGTGCATTATGTGTAAATAAAGTAGCATAACCCATATTGCTGCGCTACTGAGTCTGTCACAAGGACTGCTAATACTCTACTGATCCTAAGTGTGCTGATGTCTCCAAGGTATCGGTTGCTGTGATGTTTGGACTGGAGAAAGCTTTTGAAGCTCCCGACCAACCAGGAGGGTGAGAACATGCCAGCCGGGCATGTATGTCTATCAGATTCCTACTCGTGTGTAGGATCATCCTGACAGGTGGGTGGTCTCCCTGTTGCTGTAACTACTCTGCAGGGCCTAGAGGCTGGAAAAGTGTGTGTGTGTGTGTGTGTGTGTGTATGTGTCCAGAGTACTATGGAAGCTGCTGTGAGTGCTTTTCATGTCAACAAAGAGCTAACTATCAGAAGTGTGCCTTCCTTGGCTGGGGAGGGCCAGGGCAACAGGATGCTGGACTAGATAAGCCAGTGGATCGATCCATCAGGCTCCTATTTCTGGTCACACCTCAAAAAAGGAAACTGTTGACCTTTACATACTCTTCTTCCCCTGAGACTCATTGTCTAGTGGTCATTACTCCTGTCTCAGCAGCTAGAGCTGCTGCCATCTCTGCAGCTGGAGAAGAAGACCTCTTTCTCTTTCGCCTACATCTTTTCCTCTTCCTTTCTGGTGCCTGGGTGCTGTCCTTCAATTCTAAGGGCTCATCCACACTCCCACTTGTCCTGTGTCCAGAAAGTATGGGTCATAGCAGTTTTCTGCTCAACCTACACTTTCTAGGCATGGGTCTGAGCAGTTTCTCCCTTGCCGCACTCCTTTCCCAGGGAAAACTTGCTCTTTAGCACTAATTGGTGCAAATGTCCATCTGGCGAAAAGCAAAATCGGTGTTTGTTCCAAATGAGTGCTAAAGAGCAGTTTTCTCAAGGGGGTAAGTCTACAGAACAGGAGCTGTTTGGGCAACTCCCAAATCCGGTTTCCCTCTGTGTAAAATGAAAGTAATACTCAAATGACAGGAACTATAATAATAATAATGACAGGAGGTGCACTGAGGACAAATCAAAATACAGATTAGAAAAGCATGTAAGTTATGGAATCATAACAATACACATGAAGTGTCCTTGCTTTCCCTCCCTTTCACCAACACTGCATATATTTCCTTCTGGTATCAGAATCACTTACTGTCACTAGATGCACAGTTAAAAAGCAATACACAACAGTGCAATACACCCACTCACACTTGCAGAAACCAGAGCATTCCCCGTATCACTGCAAATTTGCTTCTGACGTGTGTTCTTGTGATGCAGACAGTGCTGGTTGAAAGCAAGGAGTCAAAGAGAACTCGTCTCCTTTCCCAGGTCACCCACGCAGACCAAGGCAAATCGAGGCTTTAAAAGAAACCCATGTTTAATGTTTAAGCTTGACACAGCTTGCTGCCACGCTTGAATTGCAACACAGCCTTACGATGCCACCCTCTATTTCTTCTATAAAAAGCTTCAAGGGGAAAGATGCATTTTAAAAAGGAAAAACCTCTGCATGTCCGCATTTGTCAGGCTTTTCCATGCCTTGTTTTGGGCTCATACATATTGAAGGGATCACTGTGTAAAACATGTGTCTCTCTGCCACTCACATGCCAGGCATTTTCACGGATCGGATGAAGTGGAGATGCATGAAACCACGCTTCTCATCGTAAGTGGGAGAGGCGCAAATAACTTGCCTACCTTGGTGTGGATGAAGCCACCTCGGATGGGGGCAGAAATTCAGTCTGGTGCACATTTCTCTCCCAAACAATATGCAAACAAAAAAATAGCTATCATCTGGAATTTGAATTTTACAGTGCTGTTCTCCAGCCCCCCAAATCTGCATTTAAAATGCACATCTTAGTGAAAATAACACAGAGAGATTCATTACAGTGGTACCTCGGGTTAAGAACTTAATTCGTTCTGGAGGTACATTCTTAACCTGAAACTGTTCTTAACCTGAGGTACCACTTTAGCTAATGGGGCCTCCTGCTGCCGCCACACGATTTCTGTTCTCATCCTGAAGCAGAGTTCTTAACCTGAGGTACTATTTCTGGGTTAGCGGAGTCTAACCTGAAGCATATGTAACCTGAGGTACCACTGTATATGAAACAGCTTGCTTACAAAACGTGCATATTAGGCAACATTGCATTGCAAATGTGTATTTTATGAGAAATGTCCACTAAAATGTGAAGGCAGTTCCTCCTCCTCCTCCTCCTCCTCCTCCTCCTAGATGTATTTACTTGGAGGTACATTCTACGACGTTTAATAGGGTTTACTCTTAAGCAAGTGTTTGCAGGATTGCAGTTACCAGGTGCTTATAACTGAAACACAACCAATTGCTTGGCACAAAAACACAAAGAGAAACAAAGAAGAATGATTCCTGGCCACTATGTCTGTGCTGCACAAAAACACCTTGAGTTACGACTGTCATCAAAGCAATTATCTGAAGGAGTACTGTTGCTTAGTTAATAATTTGTAGTTGATTGATCAATCATCTGCCTTTTCACTGTTTAAGTGTTTAATGGGTAATTTTCAGGAGGCAACAGGGGAAGGGCTGTAGCTCATCAGCACTTTGAAACACAATTGGTATATCACTGTCTCAACCAGAGATGTAGGAAGGCATCAATTTTCATTCTGGTCTATATTACTCACCTGCACCACTGGTTCTGTTCTGCTGCAGTTCTGCCGCTGCCATAAACTATGCTTTTAGTCTTGCTATTTACTGCGGTGAAATTTTACATAATTCTGTAATAAATGACATTGTCATGCCATTATCCCATACCATTCAATTCAATGCAAAGGAAGTGCCGTGTCAAAGTGGGGGATAATTGTATAAATTACGTGTCATTTGCAGACAACAAACAACAACAACAACAATAACAGTGAATAGCAAGCACATTCCCTGTTTAGGGAAGCTTTTAATGTTTGAGGCATTATTGTATTTTAATATTGTGTTGGAAGCTGCCCAGATTGGCTGGGGAAAATAATAAATTATTATTATTATTATTATTATTATTATTATTATTATTATTATATTATCATGTGGCCAGCATGACTAAGCCGCTTCTGGCGAACCAGAGCAGCGCACGGAAACGCCTTTTACCTTTCCGCCAGAGTGGTACCTATTTATCTACTTGCACTTTGACGTGCTTTCGAACTGCTAGGTTGGCAGGAGCAGGGACCGAGCAATGGGAGCTCACCCCGTCACAGGGATTCGAACTGCCAACCTTCTGATCAGCAAGTCCTAGGCTCTGTGGCTTAACCCACACAGCCACCCATGTCCCTTTAGCTTGTTTATTTATACGTAAATCCGGCACTGCCAACCTGGCCCCCAAGTTTTTCTACCCCGTTTTATGAGAAACAAGTCTATAGAAAAACCATCAGAACCTGAAGTGACTGACTTTTTGGGTGGCAAACAGATGCTAAAAAGCATTATTCAAGTCAGCAGCTTATATATTAGCATTATCTAAATCTCATGCTGCTTTTATTGAAGCCCATGTTGTGTGAATTGTTACTATTTATCGCTGTGATGCTAACTAATTTCGGTTGATCCCAATTTTGCCCTTGCAACCATCTGCATGATATGATTTGTCATCCATCATTGTATGTTCGTCTGTGTGTGTGTTTCGCATTACTGTGGTGATATATGACTATATTTCCAAGAGTGGAAATAAACTTTTAATCTAAGCGCAAAAGTGAATATTTGTTGTTTTAAGCAAGCCGGGAAACAAACATCAGATTAACAAGACCTGGATAGGGTGGGGCAGCCTGGGATAAACCAGAAAGTGTCTGCGGTATTTGAATTTGAGCTTTCACAGAATCACAGCATTGTAGAGTTGGAAGGGACCACGAGGGTCATCTAAACCAACCCCTGCAATGCAGGAATCTTTCAGCATGGGGCTCAACCCAACTACAGTAGTACCTTGGTTCTCAAACGCTTCGGTTCTCAAACTCTGAAAACCCGGAAGTAAGTGGTGCTGGTCCCTCCGGATCAGAGGGAGTCCGCCATTACCGATGGCGCCACCCCGGAAGTCTGGTTTTTGAATGTTTTTTTGGAAGCCGAACATCTGATGCGGCTGTTGGCTATTGTTTCTGGGGCACCTGCACCAATCAGAAGCTGTGCCTTGGTTTTTGAACATTTCAGAAGTCAAATGGACTTCCAGAACTGATTAAGTTTGGCGCTTTTGTTTTGGCTATTTATTTTGTGTTTTCGTTTTTGAGGCTTTTTAGTTTAATTTGTTTTTGTGACTGTGTGGAACCCAGTTCAGCTACTGATTGATTTGATTGATTGTGTGACTGTGGAAATGGATAAAAGCCCCCCCCATCCAAACAATGACTATCATCAGTGCAGGTAAGAATTGTATTTTTATTTTTATCACCCACAATACCTTCTTATTTATTTTATAGTACAGTACATTGATTATTGATTTCATTTCATGGATCAATGGTCTCATTAGATAGTAAAATTCATGTTAGATTGCAGTTTGAGGGGTTGTTTTTAAAAGTCTGGAATGGATTAATTTGTTTTGCATTACTTTCCAAGGGAAAGCACACCTTGGTTTTGGAATGCTTTGGTTTTGGAATGGACTTCTAGAACGAATCAAGTTTGAGAACCAAGTTACCACTGTACCCTGAGATTAAGAGTCTCATGCTCTACCAACCAAGCTATATCTTCTCTCTTCTGTCTTATAATCCTATTGTATTTTATATTAAAGGGCTGTGACTTGTCTTAGAAGGCCCCTTTGTGACTCAAAGGCTAACACAAGCATGATGAAAAAACTTACATGATGCTGGAAACCAGCGTTTTGTGTCAAGTAGACAATAGCCCTATTAACTGTTATGATGAATGTTTGCTAAACAGAATTGTTCCAGAGTTTTCAGGAAAAAACTATTTCTTCATCAAGTGGTGATGAAATTGCTGCTTAAGAAATCAAGATTTTCTGAATGGACTTTTATGTGTTGTATTAAACTGAATGTGTGTATTAGACCGGTCAAAACATTTCCTATGGTAAAGGTTAATATAGGATTGGCCATTGCTGGCAAACAATTGTGAAAATGTTACTGCTCTCTGTGTTTGAAGAAGGCAGAACATGTAGGAGATGAAAAGAGCTTGCTGTTTGTGGTTAGACTTGTCATTATGCAAAACTGGAAAAGTTCTGTACAGTTGACCACACATTGTTTGCCCTGCAGAGCTTTGGATGGCAGCAGTAGCAGAAAAGCTTGCCAATAATATACCTGCGATCATAGGGTTAGCGAAAGCAGACTCATAGTTTTGCAGACTGGAGTGACTTCATTTCTTACACAATGGGAAGTGTTTCAACAGCACACTCCTGCCTTAAAAAAGCATTTCAATTTGGAAAAAAGGCAATAGAGGGAAAGGTCAGAAATAGAAATTATGGAGATTGTGGCTAATGTATATGTTGACATTTGTGGTGTCAGCATTATAATTTGAAGTTCTTGCCGCTACTGATAAGGCTTGGACTTCTCAGCTTCTGGGCATTCATGGTCCTAGAACCATAGAATTGTACAGTTGGAAGAGACCCCAAGGGTCATCTAGTCCAACCCCCTGCAGTCCAGGAATCTCAGCTAAAGCATCCATGACAGATGACCATCCAACCTCTGCTTAAAAATCTCCAAATAAGGAGAGTCCACAACCTCCTGTGAGAGACTGTCCCACTGTCAAACAGCTCTTAATGTCAGAAAGATCTTCCTGATTTTTAGTTGGAATCTCCTTGATTGTTACTTCAAGACATTGGTTTAGGTCCTTCCCTATGTAGCAGGGGGGAAAAGCAAGCTTGCTTCCACATGACAGCCCTTCAGATATTTGAAGATTACCGTATTTTTTGCTCTATAAGACTCGCTTTTTCCCTCCTAAAAAGTAAGGGGAAATGTGTGTGCGTCTTATGGAGTGAATGCAGGCTGCTCAGCTATCCCAGAAGCCAGAACATCAAGAGGGATTGCTGCTTTCACTGTGCAGCGATCCCTCTTGCTGTTCTGGCTTCTGAGATTCAGAATATTTTTTTCTTGTTTTCCTCCTCCAAAAACTAGGTGCGTCTTGTGGTCTGGTGCATCTTATAGAGCGAGAAATACAGTACTTTAATATCTCCTCTCAGTCTCCTTTTGCCAGGCTTAACATACTCAGCTTCTTCAACCTTTCCTCATAAGGCTTGGTTTCCAGACCCTTTATCCACTTGGTTATCTTCCTCTGCACATGTTCTAGCTTGTTAACTTCCTCCTTAAATTGTGGTGCCCAAAATTGGACACAGTATTCCAGGTGTGGTCTGACCAAGGCAGAATAGAATGGTACTATGACTTCCCTTGAGCTGGACACTATACTTCTGTTGATGTAGTCCAGAATAGCAACATTTGGCATCAACAGGACCACACGGGGCCTTTATCCAATCAGAGCTTCCTACCTCGAGCAGGGACAGCCAATGTGGTGCCCTATACATGTTGTTGGACTACAACTCCCATCAGATGCAGATAGTATTGTCAATGTCCTGGAATGATGGGATTTGCAGTTCAGAAACATCTGGAGGGCAACAAATCGACTACTAGGAGCCAGAGAAATAATCTCTATTCAGGCTACCATTCCTTCAGCTCAGAATGACCACTCCCCACATTAAATGGGGGGCGCCCTTTGCGTGGTTGCGCACAGCCCCCTGGACCCTATGCGGCACCATTATCATAGGCTTGGCTTTGCCTTCCCCAGGTGGGATACCTGGAGGTCTCCGCCTACCTCAGCCAGTTGCCCAATCCTGCCTGAAGAGGGTTTGCCAGGGTGATCAGGCCAGGTAGGGGGAGGGACCACCTGCCCACACAATAGGGGGAGGATCTTACCTGGGAATCGTCAGTTGGCTCCAGAGCTTCTCCCACCCTACCCACCCTCAGTTAAGACTTCTTTTGCAGGTTAACCTTTTCTCCACAGGTACGCAGGCGCTGCTACGTCAAGGTCGCTGTCGAAGGGCCGGAAAGGAATCCCCCTGCATTGGCAGGTTTGCCTTTCCCGTAGCAAAACATCACAACTTTGACGGTATCAGGCCTTGGGCGGAATCCTTTAGTCTATCTTCCCTAAATGGGGGAGCATGCAGCGGTGATCCATACCCCCTCCTCTTTGTGGCAGCAATACCAGGGTTCCCCGTTAAAGGGGTTGTTTCAGGGGAGGCTTTGGCCGTACGCCTAGAGGTTGTCATTGCTCTCCCCTGCGACAACGGCATAATGGGGGCGTGCTCTCTCTGCTTGAACATATGTTCTCCAGAGCCAGCCCCCTCCCCCCACTGGATAACCCTGATATTCCCCAGATCCCAGGTGGGGGACTGGGAGGGATAAACACCCAATACCTGAGCCCACATCTGAAACATAATAAAATTGTAGCCAATTTTAATCCCATAGCATGTTGTCTTGAGTCGTTATTCCACAGGGGGACCGTCCAGGGTTTGGGGGACTCTGCCTGTCCATGCAAAGAGTAAGCATTTGTCTATGTGGCTAATATACATGCCTGTGAGTCTAGTATTCTCAGGTTTAAGGTGCATAAGTGCCTTTAGCCTGTACAGGGAGCTCAGGTGATTCAGCGGAAAATCATTTATGGGTTATTGGCATAAGTAGTATATTGGCTGTAGAAAGCCTTGTGCTGCCTTCATTAAACTTCATTAAAGAAAGAAATGAGAAAATATATAGACTCAGATCAGTAGTTCTTAAATGATACATTTCAGTGCTGAAAAACCGCAAGCCCACATTTGGTTACCAGTGATCTGTTGCTAAGAAAGTGTCAACAGTGAAATGTTTAAGGTATTTTATGAAGCAGTTCACAGCTTTTCGCTGCATGAAACATTTTCTTTTGGGGGATGACAATTCTGCATTTTGCCAGAAATCTGAGAAATGGAAGCATATTGGTGGTTTGTATCTTAGAATAAGTGCTGACACAAGTCCTCTGGTGATATACATAACAGGTGCCCAAAAGTTAAAACAAAATTTAAATTCGCTCGGTTCCAAGAACAAATTTGCAATTCTCGACTCTACTCTACTATTTCAGTTTGCTTGTGCAAGGCAAAATGTTTATTAAGCACATGCATTTTGTTTGACGGTGCACAGGCTGCTGCTCGTGAAAGACAAAAAATGCAAATGAGCCTGTGTTTATTCCTATGCATTTGTTTTCATTTAGTGCATCTTATTCCCACTTGCCCTTCAAGAAGCTCAGGGTTTTACATCCACATCCGCAATAGCACAATACAGGTGGGTTAGCCTGAGAGAAAGTGACTTTCCCATAGCCCCACCAGTGAACCTGTCTGAACAGCAATCCCAAACCAAGCTCCCTCACTGAGAAATGTCAAAGTAGCCAAATCAATTGCACCACACTAACTCCATTTAAAATAGATGGTGGTGGTCACCAGCTGGTTGTTAGGGCAGGTTCCAACAATTGGTTTAGAACTAGCAACTTGAGGGGTTAGAAGAGGAGATTAACCCCATGCAGCTCTAGCCAGAGGAAGTACAGTGGTGCCCCACAAGACAAATGCCTCGCAAGATGGAAAACCCGCTAGACGAAAGGTTTTCCATTTTTGAGCTGCTTCGCAAGACGATTTTCCCTATGGGCTTGCTTTGAAAGACAAAAACGTCTTGTGAGTGTTCTGATTTTTTTTTGCTTCCCCCCCTTTTTCTAAGCCGCTAAGCCGCTAACAGCTTTTTAGCCGCTAATCCGCTAAGCCTTTAATAGCCGCTAAGCCTTTAATAGCCGCTAAACCGCTAATAGCGCTAATCCACTAAGCCGCTAATAGGGCTGCTTCGCAAGACGAAAAAACCGCTAGACGAAGAGACTCATGGAACGGATTAATTTCGTCTTGCGAGGCACCACTGTAACTAGAGGCAAACCCATGAAGCTAACAAATAATAACCTTCTTGGTACCAATAGATGGGAGGAGATCAGGCAGTGCAATGACCCTGGAGTTGAAAAATGAATCACATACAGTGGTGGGCTAAGGACCTAGACCAGGTTCTTGGCTCTGAGGTTGATGCTGGTGACCGAGGGACCATGAAAGCTTAAGATGGCATGCAGGGACCCACTAAACTGGATCCTGCAGAACCCGAGCCAGGATCCCCACAAGAGCCTCCCTTGAGTCGAAGGAACTGAGGCCTACCAAGCTACCTTGCTAGTCCAACAGCATTGGGAGTGTACCTGTTGTGAAACCATGGAACGCAGGAGAAGTGTCCATCTTTAGGTCTGCACCTTTAAAAGGCTCCAGTATAATAATAATAATAATAATAATAATAATAATAATAATAATATTCTGCTTTCTGGAAGAAGGTACAGGGTTATAAAGACTAGGACTAGCCGCCTGAGAAACAGTTTCTACCCAAATGCGATTTTGGTTTTAAACGCAGTGTAAGGAGTCTCTATGGGAGTATATTGTATTTAAAAATGGGGTATCAGAGTTTTTAGGGAGCTAACCAGGTTGGGAAAGCTGGGATAGCAGGCTTGTTGGTTTTTGAATGTCTTATGTAGATTTTTCAGTTTTGTTGTTCTGTATGGGACAATGACAATAAAGATTATTGTATTGTAGTATACTACTACTACTACTACTAATTTATATGCCACCCATCTGACTGAGTTGCCTCAGCCATTCTTGGTGGCTTTGTGATTACAAAACCACAGTAAAACATCTAACATGACGTGGAACCTAGGAGAGGAAGAAGGGAGGGAAAGATTCAACTTTTCAGTCCACTTTTGATCTTGGTGTCTGCCAGATGCTGACTTGAATCTTGCCAACAAGCCATGAGCATAGTAGCATTCCCCTTTGCCTTCTTTATGCCCCCCGCCCATACTCAACAGGGGCCAGGCTTTGTGTAAGACCGGAACCTGACACCATGTGAGAATGACATTGGGATGAGCCAGAAATCTTTGGGGGGTGTCCAATACCTTCACATACCACACAGTGGGAAGGAGATGCACAAAAGCATGGGAGAACAATCTGTATTGGACCAGACAGGCTGGCCACCTTCCCCATGACTGGTGCAAGAAGCCAAGTGGAGGGGGACGAGATCTTCCCTATTGATTCCCAAAGAGTCAGAGCTGTTGGCTAGATGCTTCCGCAGCAAGGAGAGGCATTCAGGCCCCCGTTTCCTGGAGTGCAATGAAGCAGAAGCCGCCCAGTGTTCCTGTGACTGGCTATCATTGGGATGTGCCAATTGGCTGCTTTGCAGAAGGCCACTGCTGCTTCCAGCCTCACCTCAGTGTCCCCAAAGCCTAAACATAATGGGAATCGAGTGTCGGCCAACACCTCTCGCTTTATCCGATACTGCGGAAGAAGAGACAAAGGCGTTTTCAGAGAGCAGGGAAGAGAATGCAAATCCAGTCCCCAGAGGTAAGGCAGGACACTGGACAGAAAGGGTGCTGTCCACCTCTGTTAACTTCAGCGGGACTTTTGCCACAGGCTTTCATGGGATGTGGGCTCCATCCAAGGTTGCTTTCTGTTTTAGTCTGGCACAAGCGCAGGCCATATCATGCACCAGCTGCCTGATGCGAGGAACCAACAGCAAAAGGATGTCTAGGGTTCCATGGCAAAGTCTCAGGTTGCCATAACTAGACTTTAATATATTTCAGCTGGAGTTCAGGAAAACGGGTTTGTATCTGTGTAAACAGGCTGCCTGAGCATCTTTCCTAACCATGGCAATCATTGCATGGTAACTACCTTGTTAGTGGAACGTTTATTACTCTTAGAGCAAAAACTCTAAAAGTGGGTAGTTATTGTGCTTATTCTTTGTTTATATTATGTATTTGGTTTTTATTATGTATTTTGTGGTCCCGTCCCTCCCCCCCCCCCATATTTATATACAGTTGTACCTTGGTTCTCGAATGGAATCTGTTCCGGAAGTCCGTTCGACTTCCAAAACAATTCAAAAAGCAAGCGCAACTTCCAATTGGCTGCAGGAGCTTCCTGCACTTAACTGGAAGCTGCGGAAGCCATGTCAGACATTTGGCTTCCAAAAAAAAACCACCACAAAACGGAACACTCACTTCCAAGTTTGCCGCGTTTTGGGAGCCAAAAATGGACGAGTACCAAGGCGTTCAAGAACCAAGGTACAACTGACTGTGGGAAGCCAAAACCAAAATTATCATAATTTGGAAGACAATTTTTTTATTTTATTTTATTATTTTTTATTGGATTTGATTTGATATGTTAATTAGATGTTCTTATTGGAAGATTAATAAACGCTTTAAAAATAACCAAGGTACAACTGTATATATAATTTTAGGCTGATTTGTCATTTCCCTTGCTTTAATGTTCATACAGTGGTACCTTGGGTTAAGAACTTAATTCATTCTGGAGGTCCGTTCTTAACCTGAAACTGTTCTTAACCGGAGGTACCACTTTAGCTAATGGGGCCTCCTGCTGCCACCACACCGCCGCCGCACAATTTCTGTTCTCATGCCGAAGCAAAGTTCTTAACCTGAGGTACTATTTCTGGGTTAGCGGAGTCTGTAACCTGAAGCGTCTGCAACCTGAAGCATCTGTAACCCAAGGTACCACTGTATTTGTAAATCACTTTTCAGTTCCTTTATTTTTCTTCTTTTAAAAGTGACTAGTCATCATAATCATATCACCATCTAGTTCAGGGGTTGCCAGCATGGTTTCTTGCAGATGTGCAGTGCAACTCCCATCATCTCTGACTGTTGGCCGTGCTGGCAGGGGCTGATAGAAGATGGAGCCAGCCCTAAACATCTGGAACAGGGGTCTGCAACCCGCGGCTCCGGAGCCGCATGTGGCTCTTTTACATCTTTGCTGTGGCTCCGGGGTGGATACTAGCGAGGGGAGGAGGCGCATTGTGCGCCCCGACACTCCTCACTGTGGCGGGTGCTGTACTGGCTGTGACGTCGCATGGGGGCGGTGCGTGCGTTATTCACACACCGTCCTGACGTCACCTTCCCGCCCGCTGTCAGATCGTGGCTCTGGAGATATATTTGTTTTAAATGTCGCAATGGTTTTGCGGCTCCCAGTTGTTGTTTTTTCTTCGGAAATGGGTCCAAGTGGCTCTTTTTGTCTTAAAGGTTGCAGACCCCTGATCTGGAAGGTTCCACGTGGCCTACTCCGATCTATTTCAACCCTCAGCTAAATGCAGGAATAGCAACTACAGCATCCTTGACAGATGGTTCTCCAGTCTCTGCCTAAATACTTCCAGTGAAGGAGATTCCACCACCTTCTGAGGCAGAAGAACAGCTCCATTGCTAAGAGCTGCTAGGAATTTTCTCCTGAAATTTTGTTGTGGCACTGTGTTTATGTAATGCCATTTCGAGATGCCAGGCCAATATTTGGCTAGGCTTTTACTGGTAGCATCAATTCATTGTGTGATAGTTTTATCAGCTCTATAATTATTTTATCATGAACTCCAGTTTATACTTTTGTTCCACTCACTTGCTTGATTCTACATGGTTTCCTCCTCCTCCTCCTCCTCCTCCTCCTCCTCCTCCTCCTCCTCCTCCTCCTCCTCCTTCTTCTTCCATGCTGCCTTGAGAGTTGCACTGAATGATAGCCAAAGCAGCTTTTAATGATGCTGGCCACAGGTGAGCATTTTGCATTAAAATAGCCAATTAATGTAACCCGAATTTCTTGTTATCTGTTTATGATTACATTTATATCTCACCTTTGCTCCAAGGAGCTCATAGTGATGTGCATGGCTCTCACCTTCCCCATATTACCCTTACAACAATCCTGTGAGGTTGGTTAGGTACAGAGATGATAACTGGCTCAAGCCCACTAAGGGAGCTTTACAACTGCTCTCCCACGTCCTAGTCTACAAAGCCCTAACCACTGCACCAGATTTCAACCCCCCCCCCCGATCAGGTAAGTTTATTGCACAGATGCCCTGTGATGAGAAGGCCAGTTTGTCTCTGATTTACTTGGTACAAATATCTGAAAATTGCAAAGGTCAAATTCACCATACCTTTTAAAAATTGTGATCTTCGGCTGGAGGGAACTAGAAGCAGTAAGAAATATGTCTCTCTCAGACTCAAAGCAGCAACCCTGCAGCACCTTTTCTTTTTCCTGGTAAAATTTAGCAATACAATATTTATCCATTTGTTTAAATTCATTTACATGTGTGAAATTCACGCTATCAATGTGTGTTGTTGTTCAGTTGTTTAGTCGTGTCCGGCTCTTCGTGACCCCATGGACCAGAGCACTCTTGTTTTCCACTGCCTCCCGCAGTTTGGTCAAACTCATGTTGGTAGCTTCGAGAGCACTATCCAACCATCTTGTCCTCTGTCGTCCCCTTCTCCTTGTGCCCTCCATCTTTCCCAGCATCAGGGTCTTTTCCAGGGAGTCTTCTCTTCTCATGAGGTGGCCAGAGTATTGAAGCCTCAGCTTCATGATCTGTCCTTCCAGTGAGCACTCAGGGCTGATTTCCTTCAGAATGGAGAGGTTTGATCTTCTTGCAGTCCATGGGACTCTCAAGAGTCTCCTCCAGCACCATAATTCTAAAGTGTACTGTACTGTACTCAATGTGTACTGAACTGCAATTCTACCCCTCCACACATGGAGGAACATGGAGGTGAGGACAGTTTGCAACATGGAGCTGTGTTTCTAGATGTTTTGTTGTGTTACTGAGGGATGAAAGAGGAAGAGATGTGAAGCCTTTATGTATGCCAGTGCTCAAGCATTTCCCATAATAACATGTCTTCTTCCCCTTGGATGTACACTCAAATGTAATGTGTGAATTAATCCTGTCTACTTAGACCACATTCACACCATTCATTTAAAGTGCTATGATGCCACTTTAAACAGTAATGGCTTCCCCCAAAAAACCCTGGGTGCTGTAGTTGGTTAAGGGTGCTGTTTGTTGTTAGGAGACTTTAACAGGATCTGATTTCTTTCTGCAGGGCCTGTAAGACAGAGCTGTTCCACCTGGCCTTTGGCTTGGAATCAACTTGATTCCCTCCCCCTCTTTCCTTTCTCCTTTCTCCTTCTGTGTTGGAACTCCTATCTGGGGACTTCCCTGGCTTTTTTCTGGCCCACGTAGGACTAGTCTGGATAGTTGGCCTTGGTGAAGATTTGACGTTTTCAGCCCCCAAAAGTTTTTGATTTGAGTTTCTACTGAAATGAGGCTGCATTTTAATGTTGTATTTTAATCTTGTTTTTAAGTTATATTTTAATTGTTTTTATACCTGGTGTTAGCTGCTCTGAGCTCGGTCTTGGCTGGGGAGGGTGGGGTATAAATAAATAAATTATTATTATTATTATTATTATTATTATTATTATTATTATTATTATTTTCCCCTTACAAACCTACAATCTCTAGAGTGGTTTAACAATCAATGTGTCTTCATGGGGAACTCTGGGCATTGTGGCTCTGGGAAAGGAATAGGGGTCTCCTCACAACTTTCAGCACCTTTAGCAAGCAACAACTCCCAGGATTCTTTGGGGGAAGCCATTGCTGTTTCAAGTGGCATCATAATGCTTTAAATGGATGGTGTGGCCTTAGTCTCCTGACTAGTGTGGTGTAGTGGTTAAGAGCGGTAGTCTCGTAATCTGGGAAACCGGGTTCGTGTCTCCGCTCCTCCACATGCAGCTGCTGGGTGACCTTGGGCCAGTCACGCTTCTCTGAAGTCTCTCAGCCCCACTCACCTCACAGAGTGTTTGTTGTGGGGGAGGAAGGGAAAGGAGAATGTTAGCCGCTTTTAGACTCCTTAAAGGGAGTGAAAGGCGGGATATCAAATCCAAACTACTACTACTACTACTACTACTACTACTACTACTACTCTTCTTCTTCTTCTTCTTCTTCTTCTTCTTCTTCTTCTTCTTCTTCTTCTTCTTCTTCTTCTTCTTTAAAAAGATAATCTTCCACTGCTCCCCCCAGTTCAAAGCTTGAGACATATGATGCCTTCTTGAAGATTATGTGTCTGAAGAGAATCATACTTTTTTGTTGTCGTTCTGGTTCTGGAGCTTTGCTATATTTGCATGAAAACAGGATCTTTTATTTCTTAAGAGCCCATCTGCTTCTAAGGTTTGTCCCCTGCAGGCCACTCAAAGGCCTAATCCTTTGTATGGTGATGTGATGTCTGGATGCTGGAAAGAAATATTGGTGATGTCAGAGACATGGGATTATGGTGCTTTTGCATGCAGGAGCAGATGGACTTTGTATAAAAAATGGAATGCAAACATCCTGGGTCGTAGGAAGTGAGGGAAGGATTTCAAAAAACCCCACAGAAACACTGTATACCAATGACACCCACATGAGCTGCTGCATGAAGCATCAAACATACTATTCTACAATGCTTCCCTTCCTTTTATGAACCTGTGTTCTGTAACTTCCTGCTGAAATCCTGTAACCTTTCACACTGCAAATGTGCTGGGGTTTGTAATCCCACTTTTGTTGCTCTATATAGGAACAATATTGCCAGACCACAAAATTACAATAACGTTGGGGACCAACATTATTAGTTGGCTGCAGACCGACTAATAAAGAAGAATGATGTGCAGACTGTCCAGTACAGATTCACCACTAAAGGACTCATAGGTCTGCCATGACCCATGTGGAAGGTAGGAGGAGGGATGCTGAGAGAGAGAGATGCAGAGAGAGAGGCTGGAATGAACTTGCAGCTTCTATATATGGTGCATCTGTCTATGGTGATGAATGGGGTGAGGCAAACATTGGAATGATGAGAGTGGAGGGATGTGCGATGGCTGTATGGCATTGAGCAAGGCAGGGAAGCAAGTGAGAGAGAAGCTATCACCCAGTGAGCTTCATGACCAAATGGGGATTTGAACCCTGGTCTCTGAGATCCTAGGCCAGCACTGTCTAACCACCAAGCTACACTGGCTCTTATCCAAATTGGTTCATCCTAAAACAGATTAGTATGTAACCCCTCTCTGTTGGTTATCAACAAGTTATAAATACAGTGGTACCTCAGTTTTCAAAAGTAATCCATTCCAGAAGACTGTTCAACTTCCAAAATGTTCAAAAACTGAAGCATGCATTTTCGGAAGCATTTATGTCTGGAAAACTCAATACGGAGGCTGCGTGGCATGTTTGGCTTCCAAAAAGCATTTGAAAACCGTAGCTGTTACTTCTGGGTTTTCGGCGTTCAAAAGCCAAAACATTCGACTTCTGAGATGTTTGAAAACCGAGGTACCACTGTATAGTTGTGCATGTGCATTAGTGAGATGGGGGGGTTGGATATGCAGATGCAAATCGCCTTTCTTTCCGCTCTTTAATTTAAAACAACACATTTTCCTCAAGCAAACATTTTAGCACTTATTTTCAAGCCTTTCTGGCCAATTGTGCATGAGGTTTATGTGAGATGGTGTGCCATATGTAGAATGCAATCGCATAAGGCCTGATCATTTTGCTTATGCAAGTTGTTTATGCTGCCATAAATGGATATTCCTCCATGCTGCAGTGTCAATCAAAATGACCTGCGCTTGTTTCTTCTCATGCTGCTTTGAGGACATGGTGCCCTAGTAATTTCCAGCAACTGAAACTAAGCTCTGCGTAATGAATTTCCTGGCTTTAGCCTAACTGGACTGTGGATCATGGTACACTCTGTTACCAAGCCAGCTGTAGAGAAGTCTAATGTAGTTGAATGACATCACCCATTTGTCCGCATTAGCTTTTATTTAGATATGGCACTGGTTTGCTACAGAGAACACTCCTACTCATTCAATCTTCTCGATTCACCCTGGGAGTCAGAGACAAATCATTCATGCTGTCATAACTCTTAGGCTAGACTACGGCAATCCATTCTACATGGGGCTCTGGTTGAAAAGCGTTAAAAACGGAAAGGTTGTTAAAAATATAAGAAAATTGGTTGGCCCGTCCTGTCTCATTCAAACATCACTAGGACTGCTTAAAAGTAAAAGGTAAAACACACAGGAGTCACGCTGATAAATAATAAAAGGTGCATTACTTGTACTTGCTTTGTGTTCACAAGGATGGCTTTGGATTCTACACGACATGACTGGAGCTGCCTTCATGGCATCCTTGTGCAAGAAAATGGGGCGAAGAGAGAGAGGAAGAGACTGGGAGAAAGTGGTGGAGCTGATGCATTTAGTGCAAAAGTACAAAGTGTACTTTTCCTATCTGTTAGTCTCAACACTGTCCTACTGACTGGAAGCATGCAAGGTTGCTTATACCCAACAAAAGCATGAACAGAAAATCAGTGGTGTGGGTGGCACACGTAGCACTGGCACAGGCAATGTGCTGTGGCTCAGCGGTAGAGCATCTGGGTTGCAAGAAGAAGAAGAAGAAGAAGAGGAGGAGGAGTAGTAGTAGTAGTAGTAGTAGTATGAGTTTGGATTTGATATCCTGCTTTATCACTATCCGAAGGAGTCTCAAAACAGCTAACATTCTCCTTTCCCTTCTTCCTCCCCCACAACAAACACTCTGTGAGGTGAGTGGGGCTGAGAGACTTCAGAGAAGTGTGACTGGCCCAAGGTCACCCAGCAGCTGCATGTGGAGGAGCAGAGACGCGAACCCGGTTCCCCAGATTACGAGTCCACCGCTTTTAACCACTACACCACACTGGCCCCATGTTCAATCCCCAACATCTCTGGGTAGGATTGGGAAGGAAATATCCTGACCTGAAATTCTGAAGAGCAGGTGTCAGTCAGTGTACAGTAGATGAAACCAAGGAACAGAGGAAGCTGCCCTGCATGGAGTCAGACCCTTGGTAGTTTCCTATGTTTCTCTGGTGCTTCAGACTTCCATTGCCTTTCTTGCCTCCATTGGTGCTACACTTTGCCCTCTTCCTCCCTCAAACCCTGGTCTTTCTGGCATGTCCCTTTCATATTTATAGATGCTCCCTCTCTCCTGTCATTGCAACACATTGCTTGTCAAGTGAGCAATGCTTTTGATAAACGCTGTCAGCTCCAGGCATTATTTATTCTCTCTACATTGAGAAGGAAACCTCTGTCAACTTTGATAATGAAGGGCTGAGCTTTCCTTTGTGATTAAAATGCTTGTGGGTGCCAGCTGCCTTTTTTGAGTGGCATGTGACCACTCTTGGGCTATGTTTATCAAACTCTTGGATTTCTTTCATCCAGGAGTGTGGAACTGGATTGACCCAGCCTTCTGGACTCTCACTGGTACTAAGCCTGATGTCTACCTTCTGCCTCCACAGTCAGAGGCAGCAGTGCTTCTGAATTCTCAGAAACCACAGGAAGAGAGAGTGCTGTTGTGCTCAGGTCCTGCGAGTGGACTTTCCACAGGCATCTGATTGGCCACTGTAGGAAGAGGATGCTAGACCACTGTTCCCCAGGCTACACCCCTCACCAGTCCCATTCTGTGCCCTCCTCAATAGCCTTTTCCTGCTTTCACTATGTCACTGACTTGTGATAATCTTGGTTGCTTGGCTGATTTGCACCTCTGACATTAGAGATATAAGCGTGTGGGGTGACTTCTAAGGGGAGAGATATGCCTGTTGTCTTTGCTGGTGCCTTTGTTGGTGACTTCTAAGGGGAGAGATACCAATGACAAACCTAGACAGCATCTTGAAAAGCAGAGACATCACCTTGCCAACAAAGGTCTGTATAGTTAAAGCTATGGTGTTCCCAGTAGTGATGTATGGAAGTGAGAGCTGGACCAAGAAGGCTGATTGCCGAAGAATTGATGCTTTTGAATTATGGTGCTGGAGGAGACTCCTGAGAGTCCCATGGACTGCAAGAAGATCAAACCTCTCCATTCTTAAGGAAATCAGCCCTGAGTGCTCACTGGAAGGACAGATCGTGAAGCTGAGGCTCCAATACTTTGGCCACCTCATGAGAAGAGAAGACTCCCTGGAAAAGACCCTGATGTTGGGAAAGATGGAGGGCCCAAGCAGAAGGGGACGACAGAGAATGAGATGGATGAATGAGTGTTCTCGAAGCTACCAGCATGAGTTTGACCAAACTGCGGGAGGCAGTGGAAGACACGAGTGCGTGGCGTGCTCTGGTCCATGGCGTCACGAAGAGTCAGACATGACTAAACAACAACAACAAGGGCAGAGATGTGTGAGCAAAACAAGCAGAGGTGGCAGCCCTTAGATATGATACTGATTAGATTAGGGTGCCTGAAAAACATTGCCCATAAAGGAGACAATGAAACAAAAAGGGATAGAATTGGCTTAAGAGGTTGTTTCAGACCTAAACGTGATTGTACTCACTGGACACTGTTTCTTAACTTTAGACAACTCCTTCATTAGGATTCATACAGTGATCTGTTAAACTTACTGTTTTGCTTTGCTGACACCACTGGATTGGTTTGCTGTTTGAATGACCTCAATAGTACAGGATAGTCTGTGGAGTAGCATAATCTCTGTATCCTAGATTTGCTGAAAATAGGACATAAGGAATAGCTAGCAAAGGGACATCTCCAAGCAAGAGCTATCTAACACCACTTTCTCCTGCATGGTCAATAGTCAGAGATGCTGGGAGTTGCAGACCAAATCATTTGCACGGGACCAGGTTCTGCTTAGCTTTTAGTAGGGTGGGGTTGTGTTGGATCTGCTCTTTCATACATATTATTGGTGAACATTTTGGGTTGTTTTTACCCTTGTTTTTAATGTTGGTTTCTGTAAGCCAGTGTTGACTTTAATGTTGGTTTCAGAAGTTCAGTATAATAAGATGAGGTGATGTTCAAGCTTTCAACAAGGACTTTCGTTGATTCCAGGATAGTCATCCTGTTCCACTGGTGAAGGCTTGCTTCAGATCAACTACAAAAGGTCCAGGTCTCACTTCCACCTAAAGACTGGAGGTATTAATGGTACCCACCAGCGGAGAACATCATAGTTCAGGAATTACCCCCTGTTATAATTGGAACTCCGTGGTTGGTTTATAATTGAATACAATTGTGCTGCATCTTTGCCTTCTTTTTGCATTCTGAATTCCCTTTTCCAGTTATACAGCCTGGTTAATCCTTAAGGTGAGATGTGTGAGTGGTCAAAGAGAGATCTGATTCCTCCATTCTCTGTCTGGCACACTCATTAGGAGCGCCAAGAGAAATGCTCAAGTGGTGCGTGGACCTGTATTGTTTTATTAAGGGCTACACAACTAAATGTTATGTTCCCTGTATGAAAATTACAGTTCCAAGTATCCCTGGTACTTAGAACGTGGGGCACTTATTGTACTGAGCCTGTCTAATATGAAAATCCAGATACTCGCGTAAAACACTAAAGAGTATCTATATCACAAACTGGTTTAAGGTAAAATAAAAAAATTCCTTCCAGTAGCACCTTAAAGACCAACTAAGTTAGTTCTTGGTATGAGCTTTCGTGTGCATGCACACTTCTTCAGATACACTGAAGAATGCACACTGAAGCATGCACACAAAAGCTCATACCAAGAACTAACTTAGTTGGTCTTTAAGGTGCTACTGGAAGGAATTTTTTTATTTTGACTATGGCAGACCAACACGGCTACCTATCTGTAACTGGTTTAAGGTATTCATTCTCCCTACAGAACCCTGAGGATTATGGGTTTGTGAGAGAGTTGAATACAGATCTATAGCAGATAATGTTCAATACCATCACCAAACTATAGTTTCTAGGCTCCTGAGAAGGAGGGAGGGAAGCCTTAACAATTTAACCATTCCCAGATGCTAAAAATGTCAAATGGACATTAGATCTAAATGGGTTTCTAGCAGAGATACCTAATCAGTGGGTGGCAGTATTCTTTGCTTATTCTTTGAATATAGTTAATGTTGCTTGGTACTATTTTTATGGTGGGTGTGTTGCCTTTGTTTTTTTGCTTTTTCATAAGTGTTTTGTTAGATGATATATTAATGTTTTACATGGCTCTCCCCCTTTCTCCCTTCCCTTATGGAATTATATGTGTGTGTGTGTGTTTACTGTAAGTTGCTTGGAGACCTTTGGGAGACTAATAAGTTTAATAAAATGAAATGACCAGAAAACTTCTCTTTGCACCAGCCTTGTGTCCTTCAGTGCTGCTGGACTTCAGGCAACATGACCAATGGCCAGGATTGATGGAAGTTGTAGTCAGCAACATGGAAGGACACCTGGTTGGCTACCCCGGCTTACTGCTAAGTCTCTGTTCCTTTGTGTTGTTGTTTAGTCGTTTAATAATAATAATAATAATAATAATAATAATAATAATAATAATTTATTATTTGTACCCTGCCCATCTGGCTGGGTTTCCCCAGCCACTCTGGGCGGCTTCCACAGAAACCAAAAAACACTAAAATATCATACATTAAAAGCTTCCCTGAATAGGGCCGCCTTAAGATAGCTTCTGAATGTCAGGTAGTTGTCCATCACCTTGACATCCAATGGGAGGGCATTCCACAGGGTGGGCGCCACCACCGAAAAGGCCCTCTGCCTGGTTCCCTGTAGCTTCGCTTCTCGTAATGAGGGAACCACCAGAAGGCCCTCGGCGCTGGACCTCAGTGTCCGGGCAGAACGATGGGGGTGGAGACGCTCCTTCAGGTATACTGGGCCGAAGCCGTTTAGGGCTTTAAAGGTCAACACCAGCACTTTGAATTGTGCTCGGAAACGTACTGGGAGCCAATGTAGGTCTTTCAAGACCGGTGTTATGTGGTCTCGGCGGCCGCCCCCAGTCACCAGTCTAGCTGCCGCATTCTGGATTAGCTGTAGTTTCCGAGTCACCTTCAAAGGTAGCCCCACGTAGAGCGCATTGCAGTAGTCCAAGTGGGAGATAATTAGAGCATGCACCACTCTGGCCAGTCAGTCCGCGGGCAGGTAGGGTCTCAGCCTGCATACCAGGTGGAGTTGGTAGACAGCTGCCCTGGATACAGAATTGACCTGCGCCTCCATGGACAGCTGTGAGTCCAAAATGACTCCCAGGCTACGCACCTGGTCCTTCAGGGGCACAGTTACCCTATTCAGGACCAGGGAGTCCTCCACACCAGCCCGCCCCCTGTCCCCCCAAAAACAGTACTTCTGTCTTGTCAGGATTCAACTTCAATCCATTAGCCGCCATCCATCCTCCAACCGCCTCCAGGCACTCACACAGGACCTTCACCACCTTCACTGGTTCTGATTTGAAAGAAAGGTAGAGCTGGGTATCATCTGCATATTGATGGACACCCAGTCCAAACCCCCTGATGATCTCTCCCAGCGGCTTCATATAGATGTTAAAAAGCATGGGGGAGAGGACGGAACCCTGAGGCACCCCACAAGTGAGGGCCCAAGGGTCTGAACACTCATCCCCCACCACCACTTTTTGAACACGGCCCAGGAGGAAGGAGCGAAACCACTGTATAACAGTGCCCCCAGCTCCCAACCCCTCTAGACGGTCCAGAAGGATGTTATGGTCGATTGTATCAAAGGCCGCTGAGAGATCCAGCAGAACCAGGAAACAACTCTCACCTTTGTCCCTAGCTCGCCGGAGATCATCAACCAGTGCGACCAAGGCAGTTTCAGTCCCATGATGAGGCCTGAACCCTGATTGGAAGGGATCCAAATGGTCCGCATCCTCCAGGCGTGCCTGGAGTTGTTCAGCAACCACACGCTCAATCACCTTGCCCAAGAATGGAAGATTTGAGACTGGGCGATAGTTGGCCATACTGGCCGGGTCTAAAGATGGTTTTTTAAGAAGCGGTTTAATGACCGCCTCTTTCAGCGGATCTGGGAATGTTCCCTCACAGAGGGAAGCATTCACCACCCCGCAGAGCCCATCGCCCAGCCCTTCCCGGCTTGCTTTTATTAGCCAGGATGGGCAAGGATCAAGGAGACAGGTGGTTGGTTTCACGCGTCCAAGCAGCCTGTCCACATCCTCAGGGGTAACGGATTGAAATTGATTCCATGCAACTTGACCAGACAGGGCTCTAGCACTCTCCCGCCCCGGCCCTGCTCCCACGGTGGTGTCTAGCTCCTTCCGAATATGAGTGATTTTATCTGCAAAAAACTTTGCAAAATCGTTGCAGGAGATCTTGGGGTCTTTACAAGGCCCCGGTGGTAAAGGTGGTTCCGTTAAATTGCGGACCACCTGAAAGAGTCTCCTGCTACTATTTTCTGCAGATGCAATAGAGGCGGTGAAGAAAGTCTTCTTCGCCGTCGCTATCGCCACTTGGTAGGCTCGACGTTGAGCTCTAACCTGTGTCCGGTCAGATTTGGAGTGAGTTTTCTGCCACCGACGCTCTAGCCGTCTCAGCGATTGTTTCATCGCCCTCAGCTCCGAAGAAAACCACGGGGCTGTCCGGGCTCCATGCAATCGGAGAGGGCGCTTCGGAGCCAGACAGTCGATAGCCCTGGTTAACTCCGTATTCCAGCGGGCCACCAGGGAATCTGCTGAAAGGCCATCAACATGGGATAAAGCATCCCCTACCACTCTCTGGAAACCATTTGGATCCATTAAGTGGCGGGGGCGGACCATCCGAATTGGTCCCACCTCCCTGCAGAGGGGAAGGGTCGCGGAGAAGTCCAGTTGCACCAGGAAGTGATCTGACCATGGCACTTCTTTGGTTTCACTTTTACTTAGTGTCAGATCACCCACGTCACTAGAGGTGAATACCAGGTCTAAGGCATGTCCATGTCTATGAGTTGGGCCCAACTTATTCAGGGACAGCCCCATGGAGGCCATGCTTTCCACGAAGTCCCGAGCGGCCCCTTGTAAGGTCATGTCGGCGTGGATGTTAAAATCCCCTAGGACAACCAAACTAGGTGTCTCCGGGAGAACATCCGCCACGACCTGAAGCAGCTCGGACAGGGAATCCTTGGTGCAGCGGGGAGGTCGGTACACCAAAAGGAATCCTGTACTGCCCCTATTGCCCAACTTCCAGAACATGCACTCAGAAAACTGGGTCTTCCCAGTAGGACGCCTGATGCAAACTAATGACTTCCTAAAAATCACTGCAACCCCCCCTCCCCGCCCACATGACCTGGGTTGCTGTGCGTAAGAGAAACCTGGTGGGCAAGCGGCAGCAAGGACAGGCCCATCTGCCTCATTCAACCAGGTCTCCGTCACACAAGCCAGGTCAAATCCTCCATCCACAATCAGGTCGTGGATGGCAGTGGTTTTATTCATCATTGACCTGGCATTACACAGCAACACCTTCAGGTTATGTGGGTTTCCCCTGTTGATTCCAGTATCCATCTGGTCAAGGCCAGACCCGGAGGCAGGGATAGTCTTCAAACAATGACTAAACCTGCCTCCTCAGTAATGACATGGTCTGGTCTTAGCGTAACTCCGCCTCCTGCCCATGATCACCGAGATCGGATGTCCCAGTGCTTCCCCCCCCTGTGGAACTTGTCCCAGCCATCGTGTTGGCTGGGGCCTCACTCCCAGGCAGCCCCGATCCCGCCCCTTAAAAACAAAACACAAACTATACAGAACCAATAAAACAACAGAAAACAAAAACAGAACAATTATACTAAAATTAATCCCCAACCAAATATCCATTACACCCACCCACCCCCAACAAGAGAAAAAAGGGAAAAAAGAAATACAAATTTAAATTGCCACCGACTGCTTGAGGACATTTTAAAACACATTGGAACAGGGAAGCAATTGCAGAACACTTCCCAGCTTCCCCAAAAGTTTGTTCCCAATAAGGGCCTGGGCCACACCCCCTGGGCCAGTTGGAAGAGGCCCTGGAAGGGAGCAGGCCCCGCAGTCCTCACCCAGCCGATGGTCCGAGGCTTCCCTGCAGCAGGAGTCCCTTTATAGCTGGGAGGGAGGGCCTGGGCCACGCCCCCTGGGCCAGTTGGAAAAGGCCCTGGAAGGGAGCAGGCCCTGCAGTCCTCACCCAGCCGATGGTCCGAGGCTTCCCTGCAGCAGGAGTCCCTTTATAGCTGGGAGAAAGGGACATGTCCGACTCTTCATGACCCCATGGACCAGAGCACGCCAGGCACTCCTGTCTCCCACTGCCTCCCGGTTTGCTCAAACTCATGTTAGTAGCTTCGAGAACACTGTCCAACCAACTCGTCCTCTGTCATCCTCTTCTCCTTGTGCCCTCCATCTTTCCCAGCATCAGGGTTTTTTTTCCAGGGAGTCTTCTCTTCTCATGAGGTGGCCAAAGTATTGGAGCCTCAGCTTCAGGATCTGTCCTTCCAGTGAGCACTCAGGGCTGATTTCCTTCAGAATGGAGAGGTTTGATCTTCTTGCAGTCCATGGGACTCTCAAGAGTCTCCTCCAGCACCAGAATTCAAAAGCATCCATTCTTCGGCGATCTGCCTTCTTTATGGTCCAGCTCTCACTTCCATACATCACTACTGGGAAAACCATAGCTTTTACTATATGGACCTTTGTTGGCAAGGTGATGTCTCTACTTTTGAAGATGCTGTCTAGGTTTGTCATTACTCTGTTCCTTTAAGAACAAGCAAATGGCCCTGCCCTATCACCAGAGTATAAAATGACATGTGTCACATTTGGTTTGGGGCTTTGTGGGTTTTGGTTTTTTTTTGAGTCAGAATCCTCAGATGTGATGTTTCTCTCAAAGAATGATTCCACTCTTACCCAGAAAACATCAACATCCACACCAAAGTATTTTAAGCACCTCTTCAGGCAAAAATCCTGACTGCTGGAGAATTTCCCTGCTGGTGCAGAACTGCAAAACTTTTTCCTAGGTGTGATTTTCTCGTACATGGCTTACAAAAAGAGAGACGTGTTCTGGGAATCAGATGCCTGTCGGGTTTGAGAGTGTGATTCAAAAAAATGTACAAGTGTTACCTTCAATTACTTCACTCGTTTTAAAACTAGTTGTTTTTAAACAATAACAACAACAGCAGCAGCAGCAACACAACATGAGTAAATGTTATTTTTTTCCAGTGGAAAGGAAATAGGTATACGCGTCTGTTAAAAATAACCATATGAAAGGTCTCATTTTTTCCAGGTGGTGATTTTCCAGATGTAGCATGACAAAAGAGCAACTACTTAGAAAAAAAGTCAGTCCCAAGACAAATTAAAGGAAGAGTGTTGAATCACCTAACCCACCGAAGCCAAGACAGAAGCTGCATTGGGACTGAAGTTCTAAGGACCAGCAGTGTCAGGTGACCAGCATCAGGTGACCAGCATAAGGACCCTAGAAGGCATTTCATTCTGCCATATGAGAGGGCACTATGCTGGCAGAATGATGCACCTGCTAGAACTGTGTATAGTGTTATACAGTACGATATATTTATTTTTTACATTTATTATTTTTTACATTGGCATTTGTAGTCCACCTTTCTTCCTAGGAGCTCGAGAGCCAGTGTGGTGTAGTGGTTAAGAGCGGTAGACTCGTAATCTGGGGAACCGGGTTCGCGTCTCCGCTCTTCCACATGCAGCTGCTGGGTGACCTTGGACCAGTCACACTTCTCTGAAGTCTCTCAGCCCCACTCACCTCACAGAGTGTTTGTTGTGGGGGAGGAAGGGAAAGGAGATTGCTAGCCGCGTTGAGATTCCTTCAGGTAGTGATAAAGCAGGATATCAAATCCAAACTCTTCTACATTGGCATTTGTAGTCCACCTTTCTTCCTAGGAGCTCAAGGTGGCATACGTAGTTCTCTCCCTGTTTATCCTCACAACAACCCTGTGAGGTAGGTTAGGCTGAGACTGAGTGACTGGCCTGAGGCCACCGATTGAGTGGGTGGGGATTCTGGTCCAACACTCTAGCCAGATCTCAAAATGGGTGTTTCAGGACTGGAAAACGTGTAGAAAAGAGGAAGTCAAAACTGATTAAGGGATTTAAGCAACTCCCCTATGAGGAATGTTTACGGATTTGGGTGGGGGGGGTTAGCTTGGGGGGAAAAGGAATGGACACAGGGTAAAGGTGTCAAATTATGCATATTGCGTCTGAAATGGATAGAGAGTTTTCCCCCCTCTCATAATATCAGTCCTGCTTGGTTCTCTTTGGGTCTGCAGTGAAACCACAGCCAACTCCATTAACTCAGAGAATCAAAGGAATAAAGTGATGAAATTTGGAGCAGTATACCAGCGTACAATCATTTCCAGCTGTTTTCATGGAGAAAAAATGGGGCGACAGAAACATACATGTGCAGAAATGGTACAGGTTTAGTGATGTTGTCCAAGGGTGTTACACCATGCCCACTGGTGTGTATGAAATTTAGCGCAATAGCCAAAAAGCCACAGTTCCAATACACAACATGTTTTGTCGTGTGAAAGGAACATTGTGTGCCAAGGCCCCATGCCCTGCAGTTCCTTTGGATAATAAACACATGGACATGAATATTTAGGTTTATGGGATAAATCAGGCCACAACTATGTTGGTTACAGATATGAGTGGTTTGGCTTAGGCATTGGGTGAAACCAGTCTATATCCCGAGTCCTGCCCGTCTGCAGGGAGTCTCACTAAGGGTAAAACACCAGTGGGGGAGCCTTATGACACACGTCAAATTGGGTCCCTGTTGGGGTCATGGCATGGCCCTAGCCCACACCCCCAGATCCCTTTAACGGGATACCCTTATCGAGGAGGGGCAGGCGAAGGCTATGACCTCCCCTCCCTTAAGTAAAGGCTTACCCAATGCCTAACCTTACAAAGTTGTGACGATTGCTACAAGGTAAGCTAAAAGCAAATGGCTGGTGCTAATTTGCGAAGTAGAATAATTCCTACCCGGCCCCACCAATATGATGGCCGATATTTGTCCACAGCAAGGTACTGTTATAGAAATGCATAAAAAGAGGGCAGGTGGGCTGGGAGATCCTGAGAGGAGGCGAAATAAGGAATAATAATAATAATAATAATAATAATAATAATAATAATAATAATAATAATAATTTATTTATACCCTGCACATCTGGCTGGGTTTCCCCAGCCACTCTGGGTGGCTTCCAACAGAATAAAGCTTCCCTAAACAGGGCTGCCTTCAGATGTCTTCTGGTAGTTGTTTTTCTCTTTGACATCTGATGGGAGGGCATTCCACAGGGCGGGTGCCACTACCGAGAAGGCCCTCTGCCTGGTTCCCTGTAACTTGGCTTCTCGCAACGAGGGAACCGCCAGAAGGCCCTCAGCACTGGACCTCAGTGTCTGGGCAGAACAATGGGGGGTGGAGACGCTCCTTCAGGGCCCCAGCCACACTATAATTTAAACAGCCTGTGACCATGCCCCCAGCTGTGCTGATTGGACAGCTGGGCACATGACGTGCCCGGGAGTCAGCGTGATGCGGCTGGCATCGCTCCGCCCCCCCAGCCGGATCACTGAGAGGTCCTGGATGCCTGGCTGCAACACCGCCCACCGGGAAAGGTGAGCAGACTTCGAAAACAGGGCAGAAGCACTAGCAGTATAACCAGGAAACCTATTGCAATATTCTACATGTCTGAGGAATATTTGTAGGGGGTTGGACCTTTGGGTCTTTTCCAGCTCTACAACTCTTTGGGTCAAAACCCTTGGTTTCGAATAACACCTGGTGGATCTTGTCCACGGCCTTTTTGTCCATGGCTAAAACAAAGAGTGTGGATCTTTGACAGCAGTTCTTCCTGTGGTTCCTCCAAATGTATATAAATCTTGTCAGACTAACCAGCTTGCTTTTTTTTTTTTAAAAAAAGAAAAATTTAATAACCGAGTTAGCAGACATTGAGCACGTGGTTGGAATAACAATTTATCACGTTCTTGGGTGAAATTGAGATAAATCTTTTCCGAGACAGAATAATATAGAAAAATGGTTAGAAATGGGGAAATGGATTAATAACCTGCACAGTGAAGACGGTGTCAGCTGTCAGGGTGTTTGCCTCTGAAGTCAGATAGGAACCAAATGTGCAAAGACTGAAACAGGAGCAGGAGACAAGGAAGAAGAATAAAGCAGTCATGTAATCCAGCTGTGAATACATCTACAGTCAAAAAACTTTCTTAGGAGTCAGACCATCATACAGGGGGAAAGTAAGGGACCAGATGATGGTCTGGAAGAATGCAATTTCAAGAACCAAAATAGTCAAACCATATTTTACTATTTTCCAGTTAGTCTTGTCCTGGCATGGCAAAGATGGGGAGGTAGTGATCCTCCACAACAGAACATAAGAAGATGCCTTATATTGAGTCGATGGGGCCATCCAGGCCAGTATTGTCCACACTGACTGGCAGGGGCTTACTGGGGTTTCAGGCAGGGGACATTCCTGGCCCCGGGGAATGAACCTGGGACCTTCTGCAGGCAAACTCAACTGTGCAGCTATGGGCCATTTTAGCTGCAGGAACATAGGAATTTGCTTTGTACTGAGTCAGGCCACTGGTGCACCTAGCTCAATATTGTGTGCCAATTGCCCTGCAGTTTCCTCAGGTAATAAACACATGGACACAAATATTTTAGGTTTATGGGATAAATTAGACCCCAACTTTCTTGGTTACAGATGTGAGCGGTTTGGCTTAGGCATTGGGTGAATCCAGGCTATATCCCAACTCCTGCCCATCTGCAGGGAGTCTCACTAAACTTAAAACCATGGAGAGACCTGGTCTGAATAGAGACATTGGATTCTTATCTCATTATACGTGACTAGGCTATTTTTAGCCATCTCACCCCTTGCTTTTTCCTGTAAGACCAATTACAGTCGTTAACAGTCATCAACAGGTTTGCCATACCTATCAGCCAATCACCCATTCCTACCACCCTTCTGAGTAATACCCCTCCCCACCCTCTCACTATATATAAGGGTCTTCTGTTTCAGTGTATCTGAAGAAGTGTGCATGCACACGAAAGCTCGTACCAAGAACAAACTTAGTTGGTCTCTAAGGTGCTACTGGACAATTTATTTTTTTATTTTTTTATATGCCCTCAGAATGTAAGGGGTGGGGGCTTGGGACAGGACATTATTTTCATCAGTCCTTAAATTACGGAATTCCCTCTCCAGAGAAGTGCATCTAGCATCTTCATTGCATAGTTTGTGTGAAGAGGATGCACCTGGTCTTTGACACGAGATATACATTTTTGGACCCACCCCATTCTTGTGACCATAATTTGTTTTTAATGTTGAATGGTTTCTTTACATGTAAAGGTTCATCATTGTTCCACCCGATGTGTGTGTCTTTAAGGGGCCAGAGCAAGGGCCAGAGCAAACTAATGAGACCCAGTTTTAGACCTGTGAAACATAGCAGGTGCTGCTGAGTTGTATTGATTAAGCTCTGTAGTATGTAAGGAGCAGCACCTAGCTCTCCAATTACCCTTGGTGGTTGGGTCATGTTTGTTTGTTGATGTATTAGTGTAAATGGAGTTTTTGTTTTTCTTATTAAAGCCTTCTTTAAGTACTTTTTGAGTCCCTTTTTAATGCATGGTCTCCCCAGCAAGCTCTCTGCAGCGTTACTTTACTGCAAATAGCCAACATTTAATATTGTATTTTTAAGTTGTAACCCACCCTAGGACCTTACGGCAGAGGGTGGGTAAGAAATTGAAAATAATGATAATAATGATGATGAAACAACAACAACAACAACAACAACAATTCCACTGAGCTATGTTCCCAGATATTGCTATACAACTCCCAGCATTGAATAAGTGACTTTGTTTGAAGGAGGTGGACAAAACTCTTCGTTGGATGGAGCTGATAGGAGTCTGGAAGGCCAAAGGTTACCCAGTTCTGTGATAATGCTGAATTAGATGGACCTTGGTGTAATTGAGAGCAAAGCAATTCTTCCATTATGTCTTCTGGCTGGCCTTGTTTGGAGTAAGAGTGGAAACCTGCAGACAAAGAATCATTATCATCTTTATGAAGCACTGCAGTGCATTCGATCAGAAGCCTCTTCAATTTCAAGTGGTAATCAGAATGTGTCTTTCTCTCTCTTTTCTGCTCTCGGGTTTTGTCATGACAGAATGACACGAGAATGTAATGCTGAAAATGGAAAATTTACATGAACATGCATGCACACAATATTAAAGGTGACATGAATGCTTTAGAACACATGGTTGGCAATGTTCTCCTTTACTGGCAGTGGTAGGGAGGAGACATCTGTGCGCATCATTCCTTGTTTAGTTTTTTAGTTGTGTCTGACTCTCTGTGACCCCATGGACCAGAGCATGCCACGCACTCCTGTCTTCCACTGCCTCCCACAGTTTGGTCAAACTCATGTTAGTAGCTTCGAGAACACTGTCCAACCATCTCGTCCTCCATCATCTCCTTCTCCTTGTGCCCTCAATCTTTTCCCAACATCAGGGTCTTTTCCAGGGAGTCTTCTCTTCTCATGAGGTGGCCAAAGTATTGGAGCCTCAGCTTCAGGATCTGTCCTTCCTGTGAGCACTCAGGGCTGATTTCCTTCAGAATGGATCGGTTTGATCTTCTTGCAGTCCATGGGACTCTCAAGAGTCTCCTCCAGCACCATAATTCAAAAGCATCAATTCTTCGGCGATCAGCCTTCTTTATGGTCCAGCTTTCACTTCCATACATCACTGCTGGGAGAACCATAGCTTTAACTATATGGACCTTTGTTGGCAAGGTGATATCTCTGCTTTTTAAGATGATGTCTAGGTTTGTCACCACTTTTCTCCCAAGAAGCAGGTGTCTTTTAATTTCGTGACTGCTGTCACCATCTGCAGTGATCATGGAGCCCAAGCTCCTTCATAGATCACTGCCTTGTTGTGGCAAAGGGACTTGAATAACTCAGAGAAGCTATGAGCTATGCCATGCAGGGCCACCCAAGACGGACAGGTCATAGTGGAGAGTTTTGACTAAAGGTGATCCACCTGGAGCAGGAACCGGCAAGCCACTCCAGTATCCCTGCCAAGAAAACTCCATGGACAAAAACAACATCATTCCTAGGTGTGTGATTTTAAAGACTATAGTCTAACAGGGGGTCAAAGCAATAAATTCAATAAAATATCTGAAAATAAAGTGATATGAAAGAACTCAAATGTTTTTTGAGAGCAGTGTCCAGCTTCTAATCCAGAGGAGGGGAACATCTAGCCTGTGGCCTACCAGGGAGTCCAAGTTGGTCTGTGAGGCCATTTCCCCTGAAACCATGCCCACCTGGCCATCAGCTGATGCCATTGGGTGATGTCAGCTGATGGGCAGGCAGTCGAAAGTCAGTCCATCTGGGTGCTGCTTTGCCAGTTAGTTCCTTGCAGGGAAGGTGCAGCTGAAGCAGAACTCTACTCCTTTGCCCAGGGTCAACTTTGACAGGTGGGTAGGACTACCCACCTATCACTCACCCAATATCATCATGCTGTGAATGATTTACAGAGTATGCTTAGTAAAGGTAAAGGGATCCCTGACCATTAGGTCCAGTCGTGGCCAACTCTGGGGTTGCGGCACTCATCTCACTGTATTGGCCGAGGGAGCCGGCATACACTTCCGGGTCATGTGGCCAGCATGACTAAGCCGCTTCTGGCGAACCAGAGCAGTGCATGGAAATGCCATTTACCTTCCCACCAGAGCGGTACCTATTTATCTACTTGCACTTTGACATGCTTTCAAACTGCTAGATTGGCAGGAGCAGGGACCGAGCAACAGGAGCTCACCCCGTTGTGGGGATTCGAAGCACCAACCTTCTGATCGGCAAGTCCTAGGCTCTGTGGTTTAACCCACAGCGCCACCCGCCTCCCATGCTTAGTAGTGTCCTTCTATAAAATCATTATTGGAGCCAAGATCTTGGCTGCATGTCTATTGTCTCTGTATGAATGGTAAGCCTGCCGTGTTGAGTTTGGGGTTTTGCAGTTGTCTAGTTCTGCATGGGGACATGAATCAAAAGCCAGTTTAAGAGCACAGGTGCATCTATTCCAACATTTTGTTCTCACTGTGGCCGGCCAGATGCCCGTGGGAAGCCTGCAAGCAACACTCTCCTCAACTCTGTTTCCTAGCAATTGGTATTCAGAGCCATATGCTCTGTGGAGGGAGAATATCTTGGCCATTGATGTCTTTATCCTGCATGAATTTGTAGTATCCACTTTTAAGGCCATCCAAGTTGGTGGCCATCACTACGTTTTGTGGAAACAAATTCCATACTTTGTACAATATGAAAGATAGTTGTGCTGTGGAAGGAGCATAGGTCAAAAAGTAATATGTGACTCATTTTTTTTAAAACCAAACCTACCCATATGCTCTTATGGTTGCTTGTTTATGAAGGAGTATTGACCCCAGTGCTGCAGATCTTTTTTAGATCAGGGATCTAAAAAACGGAGTTCAATTTTTTAAAAGCCAGGATGAAGATACATCTATTTTCACCCCCCCAAAGTGAAAATCAATAGCTGACCATCAACTCATTCTTATATCAGTCATTTCTTATGGTCTGGTGAAAACTTAGGTCAACTTGCAGCCATCGCAAGAATAGCCCCAGTGAACATTTTTCAGCGCACCTTCCCTTAAGTGCGTATTATTTAAATATCCTAAGAATCTTCAGGTTCTCCAACCCTACATACAGATTCAGAAGTGTCCTCCAAAAAATAGCTGTTGCAGTGGCACTGTGGCAGTGTTGAAAGAAAACTGAACATCTTTTTCTTTCAACATGTATTTCAAAGTATTGTGGGGTTTGAAGCCAAAGCAGAGATGTCAAGCTACACCCCATCATTCATTATACCACAAAGCTCTAGAGATAGGAAGCACTGGGTCAAAGTCAGGTGATCTTACACTACTTCCTGTTTGGTTCCCATAGCATGGGGAACCTGTGGCCCTTCTGATGTTGCTGAACATCCATTGCTTGGTCATGCAGACTAGGGTTGATGGGAGTTGTAGTCCAGAAACATCTGAATTGCCACAAGTTTCCCCTCCCTGCTTTACGAAAAACAAGAGCCAATCTACCTGTGATAATAAAGTAATTGCACCATTTTAAGCTGCAGAAGAGTGTTCATATTTTGGAAGAATCTTCTGCCCTTGTGTCCTGCATGTGAACCTCCAAGTCTCATTTGGTTGGCTTCAAATGGAATGGTGAACTAGATCAGTTTTCTTTGACCTCAGGCTCCTGGATGTTGTTGGTGTACAACTGTGATCATCCCTAACTATGCTGGCTATGCTGGCTGGGAATGATTGGATTTGTCATCCATGACACCTGAGGACCCAAGGTTGAAAACCACTGATCTTAGATGGACCCTGGCAGGAAACAGAGTCAGCCCTAGTTATAGCTGCCATGGCTCAGCTAGGAGCCTTTGGGCTTGTGTGTGGCTGCCCCATGTGGTAGGCCAATGAATTGCACGTTGCTGCATCTGGCTAGGCCCCTGGAAAGACTTTGCCTGCCCAGCCTGGCCATTAACAACATAAGAAAAGCCCTGCTGAATCAGGCCAATGGTTCTGCAGCCTCTCCTCGCAGTGGCCAACCAGTTGCCTCTGGAAAGCACACATGCAGCCCCTGAGCACAACAGCACTCACTCTCCTTTGGTTTCCAGCAATTGGTATTCAGAAACAAACTGCCTCCAACAGTGGAGGTAGAACATAGCCTTTAAGGTTCATAACCATTAATAGCCTTATCCTACATGGGCAGGAAATAGTATAAGAAGACTCCCTGAGCTGCTCCCTTGAGCAGCAAAGTCTTCCTGAGCTCTGGTGTGGTCCTGCATCTTTTGGACATTCTTCAATTCTATCTTGCTGTGAACAGCTTTCCTTGAATGAGTACAAGTCAGTACTGGGAGCTCTCCAAGGTACTGATTTGCCTTGCCTAGGATCTGGTAATGTTGTCCCCGGCTGGATGATTAAACATGCCTTGCCTTGCAGCTTTTCAAGCTGGCCTCCTCTGGCAGAAGACAAGATGCTCCTTGACCCTGCTTTTTAGTTTGTCTTTCAGTCCTGAGTACTAGCACAGCCTGTTGTTCCTGGGTCACGAGAGACTGTTGATCATAGCTCAGCTGTGATGCCCTCCTCCTATTTTTGATCTAAATCATAAACAGCTAAGTACTGTATATACATTACACTGCAACCCCACCCCACCCCCAGAAAAATCCATTCTGAGAAGGGAGATTCAATTCGCTCAAAAGGAGACCCATTCTTCACATATGAAGCACCACTCTATCCAACTGTGTATATTCCAATGGTGGAAGACAGATGACTTGGCCATCAAAAAGCATTCATGCAGCCAGAGTTGTTGGGGTTCAGTAAGTGCTCAAGCAGCCAGAAAACATCCCAACATTATTAAATGCAGGCCAAAATTCTTATCCAGAGGCCTTCTGCCCAAACAGCTGTGTTTGAAAGCACTTCCATGGTAGATTTGCCAAAGAATTGGTATGAGAGCCACATTGCCAGCAAGTATCACATTAGTATAAACATGGTATGATGGGTCATACTGGATTCCAGCATCTACTGTAGAATATTTCTTTGGGTGAATCAAATGTCCAGGATCTCTTGTTGCTTCCTGACTCGCAAAGTTGGATTGGGAAAACAGGAAACACAAACTGTTCACTTTCTCATGTTGCCTTGGCGAGGTGTGACTGGAAAAAGGCTATCGCTCAGTGGAACAGCCTCTGCTTTACATGCAGAAGGTTGTAGGTTCAATCCCAGCAGCTCCATGTAGGACTGGGAAAGACTTTTATCTCAAACCCTGGAGAGCTGCTCCCACTCTGTGTAGATAATATTGAGCCAGATGAATCAGTAGGTTGACTTGGTATAAGGCAGATTCCTTTTTGCCATCCATCCTGACCAGTAGCAACTCCTGTCTGTCTGTACCTGAGTTGTCCGATGCCCAAGTCCCTCCAAATATATCTGATTTGGTTTACGACCTGACCAAATGTGGTGCACAGCCCTAATATATAGGGATCTGAACCAGGATAACCCCAGTTCATACTCAGCACTCCATCCATGACATCACCCTTCCTATGAAAAAGTAGATTGTCAGTGGCATGTAGTCCAGGGCCTTCCATCTTTTGCTTTATGCAATATTTTCTTTCTTTCTTTGTAGGACTAACGGAGGACAACAGGAGGTTGCATGCAGGTGAGCTGTGCAGAAGCACACTGGCAAGCATGCTCCAAGCAAGCTGCCGACTAGCTCTGCAGAGGCTCCTTTTATTAGCAGAAGTCAACAACTGGAAACAGTAGTGAAACCACTCTGAACATGACATATTTCCATCTAAGCACATTTCTAGCGTTAGCAAATACATGTGTCAGCAGGTGTTTCCCTAAAATGTTTTCCCCAATACTTGATTACATCTGTGTCCCCGGTCATGCTCCAGCCAAACGTTATGCCTAGTAACCAAATCTGTGAGAGGACAAATGGTCAGGGGAAAACCCTGTTTGCTAGCCAAGAAGGCAAAAGGTCAGGGAGCATGGACGCAATGCTCCTCCTTGGCACACTGTTGCATGCCTGGTGCGAGGCTTGCCTCAGCACAGGCGGAGCGTCACCTCCACATTTCTTTCTACATGGAAACATTCAATCATGTCATGCCCCCTAAGCATTCTACAAGTGATACAGTCTGAATAGGGTCTGTGTTCTTCTGAAAATAGAATTCATCCCTCTGCCTCATAGCCTATCAGTGCTACTGCTTCTAATAATAATAATAGCAACCCCCCCCCAACAACTATCTGAGTTAAAGTTATCTGATGTCTGTATGAAGCAAGCACCAGAGGGTCCTTTGGCAGTGCAGGAAAAAGGGCTCATGTTCCTAGTGAACCCAGCATGTTTCGTTTAATTCTACATTTCAAGAGGGAATACGGACTTTGCTGATTAGCAAGTCAGCATCTCTCACTCTCTGCTACAAAGCGAAAGCGAGGCTTCCCTGAGAAGGCAGATATCTTTTTTTTAAAAAAGAAACTTTCCTTACGAAGCATAACAATTTACAGCACATATACCAGTTGCAAACTCTATTCCCCTGAGTCCCTCGAAGAGAAGATTAGTAATGGCTGACAAGCTGCCTTGATTGAAAGAGTTTGCCCATACTATCAATCTTGAGTGCAGTTGCAAGAGAGGGTCGGGTGTGATCATGTTTGCACTCTCCGTTGGCAGGGAGAGAACAGTGAAGGCCAACTGGACCAGACAGTGTCACACATGAACCCAAGCTCAATCTAGGCATGCAACAGAGCGCTGTGGGAATGAGGTGCAATGCTGAGATGGTACTGTACCAATTCATGCTGCAGGTGGGACATCCCATAGTTGAATGCTCCTCTCCTTATTTTCAGTACACGTGATAAGAAAACTAGAACATTAAGGCACAGCTTGGGAAAGAATCTTTCTTCCTGATATGTTACTCTTTTTTTCTTGCAGGGAGCTGTGAAACTCACTGAGTGATCTAGCAGGGTTATTGTTGCTGTGGGGAGATGGCGGGGGGAGAGAACCCATGTACACCACATTTCAGCTCCTTGGAAGAAATGTGGACTATAAATGTAACATATAAACTAACGAACAATAAGAAACCATCACATGGACAGAAAGGTATCAGATGAGCCACTTCTTCAGTATTTGAACGTCTCAGAATTTGCCTCAGAATCAAATTCTGTTTCCTCATTCATCCCTGGCCCTAGAATTTGCCTCAGAATCCTTTGTGATGCACTGCTGTCAACAGATGAGTTGTTTCCTAAGGAAAAGACCCGTGAAGAAAGGAAGTTTCAAAACCAAAGTACTGTACAAATGAAGTTGCTCTCGGTTTGGAAAAGAGCGTCATCCTCATGCGGGCCAGCCAGTTCTCCCTCAGACACAGCAATTTCAGAAAGGGGAAAATTTTAAAGATTCATTTTAGACTGCAAAGCCTAGCCGCTTCATCATTTTGACTGCAGAGTTCTGGAACTGTGAATACCTGAGTGAGTGTTAGCAGTATAGTGAGAAAACTATTATGCTTTCCATCGAGTTAATGCAATTTGGGTGCCAGAGCAAGTCTGGGTGTCTTTTTCTTCCCTTTAGACAAAAAGATGTTGGGGCAGGGAGGGGTACATAACCTGCTTCACTGAGAATGAACGTACCAATTAAACTCTACGGGAACCTTATTGAGCATGCCATTTGTAAAATCCAGCTCTTTGGAGGGAAAGGCTGGGGAGGTCAATGAGCAACTCAAAATCTACGGCCCACTGACCCCAACTTCATTTGTCACCTCTTTAATGAGCAACAGAGATGCTCTCATATGTGCAGCCAGCAGAACAAAAAGTCTACAGTATTCTAAACCAGCTGCCTTGTACTCACCATGGCTGGGGAATTCTAAGAAACTCAACAAAATCAATGCAGTTTTGAAATCAGTGGTTAAAATCAGTGAAGTTTTGAAAGGTTCAGTCTGCCATCTTGATTTGAAATGGCATCCAATTGTATCCAAGCATAGACAAAAACCTTGAACTCAGGACCCTTGATGCAGAATTTGGATACACTATCATACAAGGTGTACAAATGCATAGGGAATGAACAGACAACTTTCCAAAATATGCAGTTGGAGATGATGGGTTCTTGTAATAAAGGAACCCCATGTGACATTTGTTGCCTAGTTATCCCTTGAGTATAAGTATTTGGGAAGAGCAGTATGGATTGGGGACTTGGCCAAAGAGTTTAAAAAATAAAAATGAGTAGGAGAATGAACTTGAAGATGAACTAGGAGTCATTCAAAGTTCTACCCCCAAATGAACTTAATTGACATTCAGCTCACCCAGCAAACACCTTTGAGGTGTAGTTTAGAGATTTTGAACTAGTTCAATGAGCTTCTTTGAAAAGAACTTGCTTCTTCCAAGCTCTGTATGTGTTTAATCTCGACATAGTGCCCGATTCCATTTCTTGCTCTTCTCAAATCAAGTGTGATTTCTATTAGCCTAAATACATATCAGGCTGTGGTTGGGAATTCAGTGTCAAAGAAGTCTCAGAGCCATGCGCCCTTGGAACTGATCGTATTTATTCAATATTCAAGTCAGGACAGCTTCCGGCTCAAACTTATCTCCTCAGTCAACAAAGAAAGCAAATGTAGACGGTTACAGGTAATAATTTTCTGCCGCGCCTTATTGAAATTCATACGGAGCAGCTATTTACTCAGGATTCTTCAGATAAATATGGGAATGAGACTCACGGCTTGGATACGATGGTCCAGGCAGACTCTCTGTTGCAACTAATTCACCCGCATGTCAACTGAAGTGATTGTGTCCAAAGTGAAGGCAATGGCTGGATTCCCATCACTCACTTGGCAAGGAGACCTTTGTTCATTGTGGCTGCTGCCTGGGTTGCTCTTAAAGTTGTATTAGTGGCGGGTTGTGGGTGTGTGTGGAAATGTTTTGCTGTGTATAGAAAATCATAGCATGGCAAGAAAACAAGGAAACTGGAAATGACTCCTGTTTACTCCTTGCACCTCAACGGGACACCTGAACAGAGGCTGGTCCATTATGTGAAATGGGGCACTGTCCTTGGCTTGTCTCTACCTGCCTGCCTGCCTTACTTCCAGCTAGACCAGGGAGTAGCACTGGCTGTTAGTCTCTTCCTTCTTAGTCTCAGTATCACCTTTATGCGCATCATCGGGGGGAGGATAGGGACCAAACGATAACCAGGCAAAGGGCCTTCTCGGCCGTGGCACCCTCCCTGTGGAATGCCCTCCCATCAGATGTCAAGGAGATAAAGAACTACACAACTTTTAGAAGGCATCTGAAGGCAGCCCTGTATTGGGAAGTTATATATATATATATATATATATATATATATATATATATATATATATGCTTTCGTAGATTTTCACGGGTACAGGAATGCAGGTTTTGGTGTCTTCGGGTGTCTTCCCGTGTAAGAGTCGGGGTGTCTGTGCGACGTTTCGACGAGATCTCACTCGTCATCTTCAGGCTGGTGCTGGTGGTTACGAAGCTAATCCAAAAAGAAACACCCCCCAAAAACCAAGACACAGAAGAAAACAATGGCATGGCCCTCCTTCCTTATATCAAGGGCACTACAGACAAAATCAGCAAAATCCTCCATAAACACAATATCAAAACAGCCTTCTGCACCAACCAAAAAATAGCCAATATCCTCAGAAACCCAAAAGACAAAATCCAGCTGGAAAACCAAGGGGTCTATGAAATACCCTGCAAAGTCTGCCCAGCCACGTACATTGGACAAACAAACAGACGAATAAATGCACGTATCGCAGAACACAAGAATGCCGTCAAAAAAGAAGAAAAAACTTCCTCTCTTTTCCAACACATGAAAGAAACAGGACACGAAATTAATTTTGCAGATTCCAAATTGCTCTTTAACATGGAACATCACCACAAGAGAATAATCATGGAAGCCATAGATAGAGAAACACCCTCACAACATGAACAAGCGTGACGACACGTCCCGCCTGCCAGACATCTGGAAATTAGCCCTCCCCACAAAAACCGACACCAGAACCAGAGGCACACAGAACGCCGTCACCAATCAACCACACCAGACCCAAACCCAGACCCTCTCCACAGACATATTACAGACTCCATCCAGTAGCCAAACTATAGTGGCACCTCCGGATGCTGCACCCCCCTGCAATCCCTACACAGATCTGGCTGGCACAAGGCACAAAACCACAGCTCGCCCCTATACACGAAGCCAAGCCAGAGCACAACTAAATGCAGCACAGCCATCTTCTCAGAAAAACTCTTCACAAGCTCAAGAGGTCAAGACACAAAAGCTTTAGCAACTAATCTACACTTAATGACCCACCCAGTGGTATTCAGAATATCACTCATGAAATCACTCAAGATATCCCTCAAGTAATTAAGGAACAAAAGAAGAAAAGGCACACTAATCTAGGAACTTCCTCTCTGCCCAGAACGTTGGAGGCTATACACCACACCCCTCAACAGTATTTATAGGAACTCAAACACCAGATTCTGCTCTGTTCCAGTAACAAGAAGCCGAAAGCACCAGCCTGAAGATGACGAGTGAGATCTCGTCGAAACGTCGCACAGACACCCCGACTCTTACACGGGAAGACACCCGAAGACACCAAAACCTGCATATATATATATATATATATATATATATATATGCTTTCGTAGATTTTCACGGGTACAGGAATGCAGGTTTTGGTGTCTTCGGGTGTCTTCCCGTGTAAGAGTCGGGGTGTCTGTGCGATGTTTCGACGAGATCTCACTCGTCATCTTCAGGCTGGTGCTTTCGGCTTCTTGTTACTGGAACAGAGCAGAATCTGGTGTTTGAGTTCCTATAAATACTGTTGAGGGGTGTGGTGTATAGCCTCCAACGTTCTGGGCAGAGAGGAAGTTCCTAGATTAGTGTGCCTCTTCTTCTTTTGTTCCTTAATTACTTAATTAATCTACACTTAATGACCCACCCAGTGGTATTCAGAATATCACTCATGAAATCACTCAAGATATCCCTCAAGTAATTAAGGAACAAAAGTAATTAAGGAACACCAGCCTGAAGATGACGAGTGAGACCTCGTCGAAACGTCGCACAGACACCCCGACTCTTACACGGGAAGACACCCGAAGACACCAAAACCTGCATATATATATATATATATATATATATATATATATATATATATATATATCTCAGATGTTTTATTCTGTTTTAACATGTGTTGGAAGCCTCCCAGAGTGGCTGGGACAACCCAGCCAGATGGGTGGGGTATAAATCATAAAATTATTATTATCGACTAGTTATCTTAGTATTTATTTAGTTCATAAAATTTAGACACTGCTTGCTTGTGAAACGAAGGGGGAGAAAGCCTCAAAGCAGTTTACCAAAAAAGATGAAACAACAAAATTACCACTTAGAAAAAACGAACAGCAATAATTTAAAACTTTCCAAAAGTTAAAGCAGCAGCTGATTAAAAACAGATTAAAACTCATACTACCTTTCTGAACATCCAAGTCAGACTTTTCTAAAAAAAATGTCTTTGGCAGGTGTACAGTGGTACCTTGGGTTAAGTACTTAATTCATTTCGGAGGTCCTTTCTTAACCTGAAACTGTTCTTAACCTGAAGCACCACTTTAGCTGCTGCTGCTGCGCCACAGGAGCATGATTTCTGTTCTCATCCTGAAGCAAAGTTTTTAACCTGAAGCACTATTTCTGGGTTAGCAGAGTCTGTAACCTGAAGCGTATGTAACCTGAAGCGTATGTAACCCGAGGTACCACTGTACAGTGAAGCTGTCTGCTGATATTGATAGGCAGAGAGTTCCAAAGTGCCACACTTAAACGGACTGAATTCTTACAAATGCAGAAGAGGTATCACGTGGCACATGTAATAGTGCCAATTCCACTGATTGAAGCAGGCAAATGGGTGCATATGTAGGGTAAGCCGACCTCATAGTTGTTGTTATTTGGCCTTCCCTGTTATTGGCTCTGGCCCCACCTACCTTTGGCTTCTCTGACTTCCATCCTAGCAGTCTCAATGGGCACCACTGCAGAACACCTAAGGGCTGCCAGAGCAGACTTGGGCAACTTTTGGCTCACCAAGCCAACAACTAAGTACAGAGTCTCAGCAGCAGTTCGAAATCTTCTTCTCCTTGCTGTCAGATTAGCAGGCCCAGTGGCAGCTCCTGGCAACCTCAGGCAGCACCCACCTTCCTTTGTACCCTACGTCCCTTGAGTCGTTCTTACTGAGCAGTCCTGGTGGGTGGGTGGTAAGTCACCATTTCTGATGGTCCCCACAATGTTGTGGCATGATGCATTGTGGGAAGGGTCACATTTCAGTGAGGAACAGCTGTTCTGCATACAGAAGGTCAGAGTCTTCCTAGCCCTACCTGGAGATGACAGGGATTGAGGCTGGGACCTTAGGCATGCAAAGCTCTACCACTCCCTTCCTTAGGGATGCTGTCTTCTCCAGTACTGATGCTTGAATTGTGAGAGGGGTGCCTTTTGCCTCCATGGCTCCTGTTTTCAGAAAGCTATGGGGGAGATCCAGGAGGTGGGGCTGGGATATGAATTTCATCAAGGCCTCCTTACCTTTCGCCCATAATCCAAGCACGCTGCAGAATCTCTGTGTTAGTATTATGCAAATAGAGTCTTGTTGAATCAATGCCAGAGGAACAAACCCCATTCTTACTTCAGTCTGGTAATGAGCATATATACCAAAGCTATTCACAAGAGGAGGATAAGAAAAGAAGATTAAGGAGTGCTTCGCTGACAATTTTTAGATATGTCAAAGGAGCTCAGCAAGAAGAAAGAGACTGAGTCGAGTACTGTGATCAAGCCGCTGTTATATAGACACTGGTACCTTCATGGCTGCGCTGTGTGTGTCATGTAGGACAACTCTTGAAGACACGCACACATGGAGCTGTAATGGGCAGGACATTGTGGCTAGCAGGCTTCTGACTTGATTAGGGCCATTCAGTGGTTGCCCTTCTCTAAAACGCCCTAAGTCAGGGGTCACCAGCGTGCTTGCCAATATCTATTATGGCATCTGCAAAAGGTCTCAGTAAATAATACCCCCCCCCCGAAATCCAATACATGACTGACTCTTTGCTCTTCCTGCTCAGGTCCTGTTGTTTACTATGAAATTGAATATCAATATACGTATCAAAGGGACACGGGTGGCGCTGTAACACCACAGAGCCTAGGACTTGCCAATCAGAAGGTCAGCAGTTCGAATCCCCACAATGGGGTGAGCTCCCATTGCTCGGTCCCTGCTCCTGCCAACCTGACGTTCGAAAGCACGTCAAAGTGCAAGTAGATAAATAGGTACCGCTCCAGCAGGAAGGTAAACGGCATTTCTGTGCGCTGCTCTGGTTCACCAGAAGCGGCTTAGTCATGCTGGCCACATGACCCGGAAGCTGTATGCCGGCTCCCTCTCAGAGTCAATCACGACTGGACCTAATGGTCAGGGGTCCCTTTACCTTTATACGTATCAAGGCTTTGAGATTAGACCACTGAAGAAGCCTGAAGAACTACCTTGGGAGTGTGCTACCTGCAAGGCCCAGTAAAAGGGCCCCATCAGGGGCAAACAGTGGCCTCTTGATTACTTGGACTGCCAGAGCGAAACAGGTGCAGAACGCTGGCACCCTGTCATCTACAACTTCATTAACATCCATCTACAACTTCACTAGCATCTCTCGGTATTGTGAACAATACTGAACTTACCCTTTGTTGGTATCTTCATGAACTTACCTAAAAAGATAAAGAACACAAAAGACTTGAAAAATCCATTGAAATCAGACATTATAAGTTCATCTTAGGTTGGGTAGTTCGCAAGTCTCTGTGGCTTTACATAAGGTTTTGTATTTTTCTCAGAAGATTGATAAAGAATGCATAATTGTTTGGGTGATTATTGTGTGTATATTAGTCGCCAACGTGTTGCATGAGTCGTACTACTTCTACTGTATCAGCAGCACAGGTTGCATTTTTCTAGCAGGTCCTGTTGATGGCAGCCTCTCCTCCTCCTCACTTGCTCCCCAGCAGCCGCTATGAGCTGCTCAGGGGAGAATGCAGGCAGCAGTGACCACCGGGAGGCCATGGAGAGGCAATGGGATGTTCCCTCTCAGCCGCCAGCACTGTGGCCACTCAGGACAAGTGCCAGTTCATCCTCAATCCTGAGCTTGGTGGTGGTGGCCCTTATGGGGGAAATAGGGACCTTTTAGGTTCAAATCAGAAGTTGGGATGGCTTTCATAATTCTGGGACTGTCCCTGGAAAATAGGGACACTTGGAGGATATGGAGCGTGCCTCCTTTGATGTGCCCCTTCCCCAAGGGTACAGCACATCTGTTCTCTCTCCTCACCACAACACTATGATAGTTTGCATGCAGAAGAGCCTGGTATATCTGGTTAAAAGAAAAGACAAGCAGGCAGCAGGGGATGAGAGAGACATCTTTGTCAGATCCCGAGCAACCACCACCATGACTGAGCTACACAGACAAGCAGTTTGACCTTATTGAATTCGTTCTGGTGGGCTTTCCATGGGTATCTAGTTTGCCACTGTAAGAACAGGATGTTGGACTTGGGAATGTGGGAGAGATTTAATTCCGTTTGCACTTAAAGATGAACCTATCCAATGAGCACTTTCTGGAACATTGTGCAAACCAAAATAGAGGCACTCTCCAAAATCTGCACTTCTCTGATGTTTGCAATATAGTTCTCCACGCAAGTAATACGTACAAACATCTATATTCTTGACCAGATTGTGCATAAAAAATGGGCATATTTGTGATTGCCTCCCCCTCTTCTTTTTTCCTTTTCCCTCCTGTGATGGAACTCCTATTTGGGAACTTCCCTGGCTTTTTTCTGGCCCATGTAGGACCAGTCTGGAAAGTTAGCCTTGGTGAAGACTTGACGTTACCATCTCCAAAAAAGTTTTTGATTTGAGTTTCCATTGAAATGAGGCTGTATTTTAATGTTTTAATGTTGTATTTTAATCTTGTTTTTAAGTTGTATTTCAATCAACTTGTTTTTATATAGGGTGTTAGCCGCCCTGAGCCCGGTCTTGGCTGGGGAGGGTGGGGTATAAATTATGATGATGATATTAGGCTTTTGAAAAAGCCTGGTACACAGGCTGAGACCCTACCTGCCCGAGGACTGTCTTGCAAGAGTGGTGCATGCTCTAGTTATCTCTTGCTTGGACTACTGCAGTGCTCTCTACGTGGGGCTACCTTTGAAGGTGACCCAGAAACTACAACTAATCCAGAATATGGCAGCTAGACTGGTGACTGGGGGCGGCTGCCGAGACCACATAACTCCATTCTTGAAAGACTTACATTGGCTCCCAGGACGTTTCTGAGCACAATTCAAAGTGTTGGTGTTGACTTTTAAAGCCCTATACGGCCTCGGCCCAGTATACCTGAAGGAGCGTCTCCACCCTCATCGTTCTGCCCAGACGCTGAGGTCCAGCTCCGAGGGCCTTCTGGCAGTTCCCTCCCTGCAAGAAGCCAAGTTACAGGGAATTAGGCAGAAGGTCTTCTCGGTAGTGGTGGCCGCCCTGTGGAATGCCCTCCCATCAGATGTCAAAAAGATAAACAACTACCTGACATTCAGAAGACATCTTAAGGCAGCCCTGTTCAGGGAAGCTTTTAATGTATGACGTATTAGTGTATTTTTGGTCTTTGTGGAAGCCGCCCAGAGTGGCTGGGGAAACCCAGCCAGATAGGTGGGGTATAAATAATAAATAAATTATTATTATTATTATTATTATTATTATTATTATTATTATTATTATTATTATTATTATTATTGTATGAGAAGAAATTCCCAATGAAATGTTGATATATTTTCATTTTTTTTAAGAAAAAAAGGGAAACAGAGAGAACCTGAAATTAGCAGATGATTAGACCACCTTTAAGGGACGTGGGTGGCACTGTGGGTAAATCCTCAGCGCCTAGGACTTGCTGATCGCATGGTCAGCGGTTCGAATCCCCGCGGCAGGGTGCACTCCCGTCGTTTGGTCCCAGCGCCTGCCAACCTAGCAGTTCGAAAGCACCCCCGGGTGCAAGTAGATAAATAGGGACCGCTTATCAGGGGGAAGGTAAACGGCGTTCCGTGTACTGCGCTGGCTCACCAGATGCAGCTTGTCACGCTGGCCACGTGACCTGGAAGTGTCTGCGGACAGCGCTGGCTCCTGGCCTATAGAGTGAGATGAGTGCACAACCCTAGAGTCTGGCAAGACTGGCCTGTACGGGCAGGGGTACCTTTACCTTTACCTTTAGACCACCTTTAGTTGTCTTCTTTTCATTTTCTTCTCATATTCTTGTTTCTCCTTAGTCATCTTTTCACCCCCGCCTGAAACCTGAAAATCCCAAATGGCCTAGCTATTCCTTGCATGGTGTGTCCACGTAGAAAGGCTGTTTCATATTCACCACCGCTCCCTGCATCCTCCTCAGAATGGGGGAGTCTCTGGCTCAGTCACTTACTGAAAGGAATGGTCCCAGCCCCCTTGATAAACGGCAAACAGCATGCCATTTCCAGCAGCGAGCCGTGTGTGCTGCTTGCTTCCAACCCCTCTAGATAATATACAATGCGGCACCATCCATCGCAACAAAGCTAGGATGGATGTCGGGCTCAGAGGAGGGAAAGCAACTCTGAAAGCAGTTTCCTCAAACTAGTTGGAATGGGGATGGCGAGGGGGGGGGGATGCAATGACACCATTTTACTGTTGGACATTATCATTTCCCAAATGGCACCCCTGCTTCAAGCCACTAACAGGAGCGATGGCTTTATTACAGGGGCCCATATGTTCCATTGGCTTTTGGAAAAAGCCCTCCAGAGGTATTGCACATGGACGTTATTTTTGCTTCAGCACCGTGGTTTAATTTCTACTGGTGGGCTTGTTTTTTTGGTTTTTCCCCTTCAAACACTTCAGTTCATTCAGTGGAGGGACAATACCTAAAACACTAGATCACTCTTTTCCTGGGCAGATGAGTGTTTTCTTCTCTGCAGAGCCTGCCAAATTGCACAGCGTTAAATGTTTCCTGGGAATTAAACAGGAAACAACTGCACTAAGCATTTGCTACATCGTGCTCTCTGAGAGTTTATTTCCTATATTTGCACGTCACCTTTCCTCAAAAGGAACTCAGGGCACCATGAAGGGTTCTTTCTAGGTTGCACTGAGAGGTAGGGACAGATCAAAGGCCACCCAGTGAGTAGGGTCCATTGGGACTATGAATCCAGGTCCTCTCAGTCTTAATCTAACCACTAGTGCCTGGAGGCGGTTGGAGGATGGATTGTGGCTAGCAGATTGAGGTTGAATCCTGACAAGGCAGAAGTACTGTTTTTGGGGGACACGGGGTGGGTGGGTGTGGGGGACTCCCTGGTCCTGAATGGGGTAACTGTGCCCCTGAAGGACCAGGTGTGCATCCTGGGAGTCATTTTGGACTCACAGCTGTCCATGGAGGTGCAGGTTAATTCTGGGTTCTGGTATGCAGGCTGAGACCCTACCTGCCAGCGGACTGTCTCGCCAGAGTGGTGCATGCTCTAGTTATCTCCTGCTTGGACTACTGCAATGTGCTCTACGCGGGGCTACCTTTGAAGTTGACCCGGAAACTGCAATCAATCAGAATGCAGCAGCTAGACTGGTGACTGGGAGTGGCTGCAGGGACCACATAACACCAGTCCTGAGAGATCTGCATTGGCTCCCAGTATGTTTCCGAGCACAATTCAAAGTGTTGGTGCTGACCTTTAAAGCCCTAAACCTAAAGGAGCGTCTCCACCCTGATCATTCAGCCGGGACACTGAGGTCTGGTGCCGAGGGCCTTCTGGTGGTTCCCTCACTGTGACAAGTTACAGGGAACCAGGCAGAGGGCCTTCTCGGTAGTGGCACCCACCCTGTGGAACACCCTCCCTTCAGATGTGAAGGAAATAAGCAGCTATCCTATTTTTAAAAGACATCTGAAGGCAGCCCCATTTAGGGAAGCTTTTAATATTTAATGCTGTATTGTTTTAACACTCAATTGGGAGCTGCCCAGAGTGGCTAGGGAAACTCAGCCAGATGGGCGGGGTATAAATATATTACTACTACTACTACTACTACTACTACTACTACTACTACTACACCATACTGTGCTCAGATTACTCCGTTGTTTCAGTAATCCTTGTGAGACCCCTGCAAAGGGATGCCCCAAAGATGTTGTCAAGGTTACAGGTTCGATCTTCATTTGGGACAACTGCATATTCCTGCAGTGCAGGGGTTTGAACAAGAGGATCCTCAGACGACTCTACAATTCTATGTTTCTATGGAATTTCAATTCAATTCAAGCAAATGGCTCTTAGAATCATAGAATCATAGAGTTGGAAGAGACCACAAGGGCCATCGAGTCCAACCCCCTGCCAAGCAGGAAACACCATCAGAGCACTCCTGACATATGGTTGTCAAGCCTCTGCTTAAAGACCTCCAAAGTAGGAGACTCCACCACACTCCTTGGCAGCAAATTCCACTGTCAAACAGCTCTTACTGTCAGGAAGTTCTTCCTAATGTTTAGGTGGAATCTTCTTTCTTGTAGTTTGGATCCATTGCTCCGTGTCCGCTTCTCTGAAGCAGCAGAAAACAACCTTTCTCCCTCCTCTATATGACATCCTTTTATATATTTGAACATGGCTATCATATCACCCCTTAACCTCCTATTCTCCAGGCTAAACATGCCCAGCTCCCTAAGCCGTTCCTCATCTGGTCCACATTGTGTATGTGTTTGTTACCTATGTGGCCCTTTTGGCTGAAATCCTATGCTCCTTTACCTGTGAGTAAGCCCCACTGAACACAGACTTACCTCTGAATAAGCATCGATTTATCCTGTAGCAGTCATCCTCCTCCTCATTTTGCAAATGGGAGACGGAGACTGAGATGGGGTGACGAACCTCTGATCGCTATGTGATCTCTCGGCAAGGGCAGCAGTTAAATCAGGAGCCTGATGATTCACGCCTCAGCATCACAGCCACTAATGCTGCACTAACTCTTGCTAATAATGAGGTGTAACTAAAAAGGATAGCACACCTTACATTGTCATACTGCAACGAAGGTGAAGCACTGCCAAATATTTCTTTTTAAAAAATCAGCCTTTTTTTGGGGGGGGGCAGGGAGGCACTCTATCCTTTTGTAAGCAAACTTGGCAACTTGCCAAACCGAGTTGTCCTAACTGCCCTGCCATTCCCTTGGAAAGCTTAGCATGGATGAAAATAAATATTAATAATGCTGTGCAAAGGAAATCAAACTTCCAGGAATTGCTCGTTCTGTTCTTGCATCAAGGTTGCTTTTGCATGACCTGCAATCAGTCAAAGTTTTTGTGCCAAGCAGGGAGAGCCTAGAGCTGATTTTTTAATGGGTATCAGGTGCTGTTGGGCTCAGCCTTGACACCCAGAAGGAGAAGAAGAACTGGTTCCTTATTCACTTCACTGCCAGGGCAGGTGGTTGGGGTAGAGAGCTGAAGGTACTTCACTAGAAACCTCTGTACAGAATCTTTCTTTCCTTCCAAAAAATATTTATCAGAGTGGCTTACAATAGTTGTATGTCTAACCATACAATAAAAACAAGAGGCAAAGTTAAAATAGGGAACCAGCTAACCATTATGGGAATATGCAATCTTAATTGCCTGCGTAAGCTTGATGAAACAGAAGGTGTCTGATGAAGTTCTATTGGCAGAATGCTCAACAACACCAAAGCCTTGTTTCTGTGTTGTTGTCAAATGAGCCCCATCAACTTGGGGAAGGGCCAGTGGTGCTCTTGCAGATGAACTCAGCAAGCGAGCTGGGATATAAGGGTTCAAGTGATCAGGGAATCATGGACCATATCTTGGAGGTAGAGCACCTGTTTTGCATGCTGAAGACCCCAGGTCCAGTCCTCAGCATCTCCAAGTAGAGCTAGGCGAGACCCCTGTCTGAAACGCTAGAGAGTCACTACCAATCAGTTCAGACAACATAGGGAGCTATCACATACTGAATAAGACCATTGACTCATCAACCTCAGTACTGTCTACACAATTGTAGGGAATGCGATGAGAAAACCGCTTACCTGGAACTTTGATCCTGACTTAGGATATTTAGATCACAACAGCATTTTCCATCTTAATCCCTCATCCTGGCTCATCTGCAAGATACTCATTTACCTGTTTTTACAGGAAGCACGCTTTACCTCCTTGCCTGTTGTGTGCCTCTTTCTGCCACATCTCTCACTTCTCCTGTTTATTTTCTCACCTTCTTTTCAATCTTCCAGTCTTACATCCCTGTTCTTTGGATTTTTTTATTTTTTTGGGTAAAATATAAGTTTGTTTTTAAAGCAGTTGTGGAAGGAGGAGAGGACAGAGTGTGAAGAAAGAGCTGTGGGTGAAGGGGAGCCCCATCCTTTGGACTCAACCAACCTGCTGTACCTGCAGTTGGGTCTGGAGAGCTGAATGGGACACAGCCATAGGCAGTCTGAGGAAGTACCCTCCAGCTTGGGCCTGCCCATAAAAAGCAATTTTAGACTGAGAGACTAGGGTGGTGTCTGCTGTTTCCAGGAACTCTTCTCATTGTGAGACATTTGTGGATGAGACTAGAGTTTGTTTGGACCCTGGGTGAGAACCCTGAGGCTGAGACGGGGGGTGTCAGAAGGAAAATGAACTGATATTGATTTATACATATTAGTAACTTTGTATCAATTATAACATTTTTATATGCAGCTGCATATTTTTGCAATGTTTTGTTTAAGCTGTGTGTTGTTACTTCAGTTTTTTTGTATGCTGCTTAGAGATATTTTTAATAGATCGAGCGGTATAGAAATTAAATAATCAATCGGTCAAAATTGCACACACGCATTGCTTTCCATTTTTGAGAAAAGCCAACAGCTCAAAAACAAATCTTAACAAATAAAACATTTTTTTTTTAAAGGAACAGCAATATAAGGAAAGCAGCATAAAATTACAGTGCAGCAGTGGGGTGTAACTGCAGCAATTGCTCCTTCATGGATTATACCGGGTACTTTCTTCCCTCCCTCATTCACAAGAGCAGCAGGGGTATTTGTATGGGGGTGGGGCAGGAAGCTGAAGGCACAGAGGGATAAAACATGGTTTGTGGATTGTGTGTGGGATGTGTGTGGGTGTGTTAAAGCCTCAAACTGGACCTGGTAGGTGCTTTTTTGAAAGTGTTTGTAGGAAGATGGAAGCATGGCGTTATTTTCATTTGCTTTTCCGTGATTATTGGGGTTTCTGCTACCAACCCTGGTTGTAATTTTAACCACAAATTGAAGCTCTTGCCAGCTTTTCAGAAATCTGAGGGAATCAATAACTTCAGGGGCAGGGGGAGACCTTTTACCAAGGGATTCCAATTTGTGGTGTGTGAAGGGATTAATGGTCAATATCACTTCTCTCTCCCCCTCCTCTAAAATGCCATTCTGCTGATGAAGCACTAACAGAACCTCTGGTCATCTTTTTCCACCCAGAAAAATACATAATGTTAGGCCTAAAAGACTCAGGAAATAAGAAAACAGATTAACTGTCATATCTCATCATGGATCCCACTTTGGGCTGTGGGATGAAATTACACTGGACTTTCCCCCCTGTCCACTCTGGAATCCCCATGGCCAAAATACTATCCCTAATGTCATTTTCTGTATATTTATTTACCGGTTTGCAGCTAGATTCAGCCCAATTGTCCTTATATTAGTGTAAAGGAACTGATGCCGTATGGGATATATTAGTCGTGACACACAACACAGCTATTATATATGGGATAAAATATCTCTGTTGATGGGAACCGATAGCTCACAGAGGAGGCAAAGAAAGTGAATCAGAAGCCCTTTGATCTCTATATGTTGGATTCAAATTCATCTTAGGTCTACAGTGGCTATGGTTTTATTGCCATTTAATGGCCTGGATGAAATGAATTGAAGGAATCAGTTCAGTCTATTTACTAATGGGCAGAAAAATGGCTTCCACAACATTCACTGGTTAGATATTTAGGAAGGCATCTGTGGCTGCATTCTGTTTCTTTTTTCCCTAAAACAATCCACAGTAGCGTAGTGGATTATAGAGTAGGAAACTCCAAAAATGCAGGCAGCTGTGTTGATCCATTATTAACCCCCACACTCCCATGAGCAGCAGTACACAGTATAATACCCAATGAATTGGCACCGTGTGATAATCCTAGAACAGTAGGAAGGCTTCATTCTCCAACTTCCTCTATGCTAATCTGCCCCAAGTAATGGCCAAACTTGAATGTCTTGGTACCCTTTCATTCATTTGCCGGTGCAAGGAGGTTCCATCAATTCAATTGGCACGCTCATAAATGACATCACTGCTCAATCTGTGAAAAAAATCCCCGAGAAGCGCTCCTTTGCATTCCCCTCCTCTTGACTGAAGTCTATGTGACTACTCTTAAAATGTCTGAAGGTGAGATTTAAAGCTGTATTTCTGAAGCCACATAAACTGACAGAGTGGGACTTAATTGAGGAATATGATCCAGCTGCAATGAAATTGGATAGCACAGATGCAAGTTAGCTTGGTGCGAGCCCCAATAGGACTATTTATTTATCCCATTATTCATGGTCTTGTAAGGAATAGACTCATTTGATTCAATTCCTCCAAGGGGCTCATCACAGTATACATGAGGGTTATCCCATATTATCCATGCAGCAATCGTGGGAAGTCAATCAGTGAACTTCATGGCAGAGCAAGACTTTGAAGGTCTCCCACCTTTTAAATCCTATGGTGTGCTCATCACAGCACATTAGTTGTTGAGGTTACCTGCATGGCAACTACACTAGCATTTAAGCTATTCTGCCTTGCCTGGTTACTGTAACCTGCCTCATGTGGCTATCAGTTGCAGCAATTTCAACACTAAATCACTCTAATCACGGGCAGACATGTCACCTTGTGCACATTAAAAGACCCAAACTTTTGGGTGTGCAGTACATACCTATGCATGTTTATCCAGAAGTCAGTGTTATTATGTTCAAAGGAATTTACTCCCATGTAAGTGCATGTAGGACTGTAGCCTCAGTCCCTCTGGAGTCAGCTGGACTTCGTTCTAAGTAAGCATGTATAGGATTGTGCTATAAATGTGGTGGATAAATTATAAATACTATCAAATGCCCTTAGCGTTCACCAGCGGTCCATGGGACTCCACCTGCAATCATAAACCATGCTCTCATAAATTTACCAGTTGGATTTCATAAAGGGCTGTTATGTGCTTATGAACATAGTTTATGGTGTTTATATTTTCTGTGCCCCCTCAGATATTTCATCCATCTTTTGGGAAGCACACTGGGACTCGAATGCCTTTGACCTGGCAATGTTTCTAAAAAAAATATGAACCCACCTCATTAACAAGAAAGCAGTCCATGAACGCCAATAGTACCAGGAAACAATCGATTATGCCTTCTTTAACCCAGGGAATGATGGGAAGACGGTATGGAAGAGCGAGACGAGGGTGTGAGAAAGGTTAAGTTGTAGCATACAGCACATGGCAGCAGATTAGAATGCACATTATATAAAAGAGAGAGATGTGTCTGTCGCAAGGAGGTAATATAACAGAAAACACACTACTTTCAAAAGATGCTATGAGAAACTAGGAAGGTGTGAAGGGTTTCTTTCTTCCATTCTCTCCCCCCCCCCCCGCCACCCCAGGGAGCTGGTGCAATGAAAAATGTATATTATTATCCACATCCAGCAAAGAGAGACCTTCTGGGAGAAGAAGTCATCAAAGAATGATTGTACCCCATTATTATGCCCCAGGAAGTATAATAGCGACTGTACTCAGAAGAGCAGTTTAGCAAACTGGGAGGAAGAGATGTTATCACTGCATTGTTAATCCAGAACCTTGGACAGCGCTGTTCCTCTCTATGAATTCCGGTGTGGGTAGGGGAGGGAGATTGGGAGGCTGAGTTGAAGGAATTAGCAGTGCAGGCTGCTATTGTCAATTTGTAGAGGCGATGCCTGATCCTTTGCCCTCTTACCTACAGCGTATCCATAATCCCTCAAGGTAGGCAAGCCATTTTATACACGGAGTGATTACCAGCCTAGCAGGTGCAGTTTGATACAGAGATATTTAGCGAAACATTAATAGCAGGCCAGATCAAGGATGCTATAAATCATAGCAATTGCTAGAAACACTGCCCCCATTCTTGCAAGTAACAATGCCTCCTCTTTCTAGGCCACCAAGGACCTTACAGGGCGTGGAACTGACTTGGCCATGACTGGACATGGGAGAAGTTCTGTAGAAGAAATTCCTCACTGCCACTCCTTTACAGTGAGAAGCAGAAGGGTCTGATCCTGCATGGAGTTGCACCTTCATTAGTGGCTTCCCTGCTCATGGGCATTGCACATGGGTGATGGGCATTGTACAGAACCAGATCCCCCTGCTTACCATCTGCTTAGCATGAGGATCCAATCCTTCATAGTGCTGCTCCTTCACAAGTGATTTGCTTGTCTTCAGATAAAGGTGTTCATGAAGGAGCAGTGACTGTCATCAAGCTCTTCCTGCTTGAGAGCCGATAAGCAAGAGGATCAGATTCTGCTTGGTGCTGCTCCAGGTGGTAGGAAGAAGGTGTGGAGTCATGGAAGGAAGAAGGAGAAGCCTTCTTCCCTTACCTTCTCCTTCCAAATACGTCTGTGATGGCCTGGGAATCTGATTCAGAGGCTGAACTGGAGGAATCCCAGCCTGCAAAGGAGTCCCTGCATCCAGGGCCGGCTGAACTGGGGCAGGGCCTTGATTCTGAAGCGCCTGCACCTGTGCCGGATCCTCAGGAGCAGGCACCAGGTGAATCCACTCTGGCTCCGAAGGTGACTGAGGACCCATTGCCTACAGGTGCGCCTCTCCCAGCCCTGTCAGGGGAAGGTGAAGCTGCCCCTGGGTCCAGTAGCCCTCCAGCCTCTCCTGAGCTGCAGAGGCTCAGGGCAGAGAGGCGGAGGGAACTAGGCTCTCTCAGGAGGAGTGCTCACCTTAAGGCCAGGAGAGGCGGGTCACCTGTGGGCTGGGACCACCCCTGGCCTCAGAGGAGATAAAGGCCAGTCAGCCCAGTCCCAGGTTGCGGGAGCAACGTCGTTGAAGAGCTGTTTTGGCCAGCACCCAGTCCTGTTCCTCCAGAGTTCCTGTCCTTGCCCGGCTCCTCGCTTTGGACCCCGCTTTGCCCGTGGAGGACTATCTGCCGACCCTCGACTCAGGTCCTGGACCTCGCCCCACAGTAACCTTCCCCCCGGGACCAGCACAAGGACTAGTTGGATTCATGGTGGAGGAAGCCGCTCGTGCGCCTGGGGTGGGGTGAGCTGCCCATGGGGCGGGGCAAGGGCAGGGTGCACTGCAGGGCCTCTGGAGTCTGCCTGCCTCCTCCCACTCAGCCGCCCTGACACCTGACACTGAGTGACACCTGGGGTGGTCCACGCCCACCACACCTCCCTTCCCCCACCGCTGGCTGGATTCAGGATTTGGGCCTCAGCTGAATCCAGTGCACAGTTCTAGTTCTAGGTCTCTTCTAGAGTTCTGGTCCTCCTAATCCTCAACATTTGGGGGGGGGGTAGAAAATGAACTCTTGTTTTTGGATCTTAAGTGGAAAACAATGTTTCATTTTTGAAATCCACACACTGTTTGGGTGCCATGATCTCAGGAAAGTCTGCCCTTTAACTCTTTGAAGGATGTGACAGATGGCTACTGCCCGCTCCCCTTCAATATGATGAAACACCTTCCTCTTCCTGGAGATGCCATGATTTATCGCCTACATCCCTCATGCAATCTCGCTCTCTAAAAAAAAATAGAGGCGGCTTCCATTCTACCGGAAGCATGTTTACTTTCAGAAAGTCCATACAGAGATCCCAGCTGTTCTGGGGTTGGTTGGGGGAAGTGCACCTCAACCCAGAGTAGCCTGGTGGTGCATCTCATCCTGTTCATTGGCGAGGAGCATTTTGCCACATACCAGATGCACACATGTGCTAAATGTTGTGGTAGAATGTGCAGCATAATGGCCATCTCTATGAGCCCAGCATGGTGACCACACCATGCCTGGTTGAGATTCTGTCATCCTGGAGTTGCTTGGCAATCTTGACCCTCCTGCTAAAGGGTCAGGAAAATTTTAACACCATACACTCGCTTACCATGAGCGTGAAGCTGTTTGTCCTTACTAGGGGTGAGTCCATTTGGGGGTGGACTAGCCATGTCCCTTAGGCAGGAGGATGAGTAATTTGGGGAAAAGGGCTCCCCACCCGAAAAAGCACAGTTGATAGTTCATTTTACTTTTTTGTTGTTCTGTATATTGTTGCTTGAATTTTGTATACAGTGGTACCTCAGGTTAAGTACTTAATTCGTTCCGGAGGTCCATTCTTAACCTGAAACTGTTCTTAACCTGAAGCACCACTTTAGCTAATAGGGCTTCCTGTTGCTGCCGTACCGCTGGAGTCCGATTTCTATTCTCATCCTGAAGCAAAGTTCTTAACCCAAGGTTCTGGGTTAGCGGAGTCTGTAACCTGAAGCGTATGTAACCTGAAGTGTATGTAACCTGAGGAACCACTGTATTTGATAACCTTTGTAAGCCACCTCAGGTAGCTTTTCAGCTGAGAGGTAGCCTGCAAATAAACCTCAAGTTGGTGGGAGGGAACCTTAGGGCCAGGGGCCAAAAATGGCCTTCTGGGATTCTCTTTCTGGCCCTCAAAACTCTTCCTGGGCCATGTCTCTCACTGATGGTTATGCTGGAAGGACATTACTAAAGCACCAGGTACTCCTGGAGCTCACTGCTGTGAGAAGTAGACTCTCTGCTTGAGAAGACCAGCAGTACGTCACAGTGCAGTGTTTCTCGAACTTGGGTTTCCAGCTGTTGTTGGATGACAGCTCCCATCATCCCTGACCACTGGTCCTGCTAGCTAGGGAAGATGGGAGTTGTAATCCAACAACATCTGGAGACCCAGGTTTTGAGAAACACTGTTGTAGTATATGAAGAAGGAGTGGGGAACCCGAGGCCCTTCAGCTGTTGCTGGACTCTAAATCCCATCAGCCCCAGCCTGCATGGCCAATGGGCAAGGATGATGGGACTTGTAGTCCATGGAAATCTAGAGGCACCTCTGGCAACTCATTCTCTCTCAGACAAAACTATCTTGAAGGATGGTTGTGAAGACAGCCCTCCCCCCACCTCCATATATGCCGTGCTCCGGTTTTCGAGTAGGGCGACAAAGAATCAGAAGATTTGTCCCTAGGCAGATTCCTTGGATGGGATTTGTAAAGGGCCAGAGACCATCCTAACCCCAGAGTGGGAATCCAGCTGGCTGTTCAATGGGCAGTGTGCCAGGTGACTGGGGAAGAATGATAAAAGGGTGTGTGTGTAATCAGGAGTAGAGCAGCTGTATTTGCTTTGCATTAACTCAAAAGGAAGCTTGCTCTGGGATTCCCTTCCAACGGAGATGGTAACATCTATTTTGGGCCAGAAGTGTAGGGAAATTGCTAACGTAGAGCCCACCCATCCCCAACCCCTATATATCCTTTGTTTCCAGTAAAGTTTTAAGGTGACAGTCCTACCATAGGCTATAGCATCTCTATTCCCATAAAAGCCACAATGAGTGTTGTCATATGGACCAGGCATTCCATCCTCTCCACCTTTCAAAGTGTGCAGCATCATAACAGCTGCCCAAGCGATCAAAACTCAGAACCCAAATTGGCTCGATACATAAATCACACATTTATAGGAGGAGGAGATGAAACTGTACATATTGCCCATCTCATATTTGTGAATTGGATGTTGTTTTACGCCGATTCAAAAGTTGCAGTCTCTAAGACTGTATAAACATCAATAGACTTTGATTAATTTGCTTGGCTTAATTAGTCATTTGCAGCTTTGCAGTTCTATCAATATAGTAACACGGTAGCATTCGTTTTTGTGACTGAAATTCCAATTAGTGAAATATGCAAATTTCCAGGCCACAAATAACCAATTCCACAACAATAAATAAAAGTTGTCAGTAGCTTCAGGCCTGTGAGAGAATTGGGTCCTTGCAACTGCAGGCAGATTCTTTAGTGAATGCACCATCCTAGCATCGCATATGCATGTCAACACCCTGTCTGGTGCTTAAGCAATATTAACTCACACTGTCTGACAACCTACTGTCACCTATTTATAAATATAGAAACCATTACTGTTGCCCCATAACCCCCATGATAGCAGCTTTAAAAAAGTTATTGTGTCTCATCTAGTAATCCATGTGTGCTATAAGATGAAGATCTGGACAATTTAATTTTAAAATACTTGCCTGCCATTTTTCTTCAGCTACCAAGAGGGATGGAGGATAAATTTGATTCCGTTCACATTTAAAGGTGAACTTAACTGATTTGCATGTTCCAAAATGATACTGATTGCTCAAATTGGGGGGGGGGAGAGAATTGGGAGGGTTGCATGCATTAAGGAAGCAGGGTTCACATATTTGCACGGGTCACCCGCAAATGCCGTTTTGTACACTTATATTTAATTAGAAATTAAATCCCACCTCTTGTCCTAAGAGTCTTCACATTGGCTTTCAGCAACAGGAAGATGCTAACATGTAATGATGATGATGATGATGATGATGATGATGATGATGATGATATCGGTCATCTGGGTTGGTTTCTCCAGCCACTCTGGGTGACTTCCAGCATGTATAAAAATATAATAAAATGTCAAACAAGAAATAGCTGGAGGCCGAAGTTTGGGAAAACTTGGTCTATGCTATACAGTAAGGTAAAGGTAAAGGTAAAGGTAAAGGGACCCCTGACCATTAGGTCCAGTCGTGGCCGGCTGTGGGGTTGCGGCACTTATCTCACTTTACTGGCCGAGGGAGCCGGTGTACAGCTTCCGGGTCATGTGGCCAGCATGACTAAGCCGCTTCTGGCGAACCAGAGCAGTGCATGGAAATACCGTTTTTATCTTCCCGCCGGAGTGGTACCTATTTATCTACTTGCACTTCATGCTTTCAAACTGCTAGGTTGGCAGGAGCAGGGACCGAGCAACGGGAGCTCACCCCATTGCGGGGATTCGAACCTCCGACCTTCTGATCAGCAAGCCCTAGGCTCTGTGGTTTAGCCCACAGCGCCACCCGCATCCCAGTATAATAGTCCAATTGTCAAAGCAGCTCATGATTCCACTGGGGTTCTTCTGCAAGCACATAGATCTAGGCCAGCCTTCGCCAGGCCAGTCCCCTCCAGATGTCTTGGACTACAACTCCCATCAGCCCCAGCCATGCATGGTGCTGGCTGGGACTGATGGGCATTGTATTCCAAGACACCTGGAGGGGACTGACTTTGTGAAGGTTGTTTTTGGTTATATGTGGATTTCCCTAGCTAGAGATTTCAGCTGTTTTAGTGGCGTCTGACTTAGAGTGAAGGCTTCCCAGGGGGTGTCATGTTAGCAAAAGCTGCCTTTGCCATTGTATTGACGCAGGTAGATTACAGACCCTTGATGTCATCATCTCTAAACGGAAATCAATCAATCAAACAAAAGTGTTGGGGGAGGGGTCAAGAGCGGTTTCCAAATGCTTTAGGAAATGCTGTCCAAGGCGCACAACAGTTTTCAGCCATCTCAGCTGTCGCACAGGCTGTCAAAAATGTTCTTTGTTGGGATGTGGGGGAAAATGACAGCTCCTGCTGATGCAAATTGACCAACGCTCAAGTTATCATATCAGGAGGCATCAAAAGCATAGCAGCCTGGGATAACTGTTACACTGCATGGTAACAAACTGATGTAGGGGCAGTCAAGGACAGTCCCGAGGCAGTTGCACCTCCAATAGTCCCCTATAATGTCTTCCTGGAGTTGTCTAGGATAGCTCAGTAAGTAGAGCATGAGACTTTTCATCGCAAGGTCATGGGTTTGAGCCCCACATTGGGCAAAAACATTTCTGCATTGCAGGGGGTTAGACTATATGACCTAGTCCTTTCCAACTCTACAATTCTATGATTCCCCTCCCCCCTTGGCCTGTCCATAGCTCAGCTTAATGGAACTGTGAACCCATTGTGCCTTAATAATAATAATAATAATAATAATAATAATAATAATAATAATTTATTTATACCCTGCCAATCTGGCTGGGTTTGCCCAACCACTCTGGGTAGCTTCCAACAGAATATTAAAAACATGATAAAACATCAGACATTAAAATATTCCCTAAACAGGGTTGCCTTCAGATGTCTTCTAAAAGTCAGATAGTTGTTTATTTCCTTGACACCTGATGGGAGGGCGTTCCACAGGGCGGGTGCCAATACCGAGAAGGCCCTCTGCCTGGTTCAAGGTGATGAGTGCCCTCTGCTGAAAGTTCAAGGTGATGAGTGTTTGTAATAGGAACCTGCCTTATGCTGAGCCAGACCATCCATCCATCTGGCCAAGGAGTGTCCACCATGAATGGCAGCAACTCTCCAGGGTTTCAGGCAAGAGTCTGTCCCAGCCCTACCTGGACATGCTAGCTGGGACTCAGACGGGAGCTGGAGTTCAATGACACCTAGAGAGCCGCCACCTCCCTATCACTGCTGTGGGTGGAAACAGGTTTATGGACTGTTATACACCACCCCAATGGTGCAACATCCCAGGGGTTCCAGGCACTGACTCAGGACACATGTTTCCTTTTAGAAATGAGGCACAGTGGAGACTGTGGTGTCTTTATGATATAAGGTTTACTTGCACATATACACAACCGGTACCTATTATGGAGGAATTCACAGCACCAACACCCAAAAGGGCCTTGTTTCTCCCACAACTGCAGCCTTGGATCCAAACAGACGCCAAACATTTCTCACTGCCTCTCTCTCCAGTTTGCTGCTTTGCTTCCAGTTCACATCACTCACCAAATCTCTGCTCTAAACTCTGGCTTTATCTGTGTAGGGAGAGGGTCCCACCCATTTGTCATCTCCCACTGAGCCCCTTAATCCACCTTAATGGCTCATCACCCAGGCTATCACTTCACGGGACTGATTAGATTGATTGGATTGATTAGATTGCAACACTTGATGGATCCAGGGATTAAACAGGCCTAGCACCCAGTTTAACACCCCAAGCCTTGATTAACTTCTAACATTTGCTGGATGCAGGGATTAATTTTCTCAATAGCGATGTATGGAAGTGAGAGCTGGACCATAAAGAAGGCTGATCACTGAAGAATTGATGCTCTGAATTATGGTGCTGAAGGAGACTCTTGAGAGTCCCATGGACTGCAAGAAGATCAAACCTCTCCATTCTGAAGGAAATCAGGCCTGAGTGCTCACTGGAAGGACAGATCCTGAAGCTGAGGCTCCAATACATTGGCCACCTCATGAGAAGAGAAGATTCCCTGGAAAAGACCCATATGTTGGGAAAAATTGAGGGCACAAGGAGAAGGGGATGACAGAGGATGAGATGGTTGGACAGTGTTCCTGAAGCTACTAACATGAGTTTGACCAAACTGCAGGAGGCAGTAGAAGACAGGAGTGCCTGGCGTGCTCTGGTCCATGGGGTCACAAAGAGTTGGACACGACTAAACGACTAAACAACAACAACAACAAAGTATCCACCAACTCATAACATGGACCTTTGATCTGATCCAGTGAGTGATGCTCTACTTGTTTTCTGGAGTCCTCATTTGGCTTTTCAGCACTGAATTCTACGAGGGACTGTTTCAAAAAGACTCAGCTTTGAAACTTGCTGAAAGCAAATGTTGTCAAGTGACAGGTTATTTACTTGCTGATATTTTACAGCTGCCATTAAGCTGCTCATCTAGGTTCACGTTAGAAGCCAGAGTTCAGCTGGTTTAGTAAAGGTTGTTGAGTATTTACACTCTTAATTCCCTCTCATCTTGGATGTGATCCTGGGAGGCAATTTGGAAAAAAAATGCCTTTCAACACAAGGCAGACAACCCTGAAGCAAAACTGTGGGGTGGGGGTGGGAGTGGAATGACCAGATGGCACATTGGTTTCCAGAGGGAGTAGCATATGGGACTGAGCATCAGATTTGAAATAATTAGTCTCCCTAAACATACAGCTTCCCATTCCCAAGAGCATTGGCTCAGTAGCCTGTCATTCACAGGTAGACATAATGGGCTTGTTCCATTAACTACTAGAAGGGGGATGGTGTAATGAATTAGGCATGGACAAAATAGTCAATCAATTTGGGCGAGAAAGAAAGTTAATTGTTTGCTAGTGAACTTCACTGCTAATGGGCTTTGTGACCCAGGTTCATTTAAGCTAGTGGGAAGGCAGGATGCAGAGGTGCTTGCCTGGATACATGAGAAGCAATGGGGTCAACACAGGTGGAAATATAAGGTGGAGCAGGACAGTTATGGCTCAGAAGTGGTCCTCCAGATGCGGCTAGACTACAACTTCCAACATTCCTGGCCATTGGTCATGCATGCTGGGGCTGATGGGAGTTGGAGTCCAAGAGTACCAAATGTTTCCCATCCATTACAGATGAATGGGGCAGCCTTCCTGCTTTCATATCTTTGCTCATGCAGCCACTAAAACCACAGTCAGCTCTCTGTCAAAGCCGATTTACGCTGAGCCATTTCTGGGTTGCTCTTGTTGATTTATTTATTTCATAAAATTTGTGCATTACTTGATTGGGGGAGAAACGTTCAAAGTGGATTATAAAAAAGATTAAAACAATAATATCAATAAGAACAATCAGCACCAATAATTCAAACTTTCAAAAAGTTAAAATAACAATAGACTAAAAAGAGATTAAAACCTGTATTGAAACATCTAGGTAGGCTTGTCTAAACAAGAAGGTTTAGAGGAGGCACCAGAAGGAGTACATTGAAGGTACTTTCCTGATTGCTGAGAGTTCCAAAGTTTAGATGCTGCCACACTAAAAGATACAGCTTTTACAAATGTGGAGCATGTATTATGCAGCTCCTGTAACAGTGTCAGTTCTGCCAATTTAAGTGGTCAAGGATAGAATAGAATAGAATAGAATAGAATAGAATAGAATAGAATAGAATAGAATAGAATTTATTATTTATACCCCGCCCATCTGGCTGGGTTTCCTCAGCCACTCTGGGTGGCTTCCAACAGAATATTAAAATACAGTGGTCTGTTAAACATTAAAAGCTTCCCTAAACAGGGCTGCCTTCAGATGTCTTCTAAAAGTCTGGTAGTTGTTCTTCTCTTTGACATCTGATAGATGGGCCTTCCACAGGGAGGGGGCCACCACCGAGAAGGCCCTCAGCCTGGTTCCCTGTAACTTAGCTTGTCGCAGGGAGGGAACCGCCAGAAGGCCCTCGGTGCTGAACCTCAGTGTCTGGGCAGAATAAGGGGGTGGAGACGCTTCTTCAGGTATACTGGACCCAGGCTGTTTATGGGGTTGATTGGACTCACAGTTCACACTAATCTAATGGCTCAGGCTAGGCATCCTCTCCCACTCTATTCCCAGCTATGAAAAGCCAGTTTTAATAAAAAGCATCCTACATTTCCTCCAGAAGATGAACAAGCTCAGGCTTTGGTGAATCTCCAGAGAAATGTACCACTGGGAAGTAGCCACCAAGATCACCTCTCTGCAGTCCTGGTTCAGTGCATTGATCGTGGGCTTCAGACAGTGTTCCAAGCTGATATTGAGTGTCATTTTGAAACAGGAGGGTGGTGTCTCTTATATATGCTGTGCCTAGGCCATTTTGGGCTTCCTCAGGCATCATTGCATGTTCTTCCCAACAACATGTGCTTGTGACAGAAAGCATGTACTTAAAAATTAGGCATATCTTGTGGGGGTGGAGGAACAGGGATCCAGGTTCAGATTTAACTGTAAGAATGGATATTATTTACACTTACTATAGGGACGCGGGTGGTGCTGTGGTCTAAACCACTTGGGCTTGCCGATCGGAAGGTTGGTGGTTCAAATCTGTGTGATGGGGTGAACTCCTATTGCTCTGTCCTAGCTTTTGCCAACTTAGCAGTTCAAAAGCATGCCAGTGCAAGTAGATAAATAGGTACCATTGCAGCAGGAAGGTAAACAGTGTTTCCGTGCCCTCTGGCTTCTGTCACAGTGTTCTGCTGCACCAGAAGCAGTTTAGTCATGCTGGCCACATGACCCAGGAAACTGTCTGTGGACAAATGCTGGCTCCCTCGGCCTAAAGTGCCGCACCCCATAGTCACCTTTGACTAGGCTTACCTTTACCTATTTACATTTACAATTCAAAAGCCCAGTCTTGGCTATGCTAAGGTTATATTTCAGATTCAATTATAAACACCTGCATTTTGAAACAGGGTTGAGGAACCTTTGTCTCTCCTGATGTTGCCATATTGCAACTCCATGCTAGCTGGTGCTGATGGGAGTTGGAGTCCAGCAGCTCTTGTTTTTAAACAATCAGTTGCAGATACTTCTTCATTCTTCTTATCCTGGGCACTTGCCAAGGTCTTAGTCATGCATATTCTCTAAGCAGGACTAATAGGCATTTTGAAACATTTTCTATTTTTAAAGGTGAGTGAATTGTGCTCTTAACATTCACAGCTAGTAGACAGCACCATCTAATTCCTTATAACAAGTTTGCACATGCGTAGAATTAATAATATGGAATAACCACATCTGATCTAAAACACTGATATGCACACGAGTGAAAGAGATTATTCATTTATGTTATTCAGCCGTTGTTTCACACAATGAAGTATTCAAAAGCGTCTTCCAAGTTAATAAGTCACAAGAAAGTCACAAACAAAAGCAATCATAAAATGAAATACCTAAGATGTGCTCATCCATCAGTATCTATAAAAAGGACAAATCCTATGCAAGGAAAGGAAAGGCACCTGGAAGATGTCCATCAAAATTTAGCACATGGTCACACTATCACCCCATCCCCAGCATGGTGAGATGCTCTGCGTTTCTAGTTGAATTACAGTAAAAGTTTTAAAATCTGCAGCTATACATATAAATCGGAAAATGCAAATTTTATGCAAAAACTGTATCCTCTTGGGAGGACTACTTCTTCTTTGGCAATGCATACCTTACAGACTTCCACAATTATGTGCTGTGTGAAGAGCTGCATTCTCTTCTCTGTCGTGAATCTGTTCTGCCAATCAACTTCAAGAGGGAAGCCCAATTTCTTATAATGTAAGGCGAGACAGGGGAGATGCGTCCATCCAGATTATGTTGGTTACTTCTCCCATCCTTTCTGGCCACTGCCCTTGCTGGCTGAGGATGGTGGGAGTTGGAATCCAACATCTGGGGGAACACAGGATCCCTGTTCCTCTCATTTGGGGGTGGGCAGAGAGGGAGACAAGCTTCTTTCCTTCCACTTTTGCCACACCATGTTGGGCAAAGCATTGGGGAAGGGTTGCAGGTCACTGATAGAACATCTTGTTTTGCATGCAGAAGGTCCCGGATTTAGTCCACAGCATCTCTGGGAAACATTGGAACCCTGGAGAGCTGCTGCCAATCAATGTAAACAATACTGTGCTTGAAGAGCCAATGGTTTGACTCAGCATAATGTAGCTTTCCTATGTTGCAATTTAGGAGGACAACCATAGCTCAGGTGTGGAGCATCTGCTTTGCACACAGAAGGTCTCAGGTCCAATCCTCAGCATCTCTAGGTAGGAATGGGACATTCCTGAAACTGTAGAGACTCACTCCTAGGCAATATAGACCATATTGAGTTACGTGGACAAAAGGTCTGACCCAATAAATGGAGGCTTGTTGCGTTCCTATATTTTTTTGCAAACCTTGATCAAATCTCATCCCCGTCAGTCTTCTTCTACTTTAATATTTAATCACAGGGAAGGTGCCTCCGCTCCCTGTTTAACCCAGTCGATCTTCCATTCAACAATTGCCTGAGAGGCCAATGACATGTTTTGTGTTTTACCTAGAAGCAACGTTGTGAACAAGCAGGGCAATGACAGGAGTAAGCAGAGGGTAAACCTGAAGCGAAAAGGCAGGGCCTTGCAAGATGGAGCTGAAGTTGTGTGTTGTGTGAATGAATTTGCTACCATCAGATGATGGCCACTGAGTTGGGCAGCTTTAAAAGGGGATTGGACATATTCATGGAGTGTATCAAAGGTCTGTAGTCATGATGGCTTCATACAACCTCTGCTATCAGAGACAGTTCACTGTATTCAATGAATGTTTACTCAGAATAGACCTAAGTGAGTCACTGCCATTAATTTAAATGGGTATACTCTGAGTAAATGGGTCTGCAAGCTAGTATGTCTCTTAATGGAAGAGTGCTGTTGTGCTCATGTCCTGCTTGTGGAATTTAGGCATCTGTTTCGCCACTGTGAGCAGAGAATGCTGGACTAGTTGGGCGAAATGATCTGATCTACTGGATAAATTATTATGAAGTGTGGGCTACAGAGAAGCTACTCCCTAGCAAAGATCTTCTGGTACATGAAACAGAGAAGAGGTTCTTGCTGTGCAGGTGTTACTTCTGCTGGATGGCGGCACACCTGGGGACGTCACCTTCCAATGCTTTGGGCGAATTGTCAACCGTCAAAGCCCACAGAGCATTGCATAGATGAAGGATTCATTTTAGGTTCACTCAAGGTGCTAGACTGAATTGAAAACCCTACATAAATAAAGAGGACTGGTTGACTTTTTAAAGAGGAGAAAATCCCATCTTCTTTAAAGTAGGACACATGGGAACAAGTACGGGAGGGAGGATATCAGATGGGTCACTCATCACGTCCCCTTCCCTGCTTCTGACAGATGTCACCCAACAAGTCGACTTTCGTGCCTCAGAGAATGCTGCTGAGAAGGTGAAAACCACAGACTCTTGCCTCTCTCAAAGATATGGTTTAGCAGAGCCTGGATGCAAAGTGCAAAAAAAGAGAGAGCGAAAAGGCAACTTGTTGCCCAGTTACAGCAGCCAGCTAGCTCCCTCTAGCATGAAATCTGATTATTCTTATCTCATCGAAGCTAGTAAGCTAATTAGTTGGAGATTCATTAGCTAATGCTCACATGGAGCTTTGACAGTGCAGTTCATGTTGCGGTTATTCACTTGATTTAAACATGCACACACATATATACATCTCAAATTTCCTCCCCGGTTAAGGTGATACATCTCAAATCAGGGAGGGTGAGCAGTCGCAAGAGTCTCATGCCAGACTAGCTGAGAGCAGAAATGTGGGTAAATAAATAATAAACATCATTAGCTGTCATAAAAATGTCTAACCCTTTTGACAGACCCATCCATTACATCTGCCTCCAGCCCTCAGCAGATGACCTCCTTTGGGAGAAAGTTTCATACTTTGGGTTTGGTGTGTTTTATTTGTTCTGCACTTTCATTCCCAACCCCAGAAAAATTACTGAGCGACGGCGATGATATCTTATCTTTTTATAAGGCGGTGTTATAACTGAATGGAACCCCAGGAGAGGCCAAGAATTCTTTGGCAGTTCCATTCAATGAACGACTATGCTATAGAATCCAATATTCGTCTCCACTGATGGAAAGGACCATTTTCCCCCTGAAACATGGATATTTTTTAATGTTGTGGCCTGGACATATTTTTTGCAGAAGGATGGCTGTTTGATGCCAACCCCACCCCCCCATCCTAAAATAAAAATCATTACTATGCAAATCCAGAAAAAATACTTTTGTTAGTGTGGAAAGGCGGTTTTTATGAAAAAAACAAAAACAATTTTCACACATTTTTCTTCAACGAAAATGTTAACTTCTTTATTGTTGTCCTCCTTGCTACTCAAACTTTATTTTGCCATCCCAAAGTACAATACGTGGCACTGCACTACAGGTTAAAGGTAAAGGTAAAGGGACCCCTGACCATTAGGTCCAGTCGTGGATGACTCTGGGGTTGTGGCGCTCATCTCGCTTTATTGGCCAAGGGAGCCGGCGTATAGCTTCCGGGTCATGTGGCCAGCATGACTAAGCCGCTTCTGGCGAACCAGAGCAGCACACGGAAACACTGTTTACCTTCCCACTGGAGCGGTACCTATTTATCTACTTGCACTTTGACATGCTCTCAAACTGCTAGGTTGGCAGGAGCAGGGACTGAGCAACGGGAGCTCACCCCATTGCGGGGATTCAAACCACCAACCTTCTGATCAGCAAGTCCTAGGCTCTGTGGTTTAACCCACAATGCCACCTGTGTCCCTTGCACTACAGGTTACCTTGATTAATTTCTAAAAGGAGAGGTGCATGGGTTCAGCACGTTCGAAAGCCACATCCTCTCACTAGACGATCTTTATTTTAGGGCTCACCACCAAGGTTCAGTCACTAGACAGATTTTGGGTGTCAGTCCTGGAAATGCCCTTGTCCCTGAGACTGGTCTTGCAAGCCTCACTCTGATCCAGAATTCTGCATCAGAGAGTATGGGATGGTGTGATGTCACGTAACATCCTTGCTAACAGCCAATGTCATATAATCACCCCGCAAACTTTCTGCAAACAAATAAAACTAATGCTCAATTCCAGTATTGGCCCGAATATAGGCCACACTTGTCCCCCCCCCCAAATTCCAACCGCGAAAACTTAAAGTGCGGCTTAAATTTGCGACCTTACAAAAATTGGCTTTTACGATATCGCTCCCGTCCTTTCCGCAGCTTATATTCGGGTATTGACTTTTTTTCTTTCCCCTCCCCTTGAATTTTAAAGGTTCGGCTTATTTATGGGTGTGGCTTATATTCAGGCCAATACGGTAATAAGTCATCTGGAAGTGGCCAGAGAGGGAGTCCTGTTCTTGAAGGAGCAACCTTGCCTAGTGTTTAGGGATGGGCCAAGCAATAAATATCAGTTTGTCCCAGCTTGCCTTATTTCCAACCTTGAGTTCAATTCCCCAATGTTCCAAGGGTAATTTGCATTTTTTTTAAAAAAAAAAAAACCCTCCTGAAAATTCATTCAATTCTTTTAGTTTGGATTTCTCCTAAGAAACACATTTTTTGGTTTGCAATGTTGACTAACATGCCCACATCTTTCCAAGCAATTTCTCGCAATATAATGCTTTTTGGTATAATTTTCACAAAAATATGCATGCCTACGCATGCTTTCTCCAGAGATACACATTTTTGCACACGCTGACTGTTTTGAGAACTGAACTGCAAAATTTGGAGAACTGTACATTTTGAAGGCTAGCTGTGTTTCAGTTCATGTGAATTAAGTTGTTTCACATTAAAATCAAAGCAAAATCTTCCCCTACACCCTACTAGTGGCCTATTGTGTACCATGATGGCTTTAGCACAGAGCCCTCTGCAGCCCTGAAGGAAACAGGGGCAACCATTCTTATAATAATTATTTCCATATCTGAGGATCACAGGGAAGTTTACAATATAAAAACACAAAAATACATTCTGCAGTGGGTAGCCACTGCAGAATAGGCCCATTCCCGTGTTGCCATCTTCTGGACCTCTCATGGAGAAGGCACATGAATAAGAGTGTCAGAAGATGATCTCAGGGTCTGGGTCAGTTCATATGGGGAGAGGCAGTCCTTGAGGTATTGTGGCCCTGAATCATTTAAGGCTTTATAGGTCTAATGGCGGCTAAGGCTGTTCAATTGGTCCCTGTAGCTTTGCCTTTCATAAAGGTAAAGGTAAAGGGACCCCTGACCATTAGGTCCAGTCTGAGGTTGTGGCGCTCATCTCGCTTTATTGGCCGAGGGAGCCGGCGTACAGCTTCTGGGTCATGTGGCCAGCATGACTAAGCCACTTCTGGCGAACCAGAGGAGTGCATGGAAACGCCGTTTACCTTCCCACCGGAGCGGTACCTATTTATCTACTTGCACTTTGATGTGCTTTTGAACTGCTAGGTTGGCAGGAGCAGGGACTGAGCAACGGGAGCTCACCCTGTCATGGGGATTCGAACTGCCGACCTTCTTATTGGCAAGCCCAAGAGGCTCAGTGGTTTAACCCACAGCGCCACCCGTGTCCCATTTGCCTTTCATAAGTGAACTTAATTTGCAGTGATTACATTAATTACCTCCATGTCCTGATAAAGCTTCACCTTCTAATCTTTGCTTCTAGGCTCAGTCTAAAGAGAGACGGTCTGGTGTGGTGTAATGGTTAGAATGCCGGACAAGGACCCAGGAGACTCAGGGTTCAAATCCCTGCTCAGCCATGAAACTCACTTGGTAACCTTGGGCCAGTTATCCTCACAGGGTTGTTATGGAGAAGGGGTGAGCTGTGGACTCCACCTTGAGCTCTTTGGAAGAAAGGTGGGATATAAATTCAGGAAAAAAGAAGGAGAAAATGACCTAGCCTTCATTTTAACAGCAGGATAACAGAAGCAGGCATGTTTTGAGTGGGGCAGTTGCATTTAGCATTAAGAAGAATAATGACCAGGCAGAAAATCTATTGAAAATTTGACCCTACTTGATTCTATGGCAGAATTTGAGCGTGGAAGATTGGTGGCTCCAGATACTCACAGTTCTGCAGCATAATCCTATACATACCTATTCAGAAATAAGCACCATTATTTCCGGGAAAGTGTATAGCTGGGATGGGCAACCTGTGACCGGGGGTGAAAATGTTGCTTCTCCAGTCCTCTTAATCTGGGCCTTGAGATTCTCCCCAGAGCCCACTGCACACACAAACACACAGCTCTGCTTTGTGTCATCCTTGGGCATTTTTGCCTGCGTGGAAGGTGCCCTTGGACTTCAATAATACTACTTGCTTGCCTGGATTTTGGACAGTGTGTGTGTGTAAATTAGCTTACTGCACAAAGCCAAAATTCGCATGCATGGCTCTGCTTAATTTTGCTTCTGCCTCCCTCTGCAGTGGTACCTCTGGATGCGAACGGGATCCGTTCCAGAGCCCCGTTCGCATCCTGAGTAGAATGCAACCTACATCTGCGCATCTGTGAGTGCGCAGGTCACGATTCGCTGCTTCTGCGCATGTTCGTGATGTCATTTTGAGTGTCTGCGCATGCACGAGTGGTGAAACCCGGAAGTAACCCGTTCCGTTACTTCCGGGTCGCCGCAGAGCGCAACCTGAAAATGTTCAACCTGAAGCATATTTAACCTGAGGTATGATTGTATTGGCATTTGGGTCCTGACAGGCTGCTCAGAAGGGAATTTGACCCTCAGGCTGAAAAAGTTCTGCCCCCTCTGATGTATAGGATTGCTACCTGGTAAGCCCTGCTGAACTCCATGGGGCTTAAATCTTTGCAGCAGACATGCATAGCATTGCACTGTAAGATCGTTCAATAGAGATTTAGAACTGAATTGCCCTGTTGACCCTTTTGGTGTCTGCCAGTCCTTTCTTTCTCTCCACCCAGTTGTTTAACTCCACTGTAGGAGAATTCCATCTACAGGACCTCAGAAATGACCTCTTTACAGTGATTGGGTCTAGAAGACACATTGCCAAGACTTTCTGCAGATGTAAAATTCAAACTATAACTTTTGACACGAGGAGCTATTCCATTTCCTTTCCTCAGCCTTTTTTATTTTTTTAATGGACGAGTTTCTGCTCCATGTAACAAAATAGTCATTTACAGACAGCGGTTCAAGTAACCAAGACTAAGCTGGCCAGTTCTCCCCTTCCCCCCATTTTTTCCAAAACAACCGCTATCTTTAAGGTGTTCTCACTGAAGCAGTAATGCTGTGCTGCGATTGTACTGCTGTAGCTTTAGGCATGGAACATTCTGATTCTCCATGGTGGTGTTGGAGGGTGAAGCCTATACATGGAAAACTAGCTCTTCAGCGAAAAGGAAGGGATGTAGTTCAGTGGCAGAGCCCCTGCCTTGCATACAGAAAGTCTCAGGTTCAATGTCTGGCCTCTCCAGGTATGGCTGGAAGTGACCTCTGTCTGACACCTTGGGGTGTCGCTGCCAGTCAGTTTAGACAATATTGAGCTTGATGGGCCATCAGTTTGGCTGAATGTAAGGCAGCCTCTTAAGGTCCTAAGATTAGATGACAACCCTGATGTTTTGTTGTTGATGTGCATAGTTCATAGAATCATAGAATCATAGAATCATAGAATCATAGAGTTGGAAGAGACCACAAGGGCCATCAAGTCCAACCCCCTGCCAAGCAGGAAACACCATCAGAGCACTCCTGACATATGGTTGTCAAGCCTCTGCTTAAAGACCTCCAAAGTAGGAGACTCCACCACACTCCTTGGCAGCAAATTCCACTGTCAAACAGCTCTTACTGTCAGGAAGTTCTTCCTAATGTTTAGGTGGAATCTTCTTTCTTGTAGTTTGGATCCATTGCTCCGTGTCCGCTTCTCTGGAGCAGCAGAAAACAACCTTTCTCCCTCCTCTATGTGGCATTCTTTTATATATTTGAACATGGCTATCATATCATTTGCTTTTGTACAGAGAAGCATGTAAACAACCAACCACCAAAACCAATCCAGTTCAATCAATCAACCAACGATCACCCCTTAAATCGAGGGATGGAGACTTTTTTTCTGAAAAGGGCTGCATTCCCTCAAGGGGAATCTCTGTCTCTGCCTGGTGGGATGCATGTTGGGAGAGGGCTGAAGGCAGTGGGGTGTGTGGACAGAGGTAAAAGGGTGATAAGGCCCCAACTCTCTTTTCTCCACCCCCATCACCCCTCTCTCTCTTTAGGCCACTCCTTTCTGTCCCTTGAAACCTATTTTCTTTCTCTCTCTCCTTTCCCAATTGGTTGATTGCCAGTGGAAAGGCATGTTGCTCCTGCCAGAGGTCTGGGATCAGTTGCAGGGGGCTTTTCATAAGAACACCAGCAGAACCTCCTGCATCTGCCCAAGGACCCATCTGGTCCAGAACTCTGTTCTCACAGTGGTCAACTAGAGGCCCATGAAAACACACCTGCAACTCACAGCAACTAGTATTCAGCGGCAACCCTCAAATAAAAGGCTTTGGTTCAGTTTGCATCTTGCCAGAGCAACTTATCTGCTGTTCCAGAGTTGTCCATGGTATGACAGTCTGCTTCTAAGACCCTGTCTCGGCTACCAGTCTCCACCCTGTGGCCCATTCCTCAGCCATCTGCCACCCAAATGGGGCACTGCTGCACTAACCTCAGTGCCCTCAGTCTGCCCTCAGCCAGCCCCCATCTCCCAGCCTTCTTACTTGCAATCAATCAATCAATCAATCAATCAATCAATCAATCAATCCAGGAGTTGACATTGTTTGTCAGCTACTTCCTCTTTAGACTGTGTTGCACCTTGTAGAATTCAGCAAAGAGGAGGATGGGGACAAAGCTAGAATTAGTTGACTGTGTCTCTCTGTCTCTACCTAGTGTTGGGCTCCCTGCCAATGGGCACCAGCCACTGTTGCTACCACCTCTGCTGGGATAGTTCAGTTGGTAGAGTATGACACGTGAGGGAAGTGAGGGGCAGATGGGGCTTATCAGTCTGGGAAGATGGGGCTTGGCAACCTGATCCCAAACCTCCAGTGCCTTGTAGGACATCTTCAAGAGAAGAAAGGGTTAAGGAGTAAACCCTACACAAATCTGGAATGAAGTCCCTAAGGTGGTTGGATGGTGCCTTGTGGCAATGCCTGCAGCCAAGCTGGTGCCAAACAAATTGCTCTGCTTTCCTTTGGACCACATCAATGAGTCTGGCGGGGGAGCCTTTTCATCTGGACAGCCCAGGACCTCCATACACACTGCCTAGGGTTGTACCCCGGGAAGGTCATTTTGGTGCTGCTAACATGGCAGTTTGACTTCACCCTTTAAGGCACACTCCATTGTCTCTCAAGGCAGACATGCCAACCACAACTGGGTTTGAGCCCCACCGTGTGCAAAAGATTCCTGCATTGCAAGAGGTTGAACTAGATTATACTGGTGGCCCCTTCCAACTTTGCAATTCTGTTATTCATCTGGTTGTTTCCTCCTGCTGCTTTCTTTTAATCTTTCATGGGTTCCAGACAACCGTGGATGACTTTGCCTGTCTTGCCAACATCCATAAATGTGAGTTTGTGATCCCAAAACAAAGAATTGATGCTTGCTGTCTGAATGTTTTCTCAGTTCTCACAAACTAAGTCCAGCTGAATTCAGTGAAATGTAATCTTGTGCAAGTATGCATAGGATTGCAGCTATAGATATTGGGTTGAATTTGCAGCAAAGCCATTAAGACACACAAGAAACCTTCGAAATATTGAAAAATGGAAGACAGGATTCATCACAATCAGTCAAGGCTACAACTAAATAATGTGGAAGAAAAATGGCTTTGGGGGTCTAAGTGGAAAAGAGAATTGCATTCACACTTTGTTTAACATATACCCATTTTCTAATTATGCTTAAGGAGTATTTCATTGGAGTTTGTTAAAATTAGGTGTTGCACAGTTGGATAAATTCACGAAGGTGGATAAAACATTTCTTGGAACAAATGAAAGGGGAGTATTGATTTTTAGAGAACAAAATTACAAGAGGGGGAAGTAATTGCACATAATCTCCAGGAGCACAATATGAAATGCGTTAAATATAGCTTATTGGACTATAAGATTGTGGTGGTGGTGGGGAGCAGAAATCCAATTGTTTTCCAAAAGACTATGCAGGTAAAAGAAGCAAGAATTCTAAAGAGAATGTTGCTCTGTGTGTGATTGTCTGGCGGAGGGTGAATTCAATCGGTTTTCTCTCCCCCCCCACCGCCCCACCCATGCCATAATTTTTGCTACTGCAGTGCACAAACACTTTATCTGGAAGTGGAGCTAAAACAAACATAGGTGTGTGTGGAATCTCTTTGATTCTCCTCCGTTGGATTACAGATTCCAATTCATATTCTCTTAAGTTAAAACAATACAGAGATATAGAAGGTTGCAGTGCCCTTGCAAAAATGGAAGTGTCGTTCTGCTCAGGCAATGAGTTTTCTTGCACCCCCAAATCTTCTCTGAAGGTCTGAAGGCTTTGGAAACTGAAAGCTGCCTGGCACCAAGACAGACCAATGGTTCATGTGGCTCAGGATAGTCTATCCTTACTGGCAGTGGCATTCCAAGAGTTCAACATATGCCTTACCTTTCCTCCCAAAGGAGCCCAGGGAAGCAATAAAACAATAGAAATGACCAATACAAAAGGAAACTAGGATAGAACTCAACTGAAAAGGCTTGTTGAAAGGTGAAGGTCTTCAGCAGGTGCCGAAAAGGCAACAGAATAAAATCAATTAAATTGAAACCATTATTGTTACTGATTGATAATAATTATGTTATGATGCTGTTGTATTGTGCGGAAACTGCTTTGGGAAGAATCTGGTCCCTACTATTTAGGTTAAAAAGCAATTCACGTGTTTTATCTAGAACAGCTGCAGCTTTTTCTTATCACTCTGATTTTGCTTTCAGACTCTAGCAAAGTGGTCCATATTTTGGCTCTTATTTGCACATTCTCCAGTGCCCACCCCATGGGCTCTGTGCTGCTGGGGTTCATGCACACAGCCACATTCTGTGTAGACTTCAGCTTGCTCTTTAACATAATCCTAAGAGTAAATCACTGTAAAACAATTAAACTTCTCTCGTGGAATGTAACAGGGTGGATGGACAAGATCCAAGACAGTGATTTCTGTTCTTATCTACAAACACATGATATCATCTTTCTTCAAGAAACCTGGGCAAAAGAGGGCACTATGGTTGAATTACAGGATTTTACAAGTTACACTCAACCAGCTCTTAAAACTGTAAAGTATGGAAGGCCTAGTGGGGGGCTGGCGGTGCTGGTGTCAACCTCTCTTAATGTATCAATTCAACAGTGTCCCTCATTGACCACCCCTAATTTTTTAGTGTTGTCCCTTTCTGATAGTCTCCTGAGAAATACTTATTGCATCTGCGTGTACATACCTCCAGTAAAGTCTTGTGGGGAACTGAGATCATATTGGGAAAAACTTGACCAACTACTTTAACGTAATCAAGCTTAGGTTTCAAGTTGGATCCCCTCTGCACTCTGCAACAGCTACTAGAAGCCATCATTCTCCCCCCAGAACCCCCAAAAAGCTCAGGAAAAATCTATGCTTCTCTGTGTGATTTCTGCCGCTTAACACACTTCAGTTGCCTTTGCCAATATAAGATCTTTAATTTCTAGCAATCTTCCTCTCAATTTGCAATTATGTACTCCTAGGACAATCTGATCCCTTATTAATGAGTCAGCAAGCTATCCACAGTTACATGCCTGGCTCAGCCTTCTTGGGTCAGCTGAAGAACTGTAAGGATTCCGTCTCATTTCGATTTCTTGTATGGAAAAAAAAGCATCTCTTTCGAAGAGTCTCATTTTGCCTGGTACACAGTGTTCCTGAAACTTGTTAACCACAGCATCACATCTAGACCTCTCCGCTGCAGTTAGTGAGCAGGAATTAAAGAAATCAATACCGTGGGACCTTACAAGATTCAATAAAAGGGTTACCTTTTACTTGTGGGCGTCCATTGAAGCTGAATTTTGGAAGATTCAAGACAGACAAAAGAAATCACTTCTTCATGCAGAACATAGTTAGACTATGGAACTCACTCCTCCAGAAGACAGTGATGGCCGCCAAGTTGAATGGCTTCAAAAGAGGATTAGACAAATTCAGGGAGGAGAGAGCAGTCAATGGCTACTAGCTGCAATGGCAAAGCTCTTGCGCTGGGGTCCTTCTTGCGGTTTTCCTACATACACCTGGTGAGAACAGGATGTTGGACTAGAGGGGCCAGTGGTCTGATCCAGGCTCTTCTTATGTCTTCTCATAAGCTCCACTTGAAGTCTTCTCCAGTTGTCTGCAGCCATGGTTGGAGAGATCCAACAGATCTTGAACTCTAAGCCGTTTCATCTTTCCTCTTATACCAAGTATAGTGGATGCTCAGGTTGCGAATGTGATCCATGCGGGATGCATGTCTGCGCACGGGCGGGTTGCGATCCGGCGCTTCTGTGCATGCACAAAATGTGACTTAGCACTTCTGCGCATGCGTGACTGCCGAAACCCGGAAGTAACCTGTTCCAGTACTTCTGGGTTTTGGTGGTCCGCAACCCGAAAAAATGCAACCCGAAGCATCTGTAACCCGAGGTATGACTGTTTAGGAAAACTCAGCCCTCCAAATGTCTTGGGACTACAACTCCCATCATCTCTGACCACTGATCCTATTAGCTAGGGATGATGGGAGGTGTAGTCCCAACACATCTGGAGGACTGAGTTTGCCTATGCCTGTCTGGCTTCACAATCACTGCATGGATCTATACCCCACTCGTAGTACCAGACATTGCTTCTAGTATTATAGCTGACTTGCTGGGCGCCTGAAGGGCCCTGCCCTGCTTCTCTCCACCTGGTTTGGGGTGGGGCCTGACAAGCTCCATAAAGGACTGCTGCTGCTGCTGCTGCTGGGCAGAGAGGGTTCCATTTTTGTTTTTAAAATTGCTTTTATTTTTTATCTATGTCATTTTAAATTGCGATTGATATTAACGCTGTATTCTTAGTTTTATATTTTATGATTTATGTGGAAATTGTTTTCCATTTGGTTGTGTACTTTTTGATGTGCTTTATTTATTGTTTATGACTTTTGTTATGTAGGTAATTACGTAAATCTTGTCATGTTGCCAGCCACCTCGAGCATCGTTTTAACTATGGAAAGGCGGCACATAAATAAAATGGTGAATGAATGAATAGCACAAAGCTAGAAATCGTTGTAAACTAACAGCAAATGTTTTATTGTACTGCCATCCTTCTTCCTTCCAGCTGAGCTTTTAAAGATGCCTTATTCTCCAGCATAGGAATTGTGCTGTCTTATCCCGAGTCAGAGGGACGCGGGTGGCGCTGTGGGTTAAACCAGAGAGCCTAGGACTTGCAGATCAGAAGGTTGGCAGTTCGAATCCCCGTGACAGGATGAGCTCCCGTTGCTCGGTCCCTGCTCCTGCCAACCTAGCAGTTCAAAAGCACATCAAAATGCATGCAGATAAATAGGTACCGCTCCGGCAGGAAGGTAAACGGTGTTTCCGTGCACTGCTCTGGTTCGCCAGAAGTGGCTTAGTCATGCTGGCCACATGACCCAGAAGCTGTACACTGGCTCCCTTGGCCAATAAAGCGAGATGAGTGCCGCAACCCCAGAGTCGGCCACGACTGGACCTAATGTTCAGGGGTCCCTTTACCTTTACTATCCCAAGTCAGACTGTTGGTTAATCTATCTCAATATTTTCTGCACTGACTGGCAACATCTCTCCAAAGTTTCAGGTAGTGGACAATCTCAGTCCTACCTGTAGATGCTGGGGACTGAACCTGGGACCTTCTGCATATGAAACAGAATCCCTACCACTAAGCTACAGCACTTCCCCAATCTGATTTCTGGTTCTGATCTATATATTATTAGTAGAGTGGTGTTTTCCTGCAAGTATTCAACAGTATACTGCTTTTGAACCTGAAACTTTAAATAGAAGTTGGGGCATTGTTCAGAGGGTTATGCTTGGGTGGGAGATTGTTGTTGCAATTTCTTTTGTACCTTTACTTTGGATCTTATGATTTATATGGAAGTTGTTTAATTTGGTTGTGTACCTGTTGATGATTTGTTTATTTTTAGGACTATTTTTATTCTATTCATTTCTTAAATTTGTATACAGCCCTTCATACGTAGATATCAGGGCAGTACACTTTACCAGTGTACAACATAAAATTACAATATGAAAACCACAAAATGCATAAGAAAAATAGGAACAACTAACCAATAATTTCCCTTTGTTATGTTTGTATATGTTGCAAACTGCCTTGAGCATGGTTTCAACTTTGGAAAGGCGGCCTGAAAATAAAATGATTCAGCCATTCATTATTGATAGATATATTCCCCGTGTATTTGTCTCATCCCTAATGCATCCCTGTGTTCATAAGAATTTGTGTTAGAGCATTTTCTCACCCCCCTTTTTTAAATAAAGCTTTCAAATGCAGCCAAAGATCTGCAATGCAGCCTGGGCTTCCAGAGGGCAAGAGGTAATGATGAATGCCTCCTCTTTGCTCTGAAGGCCCACAGATCAAAGCAGCTGGCAGCCACCGTCACATCTGCATAGCAGCCAAGTTCATGATTAGTGCTGCTTACTCCGCTGTACACAAACATTCACAGGTACTGAACAGGTTGCAAAGCGGGTCTTGAGTGACAATAAAGTTTCTGGCACTGGTCTTGCTGCACTCCAAGGAAACTTGCTTGAATACAGTTCAGTTGGGAGGGGTTCCTACCAGGCTATATGACATACAAAGCATTCCAGAGGAGGTTGACAGCCACAAAAGGCAAATTTCAGGGAGGACAATGGTGGTAAGTTTCTCCCCCAGCCTCCTAGAAGTATCAGCTGCTGATGCAGGTTTCATTGCAATTTTGCAGTCAATGGAGTCACTGTGCGAATGGCGTTATTTCTGCTCATGCAACTAAGCTTCCCCCTCCCTCTGAGAGCCAGTGTGGTGTGGTGGTTAAGAGCGGTAGTCTCGTAATCTGGGGAACCGGGTTCGCGTCTCTGCTCCTCCATATGCAGCTGCTGGGTGACCTTGGGCCAGTCACACTTCTTTGAAGTCTCTCAGCCCCACTCACCTCACAGAGTGTTTGTTGTGGGGGAGGAAGGAAAAGGAGAATGTTAGCCGCTTTGAGACTCCTTAAAGGGAGTGAAAGGCGGGATATCAAATCCAAACTCTTCTTCGCTTCTTCTTCTCTCGCACCCTCGCACATCCTCAAAACTGCTCCAGAAGGTTGGAGGTTCCGTTGGAGCAGATAAGAGGGTCATAGGTCTGAACTGATCGCAGGGGGTATTCTGATGTGTTGAGAGAGCACCAAAAAGCACGTGAGCAACGGTAAAATCTTGCAACACAACAATCACAATGTGGTCAGGATTCCTTTTGCTCGTGGCATTTTGGCAACGCACTCATGTGCCTCTTTGTCAGCTCTAGTATTGTTTGTATTTATGTACTTAAGCCTAGATGGTGGTTTTTTTTATTTTTAAAAAATGAATTCATCCTGTGCTTGCTAAATTGTTTTTTTTTTTAATCCACTGACAGGCTTTGTATTTGGCATATTTGTACAGTCAAACCTCGATTGTCAAACATAATCTGTTCTGGAAGACCGTTCAACTTCCGAAACATTCAACAAATGAGTCCCGGCTTCCGATTGGTTGCAAGAGCTTCTTGCAAGAGGAAGCCACATTGGACGTTCGGGTTCTGAAAAACATTCAAAAACCAGAGCATTTACTTCCAGGTTTTTGGCATTTGGGAGCTGAAACGTACGATAATAGAGGTGTTCGGGAACTGAGGTTTGACTGTACCTCCAATGCTCTGCATTTTGATGTTTTTGAATGTTTGCTTTAAGCCATTTTGGGGTACAGCTCATTGTGTAAAAGTAGCATTCATCAAGCTCAGCCAACCAACTATTGGATACAACCCTTATTTTATTTTTGCTAGGTTGGTGGATATTTTGGACTGGCTTTATTGCAAAGGCATCTGCTGCATGTCAACCTTGAGTCGCTCAGTAACATAAGAAGTTGCCTTATACTATGTCAGACCACTGGTCCATCTAGACCAGTATTGTTGGCACAGACTGGCAGCAGCTCTATATGACTTTAGGCAGGATTGTCTCCCAGTCCTACCTGGAGATGTTGGGGCTTGAACCCAGGACAGCTCTGTCACAGAGCTATAGCTCTCACCTTTGGGGTGAAAAAGCAACTGTGGTCCATAAATTAAGCATACAAATCTGTAGACATAGACAAGGATGTTTTTATCTCACTGAACTAAATCTTAAGCTAAGCATGTGAATTGCATTTGTGCTTCTCCAATTCATGTTGAATCTTCTCTCACCTTTTGCTCCCTCCCTCCCTTTCTCTTTGTTGTAATGTGGGTTGTAAGCACCTTGGGACAGAGACGTCTCTTATTGCTGCTGCCCAATAAAGCACCATCATTCATCATGTGCGATGGTGGCCGGTCTATTGGGGCGCATGGGGCACTGCCCCACCAATTGCAGAGAGCTGGTTGGCCAGTGAATGGGAGATTGACAGACAAGTGTCCTGAACTCTCTTTCCATTGAGGTGGATTGTGGAAGGATGTGTTGGGCAGGAAAGAGTGTGGCTTTGAGATGGAGAAGAGGACTTTTTAAAGAATACTTGCTGGTCATTTCACTTGGTGGGGCTGAGCCCTTTTTGCCTTAACAGACCAGTCTCTGCTAGGTAAACCTGGGACCTGTTCTGAGCATGTTCAGAATTGTCTCCTCCAAACAGCTTCAAGCACATTCTTGTACTCTCAAGGGTGTAATTTTCTCAGGGGAAAAGGGGTTGTTTCCTATTCTCTGAGCAGCTCCTGAGCTGCTTGGTGACTAGGAAGTACAGCTCTTTTATTCTCCATCTTTCAAACCATAGACCTGGTTGCCTGTGTCACACGAAAAAATGTCTGCATGAAGTGTTGCTATGTGTAGATGTGTGTGTGAGAGAAATGTCTTGTGTGACCACCCCACCAGATTAAATGGGCAGCCCCCACCATTGGGCTCCCATCGAAGTGATTGATTGTCTCATCTGTGAATGCCCTGAATGGTTTGGATGAGCCTTTCCAAAACTCGTGTTCTTCTGATGGAGTCCAATTCCCATCACTGCAGTCAGTAGGGCCAATGGACAACAATGACATGAGTTGTAGTCCAAAGCATATGGAAGGCACCAGGCTGGTCTGGGACCTGAATATCTGGAGGACAACTTCCTTATAAGTCTCCCCAGGCACCTAATTCCACAGCTGAGACCCTGTTGATCGTCCATCTTCACATCTTCTGAAGAATAGTATGTGGGAAACGTGAGATATATATATTCTGTGGAATCACCCCACTCCAAAAGCCTGTACTCACTGCTCTCTGAACAAAAATGTGGCTTTAAATACTAATAATACTAATACTAATAATAATTTATTTGTACCCCACCCATCTGGCTGAGTTTCCCCAGCCACTCTGGGAGGCTTCCAACAAAGATTAAAAACACATCAAAATACATTTAAAGTGTTTGGCCTGCATTGATATTACTTTCTGCTCCTGTAAATTTCCTTGTGCCTTAAAAAAAACAACACTCTCTTGTGCTTGTGTTATATTGTAAACCATAGGAGCCAACTCCGAGGGGGTCTTTGCCCCCCATAAAATATTTGAGGGGGCTGGCCCTCCCCAAAGTTGATGGGCATAGCCATTCCGATGGTGTGCATGCACTACATCATGTGATCAGTTATGTGGGGCGGAGCTTACCTGCCACTCCCCAATATTTGATTCAAGTTGGCACCCCTGTTGTAAACTGTTTTAAATGGGAGATGGCCCTTTGGTTTTGCATCCTAAGCCAGCTTAAGTCTCTGTGAGAGAAAGGTGGGATCCTGATGGTTAAGCAAGGAAACCCATAAAGGGACAAACAATGGACAAACTGCTTTGCCCTGCTAATAATAATAATAATAATAATAATAATAATAATAATAATAATAATTCCATACACTTCCATGCACATAGATGTGCAATTCTTGCTTTAAAGTCTTTCGGGAGATCTTCCTGAACACTGAACCAAGTGAGCCAAAGCAAAGTTTCCCAGCCACGGGGTGGGCGCAGCCCAACCTAACTGCAACCAGCCGTGTGTCTGGGCTGTATTACTAAGGCCCATTGAGAAAAGTGACTTCCCACGCTTTGCCTACAGAGGGCATCCCTGCTCATTCATATGTAGGCTCAGCAAATACAGCTGCTGGAGGCAAAGCAGACTGCCTTTCTCTCTCTCTCCCTCTCGCCAGTCTGTCTCTCGCTCGCTCGCGCTCCCCAAGCAGAGTCTTTTCTTCCCCCGATCCAGTCGGCGTCTCTCTCCGCTCTCCACGTTTTCCCTCCCAGCCCTCCACTTCTCCGGATCAATGGACGTTACAGCTCTAACTCTTCCCTCTCACATACTGCTGGTGGACAGCACCAGTAACAAGTGAGAGACCATCGCATCCTTCCCCCTTCTCCGCCCCTCTCTCTGCCACCCTCCCCGCAGCGAACATCTGCGGAGCCAAGAAGGAGGAATAATAACACTATTACCAATACTAGCCCAGCTGTTTGGTCTTGCACGGGATCGTCGGCGTTTCTGATTGCGTTTTACTTTGTACACCAGCAGAGATGGAGCAGCCCCGATGCTTTTGATGCGCCTTCCTTGGCTTTTTGATTTTTTTGCAGGATTTTTGTATGCGCGCGCGCCTATGGATGGTTTTCAAACGCTGGGAGACCCTTTCCTCTCCTCACCGCTTTTTCCTCGTTAGTTTCTGGACATTTCCTGGCTTGGGGACTACATTTAACTTTTTCTTTTTCTTTTTCTGCCTTCCGATCCACTTACCTTGCCCGTGGCGGGGGGGAGAGCTAAGGGAACCCCACGACCACCCCATCGAAAAGGGAGGAGACCGAAGCGGCTTGTGGAGACGTGTCGGGATTGTTTCCTGTGTGATCCGGACCCAAATATCGCTTAGGTGTGGGTTGAAATATGGAGAATAGCCTTGGATGTGTTTGGGTACCAAAACTGGCTTTCCTGCTCTTTGGGATCTTTGTCATCACTCTGGACCTTACAGTCACTGGTAAGTCATTTGTGGGTTTATTCCAACCCTCCTCCTGCTTTCCCCTTCTTCCTTTTGGCTTTAATGGATGAAGCAGGACAGTTCAAAGAGATGCTTGCAGATTTGTGATTTCTTGCTGTCTGAACAGCCTTCTAGCTGGATGAGTTGCTGTGAGCTTTGCGAGAGACTTGGGCAGGGAAGTCCATTAAGAAGATCCTCTTTTGGTCTTTATTAAGGAGAATTCAGTCAGGATGGAAGGAAGCCTCCAATCGAAAGGGAAATATAGCAGAAAGTGATGATGGTGTGATTTTTCTGTTCTGCTTAGTGGTTTGCTCTTCCGGGCTGAGAGATCACTAGCTTTAGAAATTGTGGGGTGTGTTTTTTGGGGTTGTTGTTCCTCTTGTTATGTTGATTGCAAGAGGTTGTCTATAAGGTATAGTGTGCAGGGAAAAAGGAAACATTTCACGTAGAGTGTCTCCAAACTCCATTTGATTGATATTCTGGAGGGCACGCCTCTCTTTGCACTTGGCAGACACATTTTTCTAATTAAAAATGGGAAAGCTGGTCGCGTTACTGAATCGGAGAGGGAAGCGATATGGTGTTGTTCAGCGTTTCTCAGGAGACTGGGAAGAGCTGGAGATGAAAGAACAGGGTAAATAAAATAAAATAAAATCCTGGAATGAAACGAGAGGTTTCTCAGGAAGTGTTGAGGAAAGTAGTGGTGCCATTTGCAGCGAATAGGGCTTGGGGACGGCAAGGGGTGGTGGTGTTCGCTTCCAACGATCCTTTGCTTTGCTTTGGATGATCAACAGTAGCATTTCATTAGCAGGCAATCTCGGAAGGAGCGGATCACGTTCTACAAATCCAGCCGTACCTTAGGAGTGTCATATATATAAGCCACTGATGAACAATGCATGCTGATTTCTCTCCCCACACCCCACCCCACCCAGAACAGAAGCGAACATGACACCCCCCCCCCACCAATGTACAAAAATGCAACATTTCAGCCTAATGCAGAATGAAAAGTTTACTCTGCTCCGGTGTCATTCGGTCGCTTGCAAATATTTGAAATGGCATCCTTTAAAGGGGCCCAAGAAAGATAACGCTTCCGTTGATTGTCTGAGGCTTAACAGGTGAACCGTAAGAAGCTTCTTTTAAATGCATCGAAGCTCATTTCTTTTGGTGCGCGCGCGTGTGTCTGTGCGCTATGCACACACAAGGCGCGCTGGAGACAGCCAGAATGGGGTAATGAATAGGCGTCTCTCCCGAGTTCCCGGCTGAACGGATGGCGCATGGAAACATGTTGGTGTGATGCTCTTTCTCTGAAAAGATGATGGACTTGCAAAGCATATTTGCCGGCTGTGGGCAGAAATGGGTGGGTGGGTGCGGGTATATGTACACATATCTGCGTACGGGGAAGGCACTGGAGGATGGGGTCGGGTTATAGGACGAGCAGAAGAGGTGTAGCACGCTGTGGTGCTCGGGAGTGAAAAGGGGAGTCATGAAAGGCGGTCCTTCTTGCTGTGGATTTTGGTGGTACGTTTTGCTCGCCGCCTCGGAGGAACGGGCGTTGCATGTTTGGTTCCCTGCTGCTGCTGCTGCTGCTACTGGGGTCTTTCTCCTCTTGCCTTTGTGGCCCACGCTTTCTGTGCATGCATGACTGCTGGGGCGACGGGGCAGGGCTGCTGCTGCTGGGTTTCTGTACGTCAAGACCAGGCAAAGTTTCCCTCTCCCCTCGTTTCACCTGTAGGCAAATTTTGGCCCAGGGCTGTTTGTTTTACGCGCAGCTTTGGGCGCCACTTGAATGGGCAGAGGCCAAAGGCAAGCCGCTCATCTGCTTGAATGTCTCCCCCTCCCCTCCTCCGGGAGCTATTTTCTCCCCCTTCAGCATCCTAGCAGGGGACTGATCAGGAAGAAAGCAGGATTTCGCTCCATGAAAGGACCAGTAGGAGGTGCCCTTATTAAGGCCAAGTAGCCAGTTTGCCGCTTGGTGAAATTCCCATTCAGCAGGGCATTTAAAGACTTTGTTGATGGGTAACAAAGGGCTTACAGATCTGCGGCACAATGTAGCTTTGTCCTTTACCCCCTTTCTAGCTAAAGCACAGCGCTGCTTTGGAGATGCAAGATTCGCGTGTGTGTTTCCTTTTAAACTTTCTTTCCGAAAATGAGCACGGCTCAGCGTTGGCGTTACAAGAGAAATAAACGTTATTTTCTCCTTTTCACACAGTCCTTTCTCTTCCGCTTCCCTTCCTATTGTTTCCAAGGTGCCTAAAGGATGCTTCCGTACAAAACACAAATGAACAGGCGAGCCACACAAACGAGGTTCCATCCATTTCGCGGGCCAGAAGCGAGAGTGTCTGGTGCACACAGGGTCCTGAGCATGACTGGGTGTGCTCCGCTCTGCAGTTTGGAAATGCAGACGATAAAGAAATGATCGGATTTTTTTGTGTGTGGGGGGGAATCACACCCCCTGCATTTACGGATTGTATTTAACCGTTTCCTGGAAACCTATGTGCCGCACAACAGAGTGGTTACTTCGGGGTTCAGGGGGAAGTGAATCCCCAGGACCCCTTTGTCTGAAAGTGGAAGGAAGATCCCCGCTCGTTCTTACCCTTAATCCTTTTTCCTTCCGCACTTCCTTATTATGGTGCAGAGGCAAAGAGCAGGATGCATCGCCTTGCCAGAGAACCTCCTTGTGTCTGGGCAGGAGAGCAATCATATTCTCGGCAAGTGGTGCAATATAAATCAACAGTGGTCTGTCATAGCATCCATTTCACACGCAGGAAGAGTTGCCCTTTGTGTTGTGGAGTGGCGGGAGCTGCCACACGTGTTGTATGCCTTGGCCATGCCACCGTGCATTCGGTTTAACGTTGCCGGAAAGTTGGGGCTTGTGCTGCTTAGAGGAAAAGCATGGATCCCACCCCATTATGCCACGGGGGCGGCGCAGGACTACTCTGTGACGTAGACATAGGTTCAAATTGGGTGGTTTGGGGTGTGGGTGCGTGGCAGGAGAAGCTGGTCATTATTTATTGGTCGCAAACTCCAATCTGTAAAATGGGAATTCTAGTAAGGCAGTTTCACTTTATTGTTGTGAGAAAGAAGAACAAAAAAATGCACCATTAACCTTGCAATCCTAAAGCCACCTGCTCGGGAGTAACAGTTTCAGAGAAGTCTACAAGCCTGCTACAAGATTCAATTGCAGTAATAATGGACCTTCAGGGTTTGGGTTTTTGGAAGAGTTCCTTTGAAATTAAACTTAATATGTGGGATGAGCAGAACAGAGTTTCACTGTTTACTTCCACAGAGTTGTTCATCTTTATGATCTGAGCTGTGTTCAGATCTCCTCTGTTTTCTTGAGTACCAGCTGCCTCAGTTGGAGTTTAATGATCCAATCTTAATTTCTGGGCTTGTGTTTTGGACTGAGATGTTAGTCAGCATAAAGGTAAAGGTAAAGGTACCCCTGCCCGAGCGGGCCAGTCTTGGCAGACTCTGGGGTTTGTGCGCCCATCTCACATCTATAGGCCGGGGGCCAGCGCTGTCCGGAGACACTTCCGGGTCACGTGGCCAGCGTGACAACGCTGCTCTGGCGAGCCAGCGCAGCACACGGAACGCCGTTTACCTTCCCGCTGGTAAGCGGTACCTATTTATCTACTTGCCCCCGGGGGTGCTTTCGAACTGCTAGGTGGGCAGGCGCTGGGACCGAACAGCGGGAGCGCACCCCGCCGCGGGGATTCGAACTGCCGACCTTTCGATCGGCAAGCCCTAGGCGCTGAGGCTTTAACCCACAGCGCCACCCGCGTCCGCATAGAGTCAGCATAGAGCTATGTAAAAAGTTACCCTACTCATCGTATGAGACATTCCAGTTTGCGGATTTAACAAAACCTTCCCTGGAAGCCTGTAGGAGTTTGAACTGAGTAAGTCTTCTAATTATACAAGATCTGCAGCTCACGAGGTGGATGCCACTATTGATGGCTAACTCACACTTGCGTTTTATATCACTCAATAGCTCATCATTTGGCAACCTATCACTCAATGACATTCAGCTGGATGTGTGAATTGCCTCCATTGAGAAGTACTGTGTGTTTTAAGGTGATGTCAGGTGTGAAAGTTCTGCTCACATTGTTGGAGGTGCCATGCCTCTTTTACAAATCACCTCTTCAATGTCACAGGCATAAAGTAACAAATGTGTTTGTGTGAATCCCAACCTGAGATCGGTACAGGGGAGTATGGAAAAGAATCTGTAGATATAGTGGCTGGCATTGTTTTGGTTCTGCAATATGTATTCCATCCAATAGGAGGCTCATTAGCTTTTCTGAAATGATCAGATACTCATTGGGATTGGCACCAAGTTATGATTCTAATTGAGCTCCACCACTGCTTTACAAGGAGGATGCAGGTGGCGCTGTGGTCTATACCACAGAGGCTAGGGCTTGCTGATCAGAAGGTCAGTGGTTCGAATCCCCGTGATGGGGTGAGCTCCTGTTCCTCAGTCCCAGCTCCTGCCAACCTAGCAGTTCAAAAGCACGTCAAAGTGCAAGTAGATAAATAGGTACCACTCTGGCGGGAAGGTAAATGGCATTTCCATGTGCTGCTCTGGTTTGCCAGAAGCGGCTTAGTCATGTGGGCCACATGACCTGGACGCTGTACACCAGCTCCTTCAGCCAGTAAAGCAAGATGGGCGCCATAACCCCAAAGTCATTTGCGACTGGACCTAATGGTCAGCGGTCCCTTTACCTTTGCCTTTTACTGCTTTACAATAATATTCTAGAGTTTTCATCATCCTCTCATTTCTGTAGCTGTCTGCATCATCTATAACCATCTCATAAAGGCTGGTAGATGGATCTGACTTATCAGTTATTGTACTGCAATGGAGGAAAGTCTTAATGAACTATGCCAATGATATTCCTGAATGGCTATATCAATTCATCTGGTTCTTAAGATCTAAATTCCCCTGTTATCTTTGAGTGGCCTGATTTTACCCCATCCTTCCTGTGCCTATATTATTGCCTCTTCATTTTCAGTTGCTTTGCCATTGCCTTAGCATTAGTGAAGGGAACAGTGGTGGGTTTATCCAGTAGTCAGCTGTTGAGCTCTGCTCAGCAAAAAACCCGTTCCAGACCAAACATCCCAGCTGGTCTGCTTTGGTTCTGCTTCTTTAGAGTTCAGAATTATTCAGTAGTTCAGAATTACTTGGTTAGAAATATAAATGTGCCCAAGCTTGTAGTGCTCAGATGTATTGTAACTCAAATGCCGTTTCCCAGAGAAGTTCTCTTATGGCTTAGATTAAAAGGAGACTGTGCACATCTGGGAAATGACACTCAGCTTTTAGCTGAAGTCTAGCTCTATTGCTGCTGTATCTTCCTATGCTACACATTCATGTGAATAGATTTGCTTTTTGTGCTGGCAGTTTTATGAGTAAGTTAACAGTCAAAAATGACATTTCAGTGCACTCCCCCCCCCCCCGATTTTGAGGTGGTACATCTGTAAAACAAACAAAAAAAACACATTCCTGTTTGTGCTGGTGAGTTTAGCAGAATCTATTTCTGCCTCTCCAAGCATGCTTCATGACTCAACTGGCATGGGACATGTGATCTCATGGTATACAATAGCGGTAACCAATATGGTACCCTCCAAAACCTGGACTCCAACTCCCATCAGCCCCTGCCAGTGCACACCTGATATATAACATTCCATTCATCCTGCTTTGTGACAAAGCTTCTCTAACATACATACTTTAAATTGAAGGGATGATACAGTTTGCCTTTCTTTCTTTCTTTCTTTCTTTCTTTCTTTCTTTTCCTTTTTGGAAGAGGATACTAAGAATGCCATAAGCTCTGCTGATGATAAGTCGTCTTCAACAAATTGCACCTTGCTTGGTGATCTTTCAAAATAATTCCATCAAACCCTATATACACCTCTGCAACCACACAGATCCTTTGTTGATTAGGCTTTTCAGATGACATCTGTTCAGTGTGGGAAGCATCTCATTGTGGCTGCTGTCAGGAGCTAAATGGGGCCATGGGTGGAAAAGAAGAAAGGGTGGGAAGGAAGAGGTCTTTATTTTATTTCTTAAAATCTATTTTACAATGGTGAAACTCAGCGTTACTCATACTCCTAACAGACCCATTGAAATCAATGGACTTTCCCACTGGATGGGAAACCTGTGACCTTTCAGATGTTCTTGGGCAGGGTCCCATCATCCCTGCCCATGGATCGTGGTGGCTGAGGCTGATGGGAGTTGCAGTCCAACAACTGCATCTGCAAGTCCACAGGTTCCCCATCCTTGACTTAGATATCACCCAATACACCTGGTAAAGGTTTCAGCTGAAATGTGTTGAGCCTAGATAATAATAATTTTGAGCATCTTTGTGTACCCTTGTGGGTCTCCTCCCCTCCAGTAACTGGTCAACAGGCTGCCCCACTGTGAATTGCTACCTTATTAGCTTGCTGTGAGGATTACCAAGATATAAGGCATGCAAATGCTTTTAACACCCCTTAGTGCTAAACAAGTGTTAACTTGAAGTCCTCTCCTTGGCTTCTCAATCCACTCTGATAGTGACCATTCTGTAGAGTCAACTGCTATGCTTGATTCCCTTGCCATGACAACACAGCCCAAGAAGCAACGCTGATGCAGGAAATAATCACATCCATTGACTCTCCTGAAATGCTTGCTTGCTGCACACATCATTTTTACAGGAGTTGGGGGCGGGGGGGGCAATGCCTTTATGAAGTGTTTCCCCGCTGCTTGGAAATAGTCAGAATGGTGCCTTGCTTTCCTTCCATAGAAAACAAAATGACTTCATTACATCCCCCACCCCACACCCCTGTGGCTACTTCCTCTGCCTTAAGAAAAGAGTGTCGCAAGTGATTTTGCAAACTGTACTTAGAGTGGAAAGGCTCATTGTAAGGATCATTAAGTAAATGTGTGCATATGGCTAAATCCAATAAAATTGTTTTCCTGGTTCTGGTGCTTGCTAGATATAAAGTGCTTGCATGGCTTGTCACATTCTTTTCTTTTAAAAAAATACCATGCTATAATCATTACTATGTAAAAACGTAATGTGACAATCAATGCACTTTAAAAATAAATAAATCAAAAGGTGTGAATCTTGGATCAAAATCCAATCCTTAACTGCAGATTTTTCAATTCAAATGAGATCATGCTGGTCTCATTTTATCCTTCGCAGACGTGCTCATATTGCTGAACTCAGTTGTGGCCCAGTTCATACTGGGTAGGATCAGGCTTATTCAACCTCAACCCTCCAGATGTTTTGAGACTACAATTCCCATCATCCCTGACCACTGGTCCTGCTAGCTAGGGATCATGGGAGTTGTAGGCCAAAAACATCTGGAGGGCTGAGGTTGAGAAAGCCTGGGGCAGGTGGTTTGGGAAGCTGGTAGAGGAGATTATGGTGCTTGGTTTATTTTTGACCCAATTTAACATAAGCCATGGGAGGCTCATATATCTCCAGTTGATAAGTGTTGTGATTGACCCTCTTTCCACCTGCTTTGCCCCAACCCCTGGGCCCGGGACTCCTCATAAGGAAGCTGTGCCTGGAGGAAGAACTGCGAGGGGGGAGACTCCATTAGGCAATTTAACATAAGACATGGGCGGCTCATATATCTCCAGTTCATCAGTGATTGACCCTCTTTCCACCTGCCTTGCCCCACCCTCCAGTCTCTGGTTCTCATTTTGTCTTGTATTATGTTGTGCACTGTGGCTTGCTGTTGTTTTATTGAATTGAGTTCAGAAATCGCTTATTGTAACTGTTAAGAGTGGATTCCTGTTTAATCCTGAAATGCTGGTGTTTAATATTATTCTATATTATTTTAATGAATGTTGAATGTTATTTGCATATTGTATATTGTATTATGCACATTGTCTTATTTATATGATGTTAGCCGCTCTGAGCCCGGCTTTGGCCAGGTAAGGCAGGATAAAAAGAAAATTTATTATTATTATTATTATTATTAATGTCACATAGAGTTTCACAGCTGGGATTTGAATTTGGATCTCCCGAGACCAACTCCAGTCTACTAGATAGATGCCATGTTTGGCTACCCTTTAACTATTGTTGTTGCTTAGTCATTTAGTTGTGTCTGACACTTCGTGACCCCATGGACCAGAGCATGCCAGGCACTCCTGTCTTCCACTGCCTCCCGCAGTTTGGTCAAACTCATGCTGGTAGCTTTGAGAACACTGTCCAACCATCTCATCCTCTGTCGTGCCCTTCTCCTTGTGCCCTCCATCTTTCTCAACACCAGGGTCTTTTCCAGGGAGTCATCTCTTCTCATAAGGTGGCCAAAGTACTGGAGCCTCAGCTTCACGATCTGTCCTTCCAGTGAGCACTCAGGGCTGATTTCCTTAAGAATGGAGAGGTTTCATCTTCTTGCAGTCCATGGGACTCTCAAGAGTCTCCTCCAGCACCATAATTCAAAAGCATCAACCCTTTAACTATACACTCATCCAATCAGCATGTTCTCTTTTCTGAATCCTGCCAGCCGATACTGATGTATGTCATTTCAAATAATCATAAATGCATGCAGATCATGTAAACAAACAGGATTTATCTCTTGGCCCCTTAGGTACATGGGTCTAAGTGGAAAAAGATTGCTTTCACATAGCTGGAGAGATAATGCAAAGTAGATTGTGAAGGAAAGCTATGACTTGAATATTTGTATTTGACTACAGTGGGTGGGGAGGAGCCATAGATTGGTCCAATCTGGGAAATAATCTTATTTGTTGAAAAGTAGATAGATGGAAATATTGGGAAATGTTGATGTTGTCTGAATAAAAAGAATATTAACAAAACTCCACAGAGATGTCCTCAATTAACCAAAGACACAAAAACATCACTTGACTATATTAAAATAATCCCTGGGGTGGAACATTAAGTGGATTTTATTTCTCCTGTGTATAAAAACAGAAACAATTTTGGGTCATATTCTGATGACTGCTTCTCTGGTTTTACAGCTATGTAAATCAGGTGTAGACAATCGACATGCCTTGCGATTTAAATAATGGTGAGGTCAGAATCGGGTTCACCATTTTGATTGTGAGGAACTTGCTCTGTTGGGCTGGATAATTTGTGGTGCCTAAGAGAAAGATTATGAGATTGTTCAAACATTTATTTATATTTTCCTTTATTGTTTATTGCATAATTGCTGGCTACAACATTTACTGTTGATACATTAGTGAGGAGTAAACATTGCACTTGGGGAGCAAGAGAAAAACAGAAAAGTCATTCTGAGATTAGTCTATAATGTAATATAGATTCTATATTGTGTTGCACTTGTAGTGGTGAAGGCTTGGATACTGAATGGTGTTGTGGTGTGGAATGTTTGCAGTCCACTTTCTCTGAGGCAATAGAAAGTTGTCAGTATAGCTGGGATGAAAACTTCATATGGGTTCAAAAGATGGGCTGGCTGAGAACTGGGCCCGGTGGGGGGTGGGGGTGGGGAGACAGGAGAGTGTCCCAAGAAGATCATAGAGTCATAGTGCTGGCAGGGACCCCAGGGGTTATCCAATCCAACCCCCTGGAAGCAGGAACCTCAGATACAGAAGCTAAGGGATAAGGTGTCCAAAAGCAGCGTGGCTGAGGGAAGAGGCAGAATAGGTCAGTGACTAAGAGATAAGAATCTGACAAAAGGGTAGATAAAGGAGAAGTGAGTTGGAGGAAAGGGAAACAGGAGGCGGAAAACTACATGCATTGACTTCAATAAATCAGCAAATTCTTTGTGCCAAATGAACAAAAAGTTCATAAAAATGTATGCCTTTTCCAGATTTTCTTCCAGAAATGCATAATGTGTCCAAAATGCCTTTGTACCTTGGGTTTTGCTCTCTAATCTATCTCCCCTGAAGTCCTTTAATACGTGTGCTCTAGTGATTTTCCATAAGATATAGCTGGCTTCAACTAGCAATGTGATGAAATCTACTTTGATGTTTCATTTCTTATGAGGCTGGCAACACTTAAAAATAATTTGTAAGCAGGTGACCGGCTAACAAATACCAAACAGAGGGAAACTGCCACTGAAATTCCATGTCTCTGTTGCAGATATACCCTTAATATAGATTGCTGCCGCTCCCCCATCAAGTAAATCAGTGCAAATACTTAACTGAGGTTCTGCCCCCCTCCAGCATAAATCCTGGTTACACCCATGCCATCAACATGGGGAGTTGAGCAGTCCCAGCTCCTCAGCTCTGCTTCCCTTTTATACCTTGCATGTTGATTGCAGCATCTGGGCTGGATGAGGCCTGTGACCCTCACCTGTTCTGAGCATACTCCAGATGAAGAATCACACACCTCCTCCCTGAGCTGTGATACGATACGATAATCTTTATTATCATTGTCTCATGCAGAACAACAAAAATTGAAGAAATCTACATTAGACATTCAAAAACCAACAAGCCTGCTATCACAGCCTGGTTAACCCCCTAAAAACTCTGACACCCCATAATTAAATACAATATACTCCCGCAGAGACTACCTTACACTGCGTTTAAAACCAAAATCGCATTTCGATAGAAACTGTTTCTCAGGCGGCTGGTCCTAGTCTTTATAACCCTGTACCTTCTTCCAGAAGGCAGAAGCTGAAAGAGATCATATCCGGGGTGTGCACTATCCTGCACTATCTCTGCAGCTTTCTTATGACACCTGGAAGCATAAATTTGATCCAAGGTGGGAAGAGTGCACCCGATTATTCTCTCCGCAGTCTTTACAACCCTGAGCAGCATTGTTTTTCCCCTGACCTGGGATTTTGCCTGCCTCAGCCTCCCAGAATGTCCCTCCCACTACTCCCAACCAGGGGTGGAAGAAGGGGTGTGTGGTGGGGGCGAACCGCCCCGGGTGTCACCAGTGAGGGAGTGACAAAATGCCGGGTGGCACTCACTGCGAGGCCTGCAGCGTGCCAGAGCCATGCGTCTCTCCCTGCTGCCCCAAACTGTCTGCCTGCCGCCTCCCCCTCAGCTGTAGGGCAGCTGAGTGGAGGAGGCAGGCAGACTCCTTGGAGGCCCTGCGGAGCATCCTGCCCTGGCTGCCCCCCCCCCGGGCGCAGGGCATGTGTCCCACCCCAGGTGCCCAATCGGCTTGTTCTGCCACTGCTCCCAACACCTTAGAACCCACCTTGTTCATGGAGATGCGGGTCTCTCTCTGGCTTTGATAAGGTGTCCTCTTCTTCTGGTCCCTGCATGCTGACCCCATCCCCTCGCCATCCTCTGCCATCCCATATATATTTTCCAGAAACCCAATCCATCCTTTCCCATCCCCGGCTTGCCCCGGGTGTCCCAGTCTCAACTACACCCCTTGTGGAGATCTTCTTCCTCGCCACCCCATTGTCCTTCCAGTTCATGACAATGGGAATTGAAGTCCAACAACATTTGGAGGGCCTCAGGTTCCCCATCATTGTTGTAGGGAAAAACACATGGGCTGCATGCTAATAATTGCAGCTCACGCTAAAAGTCTTTATTTGAGACGGCGCAAGCTTGCATTTCTATGGACCCAGAGGCGGAGAAAGAAGAATGTGGTTTATCCCCCTCAGAAGGCAGCAGCGGTGCAGAGGCATACATCATAGCTTTACATTTCCATCCCAAAGATCCTGATAAAGGAGAGTATATTATTTTCGAATGAGATAACGGAACAGATAACGGCAGGCCTATCGGAATCTCTCCCCCTCCACCCCGCTTTTAAATGGTGTTTGTCAGTTTAAGGCTTGATGTGTAAGCCTTCGTGTTACAGTGGGATAATCTAAAACTGTTGCACCATCTCATTTATAAATGTATGAACTGTAAAGGAATCTGCGGTTACAGAGAGACACAATAAATCACACAATTAAATGTCTGTCACTGTCTGCACTGATAGTAACCATTTGCCAATGGGGATGCCAATATATGCTGCTATTTTTTTTTAAGAATAAAAATACAGGAAAAATGAATACTGTGCGAAGTGACTGCCCAAAGCAACTGGGGAGAAGGGGGGGGGGGAATAGGCTGTCAAACAGAGGAAGCTTTTAAAAGAATATTGTAAATGCAGCAATCACATTTTGTACCTGGTACAAAAAAACACTAAAAGATTGCTAAAAGGGAAATGGAGGCAGTGAAAGAAAAGCAGTATTTTATTTTATTTAGAGGAGGGGGAATCTTTACACATAAAAATGGTTTAATCAGGGAATAATAGAACCCTACATCTGGGATAGTATTTAAAGAACACCTTGCCGATCTTCCTTTTATTGAGACAGGTGTAATTCAGTTGGAATGAAATAATAATACTTTGCATTTGTATAGCTCAATGGAAATGTGCAAAGCAGTCCACTTACACCATCTCAGTAATCTGAAGGATCTTCTTTCCACATGTCAATCTCCTGAGACATTTAGGTCACCGTTAGAAACCCTGCCCCAGATTCCCTGTGAAAGAAGCAGGCAGTTGCTAGGGAATGGCCATTTCAGTGGTGGCACCACAGCTGTGGAGTTACCTCTCCAGTGAAACTAGTGTGACTCTTTCCTCTTTTCACTTCTCTGAACTTTATTTGCAGGAGAGATTTGCATATGAATTGTGCTCTACCGTTGGTTGGCTATGGCTGTGTTTATGAGCCACTGTAAATCGACTTTGGGAAATTATGAACTGAAGGGTGGTATGGAGGTTTTAAATAAATAAGGTGAATTGCAGGTTGCTATCATATTTATATAAGGGACACGGGTGGCGCTGTGGGTTAAACCACAGAGCCTAGGGCTTGCCGATCAGAAGGTCGGTGATTCAAATCCCTGCGATGAGGTGAGCTCCCGTTGCTCGGTCCCTGCTCCTGCCGACCTAGCAGTTCGAAAACACATAAAGTGCAAGTAGATAAATAGGTACCGCTCTGGCGGGAAGGTAAACAGTGTTTCCGTGCGCTGCTCTGGTTCGCCAGAAGCGGCTTAGTCATGCTGGCCACATGACCCGGAAGCTGTACGCCGGCTCCCTCAGTCAGTAAAGCAAGATGAGCGCTGCAACCCCAGAGTCGTCCACAATTAGACCTAACAGTCAGGGGTCCCTTTACCTTTACCTATCATATTTATACTGCTGCCATATCAGAATGGTAAGAAAACTGGGTTCATAGTGTTATGGGTTCATAGTGTTTAGGGAAGCTTTTAATGTTTGATGTATCACAGTATTTTAATATTCTTTTGGAAGCCGCCCAGAGTGGCTGGGGAAACCCAGCCAGATGGGCGGGATAAATAAATTATTATTATTATTATTATTATTATTATTATTATTATCATCATCATCATCATCATCATCATCATCATCATCCTATGGAACAGCTCAATGCTGAGCTACTTGGACCAAGAGTCTGGGCTTGTACGGAGCCAGACTCTTGGTCCAAATAGCTCAGCATTGCAGGGTTGCCATATTTCCAGATGTAAAAATCTGGACAAAAAAGATTGTTGAGCCAGAGCTGGCCACACAAGATCCCGCGGCAGAGACAGCCTGAGATAGAGCCTGGGTATCGCCCCCCCCCCCCGGCATCTGAGCCTGAACCTGAACTGCCTGCGTGAGACATTTTTTTAAGCCCCCCCCCCACTCCCAAGACCCAGACATTTGCTTAAAATTGTAAAAATCCCCCCCGGATGGGCATGTAGGGCCCCCAGAAAAAGACATTTCTGGGATTTCCCAGATGTATGGCAACCCTGAGTATTGTCAACAATGGACTGGCAGTAGTTGTCTAGAGTTTCAGACAGGTAATTCCTAGCCCTACCTGCAGCCACCAGGGATTGAACCAGAGTCTTTCTGCAAGCAAAGTGGGTACTTCACTGAGCTATGGCCTGTATATTTGAGATGGGGGGAGACGCCATTGATTGCAGTCAGAAACACAGCACATAACATACCCTCCAAGAGTCCCCATTTTCCAGAGACAGCCCCAGATTTATAGAAGCCCAGAAGCCGTCCCGGTTTCTGATTTGATCCCGAAATATTCCACCTTTACTCAATAGGAGGTTCCTATTTTCATCGGAGAAATGTTGGAGGGTGATGACACAAACTAACAGAATATTCCTTGTGAGAACCCTGTCAGATAAGTTTGCATTGTGGATCACAATATGTCTGAGGCAGAGAATTTGTGGTCCAGGCTGGCTCTGGGTTTGAAGGGGCCATGTGCAAACTATCCCTTGGTGGATGAACCCCCTCTTAGGTTGATAGGAACATAAGAAGAGTTTTGCTGAATCAGGCCAGTGACCCATCTAGACCAGCATCCTGTTCTCACAATGACCAGCCAGATGTCTGTGGGAAACACAAGAGCAGAACATGAACACAAGAGCCATCTCCCCATGGTTTCCAGCAACTGGTCCTCCTGGATTTACATGGTGGTGGCAGCTGTACTCCACGAGTGCTTGGGAGCTGCCATTTTGATTTCCCATGATCCCCGAGAGTGCCTGATGTAGTGTAACCCAAGGGAAATCAAAATGGCACACTGGTGACCACGATGGCTGATGGGAAGCCCAAAGGGAAGGTATCAGCTACTGTGAACCCTGCTAGGGTACAAGGGCATCAGCAACTGCCTGGGGTACCAAGTGCTGATCACAAGCAGTGGCTTACTGAAGGCCACTTAGCATGATTGTGGATAAGGTGAGTGCTTAACAAGTGATCTTCTAGCTTACATTGATAGCAGCCACACTAGAATACCTCTCAAGGGTCCTCTCTGCTCTTCAGATTGATCATCTGAAGAGCAGAAAGGATGCAATTTTCCTTCCGATTGTTGCCATGGGCTGGACTTAGATGCCACTCACTGCAGAAAAAATTGGTTGGTGCTTTCGGGGCCAACAAAGTTGCCAGCAGAGACAGGGGGCAGACAAAAGCCTACAGGTTGGTTCTGAAGAAGTGTGCATGCACACGAAAGCTCATACCAATAACAAACTTAGTTGGTCTCTAAGGTGCTATTGGAAGGAATTTTTAAAATTTTGTTTCAACTGCAGGTTGGCAGCTCACGATACCTGCCATAAACAGATACAAGGCGGTATAAACTAAGTTTTACTCAGGGTGGATTCATTGAAATTAATTTACATGAATAAAAGGTAAAGGTAAAGGGACCCCTGACCATTAGGTCCAGTCGTGGCTGACTCTGGGGTTGCGGTGCTCATCTCACTTTATTGGCCGAAGGAGCCGGCGTACAGCTTCCGGGTCATGTGGCCAGCATGACTATGCCGCTTCTGGCGAACCAGAGCAGCACACGGAAACACTGCTTACCTTCCCACCGGAGTGGTACCTATGTATCTACTTGCACTTTGATGTGTTTTCGAACTGCTAGTTTGGCAGGAGCAGTGACAGAGCAATGGGAGCTCACCCCGTTACGGGGATTCGAACCATCAACCTTCTGATCGGCAAGTCCTAGGCTCTGTGGTTTAACCCACAGCACCACCCGTGTCCCAATTTACATGAATAAGTTGGGTCAATTAATTTCAATAGGTCTGCTCTGAGCAAAAGTTAGCTAAACATCACCCTTAGGGTTGCCACCTTTGATTGGGCATAATAAAGGACAGGTGAGGCAAAATATGGGACAAGTTGGGGGGAAATTAAGGAACTAAAAATTACTTTACTTCAAAGCAATCCATTACAATGGCACATGGGGCTATAGTGTTTTATTCAATGAAAACAACAACAAAAACACTATGAGGACGCTCAGTGAATTCTTTGCTCTCCACCAGAGCAAGCCCATTGGCCAACCCCATCTCTTGCACTCCAAGTCCAACCACCTGTCCCTTCTGCAAGCACAAAAAGAAATCTCTCTCCACCAGCACTGGAGCAGACCTGTGCTGCTGCAACCAACCCACCCCTTGCTCCCCAATGCGCCCAGCACACCTCCTACCCATACAAAACCCAAGACTCCATGCTAGCAGGCCCTTGCACTGCAACCCCCCTCTCTCACTCTCCACAACCCACCCTGCACAAAAACTCTCTTTCTCAAACACCTCCTCCCACCGGACCCACTCTATACCCATCCAGTTTTGAGGAGGAGCCTGAATACATGACAAAAGGCATCCTGTTTGAAGTCTAAACAGGACAGGGGACACTTTTCTCTAAAAAAGAAAGAAAGAAAAGGACTACCACATTTTTCTACTGATGGGTAGCAACCCCCATCATCCATGGACTGGTCCATGTTTTCCCAAACTAGTGCCTTCCAGAAGGTTTGGGCTACAACTCCTAGAACTCCTGACCATTCTGGCTGGGGCTGATAGGAGCAGTAGTTGAAAACTGCATATCGGCAGGATGGGGAAGGCTGCATTGGCCCCGTTCACTTTTGGGGGAGCATACTGTTTGAGATGTTCTTCTGGCTCAGTTGCAAAAAGCACTTGTTCTCAGTCTGAAATGGTAGACCGTAGGAAGACCTCTTCCTGGAGCATTAGAGGCTGCTGCCAGTCAGAGACAGAAGGCTGGTTAAGAATCTATCGCACTATTATACAGCTTCATATGTGCCTTCCTGCCATTATATATTTTAGTGTCAATAGATGGCACTGGAGTTAGTTGTATCTGGGTGGAACCGGCAGTCCCCTGCTGCTGTTTGGTTCGTGCTTCAGAGATACAATGAAGTTCTCGTCTCGCTTCTTGATGAGTAAGTCTTCTTAGCTTTCTATGACACCCTCCCTGCCAGATCAGTCCCAATAACTCTTCACATGGAATCCTGTGTTTCTCTTCAATTGTGAGATGTTATAAGCCAATCCAACTCTGCTTGTTTCTGCAGGAATTCAACTGCTCCCCCAAAACTGCTGCAGTTATCTGTACTCTGTGCAATCACTCACAATCCCTGCCCCATGCTTTCTGCCTGGTATCTAATAGCTCAATATATTCTTTAAATTTCTATATCTCATCCTTCATCTGAAGATCACTGGACAGTTTACAATATAAAACACTCCCCAATACATCCCATAATAACAAACAAAACAATACCCCTCCCTGCACTTCCCAGCAACCCAGGTTGATCCTTGATTATCTTGGCCAGCTGCTTTTTGAGACTCTTGCCAAGCTAAGTGACTGTGTTTTCCTCTCACAATAACAGATCTGCCTGTAAAAGACTGAAAGATTTTCCCCATCCCAGCAGTTACATTGATGAACATTTCATCACATCAGCTCAGTCAATTACTAGAGGTGGGCTTGGAGCAGCAAGGCAAGAGTCTTTGCTTAGGCCCCACAAAACAAAGTTTTGTGTGAAGGTGGTGGTTGGGCTCTCTGGGTTCTCCTCATTGGCTGCTGACTAGGAGCCGTTGAAGGCACAGACTGGGGCAGCTGTCAGCAAGTCTAGTCTGTGCCTCCAAAACCCCCACTTCTCAGGTGGAGAAAACCTGAGGGAAAGGATCTGCACCTGAAGAAGAATGGCTGAGGGATGGTTGAATCCATGCCTTCAGAGGCATGCCCTTTACAGAGGCTGTAGATAGGAGCCCACACCAGGTCCAGCCCTCCCATGAGGCAAGGTGAGGCGACCACCTCAGGCAGTAGGATCCATTGGGCAGTGGATCCCGAAGCAGATTTTTATTCCCCCTTTGTTCCTGATGTGACCCTTCGTTCTGCCCTTCTCCTGTGGCAGGGTGGGGTGTGTGTCATTTTGTGGTTCCTCTCAGATGCCCTCAGAGCGTTGGAGCATCATTTAAAAGATGCAATGAAGAACAACCCCCTATTGCAGAAGTCCTGTGCTCCAATTCCCAGAGCCTAAACCTGGATTGTCGTAGTACTCTCTCAGATGAACATACAGGGATGTTGGTGGCGCTGTGGTCTAAACCACTGAGCCTCTTGGGCTTGCCGATCAGAAGGTCGGCGGTTCAAATCCCCATGACAGAGTGAGCTCCCGTTGCTTTGTCCCAGCTCCTGCCAACCTAGCAGTTCAAAAGCACACCAGTGCAAGTAGATAAATAGACGGGAAGGTAAACATCATTTCTGTGCGCTCTGGTTTCCGTCACGCTGTTCCATTGCGCCAGAAGAGGTTTAGTCATGATGGCCACATGACGCGGAAAGCTGTCAGTGGACAAACATCAGCTCCCTCAGCCTGAAAGCGAGATGAGTGCCACAACCCCATAGTTGCCTTTGACTGGACGTTAGCGTCCAGGGGTCCTTTACCTTTTACCTTCACAGGTGTAATATCTGTTCTAGCCCAGCAAGCAGTCAAACTGACATCAGATTGATCAGATATTCCTGTAGTAAGTTTGGAGTCTGGTACTGGAAATATCATGATCCAGAATCATAATGGCATCTTAACCTTATACATCCATCAATATTCCTTGCTCTTTGACAATTCACCTTTGTGAAATACTCTTCTGCAGATCAACACAGGCTGAATGTCCAGTCAGTATCACCAGGCAGAACTTAGTTGGATTGGACTGTAAACACCCTCCCAAGTTGGTATAGAATTTTAATTGTTCTGAACTTGTGCCATTTCATGCTATCATGTGTAGAATGAGTTCCTGTTACGTAGCTGGGGAGAGCACCTTCTCAGGTGGTCCCAATACTAACTAAACCAAACAACCAAGCAACCAACCAACCAACCAACCAATAAACTGTATTGGGCTGGCCCTGGCTTGCACACTGGATGTTCAAATCTTGCATAAACTCCCTCACATTAAAGATTAGGCAGCTGCTGCCTCTGTTGTCTTCCTGGCACATCCTGAAGACAAGCATTTTCAGTAAAGATCTTTCCTAGTCTCCCTCTCTATTTTAATTGTTTGTAGATATTTTATAGTTATGTTTGCTGCCCTGGGCTACTTTGGAGTATAGTATAGTATAGTATAGTATAGTATAGTATAGTATAGTATAGTATAGTAAGTATAGTATAGTATAGTTGTTGTTATTATTATTATAATTATTTGGTCTGGGTGAGCCAGGCATATAATATTTCAGCCTTTTTCTGTGCAGGGGCAGGGTTCGTTTCCTACCTTGTATTCATGGGTGGTGCCATTTTGGCTACATAACGATTCTCACTTACTCCTCAGCTTCAGCAATAGAGGGAATCTTCTTTTTTCCAGTTTTTTTGGGCCCTGTTCAGCAATAGTTTAAGAATTAACACTAAATGACACTTAAGCTTAAGCAGATTTTGTATTTTTAAAATAAAAAAAATCCCAGTGCATTCATTTCAATGCATGATTAAGATAAAAAAACCCACATTTTTACTCCCAATTCATCAAGACAATCTGAGACAAAGCAACCCTGCCAAGGGATTTGGGTGGCTCGAAGCCAGCACGCACATTTAAGCAAGAGGGGGAAGAAAATGTCAGAGAAAGAGGCGAAAGTGCTAATTTTAAGCATTAAAACAATCCCTGGCTTTTTCCCATGTGAATTTGTGGGTGGACCGTTCTTCATGCTGGCAATCTCAGAAGCACGGCCGCTGAATTAATATGGAACTTTATTAATATGATACAACTCAATTATGCCTGCAATCAAGATATAACTAATACTTCAACGACGTAATGCTGGGACCTGACAAATTCCCTACACAGCAGATAAGATGCAAGACAGCTGACATTCACAAAATCTCCCCGACTGTGAGGTTAATAATCTCCTTAATACGAGCACAGCTGCTTTAGCAAAGCCAAGATGCTTAGTCCAGCTGGCGAGGAAAGAGTTAAAGCTTTGTGGGCTTCATAGAGGCATCTGGCTGGTCACTGTTAGGAACGAGATGCTAGGCTAGATGGGTCTGATCCAGCAGGGCTTGTCTTAACCTTGCTGTTGTTTTCTGTGCAAGCATAATGCAAGATATCACCTACAGCAGAAAAATGATATTGCAGAAGCATTGCTGATTAAAAGGCAGAACCTGGGGTGGTGCCATGAAATGCTAGATTAGCAATCTAATCTAATAACTCTGAACTTGGGCAGGGAGAGCCAAAATGGGAACGCTGGGGGGGGGGATGAAAGATGTGTCAGCAGGTTCTGAGAAACCCAAGGTTTGCAAAGTTAAACCAAAACAAAACAACTTAGCCCAGTGGGGACTGAGCATGCTCGGTAGCCATGGAATGTTGTGTGTCGGTCGGAAAAGGGAAACTGATAACTTGGGGGAATGCTGGAAGAGCGAATTGCTAGCTGGCACCTTGAATAAGAGCATCCCTATTAGGAGGCGAAAACAGATTGCAATACGTATTTCAGTTGCAGGTCCTGATTTTCTAATCTATTCTCATACTTTATTAGGTCAATATTATCATGAGAGCTTTTAAAAAAACAACTCTTCATTTTAGGGCCTTTTTCCTAATTAGAAAAAAAAGTATATTGTCTTTACAAAGTTTCCCACAAATGCAACGTCTCAGGTCCATTGCAAGGCAGGTATGCATGGTCCTCAGGTGTATAATGTATGTACAGGAATAATAGTTGAGAATGCCCAATTTCTGTTGGAGGAATTCCCTTTTTGCTATGTGTCTAGTGAATACTACCTGTGGACTCTGCTCTGTGTTGGATCCCTCCAGCTGACCTAGTTCCATTTTGGATTGATAGCACTGGCAACTGGAAAATGCAACCTTTCGGATGGATTTAAATAAATAGGAGAGGATATTTTATTTAGCAATTATCCTTCCTCTTTCTCACTCATGTGAGGATGCCAATATCTATTTCAGCAGTGTTAAAATCACCATCCATTGTTGCTGCTGCTGCTGTTGTTGAAAATTCTATATCATCCTTCATCCGTCTCAGGGCGGGTCTCAACATAAAAATACAATATAAAAAACAAAAAAATACATAGTAATAAATAAATAAATAATTATTATTAATAATAAATACATATTATAATAACAATACTGATGGATCTCCTATTGAAAGCTTGTTGGTAGCTCTCTCTGCTGCCCCTGGAGTAGGGATCCTTTTCCCAGCCAATGTCTGCATGTCTTCGTGGGGAACCTTCTGGGAACCCATGATGCAAATTTGTTCTTACCCACATTATTTGCTCTTATCCACAATGATGCAAATTTGCATCATTTGCATTAATGGCTCCCACCCTTTTATGAATGGAGTAGACCAGGAGTGGGGAATCTTTGACCCTCCAGATGATGTTGGACTCCAACTCCCATCATCCATGATTGGCCGTGGAAGCTGGAACTGATAGGAGTGATAGTCTAGCAGGGGAGGGCTACAGATTTCCTACCATCAGCACAGACCTTCTAAACAAGATGACTACTGTGGGGCCCAAACATGTAAGGCTGTGCTCTCTGCCTATGGGTCATGCAGAAACTGACTGCGGACAGCCTTGCCTTGCAGTGAAAATCTTGGTTCACTTTCAGCCCCATCCAACTCAAACGTTCTCTTGTGGTTTAATATTAAGTATGATGGACAAGAGAAGAAAGGGGGGAAAGGCAGGGTGGGAGAATGAAGGGGCCACTTTAAAATGGCTCCTTTGATCAGCATCACAAAGTCTTGAGAGGGAAAAGTGATAAAAAGGGGGAAGGAATATGGATTGCGACATTCTTGATGCCGATTTTCTCCCTTTGTAGCTAAGAGAGGAACAGAGTGAATATTGTAGAGATAATCCCACCATCCCCCAAGTGCTCTTAGTGCCTTTTAGACTTCAACTAGCAATAGGGAGAAGATCAGAGGGAAAGATTCAAAGGGAAGGGAGGTCAGCATGTGAATCAAGCATCAAATGAGGACTTTTAAGTAGCTATCGGCTGGGACCATAATACCCAGCTTGGCTTAGTACAGGCAGGTATCTCCAAAGTCCCTGACTACTTGCTTAGAAGTCTACTCAATTCATAAAGAGAGGGTGGGGGGGGAGTTCTTCTTCCCTTGCAAGTCCTACATGTCATGCGGTTGTATCAGATGACCTTGTCCAGCGATGTCATGTCCCGCTAATTGCTGCTCTCGGGCTATGTAAAGGCAGATGAAAATACCCACCGATTAAACCGCAGGTCACACAGATAATGCAGAAAGGCCTGGCAGAGGTTGCACTTCTTCAATCTCTTATGCTGCTCTGTTGCAGAAGCTCATTCTAAGAGGAAATATGTAGAAAATATAAATGTGGGGAACTACGTTGACTGGGTGTCTGGGTCCAGCGCAGGCTTTCCCAAACTTATCTCTCCAGCTGTTTTTGGACTACAGTTCCCATCATCCCAGACCACAGGTCCTGCTTGCTAGGGATGATGGGAGTTGTAGTCCAAAAACAGCTGGAGACCCAAGTTTGGGACACACTGGTCCAGCACATGGAAGGTATTGGGAAAGTCCATGTGCCCTTCTCTACAATGGCCCCTTCAAAGTAATGGTAAAGGGACCCCTGACTGTTAAGTCCAGTCGCGGACGACTCTGGGCTTGCGGCACTCATTTTGCTTTACTGGCTGAGGGAGCCGGTGTTTGTCCGCAGACAGCTTCCGGGTCATGTGGCCAGCATGACTAAGCTGCTTCTGGCGAACCAGAGCAGTGCACAGAAACACCATTTACCTTCCCACTGGAGCGGTACCTATTTATCTACTTGCACTTTGACGTGCTTTCGAACTGCTAGGTTGGCAGGAGCAGGGACAGAGCAACGGGAGCTCACCCCGTTGTGGGGATTCGAACCACTGACCTTCCTGTCAGCAAGTCCTAGGCTCTGTGGTTTAGACCACAGCACCGTCCGCGTCCCTTAGAAGCATTATAATCACAGGAGGTCAACCTTATCTTTGTACACTAGGCTGCACATACACCTTGCCTCTCTATCCAGGCATGGAAGTGGTATCACCAAAGCTCAAGCCAAGCAAAAGCCCTCAGTGAAGAAGAGGCGAAGGACCAGTGAAAGATGTGGCCTAGGGAAAGTCCCATATGCTGGATGGTTAGAATTCTTAGTCAATCCCTCTTCCCAGGGAACTCTGAGCTATTTAACAATCCCTCATCTCGGGGAATTTGTGAAATCACCACCACCATCACCATTATTTATTTAACTTTTATGCCGCCCTACACCCTTAGGTCTCAGGGTAGTTAACAACAACAAAAATCACTATATAAAAAACACAAAATACATAATAAAAAACAAAGATAATTCAATAACCCCCCTTCCATAACACATTTTGAAAGAGCATCAGATGTGAATCAGCTAAAGACCTGGTTAAGAGGAACACTTTCTCCTGGCACCTAAAGGTGTATAATGAAGGCACCAGTCGAATTGCCCTGGGGAGAGCATTCCACAAACAGGAAGCCACCGCAGAAAAGGCCCATTCTCAAGCTGTCACCCTCCAAACCTCTCGTGGAGGAAGCACACGAAGAAGGGCCCCAGAAGATAATCTCAGAGTCCAGGTAGGTTCATATGGAGAGAGGCAGTCCTTGATGTATTGTGCTGTCCACAGACAAACGCCGGCTCCCTCAGCCTGAAGTGAGATGAGCGCTGCACCCCACAGTCAAGTTTGACTGGACTTAACCATCCAAGGGCCCTTTACCATTACCTAGTGGTCTCCTAACAAATCTCAGATCTCTTAACAAATGCAGTTCCAAGGATTCTTTGTGGCTGTTTAAAGTGTTATGATACTACTTTAAATGTATATGACAGACTCAACAATGTCTGAAATCGGTTATGTGGCCTTCATAAAGTGCCCTTGAAACAGTCCTTGTTTACCTATGCAGGAGTAGGGTCTTTTCAGCCTACTGTGAAGTATGAAGTTGGCATTTCTCTCCCTCTAGCAGACACCTGAAGCTATCCCTTCACAACCTTATAACTCTGAAAGAATACATACTTCAAGAGCTATTAGTCTTAGGATAGTGAGTGGAAAGAACAATCCAGTCTCCCGTTGACAAAAGCTGCCTCGCCTCCGACCATCACCACACCTGACACATTTTCTTGACGCTTCCCAGCCTTAGCAAAGGAAGAAACAGCACCTTTCTGTACTTAGCTGAGCTACAATTGGTGACTTATCTCCATTATCTACAGTGTCATGCCTTTCCCCACCAAAACACCTTCTAGGCAGAGGGCTGAGTAAATCTCCACAGACGTTCGCAACAGCAGCAGGTCAAAAGGTAAAACAACAAAATTGGTGGCATCTGTTTCTTGGCTCCAGACACCATGAGGTGCCCACATTGTGCCCAGTGTCAGTGAGAACATATGAGGCCTAGCTGAAGATAAACAAAGCTTCATGCTCCGCTCTCAGGTTTATTTCAGATTATATTGGAATTGGGCATTCATTTCATTATAACTCTATTCAGAAATTAGTCCCCATAAGTTCAAAGAATGCAGAAGGCTGTTCTATATGACCCATTTATTGAGGGTTCATCCTGATTTGCATCCACAAAGCTTTTGAGGAGGTTAGGCCATGCCTGGTCTTTTCGGAGCATCATTTGATTGTGAGGCAGTTATATGAGCATTCATCCTGATCTGCTTGTGGGGTCTTTCTGTGGTTCAGCGGCATTGTGTGAGCTCATGGTGCATGGGGTGGGTACATGCAAGCGCTGGGGGGGGGGTGGCAGGGCACAGAGGGTGAAGGAGCCCACCACAGACCCATGTGTCCAGCACGCCAAGGGAGAAATGAGCTCCCTTGGGTACAGTGCCTTGCGGGACTGATGGAGCTCATTGTTCTGCACACCTGGTTCTGTGTATATGGTTATATAGTTATTGTTGCAGATATTAATATCACACAGTTTGAAGTGTCCAGAAGCATAATAACTATTTGGAATCCATAAAAATATTATTCAAACTTTTACTGGCAGAACTCTTTAAAATAAAACAGAATACAGTAAATTATTCATCCAAAACATCCATACAATGTATTATGCTGTTTAGCACAGGCTCAGCATCTTACAAAATATGAAATAATCCAAACATCTCCTAAAAGCAAATCTCTCTCTCTCTCTCTCTCTCTCTCTCTCTCTCTCTCTCTCTCTCTCTCTCTCTCCTCTCTCCACAGCATTCCAGCCTCCAGGTTGTTTACCTTTCCTTCAGGAGGACTTCATTTTGCATCTTCACTCCATTGGGTTTGGGAGAAAAAACTCCCTTCAAAATGGAGATATGCAACCTAATACCTCTCACATGATCTAAGATTACAATGCACATATGTTAGCTACAGGAGAAACAACAATCAGTCAGTTAATCATTCACTTAGCAAGGGCTCCAAGTGCTCTCCTTGGCTTTAATATAGCCCCATGGAAAAACACCATGTTAAAACATTTTTCATTTCTGTGTCAATTAAACCGTTATACAGTCATACCTTGGATTACAGATGCTTCAGGTTGCGTGACTTTGGGTTGCGCACTGCGCCAAACCCGGAAGTACCAGAATGGGTTACTTCCAGGTTTCAGTGCTCGCGCATGTGCAGAAGTGCTAAATCATGACCCACATGCGCAGACGCGGTGCTGTGGGTTGCGAACGCTGCGGGTTGTAAACGTGCCTCCTGCGCGGATCATGTTCGCAACCCAAGCATCCACTGTGCTTAACAGTCAAAAGCACGATCAACAACATTGATGGCATCACACTGCAAGGCTGAAATCCCCATTGAACTCAAGGACTGCACTGGTAGAATTAAGAGGCAACGTGTCTGTTGGATCATACCACTTCAGGGTGCAAAAGTGTGCAGAGCAAGGTCATGAAAAAAATAGGAACATGTCAAAGATGAGCATTCAGTGCTCAAGGAGATTTCCCTCCTCTGTGTGAGTATTCAAATATGCGCTTACCCTTCCATTTGCAGCCCTGAATGGCTGCAGTCCAGGACATTTAGAAAAACAAAAGGCTTTACCACCTGATTCTGCTGATTGCACACACGGTGCTCATGAATCAGGAAACTGCAGGAGCTCATGATGTTGGCATGCAAGTATCCCTAATGGAGAAAATGCAGCAGCGCTAATTACCTTAATCTTCCAAAGTGTAATTCAAAGAAGTTAGAAGGCTTTAGCTTGAAACAAACAGCTCTTAGTTATTGCCAGCAGGGACCAAATGAATAGCTTGCCGATTTCTGAGAACTTGACATTTGTTTCCAGATTAAGTACACCCTTCAAATAGTTTGCTTTACAGTGCGGGAATGCTATATTTGTTACTGAACACACAATATTAAATGCATGCTCTCACCTGGTTCACCCAATGTGGTAAGCCAAACTATGGTTTTCTGGGATGGCATGAGTATGTAGGCTTCCAGAGAGTAACTCACAGCTGCTTTGCTTCTCCTTGGTTCTTTTCGCTGCTGTTTCAAGAACAAAAACATTGTCTACCGTTCAGGATTAGGGAGGAGAGAGCTTAACCCTGAGTCCAGGTTTGGAGAATACACACAAAGCTGAACCTTGGCTTAGCTCCTCTCTGGGAGATTTTGCATATTTGCACAGTTCCCGTAAGCCATAATTTGGCTAACCATCGATGGCTGCTAGCCATGACATACCCGCCAACATTTCTCCGATGAAAATAGGGACATCCTAGGGAAAAGAAGGACATTCTGGGATCAAATAAGAAACCGGGATGGCTTCTCTAAATCTGGGACTGTCCCTGGAAAATGGGGAATATAATAATAATACAGTCATACCTCGGGTCGAAGTTGCTTCAGGTTGAGCGTTTTCGGGTTGCGCTCTGCAGCGACCTGGAAGCAATGGAACACATTACTTCCGGGTTTCGCTGCTTGCGCAGACGCTCAAAATGACGTCACGTGCATGCGCAGAAGCGACGAAATGCGACCCGTGCATGCACAGACGTGGGTTGCCTTCGCTTCAGGATGTGAATGGGGCTCCGGAACGGATCCCGTTTGCATCCAGAGGTACCACTGTAATAATGATGATAATATTTATTTATTTATTTATTTATTTATTTATTTATTTATTTGTTTGTTTGTTTATTTATTTCCTGCTCATCCGTCTGGGTTTCCCCAGCCACTCTGGGCGGCTCCCAACAGAATAAAATATCAGATATTAAAGGGAGCTGGGCATGTTTAGCCTGGAGAAGAGGAGGTTAAGGGGTGATATGATAGCCATGTTCAAATATATAAAAGGATGTCACATAGAGGAGGGAGAAAGGTTGTTTTCTGCTGCTCCGGAGAAGCGGACACGGAGCAATGCATCCAAGCTACAAGAAAGAAGATTCCACCTAAACATTAGGAAGAACTTCCTGACAGCAAGAGCTGTTCGACAGTGGAATTTGCTGCCAAGGAGTGTGGTGGAGTCTCCTACTTTGGAGGTCTTTAAGCAGAAGCTTGACAACCATATGTCAGGAGTGCTCTGATGGTGTTTCCTGCTTGGCAGGGGGTTGGACTCGATGGCCCTTGTGGTCTCTTCCAACTCTATGATTCTATGATTCTATGAAAAACTTCCCTTCAGATGTCTTCTAAAAGTCAGGTAGTTGTTTGTTTCCTATTGGACTGCCATGGTCTGCCAAGATGGCTATCTTATTCCATGATCAGAGGCTTCTGATCATGCTTCTGAATGCTGGCTGGAAGCCATAGACAGGGACAGTGCTCTTGTGCAGATCCCACAAGCATTTGATTAACCACCATGCGCACAGGATGCTAGACTAGGCGGCCCCTTGGCCTGATCCAGCAGGACTCTTTTGTTCTATTTTTTTATTTCATTTCATTTGAAACAGGCCTTTGCTTAGCTGTGGATAGATAAGACATCTCAGTTTTTCACTGTAGGGAATCTTCCCTCCTGAATTTAAATTGGAGGTACACTGCCCTCCTGCCTTCAGAAAGGTTCACACACACAGACATATTGATTTGCTCCTAGAATTACGAACAGGCACTATCCTGCAATTGTGGAATAGTTCATATTGCTTGCTACCATCTTGCCACTGAGTCAGAGGCCAGGACAGAGATGCTTAAGGAAGTTGACCTTTTCAAATCTGGAGTCACCTGATCCACACCTCCTGGTCTAACAGGCAGCTCAGAACACAGTTATCTTTCAGATTTCACACATTTCCAAATTTTGCTCTGCTCAGTTATCTGCTAACTCTCCATATCACAATGCATTTCAGCATGCCTATTATGAGATACAATACGATATTGTATTTCAGTAACAATGTGTATTCAAGAGTGATGTGTATTTTAAGAGAAGAGGCATTCAGGAAGACACAATTAAATGTGAAGTTTCATTTACATCAAAAGTAAATAAATTGCAGGTTGATGCAGAAATGGGATGGAATTGAACGAATGCATGTTCTAGTGACATGGACTCGAAGAATATGATCCACTGAGCCCTAGCTCAGGGCTGGGCATGAGGTTCTGCTTTCTGGGCAGAGGTGGCCATTCTGAGCTTCCGATCAACCTTCTGCTTTCAGTTGGGATGATGTTACATAATGTCACAGAAAGAGACTGAGTATGCTCAATTGGGTCTATCCATTCTTCTTTTTTTAGTTTTATTTATTTATTAACATTCTTATGTCACATCGGTAAGCATTATCATATTACATCACAAGGCGTATTATAATATAATTATCAGCATGTATACAAAGTTTATATACAAAGTTTATACAGTGGTACCTCGGGTTAAGAACTTAATTCGTTCTGGAGGTCCGTTCTTAACCTGGAACTGTTCTTAACCTGAAGCACCACTTTAGCTAATGGCCACTGCGCCCACTGCCACTGCGCCGCTGCTGAACAATTTCTGTTCTCATCCTGAAGCAAAGTTCTTAACCTGAGGTACTATTTCTGGGTTAGGGAATCTGTAACCTGAAGCATCTGTAACCCGAGGTACCACAGTATACCTAAGGAAAAGAAAGGACAAAAAACTATTCCAAAATCAAATATGTACCAACACTTTGGACTTCCTGTCTATCCTGTTGTATATTCCCTTTTTACAAATAAATGTACTCTTATTATTGTATATTTCTTTATATTTTATCTAATACATTCCTATATCAATATGTACCCTTGGTCTTATTTCTCAACTCAGTCTCTCTCCAACGTCCATCAAATGCTACCATAGAAAGCGAACCTTTACTGTATTTTTGAACGTATATCTTATATCTATCCCACTTTCCCATAATTTTTTGTTTTGAATTGCCTCTAAGGCTATTTGTCAACTGCGCCATTTCAGCAAATTCTTGTAGCTTGTTATGCCAATCCGTTATTGTCGGGACGTCTTCTTCCTTCCACCCCTTTGCCACCAAAGTCCGAGCTGCAGCCATTGCATATAAAAATACCTCCCTATACCTATGGGTCTATCCATTCTAATGAGCCCAGAGTGGTCAGTACTAGAGTGCTAAACACATCCATCTTGAAGATTGTGTTTTTCAAGGCACACACCGGTGGCTCATGCAACAAGCTAGTTGTCTTGCATTCGGGCTTCACATTTGGGCGCCTCGCTGGCTGCTGCAGAATGAGGAACTGTGATGGGCCTTTGACCTGATCCAGAAAGGCTCTTCTTACATTCTAAACCACCGATTCAGCAATTCTTCTTTAGGCTTTGGAAGATTCACATGGTTTTGATTATGGTATAAATGAGGGCTATAAAGTAGAGTGCTGTGTCTTCATTTAAAAAGAAGGGGCAATAATAATGAAACAATATGCTGTAGTAGGCCTTCTCTCCTGTCCCTTTTTTTAAATAAAAAATGGAAAATAATAATTATGATGTATACACAATACATTTTTCTATTCCTTTGCTTAAGTTGGCTTTCAATGGCAAAAATATGTAATTCTCCTTTACTAGCAAACCGGAGGATAAACTCACCCCTTATAAGAGATAAGGACTCATGTACAGTGGTATCTCGGGTTATATATGCTTCAGGTTACAGACTCCGCTAACCCAGAAATAGTGCTTCAGGTTAAGAACTTTGCTTCAGGATGAGAACAGAAATCATGCTCCGGCGGCGCGGCAGCAGCAGGAGGCCCCATTAGCTAAAGTGGTGCTTTAGATTAAGAACAGTTTCAGGCTAAGTACGGACCTCCGGAACGAATTAAGTACTTAACCCGAGGTACCACTGTATTTTTATATGCAATAACGGCAGCAAGAATATTATTGGCACAAAAATGGAAGCAAGAAGAATTACCGACAAAAGAAGAGTGCCAAATGAAATTAACAGACTATGCAGAATTAGATAAATTAACAGAAAGGATTCAAAACCTGCAGGACCAGAGATTCTTAGAAGTCTGGAGTAAATATTTGAACTATTTGAAAAGCAATTGTAAGAAACAGATCATGCTAGTAGGACTGCAAGAAGTTCTGTAAGGAAGATTATCTGAAATATTGCAAGACTATGAAGAGAACTAGGGACACAGGTGGCACTCTGGGTTAAACCACAGAGCCTAGGGCTTGCTGATCAGAAGGTCGGTGGTTCGAATCCCCACGACAGGATGAGCTCCTGTTGTTTGGTCCCAGCTCCTGCCAACCTAGCAGTTCAAAAGCACGTCAAAGTGCAAGTAGATAAACAGGTACCACTCCAGCGGGAAGGTAAACAGCGTTTCCGTGTGCTGCTCTGGTTCGCCAGAAGTGGCTTAGTCATGCTGGCCACATGACCCAGAAGCTGTACGCCGGCTCCCTTGGCCTATAAAACAAGATGAGCACCGCAACCCCAGAGTCATCCACGACTGGACCTAATGGTCAGGGGCCCCTTTACCTTTTTATGAAGAGAACTATTAGTTAATGATAATTAAAAGTAATAGAGAAATTAAGAAATGCAGAATAAGTGATAAAGAATGGGAAATCTTCAGAGGTTGTTGAAGGAAGTCTAAAATGTTGTGTAAGATAAGAAATTATGTTAAATGACTGTTGGAAATGATATGTTAAAATTAATAAAAATGTATTAAAAGGTCCGGACACTGAGGTCCAGCTCCAAGGGCCTTCTGGCGGTTCCCTCACTGTGAGAAGCCAAGTTACAGGGAACCAGGCAGAGGGCCTTCTCGGTAGTGGCGCCCTCCCTGTGGAACACCCTCCCATCAGATGTCAAAGAGAACAACAACTACCAGACTTTTAGAAGACATCTGAAGGCAGCCCTGTTTAGGG